>NC_072479.1:31577500-34077500 GCF_027574615.1 Eptesicus fuscus
CAGCAGGGGAGGGCAGTTGAGGGATCCCCAGGATCGGGCCTAAAGCAGCAGTCGGACATTTCCAGAGGGATCCCAGATTGGAGAGGGTGCAGGCTGGGCTGAGGGACACATCTCCATGCACGAATTTTGTGCATCGGGCCTCTAGTATTTCTTAATACCTTTATCATAAAATTTTTTTGAACATTGCTGTAATAAGTTATATAAAGTGCTTGGCAGAGTATCTGGCACAAAGGTATATTTAATACATATTTGGTGAAGAGTGGATGAATAAATTAATAAATCCATAAATAAAAGTAATATTTTTAGTTTTTCTGTTTGTAGAGCTTTAATTAATTATTTAATTCATGATTTCTAACTCTATCATGACTTAAAAATTCATTTTAGAAATGGTATGTGTTGCCTTGATTTACCCTGGCTGGTAGGCAGGAGTATATGTAGATTTTGTCTCCTGCATTTTTATTTTTCAAAGAATGAAACTTTTGGGGTTCCAGGTACCAGTATTTACTTTAGTGTCTACACACAATAGGCACTTAGTTTTTGTAGAACTCAGTTGATTCTACGGAAATAAAACCAATTCTATATCATAAAAGCCTAATATGCAAATAGATCAAACAGTGGAATGACTGGTGGAACGACCAGTTGCTATGATGTGCACTGACCACCAGGGGTCAGATGCTCATTGCAGGAGCTGCCCCCAGCCCACAGGCCCCAGGCCAGCCAAGGCAGGTGCCAGCGGGGCCCCCCATCACCCTGCCGGTAGCCCCACAGATTGGCCCTGATTGCTGACCAAGCCTAGGGACCCTACCCATGCATGAATTTCATGCACCGAGCCTCTAGTTGATTATATTGGTGGTATTCTGGCCTTAGAGCTTGCCAGGGACTATAAAAGTTCCTGTTTTGTTGTTTTAAATTTTTATTTGACCTAAGTGTATAGAAACCTTAAAAATTCTGAAAAGAAATCTGGGTTTAGGTTTTGTTTTAGAGACTTCTAACTAGAAGAGCTAAGAAGTGATTTTAGAGGTGTTGATTTCCTTGTGGTCATTTCTATTTTCTTACCTACCTAAAAATAACACTCTCAAAGGCCAAAAGATTATAGGAAGCAGTTAAATATTTTGAAGCAAGTAGAAAAGTGCTAGTTTATCTTTTATTTTTAAGTTGTACATATTGTATAGCAAGCAGGAAAATGTTGAATATTTAATTCATCCATAGGACTCTCTAATTCATATTAATAAAAAATATGCTGAGACATTCATATTGTAGCTTTCCTTAGAAAATCTTTAAAGGCCAAAATTATTCTTTTATGCATACATAAAACCCTCACTCTTTGGCGTGTTTTCTCTTTAAATAACAATGACTACTTGAGAAAAATGTATAATTCCTTGGTAGCTAGAAGCTAGTAATATTTCTGCAGAGGTTTGGCATATTCCAGAGGATAATAAAAGAAAGTCTAAATAATCTTATTTGGACTTGGAGTTACAATAATAAAAATGTGTACTCTTCAAATGTTTTCTTTCTTTGGTATTTAAAATATCATTAGCATATAAAAGCACTCTATCAGTATCTTAAAATCTCTACTCATCTTTCTCACCTTACTTATGCCTGCATTAGGATGGCAGCTACCAGTTTGATCTTCTGGCATAAATCCAGGAGCCTGATCATTCCCACTGTAGTCCCAGGAACCCATGAAATGGTGTCAACTTTAATAGTAAGTGCAAAACTGCCCCCACCGGATGATGTCATGATTTTCTTTAATGTATCACAAAGTTTCAACCTGAACATTAACATTATGCTGATTGGCACAGTATGATTGATATTAGAAAATATACTTTGTTCCCTTCTCTAAAGATAAAAGGAAAACATGGAGATGAGTTGCACCATGAAGAATACATAGCTGGACAACAGCTATAGTTTCCTTGATTGCTAAGGTCTAATAGGCAATTTCCTACCTGCTAACTTAAAACCATCATTTGAACCATAAAACTTAAAAAAAAATTCCCTTATTCTTCCCTAACTTAGAAATCCTGAAACAGTGGCAAGGTCCTCCATGCTTTTGATTGTTATAATGATCATCAGTTTTAGATTTCATTAATCTGGAATGGAGAGCACTTTTTGGCAAATGCGATTTTTTTTCTATTGAGTCTCACCATCAGCCCTGTGACAAATAGCAGTTTTACATGCCGTGAATCATCTGTAAAGATGAAATATGCTCAGAGAGTGAGGGAGGGTGTGTTTTAGCTCTCCTTCCTGCTGTCCTTATTGCAGTTGAATTCAGATAACTAAAAGCCTCCACATTCAAAATGTTTTCAACTGCCAATTGCCCCACACTATATGCTTTTTATTATTTTTGAAATCATAACTGCTTATAATATCACTAATTAACTTTTAGTTAACTTGTGCTCATTTGAGCTATTCTGGTGTTGTGTGTGTGTAAAATATGCATTGTTAATAAAGAATGCAAAGCAATGATCTCATTAAATGATCTTCTTTTTTGAGTTCCATTGATACTAAATGCAGTAGTGTATGTGGTGGGGTCGAATAGAAAACTTCTGTGGATTCTATCAATTTAAGCCGATGCATATTACCCAGATCTAGACATACCTGACATTAAAGACAATATTTACTAAAAAGGTAATAAATTCTAAGTGAATGACAAAAAAATTAGTGTCTATTTAAAGTAGATTAGTAGATGACAAGGAAGTTCTAAGTAGGTATTGGAATCCCACATGACTTACAGATTTCAGGATCATATTATTTTTAGGAACATTTCACCATCATTTTGAGCCATTCATCGCTGAAATAAGCAAGATTATAGACAAAATGCAGTCGTAGTGACGTAGGTATGGCTTAACATATATTGAGGTTTAATTTGGGAACATTTTAAGTTAATGTTGCTTTCATGCATCTGATATTGGTACATTAGGCAACTTCCTACCTTCATGACTCTTCTGTTATACATGCATGCATTTTACTGGTCCTCTGAAGACATCTCTGGCTCTACCATGCTCCAGTCCCTTTCTTAGCAGAGGATATCTGAGGAGCTTTAGAGCAGCAGCTCGGCATCTAGCTAATTTTGCTGTTAGTCATGTTCTAATCTTTGGCCCAGACCCAGTATCTGAGCTCTTGCCTGGAGTCAGTTTCTGTTATGGGGGGTCCCTGTGGCACTTTTTGCCAGAATCTCTTCCTTATTGAACTTTACACACATCTTTATTGTATTTTCTGGTTATGTTAGGTTTCCTACCTTTTGGTCCCTTCATTAGTTTGCTAGGGCTGCTATAGCAAAGCACCCCAGACTGGATGGCTAAAGCAACAGGAATGTGTTTTCTTGCATTCTGGAGGCTGGCAGTCTAAGATCAAAGTGTAAGCAGAGTTGATTTCTTCTGAGTCCTCGCTTCTTGGCTGATAGATGGCTATCTTCTCCTTGTTCTAATCTTCTCTTTTTATAAGGACACCAGTTCTATTGGGTCAGGGCCCACCCTAATGGCCCCATTTTAATTTAATTACCTCTTTAAAGACCCCCATCTCCAAATATAGTCACATTGTGAGGTACTGGGGATTAATATTTCAACATATGAATTTGGGGTGGGGGGCAAAGCCTAAAAATGTCACCATTTTTCTTCTTCCTGTTACAACAGCAATACCAGTTATTATGTTCATAGCTAACATTCATTGAGTGCGTATTATATGCCAGACACTATTGTAGCTGCTTCATATCTACTGTGCCCACACATCAGATCTCTAACCCAGTGACATGAACCTTGCTACCTACTGCCAGCGTCTATGATGTTAGCTGGTTGATACCTGACTGTGTAGAGCAGTGATGGGCAACCTTTTGAGCTTGGTGTGTCAAACTTCGTCAAAAAACTGAGCATAACTCAGGTAGTGTGTCACTTTGAGGAAAAAACATTATTTTGCAAATGTTTCATCCTCAGGAGCAGCAAATGTTTCATCCTCGGCATGCGGCCACCTCAGCGGCCGCGTGTCATCAGAAATGGCTACGCGTGTCAGTGCTGACATGCGTGTCATAGGTTCGCCATCACTGGTGTAGAGTGTGTAGTGGTAATGAGTGTGTGCTCTAGAGCTGGGGAGCATGGACTTTTATCCTAGCTCTGCCTTTTATTGGCTGTTTGACCTTGAGCAAGTACTAACGTCATTGTACTTCAGTTTACTCATCTGTGCAAAGGGGGAAATAATACTAGTTACAATATTGTAGTTAATGTAATTAAGTTACTACAAGTAAAACATTTTGAGTTTTGCTAGGTATGTGCTTGGCCAGTAGAAGACTGAGATCATTTACCCTGAGACAGTGCAGTTTTGGATAGAATGTGATTGGCAATCATCCTTTACAGCTGTCTTACCCCAGTCATTTCATCACCTTCGTATATTATAACTTCACATGGTACAGCTTATGTTTTTTGGATCTCACATATGGTATTATGCTGGGGTTTCACTGTGCTTGCTATATTTTAACTCTTGTTACTATTTTATTGTTCCTGCTGATGGGATTCCTGCTTCTGTTTCTATACTTGCCTTTCTGTCTGAATTGCCACCTAACCCACCATTGGAATACTATGCCAGCCTGTGTCTCTGACAGCAGCTTGTAATACGTTTGACTCCTCACCTGATTTGGTTATCTTGGTGCCTACTTTTCATACCTGCAATAAGGCAGGAGTCCTTGAAATTCATCATCGGCTGCAAAAATTTTTGGTATCTGTGTGTAAATCCAGATAGCCAGTGGACTATGTTCATTGGAGTGGTAAAATTAGTTTACTCCAGCTACTTAGCAATGCATGTTTTCAGAGGTTGCATGTCTGTCACTGTCTCATTCAACAGATATTAAGCAGCCATATCAATAAAACTCTTGCCATGTGCAAGAAATTGTGGGCATGGTATTGTTATCAGAGAGTTGTGCAGGTGGAACTTCTCTGTTGCTAGTGGAAGTGGGGTTCTTGGGGAACCACTAGAATAAGAATTTCCTGAGGCCCCATGGGAGGATGAGATGTGGTAGAAAGCTTTATTTACATGGAATTATGTCCCTTGGTTTTCAAAGTCCCATTTCCTGTAAACCAGTCCTGGAAAATGTGCAGCTGGGGAGCCAGCAGAGCTAAAAGCAAAGCCCGTGTCCAGAGTTTCTGTTCTGTGGTGGAACTGGGTCTGATGCAGCATCAGGCTGAGGTAAACTAGTCCATTGTGTAGGGGTCCACAGGGCATGGGCCATGTGGGCGAGTGCGGAGCGTAAGAGCCCACAAGCCAGGAGTCAGGCTAGAGCAGCAAGAGAGAAGGGAAGGAGGCTTCTTTGTTTAGGAGCTGATGTATCTAGATTTCATGCCCTTGTAGTGGGCATGCCTATTCTGGCCAATGACCTGCTCCTGGGCATGGCCGACATCATTCCGACCTTCCTGGGCATGTGCCTATGCTTTCTTTGCCCAGGCCTTTCCCCCAGGATCTGCAGGGAACAGACCTGGAGAGTGTTAAACTGCAGCTTCCTGGCAAATCTGTACAAATGACATGCCTATATTATTTGGCCTTCCCTTTGCTCCTTTCCTGTTAATTAACTAATAATTGGGTTAATTTCAAGGTATCAGTAGTAGTATATTTGGAAGGTGTTATCATAGATGAGTTAAGTCTATCACTTCTGGTGGCATACTGATGAATCTGAATATCATCCTTACCATTTACTAGCCTGATGATTTGGTCTCAGTTTCTTCATCTGTCAAATTGGGTTACATGAAGCAGTGGGGAAAGTGTAGCAACATAATTTATTAAACAATCACATTTGCCAATTATCTTATCTTATTTGACTCTGTGGAAACTCTTATTTTAGATATTATTCTACTCACTTTAAAGAAATGTTATTATTAAACCAGAGTAGACCCTGATATTTTTTCTATACTGTCCTGCTATTTTTTGTGTGAAATATCTTTGGATGTTCAGATCTTATTTTTAAGCTTCTTAGATAGGGGAAGTATTATATGTTTTTTACTATGCTAAAGCCAGCTCTTAAGCCTGATAATTATATAGAACACATTTTTAATAAGTAAATTAATAAATTTCCTGAAAGTGATTTCATAATGAAACTTTATTACAATGGAACCTGTCATGGCAATTAGAAAGAAATGTATTTTTTTTTCACTTTTCTAACTGAAAAGTCATATTTGGGAAGGAATAGAAATCCTATGAATAAAAAGGATGATAGCAAAAAATTGACTGCGAAGATCATTTTCAATAGAGCTTGTTTGAACATTTCTGGAATAAAGATTCAGAGCTTTTTTTAAAAAAAAAAGGTCATTAATGTGTTGGCACATCTTATAGTCAATTTTCTCTTATTTTTTAAAAAGGCAGTAGAAACCCTTTAAGAAAATAACTATGGTAGGAATGTATGCCACTCGTTAGGAAAGGCAATACTATAATTGGCATCAGATCCAGAGACTATTTGGGCTGAGAAAGCACTGGAACAACCATGCAATCAAAGCCCTCAAATAAAGGGTGAGGGGCTGAACTCTAACTGCATTGTGTGCTTTGCTCAAAATCACACATAGAGCATCAGAGCTAGGATTAGATTCCCTGATCCCATGTCCTTAAAATATATAGTATTAATGGATGTTGAGGAAAATGGCCCTTAACATTTGTATATTTTGTACAGATTTATTCTAGTGTAAGAAAAATGTCAAGCTTGCCTCATTTAAGTGCACTTGCCATCAATATAATTAAGCTCATCTACTATTTGTGTATCCATGTTACTCACTCTTAGGTCAGTTCTACACTGTAGCTGCTTCATTGAAACACCTGATTTATGCCACACACAGCTACTGGGTTTGCTCTGATTGTATCCATTGAATACATGAATAAATAATGTAATATGAACATAACATCACTTTGAATTCATTTAAAATAAAACCTAATTCCAAGGGAACCTGCCATGACACCTGGAATCTGGATCCTGTCTATCCGTCCTCTTGAGAAGATGGTGGTGATCTACCCAAGAAATGGTAGAAGGGGTAATTGTAGTGAGGACCACATTTCTTGTTTCTACTTTTCTTTCTTTTTCTTCCTTCTTTCCTTCCTTCCTCCCTTCCTCCCTCCCTCTCTCCCTCCCTCCTTTTCTTCCTTTCTTTCCTTTCCTTTTTGTTGTTAATTCTTACCCAAGGATAATTTTCCATTGATTTTAGAGAGAGTGGAAGGGAAGAGGAGAGACAGAGAGAAAGAAACATTTATGTGAGAGAGATACATCAATTAGTTGCCTCCTACACATGTTCTGACCAGGGCCAGGGATGGAGCCTGCAACCAAGGAACTTGCCCTTGATCAGAATCGAACCCATGACCCTTAAGTCCTCTGCAGTGGGATGACACTCTAATCACTGGACCAAACTGGTTAGGGTTTTTTTCTTATTCTTAATACCACCAAATGAGGACATGTTAGTGTATCAGGCTTTCTTGAAAGTGTGGGGTTTAATATTATGTGAATGAAAATAACTTAGAATCTAATATTTAGTACCCTCTGTTCTGAAATATTCCCTTTAGCCATGAGAAAATTCTCTCTGGTTACATTATTGTTTTCTTTTTCTTTCTCTCTCCCTCTCTCTCTCATTCCCCATCCCTCCCCACTCTGCAGCACTCCACTCATACCCACCTCACCCCTCCTCTTCCTTCACTTTCTCTTCGTCATCCTCATTTTTCTCCTTGTTCTCTCCCTCTTCATCCCTTCTCCTTTATTCTTTGACCTCTTATACTCTGAACTTCTCATTGATTTATTATGCAGTACAGTGTAGCAATGCTGTTTGTCTACTTCACTATTGTATAACCTATATTCAGCTCCCTCCCTAATAAGGTTACATTTCTCCCTCCAGCAAATTTGGAAGCAAGGAGTTTTGCCTCACATCTGCTGCTGAATCAGTTCCATACTTCAACTGCTAATCTTAGCCTAGACCTCTTCATCCAGGTGATGTTTCAGGTAGATATTGTCCCACACAAAACTGCACCCCTTTTTACAAGCATTTAGGATTTCCATGTTGCAATAGTAATAATTATTCATCTACATAGTTAAAAAATCTTGCTCTAGATTCTCTTTGCATTTCTATTTGACATTGATGTTATGCAATCCAGTGCTGGCTCCTGTTTACTGAACAAGGTATTTCTAATTCTCATACTATTTTATTCCATAGCATCATAGTAAGTAGTATTTAATATTCACTTATGTGGTTTTTTTTTTCCTAAGAGGAAAGCACAGATTATTTATTATACGTTTCTGGTGTCTTCATTTTTTCTCCTAATATTTGGATTTGGCAAAAAAAAAGCATCAGGATTTAACAATTATGGAGAAAAACTTAATTCACAAAAAAAGAGAATTGGGTCCTTTGCTAATAATTAGTAATTATTATATCTAATTTTCCATTTTTGCTTCTATTATAGAGTTACATTTATAACTTGAACATCTGAAATGGCAAGACACTGAGAACTGAAACAACTTCAAAGTTGCAAAATATAGACATGTCAAACGTATACCCAGAAAGCAGTTCATCATTTCTCATCACAAATTGTATTTCCTTTGGCTGCTATGGTACCAACACCATACATGTCCTCCTGACCAATCATAACACATGGGATTCTTCCTTAACTTTGTTCTCTCCTTCATTTCTTCATCAAATAATCTCCAATATCTGTCTATTCTGTTGAATATCTCTTGAATCTTGTGTCAGTCTCTCTCTACTGATAGCACTTTGTAACAACCTGCTACCTAGTTTCTGTTTCTCTTCTTGATTCTGTCCACTATTCTTGCAGAGTGATACTGCTAACATGGAAATCTGAGTGGTTTCTTCCTTTGCTCAATTTGATGCCTCTTAGTTGCTTTTATGATACAATTGAAGTTACATGGCAAATACAACAGGCAAGCTGCCCATGCATTCAATTTTATTTTTCCCATTACCAAGACCCCGGTTTCAACTGGTTCCCTATGGTTTCAGGACTATTGATTTCATCTAGGCTCCAGGGATTGAGCAGGAGACCTGGTAAAACCAGTCAGTCCATTCCAATAGCTCGCCTTCATGTGACCTAATTTGACCCAACCAAAGTGAACCTCAGGACTTTCCTTGTTTTTCTATGCTGGTTGTGAAGGGGGAGGCAAGTAGTTATGGGAACCACTGGTAGTCACTTTGAGAATATCAATGCAGGTATTGGGGTGCCAAGAATGAAATGAGTGGTGAGGAATTGGAACTGAGAAAAGGAAAGAATCAATTGGGTCCTATTCTAATTGTATGCATAGCAGCTCAGGATTTTGAGGTGATTTTTCTGCTTCTTAGTGCTGAAAAATACTTAACTGATAACCACTCCTCCCTCCTCAATTTAAATTCCATAATAGAATTGTAAGGGATTTCTCTAAGGTCATTCTCTCCTTTCTGGGCCATTGCACATATGTTCCCCCATGTTGAACAGTTTTCTCTCTTTTCTGCCTACTTCTCAAAAACTTGGCGAATTTCCAAACATTTTTAGGTTTGAGTTTTTTGTTTGTTTGTGTTTGTTTAAAATATATTTCTGTTGGTTTCAGAGAGGAAGGGAGAGGGAGAGATAGAAATATTAATGATAAGAGAGAATCATTAATCAGCTGCCTCCTGCATGCCCCCTACTGGGGACCAAGCCTGACTAGAAATTGAACCATCACCTCCTGGTTCATAGGTGGACACTTATCCACTGAGCCATACCTGGCCAAGCTAGGTTTGAGTTTTGATTTCAGAAAGCCTTCTTCTAATTTCAGAGTTGGTACCTACGCTTGTGTTCCTCTCTTATAGTATCTGTGATATTGGTTCTTATCATTTTCTACCTATTCTGTAAAATATAAGCTCTTCCATGATAGGGACCATGTCTATATTGTTTATTACTGCATCTTTGGCACTTAGTTAAACGCATGGCACAATAACCATTCATTCATTCACTCAGTAAATATTTATAAAGCACCTAATATGAACCTGGGATTCCTCTAACATCTGGGTATGAAATTGTGTAAACTACAAAGACAGGCCTCCTCTCATAGAGTTCATAGTCTAGTGGGTGATATGGACAATATACCAATAAACATGTAAGAGTTAGGTGGTGATAACTGCTATGCAGATGAATAATTCAGGGAGAGAACAGAGTAAATGAATGAATAAGCTTCAAGAAGTTGAGCTTTTGTTTTATGTTTATAAAACATGGATTAGTACACATTGAAAGGAAATTAATTAGAAGGTAGCTGGCAGAGTGGGACTGGGTGAAAGGGGCCAGACATGCCCTGGAGCCAACCTCCCGCAGTCCCTCCCCAGCCAGCCGCACCTGGGGTAGCATGGTCATCTACAGAGTGAGCAGGGTCCCTCCAGCAGGGTGGAGGTCCCTCAGCCCAACTGGCTCTTCGAAATCCCCCAAGGGGTCCCAGATTGTGAGAGGGTGGTTCTTGGGTGATGCACCCTGGAATCAGGCTCCCTCCTCTCTGGTTCCAGGTCCGTCACCTGAGAATAGCTGCTACCAAGTCACTGCAGCTCGGCAGCTCCTGCGTTGAGTGTCCGCTCCCTGGTGGTCAGTGCACATCATACCTACCAGCCAGTCGGCCAGTCAGATGGTCGCTTAGCCTTTTATACATATAGATGTTATAAGATTTGAGAAATTTAATTGTTCTGGTCATTTAAATTGTTCCTAACAATTATTTTCTAAAAAAAATGCTTTACTTTTGAAACCAATGTCCAGAAGTTAGAAGAGCATTGTTTAACAATTATCTAGCAACATTTATCTTAAACTTGCTTCCACTCTTTTTTTTAATGCAATAATATTAAAAAGTAATATTTCTAATAATCTGTTAACCACCTTCTTAGCCTTTTATTCATTGTGTTTGAATGGTGCATATTATTATTAAAGTATAGGTTATTATAACTTAAAATAATAAAGATGAGAAAATTTATGAATATTTAAATTCTTCAATCATATCTTTGAACAAGTTGTCAGTTTCAAATTGCCTTTAAAATGATTTCTCAAAGTCACTCTTTCATTTTCTTTCCAGAATCATGAATTATAAATGATAGTATAGAAGTACCTATGAGACAAGACTGAAAAAGAGGTGGTTCATAGCATCTTTGAATTGGTTTTAAATTACCCTAATTTCAGCTTTTGAGTCCTGATATAATTTTCACTGAAACTAGATACAGATACTACTATAATAAATAAAAGAGGTTTTTGTTGTCATTTTTATAAATACTAACTGACCTTTTAAAAAGATACAACACCTATTATTTCTTCTTCAAAACATAGTTATTTGGAGATATGAGTTTCTAGCCTGGCAGAAACATTTTGCTTCTTGTGTGTGTGAATCTTTTAAAATTTACTTACATCATTATGGGTGTTTTTAGTTTTCTTTAGAAGGTCCACTTTCCTTTGCATTATTAACACAAATATCTAACATATTACCATATTTTCTTTTGTCATCTTACACAAAATGGAGTAGAAATACAGTGTATCCTATATAATAAAAGCATAATATGCAAATTGACCATCACTCCAAGACACAAGATAGCCACCCCAATGTGGCCAAAGATGGCTTCCCCCAGGTAGACACAAGATGGCCACCAAAAGATGGCTGGCAGGGGAGGGCAGTTGTGGGCAGTTGGGGGTGACCAGGCCAGCAGAGGAGGGCAGATGGGGGAGACCAGGCCAGCAAGGGAGGGCAGTTTGGGGGGACCCAGGCCTGTGGGGAAGGGCAGTTGGGGGAGACCAGGCCAGCATGGGAGGGCAATAATGGGGGGACCAGGCCTGCAGGGGAGGATAGTTAGGGGGGACCAGGCCAGCAGGGGAGGGCAGTTAGGGGTGACCGGGCCAGCAGGGGAGGGCAGTTAAGGGTGACCAGGCCTGCAGGGGAGGGCAGTTAGGGGTGACCAGACTGGCAGGGGAAGGCAGTTAGGGACAATCGGGCCGGCCGGGGAGCAGTTAGGCATCGATCAGGCTGGCAGTGGAGTGGTTAGGGGGTGATCAGGCAGAGGCAAGTGAGCGGTTGGGAACCAGCAGTCCTGGATTGTGAGAGGGATGTCCAGTTGCCCATTTAGGCCCGATCCCACCGGGTGGTTGGACATCCCTCAAAGGGTCCCAGATTGGAGAGGGTGCAGGCTGGGCTGAGGGACAACCCCCTCCCCCCCATGCATGAATTTCATGTACCGGGCCTCTAGTTTAACCAATAAATATTTAGAATGCCTTTTATGTGCCAACCACTGTGTGATTATTGCTCTCAATTATGTGAACCAGAATAATAAAATTATTGAAAATATTGGCTTGAGTCCCATCAACTTTATATACTTGAAATGAAAATTACATGGGTTGTAATTTCTGTACAACTGAGATGAATTCCATAGCTCAGAAACTAGAAGGTCAGGGAGGGAAAGGATGCTTCTTCTCCAGGATAAATATGACTACACTGAAGAGCGCTCAAGATTATCTAGACTTAAGTGGACATGAGGCAGTGTAAAAAGTCTGCTCAAATGTGTACTTAATTAGTAACATGTGAGAGGCATGGTGCTAAACTGACAGACATTCTGTGCTGTTCTGCTCTTTCACCTTTGCAGCAGTAAGCTTTCTGATATCTCTGCCGGTTTTGCATTATAATCTTAGGTTAGAATAAAACTTATATCTCCAAACTTTCCTGCTTTCTCTGCACATCTTGTCTGGGCCACTGGGACAAGTAGGGCTCAACTCCCCAAGGTGGATAATAGCCGTGATTCTTTGGTAGTCAACCTCCAAGACGACGCCTAATGATTTCTCGTCTTTGTTGTCACACCTCTGGGCAGTCCCCTGCCATACTGTACTAGGTTGGCTGTGTGATCAGTAGCAATTAGCAGAAGTGATGGTATGCTGTTTCCAATATTAGGTGTAAAAGACTGCAGTTTCTGTCTTGGGACTTCTCTTTCCCTGGTGCCAGTTGGTATAGGCAAAGTCATCCTGTTTGCGCAACTCTGTGGGGGTCCCAGGAGGTGAAAAATTAAAGCCCCCGTCGGTAGTCACATCAGTGAACCTGGACATGGATTTCCAGCTCCATTGGAGGACTGCAGCCCTGGCTTACTTAACTGCATCCCCTGAAGATTCTGAGCCAGAACCACCTGAATTCCTGACCACCATGAACTGTGTTGAAATAGTACATGTTTGTTAAAGTAAGCTGCTAATTTTGCTGACATTTTGTTACATAGCAATAAATAACTAAGACATATGTAAATTACTCAATTTTGTTTTCTGGTTTTATAAACTAGGATAGGAGTGCGGCACAATGGATTTTCAATAACTGAGATTTATTCTTAGAATGAACTCAGGAAAATTTAGAGAGATCTGCCCTTTTTCCACAAAGTGGAAAATACTTGTCATCTTAATTTTTCAGCCTTCCTTTCTCTTAAACCAATGGACATGTCTTTAAGGAAGAAAGAGAAGGAGAGAGGAAATGACAGGGATGGTGGGGAAGCATATTGAGTGCTTGCTATATTTCTGGCCTTGTGATAGATAACCCATTTAATCTTGTCAACCGTGTCTACAAACCTTGGCAAAGCCCTTTTTCCTTACGCAAATTAGATGACATCATGCAGAATTCAAACATGGTCTGTGTTACTCCAATGGCTGATTTTACATTATACTGCTAAATAATAACATCAAAGACCTAAGTCCATAATGTGGGGATGCTATTTTTTTCCAGTTCAAGTGGAGCTCCTGTTAAAATGTTTGGGGAACATGTTCTCTAAAAGGAGAAAAATATCTCTATTGACAGATTGGTTGCAAGGATAAAGTTAAGAAGCAAGTGCAAACAAAGCTTTCACAGCTGCAAAGCATCATGCAATCTAAGACCTGGTATGATTTTTATAGGTCCTGTGGTGGGTGCTCAGTGCATACTTGTTCATGAATAACATCGCTGAACAAAAGTGGATTCTATCCTTTTGTGTGCAAAATGAGTTTTAGTACACATTAGCTTAATAACTGCATCTTTCTATAAGACAGCATGGATTTAAATTTTTTTCTATTTGTAAATCTGACATCCACTTATTTCTTGCATTGAGAATCTACTTTAGAAAGATTGTTATAGATATAAAATTTATGAGAGAAAAATAATCTTCAAGTTATAGGATGTAGAATGTTATCACTGCACATTATCTGAAGCACAGAAATGTAGATAAAGCAGTCTTAAATTGCTGAAACATACATGCTAATGTCAGCTTTGGTTACTTTGTTTTATCTTACATGCTGCTTTGTTTTAGCTGTGTATATCATTTTGTGACTTGTTGATGCTAGCCGAGGCATATCCAATATGCATTTATATGTCTTTTACTTCAATTAACACCAAAATGAATTTGTAATTGGTTCCTTTCAACTGAAAGTGTTGGAGGCATGTTTGAACTTTTGTCCTGCTGCTTTACTAATGTCAATTCTAAAAGCAGCTATATTTACTGACAAAGTTTAGTAACTTATGTTTATAGCTATTTAAGTAAGTGAACAATTGAATAATTCTACATGCAAGCTATTGGTTTCTTATAGGGAAATGAAGAATCAAGTAAAAAAGAAAATACTGAGAATGAAGGCTCACATGTAATTTTGATTAGATCTCAGTATCCTTATATGTTATAAAATGTTTTTAAAATTCTTTTCAAAATTATTTTGAGTTCCATGACATAGAAGACCAGTAATTCATTTTGCATTATTTTCTACACATATGAGTTAGGACTAGATCCTGAGCAACTGGTTGGTTACGTCTAACATGGGATTCAGGTAATTTACAGAAAAATTATCTGATGGCAAATTTCATTCTTGTGAGCATTCAGAGAATAAAAAATTGTGACCAAAGGGAAACTACATAGAGATTGGATTGTGTTCACCCAATATTTATTATATCCTTAATAAGTGTATGCTTATTGATAACCTTTAAATTAACAGATGAATTAAGGAAGCTGGAGAGGCATTTCTATGCCAGTCATCCAGGTTATGATAAGGCCTTTGGATTTTAGCCTCACAGAAATGGGGAACCACTAAAGGGTCTTAAAGAGAATTCAATGAATTTTGGAATACAAAAAAAATTATCTGATGGCAAATGGATTAAACTGGAGGCTGTAAGACCGATCAGATGGCTGATCCAGGCAATAGATGCTGGTTTGCTAATAAGAATGGTTAGATTGGGAGAGTAGCATGGGATTCTGCATACTTGGCATGTTACATAGGAAGGCATTTGGCTGCAAGTAGTAGAACACTCTATTTCCAGTGGTAAAAGCCTAGTTTATGTTTTTCACAAATGGACTCCTGGAAGCATATGGTAGATGAAGTTGGTTCAGCAACTCAGTGATGTAGGATCCAGTGTCTTTGTAGTTCTTTGGGAAATATCATGCTATTCCTTCTTAAACACAAAATAATACAGGACAATAACAAAGGAAAAAGAAATGGCTAGGTACCAATGTCCGTTTTTATCATGAAAAGCTTCCCCAGAAACTCCTTCAGCAGATTTAAAGAAAAATCTATATGGATAGAGCCAAATACCACAGCCACCTAGCTTCAGGGGAGGAAGGGAAATCAGGGAAAATATTGTCATGTTTGATTGGCATGACCCATCACTAGGGTGCAATATTACTTCCCTAAATAAAATCACAATTCTGCTAGCAATGGAGATGGGGAGAATGGATGCTGCAAGAAAATTAACAATGTCTTCCATAGTATGTATTTTCACCCAGGTGACATGATGAAATAGGTTGCTGTGACTCTACTTAGGTAGAATGAAGAATGTGCTGCTTCATTGGTGGATTCATGTCCATGATTATTTGTGATGGCTTTAATTGGTGAATGTTAATTAACTAAGGGGTGTGAAAATTCAATTAAAAAATAAAGCTTTTCATATAGTATAATTTTGTTTATCTTCTATTTTTATTTATAACTTCCACATAGACAACCTGTACCAACCAAAGCATCTATCTCTTTAGCCAGGCTGCTATAGAGCTTTTTTGTTCCATGGTGATAATATTTTAATTTTCATTTCAATGAGAAGACATTGAAATTCATGTTTCAGAATTAGTATGTGAAAGGATACCATAACACTGATCTGCATTTAAAATTTTTCATTATTCAGATATTTCATTATTTTACACTTTTTTTTTTTATTAAGGCAGTTGATTTTTCTTGTGGCCGTAGTTTCTCAATAGCAGTAAAATCATATGATATTGCAGACTTGTATAATCTGCTTCAGGTTTTTTGGCAACAACTGCCAGAGAGGACATTAACTTCAAGGAGCTTTCATCAAGCTTGAAGATCTGCAGCATCTGGCATGTTAATCAACGATTTTTGTAAAGTCAGTGAAAACAAGGGAGCTTTTATGTATTTTTAATTCATTTAAGAAAATTGAATACCATGTACCTTTAAATGTTATCAATTTAGCAATTGAATTACAGTAATCAAGTTCTTTGTCTATTGAAGGGAAGGTATTACACTACTCCCTAAGATGCATAGAAAACACCTGGCTTCCTGCTACTATGCAATAAATATTACTTAATTTACCTTTAAAAGAAAATTGAATGTCTTAAGCAGTTTTGTTATGGAGTAATTTCTTGGATGGAAACTACAAAATATGCACCTAAAATATATAACCAGAAAAACAACAACTAGCTGATGGAGTTCAATTTATGTCGTTTTCTACTCTTATATTTTCATATTTTATATTTACATATATATTTTTATTGTATGTACTATAAATAAAAACTAAAATATGAATAGATATGTCCTATATGTACTTTTACATTAAATTATAGGCTAAATGAAAATATCCCACTCATTTGAAAAATAAACCAATCAAAAATATAATTTTTAGGGTCATTGAAATTTAGATAATATAGGTGGTTTGAGATATTAACTTCTTTCTTAAGAATACTAAATTTGCAGATAATGAAATACAAAACCCAGATCATTGAGTTACCTGTTCAAGATCTCGCAGCTTACCAGGGACAATCAGTACTAGCTAGGATCACAGGATCCTAATAGTCAGTGTAATGATCCTAACTTTATTTTCCTAAATATCCAGATATAGTCATTACTCAAACCTGGAAGTCCTTCAACTGTAGCATAATGTAACACCAGATAGATGAGATTGCTTTATGATGCACTAAAGAGCCTCTTAGGTAGTTGCTCTTTGAACCTCAATTTGTTGAAAGATGGAATCTGTGGGAGGTTAGGAGATAGTTGACTAGAAATCATTAGAGTTTTGGTTCATTCATTCACTCGTGTAATAGATATCCTATATAATAAAAGGGTAATATGCAAATTGACCTTAAGGGCAGAACAACCAGAACAACCACTGGACCAGTCACTATGAGGCGCACTGACCACCTATTGGTCCCTTTCCCTGGCCAGCAGGCTCCGATTGCCTGATGGCCACCCATGGCAGGGATGGGGCCAGCGAGCAGGTGGGAACAGCTGACCTCTCGGTCCCTTTCCCTGGCTGTCAGGCACCGATCACCCGATGGCAAATGGGAAACTGGGGGTGGGTGGCAGCCGGGGGCAGGGCCGGCTGAAGGCAGCTGGAGAAGATGGCTTTGATTGCAGGCCAGGCCTAGGGACCATACCCAAGCACAAATTTCATGCGCCAGGCCTCTAGTATAGGGAATATTTGTCAAGTATTTGTTACCAGTCCAAAGTCCATGTGCCCAACACTTGGAAAGACCTCAACTCAAAACATCAGAGTTTGGAATAAGGAAAGATTTATTGATCAAGAATGCACCAACTGAGAAGATGGGAGACCTAATCCTCAAATCTCTCTTAAGAAAATGCAGAGTTCAGGCTTATTTTATGTCAAGGGAAAAGGAATTGGGAAGGACTGTTTTTGTAAAATTCTAGCCACAAGCAGAATGCCTCTAACGATTCATATGTCTATATGCAAAACTAGGCAGAAACTATTAGCCTGGAAGCCATGGGAACTAAGCAAGCTTGAACAAGATGGAGTCAAAGAGAGATTGAGCATTTCACTCTGTTACACCATGTACTGTTTGAGGACCTGGGGCTATAATCCTATATAATAAAGAGGGAATATGCAAATTGACCATCACGCCATAACAAGATGGCTGCGCCCACAGCAGAGGCGGGGATCCTGTAACACACGATGGCTGTGCCCACAGTGGAGGCTGAGTTCCCGTAATGAGCCTTAATGAGCAATCAGCAGGGACCTGAGGCTGCGTGGCACTGGGCCGGGGCAGGGGACCTGAGGCTGTGCCTCCCACCTGGTGGGGCTTGACAGGGGACCTCAGGCCATGCCCCCCATCCTGGTACTGGGCCAGGGGACCTCAGGCTTCACCCCCTGCCCCAGTGCTGGGCTGGGGCACCTGAGGCTGTGCCCCCCGCCTGGCAGGGCTTGACAGGGGACCTCAGGCCATGCCCCTTGCCCAGCGGGACTTGACGGGGGACCTCAGGGTGCACCCCCCATCCTGTGGTGCTTGACAGGGGACATCAGGCCACCCCCCTTGCGCCAGTGATGGGCTGGGGGACCTGAGGCCGCACCCCCGCCATGCAGGGCTTGATGGGGGACTTCAGTCCACACCCCCCCGCCCTGGCTGGGCCAGGGAACTTCAGGCCATGACCCCCACCTAGCAGGGTTTGACACAGACCTCAAGGCATGCCCCATGCCCAGCGCTGGGCCAGAGGACCTGAGTCTGCACCCCCTGCCTGGCGGGGCTTGACAGGGGTGGGGCCGGCCAGGTCTGGGTATTGCGCAATTGAAAGGCACACATGGGTGGGCAGGGACTTGACTCTGCTTCCCATGGCGCACCCCAGACTCTGACAGGAAGAAGATTTTCATGTACATTTTACTAATTTTCTTTAATCTCTGACACTTCTATTATAGAGAAAGGGAAAATAGCAATATTAAATTATTTCCTCTAATTAATTCCTTTTTAATGTGCACGAATTTTGTGCACTGGGTCACTAGTATTGTGTAACACATAAAATTCTTGTCAGAGAAGACAACTACGTAGGGATTAAGCAAACAAAGGAATAAGAGGAAATGTTATGTACTTGTAAATGTTCATTCTCAACACCTTGCTACAATAAAGTTTTCCAACTGACAGGTCCCACACATTCTTTGAAGTAGATGGAAAATCTGTTATACTTTAGTATTTTTTTAAATGTTTATATATAGCCAAAACCGGTTTGGCTCAGTGGATAGAGTATCAGTCTGTGGACTGAAAGGTCCCAGGTTTGATTCCGGTCAAGGGCATGTACATTGGTTGTGGGCACATCCCCGGTAGGGGGTGTGCAAGAGGCAGCTGTCGATGTTTCTCTCTCATCGATGTTTCTAGCTCTCTGTCCCTCTCCTTTCCTCTCTGTAAAAATCAATAAAATATATTTTAAAAAATGTTATATTTTATTTTTTTACTGAGGGATTATTTAGCCTTATTCTAGTATTGCACGTTAGAAAATTATGGCCTTTAGAATGAAACTCACCTGGGCTCCAATTTTCATTCAAGCATATATCATATTTATTTATTAAACTTTAAAATAGACCTAACTCTATGCCTAGTATATATTAGGCACTCAATAAATGATATTTTCCTTTATTTCCATCATTCTTAAGGTTAGATCTACATGGGGAATATAGATTTCATCTAAGATAAACCTGGATAAATCTTCCATTTAAGGAATCTGTTCAGAATCTAATTCTGTTCTAAGTTTAAGTGAGTAGTTACTATGAGTTGGTAAGATAGCAGCATCTTGATATTTTGTCCTCTAGCTGGGAACATAATTGAGTCTTCACTAGTCCTTTCCTTCATTTTTAGGGTGATAAAATCATTAAATCCATGAGCATTAGCCCATTGTCTTTGTCTTTTGCCATTTGTCTGATGATTAGACGTAGTGTTGTATGGGACAAAATGTTGATCCATTAGGCATTTAGCAAACCCACAAATGGTGGTTCTGACAGAAGCATGGTGAGTAAAAAATCAAATTCAAAAGCAGAAAGTTTCTATTTCCATGAAGATGTTTTACTGCCTTCTTTATGATGGAAAAAATCCAATGTAGTTAATCTGCCATCATCTAGCTGGCTGATTTCACTGAAGCATGATAGCATACTAAGGGACTGGAGTTAGTTACCACTTCTGAAAACTGAATTACAGTGTTGATAGATCAGTCTTTATAAAGACAATTCCATAGTGTTATCCCAATGCATATTCTATGTCCATGCCACCATATCTGCTTACCTCATTTTTGAGTAAGTAGTGGGTTCCTGGGAAGAAAACTAACCTATATCCAGAGCAGGTGAACATATCCATCAGATTTTAATGGTCTACTTCACTGTGGAAGTGTTTTGTTAAATATTTCTTCCCTAATGTTCTTAGTCATAAGTCTTTAATCTTGTTTCTTACAAGTTCCTGATTATTAGCCAATATTCATTAGCCACAGCCCAGTAATTGGTACAGCTTCTTACTTCAGGTCATCTATCTTTGCAGGCAAAGTGGACAATGGGATATAATATTCTGTCTGTTGAAAGAATTGCCTTTAGTTCCAGACCTTCAGAGTCTTTCAGAATTTGGTTAAAATAGTCCACTTTGGGATATGTGTCTGGGCTTTAGACTATTTCATCTATGTTTTATGGTTTTAATTATTTACTTTATGGCAAATTTTAATAATAGTATATACTTCCTCTCAACAATTTCTTTAAAAATAGTACTGCCAATCCTTGCATATTGCTTCTTCTGTGTAATATTTTACATTAATTTAGGAAAACTGGATAGTTTTATTATGTAACTCATCAGTTACTCAAGGCTTATTTTAATACTTTTAATAAAATTGAGCATATATTTGGCCTGGTTTTGAGGGTCCAACATAATAGGACCTCACTCAAGCAATTTAACTTTGTCTCAATGATCAGATTCTTTTTATTAGACTCACCCACACAACTATTTAAATGAATAACATTAATTGTTATTAGTGAATAATAAAATATTGCAAACTTACTGTGCTAGTTACCAAGTAGCTAGCAGACTTGGTCAAATATGCTTTATTTTTTACTAGAAATTTGTAATGTAGTGGAGAAAATTTGTTATGCACACACAAGTGAGAATGGCACAAGCTGGTCTGTAAATAGATGCTCCATAATAACGGTGTGAATGAAATTTAAATCCAGCCTCCAATCCTGTCTCTATCACTTTCCCAATGTTTACTCATTTTCAAAGCCCAGATCAAAATCATTTTCTACATGATATCTTCTCTCATGGATATAATTCCTAATGATCACACCCATTCCACTATTCTATAATATTAACCATATTACTAATATTGAATGAATTTCCTGTTGTGCTAACTATTGTAGTATGTGCTTTAAAAAAGTCTATTCCCCACATTTTACACAAGGAGATGTATTACTATCATTCTCACTTTATTGATGAGGGTAGAGAGGCTCAAAGAATTTCCTTTCTCCTAAGTTATGTAATTAATAACTGGTAGAATTAAAATTTGATCTTAGATTTGTTTGACTGCAGACTTCAAACTTTTCCAACATGCTTCCTCTTCACTCAGATCAACACTAATTTATATTCTGTATATTTAAGCTTCTCTTTGAGCATTATATTATTTTATTTCCTCAATGCCCGTTTGACACCAAAAGTCTGTCAAATTTTGGCTGCATTTATTCAGCATCTTAAATGATTCCTTAAATAGTACATATTTACCAAATCTTATGCTCTATCTTCCCTTGAAAGAAAATCTCACTTATTACCTTGGGAATTTGTTGGTAATTACCTTATTTTATCATGAGGATATCCTCTAAGGTAGTAAGTTTGGGAAGTAATACATAAATGTTCTAGTTTAAAATGTAATGAGAATCATATTTTGACTGGCTATGCATGACACTTAATCTTGCCTAAAATATTCATTTTCTTCCTTGTTTATTTACTGTCTATTTGTGAAGTGCCTATTTTCCTGTCTCTCTGCCAGACTGGGGATATGGTGGTAAATAAGAGGGGGAGAGATGAAGGGACCCAGGCAGGAAACCCATTATAGTTTTCAGTATTCCTGGAGAATGTGACACCTAAACTGAGATCTGATGGATGAGGATTAATTAGACGATATAGGGGAAGAGTATTTTAAACAATGAAAAAAGCATGTGTAGAAGCTCAGGGGTTTACAGAAGCATAGCATACACGCATACACGGAGTGGGACTGGGGATTGCATGTTAGGAAATATATGTAGAGGAATGGTTATACAACTTTTAAAAAGTTCAGGCTCTGTCTTGAGATGGGTGGGTAACCACTAGGAGACTTCCAAGTGAAGTTTGATGCTCAGAATTGTATGGCAGAAAGATTATTTTTTGTCTAGCTGCATGTTGGAGAATGCGTTGGGTTGAGGATGGTGATGAGATTAGAACCAGAGAGTTAGGTTGAGTGGACAAATAGATACCAGAGATGGACATGGCAGGACTCTGTGATTGATGGGTGCAGAGATTCAGGCAAGCAGCAGACTAAAATCAGTGAACCAGCCATGTGCAATCTGAAGCTATAATTTATTTTATTTTTTTAAAATATATTTTATTGATTTTTTACAGAGAGGAAGAGAGAGGGATAGAGAGTCAGAAACATCGATGAGAGAGAAACATTGATCAGCTGCCTCTTGCACACCACCTACTGGGGATGTGCCCACAACCAAGGTACATGCCCTTGACCTGAATCAAACCTGGGACCCATGAGTCCGCAGGCCGACGCTCTATCCACTGAGCCAATCTGGTTTTGGCTGAAGCTATAATTTTTTGAAGAAAATATTAAAGCATAAGAAATGCAAAGATAATTATAGGTATTATTTCCTGATAAGTTACATAGTGGGAATGAAATATTTTATAAACAGTTTAAAAATAATTTCTAGGCAACATAATGTTAAAGTGGCTTTCAGATATGATCAACACAAAGGCTGTTTGAGATTTTGGAAGTGCCACAATTTGTTCCATTTCCAGGAGCAAATTTACAGACAGTATTTACTTAGCCAAAAATTCTCAGGAAAACAGTGATCCTCCATTTTATTAGTACACTGTGGTGTTGGCTAGTTCAAACCTAATTTATTGTTTATAGTAACATTTACCTGACAATGTACAATGTGATGTGGTATTTTGAATATACATATTTCATTGCTATTATATATTCTCTCTGCTATGACATTATCATTCATTTTTCTATTAATTTTCTCTTTGCTACCTCACCTTGAATCTTTTCAAATTGTTGCATTAATAGTTCCTATTTTTCCTTCATATTCTTCTGTTATCCTTGTAAGTCAAATGTACAAGATGAAAATCTAACTAAAATTAAACATAATCAAAACATGATTTTACCATAACTCAGTACATATTCTCTAATGAATGGAAATCTTTTGTCTTGTTATACACTAATGTCCTGAGAATGAAAGTAAATTACACAGAAAAATTGCCAATAAGAAAAGGGAAATGAATGAACTAATTGCAATGAGAGGAGAAATGATTACTCTATGAATATTTCTATATTGTTTAATTGAACTGATACCAATATTACAGCTATTCAATCCAAGTTACTGTTATTTGAAATAATGATTATTCCAGGGAACAATAGAAGGCAACACCAGAGGTACAGTAACACTAATTAGAATTTTTGTATCATATTGATGGGATAAATTTGGTTTTGATGTTGTATTCTAAGTTCAAGAGTATTTGAATGTTTCATCTTACAGAACGCTTTCATATTTTCTATCTTTTTTGATCCCGTCAATAATTCTGTTAAAAAGTCAGATAATCCTTAGTTTATATAAGAGAAAATTGAGACGTAGTGAGGTTGAGTAACTTTTCTGATAACACCAAACTGGTAAACATCAGAGCTGGCACTCAAACTTAGATGTCTGACTCTAAATTCTATCCTTTTTCCTGTATTATGATTGTGCTAAAAAAAAACAAAAAAAAACCCACACAATCTGATGAGTTGCAGTGGCTCGTTTTCAGTCCCACTAACGTTTATTGTATGCGGATTAAGTGATTCTTCTAACGATGGGCAGCAGTGCTCAGAGTGCTGAGGCTAACATCAGGATCTCTTCTTACACACAGAAAACTTCAATTCATGAGGGAATATGCTATTTAAGTTACATTTTTGTTGAGTTAGTGTATTCTTCAGTATAGTTTTTCTTTTATTAAGTTTATGAAAGCACAAGAAATGTTATTCACTGTGAAAAGTGCAAAGAATCACATTCTAATCCAGATGGTTCTCCTTAGATGCCTATACTAGGATAGGAGATGACAATATATACTGGTAACTGTTTTGTGAGCAAAGGGTTTTTTTTTTTTTTTTTGCTTTTATACTAAAGAGAAGAATACAGTGGGTTCAATAAGACAAACATAGCACACCTCATTGCCATATATCAAATTCCAAGTACTACATTTAAGTCTCTTTAAATGAAGAGGACATCTCTTTTTTAGTGGCTTGAGAAATTAAATTTAAGTAGCTTTTTACAAATAAGAAGAAACAAATATACATTTTAACTAGTATCTTTATAGTTTGAGACATGGCTTATTTTTGAAGTAAGACTACCTCCAAAAGTAGTCTTAAAAGAAATAATGACCTTAGAACTACTATTTTTTTTATTGGAGTTCAATTCCAAATCTAAATCTGTTACATTATTTTTTCCCCAATATATAAGCTTAAGTCTTTGGTGAGTTTAGATAATGTTTTCAATTATTAAAAAATGATTTATTAGGGATTTATTGAGATGAAATGATAGCCAGTAGAGCAAATGAGGAACTCAGCTTGTGGCACGTTGATCATTACTTGGTTAATAAACTATAAGTAGAAATTCTCAGCAGTATATGGTCAAATACAAATTATAATGCTGTGCTTAAAATTACCTTGGGGAATGTAGACTTTTTAATATGCTTGAATTTTTTATTCATAGCATATTTTCCCTGGTTACTTCTGTTCATAGCCAGAGAGAGAGAGAAAAAAAAAAGTGCTTCCTGATCTTTGAGATGTTGGGTCTTATTGTTACTTGTTACTCAGATTCTGCTAGAACTTAAAGGATACTGAAGACCTGACTTTCTGTATGAGCATGAGGTCTCTGAAGCATAAAGAACCTGTAAGACACTGCCGTATAAATTCCAGGTTATTGCACTAAGGCAGGAATCTCCTATTTTATAACCTGAGTAGATCCTCTGTACATAAGGAGGAATTTGTAAAGCCCTGAGTCCTGTCAGTACCCATTCCTGTATGAGGAATGGCCTGTATGAGGCTGAGGGAAGATCTGGAAGCATTAGCAAGTGGGAAAAAAGTGATCTTGTGCTGCTCATAGTGGCCTGAGTTTGGTCACTGAGATGGGGGTGGGGCTGTGTTTGAGGGAATCTGAATAGACTAATCTTAATAATTTTATTACTTTTGTAAAAATCACAAAATAGGCTATTGATCCAAAGTTAATAGTGCATTTTGTTATGAATACTGTACAATTGTACAGTTGTGTAAACATACAGAAGTTAGAGGTTTCAGAGACCCGCTAGCTGCATGGAGGTACTTCAGAAAATGGCCCCAAAGTCTCTTCTATTATATTTATGAGTTAACTAGTGCCTAAGTAAATGCGAGGGAAACTGAAGTTTTATGAAGACTAACAAAATTTTAGTGGGAATATTGTTTAAACTTAAGTGGAAGATCTATTGAGGAAAAATTTATGTTGCACTGTTCCTTGACTCTGATGAAAAACAGATGCTTAGATAGAGAACAGGCAGGTGGCTCTGGTGGAGAAGAGTGTGGAGATTAAGCAAAAAAAGAAAAAGAGAGAGAAAGAACTCATGGACAAGGACAACAGTGTGGTGATTGCAGCGTGGAGAGAGGGTAGTTGGAGGTGGAAGAGAGGATGGGGATAAATGGTGATGGGGGAAAAAGAAAAATAAATAAATAAATAATCAAATACTAAAAAACAATTAAAAAGAATATAAAAATATCCTATATAATAAAAGCCTAATATGCTAAGTGTTCGGTCATCCGGTGATCGGTCGACTATTCAACCAATCAAAGCGTAATATGCTAATGATATGCTAAGGCCACTCAACCACTCACTATGACGTGCACTGACCACCAGGGGGCAGATGCTCCGACAGGTAGGCTAGCTTGCTGCTGGGGTCCAGCCGATCAGGACTGAGCGAAACGGACTGGACATGCCCTAGAACCCTCCCATGGTCCCTCCCCAGCCCCGATTGTGCACCGGTGGAGTCCTTCGGCCTGGTCTGTGCCCTCTCGCAATCTGAGACCCCTCAGGGTATGTCGGAGAGCCAGTTTCAGCCTGATCCTGCAGGCCACTTCCCTGGGGAGGGTGCCAGATGCAGGGCTCAGGCTGGTGAGCTGCTGTGGTGGTGCGAGCCTCTCCTGATTGGGACTGATTGGGTGTGAGCCTGTGACAGGCACAGTGCGGCTGGGATGAGTGGGAGCAGCAGGTAGGAGCAGCAGGTGGTATTGGACTGCCGGTTTTGGCCCGATCCCTGCAGGCCACCCCGAGGGACCCCACCAGTGCATGAATTCATGCACCAGGCCTCCAGTGTACATATAAAAGAAAATAGCTTTCTGTTATCTTTGCATTTTGATACAAATAATAGGAAGTTCTAGTGCTTATTATTGGACCTGATAAATAAATTAATATATATTATTTTAATACTAGCATTCCCGTTGCAGGAAGGATCCTGTAATAGGGTTTTCTGCTGCACTCTACCCCGCCCCGCCTGCTCTCCTCCCTTCTCCCCTGCCCCGCCTTCTCCGCCAGCCCGCCTGCTTTTCTCCCTTCTCCGCCAGCCTGCTTTTCTCCCTTCTCCGCCAGCCTGCCCGCTCTCCTTCCTTCTCCCCCGACCCCGCCTCCGCTCCTCCCTTCTCCTCCCCCTGGCTTACTTGTTTCTCCGCATCTTTGCTCCCTTCTGCAGCTCTTCGCTTCTTTCTACGCTGTCTTGATATGCAAATTAACCGCCATCTTGGTTGGGGTAATTTGTATACGTGTCCTGATTGGTTGGTGGGCGTGGCTTGGCTGGTGGGCGTGGCTTGGGTGTAGCAAAGGTGTGGTCAATTTGCATATTTGTCTATTATTAGGTAGGATCTATAGCAGATAAAAGAGTATTATTTGTATTGATTACTCTTTTGCTCCATAAGAAATGGTGTTCTGCCCTAGCTGGTTTTGTTCAATGGATAGAGCATCAGCCCGTGGCCTAAAGGGTCCCGGGTTCGATTCTGGCCAAGGACACATATCTCAATTGTATGCTACTGAGATTTAGGTGTTTTTTTTTCTTGGAAATGCAGAATGATTGTGGTCATAGAATTAACTGATACATAGGAATACTTATACAAATAACAAATATAAATTTCACAAAACAATGTTTTTTGTATGCTAGCTTAAGTTTATTAAATGTTATGCCCTTTGATTTTTTAAATAATTATACTTATTTTTTTCATTTTTCCTCTTTTTTGTTTCTATTTTAGTATTAAAAGTGATACTTGTATCCAATTAGAATGTATTGTATTCCATTACTATCTCAAATACCTTTCTCACTTTATTATTTCAGTTCTCCTGGACTTCTATATGCCTCCTATTATCTTCAGTGTGGAGATCCTGTTAGTATCAGGCAAATACACAAGAAAGGCAAAACCAAGCTCAAGGCCTGACTGATTCAGCTCTAAAGATACAATGAGCTGCTTACAGATTTAGACAGTCTATTTCTTAATAGATAATGAAGATAAGATTAAGACAAAGTTGTCAGCTGTCTGAGATTCTTGTTCCACACACCAAAAAGGATGGTATTGAAGCAAAAGGGGCTGGATAATTGCAATGAGAACTGTTGGACATGCCATTGCTGAGGAACCAAATATAGACTGTAGCTAAGTGGGTTTATATTGTGACATTATTCTGAGGTGGGGCAGGGGTTAGGTAGAAAGCACACTACCTCATTAGAACCCAGAGACCATGAGAAACTGTTTTGTGAAAGCATCAGGAGTAGGAGATGGTGGAAGGGAAATAGGTTAGTGGGAAATGACCTCATAGCAGCTTCTCTTAGTATTTCCATCCTCTCCTATTCCAGGAAAATCATAAGCACCCTGCTTTAGACCTCGGCCTATATGGATATGTGCAAAGTAAGCAGGGCACCATGGTGGAGTTATTCCCCTAGAGGTAACACCTTATCTGTGTTTGGTGTGGTGAGTGCTCAAAGTTCACAGACTTTATAGAAGTGTGACATGGGGACTACAATAGTCTATGCAAAAATAGTAATAGCCTGTTTTACTTGTTATCCCAAATGGCTGCACAATAAATATATCAGCACCCTTCTCATCAAGTACACTTAGGAACAATTTCATTCCTCTGACCTAATCATTTTTTCCCAGTGATTAGCATCATGTAGACTCTGGTGATTAAAGGGTTACTTAAAACCCTTTTGGAAGGAAGAGTAATTTTTTTTTGTGAAGTCTGAGTTGAATATGGACTTAAATTATATAATGCCATGAAGTTTCTTGTGTAACATCAGTAATTTTTGTCCAGAGCAATCTTTCAGAGACTTTAACATTTAATCATTTCATCTGATATTATTACTGGAGGCCTGGTGCATAAATTCATGCACAGGTGGGGTCCAGCCGGCCTGGGGGAGGAAATGCGGGAGGTTGGCTGGCCGGCCCCACCTCCAATTGGGGTTGGTGGGCCAGCCCCACCCCCTGGTCAAACTCACAAACTCCTGGTCAAGGGGACAATGCATATTAGCCTTTTATTAAATGGGATTTTATTGTTGCCATGCTAGAGAAAGGTACCAATTAAATAAACAGTAATTTGGAATTTGTGTTTCAAATAGTATTGTTATATGTAAGTTGTTCATGATCCAACTATTCAGAGTATGTAAAATAGTATTACACTAGGACAGTGAAAATACTCTGTATGATACTACAATGGTAGGCAGATACATTTTATTATACGTTTTTCTGGACCCAGAGGATATAAAATACTGAGAGCAAATTCTAAAGTAAACTATGGATTTGGAGTAATTATGATGTGTCAGTGTAGGTTCATCAATTGCAGCAAATGTACAGATCTGGTGGGGAATGTTGATAATGCTGGAGCCCAGGTATGCATGGGGTAAGGTTATATGGGAAATCTTTGTACCTTCCTCTTACTTTTGCTGTAAACCTAAAGTTGTTCTAAAAATCAGTCTTTAGCCCTAACCGGTTTGGCTCAGTGGATAGAGCATTGGCCTGTGGACTGAAGGGTCCCAGGTTCGATTGCAGTCAGGGGCATGTACCTTGGTTGCGGGCAATCCCCAGGAAGTGTGCAGGAGGCAGCTGATTGATGTTTCTCTCTCATCGATGTTTCTAACTCTCTATTCCTCTCCCTTCCTCTCTGAAAAAAAAAAAATCAATAAAATATATTTTAAAAAATCAGTTTTTAAAAACAGGTAAAAAATTTAGTACAGCTCAACCATTATAGTGTACTTATTAAAAAATAGTTTATTTTAAACTAAATTTCATTTCCTTCCATGTATGAAAAAATATGAATTAGACCATTAAATTTTTTATACAATCAGAAAACAATATATTTTTCTGGCATTGGCATAATTATAAAATTACTGCAAGAAATTTATTAAATTTTTCATGAATAAACATAGCTTCATTGTTCTGAGAGAGGCAAAGCAATTAATTCTACACAAACGTTTCTGCAAAATGTTCTGACTAGTGAATTAATCAAAATCTCATTTTATATTTCTTACTTTTTATAGGCCATAGATAAAAGTGAGAATATCCCCAAATATTAGGGCTAATTCTAATGACATAAAATAGCTATTCTTGGAGAGACTTTGCATGACAAGGTTAAAATTAGATAATGACGGACAAAAAGACATTAAAAATAAAAGATAGAAAAAAGTGTGTTTCTTTAATATAGATAGTCAACAGTTTCAACACTTTATAAAAAGAAGACGATTTCACAACTTTCCTAGAAATTGCACTGAAAAAACTGCTATTTTTTGTTTTCTTTCTCCTTGGAATAAAACTGTACTCTTCATCTAAGGATCCCCTGCCACCCTGAGCCACAATCTTCCATTATAACCATATGATGTGTTACTTCCATTTGTACCAAACGTTCTTTGGCTCAGTGATGTCAGAGATAAAATGGTACTTGGTTCCAAATATATTTCTGGTTGGGGAGACTATATATTTTAAAATAATCTGGAACAGAGAGTACTCCTGTTGCCAAGGTGCATGGGGTTAGTCTTGCTCTGACAGGTCCTCAATAAATAGGGTGCTTTCCTGCCCTAACCCAGCAGGAAGTACTATTCATGCCAGAGTTAAAAAGCTCCCTTAATGTTCATGCATAGCTCAACACATGCCTTCTGATTTCTATGGGCTGTGCCTATTGGAGCAAAAGAAAAAAAAATCATTGAAACAGAAAATACATCTGATGAGGCAAAATAAATTGCTCTGTATGGAGAGAAATATTTTAATATTTTTTAAATTGAAATGCTATGAGAAGCATATATAAAACAACAACAACAAACAACAAAAATCACCAACAACCCTGCCTGGCCTGTGTGGCTCCCAGGTTGAGTATGGACCTATAAACCAGAAGGTCATGGTTGGGTTCCATGTCAGGGCACAAGCCCAGGTTGAGGGCTTGATCCCCAGTAAGGGACATGCAAGAAGCAGCCAATCAATGATTTTCTCTCATTATTTGATGTTTCTCTCTCTCTCTCCCTCTCTTGTCCTCTCTGAAGTCAATAAAAATATATTCAAAAAAAAAAAACAACAACAACCCTAACTCACAAGGATATACAATTAAAATGTTCTCTCTCCATTATATATCTACTAGAGGCCCGGTGCTCAAAATCTGTGCATGGGTAGGGTCCCTAGGCCTGGCCGGAGATCAGGGCCGATTTGGGCCTTCCTTCCCCCGGCTGCTGGCTGCCGGCTGCCGGCTGCCAGCTGCCAGCCAGGACCTTCCTTCCACAGCTGCCAGTTGCTGGCCAGGGCCTTCCTTCATTTCACACCACCCTCTGCTGATCAGTGCGTATCATAGCGAGTGGTCGAACTCCCGGTCGGTCGAACTCCCGAGGGGACAAATTGCATATTAGCTTTTTATTATATAAGATAACACCTCTTCCTCAGAGGTAATTACCTGAACAGATATTTGTACCTTTCCTGATATAATAGTCTATGTGTTTGCAAACATAAATAAATATGTATTTACACATATATGAATCATATATTTATGTATATATTTACATATAAATACACACATACTTATCTATATAATAAAAGCCTAAGCGACCATTACGGCGGAACGACCAGAATGACCAGTTGCTATGATGCGCACTGACCACCAGGGGGTAGACGCTCAATGCAGGAGCTGCCTTCTGGTGATCAGTGCGCTCCCACAGGAGGAGTGTCACACAGCCAGAAGCTGGGATCATGGTTGGCGAGCACAGCGATGGTGGCGGGAGCCTCTCCCACCACCGCTATAGCACTAAGGAGTAGCGAGCTGAGCAGTAAGGAGCAGTGAGGAGGTGGGCGGTAAGGAGTGAGGGGTCCCGGTCTGCGAGAGGGTGCAGGTTGGGCTGAGGGACAGCGCGCCCCCCCGCCAGTGCATGGATTTCATGCACCAAGCCTCTAATATATAAATATAAATACATGTATATATTTATATATAAATTCATATATATGATTTTTATATATTTGTATATATACACATATGTACTTACATATACAAATATATATGTATGTATTTAAAGCAAATTATGGGCATACCTTGAGAAATATTTTTTAATTAATATGTTACATAGTAGGTATTAATGTAAGTAGTACCAGTGGAGGTATTTCCAAAAGATGTTTAAAATATTTTACTTTCAGTAGTTAATTTCTCCCTGGACTCAGTTTATTGAGAATAATTCAACATTGCCTCTAAGTCATTTTAATACATTATCACCTAGAGGAGACATATTATTCAAGTAAGATATTAACTTGGCCCTAACCGGTTTGGCTCAGTGGATAAAACGTTGGCTTGCAGACTGAAGGGTCCCAGGCTCGATTCCGGACAAGGGCATGTACCTTGGTTGCGGGCACATCCCCAGCTGGGGGGTGTGCAGGAGGCAGCTGATCGATGTTTCTCTCTCATCAATGTTTCTAACTCTCTATCCCTCTCCCTTCCTCTCTGTAAAAAATCAATAAAATATATTTTAAAAAATTAAGTTGACTAATAATAATAATGAATAAAGTAGAGTGCTCATTGTGTACTAGACTCTCTTTTAAGTGATTTACATGTATCAACTTATTTTATCATTGCAACAAAAGCCTACTAATTTTATTCTGTCTTATAGATGAAGAAGCTGAATCCCAGAAAGATAAGTAATCTGTGAAAGCACACATAAAATATTGATAGCAAAGGCTGAGTTTGAATCTAGATAGTCTGACTCATGTTCTTATGTATTTTGCTATATTAGCTATTAATATTTAATAAGAACTAATTTCCTGTTATTAATATGAAAATATTTTAAATATAGTATACAGCTTTAAAGAAAATTTATGCCACAACATTTTTAATTTTTTTCTGTGGTTTCCTAATACAAATGGCAAAGAGGTCTTTCTTTTTTCACCATCATATAGTCCCTAGAAATTACTTACCACAATCTATATTGCTATCATTCCTACTCTTTCGGACAGAACTCTCAGAAATACAGTTTGTATGGGACTGTCTTGACAGCATAGAGTGCTGGATTCATCTTGTGTACCTGACATTATGGCCTCAAGCTCTCGGCTTCATGTAGGTCCATCCGGACATTGACTTCCTGTCTCTCTCTGTCATTGTGTGCCTTAGCTCTGTGACACTTGGATAGCAATTGGGCTCTTCTTCCAGCTTCTCTCTTCTCTGTCACTCCCAGCAAATCAAAAATATCCTTTTGTGTATGTTAACTCTTCTGGAATCAAATCACCTTTTACTGGGGAAATTGTGACTTTACAAAAAAGGTCCTCATCAATGTGAAAGTGTGGACCCACATTGTCTTCCTCAATAGCAACATTCTGCTAACCGTGTCTGAGTGCAGCTGTGCATGACCAAAATACTTCCATACACAGTTTCCCTTTGTCATTATAGAGCACAAGCTAAACCGTGTTCTTGAAAAGAAAAATAACTAGGATTTTTAAGGTGGTTTTTTTTTTAGAAGATCTCAGCTTTTTTTATGAAATTACATTCAGTTCTTATCACTATAAGTAGATATTTATTTTTAAGTCCTATATCTCAAAATAAGAAACCATCAGATTACATCTAATAAAGAATTCAGACTCATCTGAGAGAAAAAGGAAAAAAAAATGGGGGTGCAGAGTAAGGAAGATTTTTCCAAATTTATTCTAAGAATATTTGCCTAGAAGCCTGATTTAGTACTTGTCGCCTGACTGATAAAAACTCTATATATTGCATTTCACTTTCAATTGTATATAAGGGGCAATTTTCATCCCTTGAGAATGATGAGCTAGAAGGGTAGGCCTCCTTGGTGCTAATCTCTCAAAGGGTGAGACAGCATTAAAAATTTGTTAGGAACTAAAATTGTTAACTGCTTAGTAGTTAAATTAAGCCTTTACTCTTAAAAATTTATATATGCATATTTGCTTTTGAAAAATTTTGTTGTTATTTATTTGGTTTATTTTCTTATAATTCTGTTGTGGTCATTAGGGCTATTCACAAATAATTCATTTATCTGCCTTCATTGCTTCGGCTGACCAATTATGAACAGAAGTAGTATATGTAACTTCCACGTGTTACCATGCCAGTATTGTAGAAGGGCTCTGTCAGCTGGGTCCATGAGTGACCTCCATGAACAGCTTCTCTGATGATCTGCATTGGATATGTAGTGTGAGGGGGAAATAAATCGTTACTATCATAATCCACTGAGACTTGGAAATCATTTGTTACTGTAGCAAAACCTAGTCAGTCTTGCCTATCATAATACGCATAATTTCTCTCTTCCAAATATATCTGTATGGATCCTGTATAATATATATATTTTGTTAAAATTTCTATCAAGATATCTTATTGGGGTATATTAGTTTTGTTATTCTAACCATCATATATTTTTATATTATTAAATATATATTTTTCATAATTTTCATCCTATGTCTACTCTTAGGAGAAATTATACCTAGTTCTCCATCTACCACTTTTGTTTTTCATATCATATTCATATCCTCTCTGATTTTATTGTCTTAGTTATTATACTTTCACTAGAGGCCTGGTGCATGAAATCGGTGCACTCAAGGGGCCCATCCTGTGCCCTCTTGCAGTCTGGGAACCCTCAGGGGATGTCTGACTGCTGCTACACTTGCCAGCTATCAGCTGTGAGCCTGGTTTCTGGCTGAGCAGCACTCCCCCTATGGGAGCATACTGATCACCAGGGGCAGCTCCTGTGTTGAGCATCTGCCCCCTGGTGATCAGTGCATGTCATAGCGACCAGTCATTACGCCATTCAGTTGATTTGCATATTAGCCTTTTATTATATAGGATACAACCTTAGCAATTAACATTAAGGGAAGTCTCCATGTATCATAGGTCTAACTCTTAAAATTAATGAGTATTTTGCATATATTAGTGCATCAGATACCTACTCATGTCACTTTCTGTAATACAAGGATATAACAGTCTCTGAGAAAATGCTCTGATCTCATGTACTATAAGAGATGTTTTTTCCCTTCCTCTACTTATAGCATGGAGAAAGACTTTCTGTCTCATTTCAATTGGTAACAGTAACTCTATAAATATATTCTTTTGGAGACCAATTCCACAAAGTCATATATGTTATTTAATCCCCTTTAACCATAACTAAGTTGGCTTTACATTCAAACAAAGCTTTAAATTAAGATGAATATTGCCGAAACCGGTTTGGCTCAGTGGATAGAGCATCAGCCTGCGGACTCAAAGGTCCCGGGTTCGATTCCGGTCAAGGGCATGTACCTTGGTTGCGGGCACATCCCCAGTAGGGGGTGTGCAAGAGGCAGCTGATCGATGTTTCTCTCTCATCGATGTTTCTAACTCTCTATCCCTCTCTCTTCCTCTCTGTAAAAAATCAATAAAAAATATATATAAAAAAAAAGATGAATATTGAGGACCATGCATTTTAAAGCACTGATTTTCTTCATTAGAATATTTACACTAATAAAAGAGAAAGATGCAAATTGACCATGCCTTCGTGACGTTCACCAGCCAATCAGGAGTGAGTACACAAATTAACCCAACAAAGATGATGGGTTTATTTGCATATGCAGGTGTCGAGTGGCTGGGAGCAGGTCGCAGGCGTTCCGCAGCACCCCAGCTGCTCAGGGCCTCTGGGCAACGTGGGAAGGCAGGGCCAGAGTGGAAAGGCATTGCTGGCAGCCAGGGAAAGGAAGGCCCATTCTTGCACAAATCTTAGTGCATCAGGCTTCTAGTATATTATAAATGATACTAGAGGCCCGGGTTATGAAATTCGTGCATGGGGGAGTGTGTCCCTCAGCGCAGCCTGCACCCTCTCCAATATGGGACCCCTTGAGGGATGTCTGACTGCCCGTTTAGGCCAGATCCTAATGGGATCTGGCCTAAACGGGCAGTCAGACATCCCTCTCACAATCCAGGACTGCTGGCTCCCAACTGCTCGCCTGCCTGCCTTCCTAATTGCCCCTAACCACTTCTGCCTGCCAGCCTGATCATCCCCTAAACACTCCCCTGACAGCCTGATTGATGCCTAACTGCTCCCCTGCCAGCCTGTTTGCCCCTAACTGCCCTCCCCTGCAGGCCTGGTCCCCCCCAACTGCCCTCCCCTGCAGGCCTGGGTCCCCCCGAACTGCCCTTCCCTGCAGGCCTGGTTGTCCCCAACTTCCCTCCTCTGTCGGCCTGGTCATCCCTAACTGCCCTCCCCTGCAGGCTTGATCACCCCCAACTGCCCTCCCTTGCTGGCCTGGTCCCTCCCAACTGCCCTTCCCTGCTGGCCTGATTGCCCACAACTGCCCTCCCTTGCAGGCTTGGTCCCGCCCAACTGCCCTCCCCTGCTGGCCATCTTGTGATGGCCATCTTGTGTCCACATGGGGGCAGCCATCTTTGACCACATGAGGGCAGCCATCTTGTGTGTTGGAGTGATGGTCAATTTGCATATTACTCTTTTATTAGATAGGATTCACTTGTCAAAAATTTTATTTCCTTTTGTTCAGTCACTCTCTTGTGACTTAATATTGAGTATTTAAAAATATTCAAAATATGCATGTAGGTAATTTTTTCATCATCATACTCTCTCTGGTTTTGATCCCTTCACCTCCATTGACCTTCCCCTCCATCTTACCTCAGCTATACTTGTCCTTGTGGATACCCTAAAGACCCTGTCCTTACTATAATTGCAACATTCTAAATTTCAATTTCATGTATTTCACTCTGTAACAATATCTTTCTCCTTTAAAAATAAAATTGACCACAAGAACCCAGACATCAACTCTCCTTTAATCTAAATTATACCTCCACTCACTTCAGATGGACATTCTTGTACTGTTCTTCATCTGCTCATGTCTTTTTCTTCTACTCAGCTTAAAATCATGGTCTCTGATTTTTATGCCTTGTATATACTCTCTACTTTCTTTTCATTATGTTACTCTTAGCTTTACTTTACTTCCTTAGCAAAACACAAATCTTATTTCATTAAACTATTCTCCTATACCAAGCTTCCATCCTGCAACATAAGGCTGGGGAAAAAGCACAACTATGCTAACTTGTCTCACATTAAATTCATGAGTTTGAATCACAGATGGATCCTTCATTTTTCCCAGAGATCATACTCTGTATCCCTAATTATTTCATCTTTTAGGATGACTATTTTATTTTCTCTTTAAACTCTCAGTATTTATTCAGCCTCACTGTACTTCTTACTTCAGTGAGAAATTATAGCAATCACCACTGAACTTTCACAGAAAGCCACTACTACATCTAATTATCAACCAATATTTGGACATGCATACTCTAATTACCTGTTTGTTTCCATATATGAATTCATAATGTTCCTATTTAGAGACAACCCCTCCATTCATGCACTAGATTCCATTTTCTGTCACCTACTCAATGTCATTGTTCCAGGAGTCCTTCCCTCTGAAATATGATTTTTTATTCACTTAGTACTTGATCCCTATACAAATATATTGTTATTTCTTCTGTCTAAAAGTAGTTCTTCCCTCATTACCTCCAATGCTGTTTTTCCAAGGAAGATATACAAATACCAATAGGTATACGAAAAGGGATTCAGTATCACTAATCTTCAAGAAAATACAATTCAAATCACAATGATGTATCACCTAACAGCTGTTAAGATAGTTATTGTTAAAAAAGAGAGAGAGTAAACGTTGGCAAGGATGTTGAAAAAAAAAAGAGAGAATCCTTGTACACTGTTGGTGTGATTGTAATTTGATGCAACCATTGTGGAAAACAATACAGAGGTTCCTAAAAAAATTAAAAACAGAACTACTATATCATCCAGCAATCTCACTTCTGTGTATATGTACCAAAGAAACAAAATCACTATCTTAAAGAGATATTTACATTCCCATATTCATTGCAGCATTATTCCCAATAGCCAAGATATTAAAACAACTTAAATGTCTGTCAATAGAAAAGTGGATAAGGAAAATGTGATCTATATATAATCTACACTAATAAAAGAGGAATATGCAAATTGATCATACCTCTGTGACATCCACCAGCCAATCAAGAGTGAGTATGCAAATTAACCCAACAAAGATGTTGAGTTAATTTGCATATGCAGGCATGGAGCGGCCGGGCGGGGCGGGACTCCTGCTATGAGGGGCAGGGCAGGGGGCGGAGGGAGCTATGGGAGAGGTTCTCTGGCCTGAGTGGAGAAGACTGAAGGTTCCGGCCGGAGCGAAGACTGAAGGCTCTGGCCAGAGCAAAGACTCCTGTCAGAGAGAAGACGGAAGGCAGCGGCCAGGGTGAAGGCCTGGGTCCTGGATGCCAGAGGAAAACCAGTGCCGGCAGCCAGGGGAAGGAAGGCCTATTGCACGAATCTTTGTGCAACAGGCCTCTAATCTATATATAAAAGGATAATATGCAAAGTGTCTCCTCAAGAGTTTGACCGGGAGACCAGGAGTTCGATCGCTCACTATAATATGTGCTGACCACCAGGGGGCAGCGTGGAACAAAGGAAGGCCCCAGCTGGCAGCAGGCAGCCAAGGAAGGAAGGCCCCAGCTGGCAGCCAGAAGGAAGACCCTGGCTGGCAGCCGGAAGGCCCTGATTAGCCCTGACCACTGGCCAGGCCTAAGGACCCTACCTGTGCATGAATTTCATGCACCGGGCCTCTAGTATATATATAATGGAATAATATGCAGAATTAAAGAACAAGGAAATCCCACCATCTGTGACAACATGGATATGAACCTGGTGGGTATCATCCTACCTAATAAAAGAGTAATATGCAAATTGACCACACCTTTACTACGCCCAAGCCATGCCCACCAGCCAATCAGGGTGACTATGCAAATTAACCCAACCAAGATTGCAGTTAATTTGCATATCAAGACAGCATAGAAAGAAGCCAAGTGCTGCAGAAGGGAGCGAAGCTGCAGAGAAGCAAGCAAGAGGGGCAGGGGAGAGGAAGAGAAGCAGGCAGGGCAGGGAGAAGGAAGAGAAGCAGGTGGGGCAGGGAGAGGGAAGAGAAGCAGGCGGGGTGGGGAGAAGGAAGAGAAGCAGGCAGGGCAGGTGAAAAGGAAGAGAAGCAGATGGGACGGGGAGAGGGAAGAGAAGCAGGCGGGGTGGGGAGAGGGAAGAGAAGCAGGCGGGGTGGGGGAGAGCACATCAGGAAGCCCTATTGCAGGAATCTTCCTTCAATGGGCTACTAGTCTATACTAATAAAAGAGTAATATGCTAATTAGACCAGGCAGACCAGAAGTCTTCCAGACATCCTTCTGGACATCCTTCTGGATAAAGCCACAGCGGCTGCTGCAAGGACCAAGGGCCAGCAGCCGCGGCAGCCATCAGTGGCAGCAGCAGCAGGGTGATGAGGGTGGTGCCTTCCCCTGATTGGCCCGGTTACCTCCTGCAGAGGGAGGCCAGACTACAGCTTAGCCATCAGTAGGACATCCCGGACTGTGAGAGGGGGCAGGCTGGGCTGAGGGACCCCCCCCCCCATGCACAAATTTTCGTGCACTGGGCCTCTGTTAAGTAAAATAAGTCAGTCACAGAAATATAAATAATGAAGTACTGTATGGTATCACTTAAAAGTAGAATCTAGACAAAACAAAACAAAACAAAAAACACTCCACAAACCCTCAAACTTACAGAAACAAAGAATAGAATGGTAGCTACTAGTGGGCAGAAATGTTGGCCAAAGGTTATATACTTTTAGATATAAGATGAGTATGTTCTGGGGATCTAATATACTGCATGGTGACTATAGCTAATAACACTGTATTTTGTACTTGAAATTTACTGAGATTAGATCTGAACAGTTCTCAACACACACACAGATACATACATACACACACATAAAGTAACTATGTGAAACAATGAATGTGTTAATGAACTTGATTATGGTAATTATTTCACAATGTATATTAAATCATCATTTGTACATTTAAATATATACAATTTTATTTTTAAATTATACTTTAATAAAGCTGGAAAAATTCACTATTTCAAATTAATTTCTTTTATAGTAGTATATGTGTCCCAGATTCAGCCACACATTTACATATTATAGCTTCTAACTATTTTTTAAGTTTTATGCAGTTTTATTTTGAAAATCCATTTTTATACCTGATTTCCTATTAAAAAATCAATTTCTATGTCACAAAATAATTGATGAACTTAATGTTACCAGTTTACCTGATTAAAAACTATTCTTCAAAAATTTTTTTCAAGACACTGTAAAAAGATTTTATTCAAATTGTTATTTCTGTTCTCACATATCCTTTATAGAAAAAGGACATAATGCTATAAAGTGTTCCAGATTGATCTGTATATTTATTTAAGAACTTTGTTAAATATGAAAAGGAAGTTGATCTGAAGAAGTACTATAAATGGTACACATTATTCTATCAGGAGGAAATATCTCATTTAAGTCATATGCCTACTTATTCTATATATAATTCAAATATATGATTAGCTCAACATAGACTCCTGCTAGCTTGCAAACTAAAAGTGGAAGTTGTAAGAAAATAACAGAGTGGGCAATTCTTGTAGCACAATATTACGGGTAGATTATTGCAATGTTTATTTGATTTTTTGCCTGTTTTCTTTTTATGTTATTCTTCATATTTTGGCTGTGTTTTTTACAGGATTTAATTTATAAAAATGATATTACAATTATAGTAACCCTTGCTTCTAGTTACTAAAAGTATATATTTTTACCTAGAAAATGCTCTAAGATTCTTAAGTTTTAAGAGGTTATAATTGATAAAGTTGTAAATTAATTTCTAAATATTTATGTAAATAACTAGAGACCCGGTGAACGAAATTCATGCACAGATGTATATGTGTGTGTGTGTGTGTGTGTGTGTGTGTGTGTGTGTGTGTGTTTCCCTCAGCCCAGCCTGCACCCTCTACAACCTGGGACCCCTTGAGGGATGTCTGACTGCCTGTTTAGGCCCAATCCCACCAGGCCTAAACGGGCAGTGCAGTGGGACATCCCTCTCACAATCCAGGACTGCTGGCTCCCACTGATTGCCTGCCTGCCTGCCTGATTGCCCCTAACTGCTTCTGCCTGCCAGCTTGATCACCCCCAAACCACTCCCCTGACAGCATGGTCGACGCCTAACTGCTCCCCTGCCAGCCTGATTGCCACAAACTGCCCTTCCCTGCCGGCCTGGTCACCGCTAACTGCCCTCCCCTGCCGGCAAGGTTGCCCCTAACTGTCCTCCCCTGCAGGCCTGGTTGCCCCCAACTTCTTTCCCCTGCTGGCCCAGTCACCCCTAACTGCCCTCCCTAGCTGGCCTGGTTGCCCCTAACTGCCCTCCCCTGCTGGCCTGGTCACCCGCAACTGCCCTCCCCTGCAGGCTGGTACCCCCAACTGCCCTCCCCTGCAGGCCTGGTCACCCCCAAGTATCCTCCACTGCAGGCCTGGTCCCCCATAACTGCCCTCCCCTGCAGGTCCAATTGCCCCTAACTGCCCTCCCCTGCCTGCCTGGTCACCCCCAACTGCCCTCCCTTGCCAGCCTGGTTGCCTCTAACTGCCCTGCCCTGCAAGCCTGGTCCCCCTCAACTGCCTTCCCCTGCAGGCCGTTACCCTCCCAATTGCCCTCCCCTGCAGGCCTGGTCTCCCCCAACTGCCCTCCCCTGCTGGCCTGGTCACCCCCAACTTCCCTCCCCTGCTAGCCTGATCACCCACAACTGCCCTCCCTGACAGCCTGGTTGCCCCTAACTGCCCTCCCCTGCAGGCCTTCCCCCCCCCAATTGCCCTCCCCTGCAGGCCTGGTCCCCCCCAATTGCCCTCCCTGCATGCCTGGGTCCCCCCGAACTGCCCTCCCCTGCAGGCCTGGTCCCCCCCAATTGCCCTCCCCTGCATGCCTGGGTCCCCCCGAACTGCCCTCCCCTGCTGGCCATCTTGTGGTAGCCATATTGTGTTCACACAGGGGTGGCCATCTTTGACCACATGGGGGCGGCCATCTTGTGTGTTAGAGTGACGGTCAATTTGCATATTAGCACTTTATTATATAGGAGGAGGAGGAAGATAGTACATTTAAAATATTTTGAGCACTCTTTGGAGTAAAGATGAAATTGACTATGATTTACTCCCATTTCATTGGTTTTTACATTTCTATATGTAGTTTGAAAACCAGGCATACATATGTGCGTGCGCGTGTGTGTATGTGTTTGTGTGTGTAATCAGTCTTCTGGCAAATTCTTATGACTCAACTCATAGTAAGCATCATCAGACTTCAACAATCACATACAGTTTTATTTGTGATCTTGATTTTTTTTTTTTCCTGGAAAATTAGACAAGGTGAGAAGGTGAAGTCATAAGACTTTTAAAAATGAAATAAAATAGTTACAATATGTGAGCTTCCTATTAAAAATAATCACCATTGATGGCCGTGCATTTATGACATTTAAAATATTTTAGAGCACTTTTATAAAATTATTTTTGAGTCAAATTTATGAGTGATAAAATAATTAGCTTATTATTAGACTTCATGTATAATGAAAATGTAGTTGAAATCATACCCATATTTTTAGAGTCCAAACAGCAGTATGAAATGTTAGTCTGGTAACATCGGGCTCATATCAGTTTAAATGAAAACAACTTTGAACACACACAAAATGTATCATTTCATAAATTAAATTAAAGTTCCCATCAAATTAATCAGTTTGTCTTTAAAAAAATAAATTAACTTATAAATGTGAGATACAAAATTTTATCTGAAGCATTAATCTAAAATGCTCTACGTTGCCTTAGGGGAATAATGGGGAAAACTTATTAGGGAACAGTGTCACACATGTAAAAATTGCCTGACATTATAATATAAATATAACTCAGATAAGAATCCACTCATCAATTATACCATTCGTGATTCTTCTTAAACTACCTTTGTTCTAAAAGAGATGTGTTAGCTACAGGCATTATCTATTGATTTCCATTATCTAGGAAGAAAATAAAATATTTCAATGAAGCCAGTGCACCAACATTGATATCATTTTTCTGACAACTGGACAATATTCATCCTGGTTTGTTTAGAAAACCAATTAAAGTAAGATATCAAATCAATTGCTGATCCCTTTCTGTTGTGGTAAAGTCAATACCATGACATTCTCTCTTTCATTTTTTTTCTCATATTTTTATTTTGTCACCATGAGAGTAGCCTAGTAGAATGTGCTGACTTTGCTCTATTTGCTCTTCACCCTTAGATTCACAGGATTTGTAAGCAGGAAGTAGGGAGTATTCAAATGATTAGTAAAATATGGGCACCAGATAATGAGAGATAGACTTCATAACACTTAGAAGCCTGCCATATCTGTGTTGCCTGGTGGCCAAGGAGTCTGTAGCATGTCAGGGCACTTCTTTTAAAGAAAAAGAGAAACATCTATACCTTACATGATTCACTCATGAGCAAAGAGGCACACCACCTGCAGAACCTGTCTGGATTCTGGTGAAAATAAAAGCCACATTTCAGTCTGCCCCTCCCTGAGTAACCCCATAAGCTTTGAGTGGTACCCAGAAGATGAGTGCTCTGCAGAAAGTGTATGTTATGCCCACTATCCTACCCCTTGGGCCTTATGACTAAGAAGATCCAAGAAAAATTGAATATCCATGGAAAATATTGCCTCATTTATAAAGTTTTGTATCTCACATTTGTAAGTTAATTTCTTTTTTTTTTAAAGACAAACTGAAGTATGGTAGCAATCATCTCAGGTAGAAACTGCAGTTTAACTCTAACCCTGCTGTTTTGGCTCCTGTACTTATTTGCTTGCTAAAACAATAGAAAAATTACATTGATTTTCTGAACTTATGTATGCTATCCCAATCGATTGAATACTCCATTGTTGGTGGTTTGAATATCGCATTGATTGTGATCTTACTGGTTATCGAAGCACATTCTTCTGTACCTGGAAACCAGGACAGCACAATTACCCTAAATTGCCTCAGTGGCTCCAGGTAATGCATTCTGGTTGACTCAGTGGTCCCAAGACCAGGACAGCACAATTATTCTAAATTGCCTCAGTGGCTCCAGGTAATGTGTTTCTGTTGATTCAATGATCCGAAGACCCAAAACTATAATTAATCTTTATAGATAACTAACTTGCTCAATTTCGCTTCTTTAACTGCTTTGTGCAAACCAGGTTCCTCATTCCAAACCCAAAGATATAATCGATACCTTTGTGATATTCTGCCTATTTAAGCCTGATGTAGCCAGCATTTAGGGGTTGCGAGATTTGGAGTGCTTTTGCCCCCTTGTAACCACTGGCTTTTGAATAAATGACTCCATAATTTGACTTCTTGATTGAGGCGTCCTTTGTGAGATTCAGGGTTGCACTACAACAAAACAACACCAATGTTAGGCAGCAAAATAGCAGACATTTGTCATAGCAATATCTTTACCAATACAGCTCCTTGGGCAATGGAAACTAAGGAAAAAATAAACAAATGGACTACATCAAAATAAAAAGCTTCTGCACAGCAAAAGAAACCATCAACAACACAACAAGAAAGCCAATTGCATGAGAGAAAATATTTGCCAATGTTATCTCCTATAAGGGTTTAATCTCCAAAATTTATAGGGAACTCATACACCTTAACAAAAGGAAGATAAACAATCCAATCAAAAAATGGGCAAAGGACCTAGACACTTTCCGAAAGAAGAAATACAGAAGGCCAAGAGACATATGAAGACATTCTCAACGTTTCTAATCTTCTCATCTGCTGATGGGCACTTAGGCTGCCACTAATCATCCAAGAGATGCAAATCAAAACAGCAATGAGGTACCATCTCACACCTGTCAGAATGGCTATCATCAACAAATCAACAAACATCAAGTGCTGGAGAGGATGCAAAGAAAAAGGAAACCTCTTGCACTGCTGGTAGGAATGCAGACTGGTGCAGCCACTGGGGAGAACAGTATGGAGTTTCCTCAGAAAATTAAAAATGGGACTTCCATTTGACCCAGTAATCCCACTTCTAGGAATATATCCCAAGAAACCAGAAACACCAATCAGAAAGGATATATGCACCTCTATATTCATAGCAGCACAATTTATAATAGCTAAGATTTGGAAACAGCCTAAGTGCCCATCAGCAGATGAGAAGATTAGAAAACAATGGTATATCTATACAATGGAATACTACACTGCTATAAAAAAGAAGGAATTCTTACCATTTGCAACAGCATAGATGGAACTGGAGAGCATTATGCTAAGCGAAATAAGCCAGTCAGAGAAAGATAAATATCACATGATCTCACTCATTTGTGGAATATAATGAACAACATAAACTGATGAACAAAAATAGAACCAGAATCATAGAAGCATGGAACAGACTGTCCAATCTATGGGGAAAGGCTGGGGATGAGTGGTAAGAGATCAACCAAAGGACTTGTATGCATGCATATGAGCATAACTAATGGACACAAACTGGTGGGCCGGGGCCGGGGGGGGAGGGGGGGGCGTTGAGAGCATGCTCTGGGGGATGGGGGCAGCCGGGGAGAGGTCAATGGGGGAAAAAGGAGATTTATGTAATACTTTAAACAATAAGGAATTTAAATTATATAAAAAATAAGTTACTTATAGCCTTAAAATGGTAGATTACTGGTATTTTAGGTCATATATATGGAAATTGAAATGGTGATTTAATCAGCTCTTCAGTGAACAGAGAAAATAACCAATATATAATCAAGGTTTATGAACAAATTGTATGGACCATTTGTATATCAATGATTCACTGAATAATTATTATTTTTGTTAACTTTAACAAGTCAATCTCATTAAAACCCCTTTCAGAAGCATTTACTTATCCCACAGATATATTGTATCCTAAATTGCCTTAGTTCCCAGCTACCTCATCCTTTTCTTTCAAATTGCATTTATCGTGTCTTCCTCATATTAAAGACTTTGCAATTAGGACACATAATGTATATAATTAGCAACTTAATTTAGGTTTAAATAATGTTTTTATCTTGTGTTTAGTGAAAAGACTCAACTTTTTTTACAATCTTAATTTTTTCTTACCAATACTATCAAAGTAAATATTTTTAAAGGCAGAAATATTAATGGAAATATGGGTTCATTTTCTCATCCAATACAAGAGTAGAAAAGACCAAAGAACAAATAAACAAACAAAAGACAAAAAACTTTTTTGGCATTTTCAATTACAGAGGGTCTCACAGCAGAAAATAACTGGGTAATTGTTTTGTCAGTTACAGATCACAAGCAAAATTATAGTATTTTCTTCATTTCACTCCGTGTCTTGAGTTGATAGGATACATCATTTGGGGGAAGATTTTAGCTTCAAAATATACTGTGGACTTTTTTCATCAAAATCAATATCTCTAAAAATGTGTCCATAATGAATGAAATTTTGTGCTATTAATGATGGCCTGCACAGTTCCCAACTATTTGTCACTATAAAGAACAAAGTAGTTATCATAAAAGGAACTTGCATCAGGCTTTGCATTGTTTCCTTCAAATTGTGGACTGATTTCTCATATTTGGATTTCACTGCCTGACCTGAAATTGGCTCATTGATCGTGATACATTTCTTAGTAATTTTTTTTTCCAAAGCATGTGGCTTACATGTTAAATGCTAAATAGTTTGTGTAGGATCAGGAGACATCAATAATGAACCTAAAAATAAAATGCATGGTATGTAATTAAATATTAATCATCTTCAAGACATCACTGTAGCTAGCAATTTCCATTGAAATTCTTATAAGTAGTGTCAACAATAAATTTTTTTTAAATGGCCTTAGAGTCACAGACATTCATAATTCTAACATTACTCAAAAATACTATTCAAACTAAGGAAATCAGTGATGTGTTTATTATGATAAAAGAGGGCATCACAAATATGATGTGGAAAAATCAGCTTTACCTGAGACAACAAAGGAAAGACCTCTGACCCCAACTCTCCTGGTACTCCTAAATTTAGACCAGAACTCACAAACTGAAATGCCTGAGGAAATTGCGCTAATAACATTTCTTTCATAAAGGTAAAGAAAACAGAACATCCGACAACAAATCTGCTTATGAATTCCATGCATAGCATCTGCCTAATTTCACTGCTGCTTATCACTAACAGTCTACACAGGCCACACCTTTGTTTAGAATAATTTTTACAACTTGATTTAGACCACTTAGTGTGTAGTCTCTGCTTTCTATCTCTAATAACTCAAGTACACCCCGTATACACTACACTCGTCTCCTAAACATCCAAACCGATTGCATCATTTTCCTATTTAAAATTTTTACTGCATTCCTTTGTTATTTAATGCAAACACTTTACTTTCCAATACCATATTCTCCCTCTGGCCTCATGGCAGCAGCGCATGCTCCGTCCACACTGAATGTTTCATTGAGCCCTGTCAGTCCCTCAAGATTTTTCATCAGCAACATCTATCCTTTAATTTCCTTCATTTCCAAAACTTGACTTTGTCTACAAATCTTTCCTTTACAATCAGCTGTATTTCATCAGGTTCTACCTATACCCATACCACTTCTCACATTGTATTGCAATTTTCAGTGTATATGTGTATGTTTCTGGTACTTGACTCTCAAGTCATAGAAACAATTTTGCTTATGCTTGTAGCAAAACCTAGCAATATATAGTACTCAAGAGATTTTTAATTAATATTTGTGTGTATGTATGTCTGTTTGTGTAAATAAATGAATGAGTAAGCTTAGCAGTGTGATACTATTAAATTTTAATATGTACACATCACAGCATTATGAATGTTTCCTACAATTTTCACTTAGTGATGATTGCTTTCAACAAATGTGAAAATATAGAAACAAACAACAAATGCAGTGAGAATTTTCAAAGGACATGTGTCTTCCGGTTTTCATATTAACTGAGAATATTCTCTACTCAATCTATGTATTTACCATTGTTTCTTCACCTTGACTTAAGTGCCTTAAGTCATATCTCTGATTCTTTTATGATTTGCTACATTTCTGTAGTGATTTCACTCACTTTTCATTCTAGCAATAGCACTGTCCTTGAGATTTGAATGTTTTTAAAGTAACAAGAGAGTTTAGCTAGCTGCTTCTGAGATAACAGACTTTTCTATGATATCCTGCACCTGGGTCTCAATTATGTCTCAAAAGATAAAATGGAAAGGCATAATAAACTTTCATTTGGTGCATGATTGTGTGTGTGTGTGTGTGTGTGTGTGTGTGTGTGTGTGTGTGTTTAAATAGTATGGGCTAAAGCTAGTGATTTGAAAATTCAGTATGGTGTTCTAGAACATATGTTATTACCTATGCCTCCATAAAATCTCTATTTTTCTTTACTTGAATTAGAATATTACTATTATTTGTTTTTGTAATGATTCTGCTCTATTTTTATAATATTTTAAAATTAATTTCCCACTAGAATTGATTTTACAGACTAATGAAAGAGCATAGTCATTGTCTACTTTTATCAATAAAGGCAATGATATAAGTCTAGGGTATAGCATAAAGCTCTCCTTTTTTTATATATTGATATTTTTATGATCTCTTTAAAAACACACATTTTTATTAAAACACATTTTTTACATAAGAAGTGTTTGTATTTCTTACTGCTTAACTACTTTGATATTTTTCTGTCTTTTTCTATTTCTTTGGTGTACTGCAAAGCTGTAGAACTGTTCTCTGTGATGATTTCTGTGCTCACCAGAGTTTAGGTTATGAACTGAAGCTTTAGTATAAAATCCAGTTTGAAATAACAGCTCTGCCAATTATCTCTATCTTAATTAAGGTGCTTAAGCTAAGCTGTAGAAAAAATGGGACTAATACTAGAGCCCATGTCATAGAGTTGGGAAGATTAAAAAAGATAATGAATGTAAAACAGATTGCAAAGTATCTGGCATATAATAAGCATTCAATAAATGCTGATTGTTGGGATAATAATGATGATGTTAATGATAATGATGTGGAGGCTAAAAAAATTTAATTTTTTAAATTTTCCTCCCACCTTCCAAATTCTTCTAGCTGGGCTAATAAATTAAGAGACAGATTAACAGGAAAAAATAAGAATTTAATGCATGCACAGAGGGAATTCACATAAGCATGAAAATTCCAAAGGCAGTAAAGTAACATTGGGTATAAATGACATTTTTGAACAAAGGAGAAAGGGGGAGGACAGGGTATAGACTTCAGAAGTGAGAATGGGAGATTCAGATAGTCAAGAAAGAGCAGCACACATGGCAAGAAAATTCTTGTTAGGCAACTCAAACAATGGCACACGGGGTAAAGAGCTGACAGTCTTGGAGTCTTGCTGACTAATGCTAGGGTGAAGATTCTTAAGGTGCTTAAGCCAAAGCTCCTTTCCTGAAGCAAGTTTTTCTGTCTGAATCTCTTGGGAAGGAAAGGAGGGAAGGTCAAAGGTCTTTCCGAGTCTTGTGTGTGTATATATATATATATATATATATATATATATATATATAGAGAGAGAGAGAGAGAGAGAGAGAGAGGGGGGGGGGTAATATGCAAATTATCCAGGATGCCGTAACAGTCATGACCAGCTCAGGAGGAGGCTGCATGCACAGATGGGCCCAGAGTGGAGACGCAACACACAGGGGGGCTAGGGCAGGGCCCGGAGAGAGACACAACACACAGTGGGGCCCGCCCTCACTGGGAGACAGCGTGCCAGCAGTGCTGCCTCTGCACATGAGCTGCAGAGGAAACACCTTTTCTTACAGCTCATTGGCTAAGCTCCCTGTACGCCACTTGCAGTGTTCTTGGTAACTTGGGTAACAAGAATCCAAGAAGGTGATCTAGGGTTTTTCCACCTCACTCCTGGAGGAAAATACGAAGGTCCACTGCTGGAGGGGCTAAGAAATGTCATATTCTGCCCTAGCCAGTTTGGCTCAATGGATAGAGTCTCGGCCTGCGGACCACAGGGTCCGGGTTCAATTCTGATCAAGGGCACATACCTAGGTTGCAGGCTCCTCACTGGCCAGGGCTCAGGTCAGGGCTCATGCAGGAGGCAAACAATCAAAGTGTCCCTCTCACATTGATGTTTCTCTCTGTCTTTCCCTCTTTCTTCCACACTCTCTAAAAAATCAATGGAAAAGTATCCTCAGGTGAGGATAAAAAAAAAAAAAAGAAAGAAAGAACAAAATCTCATATCCTATGAAAGAGACATCTTGAAAATGACTAAAGAAAGTTGTCACTTTTTTGTGGTGAAGGGACTGGAGTCCGTGTTGTTGAAAACACCTTGGTGGCTGCGGCAGCCCGCAGTGGCAGCAGCAGTGGGGTGATGGGGGTGGCGCCTTCCCCTGATCAGCCAGTCGCCTCCCACAGAGGAGTGGGCCTAAGCCATCAGTAGGACATCCCCTGAGGGCTCCCGGACTGTGAGGGGGGCAGGCTGGGCTGAAGGACCCCCGCCCCCAGTGCATGAATTTCGTGCACTGGGCCTCTAGTTTCTTAATAAACAGCTTAAAATCAATATCCCAAAAAGGCAACTTCAGGGTGGAAACACTTTGGCTCCTTTCAACAATGATGCTATTCTGTGTCCATTTACACTATAACACCTTTGTAATCCAGCTTCCACCTATGTCACTTCACACTCTAACCATCACTGCTGTTAAAGAACAAAAATTCAATTGTGCAAATTTGAAAATGTAATTGGCTTTATGGAATGACTCATGAATCAAGCAGCATATCATCTAGTAAATATAGAGATAGTCTAAGAAGCTGTACAATTTGGAAGGCTTTTATAGGCCGAAACCAGGCGGGACTAGAAACTTATTAGCAAAACAAAAGAAAAGACTGTTTCAGGCTAGGTTACTGTCCCTTGGGGGGAAAGGAAGGGTCTTATCAGGTGAATCATCTCACCTCAGCTTCCTTTGTGAGAGGAGTTGGGGGAGAGGGCACTTAATAGGCTACCTCATTGGTATGAACCAGAAAATTCCAGACTGACTGATCAAAATGAAATTTCTGAAGAAGGTTGATGCAATTAGATCATTTATTAAGTTTAGGTTTGGTGTGTGGGCTTTAGCACAAGTGACACCATTTTAGGCCTGAGATTTTCTCTTTAACACTGCCTATAATGATAACCACTCATCACGTCATTCAATAAGATCTACAGTGGACCAGGCCCTGCTCTAGTGGATGGAGATGCAGTAGTATAGGATAAAAAATCTCAGTCTTTTTGAAGTTTACATTTGAGTGGAGGAGCAATAGATAATACAGAAATAAAAATGAATTATATTGTATTTCAGGTGGTGATAAGTGCTATGGAGAAAAATAAAGCAGGAATGGAATACAGACAACTGGGAAGCAATGACGTTTAAATAGGGAAGTCATGAAGCTCCTTCTAAGAAGGTGATATCTAAATAACGACAAAAAAAAAAAAAGATGACAAAACACTTGTGTCAAATTCCTAGGGAAAAAAAAAAACATTTCAGGAACTGAGCAAATACTAAGTGTGATATCAGAATAAGTTTAGAGGATTATAAGGATGTGGCTAGAGATTAATTCCACTATGATACAGGTCATTACTAATATAGGGAAAGATTATAAGAACCAAACAAATAGACACTAGTGAAGCCTTTCTAGGATCAGAGCATGTTGCATGCCATCAGATATAAAAACTTGGTTAATTAGTCATGAGATAAGATTATTGCTCCTATCACAAACATTTACTCATTCCATAAAGACAAACAGACAACACAAAATGCACCTTGTAAGGGCTAAAGTCAATCCTGTTGTTGTTTTTTTTTCACTCTTTAGTAGTATTTCACTGTACAAGTAATTTTCCATAGAAACTACAAACAGATATAAGCTATACTTCTAAGGAGAGTTGGCATCTCTTTTCCTTCTCTTGTGAGGAAAGGCCACTACTCTGTGAAGTGGCTTCTCTTGCTTGTTACTCTGATCAATAAAATTTGCTTTTCTACTTCATTCCAAGGTTCCCTCCTGAGTTCTTTTTTTTTTTTTTTTTTTTTTTTTTTTGCTTGAAGTGAAGAACTAGGCTCCAGTCCCCACTAGAGAATCGCCTCTCTGGCATCATTACCATACTTTGCTTTTTTCTTCAAATCGGTTAAGGTTTTGAGCCCTTGCTGATCATAACCTTTTCAGTTTAAGATTGCTCTATGTGTCTGTTCTTAGTAACAATGGGGCCGGGGAGCACTAGAAGGCACCCAAGTGAATCACTTGATTTCCACACAGATTCTTTCCTGCCCTCATTGTGTAGAAGCAAATTTATTTCCTGTTGAACACAGTCAGTACTCAGGGAGGATGTCGAACTCATTGCTAGCTGGTCCCTTGGCACAAGAAGTCTAAAGCTCTGACAGCAGCTGTAATTTATAATTCAATAGGCCCCTTGTGGTGTCTCCTGACAAAAGAGTGACTCCTTGGGGTACTGAGATCTCCAGTACTGACAAGCCCAGAGTGATAGGGCCAGGAAGCGTAAGATCCTCCAGTGTGTAATTGGAAGGGATGGTAAGTAGGATAACTCCTGTTTCCTGGAAGGATCCTTGTATCTTTCCTATTGAGGATACAGAACTGTACTGTGGTCTCTGATTAATTAATATACTGTATTCTGAACAATAATGCATTGCCTTTTTAGAATGCTTCCTTTAGGCACACCTTTAGATGGCTCTTGCAGCATCTTATGAGACTAGCTGCTTCTGAAGGGTGTGGGATAAGATTTGACCAGGGGATTAGATTGCCATGAGGTCACGCTCACACCTCATTTACTGTAAAGTGAGTATTCTTGTCTGATGCTATGCTATGTGGGATTCCCTGTTTATGAACTAAACATTCCATAGCCCCTTGATAGTAGTGGCTCTGCAGAGAAGAAAAGCAAACCCAACCTGCAATCAATCTCCCTATGGGCACAAAACACTTGCGCTTCTAGAATGGGAAGGGACTGAGGCAGCCAATTTGCCAGCAACAGGGTGGTTAGTTTTCTTAGGGAATAATGCCATATTGGAGTTCAATGTTGATGTCTACTTTTACAAGTTAGCTCATCAGAGGCATCAATTAGTAGATAGATTTGCCTTGAGAAGTAGACTCCATAATTTTGGTATGCATATGTACGTTTCATGTCTGCCACAGTAGCCACTCTAGTTCAGCTTAAGCTTGATCCTGGATATGTTATTTCTATCTTGTGATGGACTTCTGCCAGTCAGGTTTAACTTTATGACTTGGTAGGTCTGAAAGAAGCCAGCTCATAATGAGTAGTTCTGGACACATACCAGTACTCACTGGGTGTCCCATTGGTCAAACATTTCCTTTCTACCAGGTCCCAATAACATGCCAAGACTTACTTCTCAAAAGGCATAAATTACCTGGTGTGTTTCTGAATCCCAGTGGCTTACAGGTGACTCTCCCACCAGAGCTTGCATGTTTTCCCATCACTGACACCTCCAACACCATTATGTCTACCAGATCACATGATATAAGCTGCAGACAAGGCCTGGGCCTACCACAGCATTCTATGGTGCTTTAGGACCTACTCTGTGCAGGTAGCTTATGTTTCACCCAGTATCTGGACCAGAAGAAAATTCCTAGCTGTGGAACATCTTGGCTCCAGATCTTAAAGAGGCCTATAGACATTATGCTTCATTTATTCTACAGATAACTCAAAATGCATCAATTTGTATTTTAATTTGTGGGGAATCATAGCATACTTTGTCTACTGGATCCCTGAAAATTGCACTGCACTGTATGTATGGTTTCTGAAACTTCCTAGGGCTCATTTCCTCTACCATGGAGTACATGTGTCTTACCATAGCCACTAGAATACTAACCATCTTTTGTTCATCCTGTCCAGTCAGCATGACGTCCATCAATGTCATGGATAAGTGAGATGTTTTGTGGGATGTCTAATACAGACGTCTTCTATATTATGACTGTATTATGACAGAAGATAGGAGTATTAAAATACCTGAGACAAATATGCAAATGAAAATTGTCTTCTATATTATGACTGTATTATGACAGAAGATAGGAGTATTAAAATACCTGAGACAAATATGCAAATGAAAATTGTCATTTATTCCATAAGAAGAGCAGTGATTTTTTTTATAGTTTATTTTATTTTTAATTCTCACCCAAAGACATGTTTAAAGAGAAAAAGGGAGGGAGAGAGAGAGAGAGAGAGAGAGAGAGAGAGAGAGAGAGAGAGGCATTAATGTGAGAGAGAAACATCTATTGGTTGCCTTCTATACGTGCCCTGACCAGGGATCAAACCTGCAAACCAGGCATGTGCCCTTATCAGGAATCGAACTTCAAATCCTTTGGTGCACAGGAATATGTTCAACCAACTGAGCCACTCTGGCTGGGCAAGAACAGTGTTTTCTTATCCTTTTTGTCTAACTGGAATGGTAAAAACACCTTCACCAAGTTAACAAACACCAGGCACATGTTTATGGTTTTAATAATCTGCTTAGCTGTAAAACCATGAACAAACAGGTACTGCTATCAGTGATACTGCTTTGTTAAATCTGAGATGGTCTATAACCATTCTAAGTATTCATCCCATTTCTTCAGGGGGTAGACTGTGAATTAAATAAAGATATAATATGGAGCCCCAACCTTGCATCTTCAGTCTTTATTGATAGTGAAGCATCCATCTTATAAAAAAACTGCTGTTTGAAATTTCAACCCTGCTATTTTGGCTTCTGTAAACACTTGCTTGCTTAAATAATAAGGAAAATAACACTACTCCCATTCCAGAGAGGCCGTGGACTATGCCCCAGACAGAGTTGTCAGTGCTGACACCAGGCCTTGAGATATGGTCTCATGGCCCCTTCCCAGCACCTAGGCCTTCTTTCCCAGAAGGCCCGGAAGTCTCATTCCAACTTTGGGAGACAAAAGAGCTAGGAAAAGTATAAATAGAAAAGGTTTCCTCCATGTCGGGGGGCCCAGAATTTGAAAGGCACATTTTTCTCTGGCCCTGCCCTTAATAAAATGTAATTCCTTTTCTCTAAGCATGGCTTGGTTTTTTTTTCCGGTCTTCTGTAACAATAGCACTATTCTAGAACCCATGGAACATGATATTGGTTTTAATTTACTATCTTGACAGGGAGTGGATGATTGGAGGGTAGATGGTTTCAGAGGTTTCCTTTTGGCCTTTCCTGAGATGATAGCTCTTATTCTACAGACTAAGGATTCCCACAAACAAGTACAGTAATATAAAATATTCCCTCGAGGATTGATAAAATGACCACTGGGTTGGTTTTCTTTGCTCACTGAGCACACTCTATGCTGGAAGTTAACTAGGACACCATTCATCACCTATTTCCTATAGACTGCCATTCTAACAAAAGGACTGTGATAAAAGTAGGAATCTTCAGGTATCAAAGTCATTTCAGAACTTTCATCTAATTGTCATTAAAAAGTTTGGTTATTAAACATAATAATAAAGTAAGTAATTAAAGAAATAAAGTTTAGTCATTCCCCTCTAACTAGGCTATATGAGTAAATGGCCATATGTAGGTCCTTTTGGAGAGTTCTGATGTGTATACTTGCCAGGTCACTCTTCCTACAGATTTAAATTTAAACACTTATTCAATTAATGGGCTCCAGATCTGAAAATGGGTTCAGGCCTGGGAACTGAGCAAGGGGTTATAATTTTATTGTGACTGGCCTTCTGCTTTTCTATTCTTTTTCTGTTTGCTTTTTTTTTTTTTTTCCTGCTCCTAGGAACATCATGGTCTATTAATCATCTTCATAACTTTCTGTAGGTCAAGGCCCCTTGTCTGTTCCCTGACCTTACCATAGTTATGTAATTGCAGCTTCTTGGCTTCTGCCAATTAATAACTACCTTTAGCATCTATTATTTTGAGGCCACCATCATCCCATGAATGTTAATGACAGCATCTCACTGATTTCTTCTTCTACCATCTTTCCTGGATTATAGAGGAGATCCAACAAAGAACTTCTTAATGATGGTACCCCTGTCCCCATACATTCCTGAAGGATTGGTGAATGGTGTGTTCTCTGAACCTCGTTATGAATCATAATTCTCTGGTGGGCCTTTTGCCCTTTCATAATATACTATTCCAGTATGCTCACTTCTCTCAGACTCCTAATTTCTTTCTCAATCATCTACTAGGGCAGTTGTCAGCAAACTCATTAGTCAACAGAGTCAAATATCAATAGTACAACGATTGAAATTTCTTTTGAGAGCCAAATTTTTTAAACTTAAACTTCTTCTAACGCCACTTCTTCAAAATAGACTCGCCCAGGCCGTGGTATTTTGTGGAAGAGCCACACTCAAGGGGCCAAAGAGCTGCATGTGGCTCGCGAGCCACGGTTTGCTGACCACGGTACTAGGGTAACTCAGACATTTGTACTTCATTTAAAGTTAACTATCACTTTATTTCCAGCTTATAAGAATCACTCCAGCAACAACTTTATTCCATTTAATAGTGTCCTTGGTAGAGTATTAAATCCCATGTCCCAGTAAAATTCCCTGCCTCCTCAAGTACAAGAATTCTTGCTTATTCAATCTTATATCCTGGCACTCTTAAGCAAATTTAAAATCCAATCCCAGGAGGACTCTCCTGGCTCCTGCTGGTAAATACCAACTAATTCTTGCAATTGCTTGTTTTGGATAGTCTCTATCCTCCCTTATCATACTCAGCACATCCCTACCTGGGTTATGTTGGGATTTAACTTGTTTTCAGCTTGATGGCTAAGAGAAGAGCAGAAAGATGCTTCATGAGAGAGAGGCTCCTGAAGCCTATTCCAGCACAGTGAAGGGCTAGCTCTAATTGAGAAAGTATAGGCCACCTTTCTGCTAGCCCAGAGGGTCTGAATAGGTCAGAAGTCTCCATCTAGTTATCCCTGACTTTATGTTAGCATCTCAGTTTTCTCTACCATGCCCTGACCTTTGTATAACAAACTCACCTTGATTGAGCATTAAAATATCTCAACAATCTTCAAACTTATGCTTGACTGTGTTTTTCCTCTACCTGTAAGGAATAAGGACCACCATCTCAGACACTCTGTAGCTCTAATACTTAGCCATTAACTGCTTGCTGATAGCCCTCAATTTCTCAATGTTTTTCTGCAGGACATCAGTAAATTATAGCAGAACCCAGTCAACTCCACTGTCTTTGTAGGCAGCCCTGTCCCTGCCAAGTTTTCAAATGGCTGCATCACTTCACCTGCCAAGGTACTCTCCTCCATTGGGGCTGATTTATTTATTTTCTTTTATGTTTTTTTCAAGTCACTATAGGAAACACTGTTAGTAATGACAGTGTCACTTTGTGCCAGGGACTATCCATGTCTTATTTATCAACCAGATGACATTCTCTTCATCTTTGGGGTCGCGGTGAGCCAGTCCCAAATCCACATCTTATTGCCTGCTTTCTCAGATCATTCTACTTCCAATACCAGTTCTATTTGTCGAGGTCTAACAAGAAGTAGACATTAAGATGGGCTTAATTAGGCCACAATTTTATTAGAAGAAATACCTCCATGACAGAAAATGGGAGACAGCTAAAGAAACCTGCAGGAGGTAAGTATGACCCTTAGTAAAGAAAGGTCGGATGGAAGCATCCTATTGTGTCCTATAATCTTAGAGGACTTAGCAAAATCATCAGAGAATCTGGAGTGTATTTTAGAATCTCTGCATGCTCAGTCATTGGCTGGGAGCAGTCAAGGATGGGCTTAGTGAAAATGTGGTAGTGGGTTCAAAGTACAGCCTGGTGGCTTTGGCGATTATGTTCCCTAGAGCTGAAGGTTTGTGAGGTGCCTCCTCATGGCTGCCACATTAAACTAATAAAATATAAAACATTAGTTCAGGGGTTGGAAGGAGTGGGTTACAAACTCAAATAATTATAGGGATGAGGCAGATAACGTAAATGAACGAAGTAGGGAGCCTGGCTACTGGAAAGAAAGACTGCTCAAACTTGAAGGTAACTTGGCCTCAGTGTTAGAAAAACAATAGGGTTTGGTGCTAACTGTGAGGGAATGATTGTTGGGTAGAAAAAAATGGAGTCTAGCATTGCCATATCTTCTGATTTTTATTTTTGAGAATCCAGAAATGTAGATATTTATATGACATGAATTTTGCATACTGAAAAATAATTTTTAAAAACCTATTGGAGCCTAGCTGGTATTGCTCAGTGGTTGACCTATAAACCAGGAGATCACGGGTTCCATTCCAGGTCAGGGCAGATGCCTGGGCTGCAGGCTCAATCCCCTGCCCCATGCAGGAGGCAGCCAATCAGTGATTCTCTCTCATCATTGATGTTTGTATATATATATATATATATATATATCCCTCTCCCTACCTCTGTGAAACCAATAAAAATATACATTAAAAATATATTGGATATATTCCTAAAAGTGGGATCACTGGGTCAAATGGCAGTTCCATTTTGAATAATTTAAAGAATCTCCATACTGTTTTCTGTAGTGCCTGCACCCGTCTGCATTCTCACCAGAACTTGTCATATGTTGATTTATTGATGGTAGCCATTCTGACAGGTGTGAGGTGATACCTCATTGTCATTTTAATTTGCATCTCTCTGATGATTAGTGACTTTAAGAATTTTTTCATATGTCTCAGCCTTTTGTATGTCTATTTTGAAGAAGTGTCTATTTAGGTCATTTGCCCATTTTTTAATTGGATTGTTTGTTCTCCTTTTGTTAGGTTTTATGAATTCATTATATAGTCTGGATATTAACCCCTTATCAGATATGTCATTGGCAAATATATTATCCCATACAGTGGGCTCCCTTTTTATTTTGTTGACTTTTTTTTTTTTTTTTTTTTTTTTTTTTTTTTGCTATGCAGAAGCTTTAAATTTTGATGTAGTCCCATTTGTTTATTTTCTTCTTAGTTTCCCTTGCCCTAGGCCTAGGAGAATCTTTTTTTTTTTTAATATATTTTATTGATTTTTCACAGAGAGGAAGGGAGAGGGATAGAGAGCTAGAAACATCGATGAGAGAGAAACATCGACCAGCTGCCTCCTGCACACCCCCTACCGGGGACGTGCCCGCAACCAATGTACATGCCCTTGACCGGAATCGAACCTGGGACCTTTCAGTCCGCAGGCCAACGCTCTATCCACTGAGCCAAACCGGTTTCGGCCCTAGGAGAATCTTCAAGGAGTCTTTGTCCCAAAAATATATATGAAAATCTGTGTTCTTTGCTGTTGATGTGAGGGAAATGTAGTTGGTCCAAGCATCATTAGGCTATTTTTCTATGCTCTCTGTTTCAGAGCAATGATTGCCTCAGCCACCAATAATAACAGCAACTTAGAGAGTAGATTTTCTCTCGTACATACCCCTGCCTACCCCTGCATACCACACCATCTATCATTCTTCCCTTAGAATTAGTCCCATTCAAAAAAATATGTGATTTCATTGTTCTCCTGTTTTTTTGTTTAAGTGTCCATTCAAGTAAAGAGCATTTAGAGAGATTGGAGCCTTATCGTTGACATTATTTTCAACCTCTTGTAGCCCCAATTGTTTATTTCAATGCTAAATGCAGTTTAAAATATGAAATAAAAATGTTATTATTATAGCATTTGTAGATATGTATATATGGAGGATCATTCATCCATTTCCCTATAAATGCCATGAAATTTACATTTACTATAAGAATGTTATTGAGGAAGTCATTTAGTGTTAAAGATACTCTTTTTTTTTTTTTTTTTTTTGAGGTTTCTTGGGATAAACTTTGCTCTGATCTCAGAAGCAGAAATAGTTAATGCTTTCCTTGGGAAACTAGTTGTTTTTATCTTAAGGCACTAAGAATGCAACTGAATAAATGCCATTCTTCTGGAAAGTTTGGAGCCAATATGTGAACCTTCCAAAAAATATGTAATACCTTAATCAATAAAGAAATTTTTTAAAAAAGGTTAATGGTACTTATTTTGTGTTAAGCTCATGCTGGCCCCGTTTTATTTCCCCATACTTCTTTTTTCTTTGCCTTGTTTTTCCTTTTCTTTTTAGAATTTAATCTTACCTTGATACATAACATATATATTTTATTGTACACCTTCTTAAAATTCCTTTTGGACCAAAGTCAAAGATTTCAGTAAATTACATATCAAGTCAACACTTCTCCAACTAATAAGTTTCTAATTTGAATGGCCACACCCAATTCTTAATTACCATGTATGGTTTCATGGGAGCCTTTAGCCTGTCCAATTCCAAGACATACTACCAGACATGTGATTAATTTTAGACTTGTTTCCTAAGTATATGGTGACGTTTATTTAAAGTACATTTCAGAACAAATGCGTGGAGTGAAATTAGGTTGTGTGTCTCCCAGCAGAAAACTTGTGAAGTTTGTCTGCAGAGGCTGACATTCTTCAATCTCTATTTCTCACCAGAGTCAGGCTAGTCCTGTGAAATGTGACTTTGCTGAAGGAATAATCTGACCTTCTAAACTTAGACATTTCTAGAGAATAATTTGCTGCTCATCCGTCCAGATATAGGAGTGAAGAGACTAACACCATGAGCAGCCCGGAGTTTTAATGAACTTCTAAAGCTCAAACCCTTTTTTAGATGAATAACTTCTCCTAAGAAAATTCAAATATAAACCTTAGTTGATATTGTCTATAAATTTTTTTTACATGCACTATAATGATTGTTGATTTCTCCTATTTTTATCTGCAAACTGTATATCATTTCATTGAAGGTTTATTCTTATTATTTCATGCACTATAATTAAAAATATCATTCATGTAATCTATTTTAGTGAGACTGCTAAATGGTTAAATTGTCATGGTGAAATTCACTTTTTCAAAATGGTGGATATCACATCTTCATTGCCTAGAACCTGCCAAGAGCTCCCCACTGAATTTAGAATTTAGAATAAATCGCAGCTGTATTATGACTAGTAATCCTTCCCTAGTCTGATGTCTGACTAAATCTTCTGTCCTCACCACCTACCTCTCTCCCTTTCATTTTTGGGGTCCAATAATATGGGTCATCTTTTTATTCTTCTAATAATCAATATTGTTTCCCCTCTCAAGCATTTGCACTTACTTCTTCCTTTTCTTGGAAATTTCCCCAGGAGTCTTCAAATATCTGGCTCTTTTTATTTATTCAAACTTGGTTTAAATTAACCTCTTAAGAGAGAGGCATTTTTTAACAATAGCCTATAATATCTATAATAGACTACTTCCCTGTGTCCCCACCCAACCCCCCATCACATCATTCTTCTCTTTATTGTGTTAGGTTACACTAATTGGTTTGTTAACTTATTGGTTTTCTTATTGACTCTTGGTTGTCATTGGTTGATTGTAAAACCCTTGAGGGAGTAAGCCAGCTGGTCATGTTAAGTGCTTTACCTCCTATTTCTTGTCAGAGAAAATGGTACATAGTAGGCTCTCAATCAACACTCTTGATTGCTATTTTAATTAATAAAATAAAAACAATGCCAGGTATTAGCAAACTATGCCAAGTATTAACTTTAGCTGTGCTCTATCAAGCTGGTGGACAAACATCCTGAAATGCCTTCTCTCCAGCAGCTGGGTTGAGGACTGGGAGTGCTGTTTCCTTCACTCAATTATTATTATTTTTTCCTGAAAAAATATGTACCTGTGAAATAGCTCAGTTAGTCTAGAAGGCCCAAATATATGGCCATTAGAATATTCTATAATACATACTTTTCAATTTGGCAAATTTCAATGGTTATATTTGAAAACACTGTGTACTTTCTACTTGAAGCTCATAATTGAAAACTGTATTGCTTGTCTGCATTATTTTAAAGTTAGTTTTAAAACCCTGAAACCTGGAGTTACACAATATGATTATATAAGTCAGGAAATTATTAGAATGAAATGTCTTTCAAATTTCATATTATTCAGTCTTTATTTGTGTTTTAACACATCTAATAAAACTATTTAATGACTCAATCTCATATTTTATTCAAAGTATATGAGTGATAGCTATGAAAAATCATACAAAATAATGTTAATTGAGTCCATATCATGTCCCAGGCATTTTTCTAAGCACTTAATTTAATTCTGAAACAACCTTCTCTGACAGTACTATTATTGGTTCTATTTTAAAAGTGAGGAAGGAGACTGAGGCAATGAGCTCAAACATCTTTAGTGTGGACCTAGACTTTGAATGCAGGTTATCTGATAAATGGCCTTTGTGGATTTCAGAAGGGAGAAGAAAGAACATTTTCTTCCCTCTCAGTGGGTAGACATCATTCTACTTGCTGTTTGCCTGATCACATTCTAGGTAGGCTATGAAGTCTTTTGCTCTTGAAGTGACCCCTAGGCTCTTCCTTCCCTTCTATCCAGAATTATTTTACCCATACTAGCTTTGGAGGTGCCATTCAATCCTTCTCTAAAACTTGTATTGTGTGTTTTTTATTACAAAATATTTTATCACTCTAGACAATTTTGTAAAGAGTAAGACTGTGTTTATAAATGCAAAAAACCCTATAATTTTAAAACCATTAATAATTATTTATTTTCTTCCAGACTCTTATCACGTCTTCCCTTTATACTTATACTTTGTGCTTACATATCTTTATGTGTTGTTTCAGGTCTTCTGAGAAGCAGATGCCAAGTAGGACTAAACATGATAGAGGCTTAGTGAGGGAAATGCCTGTGCTGGGTCAAAGGGGAGAGAGCTAAGGAGGGTCAGGAGAATCTTCAGATTATGATGCAGGTTTGATCCCAGTAAAGGTGAGAGGGAATGAAAAAGGAAGAGTTTCAAACTGTAGGGCAGTTCTCAATGTTTCACTGTGGTGGCAGATTAGAGACATAGTAGCTGGGGCTATCTGTCAATTGTGCTCTGCATGGCTCATTATCAAAGTCATCAAGATCTACCCATTGTGCAGTACACATCTGTTTCTCCATGCACATTCCAGGAACTCCTCATGGTACATGTGGGTCTCTCAACCTGAGGAGAAATACAAAAGTTGGAGGTTAGTAGCATGAACATTAGTCGGTGACCTTCCTGTTGATCTAGAGGCCACATCTGATCTTCCTCCTCCACCATTAATTCTAAAACATCTCTTACCTTCAACTACCACTTTATCAAGTCATATTGGCTTACCTGTGTGACTCAAACCTGTATTTCTGAAGATTGTTAGCCCTTGGTAACTATACCTTCCTTAGGCGAGAGTTGATGTATATGTTTGTTCAGTGACATTGGGCCACAGATTACCAGAAGCACCAAGTGAATCACTGGGTTTCATCTCTACTGTGTAAAAGCATCACTGCTTCCTCCTGATGACCACAGTCAATTACCTCTGCCACAGTAGTGACACCTCTTTTTACCTACTGGGTCCTAAACACAATAAATCCAAAATTCCCTGGTAACAGGCATGTTGGTAAGAATATGGCCCCTTTGTGGACCAGAACATCCAGCACTGGAGATCCCAGAGTTGATTTAGACAGGAAGACAAATTCTTCAATCTTTAGGAGTGACAGTAAGAGTGATGGTAGGGTGTCAGTTTGCTTTCTGGTCAGGGCACATGCCTATATTGCAGGCTTGATGCACGGTAGGGGTTGTGCAAGAGGCAGCGGATTCATGTATTGCTCTCACATCATGTTTCTATCACTCCTTCTCCCTTCCTCTATCTAAAAATCAATTAAAAAATAATTTTAAAATAAGAGTAATGATAATATAGGCTACTCAAAGGGTACATCTTTAATACTTTCAACAATAAAGATAAATTTAAAAAAGTAAGAGATGGGATACACAATGTTTTCACCCCTTGGATCTTAGACCCATAAAATCTTTCTATTGGGAACACAGCATCATAATACAGTTCTCAGATTATATGCATACAAAAAATCATGAAGGATTTCACACCACCTTCTCTGAATATTGGCTCCAAACTAGAACTTCAGCTGTTCTTTAAAATGCTGCTCCATTGTTCTCTAGGCTGGCTATTTCTGAATGATATGTATGACCAGCGAATCCCATAGTCATGGTTGCACTCCCATACCCACTTGCCCTAAAGTGTGTCTGCTGATTGGAAGCTGTGTTGTAGGGGTTCAATGTCTATAGAGCAGGCACTCTGTAAGCCTCAGGACAGTGGTGGTAACTGAGTCCTGGAAGGCAGGAAAGGCAAACCCTTGCCCTGTGTACGTATCTGTCTCTATGAGGATGAACCACAGCCCATCTCAGCTTGGGAAGAGTCAAACATAGTTGGTTTTCTAACTGATCAGTTGGTCTTTGAGGAATAGTACCACATTGGGGAGGTGTCTAGTGTTAATGGCCTGAATTGTATCCAAAATTTTTATGTTGAAGTCTTAACCCTCATTGTTACCATATTTAGAAACAAAGCCTTTAAGGAGACTAATTAAGGTGAAACAAGGTAATTATGGTGAGGTCCTAATCCAATGGGACCCGTGTCTTTATAAACAGAGGAAGCAATACCAGATCTTTCTTCCTCTCCATGTACAGAGAAAAAGGCCATGTGAGAACACAGAGGGAAAGTGACATCTGCAAGCCCAGGAGAGAGGCCTCACCAGAAACCATTTCTACCTGGCACCTTGACCTTGGACTTAAGGCCTTAAGAACTGTATGAAAATAAATTTCGGTTGTTAAAGCCACCAGTAGGTAGTACTGTGCTATGGAAGCCTGAGCAGACTAACACGGTTGCTGACAGGATGGAAATTCAGAGATGTAGCATCTTGGATGCAGGAGTCCATTATACTCTTCACAGCAGATATGAGAGAGGAAACATTTTCAAGGCTTCCACACTGTTTTATTTTATTATTCATTAGGCAGGAGACTGTTGTAGAATTGGAACTGTTTTAATGAATTAACTATAAAATTATAATATTAAACATTCTCCCCTCAATTCTTATTAAGTACCTGGATATTTAAGTTAATAGTGCTAAGGAAGATATGATTAATACAATATTTCAGCCATTGGAGCTTTTAGTTAGCAGTGGAAAACTCAATTGGTATGATATTTCTGCAAGAAGGTATCTTTTGCTTTCAGTTCCAAAAGGCATTTTGTTGAGCTTGCCAAAGCTAGAAAGTAGAATTGTTTTGAATATATTTTTATGGTTCATTTACTAAACATTTAGCATGAATAAAAGTGAATCTGATGTTTTTTTAACATCTTAAAATAAATACATAAAAAAACAATTTTCTACTTCTTTAGGGTTGATATCCCTGAACCAGTAGATACATTCCTAAATAATTCTGCAAATTTTATTTTGCATTTACTCTAGTAGGTGGTAGGGATAAAAGAATGAAAAAAACAGGTATTGGTTACACTCTTAAAGAGATTATATATTAATGGCTTCCTTGTCAGAGTTTCACTTAAAGTGTCAAGGTAAGATATTTGTTACATCTTTTGAGGCAGCTTTTGAAGCCTATGTATCTACTTTAACTCCATTATCATCTGCACAGTCAAGAAAGTCAAGAAGAATAGCATAATGAGAGGAAACACTAACCAGGTATCTGTCACTTTGATCAGTTGATACACATAGTGAATATAAATCTTACTAATAGACTAAGCAAGAATGAGCATTGTCATAATGTGTATAGCTAGTTGAAAGTACAACATAAAAGCAAAGAAAGGAAACCTAATTTATGCAACAAATCCAGTTTAAACTGAATTCATGACCTACAAAAATGGAACCTGGGTAAATTTTCTAATTGTTCGTTTCTTAAGTTATTTGTTATAGAACATTTCTATAATGTGTTTTAATGTGGAAAGATATTTATAAAATAATTCTAAGTGATAAAATTTTTTGTTTATCATTTACCAAAGTACTTTAATCTCTTAAATTACCATTATTATTTTTATATTTACTGAAATCCTTTTGTTGAAAGCTGCTGGCACTGTGTGTGAGTGTGTGTGTGTGTGTGTGTGTGTGTGTGTGTGTCTCTCTCTGTGTGTGCATGCATTGTTGAATAAAACCCATATATTTTTCCCTATATCATCTGGTTCTTTATTCTACATTATACCTTTTCTAGGGTTTCTGGAAAACTACTATTCTGTATTAAGTTGCTAATTCTCATGAGGAAATGTCTTTTCTTTCCCAAAATAGATTTAATATAGTCATACAAAGGTTTATTCCCAAGAACTTTAGCAATATCCAATAAATATGTCCGGGTAAGAACATGCATTATTTTTCATATCATCAAACTCAAGGACAATATCACTGGGGCAACTTTACAGTGCTCTATAAAATTAAACGCATATAATAACTCTTTCACTGCAGTTACCTAGGAACACATTGTGTTTTACAATGCTTTCCACAGCAAATTTGTAGATGTTGAACTGAGCCAAGTAGAAGATTTTCTTTGTTAATACAGTGTAAACTACTTTTAAAAACATACCGAGATGCACTAGTATATTTGCTTCTGAGTTCAATAGAAAAAATATACCTCCTAATTAGTCATATTTGCTAAAATACTAAAAATTGCCACATCTTATCTCGCATGATTTGGTTGCTAGATTACATAATTAATAATGTATAATCTATGGAGGTGTGAGTACTCCCTTAGTAATATGACAAGACATTTCAGTTTATTATTTCTCCTTATAATTTATCTTCAATTGTCAATGTGATTCTAGTGACAAAAGGTTTATGAATAAAAAATAGTCATTACTATATCATTTTGCTTTTGGGTGAGGAAATATTTGGCTCTGAAAAGAGTAAAAGAAAATAAATATGTTGTGGTAGGGAATGCATGACTAGAATAAGCTATGCTACTCAAAAGTGTGTTGTTTTTGTCTTTTTGAATAATACAAAAATCCTATTCTTTCTTACTTATTGATTTTTTTTGCCATGGGTCTAATCATATTATTTCATTATTAGCCCCTAAACTCTACAATTGGTTTATATTTTGTATAAAGTACCCTATTAACAAGTACCAAGATTGCTGGTGTAAAAAGCAGTCTGTATGTGGCCTTAACATAATTAGAGAATTATTTAGTTATATAATTAGGGTTCTTGTTTAATTAGAGAGATATTTAACTATATAATTAGAGATCTGGTTGGTTTTATTTCATTTGGTCAAGCAGAGATCCACATCTCAAAGATGCAGGAAGCATAAAACATTCCTATGGCAAACACAATGCTGCCTGACTTTTATGTTTAAGACTAGAGGCCCGGTGCATGAAAATTCATGTGCTAGAGCGGGGGCGGTCCCTCAGCCTGGCCTGCTCCCTCTCACAGTCCGGGAGCCCTCAGGGACGGGAGGCAACCCAGCAATCAGGGGAAGGCAATGCCCCATGATGCCTCTATTGCTGCTATGGCCGGCAGCGCAAGCCTTGGTCGGCTCTGGTTACCTGAGCCTCGGGCCAGCCCTGGGCAGCTGGGCAGCCACCATCCAAGGGTTACCTGTGCCTCAGGCTGGCCCTGGGTGGCTGGGAGGCTGAGAGGACTGGGGGACTCCAGAGGCAGGTGAGCAGAGCAGCTAGGCCCGCCTGGGGGTGGGCCCGGCCTTGCCACGCACCTGCCACCCCAACAGGGCTGAGGGGACTGGACGCCGCCATCTTGTGGCTGTGGATGCTGCCATCTTTGAGGGCGGGGCAGTCAATTAGCATATTCCCTCCTTATTGGCTGTGGGTGCTGCCATCTTTGAGGGCAGGAAAGTCAATTAGCATATTTCCTCCTTATTGGCTGTGGGTGCCACCATCTTTTTAGTGATGTGAGGGTCAATTAGCATACTCCCTCTTTATTAGATAGGACTAGAGGCCCGGTGCATGAAATTCGTGCACGGAGGGGGGGTTGTCCCTCAGCCCAGCCTGTACCCTCTCCAATCTGGGACCCCTCGAGGGATGTCCGACTGCCCGTTTAGGCCCGATCCCACCGAGCATCGGACATCCCTCTCACAATCCAGGACTGCTGGCTCCCAACTGCTTGCCTGCCTGCCTTCCTGATTGCCCCTAACCGTTTCTGCCTGCCAGCCTGATCACCCCCTAACCACTCCCATGACAGCCTGATTGATGTCTAACTGCTCCCCTGCCAGCCTGTTTGCCCCCAACTTCCCTCCTCTGCCGGCCTGGTCACTCCTAACTGCCCTCTCCTGCAGGGTTGATCACCTCCAACTGCCCTCCCTTGCAGGCCTCTTCCTGCCCAACTGCCCTCCCTTGCAGGCCAGGTGCCTCCCAACTGCCCTCTCCTGCTGGCCATCTTGTGGTGGCCATCTTGTGTCCACATGGGAGCAGGATCTTTGACCACATGGGGGCAGCTATATTGTGTCTTGCAGTGATGATCAATCTGCATATTACTCTTTTATTAGATAGGATAGAGGCCTGGTACAGGGGTGGGGGCCAGCTGGTTTGCCCTGAAGGGTGTCCCTGATTAGGGTGGGGTTCCCTTGGGGCATGGGGTGGCCTGAGCGAGGGGCCTGTGGTGGTTTTCAGGCCAGCCACGCCCCCTGGCAACCCAAGTGGAGGCCCAGGTATCTGGAATTTATTTTCCTTCTACAATTGAAACTTTGTAGCCTGGAGCGGAGCCAAGCCTGGGGCTCCCTCCGAGGCCAGCAGCCATTTCTGTTGGGGTTATAATTGAAACTTTGTAGCCTTAAGCGGGTGGGCCTGGCCAGGGTGTGTGGAAAGCTTTGCTTCCCCTGTTGCCAGGAGCAACCCTGGCCTGCTCTCTCAAGCTCCATTCTGTCGCCATTTCTGTTTGAATTTGTTTACCTTCTATAATTGAAACTTTGTAGCTTGAGTGGAGGCTTAGGCCTGGCAAGGGCAGGCAGAAAGCTTGGCTTCCTCTGTTACCTAGGAAACCTTGCTCTCTGTGGCTGTAGCCATCTTGGTCGGGTTAATTTGCATACTCGCTCTGATTGGATGGTGGGCGTGGTTTGTGGGTGTGGCTTGTGGGTGTGTCGGAAGTATGGTCAATTTGCATATTTGTCTATTATTAGGTAGGATGATATGTGACAAGTAATATTTGTTCTATATAAATTCTAAAATGACAGTTCAACAAATTCAACAGATAAAATAACCCCAAGCACCAAACTCATTTATATTATATCAGTAAGTCAGATATCTTCTGGCTAGAGTCTTCTGCTCCTTTGAAATCATTTAAGAGGCTCAAACAAACTTCCAAACATGATCTTCAGAAACCTACACCCTGTCTCTGACATTGTGGGAACTGACTGGAGCATCTGAGATTTTGATTCCTTTTCTGTAGGGCTAATGCTTTTGCACATGCTGTTTTACTCCATACAGCATGTTTCAGGGAAAATATCCTACAAAAAAATCATTTGTAACTGAGCTTCCTCCATCAAATGCTGGTTGGGAAGCACATTATTCTGGAGTGCTGGAGTTGGGAGAGGAGAGGCTGTACGTTGAAGAAACAAAAAATAGAAAGTAGATAATTTCTACTAGATACTTCCTATAGGTATGTCTGCCATACACCATCACTCTGGTTCTTCTGACTCTCTTGTTATTCTTTCTTTGTCTTCATATACTTCTATCCTAAGAGCAAGACTAATTTCTTTCTTCATCTTTTACATAAAAGTTTATTCATTTTATTTATGTATTTTTCTGATAATAAGGTCCATAGAACTAAACCTCTATAGAAAGTAGCTTAGCAGGATGATTACCCAAAGACATTTCTTTTAAGTTTTTGTTTTTGCCTTGTTCCATCTGACTTTTGTAAATGAGATGTTATGTGAATGCCGCAGAAATGGTTCACTTGTTAATAGCTGAGGGCTTGACATTCCCTAACTAGGCGTGCAATGGGTGTCTTGAGGTTTGTGGTCAACTTAGCTCCTCACAGAGTGATGGCTTCTTCAGCCATCAAGTTCACCCTATGGTGAAGCTATCTCTGTAAAAGCAAAGTAGTATTTTTATAGTAAAACTGGAGGCCCGGTGCACGAAATTCATGCATGGGGGTGGGGGGTTGTCTCTCAGCCCAACCTACACCCTCTCCAATCTGGGACCCCTCAAGGGATGTCCGACTGCCCATTTAGGCCCGATCCCAGTGGATTGCGCCTAAATGGGCAGTCGGACATCCCTCTTACAATCCAGGACTGCTGGCTCCCAACTGCTCGCCTGCCTGCCTTCCTGATTTCACCTAACCGCTTCTGCCTGCCAGCCTGATCACCCCCTAACCACTCCCATGACAGCCTGATTGATGTCTAACTGCTCCCCTGCCAGCCTGTTTGCCCCCAACTTCCATCCTCTGCCAGCCTGGTCACCCTTAACTACCCTCCCCTGCAGGGTTGATCGCCTCCAACTGCCCTCCCTTGCAGGCCTGGTCCCTCCCAACTTCCCTCCCCTGCTGGCCATCTTGTGGTGGCCATCTTGTGTCCACATGGGAGCAGGATCTTTGACCACATAGGGGCAGCTATCTTGATTTTGTGTGTTGGAGTGATGGTCAATCTGCATATTACTCTTTTATTAGATAGTATAGAGGCCTGGTGCATGGGTGGGGACCAGCTGGTTTGCCCTGAAGGGTGTCCCGGATCAGGGTGGGATTCCCTTGGGGCGTGGAGAGGCCTGGGAGAGGGGCCTGTGGTGGTTTGTAGGCCAGCCATGCCCCTGGCGACCCAAACAGAGGCCCTGGTATCTGGAATTTATTCACCTTCTACAATTGAAACTTTATAGCCTGGAGTGGAACCAAGCCTCCTGCTAGATCCGTGGCTGCCACCATTTCTGTTTGGATTTGTTTACCTTCTATAATTGAAACTTTGTATCCTTGAGTGGAGGCCTGAGCCCGCCAGAGTGTGTGAAAAGCTTGGCTTCCTCTGTTACCGGGGAAACTCAAGCCTCCCTTCTGGTAGCCATCTTGGTTGGGGTTAATTTGCATACTCGCCCTGATTGGCTGGTGGGCGTGGCTTGGCTGGTGGGCATGGCTTGTGCAATGGAGTGATTGTTAATTTGCATATTACTCTTTTATTAGAGAGGACTAGGGGCCGGTGCACGAAATTCGTGCACTGGGAGTCGGGGGTTGCTCGGCTCAGCCTGCCCCCTCTCACATACTGGGAGCCCTCAGGGGATGTTGTACTGATGGTTTAGGCCCGCTCCCTATGGCCCTAAGCCGCAGTCTGGCCTCCCTTGGTGGGAGGCAACCAGGCTGATCAGGGGAAGACACCAGCCCCATCACCCCGCTGCTGCAGCCACTGCCAGTCACCACAGCCACCAAGGTGTTTTCATTAACACGGACTCCAGTCCCTTCACCAAGAAAAAAATGACAACTTTCTTTAGGCATTTTCAAGATGTGTCTTTCATAGGATATGCATTTCTTTCTTTCTTTCTTTCTTTCTTTCTTTTTTTTTTATCCTCACCTGAGGATATGTTTCCATTGACTTTTAGAGAATGTGGAAGAGAAAGGGAAAGACAGAAAGAAACATCAAAGTGAGAGGAACACTTTGATTGGTTGCCTCCTGCATGAGCCCTGATCTGGGCCCCAGCCAGGGAGGAGCCTGCAACCTAGGTACATGCCCTTGATCAGAATCAAACCCAGACCCTGCTGTTGGCAGGCCGAGGCATTATCCACTGAGTCAAACCAGCTAGGGCAGGCTATGACATTTCTTAGCCCTCCAGCAGCGGACCTTCGTTTTTTTCTCCAGAAGTGTGGTGGAAAAACCCTAGATCACCTTTTTGGATTCTTATTACCCAAGTTACTAAGAATATTACCAGTGGCATACAGGAAGCTTAGCCAATGTGCAGTCAGAAAAGGTGTTTCCTCTATAGTTCACACCAATGGAGGGCTGGGCCATGCCCAGGCCTAAAGCCTCTGGCTGTAGCTTTAGGCCTGGGCAGGCCCCTCCAGCTCCCCCCGATCAATCGCAGGGGGTCCGCTCATGCACCAGTCTGAAAGCCTCCAGCGGAAGTTTTTGACCTGGTGCCGTAGCGGACACCCAGCTCCCTGCAATCGATTGCAGGGGGTCTGCTCCCTGGTATCAATTGCAGGGGGTCCGTTCGTGCACCAGGCCCCAGCTCCCTGTGATCCATCACAGGGGGTCTGCTCAGGGCGCCTATGTATGCAAATTAACCGCCATCTTGGTTGGGTTAATTTGCATACTCGCCCTGATTGGCTGGTGAGGTGGCTTGGGTGTAACGAAGGTGCGGTCAATTTGCATATTACTATTTTATTAGGTAGGATAATTCTCAGGCCTCCTCCTCTGGCTGTATGACTTTATATGGAAAGTGAGTCTTCTCTTTTTATTTAAGAAGTGACAAATATATTCCTGGCTTTTTTAATATTAGCAAAAACCTACAGTTATTAAGTAATTTATTGCTGGATTTTTAGTGTTGTGCCCTCATAATAAAGTTATGTTAATTACATAATGTGTTTTAAATTAGAATATATGCTATTAAGTCAGGTAATACCTTCTTGTCTTGGATTTTTCCAGAAATAATATCTGTAATATGCCCTATTTCCAGAGAAGAGTCATTGCTCTAGAACATCTAAATGATTGCCTGTTTAGAAGTACAAAGAAACCAAAAATATTTAGAAAAATTTCATGCTTTTGCAGGCTAACAGGGTCAATGCAGAACTAAAGAATTATTATTTAAAATTAACCCAATTTGGTTTAGATTTTGCTTTCTTTTTCACACTTAGTTTATCCACTTTCTCTGAAGACACATGCACATTTATAAAAAATATTGAAAATATTTATTTTAAAAATAATATGAACTGAGTATACATAAATATTAGACAAATATTATCATAGACTTTATATGCTCATGTCTTTATATTTAAGAATTGTTTTACACTGTTACTTAGCAACAGTCTGGTCATTTAATTCAAAAGCAATATCTAAATTAAAAAGTCTTTTTTTGAGAAACTAATCAAATAATCTGTATTTTTATGTATAGAAAAAATGCAGGGAAGGTTATGCATAAAGCAACCATAGAATTAAGTGCTGAAAAGTACTTTTTGACTAAATTATTTATCATGATTTTTATTTTAGTCTGTTTATATAATACACTGATAACAATAAAAGTAATTGTTCTTCATTCAAAATGTTAAGTATATATGGAAAGCCTAATCTTTCAAGAAAAATCTGGAAGAAATGTGCTCCTCGGCCTTCTTTTCTTTTTTAAAAAAATATATTTTATTGATTTTGTACAGAGAGAGGAAGGGAGAGGGATAGAGAGTCAGAAACATCAATGAGAGAGAAACATCAATCAGCTGTCTCCTGCACGCCCGCTACTGGAGATGTGCCCGCAACCAAGGTACATGCCCTTGACCTGAATCGAACCTGGGACCCTTGAGTCCACAAGCCAAAGGACTATCCATTGAGCCAAACTGGTCAGGGCCTTGTGATACCGAATTTTTGGATTGGACTCCGGATTCTTTGTACGTCAGAATCGAAGAATGAATCCACGGACAGAAAGTGGTATAGCAAAGATGGAGATTTATTGAAGAACAAGTACAGACTCCCACGTAGGGAGAGGGAAGAGTCCCACAGAATGGACTCTCAAGTAGGGAGGGGGAAGAGTCCCTGAACTGACTCCCACGTGGGGAGGGGAAGAGTCCCACTGAGTTCTTTTTCCCAATGGCTTATAAAGGCTGCAGATCCGGTGACTTGATAACCCCTCCGATTGGTCAATATTCCCCTTGGACATGTGAGGTTCTCCCTCCTCCTTCCCTCTGGGCTTTCTTCTTCTCCTTCTGAATGAAGGGCTTCCTTCTCTTTATTTTGTAAATATGACCTTTCTTGTCTACTTCCAGTTCCCTTGTCTTATGGAAATATACCTGTTGTGCCTCCTTGTCTTATGGAAATGTAACTGCACCTGCCTTCCTTGTGTTATGGAAATGTACCTTCTCCCATTCTGCAGCCCCATGCTTTCCATGGACCCCAATTCTAAAAAAATCCCTAAGCCTGCCTATGTGTCCCCCTAAAATTCCTGCTTCACTTCTTTTTTAGTGTTACTAAAGGAAGAGATTAAGTAGAAACTTATTATTTAAAACACATAAACATGTATTATAGTCAAAGCACTTAGGCATCTATAGGAAGATGTATTTAGAGACTTATTACATTCTACCTAGTATTAGAGTTTTGTGTTTTGTATATATTTTATCTTCCATGTTAGTCTCTGTGCCTAAAATCAAAATCCTTTATACATCTGTGAGTTTCTATGATCTAGTAGTATATTGTACATAACTAGCACTCCATAAATATGTGTCAAGTTGAATATTTAATAATAATAATAATAACAATGACGTATTTGAACAGTTATTTATGTGTCGTGTACTATACCAAGTGCTCTACTTTGATTGTGGAAAAATTTGGTTCTTTTTTCTGTTTATATCAAGGACAGAAAAGAAAAGCTTAAATTATAGCAACTGTAAGGGTTGGGAAACACTGAAATAGATGACCAAGAATTTGCAGTCTTTCATATTGTGTTAAATAGGTAAATTTAAATGCTCATATTTTTAATTATTGATAGGTTTAACAATTGTTACTGACAAACTTAGACCTCAAGACACACCAGGAATAACTGGTTATATCTTAATGTAGTGGAGATCTGTTGATCTAGACTGTGCATCATCTATTGTCTCTCATGGTAACAACATCCTGGTTTTCCATGGGGAATCTTCTCTCCTGCATTCTCAGTTCACGTGGTTACAGTGAGACTAGCCTATTCCCCAACCCCAGGAGGGGGGATATAAACCCGGCCTAGTCTGTGACAGTCATCTTCCCTTTGGCTATTCACTTGGTAATCAATCAATTCCTTTTTTTTGTAACCCAAAGAAAGGAAACAATTGATGGCACTGTTTTGTTGCAACTGGGGGAAGAAGTGGGCTATTTTCACTGGGGTTGCTGAGCTGGTTGGATTTAAGTCTAGAGCTACTTGTAAGTCACTGTTTCTTTAGCAATGTCCCTTTGAGACTGAAACTAATGAAGGAAACACAGTGCCCAAGCAAACATCACAGAATAATTGTTCCTGACAATACCTACCAACGGATGCTCAAATCACTGGGTGAAAGTTTGAGGAGAAACAGGATATTAGTATAGTCTCCCCCTAGTTATCAGTTACAAAGGGAGAAATATTAACTTTACAATAAAGAGACCTGGGAAAGAAATCTTAAGGAAGTGAACAAGGTTAACATCACCAGAAATAAGATAAATTGGCATTGTGATCTCTCAATATTATGCACTTAGAGAGAAGAAAAAATCATTACTTCTGTGGTATTCTTGCCAAAAGTACGTAACCTAAATCTAATTAGCATACAAGAAGAAAAAACATCAAACTCAAATTGAGATACATCTACAAAATTAGTGACCAGTACTCATCAAAAGTATCAAGATAATGAAAGACAAGGAAAGACAGTGAAATTATCACAGATGGGAAGAGACTGAAGAGACAGAACAACTAAATGCAATGTAGTTGTCTGGATTGTATCTTGGAAAAGAAATTAAAAAAGACCTTGGGTGGTGAAATTCAAATGAAAGCTGTAGTTTAATTAATAATATGGTAACAATGTTAATTACCTGATTTTGAAAATTATAGTTTGGCTATCAAAATTTTTAACATTATGAGAAACTGAGTAAGAATATATGTAAATTTTTTGTAATGTCCTCCTAAAATTTAGTAATTCTAAAACTACTTCAAAACTTGCCCTAACCGGTTTGGCTCAGTGGATAGAGCATCATCAGCCTGCGGACTGAAGGGTCCCAGGTTCGATTCCGGTCAAGGGCATGTACCTTGGTTGTGGGCACATCCCCAGTAGGGGGTGTGCAGGAGGCAGCTGATCGATGTTTCCCTCTCATAGATGTTTCTAACTCTCTATCCCTCTCCCTTCCTCTCTGTAAAAAATCAATAAAGTATATATTTAAAAAATAAAATAAAATAAAACTACTTCAAAACTAAAAGTTAATAAAAAAGAAAGAAATTGAGTCAAGAGATTAATAACAACAGATTCCTGGCAACTTTATAAACCTCTATCCAGCTATATTCAAACCAATTCAAACAGTAGGAAATAGTAGGCTTTCGAAGTATGTGAGTCAAAATAATATTTAATCATTTAAGTTGGGTTTTTCTCACTTCCAAGCAAAAAGATATGGCAAATATATATTTCTTTTCTTTGCCAGTTAGTTTACTGTGCCGAGTCTAGAAAATGCCTCATGACTAATGCAGTGTTTCACATAAGGAAAATTTCCAGATAACTTCTATACTCAAAGCAATACTTTTTTTTGTTTTCATTTTAATAATTTTGCATGGAAACATTTATATAATGTATTTTTCACTTTTATGTGTTTGTTGTGAAGCGTATGGAAGGTGATTTTTCATTCTTTTCTTTAAATTTTTATATATTTTTATTGATTTTTAAGAGAGAGGAAGGGAGAGGGAGAGAGAGAAAGAAACATCAATGTGAGAGCAAACCATCAATAGGCTGCCTCCTGTACACCCCCTACTAGGAGTTGAACCTGCAACCTTTCTGTGCATGGGACAGACCAGGAATAATTGGTTATATCTTGCCCAACCAAACAGGCATGATTTTTTATTCTTTTAATGATTTTGAGTCATCATTCAGAACATAAAGCATCTTATAGAATGTGTTGTATCATGATAGATATAGGTGCAGAAATATATGTTTCTATATTTATTGACCGCTGATTAAGATTTATTTATTTTATCTATTCCTGTAATTCTTATAAACCCCTCCCTTAGCTTATATGGTTTTACATACATTTTTCTGCTGTTAACATATTTATAGCAGCTCCTTCCCTCTAAAACTTGCTGTTGTATATCTGCTGTTGGAGAACACAATCTTATTAAAATTAAATCTAAAATGAAGAATCATGCTGTAAAGGAGGGTATCTCAGGTTATCAAAGTTGGTGGATTTTTTTATATCTGGAAAAGAAGTTTTTGTTGGTTTTGTTTTCTTCACATTCATAATTATGCATGTGATATATATGGGTGATTTGTTGAATGTGTAACCTTGGGATAGGATAGTGTGACTCAATGAGAATTAGCTTACATTTTTAGTAATATTTTTTAGCATTTGTTGTCATAATAAATCATCAGCATTCCTATTAACCATGATAGAATTCCCAAAAAGGCCTAAGGAAAATGAACATCACATGTTGACAAGAAGAACTAAGAGTAACTCCCTGGGAAGACTAAATGTGTCTCCATGTTCCGGGCTGTGTGATTACTTCTTTCCGCTTAAAAGTCATTCATGACATCCCTTCTGTCACAGGTCTTTTGTCCTAGCTAATGTGAATGTAGAGTCTTCTTTTTTTTCTAAATGTATCAGTTCCCTATAGCCACATTCAAAGTCTCTCCCCTTTTATCTTGGTCTCCTTCAAAATTCATCTCTTGCACATGTATTGGGCTTATAATTAATCTGAGCTGACTGTACTTCTCACTGTCCACATGTAGCTATTATTATCCATTTTTTCTCTATTCCTTAAAGTCAGCAGCAGCTATACGGTGCTGTCATTTCCTTGGCTTGGAATCAATTCACTTTTCCTGCCAAGTGCCATAGATTCTACAAAGTGCTTCTGATGCAGTATTTTGTTACCTAATATAAACAAATAGCACAGCTTCAGAGCATTCACTATAAATAGCATGGAGTTTCTCAAAGGTCTCCCACTCATTGTACGCCAGAGAGATTTAATATCTACTAATAGTCTTAATTCATAAATTGACATTTTAGTAGTCCTTTCTGGATTTTTTCACCATAGCACCAATTAGTTTTTCTTCTTGTTTTTAGAGAATCAGCTCTTAATTGTCTGTTTTAGAGCACTTATATGTAAACATATATAATCTTAAAGAAAGAGGAAAAAAAGGAATAAACAGGAAGATTTAAAAATTTCCACTATTTCCTATTCTTGTGAACTCTTTGTCCTTCAACTCTCTGAATAGAATGTTACTGGATTTCTATATTTTTTGTCAAATGGGATCATCTTTGGTAAGCAAATTATTGATTACTGACTATGCTCAGGTATAGTTTCAGTAAATGGGAAATGAGGTAATGATATGCTGGTGAAAACCCTGGGCAGGGAGCCATAAGACATAGGTTTTAGTATCAACCATGCCAATATACCTTTGTGTGCTAATGTGTAAGTTAACTTGCATCTTCTGAAAATAGGTAGGCTTGACTACATGAACTTAAATTGCTTTCATGTCTATTATGTTCTCAGTCTAGAATAGTGTATTCCTTGAGGAATTCACAATTTAATTGAGATGTGGAGTGAGAAAAGTGGCATTGCCTGCAATTTCTATAAGTGTTTTGTAGCACAGGGACAACATCATATTCTCTTTATGTTCCCCAGTCTAAGCATAACCTGAAACAGAGGTTCCAATTTTTCCCCAGAGACACAACAGACAGATGACAGTCACACTTGTAACATATACTCAAAGGAGCACATGGGATCATGAGCTATTCCATGTCTAAATTGTAACTTTCATCCTTTCTGACATACTAAAATCCAGTGATACTGGTCAATATCCCCTTGTTCATTTATTTAAACATCTTTATTCAGGTATAATTGGTATATGTAACCTGCACATATTTAACATGTAATATATAATATGTAAAATTATCACAGTATAATGAACGTATCTCCAATTACAACAATTTCCTCAAGTTTGTTTGTAATTCCACCCATCTACTTCCTCACCATATTTTTTTAGTCTTCAGGCTACTACTGATCTGCTTTCTAAAACTAGAGATTAATTTGAGTTTTCTAAACTATTTTGGGGTGAGGTGGGGGTTTGGCATTTTGTACTGTATAATTATATTTATATTCATATTTTATATTCATTTTTATATTATAGGTATAATAAGGTCATTACTTTTTATTGTGGGGTCATATTTTATTGTATGAATATCCAAAATTTGTTAATCTATTACATGGCTGGTGGAAATTTGTTTATTTCAAGTATTTGGCAATTACAAAATAAAGCTACTGTAAACCTATTTGACTTGTATGGACCTATGCTTCTATTTATCAGGGGTAAATACCTAGAGTTGGAATGAATGATTGGGTCATGTGGCAGGTATATGTTTAACTTTGAAAAAAATTGCTAAATTATTTTCCAAATTAGTTGTACTATTTTACATTTCTACTATCAGTGTTTATGAGAGTTTCAGAACCTCCACATATTCATCAGTATTACGTTCCATAATTTGAATTTTAGTCATCCTAATGGATATGGTGGTATATCATTTTGGTTAACTTTCATTTCTTTAATTATTAATGATGATGAGGATGTGAGTGTGTTTCTATGCTAGAGATCTGTATATCCTTGACAATGTCTGTTAAAATCTTTTGCCCATCATAGACAGCTCTCAAGTTTTCAAAGGCTTCCCACATGTATTACTAAGCTGAGGCCACTCAGGAACAGTCAAAGCAAGATGTGGGCTAGACTTGAAAGCATTATCCAAACCTCCCACAGAGCAAACATGTCTGAAAATTTACAGGCTTAAACACAACATCTGACTGAACAATGATAGAAAAATAAGCCACTCTGACCAGTTGTTTTAAAATAATATCACAGTCATCCTAGGCAGCCTCAAAGATAATGTAAATGCCCAAGACTGTATTCTCTCAGGTGTGGTCAGAGAGAGAACCTCTAAACTACTATTCCTGGCTGAACATGGAAAAAAAATAAAATAAAATCCCTGAATTGTGATAGCAGTCTCCAAAACATAAACATTTATTCAACTAGAGGCCTGGTGCATGAATTCGTGCATGGGTGGGGTCTGGCCAGCCCACCCCAATTAGGCTGATTGGGCCAGGCTGTCCAGGGGGCAGGGCCACGGGTGGTTGGCTGGCTGGCCCCACCCCTGGTCGAATTCCCGGTCAATGGGACAATTTGCATATTAGCCTTTTATTATATAGGATGATAAAGGGTCAAAATCTAACTGGCTAAGGAGGTCTATGTTTCACTATGACCAATAAGTGGCCAGGGTAAAAAACAAAACAACAGGGAAATATATGAACGCCATTATCAGAGGCTACACACTGTAGAGGAAATATACTTTCTAGAATCATTTCAGCTAAGTTATTTAAAAAAATAAACTATTGACCAAGAAAGTAAGAACAAACTTCAAGGGTATGTAGAATCCAGAATTTATACAATACATACATACCTTGGACATATTGTGGATTCAGTTCTAGACTACCACAATAAAGTGATTAGTATTGCAATAAACTGAGTTATAATTTTTTTTTTTACTGGTGGAGCACCTTGCCTTCAATTTGAAAAAAACAAAACAAAACACACATACATCTGTAAAGTACAATAAAGTAAAGCACAGTAAAAGAAGGGATTCCTTAATCTTATAAAAAAAATGTCCAGTTTTCAACAAAAACAAAGGGATATAACAAACAGAAAAGCGTGAGCCATACACAAGAAAGAAAAAGGCAATTTAATATATCTTTGAAGGTGTTCAGATGGTGGACTTAGAAGACAAAGACTTCAAGGCAGCTATTATTAATATGATGAAAGAACTAAAGGAAATTATGCTTAAAGAATTAAAGGAAGGTATGACAATGTCTCATCAAATAATAAATATCAATGATCAGATACAAATTAAAATTTGTGGTTGAAAAGTATAATAACAACTGAAATATTCACTAGAATGGCTCAACAGTAGGTTTCAACTAGGAGAAGAAAAATATCAACGAACTTAAAGCTGGATCAATAGAGATTAAGTAATCTGAAACAGAATAAAGAATGAAGAACAATTAAGAGTCAGGGAAAAGTGGACACAGCATATATGTAATGGGACTACCTGAAGGAGAAGAAAACAAGGGACAGAATAAATAATCAAGAAAATAAAGGCTGAGAACTTCCCAAATTTGATGAAAAACCTGGAATCTCTATAAATTACATGTAATATAAGTACAAAGAGCAAAACATCCAGAACAACTGTAGACAAATGTTGAAATACAAAGAGTAAATCTTGAAGAGAAAATAAAAGGTGATCAAAATATCAAGCTGACTATTCATTGAAAACTATGGATTCTAGAAAGAAGTGGGATTATATATTCAAAGTGGTAAAAGCAAAAACTGTCAAAAAAACAATCTTATATCTAGCAAAACTCTTTCTCAAAAACGATGCTAAAGAAAACAGATAATTTATTGCTAGTAGATCAAAAGAAATATTTTAAAAAGTACTTCATGCTGACAGCAATTAATATAGAGTACAATTAAAAATTATAAGAAAAACCAGAGTGCCAGCAAAGGTAATTACGTAGGTATTTGCAAAATACAGTATCATTGCACAGTTTTGTTTTTTTGTTGTTGTTAATACTTACCAGAGGATATTTTCTCCATTGATTTTTTAGAGAGAATGGAAGGGAGGGGGAGAGACAGAGAGAGAGAAACATGGATGCAAGAGAGACACTGACTGATTGTGTCCAGTACATGCCCAGACTGGGTTGGGGAATTAAGCTTGAACTGAGGTCTGTGCCCTTGACCCGAATCGAACACACAACCCTTCAATTCACAGGCCAACACTGTAATAACTGAGCCAAACTGGTCAGGGCATGCATAGCTCTTTTCCTTTTTTTTTTTTTTAATGGACTGATTTCTAAAGCAATTATATAACACAAAATGTAGGCATGGTGATTATATTATTGGGTATATAACATATAGAAATGTAATATATTTGACAATGACTGCATAGAAGAGGTGGATGGGAGCAAAGTTATGATGGAATAAACAAATGATACCAGAAAGTAGAAATAGAACTAGGAAGGTATAATAAGAAATTTCATGTAAAAAAACTATACAGGCCCAGCTGGTGTGCTCAGTGGTTCAGTGTCCACCTATAAACCAGGAGGTCATGGTTTGATTCCTGGTTGGGGCACATGCCTAGGTTGTGGGCCTGATCCCCTGTGTGGGGCGTGCAGAAGGCAGCTGATCAATGATTTTCTCTCATCATTTATGTTTCTGTCTTGCTCTCTCCCTCTCCTTTCATTTCTGAAATAAATAAAAATATATTTTAAAAAACAAATATAACAAATAAAAAACTGTACAAATAGACATTTTCAGTGTCTAAAATATGATTACATAAAGTAATAATGTAATTATAACATTATATGATTTGGTTTGTAAAATGTGTAAAGTATGCCTAAGAGTAACAACACAAAAATATAGGGAGGAAATGGAATTATATAAGCAATAAAACTTTAAATAATGCTATAAAGGCCTATATAATAAAAGACATCAAATTAAATAACCTAACCTGCCACTTTAGACACTAGAAGGAAGTAGAAAAAATTAAAACATGAAGAAAGAAATATTAAAGTAGAAATAAATGAGTAGAGAATAAAAAACAATAGTAAAAAATAAATGAAGCCAAAATTTGGTTCTTTGAAAATATCAACAATGTTGACAAATTTTTAGCTAGAATAACTAAGAATAAAATATAGAAAACCTAAATTATTAAAATTAAGAATCAAAGTTAGACCATCAGCCTTACTGAAATAAAAAATATATATATAAATATTACATAGGACTATATACCAATATGTTAGATAACAAAAATAAAATGAACTACTTTTAGAAAGATACAAGACTGAATCTGACTTAAGAAGAGATAAAAATTCTGAATAGTCTTATGACAATTAAAGTGATTAAATTATTAATTTTAACACTTCCCAGAAGTCCAGGCCCAGTTAGAGCAATTCCAATAGTGAAGACTGCAAAGACCTGGAAGGTTGACCATGGCCACTCCTTCTCTACCAAGTCTTCCCCAGAGAGGAGGTTCTCAAGAGGGGGTGCCCATTAGAGTTACCTGGGGAGCTACACAAAATCTTGATGCCCTGGTAACACTCAGCTTAATTAAATAAGAATATCTGGAATGAGACTACCATCAGAGATAAGTAACATGACTTATTGGTTGGGTAAATTGGACTAACATGCTGAATGTATATACGATGAATGTATACAGGTCACCTGTTCCTTTCTGCTTTCATTTTGAAATTTGAGTGCATAGAGATGCATTATCTGTGCCTCTGTGCTGCAGTTTTTCTCAGATACAGGACCTCATGGGTAAGAAGTACAGTATTTGTTCTAGGTTTGGGACTGAATAAATTTAGGGTGACTTATTAGAAGATTGTCTTTCACCCCTTAGCTTTTATCACTAATTAAAGCTGGCAATTTGATTTCTATTACATTTCCCAATTTGTCTCTCAATTGGTTCCATACGAGGGCCCTAATTTATTAGCTCTGTACAATCCTAATAGATATGACATCTATGAAGCAGTCAGGAACGAGGGTAACCCTAAGGAACCAAGTTGTAGAAAATACAGCTGATTTCACATGTTTTAGAAGGTTAATAAGCAACCTCTGTCTTCTTTCATTTTTATAAAATATTTTTATTGATTTTTTACAGAGAGGAAAGGAGAGGGACAGAGAGCTAGAAATATCGACCAGCTGCCTCTTGCACACCCCCTACTGGGGATGTGCCCGCAACCAATGTACATGCCCTTGACCGGAATCGAACCTGGGACCTTTCAGTCCACAGACCGATGCTCTATCCACTGAGCCAAACCGGTTTCAGCTGTCTTCTTTCATTTTTATACTCTAGTTCTCTCTTACTCTAGTTGTTTCTCTGGGGCTGTATGGTATGTACACACCAGCTTCATTCTCTTTTTCTTCAGACAGGCTTGCCTCTGAGTCTCTTTACAACTCATGGTGAGTCTAGGTTTCTATGATACTGGTTCAAACACCAACTGAACAATCTATATATATAAAAAGCCAGCGACCAGAACGCTGTAATGACCGGAATGACCAGTCACTATGACACCCACTGCAGCCAGTGAACCAGCCTGATCTGGGGTGGGGCTGGCCGGCCAACCTCCCACAGCCCCTCCCCCTGGCCGGCCCCACTCCCAGTCAGCCTCTCCCACCCCGATCAAGGATGGGGCAGTCAGCCAACCCCCTTACAGCCCCTCCCCCTGGCCAGCCCTTTCCCCAATTGCCCCCCTTACCTCAATAGGGGGTGGGGCCAGCTGGCCAACCACCTGTGACCCCTCCCCTGGCTGGCCCTGCCCCTGATCAACCCCCCCAACCCATTCGGGGGTGGGGCCCACTGGCCCACCGCCCACAGTTCCTCCCCCTGGCTGGCCCCATCCCTGATCAGCCCCCACCACCCTGATCAGCCCATGGCCCCTTCCCCAGCCAGCTCCACCCCTGATTGGCTCCCCCCACTCTGATCAGGGGCAAGGCCATCGGCTACCACCCACGGCCCCTCTCCCTAGCTGGCCCCACCCCCATTTGGCCCCCCAACCCCAATCGAGGGCGGGACCCGCTGGCCAATCACCTGCAGCCCCTGCCCCCTGGCCAGCCCGGCCTTGATTGGGCCCTGATCAGGGTGGGCTGGCCAGCCAACCTCCTGCTGTCTCCTCCTCCCAACAGGCCCAGCCCCGATCTGCCCTGATTAGGGCCAGGCCAGCCAGACCCCACCCCTGCATGAATTCGTGCACTGGGCCTCTAGTACCTTATAATGCCAAGGACTAATACAAATAAACTAAGTCCCTGAATCAGAAAACACACATTTCCAAGAAAGGTTTTGTTGGAATATATGCCCACTTTTGTCCCCATCAACTGTGCTTGCAGGGAAGTCACAGGTATATAAGAAGGCAGCCTGGCCTTCCTCTGAGTCTGGGTCTGAGGTTACTTCTCCAGGAAAGGCATACCACAGTGTATTTACAGAATTAACAGCTTTCTTTGGTGTTTATATTTATGGCAGGTCTGCTATATAAATTTCAGGAAGCCATCTGAACCTTTTTGAAATTATCAAAATTCTCATACGGAGAATAAAAAAGATAATTATATGCACCATTTTGAGAATTTAAAGAGCCTAATATATCATTTTTAACTAATTTAATTTTATATATTGAAATTCGGGTGAAATAGGAATAGTTGTTTAAACTTCAAAAGGTGTTACTAATTTTTAAGACAAAAAATGAATACTGGGGTTGTACTATCTTGGGAAAGATAACAATCAAAATCATTTTATTTTTATAACTAGTGGCCCAGTGCACAAAATTTGTGCACGGGGGTGGGGCGGGGGGGATGTCCCTCAGCCCGGCCTGCACCCTCTCCAATCTGGGACCCCTCAGGGGGATGTCCGACTGCCAGTTTAGGATCAGGCCTAAACCGGCAGTCGGATATCCCCCTCACAATCCAGGACTGCTTGCCCCCAACTGCCCTCCCCCACCGGCCTGATAACCCCCAATGGCCTCCCCACTGGCCTGATCACCCACAACTGCCCTCCCCTCTTGGCCCCTAAATGCCTCTACCTCGGCCCTGCCATCATGGCTTTGTCCAGAAGAACATCTGGAAGGTCTCCCAGTCTAATTAGCATATTACCCTTTTATTAGTATAGACAGAGGCCTGGTGCACGGGTGGGGGCTGGCTAGTTTGCCCTGAAGGGTGTCCCGGATCAAGGTGAGGGTTCCCTTGGCAGGCTGGGTGGCCTGGGCGAGGGGCCTGTGGTGGTTTGCAGGCTGGCCATGCCCCCATTGGGGTGGGGGTCCCCACTGGGGATGGTGCTGGCCTGGGCAAGGGGCTGGGGCAGTTTGCAGGCTAGCCATGCCCCCATGGGGTGAGGGTCCCCGCTGGGGGTGTGTGGCCAGCCTGGGTGAGGGGCTGAGGGCCGTTCGTAGGCCCCTCCCTCAGTGGCTGTCCTGGGCGACCCAAGCCTGCAGCGTGTCAGGCCAGCTCTGTGGCCACTGCCCATAGGCCCCTTGTTGGGCAGGCGGGAAGCTTGGCTTCCTCCGTTTCTAGGGGCGACCCAAGCCTCCTGCCCACTCTGGCTGGCTCTGTGGTCGCTGCCATCTTTGTCCTGCTAATTTGCATATTCCCTCCTGATTGGCTGTGGGCATCACGGAGTGATGGCCAATGACCATATTTCTCTCTTATTAATATAGATAATTCTTTTTTAGGCACTAATTATTGCTCTACAACATTTATTTTTAAAAATTCTTTAAAGTGTGCTTTAACTGCACTCTTGAATATTTAATTTTGTTTTAAAATAGTCTCTGCTGAATTTTACCTCTCTAGTGAACTACATAAAAATTGATTTTTGCTTTCCCAGAAAAGTGTTGAAAATATAGTATAAGGAAAGACTGTTTCCTTTTTTGTTAATTCCTTATATTCTCTGTGTTTAAAAGAGTCCTTCCATTTAATTGTATTTTAATGTTGTAGGACTTGAAAATTTCCTGGGATACAAAAGTATGTATTTTGGTTTTCCTTTCCACTTACCAATCATTGATTGGAAGCAGTACATTTCAAGTTGAAAAGGCATTGGCCAGAGTTTTGGAAGAGGTGTATTTGATTCCATTTTTGTAACTAATGAACTATATGACCCTGGGCTAGTGAAATTTCTGAACCTCAGTTTTTTTCATCTGTGAAAGGAGGGGGTTAGCATATATTTTCTTTAATTTCCCTACTAGTTCTGGTATATTCTTCTATGATGGCTCTGTGGAATGATTCTTGGTTTACAGTTATTATGGTAAACAATTGTGATGACCATTGAATAAAATACAGCACTTGCCTGGCATAAAGTAGGCACTTGATAGATCAGCTGCATATTATTGTTATAAATGTTACCTATGTGTAGATCACCTGGATAACCATATCCTGTTACTTGTACTCCTGTCTTGAATTCCTTCTTCTCTATCTCTGTTGCTATTGCCTGAATTGTACATCTTTCACTTCTCTCTAAGATTATTGAAATAACCTATTGAGTAGTACACAATTGGCTGTCTCTATTGGGAACTATAAACGCCACGAAGGCAGGGACTCTGACATTTGTATTTATAGTTACATATTTATTTCCTGATACTTCACATGTTCACAAATATTTTTGAATGTATGAAAAGAATATTAAACTCTGTATGCAGAGAAAGTTTTAGAAAATCAAATTGTGTTACTCTGCTTTTTTATATTCCTCCAATGGCTCCCCGTAGTGTTCATAATAAAATGTAAGTTTTTTAGCTTAACCTATAAGCTGTCCAGGATCTAACCCCTGCCTCTGTAACTTCATCTGTGACTCTTTCTGTACATGTAACCTGTCTTTGAGCAGTTTTTTTAATCCCATCGTGTTTTAAGAAAGATGTTCTTTTTCCAGGAATACTCTGAACTCTCTTTTTCACCTGGCCTACCTCATACATGTCTTCAAGACTTAGGTCAACAATTTCCTATTCTGGGACATCCTCCTTGACATTCCAGCCTTGGCCAATATCACTCCTAGCATACGACACATAACCCTGGCACAACGATTATCAAGCCAGAGAGCAGATGCTGTATCTTTCATCTACATATGACCAGCAAGTATCTGGCATGCAGTAGATGCTTTATAATTATTATGTGAGTGAATAAAGATAAGATGGCAGGTGTGGAGGAAGGGTAGCTTTAAAATTCATTGCCAGCAGTTTGATGGATGCCCCATTTAAGCCTGGGTATATTAACGTCTCACTAGAGTTTTCTTCCACTAAATGGACTAAATTGCCTTTCTTTGTGCTTAAAATAATTCTCAGTAGTGAGCTTGGTGTAACTCTATTCCCAGCTGACTATTGTTCTAACCTTTCTTTGCACTGAAGCTTGACTTCATTTCTCTTTGATTGCTTTTGTTGATTGAGCAGGTGGCTTGTGCTTTATTTCTGAACAATCTCAAAAGGCAGACTAGTCCGAGTAAAGCTATATTTGCACACTGCTAGGCTATTCACTTGGTAGTGGCTAAATTATTTTGGCATCTTGAGCACAGAACCAGTCTCCGCTTTTCCATAATAATAATGATATTGTGTTAGTATAAGTGCCTCCGGGAAAGGAGAGGAAATCCAGCATCAATTTGACAAGACTAATGTTTAGTGAATTCTGCTGCATTTGCTTTTCAATAGAAAGAGAAAAATGATAGTTCCTGTGTGTGCCATTTGTGCATAAGCGAAAGTAGCCCCAAGCAACTTTTTACTTACTCTTCTTTGATTTACTGTTTTTGTTTTTCCCCTCAAAATGAAATATAAAGGCATTCTACACAATTTTAGGTCACTGAGTGCTTCTCCCTGTTTCCCAACTATAGCCTAATTCTTAAAATTCTTAACTACTTAAAGGAAGAGTGACCAAAAGGAACACAATTTAGTAAAGAAAAATACAACATCCACAATATGGGAAAAACCACCTTTTCCTATTTCTTAACAGCAAACTGGAGCTAGTCATTTCGTAAACACACTGGATAATTTTAGAAGATGAATGGACTTCTTTTTGAAAAAATATTATTCTTTATTTTTCTTTGTGATATTGTCTAAGATTGAGCATGAACTTTCATTATCAATTCATTAATATTAGGATCAATTAATTGCCTTACTGTACTAATAATAACAATTGACATACTTCAAATGCACTTATGATGAGTAGGACTTTCTTTGACTAAAACTGACATTCTCTTTATCCAGGTGAGAAAACTGAGGCCCCAAAAAGAAGGTGATTAGGACAAGGTCATACAGCTATCTGATGCAAGAATTAAACCAGGTAACACATCTTCAGTTTCCTTTCTGTTCTTTCTACAACATCACTACAAATTTTATTCTACTTGTTGTTTTTGGTGTTTTCCTTCTGAATGTTTATTTATAACAAATTGTTTTAATGGTGGTTATACCATTTTAAAAGGAGTAAGATTTTTAGCTTAATAGAATTGGTTCTAAGGATTTATTTAAAGATACAATGAAATTATTATCCAGTTTTAATTTCCTAAAGCTACCTTTTTATGGTATTTTACATAAATAAAAAAGAAATTAGTGTTTAATTAATTAGTATTGCTATAGGAACTATAACTTATTCATTTGGGGATACATTCTATAGGCAAGATATGCTAGAAGTAAAATGTATCATCTATATTTAATTTGTATTTAAACTAATTTTTACTGAATGCCAGGAATTGCTTGGAAGTATTCTAAAGCATTGTTTTGGATATCCTTACCCCATCTTATTATATTGCACTCATCTTGCCTAATAATAAACAAACATGTAAATTGACTGTATCTCTGTTACGCCACCAGCCAATCAGGAGTGATATGCAAATTAACCCAACAAAGATGGCTGGTAAATTTGCATACACAGGTGGGGCGGGCAGCGCCAGGCCCCAACCACGGGGTCCCGGCCCATTGGGGGCCCAGGGAGGCAGAGCGGGCAGCGCCAGGCCCCCACGGGGTCCTGGTCCATCAGGGACCCGGGGAGGCGGGGCAGGCAGCATCAGGCCCCACTCGTGGGGTCTATTGGGGGCCCGGGGAGGTGGGGCGGGCAGCGCCAGGGCCCACCCGAGGGGTCCCAGTCAATCAGGGCCCGGGGAGGTGGGGCAGGCAGCGCTAGGCCCCACCAGCGGGGTCCCGGTCCAACCTGGGCCCAGGGAGGTGGGGAGGGCAGTCCCAGGCCCTGCCCACAAAGTCCTGTTTCATTGGGGGCCCAGTGAGGTGGGACGGGCAGAGCCAGGCCCCGCCTGCAAAGTCCCATTTCATCGGGGGCCTGGGGAGTCAGGACGGGCAGCGTGAGGTTTTTTAGGCTGCTGTAGGGCATGAGGGAAGGCCCACATTTCCTGCTGTTTCTAGCAACACAATTGTCTATTTATTGTGCCTGAATTCTTCTGCCCCCTTACAAGGACTCTAAATTCCCTTGGGGTTGATTTTCAATGATAGTTGTTCATGGGAATTACTTGAGGAGTGTGTGTGTGTGTGTGTGTGTGTGTGTGTGTGTGTGTGTGTGTGTATAAAATATTCCAAACAACAAGTCTACCCCTTCAGAAATTAGTGTTCCAATTCTGTTCAATTTCCATAGATTCTGATTTTGCCGATTTGGAGAGTACCCAGCCAACAGTACATGTTAAGTGTCCCTGAATGATTCTAACCTGTAGGTTAGAAGCCACTGTTTATGTTTATGGAAACACAACAGCCAAATGACCAGGTAAAATACAGAAATCTCAATGTACAGCTCAACAAATGTTTACCTATGTCTACACCCAGATAGTCATCATCCAGAATATTCTGTTGAATCTTTCTCCATTAGCAATAAAGGCAGAACCAGCAACTTATCTTGGAGAGAGGAAAAAGAGAAAACAAAGGAGAATATGTGGGAATATGTAATAATACCTCAAAACAGTACCTTCCAATAATTTTATTTATCAGGTTATAGGCTCTTACTCATCTGTGTTGTACTTACCAGCACTCGGACATCCCTGAGGGGTCCCAGATTGGAGAGGGTGCAGGCCAGGCTGAGGGCCTGTCCCCCTCCCCCGGTGCACAAAATTTGTGCACTGGGCCACTAGTATCTAATATAAATCTACATACAGAAATACAGATATAGTTATGATATGTCCAATTTAGCATTCTGGCTAGGTCAATAGTCATGCAATCAAGATATAAATATATCTATAGTATTAAATACTGGTTGAGCTATTTTTCCTTTAAATTAAATACTTTGTACACATCTCAAGGTATTATAATGTGTATAAATTTAAATTGTTTTCTATATGTGTAAATATATAAAAAACATGCAAACTTTTATTTTCATAATTATGGTCTAGGTGAACAAGAATACAAGTATTCCTCTACATGTCAAGATTAAACAGTATATATGTGACTATTAATATGTATATTTCTTTTCAGACCTTATTCATTTACTACCACCTAATATTACTTCACATTATGATGTGTATCTACCTCTTTAAATCCTCATTTCCAAAGAGCAGTTTCTCATTTTTAGAAGGATTTCACAACTCTTTTTAATTAGACTTTTGAAACAATATTGTGAGATTTAGATAGTATAGTTTTTATTAGGGAAGAAATAAAAAGGCAGAAACATTTTCTAAAAACATGTTCTCCCCAGCAGTGTTGTTAAAACAGGTGGAACTAGATCTCAGTATACTTGAGTTCTGTTCTATTAGGGGTCATGCTGAAACCATATCTATTTTTCTAGTGCAGAACACTGTTTGGATTACTTTGAAAGCTACACATTTTCAAAGTAACTGTTTATTAATTATGAGCAAATGATAACTAGCATTTTTGTCTGTGTCTGCGCGTGCGTGTGTGTGTGTGTGTGTGTGTGTGCTGAGTTGGGAAAGGAGGAGGATGATAATGGGGAGGGTGAGAATGTTTCTGGAGGAGCAGGAGTGTGTTTGTAGGGCTACTATTATCCTAACCTTGAGAAAACAGGAAACATGACCAAGAAAGGAGCTCTGGACCAATGACAATAGAAAGCACTGAGGAACATTTCTGATTTTGATTGTTAGTAACAGAGACCCAGCTCGGTATGGCTTAAGCAAGAAGAATCTATATATATAAAAGTCTAAGTGACCATCACAACCAAACGGACAATCAAACACGCTGTGTGGGGTGTCCAGGCTGGCAGGGGGGTTAGTGAGGGGCAACCAAATGACTGAGCAGCAGGCTGTGTGGGGCGACTAGGCTGGCTGGGGGGGGACAGTTGGGGATGACCAGGCCAATAGGGGGCAGATAGGGGCGACCAGGCAGGTGGGCAGGTGAGGAGTTAGGAGCCAGTGGTCTCAGATTGTGAGAGGGATGTCCGACTGCCTGTTTGGGCCCAATCCTGGATCGGGCCTAAACCAGCAGTTGGACATCCCCCAAGGGGTCCCGGATTGGAGAAGGTGCAAGCTGGGCTGAGGGGATTCCCCACCCCCCACCCCATGCATGAATTTTGTGCACCAGGCCTCTAGTTCTTATTATAAAATATTAATTTGAGACAGGTCTAGTTTCAGGCAAACTAAATCTAGTGTGTTGATTCTTCAGGTGCCATAAAGATCTTTCTCTCTCTTCATCTCTCAGCTCTGTTCTCAGTGGTGTTTTATAAGCCTGCCAATTAGGAGTGAGATCTATAAAAGAGGTATAGATTTAGGTGTCAATACTGGAAAACTGTTCATTGGGAAAGGATGACATCACCCAGGGGAGAGTCCCAGAGTGAGAAGAGAAGAGGACCCTGAAGAGAATCCTGACGATCACCAGCATTTAAGGTCAAGGAAGAAAGAGCCCAACAAGGAGACTGGGAAGGAACCACCTGAAAGTGAAGGACACCAGGAACACAGAGGCCATGGGAAAGCTCAAGTGTCATAGATACATGTTGTCCGGCTATTGACTTGCAACAACTTCTCCTTCCCCAGAAATACTCAGGAATGGCCACCAGGATCAGATGATTGACTCCTGGCCACAGTTGAATGTTTCAGGTGGGTCTACCTAGCTGGCCCATCAGATTCTTGTTTCCAGGAAGCGGGAATTTAGAACCAAGAGTCACAGAAACCACATAAGGCAGGCTTAGTTGAAGCAAACAAAAAATAAATAAACACAGACACATCAGGAAGTAGAGGTGTTTAAAGAGACTCAGCAGCAGAAGGGAAAAAAGTATTTGTTGGGGAGACTGAGAAGGGATGCATAGGAATGGGGAACATTTTTGCTGTGTGTTTTTTAAGTTGTTAAAGATGAGTTTGTTTTTGATGCATTTACTTCACCATTCTCATCAGATGAACTTGCTTCCTTAATCACAACCAAATAGGACTCAGTAGGTAGAAAATTCCTCGATTCCTTCCACTACAGCTGTCAACTGTCTACATCATTGTTTAGTCCTTTGTCCTTCTTTGTACCATGCCAAAGTGGAAAAAAGTGCCTCTCTGGTAAATTCCCTCACATAATATTATATAGTAGGATCCAAAAATTAAGTAACATATTATGTGTGGGGGGGGGGTTACATTTATTGCAGGATTAATAAAATGAATTCTGATCCTGCACAGCTACCCATCCTGAGTTCCAGGGGTCTGTCTGCAAGAGGCACATCCAATTTGTTCTGGCTGATATTTGGAACCATATGACAACTGTTTTCCACTGTGGTTTAAATACATATGAAGATGATTCTAGGACCTAAAGCTGGTTGTGACTTCTAGCACTTTCAACTCCAGGAATATTCCTAGTTATTGTTACCTTGGGAGGTTGAGACTGAAAAATTCTGATAACATAAAAATCTCTTGCAATACCTGCAGTTTTCCTGCCTGAATTCAATCCCCTTCAATATATTCTCTTCCTTCCAGGAAACAAAAGTTTTGATCTGTTCCAGTTCGGGAATGGGGTCTGGTTGGATGATAGAAACTGATTGGCAGTTTTACTAAATGTTAATTTTCTTTGTTGTCTCAAACATTTTCTCTAAGATAGTATTATCTTCAGTCACTATCATAATTCTCAGTACATACTAGAATCACAATACAATTTCAAAGACTATGTGAATGAATGGCTAAATGAATGAAAATATAGATCATTTGTGCAAGTCAGAAGAGGCCAGGAAGGAAGAATTTTAGGGAAGGAAGAATTTTAGGGACAAGGAACTCCTTTTCCTTTTAAAACCTCTCTGTTCTGCTGGGAAGATAACAATATGGATTTTGTCTCACACAGTACAAAGAAGAAAGAAAATCAGATAATAGGTGTTTGATGTTCAGAATGGTGTTCTGTGTGAATAAAGGATTATAATAATTGGAAATATGTTGAAATGTTTACTTCTTCTAATTTTCATTTCCAAATGAGTTAATTAAAGTAGTTTGATACAATTTTCTTATTTTGGAACAACCAGCCTTATTAAAGTAAGTTATCATAGATTTAACAGCTGTGGGTTTTAAACTAAGGATAACTATTAAGCTACGTTTCTTGAGTTTGAAAACAAAGTGCTTTATTTATATTGCTACAATTGTAATGTGGTTCTGTTTGGTTAACACCTTTGGAATTTTTTTTTTTAAAGAAAAAAATATGTATAGCCCAGCTGGTGTGTTCAGTGGTTGAGTGTCGACCGATGAATCAGGAGGTCACAGTTCAATTCCCTATCTGGGCAGATGCCAGAGTTGGGGGCTCCATCTCCAGTGGGGGGCATGCAGGAGGCAGCCAATCAATGATTTGCCCTCATTATTGATGTTTTTTATCTCTATCTCCCTCTCCCTTGCTCTCTGAAATGAATAAAAATATATATTTTTAAAAAGTAAAAATATGTATAGACATGCTTTTTAAATGTTAGTCTTTGGCTTTTTGCACCTTTCTTCTTCAAAATTGACATGGAACCCTAATTCTCTTGGAATATTAATCTAAGCCACAAAGAAACAGCAATCTAGAATGAGCTTTATTTTTAGTGGATATCTAATAAGTTACTCTAGTCCTGAATTTTTTTTTTCATACTGCCTAGGTTTATCTCCTGTTATTTCTAAATCATCCTGGAACACTGATTTGTTTGATAAATCCTCTCTGATGAATGAAAAATGGACAAATCACTTCGAAATGTCTTTTCAGATTGTAAAGTGTTGGAGATACTTTAGTATTCAGTGAAGTAGAGGATTCATCAAAAAAGCTAGCTATTGCCCTAACCGGTTTGGCTCAGTGGATAGAAAGTTGGCCTACAGACTGAAGGGTCCCAGGTTCAATTCCAGTCAAGGGCATGTACCTTGGTTGTGGGCACATCCCCAGTAGGGGGTGTACAGGAGGCAGCTGATCAATGTTTCTCTCTCATCGATGTTTCTCTCTATCCCTCTCCCTTCCTCTCTGTACAAAATCAATAATATATATATATATATCTATATATCTATATCTATATCTATATACATATATATATATATATATATATATTTAAAAGCTAGCTATTATTGCTAATACAGGAGATTATCATCAGTAGTAGGTGTCCCCTGTAAAAATATGTGAATGTTAAAAAAGGTTCTATGGAAAATAACCTCACAGGATGATCTGTTTATAAATTCTTCGCTGGGCAAGTCATGGAGGGTTGTCATACCTAGGTACATAAGTCTTTACTAAGAGAATTATCTTTGCCTTACGCAAGCCATGTGCATTGTTTCTGTGCATTAACACATCATTGAAATGCCTCCTTTCACACCCCTCCTTCTAATATCTAGGCCACCCTACCATATCCCTCCTTTTAAAGCATGCAAGAGGTAATGTGATCCCCTTATTGCTTTCTCTTAACTTCTTGTAATCACCTGTCCCTTCCCTCCTCATCGTAAATGCTTAGAAGAAACTGCAAACTTATTCTCCAAAGCATTTTTCCTGTCTGTCGAAATCTTGATTCCAGCCATATCCTCTTTTTGACTCAAGTAAACTTTTACAAAATTATCTACAAATTTGAACCTTTCTTATATAAACAAACAAAAATATAGGGTCTCCCAAAAATGTATACACACTTTGAATGGTTATAAAGACAGTGTGTATTAAAATATATTTCATTTTCAAAATTGAGCTATCAGCTGTTAAAGTGTGTATACATTTTTTTGGGATACCTTGTGTATGATGTTAGTTTAACAGCGGTGCCTGGAGAGAAGGCAATCCATATTATGCTATGGCAAAATATTAGGCAATATGTCTGCTGAGGTCACATGGAGGACAGTTATGTACACAATGAACTCAACTTTAGGAGGTGTCAGAAAACAGAAAGCCAATATGTATGTTGAGTGTTGTTGTTGTTTGCATTTGCTCAGGAATTACAGAAAGGGATGAGCTCAAAAATAAAATTGGTGGGTTTGCAAGCAAGAAACAACAGGACTACATAACCCAGAAATCAGGGTCTTAAAATGTTGTTAGAGGCAACTAATTTTAGAACATAAATGATAAAAATAACATTAAGAAACACTTTGAGCAACAAAGACTTTATCTTTCCACTACCCAACTATCAGAATCCCAAACTCCAAAGCACAGGCAACACCACATGCTGGTGAGGATGTGGAGCAACAGGAACTCTCATTCATTGCTGGTGAAAATGAAACAGCCACTTCGGAAGACAGTTGACAATTTCTCACAAAGCTAACCATAGGCTTCAGCAACCCTGCTCCTATGTACGTACACAAAGTTATTGAAAACGTGTCCGTACAAAAACCTGCACATCAATGCTAATGGCAGTTTTAAATAATTATCTCAAATTGGAAGCAAGCAAAATGTCCTTCCATCGGTAAACATATGAACAAATGGTGGTATATCCATACAATGATAAAGAGAAATGAGCTATTAGGCCAGAAAAAGACATAGACAAACCTTAGATGTATTTTGCTATGTGAAAGAAGCCAGGCTAAAAAGTCTACATATTTGCTATTTGATTCCAATTATATGACATTCTAGAAAAGGCAAAACTATGGAGACAGTAAAAAAAATAGTGGTTGCCACAAATACACACCTGGAAGTATGTCATATGTTAAGATTTTTAAGCCACTACAAGCCTTGAAGAAGCTTGAGGTTCAGCAGTTGGCTTGTTTCTATTCTCAACAAGACCAAGGAAATAATATTTGAAATAAAGAAAAATGAGAATCTAAGAGTGATGTACAAATTATTTTTATAACTCTGAGTAGTAACTTCATGTAAACTTCTGGGGATCTTTAGGTAAATATTTTCCTTCTTATTACTCTACTAGAGGCCCGGTGCATGGATTCGTGCATGGGGGGGAGGTCCCCCAGCCTGGCCTGCACCCTCTTGCAATCCAGGACCCCTCAGGGGATGTCCAACCGCCAGTTTAGGCCCACTCCCCGCAGGCCAGACCGGCAGTCGGTCATCCCCCGAGGGATGTAGCAGTGCATGAAGCAGCAGGCGGTCAAGGAGGAGCCCAAGCTGGGCCGGGCACCGCCCGACTCGGCACTTGGCGCTCTCACCACTCTTTTGCCGTGCTCTCGCCGCTCAGCCAGAAGCTGCACTTGTCACTCCTTAGCACTGCCGCGGAGGTGAGAGAGGCTCCTGCCACCGCCACTGCGCTCACCAGCCCTGAGCCTGGCTTCTGGCTGATGGCTCTCCCGCTGTGGGAGCACACTGACCACCAGGGGGCAGCTCCTGCTTTGAGTGTCTGCCCCGTGGTGGTCAGTGCGCATCATAGCGACCGGTCGTTCTGGTCATTCTGTCATAAAGGTCGCTTAGGCTTTTATATTGTTTTTGAGAACAAATAGTATCTTCTGGAGTGTTTGCGTGTGAGTTTGTCAGTTTTGAGAGAGAAATAGAGTGGTGTGTGTGTGTGTGTGTGTGTGTGTGCGCGTGTGCGTGTGTTCATGTGTAAAAATAAGAAGTCTGTGCAAATGACACTAGTGACAGAACTGAAAGCAAAACAGGTTTGGATTATCAAAGCATTGGCAGACACTGTAGTATGGTGGAAAGAACCTGGGCTTTGAGATTAAGAAGTTTTGGGTTTAATTCAGGTTTTAGTTTTTCTAATCTCTATGAGTGTTTATTTACTTATTTGCAAGTAGGATTAGTGGTTTATAGCTCTTAAGACTAAATGAGGTGATACATGCAAAGGGATTGGCTCATGGTAGAAACTCAATAAATGTTAGCTAGTTTTATTCTGCTGATATTTAAAAACCATTGAAATTGCTTGAATAAATAGTGGGTCATATTAAGTAATATGAGACATTTCTTTGGTCAGGGCACCATACAGATCTTGGTCCAACTCCATGTAGATTCTTTCTTACAAATGAGTAAAATTTTCTTTATATTAAGTCTTAATTATTAAATATTTACTGAACAATTATTTTTAGTACATACTAAAGTAAATGCATTTAAAATATATAATTCTTTTCTTCAAATGTTTAGAAGAAAATTTAGAGAGTGATTATTTATATATCCAATAAAACCAATATAACTGTTAAAAATTGAATGCTGATTCACAAGTGAGGTTAGATTACTATGATGTGGGAATGTTGGCAAAATTCAAGTGGAAAATGAAGGATTTTATCTGCATCTTAAAAGAGGAAAATGGCTTAAATAAATGAGTATGTGTGGTCAGAGCACCAGAGAAGAGTAGGTGACTGATGTTGAGTTTCACTATATTTCAGACACTATCTACAAATACCTAAGTATTCAGATAGGGCCTGATAGTGCTTGCATAAAAGATGGAGAGAGAGAGGGGGAATGAGAGACAAAGAGATAAATCTTCATTTCAGCTCTTAAAATTAGCTATTATTAATTCAGTTTTGCAGCTAAAGAAATGAAAATTTATTCCATTGAGAAACTTTTCAGTTTCTTATGGCCAGCAGGCAAAGAACTGGGTTTACCAGCCCAATTCTGACCCATAAGTATCTGCTCTTTCTAATACAATATGGTATTTCTTAGGTATTAAAGTGTTTTTTTGAAGAGAGGTAGTGAAATACAAGGTTAGAGAGGCTAAAGTCAAATTACTTATTTAGATAATATATGCTCTCCCAAATTCACTGTTTTCTGTAAAGATCAAGAGTAAGGCTGGGACACTCAGGTGGAAACAGGGAAAAATATAAAGAAATGTCATTCTTATGAAATACTAACCCAACTTTTCATTTTGACCTTTAACTTAAAAGTTTAGAAAGAAATTCTTGAGAAGACTAATATCTCTTTTCTTTTATAATATTTTTAAATAAAATTTTTATTTATTAGTAATTCCTCTTATCTTCATAGGTGTTTTCTAAGTAAATGTGTTTGAAATTTATAAGTTGACATCAGCAGTCAGGGTAGTGGATTTAGTTTGCATTGTATCATCAAAACAGAATCTGGTTGTTTTTCATTTCATTTTTAAAAATATTTTTATTGGTTTCAGAGAGGAAGAGAGAGGGAGAGAGAGATAAAAACATCAATGATGAGAGAGAATCATTGATGGGCTGCCTCCTGTATGCCCACTACTGGGGATCAAGCCTGCAACCTGAGCATGTGCCCCTGACCAGAATCGAACCCAAGAACCTTCGTCCATAGGCCAATGCTCTATCCACTGAGCAGAATCAGCTAGGGCAGTTTTTCATTTTAATACGTTTAAATTTGTTTAGATTATAAGAATTTTCTTTTTTTTGTTTTGGATAGCGTTTGAGTTATATAGTATTTACAATATAATTTTATCTTTGTTGATATATGTCAGGTTGTATAGAATCATTAACAACTAGAGGCACGGTGCATGAATTTGTGAATGGCTGGGGTCTGGCCAGGCCGCCCCGATGGGGGCTGATTGGGCCAGGCCAGCTGGGAGGAGGGGCTGCAGGAGTTGGCCGGCCAGCCCCACCCCTGATCTGGCCAGGGCTCGCCAGGGGGAGGGGCTGCCCCCCAATTGGGCCAGTTGGCCAGCCACAGTGCATGTCATAGTGACCAGTAGTTCTGGTCGTTCTGGCATTCCGGTCACTTGGCTTTTATATATATAGATGAGCAATTTCAATTCTGTTTGTCAAATATTTATGGGAATATCAACAAGGCCAGTAAAAGGAATCATCATGATTTATTCTTACAGTGCTTGAACATATTATGCAAGGCTTTAATTTCTATATTCTTTAATGAGACATCTTCAAAGGGTAAGAGAGTACATATGGATTGAGGAAATAGTTACGAACTTTCTACTTCATGAGTAATTTTATCAGTTTTATACGTATGGTTTGTTTTGTACCCTTATTTAACACCATCTATTAGCATTGCTATAAAATTCTGTTGGAATTTCCTATTTGCTCTCTTGAGGGAGAGTTTTTTGATAGTCAAATTAATTTTCTACAATATTCTGTAACATACACATTGTCTTTTACACAAGCCTTACATTGTTTGCTTAGATCAGCACTAGATTTTTCTCAAATTAGTTAGCATATTATTTTCATGTGAGGCTATTATCTGTTGTTTAAGCTTGTAGCTTAAAATGTATTTGTCTATTATTAGATTTTCCTAGTAGTTGGCCAACTGCTTTATGTTCTATGTACTAAAATTTTGTCCTAATCATAATATTTACTATCTTTTGGTGTTTTGTGTAAAAATGTAACACATAATCAGTGCATATAATATTCATAATATAGGTATACATAAATAAGAAAATGCTACCCATAGTTCTGTGACACAGGGATAATTATCATTAACCTAGACATGTGTGAGAGAAAAAATAAATACACAGATGCAAAAGTTATATTAGAATGTTTAATTTTCTTGGTGAAGTTACATTCAGACACACATTTTTCCCCAAGAATATAAATAAATGGCCAATGTGTACATGAAAATATGGTGAATTTTAGTAATAATAAAGACAGTGCAAATCAAAACCACAAGTAGCTACCACCCCGCACTTGATAGGATGGTTATTGTTAAAAAAAAAAAAGGTGTGGGGGCGGGGGGGGAGAGAAAGAAAAGAAAAGAAAAGAAAAGAAAAGAAAGAAGAAAAGAAAAGAAAAGAAAAGAAAAGAAAAGAAAAGAAAAGAAAAGAAAAGAGTGTTGGTGAGTTTGTGGAAAAATTGGAATCCTTGTATACAGTTGGTGTGAATGTAAAATGATGCAGCCACTATGGAAATCAGTGTGGAGATACCAAAAAAATTAAAAAAATAGTATTACCAAACAGTCCCTTACTATTCAACTCATAAGTGTCCAATCTGACAGCAACAGAGATTGATATCAAGTTCCCAGTATGGTACCATTCCCCAGGTGGTCAGCCAGCTACCTGGTGACAAGTTGACTACACTTCACTGCTTTCATCATGGGACAGTGCTTTGTTCTTACTGGAATGGACACTTACCTTGGATATGGTATTTTTCCTCCCTATACATAATGCTTGTGTCATAACTGTCATCCAAGAATCCACAGAATGCCTTATCCACAGTCATGGTGTTTCATACACAGTGCTTGTGATCAAGGAATCACTTCACAACAAATAATGTGTGGGCCTATGCACACAGAATTCACTGGACTTATCATGTTCCCCGTCATCTTGAAGCAATTGTCCTGCACTACAGATTTCAGATTTGCCAGCGTGGAAAACTGCATGAGCCAATTCCTTAAAATAAACTTCTCCTATATAATAAAGATGTAATATGCAAATGGTTGTTATGCGGTGAAGCATAATGACCAACCGTGTAATGACTGGATCACAGATCAGCAGGAAGGTGGGGCAGTGAGCTACAAGTGGGAGGCAGAGGGCTACAGGAGGGGGCAGGGCAGTAAGCTATGAGGGGAGGTGTAGGAGAGGGGGTTCGGGGGGAGATACAGAAGGGTGGGGCAGCAGGCGGAGAGCTACTGGAGGGCGGCAGCAAGCTACTGGCAAGCTACTAGCACACGGATTCGCGCGCAGGGCTACTAGTCCTATCTAATAAAGAGGGAATATGCAAATTGACCATCTCACCGTAACAAGATGGCTGCACCCACAGCAGAGGCAAGGATTCCGTAACACAAGATGGCTGTGCCCATAGCAGAGAGGGGAATCTTGAAATACAAGATGGCTGCGCTCACAGTGGAGGCCGAGTTCCCATAACGAGCCTTAACGAGCAATCAGCAGGAACCTGAGGCTGCGTGGCACTGGGCCGGGGCAGGGGACCTGAGGCTGTGCTCCCAGCATGGCAGGGCTTGATAGGGACCTCAAGGTGTGCCCCCTGCCCTGGCCTGGGCCATGGGACATCAGGCCATGCCCCCCACCCTGGTGCCGGGCTGGAGGACCTGAGGTCACGCCCGCTGCCATGTGGGGTTTGACAGGGGACCTCAGGCCATGCATCCCACCTGGCAGGGCTTGACAGGGGCCTCAAGGCCGGGCTGGGGGATCTGAGACCGTGCCCACCGCCATGCAGGGCTTGACGGGGGCCCTCAGGCCACGCACCCCACCTGGCAGGGCTTGATGGGGGAACCTCAGGCCATGCACCCGGCCAGGCAACCTGAGGCCATGCCCCCCACCCAGTGGGGCTTGATGGGGGTGGGGCCAGTTGGGTCTGGATCTAGCCCAATGGGGGTGGGGCCAGCTGGGTCTGGGTCTCCTGGGTTTTCGAAGTGCATGCAGGTGGTGGGCGGGGACTTGACTCTAGGTCCCATGGCATGCCCCAGACTCTGACAGGAGGAAGATTTTTCATATACATTTTACTAATTTTCTTTCATCTCTGAGACTTCTCTTATAGAGAAAGGGCAAACAGCAATATTAAAATATTTGCTCTAATTAATTCCCTTTTAATGTGCACAAATTTTGTGCACCGGGTCACTAGTAATATATATGTATGGATATCTCCTATTGGTTCTATTTCTCTGGAGAAACCTCACACAACAAGTTTTAAAATTTATTTAAGTATCTGTTAGCTTATCTCTTGCATGCAATAATAAAATTTCCTATATGATAGAGTTAAGAGTAAAAAATGAAAGGCCTTAAGAAAAGAACTATGACTTCCTTGATAAAAAAGACATTCTATCTGTGAATAGCAGCTTTAGATTGTGCCCAGAAGATCCTGAAAGCCTGCCCTGCAGAGTTCAGATTTATTTTTTCAGCTCCAATAATTGTGCAATCCAATTTCTTGTAATAATTTTCTTTTTATACAGGGTGTCCCCAAAATGTATACATACTTTAACAGCTAATAGTTCAATTTTGAAAATGAAATGTATTTTAATAAACACTGCCTTTATAATTATTCAAAGTATGTGTATACATTTGCGGGGGGCACTATATATATATGTCTCTTACTGGTTCTGTTTCTCTGAACCTTGGCTGATACAGTCTGACAACTGAGAATTGCCTACTAACACAATGCCTAGTAGCGGTTGATTAATCCTTCAGTCCATAAAGGATACCTAAGCTGGACATCACAGTGTTCACTGTGGGTTAGTTGAATATTTCTTGTTCTCTTCATTTTACATTCAAATTCACACTTACTAGACAGATCAAGAAAGATGGGGGGAATGGGAATAGCTATGAAGCTTATTGTACTAGAGATGACTCTCATATTCAGGATGAAGAAATCCCATTCAAGCAGTCTTTGATTCACTCTAATTGAAAGGTCTGGGGGCAATGCTATCTTCAGGTGCTGCTGAACCTAAGGATTCAAAAAAATTAATTTTTGGATTTCCATTCTTCATCTTCCACCTTTGCTTTTATCTGGATTAATAACATTCTCCCCCTGGTTGGCTCCTCCACTGCTCAGGCCTTCATAAGCCTCACTCATGCAGGCACACCAATGCAAACAATGAAAACAATTGAGTATTCTGATTTTAGAAGTACAATTGTTTCATTTCTCATATTTGTATGGTAAGACTAACCCTGATCTAATACTATGAGTAAGGTAGGCAAAATATGCAGATTGACCAACAAAATCTGGGCCACTAGCCTACCAATGGAGATAGGGGTTTTAAATTTCATGGAAGGGAAGGAGCTAGAGCCCTCGTGGGTAGGTGATAGTGAGATACTTATTTACAGTTGTAAATCATCATAAAGATAAACTAGAAAAGCACCCACTCTAGGATAAGAAGATGACAAGGAAGTTTCTCTGTTGCAACTTGGACTCTGGGAAGAACAATAGTTTCTTATCTATAACTAGAGGCCTGGTGCATGAAATTCGTGCATGGGGGGGTGTCTCCCTCACCCAGCCTGCATCCCTCTCCAATCCAGGTCTGCTGGCTCCCAACCACTTGCCTGCCTGCCTGCCTGATTGCCCCTAACCATTTCCCTGCCAGCCTGATTGACGCCCAACTGCTCCCCTGCTGGCCCCATTGCCCCAAACTGCCCTTCCCTGTCAGCCCCATTACCCCTAACAGCCCTCCCCTGCAGGCCTTATTGCCCCCAACTGCCCTCCCCTGCAGGCCTGGTTGCCCACAACTGCCCTCCCCTGCTGGCCCGGTCACCCCTAACTGCCCTCCCCTGCAGACCTGATTGCCCACAACTGCCCTCCCCTGCCATCCATCTTGTGGTGGCCATCTTGTGTTCACATGGGGGCAGCTATCTTTGACCACTTGGGGGTGGACATCTTGTGTATTGGAGTGACAGTCAATTTGCATATTACCTCTTTATTAGATAGGATAATAAAAGTGTAATATGCTAATTAAACCAGCCATCCTTCTAGACAACCTTCTGGACGAAGCTGGGGCTGCAAGGGAAGCCTGGGTCCCAGGTGCCAGAGGGAAGCTGGTGCCAGCAGTTGGGCACCAGGCCTCTAGTTATTTAATAAGTAAATAAGTACTTATTAAATGAGCATGTTTAAAATAAAGAATAAAATAAAAATCAAAAGATAAGAAGTGACAATGTTTCATGAAATGGGTGGAATTTAACAAGAATAAAATAAAATTAAAGTTTTTGAATATAGTTATTGAAATTAAAAACCCAGTAGATGGGACAAATAGCCATTTAACCACAACATAAGATAAAATTAGTAAAATGAAAATAGATTGAAGGAAATTACCTAAAATGCAGCACTGAGAATTAAAGAGAAAAAATATCTGAAAAATTAAAATAGAGGTAGGATTCAACACATTGAAATAAGAATTACATGACTAGAAACTAAATGGAACAAGAAGCAACATTTAAAACTTAACCTGAAAGGAATTTAGCGTATTTGAATTCCTAACTCCTCCTGAAAGGTTTTCTGTGGCTACAGCCTTTGACCAGTTAGTCAATTTGGTACTTAGACTGATTCATCCCACAGAATAAATTCTGGTGAGCAACCTTGAATTATTTTCCTATTCCATTTCTTTCTTTAGTTCTACCTTCACTTTTCTTTTTTAATCATGTATATCTATCATGTGTATTTTATGATTTGTTTTAACCAATACTTTGGTTAAATTGTATATGAAAGACCCTAACCGGTTTGGCTCAGTGGATAGAGTTTCAGCCTGTGGACTGAAGGGACCCAGGTTTGATTCTGGTCAAGGGCATGTACCTTGGTTGTGGGCATATTCCCAGTAGGGAGTGTGCAGGAGGCAGCTGATGGATGTTTCTCTATCATTGATGTTTCTAACTCTCTATCCCCTCCCTTCCTCTCTGTAAAAAAATCAATAAAATATATTTTAAAAAATTGTATATGAAAGGAATTTAATGACTGTAAAACCTTTTGATTAATATAAAACCAATGCACTAGATTCATATTTCTATCTCTGAAAAATCTAGAAAATGAATTCTTCAGTGTTTATCTGAACTTCATTACTTAAACACTTAACAATTAGTTTTTTGGGAGATAGGGAAGATGAATTCTACCTATCAAGTCTTTGAGTAGGATTTTATCCCTCCCTAGTCTTAGCATAACATAAAAAGTTATAATATTATGTCATTTATTTCTAATTTTAAAGATGATCATAAAATGCTTAATTTTTAATTAAAATTTAAAGCATTATTTCTTAAATAGGCTGAGCTAAAATACACATAATTAGAAGTCTTGACACATGTCACTAGATGTAGAAAAATATTGTAACCTAAGAAAAGTTTTGGAGGCATTATTTTATATCATAAATGTTTGAAAACAAGTAAAGTTGTTTATCCTGGAAAAGAAATTAATAAAAGTAGACCTATTAAGTATCATCATAGATTTTCAAATAGAGTGTTTTTTTGAAAGTGAAATTGTGTGGATTATGAAAAGACAAATTTTAAATTACTTTGTAGAAAACCTTTTTAGTAGTCAGCCATCCAATATTAGAATAAAAATGAATAATTTATGTCATGCTGGATATCAGAAGGTCTAATTAAAAATGATTCCTGAATTACATGAGGTCTGGAATTAGAGTATAGCAACTACATATAGCAAGTAAAGCAAATTTTTAGTTTTGCTTAAAGGAGAAGAGAAGTGGCACAGAAAGAGATTATGGGACATGAGAAATTTGTTTTTGTTTCTTAAACTAGAAGAAAAGACAGCATGGTTATACGTTAAGAAAGATAATCCAGGAGAAAAGGGGGGCATAGAGAAGAAACATTAGGAAAATTATGGAAGCAGAACTCTATGCTGTGAAAAAGCAGGTGGGATGCAGCGCACAAGTGGCAGATTCATCTTTGATAGGAATGCAAGTTGTTCATTTCTGGTAATGTGAGGTGAGGCAGAAATATGATATAATGCAGTGGATTGAGGTATATCATGGCGAGAGAATGAAAGGGTTCTAATAACTTTTAATTATATCTCTTAATTTCCTCTTCCATGAAAATTCTAAAAATAAAAATCTGATTTTTGAACTTTTTTGTTTTATGTGAGAAGAGTAAAAAAGTACCGAAAGGATACCAACATGTACAGAATATTTACGATATTTCCAGGCACTCTTAAGAAAGTTTACTTATATTATCACATTTTATTTTCATAAAATTTCTGAATTAAAGAAATTAGTGTAATTCTTTTATAGGTAAGTAAACTAAAAATCAGGAAGATGAAGCTATTTCCGTAAATGACACACTGCTAGAAGTGACAAAGTCAGGACTTAGAGCAAAGGTCTAGAAAATTAGGATGCCATGTTTCTCCCGTAACTCATCATTGCCTAAATAATTGAAAACCACATGCAAAAACCCCATTCAATTTCATTTTAATAAAAAATTAATACTAGTGTGTTTTTAAAATCTTTCCTAGCATGTGAATTTTACGATAATGGTTTGAAGCAATTATTATAAGCTCCCTTTATTTTCATTTTTTAAAGACTTTAGAGCACATTGGCAATTTGGTAGTACTTAACAGAAAATTCCTAAGACAGTGCACTTAGAAGCTAATATGTATATTTTTACAGTTCAAAATTTATCTCAATTTTCTAACTCCTCCATTATACAACTCCTCTTTGTTGTGTAATTCTGCCCAATAATTATTTATACATATTTTTGAAATTGACAACACACCACATGTTTAATGTAAAGAACTCAGCACTATCTTCACAAAGTTTTGAACTTCAAGTAAAATATCTCGCTTTGAAAAACAGTGCGGCCCCTGAGAGCTCAGGCAGCTGCAGGGGACGGCTTCCCTGGCATGCTAAGTTACTCTGCTGCTCTGGGGGATTCATACGTGATTGATATCTACCCCTGATGAAACTGTGCCCAGAAAACCTGGCCATGGGATTGCAGATTGCCCAGCCGCCCTTAAGAATCAGGAGAGGGGCGCTGGAATATGTTATGGCTGTGGATCTACTGAGCACGAAATAACCAAGTGCAAGGCTAAAGAGACCCAGCTCTTGGTGAATTTCCTTATGTAAAATGTATTGCTTGTGGGGAAATGGGCACCTGTCCAGATCATGCCTTGATAACCCCAAAGGAGTCTGCTGATGGTGGTTGCTGCAGACTCTGTGGCTGTGGAAAACTTTAAGAAAGATCTCCCTCACAGTCAGAGTTCAAATCAAATAGTTACAGTTGATTCCTGGGTCAAGAGAATGAGTGCAAGTTACTAATAAATTTTGGATGTGCCTAAACCACTGACACCAAAAACAAAGATACCTAAAGTTGTTAATTTTTGACAATGATCAGTACTATCATATGTTACCACCTCATTGTTACATTCTCAATTGGGTCTTCTCACAAGTTGGAGCCGGGCTCCTTGGAGAGGCCTATATTGTGGATATCAATATGTCAGATAGTTTCCTGAGCTCTTTCCATCAAGGAGTCCTTCTACTGAGGGACACCCCCCCCCCCATTCACGAATTTCATGCACCAGGCCTCTAGTACTTAATAAAAACTTATTTGCTGTTTTCTGAATATCTAAAAAAAGAAAAAGAAAAGCAGTACAATGTCATACAGTAATCACTCAGAAGGTGCTGGATATCAGTAATTCCTTCTAATTTGTCTACAGTAGGAAAATGACCTTCCAAGACAGTTTTCTTCACTCTGGTCAAGAAGCAATATCATGGCATGACCTCTGGTATCATAGTTCAGCCATGCAGCACTAGCCCCTGCCCTTTTCATTTACAGTCCAGGCATTGATCAAGGACTCATTAGAAACCCTCACATGGACTTCTGGATCGACATCATCAGCTTTGAAATTAGCAGACATAACCATCAGCTTTGAAATTAAGTATCGCTTCAGCAGCCCTAACTCTAATCCTTCATCCTTACTTCAGGGAAACTATGTATTTTGTTTAGTTTTATAATTATTTATAGTGGAGGATAGATCTAGTACCAATTACTCCATTATTGCTTGAAGTGAAAGCTCTATAGATAAATTATTAACCAAAATATAATCATGTGTTTTTTTTCTCCTAAGAACTCTTTTCTTTCCTGAAGGATATATGCTAAAGCAATCTTTAAAATGATGAACATTATATGTGTGTTGTAGGAGAAAGTAAATATATATGACCTTTTGTAACTTATGCTACTTGTTGGTAAACAAGATTTCCAGCATGCAGTAAAACAATGCAGGAATTAGAGCAAAACAGCTAAAGGTAAAACTCTGTAATTGTGCAATTCATGGGGAATAGCAGTATGGCCACTTTAATTTTTCCTTTTTAAAAATTTACATATTCCTCAGGTTCTCAATTAAAAAGCCCTAGAAGCAATGACAACATATTGACCTCTTAAGGTCTCTACATATCATTTCCACTTAAAGAAAGGAAGCCTCCTTGAAAACATGACTGGCTTCAAGTCTGGGTCAGAGGATGTATATGAGGAGGCTGGGACATCATACTGTGCTGGAAAGTAAGCTAAAAGAACTAATGGTGTTATATCAAAACTTCACAGGAGTTGTCACTGACTAATGATGGGACAAAAAAGACAGGAAAAAAAGGAAAAAAAAAGACAGAATTTGCTTAAAACATTGTATTAAAAGCCATGAGTTTATCATAGTACTTAAAATAAAAAGGGTGAACTGAGAAACAAAATTCAGTGCACAACACTAGAAATAAATAGTATACTAATCAGTAATTAGTAATATCAAAAAAATTAAGCAATTTTTCTACCTTTCCAACATAAATTGTAAATCATGATAACAAAAAGACTAATGGATGAATAAAAGTTCTTTTTAGAGAAGATTTCCAGGTAATAAATCTAGAAGGAAGGACATAATTAGAAAAAATAACTGTTTTGCTATCATGAACAAAAGGACTGATTTGGGTAATTCCCAGTAATGATGCTAAAATCATCAGGTGAACTTTGTTGGAGAATTTTGAAGTGAAGGAATAGAGATGTCATCATCTAAATCAACATATCAATCAGTGTCACTAAAGTAAGGCAATTAGATAATGTATACCTCCAAAGTGATGCATTATGAAGTACAAAGCACATAGAATGACTTTGTGAAAAAGAAAATAAAGTACCTAAATTGACTCAAATCTTAAGAACTTATACCCAGTCTAACAAAATATATAGTGAAACACCACAAGAAAGAATCAGCTAAATCCAGACTGCAGATCATCTATATGATAACTGATCTAATTTCTCCAAAAAGGCAGAGACATGAAATATACAATGGGAAGAGAAGAAACTGGTCTATATTTTAAAAAAAATATAGAGAGAGAGGGAGAGAGAGAGAGAGAGAGAGAGAGAGAGAGAGAGAGAGAGAGATGAGAAATATAATAACTGAACTATCAGGATTAGATTCAAATTCAAACTAAGGAAATGTAAAAAAAAATAAAGTTTTTGAGACCATTAAAGGCACATTAGCTGATAAGAAATTATTGTTAATTTTTTTAATTATTCACAGTAATAAATGACATTATTTTGTAGGAAAATCACTTTGTTGCCTTTGATGTATACTGAAATAGGGTGAAATGATATGCTAAGACTAACTTAAAATACTTCAGGCCTACTCTCACCCCCCCACCGTCCCCCACCCCAAAAAAGGCAAGAAAAATAGATTGAAACAAATACAGAAAAATTTTCATGATTTTCTAAACTAGGTGATGGAAGTCATGGAAGTTTATTTTTTAAATTTTACTATTGTGTATGTTTAGAAATTTTTTAAATCCCAATTTATAAAGAAATAATGATGATGCCTATAAGTTATATTTTACTGTCTTTAAAGAAAAAGAATTAAAATAGGCTTTATTTAAAAACTAGAGGCCCAGTACATGAAATTTGTGCACAGGGGGTTGCGGGGAGGAGACCCTCAGTCAGGCCTGCACTGTCTCACAATCTGGGACCCCTCGGGGGATGTCCCTTGGGATCGGGCCTAAACCGACAGTTGGACATCCCTCTCACAATCTGGGACTGCTGGCTCCTAACTGCTTGCATGTCTGCCTGAGCACTCCTAACCACTCACATGCCTGCCTGATTGCCCCTAAACTCCTCTGCCTGGGCCCCCACCCACTGCTGTGGCTGCCTCTGCCTCAGCGCTCGCCACTGCGGCTTCATCCAGAAGGTTATCTGGAAGGACATCTGGAATGTTGTCTGGAAGGCTGTTTGACTGTCACGTCTAATTAGCATATTATGCTTTTATTATTATAGATGTAATGTTAATTTCCTTAATTATCCAGGACAGGAACTTGAGCTCAGTTCATATGTAATGTTGATATGCTACATACTATATCAGATAGGAAGCAGATGGTACCCTCAAAGAGGTTAACTGATGAAAATCTAATGACTGAACTATTTATAGAGGTGAGTTCAAGGTGAAGGAAACAAAGGCGTGATGAAGCCTAAGGGACTTGTGGAGCCAGTATTACCCTAAGGGACTTGTGGAGCCAGTATTAGCTGGGTCTATAGAGACAAAAGTAGGGAATGGAATGGTGTCACTAACCTGTGAGAGTTGGAGCTTAGGGAATGGTGCTGGAAGAGAAGTCAGAGCTGTGGAGAGAAGACACAATCAAGAAAAGCATTATCTTCTCATCCTCTGTTGGTGTCTTCCATTGCTATAGTCCAACTGAAAGTCAGAAGCAAGAGTCTGCAGTCCACAGATATCAGATTGAAGAGGCACAGAGGTGAGCAGAACATGGAATGTGGTCAGGGTTGGTGAAGAGGAGTACAGTGGAGAAAATTATTAATCTAAATATTTATTCTGCCAAAAATGTGGTTTTGATTTGGAATAAGTTCAGGTAATGTAAAATGAAGTTTTGTTAGGTCCTCAAAGGTTTTATAATATGTATAATAGCTGTCAAATTTCTGTTTTATAATTCATACATTGTCCATTCCTTCCATATCTTAGCTATTGTGAATAATGTGACAACATGGATGGAACTTGAAGGCATTATGCTGGTTAAATGAGCCAGACAGACAGATACTGCATGATATTACATATATGTAGAACCTAAATAAAATGTCAAGCCCAGGCCAGTGTGGCTCAGTTCGTTGAACATCATCCCATGCACCAAAAGGTTGCTGGTTTGATTCCCAGTCAGGGCACATGTCCAGGTTATGGGCTTGATCCCCAGTAGGGGGCATGCAAGAGGCAGGCCATCAATGTATCTCTCTCTCTCCCTCCCCCTCACTTTCTCTCTCAAGTTAACAAAAACATATTTAATATATAAATAAGTAATAAATAAATAAATAAAAGTTGATAATATGTATTATATAATTATATAATTGAACTTTCTTGTAAGAGTAGAACTTAAATGCTCTCACAAGAAAAAGATAAATATGTGAAATGATGAATATTAATTAACTAGAGGGAGGAATCCTTTCACAATGTACGTATATATCAGATCATCACAATATACCTTGAATATCTTACAACTTTGTCAATTATACCCCAATGAGTAAAAAAACATGTCCATTACTTTAAGTGGAATACTAACATATTACATTTTAACCCTTTGCACTCGCTTGCTTTTTTCTCGATTCCTTTATTCTACTCGGGATTTAATTTTTTAAATACCCCAGATTTTACAAAGTGTGGCAGTAGAATAAAAAACTGGAGTTTCTTTTCATACAAACATATTTATTTGGATTTTTTTATATTTCAAATTATTGATACATTCAAAGAGTAATTTTAATCTGGACATCCGAGTGCAAAAGGTTAATAATATTTGATCACTATTTTTGTATTTAAAATCATATAAAAATGTGTCCTTTTCCCCAACATGCACTTTCTTTTTTATTTGCCAAACTTTTAAATAACATTTTTGCCTCTGTTTTTAATAGTTATAGTCACTTGAAAGGCAAACTACCTGAAGTTAAAAATACTATTAATTTTTAACTCAAGTTATAATTTATAGAATTCTGTAATCAAGGTATCCATGAAAAAAGCCATCTAAATGTAATTTTTAAAACTGTATTATGGATGTGGTAAGCACTTAAACACAAGAATTTAAAGACATGGGTTGAAAACTATATTTGACAAAACTGTATGAACCAAGATCATGCTATTTCTTTTCATTTCCAAACTATACTGAAAAGGTGAAAGAAAATAAATTTGGTTAAGAAATTTGGTGCATCACAGTCTCATTCAATTTTGTATCTGAACTGCTTAGCTGAGTGAATAAAAACATTACAAGTCAGGATTAAATCACTGTTCCTTTACCCCAAATATTCTTATAGTTTTTACTTAAAAAGAAATTGTACCAGACCAATTAAACAGGCAAGGAAGACTTCATTCAAGACTATTGCAATAGAGGAGAAAGACTATTATAAGAGAAGAAAAAGTTTGAACTCAATTCCACTAAGCAAAAGGTGGAAGAATGGAAAAGGACTGAAGGACATTGGCAAAAGGTGTGTTTGGTCAATGTGATTAAGCCATCTGTGTTTGCTAATTGGCATTTACAGAAGTTAGGTTCCTGCCGCCCATAGAAACTGGAACATAGGAGTACTATCTTTTCAGAGGATTACATTTCACAAAGATGACTCCAGATCCTTGAGAAAGACATCTTTGGATTGTAGAATATTTACACTTCAAAGAGGCTGAGAATTTACAATTCAAGTTTTCTAAAGAGAAATACAAGTATCACATAATCTCACTTATATGTGGAATCTAATGAACAAAAGAAACTGACAAACAAAAATAGATCCAGAGACATGGAAGCATGCAACAGACTGAAGATCCTCAGAGGGAAGGGAGGTGGGGAGGGAAGAGATCAACCAAAGAACTTGTACACATATATGCATAATCAATGGACACAGACAACAGTGCTGTGAAGGCCTGAGGAGGGGACTGGAGTGGGGAGAGGGAGGGTCCATGGGGGGAGAAAGGAGACACCTGTAATACTATAAACCCGTGGTCAGCAAACTGCAGCTCACGAGCCACATGCGGCTCTTTGGCCCCTTGAGTGTGGCTCTTCCACAAATGACCACGGCCTGGGCGAGTCTATTTTGAAGAAGTGGCGTTAGAAGAAGTTTAAGTTTAAAAAATTTGGCTTTCAAAAGAAATTTCAATCGTTGTACTGTTGATATTTGGCTCTGTTGACTAATGAGTTTGCCGACCACTGCAACAATAAAGATAAATTTAAAAAATAAAAATAAGTAAATGCTCTTAGAAGGGAGTTCAGGAGCCTATAGTCAGAAAGAAACTTGTCTAAAGTTTAGTCAAGTTGAGGAGAACATTAAGGAAAAGCCATCTTTGTCAACTGTATTAATATTCTAATTATAAAAATTTCATGAAACAATTCTGTACTTAGTACTTGATGCTCTAACGGCATTTAGGGACAAGTAATATATTACTATTTGAAAGCAATCTTATGTTTAAATTCTAGAAAATTTGGTTTATTATACCTTTAGTTTTACTTCAAAATATTATATTTCCATAACTAAGGCTTTCATATAATAGGCAAAAGGCTCTGAGGGTTCTTTATTCCAGGGTGAATAAGCATCTAACCTGTTGTCATAGATAATGAGGGCCAATGAGTAGCCCAACAGTTGAAAGAATAAATCCTATCTATTAACTAGAAAGGAACTCTATAAACCAGGGCTCCCTTGTGGGAGGGTTGGCAGAAACATGAATTGTAAATTAATGCATAAAAACCATTGCATGAGCAAAAGTTCCTTTAGTAAAGAAAATCCACCAGCATATTTTCTCTTCCCTTTTTCTGATTAATATGTAATTTACACCCCTAAAAAGTCTAGCCTCTCTTGTCTTAAAAGTGTATAACAGCTGCTTCTTGAACTGTCTTGTTTTTGTTTGTTTTTTTAAGCTGGGTGAAAGTACACAGAGGAGTATGTTGGTAAAACATTTACAGAAGAATATGTCTGAAATCCCTTGAAAAAGGCAAGCAGAGAAAAATGAGTGATATTTTTTTTCCAAAAAAAAAAAAAGGACAAATCTGAAGATACCTTTTCATAGATATCTTCAATGTCTCAATGAAGATAAACTGAACATCAGTTAGAACCATTCTATAGATATAGCTTATATTATTTGTAGTTTTGAGTGTGTAATCTATTTCCTGCAAGTACTCGAATGATAAAATTGGCCAATAGTAAGACCAAAAAAATACTGTTAATAAAACTATTTTAGGTGTATAAAGGGCATTATATTTCTGAGTACATTGTAAATGCTCAGTAAATGGTATTATTGTTATTAGCCAAAATTTATTCTCAATATTGGCATCTTAGTAGAATTCTGGATAGCATTTTATATATGGTATTGCTTTTTAGCATATACTATGGCATTTAATATAGCATTTTACTAAATCCATCTGCCCTTCCCCAAGTTAAAATATCTTATCAATAACTAGAAAGTGGTAGAATAATAACTTTGTTAAGATGTGGGTCTTCATGATTAATTTATTGTCATTTTATAAAAATGCAAGTGCAACCTCCAAAACTGCTGCAGTAGCAGATGTACATTTACTTTGTTTTATGTCAACTGGGAGAGTCCTCTATATACAATAGTGTGGTTCAAATATGATGCAGGCAAGAAGGTAAATCATAGAACAAGGTTCTAAAAATAGCCAGTGATTACCTGTCTGCTTCCTGAGTTTCAGATGCTATAGTAAAGCCACTTATTCTACTTCATTCAAACAATAGCCACAAAATTCAATTGGCCAAATATAAAGCTATGGGATACTCAATAATTAATTTAAACCTAGGTTTTACATTCTGTATTCTTCTAATTAATGTTTGTGTGTAATTTTTTGAGAAGGTAAATCTACATGATGCTATTAATGACTTTTAAAAATTCTTTGCTGGTGAGGAAATCAACATCCCAGCCCTCCCTTTGGAATTGCTCTTAAGCTCATACCTGAGCATAATGTAGTCACTATAACACAGCATGGAGTCCCAGATCTTTAATGAGCTGGGCAGAATGACTGGGGTTAGAAGTACTTGAATGTCTACAGGGAGTCCTGCAAGCTTCTTCATTGTCAAAAAGATAAAATTGGAAAGAGGGAGCACCACAGCCTTTGGTCAATATATAAACTCAAAAAAAAAAATTTACTTCTATTGCAATATTATGTAATTTATACTGTAATTATAATTTTAAACTACATAATTAGTAACTTTAGTTTTAGGAATTTATTTTATTGATGGTAAAAAATCAAATAAATCTGATTTTGTTAAAAGCCAAATATCCTTTGAGATATATCAGATAAATCCATGTGGAATCTATATTTTTGTCATACATATCCACTATGACTATGAAAGTCAGTAAAGCTTTATATCCCCCTGTTTTCCAAAATTCCTTTAACTCAAATTCTTCTGTGTCAACCACCTATGACATTTGTCTTCCAGATTTACAGTTAAGCCATTTGTCAGACATTTCTTTACTCCTGGCACATAGCATACAACCAGCTGTTTTCAATCTTTATCCCTACCAAGCCTTTTGGCTCAGTGACAACATCTCACCTCAAAAGATTCATTGGTATCTTGACTACATAGAAAACCAAATGAATATCCATAGTCTCATACCACAGAAAAATGTTTCTGGGAAATGAAAGACTGTTATAGTTGCCCACTGTACTGATAAAAATGGCCAAAAGTAGAATTTGTTTACAGATCACCTAGGATAGGATATCACTCTTCATGCTACAGAGAGTCAATTCTGAACACTTCCCACTTAGGAGGAAAAGAAACACTGCTATGCCAGCTGTTGGGATTGTTCATCTTAACTTCTCTAGAATACCTACAGTTTTAAAGATCTAAAAAGTTCATGTTTCATAAAAATCTATGGAAAAATTTTAAGTATAGCTAATAAGAATGTTTCATATTTTAAAAAGTGAACTTAAAAATGTAGTCAATATGATTGACCTTTGTTTTTTATTCACTAACACTTTTTATTAATCAGATCATTTGACATAGAATTAAGATTGCCTACTTTTGTTAGTCCCACCTGACAAATGGCAGGCAGCTTAGCAAGGCAGCAGCTATGACACATCCCTTCACCATGCTGTAATGTCTTCATGCCCACGCCTCTTTGTGATATAAAGAGGAAGTTAGACGGACCGTAAAGAGCAATGAGAAATGCACAGATGATCTCTAATGGTGCCTTCTGGCTCATGGAGTCTGGGGCCCAAGATAATCTAAATGATTCATTTAACTCCATTTCTGCCCAGATGGTACTCTGTACATATATATTCAGTGTATATATAGTTAGCAATCATAAAAAAATAAGTTTAGAAATCATTGCTGCATCGGGCATATTGTAACATTTCATTCTAGGGATTTTTACTGAATTTTTCTCTCCATTGACTACCTTCCCTCCCCAATTTTTTATTTTATATAAAAATACTTATCAAAGTAATATAAAATATAAATCAGTTTAAAAATACAAAGCATTGAAAAATCACACTTCCCACTGCTAATCCCTAGTGCAATGACCTCTCTGTTTCAGTTGTCTCTTCTGATACTTACCTATAGTTTTCTAGAAAACAAGTTGATGCCATCATTTATTTTTATTTTTATTTTCATTTCTAAATTTGTATCTTTGTACATATATATTGACTTCCTTTTATGGCAGATAAAGATTTAGTTTCCCTGTGTTGTTGCTATTCCCTTTCTTCCACTCAATATGGAAATTATAATTTTTAGTTAAATTAGAAATCAGTGTTTAGAATATCGTGGTTGTGTAAATGTTATTGTTGAGTGTACTGTGATTTATATTTCCTTTATTGAATACCTTTTAATGGTTTTAACTTTTCCCCCCATAAATTTGTTGTTGACTTTTCTGGTGAAAATCAAAAATTATAGAAGAATATGGAAGAGTAATGTTAAAGACACACAAAGGGAAATTTAAAAGCTAAAAGTCATGTCAATGTATTACAGTTCTTCAGAGAAACAGAATCGATTATATATATATATATATATATATATACATATATAAATATATAACTTATATATAATTGAAGTGTGTGTATTTTATTTCTATATGAAATAAGGAATTGGCTCACACAACTATGGGGCCTGGCCATCTGCCATGTGGGCCAGCAAACTCAACACTCAGGAGAGTCGGTGGTGCAGTTCCAGTCCAAAGGCCAGCCAGCAGACCCAAGAAAGCTGCTGATGCTGAATTAGTCCAAAGGCAGTCTGCTGGAGAACTGCCTCTAGGTCAGAAAGGCCTATCTTTTTATTCTATTCAGGCTTTCAACTCACTGGATGAAGCCCACTCACACTATGGAGAGCAATCTGGTTATTCACAGTTTACTGATTTAAATGTTAATCTCATCCAAAATGACTCTCCAAGTTGATACATAAAATTAACCTTCACATCCATAGTTTTCCTAACTACAAGCACTATATTTAAAATGACATTCTACTTAACCGGAATTTTCCCCAATATGCACATTTTAAGAAAATTATGAGAAAACAAATGGTCTCTTTTGTATATCCTTATGTGTTTAAAATAGTAATTGACTTTATTATAATGGGCTGCTAGAAGCTTACTATGGCTTGTTTTTATCAGGGGATACAAAAGTTCAAATAAAAAGAGAACATGAGCTTTCAGTGACTATAATAGAAGCAGGGGGAAAGAAATAAACTATAATTTAAAAAATATGAGTGTTCTGCCTGTCTTCAGGGTTCTATTATTTTTTTCATTGCTTTCACTTTTCTAGACCTGTGCTATACAATGTGGGAGCCATTAGCTACATGTGGCTTTTTAAATTTAAATTAATTGAAATAAAATACGATTGTAAATTCAGTTCCTTAGTCACACTAGCTCCTTCTTTTAAATATTCAGTGGCCACATGTGCTTACTCCACTGCACTGAGCAGATATAGAACATTCATATCATCATGGAATGTTCTGCCCTGGGCAAACATATAGAATTATTAATGATGAACAAACATATTATTCCTATCTTAAAAGATAATTGAAGCATGAGTTGGATTTCTAAAGGCTGCTTGATTCTCTTTTCCATTAATAAAAGCTGTTTGAAATTTAAAACTAAAACTTGAACAAAATCTTACCTTTAAAACAGTCCATTAAGACTTCTTGGTTCTTGCAACTCAACCTATAATAAAGGCCAAGACATGAAAGATAACATGGAACATTAGAGGAAGAGCAATGTGCTTCCTGTTTGAGAATGTGGTACCTGAAGGGAGAGAGCTAGGCTGTCAGGGGTGGGTAAGGACTGGGTTCTGAAGGTGTATGTCAAGCATGTTAAGAAAGCTTCACCAGGAACTTTTAACTTGAAAGCTTCACCAGGAACTTTTCTGAACTCCAAAGACAGCTTGGATTGGGAATTAGAGCCAGTAATTCCAGGGGCAGAATATGTTTGACACATTTATCCGGTAGAGGTTGCACACTGGATGTACACTTGTCACATCCTCCCTGAAGGCAGATTTTCCCCAGACAAGGTGTAAAAGTATTGAATTATTTTACAACATTTTTAAAATGCTTGATTTCATAGCAAACTGAACTATGGGCTTCTGGGCTCCATTCTTGCTATCCTACATGGCAAAACTTCTATGGAATGAGAACCTGCAGGGTCCCCTTAATGGAGCCTTTGTACTCAGGCTTGTCACCCAAGATCTGCATTGTTCATATATATCACTTGCCCAACTCCTTTATAGAATTTGAACTTATGATCACTTCATTAGGTTATATCTAAACTCTTGCCTAACAGAAAATTATTTCCCAAAATGTCTGCTGTGCCATCAAATTCCATAAATAGAGACCTTGTTTTTTGGTTTACAAACTCTACAAAATTATCAGGCAGAGGGCAGATGGTGTACTATGGGAGAAATTAATAATTTCATTCTCATGTTATTGAAGATTTGGTTTATTAATGCCTGAATAGGGAGTTGAGTTCTCAGTGAAGGTGATATATAGGGTATATAACTGTTCATGGGTTGAACTTAGAAGCTATTGATACCAAAAGGTCTATGAAACTCTGAGTGATCAGGCTGCAGGGATGAGAGATAAAATGAACAGTCTATAGAAACCAACAAAATTAATTTACTTTTGAAATTAGTGTGTAAAATTCCCTGACTTGTGATAAACACAGCAGCTTAAAAAGCTACTCACATTGGCTTTTGAACAATTCTGATAGTTGCAGAATTTTGAAATAGTGGCTTAAATATACATCCTTATTAAGCATATAATATGTTTAATATTCTATGGTAGTTTGAACTCAGAAGCACTTTTTAAGTCTCATATTCTTCTATATTTTCATGAAAAACAACTTTGAAAGCTGTTGTTTTCTCTTCAAGACACATGCAATTAGTCTACATTGGCATTAATCTAAGAGTAAACATCATTAAAATTGTAATGAAACCACTCATACAGCCATTAATAAAATCTGAATAAAATCCATATTTAAAAATTCACATGGTTCTTTCTATAAATCTATTCAACTTTTCTATTTTTGTCTCAGGCAATTTGGAATTGAAACTTACCACAGTCAGCAGTTTATTGGAATGGTTTGATGTCCTATGGTATGATAAAAACTGGGTCAGAGAATTTAGGTCCCATTTGGGAAAATAGAGTATATGCTCCTTTTACTAACTCAAAAACATTGAAAAACATCTGACTGTGTCATACAAACATGTCAGACTCGTGGCCCACAGCCTGCATGCCTCTTTTATTTGGCCCATGTTAGCCTTTGAGTTTGACATGCTTGATAATACTTTCATTAGTCCTTGCTGAGACTATAAAGAGGAGAAGACATGGTTCCTGTTTATCAGGAGCCAGCACATAGCCAGGCGGAAAGACAGCTAACTAGTATCTTGTGATAACTGTAGTAATGATCAGAGGTGACTGCAAAGGGAGCACATGGGGAGGATAGATTAATATTGCCATGAGAAGCAGAGTTTTCAAAAAAAAGCAATAACAGTGAATTGAACTTAAAAGCAGACTATGATTTTATCTAAAAGTGAAGGCATCTATGAAAGTACATGGCAGGCTCAGAGATCCATAAGTAAACTCACATGAAAATAAATTTGATGAGTGATAAGGTGGCTAAAGGATATTGGAACAAGATGGCAAAGTGTTTTACATTGAGACATTGTCCAAGAAAAATTGGAGACAATTGGGAAATATATACCAAGAATCTTGGAAGTTATATATGTACTTTAAGCAATTTCATATCTGGGAGTTTATTCTAAGAAAATAATGCCGAATAGACAAGGATGTTCATTACAGCATTATATAAAAGACAAAAATTTAGAGACATCTGCAATGAATAACATTAGGGGCCTACAACAGGCATAGACCTTTAGAATAGACAGTTAGAATTATCTACATTTTGGTCCGTAAGGATAAGATTTTAAAGTTAAAGCAAACTGAGTTAGACAGGCTGAACTTCCAACATCTCTAATTCTCTCCAGAAGCACTATTTCTCATATCCCATTTACAATCTTTCCATCGATTTTAGAGATTTATAAAGATACCAGTAGATTCAGGGGACGACTGGGGAAAACAACTGGTTGTCAAAGAGAGTCTTCCAGATAGTCAGGTTTCTACATTTGTATCTATTTCTTCACTCTCATTTCGCAGAACCTTTTGTTTGTATGGTTTATTTATACTTCTTAAAGTGAAATGTATCACTTTTCCTTAAAGTGAAACATTTGTAGTATGTTCAGTATACACTAAGTCAACCTCCTGTCACAGGTAGTTTTTAAATCCTCGCTAACCATTCAGTTAAAGAATGACATATGAAGCCAGGCTGCTAGAATGCAGATTTGGACTTCACCTAGATGACCTTTGGCAATTTACTTAGGTCTTCTCACCCTCAGTTTACTTATCTGTAAAAATTTGGATTAAAAATACTACCTACCTATTATGGCTTGAATTGTGTCTCTCAACTATTTGTTTGTTGAAGTCCCAAGTTCCAGTATATCAGATTATTACCTTATTAGGAAATAAGGCCATTGCAGATATCTATACTAATAAAAGGGTAATATGCTAATTAGACCAGGTCGATCCGATATCTTCCGGACGTCTGACTTCATTCCAGACAAAGCCACAGTGGTGGGGGCTGAGGCAGAGGCAGTTAGGGGTGATCAGGCTGGCAGGGGAGCAAGCAGTTAAGGGCGAGATCAGGCTGGCAGGGGCAAGCAGTTAGGGGCAATCAGGCTGGCAGGGGAGGGCAGTTGGGGGTGATCAGGCTGGCAGGGAAGAGCAGTTGGGGGCAATCAGGCTGGCAGGGGAGTGGTTAGGGGGAGATCAGGCAGGCAGGCAGGCAAACAGTTAGGAGCCAGCAGTCTCGGATTGTGAGAGGGGTGTCCCCCGAAGGGTCCCAGATTGGAGAGGGTGCAGGTCGAACTGAGGGACAACCCCTGCCCCATGCACAAATTTCGTGCACCGGGCCTCTAGTAATTAAATAAGAGCCTAATCCAATAAGACAAGTGTCCTTATCAAAAGGGAAAATTTGGACAGACTTATAGGAAGAACATTATGCGAAAAACTAGAGGCCTGGTGCATGAAATTCGTGCACGGGGTTGGGGGGTGTCCCTCAGCCCAGCCTGCACCCTCTCCAATCTGGGACCCCTTGAGGGATGTCCAACTGCCCATTTAGGCCTGATCCCACTGGACGGTCAGACATCCCTCTCACAATCCAGGACTGCTGGCTCCCAACACCTTGCCTGCCTCTGCCTACTTGCCCCTAACAGCTTCTGCCTGTCAGCCTGATCACCCCCTAACCACTCCACTGCCAGCCTGATCTATGCCTAACTGCTCCCCGGCCGGCCCGATTGCCCCTAACTGCCCTCCCCTGCCAGTTTGGTTGCCCCTAACTGTCCTCCCCTGCAGGCCTGGTTGCCCCCAACTACCCTCCCCTGCTGTCCTGGTCACCCCTAACTGCTCTCCCCTGCAGGCCTGGTCACCCTTAACTGCCCTCCCCTGCTGGCCTGGCCCCCAACTGCCCTCTTCTGCTGGCCTGGTCACCCCAACTGCCCTCTCCTGCAGGCCTGGGTCCCACCACAACTGCCCTTCCCTGCAGGCCTGGTCCCTCCCAACTGCCCTCCTCTGCTGGCCTGATTGCCCACAACTTCCCTCCCCTGCAGGCCTGATCCCTCCCAACTGCCCTTTCCTGCCAGCCATCTGTGGTGGCCATCTTTGTCCACATGGGGCAGCCATCTTTGGCCACATGGGGGTGGCCATCTTGTGCCTTGGTGTGATAGTCAATTTGCATATTACTCTTTTATTAGATAGGATGAAGACAGAAATCTACAAGCCAAAGAATTCCAAAGATTTCCAACAGACTATAGAAACTAAGAAAGAGGCATAGGACAGCCTCCCCCTTGCAGCCATCAGAGGAACCAAACCTATCTTACCTTATAATAGACAAATATGCAAATTGACATCACCTTCGCTACGCCCAAGCCACGCCCACCAACCATGCCCACCAGGAAACCGTTGCAGGGAAGCGTCTGCGCCGACCTGGGGGGACGGCTCGCTCCTGCGATCGGGTCGCAGGGACACTGGGGTGCGGAGGAGCCAAAGGCCCGGAAAGCCGCCCGGGGCTTTCCGGGCCTTGGGCGCCAGCCGGGTGCCTGCTCCGATGGATGGCAGGAGCGAGCCGACCTGGGGGGTCGGCTAGCTCCTGAGATCGGGTAGCAGGGACGCTGGGTGCAGCCAGCCCAAGGCCACCGCCCAGGGCCAAGCCGGGACCCTGAAAGAAGGTAGAAGGCGGTGGCCACAGCCAAGGCCTGGGTCCCCGGTGCCAGCAGAAAACTGGTGCAGGCAGCCAGGTGTATGAAGGTCTATTGCACGAATCTTCGTGCAAACGGGCTACTAGTATATATATAATCTTTAATGTTGAAAGTATTACAGATGTTCCCCCTTTTCTTTCCATTAACCCCCTTCTCCCCTGCTTCCTCCTCCCAGGACTTTACCTTACTATTGTCTTTAGCCATAGGTTATGCATATATGCAAATGAGTTCTTCTGTTAATCCCTGCCAGCCCCTTCTGCCCCCTTTCCTCTGATATTCCTGTCTGTTCCATGCTTCCATATCTCTGGATCTATTTTTTTCATCAGCTTATTTGTCCAATAGACGCCACATATAAGTGAGAGCATATGATACTTGTCTTCCTCTGACTGGCTTATTTCGCTTAGCATAATGATCTCCAGGTCCCTCCATGCTGTCTCAAAGTTTCTTTTAAAAAAATTCCATTTAATTTTTTGAAAAATTCTAGCCTTTCCTCTAGACTGCCCCTATTCCAGGAAATGCTGCTGTCTTTTTTTTATAACCTTTGATTTGATGTAAAAACTTTAACTCAACTTAGTTTTTTTATATCCTTCATGATTGGTCACATCAATCTGATTGATTTTTTGTTTTGTTCAGATTTTCATAACATTTAGGTGATCTTTTAAAATATGTTTTTATTTATTTTTTAGAGACAGGGAGAAGGAGAGAGAGATAGAAACATTGATGAGAGAGAAACATCAATTGGCTGCCTCCTGCATGCTCCCTACTGGGGATCAAGCCCACAATGCAGGCATGTGCCCTGACCAGAAATGGAAGCACCATCTCTTTGTGCACAGGATGACACTCAACTGACTAAGCCATACCAGCTGGGCACATTTAGATGATCTTAATAGTTTCCTTATTGTCTTTCCTGTACATTTTATACACTGATACTCAACACACCATCCTGAAATGCTCTTCTGAGCACATCATCTTCTTGCTAGAAAATACACAGTTTTCAGAAACTGACTTAAACTCTTCAATTTAGCATTTAAGACTCTTCATGATTAATTGACCATTTAATTGATATTTTACTCTCATTTACATTAGCAGTTATTCTCAGGGGCAGAGAACATAGCAAAAGAAAGCCTTCTACTTTTGCATTTCACCTTGTGCCAAACAAATACTATGATTCAATTTTTCTATAAATAGTCTTTCTCCTTTTTTCCAGAGTGATTTACTTTATTATTTTTATTAACTATATTGTATTTATGAAAAAGTTTATAAAATAATATGAATATTTGTGAGCTCATTACCCAGAAATAAATATAGAGCATTAAAAAAAATCTTGGCAGTTCAGTATGCATTCCTCCCCAATCTAATCTCCCTTCTTAAACTTCAGAGAAAATCAGCTCCATGAATGTCCTTATACTTGCATTATCTTTTCATCTCTAAATAATGTACAGTATTATTTTAACATGTAGTATTTTATATTTATGTTGTATGTATTCTTTCTTCTGTAACTGTTTTATTCAGTGTTATGCCTTTGGTATTCATCATGTTGATGTAGCTCTGGTTAGTTTAATTTTCCTTTTGTTTGGATTTTTATGTATGACTATGCCAAATGAATCCATTGTCCTGTTGGTGCACATTTCATTGGTAATTGATTTGATTTTATTCATTTAACAAATATTTATCAATCACTAAGAATAAGAGGAAAATGAAGCCCTCATTTTCCTGAAGCTTATGTTTTTGTACAAATCCATTGTAAACTTCCAGTGGTGACATTGCTGGGGGGATTGATTATTCATTTATTTAATATCAATAGGTAGTGTCAAAATTTTCACCACAGAATTTGTAGCAGAATATTAGCATGCTAACTGATCTATAGCCTCATCAATACAAACAAATTTTACCAGCCTAATGGATATGAAATAATCTTTCCATACGGCTTTAACATGCAATTCCTTAATTACTAGAAATACACACATTTTGTTAGTTTGTTTTTGTTCTTTATGTTCATAAGCCATATGTGTTTTCTGTGCTTTTGCCCATTTTACTACTAGAATATTAAACTTTTAAAAACTGATTGGTAGGAGTTCTTTATATTTTTTGCATGATAATCTTATAATTGTCTCTATATAATTTAAAATATCTCCCATATTTACTCTACAAAATCTTAACAATTTGCTACATTTGTCTTTTTTAAAATGTTTTTATTGATTTCAGAGAGAGGAAGGGAGAGGGAGAGGGAGATAGAGATAGAAACATCAATGATGAGAGAGAATCTTCAGTTGGCTGCCTCCGGCACATCCCCTGCTGGGGATTGAGCCCACAGCTGGGGCATGTATCCTGACCAGGAACCAAACTGTGATCTTTTCATTCATGGGTTGACACTCAACCTCTGAGAAATACCAGCTAGGCTGATACATTAGTCTTAACTTATATATTAACTTTTGTAAATTACATTTATAAATTACATTGTCTAATTTTTTTTGTGGTTGAGAAAGGATTTTATTTGGGGAAATAAGTCAGGAGTTGGCAAACTTTTTCTATAAAAGGGTAGTTAGTAATGATTTGGGGCTTTGAATACTAAGAAGCAAAATCTAGCAACTGTTTTCACCCCAAAGCTAAGAGATTTTTTACATTTAAAATCATTTTTAGTTGATAGGTCTTAGAATAAACAGGCAGCAAAATGGATTTGGTCTGCAGGCTATAGTTTGCTGACCACTCATCTAAATTATAGCACACTTGTAAAAGTCTATTTTCAAGTGTAATACTTTTATACATTTGTGTGAGAATTTTAGTTAGGCAATGATATCATCTTTGATATGGAATAGTTTTACTTTTCTTTTTAATGATCATAAAATTACTTCCTTTATTTTACTGCATTTTATTAGGACTTTCAGAAAAATATTGAGTAAAGTGTTGATTGTGGTATTGTTCTTGTTTTTTATATACTAGCATATCTCATTTCATTGTGCTTTGCTTTATTGCACTTCACAGTGTTGTGTTTTTTTACAAATTGAAGACAAAACCCTCCACCAGCAAAAATATTACCACTTAATTGTGGTAGTCACTTCATTACAGTGTTCTGGAACTAAAACCTCAGTATCTCCAAGGTAAGCCTGTAATAGTGATCATCTTAATATTTCACCATTGGGTATGGTATTTGTTAGGGGCTTGTATTAGTATATTCAGCAGCTTAAGGATTGTCTTCTGTTCCTAGTTTCCCAAGGGATTATACTAATTATTATTAATTACTATGAATGCACATTTAATCGTGTTTAATTATTTTTCTTCATTTTTAAATTAAGATTATCATATTTTCCTCTTATGACTAAAGCAAAACAAGAGATCTTCTGATGTTAAAATCTTTTGCATTACTTATATTTATGTATTGCTAAATAAGATTTACTATTTATTAAGAACTTTTCACCTATGATAATATGTGAGATTAATCTACAAATTTTCTTTGTTATATTGTCCTTTTCTGGCTTTGGTATCAATGCTATATTCACTTAATAAAGTGAGTTGGAGAGCATACTAACTTTACCACTCTTTCAAAGAATTTGTATGTAATTGAAATTGCCTGTTTCTTGAATATATAGGTCTCACCTGGAAAAAAAACACTTAAGACTAGTAGGTTTGGGGTGTGTGTGTGTGTGTGTGTGTGTGTGTGTGTAGATTTTTAACTATAGGTTCCAATTTCTTTAATGGTTATATATCTACTAGAGACACGGTACATGAAAATTCATGCACTGGAGAGGGGGTTCCTCAGCCCGGCCTGCCCCCTCTCACAATCCAGGATCCCTCAGGGGCAGGAGGCGACCCAGTGATCAGGGGAAGGCGACACCCCCATCACACCTCTGCTGCTGCAACTGCTGGCAGCGCAAGCCTTGGCTGGCCCTGGTTACCTGAGCCTCAGGCGGCTCTGGGCAGCTGGGCAGCCGCCATCCGAGGTTTGCCTGTGCCTCGGGCCGGCCTTGGGCAGTGGAGCAGCTGCCATCCAAGGCTTGCCTGCACTTTGGGCTGGCCCTGGGTGGCTGGGGGACTGAGGGGACTGGGGGACTACAGAGGCAGGCGCATGGAGTGGCCAGACCCGCTTGTGGGCAAGCCCAGCCATGCTGCATGCCTGCCGCCCTGGCGGGGCTAAGGGGACTGGGCGCCGCCATCTTGTGGCTGTGGGTGCCGCCATCTTTGAGGGTATGACAGTCAATTAGCATATTCCCTCCTTATTGAATGTGGGCACTGCCATCTTTGTGAGGGCATGACAGTCAATTAGCATATTCCCTCATTATTAGATAAGATTAAGATTTTTGTTTCTTAAAAATGAGGTTTGATAAGATGTTTTAGGAAATTGCTTATTTTCATCTAAGTTTTTAAATTCATTGGCATAGATTTGTACTACTTTAAGTTTTCAGATATTTTATTATGGAAAATTTCCAAACATTCATCAAATAGAGTAATGAAATAAACTGCCATTCACCCATTGCCCAATTTCAATAATATATAATTATATAAATATTGTACTATATTATTTTATCTTCCTGACAGATATTTTTGGTATAAGTATTTTAAAATAAATTTAATAAGTCATATAATTTTACCTGTAAATAATTTACTATGTATTAATTAATCTATAATAATAAAAGTGTAATATGCTAATTAGACCAGACAGCCAAATGACCTTCCGGATGTCATTCCAGATGTCCTTCTGGACAAAGCCTCAGCTTGGGGGCCAAGGCAGAGGCAGTTAGGGGCGATCAGGCAGGCAGGCGAGCAGTTAGGGATTATCAGGCAGACAGGCGAGCAGTTAGGGGTGATCAGGCAGGCAGGCAAATGATTAGAGGCGATCAAGCAGGCAGGCAGAGTGGTTAGGGGCAATCACGCAGGCAAGCAGGCAAGCAGTTAGCAGCCAGCAGTCCCAGATTGCGAGAGGGCTGTGGAATCAGGCCTAAACCAGCAGTTGGACATCCCCCAAGGGATCCCGGATTGTGAGAGGGTACAGGCCAGGCTGAGACCCCCCCCCCCCATCCCGCCCCATGCACAAATTTCATGCCCTGGGCCTCTAGTAAATAATGACCAATATATTTTAATACACTGTCTGCATTTAGTTTACCTCATTTTGGGGGAATGAGCAGAATGCACCTTTTTGAGGAAAATAATTATGTTTCTAAGTTCAGTCTGATTTTTTCTGTAGTTTCTCACTTAGTAGTAATGAGTTTTAATGCTTATATGACCTTGTTAATCATTTTATCTTCATGGCTGAAAACTATCCTGTAATGATAAGATAATGTTGATCAGAGAGGAAACTTGATTAGAGAATCTGAATTTTAGTTCTCATTATCTATATGTGATTTGCCAAGTCTCTTGCATCTCCAATTCCTTAATTGGATAAACAGAGCAAAAATACTTATCTCCTACTGAGAATGCAAGAATTTAGATATGTATTAATGCACTTGCCAATCCTTAAATGCTATAGAGAGTGTCATGTGCAAAAGCAATGTAGAATGCTGTGATTGGTCAGTTCAAATTTACCTCCACTTATGAAAAAAGAATTCAATGTGCATGATCTACTGATGGCATATAGGAAGCCCCATCTCTGTATATTAGGCAACATGTTTTAAGTTTGGCATATAATAATCAACATGAGCAGAATTTTGCAGGAAAAATAGCCTATATAATAAAGGTAATATGCAAATTGACCAAACGACAGAATGACCAGTCGCTATGACGCTCACTGACCACCAGGGGGCAGATGCTCAATGCAGGAGCCCCCTTGTGGTCAGTGCACTCCCACAGGGGGAGCACTGCTCAGCCAGAAGCCCAGAAGCTCAGAAACTGGGCTCAAGGCTGGCGAGCACAGTGGCGGTGACGGGAGCCTCTCCTGCCTCTGCAGCAGTGCTAAGGATGCCCGACTGATGGCTCCCAGACTGCGAGAGGGTGCAGGTTGGGCTGAGGGACCCCCCTGAGTGCACAAATCTCGTGCACCAGGCCTCTAGTCCTATATAATAAAAGTCCAGTGACCGAATGGTGGAACGACCAGAAAGACTGGTCAACCAGTCACTATGATTGATGCACACTGACCACGAGGGGGCAGATGCTTAATGCAGGAGTTGCCCCCTGATAGTCAGTGCACTACCACATTAGGAGCACCGCTCGGCTGACTGGAATGAGCAGCTGCTCTGGCTGCAAACCCCAGGCCGATGGGCAGGAACCTGGGCTGCGATCATCGATCATCGCCTCCTTGCCCCAGGCTCCTCCTCCTCGCTCCCTGCCACCTCCTCTGGACTCCCACAGGTGGCCCAATCTGCCACTGGGCTTGCAGAGCTGACCCCGGAGGCTGGGAGGTGGATTCGTGGCCACCACAGGACTGAGGCCTACTCCACCGTCTCTCAGTGCTGTTGTCCCTGTGCCAAGCCCCAACCGGGTCCCCTGGAGAGGCAAGTGCTCTGGCTCCACAGAAGATGCTGGACCAAGGAGCCGCTGCTCAGAGGGCAGGTCCACAGCTGCTTTTCTGATCAAGATGAGCAATGAGCGGCCCTCCCACAGAAGGCCAATCCCCACAGGCCATGCCCCCCACCAGTGCACGAATCCCGTGATCTAGTAATTTAATAAAATTTCTTACTGCTACTTTATGGAGTTGGGTAGAGGAGATGATAACATTTTCAATTATTCTTTTAAAAGTTTATTTTGTATCTAACGACACAAAAATATTTCTGTAGCTTGCCAATATTTATATTTTAATAATTATAGTGGAAATGCTAGGAGTATATTATCTGCACATTTTCCATGTACCACTTGCAATCTCTTTTATTTATGCTCATATTTATTTTTCTAACCCTTTTATTAAATTTTTTTCATTATGAGAAGAATAGTTAAGGACCTATTTACTTCTTATGAAGCCAATAATGCCCATGGAAAGTCTATTTTGAATACAGTTGAATTGTATCACAAATAGTCTGCCAATACATTTAATCACTCATAATGTGCAAGGCAGAAGTCATTAACTATAGATAGATGTTGGTAATCATTATCTACTTAAGACTTTATTGTTAGAATCTACAAAATCATCTGAATTATTGGTGTGCTATGCCTTCTCTTTTGCTCTTTGCCCTTTTTAAAAAATGGCAAAGCATTTTTATCGGTGTGTGTTTTTTTAAAAGGGTATTGGGGTTGTTGTTGTTAATTTTAAAACATATCTTTCTCATTGTAAAAAATGTTATGCTTGAATAATTATTTGGAAAATATATTTTAAAAAGAGAAATAAAAAGAACGGTAATCCCTTCACCTAAAAAAATACTATTATTTTGAATTCTTCAATCCCAGTATTTATATGCATTTTACTACTATATTTTCATTTAATAGGAATATTTGCTAATATATTTTTATTTAAAAAATGTTTTAAGGAAATTTATATGATAAAATTTAAAGTTCAAATAAAATTTAAAAATTGAACTAAGAAAGAAAAGTAAGTTAAGTTAAAATGTTAACACTGTGATGTAAGCATACTAATAATTTAGAGAACCCTTTCAAGATCTCTAAGCGCGCACACGCACACACATACACACACAGCATATTCTGATATATCATGTTAATCATGCTGTTCCATAAGTACCCTTTTCCCTTAACAGCATATTCTAAACTGAACAGGAACAACTTTTAAGAAAAATAAAGATAAAACTCAAGAGAATTGTTTAATTGAGACCCAGCAGGGAAAGCTTAAATATATAACATTCATTTTTATCTTTTCATGAGGTCTTTCATATAACAGCCTCATAAATTATTACCTTCTGTGACTTCGTTCATTCTCATGCATTTCTGCATGCATGTATACATTAGGCCTTAATTCTACTATGGAGAGCCCATTATTTTGAGTGCTAGAGTTAGCTGCTGGGAAGCAAATGCAGCCCTGCCCTTGAGACATATCAGCTTAGTGAAGAGTAAAAAGAATTAAACATGTATAATACGTATTAGTGACCTACATAGAAAACATCAGCAGGACTTAGAGGAGTGGGCATTCTTCCTAGGGATGAAAATGGTTTAAAAATATCTTAAAATAGAATATCTGTGTTGAATCTTAATAATAAAAGGATGTCTGTTTACATTGTGAAATTTTAAGACTCAGAGAGAGGGAAAAGAAATCTGAAATTGTATCTGATATTGAATAGCAACTTCAATAGATTCACTAAGTCAAGAGTGTAAGAGTACCAAATTATAGGTATTGGTGGTAGAAATAGTAAGCCCAATTACTGAAAAAAATTAAGCCAAAAAAGACATTTTTTTTCCAAATTTAATTCATTTTCAGTGATATGTACTCCTTATTTTATAAGACATAGCTATTTTGTATGACCTCCTGCTATGATGGTGAGATTAGATATTCATTTCAGTAAACACTTCAGTATGTTTTAATTAAAATGCCTTCTGAGAAAATGGAATGTCACATTTTTAAATAGAATTGTAGGTTGCTATAGTAACTAGTAAAACTGTCACTATTTATTCTAAATAACATTAAAGCATCTTTAAAGAGGATAAATCATTTTTGAAATATCCTGACTATTAGTTACTGATATTAATTGAATTGTATTAACAATTAGTTGGATGTTTTGCATGTGAGAAACTGTAGAAACTATATAGAAAATGAAGAAAGTAGAGCTATCTTTAAAAAGCTTCTGAACTAATTGGAAACAAATATTTAACGTACCTTCTACAAAAGAGAAGACTGTTTTTCTTCACTGATCAGATCATCTGTTAATTTCAAATCATCCAAAAAAATATTCTTTTTTTTGTTTCCATAAAAGTAAGCAAGTCACTGAAGCATAAGGGTAACCAAGTGAGGGAACCAGTGAGTGACATAAGGGAGTAATTCATCCTGGAAGTAGGGGCCTCTTGCGGTCAAATCTCTGCAGGAATACTTGTCTCTCCATTTCAGACTTGATGACATTGGAAACAAAAGGCCAAATGAAAACAGTTTAATATTTTGAAAAATGTTTTTTGCACAATATAATGAATGCATTATAGAATCTCAGAGATTTCCCGACATCTTTTGAAACTTACAATATTGTATTAGTTTCAGGTGTATAACATAATGATTAAACATTTACATAACTTAGAATGTGATCGCCCTGATAATTCTTATAGTTCTTAATCCCTTCAACTTTTTCACTCCTCTTTTCAACACTCCTATCTGGGAACCATCACTTTGTTCTCTGCATGAGTTTGTTTTGTTTTGTTTGTTTATTCTGTTCTTTAGATTCCACATGTAAGTGAAATCATATGGCATGTGTCTTTCTCTGTTTGACTTACTTCACTAGCATAATACCCTCTAATCCATCCATGTTGTCACAAATGGCAAGATTTCATTCACTTTATGGCTGAGTAATATTCACTTGTATATATGTACCACCCCCTCTTTATTCATTTATCTATCCATGGACATTTGAATTACTTCCATATCTTGGCTGTTGTAAATAATGCTGCAATGAGCATAGGGGTGCATATGTCTTTGACTTTGTGTTTTAGAGTTCTTCATATAAATAACCAAAAGTGGAATTTCTAGGCCATATTGTAGTTCTTCTTAATTTTTTTGTGTGGAACGTTTATACTGTTTTCCTTGGTGGCTACACCAATTTACAATCTTACCAACTGTGCACGAGGTTTCCCTTTTTTCCACATCCTCCCAACACTTGTTGTTTATTGGCTTATTGATGATAGTTATTCTGGCAGGTGTGATGTGATATCCCATTGTGGTTTTAATTTGTATTTCCCTGATGATTAGTGATGCTGAGAATCTTTTCATATGTCTGTTGGCTATTTGCATGTCCTCTCTGAAGAAATCTCTGCACATTTTAAAATCTGATTATTGGGTGATTTTTTTTTTCGTGTGTTGTTGTATGAGTTTGTTATATATTTTAGATATTCTCCCTACCAGATTTATCATTGGTGAATACTAGTATATTCTTCCATTTAGTAGGTTCTTTTTTTGTTTTGTTGACAATTTCATTCCCTATGCAAAAGCTTTTTAGTTTGATATAGTCCCATTTGTTTATTTTACTGGAGTTGTTTCCTTTGCCCTAGGACAGTGGTTGGCAAACTCATTAGTCAACAGAGCCAAATATCAACAGTACAACGATTGAAATTTCTTTTGAGAGCCAAATTTTTTAAACTTAAACTTCTTCTAACGCCACTTCTTCAAAATAGACTCACCCAGGCCGTGGTATTTTGTGGAAGAGCCACACTCAAGGGGCCAAAGAGCTGCATGTGGCTCGCGAGCTGCAGTTTGCCGACCACGGCCCCAGGAGACATATTCAAAAAGTATTACTAAGAGTGATAGCAAAGAACTTGCTGCCTATGTTTTCTTTTAGCAGTTTTATGGTTTGGGGTCTTAATTTTTAAGTCTTTAATCCATTTTGAGTTTATTCTAATATCCTATGTAATAAAAGCCTAATATGCTAAGTGTCCGACCGTTTGTTCGAACGTTCGACCACTTGCTATCATGCGCACTGACCACCAGGGGGCAGATGCCCTGACTGGTAGGTTAGCTTGCTGCTGGGGTCTGGCCAATTGGGACTGGGCGAGACAGGCTGGACATGCCCTGGAGCCCTCCCGTGGTCCCTCCCTGGTCCCAATCGTGCACCGGTGGGGTCCCTCAGCCTGGCCTGCTCCCTCTCACAAGGGGATGTCGGAGAGCTGGTTTCAGCCCAATCCTCACAGGCCAGGCTGAGGGACCCCACTGGTGCATGAATCCATGCACTGGGCTTCTAGTATGGTATAAGAAAGTAATCCAGTTTCATTCTTTTGCATGTATCTATTCAGTTTTCCCAACACCTTTTATTGAATAAACTGTCTATTCCCTACTGTATGTTATTGCCTCCTTTGTCATGGATTAATTGACCATATAGGCCTGGGTTTATTTCTGGGTTCTCTATCCTTGTTCCATACATCTATGTGTCTGTTTTTTAAGCCCATAGAATGCCATTTTGATTACTATATTTGTGTAGTATAGTTTAATACTAGGTTGCATGATACCTCCAACTTTGTTCTTTTTCAAGATTACTTTGGCTATTTGAGGTCTTTTATGGTTCCATATAATTTTAGGGTTATTTGTTCTAGTTCTGTGAAAAATGTCACTAAAATTTCAATAACCATTAAAAAGGATAAAAGTATACATTCATGCTTTTCCAAGGAATATTATAATATACCAAATAATCAGCTTTTGCTTTAATACAATATTTAATAATATTTTTGTGGTAGAGGAAAGAACATATGACTATGATTTTCTTAATCGAGTACCTTAGTCATTAAAATATTTGCACATTTGAGTGCATATATATTTAACGGATAGTATTGTCAACTTATGCCATTAATACACTGAAGAGCACAAAAACTGATATTTAAGGCTTAAAATAGCAAAGGTAATTTTACCACACTATAGAGATATTTCTAAATTCCATGTAATTTGTAATTAAATTCTGAACCCAAGTATCAGGAATAATTATATGTTTCTTCTCTAGATTTCTATAATAACCACTTTCATTTATGTATTTATATTACTTTAACATGTCAGAGGGTGTGCTTATAAAGTCCAGAATGTTTCAAGCAGTGTTTTATAAAGTATTTGGGGGAAAAAATTTTTGGTAAGAAATCAGGAAGAAAAAAAAACTTTTAGGAAGGGTTTATGACACATTAACTGCATGTGATTCCTATAAATACATATTAAATCACAGTTGTTTTCCATTGTTTCTATATATAGTGATTTACATTTTCAAATTTTTTATGTCTCATAATGAGTTTCTGAATTATGTTATCAAATTTGTAAGTTTCTCTTTCCAAGACATATTGTAAGTTCCTAAATAATGGAACTCCTTTTCATCTAACTTTGAATAGATATCAATCGGTACCTGGTATTTGATTGACTAAAATTGAATTTTATGAAAGACACCTTCTGTCTGATTTTGGGAAACTTAGATTCATATACTAGCTCTATTATTAATACTCTGTGAGACACTAGGATAGTTGCAAGCACTCTAAATCTCTGACCTCTCAGCTGTCACATACAGATCATAACATGTTCTGCACTGCTGACCTCATAGGTCTATTTAGTGCAATAATATGAGTAAAAATGTGGTTGTTTACTCTAAATCCATTGCTTCCTTTCTAATCACACGTTGTCCACCTAAGCCAGAAACTCCCCTTTAACAACTTATATAAACTACTAGAGGCCCAGTGCACAAAATTCATGCACAGGGCGGCAGGGGGGATCCCTTAGCCCAGCCTGCACCCTCTCCAATCTGGGACCCCTTGAGGGATGTCCGACTGCCCTCTCAGAATTAAGGACTGCTGCTTCCCAACTGCTCTCCTCCCTGCCTGCCTGATTGCCCCTAACCACTTCTGCCTGCCAGCCTGATCACCCCTAACCACTCCCCTAACAGCCTGATTGACGCCTAACTGCTCCACTGCCAGCCTGACTGCCCCTAACTGCCCTCCCCTGCCAGTCTGGTTGCCCCTAACTGTCCTCCCCTGCAGGCCTGGTCACCCCAACAGCCCTCCCCTGCAGGCCTGGTCCCCCACAACTGCCCTCCCCTGCAGGCCTGGTCTCCCACAACTGCCCTCCCCTGCAGGCCTTGTCCCTCCCAACTGCCCTCCCCTGCCAGCCCAATTGCCCCTAACTGCCCTCCCCTGCCAGCCTGGTCACCTCTAACTGCCCTCTCCTTCCAGCCTTGTCCCTCCCAACTGCCAACCCCTGCTGGCCTGGTCACTCCTAATCTCCTTCCCTTGCCAGCCTGGTTGCCCCTAACTGCCCTCTCCTGCTGGCCCAATAGCCCCTAACTTCCCTCCACTGCAGGCCTGATTGCCCCCAACTGCCTTCCCTTGAAGGCCTGGTTCCTCCCAACTGCCCTCCCTTGCCAGCCTGGTCACCCCAAACTGTCCTCCCCTGCCGGCTTGGTCACTCCCAGCTGCCCTCCCCTGCAGGCCCAGTCACCCCCAACTGCCCTCCCCTGCAGGCCTGGTCACCCCTAACTACCCTCCCCTGCTGGCCTGGTCGCCCACAACTGCCCTCCCCTGCTAGCCATCTTGTGGTGGCCATCTTGTGTCCACATGGGGGTGGCCATCTTTGACCACATGGGGGCAGCCATCTTGTGTGTTAGAGTGATGGTCAATTTGCATATTAGGCTTTTTTTTATATAGGATAGGGGACAGATTTTATCAGACCAAGCTTTAGCAGCAAATAATCCTGTTCTCACTTCTTTTTTTTTTTCAAAAAAAAAACAAAACCACAATAAATTTATGTCCAAAAATATTAGCTGATATTCTTTTCTATAAAACAAATTTGTAAAATGTCACCAAGGACGAAAATGTGTCTATGTCCATTAATTTTTGAGCATAATTCATAGATCTGGACAATTTTGTTAATTCTATTATTCATCTTTAATATGTCTTGTACTTTATCAATTCTGATTGCTTGCATTTCAATTGGAGATGTATGCCTTTCCCTAAGTTGTATTTGTGTCTCAACTAGGCAGTTTTATAAAAAATATATATATATAAGAAACATCATAAACCAATTATAGATAGTGTTTTTATGATGTTGTTTTGGCCGTAATTTTCTTGAATTATTTTTACTAAGATATCTAACATGTGTTTGACAGTTTTATTAAACTCTCCATAATTACCCAGTGTGGGTATACGATCTATTTCCTGATGGGCCGTGGCTGACACAGAATGTTAAGTATAATAGCTAAAAAGGAAAGGTAGCTACTGAATGTGAAGGACTTGCATTTCACCAAAAAAGTATAACTTTATCTTATCATCAGGAGGCCACTGAAGATTGTCAAATAGAAGAGTAGCATTTTCAAATTTCAATGCTTATCCTAGTAGTAATAACCCAAGGTCATGGCAATTCAATACATCAAGAGATTCTGAAATTTGAGAATTAAGCACATTCAGATCCAGTGATTTAATAAATAAAACATGAGCAAATAGCTTGTCTACATCAGTTTATTGACTGTGATATTTAATCTAGATGAGGCAAGACATGAAAAAGAGGATTTATCAGTAGTAGTCTTTCCTGAAAAACACCTTCAGACTCCTCCAACATTCATGAACTTCCATTCTTAGACCACTTCATCATACCAGCCATTATTATTATCCTTTCCTTGTCTTGCTATCTCAAAAGTACTAACAGACATTCCTTTTACATTTAATCTTGACTGGACTTGTATCTTATTCTCACTTATGAGAAGACTCAGAAAATATTCTATCGTATATTCCTTGTTATGCAATTTTTTCTTTTCCCTTTAGTCAAAGTCAGAAACTTCTACAACTTACTCCTAGAAATGTTTTTGTTATCTACTTGTTTCAAAGTTTTATGTTTTTTTTACTAGATATCTATATGGTTAAGTCCCTTACCTTCTATAATACTTGCTCAAATGACTTTTTCTTTTTTAAAATTAAATTTATTGGGGTGACAGTTAATAAGACAACATAGTTTTTAATATACAGGATCGGTATGCTGCATTGTGTACCCACCACCCAAAGTCAAATTATCTTCAGTCTCCATATATTTATCCCCCTTTACCCTTCACTCCCCCTCCCCACTCTCTACCCTCTGGTAACCATTATACTGTTGTCCATGTCTATGAGTTTCACTTTTATATCCCACATATGAGTGAAATCACATGGTTCTTAGCTTTTTCTGACCTTATTTTGCTTAGCATGATATTCTCAAGGTCCATCCATGTTGTCACAAATGACAGTAATTCACTTTTTTTATGGCTGAGTGGTATTCCTTTGTATATATGTACCACATCTTCTTTATCCAAGCATCTAATGAAGGACATTTTGGTAGTTTCCATCTTGGCCATCATCAATAATGCTGCAATGCTGATATAAGGGTGCATATATCTTTCTAAATAAATGTTCTCAAAATTTTTGGTTATATACCTAGAAGAGGGTTTGCTAGGTAATATGGTAACTTTATTCTTAAGTTTTTGAGGAACCTCCATACTGTTTTCTATAGTGGCTGTACAGCTTTACATTCCCAACATCAGTAAATGAGGGTTCCTTTTTGTCCGCAACCTCTCCAACACTTGTTATTACTTGTCTTATTGATAATATCTATTCAAACAGGTATGCAATGGTATCTTGTTATAGTTTTGATTGGCATTTCCCTAATTGAGCATATATACATATATATACTAGAGGACCGTTGCACGAAATTTGTGCACTGGGGGGTGCCCCTCAGCCCAGCCTGCACCCTCTCCAATCTGGGACCCCTTGGGGGATGTCTGACTGCTGGTTTAGGCAGTCTGACATCCCTCTTACAATCCAGTACTGCTGGCTCCTAACCGTTCACCTGCCTGCCTGCCTGATTGCCCCTAACCACTTCTGCCTGCTAGCCTGATCACCCCCTAATAGCTCCCCTGCCAGCCTGATGGCCCCCAAGTGCCCTCCCCTGCAGGCCTAATTGCCCCAACTGCCCCCCCTACTGACCTAGTCACCCCCAACTGCCCTCCCCATCTGGCCTGATCACCCACAATTGCCCTCCCCTGCTGGCCATCTTGTGATGACGTGGGGGCGGCCATCTTGTGATGACATGGGGGCAGCCATCTTGTGGCAACCATCTTGTGATGACCTGGGGGTGGCCATCTTGTGATGACATGGGGGCAGCCATCTTGTGATGACATGGGGGTGGCCATCTTGTGGCAGCCATCTTGTGACAACATGGAAGCAGCCATCTTGTGATGACATGAGGGAGAGTCGCCACCTAGGCTTTTATTAGTATAGATATATGCCATTTGTATGTCTTCTTGTGATAAATGTCTATTCAGGTCCTCTACCAATTTTTTAATTGGATTGTTTGTTTGTTGTTGAGATGTATGAGTTTTTTATATATTTTGAATATTAACCCCTTGCTGGAGCTGTTGTTTGCTAATATCTTCTCCCATTCAGTTGTTTGCCTTTTTGTTTTGTTTTTTTATGATTTCTTTTGCTGTACTGAAACTTTGTACTTTTATTCATTTATTTATTTACATTCATTCATTCATTCATTCATTTTTGCCTTTGCTTCCCTTGTCTTTGGGGTCAAATTCATAAAATCTTCTCTAAGACCAAGGTCCATAAGTTAAGTACCTATATTTTCTTCTATGTACTTTATTGTTCCAGATCTTATATTTAGGCCCTGGATCTATTTTGAATTAATTTTTGTACATGGGAAGAAATCTAGTTTCATTCTTTTCATGTGGCTTTTTGATTTTCCCAGTACCATTTATTGAAGAGGCTTTCTTTTCTCCATTTTATGTTTTTTATTCCTTTGTCAAAAATTATTTGCCCATACACATTTGGTTTTATTATATCTTGGCTTTCAATTCCGCTCCTTCTGTATGTCTGTTTCTCTACTAATACCAAGCTGTTTGGATTGTTGATACTCTATAGTATACTAGTAATTTGAAGTTAGTTAGTGTGATACCTCCAGCTTCCTTCTTTCTTTTTTCAGGATTGCTTTGGCAATTCGGAATATTTTGTGGTTCTAAAAATCTGATAATTTTTTTTGTTTTATTTCTTTAAAAAGTGGATTTTTATGGGGATTGCATTAAATCTGTATATTGCTTTGGGTAATATGGGCATTTTAACTATGTTGATCCTTCCAATGCATGGACACAGAATATCTTTCATTTTATTGTGTCTTTTTCAATCTCTTTTAATAATGCTTTGTGATTTTTCAGTATATAGGTCCTTCACATTCTTTGTTAAGTTTCTCCTATGAGTTTTCAATAGCAACTTTACACATAATTTAAGTTGTTCCATCTTAATCAAGTTGAATGAGATGGAGCAAAGAGTTCCAGTTAAAATTATATGCTTGTGGTATGTAGGGCCAAAGAATCTATAAAAAGTTAGATTTGTTTTAGAAATAGCATAGTGATTGTGCAGTGGTTGGAGAGCCAGGGGAGGCAGGAAGACCATTGAGGATGCTATTTCGATAGCATAAATAAGAGAAGTTAATTGAGGATAGAGTGTAGGAAAGAAATTTAAAAGTTAGTCACTAAGGAGAACTTGCTGACTAAATGTGGAAGATATGAATAGAAGTTGAGGATGTTTATAACTTGAGTGAGGGTTGGCAAATGACATGACTATTTCTATCATTCCCTTTAGGATCTCAAATAGTGTTGGTGGGATTATAAACTGGTATTTCTTTCTTCCCATTCTCTCATATCATTTCAATTAAGCCTTCATTTTCACCACTCCAGTAAACAAGCTCTTTTCAAGGTCACCTATGACTTGTATGTTGCTAAACTAAGGTGACCAGACGTCCCGCTTTTGGTGGGACAGTCCCGATTTTTAACAATTTGTCCCGCGTCCCGCGGCGTTTTAAAAAAGTCCCGATTTTTGGAAAGAATGCACGATAAGCTAGGGAACGGCGGGAGAACGGGAAGGGAATATACGGTTTTCAGCGGCCATGTGGCTATTTAGCCAGGATATGAGTTTTAGATTATTTTTGTTAATTTTATAATGTTAAACTTTAATAATAACAAATAATTGTTGAGAACTGATTATCGAGAACTGCTTATCAAAGTTTGCATTGTTGATCCGTTGTTAGAATTCGACCACCATTGTTTGGACTTCATGAACAATGGCATTTTTTGGGATTGGCAGCGACGAAAATATTTTGTAACTGTCTCTCAGATGATACACATCGTACTGCATGCTAGTAAGCTAGTTAAACAAGTGATGTCATTACAAATCAGCTATTCAGATAATTTGGGTAAGTAATTTATTTATTTATTTCATAAATACATAAATTTTCTTGAATTTAGCAGACAGTACTCGTATTATTTATATTTTATAGTGGCGGCAAAAAGTCTAGCGCCGGCCTTGAAAGTGACACTTACGACTTATGTTACGGCAAATTCATGACCTTTTAAACAACGACAGCAATCTACTAAAAAGAATTCACTCAAATGAGAAATATGCCAAAGAATAAAATAATACTATACATAATTTTTTATTTATTATATTTTTAAATTGTACTTATGTTGAAATTTTTAAAAAAATATATTACAATACTATTTTTGCGTTCTATGAAAATTTTTGTTGCTCCATATGGACCAAATTTTTAATCAAGAACCCCCCCCTCCCGCCCCACCCCGTCAGTGGTGTCCCGCTTTACCAATGTTAAAATCTGGTCACCTGATGCTAAACCCTAATGGTCAATTCTGTTCTCATGTTATGTGACCTCTCAGCAGCATTTGACTAAAGTGATCATTATGTTTTCTTCCATATACAGTATCTTCTCAACACAGCATGAGGAGTGCTCCCTTGAAAACAGTAGTTAGACCATGTCTTCCATATGCTCTAAAATCAATTTCATTAAAAGTAAAACCCAAAGTCCTTGTGATGACCAATGATTTCCTTCATAATCTGTGTCACCACAGACTCTATTATCTTTCTGATTTTATCTCCTACTTACTCCTTCAGCTGCAAGAGCATTCTTGCACAATGTATTTTGAACCCATGTTCCCTCTACTTGAATATTCTTCCACTAAATATCTGTATGGTCAACTCCCTCACCTCCTTCAATTCTTGCTCAAATGAGTTGTCAATGGAATTAAATTGCAGGGCACCCCTGCTCAACAGTTCTCCAATTCTCCTAAGCATATTATACTTTTTTTTTTTCTCATTGTGCTTATCACCCTCTAACATACTATGTAATTTAGTTAGTGTATGTATTGTCTGTATTCTCTATTTAAATGTAAGCTCCTGGAAGGCAGCATTATGTTGTTTTCATTTATTGATGTATTCCATGGATACAAAATGATGATTGACAGAATATATATTTTTTTCAATTAATACTTGCTGAATGAATAAGCTATTTCTCAATTTGACATTGTACTGTGGCATTAGACATTAGCATACTCTCCAGTAATTTCACTTCAAGGTACATATACCCAAAAGAAACTTTAGCACACTGTACTAGGAGCTATATACAATCCAAAATATAGAAAGAATTCCTACAACTTAATAGCACAAATCCAAATAATTAATTCTAAAAATGGACAAAGGACTTGAATAGACATTTTTCCAAGGAAGATATCCAAATGGCCAATAGGTATAGGAAATGTTGCTCAGCATCATTCATTATTATGGATATGCAAAACAAAACCACAATGAGATATTACCTTATACCTATCAGAATGGCTATTATAAAAAATTAAAGATAAGTGCTGTAGAGATTGTGGAGAAATTGGAAACTATGTGCTGTTGGTGAGCCTGTAAAATGGTGCAGGTACTGTGGAAAACAGTATGTATGTTCCTCAAATAATTAAAATCAGAACTGCCATATAATCTAGCAATATTACTTATGGATATAATATTTAAAAGCATTGCAGTCAAGATCTTGAAGATATATATGAACTCCTGTGTTTATAGCAGATTTATTCACAATAGCCAAGATATAGAAACAACACAAATGTTCCTCAATACATGGATAAGTTTAAAAAAAAACCATGGTATATACATACAATGGAATACTATTCAGCCTTAAATAAGAATGAAATATTGCCATTTGCAACAATGTGGAGGAATATATTGGAGGGCATTATGCTAAGTAAAATAAGCCAGTCACAGAATGACAAATACAGCATAATTCTACTTAGATGAGGTATCTAAAATAGTCAAGTGATATGAATAGTACTGCTGATAGTCCAATACAGGAAAATAAGCAATAAATCTTAATAACAATGTTGAGTGAAAATGCAGATAGTAATATAAATAAAATATTCAGGTTGCAGATTTGATGAGGAAGAATCTATAGTAAATATAAATAGGGTTAGTGTTTTAATTGTTAGTGGGTAGTGGGTTTATGAGTTTTTTGTTTTTATAAAGAAGAAAAACATGACAGAAAAAAGAGCATGTATGAGTCAATGCTAACAGGGTACCATGAACTACATGCTATTTTATCATTCATCTAATTCTCTATATACAAAAAAAAAGAAGAAGAATATTTTGAATTTGGGAAGAAACTTTCGATTCTCCTTGGTTGTGCGTCAACTTCCTTTCTTCCTTTTTTTCATTTGAAGGACTAGGAATATTCAGAGCAATCATCTTCCATTTATCTGAGCTGGGTGTCTTGGGTCTTACAGAAGAGTGCTCAGTAAGCAACATGAGTCAGGTTATGTTCTGGTATGAAATTAAGAAATCTTCAAGTGTGATGCAGAATATCAAAAGGTCAAAACACCACCACTTTTCATGTAGTTTCAAAAAGTGGAAATTTATTCTCAGCATGTAGATATCACAGTGGGAGAATCTGGTGCAGCAATTAACACTCAAAAGTAGTCAAATGCTCAAGTAGTTTAATAACATGAGATCCTCTGGTTTTTGAAGTAATTTAGAAAAAGCAGAAATATAAATAATCAACTACATACATGAATTAAAATGAAAATAGCCAGCAACATGGTGGAATGATACTTAAAAATCAATTTCTTTGAAATATTGTCAAATTCCATTTAGTTCCCCAAATAGAAATGCTCATTTTCTTGCTTTTAAAATATTTACGTGACTTTAAAAATCAGCAGTATCTTGGTTTCTGAATTTTATTTTACCTTATACACATAATAAAGTAAATATGATGATGAAGATAATATACACATTAGCTATGACACTTTCTGAAAATAAGAAGTTTAAAAATAATATTATTATGAATTTTAGCACTAGAATACCAATGAAAAGTATAAAAAGTAAAATCCAGATCAAATAATTGACATTATCTAGAAAAGAGCCTAGAGTTTACATTTTTATTATTCATCATATTTTTCTTACTGGAAGAGACTTATGAAATATACATCATAATATTCATGCAGGAGAATAGTAAAAATTTTGCTTTCCAAACATGCTTAGCAGTACATGCATAATGTTATGCTGAAAATTATATAATATCAATTATAATTATTTTATAATCAAGGGGTGGATGATACATGTTAAACTAAGTTTTTTTACTAGAAAATATTCACTCTTTCCATAATGGGAAAGTTTACCACTTTCCTGGTTCTTTGCCCTGTAAACAGACTAGATAAAGCATGAATGAAACAATTATCTTTGGTGATAACAATATAAATACCATCACTAAAGTCTTAGTAAAATTTCTAATAATGATGTAACCAGCTGATATTTTTCTTCTATTAAACATAATTCCATTTTAGATCAATAAGAAAACTGTAGCTTACTCCAAAACAGAGTAGAAAAACAAATCATAGTGGGTTAACTGATTTGCATGCTCAGAGATGTTACCAGCTGCTGTTCTTAATAATAAATGAAGTCATCGCTTTCAGCAATCTGGAAAATAAACTGAAGTAATTATGTTTTCAATTTTGATTTAACTGGAAAATAGTTCATAGGAAGGGAGCAAATATTCTCCCAACTAAAAAAAAAAAAAGAAGAAAAAAGAAAAGGCTGTAGTTCACTAACAAGCAGGTCAAGTGTGTGTTTTTTACAATGGCCTAATTTATTGGTATGCATACCCCCTAAAGTGAAGAAGGCCTCAGAGGGCCTTAATGCAGAGGCCCAAGAATTAAAATCACAAACTCTATTCACAGCCAATAGCTATCAAAGGCACTGTTTTGAGATTACTACTCATTTCTGACCTTATTTTTTATTAATAACAAACATTATTGAACATTTAATCTACAGTTGGTTTTCCTGTTACATTAAATATATTTAATCCCCAAAATATGTTTGAGAAGAGGTTGATGCTATCATTATCCTATTTTAAATGTAAAGAAACTGAAAAGTATTAACTTGCCCAAAGTCACACAGTAAGCAACAGATCTTGGATTTCTACAGTATTTCTGATTCAAAGCCTGAGATTCCCCCTCCCTGCCATGTGATAGTAACTTCCTATGGGCTCATTATTAAACCCACTATTTCCATTGAGGAATTAATATATAGATTGCATGTTTGGTTTAAGAAACATTTTTCAAGATAAACAAAGAAACTCTTTTAAATATATATATATTTTTATTGATTTCAGAGAAGAAGGGAGAGGGAAAAAGAGACAGAAACATCAATGATGAGAGAAAATCATTGATCGGCTACCTCCTGCCTGCCCCACACTGGGGATCAAGCCTGCAACCTTGGCATATGTCCTAACTAGGAATCCAACCGTTATCTCCTGGTTCATAGGTCAACGCTCAACTACTGAGCCATGCCAGCCGGGCAAATAAACTCTTTATAGCTACATATAGCACAGGAGTCACAATCTAGTACCATAAATATTTAAGATCCCAATATTCCTGAAGACAGTACTAAAAGCACATTGCAAATAAGTTAAAATATTTATTGTATTAGACCTTATAAGTTAGTAGTTGGATACCAGAATTTAGCAACTCAGAGCTACAATGCACAGTTGTGGTGGTGTGCACACCCAACTCTACTGGGAACTATTCATGTTGCTGACTGTGTAACTGAGATACACTATTAAATGATATATATCCAACTTCTGTGTGTTTCCAATACTTTGTAGAGCTTTGATTTCAAAGAGCTAACACTGGAACACATTTCTTTTGTATGTATTTTGCTAAGCAGTAAATTACCAGGAATTAGTATATTTTCTTCTTTAATGAAGAGACAGAAATATAAATTAAGCATAATATAATTCTACGTAATCAGAGCCTTAAATATCTATGTTCAAAATAGAGCAAAAGCAATATGCCTATTGTAAGACAGTAGATATTTCTAGGGAAGTAGTAGGAGTTCTGGAGATAATCTGCTGGAATTTGGAGTCTGGCTTTCCTTTCTAGAAGTTATTTAACTACTTTATACCTCAGTTTCCTGTTTATAAAGTGAGAGTAACAATAGCACCTATCTAGTAATTAGTTTTGAGAATATAATGAGCTAGCATACAGCAACCCCATGGCCCAGTGCTTGTGACACAGAATAGCTCAATTAATGTTCAATAAGTATAAAACAAAATTGCAAATGTGGTAGAAATAATTGGTTTATAAATAATCTTGCAAATTAATGAGAAAAATAAAATAAATTATTACTATAATAGAACATGCAAGGAGGAAATACAATTAGTACCTAAATGTATATTTTAAAGAAGTAAACTTCAGTCATAATCAAACTAATGCAAAGTTAGGCAAAATAAAAGTGGTGAAAATTTTTCTATGCACTCAGTAAAGAAAGTAGAATAAATATTTATAATGGAGAATGTGATTTAAAGTAGTTTTAGCCTTCATTGATAGTACTACAATTATGCAATTATATTGAAAATATGTTTTGCAATATGTATCAAGAAGCATCCTTATTTTAATAATCTTTAATATAGTAATATTAGTCCTGTGGACCTTATCTAATAAAATAACCTTGATATAAAAAAAAAACAAAAAATACTTTAATAAGGACATTCTTACATAAATAATAATTTATTTACATAAAAATATTGCATACTGCCCTAGCTGGTTTGGCTCAATGGATAGAGCGTCGGCCTGCAGACTGAAAGGTCCCAGCCAAGGGCACATGCCTGGGTTGCGGGCTCGATCCCCAGTAGGGGGCAGCCGATCAATGATTCTCTCTCATCATTGATGTTTCTATCTCTCTCTCCCTCTCTCTTCCTCTCTAAAATCAATAAAATATATTTTAAAAAAATATATTGCATACTGTTAAAAATAAACACTATAGTTTATACAAAAAAGGAAAATCCTTGGTGTTTTAAGTATAAAGGGGGCAAAAATTATAAATGTTTTAAAAAAAAGATTAAATAAATCCTAGATGAAAATACAACATCACATTACAGTAATTATATTATATTCATAGCATTTTAGTGACTTTTTTTCTTTCCATATTTTGTAATATGGTTACAATACTTTATAATTCTAAAAAATGTTTAAAATATATATCATACAATATAAATAATATTAAATAAATTCACAATTATGTACATTGTCTACATGAGAAAGTTATAAAATAAGCTTTTACTCTTTGTAAACTTTGTAAAAAAAAATGATAGCTCCCTCCCTTTAGTGTTTATCACAAATCAGGCATTATGCTTCACATAGGGATACACACTTAAAAAATTTAAAAGATAGAATGTCCCTTCAATAAGTTTTGGGGCAAGAGAGAAAAGCTAGCTCAGTTTATGAGTTTGGATAATACATTGTGAGTGATTTGATATCTTAGCCAAATCTTGAAGGATGCGAAAAGTTTGCTAAACCAAAAATACAGAGGCAGAGGATACGGTATAAAAGATATTAAAGAAAGAAATATCAAAGGGAATTTAAATAGGGAAGAGGCAGTTCATTATTAATATAATGTAAATTGCCAGACAGGAGTAGCAAGAGATGATGTCCAAGAGACAGCCAGTTCATGCGAAAGCAGCTATGCAATATTTAGAAAATAAAGTCAATAAATAGTTTCCTCTGTTGCTTTAAGTTATGGGCCTTTAATTATCTGCTGAAGGTAATTAACTCACTTCTCCTCAAATTGTGCACATATATAATCAATTATTTTGCACACAATTTTCATGATTTCACTGAGCACCTGAAATCTATTAATTGACTCTGGAATCTCATGACAGGTGAATAACAACAACAACAAAAAACCCAAAAAACAAAATCTGATCTCATTAATTAAGGCAAAATGATGACAGTAAAAAAGAGCTGTGATTTTTTTTTATCAGAAGTCTATCAGTAACTTTTGCTTATTCAAAATTAAAACAAATCAACCTTTCCCCACTTCTAAAGCCCCATCTGGACCAAAGCCACTGTTTGGCTACCTAGCAGACTTCTTAGTTGGTCTCAGTGTTTCCATTCTGCCTTCCTGTAAGCTGTTCTCTGCTCTAAAGCCAGAGTGATATGTCTAAAAGGTATACCAATTCATGCTACCCACTGACGGAGACTCTAAAGGCATTGCATCGCACTTAGCTTAAACCCAAAACCGCAACCAGTACCAGAGCCCACAAGACTGGCTGACTTCCCCACCCTCACCTGAAACCTGCTTTTCTGAGTGCCTGAGCTCCAGGCCACTGGTTTCTTCTCTCCACCTACCAAGCTTGTTCCCATCTGAGGCCTTTGAATCTGTTCTTTCCTCTGCATCATATCCTTCCCCAACAGCCTCATGATTGATTTCTTCCTATAATTAAAATCCCAGCTCAAATATTACTCCTGAGAGTAATATTATTGAAAAAGAAATTTCTTAACAACTCAATCAATAGTACCCTGGTACCCTACAGTCACTCTCTCAATAATAGATTTTTATAACAATTACTGTTCACTACATTGTGATTATTTATGATTATTTACATTAGGTTTCTTTCTCTCTTTCCCTCCACAAACTCCTAAGTAGAATTTGACTGCTTTTTTCTCAACATCTCTACCTGCAAGGCACATAGTAGGGAGTCAATAAATGTTATTTAAATCAATTTCTCCAAATAATGAGAATGCATCACGGAGTATTTAGACTAAGTCTAAAATATAGCTTCCATGTGTGTCCTGAACAAATGCGTTAAAATGGACAATATCTTTCAGTAGTTGTTTTATGTTGACATTCCTGAGATGAACAATTAACCTTAGCAAATGGATTTAGGTTTATGTACAGTACTCTGATTTGTTTTACAACTACCCCTTTTAAAGAAATGACTTCAGCAATTTAAAGTTTGAAATATTTGTGTATCTAAAGGGAACATAAAATTCTCTGTATTTTTCCAGCCTAGCTCCTCTGCCAAGTTGTTTTCCTGCTTATTTGAAGTATAAAGCAAACACTGCTGAAAATTGTTTTGGCATTGCTACTAAGAAACTATACAGTCAGTCCCAAGGATTTGGAACGAGTGAAATAAAAATTTAGCATTGTACTGATTTTTTTTAAGTGTGAGAAAAAGGAAGATTAAACGTTGTGTAACTTCTATTTTCTTAAATCCATCATGAAATATAAGTGAGATGACAAATGGTTTTGTTTGCCTGAGATAGCCCTAGTTAATGTTTGGTTTCTTATCCTAATTATTCATACTTTCACTCTCAAAGTATCCCAAAATGGACAGCAAGTTATATGCTAACTATAAGTAGGGGCTATATTAATTTTGGTAGCATTGTGAGAAAAATAATAATAGCATTTACTCTTATAAATTGCTGCCAGGATTAAATACTTTAGCATATGTAAGTACTTAAAAGGTGTATGGCATATGATGCATGTGAAATAAATATTAGCTCTCATTATCTAGTTCCTTTGGAAAGGATAAACCAACAAAAGCTATTCATTTTGGTAGAATGAAAGCATTTAGATTTTAGAGGGTCTAGAAGCACTAGGTACCCATCATAGCTACCTTTTCCTGTTTGGTTATATTTGATTTTGTTGTTGTTGTTAATCCTCACATGAAGATATTTTTTTCCATTGACCTATTTTTAGAGTGGAAGGGAGAGAGTAAAAAGATAGAGAAACATTCATGTGAGAGACACATCAATAGGTTGCCTCCCACACATGCCCCGATTGGGGTGGGGATCGAACCTGTAACCCAAGTATATGCCCCTGACTGGGAATCGAACCTGAGACCCTTCATGCATGGGCCAACACTCTAACCATTGAGCAAACCAGCCAGAACTGTATTTGATTTTTACATGATATTTTCAAGTTCCCTGATTTTTCTATGTAAATGAAACCAAATAACCATGCAGACCACCACAGTGCTTTAAAATAATTGCCTCCCTTTGTAGACATTTTCCTAGCATTTGATTTCACTAGAAACAGGTTATGCTGAGCAAAAGACTGAAAAAATATAACATACTGACATTATTAGGTTATGAATAGTATAGGAATACAAATTTCTTTTTATGTGGGGAGAGAATTAGATTTTGGAGAGTGTGATAACTGGAAGACAGAAAATCTGTTTGATTAAAGTTATTGTGCTTTAGCTAACATATTCTTCTAGTCCTCTAGTTTTAGAATAGAACTTAATTAGGTAAATCAGTTTCAGATGTAATAGACTCACAACTGAAATGAATGTACATGTATCATATATCCAACCAACACCAAAGAGAGTACTATTCTTGTGTTAAGCATTTTCTTGTATTTTATGATTAAAAAAGGATTTGAGAATTTCTTTCTTTGTGATCTTCAAGATATTAATTAATATTTCAGAACTACAACTCTTTTATTTTTCTTTAAACTAAACAAAATTTTGTCTTTTAATTTATGTATGGAGATCACATTCATTTTAAAATTGAGGCAATTTACTTAAATTTTACAGCAAACATCCTTAGTAGTAGAAACACAGTTGGCCAGGCGATCTTCACTCTTGAATGTGTCTGTATGAAAGGTCACTATTTATTTCAGAATGCTAAATTACCAAGGTATTTATGACCTTTTCTTAATTTATATATTAATTACAAAAATATTTTGAAAAGCAGGTGTATATTTGTCTTTTTATATTCATTGGTCCTTAGTTTACATTGTTATCCAGTTCTAAATATATTCTCCTTAAAATAGATCTTTTTTGGGAAATCTACAGATCCATCTTGAGTGACAATTGCTAGAGAACGCAGTAAGCTCCTCTATTCCCAAATTCTGTCACAGGACAAAAAATTTCAATGGTTATCTTTAGTCCACATTTCCTCAGACCATGGTCTTCCATGAGTGTACTAGTATTTGTGGGATATGCTTATTTTTTGACATAACAAGTGTCAAAGTAGCAAAAGTTTTGCATTTAAATTGTGCAAAAACTTAAATTGAATTCACAATCAGTTTTACTGGCTTGGATTTATAATACTTCCCATAGAATAAAACAGGAAGTAGAGATCATTTGCCATTTAATTGGTTGTGCAGTACTCTGAACAGTGGAAAGATATCTGATTTGTGGGTGACAGAAATCCTATATGATTGTAAAGAGTGGAAGGATGATGGTTTGTCATAAAAGGGTGCTACTGTGAAAAACAAGAAACTGAAGACAGATATTCTGAAAGTGACTAAGAAAATGACAGCCAAAGTAAAGAGAACTCCTAAGAAATAATATGTCAGATATTGGCTGTTAAACAGTAACTTCTACATGAGATTGGATTTAAACATATAGCAAAATTGATAATTGTTCATTATTGAATGGATTACTGAAGATTTGGTTAGATTCCATTAAAAAGGCAACCAGAAAAAAGTAGTATTGCCACTTTATCAAATTAACCATTGAGTTATTTTAGATGTTGACTCTTTTCAACATGAATGAAAGCTGGAAAAAAATTGCCACACCCATATCCAGCCATTTTTAGTGCATTATCTGGAACCAATATGCAGAGTTGCTACAGGCTGTTTTTAGGGATGATTCTCAACTTGCATTATTTATTCATTCATTTATCAAATAATTACAATCCTATATAATAAAAGCATAATATGCAAATTGACCAAACGGTGGAACAACCAGTCGGCAGGGGGTGGGGCTGGTGAGCAGGTGGCGCCAGGCTAGCCAAGGTGTGTACCAGTGAGCAGAGGGAAGGGACGGCGATGGGGGGGGGAGGGCACAGCGACCAGCGGCAGCAGAGGGGCAATGGGGGAGGCGGTGCCAGCTGCTCACTGGCCTGTGCCATCCCCTGATCAGCCTGCCCTGTCGCCTCCCACAGGGGGAGACCAGACTGTGGCTTAGGCCCACTAGAGGGAGCAGGCCTAAGCCATTAGTCGGACATCCCCTCAGGGCTCCAGGACTGCAAAAGGATGCAGGCCAGGCTGAGGGACCCCCTTCCCCAGTAATAAATATAAAAAAAGCAGGCATTCATTGTGCAAAACCCTGGAGATTCAGTATTGACAGAATACTTTGTCTCTTTCAATAATATGAAATACTTTATGGATCAAATGGCATACTAATAATGTGGCCTTAAAAAGTTCTATTTATTGTTTAAATCCTCTTAGATTACTGTTGATTGACATTTTTCAGTTATCTTATAGAAATAACTGACTGATAAGGCAACTGTGCAAATATCAAGGAATATTTCACAGTAAGAGCATTCCTGATAACATTTACTAAGCTTTTACTATGGATGAGGCTATGTGTTAAATCATTCCTCACAACAATCCTTGGTCAGTTGTATTAGTTAGAATAGGGTAAATTACTCTGGCTGGTGTGGCTCTGTTGGTTGAGTATTGACACATACACCAAGAGGTTGCTGGTTCAATTCCCAGTTAGGGCATATGCCCAGGTTGTAGGCTGGGTTCATGTAGGGGTTGTGCAGGAGGCAGATAATTCATGTTTCTCTTTCTCTGTCCCTCTTCCTTCCTCTATCTCTCTAACATAAATTTAAAAAATAAAATAAAATAAATTACTTTCAAATGGCTCACACCTATTTATCAGTTAAATAATCAAAAGTGATTATTCCTGGTAGGTGGGCAGCTGTTCTCCATGGAGTGGTTCATCTGCAATGAGCTAGTTCAGTGAGAAAAAAGGCATGGAGGAAAATCTCTCTCTTTTTAATAATCTTGGTCCAGAGCAGGCAAACATTACTTCTGTTCAGATTCCATCAGTAAGTGCTAGTAATATGGCCATCCTGGCTGCAGTTAGAGCTGAGAAATGAAGTATATAGGTGGGTAAACTTTTCTCAGCGAAACCCAGTGAAGAAGTGGAGAGAGTGAAACAGCTAACCTACCTGCCTAATATGTGTTAATGTGATCCACATTTTACTGATGTGGAAACTGAATGATAGAATTACTCAGAATTTTCCAAGAGTATTTGATATTGGACTTTTCTTTTATGAAACATATTAAAACCCATAGAAAACATGTAAATCTATCAAACACATTTTGAAACATGTTGGAAAATATGTCTATATCACCAAACACTGGAAAGATTTAACAATTTTAGTCACAGTAGAATATCTGACGGTACATTTTAGAATATATCTGGAAAAAATAATTGCTTAATATTGAATGGATTTGAAAGGAACTCAACTTAAGTCATTGATATATCCTGATGACATGAACAAATATAACTGATATGTCATTTGGTTCTATCTTTTGCTCTTAAGTCTTGGATACTTCTATAACCACGAGCAAGGAAAGGTGGCCTGAGACACAATTATTTGTATATTAAATACATATACATAAAATAAATAAATGCATGCACATAGCCTATCTAATAAAGAGGGGAATATGCTAATTGACCCTCATGCCATCACAAAGATGGCGCCCACAGCCAATAAGGAGGGAATATGCTAATTGACTGCCCCGCCCTCAAAGATGGTGGCACCCACAGCCAATAAGGAAGGAATATACTAATTGACTGCCACCCTCTCAAAGATGGCGGTGTCCACAGACACAAGATGGCAGCGCCCAGTCCCCTCAGCCCCGCCGGGGTGGCAGGCACCTTGCCGCGTGCCTGCCTCTGGAGTCTCCCAGTCCCCTCAGCCCCCCAGCTGCCCAGGGCTGGTCTGAGGCACAGGCAAGCCTTGAATGGCGACTGCCCAGCCGCCCAGGGCCACCCGAGGCTCAGGTAACCAGGGCCGGCCGAGGCTTGCGCTGCCAGCAGTGGCAGCAGCAGAGGTATGATGGGGCATCGCCTTCCCCTGATCACCAGGTTACCTTCTGCCCCTGAGGGCTCCCAGACTGTGAGAGAGGGCATGTTGGGCTGAGGGACACCGCCTCCAGTGCATGAATTTTCATGCACCGGGACTCTAGTGTTATATATATTTACATGTAAATACATTATTATTTGAAACATCAAGGACTTATTAATTCTTTTAAGTATAGTTTGTTTTATTATTGGTTTAAAGAATTTTCTTGTTTATAATTTATTTATTAAGAGGTTTGCATAGTCATAACACTCTTACTATGCTAAATCCATTTTAATTTCAGAAGCCTAGCAGGATTAGGCATAGTTAAAGGAAAAAGAGAAAGTTAGGCCAACATCCTATTTCAAAGCATTTTATTTGGTTGGTGTTGTTTGGAATGCATAAGGCTAGAGATATTTTATTCCAATTTATTTACTTCACTTTAATCTGTTAAATCCTCATTTCTGAAAAAATAGTCAGTTTATAAAACTTGAGTTTTGTTAAACATGGACCTGATGATGCAGGGCATGTTGAGGATTTTGAATTTGATCTTCGGATCAAAGAAAAGATATTGAAGATTTTTAGATAAAACAACATGATCATATTTGTACACACACACACACACACACACACACACACACATATATATGCGCGCACACACACATACACATATATTTATATACTAGAGGCCTAGTGCACGAAATTTGTGCATGGGGGGGGGTGGAGGGGGGGTGTCTCTCAGCCCAGCCTGTACCCTCACCAATCTGGGACCCCTTGAGGGATGTCTGACTGCCCATTTAGGCCCAATCCCACCAGGCCTAAATGGGCAGTTTGACAACCCTCTCACAATCCAGGACTGCTGGCTCCCAACCGCTCACCTGCCTCTGCCTGATTGCCCCTTACCGCTTCTGCCTGCCAGCTTGATCACTCCCTAATCACTCCACTGCCAGACTGATCGACCCCTAACTGCTCCCCGGCCAGCTGGATTGCCCCTAACTTCCCTCCCCTGCAGGCTTGGACACCCCTAACTGCCCTCCCTGCTATCCTGATCGCCCACAACTGCCCTCCCCTGCAGGCCTGGGTCCCCCCAACTGCCCTCCCCTGCTGGCCTGGTTCCCCCCAACTGCCCTCCCCTGCTGGCCTGGTGCCCCCCAACTGCCCTCCCCTGCAGGCCTGGGTCCCCCCCAACTGCCCTCCCCTGCAGGCCTCGGTACCCCCCAATTGCCCTCCTTTGCTGGTCTGGTCTCCCCCAACTGCCCTCCTCTTCCAGCCTGTAACCCACAACTGCCCACCACTGCCCTCCCCTGCCAGCCATCTTGTGGTGGCCATCTTGTGTCCACATGGGGGCAGCCATCTTTGGCCACATGGGGTGGCCATCTTGTGTCTTGGAGTGATAGTCAATTTGCATATTACTCTTTTATTAGATAGGATATATATCCTATCTACAATATAATTTTATTGATTTCAGAGAGAAAGAGAGAGATAGAAACATCAATGATGAATCATTGATCAGCTGCCTCTTGCATGGCCCCTACTGGATATCGAGCCTGCAACCCAGGCATGTGCCCTGTCCTGGAATGGAACCATGACTTCCTGGTTCATAGGTCAATGTTCAACCACTGAGCCATGTTGGTCAGGCTACATTTATATTTTTAAATTATATTTATTGGGGTGACATCTATATGTAAAAGCCTAACTGACTATTTGACACTTCGGCCCTTGGACCATTCAACCAGTAGCTATGACACACACTGACCACCAGGGGTCAGACACTCAATTCACAGGCATGGAAACATGGAATAGACTGATGAATCTCAGAGGGAAGGGGGAGCGGAGAGTGGGAAGAGATTAACCAAAAATCTTATATGCATACTAGAGGCCTGGTGCACTGGTGGGGTCCGTTGGCCTGGCCTGCGGGGATCCGGTCGAAACTGGCAGTCCAACATCCCCCTAGGGGTCCTGGATTGCGAGAGGGCACAGGCCAGGCCCAGGGACCCCACCAGTGCATGTGCACAGGGTCTCTAGTTGGTAAATAAGATTACAAAATATAAAGGGAATCATATATATATGATTCAGCCTACTATCTTTTCCTTATATTGATTGTAGATCTTCTTCCTTGTCTGAGCTCCCTTTTCAAACAGAGAATCCTGAATTACTTCTCCACTTATGAAAACTACACTCATCAATTCCAAGATAAAGAAGAATATCATAGGAGAAACAAGAAGCAGGCTCTCAATATGGGAACAGGAGTTATTTACTGATAAGTAGGGGCATAGCCAAAGGGAGCAGGAAGGAGAACAGGAGTGGTAGACAGTGAATGTTTCAAAGCCTGGATTCTTAAAAATCACTGCTCACATCAGTTTTATTTAATTTATGTTTCTTGGCAATATCTTTGGCTTAGTATAGATAAGTATGATAAATGTTAGAAATGAATACTATATTAATATCATATTTTAAATTTTTGACTGGAAGAGGAAACAGTTTGAAAAGTTAAAGAGACAAGTACGATAAATAGTAAGAAAAATTATTTTAAAGTGATAATACTTAATCCTGAAAAATATTTTGGATGTGTGGAGTTTTATGTTGTCTCTCAAAGCTGAAGATAAATTATATCTAGTTGATTAATTATTTTTTGCTCAACTTAACTATATTATTTTTGGTATTCAAATAGACTTTATCACTTTTGAAGAAACTTGCAAATTACAAATTTATTGCTAACTCTTCTATTCATCTCATATACATTGTGGTCAAATAGGACTAATGTTTCTTAAAAATAATTATATTTTAAATTGTACTTATGGTTTCAATTATTTTCTTAAAATTGTTTTATTATGCAAAATCTTTACTTTGATTGCCTCAAAGGAATATAGATTAAACCATACAACTTATATGAAATAGAAGATATAGATTTTACATTTTTAAAAATAAATTCAATTCATTTAACTTGATAATTGACATTCATGGTACTAAAAGTTTTACTTATACAACTGTACTTAGAAAAATAAGTAGTAATTTAATCAGGTTAATAAATTATCTTTCATTTTTTCATTTCCTCTTTGGTACATAGATTCTCTCTAATTTTGATCTCAAGTATTATGTAAAATATATATAGTTAGCTCATCTACATCATTTAATTAAGAGCCTATTAGTACTACAAAATTAAGTAGGTAGATAAATAAACTAATATAAGAATTTTTCAAGAGATGTCAATAATATGGGAGTAGATGGGAGAATGGTAGGCATACTGAAAAGTGTAGGTTACTGAAGAGACAAGCTTTGCACTAAATTCCTATTTGAAAACCACATCCAGGTTAACAATTATGTGTCTCAGTATTGAAGAAAAAAGAAAATAACAACTTAAAAATACTAGTACTATGGTATAAAATTATTGATTATTTTGAAGAAAGAAACATTTTCCTTTAAAATATTTTCATTTTCAAAAGTTATTCATCATTTCAGGATACTAATCTAAAAAGAATCATGGTCTTTTCAGCAAAGCCTCACAAAGCATGAAGAAAATAGAAGGGAGTCATTTGTATTCACATAAAAAATTAAACAGAGTGTTTTTCAGACCTGCTTATGCTCAGTCTTAGGCATGAAGCATGTGAGAGGATGGGAATACATGAGAGAGGATGGGGTATTTAGCTGGGCACTAATTCAGCTGAACTTAAGTTTCCACAGATGAAAGTAATGTTGTCTCCTCTACATTTTCAAATCATTTGATCATACCAATTCTTGTATGTGTATTTGTTTGCCTGTGTTTATTTTAAAATTAAAGCACACATTTATAAAATTAATTGCACTAATTTTAAGTGTGTGACTGGATAAATTTTAACATGAGTTTTATATATTAGTACACTTATTTAACCACTATCAAGATTAATATGTTCTACTCCATGTGATTGCATTTTTATTGTGCTACATCCAAGAGTACCTTTCTCCAGAGGTAACCAGTATTCGAATATACATTGAGTGGCCAGATTATTATGATCACCCCATCAGTACTTCATTGGGCCATCTTTTTGCCTTCAATACTGCGGTGATTCTTCTTGGCATTGACTCCACGAGATGTTGAAAGGTGATGCGAGGAATCTGACACCATGCCTGATGAATAGCACTGGCCAGTTCTGTGAGATTTGATGGTTGTGGAACCAGCTGCCTGTTGGCTCTTTTAACTTCGTCCCACAAATGCTCAATTGGATTGAGATCTGGTGATTGTGGGGGCCACCTAAGCAAGGTAAAGTTTCCCTCAAGTTCTTGAAACCACTCCTGCACAATACGAGCACCGTGGCATGGCGCATTGTCTTGTTGGAAGAAGTCATCTCCATTGGGATACGCCATCAACATGATAGGATGAACTTGATCAGCAACGATACTTAGGTATGTTGTGCTATTCAGACGTTGTTCCACACGAATTAAAGGGCCCAAATCATGCCAGGAAAACATGCCCCAAACCATAACACTGCCCCCACCAGCTTGAAGGGTTGTACTCATGCATATGGGGTGCATGCTTTCATGCTGTTTCCATGAAATTCTCACTCTGCCATCTGCATAATGCAACTGGAAACATGATTCATCAGACTGCATGACTTTTTTACAATGCTCTACTGTCCAATCCTTGTGTTCCTGTGCGAATTGGAGATGTTTTATCTTGGTAACTGCAGGCAGCAAAGGTGTTTGAACAGGCCTTTGGCTTCCATATCCCATATGATGCAGTGTACGGCTAATTTGCCTACAAACATCACGTGGTCATAATAATCTGGCCACTCATTGTATATTACAATAGATTTGTTTCACCTATTCTTAAAGCTAATATAAGTTTAATTATACAGTATGTGTAACTTTTTTCAATTAAAATGTTATCTGTGAGATCCATTTATGCCATGGCGGTTATTACAAATTTGTTCTTTTTATTACTAGGTGTGCATACACATAATCTATATATCCATTCTATTGTTTATGGCCATTTAAGTTTCTTCAAGTACTTGGGTATCCTATATAATAAAAGCCTAATATACAAATCGATCAAATGGCAGAACGATTGGTGGAATGACCCGTCTCTATGATGTGCACTGACCACCAGGGGGAAGATGCTAAATTCAGGAGCTGCCCCCACCCACAGACTCTAGGCCAACCAAGGAACCAAGGCCCTGCCAGTAGCCCTACAGAGGGAGGTGACCAGTGGCTGTGATGGGGGACGGGACTGGTGAATGGGCGGCGCCAGGCCGGCCAAGGCAGGTGTCAGTGGGGGCCCCCGATTGCCCCACCAGTTGTTCTACAGATCATCCCTGATTGCCAGCCAGGCCTAGGGATTCTACAGGTGCATGAATTTCACACACTGGGCCTCTAGTTATAAATAAAGTTGGATAAACAAATCATTTGGTACACATTTGTACTCTGGGGAGTTTAAAAGCAGAAGTGATGGGTCTAGGGCAGCAATTTTCAACTGGTGTGCTACAAGAATTTTTAAAATATGCCATACCTGACTATTTAATCAGGGGCACTTAAATTGTCCAGTGTATGTGTGGTGGGGGAATGAGCCTGGATGGCGTGGCTCAGCTGTTGAGCATTGAACTATGAACAAGGAGGTCACGGTTTGATTCCTGGTCAGGGCACATGCCTGCGATGCGGGCTTGATCCCCAGTAGGAGGCCTGCAGAAGGCAGCCAATCATCATTGATGTTTCTATCTCTCTCCCTCTCCCTGCCTCTCTGATATCAATAAAAATTTTTTTAAAAAATTATAACAACCAACATAACAATAGCTGTCAAATGTGAATGAATCAAAATTATACCAATTTTTAAATCAGATCTGCAAAAAATATTATATATTTGTTGGTGTGCTGCAGAATTTTAATAATTTGTTTATGTACGCCGTGAGATGAAAAAGTTGAAAATTGCTGGTCTAGGATAAGTGCAGGTGTAATTTTCATAAATACTACCTAAAAGTTTGCCTAAGTGGTTGGACAAATTTATACTACCACCAGCAATGTATGAGGGTTTTTCTTACTATATCTCTGTTCTAACACTTGGAGTGGTCTCTCATTTTAATTTTAGCCACTGTGGTGGATGTTTTGTGGTTTTAATTTCAATTCTTAGATAATAATGTTTATTACCTATGTGAACATCCTCTTTTATGAAGTACTTGGTCATCCTTGGCTATTTTTTAAGTTGAGTCATTTATTAATTTTTTATTATTGTTAGTTTAGTGAGAGTTTTTAACATATTCCAAATATGAGTCCTTTGTAAGGTATATTTATTGTGAATTATTTTCTTCTAGTATGTCTTATTCACTCTCTTAATGATAATTTTTGATGATAAGATATTGCTAATTTAATGTTGTACAGTTAGCAATTTTTAGTTAATTTTTGTGTGTGCCTGGAAAGTCAGGAAGGCTTAGGATAGAAGCACAGATAGATGAATTGGGCTTGAATATGATGAGGGGCACCTCTTTTGAAAGGAGAAAGAGAGAATATGTATAGATATGTGATTTGCAAGATAGGTGGGAGGAAGCTGAAAGACTTCCTTTTACTTTTCTTCTGTGAAATAGCAAGGAAGATCATTTGCTGACAGGGAGGAAGACAGAAGATTGTATGTAGAGAGTGGAAAAGATTTTAAATAATTTATAGAATAAGAAAGCAATTTGACCAGAGAAACTTAGCAGGACAGCTGTTGGGAGGGGTTCAAGGTTAATGTTACTTGGTTATCATAAATTTGCTTATTGTTGAAATCTCTCTAGAAGTAAATGTGCAAATTATTGTCTTGTAGGTACATCTAAGCTACCATATTCTAAAAAGTCTTTTCAAAATAAGTTTTCTCACATACACATATTTCATTAAGTCTGAATATTCTAACTTAATATGAAAATATCCTTTGATACAGGATATTATTATGCTTAGAAATCTTAAGAAAAGTCTTTATTTTAATTTCTCTAGAATACATAATCTCTTGTTTTATCCGTAGTGAAGAAGAAAAATAACTTTATTATTATTTAAATGATTAATCATTAGCTGCTTAAAAGTAATTATAAAGTTAATTCAGGTTTTTCCTACTAAATTTTTTTAATATGTTTTTATTTATTTCAAAGAGAAAGGGAGAGGGAGAGGAAGATAGTAACATCAATGATGAGAGAGAATCATTCATCAGCGGCCTGCTGCAAGCCCCTCCTGGGGACTGAGCCTGCAACACGGGCATATTGAACCATTACCTCCTGTTTCATGGATCGATGCTCAACCACTGTGCCACACAGGCTGGGCCAAAATTTTTATGTATATACATATATCTTATTATACAATCCTTAGGTGAGTTTTCCTACTGTATATTTCTTTATATTTCTTTAATTGTCAGGTTTAGAATAGTAATAATTTACATTTACATAAACTTGAAAATTTACCAAGTATTTTCTTCTGTCTTGCCTAAATTCATGCAATTTTATGCTATATAACTAGAACATAAACTCAATTATTTTTATTCTAATCTAGTGCTATTTCCTCTATACACAGGGGGAATAATAATACATTTTTTGTCAGACTGATTTAATTATCCTGGAAAATTTGAATTATATTTATTGATGCATATGTTTTCATTTGAACATGAAGATACAGTATTTTTCCCTTTTATGTTTCATTAATATTTTGTATAAACTTATTAGTCAGATGATTAAAAGCAGTGGACAAGTATTGTTTTTTAATCCTGAAATCATTCTTTTTCTTATGTTTTTTTGGGTTTTTTTTGGAAAAGAAAAGAATACTATATGATATGTATGTGATTTTACCCTAGTTTATTAGTTTTGTAAATGTAGATTCTTTTATTTCAGTTTCATTTTTTTCTAGAGTGAGGCATACCTAAAATTGTAAGAAGGAACATAATGTTAAATGTTTAAGAAATTGAACCTCTACAGTTCAATTCCATCTATATTTTAGGAAATAATTTCAAAATTTGAAGATATGATTCATGGTTTAATGTTTTATGTAAATTAATACTGGCTGAGATTCAAAAATAAATAGCAGCACTAATAAAGACAGATTGTTCATATTTTTTCATGACCTACATGAAATGTTTTTGTTTTTGTTACACTATTACATCACTTAAATGACAGTTGAAATATTGCTTTAAAAATCTCCTTAAATCTGAAAAATCAAAACAAGAGCATTTTAAATTTAAATCCATGTAAAAGATTTGAGCAGATATTTCTTCAAAGATGACAAGTGCATGAAAAGATATTCAATTTCATTAGGAAATACAAATCAAAGCCACAATAGGTTTCTATAATATGCCCAGTAGAATTGCAGTGATAAAATAGATAATAATAAATGCTGGAAGGATATGGTATCATTTGAACTCTTATATATTGTTGGTGGGAATGTAAGCCTGTGCAGTCGCTTTGGGAAGGGTTTAGCAGTTTCTCAAAATGTTATGCATGGAACTAACCCAGCAATTTCACTCCTCAAAATATATCCAAGGGAAATGAAAACATGCCCACACAAAGCCTTGTAGATGAATGCTCATAGCAGAATTATTTTTCATAGCCAAAAAGTAGACGCGATCCAAATGTCTATCAACTACTGAATGAATAAACAAAACGGTACATCCATACAATGAAATATTATTCAGCAATAAAAAGGGATGAAATCCTGACACATATTACAACATGCATGAAACTTGAAAGCATTATGCTAAATAAAATACCATGTATTATATGATGACATTAATTTAAAAAATATGCAGCATAGGCAAATATATGAAAATAGATTACTGTTGCCTATATCAAAGGGAAATTGCACCAGACAAGCTAAATAGGCAAGGAAGATTTTATTTAAAACTATTGCAGTAGAGGAGAGAGACTGAAATAAAAGGTGAAAGGATTGTTAAATGCTGGGGTGAGCTAGGGATGTACTGGAGGACGTTTGGGGGAAGTCCCTCAGTGTGATCAGGCTATCTATGTTTGCTAATATAGTTAGGCTCCTCCCCTCCCACAGAGATAGGGAGATAGGGCACTATCTCCTTTGATGTTTATATTTCAAGGTGATGACTTCCAGGTCCTTGAGAAAGAGATTTCTTGGTTGTAAAACTGATAAGAGACTGGAAGGAGATTTATCTACATTTCAAAAGGATAGAGAAAGAATTTGCAATGATACATTTTCTAAAGTAGATATTCTATGAAAAGGGGGGTCAAGGGTCTATAGTCAGGAAGAAACCTACCTATAGTCTAGTCAAGCTGAGGGGGTAAGGTCAGTCATATTGATCACCTAGGACCTGGGAGAGGGTTTGAGTGAGAACAAGTCACTGCTACTGGGTAAGAATGAAGCTTTGTTTTGGAGTAAGGAAATGGTCTGGAACTGATTGTGATAACTGTTGCCCACCTCTGTGAATATATTAAAAACCATTGAATGGTACACATTAAATGAGTAAATTATGTTAATTATATCTCAATAAAACTATTTTAAAAATAGTAGCTTGTATAATTATTTGGGTGTATAGTCCTACTTATTACTAGTGTTTCTTTACAAAATTACTGTAAGAACAAAAGGGCATGTACTTGCAGTTGATTATAATTTTTGTCTATAACATATTTGTCTTTGATTCTGAAGAAATTTTACAGGGTTCTCACTACTTGACTCTAGATGCAGTTTAGTGTTTGTTGAGCATCGTTTTGTCTTCTTTTATACTGCTGAGTACCAGCCAGAACGGTCTGCCTGTCAACATTGTTGCTTCATGATCATCTTATTGGATTTGCAGAACAAATTAGGACCCATATCCCATGTGACATATGCACTCAGACAAATGATATAGTGTATAACCAAGACTTGGGTCCAAAATCCTTGCATGACCTCCAACTCTAATTCATTCAACACATACACATGGGGACCTTAAAAATTCCAATGCCTTTTTAACACAGATTTGATTAAAGGTCAGACCTGAGTAACGAGTTTTGTTTTTCCTTTGCCTGAGAAAAAGGTTATATTTGACAATTTAGCATCATTTGACACATTTGACCTCTTAGAAATCCCTTTTTTGCATATTTACATAAAAGCAAATTTTTCTTATTTTTCTTCTACTAGACAAGCTATTTCACCTCTCTTTTGCTGAACCTTTTTTTTTTTCAGATTTCTACACAGATTTTGTCCTAACACCATACTCTTCTTCTTTCTTTTTTTTTAAATATATTTTTATTGATTTCAAGGAGGAAGGGTGAGGGAGAGAGAGTTAGAAACATCAATGAGGAGAAAGCATCATCGATCAGCTGCCTCCTGTATGCCTCCTATTGGGGATGGAGCACACAACCTGGGCATGTGTCCTTGACCAGAATCAAACCTGGGACCCTTTAGTCCCCAGGCCAATGCTCTATCCACTGAGCCAAACCTTTTAGGGCTCTTCTTTCTTTATGTACATTTCTTCACTATGTGTACTTTATGGATATTCAATTCAATTTTGCTAACTAATGATAATAGCCTATCTAATAAAAGAGTAATATGCAAATTAACCATCACTCCACTATACCCACAAGCCATGCCCACCAGCAAATCAGAAGAGAGTATGCAAATTAACCCAACCAAGATGGCTGAGGCCATGGAGAGAGCAGGAGGCTTGGGTTTCCCTGGTAATGGAGGAAGCCAAGTTTTCCATACACCTTGGCCGGCCTAGGCCTCCACTTAAGGCTACAAAGTTTCAATTATAGAGATGAATAAATCCCAACAAAAATGGCTGCGGCAACGGAGAAAGCAGGAGGCTTGGCTCCACTCAAGGCTACAAAGTTTGAATTATAGAAGATAAATAAATCCCAGATACCAGGGCCTCCACTTGGGTCGCCAGGGGGTGTGGCCAGCCTGCAAACCACCACAGGACCTTTGCCCAGGCCGCCCCACACCCCAAGGGAACCTCCACCCTGATCCGGGACACCCTTCAGGGCAAATCAGCTGCCACCCACCTGTGCACCAGGCCTCTATCCTATCTAATAAAACAGTAATATGCAAGTTGACCATCACGCCAACACACAAGATGGCTGCCCCCATGTGGTCAAAGATGGCTGCCCCCATGTGTACACAAGATGGCTGCCACAGATGGCCAGCAGGGGACGGCAGTTGGGAGGGACCAGGCCTGCAAGGGAAGGCAGTTGGGGGCAATAAAGCCTGCAGGGGAGGGAAGTTAGGGGTGACCAGGCTGGCAGAGGAGGGAAGTTGGGGGCTACCCGGCCTGCAGGAAAGGGCAGTTGGGGGGGACCCAGGCCTGCAGGGGAGAGCAGTTAGGGGTGACCAGGCCTCCAGGGGAGGGCAGTTAGGGGTGACAGGCCTGCAGGGGAGAGCAGTTAGGGGTGACCAGGCTGGCAGGGGAGCAGTTAGGCATCAAGCAGGCTGGCAGGGGAATGGTTAGGGGGTGATTAGGCTGGCAGGCAGAAGTGGTTAGGGGCAATCAGGAAGGCAGGCAGGTGAGCAGTTAGGAGCCAGCAGTCCCGGATTGTGAGAGGGATGTCTGACTGCCCGTTTAGGCCCGATCCTAACGGGATTGGAGGTTTGCAGGCTGGCCAAGCCCGCCAGCACCCTCCTTACAGGATCAGGCCTAAACAGGCAGTTGGACATCTCTTGAGGGGTCCCAGATTCGAGAGGGTGCAGGCTGGGCTGAAGGACACCCCCCCCCTGTGCACGAATTTTGTGCACCGGGCCTCTAGTGTATGTAATAAGGAGAAATGGTCATCATTTACTTTCACTTAGATAGAGACCAAATAAGAATAAATTTCTTTAGCTATGAATTTAATTCATTATTTATTAGAAGTCTTTTTAAAGTTTTTTTTTTCATGGAACTAGAAAACAGTTAATAAAGTGATGTGATATGAAAGAAATTTTTCTAATGAATGTATAAGAGAAGCATCTTCCCATTAACTAACTTTTTAAACAAAAGTATGACAGTATAGTATTAAAAATATCAATAAATTTATCTATTCATTTATTCATTCAGTAAATATTTATTAACCCTTTGCACTCGCTTGGTTTTTTCTCGATTCCTTTATTCTAATGCTAACCGTGTCGAGTCACACTCGACATCCAAGTGCAAAAGGTTAAATGCCTCATATGAGAGGATCTGTTTCAAGAACTAGAGATACAGCTGTGAATAAAATGGGGGGAAAAATCTGCAACTATGGATTCTATATTATACTGTTGAAGAGACAAGGACAAAAAAAGAAACAAAACAAATAAATATATAGTATTCTGTAAGGTGATAAGTATTATGGAGAAAAATAAAACAAGACAGGGGTAATAGAATGCCTTAGTGGGGGTTACGATTTTTAAAATGATGGCCTGGAAGAACCTGTTTGAAAAGGGAACATTTGAACCTATTATTATTGAACCTACAACAAAGTAAACTTTACAGATATATTTCTAGGTGAAGTGAATTTTAAGCAGAGGGAAAGACAGTGCAAAGGCCCCGAGACAGGCCTCATGTAAATACATGTTTAATGTGTTTGAAAAACAGCAAGAACACCAGTGTGTCTAGGGAAAAGTGAGTGAGAAGGGGAGTAGGAGGAAATGAAATCAGAGAGGTAGCAGGTTCATGGGGAGCTATGTAGGCAATTTTAAAACTTTACCTTTTAATTTTTGTAAATATGCATATAGATATTTATTAGAGGATTTTGTGTAGAGCAGTAGTTTGATCTGTTACATTTTTAAAGGAGCACTCTTGCTTTTATGTTGAGGATCAATTTTAAGAGGGTAAGAGTGAAAGCAGGGAGACTTGGTGGGAGATCATTGCAATAATGTAGGGCAAGAGATGGCAATGGTTGATGGAAAAGTATTGAGAAGTGGCCAGTGTCTGGATATATATGAAAAGTAGATGTGAATGGTTTGAATGCGGAGTATGAGAGAAAGAGAGGTGTCAGGATAACTTCAACTATTTTATTATGCAATAACGAGAAAGATGAGTTTTCTTTAACTGACATAGGATGAGTGTTTTGGGAGGTAAAACACAGAGATGGTTAGAGCCATGTTAATTGTGAAATGACTATTAGAGAGATTGAGAATGCAATTGAATCTCTGAGAATGCAGTTCAAAGAAAAGGACTCAGTATGAGATTTACAGTTGGGAATCATCACTATATCTCTATCTATCTATATCTATCTATCTATCTATCTATCTTCATATATTATTTATGAATGAGATCTCCAAGAAAAGACTTGGCAGAGAGGCAAGTAACCCAACTATTGAGAGTCAGAAAAGAGACAGAGATAGCCACTATGAGAGGAAGCAACCAAAATGTATGGTATCCTGGAAGCCAAGTGAATAAAATCTATCAAGATAGAAATAAGCAATTATGTAAATACTAGAGGCCTGGTGCATGAATTAGTGCACAGATGGGGTCCGTTGGCCTGGCCGGTGATCGAGAACTATCGGGGGGGATGGCCAGCTGAGGGAGGGGCCATGGGAGGTTGGCTGTGGGAGTGCACTGACCACCAGGGGGCAGATCCTGCATTGAGTGTCTGCCCCCTGGTGGTAAGTATGTGTCATAGCGACTGGTCGAACAGTCGTTCAGTCGCTCTGGTTGTTTGGTCATAACGGTCACTTAGGCTTTTATATATATAGACTAGAGGCCTGTTGCAGGAAGATTCCTGCAAGAATAGGGCTTCCTGCCCTAGCCGGTTTGGCTCAGTGGATAGAGTGTCAGCCTGCGGACTGAAGGGTCCCAGGTTCGATCCTGGCCAAGGGTACATGCCTGGGATGTGGGCTTGATCCCCAGTGGGGGGCGTGCAGGAGGCGGCTGACCAGTGATTCTCTCTCATCGTTGATGTTTCTATCACTCTATCCCTCTCCCTTCCTCTCTAAAATCAATTAAAAATATATAAATAAAAAAAAAGAATAGGGCTTCCTGTGACCATCTCTGCCATCCCCTCTGCTTCCCTCCCATCTCCACCGCCCCGCCTGCTTCCATCCCATCTCCACTGCTCCGCCTGCTTTCCTCCCGTCTCAGCTGCCCCACTTGCTTCTCTGCAGCTTCGTTCCCTTCTGCAGTGCTTGGCTTCCTTCTACGCGGTCTTCAGTCTTTGCTCTGCTCCTGGATATGCAAATTAACCACCATCTTGGTTGGGTTAATTTGCATACTTGCTCCTGATTGGCTGGTGGGCATAGCGGAGGTACGGTCAATTTGCATGTTTCTCTTTTATTAGTGTAGATAGCTGAGAGATCAAGAAAGATAAGAAATAAGAATTGACCACGAAATTAAGCAACTGGTGTCTTTGAAACAATAGTTTTGGTTTTGCTGGAAACTCAATTATATATTGACTTAAAGAGAGAATAAGAGAGGAATTTAAGTAAAGATAACTTAGATTTGTTTTTATTTTTGTTTTGTTTGCTAAAAGGGGAGAGACATATATATGATTAGATTGATAACTACAAGAGTTCTTAAACCTCTTCAAGGGTGCCTGTCACCAAGTGTTTTAGTTTTCATGAGTGTACTGGAAATAAATTGTAATCAGAAGATCCATCAGAACCATGATCTCAAAAAGTTACTTCTCAAAAAGATGCTTGTTAGTAGCCTTGATAAGTGGAAAACTGTGGAGTAAGATGCCAGATTCTAAGAAAGATGATTTGGGTTACTACACTGAAGAACCCTGTCCAGAAAAGTTACTAGTATAGGATAAGGAGAATATGACTGTATTGTGAATTAAGTCCATTATGATCACCAACCCAGGTCAAAGAAGTGGGGACATAGCTGTATTTCACATTATTTAACTATTTTTTTTCTCACTCTTTTTTTACCCATTTTCTTTTTTTAAAAAATATATTTTATTGATTTTTTTACAGAGAGGAAGGGAGAGGGTTAGAGAGTTAGAAACATTGATGAAAGAGAAACATCGATCAGCCGCCTCCTGCACACTCCCTACTGGGGATGTGCCTGCAACCAAGGTACATGCCCTTGACCAGGATCGAACCTGAGACCCTTCAGTCCCCAGGCCAACGCTCTATCCACTAAGCCAAACCGGTTAGGGCCATTTTCTTATATGAACACTGGTTGTGGTTAATATTTTAGGTTTTAGACAGGAATATGATTGAATGAACGTTCTGTGGGACTTTTATGTATCTCCTGTGTTTGGGACACACCTGTCACCTAGGTCAAGACAACAGTGTATGCTGAGAAACAGAAGGACGAACTGCCATATATCTTCTTTTGTCCTTTTAGATTTACTCTCCCCCTGCTCACCTTCCTGGAAAGTGTACCTATAGAGGTTATCTCAGCAGGCTGTCTTGTCCTCTCACTTCCAATTGAAATTAGCCAATGAAAATTTCTGAAAGATGTTCAGAAGGAAAGCAGACAGACACATTGGGTATTTAGTGCATGAGTCCTTTCCCTATGGAGTTCCTCAAACAAAGATTGTCACACTACTAACTTTTAAAATACTCTCTTTAATAAACTATCCTCAATTTTTACTAATTGAATATGCCATCTGTTTCTTGCTGGCATCTTGATTTATACATTAACTATGATATATTTTTGTTTACATGGGGCTTAATTATATATCTATGTTAGTCATATGACCTATAGCATTGTATTAAGTATGAAGCTAAGTGAAGAAATATTTTGGCCACAGAAAATATTCCAAATCTTGAAAGCTTTCAAATTAACTGCTACCTTAGGAAAACTGAATATAATATGATCTGGTAAGGTCAGTCATAATAGATTATAACATTCTTCCAGGAAAACCAAGTATTTTTTTAAGAAGCCTTTATATTAACTTACATATTATCCTATTGATGAACAAGAATGATAAATGAATTATCTATATTTGCATTTTTTCTGATCATCCTAATATATAAAAACCCAGGGTCTGTAATGACCGAAGACTCAACCGAATGCCAGGCTACGTGCGCAGCAGGCTCCAGTGGGCAGGGACTGGTGAGCGAGCTGAACTGCTGACCTCTCAGGGAGAGAGAGAGGCGGGGCTGATCAGTGGTTACCACAGCTGCTGGCGAGGCCCAGAGAGAGAGAGAGAGAAGCAGGGTCTGATCCGCAGCCTTGAGGAGCCTGCTTTTCTCTCTCTCGGGGCCTCGCCAGCAGTGCCTCTCTCTCTCCAAGAGATCAGCATTTCAGCCCGCTCATCAGCAGCCTGGGGTGGCTGTTGATTAGCCCCGCCTCTCTGATCTGGCCCAGAAATAGGCCCGGAGATGCTGACTGGCATAGAAACCAACCAATCAGAACCAAATCTGGGTGAAATGTGAGGAGCCAATGGCTGCCTAAGAGGCGGAGCTTTTGACGCTGACTGGCATAGAAACCGGCCAATCAGAACCAAATCTGGGTGAACTACGAGGAGCCAATGGCTGCCTAGGAGGCGGAGCTTCTGACGCTGACTAGCATAGAAACCAACCAATCAGAACCTAATCTGGATGAACTGCAAAGGCAGAACCTAAGGTGGGGGCTGAAGAGGAGTTTTAATGGCAACAGTTGTTTAGTGTAAGGTGTAAGAAAGCGGTTGAATTTTTTAATGACTGGTTTGGCAGTATAGTGCATATGGCTGGCTATCAGTCCAGATATAGGGAATATGTATTTTTGTCTGCCAAGAGCATCTCCTCCTGCTTAAAAAGGCTCCCCCCCCCCATTTAAGCAATCCTATCTTATATAATCTATCTATACTAATAAAAGGGTAATATGCTAATTAGCCCAGGTCAACAGGCCAGCTTTAGGACGTCTGACTTCCTTCCAGACAAAGCCATGGTGGTGGGGGCCAAGGCAGAGGCAGTTAGGGGCAATCAGGCAGGCAGGCAGTGGTTAGGAGCCAGCGGTCCCAGATTGTGAGAGGGATGTCAGGGATCTGGCCTAAACCAGCTGTCGGTCATCTCCCAATGGGTTCCCGATTGGAGAGGGTGCAGGCTGGGCTGAGGGGACCCCCACACACAAATTTCATGTACCAGGCCACTAGTATGGAGATAAAAGTCATGTATATACCTAATGTACCTTAATAGTAGTTAGCTTAGCACATTATTTTTAAAAAACTAACACTTCTATTAATCAATGTTACATCTCCAAATATAAAACTAGATCCCAAAGCAAATATTTTTTAAATAAAATTAAGATGATGTTCTTTTCTGATTAAATATTTCATCTTCACTGTTTTGTCCTCAGGTTATGGCACAGTGAATGACCTACTTTTCATGAATTAAAATAAACTGAAAATATTTATTGAATGAATGAAACCTAGTTTTAAACGCCTATTAAAAAAATCACATAATGAATTCAAGAATTCATATCACAATCCATGAGCTTTAAAAGTTTTCATTCAAATAAAGGAAATAAAAGTTACTATGCTTTCCAGTTTCCTCAGGGTAATCTTGAAAAGGAAAATGAGGTCGGGGGGCTTGCAACCTAGTTCAGTATCTGGTTAAAACTGTAGTCTTACTTCCCCACTCTGATTGATTTGGGCGGAGTTTCGGAGCCTAACTCCAGGGCCCTGACACAGCTGCCTTGGGCAGAGCTGCTGAGCATGCCCCCACGGCCTCACCAAGACTGACTTGGGCCGAGCTGTGGGGACCCTCAGGGGCCTGCTACAGGAGGAGATATATAGGTCAGAGCCTCCCCATGAGTTCAGTTCAGGATTTGGATCCAGAATTCCCCTGGATTAGCAGATCTATGAACTAAAGGTTAAACTTTAAAGTTTAAAGGTTAAACTTTCATCCTTCAGAGTGCTGGCTGATCGTTCTCCTGTGCATTCTGCCACAACAATCTCAGTTTATACCTCTGTTCCTGGCTTAATTACTAAGGTGCCCCCTTTCATTCTCAAAGGTGGCCTTGTTAGGGCAATGAATTATATGCTATCCCTAGAGATAATGCGCATAAACCAGTATCTAAAATATAATGTGGCAAGTAATTAGTATTATTAATAAATACAAAGCAAGTACCATTGTGTGAGTTCAATTCTCTCTGATGATCAGGGAAGGCTTCAAAGCAGAGGTAGCAGTTATGGCAGATCTTCAAAAAAAGAGAAATATTTCAGCAAAGATGAAAGGTGGTTTATTCAAAATTTACTTTATGACATTAAAGTTTGAATGTAGATTAAAATGTATTTTTTTCTATAACAAATGTGGCTTTCTTACTGAGCCTTCACCCACTGTTCAGTGGGGAAAATTTTACATTTTAGTTCTATCTAGGTTTAGCTTTCTCCTATTTAGATAATTTAATCAAGATACTGATACACTAGGAAAAAAATGCTCCATCTCATATTTTTAGTCTTCCAGTAAGATGAGTATTTACTGCAAAGTATTTACAATGTTTTAACATGGTCTATTTTTTATAAAAGTTTGCAGAGTAATATATTTAACCCTGATTTGTTAAGATCACTGTATTTTTCTACTCCAACAATACTTCCCTTGCACTTTTCCTCATCTTTAGTGAAAGAAGATTGACTGCTGGCATTTTGGGGTTCCACCAAAGGCGGGAGAATTTGAGTTGGGACTACATTTATACCCCTGTAGAATTCTGTTAGTACTACCCATCCGAGTGTAGGAATGGCTTCCCAGACTACTGCTGCTGTCCACTGTGACAACTCACCCTACTTTATGACAAGGGGATACAGGGAAAGAGGATATAATCCTAATATATAAAAAGCCAGGGGCCGTCACGACCTAAACAACTGGATAGACGACCAAACAGCAAGATGTGTGGGGCAACAAGGCTGGCAGGGGGGTTAGTGAGGGATGACCAAACAACTGAACAGCAGGCTGCATGGGTTGCCCAGTCCAGCAGGGGGGATAGTGAGGGACGACCAAATGACTGAACAGCAGGCTGCATGGGGCAGGGAACCAGACCCATGCTGCGATGGGACTGGATGCTACCCGAGGGGTCCTGGATTGTGAGAGCATGCAGGCTGGGCTGAGAGACCCCCCTGAGTGCACGAATTTTTGTGTACCAGATCTCTAGTATCTATATAAGAGTATTTACATGTTTATGCATATGAATAAAACATCAAATTTTTATCTGCCCTTTGTATAACTTACAGCTTAACACTCAAATTACACATGTGATTTATTTTATTTTTAATAATATTTAACAAAAATAAATTAAAATTATGTGGGTTATACTACCAAATGACAACAGAATTTAAATGTATCTTACAAAAACATACTGTCATTCTAATTTTTGCCTAAAAGTAAAATATTAATAACATTCTTCAGTTTATCACATTTTCTATGATAAGAAGAAAAGGAAGGGTTCTGTCTTATCTTTAAAATGATTTTCAATCACTGCAACTATTTTTAACTTTTAAAATTCTGTTATATATTTGCTCTATTAGGGTAATGAGGCAGTTAATTTTCTTTTTTTTTCTTTTTTTAATAAATCTTTATTGTTCAGATTATTACAATTGTTTCTCCTTTTTCTCCCCAATTTCTCCCCACCACCCGGTTCCCACCGCCCCTCTGTCCTTACCTCCCCCCCGTTGTCCTTATCCATAGGTGTATGATTTTTGTCCAGTCTCTTCCCGTACCCCCCACAAAGACACCCTTTCCCCCCTGAGAATTATCAATCCACTCCCATTCTATGCCTCTGATTCTATTATGTTCACCAGTTTATTCTGTTCCTCAGATTTTTAATTCACTTGATTTTTAGGATCACTTGTTGATAGATATTTATTTGTTGTTCATAATTTTTATCTTTACTTTTTTTCTTCTTTTTCCTCTTTTTAAAGAATACCTTTCAGCATTTCATATAATACTGGTTTGGTGGTGATGAACTCCTTTAGCTTTTTCTTATCTGTGAAGCTCTTTATCTGACCTTCAATTCTGAATGATAACTTTGCTGGGTAGAGTAGTCTTGGTTGTAGGTTCTTGCTATTCATCACTTTGAATATTTCTTGCCTTTCCCGTCTGGCCTGCATAGTTTCTGTTGAGAAATCAGCTGACAGTCATATGGGTGCTCCCTTGTAGGTAACTAACTGTTTTTCTCTTGCTGCTTTCAAGATTCTCTCTTTGTCTTTTGCCCTTGGCATTTTAATTATGATGTGTGTTGGTGTGGTCCTCTTTGTATTTCTCTTGTTTGGGGTTCTGTGCTCTTCCTGAACTTGAAGTCTATTTCTTTCACCAGGTGGGGTAAGTTTTCGGTCATTATTTCTTCAAATAGGTTTTCAGTATCTTGCTCTCTCTCTTCTTCTGGCACCCCAAAAAATCGGATATTGGTATGCTTAAAGCCATCCCAGAGGCTCCTTACGCTATCCTCACATTTTTGGATTCTTCTTTCTTTCTGCCTCTCTGGTTGGGTGTTTTTTTCTTCCTCATATTCCAGATCTTTGGTTTGACTCTTCGGGTATGGTGGTCTACAGTTGAGTGTCTGTATATTCTTTATTTCAGACAGTGTATGCATAATTTCTGACTGGTCCTTTTCCACTTTTTTGGTATTCTCATTAAGGTCCTTGAAGGTCTCTTCAAGTTTCTCAGCGGTTTTTAGAAGATTCTTGAGTAACCTTATAAATGGGGTTCTGAACACTGTGTTGTCCATTAGTTTGCTTTCCTCCATCCCTCCGACTCATGACATACTTCGGTGTCTCCACATTTTGGCTGCCTCCCTGAGTTGATGGAGTGGCTTTGTGTGGTCAGTGACCTATAGGGGCTGGCAGCTCAGCTTCCCCAATCACTCAAGGTGGTCACTCTTGGTACACCCCTTTGTGGGCTGAGTGGAAAGTCTTGGGGCAGTTAAAAGCCTTGATTGCTGTTGGTAAACTGGGAGGAATTGACCTCCAGGCCAATTGGCTGTGAGGACCTGCTGTGTCAATAACGGAAGAATTGCTGTGCTGGAGACACAGTAGGGTTTTGGTGCTCACTGAGTCTTCCTCTTGAATGTGTCCCTTATGAGAGTGGTTGAAATCTGGTGTCATCCACACCGACCACTAGATACCCTAGTGTCTGGATCTCCAATGGGGTGCAGGTCTGAGGCCTCCCAACAGGAGCTACAGCAAGAGCTACAGTTTTCTCCTCTTTGCTTGGGCGGTTTTGAAGCAGTCTGACTGGAGCTGCAGTTAATTTGGTTGAGCTGCCACAGAACAGGCCATTTATATGTAAAAGCCACTGTGTGGAGCCTGGGTGGGTTTGTAGAATGTGCGGGGCTGGGTCTCAGGGTGGGGCGGGGTCTCAGGGCATCACTAGGCTAGGGCATGGCAAACGGCGATGGCTGCTGTCAGCCATCTCTGCCTTTCCCCGTTGCCAAGTCCCCGTGTCCCGCGCTCCAGCGCAGCAAACCCTGATTGCTGGGCGCACCTCTGCAGAAAAGTCACTCTCACTCTCCAACCGATGGCCGAGAGTCCAGCTTCTCCCGTAGGCGTCTGGGTCCCCCGTGTGTCCCCAGAAACTGGAGTTCAGAGTGATCGGGAGTTTGTCTCCCTTTGGTTTGAAGAAAAGCCATGCGCCCAGTTGCCCGCCGCCAGCCCGCTTCGTGCGTGCCTCCGTACCTCAGCTCTCCAGCGTTTGCACTCCCTTCTCTTCTTAGTTGTAAATCTACCACTCAGCCAGCTTTCCTGTGGTTCTGGGTGGTAGACGTTTTGTTTTTTAGTTTTATTTTTGAAATTGTTGTGCGAGGCGGCAGTTTAGTTGTTTAACTTTGCCACCATCTTGGTTCCTTTTAATTTTCTTTATGATCAAGGATCTGGAGGTTACATGGTCTAGGTCTATACAAGGATGTCTTCATTTTTGTGCTTCTTCTCTCTTCTTTTCCTTCCATCCTTGGCATACACCTTTGAAGAAGCTGCTGCACTTCTGATCATCATGTTCACATTCTAAAGAGGAGGAAGGAAAAAGGGGAAGGTCATATGTAAAAGTACTTTTTTAAAAGAGATTTTGACTTTTCACTCAGGATGTAAAGCTTGAGATGTCATTCCACATTCTACTGGCCAGAACGTTACATCCTGACCAACTCTGCAAGGAGACTGGAGTAATGAGTATTTTCTTATTTTGCTTCCCAGTCTCTAGAGTAGAGAAAAGTAGAGCATATTTCAATGAGTTCTGAGTGAGCCATCTGCCACACTGACATGCAGCTGTCTCTTGGCACAAATTCAAACTTAAAGGAACTTCGAAAATACCCTTACCTATCTACATTCAAAATTATAAATTATATTGTAATCATAATTCTTTATTTGTAGTAAATGTTTGTGATTTGGGGTAATAAGTATAACTAGTGCAGTACCACTTACATACTATGTGGCATCTAGTATAATTAAATACTAATTCTGATCTATTATGACAAAAGTTTCTTCATGATTAGGATGATAATTCTTAGACAAACCATAGTAAGCTAACAATATTTTCAGGTATAATAAAATGTCATTGTGTGCAGTATTAATTTTCTCCCAGGAAACAAAGGCAATTGATTTTCAATTGAAATTCCTTTTCACTTGAGCTTCAGTGAAAAATTTGTTTGGTCAGCACATCCAAAAGAATACAAAAAGAAAAAGAAAAAGGCAAAACTCATGAATGAGAATGAACTTGATTCAAGAGAACATTATATTTAGTTCTTTTATTTTCTTTAAGTAAAGTTCTTTATTATAGCTACAGTTCAAGTTATACTGTTTCTGATTATGTACTATAACTATTGCAGGATAAGAAATTTGAGGATAAGGGTCAGATGGCATTATTGGAGCTTTTTTTAAATTTATTTTACAATAACAGACACCTGGCATATGTTTACAAATGAAAAAATTAATTTGTCTAAATGGGGAAATATATGTATTTCATATAATTACTATGAGGAGGAAAAATCCTAAAATCAAGTTTTGAAACAAATACAATTAAGTTTTCATAAGAAAATAAATATCCCAAAATAAGACTTGATGGGCAGTTTGAGAACTTTTACCTAAATATACAGAAATTACCCATTCGGAAAATATTTATGGAGTATTTACATCAAGCATGTCAAACTTGTGGCCCGTGGGCCGCATGCCTCATTTATTTGGCCCATGTTAGCCTTTGAGTTTGACATGCTTGATCTACATTATATTAAGGAATAATACTAGGTGATGAGAATACAGTCATAAACAAGATAGATGTTAAGGTATTTGAACCATATTTATATAGTTCAACCTAGAGAGGATGAGATTTCTATGTACAATAGTTTAAAGGCCAATAACTACGAGCCGTTAGCTTCTGTAATCAAGAATTCAGTCTTGCTGGGATGGCTCAGTGGTTGAGCATCAACCTGTGAACCAGGAGGTTATGGTTCAATTCCTGGTCAGGACACATGCCCAGGTTGCAGGCTCGATCCCCACTGTGGGGCATGCAGGAGGCAGCCGATCAGTGATTCTCTCTCATCATTGATGTTTCTATCTCTCTTCCTCTCCCTTCCTCTCTGAAAGCAATAAAAATATATTTTAAACAATTAAAAAAATAAAAGAATTCAATCTGGGTGGTAGTTCCATCATTCCAGAAGACCTATGCTCTAGTGGTAGCTTCAATAAGGGCTTTGGATATCTGTATATTGAACAACTAATGGTTTTCTAATTAGCATACGATTCTCAGTGGAGAACATTCAAGAAATATCCATTGTGTTTCAGAAATACTTCTGCCGCTGCACACAAAGCATAAGACTCTAGCAAATCCTTCTCTTGTAACCTTCAGTCAGCCTCAGGCAGGGTTATGGTCAGTGCCTGAAGATGACCATAAGTGTAATAGAACAGATTGTTTTATCTGCCCTTTGGGCAAAGTGTGGTTGGCACTTCTCAAAGAACAGAGAGCTGAATTGTTTTGATTTACAGAATAGTTTGTGTCAACTGTTTTGGGCCAGCTTGCTAATGATTGTGTTTACTAGTGTCTGACATAGAGTTGGTCTGAGGTAACATTCACCCTGATCTAGCAGTACAATTGTGGAAGAGAAAGAAGACTATGGAGGAGGGTCATGCTACCATGCACTTCTTTGGAAACTGCTGTAATATAAAGCTAAAATAATAAAAGTTTAAAGCTTCTGCATGACCAAATTGTTACCCAAACAGCAAGCCAGAGTTCTTATTTCAGGTTCTTGTCCCACAAAGTTTGAAGAATAAAAATTGTGGACTAAGAGATTTGAAGCAAAAGCATGGAAATTTATTGCAAACTTATACAAAATCCCCCCTGGGGAGAAGTCCAGAAATGGGTAACTAGTGAGGTCTCTTTGTCTAAGAGTTTATAAATGCTGGCAGCTTCTTTTTCTGTTCATGCTACGTACTAATTGGACCCTTCCCCATTTTATATCCCCTTGTGTTTTTTCCCAATTGGCAGATTTCCCTCTTCCCGGCCTGGTATCAGTTCAAAGTTTCAAAGCCCACTCAGCACTCCCCCTATCTTCCGCCTTCTTTTGTGATATTTTTTTTTGCTGCCTTTTTTCTTGTAAGATAAAGATTCTGGTGGTTTGGAGCTGGCTCCGCCCATCACATACTCATTCCTTTCCCATAGACCCTACCCTAACCGCCTCTCTTATCTCTAAATCCTCTCAAAATCAAATTAGGTCAGATTACAACAAAAACTTCCCTAATCTGTGGAGTTTACATCCTGGTAAGAGAGATGAATAACACACAAATGTATATACCACATGTTACTATGTTACAAAAAAACGAAGAACAAAGCAATACTTAGAGAGATGGAGTTACATTTATTACGCACGGGTCCAGAGAAAAATGTCTCTCAAATTCTGGGCCCCAACATGCAGGAATTTTCCCTATTTATATGTTTTTACCTTCTTTGTATCCCAAATATGGAGTGTTTCCAGCCCCTTTTGCAAGTTCTTAAAGAGCCCATATGTGCTGGGCCTTGAGACCTCAACCAGAGGCCTAGCCTGGCGCCAGCACTGATAACCTTGTCTGGGGAAGGTTTAATGGCCTCTCTGAAGTGGGAGTAGTCTTAGCAAGCAAGAATTTACAGAAGCCAATTAGCAGGGTTAAAATTTCAAACAGCAGTTTTCATACAAGATGGATGCTTCAACTATTATACTATTTTATTGGGTACTCACAGAATGTCCCTAAGTAGATGATGATTGAACTAAGACCTGAATAAAATGGATTGAAGCAAGTTTAAAAAATTTCATCAGCGTAGAGTCTTGTTAGATATCATCAGGATCTGGGAGCTCTTCTTCCCAAGGTGTACCTAAACCAGGGTTGTTGGAACTACGGGTCTGCTAACCATGCAAAATGAATACCAGGCAGGAGGGAATAGTCCTAAATTCTATGGAAAGTTTTATCATCTAGTTGTGTGACCTGGAAAAAGACAGAGACTATTTTGTCCTTTATGATATGTAAACTGAAGTTGGAATATAAAGTATCTCATGTTTCTTTCAATTCTAAAATTTAAGTGATTATTATTCTAAATACTAGTATTTTAGGAAATATTGACCTTCTAGGCTTTGATATAAATGAAAGTCAAGACAAACATTTTTATAAGCACTTTGTTAACATATAATTCACATAACTTACAATTTACCCATTTACAGTGAACAATAATTTCTAGTATATTTACAGTCATGCAACCGAAAGGAGTTTTAGGGGTAAAATAGGCAGGTTTAGGGAGTTTTAGAAATAAAGAGGGTCCATGGGGGAGGACTGCAGAGATGGGGGCTTGGAGCTGCCAAAAGGCATACATCCACAGAGAAGAAAAAAGAGGTGCCACAGGATAAGGGGAGAGGAGGACATCCATTCACAGAAGAGAGGGGAAAGCCACAGGGTATGGGGAGAAAAGGGAAATAAACTTTCACAGAGGATAGAGAAATGCCGACAAATGGGAGAAAAGAGGAAAATAGATTTTCACAGGAGATAGAGAATTCTACCATTGAAAGGGGAGAAAAAGAGGGGCACACCATGTGGGTTTTGAGCTTTGAAGCTGATATTCTATGACTTGGAAGGCAGTATGAAGAAACAAAAACCTGCAGCCTTTATAAACCTTAGAAAAAAGGAGCTTAGTGGGTCACCCCCTTGGTACCCCTTCCCTACATGGGAGTCTGTACTTGCTTCCAATAAATTTCCACCCTTTTCATCTACCACCTTTTGTCCATGGCTTCATTCTTCAAATCCACCTGGACAAGAACCAGGGAAAGAAACCACCCTTGCATCCTGCTCAGGAGAAAAACCACTCAACTCACAACAGTCGCCACAATCAATTTTAGAACATACATTTTCATCATCCCCAAAAGAAACCTTATAGTCATTAGCAATCATCTTTCTTCACTTTCTCCCAAATTCCTTCACTTCCAGCCCTAGCCAACCACCAATCAACTTGCTTTCTCCAAGGATGTGCCTATACCAACCATTTAATAAAAATGGAATCATGTAATATGTGATTCTTTGTGATTTGCTTCTTTCACTTAACCTAATGCTTTCAAGGTTCATCCATGTTGGAAAATTCATCAGTACTTCGTTTCATTGCCACATCATATTCCATCAAATGTATATACATCTATTTATTGACATTTGACTTGTTTTCATTCTTGCCTACTATAAATCAGATGCAGCTATGAGCATTCATATGCATGTTTTTGTGTGGACATATTTTAGCTTTTTCTGGCTACATACCTAGGACTAGAATTACTAAGTCATGTAGTAACTATATGTTTAATCTTTTGAAGAACTGCCAGATTGTTTTCAAAGCTGTTGACATTTTACATTCTACGTGCAGTGTATGAGGTTTCAAATTTTACACAAGGTAACTAGATAAAGGTAAAGTTTTTTAATTCAAAAGGTAATCTTAGCAGTTCAGTCATCCTGGCCCCCAACTTGTTCTCAGAATGTCACAAGTTGTGCTAGAAATACAATGCATGTCTATCAGAGTTTGCTATGCAAGGATTAAAGGAGATACACTTTATAAAATACTAAATACAGAGCCTAGTGCATAGTATACATTCAAAAGTGGCATTTCTTTGTTTTACTATTAATAACAAATTTATTAATGAGTGACAGTTGCATATTGATGAAGAGCTCAGATTCTGAAGTCAGAGTCCCTAGAATTCAGACAAATATTAGCTGTATGATTGTTGCAGAAGACCAAAGAAAACCAAGCGACACTTCAAAGAGGAGGAGGGACACTGTTTAATACATCGGTGGACTCAAGGAACAGTCTTCCAAATCTGAGTGAAGGAACATGCATGTGGCTTCCCTTTATATCTCCCTGTGGTCTTTGTCCCGCAAACATGGATTATGCTTCCAGTCTTTTTCATGGGCCTTGCAAGAAGGCCCCCAGGTGTTGGGGGTCTCCAGGCCATATCTGATGGTCTGGCCCATCCTGGCACCAGCATTAATAACCCTCCCTCCAGGGCAGTGCACTGTTCACGTAACAGGTTCTGCAAGACCAGTATCTGGGAAGGAGGTAGTGACTTAATTATAGGTTATCAAGAATGTACACTGAGCTTGCTGGCATGGATTCAGATCACTAGCCTCCAAACATCAGGGTTAAATTGGAATTAGCCCTTTTTAGCCTTCTCATGATCCCGGATAAGTCATTTATCATCTCTGTGTCTCAGTTTATTCCTTTATAAAGTTGTTTTACTAATAGAACCAAGTCACAGGAATGTTTTAAGTACCTAGAAGCTCAGTAAATTTTAATATTACTTATGGGAGAATTGCTTTCAATCTCCTTAATTACCACACTGAAAGTCTCACTTTTTCAGTTTTGGAGTTGTATTTGTTTACTTGTGGGTAGAGGAATCTTGAATAGTTTGGTGTTGTGCTTCTATAATTATCTTCCAGTCTGTCACACCCTACTTGTCTCACAATTCACACCAAACAATGTCACCTAGGTCCTTAAACCAGTGGGGAAAATCCCCTATTAAGTGGCCCATTTCCTCAACCCCTGAAACAGTGCTTGATCACCAAAGAGGCTTCTAATTCTGAAAGCTTCCCTGAGGGCAACATCCCCAGGCCTGCACTTTCGTGCAAAATTGTTTCTACTTTTAGGAAAGGAGCTTTGTTTGCCCTGATAGCTCCCATGCAAATACCTATTGGCTCTCAGCTTAGATTCCAGTCAGGCTCAAATTCAGGTCAGGTATGAGAAAGGAGCAAATCAGCCTGCACAAGCATGCCAGAAGCAAACAAAAATATATCCTGAATTTTATGTATGAATTTTCTTCAAAAGCACTCAGAACAATTCACACACTTTGATTTGCTCAAACATTATTTTGATAACTCTTCTCAAGAACAACATCTCACAGTTCCATATTGCAGGACACTTTTAATGTATCATAATATTTACTCTTGACACGAATACCCTGGAACAGGTATTATTAACCCAGTTTGCACTTGAGGAAACGAAGTGTAAGATAACTAACAGAAACAGGCAGATGTAGAGAATAGAGAGAATCAGGACTTGGATCTATGCCTACCTAGTAACCCAACAGTAGATGGATATACCAATCCTATCTAATAATAGACAAATATGCAAATTGACCATACCTCCGACACGCCCACAAGCCACGCCCACCATCCAATCAGAGCGAGTATGCAAATTAACCCAAACCAAGATGGCTACAGCCACAGAGAACAAGGTTTCCTAGGTAACAGAGGAAGCCAAGCTTTCCGCCTGCCCTGGCCAGGCCTAAGCCTCTACTTCAGCTACAAAGTTTCAATTATAGAAGGTAAACAAATTCAAACAAATGGCGGCAGAATGGAGCTTGAGAGAGCAGGCCAGGGTTGCCGCCGGCAACAGGAGAAGCAAAGCTTTCCGCACACCCCGTCTGGGCCCACCCCCTTAAGGCAACAAAGTTTCAATTATAACCCCAACACAAATGGCTGCCGGCCTCCTCGGAGGGAGCCCCAGGCTTGGCTCCGCTCCAGGCTACAAAGTTTCAATTGTAGAAGGAAAATAAATCCCAGATACCAGGGCCTCGCTTGTGTTGCCAGGGGGCGTGGCCGGCCTGCAAACCACCACAGGCCCCTCACTCAGGCCGCCCCACACCCCAAGGGAACCCCCACCTGATCTGGGATGCCCTTCAGGGCAAACCAGCTGGCTCCTACCCCTGTACCAGGCCTCTATCCTATCTAATAAAAGAGTACTATGCAGATTGATCATCACTGCAACACACAATATAGCTGCCCCCATGTGGTCAAAGATCCTGCCCCCATGTGGACACAAGATGGCTGCCACAAAATGGCCAGCAGGGGAGGGCAGTTGGGAGGCACCCGGCCTGCAAGGGAGGGCAGTTGAGAGGGACCAAGCCTGCAAGGGAGGGCAGTTGAGAGGGACCAAGCCTGCAAGGGAGGGCAGTTGAGAGGAACCAGGATTGCAAGGGAGGGCAGTTGGAGGTGATCAACCCTGCAGGAGAGGGAAGTTAGGGGTGACCAGGCCAGCAGAGGAGGGAAGTTGGGGGCAAACAGGCTGGCAGCAGAGTGGTTAGGGGGTGATAGGCTGGCAGGCAGAAGCGGTTAGGGGCAATCAGGAAGGCAGGCAGGCAAGCAGTTGGGAGCCAGCCGTCCTGGATTGTGAGAGGGATGTCCTGGATTGTGAGAGGGACATCCCTCAAGGGGTCCCACAATTGAGAGGGTACTGGCTGGGCTGAGGGACAACCCCCCCTCCGTGCACAAATTTCGTGCACCGGGCCTCTAGTATTTTAATCATTTTCCAAATGTTGAACATGTAAGTTTTTCCCCAATATCTTGCTGTTGCTAGATATTGGGGGAAATTAATATAACTACAATGAATATAACTGTACATTAATCTTAGTCAGAATTTCTATTACCTCTAGATAAAAATAGTAGGAAGTAACACATTAGGTCAAATGCTATGCAATATTTTTAAAAGGTTTTTCTTTTTTTAATACATAAGATTGCTTCCCAAAAATGTCGTTCTGGGACTTACTTCCAGCAGAAGTAAGAGTGCCCAATATGTGCATTTTCTCCCAAAGGAAGAGTGCCCAATTTGTGCACATTTCCCCACATTGTCATTCTTTGTGAATTTAATAGGTAATGTAGAATATTAACTTGCCTAATTAACAATGAGGTTGAAAATTATTGTATGTTTATTAGATATTCATATTTCTTCTATGAATTATCTATGTATATCTTTTTAACATAACAACTGGAGCAATTAATGGAATTTTAGAAATTGATTTGTGGAAAATATCTTTTGGGTTCTCACATGTTATATTTCCTCTGGTTAAATTTTGCTTATTATTTTGTTTATGATGGTTTTGATGTCTTTAATAGGTGATTATGTGTTAAAAAACAAAACTCTGTGGTAAATTTGAAAGATCTTGTTGGCTTTATTCAATGATTTATGGACTGGGCAACACCCCATCCAACAGCCAATCAAAATGGACCAGGGTGGGAAAAGGGAGCTATGCTAGCAAAGAGCAGCTTGTTTGTGTCAAGGTCACCTTTATTAAGGGGCAAATTACCTTACTAGTGCTAACCAGGTAATTTTAGGTTGACTGGTTTAATATTTTGGTACCATTCTAATTAGCTAGTTAGTTATTAATAACTAGAGGCCCAGTGCACAAATTCGTGCACAAGTAGCATTCCTCGGCATGCCTAGTAATTGGGGTGATCAGGGCTGTCTTGCCCAGTCCTGATTGGGGCCAGCCAGCCAAGGGGGAGGGACTGCGGGAGGTTGTGTGTCTGCCCCCTGGTGGTCAGTGCCTGTCATAGCTACCAGTCGGTTGTCTAGTCTTAAGGGTTGCTTAGGCTTTTATATTTATAGATAGAAAAGGAGCAAAGGAAAGGCATGTCATTTGGGCAGCTTCACTAGGAAGCTGCAATTTCACACTCCCCAGGGGACACCTGTCTATTTCCTACAAAATGTTGGGGGAAGGAATCCAGCTAAGGAAGATAGACACATGCCCAGTAAAGTTGGGTAGAGCAGGGAAGGTGCTTGTCTGTCAGTCAAACCTGGGGACAGAGATGGTTGGCCAGAATAGGTGTGGCCATTGCAAGTGTGCCAAAATTTGGGGATACGTATCCCTAAACAAAGGAATTTGCTTTCTTGAAACTCTTGTTGCTCCTGGAACTCTTGGCTCTTGTTGCTTAGGGTGCTCTCTCTTGTTGTTGTGTGTGTGTGGTTTTGTTTTTGTTTTGTTTTTTGCTTTTACCCATGTGATCATGGCCATGTGGACCCACACATGCAACTTACTGATAGACTGCAGTGGGGAACACAAGTTAAGCTAGGCTGGTGCTGGACTGGACTTGGCTCCAACATGGAAAGGACTTTGGACACTGGCTCTGATTTTAGCTCTACTGAAATCCCAGCTACACTTCTTCTATGGCTCTACTAAGGAAAATGGAACTTTGAAAGGTCAGAGATTTAATTCTGCACAAATAAAAATCATTCATTCTCCCAGGTGAGTCTCAGAGAATTCATTTTCTTGGTATATCACAAGAACTTCACCCCCAGCAGCAACCGAGGAAGAAAGACCTTCTCTCATCTTTTAGCAATTACCCCTGGAAGAGGCTGAAAATGTAATTAAGTATTATGTCTCATTGTGGTGACATGGGACTTAGCACAACTCCATTTTGGGTGTTAGCTGCTTTCTAACATGTTGCGAACGGATCAAGAGAATTCTCGTGTTTCCTGTTCTAAGGTTTGTGGCCAATCACTATAATTCTCCGCTTTTCGTTGTGATTTAGAAAGAAATAGTGTAATGGACGATGCATTCGTTGAAGTTAAAAATTACAAAAGGAATTAAAGTGATTAGTCTCTTGTTGTTAGTAATAAAAATAACTTTTTATATCAATTCTATATTTTTAAAGTACTCAGTAACCATGGATAGTGATGAAGAACATGATAAAATTCTGAATATATTTGCTGACAATTTATCAGATATTCCAAGTGAAAGTGATGAAAGCTTTGACAGTGGCAGTGATATAGTTATTCCTTTAAAAAGGCAAAAAATTGTAATTTCAAGTGATTCCGAAACTGAAAATATGAACAATTCCACACATGATTTTGAGTGTAATTTGTGTCTTGGTTGCCAAGATCATGATTGGTCAAAAGAGGACTTTCAACCTAATTTGGAAAAATTTGAAGGTAATTCTGGGATTACATTTATACTGTCTGAATCTAAGAACATCATTGAAGCCACCAACTTGATTTTTGATGACGATCTGTTTGAACTATTTTGTCATCAATCAAACATATATTGTAACCAAAACTTAGGAAAGCACAAAATTTCGAAAGCAACTAAGTGGTCTCCTGTTACTCCAACAGATATGAAAACTTTTTAGGACATATAGTGCTAATGGGGAATACTTGAACGGATACTTGGAAAGAATATTGGTCTACAAATCCAGTTCTAGTTGTTCCAAGATTTCCTCAGATGATGAGTTGAAATAGTTTTGAACAAATCTGGACCTATTGGCATTTCAATGACAATGCAAACATGACTAAGTCTTCATCTAGGCTATTTAAAATTCAACCTGTACTCGACCACTTTATTAGTATATTTCAAACAATATATAAACCTATGTGAAAAGTATCATTAAATGAAGGCATGATTCCCTGGAGGGGACGTCTTCTATTTTGAACTTACAACCCAGCTAAAATTATTAAATATGATTTACTTGTAAGAATGGTATGTGAGAGCAAGACTAGGCATATTTGCAATATGGAAATTTACACAGGTGAAGGAAAAAAATTGAATGACTCTATTCTGTCACTACTTCAGCCATATCTGGAATTGGGGCATCACATATACCAAGAAAACTATTACAACAGTGTTTCAATTGCAGAAACTTTATATAAAAAGAAATATCCTACTGAAGTTTGCAAAGAATGCAAAAGTAACGGTAAGAGAAGAGAAATGCATTACATTTTCCAGCTTTGTTTAGTTCCACTTCATATTACACAGTGTTTTACAAAGTATCATACTTTAAAAAGATATTATCTTGTAAGAACATGTAATTAATAACTTCAAAATGCAATGGATGTTTAATTTTAAAGTGTGCCTTTAATATTTATGTAAAATATTTTTTGTACTTGCTCAATAGAAACTTATCTGGCCACTGAGTAAAGCTAGCAATAAAACTACTGGTCCGCAATGTGTTAACAAACCTAATAATAATATATGTAAATTAATTTTTTCCTTTATGATTTACTCATAATTTTGTGATAAAAAACCTTTATTATCTCCTTCTCTATATCACACACCCATGATCATCTATATCTCCATCTTATCTATTCGCAGGTGTATGTTTCACATATAATTCTTCAAACTGGTTGGCATACTATCGTACACTAGAGGCCTGGTGCACGAAATTCATGTGCCGGAGGGTGGGGGTGGGAGTCCCCTCAGCCCAGCCTGCACCTTTTCCAATACAGGACCCCTTGGGGGATGTCCGACTGCCTGTTTAGGCATGATCCTGGGGATTGGGCCTAAACTGGCAGTCAGACATCCCTCTTACAATCCTGGAGCACTCGCTCCTATTCGCTCACCTGCCTGCCTGCCTGCCTGGTCACCCCTAACTGTCCCCCACTGCTGGCCTGATCGCACCTCACTGCCTCTGTGTGCCAGCCTGATTGCCCCTAACTGCCCCCCCACTGCCGGTCAGGTCGTCCCCAACTGCCCCCTCCCTGCTGGCCTGGTTTTTCCAAACTGCCCCCACCCGTCAGCCTGGTCACCCCTTACTGACCCCCCTGCCGGCCTGGTTACCCCCAATTTCCCCCCTCTACCAGCCCGGTTGCCCCCAACTGCCCCCCTTGCCAGCCTAGTCGCCCCTCACTGCCACCCTGCCAGCCTAATCTCCTCCAACTGCCCCCCTTACTGGCCTGGTTGCCCCCAACTGCACCCCTCCAGCTGGCCTGGTTGCCCCCAACTGCCCCCTCTGCTGGCCTGGTGGCCCCTGCCACCCCCTGCCAGCCTAATCGCCCTCAACTGCCCCCCCCCTGCCAGCCTGGTCACCCCCAACTGCCTCCTCTGTTGACCTGGTTGCCCCCAACTGCCCCTCCTGCCAGCCTGGTCGCCCCCAACTGCCCTCCCTGATGTCCTGGTTGCCCCTCAAGGCCTCCCCGCTGGCCTATCACCCCATGAACCTGCTTGTTCAGTCGTTTGGTCATTCCTCACTAACCCCCCTGCCAGCCTGGTCGCCCCACGCAGCCTGCTTGTTCAGTCATTTGGTCGTCTCTCACTAACCCCCCTGCCAGCCTGGTCATAGGCAACCATCTTGTGAGGGTGTGAGGGTTATTTTGCATATAACCTCTTTATTATATAGGATAGTGTAAGGTTAGAATATAACTATTTTTTTCTCAAATAGCAAAAAATATCTAGCTGTATCCTATATTTATTTATTCTTGATAGTATTTTCAAAATACATTTTTATTGATTTTAGAGAGAGAGAGAGAGCGAGAGGGAGAGAGAGAAAAACACTGATGGGTTTCCTCCTGTCCCATACACACCCCAACTGAGGACCAAATATGCAACCTGGGCATGTGCTCTAACAGGGAATTAAACAGATGACCTTTCAGTGTATGGGATGATGCTTAACCAACTGAGCTACACCAACCAGGGCTATTCTTGTAATTTTTATTAGAGCTCTTAAACCTAGTATGGAGGCTAAAATATTTATTTTTTTTCTTCTACCTTCTAAAAATTATTCTGGCTTCTAAGTTCTTCTGGCTGTATGAATAAGGAAATTAACAGAGACAGATTAACAAGAGAAAAAGCCAAGTTTCAATACATGCATATTGGAGTTCATATAAGCATGAAAATTCCAAAGACAGCGAGGCAACGCTGGATACGTAAACATTTTGGACAAAGGAGAAAGAGGGAGAATGGGGTATTAGATTCACAGATTGTTAAGGAACAGCCAGAGCATAAATGGCAGGAAAATTCTTGCTACACAACTCAGAAACAATGGGGTATCTAGCTAACAGGCTTGGGATCTTTCTGCCAGAAGCCTTCTATGTCCCATACTTAATTCAAACTAGCCTATAGCAAATACCCCTAGATCTCCTTCCTGAAGCAAGTTTCTCTCTCTGAATCTCTTGGACAGGAAATGGGGGGGAGTCAAATGTTCTTTCTGAGTCTTTTGTTTCTTATGGCTCAAAATCCATACCCCAGAAAGGCAGCTTCAGGGTAGTAAAACTTTGGTCCCTTCAGTAGATATTATCCTGCACTTTTTTTTTTTATTTTTATTTATTTTATAAATTTTAGCATTATTTTAGTTCTTTTATTATTTGCAAGGAACTTTATGATTCTATAAAGCTAAATAACAAACTAATATCAGAGTTGGTAAGTGATGTGATGAAGCCACGTTTGAAAGCGAGCAATCAAGCTCTAAATGATGTATGGGTATCATCATACTGGTCTGTCTCCATTTTATTTCTTGTCTTTTTTCTCTTATTTGAGATAGCATATGTGTTTCTTACATTTTAGTGACTGCACATATTAAAGGAATTTTAACATTTTCTTACTTTTCTTATATTACATTTTAGGAGTCAACTTTATGCTATATTTTTAAGGCAATGTTCCCATTAAGTCTTTTCATTAGCCTAAGGCCATTTCCTCTGTTTTAAACTTTCTCCAGTTTCCTTATTCTTTTATTCTACTTTTATTATTTTATTACTTTTTCTATCACCATTTATTTCCCTCTATGCCCTCTTCCAGTTTCCTTATTCTTGAATAATGACTGCACTATCCCAGTAGTTTGCAGTTCAGCACAGACAAGATGCACATTTTTCTCTAGAAATCCCCCAGTTCCATCTGAGTGCTACCAGAACACTCTCAGATTTTAAGCTGCAAAATCTTAGCCAAATTTCCACTGTTTGACAGCTTTTAGCCAGTATGGTTCTGCAAGTCTAAGAATGATGTGCCTCTCATTTTGCCTGTGCTTCCAACTCTAAAGGATAGGATTGTTTTCCCTAGACGTTTTGAAAGAAATCGTAGTTCTTTTGCCAGCCTCAGAATGACTGCCTCAGGTACAGTAGTGTTTACCTCCCCGGGGGCTGGTTTCCCGGTTTGGAAATGTTCTCATCTGGCCAAGCTACATTGCTGGGTTCTTAGCCTCCAGGGCAAATGCTAAAAGTATAAAGGGAGCACCTGAAAGTGAAGGAAGATTCAGAGTTTTGATGCAGATCCTGTCTTTCCAAGAGCTCTCACTGCACCATGTGACCGTCCCTGAACCTCATACTCATCATGACTTTCCTAGGTGGTCATGTTTGTTTCACTCGTCAAAACATAGAGCAGCTCTGAGCATTTGCAGAATCGGACACATCTGCTGTGTAGCAGGGGAAATTCCTTGCTGAATGTGGCAAATCAGAGTTAGTACTCTCTCTAGGGTGGTGATTTTCAACCTCTTTCATCTCATGGCACACATACCATAATTATTAAAATTCTGTCACACACCAAGAAATATATTTTTTACCAACTGGTCAAAAACAGGTATACTTTTGATTTGTTCACACTGGACAGCTATTGTTATATTGACTGTTGTCATTTTTTTATTTGGCAATATAAAGGAAAAGAGGTCAGTACCCCTGACTAAGTAGTCAGGTATTGCATGTTTCAAAATTTTTTGAGTAACACTGGTTGAAAATTGCTGCTATAGTGTCATGGAAACACAGACACTTGTGCTTTTAGGGGTAATTTGAGGAGAAAGCAGAGCAGGTGGGTGAGTCAAACACTGAGAAGTGTTAGTCACCAATGTAAGACAAAAGCCCTAAGCTGATTTAAGAATTCTAATACCACACAAACTACGATGATTTACAGGCTTGTAACACCTTATTTCAACCCACCTCCCTGAGAACTGTTCTGGAAGTACATGATTTCAGGCAAGCTAATGGGAGAGTTCTGCCTATTTCTCACTGATGCTTTGTACTTTTTCCTATCTATTTCTCTTCATAGAACCCAGTGCAGTGAGGCAATTGTGAGTCACCTAAGTGGTTATAAGTTGATTCCGACTAGGTTTTCTTCTATTACCATTTGGTTTCGTCGTTTTCATCCACCCTGACTTAGCTGCTATGTTTTCGCATATGAAACTCATATAAAAGCTATATTGACTCTGGAAAGCTTCTGAACCATTCCCCATTCCTGCTTCTTCCACATTATCTTTAGGAAACACACATAACAAAGTCCTGTTCCTGTGTTTTTTTTTACTCAAAACCTTTTGGTTCAGTCGTACCTTCTATTTGTTTCTTCCTCCTCACTCAGTTATTATTTCGTATTTACTTGAAACAGTTTCTCAAAACTCACAAGGCCTATTGTTAGGGGTCATTTCAGTAGCTTGCCCATAGCCATATACCTGATGAATCAGTGGTAGAGCCCTAAGTTAGGGTAAGGATATTAATCTTACTGGTTTACACTTTAAAATTAATTCTAACATACTCATTAACTCAATGAAGGCTATTATTCATTTTATAGGTAATAATGACAAACTGATATAAAATGTATTTTTGCTGAACTATAACATAATGTAAATTCTTTATAAAGCTAATAAATGTTGCCTAGATGACATTCAATTTTATAATTCATTAGGACAGTAAACGGGACAATAAAGTGGTTAGCAGAGTGTCTGGCACATAGTAGGTGCTCAACAAGTCTTTCCTATCCTTATTTATTAAGTGACTTATAGATTCACTTAATAATTAATGAGCTGGTATTTACTTTAGAGCCAAGGAAGATTTTAAAGCAAATTATTTATCTGGATTTTTTTAGGCTTTGATATTTTCTGTGGGTTTATTATATCTATTCACTGTTATTTCCAGTATAATTTATATCTCAGTATGATTAGAATTGACATATCAGAGAGCAGGGTGTTTTTCTTCATCTATTTAAGATCTTTTAGTGAATGCTGCAGTGAATTGGTCACATCCAGAACTGCATTTTCTGGAAATAAATGTGCTCTTATAAGTCTGCTTTTGACTGTTTACCATAATTTCTACTTGAAAAAAAAAATTAAAAACCTTTAAAATGTTTTTATGCTCTGATTTGTCTTATACAATGTGTATATAAAATGAAAGCCTGCTGATTGAAAATAAACAATTCCAATTTAATACTATGGCTTCAGTTAGTATCAAATAGACATTAAGACCATCACTGGAAAATGAAATGAAAGACAGAAATAATTCATTTCATAAATACACTAAAGCTTTTTTTTTTTTCCAAAGGATGCCCAACAATTTCTCTGTTTGAAACACTATTGGGCTGTACGCCATAAGCAATGTTGGGTGAAAATCACCACCACAGCTTAACCTTTAATACCTTGTGTTCATGGAGCTTTCTTTATGGCTGTGATTAGGATGCCAGTGAAATGTGGAAATCAAACTGAAATGCGAGGTTTCTTCCAAGTAGGATGCAAAGGTGATTTCTTTCCCGGGTTCTTGTCCAGATGGATTTGAAGAATGAAGCCATGGACAAAAGGTGGTCTATGCAAAGGTGGAAATTTACTGGAAACAAGTACAGACTCCCACGTAGGGAGGGGGTCCCAAAGGAGGTAGCCCCCTAAACTCTTTTTTTCCTAAGATTTATAAAGGCTGCAGTTTTTTGTGTCGGGATATTCCCTTCTGGTTGGTCACTATAGCAGCTTCAAAGCCCAAACCCCATGTGGGGCCCCCCTCCTTCCCTCTCTCTTCAGTGGTAGAATTCTCTATCTCCTGTGCAAATCTGTTTTCCTCTTTCTCCCTTTCATTTCTCTATTCCCTGTGGCTTCCCCTTATCTTCTGTGAATGGGCGTCTTCCTCTCCCCTTATCCTCTGGCGCCTTTTGCCAGCTCCAAGTCCCCAACCAACTATGTCTCCCTCCTCCACGGACCCCCTAACTCCTAAAACTCCCTAAACCTGCCCATTTTACCCCTAAACACTCCTTTCACCAGGACTCAGATCCTTCTCCTTTCACTGTTCTCAAAGAAATACTTTTTTTTTACATTGTTTCCTTTTTTTAAATTTCTTTATTGATTAAGGTATCACATATTTGTCCTCATCCCCCCATTCCCATCCCAAAACCCTCCCCACGCATGCCCCCACCCCCTGTTGTCCATGACCACTGGTTAGGCTTATATGCATGCACACAAGTCCTTTGGTTGATCTTTCCCCCTGACCCCACCCTCCCCTGCCTTCCCTCTGAGGTTTGACAGTCCCTGTCTCCGGGTCTGTTTTTGTTCTTGCTTATAGGATGGCAGCAGTTGTCCATTCAGTTGTTCAAAGTTAGCCTTCAGGGGGGTTGTCACATCGATCCCTGTTCATCCTCTGTTCAGTGTGAATGGTCTGGAAACAGGAAATTAACGCATATGTATTGTTACCATCAGTCAGGCCTTTCTGCTGATTCATTATCCTCTTCTGCCCCAATACAAAACAAACCCACGTCAAAAGCGGTGCCATGTCAGAATATGAACTGAAGGAAGTCAGAGCAGCAGAACATGCAGGATGTGACATATCTTTTGCAGGAAACAGAACCCAGTTTTCATGAAGAAGGAAAGGCTGAACTCACCAGAAACACACATCCTTCTACCCAGTTTGTTGCCTGCACTGAGAAATGAAGATGGAGAAGTTTGTATGTTTGGAGCTTGCCTGTGTTAAATCAATCTCTTTTCAGTATTCCATGTTTCCATGGTTTTACTTCGTCCTGTGCTCCACTGTAAAGAAATTCTCAGTTATCTGTAAGTAAATCCCATCAAAGTATGATCAGATAGTGATTTCAGGGAAAGGTTTTCAGAGTAGGTGTGTGGGTGTGTGCATGAAGCCCCAGTATATTTATTTAAGAGTGCAGTCAATTGCACCTTAAAGAAACCTGCTTAAACAAAGGTTAGGTCTAGTTGTACTGTCCAATATAGTGGCTACTAGTTACATGTGGCTATTTAAATTAAAAATGTGTTCCTCAATCTCATAGCTGTATTTCAAATGCTCTATAACTACATATGACTAGTGGGCAGCACACAACACAGTAGAAAGTTCTATCAGACAGCACTGGAGAGCTGGGCCGTCACAGGGCTAGTGACTCTCAGGCTCCTTCTAGGTTCTGACTAGGTTATTCATTATATGTACTTATCCACGAGTCCACAGCTCAAAGGGACTACTCCACCTCCAGGCCTCATTCAATGCTCTAGGAAGGAAAAAGGGAAAAAGCAAGAACTACAACGTTTATTACAGCTGATGCTCTCCCCACTTTTTGTTTTTCAGAAAAACAATGGCTTTTCCAGAATCCCCAACTACTAGACAGCTTATAGCACATTGAATTGAAATGGGTCACATGGCCTTCTCTGACTGGGAGAAGGACTGGCATAGTGAATATTTGTAATTGGTAAGTCGCTACTACAAACAACATCAGAGTAGTGCTGTAAGACAGAAGGGATGAATCACAATTGTGGGGGCAACACCTGAGTCTTTTGTGGCATCAATTTTAAGAAATTTAAAACATTTACTTTAAACTTTGGTAAACAAATTTAAGTAATATAGACTATTAAAGTGCATATTAAAAGAAATGTACTGTGCAGTAGAATATAAAAATCATCATAAATTTTTAGATAAAGCATGATAATACAAAGGAATTTTATCCTTTGGCAGGATCACTTTATAACTTCCATTTGGAGTACTTTTCTTCCTCTTCTGCCATGAGGAGGATTTTGGTTTAATATATATTTGTATTATTAAAATATATATGGCATCAATTTCATATATAGTTAAATATCCTTTGCTAGTAATAAAATCTTCATTTTCATAGATGGTTGTAAAGAACTGTCTTCAGTGTGTCAAGAAATAAGGAAATATCCACCATGGTAAGTGAGAGTTGAAAAGATTTTGGTTGTTTGGGTTTGTGTGGGGACAAAACTTTCTTCAGTCTTTGAAATAAACCTCATAACAATCATGTATACTAGTGATATTAATTATCTAACTCCATTAACAGGCTCTTTAAACCCCTGATAAGATCTTCTTAAAATTAGAAATTAGGTTTTTAATTGTCACATGCTGTAGTCTTAGAAAGTATCAACGAAAATATTCTGTCATTAAATAATTATTCTCAGTATATGAAGTATAAGGATATCTATTTTCAAGTGAATTTGCTTTGAAAGAGCTGTGTTTGTTTTTTTTTAAGGTAGCATTATTTTGGGTGGAAAATTATACTTTTTCCCTCTTTGCAAAAAAAAAAAAATGTAAGTTTAGTCTTTCTTTTTTCCAACCAAGTTATCTTTTTTTTTAATACTCTTTTATATATATATATATATATATATATATATATATATATATATATTTTATTGACTTTTTACAGAGAGAAAGAGAGAGGGATAGAGAGTTAGAAACATCGATGAGAGAGAAACATCGATCAGCTGCCTCTTGCACACCCCCTACTAGGGATGTGCCCGCAACCAAGGTACACGCCCTTGACCGGAATCGAACCTGGGACCCTTGAGTCCGCAAGCCAACGCTCTATCCACTGAGCTAAACCGGTTTCGGCCCAAGTTATCTTTTAATATCACCATTATTATCCTAAAGTGCAGGTCTAAGATTTTCTCTTCCATGGTCATTAAATAGCTCCCTCACTTTAAAAAAAAAAAAAAGTACTGTGCAATATCCTTAATGACCATTTTCCTTAGGTCTTTCAGGACCTAAGTTCAATCTATCTCCTTGATCATAGGCCCTTCTATGTCTTTCCTAAGTCTCTACTTTGGACAAACCTGACAACTCATACATCCTCAGCAAACGCTATGTGCTCCTTCTCAGAGTTTTTAAAAATATATTTTTATTGATTTCAGAGATGAAAGGAGAGGGAGATAGAAATATAAATGATGAGAGAGAATCATTGATCGGCTGCCTCCTGCACACCCCCCACTGGGGATCGAGCCCACAGCCTGGGCATGTGCCCTGACTGGGAATCAAACCATTATCTCCTGGTTCATAGGTTGATGTTCAACCACTGAGACACACCGGCCAGGCTTCTTCACAGAGTTTTAATGATGTTTCCTTCACGGTCATGGACAGAGGCTTAATATACTACCTGGGTGGAGAAGAGCTATGATTTTTGTACAATAAGTAGATCAATTTTTCATCATTTTCATGACTCCTTGTCACATTTCAATATTTTCAATAAAACAAAATGGAATTTGATACATCTTCCATCCTTGATGCCTCTATCCTGAAAGTAGAATATTAATCACAAATATTGACGATAGAAATAGCCCTTCACTTTGTCTCTGTATATGCTTTTTATCTCCAAAGTAATGATTTGAAATAGGTAGATGAGTGGATAAAAAAGCTGTGGTACATTTACACTATGAAATACTATGCAGCTGTAAAAAAGAAGGGTTTCTTACCCTTGAATTGCTTGGCCAAGTTAGATGTTTATTTTTTCTTAAGGGTCATCTATCTTTGTATTTGGGGACTGTTTGAATTTAAAATATCCTGAATGAAAGTTCTCTTTAGGTATAAGTGTTACAAATCTTATCTCTCTGAAGCTTGACTTTATACTCTTTAGTATCTTTTGATAAATATTTTAATAAAATTTTATTGCAAATAGAGAGACATCATCACCATGCAACATAACCTAACAAAATTTCTATAAGACTGTTGCTCTGTTTTCATTAGTATCCCAGCCCCCTTTGGTGGCCTATTTAACCAATTTGTGCCATAAATTCCTTGCCACGCCAGCACAGCCAAGGGTTCGGCGAGCCTGAGGGAGGGCAGTGAAGGATGAAGGAAAATACATACAAGAGAATAAGCTGGGTCTAGGTGGATCTTCTGTGCCTGGCTGAGGCCACAGAACAGATCCAGACTGCAAAGCTGATGCTTTATTTATAGTCAGGGACAAACAAGGTAATTTACAATGTTCTTGTAAGTTTCACTTGTTTTGGCAGCACTTGCTGCCCCTCCCACAGCTCATTAGCTACCCAGGAAAGATCTAGGGAGTAGTCACAAGATCAAGCTTAACCCTTTGCACTCGCTTGCTTTTTTCTCCATTCCTTTATTCTAATGCTAACCATGTTGAGTCACACTCGACATCTGAGTGCAAAAGGTTAATTATGCTTAGAGGGCTGTGCTCTCCAAGCTGGGACTTGTTTGCGACTTTGCCAGCAGGTCAGTCCGAGGCTTAGCCCTATAACCGCTCCCTACAAATTCCCATAAATTTATTTTACTCACTTGTTCCAATCCTTAAATATCTTTTATTTTCAGATATCTATTTTACTTTTGAATAAAAACATTATTTGTCATCAGCAGGTGAGTGGATTAAAAACTGTGGTACATCTACACAATGGAATACTACGCTGTTGTAAAAAGGAAGGAACTCCTACCATTTGCAACAGCATGGATGGAGCTGGAGAGCATTATGTTAAGCGAAATTAGTCAGTCAGAGAAAGATAAATATTACATGATCTCATTCATTTGTAGATTGTAATGAACAACATAAACTGATGAAGAAAAACAGATCCAGAGATAGAGAAGCATCAATCAGATGCTCAAATCTCAGAGGGAAGGTAGGGGAGGGAGGGAGTAAGGGGGAGAGATCAACCAAAGGATTTGTATGCATGCATATAAGCCTAACCAATGGACACAGACACCAGGGGGTGAGGGAATGAGTGTGTGTGGGGGGGGGGAGGGTGCAATGGGGGAGATAAGGACACATATGTAATACCTTAATCAATAAAGAAAAAAACCCACATTATTTGTGACAGAAAAAAGAGTTAATATTTTAAGCCCCCAAAACTTTATAAGGAACACTAGAGGCCTAGTGCACGAATTCGAGCATGGGTGGGGTCCATCAGGGTGGCCTGCAGAGATCAGGCCCCAGCTTGCACCCCCCAACATTGCAGCCCCGCAGCCTGGCACCCCGCCTTGGCCTGGTGCTGCCCCCTCACCTGCTCCACCATCCCGCTTGTGGGACAATGGATCAGGGCCAGGCCCCCCACCCAGCTACCTCAGTGCCTAGGAGCCTGGCCGTAGCCCTGCCCCTGGTTGCCGCTGCTGGTCACCATCTGCAGGGTGATCAGCATGGCAATCAGGCCCCTGCTCTCACCCCGGTTGGCCTGGTGCCGCCTGCTCACCTGCTCCACCATCCTGGCGTAGTCCCACTCTCTTTGGGGCCCATCGGGGCTGACAGTGCCTCCACTGCTGCCCGCTGCCAGCGCTGTGTCGCCAACGCCTGCCATGTTCCGTGCTACCCCCTGGTGGTCAGCACACGTCACAGTGAGTGGTCAAACTCCCGGTCTCCTGGTTGAACTCTTGGTTGAACGACCTCCAGAGGGGACAATTTGCATATTAGACTTCAATTATATAGGATGCTTTGCTTACTGAATGAGGTGATAGGAATGAGGACATTTGCAAGATTTAGAAGTTGAAGGGATAACTGAATTCTGCTGAGGAAGAAACAAGTGAAATGGAGAGACCCTGAGGGCAGATACCAGAGGTTGAAGGCTGGAGAGAGCTAGAGGAGGGGAATGGAATGAAGGAACTTCAAAAAATTTTCTTAAATTATGTTACATGATTGCAACAAATCTCCATTTTCAGTAAAATATACATGTAAAGCTATTGCTTTCTAGAATTGCATTTACTTTGCTGGAGGGTGTGCAAGGGGTTCTTATTCAGAATGGGCACAAATAAGTGAGATGCTGATCAAGAGGACCCCATCACACTTGCATTACCCACAGTTCCAACTTATATCTGCACAGTATAATTTATGCTGCTTTTTAAGTTGTATTTTCAGTTAACAATAGGAAAATGATGTATATAATCTTATAGCAATGCATTTATAACAAATAAAATGATATCATATTTCCAACTATAGTTCTCTAATTGGTGGACACGTGAGAATTATATCTGAATTGAGCTTGTCTTTGAAAATTACCATTTTTTGTTTGCTACATCATATTCATATTTTTAATCAGATTTGCATTGGTAACAGACAGTCACTTGCCATGTTGTAGTTACAAAGTAGGTTTTGTCATATTTGACAAACTTTAGCCATGTCTTTGTGGGTTTTTTTTATCTCAATTATATTATTTTAGAGAAATGTGATTTTAGTGTGTCCAGGAAAAAATATGCCAGCAAAAATGAATAGTAATAATTGCCTACTTTTCATGTTGACATTTCTTTTTGAAAAAAAAAAAATGCTGTACCCTCAGACGATACTATTAGTGCTATTACTCATGTTTAAAAACCATATTTTATTACAGTGTATGACTAAAATTCATTTTCTGCTAGATTATGTAATTTCTTATAGTATTAGAAATTAATAAAATTCACTGAATTACTATCCCCTACAGATAATTTCTGCCTTCCTTTCTACAAAAGAAAGGCTTTCCCATAAAATTCCCATCAAAATAATTTTAAGACTCATACCATTTTGTATGCATGTAAAATTCATGTCATATGTACATTCACAAAGGCCCTTCATACTGCTAAAATTAGAATTGGTGAGAACCGATCTAGTGGGGAGGAATGCCAATGCCCTGGGGGTGGGAAGGGGTAAGATGATTTCTGCAGGGAACCTGAGTGCCCATGCTAGAGTCCTGATGGGATTTTTTGTTGACACTTTCAATAGAGATTTTCAATCATAAACTTTAGATGTTGGTAATTCCTACATTTTGTAAAATTACATAGAACTCGTTTTGTGTAGTATCTTCTATCAAAAGAATTTACTTTTTGTCATTGACTGCCAAAGGCTGATTAGGTAACACAGAAGCTAAATACTAAAAGACTCTTTTTTAAAAAAAATTTAAAAATTAATGTCCACAACCTTCTAGAACAAAAAAAGATTTATGTTCTGTTGCCAGTAGGATAAAGGGATTTAAAAATAGGATTACACATGAAATAAAGCAAGACATTTAATGGACATGTATGGAATATTTGTTGAGTGCCTTCTTTGTGTCGTATGGACACTCAATGAAATGGCCTAAAGATTATTTTACTTCTTTCATTTGCTTGGAGAGAATGTTAATGATCAGGTGTCAGTTCTCTTTGTGTGTGTATTGTTTTTTCTCCTCAATTGCCTTACAAATTGGTGTTTAAAAAAGGAAAGATTGTGCCCGGCCAGTGTTGCTCAGTAGTAGAGCATCAAACCAGGAACCAAGAGTTGGCAATTTGATTCCAGTCAGGGCACATGCCCGGGTTGTGGACTCGATCTCCAGAAGGAGGCGTGCAGGAGGCAGCTAATTGATAGTTTCTCTCTCATCAGTCTTTCTATCTCTTTATCCCTCTCCCTTTCTCTAAAAACCAATAAAAACATATTTTAAATAAATAAATAATAAATAAATAATAAATATTAAAAAGCCAGGCTTGTTACTATTACTATTTATGTATATTTGCCTGAATCGGGGAAAATATGTCATATAGGAGCAGCATGGATGTGTTTCCTGCCATCTGCTTCATGATTCTTCACTTTGCTTCTCCTGCCCTTCTCTAATAACCCAGCAAACAGAGGTAGCAGCAATCTCAGTAGTTTTTCTTTCATCCAGCACCCATCTTCTTGTTGATTATTTGTTCCCTTGAGGTCAGATATCAAGAACAAACATAATTTATTATAAGGCAGCATGTTGTGGTGTGTAGAGAGAGGGCTTTGGAGCCCAGCGTCTTGGTTTGAATCATGGTTCTGTCACTTACTCAGCAGCATGGACTTAAACACAAGTCACATGTTTCTCTGTCACTTGGTTTTCCTATTATAAGATGGTGATAACAATACCTAGCAGGATGTGTGGTGTAAGTAACGATATGAGACATGTAACATTATTAGAACATAAGAGGTGTGACTTAAGTGATAGCTAGATGTCAAAAGTAAAATCCAAGGACTCTGTCCTCAGTAGCTTAGAATATAATCGGAGATACTTTTTTGTTGTTGTTAATTCTCACCCAAGGATATTTTTCCATTGATTTTTAGAGAGAGTGGAAAGGAGGGGGATAGATAGAGAGCAACATCGATGTGAGAGAGACACATGGAATGGTTGGCTCCCGCTCAGTCCCAACCACGGTGGAGCCTGCAACCAAGGTATGTACCCTTGACCATGAGGTACTCGCCCTTGACCAGAATCGAACCTATGGCCCTTCAATCTGCGGGCCCACGCTCTATCCATTGAGCCAAACCAGCTAGGTCTGGAGATACATTTTACACACAAACACACACACACACTCAGTATTACAAGTCAGTAAGTGATTTTGCCAAATTGTTGATCAGGATTATCATTGCTAGAGAATTTTAGAAGCCCATGTGAAAGATTCCACGACATTCATAAGCTAGTGACCTTTTCTGAGCCAAGAGCACCACTGTGAAATCTCTGTCTGGGGCACGTCCTCTTGACAGCAGTTGCCGCAAGACACTGGAAGTGGCTATGGGAGACTACAAAGCTATTGCAAAAATTTAGCAATGTGTTAGAGGATGGAATTGTACAGGCAGATAATTCTGTTTACATTGGGATTAACAGCATTTAAAGACTGAGAGGAGCGAGCAGCACAACTAGGTAATTCGCTCACCAAATGTTAAGCAGAAATATAGTAAGCATAATTTTTTTCCACAGATAGATTGGTAGCATCATTGACTTGAAATGAATTCAATTGCATTGTGCTACCTATTAGTCCAGAGAAAACCAATTGCAGCTATGTATAAGTATCTTTCCAAATTATTTCCCTAGCAAGTCCACAGCCTGGTGCTAGTGTTGAATTTAATAAAACAGGGCCAAAGCAGCTGTGGCATGGAAGCATGTAGCTTAACTGCAGAGCTGAGGGCGGGCACACAGGGCTTTATCCAGACCATTTCACAAAGATGTAATATCCACAGAAAGCACCTCAGGATTTGCTTTCTTATAAATTCCTCATCTTCCCTCCACTCTTGGCCTCCTACATATAGGAAAGATTAAAACAATTCTACTGCCCAATAGAATAATAATAATAACTCTCTTATCCTATATTGGCTTAGTATTTGGAGTTGTCATAGTGAAATCACATAGATCTTAAGCAGTTTTTATTGGCTATCTTCTCTACTAGTAAATTTCTAAATATCTTAAAATATATTTTATTGTCTCAAAAATTGCAGAATATTCACATTATTGGAAGACAGTCTGTGAATTAAATGTAAAATGTCCCCTATTTTAAAATCACTTTAAACATTGATGAATAGAAATATGAGAAGTTTGGTCAGAATAATTATGTCTCTTGGTAGGAAAGGAAATGGAATTGTGAAGAACATGGCTTTTGTTTAAAAAATCAAAATGAATTGTTTGAAATAGGACATTAAAGATGATGAGCAATAGAAAAAGAGTAACATGTTCCCCTATACCCCATCCAGATTCTTGAACGCATCAGTTTAGCATTAATATTGAATTTTTGGACTGGAACCTGGATTCTTTGTCCGCCAGAACAGAAGAATGAATCCACGGACAGAGGGTAGTATAGCAAAGGTGGAGATTTATTGAAGAACAAGTACAGACTCCCACGTGGGGAGAGGGAAAGAGCCCCACAGAATGGACTCCCATGTAGGGAGGGGGAAGAGTCCCACTGGGTTCCTTTTCCCTGTGGCTTATAAAGGCTGCAGATCCTGGTGCCTGATATCCCCTCTGATTGGTCACTAGTCCCTTAGACTGGTTACTATAGTAACTCCTGAACTCAAAGGTCAAACACCACAAGGGACGTGTGATGCCCTCCTCCCTCATTGTTCTTTTCTTTCTGGCGTTCTTCCTTCTTTATTTTGTAAATATAGACCTTTTTGTCTACTTCCAGCTCCCTTGTCTTATGGAAATGCAACTGTTGCTGCTCCCTGCACCTGGCTTCCTTGTGTTATGGAGATGTACCTTCTTCCAATCTGTAGCCCTGTGTTTTTCCATGGACCTCAATTCTAAAAATTCCCTAAGCCTGCCTATATACCCCTAAAATTCCTGTTTCAATATGAATATATAAGTCTTCAGAGTAAGAGATTGAAGTCTTCAGAACTCTAAACTCAGACATTGAGAACAGCAAGTAATCTATAAGCATTAAAAGTGCCACTTAAACATAGTGTGCTCAAGGACAAATGCCCAAGTTGAAAAGCACGTACTGCTCATTATCAGTTGTAATGAATGTGAGTGGTGCACCTTGCAATCCATCTACCAGTGTTCCTGACAAAGGAAATGTATAGTTTTTAAAGCATGTGCCCTGAGTGTATGAGTCCACTTTTCAGCTATAGGAATCTATTGGTAAAGCATAATAAGCCCCAAAGAAGTCAAATAGTAGGAGAGCCTTTACTGTGAGTGTGTGTGTGTGTTGTGTGTGTGTGTGTGTGTAAGAGGGGAAAAAAGGCACCTAGTGTAGATAGAAAGTTCAGATAAACAAACATTGGAAATAAAATTTTTAAGTGCTGTAAAAGATTGTGTATTTCAAAGCAATGATTCTGAGTATTCACTTAATACTATATTTTCTAAAAGTTTAAGCATTCTATTTGGGAAAGGCCAGGAATAATAATGAAACTAATCATGCCATCTCTAACTTTTGCTCTGTTCAAATATATTGTGAGTGTAAATTCTACAGTCTATATGAGATCACATCCAAGGATATTTTAATGAAAATATCATAATACTAATGTTTAAACTATTATTAAAATGAGGATTCTGTGTTTTGCCCTTGTTTTTCACATGCTAGGCAACATTATAGCAGAAGCTGGACATTTTGAAGTAGCAGTTTACCAAGTGTATCTTGCCATACTTAATGCAAGAGTTAATAGTAAAATTTTATGAAAAAATGAAAAATCTTGGACAAATATAAAAATGAATGTAGCACCATAATAGTAAGCATGATCCAAAGTTCTCTTGAGCAAACCAAGAAATGCTGTCATTATGGTTAGGAGTAAAATTAGGAAATATGGTTTTAGGAAAGCTAAAGAAAGAGTTCTGAGAAACAGGGCTGTCAGCATTGCCTGCTGTTTCTGCGAGCTCAGGTTAGATGAAGCCTGGAAAATGCCCATTTGGTGTAGTAGCATGAAGCTCAAAGTTGACCTTCGTTAGAGAATATTGTTGTGTGTTGTAGAATGAGTGGGAGCTCATGAAATGGAGAGATTATGGGTGAATATGTCAAGAAGATTGGCTATGATATGAAATTTTTGGACTGGAACTCAATTCTTTTTCCAGCCGAGTTGAGGAATGAATCCACGGACAGTGGGTAGTATAGCAAAGGTGGAAATTTATTGAAGAACAAGTACAGATTCCCACATTGGGAGAGGGAAAGAGTCCCACAGAATGGACTCCCACGTGGGGATGATGGGAAAAATGGGACATTTTTGGGGGGGACTGGCAATTTGAATCTGTGCAAGTAACTTTATGTACATTCTTGGTAGCCTATAATTAAGTCACTGCCCCTTTCTCCACAATCTGGTATGGTGGGACCTGTTTTCCTGATTGCTCCCAATTTGCAAGGGGGCTAGAAACAAAGAATGTAACAGCTTAGCTCCAGGGGAGGTCACTGACACCACCCAGACCAGGCATTTAGATACAATCTAACTTCCCCATTCTAACTGACTCAGGAGGGGCTGTGGAAGCCCACCCCAAAGCCTGGTAGTTAGGAAACAGATAGAAAACAAAGAAATTGAAGGGTATAAAGACAAAGCCTCCTTCATATTGGCTTACTCAGGATTTGGAGAAATGACCCCCTGAGTCACTGTACTAGTACATGTGAAACATCTGAAAATAAATGGGTTTATCCTGGACCTCCAAGTACTCCTGTGTATTTTTTGGTCACCTGGTGAATTCTGTAACAGGGAGGGGGAAAGGGTCCCACAGACTTCCTATTTCCATGGTTTATAAAGGCTGCAGTTCCTGTGTCCTGATATCCCCTCTGATCGGTCTATAATCCCTTTCGAATTGGTTACTATAGTGATTCCTGAGGCCCTCCTCCCTCATAGTCCTTCCATTCCTTCTAGGCTTTCTTCCTCCTTCTTTATTTTGTAAACATAGACCTTTCATGGCTAATTCTAGTTCCCTTGTCTTATGGAAATATAGCTGCACCTGGCTTCCTTGTGTATGGAAATGTACCTTCTCCCAATCTGTAGCCCTATTTTTTTTCCCATGGACCCCAATTCTAAAAATTCCCTAAACCTGCGTATATCCCCCTAAAATTCCTGTTTCAGCTATATATGGGAAAAGATCTAGATTATTAATTGATAGTAGAGTAGATAGGCCCTAGGATAAGGTGACCAGATGTCCCGCTTTTGGCGGGACAGTCCCGATTTTTAACAATTTGTCCCGCATCCCACGGCGTTTTAAAAAAGTCCCGATTTTTGGAAAGAATGTACGACAAGCTAGGGAATGGCAGGAGAACGGGAAGGGAATATACGATTTTCGGCGGCCATGTGGCTATTTAGCCAGGATATGAGTTTTAGATTATTTTTGTTAATTTTATAATGTTAAACTTTAATAATAACAAATAATTGTTGAGAACTGATTATCGAGAACTGCTTATCAAAGTTCGCATTGTTGATCAGTTGTGAGAATTCGACCACCATTGTTTGGACTTAATGAACAATGGCATTTTTTGGGATTGGCAGCGACGAAAACATTTTGTAACTGTCTCTCAGACGATACACATCGTACTGCGTGCTAGTAAGCTAGTTAAACAAGTGATGTCATTACAAATCAGCTATTCAGATAATTTAGGTAAGTAATTTATTTATTTCATAAATACATAAATCTTCTTGAATTTAACAGACAGTACTCATATTATTTATATTTTATAGTGGCGGCAAAAAGTCTAGCGCCGGCCTTGAAAGTGACACTTACGACTTACGTTACAGCAAATTAATGACCTTTTAAACAACGACAGCAATCTACTAAAAAAATTCACTCAAATGAGAAATATGCCAAAGAATAAAATAATACTATACATAATTTTTTATTTATTATATTTGTAAATTGTACTTATGTTGAAATTTAAAAAATATATATTATAATACTATTTTTGCGTTCTATGAAAATTTTTGTTGCTCAATTTAGACCAAATTTTTAATCAAGAACCCCCACATCCCACCCCCCACCCCCGGTCAATGGTGTTCCGCTTTACCAATGTTAAAATCTGGTCACCTTACCCTAGGAGGGATTTAAAAGATAGATGAGGCTTGAATAGGTTTGTATGTTTGTAATAATTAGGAGCCAAAAGAAAGGGAGAGGTTGATGATAAAAAAAGAGAGGTAGATCAATAGAATAAAACATGGAGAGAGCTCCAGAGCACAGGCATATATTTAAAGCCAATTTAAATGAACTCGGAACATGCTATAAAAAATTTGTGTGTAATTGTGTGAAGCAAACCTAAAGTGAATTAGATCCAACAGAAAGAACAGAAAAAAAGTGCACTTATTAAGAGAGGATAAAATAATAAGTTATGAAGACAAAGTCTTCAGTAATTTGAAATGAATTTCACTTTAAACTACATTAAATAAATGAGAACATATTAAGAAGGTATCATGGCAATAATGAGTTTTAAGGTTTTTTTTAAATGCTGAATAATTAGGTCAGATTTTTCAAGTGGAGATTGAGTGATCATCCTTAGAGATGCAAAATATTCATGGAACCTATAACAAGGATGTTATTAAAGTTTCAGATAAGTGTAATTCAGTTCAAAATAATAAGCTTTCATTTATCTTCCAGAATGTCAATCAAATTTAGCTCCAAATTTTTTATGGAAACTAAAATTCTATATAATAATTTTTACAGTTTGCAGATGAGAATGTCTGAAACTCTTCTAACATTGAAAAACATTTTTTTGAAGAGTTGAAAACCAGTGAAACTGTTATGTATAAATATCTACACTAATAAAAGAGAAAGATGCAAATTGGCTGTACCTTCGCGATGTCCACCAGCCAATCAGGAGTGAGTACGCAAATTAATCAAACAAAGATGGCGGGTTAATTTGCATACACAGGCGCCGAGTGGCCGGGGGTGGGATGCTTGCGTCCTCGCCATGGTGACGATGCAGGCGTTCCAACCCACCCCAGATGCTCCAGGCCTCTGGGCAGCATGGGAAGGCGGAAAGGCAGCTCCGGCCAGAGCGAAGGTGGTGCTGGCAGCCAAGGGAAGGAAGGCCCATTCCTGCATGAATCTTCATGCATCAGGCCTCTAGTAATTAAATAATTCCCCTGTTTAAAAACTTTGGTTCAATTCAGTCATTACATCACTTCTCACATAAAAATGTAACTTGTTAAGGTTTAATTTATTGTCTACATTTGGCTGTATCATTCTATCTTTTCATTATTTATGCCACTATACTGGAAAGAAATCAATATCTGTTTATATGCTATAGCTAATAAAAATAAAGTTTCTTTATTATTAAGGTACATGATAGAGTGGCTAGTAAAAACTTAATATGAGAAAACCTATATTCTATTATAGGAATATGACTTTCTCGTTGTCTAACAATATAAAATCAATCTATCTCTTTTTATATTTAATTTCTGCAAGAGAAACAGAATGAGATAACTTTCTATATATTCATAATAGAACAAATTTCACAGACACAGCTATCTTTTCTTCCATAGCATTTTAGCAATACTATGATTATTAATGATATATCTATTTAGTGTTACCACTTATTTCACCCTATATTTTCAAATATTTATAATTAAATAGCTCATTTGCTATCAGAGTAAGTAAAAATAATTTAACAGATTTTTATTTGGAGTGGTGAAAAGCTTATAATATGGCTTAGAAACTAGTATTTTTGTCATGTAGTGAAAGAAAGCACATGAAAGACACCATATCGGCATGCATATGGAGAATATGATTATTAATTGAACTCAAAGAAATTTTAACATGTGACTTCAGTTTAATCATTAAAAATAAATCCATGTCTGGTAGCCCAAGCTTAGTGGAGAGAGGTCAGGAGTGAATCTGGAGACCCAAACTGACAGTCTCCAAAACACTCTCCTTGTATTATATCCTTTTCAAAACATGACAGAATATCAATTGTATTTCAAAACCTTAATTTGCTTAAGTAGTCCCTTAGAAATGATCATTAGTGGTGTTTTTTTTTCAGTTTTGACTATTATAAACTTATATAATGATGATTTTCATCTGCAGAATGCTATTTTACATATGCTCAATGAAAGAGTATATACTTTAGTTCTGTTTTACTTAGAAGCTTTTGATATTGTTTAATATAAGTAGTTGATATTTATAAAATCTTACCTCTTACTGTACCTCCCTCAATAATAGAGGCTGTTTTAAAATACTAAAATATGCCTCAAATGATGGACATAACACAAATTAATAGAAGCTCTGACTAATGCAGAACTTCTTCTAGTGTAACCATGGTTTCATCATTGAACATTTCTATTGTTAGTTCCCTATTCTAGTGGAGAAAAGCAAAACAGCAGGACTTTTTGATATCAGGATAATTTGAATGTAAAATGATAGAATATAATACAAAAGGAAGATAGCTGAGCTTTTATGTGAGTATTGAATTAAATATATATATATATATATATATCTTAATTTCACAAAGGAAATATGAATTCTTATGCCAAAGCTATGCCTCTAATTTAAACTTCAATTTATTGTGAAGAATGAAGTGCATAATGAAACATTAAGACAAACTGTCAATACCAATGCAGAAATGTTGTGATTACAGTTGCTACTCGAGAGCAGGGATCATTTTGCTGAATTCCTTGTCAGTAAATTTATTGTTCAAATAATATGGTCCCTAAAATGTGGTCTAAAATGGATGGCTACAATCAATAGACTTATGATTTATATATCTGTTGTAGATATTTTCATTGTCAGGTTGCAAAGAAAAGAAAGAGGGCATACCAGTGGGAAATATGTTGAAGATGCAAATTACAGAATATGTTTTCAATTCACTAGTGGCAAGGAAATTTCAAGGTACACACCAGCTTCATATGTTTTTACCTTTTTTTGTAATTAGAAGAGAATAAATGTTCTTAAAAAGGTGTAAAGTGACAAGAGACATTAGCTCCTTTGGTAAATAATATTGAATAATTTTATGTGTTCTTGAAGTTACATTATAAATTTATATTGATCAATAGGTCTGTGACATAATTTATTAAATTAATTGTTATAATGTAAAGTTTAAGTTTAAAAGCTCCCAGAGCAAAACCTTCAAAGATAATAAATTAACATTCCGTTGACCTGTTAGCCAAACATTGATGGGCATAGAAGATAATTTTTATTTATTTATTTATTTTTTTAGAATTTTGCCCTGAGCTTCATCAAATTATGTTCAAATAAACAAAAATACTCCTATTTCACTTTTTAGAATTCTACATCAAAGTTCCTATTTGGGTTTTGGCAGATTAAAAACAACAAACTTGTAAATATTCTTTAAACTGAAAAATCATAATGGTGATTAATGACCCTCTAAGATAAATTCTTGAAATAGATCTTAGAATGGCAGGTGTTGTTTTTTTTTCCAATTTTCATGACTTGTGTTGAGCTACTATGAACATTCCATATTCATTTTTTATGGTCTAGTATTAGAAAACATTTTCTAACTAATCAGAGATGCAGATGTCAGAAATAATTATTTTATTTAGTTTTAGCTTTGATTCTAAAACACTGTATTAAAGAGAAAAAGAAACAATATTTATGGCCTGATTTTCTTTTTTCTTTTATTTATTTATTTATTGTCTAAAGTTTTACATATGTCTCTTTTTTCCCCAATTGACATCCCCCCGCCCCAGCCATTCCCACCCCAGACAAGCCACCACTGCCCCAGTGTCTGTGTCCATTGTGGCCTGATTTTCTTATAAAAATGGTTTTATTAGTAGTAGTATTAATATTATTATTAAGAATTGATTTATTTTTAGTTCACAGAATGGTGTCATATGTAATGATAGACAAGAATTGGTGTTACTATGGAAATCATATATGATTCTCAGGTTTCTTAAATGTGAATTCATTAACAGTACAAAGTGGAGTTAGAACATTGGAAATGTATTTTAAACCCTACTCAGCATACCTTCTATTTACCATTTGATCTGACCATATTTTAAATTCTTTGGAGAAATGTAGTATAATTAATTTTATTATCTTCCACAAATATATATATATATATATATATATATATATATATATATATATATATATATATATATATATATAACAATTTTTTTCTGTGTATCACACAAAGATAAGCAAATGATTTGTTTTACTCTGTTTCTTTTTGTCTTTTTACATTAGCTTTTAAAGTGACTTTACTTTCAAAGATCTGAATCAAAGGGTAGTGTTAGCACTTATTTTAAAGGTGTCATTTAAGATTTTAATATACTTTCCTTTCACAATAATTAAATTGTGAACTGCTTGGCTATAATGGTTCCTGATATGAAAAACTTTTACTATAGGGATATCATTTAAGAACAGACTTATTTCAGAAAACTGACAGCATAATGGATATCACATCATTAACCTTGAAACCAAGACCTATAATTAGCTAAAGTTGACAAAGAACAAAGGTCACCATCTGAAGGTTATCCTGAACATCTTGATCTAATTTCTAAAGAACAAACCACTTCTTTTAACACCTGATCACAAAATAATAACTGTAAATTAGTCTACACTAAATCACCTTGTGTATCTGTGGAGTGCTTTTGTCACATGATAGGCAAATGACAATGAAGGAAATATTAGATTACTTTTGCTGATATTCACATGGTGCCTGATCCATAACGTATACGCCTACTAAGCTAGTGGTGTTTTATTAATCTTCTCCAATTAGCCAATGTGGTTAGTTCTTTCTAAAATGTTCCATTCCTTCACCAAGTATAGGTTTTCCTAAAGTTTTTAAAATAGATAACCCTTAAACCTTGAATAGTCTTCCCACTTGAATAAATTAAAGATATCTTCAGGTCACAGAAAAGTAATTAATCAAACCATTCAAAGGGCTTTTAGGTAAAGATGTGGCCTTTAATTTACATGGCATGTACATTATTCCAGTAAAAGACAAGAAAACAAATAAGTACAAATGTAATTTGGGATTTTTTTCAACTAATGTAGGTTTGTAAAATAATATAATGTAAGATTAAAATGTAAATACCTAATGTACAAGTTCATGAAAGAAATAACATCTCTTATTCATATAAATATAAAAAATAGAGATGAAGGAAAGAAGGAAGGAAGGAGGGGAAGAAGGAAGGAAGAAAGACTGTTAAAACAGTCATTGTTTATGGAATGACTGGGCATCAAATATTTCATGCAGATGGTACTGATAAATGACAAATATTCTTAGTTGCATGCTCATTTTACAATGTTTTGACAGTACCTACTTCATTAGCTATATCTTCAAGTATTTAGCCAATTTTAAATGTGCATAATCCTTCTGTACAGCTTGAATTTATTTTTATAATACATTTATATGGAATATTATGAGTTATTTGTTAAAATTAGAGCTTCTGATATAAGTATAACGTAATGTCTTCTAAAATGAACCAAAGCATAAATTATACATTTAAATTCATAAAATATAATGTTTATGGCAGTAAACATAACAGGATATAATAATACTAGAGGCCCAGTACACAAAATGCATGGATGGGTACAGTCCCTAGGCCTGGCCGGTGATCAGGGCCAATCGGTGCCTTCTGGCTGCTGGCCAGGGCCTTCCTTCGTTCCACGTCACCCCCTGGTGTCCAGTGCATGTCATAGCAATTGATAGGTCTCCTGGTTGAACTCCCGTGGGGACAATTTGCATATTAGGCTTTTATATATATAGATTCTTAAACACTGTCTGACAGGAGTATCAAGTTTATACTTAAAGTAAAAGTAAAGAAATTTAATTAAATTTTTTCTCCATATTATAAAAAAACTCTGTTTTAATCCAAATACAATTTTAATATTCAGTTTTTTATAACATGCACCCAAATATTCAAATTACCTTATAGTACTTAAAAGAATTTCCTGTAATATGCCTTCTATTTTGAAATTTTGTCCCATTTTACCATAAAAATAATATCTGGGAGGTAATTATTTTTAGTAGCCCGCATTTTATTTAAGATTTTGAAAATGGTTTCTTGCATTGGCAGAATTCATCCTGCTTCCTGAAGCCTTGTCAGAACTCTGGATAAGCCTTCCCAGATGTTGCAAACCAACAAAGAATTCCTATTTAGAGATCCTCACATTTTCTGTGTCCTGAGTCTTTCCTGCTACACCCTCACTTGTCAGCCTACTACCTCAATTTCTCTCCATGGCAGAACTTAGGAAAATTTTTAAAGTAAGATTAGAGCCACTACAGTGTTCATTAAATGTTATAAAATGATTGAATAAAAGTGTGCCTTAAAAGAAAGACAGAATAAAATGTCTACTCATAACTACCGTATTTTCCAGTGTATAAGACAACTTTTTAACCCAGGAAAATCTTCTCAAAAGTCGGGGGTCGTCTTATATGCCGGGAGTCATCTTATAGGGCGGGTATATCCCAAACTCTATATTTTAACTGGAAAAGTTGGGGGTAGTCTTATATGCCCAGTTGTCTTATACGCTGGAAAATACGGTACTATACATGATGATATCGGAAGTTAGCTTGGCAACATATTGGTGAGGTAAGAGGGATAAACGAATAAAAAAATAAAATTGTATTTGATGTAGCAAAAGTTATTCGAGTGAACGATGTCTTTGCATATTTTAGTTTAATATTAAAAAAAATAAATGTTGGGAAACCAAGATGGTGGCATAAGGTATACACCTGTATGTGCTGCCTCTCACAACCACACCAAAACTACAACTAAAAGACAAAATGACTATCACGCAGAACCACAGGAAAGCTGGCGGAGTAGAAGTTCTACAACTAGAAGGAAAGAAAGAAGCTCATTGAGACTGTGTAGGAGGTGCAGAGGCGTGAAAAGCAGAGACACAGAGGCGCGTGTGAATCCGGCTAGTGACTGGGTGCGCTGTTTTTTCCAATTGGAAGGGAGATACAAGCTCCCGACTGCTCTGAACTCCAGTTTCCAGCGAGCTCTGGGAACCCAGACTCATACGTGGAGAAACTGGACTGTCTGGCATTGGGTTGGAAAGTGAGAGTGGCTTTCTCACAGAGGTGTGCTCAGGAATCATTGTTTACTGCACTGGGGTGAGGAATGCAGGGACGCAGAAACGCAGAGATGCAGAGAGGGCTGACTGGCAGCCATTGCTGTTTGCCACACCCTGGTGATTCCCTGAGACCCTGCCCCACCCAATTTACAAACCCGCCTGAGCTGTGCGCAGTGGCTTTTGCATATGAATAGCCTGCCCTTTCGCAGCTTAACCTAACAAATTGCAGCTGGGTCAGACAGCTCCAAAACTTCCAAACCCCAAGCAAAGAGGAGAAATCTGCAGATCTCCCTGTAGCTCCTGCTGGGTGGCCTCAGACAGTAGCTGACTTGCACCTCCTTGGAGATCCAGGAACCAGTGTACCTAGAGGTCAGTGTGAGATGACACCAGATTTCAACTCCTCACATACATAAGTGACACACTCAAGAGGCAGACTCAGTGAGCACCAAAGCCCCACTGAAGCAAGTCCTGTTCCATAAGGGTGTCTCCAGCACAGCAGTTCTTCCATTATAGACACAGCTGATCCTCACAGCCAATTGGCCTGGAGATCAATTCCTCCCAGTGTACCAACAGCAATCAAGGCTTAACTACAACAAGTCTGTGCACACAGCCCACAAAGGGGTGCACCAAGAGTGTCCATCTCAGGTGATTGGGGAGGCTGAGCCACTGGGCCCTATAGGACACCTAGCACACAAAGCCACTCTATCAACACAGGGAAACAGCCAAAATGCGGAGACAAAGAAACATGTCACGAATGAAAGAAATGGAGGAAAGCAAACTACTGGATATAGAGTTCAAAACCACAGTCATAAGGTTACTCAAGAATCTTCTAGAAACCGCCGAGAAACTTAGTGAGACCTCTGAGGAACTTAGTGAGACCTTCAAGGATCTTAATGAGAATGCCAAAAAAAAAAAAAAAAAAAAAAAGGAAAAGGACCAGTCAGAAATTAAGCATACACTGTCTGAAATAAAGAATAATGTACAGAAATCCAACAGTAGACTAGAGGACCCCAAGAATCAAACCAAAGATTTGAAATATGAGGAAGAAAAAAAAAACACAACCAGAAAAACAAAAAGAAAAAGAATCCAAAAATATGAAGATAGTGTAAGGAGCCTCTGGGACAACTTCAAGTGTACTAACATCTGAATTATGGGGGTGCCAGAAGAAGAGAGAGAGCAAGATATTGAAAACCTATTTGAAGAAATAATGACAGAAAACTTTTCCTACCTGGTGAAAGAAATAGACTTACAAGTCCAGGAAACGCACAGAACCCCAAACAAGAGGAATCCAAAGAGGACCACACCAAGACACATCATAATTAAAATGCCAAGGGCAAAAGACAAAGAGAGAATCTTGAAAGCAGCAAGAGAAAAACAGTTAGTTACCTACAAGGGAGCACCCATACAACTGTCAGCTGATTTCTCAACAGAAACTATGCAGGCCAGAAGGGAGTGGCAAGAAATATTCAAAATGATGAATAGCAAGAACCTACAACCAAGATTACTCTACCCAGCAAAGCTATCATTTCGAATTGAAGGTCAGATAAAGAGCTTCACAGACAAGAAAAAGCTAAAGGAGTTCATCATCACCAAACCAGGATTATATGAAATGCTAAAAGGTATTCTTTAAGAAGAGGAAGAAGAAGAAAAAGGTAAAGATAAAAATTATGAACAACAAAGTGACAACAAATACATATCTATCAACAAGTGAATCTAAAAATCAAGTCAATAAAAAAATCTGATGAACAGAATAAACTGGTGAATATAATAGAATCAGGGGCATAGAAAGGGAGCAGACTGACAATTCTCAGGGGGAAGAGGGCGTGAGGGGTGCGAGAAGAGATTGGACAAAAATCTTACACCTATGGATGAGGACAGTGGCGGGGGGGGAAAGGGCATGGGGTGGGGGGGAATCAGGTGTAGGGGAGCTATGGGGAGGAAAAAGAGGAACATCTGTAATAATCTGAACAATAAAGATTTATTAAAAAATAAAAATAAACAAATGTTTTCTTTTCTTGAGTAAGTCCAGTGTGTCAGCTACTAATTCAAGTGCATTGAAGCACATACAACTCTTTACCTTTTTAAAGTAAAAACAATACCTTAGAACAGCAAATTTCAACCTTGTGCCATGGCAGGCACACTGGTGTGCCACAAGAATTTTTAAAAACATGCAATACCTGACTATTTAGTCAGGGCATTGACTTCTTTCCCCTTAGATTTTCAAATTAAAAACTGAGAACAGCCAACACAACAATAGCCGGCCAATGTGAATGAGTGAAAGTTTTATTATTTTTTCTTCAGATTGGCATAAAAAATATTTTTGGGGGTGCCTCAGAATTTTAGTTATGAGTTCATGTGTGCCACAAGGTAAAAAGGTTGGAAATTGCTGCCTTAGAACAGTTTAAGTAGATATTTATTGCTTGTTTTGACTGGTTGCTCATCTGAATTTAACAATCATTATGGTAACTGCTCAAAGAGAGTATGTCGGATTTATCCTATCTACTGTGTCTGGCATAATAAATATTTGTTGGATGAATTAATAATTTACTGTTTTAAACACAGGGATATTTTCTTTTGATCTAAAACACATGTAATCCTAAAACAGTTGTATTATTAATGTTTTACCATGTGTTCTTATTTTTTTAAATGAGCTCTCATATAGCCTTGTCAAAGAATAATATTATCCGATATTAATAAACTAAATGGTATGTTGATGGCATAAATCTATAGATATACTAGTAAAAGCCTAAGTGACTGTTATGACCAGAACGACCAGTCGACCAGTCACTATGATGTGCACTGACCACCAGGGGCCAGACACTCAATGCAGAAGCTTCCCCCTGGTGGTCAGTGCGCTCCCACAGTGGGAGCACTGCTCAGCCAGAAGCCAGGCTGGTGAGCACAGCTGAGGCAGCTGGAGCCTCTCCCGCCTCCGTGGCAGGTGTTGTGGGTCGGGATGAGCCGTGGCTTGGTGGCTGGGCCTGGCCCCGGCTCGGGCTCCTCCCCAGTCGCCTGCTGCTTTGGCACTGCTACATCCCTTGGGGGATGTCGGACTGCCGGTTTTGGCTTGGCCTGCAGGGATCGGGCTGAAACCAGCAGTCTTACATTCCCTGAGGGGTCCCAGATTGCCAGAGGGCACAGGCCAGGCTGAAGGACCCCACCTGTGCACAAATCCATGCACCAGGCCTCTAATATTAACATAAATTTTATATAATTTAGTTATATATTCTCTAGATGAAACCTCAGAATTCAAAGAATAAAGCAAGGTATCTATTAGGAACATCCCTGACTTTCATCTGCTTATATAAATTTGATCTACGGTGACCTCTAATTTTTATCTCACTGCAAATACTAGGTTTTGCCTGATTTCTCAGGTCTGGAAATACTGATGCTAATAATAGCTGTTATTTATTTAGCTCTGTATATAAATGATCTCTTTTAATTCTATGACGCAGATACTATTTTATCTCGATTTTATACATAATGAAATGGGAAATACAGAAAATTTAAATAATCTGCTTAAGGTTTGCTAGCATATGATAGGATTTGAAACTGGGCAGTCTGCTTAATTAATACTTTCAAGAATACGTTTTATTCCCTTACTTAGGGCCAGTGTCCTCACTTGCTCTTGCAAGGTCTGGAACTCTGCTCATATCTATATCTGAGTAAATCTCAAATGATTCCCAGCATTCCATTTGCCCCTACTCAACTGCTGTTGGCAGTTTGGCACCACTTGGTGATAACTTACATATCTATAAGATTATTTTAGGTTCTGTGGCTGAATGGGAATTCATAGATTCTGGAGGACATCCAGTTGGCTCACATCTGGTTGGTTGATATCAGGGTTTCGTTGTTTGTTTGTTTTGTTTTGGGCGTAATCCATGGAGATAACACTGGGAAAATATTTGGGGTTATGAAGAACCCAGTTTGCCTCTTTACTTGTCAAAATAAATTGTCATATGGGACATCAACTTGATATACTAGTGGCCTCCAAATATATTATCAGCAAGCTATACCAGTGGTCATGAAATAGAAAAGCTCACAGAACAAATTACTGAAATAATACATTTTATCAAATCTATTGAAAACACACTGAAGCAGAGAAAAGAGCTAGGATAAATTAACATACTTATGATAAGATACAGCGTAGAAGGACAACACCATCTGAATCCTGGGGCATGTAATGTTCAAATGTCCTGTTCTTCTCTCTGCTGCACCAACCTCCCACACTGATGGTATGGTTTCAAGGGCCAGAGTTGAAGTTTGAGCTAGGAGTCAACAGGCAGAAGACACTCTGGGGCAACAACACATCCTTGTTCTACTAGAAACTAGAGAGATGCAGGAACAATTACCCCTGGCCGATAGATGTAGCTCTCCAATTAGCTGAATGAACCGTCATGAGCTTCATTTGTATTACTTAGCAGAAAACATATAGTGTTGTAATTGAGGTCACCAATGGATGGCCAAAAAAGATTTGAGAATGATCATTTTTTTTTTTTTTTTTTTTGCATATCTAGTGTTATCTGAACACCTACAAGCTCTTGTATATTTATTCTTAGGCATATATACATATTATAAATATATAGTACCTCGGTGTCTCATGAATATTTGTTATCTCTTATCTTTCCATCTCTTTCTGTCTATGTTTGACACACAGATGATCTTGCTTTGTCATACTTAATTCCTATGAATTCTGCCCATCTCTAACAAACATTTTGCTTATCAGCTACTTATATATTCTTATTCTTAAAATATTTTGCCTATGTTTTTAAAACCTATTAATCTAATATAATTGAATTTTTAATAATAAATATGCATTTCATAAAGGTAGGCTGCTGTGGCTGATTGTATTTGCTAAATTGGCTTCAATAATATTCTTATTATCATGTGATTTTGATGCTCTTCACACCAAGAGGAGTGGGGGAGGTTGTTTTTTCCCTTTGAAATCAAGAGAGCTCATTACTATGATCTAATGACAGAGTATGGTGGAAGTGACACTATATGACTTTCAAAGCTAGGTCATGAAATGTGAAGCAGCTTCTGCCTTATACACTTTTGTCTTCTACTGACATGTCTGACTGCCCTTAAGCTGCTGTGCTGTGATGAAGCCCAAACTATCCCATTTAGCAATACCACATGGAGAAGTCAAACGAAGAGAGAGAGAGAGAGAGAGAGAAAGAGAGAGAGAGAGAGAGAGAGAAAGAGAGGGAGAGAGAGAGCCCAATCCCTCTGAGCCAGCCCTAGCTGCTTTAGCTGTCCCCACTTCCACTCTTTCAGCATCTAGCCACTGTTACACTGCACCCCATGAGAGATTCCAAGCCAGAACTACCTAGGCAAGCTATGATCAAATTCCTGGCCCTCTAATACTATGATAAATAAGAAAAAGATTGTTGTTTTAAACTACTAAATTTGGAAATAATTTTTAAAATATATTTTATTGATTTTTTTACAGAGAGGAAGGGAGAGGGATAGAGAGTTAGAAACATTGATGAGAGAGAAACATTGATCAGCTGCCTCCTGCACACCCCCTACTGGGGATGTGCCCGCAACCAAGGTACATGCCCTTGACTGGAATTGAACCTGGGACCCTTCAGTCCGCAGGCCCATGCTCTATCCACTCAGCCAAACCGGTCAGGGCTGGAAATAATTTTTTTAAGTACATGCCAGGACACTTGCCATTTTCCCACTTGGTCTTGACCGTCCTTCCACATCTCACTCCTCTGTATTCATGAGATATAAATTTGAGTCCACCTCATTTAAGACTGAACGTAAGACAAGAGCCAGTTACTAAAGATATATATAACAATCATTTTGAAGAAAGTTTTCTACACAACATCAACTGTCTAGGAATTATTCTTTTTTTTTAATATATATTTTATTGATTTTTTACAGAGAGGAAGGGAGAGAGATAAACATCAATCAGCTGCCTCCTGCACACTCTCTTCTGGGTATATGCCCACAACCAAGGAACATGCCCTTGACCGGAATCGAATCTGGGACCTTGAGTCAGCAGGCTGACTCTCTATCCACTGAGCCGAACCGGTTAAAGCTAGGAATTACTCTTAATAATTTTTTATTGAAGATGCTGTCTTCTATTCACAGTCTTTATAAGCATATATTTGTATTTCTCATTGCTCTATGAATCTTTAAACTGCATTCAATAAGGATTATCCATGTAAGTTATTTTAAAAAATATACTTTTATTGATTTCAAAGAGGAAGGGAGAGAGGGAGAGAGAGAGATAGAAACATCAGTGATGAGAGGGAATCATTGATCAGCTGTCTCCTGCATGCCCCATACTGGGGATCGAACCTGCAACCCGGGCATGTCCCTGATCTGGAATCTAACTATAAATTCCTGGTTCATGGGTCAACACTCAACCACTGAACAACACCAGCCATGCATTATCATTTTATTTTTATTTAATTTACTATCCATGACTGCTTACATGTCTTTGAATGGTGAACACTAAGGAAAAGCTTATTTTTATGTTGGTGACTTTTTTCTTCCCCAGTGATTTCTAATCTGAAGAGCAGCAATACTCAATTATCTCAACTTCATCCACTTTATTTGTGTTGCCAATTGAAACAAAGAAATACTGCATTGGTATCAGTGATGTCAATGATCGAAGTAATTAGGTAATCATTAATAATTTTGAATCAAATTCTGGAAGATTTATGTTTAATAGAAGTTAAAAAGTACCTGCCTAGCTTCTTCAGACACTTCATTTGAAAACCCAGGAATTAATTCTACTGACTTTTATTTTATTCATCTGTAAAACTGGAATTAGATTAGAACTCCCAGCATAATATCCCATGATTCTTTAATTACAAAGTGAGGTTGCCTGAATTAGAGCAAAGGCAGAAATGAAAACCTTTATTATGAGGGTTTATGTTATAATAAATCTTCTCTCTAAGTAAAAACAATTAGAGAATATAATTAGAATGTTTTTTCCCTTTTAATATTTTATCTCAGGGATTAAAAAATATATTTTCTACAATGTTATTTTGTCCTTTAAAAAGAATAAAAAATATTCCAAAAGCCATCACTATTTAACTTATTTTAGAGCCCTTATATTGCTCTTAGATTGATGTCTGATAGCATTAAAGAATGCAACAAAAATCTTTAAAACTTGTTTTCTCTTATCACACCTTAACTTCAAAAAACAACTAACAGTTTTTGCTCTTTTGTAACACATTCTTAGTTATGAGTTGAAATCTCGATGACTATTTGTCAAATTGCTACATTTTACAGTAATCCCATATAAATGCATAGATAAAGGTTGATTAATGTAACCTTTCATAACAATTTATTTTGTGAGAATTAATACTTATACACTTACTAGAGGCCTGGTGCATGAAATTCATGCACAGGGTGTGTGTGTCCCTTGGCCCAGCCTGCACCCTCTCCAATTTGGGACCCCTCAAGGGATGTCTGACTGCCGGCAGTCGGACATCCCTCTCACAATCTGGGACTGCTGGCTCCCAACTGCTCGCCTGCCTGCCTTCCTGATTGCCCCTAACTGTTTCTTCCTGCCAGCCTGATCACCCCCTAACCACTCCCCTGCCAGCCTGATTGATGCCTAACTACTCCCCTGACAGCCTGATTGCCCCCAACTGCCCTCCCCTGCAGGCCTGGTCACACCTAACTGCCCTCCCCTGCAGGCCTGGTCCCCTCCCCAACTGCCCTTCCCTGCAGGCAATCTTGTGGTGGCCATCTTGTGTCCACATGGGGGCAGCCATCTTTGACCACATGGGGGCAGCCATCTTGTGTGTTGGAGTGATGGTCAATTTGCATATTACTCTTGTATTAGATAGGATTGGAGGCACAAGAGTCAGCAAGTGTGTGCTTAGTATAGCTTTCATATTCTGTAGTTTGCTTCTTTAGACAAATAAGAAGAGTAATGTGTAACATAAAAAATAAAATACATAATGTCATGTAATTTTTTAAATAATGTTAATGTAAACTATTGTGAATATAGGTGAAGTATTTTCATAAATGGGTAGCTATATAGTTGAAATGAGGTGATATTAATATCAACATGTCTGTTACAACTAATATTACTTGTTTTCATTTTGCATGAAAATTATCCTTGTACTTAAAAGAAAATTACTGCCACTTACTAAATCATTATTATTGTCATGGCCCATGCTTAATTACCCATTTTCTTTGGTAATTCGTACACCAGTGGGGTCCCTCAGCCTGATCTGTGGGATTGGGCTGAAACCGGCTCTCCAATATCCCCCAAGGGGTCCCGGATTGTGAGAGGGTGCAGGCCAGGCGGAGGGACCCCACTGGTGCACAATCAGGGTTGGGGAGGGATGCGGGAGGTTGGCCTGCCAGGAAGGGACCACAGTGGGGAGGGAGGGGCGGGCGCTCTAGGGCATGTCCAGCCCATCTTGCTCAATTCTGATCTGCCAGACCCAAGCAGCAAGCTAACCTACCGGTCAGAACATCTGCCCCCTGGTGGTCAGTGTATGGCATAGCAACTGGTCGACTGCCCCCTGGTGGTCAGTGCACGTCATAGCGAGCAGTTGAGCGGCCTTAGTATATCATTAGCATATTACGCTTTGATTGGTTGAACAGACGACCTGACAATTAGCATATTAGGCTTTTATTATATAGGATCATTTTTACTACGAACAGAACATGCAAATGTAGAATATCTAAAGAGATCGAAAGACTAGCCATCATAGTAAAAATGAGAGTGGTTGTACTTAAAAGAGTATATAGACAAGAATACTCATATTTGAAATAAAATGCAGTAGAAGAATTAGTATAGCTGACAATATTGTATGCCTCTATAGACTAACTCATTTCATGGATGTTAGGTACTAAGACTAATGAAAGAAGTAGCAAATAGTTGACTATTTAGTAGGTAAGCTATTTCATCTTAATCATTGATTCTTACCTATCAAAAACTAGTAGGAGTAGATGATAAAGTCAGCATAATAATTGGTTTTATATTTGTATGAGAGATTTTTGTCCTGAGTGAAAAATATTTATCAGTTGTTTTTCTTGTTCTGTAGAATAAGTACTTATTGTACAGAACAAGAAATATTTTTGTTCAGGTTAATTTCTTCAGATTAATTTAATCAGTGGTTCTCAAAGTTGGATTTCTGACCTAGCACTATTATTAGCATTACTTAGGAATTTATTAGGAATGCAAAAATCTCTGGCCACACCACAGACCTACTGAGTATGAAACTGGGACCCGGCTTAGAAATCTGTATTGTAACAAGCCCTTTTGCAAGGAGTGACTTTTTTCATGTGAATTGGTTTACCTGATGTTTTCTGCAAAGTTGCTCCTTAATAATGCCTCTCAGTGTGATAGAAAATGTTATTTATACTCTTTTTTAAAAAAATATATTTTATTGGTTTCAGAGTAGAAGGGAGAGAGAGAGAGAGAGAGAGAGAGAGAGAGAGAGAGAGAGAGAGAGAGAGAGAACATCAATGATGAGAGAGAATCATCGATCGGTTGCTTCCTGCATGCCCCCTATTGGGGATCAAGCCTGCAACCCAGGCATGTGCCCTTGACTGGAATTGAACCCGAGACCCTTCAGTTCACAGGCCAATGCTCTATCCACTGAGCCAAACCAGCCAGGGCTGTTATTTATACTCTTGACTATAATGTTGGGAGTGATAACATTAGAATGTATAGTTTCTAAGCTGAGAGTATCCATAAAGACTATATCTTCTTAATTAAAAACCTTTTACTTCACTACTATTCTCTGCTTTCCATTATCAAATTCTTCCTTTCTGTGATACCAACTATGGAGTATTCTTTCAACTCTGTTATGTCAACTGAATGTGCAGGGTTTGTACTTAGAATTACAACTTTTATTTAATATGCGAATGGGAGTCAGGCAAATGAAGACTTTTGCTGGAAATGACCCTGTATTTGAAAAATGTTTACTACCAAAGAAAGTAGAACCAAGGTTTAAGAAGGAAGGAGTTCTCAGACAAAGAGACATATTCACTGTCTTTTAAAATGTGAAGGTCTATCATGTAAAGGACATTTCATGTCTTCTGGGGAATTCTAGAGAGTGAGAGTTATGAGTGCTGATATCTGATTAATATGATAAAGCTATTATTTAATCAGATGTATTTGAAAATGGACCGGGCTGCCTTGTGTGTTAATGGGTTTCTTATGGTTAAGAGTATTTTAAGTCATAGCAAAGGATGACGTGATAGGGTGGTTTAGAACTTTGCTGCTCACAGTGTGGACCCACCTGGGAGTTGTTAGAAATGCAGAAACTCAGGGTCCACCCCAATCCTAGTGAATCATAATCTGAAATTTAATAAGATTCATGAATGGTCTACATGTACATTAAATTTGGGAAAGTGTTCCAGTTGACATATAGTGAATCTTCATATTATTCTATATTTAATTTTTACTGAATTATCTTGTGATTCAGAATTTGAATAACAATCTAGAAGAGACTGGGAAGGGGGTACTTGACTTCCCATTTCTCAGTGGAGTCACTAAATGAATTAAATGCTACCCTCAAAACGCAAGATCTGTATCTTGAATATTGTACTTAGGGAGCTGGTATTTGAATATTATTTCATTAGTTAGCTTGTGACTCTTGGTTTTAAACAAAAGCAAAACATACCTTTTAGATTTATTGCACTATGTCCTGAAGGTACTTGCACTAACATTATTCCTAATGTTTAACCCTCTTCCCAATTCCCTTCTGCACACCCAACATTATTCCTAATGTTTAACCCTCTTCCCAATTCCCTTCTGCACACCCCCCCCTTTTTTTATGGAAACTAGGATATGTGAATTTCCTACACTGAAGCGTTTTCTTTTTCGCTGAGAGTAGGTATTGGTTTTGTCTTCTACTTTCTCCCTGCCTCTGATGAGATGGGTTTGTATGAATGAAGAAGGGAAGGAGAATGGGTAAAGGGACATGTAGGTATAGAGAATCTAGAACGCTATGGAGATCAGACTTTGCCCAAAGCTGAAATTTACTAGGGCAGGGAGTACTTAACACACAATCCTCATCGCCAAAGCAATGAATGGAGGAGACCTGGAGAGGTAATGAGCAGTGACAGATGCCGCCACACCCTGGATGGACTCAGGTCTCTACCACCGTGACTGTCATGCCCTCGTCCTGGGAGAAGGAAGGGAGCTGCTTAAAGAAATGAGCACGGGAGACCCGAGAGCCAGAAGGTGCCCAAGCCCATTCCCCTCCCCGGCAGCGCGGGCAGACACACGGTTTCCTGCAAAGACCATTGTGTGGGGGGAGGCTCGGCGAGGAAGAGCCTGCTCCCTCCCCACACCTGCCCATCCCCAGCTCCCGCCTTCGCCAGGGGCGCTGGGACCCGCGCGAGCCCAGCAGCCTGGCGGCGGCTGCGGGGCAGTCGTGTGTGTCCGCGAGCGCGTGTGCGTGAGGAGGAGAGAGCGAAGACGTGATTACTTCAGAATTTATTTAAGGGCCGGTGGAAACCACTGCAGCAGCTTCCAGGGGAAGCCCTTGTTCCAGAGGAAGAGGAGGTGGCTGCTGCCAAGGAGGAGGAGGAGGGGGAGAGACGGAGGAGGAGCGGCGGCAGCAGCAACAGCAAGAGGCAAGTGAGGAGAGATGCTGTAGCAGCCAAAGCGGCTCCCAGCAGGTTGGTCCTCCCGGCCCTTGATGCCGGCAAGGAGGCTTGCAAAGAGGCTGGGAGGAGACTCGGGGTGTGTGGGGTTGACTGCTTGACTGCTTGCCTTTCCAGAGAAGAACTGCCTTTTTTTAAATTTTATTTTATTTTATTTTTAAGTGAAACGAGACACCGTAGCGCGGAAATAGGCGGGGGGCCAGGCGGGGACCTGTCCTGCCTCTCGCATCCCTGGGGACTCGCTTCCCTTTAGCTTTCCTACTTCGGGCGTCAGCGGTCAACTCCGGAGGGGCTCCAGGAGGGGGATGTGGTGGAGAACTTCCCTGCCGGTTACTCAGCATCCTTTTTCCCCTCTATCTCACGTTTGGGGAGATACCCTGCGGGTGGCTTGGACCTGGAGGGGGAGCAGTGCCACCAGGTTAAGTTTCTACAGGTCCCACCCAGCCCCCAGCTCCCGGCTCCCCGCGCCGGGTGTCCGGCTGCACGCGTGGAGCTGGGGCGGCTCTGGCACAGGGGCTGCTGCTGCTTTAAGAGCCGCCTCCCCCTCTCCTCCCGTTGACAATGGTCTGAGCCAGGCTCTGCTTCCCAAAGCAAAATTTGTAATATGCCATTTTTCCGATGGGCGCTTCTCCTTTTGGCTGCTGACGGAGCCGCGGGAAGATGCGGAGCCGCTGCCTCGCCACCCAGCCGCGGCCGGTTCCGGAGGGCGCGGGGGCGCGCGCGGGTCTAAGCGGCCTTTCTCCTCCCATCGCCAGGGAAATGGTCCTGGGGCGCCGGGCGTGAGCCTCCCCTCTCGTCCAGCCGGAGACTGCGGTTGTCATTGATCAATTGAAGAAGCAGGACCCGAAATTACTGGCATTAGGTACAATAACTGTATTTGAGTTACATGGTCTCCCCTACCGCTTTATTTTATTATTATTTTTTAACTCCCTCCCCACCCCGGCCCCACCCCGCCCCCAGGGAAGATGAGATGCAAATTCCTCCTTGCCAATTACCTCCTCGGTACCTTTTGCTTCCCACCGGACTCCCATCCCTCCTCCTATTTCTCTGCTGCCTCCCTACTTGGTTCCCTCCTGTTGGGCAGAATGAAGAATGTTAAGTGTGGAAATGATGAAGTCAACTTCTTCAGGGGGTGGGGGTGTGGCCGAGAGATAGCTGTCCAGCCCTGTGAGATGACCTGGCTCCTTGGCCAGCTGTAGAGGCACTGGGGTAAAGAAAGTGCAAAATGCTTCCTTAGGGGCGATGGTGTTATTTCCCAAGGACAGGGGATTTCAGAGTTAAATAGGAGGAGGAATATTCATGTAACGTAATCAGACAATAGCTAGGATTTCGCTCAAGGAATTACTTTTGTGTGTGTGTGTTAACTGAGATGGAGCTGGGTTAGTTCTTAAAACTCAATCTTTGCAAAAAGAAACTAACTACCAAAGATAATTTCATCTTTGCCTCTACTAAGGTCTAAATCCTAGTGATCTGCCTGAATAAAGTGATTCACTGACAGAAAAAAAAAAAAGCCTTTTGTAGCACTATTATATCTGTGTAGGTATTGCTTAAATGGTATATATTGCTAAGAAACACATCGGATCTTGAAGCTTTTGGGTACTGACTCCAGTGGGCATTCAAACTTTTATTTTGAAATCTGAGAGATTTAGGAGACAGTCAAGGTTATGTGCTAAGAATAAGGGAGTTGGTTTTCCTTGTATAAAATTATTCAAGCTAAATTTAAGCACTGGGATAATTAAACCAACCAAGTTTATTGTTGTTGTTTTTTCCTTTTAAAATACAATAATCTCTACTCGGTCTTGAGACCTTCAGTAATTTAACGAACAAGGCATACACATCTAGAAGAGGGTAACGTAATTCATGTATCCCATTGACTTTGGAGAGGAGGAGATGAAAAGGCAAATATCAAAGCAAAGTGTTAGTAACCCCTTCCTGGTTTTTCAGGAATTATGCTATGCAAGGCAGTTGCAATTTTGAAAATTATCAGAAAAGTTAAAAGTGGTATATGAAGATGAAATGTACTAGAGGTTGAATGACCATAGACTTCTGGACTGTCCAAGTTGCTTCAGATGTCATCTATTCTATGAGAGGGTGTTTAATCTTACACTGAATATCTATTTTTAATTGCTTTTAATTCCTGAAATGTGCATTTAAGAAATAGGTTATATTATATTTTAAGGATTATACAAATATTTTGTAATTTATATTAGAATCTGAGTTCTATTGCAAGAAGCTAAAGTAGTTCATGAAAGTGCCTTATTTTTTTGTAGAAGCACCATCTCTCCCCACCCCACCCCCAGTTTTGTTGAGATGAGTTCAGATGTATTTATTTGGGTTGACTGCTGGTTAAGAAAAGCATCATGTATTTATCTTATTTCCTAAGTAACTTTTGCATAGTTTGATTTTTTAAGTTGAATGTGGAGAGTTCAGAGTACCCAATGAAATTAAATCTTTAGGCATGGAAATATAATGAATCAAAAACCAAAATATTCTTTCTGAAAAGATGAATGTTGGCCACTTTATAATAAAAAAATACTTGAATTTGTAAAAGCCCTTTATTATTTTACTGTGTAATCTCAGTCAGGTATATGATCAGAGCGTTAGAACACTTTTTTAAAAGCATAGATTATTAACCCGACTTTACAGAAGTTTTGACAGGTGCAGTGACTTTCCCTGGTTCACATGCTACAGGAGTGAAATTGAATCCAGTTCTCTTGAGTGTAGATTTAATAGACTTTCCGAAGTCCCCAAGGTGCTTCTTCTCATCATAGCATCTTTGGACTTCATCAAAACCCAGCTTTTATAGCCATCTAAGCGCCTGGTGACAAGTCTTTGTTAGAAGTAGTGTAGTATATTCAGGAGAAAATTATAACGGAGCTAATCAATGAAGTTGTGTTTTTTATTGGAATTTAAAGTGAAGATGGGCTAGTGGCTTTCTTTCAAAAAGGATATAATTTAAAATACAGATTTAGTAATGTTTAAGTAATCCTAAAATTTAAACCTTGCAAGTGTTTTGACACAAATTGTCACAATGCTACCATTTTCTCTTCCAGTATTTTGTTGTATCCGTACATGTCAAACATACAAACAAAACACACACAAAAAATTCTACATTGGCTCCTGGTAATGATTTCTCAGAATGACACAGATGTTCAGTGTGTATGTCATGCATGGCAAGTAAACTAATCATTTTAAATATTCAAATGTGTTGGAACACTTTTTTGTTTTGCAATTTCCTTTCAATCAATGTAAAGAAAATTTGTAAATTTAGGAGTCTTTTTATTCCATCTTTGTGATAGTGTTTGAATAAAATTCAAAATAAAAAAATACAAATAATATTTTATTTTTATCATTAAATACCTAACAATAGTAACAATGTGTGTGTGTGTGTGTGTGTGTGTGTGTGTGTGCCTGCCTGTGTGCACACATGTGTGCATTAATACATCCTGTGTATCTACCTTGTTATTTATTTTAGGGTGAATAAGAAATTGAACAAGTCAAATTCTTACCTACAGGTAGCCCACTGTTTTGAATGATAAGCAATAATTCAAAGCATTATCTTGAATTATTCTAAGAATCACCCTCCTTAATTTTTTTTTACATAAGGTATCAGTGACAAAAGTACTTTCCTCTTATCTTGCTGAAAGTTTCTCCTAGCTTTCAGTGAGCCCTGATCAAATCATTTACAGATCATTGAATTTCTCTCCTCAATAACTCAATTTATAGAAAGAATTACATAAAAATAATTAACTATTGAGCTGTTAAGTCTTGACATTTTATTTGGAAATATCATCATAAACATTTTCCCCAAGGACAGAAACATGCAGGCAGAAAAATGAATTGACCTTGCATTATAAAACCAAAGAATGCTTCAGGATCAACAGCCAAACCAGCCTTTCTCCACATCAGCCTTCTACAAAACCAAGCCCTCTAATTAATAGCTCCTGGCCTCAGGACAACGGCTGAAGCTGAGATGTGTTTGATTCTTTTAAAAATATAAGACAGAGCATAAATGAGAAAAAGAGATAATTTCTGATTATTAAAATGCCACACAATAGATCAATGTTGCATCTTAATGTCTGTGTTGTCTATTTTAAAATAAATCAATAAATTATTATTTTTTAAATATCCTGGGTAGTTAATTTATTTCATGACTGGTAGCCTCTGATTAGCAGCTGAGATGTGAAGTTACTGCATTGGCTAATGTAATTTATGGTATCAGTTTTGTGGAATATTCGAAAGTGTTAATTTGTATTGTTTGGATGAAAACCAGACAATGCAGCTCACAGGAAACAAAGGAATATTTAGTGCAATTAGTAGTATATTCATCTAAACAAATGTATGTACCTCAGTCTATTTCATAAAGCTTATATTTAATTCAGTCACTTTACCTTGTAGTCTACTGCAGGAATTTAGGGAGAGAGTGTGTAAAAATAATAAAATGGGAGTTTTGAAGTAAAAAAGCTTTAAATTGGTGTGAAAAAAAAATGTTGATAAAATAAAAAAGTAAAAACTGTTTATTGTATAAACAGAATACTCTCTTATTTGTAAATTTTCCTGAACAAAAGAGTGAACATTAATTCATTGAATTATTTAAATCATTTAAAAATAATTTACTGCCCACCCATTAAGTGGCAGACACTGCTTGTTGTTAACAATATATAACAAATAAAGATAACATGAAGGTATTAGCAATAAGGGATTTGTAAATTTATAGGGGAAGAAAGGTGATCAATTAACAAATGTAGTGACATGTTACTATAAATTGAATTAGGTGGAATAAATCATGAAAAAAAATCACTTTTCTTTGAGATAAAAATATTTAGTTTGCTTGGAATAAGGGAAAAAGAGACAATTAGGCTAAGAAGCTGCAAAGCATTTGCTGGGTTGAGGACTGGGCAGCATTATTGGAAAACATTTCTTTACTAAGACTTCCCTCCCCTTTACTTTCTTTAAGCAATGATGTGTGAAGTGATGCCCACGATTAATGAGGACACCCCAATGAGCCAGAGGGGGTCCCAAAGCAGTGGCTCGGACTCAGACTCCCATTTTGAGCAGCTGATGGTGAATATGCTTGATGAAAGGGACCGTCTTCTAGACACCCTACGCGAGACCCAAGAAAGTCTTTCCCTTGCCCAGCAAAGACTGCAGGATGTCATCTACGACAGAGATTCGCTCCAGAGACAGCTCAACTCAGCCCTGCCACAGGTATGCTTCCTGGTAGCATTTGTCCTTCCAACTGCAATTGAAAATATGATAAGACTTAAGTAAGCTTTGTTTTATTTCCATTCTTATAATTACATTTCCCTTTATAATATATGGTATGTATGTTTTGGTGAGAAAAAAAAATTAGGAATAGATATTAATTCACATAAAACCTTGCCTCAAGGAAAATTGTGGTATGTTGGTGATGGGAAGTGTGAAGCATGAGTTTCTATCTGGTCTTTTTCTTTTTTCTTTTTTAACTTAATCTGTATGTTTTATGGGGGCAGAAAATCACCTGTTGATCATCAGAATATGGGAACAGTTGATTTCTCTTCCTTGTTTTTTAAACACAATCATGACATTTGGAAGTATGTACTTTCCGCTTTCAGTTGTGTGTTCTATCTTTGGAAGGGATAATCGTTTGGAAAACTACTGTTTAATTATTTTTATTTAGACAGTGTTAGGAATATTTCTTTAAAAATGCCTAATACCTGCTTAAAAATTCTGGGAGTTATTGATGTATTGCCTCCTCCACTCAAAAACATTTCAACCAGTTTCTTTTAATAAACTATTCTGGAAATTAGAAAAAAAGGCAAAAGTTCAGCACTTATTCTCACAAACTTAAAATTGTTAGATGAGTTATTTTTTAGAATATTTTTGTCAAGAATATCATTTTATAAAAAATATAAAATTTTAAGGATTTCCAGATTATTTATATACAAAGTTAGTAATGAAAATTAATTTTCTTATTTAAGAGTAGCATACTTGTATTTATTTGAGGTATGGAAAAAAAGCATAGAAAATGAACGAGATTTTTAATAATCACTTCCAATATATACTATATTTTTGTATAATATACAAAAAATTGGTCCTCTGCTTTATGTACAATATAGCTAATGTTGAAGAGTTTACTTCTCTCTGTGAAATTATATCTTGTAAATATTATGCTTTCATAAATATTAAAATGTATACAATGAAAGTTGATGAAATTCTAAACCCAGCTGTATTATTAACTTGCACTGTGGTGTTGAGGTACTGATCACTATCAGAATATAAAGAACCACCTAGAACCTTTTCACACCCCATTAGGTAACCCCATAACTCTATATGGATAACACCTGTCCTAGACTTTTCATTTTCAGTCAGCTTGTCTTGCTTTGAGATACAATTATATTTCCAGTAACTCTCACCTGTAGGTACACTGGTGTGTCTAATTACACAGGATGAGTTGATTCATTTCAAAAACTTCATCAATAATTTTATTCTTAAAGCTAGACATTTCAGTCTTTGCAATTGTTCGTCACAAGGTAATTTCTAGAGTGATCACATCATGTTTACTCCTCACTAGGATTATTTGAGTTGGTCAATGCTGCTGTTAAAGGGTGGTCCCTGAACCAAACATAATCATTATCTTCTGTGACAAGCATAGACTGGGACAATTTCTCCTTCTGGATAGAGTGTTTCATTATAAGAAGCATAGGACTGTATTATATTTGGGAGCAGCTTCAGCATACTTTCAGTATGTCCTGGGACAGTAGTCAACTTATAACTGAGTTGCATAAATGTTACCTGTGTTCCCATTTTCCCATTTTCCCTACTCCTCTTGGAAGTTGACTCTTTGGTCCTAAGTGTATGAATATGCATGTATCCCTCCTATATTTATCTTTTCATATTTTATTCAAGCCTGATGGTGTTGATTTGGATCCTAACTCTATCAAAGTGATTTTAAGAATAATTTAGGCTTTTGAAATTTTTTTCTCTATCTTTACAAAAATAAGTGATTATTTCATAAGGATGCTAAAAATAGAAAGTACTAGAACAATATATATTTTGGGGAAAAGAAGTAAAACTGGAAATGTTTTCATACATAATAATATTGTATAGATAAATCTATTCCTAAAGGTACAAGAATGAAAAATTTTAATTCTAGAAATTCGGTTGTGTTGAATATCTGGTTTATAACATGACCTAAAATTTCAAGTTTTTAATTTTAGTCAATCTCTTATCCAAACACTTTGGGGCCAGGTGTTTTAGAATTCAGAATTTTCCTTAGTGTTTTGTATATATGTAATAAATATTATGGAATACTCCTACAGATGGATTCTGGATAGAATCCCATAAATATACATTTACATATCTGAAGATAATTCTATGAATATTTCTATTGTATGGAAAAAATAAAAACTATAAATATCTCATGTTAGTACAGGCTTGGTTTTGCCACCAATCAAGGTTGCAACTTACAACAAAATATCAGTTTATAGAGTGTATAGGTTTGGGAATTATATACTAGGCATTATGAACCTGTACATTTAGATGCACATAGTTTCAATCTGTTCTACAAATACTTTGACACATTTCTTTAATATTGTTTTGTAGTTTACAATTATAAATATCAAATATTCCTAGTAATCCACAGGTTCTTAAGTGATAGTCCTGTCATTTCAATTACCTTCTCTGTACCTTAAGGGCTGTAGGTTTTCTATAAGTAATAGAAGAGTATTCTTTAATTGCTATCTTTGAATCTTTTTCAATATTTTGTAAGCAATGTACCTGCACTGTTTGGTGGCACTGCATTTGACATTTATCTTGATGGAGAAAATGATTACCATAAATGTGAGTTTTAAGGCAGAAATAAAGCCTGTAAAATTGAAAATTACTATAAATACATCAAGTGAAAATTATTTTAGCAAATATGGGAGAAAATCCAAAGCAGAGTCAAACTTTATGACACATCATTGTAAAAATTGCCTATCTAATACTTTTAGGTATTGATGACTTGGTGCTTTGCTTTAGTTACTTTCTCTCATCATTCTTTTATGAACAATGCATCAGTGATTAGTTCTTCACTATATGAGTGGGTATAAATGTGTTTAAATACTACTCATAATTTAAAATTATTCCACATCTCCAGGCCTGATGTTTCTAAACTACACACTCAATTTTTTACCTCACACAGATCCATTTACATGTTCCACAGAACCTCAGATTCAATGTGCCTCAAACTCAGTCATCATCTGTCTCCCATTCCTCAACCTAATCTGCTTGAATTCCTCACCCAGACACCTGAGAATCCTCATAGATGAAGTCTTCTCCCTCATCTCTGAATTTAGTGCTCTTTGGGCCATACTGTTTTAAATCTCTTAAATAATTCTCAAATCTCTTTGTATTTTCTGCAGCTGGACTATAGTGTTCCTCCTCAATATCTTTGACTCACTTCTCATCCCAGCCTAGTCTTTATATCTTCCCAGAAGCCTTCTCTGAATGCCCAAGTATATTTCCTCTGTGTTCCTTACCCTTATTATTTACCATATTGTCATTAAGATATCTGATTAGGTGGCTAGATTGTAGACTCCTTGAGAGCAGGGACATATGTCAATCATCTACAACCCTCTCAACCAGTAGAGTAACAGTAGTAAGTTCTTTCAAGGTAAAACTAGAACTAAATGTATATGGTTTCATGTGGAAAGAGCAATACATTTGAAATGGGAAGATTTGGTTGGTATTGTGACTCTACCATACATCATAATTTGAGTCAGGACTTAAGATTTCCATACTACAAAAAGTGGTTAATACAAATACCTCAAATGATAGTTTATGATGATTAAAGAAAAGAATGTAAATAGTAATGTAAGTAAAAATTAATTAATTTGTAAAACATTATATAAAAAAAGATTGTATTTGTTTTATCCAGAATGCCAAAAGATAAACTAATATCTACATATGTATGTCATTGGGCATTAGAACAACTTGCTAGGAATATTGATAAAATAAACAGTCTAACATTTTTTGAAATCAGGATAAATATTTGTTAGTTACTAATATGCTTATTAGACTAGGAATTAAATAAGGAGAATAACAACAGATTTGTTATTGAAGGGTTGTAGGGTAGGAATGAAATTTTTTATAGTGGCAGTGGAGGAGTGGAGGAGTGTAGCCTGTTCATATATGTGGTGACAGCTAAAAACAGGAGTTTGTCTATAGGATAATTAGTAAAATTATGAATGAACTGGTGATATTATAAGGTAATAATAAAGAAATATTATTCTGATGTTTGAATTAGGATAGATTGCATACTATTCATGTATTAGCTATCTTGCTAAAATAATGCGGTGTGACAAACAACACAAAAGCTCAGTGTCTTGCAAAAATACTGGTTTATGAAATTCAGGTGATCTTGACTTGGATTGGTTGACCTTGGCTGTGCTCACTTATGCCACTGGTTAGCTAAAGGCTGGCGTGGTTAGTTATACTGGCCATTGTCTGATATAGATGGCCTTAGCTAGACCAACTGGGGTCACTCAGCTCTATGCATGCATTTAATTCTGCAATAGGCCAGATTATTCATGGTCATGGCAAAGGAGTATGAGCAAAGCAGAAACAATCAAGTGCTCTGTAAGCTTCTTCTTGGGTATATTTTGCTAATATCACTTGGCCTAGACCAGAGACCAAGTGGAAAGCAATACAAAATTACATGGAAAAACTACAGGAAGGGATGAAGCAGGGACCATAAGTGCAATTCATCTATTGCTAAAATAATGCTATGTAATCTATGCTAAAAGAGTTACTTAGGTAATCATTATGTTAGGGAAACATTATCATGGTAATGTGTCAGTTTTGGTGAAATGTAGGAATTTAAAATAGAATTATGAACCTTGAATATAATAGAAATAATACATATAGAAAGAATATTGAGGAGAAAAAAGAAACAAGAACTAGTAATGAACTGAATGGCCAAGGCGTTGGACTTGAGTTGGAAGATTTGATTATTTATTTATTTATTTATTTATTTATTTATTTATTTATTTAAAATATATTTTATTGCTTTCAGAGAGGAAAGGAGAGGGAGAGAGAGATAGGAACATCAATGATGAGAGAGAATCATTGATCAGCTGCCTCCTGCACGCCCCTCACTGGGGATCAAGCCCACAACCCAGGCATGTGCCCTGACTGGGAATCGAACCATGACCCCCTGGTTCATATGTCAATGATAAACTACTGAGCCATGCAGGCCAGGCGGAAGATTTTAATTTGAATTGGAGTCCTTCCACATACTAGCTGAGGAACCACTGGTACATAGCTTGACTTCTCTGAAACTCTGTTTCCTTAAATGGAAGAAGGGATGATATCTTCTCTCAGGAGTGCTTGAAAAGAGCTGTGTGTATGTGCTTCAGAAACCCTGAACATTATAAAATGTCAGGAGGTATTTTTCATAAACTGGGATGTACTCATATGTTCTCTGAAGAGGAATTAAATTAAAAGAGGCTACTTGTGGAGAAGAGAGATATGTTTTTATTTTCACATGAAATATATATTTATTTTTTAACTTTATATTTAATGTTGACACTAATTACAGATGTCGCCATTTCCCCCTTTGCCCACCTCTACCCAACCCCCACTCCCTCTTCCCTCTGGCCATCACTGCACTGTAGTCTGTGTCTATGGTTTATGCATATATGTTCTTTGGCTAATTCTTTCACCTTCCTTCATCCACTCCCCTAATCCCCTTCCTTCTGATAGCTGTCAATCTGTTCTATGCATCCATGCCTCTGGTTCTATTTTGTTCAACAGTTTATTTTGTTCCTTAGATCCCACATATAAGTGAGATCATATGGTATTTGTCTTTCTCTGACTGGTTTATTTCACTTAGCATAATAATCTCCAGTTTATATTTTGACATTTTAAAATGCAAAATATTTAAGGAAAACATGCTGAGAATGACAGAAGTTACTTTTATTCTGGAGGCACACTACCTAGGCATCGTTTTGGCTTGCTAGTTACTAGCTCAGTAACTTTGGTCAAAGTAGTTAATTCAAATAATGATAGAACCTGCCTTTAGGATCATTATGAGAAATAAATGAGCTGGAACATATCAAATGACCAATTCAATGCCTCATAGATAGTACATGCTCAATAAATGTTAAAAGCCACTATCGATGCTGTTATTATTACCATAGGTGTTATCATCATTATTAGCCAACCTTAACTGCACAATTTTACTGGGTAATAATGAACACTGGCACACAGTGAAAGCACTAAAATCCTTACTGTCCAAAATCTTTATCAAATTTTGCAAGTCCTTTCATTATTTATAAAAAATAATGGTGTTTTTTTTTTTTAGTGTGGTTTTTTTTTTTAATCTTAACTACACTCTTCTAAATAGTTTTCCCAAATTCTCCACTTCTTCAAAGACCATTCTTATGTGTTTCTTGATTAAGTCAAACAACATTCTTTCCTATTGTGCTGAGAAGATAAAATCTGGTTTGAGTTTCTCGCTTTTCAGGTAAACCTAATGCCACCACACTAAGCAATAGGCCAATTTTATCCCTTGCTCCTGTCAGAGAAAGATGCTGCATTTTTTACTACCTCTTACTGTAGTCATTCTATTTTCTTGATGGCTATTTCTACCAGTTGGCTATTTTCCCGCCCAGCAACTGAAATGGTATTCACTTGAAGCTTTTATTTTTCATTATTCCTATCTCTTTCTTTAACCTTTATAATAAGACTTCTATTATCACTATTCTTCTAAAACTTCATTTCTGTATGCTGTCAATGGATGCTGTTTTTTAAATCTATCAATCCTCTTTCTTTCTCCATGCCCCTTGCATCTTTGTGCCAAGCAATGCTATCAATTATTTTATCTTGAAATTCTAATGTCCTTAATTCTTCATAATCATTCCTTTTCTAGGCTACTAGGTATATTGTCCTTCAATATACATTCTTTTCTCACATACCACTATACACTTATTTATACCCATAATTGTCTTTATTTACTATATTCTCTAATCTTAAGCATTGCCTTTCCTGCTTAAGACTAATACTTCACTCTAAATCCTTGATCCCTCCTTCTCATCTCCTCCAATTATTATTATTTTTTTCTGTCTCTGGTATCTTCAGCTTCCCCTTCTCTCTCTCTCTCTCTCTCTCTCTCTCTCTCTCTCTCTCTCTCTCTCTCTCACTCACTCTCACACACACACACACACACACACACACACACACACAACTGGCTCTGGCTTTTGGGATAACATTAAAATCTATTCCTTAAAAGTAAAATGATGACAAGCATAACACTAATAATAAAATAAAAAACAAAATACTGTCCCCCAATCTAACTTTTCTTTTCATATAAACTTATTTCCCAACTTGTCTGTCCTCACCTTCCATTTACTCTTTGAGCAAATGCAGTGTGGCTTTCCCTCTAACTCACTGCTCAAAATTAAGTCTCCATTAACCAATTAATGAATGAGGTTGTTTTGTTTTATTAAAATTCACCATAAAATTTGACAATGGGATTATTCCCTTCTCAACAAAACAAAACACCTACTCTTTTGATTTTTATGACACCAAACTGTCTTGGTTTTTAAATCATTTTGATTTTTTCATATGTGTAACTCCTCATCTAACCACTCTTTAAATGTTAAATAAGATGAATAACAGCAATAGCTAACATCTCTGAACTCTCCCACAATGCCAGGCCATGTTTCATTTAAGTATCCACATATTACAATGGAAGTCTTTCTTTCTGTTGAGAGGAGGCTAAATAAGTGAGGTATAAGACTTTACTTGCAGGGCTTGCTAAGATATCGTCCTACTAATAAGTCCAGCATTAGCTCAAACTCCATTTTAAGATTCTAAAGTTTGAGGTGATAAAGCTCAAAGGGATGGGGTTTTCTTGGAGAGCTGTTGCTTTGCTGTGTATAATCTACCACTCCATGTATGAGGGCTGAGTGGTTCCTGTTCAACTTAACTAAGTAAGAAGGTCTTCAGGGAAAACATTCAGAGAGCTTGATGTTTGTTTCCTTCGAGATGGAGATGAAGGATATAATGTCTGAAGTCAGATGTAGCTTGAGATATCCTGCCTCTTTGGTAGATTAAAGAGTCATATATCAGGCAAGTTGTAAGAACTCCAATGTCAATACAAAAGTTGGTGATTTTTTGAAGAGCCAATGGGACCCTCAAAAGCAGAGCTTGGCCCAGTTGGTTCAGCTTAGTTGGTTGAGTATCGTCCCATGCAGCAAGAGACTGCCTATTCCATTCCTGGTCAGGGCACATGCCCAGTTGTGGGCTCAATCCCCAGTAGGAGGCATGCAGGAGGCAGCCAATTGATATTCTGTCTCATCAATGCTTATCTTTCACCCTCTTCCTTCCTCTCTCTGAAATCTCTGAAATCAATAAAAATGTATGTAAAAAGGGGGAGGAGCTTGTTTAGGATTATTTTTTTGTAAACCTACAGAGTAAGTACCTTGTTAGAAGCCCAGGTACCTAAATAGTGAACAATAAGTGAGGATTGGGTGATTGATACCAGAGAAGAGACTGAGAGCAAGGCAAGTAAAACTGGGGAAGAACCATTTCTACTTGGGAAAGCCACAAATATACCCCAGAAGGAGGGTCATTAATTATATATATACATATATATATATAATTTTGAGCATATATATATATATATATTTTTATTGATTTCAGAGAGGAAGCGAGAGGGAGAGAGAGATAGAAACATCAATGATGAGAAAGAATCATTGATCAGCTGCCTCCTGAACACCCCATACTGGGAATCAAGCCTAAAACCCCAGCATGTGTCCTGACCAGGGATAGAACTGTGACCTCCTGGTTCATAGGTTGATCCTCAACCACTGAGCCACACCGGTCAGGCAAGGAGCCCAACTTTATCCTCAGAGCAATGGGAACACATAGTAGTGTTTTAAACATGGAATCATCCTGATTAAATACTGTTATGAACTGTCCATGTTCATAGAAAAGGCCAGCTACCTTTCAAGTGTTCTAGATCTCATCCTCTCTTGCTATCCAGGATAAAACATTCCTCTCTGTTTTCTACATCATCAATGTTTCTATCTCTAATGGATTATAGTCAAGAGCATTAAATAGTCTTATATTTATCCCATTTAAGAAATCTATTAATGACCCTGCCCTACCAAGCTACCACTGCTTTTTTCTTTTCCAGTACAGCTACAAAAGTATTTTTTAAATTATGTTCACTTATTTTTTAATAATTTCTCTTGAATCCATTTCAGTTAGGTATTCATTCAATCAACTTTATCTAACTGCTCTTGTGAACATTATCTGTAACCTCCATATTGCTAAATGAAATGATCAATTCTCTGCCTTCATTCTGTTTATCAATATGTATAGTAGATTTCTCCCTTCTGTAAACATTTTCATTAGGCTCTAGGGCATCTCACTTGTCTGGTTTTTCTCCTACTTCATTGCTCACTCACCAGTCTTTATTATTAGTTATGCCTCATCCTCCAGGGTTTAGTTCCTGTACCTTTTCTCAAGTCTCGACTGACACCATTAATGATCTCTTTCATTTCCTGGCTTTACACATCAGCTAAATGTTGATGATGCAAATGTATATTTCTCACGTAGACATTTTCCTTGATGTACAAACTCATATTGCCAAATCAGAAATTTAACATGTCCAAAACTGAGTTCATGATCTTCATTTAGTCTTCCGCATGTCAATTAATAGCAATGCCAATTTTCCATTGGCCTAGGCCAGAACCATAGTGTCTTATTTTGTTCACATTCTATATTTAGTCTAGCAGTTAAGTCTCTCCATTTTATCTTCAAAAGTATATGTAGAACTGAATCACTATAATCACCTCTACAACTTGATCCTAATTAGTCTTCATCTCAGACCTGGGGATTAGACAGGATTTTTCTAAATAGTCTCCTTGCTTGGGTCCTTGTACCTCACCAGGAATAGCAAGTGATATTCTGATTTTGATAAAAGGTAAGTCATGTTTGTTTTATATCTGCTCAAATCTCTGAAATGCCTGCCCATCTCAAAGTACAAGCCCAAGTTTTAAACTGGCCGAGGTCTCACATCTGTCCCCTTCTTTTTATCTGTCTGATCTCATCTGCAATTTGCTAGCTCACTCACCCTATCCAACCACCCAGGTGTTCTTGCTGTTCAACATTTCAGGCAGTTGCCTTAGGGATTTTGTACTCGCTATTTCCTACGCCTGGGAAAGTTGTCCTCCTGCCATTTGACTTGCTTTCTCAAGTCAATCAAGGCTTTACTCAGCTATCACCTCCTCAGTGAGACTAGGCCTGATCACCCTATTTAAAATTGTAATAGCCCCTACTTAATTACTCCAATCCCTATTCTCAGCTTTCACTCCAAAGCACACAACCATCCAACACAGTGTATATTATATTTCTTTGTCCTGTTTATTAACTCTTTCTCCCTCTACTAGATTCTGTTCTGTGAAGCCAGGGGATTCTTTTCCAATGGTTTACAGCTGTATTTTCTACCTATAACAGTATCTGGCATTTGATTGTTGTTCAAAAATACTAAATAATAAAATGAAAATAAAAATAATTCTTTTGCATGTTGAACATATTTCATGATATTTCCTCTGTGCTTAATTGGGAAGTCATATAGTCTGAATAATTAGGATATATTAAATATCTGGATAAAACAAAAAAACAAATACAACTTATAGAGCTTTATACTATACTAAAGTCATAGTATAAAAAGGATGGTGTTAATATTGCACCTCAAAGCCCCTGCTAGAATGAAGTGGGTTTTATATCAAGAGGTGGAGGCATTTTGAATATTTTATAAATCAGATCAAAGAAGATCAGGATGTAAATTACTTGCTTTGAAAATATGCATAAAGGATATAGATCCAAGTCTTTTAAAATTTAAATTCCAATCTTTTTTTTTTTTTTTACTAAGGAGTGATTTAAAAAAAATAAATGATATGATCATTTTGTGATGTTATAATACTACTAACACTATTTGATAGCTATGTCTGACTTTCATTTTATAGAAGGACAAAAGTAAAATAATGTTTTGGTTGTTTTTTAATTTTTGAATCAGTTTGTTGTAATCATTGATTTTTTTACTTGCTCTCTTTCTCTTTCTCTCAGAAGGAATGATATCAACAGGAAAATGGCCACTAGATGAGTGTCTAACCTGTTTTCCACAGAATTTCACAGAGTGATTTCTTATACTTAATATTAGCATATAGATGATTCATTTATTTTTGAAGTATTCCTAAAAACCCATGTTAATTTTGATGCTAATTAGAAGAAATTGTTTAAGAATGGATGTGACTAGAATTTGATACTACATTATTCTACAGTAAACTAATTTTCTTGATTATTCTGACCTATGATTCTTTTTTTTAAATGCCCACTTGCTGTGTAATCTGCTTCAATTATGTAGTATACTAGAGGCCCGGTGCACGAAATTCGTGCACAGCGGGGAGGGGGCGGGTAGCGGGGGGTGTTGTCCCTCAGCCCAGCCTGCAGTCTCTCCAATCTGGGACCCCTCAAGGGACATTCATTTTTTCCTTCAAGAGTGTGGTGGAAAAACCCTAGATTACCTTCTTGGATTCTTATAACCCAAATTACCAAGAACACTGCAATTGGTGGCCTACAGGGAGCTTAGCCAATGAGTTGTCAGAAAAGGTATTTACTCTCAAAATGGTTTGGCTCAGTGGATAGACTGTGGGCCTGCAGACTGAAGGGTCCCAGGTTTGATTCCTGTTAAAGGCATGTACCTTGGTTGGAGGCATATCCCCAGTGGGGAGTGTGCAGGAGGCAGCTAATGGATGTTTCTGTCTCATTGATATTTCTGACTGTCTATCCCTCTCCCCTCTTCTCTGTAAAAAAAAAAAAATCAATAAAAAAATTTTTAAAAAGGTGTATCCTCTGCAGCTCATGCAGCCCCTGGGTTGTGTCCCTGCCACCTGGTGGTAGCTGCCGGGGTCTCCGCACACCCCAGAGGCCAGCAGCCATCCCCCTGTGGAGGGCGCTAGGCTTGGGGCATGGACACAATCTGCCACTTGGTGCTGGAGCTTGGAAAGCCTCTGGGGCGGGGTGGGAACATCCCCATCTCCAAATGCCCCAAGGCCAGCAGCCAGCCCCACCATGTGCCCCAGGCTCGAGGCTTGCAGGGACCCTGGGCAGCATGCAGTGGTGGCCGCCAGGGTCTCAGCAAACCCAGGAGGCCAGCAGCAGCCCCTGGTCCTGGGCGCCTGGCTGGGGGCGTGGCCCCAAACCACCGCTTTGTGCAGGAGCCTTTGCAAGCAGATTGGGGAGGCCAGCAGCCAGCCTGACCATGGGCCTCAGGCTCGGGGCTTGCAGGGACCCCGGGCAGCACACAGCAGTGGCCGCCAGGGTCTCGGCACACCCCAGAGTCCAGCGGCAGCCCCCGGTCCTGGGTGCCTGGCTGGGGGTGTGGCCCCAAACCACAGCTTTGTGCAGGAGCCTTTGCAAGCCACTGCATCGCTATAGCCCGCCAGGTTGTTTGGCACCTACACTCATAGGCTCTGAGTGGCCAGGGGGCGTTCTGGGACCCCTGCCACTCAGGACCTAAGCACGGGCCTACAGGCTAGGAGCGGCCTGGGTCTGGAGGATGTTTCCTGGCCCCGGGCCGCTCAGCGCCTGCATATGCAAATTAACCGCCATCTTGTTCGCTCTGATTGGCTGTGGGCGTAGCGAAGGTGCGGTCAATTTGCATGTTTCTCTATTATAAGGTAGGATTGGTTCAAAATCTTATCAATACTTGTGAGAGTTTAGAAGTTACATATTTTGGTGACTTATTATATACTAGAGGCCCAGTGCACAAAATTCATGCATGGGTGTGTGTGTGTGTGTCCCTCAGCCCAGCCTCACCCTCTCCAATCTGGGACATCCCTCTCACAATCCAGCACTGCTGGCTCCCAACTGCTCACCTGCCTGCCTGCCTGCCTGATTGCCCCTAACCACTTCTGCCTGCCAGCCTGATCACCCCCTAACCACTCCCCTGCCAGCCTGATCAATGCCTAACTGCTCCCCTGCCAGCCTGGTTGCCCCCAACTGCCCTCCCCTGCAGGCCTGGTCACCCCTAACTGTCCTCCCCTGAAGGTCTGGTTCCCCCCAACTGCCCTCCTCTGCCGGCCTAGTCACCCTTAACTGCCCTCCCCTGCAGGCCTGATCACCCCCAACTGCCCTCCCTTGCAGGCCTGGTCCCTCCCAACTACCCTCCCCTGCTGGCCTGATCTCCCACAACTGCCCTCTCCTGCCAGCCATCTTGTGGCAGCCATCTTACATCCACATGGGGGCGGCCATCTTTGACCACATGGGAGCGGCCATCTTGTGTGTTGGAGTGACAGTCAATTTGCATATTACTCTTTTATTAGATAGGATTTTTAATGGACCAATCTTAAAAAATAATACTTGTTATTTGAAAGTTTTTCATGATGAAGGTCTTACCTAGTGATCTATTTCTAAGATAAAGGAGAAAAATCACTTTCAAATATTACCAAGATTATTTTATCTTTGTTAATTTTATATATGAGAAATATTATTTAACAATGTGCATAAAATGTCATTTAAAAAGTCTAATAGCCAGTTGCCTCATATACTGTCACTAGAAGCATGGTGCATGGGATTCATGCACTGTTGGAAGGGCGTGGCCTGCTGTGGGAATGCCACACCCACTGTGGGAGTGCACTGACCAACAGGGGGCAGCTCCTGCATTGAGCATCTGCTCTCTGGTGGTCAGTGCGCGTCATAGCGACTGGTTGACTAGTCGACCGGTTGTTCTGGTCGTTCTGCCGTTCGGTTGCTGGGCTTTTATTATATAGGACTAGAATATGGTCCCATAAACTATATTCAATCTATATAAAATAATTTCTGGGAGTTGACATTGATAGAGTTAGAAGAAACATATCTATTAGGATCTTTTCTTGTAGAAAAATGGTGTGTTTTGGGCAAATTCTCCTCATTTGGAGCTGAGACTCTGAAGTCTAGAAGAAATAATCCCTGGATGATAGATCTTCCCAGGAATTGTTTGGACAGAAGTGATTGAGGATTGCTATTTTCTCAGACACATGGCCAGGACAAATAGATATTCCCTCTGGAAGAAGATAATGTAATCCTCAAACTAAAATGACTTCCAATAACAATTTTACAAATCAAATGACTGAAACACATACAAAAATAACCATATAAATGAGATGACAAGGGATCAAAAATATATTTTTTGCAGATCTGACAAAAAAAAAATAGGTTTAATTTTGATTCATTCACACCAGATGGCTATTGTGTTGGCTGTTGTCACTTTTTATTTGATAGCCTAAGAGAAAAAGGTCAGTGCCCTGACTAAGTAGTCAGGTAGTGCATGTTTTAAAAAATTTGGTACACTGGTTGAAAATTCCTGCTCTAGACTAATGAACTTGCCAAATATACTGAGTTAGCCCCAATAAAACTAGGGAAAAAACAGATATTAATGCCTGAGACTGAACTTTCCCCCTATTCTAAACTCTTAATTCTTCTCTACCCTTCTTTTTGAATTAGGTCATAAGTGAATAAAAAAGTTAACATTTGTGATTTTCTAAATAAACAGAGATGGTCCATCATGCACAGTCTGCCATTACTAGAAGCAGAAGTTTATAAGCTTTAATGAGTACAATGAATGTAATTAATTCAAAAGACAGCTTACAGCAATTTTCTTAAGATAAACAGGTCAATTTCTGTGAAAAAAAATAGCAATTATATTTCTTAATTCATTTTCTGATTGACTCCTAGTCTTGTTAAATATTCCTGCTAGGATTCTGATATCAGTAACTGTTTCAACTGTGTTAAAAAATAATCTTCTTTCTCCAGCACTTCCTCCTTCAAATACATCCTTCTTGCAGCTGCAAAATTATCTATTTAAAATGCAAATTTGACTATGCTGCTTCCTTTCTTAAAATGCTTCCATGTTCACAAGAAGGAAAAAAAAAAATCACCCAAAACTACTAGAACCAATAAACTAATTCAGCAAGGTCACAGGATAAAAGGTGCATATAAAAAATATTGATTGTTTCTATATAGTATCTAAGAGTGATCAATAATGGCTGTTGTCACTTTTTATTTGACAGCCTAAGGGAAAAGAGGTCAGTGCCCTGACTAAATAGTCAGGTAGTGCATGTTTTAAAAAAAATTGAAATTAAGAAAATAATTTCATCCAAAATAGCACCAAAAATAGTAAAATAATTAAGACTAAATTTAACAAAATGCATGCAAGGCTTATGTACTGAAAATAACAAAATGTTATGAAGAAAAATTAAATATTCTGAACAGATGGAGAGATAGTCCATGCTCATGTTTTGGAAGACTCAAAATTATTAAGATAGCCTATATGCACTAATTGATCTATAGATTGAGCACAATTCCTATCAAAATGTCAGATGGCTCTTTTTTAGCAAGGGAGAAGGTGATTCTAAAATTTATAAAAGCAAAAAAGAACGAAATAGCCAAAACAATGTTGAAAATTAATAACAAAGTTGGAAAACTTAAATTACTGATTTCACTACTTATTTAAAAGTGCAGTGATCAATAAAGGCTAAAGACAACATATTCTTAACATAGCTTAAAAATTGACATAAGGCTAGAACAATGGAAAACAATAGAGTACAAAACTAAACTCTAAGATTTATGGTCAATTGATTTAACAACTATACCAAAAGTGTTCAATGTAGAAAAGATAGTCTTTTCAATAAATGATGCTGGGATGAATGGATATTCACATATGCAAAAGATTAATTTAGGTCTTTACCATGCACTATACATAAAAATCAACCCAAAATGGCCCAGAGACCTAAATGCAAGAGCAAAACTATATACATCTTAGAAGAAAAGAATAAGATCTTTGAGACCTTAAATTGGGCAGAGATACATGGCACATAATTCATGAGAAAAATAATAAATTGAACTTTATCAAAGTTTAAAACTTTTATACTTCAAAAGGCACTGTCAAGAAAATAAAAAGACAGACAATTAGAGAAAATATTTCCAAATCGCTAATCTAATAAAAGACTTGTATTCAAAATATATAAAAAACTCTCACAACTGAATAAGAAAACAACTCAGTTAAAATCTTGGTAAATAGGACATGATGTCAGGAACAGAGCTGAATAATAGTCCCACACTCCTATTCTCCACTCAACTACAATTTGACATCTTTTCATGGAAAAGTGCCTTTGTGGGCACTGTGGAATCCAGCACCATATGTAAAGGGACTCAGGAGGAGTCTCACTCAACTGAGTGTCAGGTAATAGACATATTGACCTGGGTTCGAGTTTGAACTCTGCAATGGCTCCAGTCCCTGGTAACTGCAATCCAGGAACTCATAGAGAATAATGTCAGACAGATACCCCTGGTTGAGAAAGTCTTTCTGGAAGTTCAGGTTTCCAGTGAAGTTGCAGCATCAACAAAATTGGCACAGTCACTATGGAGGAGTATAGAGGGTCCTCAAAAAAAGTAAAAATAGAACTATCATATGACCCAGCAATTCACTTCTGGGCATATTTTTAAAGAAAATGAAATCAGGACCTAGAAGAGATATCTGAAAATGCAGAATTACAATAGCCAAGATATAGAAAATACTTAAGTGTGTGCCAATGGATGAAAGCATAATATACAATGGAATATTATTCAGTCATGATAAGAAGGAAATCCTGACACTTGCAAAAACATGGATAGATGTTGAGAGCATTGTGCTAAGTGAACTAAGTCAGACATAGAAAGACAAACACTGCATGATATTACTTATATGGGAATCTAAAAAAGTCAAAATCATAGAAATAGATTGTAGAATGGTTGTTGCTAGGGCCTGGGGAGTAGAGGTTAAGTGGGGGATGTTGGGGAGATATTGTTTCAAAGATACAAACTTTGAGATATAAGATAAATAATTTCTGAGGATCTAATGTACAGTATGATGCCTATCCTATATAATAAATAGGTAATATGCAAATTGACCATCACTCCAACACACAAGATGGCTGCCCCCTATGTGGTCAAAGATGGCCGCCCCTATGTGGACACAAGATGGCCACCACAAGATGGCCAGCAAGGGAGGGCAGTTGTGGGCAATCAGACCAACAAGGGAGGACAGTTGCGGGGACCAGGCTTGCAGGGGAGGTCAGTTAGGGGTGACCAGGCCGGCAGAGGAGGGCAGTTGAGGGGCACCAGGCCTGCAGGGGAGGGCAGTTGGGGGACATCAGGCCTGCAGGGGAGGGTAGTTAGGGGCAACCAGGCCTGCAGGGGAGGACAGTTGTGGGGGAACCAGGCCTGCAGGGGAGGGAAGTTGGGGAGAACCAAGCCTGCAGGGGAAGGCAGTTGGGGGGTCCAGGCCTGCAGGGGAGGGCAGTTAGTGGCAATTGGGCTGGCAGGGGAGCAGTTAGGCATCGATCAGGCTGGCAGGGGAGTGGTTAGGGGGTGATCAGGCTGGCAGGCAGAAGTGGTTAGGGGTAATCAGGCAGGCAGGCAGGCAAGCAGTTGGAATCCAGCAGTCCTGGATTGTGATCGGGCCTAAATGGGCAGTCGGACATCCCTCGAGGGGTCCCAGATTGGAGAGGGTGCAGGCTGGGCTGAGGGACACACCCTCCCATGCACTAATTTCATGCACTGGGCCTCTAGTAGTTAATAATACCATATTGTTTACTTGAAAGTTGCTAAGAGAGTAGATTAAATGTTCTCATCACAACAAAGAAACAATAATTATTTGTGGTCATGGAGTTGTAACTAACCCTACTGTGGGAATCATTTTGCAATGTCTGAGTGTATCAAATCATCCTGTGGTACACCTTAAACCTACACAATGTTATATGTCAATTATGTCACAATAAAACTGGAAAAAATTAAAATATTGGAACATTAAAAAATGGGAAATCGATTTGAATTGATGTTTTATCACTAATGATAAATGGATTCAGTAAGCACATGTAAGCACTCAACACATTTAGTCATTATGAATTCAATTTAAAGGCACGCTTCACATTTATAAATAAAAAGATATCCAATATCAACTGTTAATGGTATTGTAGAGATCCTATAACTTCCACAAATTGCTAATTGGCATATAATATGGTACAATCACCATGAAAACTTAGTGGCAGTTTTCTAAATAGTTAAGCATAAATTCCATTCTTAGAAATCTACCCAAGAGAAATGAAAACATATGTCCACATATAACCTGTTTACAAATGTTTATAGCAGCATTATTCATGATAGCCAAAATGGCAGCAGCATAAACATTCCTGAACTGCCAAATTAATAAACAAAATAGTGTATTTTCATGCGATGGTATGCTATTCAGCAATATCAATAATAAACTACTGATACTCAAAAGCATTATCCTAAGTGAAAGAAGCCAGTCACAAATGATATGATTTTATTCATATGAAATATGTAGAAAAGGCAAAGATGGAAAGTATATTAATAGTTTCGAGGGATAGAGGTGGGAATATGAAGTGACTGCAGTTGAGGACTAGGGATCTCTTTGGGGTAATGGAAACATTCTAAAATGGTATTGTGGCGATGATTACATAACACTATGAATTTATTAAAATCATGCCATTGTACATTTAAAGCAGATGAATTTTATGGTATTTAAATTATTTATCAATTAAGATCTTAAAAAAAAACACATTTTTTCATGGCTCCCAGTCATCTAAAAACAGTTTTCCCAAACTTGACTGAAGATAGGAATCACTCACAGTGCTTCTTGATAATGACATCATCTCTAGAGGTTTTTATCATATTTTTAACAATTACCTTGGATAATTCACATAGATTTGGAAAGCGCTAACCTGGAATATAAATCATTACGTTCTTACTATATCTCTAGAGTCTGACCTCTAATCTGCCTCTCCCACCTCATATTCTTTCACTCTCTGACTCATAACTTAAGATACATGTCTAAACTTCCTTATTAATGCTGTCCTGCTCAATGTCATTTCATGCATTTTTTTTTCTCCAAATGAAATATAATCTCTAAGAATATAGATATATTATCTTATGTCTCCGCAAACTACTAATGCAGTCCTGAGCCTGGCTTTATTTGCAATTAACAATTGTTAGATATTTCAAGGGTTCACCTGAATTAAGAGAAACTCAAATTAAGAGCTCCACAGTCCCAGGGAGAGCACTCATAATTTCCACCAGAGTGTTCTCAGATTTGGGCACTGTATGCACCCTTCAAACAGGAAATGGTGGTGACATGAGAGCATGGTTTTATCTAGGACATGAATTGATTATCTTTAACCTGCATTTCTACCCTCAATGATTTTACATATTTTCAGAAGTCGCAGATCCTAATCAGAAAATTATAATACCGGGTGGGGCAAAAGTAGGTTTATAGTTGTTTATATGGAAAATAATGCAAAAATTAATAAATAATGATACAAGAATAAACTGCATTTTGTGTACTCACAACTGTAGACCTAATTTTGCCCCACTCTATGTAATGGTTATGTACTAGACAGGCATGTGACTACTAGCATGGGAACACATAGAATGGACAGGGGTTCACTGTACTGGGCTTACAGAAATGGAAAAGAAAAATGAAAAATACCTCTCCATCTAGAAATGCTTAGCTTATTTGAGGTGACTGACGAGTAAACCTTTATTTATGGTGTTATGTGGTAGAAGCATGACAATGATGGAAGTATGCAGATAATGAATAGTGCACAGTAGTGGAATGGTAGGAGAGGAGAAACATCTGTTCATCATGTATTATACTACTCCCAAGTACTACATTAGATGACTCCTACACATAGTTTACTCTCATTGGGGTCCAGAATGCAATCCCTTTAATTATATTTTATATATAGTAAGAGAAAGTCTCAGAAAAGTTTGTTTTCTACTCTCACATTATTGGTGTCAGGAGCAGGATTTAAATACAAATTTCCCTGATTTATCTTATTTCTTTTAAATTATCATTCTTGTGGTAAGAATACTTAACATGAAACTTATCCTCTTAAATATTTTAAGTGCACAATACACAGTATTGTTAACTATAGGCACAAAGTTTGTTGTACAGCACATCTCCAGAACTTATTCATCTTATAAACTGAAACTTTATACCATTACACCTTTGAAATACAGCTTCTCTTAAAGCACTTAACATGTTAGTGTCAAAGGCAGTCAAAGATAGTCAAGAACAGTATTAAACATGTGATACTTACTAGTTGTTTTACATTTCTGGGGGAATTATTTAACCTGAAACTTAAAGAAAAAGGTTCTTAAAAATGATAACTCACATGTTAGAACTGGAATTACATGTATTTCATCATCATAAACTTAAATATAATGTATATTTATATATGTAGTCTCTGTATATAGAGACCACAAAGGGATTGCTGTTTTACTTTAAGGAATCTCCTCACTAAAAGATTTGTCAAAAACATAAGACCAGACATAACTAAGATAATTTTTTTCTGATGCTATGAGCTGACTTTCAACACAGTTTACAACATATATTTTGCTGATTTTCCACTTTGAGTCACATACTGACCTTGTTCAATTTTTGCCTGTTCTTGGAAGTTGTCTTAATTTGCTTTTTTTGTGCTTTGCAGTACATATTCAGGTAACTATATCTACAATTACTTGAAGGTCAATTTAAGTAGATTTTTATCACTGGCTATACTAAGGGAGAGGTACTTTTCTCAAAATTAAAGTTTATCTATTGATTTTCTCACTTATCATGTCACTAATTGTTCTTTCTTTTTTCTTCTTTGATATTGCCTTTGCTTTTTTGCTTTGGCAGTTAACTGGCTTTGTTTGCTTTCCTTCCTGCAATATATGTAAGAAATACAAATTAGTGTATCCTGTTTTCTTTTTAAAAATTATCCATATTATTTTATAGCAAAATTAGGAAAGTAATTGCATCACTTTTGTATAGACTATGAAGAGGAAGAATTTAGCACTTCTCTCTTGTTACTGTTTTCTCATACTGAACTTCCCCCTCTGTGTTAACATGAATTAATATTTATTTTTAGAAACTTTTATACAAGATTTTTATCCAAGACAAATTGTCTTGAAGTACAAAGAAAAAGCACTGCCTGTGAAATTTGATGTTTAGATTTCAAGTTACATCAACCTTGAGCCTCTCCATGCCAAAGGGTCTTCATGTTTGAATCAGCAAAAAAAGACTTAACCCACAGATTCAAGTATTTCACATTGTTAGGGAGGGAGGTAGAAAGATACACTGGAAAGTTTCAGTTCCAATCTCAATCCTCCTAGACCTAGACAGATAAGAAAAGAAGAAAAGAGGATGAAAAAGGAGAAAACATTTAAAAATATATATTTTATTGATTTTTTACAGGGAGGAAGAGAGAGGGCGAGAGAGAGTTAGAAACATCGATGAGAGAGAAACATCAATCAGCTGCCTCCTGCACACCCCCTACAGGGGATGTGCCCACAACCAAGGTACATGCCCTTGACCAGACTTGAACCTGGGACCCTTGAGTCTGCAGGCCGACGCTCTATCCACTGAGCCAAACCGGTTAGGGCCAGAAAACATTATTTTAAAAAATATGTTTTTATTGATTTTTAGAGAGAGAGGAAGGGAGAGGGAGAAAGAGATAGGAACATCAATGAGGGAGAAACATCAGTCTCAATCAGCTACCTCTTTCTTGCACACCCTCCACTGGGGATCCAGCTGGCAACCCATATGTGTGCCCTGACTGGGAATCAAACCGGTGACCTCTTGGTGCATGGGTCAACACTCAACCACTGAACCAGTGGGGCGGGAAAACATTTTTTGAGCAGCCAGCACTGGGTGGGGTGTCAGAGCAGCATCCACACCCTGGTGGAGTCCAGAAGGGACGTGCCACACCAGCTCTCTGCTGACTCCCCCACCCTGCTTCCATGCCTTGCTGGGACACCTAGCCTTATAGGCTGCACTCTGTGGTGGCTGATGCTGCCTCCTCCCGTGTGACCAGCTCACTGTGGCTGGTAAAGGAGCTCAAGGCCTTGGGCAGGGAGCCCCACTCCAAATGAACATCTGGCCAGCTGTCTGAGGGACCTGAAAGCAGCTGAAGCTCTGTGAGCATTGTGTGGAGGGGGACAAAGTACTTCCTCAAGGCCAAGGACAGCACGTACCAGATACTGTCTGACCCCCTCAGGCCTGGGTTGCACACTGAGGGGAAGGAGGACAAAGGCTGTTCTCTTGGCCCCCTTGGGGGCACTGGAAATGGCAAACACTTTGGCCACCAATTTTTGGCCCCTGAAGGCACCAAGCATTCTCAGTGTCAATACCTGCAGCCAAGAGCATACTTCAACCACCTCTTGTCTCGTATGTCATCCCTGTGGGCCCCCTCCAGACCCTCTGCTTGCCACTGGCCTGGGTACTGTCCCCAAATAAAGGAACTGTCTCCAAACAACAACACAAAAAAAGACTCATTGTCCAGCTATGGAAAAGGTTGAATTTCAACGGAACTTAGTAGCAGTGCTGTCAACGCGTGGAAGTAGTGGTAGTTGCAATCAGAGTAGCAATATCAGGATGTCAGGAGTCACAGAAATGTAATGGGTAAGCAAACATTATTGACTCTTTTTTGCTATCATTAAAGAGTACTATTTGAGTGCTTAAAATTTTCACTTTTCTTTTTAATCTTTTTGTAATTGATGGTATCTATTTCTTATCTTAATTGTTTGTAATCCTCAGGAAAGTATGACTATTTTACATTAGAAACTTCTCAGAAGCAAAGCTTGTATCTAATTAAATTTTGAGTGTGCCCAACACTACACTATCTAGCATATTGTAATTTTTTTTTTTTTTGCACATTTTTGGTGAAGCAAGGTAGGCAAAGCCAGTTTCAGTAAATTTAAGAGAAATTGAGTTGAGTAGAATTAGAGATTTTAAGTATTTAAGAGATGTTTCAAGGAATTTTGCAATAAACAGGAAGATATAAATAGATGGTAGCTGATGGGTAAATAAAGATACTTTTTTTTTCTTTCTTTTAGATAGAATAACAGGATGTTCTTATACTTACAGATGCTGATAGAAATAATTCATACATTTGTGGTGTATGAAGAGGGGAGATTTCCTGGAATTTTGTTGTTGAGGAGGTTGACAGGGAAAGTACTGGCAATAGCTGCAGTAAGAGAATAAACAGTTTTTTCCATGTAGTATCTGAGATGTTAAAGGATGTCAGTAGAGGTGCTGGTGAGTCGACTGATGTGAGTAGGGAGCCTGTTGCTTTAATTTTCAGTGCAGTAGGGAGCATGGGTATCAGCTGAAATTGAACATGGGGCAGAAGTGGGATAGAAGAGATGTGAAATAGTTTTCTAAGAGAGTGAAAGAAAAATGAATTAGATGTGGAATATGATTGCTGGAAAGCGTGAAGGATTCTGTTAGGTTTGTTAGAGTAGCTATTACTTCACCTGTTTGTTTATTTTTTTCATTTTGTGTACCCATGCTTGTCCCTTCCCCTTTTATCTTGATTAGAATACTCAAAAGGTGGTCCATTTTATTTTGTTTGTTTTGTTTTCAACTTATGGACTTTTATTTGGTTTATAACTTTTTAATATTTGTTTCCGTATTTATCAATTTATTTTTTACCATTTAAAAAGATGTTATCCTATATTCTGTAGGTTTATCTTATTTTTCTTACTTTGTGACTTGGATTTTTAATCTCATTTTTTTTATTAATATGGATATTAAAGACATCGCCCCCCCCCACCCCAAACTATTTTGGTTTCTTTACAATAGGTTCTGATATGCTGTGTTTAAAATATTCTGCAATTAAAAAAATGTTTAAATAGTTTTGAAAGGATTTGGGGGGTTTATTTTCTAATTTTATTAGTATTTATATTTTTATAAATTGTGATGATAAATTGTGGTCTCTACTTCCAAGTTATTGATTTTCTTATGTTTTAATATGATAAAATTTTTGAACTTTCTAAGTTTGGGAAAAAACTTTATTTTTTGTATTTCAATTTATAGAATTTAAGGCACATTTCAGGTAGACATATATTATTATGTTATTAAGTTCTTCTAAATTGTTATTTAATTTTTGTTCACTTGATCTCACATGAACTGAAAAAAATCTGAATTAATTATAAAGGCAATTTAATAACATTTTGTCATTCCTTATAATTATAGAGCTTTCAAGTTATCAGCCAGGCATAACATAATGGCATTTTGAAACTTATAATAAATGGAACAATTAAAAATCACTATCAACAATGTCATATCAACCTATTTATAGAAGATATTCTTCAAATCTTTTAATGTTATTTTTAACATTCAAATTTAGAAATAAACAGTTGCAGTCAAGCCAAAAGGTGACTGGAAATACTCTCACATGAAGCAGTGACATTTTCTGTTTTCCCCCTTATATTTGCAGGTAACTCCATTATTTAAGGTAAGAAAAGTAATAATAGTTTGAATTATTTTTAAATGTGCTTCAGTTTCAAACATTTTAGTTGACAATTCAGATAAAATTAACAGAAAATGTCACATAATTTATCTCATTTACAGTCTTGAAGGAGAAATATCTATTAATTTTACCCTCTAATTTGTGCTTTCAGAAATAAAGCACCTTAAGTAGGGAAATTATCCCATTGTAATATGCAGAACTTTCTCAATGAGCTTGCTTTATAGACAGAAATTATAGAGTATCTTTATATTTCATAATTTGCATTACAATAGATGTTATTTGCAAGAACTTAATGTACTCAACTGAAAGCTTTTCAGTGTGTACAGGGAATTGTATTCTGTGAAGTGATGTCATGATTTTTTTCTTTATGTAGAAGAGTAATTATTTTCTTGGACACCTGGGGTATATGTTAGAATTAGAATACCTAGGACAGAATAGATGACTATTATGATACTAGGGGCCCGGTGCATGAAATTCGTGCACTGGGGGTGGGGGGGTCCCTCAGCCCAACCTGCCCCCTCTCACATACTGGGAGCCCTCAGGGGGTATTGTACTGACGGTTTAGGCCCGCTCCCCGCGGGCCTAAGCCGCAGTCTGGCCTCCCTTTGTGGGAGGCAACCGGGCTGATCAGGGGAAGGCACCAGCCCCATCACCCCACTGCTGCAGCCACTGCCAGTCACCACAGCCACCAAGGTGTTTTCATTAACATGGACTCCAGTCCCTTCACCAAGAAAAAATGACAACTTTCTTTAGGCATTTTCAAGATGTGTCTTTCATAGGATATGCATTTCTTTCTTTCTTTTTTTTTTTTTTATCCTCACCTGAGGATATGTTTCCATTGACTTTTAGAGAATGTAGAAGAGAAAGGGAAAGACAGAGAGAAACATCAAAGTGAGAGGAACACTTTGATTGGTTGCCTCCTGCATGAGCCCTGATCTGGGCCCCGGCCAGGGAGGAGCCTGCAACCTAGGTACATGCCCTTGATCAGAATCAAACCCAGACCCTGCTGTTGGCAGGCCGAGGCTCTATCCTCTGAGTCAAACCGGCTAGGGCAGGATATGACATTTCTTAGCCCTCCAGCAGTGGACCTTCATTTTTTTCTCCAGAAGTGTGGTGGAAAAACCCTAGATCACCTTTTTGGATTCTTATTACCCAAGTTACTAAGAATATTACCAGTGGCATACAGGAAGCTTAGCCAATGTGCAGTCAGAAAAGGTGTTTCCTCTATAGTTCACACCAATCGAGGGCTGGGCCCTGCCCAGGCCTAAAGCTTCTAGCCAAAGCTTTAGGCCTGGGCAGGGTCCCTCCAGCTCCCTTTGATCGCTGGCTCCACCCCTGCCCAGGCCTTGGGCAGGGAACCCCCAGCTCCTGCCCAGGGTAGGGGACCCCAGGCTCCCTGTGATTGCAGGCTCTGCCCCTTGGGCAGGGGACCCCCAGCTCCCTGCAATCCATCACAGGCTCTGCTCCTGCCCAAGGCCGAAATCCTCCGGCAGAGGCTTTTGGCCTTGGGCAGGAGCGGACCCCCACCTCCCTGCGATCGATAGCAGGCTCCGCTCCTGCCCCCTCGTTCTGATTGCAGGCTTGGCCCTGCCCAGAAGCCCCCGGCTCAGGCCCTTCCCAGGCTGCTCTGGGTCCACACGGCCTTACCTCACAGTGACCTGGGTGCCAGGATGTTCCTGGGACACAGACATTGGGCACCTACGTATGCAAATTAACCGCCATATTTTTTGGGTTAATTTGCATACTCTGGCTATGGGCGTAGCGAAGGTATGGTCAATTTACATGTTTGTCTATTATTAGGTATGATGATGTAAGATTATATCTCATTGATTCCCCAAGTACCTATATAGACAGTTTTCTACAGAATGATAATCTTTCTTTGTTCACTGTTTACAAGAAACAAAAAAATATAATTAACTTTCTATTTATTTACATTCTTTCAACATTATATATTTAAAACAATTATAGGTATATCCTTTGTTATTTCAATTAATTGTCTCCATACACTGTGAGGCAGCTTGTACAGTCTTGGTTGTGCAATCTCTGTAGACTGACAAAGCATGTCCTCTTTATGTTTTGTGTTCAATCGCAAACAGAAAAGGTATAGTGAACTAGTCAGTATTATGAGATGTTAATTATGGGTTTCAAAGGAGTTGCATGGAGTTAGCAGAGCAGTGAAATTGAGGCGGTGAAATAAAGACCCAGTATATTTATAACCTTTATGTTCCGGAACATGTTTGCCTATGTGCTTAAACCTGTACACATGTGCAACTAAACTTAATTGAGGCTAGGCACAGATGACAGAGGTTATATCTCAGGCAGTTTGTTTGCTGTTATTTATTGCCAATTGGTGTGTGGTTTATGCATTTCAGAGACCTGACAGGTTGAAGAGGTAATTAGTATATTTTATGCTTGACACATGCACCTTCACGAAATCTCAGAAGATAAATTTGAAAATAAATCATGTCATGGCAAGATAGCAAGACCAGTTTAGATAAGCATCAATTGGACAAGTTCTTTTCAAAATAGGGATCTTCATTAGGAAGGTTAGAATGAAGTGATTTGGAAAATCAATATTAAGACCTGAATTTTGAATGACAAAAAACTTCCCATGTGGAAGTTGAAGCCTGTCTGAGGGGGTGTTCTGATTTGCAAGCCAGAGGGCAAGGGAAAGGAAATACATAAAGTCTTCCTCAAGGGACTTTACTGTGGGCAACTGAAGCTTAATGTAGGAAGTGAGATGGGTACACTTTCATGGCATTCTGTGATGTTAGGCAATACCTTGTTGATAAATGAGAAATTATTAAAAAAAAATATTTGAAGGAAATGACATAGGCATTGTTACCTGTAAAAATATATTACAAAGGCCAGTCTCAGGTCTATTAGGTCTATTTCCAGTCAATGTAGATTTGAGAATAAGTTATGTGTGATATGCACATCAATAGAATTACCATAAAATATGATTTGATGGACAATGTATCTTGTTTAGAGAAAAATTTATATCAGAGGCAGGTTGATAGGCACATCATCAAGTTCTTATTGTTGGTTGTTATACATAGTCTTCTATTATTGCATGGCTCAAGACCACTTGATTTTTTGTTAAGATTAAACTTGGCTGGAAAGTGGAAAGTGAGGGACACTGAAGAGTATGTCATACTGCAGAACTCTGTCTGGGTTATACTGCTCCATATATTACATAATCTAAAGTTTTGCATGAAAAATGTTATTTTAGAGATAAGTGCTATAGAAAAAGTTTTCTCTGAAAAATGGATGGGTTTTTCTTTCTAGACAATAGGAACAATTATAAATCACAGGTCTAAACTATTGACCTACACATGTCACTACAGATATATTTTGGTTTTACAACTCATTGTTTTAAATAGAAATGATAGCTAATATTTACTAAGTACTTATCTCAGACATTCTGTAGTCCCATTGAAATCCTCACAAAACCCTTCTGAGGTAAATACTATTATTATTTTGTTTTCAGGTGAGGCATAGAGAGAGTGATTGTTATATCCAAGGTCAAACAACAGTAAGTGATGAAGCCAAGATATCAACTCAGGCAGTCTGATTGAAGACATAATTATTTTTTAATCTCCCAAATATGATTTAATTTCAAATTTGGTGTATTTTACATAAAATCTATAATCCCAGTTTCTCTTAAAACTTGGGTAATCTGGTGACTAGAGAGTTTGCATTTCTTCATAGAAGCAATGAATTTCAGCTGAACAGCAATTGCTCTTTAGACACATTTCAGTAGGGCTGTTACAGTTGTTTGTGCTCATGGGAGTTGTGATCCTGATTGTAAGTCATTATGTCCTCCTCTTCGTTTTGATCAGCAGGATATTCAGAACTATCTTTGAGACTAAATAGTAAAATACTTTTTCCTTTTGGTATTGAATTTTAATCTTTATAGTTCACTATTTTATTGTGTGCATTTCTTTATAGGCATGTCAAAGTCTTCTTAGGGTATTTTACTCGACTATTATGTTAAAATCTCTTCTGTGGTTGTATAAAGATCTAGGTTTTTAAATAGGCACACATTTTGTTGTAAAGAATTTAAATAGATGTCTATGGAAATGTATTAGAGTGTCTATAGTTCATCTGTGTTTTAAGTATATGAAGTTTATGGAACTAAAAAATATGTGGATGATAGTGCACCAGAGCACTATGGTATTAAAAAGAAAGAGGTAGAGTTACTTTTCAAAAAGACTTAGAGAAAAGTAGTATTTTTTTCTAGTGGTAAAATTTTGGGGAATATGTTTTCTGAGACACCCAGTTCATTTGAAGTCATGTTCCAGTGGCAGCTACCTAGTCATTGGTGGTAGCCTTAGAGACCAAATTGCAATATGTGTGTGTGTGTGTGTGTGTGTGTGTGTGTGTGTCCATTCACTTGTTAACTGGAATGAAGTCAACATGTATTAATAAAATAGATATTCTGCACAATTCACTTTACTAGATATGGAAAACATAGTAACCATAAGTCCTGTCCAATTGGAGTTTATAAATACATTGAGCAATTCAATACATATTAGAACACATGCAAGCAAAATATATAGTCCTTGAGACCAGACCATAGTTAAGCAGGGGGATTTTTCTAGGAAAATCTTGGGGTCAACATGAAAGAATCTCCAATCTTGGCCTCATTTACACCTGCTTATCCATTTCATTAGAGGCCCTACACTCTCCCCCTTTATTGTAGTACTAATGTAACTTCTAATAGCTGTAGCTAGGTAATAAAAACTGTCATTTTTTTTTTTTTTTGTCTTGCTAGAGTGTTACATTTTATCCATTACATAATCACTTCCCTGTCTGTTGCCTTTTCAAACTTGAGATTTAAGGTACATTTTATGTGTCAATTATAATTTACTTGGTATTACTCCCACACAGAAACATTTCATTTCTCTGAACATATCATATTTTATCATTTTTATGAGGTTTCATTGGTCAGGAATCTTTTGAAGTAACATAAGTTGATTCTTGCTAACTAAAGACAAACACAACTTTATTATAAAAATACTAGAAGCCTGGCGCATGAAAATTCATGCACTGGAGGGGGTGTGCCTCAGCCCGGCCTGCCCCCTCTCACAGTCTGGGAGCCCTCAGTTTTAGGAGGCAACTCGGAGATCAGGGGAAGGCGATGCCTTTCACACCTCTGCTGCTGCCACTGCCGGCAGCACAAGCTTCGGCTGGCCCTGGTTACCTGCACCTTGTGGCCCTGGGTGGCTGGGCAGCCTCCATCCGAGGCTTGCCTGAACCTCGAGCTGGCCCTGGGCAGCTGGGGACCTGAGGGGACTGGGGGACTCCAGAAGCAGGTGTGTGGAGTGGCCAGGCCTGCCTGGCAGGGCTGAGGGGACTGGGCACCACCATCTTGTGGCTGTGGGCGCTGCCATCTTTGAGGGCATGGCAGTCAATTAGGATATTCCCTCCTTATTGGCTGTGGACACCACCATCTTTGAGGGCGATTCAGTCGATTAGCATAGTCCCTCCTTATTGGCTGTGGGTGCTGCCATCTTTGTGATGATGTGTGGGTCAATTAGCATATTCCCTCTTTATTAGATAGGATAAGGCAGCTCAGAGTCTCAGAAGGGAAAAGTTAGGTCTCAGAAAGAATAGTAACCAAGGAAAATACAGGGATGTGAGCAGGAACTAAGGGCCATCAATAGGCTGTTTGCATATGAGCTGAATCACCTCCAAATTTTTTCAGCCTTCCTGACATTCTGTTCAGAATTCATATTCTAAGGTAAGAGATTTGAAGCAGCCTCAGTTTAGTCAAAGCCCATACTTCACCAGAGGAGAGCAGTACTTTGACAATTCTAATGCAATTGGAAGAAATATTGTTCCAAAGAAGTTGAGGTCTCATTAACACAAGGAGGAATAAATGCTGTGCAGGAAAACCAACACAATGACAAAACTCAAATTCTACCCATTTTAGGTTCTCTGATCTGTGTGTAGCTCTTGGCCATACAAGAATGATGTTGTATATATATTTGACATGAAGACCCAAATGTATTTAGTGCCAGTAATTTCAATCAATACCTTCCCCAAATTCTATAATCAGTGAAGTGTTTTTTTTTTTTTTTAAATTTTCCCTTCCTAATTAAAGAATTCTGTTGAGAGCAAATTCTGTCTATATAGAAGAAAGAACAATTAGGGATTTGATTTCATTTGAAATGTAATATGTGGGCATATGTAGGCCATGCTTCCTCACCAGTTATATCATAGGTTATTTCACAGAATCATGCTTGACCTCTTAAAGTGGAGAAATGCCAGACTATTTTTAAATCGCATTGAGTTTTCTTGAGACTTACTAACTCTAAATACATTTAGAATGGATAAAATTTGTCAGTAAAACATCACTCTTTAACTATAAGCAAATGTAATAAGTGCTCTTTCAGACTCAAATCATCTAAATGTTTAAAACAAGAGTTTTAAAGTATATTAGGCTAAGTATGCCATGATGTTATTTTTCAGAAATATCTTATTGTAAAAGTCAGTAATGATACACAGTATTTAGAAATGACTTTGTCCCACTATGGCAAGAAAATAAATAAATATATATTATAATATATATAATTGTAGAAAAGAAATAAAGTTTTACTCAGTGACCCTTTTAAGATCTGTGTTTGAATGCTGTTTTAAATATAAATTTTATCAACTTAAAGATATTCAGCTAAGAGCTCTACCTCTTCTAAACGTATCACTGAGACTTAGATTTCCTTTTTTGCTATTTATGTATATTTTTATAATTTTTATTGAATTTATTGGGGTGACATTGCTTAATAAAATTATACATATGTTTCAGGTGTACAATTCTATAATACATCATCTGTTTATTATATTGTGTGTTCACCAGCCCAAGTCAAGTTTCCTTCCATCACCATTTATCCCCCTTTACCTTCTTCTGCCTAAGCCCCCTCCCCTTTCCCCCTGCTAATCCTCATACTGCTGTCTGTGTCTGTGTGGTTTTTTCTTGGCTTAATCCCTTCACCTTTTTTACGCCCCCACTCTCTTCCCCTCTGACAGCTGTCAGTTTGTTTTCTATATCTATGAGTTTGCTTCTATTTTTTTTGTTAGCTTATTTTGTTCTTTAGATTCATATATAAGTGAAATCATATGGTACTTATCTTTCTCTGACTGGCTTACTTCACTGAGCATAACACTCTCCACGTCCATCCATGTTGTCACAAAAGGCAAGATTTCCTTCTTTTTTACAGCCGAGTAGTATTTCATTCTGTAAATGTACCATAGTTGTTTTATCTAATTTTCTACTGATGGGCATTTGGGCTGCTTCCAAATCATGGCTATTATAAATAATGCTGCAATGAACATAGGAATGTATATATTCTTTTCAATGGTGTTTTGGGTTTCTTAGGATATACTACCAGAAGTGGAATCAGGTATGAGGTGATACCTCATTGTGGTTTTAATTTGCATTTCTCTGATGATTAGTGACTTTTAGCATCATTTTATGTCTATTGGCCATATGTATGTCCACTTTGGAGAAGTGTCTATTTAGGCCTTCTGCCCATTTTTGAATTGGATTGGTTGTTCATTTTTGTTTGTTTTGGTGCTGAGTTGTATGAGTTTTTTTGTTGTGTTTTTTTTTTTTTTTTAATAAATTTTGGATATTAACTCCTGATCTTATGTATCATTGGCAAGTATGTTCTCCCATTCAGTGGGTTTTTTTCATTTTTTGAAGGTTTCTTTTGCTGTGCAAAACTTTTTAGTTTGATGTAGTCCTACCTGTTTATTTTTTTCTATCAGAAAAAAATATTGCTAAATGTCTGAAATTTTGCTGCCTATGTTTGCTTCTAGGATTTTTATGGTTTTGAATCTAACATTAAGTCTTTAATCCATTTTTAGTTTCTTATTGTGTATGTTGTAAGAAGATGGTATATTTTTTGGCATGTATCAGTCCAATTTTTCCAACATAGACTATTTTTATTCAATTGTATGTTTTTGCTTCCTTTGTCAAATATTAATTGACCATAAAGGCATGGGTTTATTTCTGGGTTCTCTATTTTGTATCATTGATCTATATGTCTGTTTTTATGCCAATACCATCATGTTTTGATTACTATGGCCTTGTAGTATAGTTTGACATTAGATAGCATGATTCCTCCAATTTTCTTCTTATTTCTCAAGATTGCTGTTGCTATTGGGGTCTTTTATGGCTCCATATACATTTTTGGGATATTTGTTATAGTTCTGTCAAATATGACATTGGTGTCTTGATAGGAGTTGTGTTGAATCTATAGTTTGCTTTGGAATGTATGGACATTTTAATGATGTTAATTGTTCTTACCCATTAACATGGTATATGCATCCACTTATTTGTATCTTCTTCAGTTTCTTTCTTTGGTGCCTTATAATTTCCCAAGTACAAGGTATTTTACATCCTTGGTTAAATTTATTCCTAGGTATTTTATCTTTCATTCTTTAATATAATTGTAAATGGGATTGTTTTCTTAGTTTTTCCTTTGTGATAGTTCATTATTAGTATATAAAAATGCAACTGCTTTCTGAGCCATGGCTGGGTAGCTCAGATGGTTAGAATGTTGTCCTGATACTCCACAGTTGCAGGTCAGATCCCTGGTCAGGGCAATTATAGGACTCAACTAATGAATTCACAAATAAATGGAAGAGCAAATCAGTGTTTTTTTTTTCTCTCTCTCTTTTCCCTCTCTGTCTTTCTAAAAAAATCAATTAAAATATTTTTAAAATGCAACTGATTTCTGGATATTTATTTTGTATCCTGCTACTTTACTAAATTCATTTATCAGTTCTAGTAGTTTTTTTCATGGAATATTTTGAGTTCTCTATATACAGTATCATGTCATCTGCAAATAATGACAGGTTTACTTCTTCCTTTCCAGTTTGGATGCCTTTTATTTCTTCTTGTCTGACTTCTCTGACTAGGACTTCCAGTATTATGTTGAATAAGAGTCATGGAAGCAGACATCCCTGTCTTGTTCCTGATCTTTAGGGAAACAGTTTTAGTTTTTGCCCATTGAGTATGATATTGTCTTTGGGTTTGTCATATATTACCTTTATTATGTTGAATTATGTTCCATTTATTCCCACTTTGCTGAGAGTTTTATCATAAACTAGAGGCCTGATGCACAAAGATTCATGCAAGAATAGGCCTTCCTTCCCCTGGCTGCCGACACCTGGGCCTTCGCTCTGGCCGCTGCCTTCCGCCTTCGCTCCGGCCCAGAGCCACCTTTGCCTTCGTGGAACACCTAGCGAAGCATCCCAGCCCTGCTGCTGCCATCTTTGTTGTGTTAATTTGCATATTCCCTCCTTATTGGCTGTGGGTGCTGCCATCTTTGTCACAAAGTGATAGTCAATTTGCATATTCTGTATTGGATAGGATGGGTGCTGGGTTTTATCAAATGCTTTTTTTGCATTTATTAATATGATCATGTGATTTTTATCATTCATTTTGTTTATGTTGTGTATCACATTTATTAATTAGCATCTAACCTTGCATCCTCAAAATAAATCCCACTTGATCATGGCATATGATCTTTTAATGTATTGCTATATCTGGTTTGCTTATATATTTTTGAGGATTTTAGCACCTATGTTCATTAGGGATATTGGCTTATGACATATTTTTTGTAGTGTTTTTACCTGATTTTGGAATTAGGATAATGCTGGCATTATAAAATGAACTTGGGAGTCTTCCCTCCTTTTGAATTTTTGGAATAATTTGAAGAAGATAGATGTTAATTTCTCTTTGAGTGTTTGATAAAATTCACCTGTGAAAGCTGTCTGGTCCAGGACTTTTATTTCCTGTGAGTTTTTTTAAATTACAGCCTCGATTTCATTAGTTGTAATTTGTCTATTTAGATTTTCTGATTCTTCCTGATTCAGTTTTGGAAGAGTGTACATTTCTAGGAATTTATCCATTTTGTCCAAATTGTCTGATTTGTTGGCATATAGTTGTTTATAATATTTCCTTACAATCTTTTATTTCTTTGGTGTCAGTTGTTCTCCTCTTCATTTCTGATTTTATTTATTTGGGTCATTTTTTTTTTCTTGCTGAGTTTGATTAAAGGTTTGTAAATCTTGTTTATCTTTTCAAGAACCAGCTCTTATTTTCATTGATACTTTGTATTTTTTTAGACTCTATTTCATTTTCTTCCTTCTACTCACTTTGGGTTTTATTTGTTGTTCTTTTTTTCAGTTACTTTAAGTATAAAGTTGTGTTGTTTATTTGAGATTTTTTTTCCTTTTTAATGTAGGCCTGTAATGCTATGAATTACCCTCTTAGGACTGCTTTTGCTGTGTCTTATAGATTTTGTGTTGTTATGTTTTGATTTTCATTTGTTTAAATGTGTCTTTTGATTTCTTCTTTGATCAAAAGGAAGAAATCATTGTGTAGTAACATGTTATTTAACCTCCATGTCTTTGTGTGTTTTTCAAATATTTTTCTTGTGATTGACTTCTAGTTTCAGACCATTGTAGTCAGAGAAGATGCTTAATGTGATTTCAATCTTCATAAATTTATTGAGACTTGTTTTGTGGTCTGGTATGTGGTCTATCCTCGAAAAGGTTCCATATGCATTTGAAAAGAATGTATATTCTGGTGTTTGGGTGTGAAATGTTCAGAATATATCAATTAAATCCATCTGATCTGTCTTTTAAGGCCACTATTTTCTTGTTGATTTTCTTCTGGAAGATCTATCCATTGATGTCAATGTGGACTTTGGTTTCTTTTTATATCACTGGTATCTCAGCACATTTTAAAAATGGAGTAAGTGTGACACAGAGATGAAAATTAGACTTCTATTTCAAGTTTATCTCCTCAGTAAAGGGTAATTTATTTGAATGCCAAATAATTAGGAAGCAGTATTGGGGTTAGAAAATTTTATATAGGAGAATTGCCATCATAGTAAGATATGGGGTCTTTAAGGTAAAACCAGAAACTTAAGAAATTGTTTTAAAAAAATAAACAAGTATGGCTTTGTGTTGGAGAATATAAAAATATTTTTATTTAATAGAGGCATTGGATATAGTTACTCTTCACTAAATCAAAACATCAGCAACAACAGAGGGTTGCAGCCATTAGTAAATATTTCTAGAAATGGAATATTTCTTTTAAGCTAATAGAGATAATAGGATATCATTAGTGTTATTGGTATTCATGTGTAGTTATTTTCAAATTACTTTATGACTACCTACTGATTATCCTTCAAGGATAGTCTGCTGTTCTCCATTCATCGACTTGAACATAAAATACTTTGCATTGGCCCTAGTGGGATTCACAATTTGTGGAGGATAGTCATCCTGGCAGTTGCATGTAAGGAAAAATATGGCTCACTTGTTGAAAAACAGTTATCACTATTTCTCTTTCCCCAAGGTGGTGAAATTACAGCTAGAATAAATGCCAAGCCAATGCCAGACTGTGAGCACGCATTCCCTGCACATCAGCCAGCTAGCTCTTATTCTCTCACAGTTTTGCCATTGATTGGATGACATTAAGATTTGGGACTTAAACACATGGAGCCTAATATGCAGAAACTGTTCAAAAATTTCTAGCAGATTTTCTTTCAAATGTATTAAATGGGAAGTCACTTTCGATACATTTTAGAGTTCTATCTTTGTCCTTTAGCTTCAATGAAAATTTTTCCATTGTAGAAATGCTTTAAAATTGAGGAGTTAGACCAGATGGCATTTGAGAGTCTTCTGGTTCTAAAATTATGATGAAAATATCTTGTGGAACTTGGTACTTTTAAAATAAAATATGTTTGTATCAATTTCAAAGAGAGGAAGGGGGAAGAAGAGAGGATAAAAACATCAATGATAAGAGAGAATTATTGATTGGTTGCCTCCTACACGCCCCCTACTGATAATCAAGCCTGCAACCCGGGCATGTGCCATGACTAGGACTCGAACGATGACCTCCTGGTTCATGGGTTGACGCTCATCCACTGTGTAACACTGGCCTGGCCATTTTTGTTGTTGTTGTTGTAGTCTAAGAGTTCAACACCATACAATGATCTTCAAGGCTCTCACACTACCCTTTTCATTTCCAGCCTCAGCTCCTACTCCTTTATCCCTTGTTACCCACACTTCAGCCATACCTACCTTTTCAATCTTCCTAGAACATCCCATTGCTAGTTCTGTATTGATTTAAACTCTCTCTTCTCTCAGATAACCTCAGAACCAGGATTCTTAATTTCCTCAGGTCTCTTCTCAAGCTTCTTATTATCAGAGATGACTTCTTTGTCCACCGTATCTAAAAGAGCTATTTCTCTACCAATGTCAGTCTCCACCCACATAGCCATGTCACCATCTGAAATATTAAATGTTTATGGGCTTAATTTTATCTCCCTCTGGTAATGGATAATGTCTGTTCCTTGTCTGGATTCCTCTACTGACCACTCCCAGGTGCTTCTGTCTCCCGAGCTTGGGGATATTGTCCTCAGGCCAAACAGGAGTACACAAGTCTAGCCCCTTCCCTCACGGGGCAGCCTACTGTGCTGCAGTTGCTACTTCACATTTTCTCAATGGGATCAATTTGAAGCCTGTCTTCAGTGAAGTCTGAATTATTGCTTAGATCTTACCTCTCCTGCCAAATTCTGCTTCCTCCATTTATTTTCTTTTGAGAGCACTTTACTGTTGGATTGCTTGTTCAAGAATTCACACCTCAGGCTCTGTGTCTCTGGGACTTGACCCGAGACACCACTCTGGGATATAAGCTCCCTGAGGTTAGACAATGAGTTTCCTTTATTCACTGCTATATTTCTGGCACCAGGAGAGTGCCTGACATATGTAGGTGCTTAAATTATTTTGAATGGCCGTGTAAGTCTTGAGGGCTCTAATTATTTTACATAGAGCAACACTCTAGGGTTATTTGAGCACTCATTCTGCACTGAATAAAGACAAACAAACAAATAACCATTCCATCTACCAGTTTCACCCTTCTCACTCGCATCTTAAAATTCAGTCAAATAGAGGATCATTAACCTAAATATTTTGTTAAACAACATTGGATTTTCTGCAATTCTATAATGATTTAGGCTAGAGGTCAACAAACTATGTCCTGTGGGCCAAATCCAGCCCTCTTTTGTGTAGCTCACAAAATCGGAAGGCTTTTACATTTTTAAATCATTAAAAAAGATAAAAAGAAAACTATTAAGTCATGGTACATGGGAACTGTATTTAAATTCCAGTGTTTATGACTAAAGTTATATTGAAGCACAGCCATGATCATTGATTTATATATTGTCTATGTTTGCTTCCATGCTACAAAGGCAGAATTCTTAGTAGTTGCAACAGAGACTGCATATCAGGGTGAGCAAAAGTAGGCTAATAATAACAATAAAAAATATAATGACAAATAAATAAATAATAATACAAGAATAAACTCTATTTTGTGTACTCACAACTGTAAACCTGTGTATGACCTTCAAAGCCTAAAATTTTTCTGTCTGATCCACTGCAAAAGAAGTTTGCTGACCGCAGATTTAAATTCCCAATTTGTCCTACTATCTTTGGTTTTTTAGAAGCACCACTTCAGATCATGAAATGTCTTTAGTACATCAAGGCCTATGATGCCATGCTTTGCCATGTCATCATTTTCTGACCTCTTCAACTTAGAACAAACTTTTCTGTTTCCTGGTGGGAAGTTACTCTTTCCCTGGTTGCCAGCTCCTACTTGTCCAGCTAGTAATCTTTCTAAGTTATCCAAAGATCCACAACTCTGAGTACCTTTGCTGTCTCACCCAGAAAAACATTCCCAGCATAGGTCTTGCTAACAGAAACAAGAAAAATGAATAAAATACACAAAAATGTAACAAAATAATCCCACTTATGGCAATTTTCTTCTAAGAGTTCTTTATGATTTAGCAGGTGCAAGTCTTTAAAACCTTTATTCCAGAAGAAACTACTTTTAGCAGCATTCCTTCTAACATGCATTGCTTAGAGAACAGGTCTCCCCTCCCCACTATAAACAGTGTACAGAGGAGAGAATGTTTGTGTGTGTAGGTGTGTGTGTTGGTGCTTTCCAACTAAGAGGTAGTTTATTATCTAGTTGAAGATCTGTTAGGTAAAAAATAAAATTTAAACAAATAATCATGGATTACAGTTGATATAAAAAATGAATTTCGCCTGGCCGGTGTGGCTCAGTGGTTGAACACTGATCCATGAACCAAGAGGTCCCCAGTTTGATTCCTGGTCAGGCACATGCCTGGTTATGGGCTCAATTCCCAGTTGGGAGCATGCAGGAGGCAGCCTGTCAATGTCTCTCTCTCTCTCTCATTGATGTTTCTATCTCTCTATCTCTCTCCCTAAAAATCAATAAAAACATTAAAAATGAATATCTTGGAAGTTATATCAACTGTGTTATGATTTAGTTATCTTGGTTAGCAGTTAGACCATAGTTCTAATGAGTTGAAAAGGATAAGCTTATTTTCTGCTTAGGCAAATTAGCTTTATGCATTTCTCTGGACACACAACTTCAATTTAGTGACATATTTTGTTAGCCCAGCTCTTTGTTTGCATAGATAATAAAGCAATAGAGAAGGTAAAATCAATATAATTTAAGTAAATAACTTTTATTCACATTCTAGAAGAAAACATATATTATGCTACAAATTCATATTACATTTTAATATTTATGAAACTTGATTATATGTACAGAAACTCAATGGTAAAATTAAGGTCATGAAAATTAAGGTCATAACAATCAATTAAGGTCATGATAATCAATACTAAAACCAAATATTTGGAAACTATATAAATGTTAAATATTATTACTTTATTTACTTAATAAATCTGTTAGTTTTATTAAAGAAAAAATTTTTTGGTTCTTCCTAAAGTTTTTAACTGAATTGTAAGTTAAAATTTATTACTTCCATAAAAATTTAAAAATTGTGTTTTCTATCTCTGTGAAAAATACTTTGGAATTTTGATGGAGGCTCTGCTGAATCTGTATGTTACTTTAGATCCTCTTTTCTAACAATATTAATTATGTTGATCCATGGGCACTGTATATCTTCCCATTTATTTATGTGTTCAATTTCTTTCATCTGTATCCTATAGTTAGTGCAGAGACCTTACACCTCCTTGGTTAAATTTATTTCTTAGTATTTTATTGGTTTTGATTTTATTGTAAATGTCATTATTTTCTTTATTTTCAGATAGTTTGTTGTTACTATATAAAAATGCAATTTATTTCCATATGTTGATTTTGTATCCTACACCTTTACCTAGTTCATTTGTTAGTTCTAATTGTTTTGTGATGGAGCCTTGAGGGTTTTCCATATACAATTCCATGTCTTTTGCAAACAGAGACAACTTTACTTCTTCCTTTCCAATTTTGATGACTTTATTTTGGTTTTTGACTAATTGCTCTGGCTAGGACTTCTAGTATTATATTGAGTAGGAGTGGTAAAAGTGAGTATCCTTACTTTTTTTTTTTTTTTTAGCTTTATCTCTTGATTTTTACCCTTTATTTTATTAAGATGGTACATCACATTTATTTTAAAATATATTTATTTATTTATGTTTACTTATTTATTCATTTGTTTATTTTTGATCCTCACTGAGGATATATTATTTTTATTTTTTTAAGAGAGAGAACAAAGGAGAGGAAGAGAGAGAGAGAGAAGTATCAATGAAAGAGAGAAACATCAATCGTTTGCCTCCCATACACATCCTGACCCAGGATTAAACCCGCAACCTGGGTATTTGCCCTGATCCATAATCCACCTGAGCCCTTTTGTTGTACCAGACAATGCTTCAACCAACCGAGCCACACTGGCCAGATTAGTATCACATTTATGGTGTAAGGTGAACCATCCTTGCATCCCAAGGATGAATCCCACTTTATCAATGTGTATGATCCTTTCAATGTGCGATAGAATTTGGTTCACTGGAATTTTGTTGAGAATTTTGCATGTTTATCCATCAGCAATATTGGCCGGCAGTTTTCTTTTCTTGTAGTGTCCTCATCTGGCCCTCATAAAAGAGTAATTATGGACTCATAAAATGAGTTTGAGAGTGTTCACTCTGCTTCAGTTTTTAGGATGAGTTTGAGAATTGGCATTAATTATTTTTTAAATGTTTGGTAGAATTCACCAGTGAATCTGGAGTCCAAATAATCTAAACAATCTTGAGAATGATAACAAAATGGGAGAATCACACTCCTAATTTCAACCTATATTGCAAAGCTATGGTAATCAAAACAGTATGATGCTGGCATAAAAAAAGGCACATAGGCAAATGCAACAGAATTGAGACCCCAGAAGTAGACCCGCACATATACGGTCAATAATATTTGACAAGGAAGTTGAGGATAAACAATGGGTGAAAAAATCTTCTCTTTAATAAATATTGTTAATAAAACTGGATATTCAAATAGAGAAGAATGAAATGTACCCTTATCTTGTGCCACAAAAATTAACTCAAAATGGATTAAAAATTTAAGTATAATCTGAAACTGCATTACTCCTGAAAGAAAATTTAGGGAAATACTCCTTGACATTGTTTTTTGTTTGTTTGTTTGTTTTTTATTGTCTAAAGTTTTACATATGTGTCCTTTTTCCTCGCTTGACTCCCCCTGGCCCCCCAGCCATTCCCACCCTGGGCAAACCCTTGCCACCCCGGTGTCTGTGTCCATTGGTTATGCTAATATGCATGCATACAAGTCCTTTGGTTTCTCTCAAACCCCCCACTCCCCTGCCATTTGTCTCTGGATCTATTCCTGTTCATCAATTTATATTGATCATTATATCTCACATATGAATGAGATCATGTGATATTTATCTTTCTCCAACTGGCTTATTTCGCTTAGCATAATGCTCTCCAGGTCCATCCATGCTGTTGCAAATGGTAAAAGTTCCTTCTTTTTTACAGCAGCGTAGTATTCCATTGTGTAGATGTACCACTATTTTTAATCCACTCATCTGCTGATGGGCTCTTAGGATGTTTCTAAATCTTAGCTATTGTAAACTGTACTGCTATGAACATAGGGGTGCATATATCCTTTCTGATTGCTGTTTCTGGCTTCTTGGGATATAGTCCTAGAAGTGAGATTACTGGGTCAAATGGAAGTTTCATTTTTAACTTTTTGAGGAAACTCCATACTGTTTTCCAAAGTGGCTGCACCAGTCTGCATTCCCATCAGCAGAGCACAAGGGTTCCTTTTTCTCCAAGTCCATGCCAGCACTTGTGGTTTGTTGATTTGTTGATGATAGCCATTCTGACAGGTGTGATATGGTATCTCATTGTTGTTTTGATTTGCATCTCTCAGATGATTAGTGACTTTGAGCATGTTTTCACATCTCTCAGCCTTCTGGATGTCCTCTTTCAAAAAGTGTCTATTTAGGTCCTTTGCCCATTTTTTGATTGGATCATTTATCTTCTTTTTGTTAAGTTGTATGAGTTCTCTGTAAATTTTGGAGATTAAACCCTTATCTGAAATATCTTTGGCAAATATGTTCTCCCATGTAGTGGGCTTTCTTGTTGTTTTGTTGATGGTTTCTTTTGCTGTGCAGAAGCTTTTTATTTTGATGTAGTCCCATTTGTTTATTTTCTCCTTAGTCTCCATTTCCCTAGGAGCTGTGTCAGTAAAGATATTGCTACGACATATGTCTGCTATTTTGCTGCCTGTGGAGTCTTGTAGGATTTTTATGGTTTCCCATCTTACATTTAAGTTTTTTAGCCATTTTGAGTTTGTTGTTGTGTATGGTGTAAGTTGGTGATCTAGTTTCATTTTTTTGTATGTATCTGACCAAATTTCCCAGAACCATTTATTGAAGAGACTGTCTTGACTCCATTGTATGCTCTTGCCTCCTTTATCAAATATTAATTGATTATAATGGCTTATGTCGATTTCTGTGTTCTCTATTCTGTTCCACTGGTCTGTATGTCTGTTCTGGTGCCAGTAACAGGCAGTTTTGAGAACCGTGACTTGGTAATAGAGCTTGATATCTGGTATTGTGATCCCTCCAACTTTGTTCTTCTTTCTTAGGATTGCTGTGGCTATTCAGGGTCTTTGTTTATTCCAGATGACTTTTTGGAGAGTTTGTTCCAGATCTTTGAAGTATGCCATTGGTATTTTAATGGGGATTGCATTAAATCTGTAGATTGCTATGGGTAGTATGGACATTTTAATGATGTTGATTCTACCAATCCATGAACATGGTATGTTCTTCCATTTATTTATATTTTCCTCTATCTCTTTTTTCAATGACCTATAGTTTTCCGAGTATCGTACAGGTCTTTTACCTTCTTAGTTAAGTTTATTCCTAGGTATCTTAATCTTTTTGGTGCAATGGTAAATGGGATTGTTTTATTCATTTCTCTTTCTGTGAGTTCATTATTGTCGTATAAAAAGTCCATAGATTTCTGGGTTTTAATTTTGTATCCTGCTACATTGCCGAATTCATTTATTAAGGCTAGTAGTTTCTTGATGGAGTCTTTGGAGTTTTCTATGTTTAGTATCATGTCATCTATGAATAAGGACAGTTTTACTTCTTCTTTTCCAATTTGGATGCCTTTTATTTCTTCTTCTTGTCTGATCGCTATGGCTAGCATTTCCAGTACTATATCAAACAGGAGTGGTGAGAGTGGGCATCCCTTTCTTATTCCCGTTCTCAGGGGAAATGAGTTTAGTTTTTGCTCATTGAGTATAATATTGGCTGTAGGTTTGTCATATAAGGCTTTTATTATGTTGAGATATGATCCCTCTATTCCCACATTGCTGAGAGTTTTTAATCAAGAAAGGGTATTGGATTTTGTCAAATGCTTTTTCTGCATCAATTGATATGATTATGTGATTTTTGTCTCTCAGTTTGTTTATGTGATATATCACATTTATTGATTTGCGATATTGTACCATCCTTGCATCCCCGGAATAAATCCCACTTGGTCATGGTGTATGAACTTTCTAATGTAATTCTGGATTCGGTTTGCTAGAATTTTGTTGAGGATTTTAGCATCTATGTTTCAAGGATATTGGCCTGTAGTTCTCTTTTTTTGTGGTGTCTTTATCTGGTTTTGGAATTAGAGTAATGCTGGCTTTATGGAAAGAGCTTAGAAGTGTGCCTTCCTCTTGAATGTTTTGGAATAGTCTGAGGAGGATAGGTTTTAGTTCTTCTTTGAATGCTTGGTAGAACTCCCCTTTAAAGCCGTCCAGACCAGGGCTTTTGTTTGCTGGAAGGTTTTTGATCATTGCTTTAATTTCTTTGGTAGTTATCAGCCTATTCAGGTTTTTTTATTCTTCCTGATTGAGTTTTGGGAGCCTGTATTTTTCTAAGAATATGTCCATTTCATCTAAGTTGTCCATTTTGTTGGAATAGAGTTGTTCATAGTATTTTTTCATAATCGTTCATATGTCTGTGGGATCGGTTGTTACTTCACCTCTTTCATTTCTGATTTTGTTTATTTGGGTTCTCTCTCTTTGCTTCTTGGTGAGCCTGGCTAGAGGTTTATCAATCTTGTTTATCCTTTCAAAGAACCAGCTCTTGGTTTTGTTGATCTTTTGTATTTTTTTTTTTGTCTCTATGCCATTTATTTACGCTCTGATCTTTATTATTTCCTTCCTTCTGCTTATGCTGGGCTTTTCTTATTGCTCTCTTTGTAACTCTTTGAGTTGTAGGGTTAGATAATTTATTACCATTTTTTTCTTATTTTTTTAGGTAGTCCTGTAGAGCTATGAACTTCCCTCCCAAGACTGTTTTCACTGTGTCCCATAGATTTGGGATTGTTGTGTTTTCATTGTCATTTGTTGCCATGATGCTTTTTATTTCTTCTTTGATCTCTTTGGTAATCCAATCATTATTTCACAACATGCTATTTAGCCTCCAGGTGTTTGATTTTTTTCATTGTTTTTATTATAGTTGATTTCTAATTTTATTCCATTGTGATCTGAGAAGATGCTTGATATGATTTCTATCTTCTTGAATTTGTAGAGACTTTACCTTTGTCCCAATATGTGGTCTATCTTTGAAAATGACCCATGTGCGCTTGAGAAGAATGTATATTCTGTGGCTTTGGGGTGAAATGTTCTGAAGATGTCAATTAATTCCATCTGATCTAATGAGTCATTTATGATTAATGTTTCTTTGCTGATTTTTTGTTTAGAGGATTTATCCAGTGGTTTTAGTGGGGTATTAAGTTCTCCTACTATAACTGTATTGCTGTCAATCACTCCCTTGATATCCTCGAGAAGTTTTTTTATGTATTTGGGTGCTCCTGTATTGGGTGCATATATGTTTACCAGAGTTACATCTTCTTGTGAATTACTCCTTTTAGTATTATGAAGTGCCCTTCCTTATCTCTTGTTATGGCCTTCACTTTGAGGTCTAATTTGTCAGATATAAGTATTGCTACCCCAGCTTTTTTTTCATTTCCATTCACCTGAAAAACCTTTTTCCATCCTTTCACAATCAGTCTGTGTGAGTCCTTTGTTCTGAGGTGGGTCTCCTGTAGACAGCAGATATATGGTCATATTTTCTTATCCACTCAGCTACCCTATGTCTTTTGATTGGGGCATTTAATCCATTTAAATTTAAAGTTATTATTGATAGGTACTTGTTTGTCACCATTTTTATTCTTTATGCCTGTGTTCCTTCTTCCCTTCCTATTTCTTCTTTTTACAGCAGTCCCTTTAGTATTCCTTGCATGGCTGGTTTGGTGGTAATAAACTCCCTTAGTCCTTTTTTTGTCTGTGAAGCTCCTGATTTCACCCTGAATTTTGATTGATAGCATTGCTGGGTACAGTATTCTTGGATTCAGACCCTTGTTTTGCATGACTTTGTATATTTCATTCCATTCCCTTCTGGCCTGATGTGTTTCTGTTGAGAAATCAGTTGATATTCTGATGGGAGATCCTTTGTAGGTAACTTTCTGTGTCTCTCTGGCAGCCTTTAAGATTCTTACTTTGTCATTAGCGTTTGCCAATTTAATTATAATGTTTCTTGGTGTTGGTGTTTTGGGTTCATCTTGTTTGGGACTCTGTGAGCTTCTTGGACTTATGTGAGTTTTTGCTTCTTCCCACTATCAGGGAAGTTTTCTGTCATTATTTTTTAAAATAGGTTTTCTATTCCTTGTTCAGTTTCCTCAGCTTCAGGGACCCCTATTATAGAGATGTTGTTTCATTTCATGTTGTCCCAAAGTTCACTTAGGCTCTCCTCCTGTTCTTTAAGTTTTTTTTTTTTTTTTCCAGTTGCTGCTCTACTTTTTTATTTTTTCCTACCTTGTCTTCTAGCTCACTGATGTGGTCCTCTGCTTCTTCTAGTCTACTGTTGTTGCTTTCTATTTTGTACTTTATTGCAGCAATGCCATTTTTCATTTCCTCTTGGTTCTTACACATATTTTTGAATATGTCTTCCAACATTTACAGCATCCTTATGACCATTGCTCTGAATTCTTTCTCTGACATATTGCTTACCTCCATTTTGTTTACTTCCTTTTCTGGTGATTCCTCCTTTTCTTTAGTATAAGGGCTGTTTTTTTGTCTCTCCACGTTCGCTACTCTCAGCGTGTCTGGTTATGTAGCTCTGTCTGTCCTGTGTTGACTTAAAGGCACAAAATACAACATGACAGGACACAACACACAGGGATCCAAACACAAATGTATTCATGTTACCAATAATCCCAAACAAAGGTGACCACCAGAGAAAAGTGAATTAGGGGAGAGAAAAGAGTGTAAAAAATGATATTTAGAAAAGGAAAAAAAATGTAAGATAGAAAAGAAAGAGAAGAAAAAAGAAGGGGAAAAATATATGTATATGGGGAGAAAACTCCAAAAAACCAACAACTAATCCAAAAAATGCAAACAACAAACACCCTGAGATGAATGCAAACAACAAACAACAACTAATCCAAAAAATGCAAACAGTAAACACCCAAACAACAAACGCCCAGCTGAATCTGAAGAGCAGTGCTCTTTCTAGGTGACCTCTGACCATTTCATCCAGGATTGCCTCACCAGATGTGTTAAATTCACCAATTCCATGTGAATGTTATTCAATTTAGCTGTTCCTTCTATCTGCTCTGTGAGAAGCACAGGTCCCGTCCACGTATTCGATGCCACTTTGTCTCTCCCTGGACAAACTTTTTAGATCCCCACGGCCATGGAGGCTGGAGTCTTGGTGTTCCTGGGTTCTCAGCTGAGGCAGCTGGTGCCTGGGCGATGTGGTTGTAGGGTCCAGGGAGGTATCCGAGGTCTCTCCAGTTGAAGGTAAGGCTGGGCTTCTGATCACAGCCTGTCTCCCCTTCAAGATGGTGCAGTCTCTGCAGCAGAGATCACTGCTCTGGGAGATATTTCAACAGTAGTAGAGGCTGCCTGGACAGGGGAGCCTGGTCTGCCAGTCCCCAACAGTCCTGTGGAATATAGCTGTCCCTCACTCAAAAATACAGACACTCCCCGAAACCGGTTTGGCTCAGTGGATAGAGCATCGGCCTGCGGACTGAAAGGTCCCGGGTTCGATTCCGGTCAAGGGCATGTACCTTGGTTGTGGGCACATCCCCAGTAGGAGGTGTGCAAGAGGCAGCTGGTCGATGTTTCTCTCTCATCGATGTTTCTAACTCTCTATCCCTCTCTCTTCCTCACTGTAATAAATCAATAAAATATATTAAAAAAAAAAAAAAAAAAAAAAAAAAAATACAGACACTCCCCGCACATCCACGTACTCTCTTTTCGTTCTCTCACTCACTATTTTGCAGTTTGCCATCTTGTCAGCCGCCATCTTGAATTGAGAAATCTTGACATTGGTCTTGGCAATGAGTTTTTGGCTATGACACCAAAGCACAAACAACAAAAGCAAAAATAACAAGCAGGGCTACAGTAAACCGAAAAGCTTCTGCACAACAAACGAAACAATCAAGAAAATGAAAAGACAACCTACAGAATGGGAGAAAATATTTTTAAACCATATAACTGATAAGGGGTTAAGGATGTTCAAAATACATAAGGAACTTGTAAAGTCAATTGCAGAAAAACAGTCTGATTTAAAAATGGGCAAAAGACCTAAATAGACACTTTTCAAAACAAGATATATAAATGTCCAACAGATACATGAAAATGTGCCCAACTTCAGTAAGCATGAGGGAAATGCAAATCAAAACCAGAACGAGATGTCACATTACACCTATTATGAAAAAATACAAGTGATAATAACTGTTGGCAAAAATGTAGAGAAAAGGGAACCTTATGTACTGTTGGTGCAAATATAAATTGGCATAGGCATTATAGGTAAATGTATGGAGGTTCCTCAAAAAAATTAAAAATAGAATTATTATATGATCCAGCAATCCCACGTCTGTGTATAGATCTGAAGTAAATAAAATGTATATCTCAAAGAAATATCTGCATCTCCATGTTTATTATAGAATTATTCACAATAGCCAAGACATTGACACAACCTAATTGTTTGTTGACAGATGGATGGAGAGGGAAGAAGAGACAAATGGAGGGAGATAAAGAAAAAGAGAGAGAGAGAGAGAGAAATAGAAAGAGAGAGAGAGAGAGAGAGAGAGAGAGAGAGAGAGAAGTATCGATGAGATAGAGAAACATTTGTGATAGGTATGTTATATTTCATATTCCTATTTAATGTCAGATGGGAACTATTGAGTTTGTAGAATCTAAAAAATTGTATTAATAGAAATTGAGAGTAGACTGGTGGTTACCAGAGGCTGAGAATGTGGGGAAATAAGGAGTGTTAGTCAAAGGAAACAAACTTTCTTAATAAAATAAATTCTGGAGATCTAATAATATATAGCATGGTTAAATAGTTACTAATACTGTATTGTATACTAATATTTGCTGAGAGAATAGATCTTAAATGTTCTTAAAAAAAAAGAAATGAAAAGAAAAGAATAAGGTAACCATGTGAAGTGATGGATGTGTTAACTAACCTTATTGTGGTAATTAGTTCACAATATATATATATGTGTTTCAAATAATTACATCCTACAACTTAAACTTTTACACAATGTTATTCATCAACTATATTTTTAAAAAGCTGGAAAAAAATTAAAATTTGTTTACATATCAAGATCAGTCATATGTAATGAGCTGTATGTAACTTGGTAATATATATTTTATTTTAAACTAGAGGCCTAGTGCATGAAATTCATGCACTGGTAGGGTCCCTAGTGGCTGCTGGCTGCCGGCCGGGTACTCCCTCCCTTCCCTGGGCCGGCCCAGCCCCCCCCTCTGGTCGAACTCCTGGAAGAACTCTAGTCAAGGGGACAATTTGCATACTACACTTTTATTATATAGGATCATTTTTTAATTAATAAAAATATAAGCTATAATAAAATTATGTACACTTGAAATCTAATTTTATTAACCAATATCACCCCAATCTATACTAATAAAAGGATAATATGCTAATTAGACCTACATCTTCTGGACATCATTCCGGATGTCCTTCCTGATGAAACTGGTGCCGGGCAAAGCCAGCTGGGGTCCTCGGTGCCTGCCGGTGGCAGGAGGAGGGAAGCCCGGGACCTGGGTGCCAGAGGGAAGCTGGTGCCAGCAGCCGGGGGAAGGAAGACCTACTCTTGCATGAAATTTCATGCAATGGGCCTCTAGTCTATACTAGTGAAAGGGTAATATGCTAATTAGACCGGGCATCTTCTGGATGTCCTTCCGGACAAAGCCACAGTGACAGGGGCTGAGGCAGAGGTGGTTAGGGGCCATCAGGCCGGCAGGGCAGAGCAGTTAGGGGTGATCAGGCCAGCAGGGCAGAGCAGTTAGGGGCAATCAGGCTGGCAGGGGAGAGTGGTTAGGGGCGATTCAGCAGGCAGGCAAAGTGGTTAGGAATGGTCAGGCAGGCAGGCAGGCAGGTGAGCAGTTAGAAGCCAGCGGTCCCACAGCAATCGGGCCTACACTGGCAGTCGGACATCCCCCAAGGGGTCCCAGATTGGAGAGGGTGCAGGCTGATCTGAGGGAATCCCCCCGGGCACGAATTTTGTGCACCAGGCCTCTATTAATTCAATAAGAATTTATAAAAATAATTAAATAAAAAATGAAATATACCAAAATAGAAAGAAAATAGGAATTGAAGACTAATGCATAATGGGGTTTCTTTCTGGGATGATAAAATTCTTCTGAAAATAGTGGTGATAATTATACAACTTTGTGGATATACTGACAACTACTGACTTTTACACATTAATAGAGTGACTTTTATGGCATGTGAATTATACCTCAATAAAAATAATAAAAGGTTAAAAAAAAACAAGGTAAAATGAATAAAGGGTCTACAGGCCATTAACTTCACTTAAGTTCCTGTGAATTATATTACTTTGTCAGTAATTGTTCATTTGTTTTATAAGTTGTATTTCCTTGTCCTTTTTGTACATACAACTTACAAAGCATTATACATAAAATGTGTGTTTTTATTATTGACTAGAGGCTCGGTGCATGAAATTCGTGCACGGAGGGGGGTTGTCCCTCAGCCCAGCCTGTACCTTCTCCAATATGGGACCCCTTGAGGGATGTACGACTGCCCGTTTAGGCCCGGTGGGATCGGGCAGTCAGACATCCCTCTCACAATCCAGGACTGCTGGCTCCCAACTGCTTGTCTGCCTGCCTTCCTGATTGCCCCTAACCGCTTCTTCCTGCCAGCCTGATCACCCCCTAACCACTCTGCTGCCAGCCTGTTTACCCCCAACTTCCCTCCTCTGCCGGCCTGGTCACCCCTAACTGCCCTCTCCTGCAGGGTTGATCGCCTCCAACTGCCCTCCCTTGCAGGCGTGGTCCCTCTCAACTGCCCTCCCTTTCAGGTCGGGTGCCTCCCAACTGCCCTCTCCTGCTGGCCATCTTGTGGTGGCCATCTTGTGTCCAAATGGGGCAGGATCTTTGACCACATGGGGGCAGCGATATTGTGTGTTGCAGTGATGATCAATCTGCATATTACTCTTTTATTAGATAGGATAGAGGCCTGGTACAGGGGTGGGAGCCAGCTGGTTTGCCCTGAAGGGCGTCTGGGATCAGGTGGGGGTTCCCTTGGGGTGTGGGGCAGCCTGAGTGAGGAGCTTGTGGTGATTTGCAGACCGGCCACGCCCCCTGGCAACCCAAGCAGAGGCCCTGGTATCTGGAATTTATTTTCCTTCTACAATTGAAACCTTGTAGCCTGGAGCAGAGCCAAGCCTGGGGCTCTCTCAGAGGCCGGCAGCCATTTGTTTTGGGGTTATAATTGAAACTTTGTTGCCTTAAGCGGGTGAGCCCGGCCAGGGTGTGCGGAAAGTTTTGCTTCCCCTGTTGCCGGCGGCAACCCTGGCCTGCTCTCTCAAGCTCCATTCTGCCGCCATTTGTTTGAATTTGTTTACCTTCTATAATTGAAACTTTGTAGCTTGAGTGGAGGCTTAGGCCTGGCTAGGGCAGGCGGAAAGCTTGGCTTGCTCTGTTACCTAGGAAACCTTGCTCTCTGTGGCTGTAGCCATCTTGGTTTGGGTTAATTTGCATACTTGCTCTGATTGGATGGTGGGCATGGCTTGTGGGTGTGTCGGAGGTATGGCCAATTTGCATATTTGTCTATTATTAGATAGGATTCTAGCATTAAAATTTATTCTCATAAAGTCTTTGAGCCAATTTTGCATTCTTCTCAGTAATATTACCGCCTGCACCTTAATGTCATTTTTTTTTAATGCTGAAAAAAAGCACACAGTATTTGATTATCTCCTAATCAGCCTATACCCAGTAGATTTTCTTCACGTGAGGCTTGAACATGAAATCATCTGAGAAATTGTTTTATTTATTATCCCCTATTTAAAAAGAATTAAAAATGCTCTCTATATAAAATTTAGGGGACAATATGCATTTAAGAACATTTACCAGATTCAGCTATTACTATGTTGCTATTAATATAATTAAGTTATTATCTACACTAATAAAAGAGAAACATGCAAATTAACTATCACTCCGCTACACCCACCAGCCATGCCCACCAGCCAATCAGGAGCAAGTATGCAAATTAACCCAACCAAGATGGCAGCCGGCCACGGAGCGAGCAGGAGGCTTGGGTTTCCCCAGTGATGGAGGAAGCCAAACTTCCTGGCCTGCCCTGGCCTCCACTCAAAGCTACAAAGTTTCAATTATAGAAGATAAATAAATCCCAGATCCCAGGGCCTCCTCTTGGGTCACCGGGGGGGCATGGCTGGCCTGCAAACCAACACAGGCCCCTCGCCCAGGCCACCACATGCCCCAAGGGAACCCCCACCCGTATCTGGGACACCCTTCAGGGCAAACCAGCTGGAAACCCCCCGTGCACCAGGCCTCTATCCTGTCTAAAAGAGTAATATGCAAATTGACCATCACTCCAACACACAAGATGGCTGCCCCCATGTGGACACAAGATGGCCACCAAAAGATGGCCAGCAGGGGAGGGCAGTTGGGAGGGAGCAGGCTTACAAAGGAGGGCAGTTGTGGGTGATCAGGCCAGCAGGGGAGGGCAGTTGGCAGGGACCAGGCCTGCAAGGGAGGGCAATTGGGGCGATCAAGCCTGCAGGGGAAGGCAGTTAGGGGTGACCAGTCCAGCAGAGGAGCGAAGTTGGGGACGACCAGGCCTGCAGGGAAGGACAATTGGGGGGGACCCAGGCCTGCAGGGGAGAGCAGTTAGGGGTGACCAGGCCTCCCGGGGAGGACAGTTAGGGGCAATCAGGCTGGCAGGGGAGCAGTTAGGCATCAATCAGGCTGTCAGGGGAGTGGTTAGGGTGTGATCAGGCTGGCAGGCAGAAGTGGTTAGGGGCAATCAAAAAGGCAGGCAGGCGAGCAGTTGGGAGCCAGCAGTCCTGGATTGTGAGAGGCATCCCCGACTGCTCATTTAGGCCTGATCCTGGTAAGATCGGGCAGTCGGACATCCCTCGAGGGGCCCCAGATTGGAGAGGGTGCAGGCTGGGCTGAGGGACACAACCCCCATGCACGAATTTCATGCACCAGTCCTCTAGTACTTATTATAATAATGTAATTGATATAGTTAAATTCTCTTAATATTAGTAAAGGGGAGGCATACATGAATGAAGATAAAGAGTTCATACTCTTATCAAATGTATATAAAGTGTTTCCAGTAGTACAGCTCTATGTAAAAATTGTGTTACATGGTCTGCTGCATATTTAGGAAATTATCTGCATTTAAGTACCAGAGCTCTTGTGGCAGGCACCTTGTAAGATTAGGGGCAAAGAGTGCTTTTATTTCTTCAGTTATTTGACCTCCTATTGCCTTCAAGATTAATATTAAGAATAACAGCTGAGGGAAATTGCTAAACAGACTTTTCTCTTCATTAACATCTATTGATAATTTATAAATATTTATAACAAATCCCTCATCAATTACCTCTTAAAAATGGTAAGTATTGGCATGTGCTCCTGGCATTCCATGCCATGAATTAATGTATGTTTTTGTGGTCATTGCCTTTATTTTCATAAAACAATGTCAACTTATATTTCCCTTGGTTCATTGTTAAAATCAAAGAGTCTTCTTCTATCCAGGTACAATATCTCTATGACATGTAGTATGTATCTTTTATGAATGTACTTGCAAAACATAATATTGTTGCTCAGCCGGGTGTAGCTCAGTGGTTGAGCATCGACCCAGGAACCAAGAGGTCACTGGTTCGATTCATGGTCAGGGCATATGCCCAGGTTTCAGGCTCAATCCCCAGAGTGGGGCATGCAGGAGGCCGCCAATCAATGATTTTCTCTCATCAATGATGTTTCTATCTCTCTCTCTCTCTCTCTCCTTCCTCTCTGAAATCAATAAAAAATATATTTTTAAAAAACCATAATATTGTCATAGAACATTGTCTGAAGGATATTCAGAACCTCTGTTTCTTCAGATCCTATATTCTAACTTTTAAAATTTGAACAATATAATTTTTTTCTCATTTTCCCAGCCTCTAAATGTCAATATGCACCAAGGTTTGTCCTCTCTCTTTCTACATGGACTCAGGGTGAGCTCATCCAGTCTCATGGCATTAAATACAATTTGTAGTGTGATAACCCCCAAATTGCATTTCTAGCTAGAAATTTTTCCTCAAGGAGGACTCGCATCTTTAACTATTTACTAAATAGTTCCCATCTGACATTAAATAGGGATATGAAATAGAACATACCTATAACTCGAAACCCTGATTTCTACTCCCAGACACCCCAAAATTACTCATGTAACTGCCTTCCAAATCTTTGTAACATATTCAATTTTTTCACTTGCTTAGGCCAAAATTTGAAATCACCTTATATTTAATTTTCTTTCTCACACACGTGCAAACCAGCACTTAATCTTCTTGGTTCTGCTTTCATTACATAGAAATGTATGTGTGCATGTATGTATGAAAACACACACACATATTTATATACATATTTCCAATTTTACCTGCTCCCTCTATCTCTTTGACCCAGCCTACTCTCCTTTCTGTTTTCTTTTCCCTAATCTCATCGGTACCTTGGATATTCCTCAGAATTCCTTCTGGCATGGTTTCCTCCCAGAGATTTACATGGATCACTCCAGTTCATTTAAGACTTCACTCAAATGTCATTCTATTGTTGAGGTCTGTGCCCACCATCCTAGATAAAATATCTTCCCTTAGCTTTGACTTTTTCATTCATGTCCTTATGGCTAGCTGACAAACTATTTATAATTCATCCTCTTCTCTAGAATATAAACTTCATAAGCGCAGAGATTTGGTTTTATTCTTTGCTATTTTCCCAGAGGCTGAAACAGTAAGAGACACATAGTAAGTAATCAATAAAATTTGATCAATAAATTAATCAGGCTGACCTGGGAGTTAAATTAGACAGCAGGAAACTTCATGACAGTGACATGGGAAATATGCTACAGAATAAATACTCTAGCAAGCCCATGACACATAGCTAACACATTAGGATTTCCAGAACTTGCTAGGAGTAATTGAAATTGGAATGATGCAGAACTGCAGAAGTTGGCCTTGCTGAATCAAGGAAATGTTTTCTCTATTACATACTTTCATTATGACCCTGTCAAAACTTCAGACTATGGAATCTGGGGAAAAGTTTAAGTTATATGAAGCAGTAGACAATATTCTAGATGCAGCCGGCCTGGCTTTGTGTCTTAGTTCTGCTGCTCCTAGCTGTGTGACCTTGAGCAAATTTCTTAATTTTTTGATGTGTCAATTTTCTTGTCTGTCGAATAGGAATACACATAATGTGAATGTCATAATAATGCTATGAAGATTAAATGTATTAATACCCTTTAAGCTCTTAGTATATAGTCAGTCCTCAAAACATTTATTGTTTATAATAGTTTCAAATAAATTTGTACTATAATATTCAAGGGAACCATAGAAATACTAATCATGGTTATGTTACACACTGGTGAAGTCTGACCTACTAAGTTCCATTATGCACAGAAAAGAGCAAGAAAATGAACAAAGTTAACCAGAGTATTGTAGACTTCCAGAAATGGGCTCCAGTTCTTGCCTTGAGAATAATGAGCTTTTGATAAAAGCAAACTTGACGTACTCAGTGGGACTTTAGTCACACCATCACTTCATCATCTCTCTTGGGAATGTGGTTGAAAAATCAAATCATTTAAGGAAGTCTGAAGCTACTGACAGGATGGCATCTCCATGATGCAATTTAAAGGCTCAATTGAAAGTATAAAAACAGTGATACCCCACTAAAAAAAATCTCTGTTTTATTGTGAGAGCCAGAGTGAAGGGGCTGAGTCACCCAGTAAGCCACCTGTTAAATCGTGTTTCAACAAACTGTATCTACTTTCAGAATATATTTGAGAGTGGGTTGTTCATTAGTCAGAACTGAAAACATTGTGTGGTACTGAAATGCAACCTAGAAACACGAAATCTCTATAACTGAGACTAACTTATTATTATACCCCTACTCTAAGCTTCTAAATACACTTAGAAGTTTAGTCATTACACTTCTAAGGAACGTTCTTATAAACCCAAATTAAAGTCAGTTGGGAAATACACATGAGCAATTATGGGGTTTCAGCATTTTTTTTATTCCACAGAAACAATATTATTTGGGAAGTTCTATTTGAGATCTATCAATATAAAATATTAAGCACTTTGTAGCAAACTATTATAATTGCACTTTTATATAAGCCTCAACACATCCAAACTTGCAAAGTAAATTTCTCTGATATCATTTATAGATTTTTTTTAAATATTAAAGATGAAAGTGAGACCAATATAATAACATGTAAATGTGTGATATGTATTATAAGGTATGCACATTTTATATACATGTGCGTCTAATTTTCACTTGGGATAAAGTGGGAACTTTTTATTAAAAAAAATGTTTTTATTGATTTTAAAGAGAGAAGAAGGGAGGACAGAGAGATAGAAACATTGATAGGCTGCCTCCTACACACCCCCTACAGGGGATTGAGCCTGCAACCTGGGCATGTGCCCTGACAGGGAATTGAACTGGTGACCTCTTGGTTTATGGGTCAACGCTCAACCATTGAGCCACACAGGCCAGGCAAAGTGGGACCTTTTAAAATTCGATACTAAAAATAAAAATTCTGAGTTAAAAACTGATTGTCTATAAAACAGCTAAACATGTAAAAGATAACATGCATATGAAAAATTGGAAAAAACATTTGCAACTGAATTATTTGACTACTTATATTAAGTATTTTAAATAAATTAATAGATCTTAGAAATCAATTCAAAGCATAAGCTTTCTAATGGGAAAACATACCAAAGGCAGTAAACAATTTATTAAAAAAGGAATAATATATCCTCTCCTATTGAACTAGCAAGTACTCATAATTTCAGTATTGCTAAGAAGAGTATGGAGAAATCATCACTTCTACTCAATGTTGATATAAGTAGAAACCAGTAAAACATTTTTGCGAACAGTATGAAAACATGAAGTAAATTTTTAAATGTGTATATTTTAATTTACTTAGCAATTTAACTTAGGGAAATATCTGGAGGAAACAAATAGGCAAGTGATCAAATATCTAACTACAAGGATATGAATCAAAATATTATTTATCCTACCTAATAAAAGAGTAATATGCAAATTGACCATCACTCCAACTCACAAGATGGCTGCCCCCATGTGGTCAAAGATGGCTGCCCCCATGTGGTCAAAGATGGCTGCCCCCATGTGGACACAAGATGGCCGCCACAAGATGGCCAACAAAGGAGGGCAGTTGGAAGGGACCAGGCCAGCAAGGGAGAGCAGTTGGGGGCGTTCAGGCCAGCAGGGGAGGGCAGTTTGGAGGGACAAGGCCTGCAAGGGAGGGCAGTTAGGGGTGACCAGGCCAGCAGGGGAGGGAAGTTGGGGGCGACCAGTCCTGTAGGGAAGGGCAGTTGGGGGGGACCCAGGCCTGCAGGGGAGGGCAGTTAGGGGTGACCAGGCCTGCAAGGGAGGGCAGTTAGGGGCAATCAGGCTGGCAGGGGAGCAGTTAAGCATCAATCAGGCTGGCAGGGGAGTGGTTAGGGTGTGATCAGGCTGGCAGGCAGAAGCGGTTAGGGGCAATCAGGAAGGCAGGTAAGCGAGCAGTTGGGAGCCAGCAGTCCTGGATTGTGAGAAGGGTCCCAGATTGGAGAGGGTGCAGGCTGGGCTGAGGGACATGCCCCCCCCCAGTGCACGAATTTTGTGCACCGGGCCTCTAGTAATAGTATAAAATGGTGCTAATCTGCGTATCCAACAATAGGGGATTTGATAACCAAGTCTGGTATATTCAAATGGTGGACTACCCTGTAACCATTAAAATATATGCTGCAGAGATATGCTTATGGACTTTGAAACAATATGCATACCATCAGTCTGCTAATGGTAGTTTGTTAATGGCAAATAGGTTTCTGCTCTGCTGGGTGTATGCTCCACAGAGGAAAGTCCAATAATAAGTAACTACGCACATAAATTAACAAGATACTTTCAAATTTGATGGTTCTGAGGAAAAGGAGGGAACAATTTTTGCATTGGGGGAAATAATGAGCACTTAGAAAGGGAACTTTGGAAAGATGCCTTTGAAATAGTAATGTTTGAACCGAGACCTAAATGAAAATGAAAAATTTGTTGTGGGGCCACTGAGGAACATAGTCTTCTAAAGAGAGGGAGCAGCACGAACAAAGATTATCAGGCCAGAAGAGGGTTGCAGGGCTGGAGCAGGATGAAGATCTATGTGATGGAGGGACCTGAGCAGTGAGAAGGGGGGTGAAAAAAGAAGTCTGAGATGCTAGTAGTCTAAGGGCCCTGGTGCTTCATTAGAATGAATGAATGAATGAATGAATGAATAAATAAATAAATAAATAAATACAGTAATCTTAGTGCAATGTATGAATTAAGCAGGACTTATAGTTATAAAAATAATAAAACAATTTAATTTTTTTTGTTAATCCTCCCCTGAGGATATTTATTCCATTGTTTTTATTTTGTTTTTTTTGTTTTTGTATTTTTTTTTTAATAGAGAGTGGAAGGAAGGGAGGAAGGGGTAAGAGAGACAGAGAGAGAGAAACATTAATGTGAGAGAAACACATCCATTGGTTGCCTCCTGTACACACCCAGACTAGGGCAGGGGATGGAACTTGCAACCCAGGTATGCACCCTAGATGGAGAATCAAACCCACAACCCTTTGGTGTGTGCATTGATGCTCTAACCACTGAGCACACTGGGCTGGCTTAAAACAATTTTATTTTTAAAATTACCTTGCCTTGAAAAGTAAAAATTCAGATAGAATCTTTAGTATTGACTTCCTAAAAGAACACTGCCTGCCTTCCCTAACAGTTTAACAGGTAATCTGGTTCATTGAATCACAGTTAATTGTAAAACTTTCAAAATTAGCAGAAATCTTCCATTAAGGACCCAGTGATTATGTTTATTAGTATTTGTGGACTGATTTGTTATTAGGGACAAAATGCTATTACTGTGTAATCTCATGCATTTTAACAGCTGTGTTATTCCCAGTCATTTAAAGAATGCTATAAACTGAGTCTCTTATATTAACACAGTAGAGTAACAATCCATTTTATTTTAAGACACTTCACAGAAATTAGTAGAACTATGTGATTAGTTCAGTGTTATTGAATACCACTATTGCTTCATGTTAACTCAGCTAAATAAATATTAGATGTAATTTTATACAATAAATAATTTTATCAAAATTACTTAAAAAAAACATTTCATATGAGGTTCATTGACTTACAAGAAATTTCTAAAGGTATTTTTCTTAATTTTACAGAAAATTGTCAATGAATCCCCAAATCTTTAGTTTTAATAAATAGGTATTGCCATTTTAAGCCATTTTCAATTTGATTCCAGATTATGTTGTCATCTTCTGTGCTTTTATATTTCTTAAAATTAAAAAAGTAAAGATAATCAATGAATATGTTGCTGTGTACATTTCTACCTGATATTCACAGTTTGATTTTATCTTTAGTTTTAACATATAAAAAATTCTATTGGAAATCAGTAGATTCAGTTGAAGGGTCTGGAAAATAAAGAATTTTTTTAAGTTGATTTTCTAGGGTTGTAGAAATAACAGAAATAACACAATAAATAGCCTCATTTAAAAAATAAAGTTGGTTATGAAATTTTCCACTAGAGCAGCACAATATTGTAGAATCTTTTCATGTTTAATTAAAATTATAAAATACTAGAGGCCCGGTGCACGAAATTCGTGCACGGGAGGGGGGTATCCCTCAGCCCGGCCTGCACCCTTTCCAATCTGGGACCCCTCAGGACTGCTAGCTCCTAATCGCTCACCTGTCTGTCGGCCTGATCCCCCTAACTGCTCTTCCCTGCTGGCCTGATCCCCCTAACTGCTCTCCCCTGCTGGCCTGATCCTCCTAACTGCTCTCCCCTGCCTGCCTGATCATTTATTTACTGAGCACTAACCATGATTCACAAACTATAAGTAGTTTATGTGAAATGTAAATTTCACACAACCCATATGGTCAGCTATTATTATTTATCTCTCACCTTATAGGTAAAGAAGTTAAGTAACTCAATTAAGATCAGGCATTTTGAAAGTCCTGGAAACATTATTTGAACCCAGGTAGTCTGACAACAGAGCCTAAGCTCTAAACCCTAAATTCTACTGCCAGGGGCACCAAATAAATGGTGTAGATGATGTCCTAATAGAGTTATAGAATCATATGGTTCCTTTGAGTTGGTGTCCTTCTAACTCTCTCTAAACACATTGCTCAGTTTGACCCAAGGTCCTAAAGGAGGGCACTATGCCTTTAACTAACATATAAGCAGTAGTAATAGCAGCAGCTACAGCAGCCTCACTTAAGAGATGACCTGCACTCTTGGTTGGGTGACTAAATGCCAGGCACTGTGCCAACTAATTTACTTGTAGCATTTTATTTAATCTTCCCAACAATGCTGTGCATGATGATCCTCATCTCACAAATGAGGAAAATGAGCTTCACAGTGGCTGGGTAATTTGCCCATAAGTGCAGGAGGAGGCAAGATTACTCCAGAGTCCAGGCTGTCAATCTCAAAATCTTGAACACTTTTACTAGTTTAAAAATTTTTGTACAGTTTAGCCACTTTTTCATATTTCACCTCTGCTTTATATTCCAAATCTTTTTTTTTTTTTAATCCTCACCTGAAGTTATTTTTTCCATTGATTTTAGAGAGAGTGAAAGACAGAAAGAAATATCAATGTGAGAGAAAAACATTGGTTGATTGCCTCCTGCACGAGCCCCAACCAGGGCCCCAGGTTGGGGGGGAGCCTGCAACTCAGATAGGTGCCCTTGACCCGAATCAAACCAGGAACCCTTCAGTCTGCAGGCCAACACTCTATCCACTGAGCCAAACCTGTTAGGGCCCAAATATTTTTATCCCAATTTGGTAGGTAACATTTTATTGATATCTAATGTCTGTGAAATATAGGAAACCCAAACTTTCAGCATTCTCAGTAAAGTTTATTTCCATTCAAAATTTTTGTTTTTAATCAATTTTTATATTCAACTAATCTATTTGGATTTCATGTATTTTTTTTTTCTTCTCTGTTGCCTTTATTGGTAATTGTCATATGAAATATTTCTGTAGGAATTGTTAGCCATTGCTTTACCTTTGATATCATTTTCAACTCTGTATGCAGTTGAAATGTAAATTCAAACATAATACACAATGCTCGAAGTAGAACTAGTAATCTTTTATATCCTATATAATAAGAGAGGAATATGCTAATTATCCGTTATGCCTTGAGGCGTCGTTACGACCAACCGCATAACGACCAGATCACAGATCTGCAGGAGGGTGGGGCAGCGGGCAGAGAGCTACAGGAGGGCAGCAGAGAGCTACTGGCGCATGGATTCGTGTGCAGGGCTACTAGTAGTGATATAAAATTGTTTTGAAACACATGTCCCAAAAACATATGCTTTGGAATGTGCAAACACACAAACCAACCTCTGGGCAGAGAAAGGTTTTCATGTTTCTTGTTTTATTCTTTTAAGCTAATCGTTTATTGTTTCACAAGCTATAACAAATTTTATATTGTCAGAAGAAAGTATCTTTAAAAAGCACAAAAATAGGAATTTTATATATTTTTTTAATTTTGAAAGCAATAGACATAGTGTTGGTAGAACTTTGTGTTTGATTAACAAGTGGAATTTTTCAAAATACTTGTATTTATATGTTAAGTGTGATCTTTGTTGTTATTTTTACAGTTAGATAGGTTTATCTTTGCTTTCCAAATGAGGCAACTGTCCTCAGAGGCTAGCCAAATAATTTTACATAGCAAGGTCATAATTAGCATAGATGACAGGAAAAAACATCCTCCCTCCCCACCTCCCCATTTTGGGCCTTACTGAGGGACTTCATTGACAGTATGGAACAATCCCTTGGATGCAAGAGGCATACCCAAAGATAGGGCAAAAGATATTACCCTCCCAAGGTCCAGAGCCACTCCCTAAGATAACCAAAACAAAGATTCAGACAATTTCCCTGAGAGCTGCAACAGTCAGGGGGATCCTAGTCACAAATGGAGTGCAACTCCCAATTTTGTTCAGTCGTATTCGGCCTCAGATGGGATGCAACCCACATTTCTGTCTGGCCATATTTTTGAGGACCCCATCCTGACAGATGCCAAGCCAAGCTCTCAAAGGACACAAAATGAGACAAGCAAAAAGGCACTAGTTGTTCCTGGGAAAGAAATGATTGACAACCAAAGGGTACCCAAAAACAAATTCACGGGTCCTAATTCAAAGATCTAACTTTTTGTTGTTGATGCCAATCCAAATTTGGGTAGGAAGGGACAATGTGAAATCTTTCCTACCTCTCTTGACTAGGCACCACACATAGAGATCTGAGAGCTGACTTTGGTAAGATTCTTACCCTTCGTGGTCTTCTCTTCTGACAGTTTTCCCAGGGCCAGTCTGTAGCCTCTGGAGCCAGTGGGGTGTCCCAGTGGGTCTCAGACTGGTAATGAGAAATTGCAGAAGAGGAAAAAACTTCCCCTCCTCCACCTTTTTTATAGTGAGTGCTTGGTTAACGCTTCTTTTTTCTCCGGGACACCCCATAAATGGGTAAGCTTATCTAGGTTAACAGTTCTCAACTGTGGCAACTGTAATTCACAATTATCATGGTAAAGTTAACTTGTTTGTTCAGGATTAAAATTTTATTAACCGAGGCCTCACACTGGCTCCAGTCCAGTGTAAGTTAGGCCTGGTGTGACCAGGAACCAGTCCAGTTTCTGAGTCTGACTCAGTCCGAACTTTGACCTGTCCAATTTTTAAGCGTTTTCCGGACCCAGTCCAAAGAAATAAATGTTCAAGTAAAGTCTGAAAGCTCATAAGGCAAAAGCTGGGAAGCTGAGAGGGACTTACCACCTCCTGAGGCAATGAGAAAGGAGTGAACTCCAGGGGCTCAACAGGCCCCTACAAATGATTGCTCGTTGTTCCTGGGAGTTGTTAGTTTCTTTAGGTTCCAACTTCTTACATCAGATCTGTTAATAGATAAACCAAGGCATATTAAACATTTTTAGAGATTATTTAGACAAAAAATGATTTGAATTGGTCAGAATCCAATGTAGCAGCTGGAAAGGAGCTCCTTGCCCTGCCTGGTATGGCTGAGTTGGTTGGGTATCATCCCATGCACCAAAAGTTTGCCAAATTGATCCCCAGTCAGGCCACGTGCCTGGGTTGCAGGCTCAATCTCAGTGTGGGGCATGCAGGAGGAAGCTGATTAATGATGTTCCTCTCTCATTGATGTTTCTATCTCTCTATCCTTCTCTCTTCCTCTCTCTCAAAAAATCAATAAAAACACTTAAAAATTATAAAATAAAAAAAAAGGGCTCTGGGAAGCTGTTCAAAATAAGACTTTTACAGGCACAAGAGAGTGGGAACAAAGAAAATAAACTGGGCAAAAAGTCTGATTGGCTATTGCAAGGTTACTTTAGGGGCTGGTAGGGGTCAGTGGTGCTGATTAGGTAATTCCTGATAAACTGGTTTACTACTGATACTCCGAACAGCAAGCTGGATTGGGTTCTTGTCCCACAAAGTTTGAAGAATAAATTTTGCGGACAAAGGATTTTAAGCAAAAGTGTGGAAATTTATTGTAGGCACATATACAAACTCCCACATGGGCAGGGATTCCCAAATGGGTAACCAGTGAAGTCTCTTTGTCTAAGGGTTTATGACTGCAGACAGCTTTTTTGTCTATACGTGCTACTTTCTAATTGGACCCTTCCCCATTTTATGTCCCCTGGGCTTTTCCTAATTGGCCACTTTCCACTTTTTCCTGCATAGTATCAGTTTCAAAGTTTCAAAGCTCACCCGGTGCCCCCCTCTTCTTCTTCCCTTTATCTTGTAACATTCTCTGTCCTCTGTGTATATAGGGTAAACAATCTTGTGGCTCCCATCTCAGCCTGTCAAGTATGCATTCCTGTCCCATAGACCCCTCCCTAACTGCCTCTCCTGCCACTAAATTCTTTCAAATACTGCAGTATCCTTTCAACAAACGATATCCTTTTTTTTCTAATGCAATCTAAAATGTAACAATAAACTTTCAAAAAGAAGTGAATAAAGGTTTTGTTTTTGTTTTTGTTTTCTGATTCATACAACTAAGAAGACTAGATAGAGTGAAAATAATGAAATCTTTAAGCTTTGTACATTCTCCGGCCCCAACAACCATTTCACAGTGTATTACCAAATGTTACAGGAATAATTTTACAACAAAGGAATGTCTACATGCCTAACAACTGTATTAGTTTCCTATTTTCTTCTTTGGTGACTCCTTATCCATAGCCTACATACAGTTTATAAACATACTCAGACCTTGCTCATCCTGCAAAAACAAACCTCCTTTGAAAGAAAATGCAGATGTTTATTCCCAGACACACTGAATCAGAAACTTTGGATGAGGTATGAGATCTGCATTTTTATCAGCTTTACAAGTTATGTATGTGCACAGAAATTTGACATTTACTTAAGAGGTAAAATTAGCAGGAGATTGAATAGATGTGATGGAGAAAAGAATCATCCAGAGGTTTGTCAAAGTCTGACCTGCATGATGAATGCATTAATTGAGGTATGAGGTACAGTTGAGAAGAAAAGTGAGGACTTTGGGGTACATTATATTTGAGATTTCTCAGTGACAATAAACACCAGGACAGATAAAAATTTAGGAATCATCAGTATATAAGATGGGGTAAAAGTAGATGTACAGTTGTTCCCATGGAAAATAATATAATACCTAATAAATAATAATACACAAATAAACTCTGTTTTGCGTACTCACAACTGTAAACCGACATTTGCCACACCCTGTAGGTTATTGTGGTGGTTGTAACTCTATGAATGGATGAGATCATCTAAAGACATCACAGAATAAGAAGACAGATGGGCCAAGGGTTAAATCCCAAGGAATACCAGTGTCAGGAGAGCTCAGATAGAGAGGCATCTATAACACACAACACAATATACCGATGATGTACTATAAAATCGTACCCTTGAAACTTGTATAATCTTGTTAACCAATGTCAACCCAATAAATATAATAAATTTTTAAAAAAGGAAATCTGAAGAGTGGTCAAAGAGGAATAGGAGTAGAACTAAGAGAAAGTCCAATATTTCATGGAAGACAGTTTTATGGATTAAAATTTCAAGAAGTGAGGATTCAACCCTGTTATGGTAGTATTGACAGCTAATAGGAATTTAATTTAACATATTGAGATCATTGTGCCCTTGGCAAAATAGAATTCAATAGAAATGTGGAAGCAGAAACAGGTCTGGAATTGTATGATAAGTAAAAATATGGAGAGAGGAAATGTATGTTACTTCTTCTAGAAGATGGATTAAAAAGAGGAGAGACAGGGACATATCTGGAGGATGAATCAGGGCTAAGAAATGCATATTCACAAACAATATTGTTTAAAGTTATAAGAGAGAAAAAATATGGTGATAAAATCTACTAAAATAAAACTTTTACATATGGAATCATCATTTATTCCAATAATTTATGTTTTTCTTTTGTTTACCTTTAACCTACATCAATTCTAATATTCAAAGAAAATGCTAACTTTTGTTTTAGAGTATATTTCATATTTTTAAGGTAATATACTCTTGACAGGTGCTTATAATACTACTAAAAAAAGTAATTTTGCCACTGCACAATTTTTCTAACATGAAATAGCCATAATGTTTTAAAAAATTTAAATCAAGAAAATATTTCTGCAAAACTCATGTTTATTCAACCTTAAATTCATTAAAAATAATGTTCAAATATTCTGCTTATTTTAACCATATATATATATAATGAATACCAGAGTAAGGTGTGCTGAACACCAACAATTCTTAAACTGCTATTGAAGCAAGTCAAATTCAAGTCACTATTCAAACATTAATAAAAGCTAAAGCAAAATCAATTGAATAGTGACTTTATACCCTGAATACCACCTTTAGTAATTCTTAAATCCTATAATGTTTTATTTCTGAAGTCTTTCTGTGGTTTCATTATAGGACTATGGCCTGATTCTGTATATCCTTTGATAGTAGAATTATTATCTAAAGGTGTTTCTGGATGAATTTTCTCGTGAATAACAAATATCTTAGCTCTATCAATATTTATAATAAAGTCCCTGTGCTCAAATGTACTTTATTATAATGTATGCTCATTGTCATGGAACATGCAACAGGTAACTTATAGTCAGTATATTCAAAGCCACTACTTTAAAGGTGAAACTTAATGAATGTTTCCACTAACTCTCTGTGTATATGTGTATGTGTCTGTATAAGTATTTGTAGGTATTGTACAATTTCATATATATATGAAATTATTTAATACATATATATATGAAAAGGACTAGGTAAGTTGACATTAATAACACATCTAAAATGCACATTAAAAACACCCTCCACAAGCACAGGGAATGATAAAAGTTATACAAATTAATGTCAATTAATTAATTAAATTTTAAAAAGATTTGTCTCAAATTATAAACAAAATGTTTCCCCCTCAGTTCCTATATCTTCATATTCCTTTTTTGATACTTTATCCACAGCCATTCTACATTAGCAAGCCTCCTTCCTTAGAAATAAATACTTTCAATTCTTGGCTTACTAAATCAGAAACTCATAATAAGGCCTGAAATCTGCATGTTTGTCATCTTCACGTTTCTTTTCTGGTAACATTCAGGCAGATATTTTTACGTGGCTTTAACATTGTTGCCCAACAAATTTATTTGAATGGACTTATTTTTATTACCTTGGTTATAGTATTCTGTATTTCAGATTCCAAACACCATATACAAATTAAAAAAATTATAATGTCAACTACTTGCTTGATTTTTCATTCTAGCCTGATTTGAGTTGAAAGAGCTTATTCACCCAGTCATTCAGTTGTGTTTGTTGAGTGCCATCATATGTAGACATTGATCCAGGTGACTGGAAATTGAGTGGTGAACAAAGCAGTCTTGGCCTTGAGGAAATATGCTGGATTATAAGGGGAAAGAAACAACATAAGTGTATTTGTAACATTTTGGAAGTTTCTCTATTGATTGATTTTCATTTCACTAAAGAGAACCCATGTTGTCTTGCAGTTTCTGAATTAATGTTTTTGATAAAAAGTGGTATAAATTTTCCTCCTCTGGATAATGTAAATCTGTAGTCCATAATGTTATATAATTATGGACAGATTTTTTTTTTTAGCTGAAGTGGTCTGTAAAACTCTTCATAATTATAAATATGAATTATTTAATTTCCCTGCTTTGTCTTCCCTTCCCTTCCCTTCCCTTCCCTTCCCTTCCCTTCCCTTCCCTTCCCTTCCCTTCCCTTCCCTTCCCCAGCTAATTGTATATATGTTTCTAGTCTGAGTTGAGAGGTTGTTGCAAGGAAAAAGAACTGTAACTAGAGTAAATAATTATGTTTTGTAAATGTTTTTAAATAATTTAGTATAATTTTTCATAACGTTGTATGGTATAACATTTAGTGAATTATAATAGCCTAAGGTTTTAAAAATAATTACTGAGAAATTACTTCATTTGGAGTGTACACTTTCTGATAAGATTGCCCAACTGAGAAAGACAGGGAAAGATATCTTTCTTTTTATATTTAATTTACTGTATAATTAAAAGATATTCATTAAATTTATAGATTTGAGGAAAATCTGCATCTCCTAGGTAAGCCTTCCACTTTTCTCATTAGGTAATGTCTATGATTCATTTCAACAACAACAAAATGATACTAGGTTCATAATAAACCCGGATATAAAATTGAAATCTTTTACTTTAACATGCAAAAATTTTTTTACTTCTCAAGAGACAAAAACCAAGGTCAAAGGTAGAACTTTATTTCCTTTTAAGTGTATGAGGTTTAAGGATAAAAGAGTATCTTTTCATCTAGTGGAGAAAAACATAGCAGGAGATCAAATAAAACAGGACTAATTGGATCCCATTTTATTGCCTATTTTTTAAAAAATGTCCATAAAATCTTTAATTCCTTTCCTGAAAGAAGAGCCCATGATATGCCTTGAAAAATTGCTTGATCTTGATCAAAAATAAACTCTTAAGAAATGGAAGTACAGTAACATGTATTATAAATGAAAATTTTTGCTGAAACCATTATATATACACATACTTAAAAGAGGTCCTGCTTATTAATAGGCTCCTATTAAACCTGTAAAAATATTATGAGATCTGTTAACCTTGATTTATGTCTTTCCTTTAGAAGAGAAGCATGGTTTTGTAAGTCAAATATGCAAGGTTTAAATAGACAAATGTGCAAGATGTCAGACTTTTTTCTTACTGTTCACTAATTCACAATGTTTGCTGATGAAACCGGGCTACAGCATCCTTTGTGATTGGATTATGAGGGTGAAGAGCCTGTAGGCCATACACCTGGTAGAAAAACTGAAAAGCCAGATTAATTTAAAATTTAAAGTAAAACAAATCAAAAGAAAATTGAAATAATTACTATTGCTACTTAGCTGCTATCAGCTAACCCTTGTTTGCATTTACTATGTATAGTCAATTACTCTCCCAACAACCATGTGAGATATGTACTATTATTATACAAGTTTTATAGATGATACAATAAGCATAGAAATGTTAAGTAACTAGCCTAAGTTTACCAATCTAATGAGTGGCAGAGTCAGGATTCAAACCTAGATACCTTGTCTCTAAAGCTCCGATTTTAATTAAGCTTTACAGCCCAGGTATTAATACTAACACTAAACTACAGGACACAAACACTATATGTTGAAATTAAGTTAGCTTCTTCATTGATTTTCTGATTCTCAAATTCTGGATAAATTCCTTTCTCTCATTGTTGGAGACCCTGCTTGTTCAGACAATTGTATAACAGCACTGGGAATTAGGAATGAGGTCAGAGAGTTGCCTAAGGAAAACAGAGTTGGGTAATATAAAATGCAAAACCATTTAGAAGAAGCAGAAATCTATTGATAATGTAGTGGCGATCATTGGTGTGTGGAGTATGTATGTGCATATGTCTATACACACAGAGTGAGGCCAGATCATTCATAAATGTTCAAATAAATGGGGAATTCTTTATATGGAATTTTAAGAATATCTTATATACCTTATAGTGGCTCCTAAAAAAGATACTTTTAAATTACCTTATTTATTACTAAAGCACTAGGTAGAAATTAATTGGATACATATGTTCATATTTTTATTATGTGGTCCACAGTGAATAAAGGTATTTTAATCTATGTTGCAAAATATCTCAGGTTAAAAATAAAGTCTGAGTCATCTGCTATGATGGTATATTCAGCAGCTAAAAATCACAGTGCTTTTAAAATATTCTTCTGTGTCAATTTTACCAAGTTATTCATACATAATTGAAAAGAAATTGCTTTTTTGTAGGATTTCACATAATAACTGATAATTATATGACTTTTAGGTATCAAAACTCAACCTCATAGTAATCAGCACAAAAAATGTTTTCTTAGAAATGTAAGGATCTTTAAATATTCAGAAATGGCCAAGCCAATAGAAATGTGTGTGTGTGTGTGTGTGTGTGTGTGTGTGTGTGTGTGTAAGAATCTATATTGTGAGTTATATGTATTTTTTAAATAATTCATACTAATAATTATCAACAATGCAGACAATCAATTGGTCACTTCATAGTTTGCCTCAACATTGCTTCTCTTTTAGAAATATAGAGTTGTACAAATGCATAAAACTATGAACAAGAAAAATGTTTACTTTTATGGATTATATTGGTAAAGAAGTTTAATACTGTGAAATATTTTAATTTTATATAGAGCTATTATATGGTGGATATATAAAATTGAATGATAAATTAGAAATGTATGAAATTTGAGTTTAGTTGTTTGTTTTAATTATTCTTTTATTTGTAAACAAGTATATAGTTTTATAAATCTCAAAACTTACTGGCTTAAAACAACAGCATTTACTACCTTAGAACATATGTGGATAGGGATTTGGTGCAGTTTATCTGGGTTCTCTGACTCAAGATCTCTCACAAAGCTTCAATCTGCTAGTAAGTATTAGCTCAGGCTGTGGTCATCTCAGGCTCAAATATGGGAGGAAGGGCTTCTAAGTTCACATACATGAGCTTAGCAAGCTTCAGTTCCTGGCTAGTTGTGGGCATGAGATATTCATTTCCTGCCACATGGACCTCCCCATAGGGATATTCACAATATGTCAGCTTATCCAGAGGGTTCTGACAGAGAAAGATATAGAGATGTCACAGGTTTTTGTAATCTAATCTCAGAAATGACATCTCAACATTTTTGCCATATTTTAATTAGGTCCAGCCCACACACAAGGGGAGAACATTACACAAGGGCATAAATTCCAGGAGATGAAATCATTGAGAGTCTTCCAACCAGAGTTTCCAAAGCATCTTGAACAATATTGTAAAATAAACAAGATGTACCTTTTTCTTTTCTTTTTGATAATTTTCATTCTTATAGATTGTCTCACTGGGTGCTATCTCTGGTCTGAAATTACAATTTTCTTTCCATGATTCATTAAAGTTTGCTTTGAGCTATTCTCTATCAATAGGCATTTACTGAAGTTACCTTATTTTATGTGCAAAACATTTGGCAAATGCAAAGCAGACAATAAAAGAATGAGTAACTTAATGTACTTCCTCCCAATGAATTTATATTGGAGGTGCTTAAGATTGGGTAGACTCTGTTGAAATGATTTAGTTAGTGTTAGTGACTAATTACAATAAGTGTTTTAATAATGCCTAAAGCTTCAATGACTTAGTAAAGAAGAATAATGTATAATGGGAAAATTTCAGATTCTCAGACTTGAAAGGGAATACTTTTTTGGCATAGGCCTTACGAAGGCCTTGCTTCCACCAGACAGGAAACTCCAACTGCCTACTTCATGCATACTTACATGGTTTGAGGTATTTTTGAATCAACATTATTTATTTGGAGCCTACAGAAGACAGTGAGTTGTAGATAAATGTTGGCTAAGGGTGTTAGAATTTATATGGAAAAAACACAAAGGATGATAATGTAAGGCAATATATATATATTAACATAAATAATTAGAAATTTAGTGGACAGAGGTCACAGTCTGATCAAGAGAGTGCTGTTTTGAATCTGAGGTATCTTTACAGTTCCTGTGATTCAGGCCAAGACTATTCTGGCTTACATTTTTAATATCCCCCTGCAGTTGGCTGAATAAGGATCCATCAAAGATGTCCATATCTTAATTTTCAGAATCTGCAAATACTATGTTACCTACCATGGTAAAAGGGACTTTGCAGACATGTTAAAGGATCTGGAGATGGGCAGGTTATTCTAAATTACCTGCATAGATCCAGTGTAATCATAAGGGTCTTTATGAGAGGAAGGCAAGAGGCTTAGAAACAGAAAAAGATGTGAAAAATGAAACCACAGATTGGAGTGATGCTCTTTGAAGGAGAGTGGGGCCATGAGCCAAGGAATACTGGTGGCCTCAGAAGCAGAAAAAGGCAAGGAAATTAGTTCTCTCCTGAAGTTGTAGAATTCTGACCTCCAGAGCTGTAAGAGAATACATTTGTGTTGTTTTAAGCCACTACATTTGTAATAATTTGTTAAAGCAGCAACAAAAATTTAATTCACTCCTTCACTTCTGGGATTTCACTCATTTCTATCCATGCTAGGTTGATTAACCCTTCTAAGTAGTCCTCTTGGGTTTAACTACCTTTCAAGATGCTCTCCCTTCTATATAGCCCAAATGTGGTCATCAGGAGAGAGAGAAAGAGAGACAGACAGAGAGAGAGAGAGAGAGAGAGAGAGAGAGAGAGAGAGAGAGAGAGAGAGAGAGAGAGTTTTTTAGTTTTTTGAGATTAGGCAGTAAGAAACAGGCACAGGCTTTGGCAAATTGTAATTTCAGACCAGGTCTGAAGATGCCAAACATCCTGAAAAGCAATGACATAAAGAAGACAACAATTGTTGGTGAAGATATGAAGAAATTGGAATCCTGATTCACTGTTGATGGGAATGCAAAATGCTGGAACCTCTATGGAAAACAACATGGCGATTGCTCAAAAAAATTAAAAATAGATGTACCATATTGTCCAGCAATTCCACTTCTGGGTATTTATTTATAAGAATTAAAATCAGGATCTCAAACAGGTATTAGCATTTCTATGTTTATTGCAGCACCATTCATAGCAGCTGAGATATAGGTAAGACTCAAATGGATGACAGGGTAAAGAAAATGTGGAATGTACTCACACACACACAACCATATGCACTATACTGCCAAACTGATCAATAAAAAATTGAACTGCTTTCTTACACCTTACACCAAACAACTGTTGTCCTTAAAAGCCCTCTTCAGCACCCACCTTAGGTTCTGCCTTTGCAGTTCACCCAGATTTTATTCTGATTGGTCAGTTTCTATGCCAGTCAGCGTCAAAGGCCCCGCCTGTTAGGTAGCCATTGGCTCCTCATAGTTCACCCAGATTTGGTTTTGATTGGTTGGTTTCTATGCCAGTCAGCATCAAAAGCTCCACCTCCTCGGCAGCCATTGGCTCCTCACAGTTCACCCACATTTGGTTCTGATTGGTTGGTTTCTATTCCAGTCAGCATCACCGGGCCTATCTCTGGGCCTGATCAGAGAGGCGGGGCCTGATCAGAGAAGTGGGGCCTGATCAGCAGCCCCCGTGGAGGCCCGGAGAGAAAGAGAGGCACAGCTGCTGGCCAGGCCCGGAGAGAAAGAGAGAGGCAAGGGCTGATCAACAGCTGCCATAGAGGCTAAGGATCAGACCCTGCTTCTCTCTCCAAGCCTCTCTCCGGGCCTGATCTGCAGCCCCCTCGGCAGTCAGTGCTGGGTCACCATGGCAATCCAGCACTGACTGCAGGACTGACTTCTGGTGTTCAGTTGAGCCTTTGGTCGTTACGGACCCTAGGTTTTTACATATATTAGGATATTTCTTACCCAATATACCAATAAGAAAAGATTCTTATTATTTCTTCCAGAACCTTTCATATAGTACTAGAAGCTTGATGCACAAAGATTGGTTCTAGAATGGGCTTTCCTTTCCTTGGCTGCCAGCACCGCCTTTCCACTCCAGCCCAACCCCTTTCCGCTCAGGCCCTGGAGCTGCCTCTTTCCACTCCGGGAGCCACCTCTTTCCACTCTAGCCCCGCCTTCCCACACTGCCCAGAGGCCCTGAGAGACTGGGGGTAGGGCAGAACGCCTGCGTATTCGCCATGGTGACAACACAAGCATCCCGCCCCTGTCACTTGGCACCTGTGTATGCAAATTAACCACCATCTTTGTTGGGTTAATTTGCATATCACTCCTGATTGGCTGGTGGCATAGCGGAGGTACGGTCAATTTACATGGTTGTCTATTATTAGGTAAGATTTTAGCATGGTCTTGTGTAGCTCCTTGCTTGAGAATGTGGGGATACTTGTCACCATAGCTTAGTTTTTGACCTTTGGGCCAAGCTAAATTAGAGAAAGTTTCTAGTTTCAATATTGGGTTATATATAGCTACTGTATTATTCATTCAGAATTCACAATTTAGTTTTGGGGATGCTAGAGGCAAAGGAATAAAACTAGTCTACTATTAAATAGTAACTGCTGCCCTACTATTGAAAAGTAACTGTAACTCAGTTGGTTAGAGCACCATCCTGATATGCCAAGGTTGTGGGTTCAATCCCTGGTCAGGGAATATGCAAGAGTCAAACAATGAATGCATAAATAGAGATTTGGATGATTTCTTAGAAACTTAATCAGATGAATAAAATAAAGCAAGACTGTTTATACAACATATATGAACTATTGAACATTCTGCCATTGACTAAATTTCTAGTTTGGAAGATTCTCGAATTATGCTATAGTCTCAATTAGTTTAGTGGCATAATATTGGTACATTTTATTATATGTTTTAGTCAGTTTCATTTCCTTTCATTTAGTAGTATTTTGAGAATGTGATGTTGATATTGCATTGATTCATATCAGAATCCTGGTAGCATAAATTCAAATGGAACTGCCCAGAAGAAAAATAGAGAAATTATGTCTTATTGCTATTTCTGGTTACCATTATAATCTTCATTAATCATTTAAATAACAGAAGAAATAGGAAATGAATTTTAAACATACTTTCTGTGGTTTTAAATGTGGTAAATTTTCCTCCTAAGAAAAAAGCAATGCAAAGGGAATTAGTCTGCACATCACTTACATTAAAGTTAGACTTCTTTCTGAAATTTTTGCAAATCTGTTTTTAGATAGTGCTACTAATTGCTGTTGTTTTCTAGTTCCCATCTCTTCCCCCAGCTCCATCTGATTCCTGCAGGGCTGGTATTTCTAAAATGAAGGTATGGACATGAAATACTTAATATTTAGGTGAAAAATCTCATACCAAATTTTTCTGAAAGTGTAAAGTTAATGAATTGAAAATATTTTATCTGTTTGTTTGTTTTTTACCACCTTCTCATGACTACATTAGAAAGTAAGAGATTCATTGCAGAACTTATATGCATATATACATAACCCATGGACACAGAAAATAGTGCGGTGAAGGGGGGGAGGGGCAGTTGCAATATGGAGGGGATCAAGTATTATAGACATCTGTAATACTTTCAACAATAAAGATAAATTTAAATATAAATAAATAAATATATTTATGTGAATTGGCCTAATACCTAAAATCTAGTAAGAGCTAGATAAATAATACTTATTAGAAATATCATATATAAATATATAAATATATGTTATTTGCCCTGTTTTTGTTTTCAAAGCAATTCTTCCTTTCATTTATTTATAAAGCAAAATGATAAATGGCCTTAAGGTATAATATTCAGTGGAATTGCAGATAATAACAGTTGGAAAAGACAGACATATTTTATTCTCCTATTAAAATATCACATTAGGAAAATCTCCTTTATTTTTTTTGTTAATCTTCACGTGAAGATATTTTTTCCCACTGATTTTTGGAGAGAGTGGAAGAGGGAGGGACAGGGAGAGAGAAAGAAACATTGATGTGAGAGAGACACATCAGTTGGTTGCTGCCTGTATGCACCCAACCGGGCCCTGGATCAAACCTACAACCTATTGAGATGGGAATTTGGCGAGCTGACTCTCCTTGTGGGTTCTTGTCCTGCGAAGTTTGAGGAATAAAATTCGCAAATCAAAAGGCTTTTTTAGTAAAAATGTGGAAGATTATTGTAAGTGTATACAAACTCCCCCTGGGAAGAGGTCCCTAAAGGGGAACCCACTGAGGAGGGGTCTCCAAATGCAGAAAGCCTCTCTCTTCCTCTAAAATGGGAAAAGAGCAGTCCTTCAATCCCTTTGTCTTAGGCTTTGTATATGCTGGTAGCTTCTTTGTCTGAACATGTTGCTTTCTAATTGGACCCTTCCTTAATTTGTGTTCCCTGTGCTCTCCTAATTGCCTCCTCTGTCCTTATAGGGTATCAGTTCCAAAGTTTCAAAGCTCACCTGGGTGCCTCCCTCTTCTTCTCCCCCTTATCTTGTAACATTCCTCTGTCCTCTGTGAATGTAAAATAAGCAATCTGGCTTGGAGCTATCTCCACCTGTTATCTATGTCTTCCTCCCCCATGGACTGCCTTTCCTGTCTCTAAAATTCCTTTCACTAGGTAAGCGCCCTTGACTGGGAATTGAACCCTTCAGTGAGCAGGCAGACGCTCTAACCACTGAGCAGCTGGCCAGTGTTAATCTTATTTATTTTTTTTAACCAAGTGACTATTTTAAGTTATTATTTAATGACTCAGAAATAAAACCTGATTTTTAAAAGAAGGCTAGGGTATTGTATTTTTTTCCTTATTATATACTTGTGTTTTGTGTTAAAAAGGGAAAGATCAAGCATTATTAATTAATTGGAGATTTCATTGTAAACTAAGATCATAGTAATTAAGCCTCTCTGACTCTCAACCAACAAAGGCTGATAGATAAAACTCCCATAAATTATGTGTATCTAGGGTTATACACTTGTTAACGAAAAAAAACCATTGAAACCTGTAAAGAATTTTAGTGAGTTTATTTGAGCCAAAATGTCGACATATGCCGGGAAGCAGAACCTCAATGAATTGAGATAATGCTCCGAAGAAATGTTGGGTTACATCTGTATTTATACATTGCCATCAAAGGAGGGACATAGGTCGGCTACATGAAATTCATTGGTGACGGATTAAGGAGGTGGGTTAAAGTCAAACGGTGGGAAACCCCTGGGATTGGATAAAAAGCAAAATGATGGACACATACTTAGGTGGGTACAGGAACAATTAACATGATAATGAAGGAATTTGAAGTATCTGTCCTGGCGCCCACCACATTTGGTTGTGCCCCAGGGGCTCCAGCAAAAGAAGGAAGTTACAAGTTACCCAGACATCTCACAGATATGTTATCTTAGAGGCAAAAAGGCAAATGGGCTCAGTAAGGAAGATCTAAGTTGATCTTTGTCAGGGAAGATATCGGACTAGGACATGACTACCCACTATAACCTGTTTGTAGTTAAATATTTAATTTTCAAACCATCCTTTGTGGTTATTTCAGGTCTCTGAGTTTGCAAGACTGCACGCAGGCCTCCCCTGAGCTTGTCAGGTTAGCATGTGGCTCCTTCCGTTCACACACTGATATTCTCTTTTAAGTGTTAGATGCTTCCTCTCAGTTGCTAGAGCACATTTCAAACAGGTTCAAAGCTGTCCACCATGGTCCATAACCAGGTGATGCCAGATACTCAATAAAAGAGGAATAAAATGTTATAGGTTCCTGGTATGGATTTTATCCAATAAATAATTCTTACTCTAGAGCAAAACAATTGCTCAATTTTTAGAAGAAATAATAAAAATGATATATTTTTAAATGACAGTGTAAAACTTATAGCAATGTCATAGAAATACATAAAAATTATAGGGCTAATTGAGGAGGTAAAATACAAAACAGGATCTCTTGCCTTTCAGGCAAAACACAGAAATCTAATGGGGATTATAGCCAAACTTTATCTATATCTGGGACTTATGTACATGCATTCTAATGCATGTATGTTTAAACACATATCCTATAATATGTGCCCATAACCTATCTTAATTTTATTCGTATGTAATCCAATTTCTGCCAGTGCATGATTCCATGGATAATAATAGCTAATATTAATTTAAAATTTACTATGTTATCAGTAGTAGCTTTCCATGTACTTTCATAATATTCTAAGATCCTCCCAAGATCCTCCTAGTACCTACTAAGGACATAGATTAACTTATTCTATATGAAGAACAAAATTGCCCAAGGTCACACAGTTAATAACTAGTGAGGCCAGGCTTGGTCCTGTTCTCTTGATCTATATGATATTTTTTCTTGCATGTGTTGCATCTTACAGGTTTGAGCAGAATTGAAGTGCTGCTAGCTACCCCTCTGGCAGGGTCTCTTGGGACAGTGCTTATGTTATTTTGAAAATATATGACCAGTTGTCTTGCCATTCAGAATTTCAATTTCTACAGTAAACTCAAAGATAATCAGCTTCTCAATGGCTGGTTTACAATAACAAAACCAATATATAAACATAATTCAAATCTGTTCATATAGAATATCACACATTTCAAAGTGGTCCCAAGTACCAATGTCAGCCAAATCAGTTCATTCTTTCCCTGTAGAAGGATTTCAGGGGTAGCTAAATTCAACATTGATTTATTTAATTCCTTTAACTATTTTTGGTCATTCTTTGTGATAACTTCTGAGGATACAGAGATGATAAGTGCATCAATGAGTTATTTAACCCTTAAGTGCTTGGGAAAGATGAATGAGTAAAATGAAAATTATAAAATGGTGGACTAAGAGTCATGATAGAGTTATGTTCAAGATGCTGTGGAAGTAACAGTAAGTAGAAAAATTACCCTTACCTGGGGACTCAAGAAAGTCTCCTAAGAGGTGGTAAAGCCTGGGGATAGGTCTCAAAGGGTGAAGAAGATGTATCCAGAGGAGAGAGGTGACTTTCTAGGCAGAGGGAGCTGTGGTGCAAAAGCATAAATACTAAAACAAAAACAAACAAAAAACACAAAGAGGAGGTATAGAGTATATTCTGATAGGAGTATAATATCTCTTTTAGGAGGTGTTAAGGGTGAAATGAGAAAAGTAGTTGAGAACTTTATAATGAAAGACCTTGCTATTTTTTTCTTCCTAAGAAGAATGAGGACCTTATTAAGAAGTAACCTATACATATTTGCATTTGAAATACAACATTCTGGAGCAGTGGTTCTCAAATTTCAACCTACATCAGACTCTTCTTGAAGGACTTGTTAAACAGTTTCTAGAATAAGCAAATATCGGGGAAAGTATATCATTGTCTAACTGCCTAACCACTAAGCAATACACCCAAAACCAATGATATATATATATATGCATTTCTATGTTTCCAGTGACACTGATGCTACTGTCCCCCAGTTTAGGGGTGAGAGTGGAAAAAACAACTCAAAAAATAACTCACAAAAGACATTATTTTGGAGAAAACGGGGGAGGGATGGGGAAAAATAAAGAGGCTTTGAACTAAGGCAGTGAATGCAGTGGTTATTGAAAAAAAAAATAGATAGGCTGAGTAGATATTTCTAAGGTAAATACCAACAGGGAAAAGTGTTGGAGGACGAAATCAAATGGGAACAGTTGACCATAGAATGGCAGAGGAGAGGAGCTGATGTCTGATTTGGATATATGGAGTTTGAGATAATAAAAAAACATTGATGTGTAAAAGTTGGCAAGGAGGAACTGAATGAGACTAAGTCAGGATTTAGCAAAAAGTTGCCTTTATCAGCCATATGGGACAAAACAGTCATGGAAGAAAATAGACAAGATAAAAGCAGTTCAAAAATTTCATAAAGGAAAGTGCTTCAAAGAGAACACTCTCTGGAAATAAAATTAAGCCTTAAATCTGGCACTTTCTTCAGACAACCCTATTCCATGGTTCACTGACACAATTGTGTCTTTGATACATATTAGATTGTCTGTTTAGGTTTGGATTTGAGGTGAATATTTAGAAATTAGAAATATATAGCAAAAAATCTTTGGAATTTTACTTTTTTGCTAAATCCGATAGTGTTAACTCTCATATCCATAGATCAAACAAGGATATTTTCTTTTCTATGAGAAAAAATCTGTGTCTTAAAAATACCATTGCAATTTCATTCATATACAAATATTAAATGAGTACGTTTTCTCTCAAGTCGCTATATGGCATGCCAAGAAATCCCCCCTTTTATATACCTCAACTTATGCAAGAGAGCACAATTGTTAAAAATGATTGGCTGTGGAGTCAGCCTGTCTACATTTGAACACCTATTAACTGTATGATCTTGGTCAAATTATTTGAACTCTTAAAGATTCAGTTTCACATCTTGAAAATGGTGAGAATAATACCAGGTAAAAGAGCTAGGATGCTATTTAATGAGGCAGTAGAGCTCAGTGTGATGACTAGTACAGTAAATCCTAAATAAATGTTCGTTATTATGTTACCCAGCCAAGTTCATAGGACAAACTTACCCAATATGCATTCAAAAATGAAGTAAAAGTCTGGCAACTTGAAATACTCAAACGTGGTTTCACTCTATAAAATGTACCCCTCGCAACCCCTGTTATAATGTTAACACTTATTTCTCAAAATTCTTCCTCATGTTGTTCTGCAGATGGACATACTCTTAGATAAAAGATCCCTGAAGTCAGAGAGCATGTCATAAAGTCTGGATTCCATGCACCAGATCGGGTGTGGCAACTTGCACTTACTATGTATTCAGTATATGCTTGTTGACTAAATTGTCTTCGCCATTCTGAGTCTGTACTAAACTCTGAACCCTTTGAAAGCTGTGACCTTGACTTACTCATCATCATGTTCTCGCTGTCCAGCAGTGCCTCAGTCACAACAGAGGCTCAATCATTCTTTTTTTTGAAGGCATTAATTATGTGGTTCAAGGAAAATTCAGATTTGGGTTGGAATATGCTCAAAGTAAAAGTCTAGTCATTTTTTTTTTTTTTAAAAACCTAATGACTAAATAGGACTCCTTCTGGCTTCCATAGGAAAGATGATTTCCAAAATTGGTTGTGTGTGCTTCCTCCTATTTCCCTGCCTCCCTGTAAAGTCGCCAAGGCAACACGAGCAGCTTAAATCTGGTGGAGTAGAAAGATGCCTCACCAGCAAACTCAGTTTTATTATTTGGATGCTTGCCTCAAGGAGCTGTGATGAAAGACAGTTTCTATTAAGCAATGTGTGAAAAAAACTGAATGATTAAAAAAAAATATTGTCTTCTGACTGTTACTCATTCCCAGTGCTGTGAAACTACTTACATGAGATGTTACATAAAAATAAAGTAGTGACCTTTAGTTTAATATATTTGAACTCTTTATCAATACTAAGCACAAAGTTTTTAATCATTGATTTATTCATTGTATAATGATTAAGGTATCAGGTCTTTAATCTGTAGTAATAATAGCATTTTGGCAGAAAATAAATTTAATGTATTGTTTATTGCCTATTGAATTATTTTGTACATTTTCCTTCTTATGAACTGGAAATCCTGGGATATGTAAAATGTATTTCCTCAAAAGGAGACGATACAGAGTTGAGTGCATTTTCCTTTAGGAGGATATCTCATTAGTGAATCATCTAATCTAATAATAGACAAATATGCAAATTGACCGCACCTTTGCTACACCTAAGCCACGCCCACCAGCCAAGCCACACCCACCAGCCAATCAGGACGAGTATGCAAATTACCCCAACAAAGATGGCGGCTAATTTGCATATCAAGACAGCATCGAAAGAAGCCAAGAGCTGCAGAAGGGAGTAAAGCTTCGAAGAAGCAAGCAAGCCGGGAGGGGCGGGGAGGAGAAGGGAGGAGCGAAGTCAGGGCCGGGTAGAAGGGGAAAGCAGGTGGGCTGGTGGAGAAGGCGGGGCGGGTGACAAGGGCGGAGGGGAGGCGGGGTAGAGTGCAGCAGGAAATCCTATTGCAGGATTTTTCCTGCAACGGGAACGCTAGTAATGAAATAGAAAGCACACTGGGCTTGAGGTTAGACCACTTGGGATTTTAAAGTCTTTTTCCAGCATTCCCCAGCTATGTGATCCTGGGCAAGTCATTCATTACTTTGTTCATTCAGGCATTCTATAAAGATTTGTTGTGCAGACACTATAGCCTTGAGCCATACTTTCAAAATGATACATTTATACAAAAATGAGAAATACTTAATCATTTACATAATCTGAGCCTTCTCAGCTTTTTTATGTATAAAAATGGTATTATGTGCTTCATTCATTCATTCATTCATTCATTCAAAAAGTATTTATTGAACTTTCACTATGTGACAAGCTGTTCTAGAGGCTGTTGTTTCCCCTGTGCTGGACTCCTCACAATATTGTTCTTTTGCCTTATTACTTCTTTGGGCTTAAGGGTGGTTATGATCTCCTGCTGTTGCTAGCCCATGGACCTCAACTTTCTTCTCAATTCACTAAGCCATCCATACTTCTATAAAATATACTTTTATTAAACCTTCTTTTATAGTGTTTTTTGAGTGCAATTTATTTCTGCGTGAAACCTTCACTGATTTAGACAGCTCGTTAGGGAAAATTTGTCTGAGATTTTGATACTTAAACTTAGAGATCTGAATGAAGTGAGTTAACTAGAAGGCTGTCTAAGGAATAAGCATCCTAAACAGCAGGAAAAATATGTGCAAAGGCCCTGAAATAGGAGCCATATTTGGACTGTTTGTGAAACAGCAATGCGGCCAGTGATACTGGTGGCATGAAGTGAGGGGGTTAATAGTGAAAAAGAAATCAATGTTATGGCCAACACCAGATCACCAAAGGGCATTGCTAGACATTGTAATAAGCTTGTATTTTATTTTAAGAATAATGGGGCATGGCTGGTGTGGTTCAGTAGTTAAACGTGGATCTATGAACCAAGAGGTTGAGGTTCAAGTTCTGGTTGGGGCATATGCCTGGGTTGTGGGCTCAATCCCCAGTAGGAGATGTGTAGGAGGCAACCAATCAATGCTTCTCTCTCATCAATGATGTTTCCATATCCTTCTCCCTCTCCCTGATTCCTCTCTGAAATCACAAGGGATTAGGATGATGTGAATATAGGTGGTAAGAAATAGTCAAATTCAAGGCATACTTTAGAGATAAAATTGGCAGGATTTGCTGATGAATTTGGACCTGAGAAACTAGGTGAGTGATAATGTCAAGATGGACAGCAATGGGACAAGAACCTAATTTGGAGGAGATGTTCAGGTGGAAATCAAGTTTGATTTTGCAAGTGAAGATTGGAGTAGGCATTGTGGATCTCACAGAAGTTAAGGCTGAAATGAATTCACAATTCATCAACATACATGGTATTTAATAAATTGATATAGAGGGTGAAACTAAATTGAAACCAAGAGAAAAAAGTATTTCAAGGAGGATGGAGTGGCCCACTGTGTCAAATGTGGCTTAGGGATCAAGGAAAATAATAATGATGCAGTGACAATTGATTCAGTCAACTTGGTAGCATTGGCAACCTTGATAAAACAGGTTGCAATGATGTAGTGGGGACAGCAACCTGCTTCAAGAGAAATGGGAAATGAGGAATAGTTTCAGGAATTTTTCGACAAAAGGGATGAGAGAAATGCTTAATTTTGATATTTTGAGTATATGAATTGTGAAAATTTCTCTACAAACATAAAACCTCATCAAATAATTTTAAAGGCTTTGAAACAAATTTTGAAAACAACATTTAATAAAAATGATTGATATTTTACTATTTTATACAATGTACTGATACACTTTCATAGAATGTCTAATGCACTAAAATGCAGTCTGTATTGAAATATAATCACTTTCCTCCAAAGAATTTCTAAAATAGTCCCAAATTATAAATATGCATAAGTCAAATTTTAAAATACTGCTAGTTGGTAACAATATTGCTATGCTTCAAGTATCTTCATATTATATAAAGTTATTTTTTTTTGAAGAGTAATGCTTGAAAACTTGATATAAAGTTTAAATTGACTATCAGGTTTATAGTAAAGATGTTCTGGGTCTTGTGGCATGTGCAATGTCAGATTCAATTGACTATTTATAATCTTATTTTCATAATTTTTTAATGTATTTGACATCCAAACTATTTTAACATTTTTTCTTGACCATAACTCTTCAGAAATAAAAATAAGGATCCAGCAATAGCCTTGAAAGAGACCTCAAATTCCAATATCCTCTTCCCGCCTCTACACAGAGGAAGCAGGACTTACATCTAAACTTAATGACTTGCCCTGAAAACCACATGATTAATCCCCATAGCGCCATCATTCAAATTGTCTGTCAAGGGAAAAATATGTTAACTATTGGTGCACGGATCATAGGGAGGGAGTGCGGATGGAAAACCAACAGCATCAGTTCAGCATAATGTGGAGTTTATTTTAAACCTGTGCTGAGGTGTTTGTTACCCAGGCTCCAGGATGCCCTCAAATCTCACTCTACTTGTAGCCCTGACACTGATTGCCTCACTCCATCTGTGGGTCAACCTTCCAAAGCTTTAAGACTTCTGATTCACAGGTCAGCCTTGGATTACCAGGTTTCCATCCCAGGAACAGAGCTGTCCAATAATAAAAGAGATGGACTCTACACAGTTTGTGTCAAAGCCTGGCTAACAATCTCACTTAGGTATTTGACACCTTGGAGAGAGAAGTGAAACTTTCATTACCTGAAATTTATTTTCAAGAAATAAAGTTGATTATATAATTGATAGGTCCTAGTTTGTTTATTGTTGTTTTTTTCTGTGCAGCTGATAACAAGCCATATAGCAGAGGCTATATTTTACTGGTATTAAGCAGCAAGCCGTCTGTGAGCATGCAGGCAAGTACCAGGTTGTCTTCTCACACTTCTATAAATTTGACTTCTATAAAGGAGACAACGAGTCCAAATAGATTTTTAAATATTTTATTGCATATACAGCATAAACAAAGTCATGGTGGCATCAGCTCTCCATGTCCTTAGAAGAGCTAGGACAAGGGTGAGCCAAGTAAAGGACTTAGGGCACAAAGTTTAAGGAGTCCCTCACTTCCAGTATTGTATAATTGCCAAACCTGTTCTTGCAGGACTCTAATAATGAGGTTACTAGGGCACAACGTTTAAGGAGATACTAAATCTCAGGGTCCTGCAAGTGCAGGGTCAGCACTTGTATGCCACTTAGAATGAGTGCCTCCTTAAATTTTACACCTTCAGCACATCACTTGCCTCACTCTAATTCTGGCCCTGGTCCCTAGTTCCACAGCACTACTCTGAATTGGATGGGTCAGATGGTAAATAATATGAGCAGGGGAGTTGCTCTGTTGGCAAGAGCTAATTCCATATTGCACCCAGGCAGTTTTATAGACTGCAGATGGATCTGGTTTGGAGAAAAGTGAGGTGGACAGTACCATGCCTCCTTGGTGCCAGGGAGGAGAATGATAAACAGCCATGTGGAGGCTCTTCATAAGACCATCTACCTTGTTATGTTATTGGGTGGCTCACAGGGGATTCCATCAGCCTATGGTATAGCCTTGCCTTTGTGGATATGTGCAAAGTCACCAGGATGCCAGGGTGAAGCTGTTCCTTTACAACTAGTATTAAAAACACAGGTTGGGCGTTATGCAAATAGCTGTGTGATACTAGGTAAATTATATAAATTATTAACCTGTTTTTTACAGCAAAAGAAACCATCAACAAAACAACAAGAAAGCCCACTGCATGGGAAAACATATTTGCAAATGCTATCACTGATAAAGGTTTAATCTCCAACATCTACAGGCAGCTTATGCAACTTAATAAGAGGAAGATAAATGATCCAATAAAAAAATGGGCAACAGACCTAAACAGAATATTTTCAAAAGAAGACAGAAGAAAGGCCAAGAGACACATGAAAACATGTTCAAAGTCACTTATTATCCGAGAGATGCAAATCAAAACAACAATGAGGTACCATCTCACACCTGTCAGAATGGCTATCATCAACAAATCAACAAACAACAAGTGTTGGCGAGGATGCGGAGAAAAAGGAACCCTCGTGCACTGCTGGTGGGAATGCAGACTGGTGCAGCCACTGTGGAGAACAGTATGGAGTTTCCTCAAAAAACTGAAAATGGAACTCCCATTTGACCCAGTAATCCCACTCCTGGGAATATATCCGAAGAAACTAGAAACACCAATCAGAAAGGATATATGCACCACTATGTTCATAGCAGCACAATTTACAATAGCTAAGATTTGGAAACAGCCTAGGTGCCCATCAGCAGATGACTGGATCGGAAAACTGTGGTACATCTACACAATGGAATACTATGCTGCCATAAAAAAGAAGGAATTCTCATCATTTGCAGCAACCTGGATGGAATTGGAGAACATTATGCTAAGTGAAATAAGCCAGTCAATGAAAGATCAATACCACATGATCTCACTCATTTAGGGATAGTAAAGAACATTATAAAGTGGTGAACAAAAAGATAGATACAGAGACAGTAAAGCATCAAACAGACTTTCAAATTACAGGGGGAAAGTTTGGGAAAGGTGGGGGAGTTATGAAATCAAACGAAGGACTTGTATGCATGCATATAAGCATAAACAATGGACGCAAAACTCTGGGGGGGAGGGCATGTGTGGGTGTGGGGTGGGGGGGAAATAGTAAGATATGTACACATATAATACCTAAATAAAAATATTGAAAAAAAAAAATTATTAACCTGTTAAGTGAGAAAAGAAAGAACTAACTTATCTACACTAATAAAAGAGTAAGATGCAAATTGACCGTACCTTCGCAACGCTCACCAGCCAATCAGGAGTGAGTATGCAAATTAACCCAACAAAGATGGTGGGTTAATTTACATACACAGGCGCCAAGCAGCTGGGGGCAGGGCGGGATGCTTGTGTCTTCACCATGGCGTTCTGCACTGCCCCAGCCGCTCCAGGCCTCTGGGCAGCGTGGGAAGGAGGAAAGGTGGCTCCAGCCAGAGCGAAGGCAGTGCTGGCAGCCAGGGGAAGAAAGGCCCGTTCTTGCACAAATCTTTGTGCATCAGGCCTCTGGTGTTAATATAAGAAACATTCAAACCTGTGAAGAATTTGTTTGAGGTTATTTGAACCAAACTGTTGACAATTGCTGGGAAACAGACTCAGAAGGAATTGAGATAAGGCTCCTGGGAATGGCAGTTTTGCACCTTATTTTATATATTACAATCAAAAGAAGAGATGTAAGTGGGTTACATGAAATCCATTGGTGATAGATTAGGGAGGTGGGAAAAAAAACAAAGGGGGTGGAAACCTCTGGGATTGAATAAAAAGTAAAATGATAGACGCGTGCTTCTTTTACATAGGTGGGTACAGGATAGTTAACAGTCAACACTTAACACAATAACAATAGCAGGTAACATTAACAATGAGGGAATTTGTGATTTCTGCCCCAGTGCATTGGTTGTGCCTTGAAAGGTCCAGAAAAAGGGAAGTTACCCTGACATTCCAAAGGTATATTATAGTAGATGCAAAAAAGGACAATAGGCTCAGTTAAAGTCAAGGTTGATCTTTGTCAGGGAAGGTACCAGCCTAGAATATGACTACCTACCATAGACGGCTTTTAATTAAGAAACTTTTAATTTCAGACCATCCTTTGTGGTTACTTTATGTCTCTGAGTTTGCAAGGCCCTCCCTGAGCTTGTCAGGTTAGCATGTGGGCCCTTTTAATCCACACTTATGAGGCTGCTATAACCACCTTATAAGGCTGTTTATAATGTGTATAAAGCATTTAAAGAGAGTGCCTGGAATGTAAATGTTCAGTAAGTGGTAGCTAGTTTATTAGCTATTAAATCTAAAGCATGAAGTATAATAGAGTTAATAAATTCTGTAACAGTAAAAAATCAAAGTTTGTTTTAAAATTTTTTAATCAAACAAATATTACTACAGTAGTTAGTTTAAAAGTTTTCTAGGATATCAATGTATTTACTTTTTGATATCCCCTTTGGTTGCTATCTATATAAAAATAGATTTAAAAAACTTAAAAAAAATCTATCTAAACAAGATAGATACATTTGTCAAGGGTTTCAGTTATATTTTGTAGGTAAAATATTTAATAACCATAAAAAAGATATACTCACTTTTAATTATGTTCAGAGCATCTCAAAATAATTAATTAACCTATTAATTTTACCACAAGAAAAGCATTAATGCACACTTATGCTCATTCATACCTGAATTTTTTTTTTTTTATTGAGAGATGAAACATGCTTAACAGGGGTGTCTGTCCAAGTAGGACACTCTTTTCCAACTTATGCTCAAAGTAGAACATAAGCTCAAAAAAGTTTTTCAATTAAACAAGTGAATGGAATAAAAATGTACATCTATACTCTGTTTACAGCCATGATGTTCATTTACAGCCATGAGTTCAGAGTTTGCTTTAATTCAACATGTTAAAAACCATAAATGTCAATGCATTTTATTTATTTTCTAAATTCTCCTTTGCTTTATTTTTCTCAGGACCATGACTATCATGAAAAGCTTAAGATTTGCGAAACCTGAAAAATTTCCCAGTTTATCTATGATAGCAAGAAATTTGTGATGGAACTTTTAACACTAGGACAAAATGCATCAAATTAATAAAATACTTTTGAAAACTGAATCAATTTCTCTATTATCCCTGGTAATACCATTAGCAATTCTACTATTAATTTAAGTTATATGCCTTTCTATGAAGAACAAAAGGTATTAACTCAAAATGTACTTAACATAATATTCTTTCATTGTAAATGTACTCAATAAACCTTTCATAGGAATAGAATTTGGAACTTTTTTTTAGTCATGGTCATAACAAGAAAATGGGTTGTGTGTTTTTCTGTTAATCTAATAGTTTAGCCATTTTACTACCAAATCTTCTCAGTTCATCCCTTAAAACGCTGAAACATTTTTTAAAATTATGTTATCTTTGGATTCATAAGGAATATTAATTTTGTTTGGCAACTTATGAATATGTTTTATACTTTACTTTTAAGGTCATAATTTACAGGTGACTTAATAGAAATGTTAAAGAACATGCAAGATCTAATAATATAGGTGATTTGGTTGTTTATAGTGTGCATGGTATTGGAATAAAGAATTTTAACAGGATGGAGAGGGGGAACATTTTAAAAATAGAACAATGCAGGAGTATTAATTAGGATCTTTTAGGTTTTGAGAGCCAGAAACAATCTAAAATTTGAAGGCAGGGAGAACATTTAGTATCAAACATCTCTCAAACAATAAAATTGAGGACTTAGACTATACCATTATACCTTCCAGAACCTAAATTGCCTTAATTCTCTGGCAGGCTCCTATAACATTTGAAGCAATTTTTATAAGCCTTTTTATGGACCTAGAGTCAGGGAGCAGGAGGGTTCCCCAAAGGAATGCTGGATAGGAAAACATATTATATACAATATATCCATTACTGAGAAGACAACTTAATTTTTTTGGCTAGCATCCCTTGTGATTTTCTTGTCATTTATGGCCCTAATAAAATATGCATGTAGAAATTCATCACCCACTGAGTTCCCATTTAAAATCAGCTCCTCCAGATGGAAACTTGCGTTGCACCATCCCTTCCTTCTCCCCTGCCTTCAGTGTTTTCTTCACATGTTCATTTGAGCCCCATATTTGTTAAGATTCCCCATTTTTTTGAGATAATCAGGGAAATGTTGTGATTAAGTCCCAATGAACTAGTAACATAAATCTTCATGATATCAAGGTGTTGGCTGTTTCTCTGATCATAGGTATCTATTTTCTTCTTTCTATCTTTATTCAATTATCTTTCATTTGATATTTTTAATACAACAATATTCACCCAGGTTCCTCAACCCTGTATGTACGAGATGCAAACATGTAAGAAGTGACCAGGATCACAGGAAAGAAAGTTTTTAGCAAATAGTGTAACTTTTCAAGATAACCCCAACTCCTAACTGACAGCCTTTGAGCAGACAGTTTTTGTTTGTTTTCTTTTTCATTTTGGAGGTGTGGGACCATGATTTTAAAATTAAAACACTTGCAAACATTAACATCCTGAAAGATTTTACTTAAAACCGTGGACGTTTAGCTTCTTTTGGCAAAGTCGTGTGATTAGAAAACCTGGAACCAAAGCCCTGCAATGACCAGGCGGAGCTCTGCTTGTCCCTGCACTATGCATGCTGTCCAGTGTGTCACAGCATCACTCAGTTCTCCACTGGCAATACCTCTGACAATCAGTCTACGCAGGCATGATCCGCTGTGGTTACTGATTCAAGATTAGAAATGATCCTTGTAAAAGAATAGCTAATCTATCCGTATCTGTTTATAGTTTCATCTATGTATGAAACCGGAGTCCAGTGCTCATGCTACTACCCGTCACTATCCAGCCAACATGCAGAGACAGGGATTAGATTATAAATGCGCTTAATATCAGATGCTGGAATTCTGGGAAGGTGATGGGTGAAAACCCTAGCATCCACCTTCCCCTTAAGCTTGTTAGGAATAACCTTTTATAGGGGAATCAGGGGAAGAGAGTATGGGTAAGGAGTGTAGAGGGGGGTTCTGGTGATCTGAAATTTGAGTCCCTGTGGGGGTCCTGGGTCTTGATGAATGTCTTCGTTACTGTCCTCAGAACAGGATGGCCAGCGTTCTGAAACCGGTCAAGGGGTGTTCGGGTGTGCATCATCCCGGTGTTTCTGAGACCTAATCCATCAGCCTCCGCATTCCTGGTGGCCAGGCGTGTAAGTCCAGGGCTGGATTAAAAGTCTTGGTTCTTGTCTGGCCAACTGAGAACTGCAACAAAATCTTAGCCAGAACATAAGGTTAAACACATAGTTGATGAATCAAATCAATTACTTACACATCCTGTTAGTAAAGGGAACGGGAAGGAAAGATAAAGGGAGAAGAGGAAGAAAAAGCAATCCTATTTTATTCTACCCTTGTACCCCTATTTTATAACAGATAAACTATGGGTGATTGAGTCATTTCTGTAAGTTCAGCATTTTCCATGGGATTAGTATTCTTGCAAATGACATATTATATTGAAGTTTCATTAATTTTTTTTTTTCATTTCCTTTCTGCATTTCCTTCAGCTCCTCAAAGAACAAAACATCTGCTCTCCCACCTAGAGCCTTTTTTTGTATAGTCAGGAATACTTCGTCTATTTATATTTTTTGTTTTTACAGATTGTACAGAGTTGGAAACAAATCTAAATTTTTAGATACAGGCTATTTATATAGTATTTGTATAGCAAGATGGTCTAAAAACAAAACAAATGTAGCTGAGTTACCTAAGTTTGTAGCTTAAAGAAAATATTACACTGTGGGACTGGGAAGTTCTCCATGCTGTTGAGTAGCATTTTACAATCAACACCTCTCCCCTTTTCAGGATATCGAATCCCTAACAGGAGGTCTGACTGGTTCTAAGGGGGCTGATCCACCGGTAAGTTAGCTTCTTCATTAAATTTAACTATTAACGAATTGAATTATGTACACACCAGATCATCAGATGGTCACTTGCATACAACGGTCATAGAGGTAACTTTTGAAATATATAGCTATTGCAGTAACTAATACAAAAGTGTGAACTTGCCTTGTGGTGTCATTTGGTGTTTTAAAAAGTTTTAATAACCCATAAAATTCTTCTCCATGTATTGACTCTAAAAATAAGAATAAAAGCTTCATTAGAATATGTAAATGTTTTTATGTCCTGCTAATGGATTATACCAAAAGTTAAAATCTTTTGGAACTTGAGAGTTTACCTTTCCAAATATGAGTGTATGATTTGGGTTGCAATATATTTTCTAATTATTCTTTCAGCCTATTTAATCAACAGTATTGATTCGTGATATTGCTGTTTCTTTTCTACTTTACTTAGGAAGCCTCTAGAAATTTTAAAAAAGTGTTCAAAAGTTTTAAAGAAATCATTTTGTTGTTTTTGTTGTTGTTGTTTTTTCCATTGAGAAAGAGAGTGAAAGGGAGGGAGGAATGGAGAGAGGGAGGGAGGGAGAGAGAGCGGTGAAAGGATGTGAGAGGAATGGGAATTGAACCTTTGATCCTTTGGTGTGCAGGCTGACCTTGTAACCACTGAGCGAAATGAGCCAGGGCGAGAAAATTATCATTTTTGCTCAGTAGTCTAGTTTTGGAACATTTTGTTTTTTTCTGTGATGTCTGATTTCAGAAAACATTAATTAATATAACATTCCTGTGAGTTCATGTTTGAAGTACAAACATGAACTCATGCTGTATGTCTAAAGTAATAAGATTCAATTTATTTCAGCAGTCAATGCAGTAACGTTATCACCATTTGCTTTTTTACTTAGCATTGTAAGATTTAATGTGGAACAAACAGAAACCAAAGTTATCAGTTTTTAGCTGGACTGCATGTAGGCATCCAGGTGAAGAACATTATTACATTAAAACACCAGTGAGCTGTTAAAAAGATAACTTTTAGTTGCAGCTTTTCTCTTCCGTCTCTCTCTCTCATGTGTCTCATGTTATCTAATCTTCATCAAAATGCAGGAATTTTAAAAAATGTATTGTTTTCAGATAGTTGCTTATATTTAGTTCCTGAACCTATTAGATTTCAGTGTAAGACAAGGTGAAATGTAAGTCAGCACAGGAAGTATATTGTGACAGGATTTAGGGCCAACTTTATATGTAAGTAGTATAGGTCACTGTTTATGTGATATAATTTCACCCTGCTGTCTTGCATAGTGTTTGTACATAATCTAATGAACAAAATAAACTGATGAACAAAATTGATCACAGACATAGAAGCATGGAATAGACTGTGGAATCTCAGAAGGAAGGTGGGGGTGGATGGGTGGGTGGGAAGAGATCACCCAAAGACCTTGTATGCATATATGCATAACCAATGGACACAGACAATAGGGTGGTGAAGGCCTGGGGTGGGAGAATGGGGAGGGCTAGGAAGAGTGAAAGGGGGGGGAAAAGGGGACATATGTAATACTTTCAACAATAAAGATTTTAAAAAGTGGGATCACTGGGTCAAATGGGAGTTCCATTTTTAATTTTTTGAGGAAACTTCATACTGTTTTCCACAGTGGCTGTATCAGTCTGCATTCCCACCAGCAATGTACTAGGGTTTCATTTTCTCCACATCCTCACCAGCACTTGTCATTTGTTGATGATAGCCATTCTGACAGATGTGAGGTGATACCTCATTGCCCTTTAATTTGCATCTCTGGGATGATTACTGACTATTTTTTCATGTCTCTTGGCTTTCTGTATGACCACTTTGGAGGAGTGTCCATTTATGTCCTTTGCCCATTTTTAAATTGGATAGTTTGTCTTCCTTTTGTTAAGTTGTATGAATTCTTTATATATTTTGGATATTAACCCTTTATCAGATGTATCATTGCTAAATATGTTCTCCCATGCTCATTTCACAAACAAAGGAGACATCTGTAATACTTTCAACAATAAAGATAAATAAATAAAAAAGATCTTAAAAGAAGAAAAGAAAAATAAATGTGTTTCCTTTAATGCATCTTTCTTACCTGTGCATTGATTCTGGAAAGAAGTATACAATTAAGATTAATCAGTTTTAAAACGATTTTTCTCTTGTTCAAAACAAAACTAAACACCTATCTTCAGCAAATAGTGGTAGAACTCTTATTCATTATTTACATGTTAAAATAATTTGGTTTATCATGTCCTGTCAAGAAAGCATCTTTCTGCCCGGCCGGTGTGGTTCAGTGGTTGAGTGTTGAACTATGAAGAACCAGGAGTCAAGGTTTGATTCCTGGTCAGGAATCCAGGTTGTGGGCTTGATCCCAAGTCAAGGGCACATAGGAGGCAGCCAATCAATGATTCTCTCTCACCATTGATGTTTCTCTTTCTCCCCCTCTCTTCCTCTCTGAAATCAATAAAAACATGTTAACTACAACAACAAAAACACACGAAAAACATCTTTCCAAGCATAAATGATTAAGTGAGCATAAAGCCTAATTATTGGAATCCCCTTGCAGGGGAAAAGGTCACAGGCAGGCAAGATGGTGTTCTGAACTCAAACTTAACCAACTTCATTCCCATTCACTAAATGTGAAGTGCATATGTGTATGTATGTTTACACATACGTAGGTTTTTTTCTTTAGACATAATTTATAATATTGTGAAGATACAGGTTCTCTCTTTGCTATGTCCTGCTATGATAATGGATATTTTATACTGCTGCCTACAATGACTAAAATTAAATGGTTGTGCTTACTTTATAACGTTTGTAGAGTGGAGAACATAATGCATATTTCAGAGTACATAAGAGTTTAGGCATTTTGGGGGCGGGGTAGTAAGTGTACACATAACTTTAGTGTCTCCCATGGTTTAGAATAAGCTGGAGTGTATTACCAGGAGCTATGTAATGAAATAATTTTTAGTCCCCCCTAAAGCTTATATAAAGTAGTCTTAAGTAAGAAGTTGAAATGATGATAGTATTCTAGGAGTTACTTCAATCATTTAAAAATAAGGCTTTTAATGAAGCTATTATTTTTGCCCCCAAGTTAGAAAACTGAAGTCAGGTTAAATTATATATAATCTAAATCTATTTGAAGTTTTATATTTTTCTTTAAAAATACCTTTGCAATAGTCATTTAAACCTCTATTATCCATTTTTAAAATTGTGTCTTTTGTATAAATATTTACAATGAATTTCTAAATCCTTTCTATGATGAAATTTTCATTGGTAAAAAAAATGAAGGTTCTCTGATTTTTCATTCCTTGAACAGAATATATAGAGTGCTGAAAGAATGCATAGCTGTGGACTTATTTCTTTACCAGTATAATGAAATCCCAGATATATCTTTAAATGTTATATTTAAAAATTGCAAATTTTTCTGTGGGTAGACATAAATATTACTCCTGAAGCATAAGAAAAAAGTGAATTTTGCACTTTTTAAAATACCAAGTGGGTATAAAAGTTGTGTCAAATTTTGCAAATGTTATAAATAAATTTGTGTAGTAATAAGAATAAATTTGAGGAACTCCAGAAATATAGTTTGCATTAATTAAGGCTAAGTAGGTATTTTAAAACTTCAATTAGTCTCAGTTTTAATGCTAATAATGAAAGAACCAGTCATTCATGTTTTCAGGGGGGCAATTCTAGTTTTCTAATGGTCTTCTTCTGAAAAGGATTTTAAAAAGCATGTTTTTAAATTCAGACCCTGGAAATTAGTTGCTGCAGCAAAAAGAACTTGCAGATTTTTTCTAAATCACATAGTTATTATAGAAAATAAATTCTATCAGTAAGAACAATATTATCTGTTAAATGTTAACTTAGAATTTTATTTGAAATATTCTATTAGATATTCTAGATTTGACATGTTTTTCATTTACAAAAATTGGATTACAGAATAATCTTCAGTATAAAAACAGTATACATTTATATATAAAAATTAAGGGAAAGAAAATAGATAATTAAAATCTAAAGGGTAAAATATTACTAAATAGAACTTTTAAAAATAATTGCCATAGTGTTTTAAATTTTAAATATTAACACTATTAACTTGTGAACTATAAGTTATCCAGGGGTGTTTCACATGATTGTCATCCAGCCTTTCAGAAGCAGCTTAGCTGCATATGGCCAAGAGGATTCTGGATACTGAAGCACTGGGTACAAGGTCTGAACATTCACTCAACTGTACCCGCTGTACCTGGCATCTGGAGAGCTGTGGCAATGCAGTTCCACGTAGAACCAGTAGTGTGACAGATTGTTTTCCTGTCTTGGACCAGTGAGCCAGTGACATAGAGGTGTTAGCCATCCCCGGGACAGGAGCCAGGATTTTTCCCAGTCTGTGGGCAAGATTTAAGGTGGGATTTAGTAGCTCAACTTGTTCACCAATATTATGTTTATTCATGTAGACCCAAACAGACTAACATACACAATGAAAAGAGGTTTTTTTTAAATTTAATTTTGTTAAATGTATTGGGGTGACATTGGTAAATAAGATTATGTAAGTTTCAACTGCAACTCTATAATACATCATTTATATATTGCATTGTGTATTTATGACCTAAATTCAAGTCTCCTTTCATCACAATATATTTGACCCCCTTTATCCTCTTCTGTCTCCCCACCACCCCATACTCTGGTAACCATTATACTGTTGTCTGTGATTATGAGTTTTTTGTTTGTTTGTTGTTTTTTGTTTTATATTCTACATGAGTGAAATCATAAGGTTCTTGTCTTTTTCTGTCTGTCTTATTTCACTTAGCATGATATTCTCAAGATCCATTCACGTTGTCCCAAATGGCAGTATTTCATCTTTTCTTATGGCTAAGCAGAATTCCATTGTATGTATGTACCACATCTTTATCCAATCATCCAACAAAGGATATTCAATGTCTTGGCCACCATGAATAATGCTTCAGTGAACATAGGAGGTACATATATTTTTACTCATAGATGTCTTCAGTTTTTAAGGCAGATACCCAGAAAAGGGATTGCTGAATCATATGGTAGCTCTATTTTTTATTTTTTTGAGGAAATTCTATACTGTTTTTCATAGTGGCTGTACAATTTTCATTCCCACCAGCAAAGTATGAGGGTTCCATTTTGTCCATAGCCTCTCCAACACTTGTAACTTCCAACACTCGATAACAGATTATAGCTATTCTAACAGGTATGAGGTAGAATCTCACTGTGGCTTTGATTTGCATTTCCCTTATACATAATGGAATTGAGTATATTTTCTTTTTTTAATTTAATAAATCTTTATTGTTCAGATTATTACAATTGCTCTTCTTTTTTCCCCCATAGCTCCCCTCCACTAGCTTCCCACCCCAACATCTGCCCTTACCCGCCCCCCACTGTCCTCATCCATAGGTGTAGATTTTTGTCCAGTCTCTTACCACACCCCCACACCCTTTTCCCCCCGAGAATTGTCAGTCCACTTCCTTTCTATGCCCCTGATTCTATTATATTCACCAGTTTATTCTGTTCATCAGATTTTTTTATCCACTTGATTTTTAGATTCACTTGTTGATAGACATGTATTTGTTGTTCATAATATTTATCTTTACCTTTTTCCTTCTTCTTCCTCTTCTTAAAGAATACCTTTCAGCATTTCATATAATACTGGTTTGGTGGTGATGAACTCCTTTAGCTTTTTCTTATTTGTGAAGCTCTTTATCTGCCCTTAAATTCTGAATGATAGCTTTGCTGGGTAGAGTAATCTTGGTTGTAGGTTCTTGCTATTCATCACTTTGAATATTTCTTGCCACTCCCATCTGGCCTGCATAGTTTCTGTTGAGAAATCAGCTGACAGTCGTATGGGTGCTCCCTTGTAGGTAACTAACTGTTTTTCTCTTGCTGCTTTTAATATTCTCTCTTTGTCTTTTGCTCTTGGCATTTTAATTATGATGTGTCTTGGTGTGGTCCTCTTTGGATTCCTTTTTTTTTGGAGTTCTGTGCGCTACCTGGACTTGTAGGTCTATTTCTTTCACTAGGTGGGGGAAGTTTTCAATCATTATTTCTTCAAATAGGTTTTCAGTATCTTGCTCTCTCTCTTCTTCTGGCACCCCCATAATTCGGAAGTTGGTACGCTCGAAGTTGTCCCAGAGGCTCCTTACACTATCTTCATATATTTGGATTCTTTTTTCTTTTTTCTTTTCCGGTTGAGTGTTTTTTTGCTTCTTTGTATTTCATATCTTTGACTTGATTCTTGCGATCCTCTAGTCTGCTGTTAGATCTCTGTATAATATTTTTTATTTCAGTCAGTGTATGCTTAATTTCTAGTTGGTCCTTTTTCATATTCTCGAGGGTCTCGCTAAATTTATCGGCCTTTTCTAGAAAATTCTTGAAAAACCTTATAACCGTGGTTTTGAACTCTATATCCAGTCGTTTGCTTTTCTCCATTTCTTTCATTTGTGATCTGTTTCTTTGTCTCTGCATTTTGGCTGCTTCCCTGAGTTGATAGAGTGGCTTTGTGTGCTATGTGTTCTATAGGGCCCAGTGGCTCAGCCTCCCCAGTTACCTGAGGTGGACACTCTTGGTGCACCCCTTTGTACCTCTTCCTCATGCAGATCCTCTGTGTCTCAGTGTGCTTTTCTCTTTCCTTCTAGTTGTAGAATTTCCACTCAGCCAGCCTTCCTGTGGTTCTGGATGATGTCCGTTTTGTTTTTTAGTTGTAGTTTTGAAATTGTTGTGCAAGGCAGCAGTTTAGGTGTTTACCTATGCTGTGTGTACAGTTTTGTAGTAGTTAAGCCTTGATTGTTGCTGGTATCACTGAGAGGAATTGACCTCCAGGTCAATTGGCTGTGAGGATCAGCTGTGTCTACACTGGGAGAACTTCTGTGCTGGAGACACCCTTATGAGACAAGACTTGCAAAAGCCTCTGTGCTCAGCTTGGATGGGGCGGGGTCTCAGGACGGAGCAGACAGCATTGGTTTCCCATAAGCCCTGCCCTAATAGGCCCCTGTGTCTCAGTGTCCTGTGGTAATCGCTGCAAGCACCTCTGAGAAAAAGCCACCCTCGAGTTCCGCCTGCTGCCAGACAGTCCAGTTTCTCCTCGAATGAGTCTGGGTCCCCAGAGTCTTGCCCGGAACTGGAGTTCAGCGCAGTCGGGAGCTTTTGTCTCCCTCCCGCTTGAGAAAGCCAGCCGCGTACTCAGTTGACCGCCCTCTCTGCGCACACGCTCCTCGGTACCTCTGCCTTCCTCAGTTCCTCTGAGTCTCAGTGTACTTTTCTCTTTCCTGACAGTCCAGTTTCACCCCGTATGAGTCTGGGTCCCAGAGTCTCTCCCGGAACTGGAGTTCAGCGCAGTCAGGAGCTTTTGTCTCCCTCCCACTTGAGAAAGCCAGCCGCGCACTCAGTTGCCATTTCTCTCTGTGCGTTCCTCTCAGTACCTCTTCCTCATGCAGCTCCTCTGTGTCTCAGTGTGCTTTTCTCTTTCCTTCTAGTTGTAGAATTTCCACTCAGCCAGCCTTCCTGTGGTTCTGGATGATGTCCGTTTTGTTTTTTAGTTGTAGTTTTGAAATTGTTGTGCAAGGCAGCAGTTTAGGTGTTTACCTATGCTGCCATCTTGGTTTCTCTAGAATTGAGTATATTTTCATGTATTGTTGTTCTTCCTGTGTCTTCTTGGAAGAAATGTTTCAAGATACGATCAATAAATTAAAAAAGACAACTACCTGAATGGGAGAAAAATATTTTCAAATAGTACCTCTAATGAGAGGCTGATATCCAAAATATGTAAAGAACTCATATAACAACTAAAAACAAAAAATCCAATAAAAATGGGCAGAGGACCTGAGTTTCATTTGGTTTAAGAAACATTCTGGTTATTAAGTAGCTATTTGTTTTCTTATCATTTCTGATTTGTTTTAAAGGTTAATAGAGACAAAATTTAATAAGGAGAAATGTGGGCTAAATCTTAGACGACATGAAAAATTCCTGAACACATTGGTCAAAGGTGGGAATGTGATATTTCAGAGTGCTTTTATGGGTGTTTGAATTAATTTCATCTCCTTGCTTCATCTGGAATTTACAGCAAGATTGCCACTTGGGGTATGCAGTTCTCTTGTTTTCCTTTCTATTTTTTACCTTTGGAGTAATAAGATCTATAAATTTGCTTCCTTCAAAACTTGGTACTTTTTAATTGTTCTAAGTTTCCTTTATCCAAATGCTAATGGTTCTCTTTATTTCTAAAGTGTGGTTAAAAAGTGATTCCCTATCTAATTCCTATCCTTGGGTTTGATATGCACAATGTCTTGAACATTCTACAGCTCTATTAATTTTTTTCCACTGAGGAACCAGAATTGTACATTCCATATTTTGTACTTTTTGTTCTCAATTTAATGGTCTTTCTGTTGGTTCTTAACAATGTGAATAAATACTCCACAGAATTGAAAACAAATTTAATTTCCTGAAGATGCTGTTTAAACCAGGTTATATATTTTTCAAATTGTAGATGATTTTAAAATTTAAAAGTCTCCAAAACTGATTTTAATTTGATTACTCAAAAAATGCCAATGTTCTACTCATCTGCTTCAAAGAATAAAGGAATAAAAGAGGTGAATCTAAATCATGATCTAATTTAATATATTTTAACCTGAATGTTATTTTGCTATATTACTTACTTTTATTCTCCTATTTTTAGTCTGAATTTGGTGTATATTTCAGTGTATACTATGTGCTAGACATTTGGTTTGGTTTCGGAAATACAAAGGCAAAATACAGTTTTATATTTCAGAATCTTGCAATATAGTGAAGTAGGGAGGTTAGTAAAAACCAATTACAATATACTGTAAGCAAAGAATTAGATAAAAGTAAGAGGGTTATGTAATCCAATTGGTGGGAATGAAAAGGAGCTGGAAAATCAAGGAAGGTAAAGGAAAAGAAATAACTTGATAATTGCAAGATGAGTTGGAGTTTGCCAGCTGAGGAAGGTGGTGCATGGTATTTTAAGCAGAGCAAATAGTGTCTGCATAGGTCAAAAAATGAGAAAATAACTTAGTGTGGATAGATTAAGAAATAAGGTAGAGGATAGGAAGTTGGAGGTTGTCAGGGCAAGAAATAAGACATTTCATGGAAGGAATTTGAACTCTATATTAAGGATCATGAGGACCCATTACAATTTTTAAACAGGCGAATCATTTAATCAGCTCTCTCCTTTAGAAACATTTTCTTGGCTCTGGTTAGAGAGTGAGTTAGAGAAAAGGCTAAAGCAGGGAGACCAGTGAAAAGACTCTTACAGTCATGCAAAGCAGAGATGATGAAAATGATTATGGTAACTTTTTAGAGTGTCTATCCCACTATATTATAAAATGAACTGAGAGTAATATCTCAGGAGAAAGTCACCATTTTATTTTGTGTAAAACACTAAGTTATTAATATAAGCCTCTAGAGTGACAGTGAGAATGGAGAGGAATGGACTGATTCATGAGATGTTAAGGACATAATGAATATACAAGAATTGCAGGTTGTTTGGAGGGAGAAGAATGAAGCTTATTTTGAAGTCAAGGCTGAATTTGAACTCTCTAGTTTGACAACTGAGTGGCTGGAGTCATCATAACTAGGAATAAGAATCCCATGAGCTACAGAATTTTTGGAAGGGTGATGATGAGTTCAGTTTTGGACACATTAAATTGAGCTGACTGATTTGGCAATACATAAATGCTTTTGGAATTTACAGGTGATGTCTCATTTATAGCCTTTTCTTTGGACATATTCAGTAGTGAATTGGAGCTATTGGAGTTGATGAAATCAACCCCCACCCCTCCCTCCAAATGTACTCTGTGTGGGAAGATAAGAGTTCTTCTCTGAGAAAAATAAAAGCATTGAATAAAAATCAGAAAAAAGGGAAAGATCGGAACAAGTGCATGCCTCAAAAAAAGATAATACAGAGATGGATACAAGGAAAGAACACCAGGAAGATATGGAATCATGAATGCCAAGGTCAAAAGAGGGTGGCAAAAATTATTTATTAGCAGTTTCATGATGTTGAGAATTCAAGGACAAATTACTCATTGAAATTTAGCAGCAAGAAGATAGGGTGATTTGGTGAAAGTAATTTTAATGGAGTAATTCAGGTGCAATCAAATTTCCAGTGGCCTGAAAGATTAAATGGAAGATAATAATTGGATTCAGTGGCCATAGAAAACAATTTCAAAGTGCTTAATTATGAAAGAAGTGGGAGGGAATAATGAAAGAACATGAGGTTGTGAGACAATTATTTTAAAAAGAGAAAATTTGAGTGTGTTGAAATATGTGGAAAGCACATAAAGAGGGAGGAGAATTAGGGCCAAAAAGAATGGACTCCAGGGCATGTCATATAGAAAGAGCAATGTCTCTTCAAATTTGAAATGAGAGTAGAAAAAAGGATGGAAGCTGATGCAAACATATTTGCAGGTAGGGATCTTACAAAGTTGAGAGTTTCCATTTAATGGCTTCTATTTCCCCCACAAGTTTTTTAAAAAGTGAATTAGCTGACAGTGACAGGGGAATGATGGAATCAGATGTTTAAGGAATATGGAGAAAATTTACCTAGCATGATGGATTGTGAGGAAATTAGGTAAACCATAGGTGAATTAGTGGAAAGTGTTTGAATGTTGTATGTCTTATTTATTCATCATGTTCAATATAACTATGTCTTAGCCTCTTGAAAGCAGGAATTTCTGTCTGGCTTATAGCTGCATCCTCAATGCTCTGCACATGTTTGGCACATAGTAGGCCTTAAATAAATGTTTAATGAGCAAATATATGAACCAAGCTTGATAATATTAATAAGTCTTCAGACAGAAAAAATGTGGATGAGCTATTGCAAACTTCAATAAATAAGAGAGTAATAGGTGTGAAATGGAACTTCCATTGTTGATTCAGAATTTTATTTAAAGACACAAAACATTCTTACATTGGTAATAAGTATCCCATGTTCTATGGAGAAGCGCTAGACATACTCACTACAGACTTAACTGCAGTAGCAATAGTCCAGCAAGTGTAAAGCATCACATTTAGTCTCTCTAAAACAAGACCAGAAGGGTCTCATTAGCAGAATTTCAGCTTGTAGGGAAGTCGTGCAGGGTTTTTACTTGTGAGAGACAATGTTGTCCTTCTCCAGAGCCAAATGAGGGCGGACCCAAAGCAAGGACACATAGATGGTCTCTGAATTTGGATATTTATTCAGCAGCTAAATCAGCATGTGATTCCATGGAATAGATATGAGGGCAGAAATAAATTAATGTGTATCCGTTGGAGTTTGAGGACATGAATAAAGTTGAGTCAGATGTTTCTATATGCTAGTGAGGCTAGGGGGTAGGAAAGAAAGAAATCAACAACATTTTAATTAATCTATTTATTAATATTTCAATGTATCAGAATAGGCATTTAAAATGTTGGTGACATGAATATCTAGTCAAAATAATGAAAGATTGTTCATATGCAGGAATTTTATCATGAGAGAGATGTGATGCTTAGTATATGTGGCACCCAAAGATCTCCATGATTGGTAATTTCCTACTCATTAGTGCATTACTGATTAGAACTGTTTAAACATTTATAGTTCAACACAATTGAACTACTTAATCATAGGGCACATTAGAATGTGGGTTTCTATATTAAAAATTAAATTATGCTAAATATGAAACTGAGCAAGATATGTGATTTTTTAAAAATATGTTTTTATGGATTTTAGAGAGAGGAAGGGAGAGAGATAGAGTGATAGAAACATTGATGAGAGAAAAACATCCATCACCTGCCCTGCTGCATGCCCATCCCTCATTGGGGATCTAGCCTCCAACCCTGTGGCATGTGCCCTGACCAGGAATCACACTGGTGACCTCCTGGTTCATGGACTGATGCTCAACCACTAAGCAGCACTGGCCTGGCAAAATATGTGAATTTACAGGCTAACACTTGAAAATTTGTTTTAGAATAGCAATGAATATGGGAAGCATTTTTATATCTTCCAGCATATTGTTTCACTGGTGGTTAATATGATAGGAAACATTTTAGAAATTTTTTCAGTATTGGTGAAGTTATTTGGGAAGCTCAGAGTAATAAAACAACTCCTTACTGGAAATAGATTTACATGTTATTACAGTTAATGTCAAAGGTACTTGAAAAAAATTTTTAAGGAAAACCAATATGTTAATGAAAAAAGACAAATAAAATAAATCAGAAACTTGTATTATTGCAAAGATATATTAATTTTGTTAATACTAAAACATTGAAATATATATTAAGATATACTTAGTTTCCTGGTTATATAATTTAAAGTATAATGTGAATTATTTTAATTTGCCTCTCTTTGCTCCCCTTAATATCTATCATAATTTAGGCCAAAATAATAATATACTTTCAACTACAGATATTGTTCATACTTGTATTTTGTTCTTTTTTTCAACCTTCTTTTCTATTTCTGTTTAATTTTATTATATAAAGATTCATTTGTATATGTGCACATATACTTAACATAGCATATACAAACACATAAATCTATATAAAACATATATCCTATATAATAAATAGGTAATATGCAAATTGACCATCACTCCATCGCACAAGATGGCCGCCCCCATGTGGTCAAAGATGGCCGCCACAAGATGGCTGGCAGGGGAGGGCAGTTGTGGGCAGTCAGGCCAGCAGGGGAAGGCAGTTAGGGGTGACTGGTTTGGCAAGGGAGGGCAGTTAGGGGCGACCAGGCCTGCAGGGGAGGGAAGTTGGGGGGACCCAGGCCTGCAGGGGAGGGCAGTTGGGGGCAATCAGGCCTGCAGGGGAGGGCAGTTGGGGGAGACCAGCCCTGCAGGGGAGGGCATTTGGGTGGGGCCAGGCCTGCAGGGGAGGACAGTTGGGCGACCAGGTCTGCAGGGGAGGACAGTTGGGGGCAACCAGGCCTGCAGGGGAAGGCAGTTGGGGGCAAGCAGGCTTGCAGGGGAGGGCAGTTAAGAGGGACCAGGCCTGCAGGGGAGGGCAGTTGGGGGTGATCGGGCTGGCAGGGGAGCAGTTAGGCGTCGATCAGGCTGGCAGGGGATTGGTTAGGGGTGATCAGGCTGACAGGCAGAAGCAGTTAGGAGCAATCAGGCAGGCAGGCAGGCAAATGGTTGGGAGTCAGCAGTCCTGGATTGTGAGAGGGATGTCCCAAATTGGAGAGGGTGCAGGCTGGGCTGAGCACCCCCCCCCCCCCCAGTGCACAAATTTTGTGCACCAGGCCTTTATGAGCACATATATATTTTCATGTATTTCTTCTTTAAAAAAAGGATATTTTAGTTTCTTAAGTCCTTGACTAAACAAAAGGGCATTTTCTAATTAGACTGTTCTTATCTAACACAATAAAGTGGGACTATTTTTATTCTTGATCAAAGATGCATATAATATAGGATGTTTATGAGAAAAAAGGATAGATGAACACAGCTTTATACATAAAATTGCTCATTAACATGAAAAACATAAAGTAAAATTGAAGGTTTATTTGCCTATTGTGTACTCAGCACAATATTCTGGATACTTTAGAAAAAATAAAATATAACTCAGTGCTATAAATATTTGCCCTCTAACTGGGTAACAATTGTTTCTTTTAAAAACATGAGTTCATAAGTGTAAAAAAAGGTATGTAGGTAAATAATTACTTTTGTGTTATAGGGAAATAATGATGATAATTATATTGGGGGAGATTTTATTTTTATTTTCTGGGAAGACTTATTTTAAAAGGTGAATGTTGAACCAGGCCTTGAATGAATCTGCATCAAATTCAAATCTTTATTTTGAATAAAAGGAAATCAAGAGTCTTTCTTCCCCTGCTATCCAATAGTACAATTCTGTAGGCTTTGGCAACTAATAAAGCTGGCTGTAATAAAGCTGGCTGCTGCCACTTATTTACAGTATGTTTGTTTAAATTTAATTGCCAAAGTTATTTAGACTACAAAATTTAAACTGGTGTTTAGATATATTTTTAAAAGTATCCTATCTAATAAAGAGGGAATATGCTAATTGACGCTCATGCCGTCACAAAGATGGTGGCACCCACAGCCGATAAGAAGGGACTATGCTAATTGACTGCCCCACCCTCAAAGATGGTGGCACCCACAGCCAATAAGAAGGGACTATGCTAATTGACTGCCCCACCCTCAAAGATGGAGGCTCCCACAGCCACAAGATGGCAGTGCCTAGTTCCCTCAGCCCCACTGGGGTGGCAGGAACACAGCAAGGCTGGGGCCACCCTCAGGCAGGCCCAGCTGCTCTGCGCGCCTGCCTCCGAAGTCCCCCAGTCCCCTCAGCCCCCCCAATCCACCCAGGGCTGGCCCGAGGTGCAGGCAAGCCTCGGATGGTGGCTGCCCAGCTGCCCAGGGCCACCTGAAACTCAGGTAACCAGGGCCGGCCGAGGCTTGTGCTGCTGGCAGTGGCAGCAGCAGAGTCGTGATGGGGCTTTGCCTTCCCCTGATTGCTGGGTCGTATCCTGCCCCTGAGGGCTCCCGGACTGTGAGAGGGGGCAGGCTGGGCTGAGGGACCCCCCCCCCTCCAGTGCATGAATTTTCATGCACTGGGCCTCTAGTATATATACTGAGTGGCCATATTATTGTGATCTCTGAACACATAATAATCTGGCTACTCAGTGTATATCCTATATAATAAAAGTAATATGCAAATTGTCCCCTCAACCAGGAGTTTGACCAACAGGCAGGCTGGCCAACCACCCATTTCCCCTCCCCCTGGCCAGGCTGGCCGGACCCCACCCATGCATGAATTCATGCACCGGGCCTCTAGGATATATATATATATATATCAGGCCCGGTGCATGAATTCATGCATGGGTGGGGTCCAGCCAGCCTGGCCAGGGGGAGGGGAAATGGGTATATATATATATATATATATATATATATATATATATATATACACACACACACACACACACACACACACACACTGAATGGCCAGATTATTATGCCTTCAGAGATCATATGATCTCTGAAGGCATAATAATCTGGCCACTCAGTGTATATTTTCCTTAATAAGCCCCAGACAACTTCTATGTGGACCGCTTAACAGCTAAACACCTATTCCTAAGCCTCAGTGAGTTTAGGCTGCTGGGGATGCTTGCACCCAGCTGGCCCTCTAATGGGCCCTTCCAGCATAGCCTGCGGCAGTAGGACATCCACAGATCTGGGCTGCTGCTGTTGCATTCTCAGGGATCCCAATGAGATAATTGATGCTCCATCTCCTTTGGCAAGATGAGAAAATTTTCTGAGAATTTTCCTTCTTTTTGCCATTATTTGTTTATTAATCATAGTTTGGGTGGGTAAGAAACTACAACCTTCTTTGGCTTGGGATCCTCCCATTTTTCCTCATTAGGCTTCCAGAGGAGGCAGCATTAGGGCTTTCTTGCCCTCTAACTCTACCCAGGAACTTATGTCTCTAGGAAGGAACACTTATCTGGAAGGAAAACAACTTGCTCTAGTGACCTCTCAGTAACTAGATTGTCTGTTTCAAATGCTTACTGTCTGGGAAACATGAAACAGCAAAATGTATATGCCTGAAATTGCATGCATAGTCTCTCTCTCTCTCTTTTCCCCCACACTTTACATTACTCATAACCACTACAGCAAGCATGTCAAACTCATGGCCCTCGGGCCACATGTGGCCCACAATGAATATGTTTGCGGCCCAGCCAACATAACGGTATTAAGAAACATTTTAATAAAAATTTTGTAACTTAATTTTTATAATATACTGTTATATATAATTATTAATAACGAACTACAACATTTGCTAATGACTGATTACTGTAATCATGTTGCATTCATTTCCCTTATGTGCCTTACCCGCAGGCGCACCATTTCTCTCCACTAATACTAGCAGCGAATATTTTAGCAGCCGATAGCCACGTCATTAGTCTTGGACTGACTTGTTTGGTGTGCACAACAGGAAATATTTTGTTTTTGGAGAACAAGAAAAATAGGTTTATTTGCGTTACACTTATTAATTTGTGCAGTTATTCAGTGTCTGATAAGTTAATGTTTAAGAAAAGATATTATTTTTTATTAAAATGTTTTATTATTTTATATTAATGATTACTCATTTACTTCAGCCCTTTGTGTTCAGCATGACTCTATCGAAATAAACCTATGGTTCTATGAAAATTGAAGCTTTTGTTTTTTTTATGACCCAATAACTTAAACCTTGTTTATTTGTCCCATGTTAGCCTTTGAGTTTGATATGCTTGCACTACAGATCTTTTAAAAAGGAATCTGATTATATATTCACTAGTAGCCCATTTGCAGGAAGAATCCTGCAAGCGGCTGCTGCGGCCACGTGCACTGCCACTGCCGCTGCTGCCGCCATTGCAGCCTCTGGTCCTGCACCCGTGCGCCGCTGCTGCCCACCCCACCCGGCCCTGCTCCATTCTGCCCCACCCGGGCTTTCCCTCTGGTAGCCATCTTGCTTTCCGCTTTTCCTCCCTCTTCCATCTAAGTTGTCTTCAGTCTTCACTCCTCCCTCCCTCAGCGTATGCAAATTAACCACCATCTTTGTTGGGTAATTTGCATACTCGCCCTGATTGGCTGGTGGGTGTGGCTTTTGGCTGGTGGGTGTGGCTTGGGCTTAGCGAAGTTGCGGTCAATTTGCATATTACTATTTTATTAGGTAGGATAATAAAGTAAAGTTGAGATTCTGCAGAACTACTTTCAATTAAAATCTGTGTTGATTTAAGAACCCCACATAAGGATATGACCTAAAAATTTTATGATAGGCTATTAAATTATTTTTCAAAAAGATATTTGAAACAATTGAAGTGCTTTCAAAGTTATAAATATTATAGGAAAAGTGGAAAGAGTTATAATATTAAAAATTTAATATTTGGCCATAGAAGTTCACCAAGGTCCCTGACCTAAATAATCTTCTGGCTATATAAATTCCCTATATATTCTTACATTTTACTCATGGGAACCATTTATATTTTTACTGGAGTATGATGAGTTTTATGGTAATGCTAGCTATTTTCTCTATTTTTACTTTTCTTTATCACAGATTAAAATGTGTAATACACATGAATAACTGTTTTTCTTCTGCAAATAACTCTTTCTGCAATAATAAAAACAAAGCCCTGTTAGTAGGCCACCCAGAAACACTGGGTTTTATTTAATTTATGTCACCATTCTCTAAAAGACAAAGAAACTAACTAAAATTTGACATTACAACCAATAATATTATTCTAACTTTGAAATAGAAGTATATAAGTAATTGCAATTAAATATAAGTGGGAAGAAATAGTCAATGTGAGGTAATGATTGTCCAAATAAATTTCTAAAATCTATACATAGCTTATAAAAGAAGTCTAAAATATAAGAAATAAGAAAGGTTTATACTAAAATGATAGAAAATATCCTATCTAATGAAAGGTAATATGCAAATTAACTGTCACTCCATGACAAAGTGGCGGCGCCCATAGCCACAAATACGGTGGTGCCCATAGCACAAAAATGGCAGCGTCAGCCGGAGCTACCAAGTTAGTGGAGCAGGCGGGAGGCTTAGCTTCCTTCATCGCCGGGCAATGAAGGAAGCCAAGCCTCCTGCATGTCCAGGCTGGCCGCTGAGGGAGACATGCAGGGAGTGCAGTGGGGAGACATGCGGGGAGTGAGCGAGGTTCCCTGTCTGGGGGTTCCAAATCCGCCATTCGTTTTTTTCACCACTGATTCCCCTCCTCGCAGGTATCCTCCACGCAAAAGCCGTTCCGTGCAAGTATGTCATGTCCTAATGGGTGAATCCTAAACCGAATGAGTGTCACATCTGGGCAACCTAACTCCCATTAGAAAAAGGACCTGGGAGGAGGGATTTGGGAATCACAAAGCCATCGTGATCTGCTCGGTCTCCAGAACTGCTGTCAAACACAGGCAGTCTGTGACCCTCCCAAACACCACCTGAGCTAAACCTGAGAACCAAGATATTTTCAAGGCCCAAAGTTGCCAGGGGTTAAGGGGCAGGGGAGCAAATCAAGCAGAACAGCCAACTCAACCAAAGATGCAAGAGCCTAAGATAACGCAGAGAAATGTCCTGGCCACTGATGCTCTCCCGCAGACGTGGTGCCCACACCCAGCTGGGGGAGGGGGTGTGTACGTGCAGAATTTAAGTCCACCAGCAGGAGGGAAAGTGAAGCATGCCTAAGCATTTTTTGTACATGTCCCACAGTCAAGAAGCAGAGTCAGAATCAAGAAGCGAAGTCTTACCTCAGCGCTGGGGTGTTTAAAAGTATCTAAAAATAGCATTTCCATCGCCAAGTCCACTGCCATGCTTGCCACAAATGGGAGGCATGCAGAGAACTTTCAGGGTAGCCCTATAATCTCGGGGCAACAGCGGCTCTGGAGAGGGAGAGACTGCAGCACTTCCGGTGTCCAAAGAGCTAACGCCACAAACCTTGGGCTATCCGGAAGCTCGGTGCTGCTGGAAGTTGCTGGCCCTGCCTTCTCCAGCATGGTGGAAAAAGGCTAAGAGAGGAGAAATGGATACAGTGGCTCCAGTGGTCCAAATCCTGTCATTGTCTCCGTTACCTAGCCTCTGTGCCCTCCAGGACAGCCTCAGTACCAGTGCAGAGGAGGCTTTGGAGAGGGTAGTGGTGAGGAGAATGCTTCTGACTCTGGATACCCAGTGAAACCGCTGTCAAGAGCCTTTCTAGGGCTGGCAGGAAAATGCAGCAATGAGGGAAGAATAATGTCTCAAAACGAAGAGGTTGTTTTTTTTTATCTCATCAGCAAAATGTGAATATTACCTAATCCACAGACTCTGCGAGAATTAATTGAAATAAAATTCCAGAAATTGTATAACAGCCAGGCTGAAGTGGAGAGGTTGGTTGAGCGTGAGCGTGGTCCTGTGCACGGAAAGGTTGCAGGATCGATTCCAGGTCAGGGAACATACCTGGCACATACATGGGTTTCAAGTTGGATCCCTGGTCAGGGCTCCTAAGGAAGGCAATTGAAGGGATGTTTCTTACATTAATGTTTCTCTCTCTCCCTCTCCCCTCCACTCTCTCTAAAAATCAATGGAAAAATGAATTAATGCCATATCTACAAATGTGGATAATCTAAAAAGAAAAAAAAAAGAAGTGGCGTGGGGGCTAACCAGTTTGGCTCAGTGGATAGAGCATTGGCCTGTGGATTCCGGTCAAGGGCATGTACCTTGGTTGCGGGCACATCCCCATTTGTGGGTGTGCAGGAGGCAGCTGATTGATGTTTCTCTCTCATCGATGTTTCTAACTCTTTATTCCTCTCCCTTCCTCTCCATGAAAAAAATCAATAAGATATATTTAGAAAAAAACAAACAAACAGGGTAAAAGAGGTTGAATATGTACTGTATAATTTAAAGTGTGTAAAATAATATAACTTTTTAAGGGCATATATGTTATCTATACTAATAAAAGGGTAATATGCTAATTAGACTAGACATCTTTCAGACATCCATCCGGCTAGCCTTCCGGATAAAGCCACGGTGGTGGGGATCGAGGCAGAGACCATTAGGGGCAATCAGGCCGGCAGGGGAGGGCACTTAAGGGCGACCAGGTTGGCAGGGGAGCATTTACGCATTGATCAGGCTGTCAGGGGAGTGGTTAGGGGGTGATCAGGCTGGCAGGCAGGCAAGCAATTGGGAGCCAGTAGTCCTGGATTGTGAGAGGAATGTCCCCCGAGGGGTCCCAGATTGGAGAGGGTTCAGGTTGGTCTGAGGGACACCCCCACCCCCGTGCATGAATTTTGTGCACCAGGCCTCTAGTATATCATATAATATGATTTTTAATCAAATAATAACAATAAAAAACTAAATATAAAAAATAAGATACTTAAGTATAAAAATTGGTATACCAGTAAGATAGAAATGTTAAATGCTTATGCACCTGATAAACACTTTAAAATGTAGAAAACAAAAATCAACAGAAGTAAAAGGAGAATAAAAGCATGGTGGAGCATGTTAATATATCTCTCAGCACATGACTGAACAAAAAAATGAATTTGTAAAGATGATGATAATTTGACCAATATGATAAACAAACTTGTCCTCAGTGATATATAGAGAATCCTGCACTTATTTCCCATAATCGATAAATGTGCATCATATAGGAAGACTCAACAAATTTCAAAGAATTGAAATGATGTAGAATGTGTTTCCTTACAATAGCAGAATCCAGCTTGAAATCAATGCAAAAAATGAAACTTATAATATGATAAATATAAAATACTGAATTTTTTGCTAAATATGGCATATATGTCTCATTAACTCATTGGTCAGAGAATTCAAAATAAAAAATTTAAAAAAATTGAATTCAATGATATTTATATACTAAACATTGTAACTCCCTAGTTATAGTCCTCTTAGAGAAAATTTATGGCATTAATCTATATAGTTGAAAAAATATTCTAAAATTTGATTATCTGAGCACTTATTTCAAGAAGCTAGGAAATAGAAGAATAAATAAAACCTGGGATATATAGAAAGGAGGAAATAATGAAACTAATAGCAAAAATTAATAGAGTAGAAATACTTAATATAGAGTATAAACAAATCTGAAAGTTGATGTAAAAATATTGATAATTCTCTGGTGGGTTGATAAACAAGTGAGATGCTGTAAATACATTAAAAAATAAAATAATTTAAACACAATTTATGCTGATTAATTTAAACTGTAGATGCAATAGAGAAATTCCTAGGAAAACACACTTTAACCAAGTTGACACAAGAAATAAAAAATGCAAATACTGTAATTTCACATTATAGCAATGGAATCTTCAATTAAAAATATTCTCACAAAGAAAACTCTAGTGAACACTATAATTATTTAAGGAATTATACCAACTATTAAAATTCCTAAAAGTCAGTTAAAAAGAAGAAGGACTTTCCAAGTTATTTTATAAGTGGTAGTAGTTTTCTATTGCTGTGTAACAAATTACCACAAACTTTCAGGCTTAAAGCAGTACACTTATTATCTATCTGTGGACCAGGAATCTGGGAATAGCTTAGTTGGGTCCTCTACTTAGGGTTTAACTGACTGCAATCAAGGTGTAGGCTAGGCTATGTGCATGTGTAAGTATATACACATATTATATACACATATGTATGTAATGTGGAAATGACATCCAGTTGCCTTTACCATAATCTGTTTAGTTAGAAGCAGATCACATGAACATGGAGAACACCTCTGTCTGACACATGCAGCCAGAAAAAAAATTATTTTTGATTAATCCTCACCCAAGGACATTTTTTCTATTAATTTTTTTTTTTTTTTAAGAGAGAGTGGAAGGGAAGGAGTGGGAAAGAGAGAAACATTGATGTGAGATACATCAATTGGTTGCCTCCCTCATGCGCCCTTATTGGGGCCTGGAGCCCAGGTATGTGCCTTTGACCAGGAATCAAACCTGCAACCCTTTTGTGTGCTCTGGCTGAAGATCTGAACACTGAGAAATCACCAGCCAGGGCGAGGCCAGAATAATTTTAAATTAAATTTAAATAATTTAAAAATGTAAAATTAAAATTTTGAAAGTATTATTTTAATGTTTGTAATTCAATGAATATAATTCACCATCTTAATTAAGAGGGACAAGTCATATGATCATCACATAGATGCAGACAAAATATAGATAAAAATTTGGCATTTATAATGACATACTTTTATATTATACTAGAGGCCCTAATGCACGAGATTCGTGCAAAAATAGGCCTTCCTTCCCCTGGCTGTTGGCACCAGCTTCCCTCTGGCACCCGGGATGCAGGCTTCCCTCCGACCCTGGCTTCATCCAGAAGGATGTCCGGAATGACATCTGGTCTAATTAACATATTACCCTTTTATTATTATAGATACAAATGGCCCGGTGCACAAAAATTCATACACATTAAAAGGGAATTAATTAGAGGAAATATTTTAATATTGCTAGTTGCACTTTCTCTATAATAGAAGTGTCAGAGATGAAGAAAATTAGTAAAATGTATATGAAAATCTCCCTCCTGTCAGAGTCCAGGGCCTGCTGCACCCACCCACACACGCCTTGAAATCGTGTGAGACCCAGACCAGGCCAGTCCTACCCCTGTCAAGTCCCACGGGGTGGGGGTTGCAGCATCAGATCCCCTGTCAAGCCCTGCTGGGCAGGGGGCACGGCCTCAGGTCCCCCAGCCCTGGCGCAAGGGCGTGAGGGTGGGAGGGCATGAGGGCACTACGATCATTTGCATATTAACTCTATTATAAAGGATTGGTCATATAATGATTAAAATTATGTAGTGATTTAGTATCATTAGCTATTGACACAATAATTATTTTTAATGATATTTCTACATTCAAGAAATAGAAGTAAAGTTCCTTATTAATTAATTGATTTCATTATTTTATCTAAATATTTATTAAGTAACATTTGCCAGGAACTCAGTTGTTTTCCCCATTCATATGAACTCATGAGGATCTCTTCCTTTAAAATATTGGCAGCTCTCCATACGCATTCATTATACAGAGAAGACTACTTTATACTTATTAAGTTATTTATACATCAAAGTACTTATACATCAAAAGTACTCAAAATGTACTCTACACTTATCAAATGTATATCTATATTTATTCATATTTAATAATAAATATTTTTTCTCTCACTCTTCTTTCCTTCCTTTTTATTTAACCAAACATAATAACTCTTTCAGATCTTTCCATATTTAACAGATAGAGTTGTATCTAATTTTCAAAATTTATCTAATTAGTCCCTCATAATAGCTAAACTATATACACTTATTTTTTGGCCAACCATACTAATTCAACAAAATGAAAAATCTTTAAGGAAATGTGACTTTCATCCTAGTTTGAATTTTTTAAAAGTGAAAAGAAGTTAGATTATTATAAGTAAATTATATAATACTAGAGGCCTGGTGCACGAAATTCATGCACGGAGGTTGTGTCCCACAGCCCAGCCTGCACCCTCTCCAATCTGAGACCCCTCTCACAATCCAGGACTGCTGGCTCCCAACTGCTCTTCTGCCTGCCTTCCTGATTGCCCTTTACTGCTTCTGCCTGCAAGCCTGATCACCGCTAAGCACTACCCTGCCAGCCTGATTGATGCCTAACTGCTCCCCTGCCAGCCTGATTGCCCCTAACTTCCCTCCCCTACAGGCCTGGGTCCCCCCCAACTGCCCTTCACTGCAGGCCCAGTCGCCCCCAACTTCCCTTCTCTGCCGGCCTGGTCACCCCTAACTGCCCTCCCCTACAGGCTTGATCACCCCCAACTGCTCTCCCCTGCAGGCCTTGTACCCCCCAACTGCTCACCCCTGCAGGCCTGGGTCCCCCCCAACTGCCCTTCCCTGCAAGCCCGGTTGCCCCAACTTCCCTCCTCTGCCAGCCTGGTCACCCCTGCAAGCTTGATCGCCCTCAACTTCCCTCCCCTGCAGGCCTGATCCCTCCCAACTGCTCTCCCCTGCAGGCCTGGGGCCCTCCCAACTGCCCTTCCCTGCAAGCCCGGTTGCCCCCAACTTCCCTCCTCTGCCAGCCTGGTCACCCCTAACTGCCCTCCCCTGCAAGCTTGATCGCCCCCAACTTCCCTCCCTTGCAGGCCTGGTCCCTCCCAACTGCCCTCCCCTGCTGGCCATCTTGTAATGGTCATCTTGTGTCCACATTGGGGCAGCCATCTTTGACCACATGGGGGCAGCCATCTTGTGTGTTGGAGTGATGTCAATTTGCATATTACTTTTATTAGATAGGATAGAGGCCTGGTGTATGGGTAGGGGCCAGCTGGTTTGCCCTGAAGGGTGTCCTGGATCAGGGTTGGGGTTCCCTTGGGTTGTAAGATGGCCTGGGCGAGGGGCCTGTGGTGGTTTGCAGGCCGGCCACACCCCCGGTGACCCAAGCGGAGGCCCTGGTATCTGGGATTTATTTATCTTCTATAATTGAAACTTTGTAGCCTTGAGCGGAGGCCAGGGCAGGCGGGGGGGGGGGGGGGGGGGGGCGCGCTGGGAAGCTTGGCTTCCTCCATTGCTGGCGAAACCCAAGCCTCCTGCTTGCTCCGTGGCTGCAGCCATCTTTGTTTGGTTAATTTGCATACTCCCTCCTGATTGGCTGGTGGGTGTGGCTTGTGGGTGTAACAGAGGTACGATCAATTTGCATGTTTCTCTTTTATTAGTGTAGATACTTCCCTGATATTAGGAGTATGGAAATTTTTGAAAAAATTAATGTATTTATATATTATATACTTTTAAAATTATTATGGAAATGTATAAAAATTGTTATGCTCATTATATAGAAAAATAACCAGCTCCAGAATTAAGATTTAAAAACTAATATTTTTTTTTTATTTTGCTACTCTGTGCAGAACTTTAATTCTAAAAACAAATCACCAAAATGCATACATTATTACTAATAATTAGTCAAGAATTTATGTTAGTATAGTTTTAAAATATTGGTAAATGTCTGGAACCTGTTTCTTGTAATTTTGTTTTGTATATCTCATGCTTTTTAATATTAGGACTTAATATCTCTCATCCTAAAAGTTTTTTTTTTTAGATATAAAAATAGCCTTTACTTGGTAAGCTACAGTACAGTTGATATCCTGGATCATATGCTAAGATGCCCTTCCTTCCTTCCTTTCTTTTGTCCTTCTTTCCACCCTTCCTTCCTTCCACTCTCCCTTCCTTCCTCTCTCCTTCCTTTTCCCTTTAAAATTCTTATGGACCAATTTCTTTTGAAGCACTAATAAACTCTTTTGATTGGCTTATACAGCCATCCTGATTGCTTATAAAAACTAGATGATGTTGGATGTCATAAGAAACACAGGAAAAATGCCATGTTCTAGCCCTTAAGAAATATAATTCTAAATTTGTCAAGGCATTATGTGCACATATTTTAATGCTATTAAAAAATTTTAAGTATGTATTTGGATATAAAGGATTTCCATTTTCAAGATGTAGTAAGAAAGATTGCAGCAGATACTTGAAAAGAAGTTTCACTAATATTAATGTTGAAGATTTTCTAAGGATTCAAAATGTACTGTATTTCTAAACTATAAAAATACAGGTTTTGCTAGGTATGAAGGTTTTTATTTAGATATCATATCAAGCAGGGTATCCATAGCTAGTCATTAACTATCCTCTTTGCTGTCAAGGTTGGAGTTATAGGAATGGCTGAGAGGACTGCTTTCCTTCCTTTTCACTTCTTAAGATGCTTTTGCCTCTGGCAAGTGTAGTGAGTTAAATGGTGTCCACCCCAAATTCATGTTTATCCAGAATCTTGGAATGTGACCTTATTTGAAAATACAGTCTCTATAAATAAAATGCTCATCCTATCAGAGAACTCTATAATCTTTACACTCCAAATAAAAGACTGGCAGTTTTATATTTAATTTTTTGGAACATTGGATTTTTTTCTCAACAGCTCATATAATACAAAGTGTCATTGCCTTGTGCCTTCCTTTTCCCTTTCTATTGTTTTCTCATATTTTATCATTGATACCTATTTATATTTACAGATGTTTCTGTTCATTTTCTTTTCTTCCTCACTTGTACTCTTCATTCTTCAGGTGATTTTATTATTTTTCTCCATTCCTTAAATACTTCGCTTGAGTACTTGCTAACTTCCTTTGAGTACATGCCATGACAAAGTTAAATCACTATGTTCTTAAGTGATCACACTGAGTGTGTGGTGTGTATACACACACACACATATGTTACTAAGTGTTTTCTTTTATGTTTAGAAATTTATTCTGTATATATCTATATCTATTATCATATCCTACTGGAAAAAAATGAAAGTAATAAAATAAGCCATTGAAGTTATACACATTTGGTGTGAAGAAACAATGGGGAACTATTATTAAGAGTGGAAGACAAGGTCAAGGAGGCTCTCTCTGAGGAAGTGACTTCAAAAAGATAAGCCATTTGGAGAGGAGATGACAAATAATTTAGGCAAATGTCATAATACGAGGAGTGTAGTGAGTGAAATGGTGTGCACCCCAAATTCATGTTTATCCAGAATCTTGGAATGTGACCTTATTTGAAAATACAGTCTCTATAGATATAATTCATTTAAGATCTTGAGATCAAATCATCCTGGATTTGGGCTTTAAATCCAATGACCAAATGTCTTCATAAGAACAGCGTAGGACAGGAGAGATATTCAGAGGAGAACGCAATGTGAAAATGGAGACATATTGGAGTCACTCACTTACATGCCAAACAGTACCAAAGATTGCTAAGGACCACCAGAGGCTGGGGGAGACACATGGAACAGGTTCTCTCTCAGAGTTTCCAGAAAGAACCAAACCTGCCTGACAACTTGGTTTCAGACTTCTGGCCTCCAGAACTGTGAGTTAGTTCATTTCTTTCTGAAAGTTCCATCATTTGAACAACGTGCATTTCTCTGTGTCTGATTCTTCTTTTTTCTTTTTCTGTATCTTGCAATTATGAGTAAATACCAAACATTGTGTGGGGGAAAAACTGAGGTAAATTATTTCATAAATGGTCACTTGTCTTTATCTGGCCATTAATTTAGGGGGTTGAGTTGGTAGTTAGTAGTTGAGTGTGATTTTGGCTTTAAGGACACTTTTAGTGCAACACAAGCTTAAAATTCCTCTATTTTTGAACTGCACCTATGTTGTATTTTGTATGAGTTTTAAAGTACTGGAGGATTTGTCTAAGTGTTCCTGTTCCACCCTGCATGCCTCCTGAAAGGGGTGGGGACTACTCTGTGCTTTCTTGTGCTTCCTCTAGCAATAGACTACTGTCGCTTGTTACTCAGTGCAAGGCTCGTGGTAGGAGTCAGGCGAAGAGGAGACTAGGACTTCACAGTTCTCCTTCTTCAGCTTCCGTCTTAAGCTGGCTCTGTGCACCAAGCCTCAGGGCTTGGCCTTTCTCCATTTTCCTGGCCTTCACCAGTGGATTTGGAGTTTTCTACCTTCCCTCCAAAGTAGCAGCTCTCTGTCTGGAATCAGTGGGTGTTTCCACAAGCCCTTCTCCCACAATAGATCTCTTATTTACATCATTGCAGCGCCCTGGGTTTTCGCTCCTCTCCTAATGGCAGACTTTTTTTTTTTTTTTAACCTATTATGAGTTCTAGTTAGAGGAGGTGGATTTCTATTCCACTCCCACAGACAATCCTCTCAGCCCTTAGTCCCAAGCTGACCTTTGCTTGGGTCTAAGCGGTGAGAGGATTCTCTGTGCCCTCCGTAGTGGCAGCCAACCGTTTTCCTGGGATTTATGGAAGGGTTCCTTCCTCTCTTACAGACAGATGGCATTTCTTATCAAAGCAGGACCAGGTGTTTGATGCTGGAATAATTCTTGCCCTTACCCCAGTGGCAGGTATTTTTTTCTCTTTTCATGCCTGTCCCCACGCAGTAGGTGAGCCCAACTTTCAAAAGAGCTGTAGACGTCCCTTGGTCAAGTAGCTCCCAGGAAGTCTGATCTCATAAAAGCCCACACGAAGCTTTAAGTAATTTGTTAAAATGTGAGCTTATTTCTTACCTGCTTTTATGGCTGCTTTCAGTTGTATCCCATATTGCGAGTGGCCCACGTCCCACGTGGTTCAGGGTTCAGGTTCAGGGTTCGGGTTCGGGCTCTGGAGGAGGCCGCGTGCAAATGAAAGAGACAAGACAAGAAATAATAATTTGAAAATTGGGGACCAGGCGGAAGCCCAAGGAAGGACTCTGCCTTGCTCGGGCCTTGCCATCCCTTTTATTCAGGTTTGGGATCTACCCATAGCCCTTAGGCAGGCAATTCCAGTAACAGCTCGGTGATAGCCTATCAGCAAGGATTTACATAAGACTAAAAGGTGGAAGTTGCTTCAGCTCCCTTTGTCTCAACTAGACAGAGGGTATGTATGGCTCTGACCTTCCCAGAGCTCAAGGTCTCCAGCCTTCTGGGTTCCTTGTCCACACCTCTCTGCTAGCGAAGACAATGGGCGGCTTCCCACACCACGTCTTGCCAATAATTAAACAGATTGTGTACCCTGTCTTTCCTCAGATGGGCTTGTCACCTTGGAAACTTGGGTCGTCTGGATATCTTGCATCTTCAGCTCTCTGACTATTAAATAAAAATTTATGTTGTTTAGATTACCTGGTTCTCTTTCATTGTTAGCATGGGAACAATGATCTCTCAACATGTTCTATATCCTAAGTGTTGAAATAGCACTGCTCATGTAATTTATTTTTTCCAGTCTGCTCACCTAACTTATTTTTTTCCCAGTATTACATAAAAGAAGAATATATTCTTATTTTGGTTGGTTACTAGATGAACTCTTTGGCTTGTGCTGAGAGGTGATATGAACCAAATAATGTAAAATTTTGAATATTAGCATGGGCTTCAGGTAGGTGAGATGCAAATTCTGAGACTTGAGGGAACATAGAATGTTGAAGAAATAGCAGACTCAGTCTTCCCTCTTCATGCTCAGGAAATTATATCCTTGAAAGAAATGGTGGATAAAAAGCACTATCATCATTTCTTCTTACTGTAATTTTATTTCCTTCTTTCTGTGTGCTTCTAGTTTCCCTGTTTCCAAAGAACAACTGTCCCAGACAAGCTTATCTTCCTACTATCTTTTATTCTGTTTTTACTTATAAATAGGATGCATTTTCCTATTTAGATTTTAGCACTGCATTTTGAAAACCTCTATATTTTCAGTGACTGTGTTGCTACCAAAACTTATTTGTACATTTGGCATTTAACAAATAAATACTAACTGTAACCCAATAAGTGAAATGGCATGATCAATAAAGATAAAATTTAAGTGACATAGCACTTTCAGTAATCATTTGATCATTTACGATATGCTGATGCTATCATGTCATCAAATATAGAACAAAACTGCTTTCTGCTATGATTTTTAAATAAAGAGCACCACCTTGTGGGAATACATGTTTGTATGAAATAGAAGACTGGAATCTTAAAGGAATAATAATTCATTTTAAAATACTTTTAATTTATACTATATCAAATTATTAGTGTAGATGGAAAACATCATACCTTTTCCTAAGAAAGATTCAAAACAGGAATATAGAATTATAATTTTTATTGTCTAATCATGTTAGTTTTTTTCTTATTTTATGAAACAATAAAAATTCCCTATAAAATTGTAATTTTTAATTATTACTTTTATATAAACATTATGTTAAAAATAATTTTTGGTATAGAACAATAATTAGCATTTTAATAAATTATTACTATTACCTATTTTTAAAAAAATAGCCTTTCTTAACCTGCATGCTTATAAGTATTACCAATGGATGCAAGACACTACTGGGGGGGCGGGGGGCAGAGGGTGAGGGCATGTGCTGAGGGGTAGGGGAGGCTAGAGGAAGGTCAATGGGGAAAAAAAGAGGAGACATATGTACTACTATTTGTAATACTTTAAACAATAAAATAAAATTTTAAGAAATGGAAACCAAAACTGCGGGTGTATTTAGTGTGTCCACCTACTTATGTATGACCAATGGTAGGCTAAATATATTCATAGAAACATCATTCCTATTTGTCTGACTAGTTTTTGATCAATTGTCAGACATTAGAATATAGCAATGCTTCATTGTCTTATACTGGGGAATAAATTATTTATCAAAAGTAAATTTTGTTATCATAATAAAACAATGCACAACATATACTATTGTCTGCTTAAAGAAAATACTCACTTTTTTCTAGAGTATTATGTTTTAAACAGCAGGTAATAAATGCATCAGGTGTTTCACGGAATTTAATGTGAAAAAAAATCTTAACATCTTTATGGTTAAATGGTTTCTATTTCTTTTTAAAGTTCCTTATTTTACATTGTTTCATCTGAACTAACTTTTAAAGGTTGGACTAAAGTTTGCTGATATTCCTCTTACACTGGGGAGCCCAGAGCTAGAAAGTAGTCCTCCTCCCAAATATAAGAAAAATGTAGGTTTCTTCATCTTGCAAAATTAAACACCGTAGTTATATTTTGGAATGCTAAATTACCATACTACTTTTCAATAACAAATTGTATCATGGTTCTATATTGAAATTAAAGAAAAAATATGTTTATGTTGTTTGCTTTTGTAATTGTTTATTGTTTAAAGATGGAATTTTCTTGAGCCAGATTTCCCCCAGATTCTTCTAATGTGTTCGAGTTGGGCAATTACCTCCAATGAGGTTAAGCAATCTGGCTTTGATTCTTCCAGTTTGTTGCAATCTTTATGTATCCAGATTCTGTTCTTTGTTTCTTGTTTCTCTAAGTTTAAGTGATAAATATAATTTATAAATGTACCTTTGCATCGTCATACACAACAGTGAATTATAAAGGGTAAGTAACAAATTTGAAGTTTTGCTTCCGGTAACCCTACACTCAGGTGACTCCCAACCAGTCATTCCTTCTTATAGAAACCGCCTCACAAGACACCATACAGCCTTCATGTCCTTATCTTTCCTCCAAGAGCCTCAGCTCAGGTAATTATACCCACCAGGATTATTGGGCTTTAGCAATATTTATCTCTTTATTCTTATAACTAAATATAATTCAAATGAACCTTGTACTTATGGCTGTGTTCATGAATAATTTATTGCATCTAATAAAAGTATGACTCCAAAGAACTAAAGATGACAGATTTATTGGACTTTGCATGATTTTCAGAAATCATACAGGATAACTAATAGAAGCCTTAGGACAGGAACCTGGGCATGTATTTTGTCATTGAGGGATCTTTGATGTTTATATTTCAGTTTTTAGATTGATATCTTCCATATGGTATATTTATTGGAAACCTGTCCAGAGAGATGACATGTGGAAATAAAGTATTTGAATAAATTTAAAATCAATAATTTATTTGCTTTTTTAGCCAATCTGAATAGAGTGCTGAATGATAGCATGCTGTTTTTTTATAGTGACATTTTAAATAATTTGGGTATGTGTGTTTCAAGAATCAAGTAAACAAATGTATATAAAGTCTTTGTACAGTGTCTGGCACATATAAGGAGCTGAATATGTTTGCAGTTATTATTAACATCATCATTGCAAGATTCCCAGGAAAGTCTTGTAGAAAATAGAAGGATCAGAAGGCTATAACTATGAAGTTTCTTTTTTTTTTTTCCAATCCTCACCAGGGGATATGTTTTCTTTCATTAATTTTAGAGAGAGAAGAAGGGAGAAAAAGATGGTGAGAAAGAGAAACATCAATGTAAGAAACATTGATCTGTTGCCTCCTGCACATGCCCTGACCAAGGTTCGAACCCACAACCTAGGTATGTGCCTTGACCAGGGATGGAACCCATGACCCTTCGCTGCATGGAATGAGGCTCTAACCAACTGAGACACACTAGCTGGCTAGAGAAATCTATATAAATTCTTATATAATTCTACATAGAAATTATAAATTACTAGGGGCCCAGTGCACGAATTCGTGCGCCTTGAAAGGAACTGTGGGCCATGAGTCTGTGGTGGGCACAGGGGTGGGTCTTGGCCCATCCTCTGAGCCCCTGCCCAGCCCCTCCTGCTGCAGCCCCTGGTCCCCTGTCTTCCGGCAGCCCCGCTCCTGCTGCTGCCAATCCCATGCACTGATGGCGCCAGCCCTGCTTGCACCTGCTGCTGGCGAGGAGCTATTGGGGCTGGCACCAGTAGTGGGTGTGAGCAGGGCTAGCGCCGTCAGCGGGTGTGAGCAGTGACTGCTGCCCTATCACCCCTCAGAAGCAGGGGGAGGTGGAGAAGCCCTCGGGGGGCAATCGGGGCCAGCAGCTGCTGCTCTCACCCATTGACAGCACCAAGTGATTGGGACTGGCACTGGGCGCTGGCAGTGGGTACGAGCGGCGGCTCCAGTGCCGGCTGTGGGTGCGAGCAGGGCCGGCGCCAGCAGTGGGTGTGAGTGGGGCCATCGCTGGCAGTGGGTACGAACGGCGGCTGCCAGCCCTGATCACCCCTCAGGAGCAGGGGGAGGTGGGGAAGCCCTGAGAGGCGTTTGGGGCCAGCAGCCACTGCTCACACCTGCTGATGGCGCTGAGTGATTGGGGCTGGCAGTGGGTGCAAGCGGTGGCTCCAGCAGTGGGTGCCAGCAGTGGGTGCAAGTGCCGGGCAGGACCACAGTGCACGGGAGCAAAGAATTTTCAGTAACCACCAGAGGCTTGCCCTGATGACAGCGACCAGCGCCTCGCCTTGGTCTGGCACCCCCACTCAGCTGCTCCACCATCGCGCCAAATGACGCCCGCCATGTCCAGCGCATGCCTCCTGGTGGTCAGTGCATGTCATAGCGACCAGTTGTTCGGTTGTTCCATTGTTCGATCTATTTGCATATTAGCCTTTTATTATATAGGATAATTATGTATAACTACAGCTCACCTTCTATTTTTCTACCTTTTTGGTTGCATCTTTTTAATTCTTAGTGATATATGCAATTGTCATGTTAGTCTTATAAAATGATTTGTGAATATATATAATGTATGTATGTATATATGTGTGTGTATATATATATATATATATATATATATATATATATATATATAATCTCTAATATTTGAAATAGCAAGCTTAAGGTAACTGCCATAATGTTTTATCAGAAGGTAAAATATGTCAATGAGTTTAATCCATATGACATTATTATAAGAAAATAATACAAAAGTTTGAAATACATTATGCAAGTATAAGATTGGGTGAATAGTAAGTAGACCAGTTTGACTAGAGCAAAGTTTTCATAAGTAAATAGACTACACTTGGATGCATAACAACACCCCTGACACTTAGGGTTTTAAAACAGTAAACATTTATTTAGCTAGACATGAATTCTGTGGGGTGGCAATTTGGGATGAGCTCTACCAGGCAGCTCTGCTGATGTGTGCTCCTAGTATGTTCAGGTGAGCTTGGCGGGGTTTGTTCATACGACTTTGGTCAGTGGCTAGATCAAGGGTGCTGGCTGGTTTAAATGGTTCAGCGGGAATGGTGCATCTCGTGTGACCTCTCATCCTGCAGCAGGCTTGGCCAGGTGGCAGAGGTCTCAAAAGAGAGCACAGGAGTATAAACTGTCTCTTAAGGCTTTAATTCAGAAGTCATACAACTTAATTTCTGGAAAATCCTGTGCTTCACAATAAATCACAAGCCAGCCAGCCAGATTCAAGGACTGGGTAGTTGTACTCCACTTGTTCATGGGTGAATCTGCAAAGAATTGTGGTCACTTTTGTAATCTATCACAACGAGAATTTAGCCATGGAAATGGAAATGGTATACTCTGTGAGATTATAATCAATAGAACCGGGAATCACAGAAATAAATGAAGAAGGGAGAAGAATAAACTTAAATTGTGTGAACTAGGTGACTTAGTTTATGAGAAGCAACATAATTTATGCATTAAGATTTGCAGTAATGATGCCTGGCTGGCATGGTTCAGTGGTTAGAGCATCAGCCTGCACACAGAAGGGTTGCAAGTTCTATCCTTGGCTGGGGTGTGTGCAGGAGGCAACTGATCGATGTGTCTCTCACTTCTTCCCTTCCACTCTCTGTAAAACTCAATGGAAAAAAATATTCTCAGGTGAGACACACACACACACACACACACACACACACACACACGCGATTTGCAGTAATGTTGATCTGGATTAAAAGTCCATTTAATTTTACCACCAATTCCTGTCTCCAAAAACTGGTCTTAGGTATGTAATTTTTTTTTCTGTAAGTTCCCATTTGTTTCTTCCTAACAAAACAACAACAAAACAAACAAACAAACAAACAAAAAACCCTGAAAATTATAACAACTACCTATTAGGTTATTGAGAGAATTAAATAAAATCCTGAAAATAAAGTGCATAACTGTATGCATGCTATGGTAAGGGCTCAAAACTGTCAAATAGTTTATTATTTATAGAATTCACATTTTTCTTAGTAGTAGTCTGAATAATATTCTGCTTACAACAAAAATATATCTCAGAAGGAAAACTCATTTGAAAGTAATTCTGTTTTGGACAAGGTTTGATTATATAGCCAATGCAAATATTTGTTGGGGCATTGAAAATTTAAAATTGACTGTTAGGTGAATATCACAGGGAGAGATGTCTATATAGAGATACTGAAAACCATGGGAATGAATGAAATTTAGAGCAAAAATCTGTGCAAGAAAAAGAGCAGGTAGCCAAAACTGATTAATTTGGCATGTTTAATCAAATATGTAAGATAACTAGAGGCCTGGTGCACAAAATTCATACACTTGGGGCAGGGGGGTCCCTCAGCCTGACCTGCGCCCTCTTGCAGTCTGGGGTCCCTCGGGGGATGTCCGACTGGTGACTTAGCAGGCCTAAGCCATCAGTCAGACATCCTTAGCACTGCTGCGGAGGCAGGAGAGGCTCCCGCCACTGCCGCTGCATTCGCCAGCTATGAGTCCAGCTCAGGGCTTCTGGCTGAGTGGCACTCCCCCTGTGGAAGTGCACTGAACCACCAGGGGGCAGCTCCTGCATTGAGCATTTGCCCACTGGTGGTCAGTGTGCATCATAGCGAACAGTTGTTCCGCCGTTCGGTCGATTTGTATATTAGCCTTTTATTATATAGGATATGGCATTTTTGTTATTGTTTGCTTTTCTGGCACTAAATTTTTGCTCATTCTGTTTCCAATCATCATAATCACCAACTGTTAGAATTCTATTCCTTTGTAAAGGCTTGTTTCATACATCCTCTGCTTTCTGTGCTTAATGGTCTCAGCCTGAAGTATGGTGTAGGCAAAAAATAACAGTTTAAGGAATATTTTAATTGAATAAAAAATAGATACAAGAGCCATAATATAAATACAATTCCAAAATTTTATTATAAACCTAATATTATATAAACATTAAATTTAAATAACCATACTAGAGGCTCAGTGCATGAAATTCATGCATAGAGTAGGTGTCCCTCAGCCCAGCCTGCACCCTCTCACAATCCGGGACCCCTGGGGTAGGGTCCCTAGGCCTGGCCAGCGATCAGGTCCTATTGGGGCTTCCCTTCCCCTGGCTGCTGGCAGCTGGCCCCACTTCTGCTGCTGCCACTGCTTGCCATCTATGTGACACTGTCCCCCCCCCCACACACACACCAGTAGTCATCTCCCTCTGTGGGTGACAGGGATGGAGTGCTATCGCTTGGCTAGCCTGGGCCTCCCTCTGCAGGATGATTCCTGGCCGGCCCCGCACACCAACCACAGCATTGCTGGCCAGTGGCCTGGGCCTCTCTCTGTGGGGTGATTGATCACGGGGGCCCCAGATTGATTGCCCCATAGAGGAGGCCCCACCCACACACCGCAGCGCTGCCAGCTGGGTGGCCTGGGCCTCCCTCTGTGGGGCGATTGATTGCGGGGCTCTGTGATCATGGCTTCACAGAGGGAGGCTCCCCCCACCTGCTGCAGTGCTGCCGGCCAGGTAGCCTGGACCTCCCTCTGCAGGGTGATTGATCATGGAGCCCCCCTGACCAATCACATCACACCCGCCTTGGCTGGCCTGGCACCAGTGCATATCATAGCATGGTTGTCCAGAAGATCTTTCAGATGGTCGTTCTGCTGTTTGGTCGTTCGGTCAATTTTCATATTACACCTTTATTATATATATAGGTATATTTATATGTAATCATGTTCACATTCAAGGATCATTAATCATAGCTAAGCTTCCTCTAAACTCAATTATTTAAAAAAACACGACAAAAACTATTAACAATATAAACTTAGCTCTATCAGGTAACTAACATTGATTATAATTAATTACCACTGAGATGGGACACCATAGAATCATCTGGTTCCTTCAAAAGCAACCTGACATTCATTTCTTTTTAATGGTTTACCACAGGACAGAGGATTGCCCATATTATCAGCAATGTGAGCCTCGGTTTTATGATTGAATATTATGAAATTAGTGTGAATTCTTTATGAATTATATAATTTTTCAGTTCTGTTTAGTAGACATTTCCTTAGCATATATTATGTGAAGGATGTTCTTGTTCATCAGTTAAGAAAATTTTTTACAACCGATGTGTGAAACACATATATTTTAACTCTTAGTTTAAGTTAAAAAAACATTTCAGTAGAACATGTTTGACTGCATATTATATCTTATTGCTGACTTAGGAAAACCAAATTTTTCAACTGAGTATAGTCTTTATAAGTGTGGTTAAGGGGAACGTGTGTGGTTCAGTCATGCTGAAGGTGGCAGGGGATGTGGGTGATTGTATTTTATTTTTCCAGCTGCAGGCCATATTTTGATATAGTGGGGATATTTCAAGTCTTGTGAGTGAATGCTCTATTGTAGATTCTATTTTCTTTTTGCCAGAGATGCTCCGAATCTTGTTTTTGTTGCAGGTGGTATTTGGAAATTGGATCCAGGGGAACATGTTTTAATAGGAAAAAAAGTTCGGGACATTTGTACCAGTCAAACATACTCCTACACTACTCATCTGGTAGTTGTTATTGCTTTTGTAGTTATATTTTGTTTCTTCATGAGGCAGATATTGAGTGATGAACAGGATTGTTGGCTTTCATATTTGAAACACTAAGGGCTTTGACAATTCCCTTAGTAACAAGTATTTCCTTGAAAGGAGATAAGAGACGAGCGACAGGAAACTAGAGAAGAAATATGGAAAGGAGTCTCTAAAAAAAACATTAAAGTGGGAAAGGAAATTTAAGGCATAAAAGAGAATACTGGAGTTGCTGTCTCCATTTTACTATATTAGATATGGACCTTTAAGAAATCCTTGTATAGAGACTCAGATTTATAAAATGATTATCATGCTACATAGATCTTATGTGTATAAAATCAACTAAACAAACATTGCTCCAAGATTCATCCATAGTTTACTACTTATCTCTCTACATAAAATCATCCAAACTTGCAACTGCAAATATAGCTATAAAAATGATCTGTCACTATAAAGATAAATTTATCTTTTAATATACAGAAACCTCTACTTATTGTGTTTTCCTGAGTTCTAGATCCACTTTATAACTTGGGTGTCATATAAGCACTTGAAGTACAAATTCAGTGTTACCCTCATTTTTTCTCCTGTATATTATATTTTATTTTATTTATTTTTATTGTTTTATTTTTTATTGAATTTGTTGGGGTGACACTTGGTCAAATACCAAGATAGGTGCTCCAGTTCAGAACTTGAATATCATTCTTAAATCTTCCTTTTCCTGAAACATACTTCCATAGACAACTTGCATCAATTTAATCTCCAATTTCCATCAATTTAATCTTTAAACTACACCTTTGCAACAGCCTGGATAGACCTGGAGAGCATGATGCTAAGTGAAATAAGCCAGTCAGAGAAAGACAAGCACAATATAATTTACTCATATGTAGAATCTCATGAACAAAATGAATTAACAAGCTAAATAGAGACAGAGTCATAGAGAGCAGGCTGACAGCTGCTGGGGTCGGGGCCTGGGGTGGGTGGGAAGATTGAGCAAAAAGAAAAAAAAAAAGAGAGAACTCAAGGATATGGACAACAGTGTAGTGATTGCTGGGTGGAGAGAGGTGGAATAGAGTATAGGGGAGGGCAAATGGGGATGGACTAAGATGTGACTTGGGGTAGTGAACCCACAATACAATATACAGATAATGTGTTGTAGAATTGTGCAACTGAAATCTGTAATTTTATTAATCAGTTTCTTCTAAATAAATTCAATAAAATAGAATAATAAAAAGATGAATAAGTAAAAAATATATACAGGATAAAATGAGAGTTTCAATAAAGTGATCAAAGCTATAAAGGGAACCAAATGGAAATTTTGGAACCAAAATGTATATAAACAAAAATAAAAACTCAATGGCTGAGCTCAATACCAGAATGAAGAAGGCAGAGGAAAGAATCATTGAAGCTGGCGACAAAAATAGCTTTGGGACTTTAAAATAGTAAATATCATCTTGTGTGAAAAAGCCTGAAACATACATGTATGACCTTAATTACATAAAAATGGAAGCTTAGTTATGAAGATACACACAGGGGACTCAGAAGGACACGTCAATCTGTAAAATGCTTGTGATTATGGATGATTTTGTTCTTCGCTTCTTGTGTTTTTCAGTTTCCCATTATATACACATGTTAACTTTAAAAAATAAATGTTATTTTAAAAACCTAAAAAAACAATAGAGATTACCTAATCTGAAAGACAAAGAGTAAATAAACTGTAAAACAAAGTAAACAGTCTCATACACATATGGAACTGAAACAAAATATCTTTTATTTATGTCGAGTCCAAGAAGAAAAGGCGAAAGAGGGTGAACTGGAAAAGTATTCTTAGAAATAGTGGCTGAATTTTTTTCATTTTTGAGCAAATCCCAAATGGGATAAATTTAAGCAAGTCCTCACCAAGACACATCATAGTCAGATTTCTAAAGACAAAGAAAAAAAATCTTAAAAGCAACCAGAGAGAAATGACACATTATCTATAGGAGAAAACCAATCCAAATGACTAGAATTTTATCAAAAACTTTGCAAGTGCAGAAAGAAAAGAACTATCAATACAAACTCTTATATCCAGTGAAAATATCCTTTAAAATGCAAGGGATAATTACTAAATTCTCATTTGAGAGCAAAATAAGAGAATTTGGCACCCAGAGACCTACTCCAAAAGAATGTCAAAAGAAAATTCTCTCAATGGAAAGGAAATGATAAAAGAAGGAAACTTAGAATATCAGGAAGAAAGAAAAAAACAGAAAGATAAAAAAAAAAATAGGCTTTCCTTCTCCTCTTGGGTTTTCAAAATTATGTTTAATGGTTGAAACAAAAGTTATTACACTGTCTAATGTGGTTCTCAAAACTAATTATGATGACAAGCATTGTCTATGAAAATTGTACTATAATGCGCAGCATGTTCCTTCAAGGAAAAATGGTAATCCACTTTTCTTCACAAGAGGGTAATGAAAAATCCTCCAGGGGAAGGAACCATGGAGAATTAATGTGTAAGACATGAGATTGACTCAATTTCATAAAGTTATTAACAGCCTTGCCAGCTCTGGTCAACAGCACAATTACAATTGGACTGGGCCACTTCATTAATTCACCTGAAGGCCAGAAATGTGCCCCCTGCTCTAAAGAATACAGAGCCTAACCATTTATTTTCATCCCACAGAGTAAGCTTACCAAATTAATCCTGGTTTATGAAAAATGGGACTATTCAGTTGTAAGCAGGAACATTCAAAGAAAGAATAAAGGCTCTGGCTTTATCCACAACTTTAAACCTTTGCTATACATTTGTATTGTAAGTTATAAAAAAGATGCCAACCTTCAAATCAACAGTTTTTAGAGAGCAGCTTATGAGAACAAAACTTGCTATTGCAAAGGTTACAGACATTTCTAGAAATAAAAGCATCTCCAACTTTTATTTTGCACCCATATTTGGTGTGACAGGACATATTTCAGCTTTACTGAAATAATAAAATAATAACATTTTGCTTATATTTTGAAGTGAACAGCAGCTTAACACAGACAGTACCATTAAGTAGATTTTTTTACTTCCAAACTTTGCCAGAGTCCAGCATTCTCTCATTTTTGCCTTGTATTTTCCTGAGTTCCTAATAAAAATATAAACAATCTCTCTATTAGCTTTTTCCTACACAAAGGAAAAATAAAATTACCTTAGATATCATCCTGATGAGGGATTATGGCTAATTTTATACTCTCCTATCTTGTTTAATGTTTCCATTTCTCATTATCTTCTTACATTCAATGATATAATTTTTATCTGAATAAATGTGTGATTTCTTTATTTCACTCATAAAATTCTTCTGCCCTGAAATGCTCTATTCCTGTATTTACCATATCCTTCTTTCCTGGCAAGCTCCTTTTTAGCTTTCAAGAATGAATTTAAAAGTCACCACCTCTGGGAAATCCCTGCAAGCATTTTTTTTATTTTTCTGTCCTGGAAAAAACAAACAAACTAGCTAGCTAGCTAGCTAGCTGGCTAACTAACTCAGTGGTTGGCAAACCACGGCTCACAAGCCACATGCGGCTCTTTGGCCCCTTGAGTGTGGCTCTTCCACAAAATACCACGTGCGGGCATGCACATACAGTGCGATTGAAACTTCGTGGCCCATGCGCAGAAGTCGGTTTTCGGCCTGGGCCAGTCAATTTTGAAGAAGTGGCGTTAGAACACTCAAGGGGCCAAAGAGCCGCATGTGGCTCGCTAGCCGCGGTTTGCCAACCACTGAACTAACTAACTAACTAACTAGTCGTGACTACAGGATTACAGCACTGTTTCTCTAACCTGAGTTCCCAGGTAAGCTCCAGAATATCCTGTATCACATTGTATTAGAGTTTTTTACATATCCATCTCCATAAGGCTGTCAGAAACTGAAAGGTGGGGACAATGAGAAATGTATCATCAAATCTGCTGTACCTAACCCAGTACATAGCACATCACTGCAGTGTTTGGTTTATTAAATATTTTAAGGGGAAATAAGCCTTTTCCCATCTAATCATCCTAAGCCATTCTAGAGGTAATTTTTAAAATCTTACATTAAAAACAATCAAACAAAAAACATGAGAGAGAGAGAGAGAGAGAGAGAGAGAGAGAGAGAGAGAGATCCCAGATGTACTCCAAATGTATGAAATTGGAAAGTGTTCTCTTTTCCTATACTAGTAATTCTGTTAAGACAGAAGGGTGATATATTACAAATAGAAACACCCCAAATTTTGAAGTCAGACAAAACACCACATTCATTACTTAAGAGATATGTAATCAGAATACATTTTTCTAACCTCTGCAAGACATAGTTTTTCTCCTTGATACATTAACTATCTCAAAAGAGTTGTCATCCATATAAACTATGATAAACCACGTAAATATATTTAGAGTTCTTCACGCAGTGTAAGGAATCACTACTCTTCCTAGTCAGAAAAAAACCGAGAGTCCAGTTAGGTCTCCAGAACCTCTGAAGATCAGAATGCCAAGAACTTGGATAAAGACCTATTGGTTGTCCAGGGCCCATGTGGCTGGGACCGGAAAGGAAGAATGCAGCAGTTCAGAACAACCAGGGCCATAGAGGCCTGCAGGGCACAGAAATAGGTGTGTCTGTAAAAATGGGACCCACTGACTACATCCTAGCTTGCTTCTCTTTGCCTCAGAGACTAAAAGGAGCTCCATTTGCAGCTTGAATATTTCCTTTCTAATTTCTGTGGCAGGTGAGAATTTAAACTTACTATGTAATTCCTATGATCAGTTAAAGCAAGCCAATGATAAAGCAAGAGAATGAAACAGGCAAAGAAAAGAGCAAAAATGAAATAGCGAAGAATTTCACACCAATGTAGTGTTTTCCTTTCCATCTACCAATTGTATTTTTGCAATGCCTTCATTTGATATTTTTGCATTTTTTACTATCTTATTGCAATATACACTTGAACACTTCCAGATATATGATAATATTTGGGATATATATATATATATACATATATACTAGAGGCCTGGTGCACGAAATTCATGCAAGAGTATGCCTTCCTTTCCCCGGCTGCTGGCACCAGCTTCCCTCTGGCACCCGGGACCCGGGCTTCCCTCTCAGTCCCAGCTTCGTCTGGAAGGTCATCTGGTCTAATTAGCATATTACGCTTTTATTAAAAGCGTAATATGCTAATTAGACTGGACATCCTTCCAGACATCCTTCCGGACAAAGCCGCGGTGGGCCAAGGCCGAGGCAGAGGCAGCAGAGGCCCCCGGCCACCCGGCCACGGCAGGGGCAGCAGGGGCCCCTGGCCGCAGCCACAGCGGGCTGGTGCCGGGGCCAAGGCCCTTGCATGAATTTCATGCATCCAACCTCTAGTTATAGATAGTTACACACACATATAGTGAAATTTATTATAAACACCTACTTTTATACATTTTAATGGTTTACAGTAGTAGAAACCTGTGAACTAAGTGAATATAGTATGTGTCCTTAAGAATGGACACAAATAATATTCACTCAGTACACATTTGACTTGCCCTTGGCTTATCATTACTGATGTTAACAACTAACATGTACTGAGTAGTTATTTTGTGCCAGATAATGTGCCAAGTCACTGAGGCATTATGTTATGCCTCTAAGTCACATTACTAACATATGAGGTAAGTTCTATGATTACTACTATTTTGCACATGAAGGGACTTATTTGGAGATTGTACCTACAACAGGTTAGAGCCAAAACTGGAAGTTAGGTCTGTTGGGAATGAAGGCTTTACTCTTCAACACAATTCTATAAGGCTTACATGCTTAGGAGTCACTGTAAAGCAATATTGGGATGAAAGTGTTCACATAAGCATAAACACTGAATAGTACATGTGTGATAATTATGTTGTAACTTGGTTGGATGGTATCTTCCAAATTTAAGACTAAGCAATTCATGAGCTAGATCTGTATTTATTACCAGAAAAAAGTTGATAAAGAATGAAAACCTTAATTTTGAAATTTGCCTTTTGCCTCAGTATTTTTACAAAACCATTTTATAATTTTACTAGAGGCCCAGTGCATGGATTCGTGCACCGGTGGGATCCTTTGGCCTGGCCTGCAGGGATCAGGCCAAAACCTGCTCTCCGACATCCCCTGAGGGGTCCCAGATTGCAAGAAGGCAGTTCTCAGGTGACACACCCAGGAATTGGGCTCCCTCCTCTCTGGGTCCAGGTGTGTCACCCAAGAACCGCAGCTGCCAAGTCACTACAGCTTGGCAGCTCCTGCATTGAGTGTCTGCCCCCTGGTGGTCAGTGTGCATCATAGCTACTGGTCGAAGCATCTGCCCCCGGTGGTCATTGCGCATCATAGTTAACGGTCAGACAGTCGAATGGTTGGACGGTCGCTTAGGCTTTTATATATATATAGATATCAGATTGTCAATTATTTTCTCTTCATTTTAACACATCATCAGATCTTTGGTTAGGTGGGGTAGAGCATTAGCCAAAGGAACTGATTTTATTTCTGTCAGAGATATGCCCAGAAATGGAATTGCTGAATTTTATGGTAGATCTATATTTAATTTTTTGAGGAATCTCCATACTATTTTCCATAGTGTCTGGACCAATTTACATTCCCACCAGCAGTGCACAAGAGTTCCCTTTATTTCCACATCCATGTCAACACATCTCTTGTCTTTTTTATAATAGCCATTCTAACAGGTATGAGTTGTATCTCATTGTGATTTTAAATTGCAATTTCCTAATAGTTAATCATCATTTTCCTGATGGTTAGTCATGTTAAATACTTTTCTATGTTGGCCATGTAGATATCTTCTTTGGAAAAAAAATGTCTATTCAGGTCCTTCACCCATTTTTAAATTGGATTATTATTATTATTATTATTATTATTATTATTATTACTATTGAGTTGTAAGTATCCCTCACTATCTACCCCAGGGAAGTGGAGCCCATGTGTCCTGTAGGAGCCACACAAATACTGCATTTTTAGGCTCTCGTGTGACTGCGCAGTGGATGTATTCCTGGACCTGGCAAGTCTGATGTACCCAACCAGGGTTGGAATTGAAAGGTGATCAAATTAGCATCTGCAATTGGGGAATTAAACATATAATTATATATTTTCTACTATTGTAACAAATTACCACAAATTTGGTAAGTTAAAACATTAAAAAGATATTATTATCTTACTTTTCTAGACATCAAAAGTCTGAAATTGGTCTCACTGAGCTAAAATCAAGGTGTCAGCCAGTCTGTATTCCTTTCTGGAAGTTCTAAGGAAGAATATTTTTTTTTTTTCTTTCTAGTGTTTAGAGTCCACCTGCATTCCTTGGCTCACAGCCCCTTTCTCCATCTCCAAGCCAACAGTGTTCAAATCACTCTCACACCCTTGCACTCCAACTCCCTCTTTTAAGGACGTATGTGATTGCATTTTGGACTACTGAATGACCCAGAATAAGCTTTCCATTTCAAGATTCTTAAATTAATCATATCTGTAAAGCCCTTTTGTCACGTGAGGCAACATATTCACCCATTTCAGTCACTGAGATATGGACATTTTGGGGCAGCCATTATCCAGCCTATCACAAGAATCCTTTCTGGTGGCTCACCAGAAGCAGCAATATTTATTCTGTAGGAGCAACAGTGACCTAGATCCTAGAGAGGACATCTGGAGCCCAGTGGAAACTGTCCATTTAGTGGCATTCCATGTTCTGTGACAGCAGTGTCCTCATCTGATGGTTCCGGGAGTGGAAGTTTAATGTTTGGTGTGATCCCAGTTACTCCCAAACCTTCTCTTTGTATTTTTCAGGTGGCAGGTGCCTCCGATTTTTGGTGGTTCTATGAGCTATTAAGTCCCCTTTTTATATTCTTTTTTGTTGCTTAAGTTAATGAGAACCCTGACTGTATGGCAGAGAGGGATGAATGCAGACCATATAGAGGGAATAGATGAAATACATGATGCGAGGTCCAGGCAAAAATAACAACAACAGAAACACCAAAAAACAAAACAAAACAACAACAACAACAAAAACAACAGTTTCCAGCTGTTGAAAAAAATAATCATTGACTTATTGAATAAATGTAGTGACTAACTAGTTATTTTTAATGTTAAAGACTTTTCATCTATAACATACAGGGTGGGGCAGAAGTAGGTTTACAGTTGTGAGTATGCGAAAGTTTATTCTTGAATTATTTATTAATTATTGTATTATTTTCCATATCAAAAACTGTAAACCTACTTTTGCACAACCCTGTATTTTATATGACTCCTATATTTTAAGTGGCTATCTAGCTAAATCAGACTGTCAAAGCTCACCCAAATCAATGTAAAATTTATTAATGTAATCACTACAGTATAAAATAAAAAATATATATATCCTCAGATCTATGATACATAAACATTTACAAAGCTTGCATGATCTAATTTGTTATTGTGATGGTGACTACAGAGCTTGCTTTACCTTTCTTCTTGGCATATATCCCTCTGGAAGAGGTAGAAAGGTCAACTAATTTAGTCTACCCAGGGGAGCTTACTCAGCAGCTCTCTGCTTGTGGTCGTTTTCTTCCATTCTGTTGGCTCTGGGTCCCCCTCCCTCCTTGCTATTCTTACACTGAAAACAACAGAAGACTACGAACATCATGTGTCACTCTGTCCCTGTGCTCTAAAAAGAACTACTTCTGAAACTTGCAAATGTGACGAGGAAGCAGAACTTCAAAAACAGAGGACTTAAGTAGATCTTTTGATTTACATTCTAGAAATCAGGTACAGAAAGTAAAAATAAGAATGGAACAATTAATTGTTAGTTCTTACCAATAGGACACATCTAAAATGGATACTAAGATCACCTGGCTCAAACTTCTCATTTTACAAATGAGGAAAGCGAGGCCTACAAAACTTAAATAGCTCAGGGTCAATAACTTTAACAGCTGAGTTGTATGATTGTATTTGTTTTATTTCTTAAACAATCTTTGAAAATAAAAGAGCTTAGTTTACTAAGTATGTTAGGTAACCAAAAAGAAAGCCACTTCTAATACTAATATTAGTTCTTTTCTAATACTCAATATTAATATTACATCCTAAAATTTCTCTTTATGCTAAAAATTATATTAAAGGGAGCTCTAGAACTTCATTTTTTAAAAAATTAAATCATTATGTTGGTTTTATGGGTCAATGAATGTCCATGGCCTAAAACTTAATAAATAACCATAGTGAGCCTACATTCTCTTTTTATAGTATTTCTTTAATAATTATATTGGAATCAATATTGAATTTTCAGAAATAAAGGTTTTGCTTACAATTCACATTGAACACTAGTCATGAGGATTTCACATTGAAATATTAAAAAGTGAATGTTAAAATATTAATAAACCCTGAAAGGATTTACTAATAGAAAAATAAAAAGAAACATTGTCATTTTGTTATTAGTAGCATTAGATATGGCCACAAGAGGGCAATATATGAAAATAATTGAAATTCCAAGGAAAACTTTAAAGGATTTAATATGTGGATGTTATATGGTATCTTTGATCATTAATTTAGCATTATTGTCAGAATAGATAAAGGGGTCCATTTTCACTACATAGTATTTAATATTTTTCTAAACTTAGACAAATTAAGCTCTAAATTTTCTGTAGGTTATGATGCTGACAGCTATTAGTAGATACATCCCATGTGTGACACAGGAATACGATTACTTGTTTGTAGTAACAATATTTTGAAAAACAATCATAATGTCAATACTGTCCTAGGATAGTGACAGTCTTTCAATGATCAAAATGACCCATTTTTAAAGACTGTCATGAAGCTTAATGACCCTTGCCTAATCACTGATAATGCCAATTACCTGCTTTCAAGCACATGACATAAGACTGAAGGGCAAAAAGGAACCCTTATAAATTAAGATCTCTTCTAATAGATAAAACTAGATTGATTACTAATTTGTCTCCACCCCTATGACTGAAGGTAATGTAGCATAAAGTGATTACATTTTACCGAATCAAAGAGGAAAATGTTTTTAGATGATAAAGAATGTTTTGACATATTGATCACTTCAAAATCTCTGCCCACCCTAAACTCCCACCCCAACAATTCCCAAAATAATGCATGTATTCTAAAATGCTTTTTTCTTCTTAGGGAAATAATGCAATAGAGTCTTCCAATTGAATTTCTGGAAGCAGGTGTCCTTTATGATAGCATCACCTTAATTCCTGCCAAGAACATAGTGTTCAGTACACGATTCCAGTTTTATTAATTTCATTATTGTTTGCAGTGCTCTGACCATTCTACTAGACATACTGCAGGGTGACTCAAACAGCTCAAGAGACCATTTCTATTTATATCTGACATTGTGTATATTTTGTAACAGGCCTTAATTGTTAGTATTATACCATTTTAAATTTTATAAGGATGTAAATATAATACTGGATTAAATATTTATAGAATTACATTTTAGGTGGTTCCTCAGATCATGTAATTAACTTTAATTTCAGATTTTATGAGTCAAAATAGCTCCATTAGCAGGAAATATCCCTTTGATGTGCATTGGAAGAAGCTCCAGAATAGCTTCTTTTCAACTCATGAAGAAAATTTCTCCCAGGTAGTTTTAAAGTCCTTTTTGACCTCGGATAAGTTCTCTCTACTACCTTTGATGTTCCTGTAAGTAGAGGAGGATGTGTAAATTACATTGATAACCTTGCTATAAATGATATCAACATGAGATGATGCTCAGGAAATGAGTAACGAAAACTAGCTTTACATATTCTATTCTGGAAACTGAACGTGTCTATTAACTAAGTATGGCTCTGTGGTTGGGCTTTAAAATAAAATCTAATTTATGATTGCTATTGAGAATTATCTGTCCCTCTTTCTGTGACTTTTTCTTTTTATCACAGACACGTAAGTAATATACATAAAATAATTATGGGGGAGGTAAAAGTAGAAGACAGGAGAAAAATCAGAAAATAGCAATAATGTTTAGAAAAATGCGAAAGAATAATAGAAATGACATATAAATGAAATTAATAAATTTTATTTAACTACCCATTATTTTCAAATAATATGTGTAAATATAATCTTCACAAGAACACACTTAGGTATGTGTTATTATAGCTAGTTTACACCCTTGGAAACCCTGACTTTAAAAGTTAAGTATCTCTCCCACTGATAGACACTATACAAAGTAGTAAAGCCAGTATTCAACTTATACCATTTGGTCCAAGGGAAATCACTAAACACGCAGAACACGTGATCAACAAATGTTCTGGGTATTCATAATGCCTCATAGGAAGAAGAGGCAGAGAGAGAAAGGATGTAAACGGAGGAAAACAGAGTAAGAGCAAGGAAGAGGGAAATAATTTGCCAGGATTTAAGGTGGACAAATTTGGGTTCTGTATCTGAGAGTATAATCAAGAGGTAGAGGCCACTTCTCTGCACATGTGCTCTCCCTTGCCTGCATTCTGCCCTAAGCCTGCTCTGCACATGTGCTGTCAGCTACTGTGGCCTGTGCATTGGCATCACCTGGCCACCAAATGTTGTCAGTCTTTTTCTCATATGCTACAACTATGCTGGACAACTTTGGCCGAATTTCTAAAGCTCATTCAGGCTTCCTTTCAGGTCTTTTATTGTTATTATTATTATTACTAGAGGTCCGGCACATGAAATTCCATGCGGGTATGGTCCCTAGGCCTTGCCTGCGATCAGGGCTATCTTCCCCAGCTGCCCGCAGCTGGCCCCACCCCTGGTTCCCTGTTTGCCATCGGGCGATCGGAGCCTGCTGGCTGGGGAAAGGGACCGAGAGGTGGTCAGTGCGCCGCATAGTGATTGGTCGAATGGTCGTTCTGATCGTTTTGCCATTAGGGTCAATTTGCATATTACCCTGTTATTATATGGGATTATTATTATTATTATTATTATTATTATTATTTTAAACTGAGAGACATTTGCTAAAGTTGGCCAAGGAACCAAGGAAGATCACCTGTCAGGGCACCACTGGATAGATGATTCCAGCCCTGGGTTTTGACCTGCAGCATTCAGGTCTTTTCTATCACCCTGACTTTTCCTGCCTTTTTGGGGTGCCATCTAAATGGAGTTTAGATTTCAATAATGAACCTGAGTACTGTATCTAAAGTAAAGCATGATTATTCTTGCTGAATTTTTTATCTCAGGATGTAAATACAGGCAGTCCTTGGGTTATGTCGGAATTGACTTACATTGTTTCGTGGTTACATCACCATCTCCCATTTACAGTAATTATAAAAAAAAAAAGTTCTGTCATTTAGATGTATGTACATATGTGCTTTATGTTTTATATTATTTATTTACCACAAGTAAAGGTCAGCAATTGTTATCTTTCTTTTAATTTTTTTTTACTGCTTCACTTCATTCCTGCTGTGTATGTGCTCCATGTGAATGACGTAGGTGCTTATGTAGGTGGGTTCTGACTTATGGCGAAAATTGAGTTACATCGTGCCATAGGAACGGATCTCTGATGTAACCCGAGGACTGCCTGTATAGGCTTTGAATTCTTCATTCACAGCTCTTTCCAAGTGTTTAGGACATGTCCATGCAAATTGGACATATTATAGACAACCTTGTCATATCAGAATTAATGAGATTTAGAAGGTTAGGCCCCAACCATGCATGATCCAACCTTGGCATATCAGAATTAATGAGATTGATAAGGTTGGGCCCCAACTATGAGCCTAATTAAAGTGTGTAAGTGCACAAGTTAGAAACTAGTTATTAAACTGAGTCCAAATATCTTTATAGGTTGTATACAATACTTATGAGCTGAAGAGATACATTTATGACAGTGGTTCTCAACCTTTCTAATGCTGCAAACCTTTAATACAGTTCCTCATGTTGTGGTGACCCCCAACCATAAAATTCTTTTTGTTGCTACTTCATAACTGTAATTTTGCTACTGTTATGAATCGTAATGTAAATATCTGTGTTTTCGACCCACAGGTTGAGAACCGCTGCTGTAGAGCCTAAGACCATTGGAAAACACAGATATTTACATTACGATTCATTAACAGTAGCAAAATTACAGTTATGAAGTAGCAATGAAAATAATTTTATGGTTGGGGGTCACCACAACATGAGGAACTGTATTAAAGTGTCATGGCATTAGAAAGGTTGAGAACCACTGATTTATGATATCCCAGAAGTATCCTACTCTTTATGTATAGCATAGTTGTATATAATATATAGTATATTCATACAGACATTTATATTGTATAGTCTTTTTTCTTAAAAAAATAAAATCACAGTTATAGTTACTTTATTTTAGTAATGGTAGTGACATATCCCAGACTGTCATACGTTTTTACTTAAACAACCATATTTTTGAGCCAAGTCCCCCTACAGCTAAGGGGGGGGGAGGGGTTTGCAACAGAGTGTTGAACATGGGATAAATTCTAGTACCACTTGAGAGAGTAAAACTGATTAATACCTCTGTATTAACAAACTAGGTTAATATTCTACATGAAATTTGCACAATAATTCACGTTTTATTGGACAATTTAAGTTATTCTAAAAAAAATTTTAATAGCCTGGTTAGTTGCAGAATGGCCTAACTTTCTTTACTTATGAAAATTGATATAATCCTATATAATAAAGAGGTGATATGCAAATTGACCATCACACCCTCACACAAGATGGCTACCCCCATGTGGTTACAAGATGGCTGCCACCATGTGGTATAAGACAGCCATCACAAGATGACCAGCAGGGGAGGACAGTTAGGGGTGACCAGGCCAGCAGGGGAGGGCAGTTGGGGGTGACTGGGCCTGCAGGGGAGGTAGGGCAGTTGGGGAGACCAGGCCTGCAGGGGAGGGCAGTTAGGGGCTACCTGGTTGGCAGGGGAGGGCAGTTGGGGGTGACCAGGCCAGCAGGGAAGGACAGTTAGGGGCAACTGGGATGGCAGGGGAGGGCAGTTGGGGGCGATTGGGCCAGCAGGGGAGCAGTTAGGCGTTGATCAGGCTGGCAGGGGTGTGGTTAGCGGGTGATCAGGCTGGCAGGCAGAATTGGTTAGGGGCAATCAGGCAGGCAGGAAGGCAAGCGGTTGGGAGCCAGCAGTCCCAGATTTTGAGAGGGATGTCCGACTGCTGGTTTAGGATTCTTGTGCGATCGGGCCTAAACCGGCAGTCGGACATCCCCCAAGGGGTCCCAGATTGGAGAGGGTACAGGCTAGGCTGAGGGACACCCCCCACCAGTGCATGAATTTCATGTACCGGGCCTCTAGTGTTTAACATATGGAAATATTTTTAAATGTATTTAACCTGTAACTGAGAAGTAGTTACTTCTATCAAAATTCTGAGAAAGACCAAAACCAGTAAAAGAGTATGATTAATGTCTATGTTAAAAGTGGAGAAGCTAATCTTAATTGGTTTAATCGTACTTATCATGATTATATATTATATATTAAATTTTGCCCTGGGACAAATGCTAAAGCAATGTACAGATTATTGGAGTGGCCTCACCCTGAACCTAACAAGTTAATAATTAAGGCATGGGGTACATAGAAATTAGCAAGTATTCATCTACTCTCTATTTCCCTGGATTTGCAAGTTGGCATATGATTATCAATTACTCTAAGAAGAGTATACAAGTGCTTGAAAATGTGAAAATCCATTTTCCAATCTACCTGTTTCTTCATATTCACCATTTCACATGGAATCTTTTCCCTTGGCAAGGGCAGGGTAGATTAATCACAACAACCAATTAGTACAAAATAAAATGACAGGTGATTCACTATCAAAGTGTATGTTCTGATTTAAAAATAGTGAAATTTGGTTTTTGGAATGTATGTGTTTTTCTTTTTATGCAGCTATTTGAGCAGTGACCCCAATGTAGTTGCCTTGTTTACAAGGAGATAAAAGAGTACTAAGTAAATGTGCCTTTTTGACCCTAATCACAGTCTTACCTTCATCATATCTTAGGTGAATTATGATGTGGTTAATTCTTCTCTATTCAAAATAAACTCCAAGTGCAAAAACATGATATCTTTAGCTACCACATAATTTTCATTTAAAATCTTTTCTGATGTCCTGATTCATGTAACTTGGAATCTAATTATTTAAGTAACCTTGTAGAAGTTCTTTTAACTATGTATCATTACATCACATACTATATGTCCCAACGACTATGGTTCTTTATAACAATGCAAAAATATAAATTTTTTAATGAACCAGTTAATAAATATTACTGTACTTCCTCCTAGGCATAGACTATATAGTCGCGAGTGTCTTTACTCTCATGTGGCTTACAGTATCGATTTATAGAGGAAGGAAAAATAATATAGATATTCTGTCATATTTTATAATTCAAATATATATATATATATATATATATGTATTAGTGCTAAAAGTTAATAAGCAATTATTCATGCTTCAGAAGAGAATGACAGTTAATTGACAGAGAAAAGTATGCAAATTATTCTAATGTAAGAAATGAAGTTATAACCCTTCTAATGAAACTATTAACTGAATGATCTAGGAGTATGTGAGAGGAAGAAATTATACCATCATGGCTTGAGGTTTCAATAGAAGAATATATAATTATTACATGAACATTTATATTTTCACAAATTTTAATTACATGGTAATCACATAGGGATTGATTGCAACTATGATAAATTGAGTTATTTAGAATGCAAAATTTTCCTTGTCTCTCTCCCATCTTGCCTTACCTTGCATACACACAGCCTTTTAAGAATTCAAAGTTAGCCCTAACTGGTGTGGCTAAGTGTATAGAGCATTGGCCTACGTACCTTGATTGCAGGCTCGATCCTGCCAGGGACCATGTGGGAGGCTCACTGGATGTTTCTCTCTCTCTGACTTTCTCCTTCCCTTCTACTCTCTCTGAAAATCAATGTAAAAATATCCTAAGATGAGGATTAACAACAATAACAAAATAATTCAAAGTTAAATATTTATTTCTTTTTGGAGTTACCTACAAACTGGGTTTTAACTACCCTATGATTACTTTTGCTTGTATGCTTTTTGTTTTATTTTAATCTGCTTTTTTGCACACTTTCAATCTGAGTGGAAAAACCTAATGCCACATAATCACTTTCTAAGGCTTTCTCCTTCCCTAATCACCTTGATGATTATTGGCTTAAGTAAAGTTAGAAAGATCAATTCCTTAATTCCCAAGTTTGTTTCAATTACCAAATATTGTTATGCTTCTATTTTGACCCAAACCACAGTGTATTATCTATAACTAGAGGCCCGGTGCACGAAATTCGTGCACAGGGGGGCGGGGGGTGTCCCTCAGCCCAGCCTGCACCCTCTCTAATCTGGGACCCCTCGAGGGATGTCCAACTGCCCATTTAGGACTGATCCCGGTAGGATCTGGCCTAAACGGGCAGTCAGACATCCCTCTCACAATCCAGGACTGCTGGCTCCCAACTGCTTGCCTGCCTGCCTTCCTGATTACCCCTAACCGCTTCTGCCTGCCAGCCTGATTGATGCCTAACTGCTCCCCTGGTCACCCCTAACTGCCCTCCCCTGCAGGTTTGATCACTCCCAACTGCCCTCCCTTGCAGGTCTGGTCCCTCCCAACTGCCCTCCCCTGCTGGCCATCTTGTGGTGGCCATCTTGTGTCCACATGGGGGCAGTCATCTTTGGCCACATGGGGGCAGCCATCTTGTATGTTGGAGTGACAGTCAATTTGTATATTATTCTTTTATTAGATAGGATTAGATAGGATAGAGGCCTGGTGCCTGGGTGGGGGCCGGCTGGTTTGCCCTGAAGGGTGTCCTGGATCTGGGTGGGGGTTCCCTTGGGGCATGGGGTGGCCTGGGTGAGGAGCCTGTGGTCGTTTGCAGGCTGGCCACACCCCCTGGCAACCCAAGCAGAGGCTCTGGTATCTGTGATTTATTTATCTTCTATAATTGAAACTTTGTAGCTTGAGTGGAGCCAAGCCTCCTGCTCACTCCGTGGCTGCAACCATTTTTTTGGGGATTTATTTATCTTCTATAATTGAAACTTTGTAGCCTGGAGTGGAGGCCTGGGCTGGCAAGGGCAGGTGGAAAGCTTGGCTTCCTCCATTGCCGGGAAACCCAAGCCTCCCTCCTGCTTTCTGTGGCGGCAGCCATCTTGGTTGGGTTTATTTGCATATTTGCTCCTGATTGGCTGGTGGGCGTGGCTTGTGGGTGTGGCTTGTGGGTGTAGCAGAGGTATGGTCAATTTGCATATTACTCTTTTATTAGATAGGATTGGGGAGTAATTAATGTTTTCTTCTAAAAGGTGAATATACATTTTTGGGCCTCCTTCCTATTCAAGTCTATAATTTTACTATGCAAAGGAGCTTGTTTCAAGTAGACATTTTAACCACCAGTCCTGGGAACAGTGTTGCACTTTGGCTTTGTGTATGGTAACTGGTGTTCATTCTTTCAACAAATATTCATCAATTAGCTATTTTATATGAAGCACTATCTAAGCCCTGAAGTCACAGCAGTGAGCAAAACAAAATCCCCTGCCATTGTACAATTTACATAATTCTAGAAGAAGGAGAAAACAATTTACTTTCATTCCAGGTCTAGTGTGCTTTGTATTGGATTTGTATAAGAAAAGATCCAGGAGTGTATTTAGATCATTAGGACATTTGTTCTTTTGAGTGTCTGGCTTTAGGACCTATACCCGCACATCCACAGGACTCAATTAAGGACACAATGCATATGCAGTCTGAAGACAGGTTGGAGTGGAAGTCTTATATTGTAAATGTGAGACTGACATCTTTGGCAGATTATTTAACTGCTCATATTTGTAAACTAGTGATGCATCTTTCAGCCTTAGACAGAAAAATTAATGTTTAAATTCCATATGGTAGATTGATGAAGTTAGTATATCATTGTAGGTCATTATAATTGCCTAAGATACTAATCATTTTAAAAAATATATACTTTTATTGATTTCAGAGAGGAAGGGAGAGGGAGAGAGAGATAGAAACATCAATGATGAGAGAGAATCATTGATCTGGCTGCCTCCTGCACGTCCCCTACTGGGATTGAGCTTGCAACCCAGGCATGTGCTCTGACCAGGAATCGAACTGTGACCTCCAGGTTCACAGGTTGATGCTCAACCAGTGAGCCATGCTGGGTGGGCTATATACTAGTCATTTTAATAAGCATTTATAAATACCATTTTGTATTTCTAATGGCACTTATCTACTCTTTTAAAATACTTCCATACATTTTCAGCATCTCTATTTTCACTGTTTTGAATACCTCCTGAAAGTCTCACATCTCTAAATAAACTGGAAATCCTCTTGAGGGACCCCACAAGTTTGCTTTTCTATTTGCACTTCCACCTACAGCTGGCTGGAAGGCTAATCTCCCATTTGATCAAAATAGATTTATATTGGGTGCAATTATAGGTTCATTATCATGTCTGCTCTTCAGTGCCACTTCTTTCTTCCCCAAGGTAGTCGTAGAGAAGCATGTTCACTCTCTTGTTCTTAAATGTGGTACATCTGTAATAGTGTCAACAATGAAAAATAAGAAGAAAAAATAGCTCTTAAATAAAATCTTTTTTTGTCTTAAAAAAAAAACAACACACCTTTAAAAGCATCTTCTTAACCTCTTACCTTAGAGTTAATGTGTTATTTCTAAAATGGATAAACCTTGCTGTATATATGTATTCTTATTCATATCAGTTTAATTGTCTTCTAAACTATAAATTTTCTCTTTTATAAATTATGTGTTATTTAAAACTAGTGGCCCAGTGCATGGATTCATGCACATTAAAAGGAAATTAATTAGAAGAAAGATTTGTGTGGTAATTACATTACTGCAAAAATTACATGTCAAAATAGTATATATAATATAGTATTATAAAACTAAAGTCTCTCCAAATTCAAGAGGATTGAAATCATATCATGCATCTTCTCAGATCACAATGGCATAAAATTAGAAATAAACTACAGTAAAAATAATCACAAAATTTAAATACTTGGAGGCTGAATAGCATACTATTAAACGATGAGTGGGTTACCAAAGAGATCAAAGAAGAAATAAAAAACATCCTGGAAACAAACGACAATGAAAACACAACAATCCAAAATCTTTGGGACACAGTGAAAGAAATTGGAGAGGTAAGTTCATAGCATTACAGGCCTACCACAAAAACAAGAAAAACTGGTAATAAACCATCTAACTCTGTAACTTGAAGAATTAGAAAGAGAGCAACAAGAAAAGCCCAGTGTGATCAGAAGGAAGGAAATAATAAAGATCAGAGTGGAAATAAATGACATAGAGACCAAACAAACAAAAAACAACAATATAAAAGATCAATGAAACTAAGAGCTGGTTCTTTGAAAGGATAAACAAGATTGATGAACTCCTAGCCAGGCTTACCAAGAAGCAAAGAGAGAGGACTCAAATAAACAAAATCAGAAACAAAAGAGGCGAAATAACAACAGACCCCACAGAAATACAAAAACTTGCTAAAAAAAATACTATGAACAACTCTATTCCAACAAACTATACAACCTAGAAGAAATGAACATATTCCTATAAAAAACGACCTTCCAAAACTCAACCAGGAGGAATCAAAAAAATCTGAATAGGATGATAACTATGGAGGAAATTGAAGCAGTAATCAAAAACTTCCAACAAAAAAAAGCCCTGGACCAGATGGCTTCACAAAGAAGTTTTATCAAACATTCAAAGAAGAAATAAAACCTATCTTCCTCAGACTATTCCAAAAAATTCAAGAGGAAGGAGCATTTCCAAGCTCTTTCTATGAAGATAGCATTACCCTAATCCCAAAACCAGATAAAGACAATACAAAGAAAGAGAATTACAGGCCAATATCCCTCATGAACATAGACACCAAAATCCACAACAAAATTCTAGCAAATCGAATCCAGCATTACATTAGGAAGATCATACACCATGACCAAGTGGGATTTATTCCAGTGATGCAAGGATGGTACAATATCCACAAATCAATAAATGTGATACATCACATAAACAAACTGAGAGATAAAAACCATATAATCATATCAATTGATGCAGAAAAAGCATTTGACAAAATCCAACACCCTTTCTTGATAAAAACTCTCAGCAAGGTGGGAATAGAAGGATCATACCTCAACATAATAAAAGCTATATATGACAAACCCACAGCCAACATCATACTCAATAGGCAAAACTAAAACCATTTCCCCTAAGAACAGGAGCAAGACAGAGATGCCCACTCTCACCACTCCTGTTCAACATAGTACTGGAAGTACTAGCCATTGTTATCAGACAAGAAGAAGAAATAAAAGGCATCCAAATTGGAAAAGAAGAAGTAAAAGTGTCCTTATTTGCAGATGACATGATATTGTACTTGAAAACCCCAAAGACTCCATCAAAAAAATGACTAGACTTAATAAATGAATTCAGCAATGTAGCAGGATACACAATTAACACCCAAAAGTCTATGGCTTTTCTATACATCAATAATGAACTCACAGAAAGAGAAATTTAAAAAGCAATCCCATTTACCATTGCAACAAAAAAATTAAGATACTCAGGAATAAATTTAACCAAGGAGATAAAGGACCTGTACTCAGAAAATTTCAGGATGCTAAAAAAAAGAAGACATAAACAAATGGAAGAATATACCATGTTCATGGATTGGTAGAATCAACATCATTAAAATGTTCATACTACCTAAAGCAATCTATAAATTCAATGCAATCCCCATTAAAATACCAACGGCATACTTCAAAGACCTAGAAGAAATTCTCTAAAAATTCATCTGGAATAAAAAAAGACCCCAAATAGCTGCAGCAATCCTGAGAAAGAAGAACAAAGTTGGAGGGATCACTATACCAGATATCAAGCTATACTACAAAGCCACTGTTCTCAAAACTGTCTGGTACTGGCACAAGAACAGACATATAGAGCAGTGGAACAGAACAGAGAACCCAGAAATCGACACAAGCCAGTATGCTCAATTAATATTTGACAAAGGAGGCAAGTGCATACAATGGAGACAAGACAGTCTCTTCAATAAATGGTGTTGGGAAAACTGGACAGATACTTGCAAAAAAAAAAAAAAAGAAACTAGACCACCAACTTACACCATACACAAAAATAAACTCAAAATGGATAAAGGACTTAAATGTAAGATGGGAAACCATAAAAACCTTAGTATAGCCATAGGCAGCAAAATAGCAGACATTTGTCGTAGCAATATTTTTACCAATACAGCTCCTAGGGCAATGGAAACTAAAGAGAAAATAAACAAATGGGACTACGACAAAATAAAAAGCTTCTGCACAGCAAAAGAAACCATCAACAAAATAACAAGAAAGCCCACTGCATGGGAGAACATATTTGCCAATGTTATCTCCAATAAGGGTTTAATCTCCAACATTTACAGGGAACTCATACAACTTAACAAAATAAAGATAAACAATCCAATCAAAAAATGGGCAAAGGACCTAAATAGACACTTCTCAAAAGAGGACATTCAGAAAGCCAAGAGACATATGAGAACATGCTCAAAGTCACTAATCATCTGAGAGATGCAAATCAAAATGACAATGAGGTACCATCTCACACCTGTCAGAATGGCTATCATCAACAAAACGACAAGTGCTTGCGAGGGATGCGGAGAAAAAGGAATCCTTCTTCACTGCTGGTGGGAATGCAGACTGGTTCAGCCACTGTGGAAAACAATATGGCGTTTCCTCAAAAAAAAAAAAAATGAAACTGCCTTTTGACCCAGTAATACCACTAAGAATATATCCCAAGAAAATAGAAACACAAATCAGAAAGGATATATGAATCCCTATGTTCATTGCAGCACAATTTACAATAGCTAAGATTTGGAAACAGCCTAAATGCCCATCAGCAGATGAATGGATTAGAAAACTGTGGTACATCTACACAATGGAATACTATGTTGCTATAAAGAAGAAGAAATTCTTACCATTTGCAACAGTATGGATGAAACTGGAGAGCATTATGCTAAGTGAAATAAGCTAGTCAGTGAAAGATAAATACTACATGAGCTCACTCATTTATGGATAATAAAGAACATTATAAACTGTTGAACAAAAATAGACGGAGGCAAAGAAGCATCGAACAGACTGTCAAACTACAGCAGGAAGGTAAGGGAAGGTTGCGGGGGGGGGGGTGGGTAAGAGATCAACCGAAGGACTTGTATGCATGCATATAAGCACAACCAACAGATGCAAGACAATGTGGGGGGAGGGTAAGGGCTGGTGCGGGGGTGGGGTGGGTAGGGGAGGCCAGGGGGAGGTCAATGGGGGGGAAAAAAGGAGACATATGTACTACTATTTGTAATACCTTAAACAATAAAATAAAATTAAAGAAAAACAAAGTTTTTTAAAAGGTAAAAAAAAAAAAAAGTAAAATATGCATGCGATTGGCGTCAGCGAAAGCTTTATAGGTATCGTGCATGTGCGAGTCAACTATTATTTTTAAATTGCCAGTGCATGTCATATGTACCAGCCGGTTGGTCAGTCAGATGATCAATGAATAAATCGCAATGTGGTTCATGTTGAATGTCAACAAAAACAACCAAATTCATGATCGATAATGACAGATCAAAACACACGTGTGCCATTGGTGCCAGCGAGAGCTTTATATGTATTGCACATGTGCGAGTCAACGTTTATTTTTAAATTGCTAGTGAGCGTCATATGTACCAGCCAGTCAGTCATTTGGACGGTTGGACAGACAGTCAGTCACTTAGCCTTTTATATATCTATCTATCTATCTATCTTATTTTATTTTTGCTAGGTGGCCCTGGTTATCCCCAGTATGCTATCTGCAGTTTTGGAGGTTTTGCAACTGAGATGTCATAATCTGGGGCAGGGGGAGAACGAAACATTGACAATATGGGCACATTCAATTCTATCAAGTCCATTTTTCCAGACCTTCCGTGACTGCTTCAAATATCACTTACTTTAATCTCTAAACCACTTTCTTTTATGTTTCTGCCAGTGTTTTCTAAGTGCTTACCAGGGCTCTAGAACTGTGTCAAGGTGCATCAAGGAGAGCTTCAGCAGGGACTCTTGAATAGGCAGGTCTGTGATTCTGTGACTCCTGCTTCAAGCAAAGAAACATCACTCTATATGGCTTATATCTTGTAGTTCCACATATAATTTTATTTAAAATGCATTTTTCCACTTAGACAAAATATTTAAAATCACTAACCACTGGATTTTAATATTTTACTTGAAGAATCTACGTTGAGCCCTCTAGAGCTAATATCTAGAACTCTCGGATTATTTTGGGTGTTGGTGTTGAGCCCTGTATCAAACTGCAAGCACAGGTTGTTTATTAGTATCTTCTCATCATGGCCCGCCATTCAATTCAGAATAGGAAAATAATATGCGATAATTTGTCACTTCATTGCTCAGCACAGTGGATTTTGGTGATTGTTGTCAGGGAAAACGCCAGCTCCTTTCTCAGACCACCTGGCTTGCTGTCCAAGTTATCAGTTTGGACAAAGAGGCTGCCCTCTCTAGAAAGCTCTTGCTTCAATCATGAGCTTCAGATGGGCTGCTTCAGTGATGAAACACCCAAACCCAGCATAAGGCTTATTCACCTCACTTTTTAGCTTTTTATGTGGGTTCTTCCACATTTCACTGGACTTTTTAATATTGGGGTCTGGAGGGTTCAGTCATTGGACCACCCTTCTTACCTCCCTATATTTACTCCCTTTAAAATATACAGTAAAGACTCCCAACTTTATAATTTTTGCCAGGACTTTACACTGACATCCAAGCTCCTATGTCCACTACTTATTTGAGATCTCCATGTGAATGTATAATATGTATCTAAAACTCAACATGATGAATACTGAGCTCTAGATATTTCTTCCAAACACGATGCACCTATAGTCTCCCCCATCACAGTTTATCACAACTCCATCCTTCCTCTGTGTAGGTAAGATTCTTGGAGTTGTGCTTGTTTACTATTTCCCTCATATTCAAGTCTACCTTCAAAATATTTTAGAGTCCAGCTATGTCACCTTCACCACTACCACTTTGGTCTGAGCTCTCTCTAGCTTTCACCTGCATAGACTTTAGCTTGTTTCCCTTTTTCCCATCTAACCACCCCTCCCCATGCTTTATCCTCAATCCAGAAGCCAGAATGATATTTTAAAAATGTTTTTCAATCATTTAATTATGTCATTCTTCATTGTTGAGAGTATTACAGATGGCCCCTCTTTTTTACCCCCATAGCCTCCCTCCTGGCACCTGTCCCTCCCAGGCCGTCACCACCCTATTGTTTGAGTCCATAGGTAATGCATACATGCATATCAAATCTTTAGTTAATATTTCTCCCCCACTCTTCCCTCTGAGATTTGTCACTTTGTTCCATGTTTCCTTGCCTCTGGTTCTATTTTATTCATCAGTTTACTTTGTTCATTAGATTCCTTGTTCATTTATTTTGATATTTAGATTCAATTGTTGATAGATATGTATTTATTGTCATTTTATTTTATATATATACTAGAGGCCCAGTGCACGAAATTCGTGCATGGGGAGGGGGTGTCCCTCAGCCCAGCCTGCACCCTCTCCAATCCAGTGGGATTGGGCCTAAACGGGCAGTCAGACATCCTTCTCACAATCCAGGACTGCTGGCTCCCAACTGCTCGCCTGCCTGCCTTCCTGATTGCCCCTAATCACTTCTGCCTGCCAGCCTGATCACCCCCTAACCACTCCCTGCCAGCCTGATTGATGCCTAACTGTTCCCCTGCCAACCTGTTTGCCCCTAACTGCCCTCCCCTGCTGGCCTGATCGCCCACAACTGCCCTCCCTTGCAGGCCTGGTACCTTCCAACTGCCCTCTCCTGCTGGACATCTTGTGGTGGCCATCTTGTGTCCACATGGGGGCAGCCATCTTTGACCACATAGTGGCAGCCATCTTGTGTGTTGGGGTGATGGTCAATTTGCATATCACTCTTTTAATAGATAGGATAGAGGCCTGGTGCACGGGTGGGGGCCAGCTGGTTTGCCCTGAAGGGTGCCCCGGATCAGGGTGGGGTTTCCCTTGGAGCGTGGGGCGGCCTGGGCGAGGGGCCTGTGGTGGTTTGCAAGCCAGCCACACCCCCTGGTGACCCAAACAGAGGCCCTGGTATCTGGAATTTATTTACCTTCTACAATTGAAACTTTGTAGCCTGAAGCGGAGCCAAGCCTCCTGCTTGCTCAGTGGCAGCAGCCATTTCTGTTGGGATTTATTTATCTTCTATAATTGAAACTTTGTAGCCTTAAGCAGAGGCCAAGGCAGGCCAGGGCAGGCGGAAAGCATGGCTTCCTCCATTTCCGGGGGCAACCCTAGCCTCCTACTCTCTTCTGGTCCGTGGTTACCACCATTTATGTTGGGATTTATTTATCTTCTATAATTGAAACTTTGTAGCCTTGAGTGGAGGCCTGGGCCCGCCAGGGTGTGTGGAAAACTTAGCTTCCTCCATCGCCAAGGAAACCCAAGCCACCCTCCTGCTCACTCCTTGGCCGCAGCCATCTTGGTTGGGGTTAATTTGCATACTCGCTCCTGATTGGCTGGTGGGCATGGCTGGAGGGTGTAGTGGAGTGATGGTTAATTTGCATATTACTCTTTTATTAGATAGGATATATTTTTTATTCTTCTTCTTTCTAACTGCTTTCTTCTTGCTGCTTTTAAGATTCTCTCTTTGTCTTTAACCTTTGGTATTTTAATTAATTATTGACCTATTTGAAGAAATAATGACAGAAAACTTCCCCTACTTGCTAAAGGAAATAGACTTACAAGTCCAGGCAGCACAAGAGGAATGAAAAGAGGCCCACACCAAGACACATCATAATCATCTACTACTCTTTTGCTCATACCCCAGTTTGGATACACCACCCTCCTGTCTTTCACTCACACTCTAAGCATGCTACCACCTTAGAACCTTTGTATATCTTCTTTGCTCTGCCTGGTACCCTCTCTGTTATCCGTGTGGCTGACTCCCTCACCTCAAGTCCATTTCTGCTCAAATATTATTTTCTCATTGAGGCCTTCTCTACCTATCTTTAAATATTGAGTTTCCTACTCCTCCCGACTTTACTTTTTCTCCTCCATAGTACTTATCACCTCCCCATATGCTAGATACATTTCTTATTTATTCCATTGGAAGATAAGCTCCATGGGGAAAGAAAACGTTTTTCTGTGTTGTTCACAGTAGAATCTTTAGCAGTTCAAACAGATTTGGGAGCGAAAAAAAGATTTGTTAAATGAATATATGATCTTTCCTTCAATATCTAAATAATATTGTACTTTACTATGGGTGTTTCAGTGCCTTTAATATTTCTGAAGATGCCAAAGGGAATTTTAAATTTGCCTGCCATTTGCCTCAGTCTTCTTACTTCTGATTCTTGCTGCATGCCCTGTTCCAAGGACCTCAGATACTCGCAACCCCTCCTAACAGATTCTGTCCCCGGCCTAAACTTCTTTGGCTCATGCATGGATGCAGCCTCAGCAGCTTTCTTCCCCAAGTTGTCATTAGTGAAGGTTTTAAGGGATGATTTTAACATAACAAAAGATTACATTGCCAAACAGAAAACAGTTAAAAATCAACACTAGATATAATGATTCATAAAATTTATTGGCCATCCTCTGCCTCGGATTATGTCTTTCTTGCTATCTCTTACCTGAAACTTTGGATATTTGTTTATACTTTTATAGTTCTAGGTTTTAGTTATAGTATATCAAACTACAAAAGTTTGTACATTAACCTTATAGATTATGAAAATAATTTGGGTAGTTTTGATTGTTTCTATATCTATTTTGGATCCAGAGGACAAAATTGAACCATGTGAACCTTTCCTGTTTGGAGTTTTCATGAATAAATGTTTTTTCTTTGAAATATTAATTATACATTTAGTTGTAAGATATTTTACTTTTGACGTGTTTCTGTTTTATCCTGTTAATAAAAAATTTGCATTGATCTAATCAATATTTATCTTTATCATTGAGCAGTTTTTAAAAAATAGTTAGCTTTATTTTGCTAGTGGCCATAAGGGAAATTATATTTTGTATTGTGAATATTAAACTTTAACAACTCACTAAATAAAACATGGATTTTTATAATGTATTTGCCTTTAATACCTATGGGAGAAACTACAACTGCCAGAAAAGCAGTTCAATGTTTGAGTTGCAAAAATAATAAAGATCTTACTCAAATTTCTTGTTACTCAATATTTTTTGCTAATTCTAAAAAGTAAGTAACATTTTCTTAATATCTTACAGTAAATTTATATCAAGTCAGGATATTAACTAGGCCATTCACCTTTCAAAGGCATGTATACTTTTTTTTCTTAAACCAGGCCATATCCAGGTAGAAATTTTAAGGGTGAGAAAAAAACAACTGATGACTACATCGTGTGGCCTTTCAGTGGACTGCTTTGCTGACATCTGTGACCACCTGGGATTATAAAGTTTATGTATCCAGCATACATGATTAACTAGGCTTACACATCTATTTCACTAACCCCTTAAGTATCATTGTCATCAGGACCAAAGCGCCTAAGAATAGAAGGAGCATTAACCAATTAAGATGCTCCTAGTCCTTTACTAGGGAGAGAGTTTGCTTTACTCTAAGGACAAATATAAGAATAATAGAGGCCCAGTGCATAATTAAATCATGCATGTGTAGGCTCTGTCCGCTGGTCGGGACCTGTGTGGCCGGCAGCTCCGAAGTCCCTTGGTCCCCAGGGCGAGGCAGGGCGGGGGTGTGGTCCTCCAGCAGCCGGAGCCCAGGCCGGGGTCTTGCCTTCACCTCCCGCCCAGGAAGGCTGGGGCAGCTGCCACCTCCTCTGCCTTCCGGCTCCCTCATGAGCCCTCCCTCAGCCGGCCCGTGCTGCGCGGAAACCCGCGTCCTCTTCGGACACCGCCGTGTGCTCCTGCAGCCCAACTGCCGCCAGACTCCTCCCCTGGGAGCCGTGCTGCCTGCCCGCCCGCACCGCCTCATCAGCCGGGGCCTCCAAACGCCTGGCTCGCTGCCCCAGAGGCCCCTTCTGTGCCGCAGCACAGCCATGGCACAGATGCTGAGCTCGTGCCGCCGTCCTGCCGGCCCAATCACCATCCCGGCCACCCCGAGTCCCGCCCCCTGCGCCTCCCGCTGGCCTAATCGTGGGGGTAGTGGAGTGATGGTAATTTACATATTACCTTTTTATTATGTAGGATAGTAAGTAGCATATCAGAAAAAAATCAGGCTTCTATGACTATTATTGACATGATTTAACTCAAAAAATCAGTTTAATGAACTTCACAATCTTTATGTTTTAATTTTTATAAGAATATATAGTTGAGGTTTTTAATAATTAGATATGCCATTTAAAAAATAATTACATTCAGGTTTTGAATGTATCCCCAATGCATAATACAAAATGTAGGACATTATAAGCACTCAATTGATAACTGTCGAGTAAATGAACAGTGGTCTCATTTAGAGAAGTTTGGCAAATCATTGTTATCTATAGAAGTGCCATATGCATCAAAAGTAGAATTTTGAAACATGAAAAATTTCCCCAATTATTGAGAAATAATATATTGTTTGTTAAATTTCAGCCTAGCTGGTTTTGCTCAGTGGATAGAGTGTCAGCCTGCGGACTGAAGGGTCCCAGGTTTGATTCCGGTCAAGGGCACATGGCTGGGACTGGGGGCATGCAGGAGGCAGCCAATCAATAATTCTCTCTCATCATTGATGTTTCTGTCTCTCTCCTCCTTTCCCTTCCTCTCTGAAATCAATAAAAATATGTTTTTAAAAATTTCAGTTTTCTTGGCTCTACTTGTGTTTAATAGCCATCAGCTGAAGTTAATTATTACCTGTATTTTTTAGCCAATAAATACTTATTCACAACTTTCTGCCAAACATTGTCCTAAGCCCTGGGAATGCAAATTAATAAAATAGAAAAAATCTTCATAAAATGATTAAATATTATATAAAGTAAAAATACAATGAGGAAAATAAAGTTTATCAAGAGAATAGAGAGTTGCACTGTGAGAGTGGAGGCAAACATTTTGCACTCTCTTCAGTTAAGGGCTTTCAGAAGTGTTGACCTCTGGGCAGACACCTAAATAACTGATGGCGGGAACCATATGACTATTGGCTTGGCTGGGAGAAAGCCAGGTAAAAGGAACAGCGATTGCATATACCAAGGGAAGAACATGCCTAATATGAGATTTGAATTCACAACCCACTGATCCCTTTTCCTTTGCCCTAGTTCCTGTCCCACTTCCTGGCTTAGCTTCTCTGCCTAGCACTTACTTACTATAGCATTGATGGTTTCTGCACTTTTTCCCTCTGGAGTGAAAGCTTTGCAAGGAAGCATGTTTGTCTACTGTGTTCACCAATGAATCCTAAATGCCTAGAATAGCAGCTAGCTCATAGTTGATGCTCAATAAATCCCCACTGTATTGACTGACATTATATTCTAGGAACTTCAAGGAGATTGTGTGGTCAGTGGACAATGTGTAGGAACATACTGATATAAAGTGATGACAGAGAGGTCCAGGGAAAATACTGCATGGCTTTTTAGGACATGGAAAGGATGTTGGATTTTCTCCAAAGTGTGATAGGAAGCTACTAGAGGGTTGAGAGTAAGAACGTGAAATGGTCTGATTTACACATTTATCAATCTTATAGGCTGTTGTGTGGAGGACACAATCCACATTCTCCAGGAGCGCCCAGGTGAGTGGACAGGTACACTGTTACTGAAACTCACCTACTGCACACCTCAATAAGGGCTCCAGCTGAAGTACAGATGAGCTGTGTGAGCATAAAAAGATTGTGGACTGGCGAGCATTTATAGAAGAGGGGTCACTAGAACTGGATCTTGAGTGTGAGTAAAAAGAGAATTCTGAGCAACAGAAAACAATTGAGAAAGGAATAAATGCAACACATTCTATTGGTGAAAAGAAAATAAATTTAGAAACTAAATTTGATTCTGAGTTATTGAGGGGGTGACAATGACTGTGTTTTACTATATTATCTGACTTAGTTTTTACAACACCCCAATAAGTTAAAAGCTATTTTGATCCTCACTTCTCAGAGAAGAAAACTGAGGCTTGGAGAAGCTAAATCAAAGCTTTTTTCATCAAGAAAGTAGAAGCATGGGGGTTTGAACTTGGATCTCTTTGACACTAGAGCCCATGTACCGAGTTGATGATTTAATAATAATACAACCAGAATTTAAATCAAGATTTAATCTTGTGTATCTAATCAGTTTGATCTAATTAATATTTATTTTGTGTGACTGGAGATGTTAGTGTACATAATGCTGTCCTAGGCACTGTAATCCATGTTACTGACTATGTGTCTTTTGATATTAAAGGAAAGTAGTTATAAGAATTTCTGCCTTTGTTATGATATGTTAATATTTATGTTTCCTTTTATTTATTTATGTGTAGTGAATATCAAGTACAAGGCAGATGAATTGCAGAAACCAATGTATGTCCATAATTTATCATGCCATAATAAACTCATGTGTCTCTGCATGGCCTCCTAATCAACAAGCTGCAAAACTGTGTCTCGACCATAGCTGTTTAGGTGTCTACATTTCCATCGGAGAGGCTGTGACCCAGGACATTTTTAATAGCTCACTATCAATATGTTCAAAATGAAGTTTTGCTGTGGTCATTCCCTAAATGGCATTTAACCTTTTAGTCCTTATTTAGCTATTGGTCTGAAGAATATACTAATGATACAGAACTACTAATGGTCACATGACCTGGACTTAGAAGAGAGGGTCAACATTTAGAAATGGAATTTAATGGAGAAAAACATGAAAAGATAAACTTCTCAAAGAAGAAATATTAACCAGAGATATTTTGAGGATAAAAGTACACCAGATCAATGTTTCTGAAACTTTTTCACATTTTGGCACAAATGGAAATCATTATATTTCTGCTTCACAGCAATGAAAAGAGAGGAGAATGCTCAAACCTAAAATTGACTACCACAGGAGCTCAGGAAGTCCCAGGATTTAAGGAGTCACTGAAGCGGAGAGACTGATGTTTCAGCACGCCTGTAACCTACTTGCAACACTGGTTGGAAAGCTCTGCCCCAGTTAGCTCAGAATGATTCATTGTATGACCAAGAAGAGCGGGACATTTTATCTCCCTTATGTTCAGTTTCACTATAAAATAAAAGAATTGCACTACATTAGTGACCCCTCCATTCTGTGTGCACATTGAGAAACACCTGGGGAAATTTAGAAACGTATCCATTTGGCATACTTAAACTAATTAAAACAAAATCACTAGAGGTGAAGCCTAAACACTGGTGTTTCAAAGAGCACCCCAGTGGTTTCTAAGGTTCTACTTGCTAGATGATCTCTAGGGTCTTCTATATCTCTAACCATCTGGGACTTTAATTAATGGCAAGGGATGTTCTATAGCAACCTAAATTTGGAGAATGAATATATGACTGTTTTAAAGGGGCAATCAAGGAAAAGTCATAGAAGAGACTGTTCCAGAAAAGGGAATGTAAACCATTGCTGAGGAAGCATAAGAAGATACCATGTGAACTCAAACTTGCTGGGAAGCTTCTCTTTTTCCTTGTGACAAAACTCAAGTGGAAATATCAGTCCCAGACTCTGAGATGAAAGAAAAAAAAATAAGAGAAGCAAATACATGTAAGTTTGTAAGAAAAGGAATTTCATTATAAAACTGTGAACTGCTCATCTGTGGAGATTGAGTGAACAGCCATGGGAAAGATGTAAACAGGCTGGAAAAAGGCTTATTGAGCTTCTGTGAAAAGAAAGTTGGAGTGAATGAGGGCCAGGCAGTGTAGAAGGCATGTTGGGGTTGAGGATGTCTGATGTAAGCCAACAGCACACAGGAACTCAGGTTGTAGCAGAGATTCTGGAAAACTGGATTAATGCAGTTTTTTACTGATTGGGTCAAAGTATATTAGGAAATTAGGATGAGGGTATTTCCAAGAGAATGGAAGAAATAATAGACCATGATTTTTAGTTAGGTATAAAGACACACAATTAAGAGTTCATTATGTCGTGATGAATTATGGACATATACAATTTACATGCCCCCCCCCCCCAGGAAGAAATGGTTTCCTTAATAAGAGAGTTTGAGAGAATAAACTGGATATGTATGGCTCATACCTTCTCTCCCTTGTTATCACTCTATGGAACTGGCTGCCTCCAGAGAGTATGCATTCTTTTGTTTTTAATTTTGTTTTATTGCTTAAAGTATTACAAAGAGTAGTACATATGTCTCCTTTTTTCCCATTGACCTTCCCCTGGCTTCCCCTACCCCCCAGTATCTTACGTCCATTGGTTATGCTTATATGCATGGATACAAGTTCTTCGGTTGATCTCTTACTCCCCCCACAACCCTCCCCAGCCTTCCCGCTGTAGTTTGACAGTCTGTTCGATGTTGCTCTGCCTCTGTATCTATTTTTGTTCATCAGTTTATAATGGTCTTTATTATCTATAAATGAGTGAGATCATGTGGTATTTTTCTTTCATTGACTGGCTTATTTCACTTAGCATAATGCTCTCCAGTTTCATCCATGCTGTTGCAAATAGTAAAAATTCCTTCTTTTTTACAGCAGCATAGTATTTCATTGTGCAGATGTACCCAGTTTTCTAATCCATTTATCTGCTGATGGGCATTTAGGCTGTTTCCAAATCTTAGCTATGGTTAATTGTGCTGCAATGAACATAGGGGTGCATATATCCTTTCTGATTGGTGTATTTAGTTTCTTGGGATATATTCTTAGAAGTGGGATTACTGGGTCAAATGGCAGTTCCGTTTTTAATTTTTTGAGGAAACGCCATACTGTTTTCCACAGTGGCTGAACAGTCTGCATTCCCACCAGCAGTGAAGAAGGGTTTATTTTTCTCCGCATCCCCTCCTGCACATGTCGTTTTTTGATTTGTTGATGATAGCCATTCTGACAGGTGTGAGATGGTACCTCATTGTCATTTTGATTTGCATCTCTCAGATGATTAGTGACTTTGAGCATGTTTTCATATGTCTCTTGGCTTTCTGAATGTCCTCTTTCGAGAAGTGTCTATTTAGGTCCTTTGCCCATTTTGTGATTGGATTGTTTATCTTTATTTTGTTAAGTTGTATGAGTTCCCTGTAAATGTTGGAGATTAAGCCCTTATAAGAAATAACATTGGCAAATATGTTCTCCCATGCAGTGGGCTTTCTTGTTGTGTTGTTGATGGTTTCTTTTGCTGTGAAGAAGCTTTTTATTTTGATGTAGTCCCATTTGTTTATTTTCTCTTTACTTTCCATTGCCCTAGGAGCTGTATTGGTAAAGGTATTACTATGAAAAATGTCTGCTATTTTGCTGCCTACGGCTTCTTCTAAGATTTTTATGGTTTTCCATCTTATGTTTAAGTTCTTTATCCATTTTGAGTTTATTTTTGTGTATGGTGTAAGTTGGTGGTCTAGTTTCATTTTTTTTTTTTTTGCAAGTATCTGTCCAGTTTTTCCAACACCATTTATTGAAGAGACTGTCTTGTCTCCATTGTATGCTCTTGCCTCTTCTGTCAAATATTAATTGACCATAATGGTATGTGTCAATTTCTGGATTCTCTGTTCTGTTTCATTGATCTATATGTCTGTTCTTGTGCCAGTACCAGGATGTTTTAATTACAATAGCTTTGTAGTATAGTTGATATTCGGTATTGTGATCCCTCTAAATTTGTTCTTTCTCAAGATTGTTGAAGCTATTTGGGGTATTTTTGGGTTCTATATAAATTTTTGGAGTATTTGTTTTAGATCTGTGAAATATGCCATTGGTATATTAACAGGGATTGCATCGAATCTATATATTGTTTTGGATAGTATGGACATTTTAATGATGTTATTTCTTCCAATCCATGAAAACAGTATATGCTTCCACTTGTTTACATCTTCCTCTGTTTCTTTTTTCAAAGTCCTATAGTATAGGTCTTTTCCTCTTTGTTTTATTCCTAGTATATATTATTGCATTGGTAAATGGGATTTTTAAAATAGTTTCTCTTGTTGTATAAAAATTCCATCGATTTCTGGATGTTAATTTTGTATCCTGCTACTTTGACAAATTCATTTATTATGTCTAGCAGTATTTTGGTGGAATCTTTAGGATTTTCTATGTACAACATCATATCATCTGTGAATAATGACAGTTTTACTTCCTCCTTTCCAATTTGGATGCCTTTTATTTTTTCTTCTTGTCTGTTTTCTTCTTGTCTCTATGTTGAAAAAGGGTGGTGAAAGTGGACATCCCTAATATTAAGGAAAAAGCTTTTTGTTTTTGCCCATTGAGTATGATGTTAGTTGTACTTGTATCATATATATAATTTATTAAGTTGGGATATCATCCCTCTAGTCCCACTTTGCTGAAACGTTTCATCAAAAGTGGGTCCTGGATTATTTCGGATAATTTTTCAGGGTCTATTGATATGATCATGTGATTTTTATCTTCCAATTTGTTTATATGATGTATCACATTTATTGATTTGCAAATATTGTACCAGTCTTGCATTATAGGAATAAATCCCACTTGGTCATGGTGTATCATCTTTTTAATATGTTTCTGGATCCAATTTGCTAATATTTTATGTGAGTGTTTTATTCTGAGGTGGGTCTCTGATAGACAGCATATGTATGGGTCATGATTTCTTATCCATTATCTATCTTATGTTGTTTGGTTGGAACATTTAATTCATTTAAATTTAAAGTTATTATTGATAGGTACTTATTTATTGCCATTTTTATAATTTATGCCTATGTTCCTTTCTCTTTCTCTCTACTTCCTCTTCTCACAGAGTTCCTTTAACATTTCTTGCAATGGTGGTTTCTTAGTTAAATACTTCTTTAGCCTTTTTGTTGTCTTGAAAGCTCTTTATTTCAGCTTCAATTTTGGTATATTTTTATTTATTTCAGAGTGGAAGGGAGAGGGAGTGAGAGATAGAAACATCAATGATGAAAGAGAATCATTGATTGGCTACCACCTGCATGTCCCACAACGGGGATTGAGCTCGAAACCTGGGCATGTGCCCCAACCGGGAATCGAACTGTGGCTTCCTGGTTCATAGGTTGACACTCAATGACTGAGCAATGCTGGCCTGGCTTCACCTTTAATTTTGAATACAAGCCTTGCTGGATAGAGTATTCTTGGTTTCAGATCATTGCTTTTCATTACTTTATATACTTCATGCCATTCTCTTCTGGCTTATAGAGTTTCTATAGAGAAATCAGGTGACAGCCTTATGAGAGCTCCCTTGTAGGTAACTGACTATCTCTCTATTGCTGCCTTCAAGATTCTCTCTTGGTATTTAATGTTTGCCATTTTAATTATGCTGTGTCTTAGAGTGGTTCTCTTTGGGTTCATTTTGTTTGGGACTGTCTTTGCTTCCTAAACTTGTGTGATTTTTCCCTTCACCAGATTAGAGAAGTTTTCTGTCATTATTTTTTCAAACAGATTCTCTATCCCTCACTTACTTTATACTCCTTCTAGTACCCCTATGATGTGGATGTTGTTCTGTTTCATGTTGTCCCAAAGTTCCCTTAAACTGTCCTCATACCTCTTAAGTATTTTTCACTCTGCTGCTCTGATTGAGTGATTTTTTTCTATCTTCCTTCTAATTTACTGATTTGATCCTCTGATTCTTCTAACTTACTGTTAATTCCTTCCAGTATATTCTTTATTTTAGCTATGTCATACTTTATTTTTGACTGATTGTTTTATGTGGATTCTATATCCCTTTTCATGCTGTTGAGCATGCTAAAAACTATAACTTTATACTGTGTTTCTGATAAATTGCTTGCCTCCATTTCATTTAACTCTTTTTCTAGAGATTCCTTTTGGGCCTGTTTCTTTGTTTTCCCCATTTTTCTGTTTCTTTATGTTTGTCTCTGTGTATTGGATAACACTGATATGCCTCCCAGTATTGGTGAGGTAGATTTCTTGTGGGACACAATGGTGTAGTCTTCTCGATCTTCTGAGCTTGGTGCTGTAGGCATATCCCTTGTGTGGGTTATGTGGGCCCTCCTGTTAAATTTGGCTCTTGACTGCTATTGTCCCATTCATGGGTTGGCTCAGCACTCAGGCTGGCTGACTGTGAGGCTCAAGTCTGACCACGTCCTGAATACTGTTATGCAGGTGTTCACAGAACAGAACAGACATAAGACCACACCAAAAACAACACACACACACACACACAAACAAAATAATTACAAAAAAAAGACTAAAAAAGAGAAAAAAAGAAAAACACAACACCAAGAGAATTAGAGGAGAAAAAAAGAACCCCCCAAAAAAGAGAATATAAAAGAAAAAAAATGAATAGAAATAAAACAGAATGTTTAAAAAGAAAGAAGAAAATGACAATAATTCTTAAAAATGTAATAATAGTAAATAAAATAAAATATAAAATAGGTAAAGAGAAAAGAAAAAAGTAAAATTAAAAATAAAGAAAAGAGAAAGAGAAAAAATAAAATAACAAAAGGAAAGAGAGAATAAGAGATATGAAAGAAAAAAAAAAGAGGAAAATGAAAACAACCTTTGGTCTGCTGTTTGTGAAGCTCGCTGAATTTGCTCCAATGTTGTTGAATCTGGCACCTTGTTGTGTCCATCCTGGGTATCCTGGGAGGTTCTCTGGTGCAAAACAATGTGAGTCAAGTTCCCTGCCTGGCCCTGTGCAACCTGACTGAATCAGGGCAGGGCAGAGCCCCAAGTAGTCCAGTAGGTGAAGCATCTGTATCCCAGAGGCTGGGTCTGCCTCAGGTCTCGCTCCTTGAATGTCCCTGTTTTGATTTGCTCTCTTTTCCCATGTGAAACTGGGCTCTGCGAGTGTATCTGGGTTCTGGCCAGGATAGTTTAAATAGACTCGAGTTGGGGGTGGTGCCTGTAGCATTCTAGGAGCGGGACTGGGCACTCCCCTCCTTCAAAGGCCTCAGCTCTGCCTGGGTCACTGGAACCCCCCTTTAACTCCGCTTGACACTACAATCTTTCTGTGGGCAGGCCCCCACTGGGTGAAGTTCTGCCCAGGCTCCGACCTAACCAAATGGCTGATTACCCCATGTCACCATACCTAGCCACATGGGCACAGATTTCCAGTCCAGAACGGAGAAAATAAACATCTAAAAAATAATCATCTGTGTGCTTAATAACACAGAAGAACGGAAGCATGTCAAAGGGAAACAGGAGCAACAATTTGAGTATCAAATATATTATATTGTATTGTATTTCACTTAAAGGAAAACCAAGATGGCGGCATAGGTTAAACACCTAACCTGCAGCCGGGCACAACAATTTCAAAAATACAACTAGAGGTCAGAACGGACATCGTCCAGAACCACAGGAGAGCTGGCGGACTGAAATACCCACAGCTGGGGGGAAGGAGAAGGCCACGGGGACAGTCGGGGAAGCCGTAAAAGCCTGAGGTATGGAGAAACGGGCGGAGACACGAGCACACGCGCCTGCGGGGAGGATGGAACCGGAGAGGAGGGGGCGGCTGATGACCTGGCCGGAGTTCACTGGCAGGAAGGAGATAAAGGCTCCGGAGTGCGCTGAGCACCGGCTCCGATTGCACTGAACCCCATACCGGGTGAAACCCTGGGAAACTCACTCACTTTCGCAACTCCGCCGCCCCCGCAGGCCGCCCAGCCCGGGACGCTGGGGACGCCGCCGCAGCGGCGGCGCCCGGAGCCCGGCGGCCTCCCAGCACCCGTCCCCGCCGCGCAGCCCCCGCGCGCCTGGTGCCGCGGGCCGCACGCCCCGCACACCGGACGGAGGCCAGGGCGCCCTCTCCGTGCACCTCCCGGCGGCGATAGACTTCAGTAGAGTTGACTGAATTCAAGGGATTAAGAAGTATAAATTGGGGGGACGCCGCGGCAGCGACGTCCGGAACGCGGCGATGCCGGTGCCTGGAGCTCGGAGGCCGCCCAGCGCCCGTCCCAGCCGCACGGCCCTCGCGCGCCTGGTTCCACGGGACGCGCGCACCGCGCACTGGACGGAGGCCCGGGCGCCCTTTCCGTGCACCTCCCGGCGGCGCTAGACTTCAGTAGAGTTGACTGAATTCAAGGGATTAAGAAGCATAAATTGGGGGGGACGCCGCGGCGGCGACGTCCGGAACGCGGCGATGGCGGTGCCTGGAGCTCGGCGGCCGCCCAGCGCCCGTCCCAGCCGCACGGCCCTCGCGCGCCTGGTTCCACGGGACGCGCGCACCGCGCACTGGACGGAGGCCCGGGCGCCTTTTCCGTGCACCTCCCGGCGGCGCTAGACTTCAGTAGAGTTGACTGAAATGAAGGGATTAAGAGGTACGGATTGAGAAGTTTGAAAAAGATGGCGGCGGAGGTTAGGGGCTGTTCTGTTGCCTCGCACCCAGCGAAATCAGAGGGGATGAGGTGTGGAGGTGCGTGGGTCTGGCTGGTGGCGGGGGAGAGGGGCTTTTGTTCCAAACCTAGGGGAGATTGGCTCTCCATCACCCTGAAACCCATCTTCTGGCGAACCGCGGGAGACCCAGATGCCTGCGGGGAGAGGCGGGACTCTTGCGGAGGTGCGCCCAGCAATCAGTGTTTGCTGCGCTGGAGTGCGGAACGAGGGGACTTAGATACGTGGAAGGCAGAAGGACCAGACTCACAGCCATCTCGGCTCGCCGCACCATGGCCTGTGGGCGCCCTGAGACCCCGCCCCGCCCTGGGACCCGCCCCGCACGTTTTGAAGACCTGCCCCGCAAGTCTTGCAGGCACACCTGCGCCCCAAGCAACGGCTTATGCATGTGGGTGGCCTGCCCTCTGGCAGCGGACCAGATGATCTGCTGTTCTAGTCGGACTGCTCCAGGGCCACTCAGACAGGAGGAAGAAACTACAGTTTTTGCTGTAATCCTTGCTGAGTGCCTAAGGCAGTAGCTGATCTACACCCCATTGGAGACCCAGAAACGAGGGCATCTAGTGGTCTGTGGGAGATGACACCAGATTTCAACCACGTGCATAAGGGACACATTCAACGGGAATATTCAGTGAGCGCCAAAGCTTTGCTGCACCAAGACCCGGCCCATAAACGTGTCTCCTGCACAGCAACTCTTCCTTTATAGACAAAGAGAGCCCCCCCAGTGACACCAACAACAATCAAGACTTAACTATACAAAGGAGGACCAAGATGGAGGCATAGGGCGGAAGCCTGATTGTTGCCTACCACAACAACTTTGAGACTACGACAAGAGAGCAGAGCAGACACCATCCAAGACCACCATAGGGCTGGCTGAGTAGATGCTCTACAACTAGAATAAAAGAGGGGTATGTGGGATGATGCTGATGCCGGTGACCCAAAGACCACACTTTAAGAACTACGGCTCAGGCGACACAAAAGAACTATGGCTCAGGCGATACAACAGCGGCCTGGAACGTGCTCGGCGCAGTTCCCCCGGCGGTCTCCGGCTGAGGGGACGGCTCCACTGGCAGCCAAGCACGGACAGACGAACCCCTATGAGACATGGGGTGGGAGACTCCGCGCTTGCTGACCTCTGAGTCCGTCAAGAATCTCAACGCCCCGGAAGCGGCCAGGTGCGCATGCTCGGCGACCGGCCACCGATGCAGACCCAAGGGCCGACGCAGCGACGCCAGACTGGCCCACCGCCATGCATCGGGTGCACCGGGGCTTCGCCGAGCCGCCGCCCGACGAGTTCTGCAGCAGCCATACTGGAGCTCTGGAAGGATGGCCAGGGGAATTGCTGAGGGGGGATTGACCTGCAGGAATTGGGATCGGGAAGACGGGGCCCCGCTGAGACCCGGGTGCGGGCGGGGTTGCGTGCCTCTGGGCTCGGGTGTGGTCACACGCCTCTGGGTATAAGTGAGGCCTCACGTCCCTGGGTCTAGGTGAGGCCACATGCCCCTGGGTCCAGGTGAGGCCGGACTCCGGGTCCGGGTGAGGCCAAGTGCCCCTGGACCCAGATGACGCTGGATCCCGTGCCCGGGCGAGGCCAAGCGCCCCTGGGTCTGGGAGAGCCCACACACCCCTGGGTCCAGGCGAGACCATGTGTCCCTGGATCCGGGTGAGGCCTCGTGCACCTAGGCCCGGGTGAGCCCAAGTGGCCCTGGGTCTGGGAGAGGCCAAGCGTCCCTGGGTCCAGGTGAGACCATGTATCCCTGGATCCGGGTGAGGCCTCGTGCACCTAGGCCCGGGTGAGGCCACGTACCCCTGGGTCTGGGAGAGGCCAAGCGTCCCTGGGTCCGGGCGAGACCATGCGTCCCTGGATCCGGATGAGGCCTCGTGCACCTAGGCCCGGGTGAGCCCAAGTGGCCCTGGGTCTGGGAGAGGCCAAGCGTCCCTGGGTCCGGGTGAGACCATGTGTCCCTGGATCCGGGTGAGGCCTCGTGCACCTAGGCCCGGGTGAGCCCAAGTGGCCCTGGGTCTGGGAGAGGCCAAGCGTCCCTGGGTCCGGGTGAGACCATGTGTCCCTGGATCCGGATGAGGCCTCGTGCACCTAGGCCCGGGTGAGCCCAAGTGGCCCTGGGTCTGGGAGAGGCCAAGCGTCCCTGGGTCCGGGTGAGACCATGTGTCCCTGGATCCGGGTGAGGCCTCGTGCACCTAGACCCGGGTGAGCCCCAGTGGCCCTGGGTCTGGGAGAGGCCAAGCATCCCTGGGTCCGGGTGAGACCATGTGTCCCAGGATCCGGGTGAGGCCTCGTGCACCTAGGCCCGGGTGAGCCCAAGTGGCCCTGGGTCTCGGAGAGGCCAAGCGTCCCTGAGTCCGGGTGAGACCATGTGTCCCTGGATCCGGGTGAGGCCTCGTGCACCTAGGCCCGGGTGAGCCCAAGTGGCCCTGGGCCGGGGAGAGGCCAAGCGTCCCTGGGTCCGGGTGAGACCATGTGTCCCTGGATCCGGGTGAGGCCTCGTGCACCTAGGCCCGGGTGAGCCCAAGTGGCCCTGGGTCTGGGAGAGGCCAAGCGTCCCTGGGTCCGGGTGAGACCATGTGTCCCAGGATCCGGGTGAGGCCTCGTGCACCTAGGCCCGGGTGAGCCCAAGTGGCCCTGGGTCTGGGGGAGGCCAAGCGCCCCTGGGTCCGGGTGAGACCATGCGTCCCTGGATCCGGATGAGGCCTCGTGCACCTAGGCCCGGGTGAGCCCAAGTGGCCCTGGGTCTGGGAGAGGCCAAGTGTCCCTGGGTCCGGGTGAGACCATGTGTCCCTGGATCCGGATGAGGCCTCGTGCACCTAGGCCCGGGTGAGGCCACGTGCCCCTGGGTCTGGGAGAGGCTAAGCGTCCCTGGGTCCGGGTGAGACCATGTGTCCCTGGATCTGGGTGAGGCCTCGTGCACCTAGGCCCGGGTGAGCCCAAGTGGCCCTGGGTCTGGGAGTGGCCAAACGTTCCTGGGTCTGGGTGAGACCGTGTGTCCCTGGATCCGGGTGAGGCATCGTGCACCTAGGCCCGGGTGAGCCCAAGTGGCCCTGGGTCGGGGAGAGGCCAAGCGTCCCCGGGTCCGGGTGAGACCATGCGTCCCTGGATCTGGGTGAGGCCTCGTGCACCTAGGCCCGGGTGAGCCCAAGTGGCCCTGGGTCTGGGAGAGGCCAAGCATCCCTGGGTCCGGGTGAGACCATGTGTCCCAGGATCCGGGTGAGGCCTCGTGCACCTAGGCCCGGGTGAGCCCAAGTGGCCCTGGGTCTGGGAGAGGCCAAGCGTCCCTGGGTACGGGTGAAGCCAGATCCTGGGTCCGGGTGAGGCCGTGCGCCCCTGGATCCATCCGGGTGAGGCTGGATCCCAGGCCCGGGTGAGACCACGCGCCCCTTGGGTATGGGTGAGGCCACGTGCCCCTTAGTCCGGGTGACGCCGTGCCCCTGGGTTCGGCCGAGACCAAACCAGAGGGAGTCGGACCCCCGTTACCACCATTTGTCCACCATCCAGAGCTGAGGGGTCAATGCTGACATGTACACATAAGGAACTACTGGACATCGAAATTGGGTCTCAAAAGAACTGTTGGTCCAGGGGGAAGCTCGCTACAGATTGATTCATTTGCCTGTCAGCATAAATATTATTGCTCGTCTCACATTCAGTTCTTATTAGTATATATCTAGTGACATATGATCTCGTTCATCTAGAGGAAATGATGAACAACATAGACTGAGGAACAAGAACAGAACCAGAAGCAAGGAGGCATCGATCAGACTATCGGGCCTCAGAGGGAGGATAGAAGAGGGTAGGGTGAGGGTGGGGGGAGGGGGAGAGTTCAACCAATGGACCTGTATGCATGCATAAAAGCCTATCCAACGGTTAAGTTCAACAGGGGATTGGGGCATGCGTGGGGAGAGGGGTGGGATGGGAATGGGGGGATGAGGACAAATATGTGACACCTTAATCAATAAAGAAATTAAAAAAAATATATATATATATACAATAAATATACCATAGTATATACTGGTATAAATAACTGATTAAAATAATTAGAGGAGAAGAGGCAACTTTTTTATACAAATTTTCTATACAAAAAAAAAAAAATTCTACTTAATATATGTAGATACTAACCCCTCCAGGAGGTAAATCTTAATTTCACCCCTCCCTATCACCTCATTGAGGATGCACTAAATTAGTGACTAACTTCCAAAAAATAGAGTATGTGCCCTAACCGGTTTGGCTCAGTGGATAGAGCATTGGCCTGCAGACTGAAGGGTCCCAGGTCCGATTCCGGTCAAGGGCATGTACCTTGGTTGCAGGCACATCCCCAGTAGAGGGCGTGCAGGAGGCAGCTGATCGATGTTTCTCTCTCATTGATGTTTCTAACTCTCTATCCCTCTCCCTTCTTCTCTGTAAAAAATCAATAAAAATATATTTTAAAAAAATAAAGTATGGCTAAGAGAAAAACAATAACTTTGCAGTAGAGAAACCTGGCAAACACTACCTTAAGCAAGTGAAGATTAGTATCAGTAGTGATGTGTGGACATCAGTACCCCAATATGATATGATGCGGTCACTTCACTGATATGATGTGGTGAGGACACTTTGCCTCTGTGGTATTCTTCCCCCAAATTCATGGCTCTTGTCTAGCATGAGGAAATCATTAAGCAAAATTAATATATGCATCAGAGCAGGGGACCTACAGAATACTTGGGCAGTATTTTTTTTTTAATTTTTTTTTTTTAATTGATTTCAGAGAGGAAGGGAGAAAGAGAGAGAGATAGAAACATCAATGATGAGAGAGAATCATTGATTGGCTGCCTCCTGCACACCTCCTACTGGGGATTGAGCCCGCAACCCGGGCATGTGACTTTGGCTGGAATCAAACCTGGGACCCTTCAGTCCGCAGGCGGATGCTCTATCCACTGAGCCAAAACAGCTAGGGCATGGGCAGTACTTCTTGATAGTCTACTGAAGATATTTCAAGCAAAAGATAAAAACAAACAAAAGCTGAGAAGCTTTCACAGACCAAATGAAACTGGGAGATGTGGAAAACAAATTAAATGTGGTACCCTGGGTTGCAACCTGGAACAGAAAGGGGACATCAACAGAAAGATTAGTGAAATACAAATAAAGTCTAGAGTTTGGTTAATAATAATGTACCAATATCAGTTCCTTATTTTGATAAATGTACCACAGTATTGTAAGATGTTAATTGGGGAAACTGGGTGAAGGATTTATAGGAACTCTCTGTACTATCTTTGCAACCTTACTATAAATCTAAAATTAAACCCAAATTAAGCATTTATTTAAAAATTATCTTCTGGTTCATTGAGCAGTTTTCTAGGTAAACTATTACCTACTCTCATAATTTACCAGACTGTAGGAATCTCATCTGAAGAACTGAGAATCATTTTTTTCTGCTTCCTCCTCATTGATATTATAAATTTGAATCATAATTGGAGAGTCTAAGTACAAATGAATAAAAAGTTAATTTTAAGACACTACTTTTGGCTCATTCTGTCTCTGTCCTCCTACAGTCTCCACCTTGGAACCATGTGTAAATGGAACATTTATTTTTACCTCTAAAAAGTGTAAAGTCATCTGAATATGAACTTTTATACAGACTGAATAATTTGTGTTAAAAGACAGAAGAATGAGCATGCTTTGCAATGTAGCCTAGATGTTTGCAATTAATATTTTTGGATCTTGTGTCAAAATTCTATGCATCTGAAAGATATATTGTTTTTTATAGATGAGATAAAGTTTGACTTTTTAAAATGTACTTTTTAGGCATTGATTGTGAAATTTAATAATTTTTAGTTAAGGTGGGAAAATAGAATAATGATTATGTTCATATTATGATGTTCTTTAAGAGTTCAGAAAAATAGAAATATTTAGTGCATTTTATTTTATAATAATTCTAGTATTATATAGCCTTACTGAGTTATATGCCTGGGGCCTCGGCATCCTAGCCAGCTATAATATGCTTTGATCTATACATTTAAAAAGAATCCTTTACTTTTACATAAAGGGCTTTGTACAAAAATTGAAAACCTTGTTGAAAATACTGGGAGTGACAAAGAGATTTGGAAACATACAGAAATAAGAGCGATGGGACAATAATTTGTTACTACATACAGCTTGAAACATGCCTCAGGTTAGTCAGAAGAGGTCCTCTGAATTACACTGTGCACGCTTCCCTGAAACGAAACTGTATGTTATTGGTTAACCAGGATATTTAGCATAATCACTCTGCTAGACTGTGGTGGAGGGAGGTGATTATCACTGAGAACAGATGGGCAGGTCCAGAGCACTGCCAGATTCTGCACAAGCTCCATTTACTGTTGCTTCTTGCTTTTTTCTTTCTGTGTTTAAAAGATTTTTTAAAACATTCTATGTTCTAAAGAACCAGCTACACAAAAGGTCAGTGGCTGATGACCTTTCAGCTTAGATTTCAAACGTAGGAGAAAGATTCAAAATGCTATCACTGTGTATCTATGAAGGATGGGGCAGATTTCATTTTACCCTCTAGCCTCCCTCAATGCATGCACGGATTTATCTGTACGCTAAGCTCTCTGCTCTGCATCTGTAGCTCCTTGTGGATTATATTGTCTCTGTGATCAGAAATGATTTTCTCGGATATGAACACCGTTTCTGGCTCCCCTAAAGTGCATCCTCCTAATGGGACCCGGTTTTACACTTTTCAAGTAAGTGTGCTTTAAATAACTTCACTACTTAAGAAGTTAATATATAGTCAAACTTATAATAAAGGGAAAATAAGGAAAGAAAAGCTGAAAAGTGTGAAAGTATTAAAGAGGATATAAGAATGAATAACATGCATGTCAGTTTAATTTATGCTTTAAATATGGAAATAAGATGGTCTTAGGATTATTTGTGAATTCAAGAAAAATAGTAGTGAATAATTCATTTTCACAGGGATTTTTAAATTTCTACAGTATTATCATTGAGGGCTTATGAGATGTATCTCCTGATATTGTTATTCATGGCTATGATATTGTGAACATTATAGATTTACTTCCCTTATATATCACAGAGAGTAGAATTAAATTACATTTTATGGAACTTTGCAAACTATGTCCTCTGGGCTTAGAAAAACATTTGGTATTTCATATACATAATAATATAATTCCTATTTTTTAAAATTTTTATGTGTGCAATATATGAGCAATTAGCAATATAGAAAGCATAAGTATCACATTTAATATGCTTTTCAATTTGAGGTAAAGTAGAAACTCATTAAGATGGAAGATTTGGGGTGTTATCAAAAAGTCAAAATGATTTATAATATATATGTAATAGTGAGTTACAAAGCTGTTACCTACTAAATGTATTTCAACTGCCAGAGAATAAATCAGTTATCCATCCAGAAAATGGTTAAGTCTAAACTAAATCGGATTCTACCTCATTTTTTTATCCTCAAATTGCATCTTTCAATCGTGAGCCTTACTTTGTTATTCAGTCATGTCATCGTTACGTGAAAAGGAATCATGAACCTCGTTTCTCTGTACAATTTCCATTATGGGAATATAAACATCCTGGCGTTTAATTATCTTAGCAACATAATTATAATGTTCTGAAACAAACTATAAAGACCTAGAGAATTAATATAGTAGAGGTAGTCTGAGTTCTTTAAAAGGTGGCTCTGAATAAATGCATATCTTATTTATTAAAGTCTCTTACCTTTGCAAACTATAAGCAGTAGATATAATTACTCTCCCTCTCTCCCATTTTATACTTCCATTTTTAATCCTGTCGCCTCTGCTGCTTTACACTGATGTCTACTGATAGTGCAAGTCTGTGCTGTTACAGAATGTATTCGCTTCCCAGTGGCGATATCCTTATTGTGGCAGTGACTCAAAATGCAAGTGCCCTGGGGCTGTTCTACAAAATTATTACTTTTTTTTTCTTCCTCTTCATAGACTGAGACATAACATTCTTTATAATATCCCGTAGCTGGCTCTTTGGGGCAGCTTTTTTTAAATTTTTTATTTATTTATTTATTTATTTTTTTTGGGGGGGGGCGGGCAGCTTTTGACATTAGGTTTTCTACTTGAGCCTCTTAAAGTATAAGGGTCAGTGTATTCCATATGCTCAATCATGACACAAGCTTTCTACAATTCCTTCAGTAAAGATCTTGCTGACACCTTTCTTAGCAGGTGATTTTCTTGAAAAGACCCTGAAATGATTTTTAAGCACCGTGTTATTTTGTTGATATTATAACAATTTGTGTAAAAACTCTAGGATTTCAGATAAATTAAAAATGTTAGCAAATGTAAACTCTATCCTACATTTTTACTTTATAAAACAGTATTTGATCTTGACATTTATGATAACAGGAAATGTGCTTAACTTTTAGTTGCTATTGTTAGTTTTTGGTGGAAGGAAAGGAAGAAAGAAAGATGGTTTTAATAAGCATGAAGGTAAAGGTTTATAAAAATTGACTCTGCTTTTATTTTCAAAGGGACAGAATTAAACATGATCATATTCCTATTTATATACCTTAACCTATTTTAAGGCGATATATTTTCTTTGTTTGAAATACTGTTACAAGAGATGAGATGCTATAAAAATAATAAATCATTCTCAAGAATGTATCCTGCAAAAATGATTAGTTAAATTTTCAAAAGTGGTTCTCATTATGGAATGGCATAATTGCATTTCTGAAGTGATTCGGCATCAAGGAGTTGAGATTTTAATGCTTACTTTCTTAAAATTATTCTAGCACAAGAGTTAACATATGCAAAAAAACATTGAAAATAGTTTAGCATGAATAAAACCGAGTTTTAGTTTTGTCTTCTCATTAAATATTTAAACTATCCTGTCATTTTTGCTGAAATTGTACATACCAAATTTTAAGAGTAATATTTAGAATGCATTTCACCAAAGTAGTTTAAAAGTAAAAGGACAACAAATAAGAAGTTGAGGGATATTTGAATTATAAGGTTTTCTTTTTCATTGCATTTTAATTTAGTCAATGATGGTTTTAACAGGCATGAAGGTAAAGGTTTATAAAAGTTGACTCTGCTTTCATTTTCAAAGGGACACATGCAAATGATCTTTTTATAGTTCATCTAACACTTAATTTAAATTAATTTCCTTTTGTGTGAGATCTCACTGCTATATTACGAGGAATATACTTTTGTCAGCATATTTTCTGTTCAGAGGTGCCTGAACATTTTATCAATCAATGATGCCAATGCCCAGTTTACACTATATGTTTAGTAAATTACTTATCACCAAAATTAAGTTCTGGCGTATAGTTGTCTAGAATGCCCTTGATTGACAACAATTAGGATTGAATGCTACTATAAGAAAAGATTAATTGTAATATATGTATGCATGAGAATTATCAATTTATGGGGCTCAAATACTTGGGAAACCTACTTTAAAATAAAATTAAATGGATATACTTGTATAATTTAGTATATATGAATGCAGTAACTTCTCCTTAATTTTATGTCCCAAATAATGATGTGCCTACATGCTTTTACATTTAGTTCTATTTTTGCAAATAAAAACATTTACATGCTTTACTAAACCTCTAGATTGGTTAATTATCACATAATGTGTTAATCTTCCCAGAGGTATTGGTGACTAACACCCCCACCCCCCATTTCCCAGAGATTAAATATCTCAATCTAGTCATTTTCAAACTGTCTGCACAGCCCTGAGGTTTCATGGGAGTTTGTCAGTTTTTGGTAGACACAGTAGGGAAGAGGAATACATTCTTCTGAAGCCCTTAATGTTTCCTTATTCTAATTTACCTGCTCTATGCAAGCTTTTATAAGCAACAACAATAATAAGTAGTGTGCTATATAAAAAACACATTTGCAAACCACTTTCTAAACCAAAGGAATTCATTTCTGATAGGAGCACTTTTATCTATTATCCCTGGTCCTTAAGGAATAAAGTTCATTTCCCTAGCTTGGCATGAAAAGTCCTTTGTGGTCTGGGTCACATGCAACATACTGCTTTACTGGGCTTTCCCAGAAAGTTGCTCATGTGCTTCTGATGTCTTTGCTTCATCACTGACTGCCCATCGGAACATTGTTTTTACTAAAGATTCGTCTTAAATGCCACCTCCCTCGTGAAGCCTTCACTCATTCACCTCATTTCTGCATGCCTTAGTAAATGCCTTTTCTTTGATCCTTTGCCTGTTCCTGCCACTATCAAAGTACTTATGTTTTGATTTAATCTCTGAGAACATTTTATCAATCTGTCTCTATCACGTGGATACCTCCAGTATCTCTGTTTAATAAGGTGGGGGCATTTATTTAAAAGTTAAGTGATTAATATGAACATTTAACACAATAGGCAACACATTCTTTTTCTTTTAACTATATGGGCAGGTTGTGAGGGATAACTACATATTATTAAAGAAAATATCTAAAGATATAGCAAGGTAAATTTGTTTAATACTCAGCTTTTGTGTACCATGATTATACCAAAATAGGTAACCGTTCCCTGAGTAATCAATGAAATGCTTTAATTTTATTATTTTAAAAATATAGTTCTAGCTTGAAAAGTACAGATAGGTAGTTACAAAACAGTCATGGGGATGTAAGTACAGCATAGGAAATAAAATCAATAATATTATAATAAGTATGTCTGGTACCAGCTGGGTACTGGAAATATCAGGGGGAACACCTTGTAAAATATATAATTGTCTAATCACAATGCTGTATACATGACACTAATAAAAAATAATATGGAATGTAAACTGTAATTGAAAAACTAATAAAAATAAATTAAAATTTTTTAAATGTATATTTCTGTGACAGCTAGACAAAAACTTTTTTGAGATTTTTTTCCTTTATATCTCTTTACTGTTCCTTATTAATTGGTATTTTTCAAGAGATATTTAAAATTTGATTAGTTTATACTTTGTGATTTAAAGATATAATTAGCACTTGAAAACATTTAGACGACTAATAGGCAAGCTGAAAGTCTCAATTGCATGAAGGATTTCATTCAAAAGATATGACTGGTAATTAGTGTGAAACCATACCTTTGTGAGCAAATGAGATTGAGGTAATTCTGTCTGTTCAGCAAAGAACCAGACTTTTTTAGATTTTGTCATTTTGGCGCTACGAGAAATCCACCATTATTTTTGTATTATTTGGGGCACATTATAACTTCTTATTGTTAATCATTTTTAAATGCATTGGAAATGTCTAGCAGAATGGTTAGAACATGTTTTTATACTTATATATTTTTTAGAAGAATGAAGGCACAGATGCTAAGAAAGGCAGAGCCCTTGGCTCCAGGATTGCATAGTAATACAGGCCACAGTCCCCAGCTAAATGAGAGACCCAAGGTTTTCCTCTGTCTCCCAATTGCATGCAGCCATAATTATGAGTAACAGAGATACACCAGAGGTGTTTGCAGCAGGTAGACCAGCATGTTCAAAGTTACTTACTAGTGTGTGGGAAAGGCAGCATTTAATATAACGGGAGCATAAGTTGGAGATAGTAAATGACTAAAAATAAAAAAACTCAAACTCCAGAATATAGAGATGAATTTAAATGTAATTCGCAGGATATTGGACTTGAGACTTAAGGATTGTCAGTGAGGACTGACAGGCTAGTATTTCTGTTTAGTTAGAATACTGGATTGTGCCTCTGTTGGGTGGTGGACTAGAGCAGAAAGAACAAATTCATAGCTTTCTACTCTATCCAGATGAATTGTCATGATTTCCCTGCTTTACAGATGAAACAACAACAAAAACAGACCTGATGCTCACAAAAGGTACCCAGGTAGTTGTTTATAATGCAGAGAGTAAGTAAAGTAGCTCCTTTCTGAACCCAGGGTTATAGAACCCAAAAGTCCATGCTCTTTCTTCTATATTCAACTGGCTAAAGCAGGGGTCCTCAAACTTTTTAAACAGGGGGCCAGTTCACTGTCCCTCAGACCGTTGGAGGGCCGGACTATAGTTTTAAAAAAAAAAAAACTATGAACAAATTCCTATGCACACTGCACATATCTTATTTTGAAGTAAAAAAACAAAACGGCAAAAATACCCGCATGTGGCCCGCGGGCCGTAGTTTGAGGACGCCTCGGCTAAAGTGTTTATGGTAGAATACAGCAGCAAAAAATATTCCCAGCTATATAATTTCTAATCTCGATTATCTATTCATTCTGAAATTTATACAAATTTGGCTCCACCACTTCAAAGCATCGTATTGTAAAGACTCGTTAGGTTTTTAAACTTCAGGCTTTCATTTAGTTACACCGCTCCATTCTGTCTTTACTGATACAATATCCTCCTAGTTGGAAATACATTTTTATAGGAACCGAATTGTCAATAAACATATCCTGTAATTGCACTGAAAGACAACATGGAAATTGAGGGGGAAAGCCTTTCCTAAATACACACCTTTGTTAATTTAATAACACTCTTTACGTAAGTGAGGCTAACACTAGAAGTCGCTGAGTAGCCCCTGGGGCTCCATGTAAGAAAGGATAACTGTTCCAACTGCAGAGGTTTCTGCTTAATAGAAACCTACTAGGCTATACGTTCTGTGAGGACAGGTACTGTGTCCTTTTTACTATTAAATCAGTAGCATCAAGCAGAGTGCCTGGCACATAGCCATGATGAGGAAATATGTATTGCATTAAATTACAAATTGAAAATAAGAATGTCTTGCTAGGCATTGTTGATATTCTGATTTAAAATGACCTTCCCCTAGGAACACATCAATGGTTGTACGATTCCCAGGCTGAGGTCCACACATATAACTCACCTATACCTAGCTAAAATAGCGTTGAATTTCAGGTCATGCCTCAAAGGGAGGGAAAGTGCATATTGGGAAATGATTTAAGAGACTCTTAAGATAAAGCATTTTATGCACTGAGCACAGTGCCTGGTGGTGAGTAAGAGCTCAGTAAGCAGCTGCTGCAGCACTGGAAGCAGCCAGAGTTGGGGTCTGTAGACGATAATAGAGGTGGCAAGAATGTGAGCAAGAACAGTTAAGAACGAGAGAGAAGTCGTTAAGAGATATGTTCAAAAGATGTATTAACTCACTGAATAAAGGACACAAAAGAGAAAAAGGCTAGATAACCTCTGAAGTTTCTAGTGAGGGAGAGAGGAATGTGGAGGAGGAGCAGCTTTGGAAAACAATATACTGAGTTCAGATTTGGACAGATTGAGTAGACAGTTGGAAACACAGGTTTGGCTCTCTGGAGAGAGGCCTGTGAGTAGTAAATGTAAATGTGTGAGGCATCTGTTTACAGGGGAGGGAATGCTATAGAAATGGATAAAATGACCTTGGCATAGAATGAGGAGAATGGGGCAGGTGGGGTGGGACATGAAATCCTTGGACACATTGACATACCCAGAATTATCATTTTAAGCATGTGTGCTTGGTCCATTTTGCAAACATATTTTGGAAGCTCTTTCCTTATCTCCCCTCCTTTGAATATTTACCCTGAACCTAATTCAAGTTAGATGCTGGATATGCTTTATTTTGTAAACTAGAGGCCTGGTGCATGAAATTCATACATGGTGTGTGTGTGTGTGTGTGTGTGTGTGTGTGTGTGTGTGTGTGTGTATGTCCCTCAGCCCAGCCTGCACCCTCTCCAATCTGGGACCCCTCGAGGGATGTCCAACTGCCCTCTCACAATCCAGGACTGCTGGCTCCCAACTGCTTGCCTGCCTGCCTGATTGCCCCTAACCACTTCTGCCTGACAGCCTGATCACCCCCTAACCACTTCTGCCTGACAGCCTGATCACGCCTAACTGCACTCCCCTGCCAGCCTGATCGATGCCTAACTGCCCTTCCTTGCAGGCCTGGTCCCTCCCAACTGCCCTCCCCTGCTGGCCTGATTGCCCACAACTGCCCTCCCCTGCCGACCATCTTGTGGCAGCCATCTTGTGACCACATGGGGGGCAGCCATCTTGTGTGTTGGAGTGATGGTCAATTTGCATATTACTCTTTTATTAGATAGGATGTGTTTTCAAAGCTGGTTTCCTTTCAACTCCCTCCATGAATGTCATCTCTGGACCTTAATTCAAGTTAAATCTTCCAGTCCTTATGCTTCAATAAAGTAATTAGTGTGTCCATTGTACTGTTTATTATACTCCATTTGGTTTTCCACGTATCTTTCTTTACCACTAATTTGTGAACTTTTATTTATCTGTTTATTGACACCTAGCCCAATGCCTATCAAATAGAAGCCCATGCTTTTAGGTTGAGTGAATGAATTCGTGTTTAGTTGAAGATTGCCTAAAATGAATTATCTTCTATTAATTTGTTAAGTCATTCAACAAATCCTGTTGAGTATCCCCATTATGCCAGACTTTAGCAATAGTGAACAAAACATCTGGTTTTTGCACTTAAAAAATCTTAGAGTTAACTCAAGGAAAATTACTTAAAAGATACAATAGCACATTATTTGGGTTGACTTTAAAGGTACATATAGATATTGTTATTATACTGTGGTAACTTTAATTGAATAATTTTATTTTCAAATCCACTTTTCATTCTAGTTAACAGTTAACTTTTCAGTGTTACCCTAGTGGTAACAATAAGATTGCATAATGGTTAAGAGCATCTCTTTTGGAGTTAAACACATGGTTCAAAATGAGAGTGTAGCTATGAACAAGTGGAATTATTTCTGAATTTTCACTTTCCTTGACTAATGCAAAGGAATAAGACTAGGCCATGAGATCATTATGAACTCTAAAAGGATTATTTGTGAAATCATTTATATAGTGTTTTCTTCCAATAAAGATTAGCTAATGTTGCCCAGCTGGTGTGACTCAGTTGGTTGAGTGTCCTCCCATGCACCAGGAGGTCGCTGGTTCAATTCCTAGTCAGGACATATGCCTGGGTTGCAGGCTTGATCTCTACTCGGGGCACGTGCAAGAAGCAGCAGATCAATGTTTCTCTCTCATTGATGTTTCTGTCTCTCCCTCTCCCTTCCTCTCTCTGAAATCAATAAAAATATATTTTAACTAAGATGAGTAGTGTTTTAGTGATTAATTTGCTTTCTAAATAATAGCATAATTTATTCCACAAATGATGGTTTTATTTTAGCTTATTCTTAATTTAGAAAAAAATAAGAGAGCATATTTACCACTTTAAATACTTCATTTTAAATACTTTATACATAAGGAAGTTTATTAAAATATATGTAATTGACTTTTAAATATCTTAATTTTATATAAAATATTTTTGTGCTTATAAAATATAAACTTTCAGAGTTTACTGATATTGATATTAAGTATCCTTTTGGATGTATATTTGGATTTCTTTTATAAATACTTATTTTGTATTTTAAAATTTATTTTTAAGTTTACTTTGTATCTTCATTATTACTTTTATTATCATCTCAAGCTTTACATACATACAAATGCAAATTTAAAATCACCTTTTTATGAAATTGGCAATTTTGTGTACAATTCAAAATATCTTCAAGTTAAAAGAGGCTAGTTCACGTTGTTTCCTGGGTGCTCTGTATAGCGTGTAAAGATTTAAAGTAGTGTACATTACTGAGGGTCAACAAGATTTGGTGCTATTTGTAGAACTGTATGAGAATTACTGAGCATCTCAAAAATTATTAGGCATTTTAACAATGTTAAAAGTGTATAATGTTTTTAAAGAATATCACAAAATGATATTTTGAGTTTATCACAAAGCAAAAGTTAAATGAAAATTAAGTGAAAAACAGCAATATCATTTTAAAAATGAGCATAACCTAGTTCTTATAGCTTAAATTTTCACAAGTTTAATTGTGTAAGGGAAAAAATACAGAAGTCATAGAAAACAATATTTGTTTTCTACCAATAAAATCAATGAAAGCGACAGTTCTGAGCTACAAGATCATGTTAAGCTGTTCTATAGCATACTGCTCCTTTTTATCCTGTATTTTTGTTTTTCTTATTTAGTACATCATTAATCTGCTTTTTCTAAGATGATTTATCTTTGAAGTTACAGTAGGCCTATGGGGAGCCACAAAAGTATTTTGATTCATGTTACAAAAGGCTTCTTTGAAATTCTAAAAGATATAAGCCATCATAAATAAAACATGAAAATTCACTGTATTTGAAGAATTATACTTTATTATTATTTAACTGTTTTGTTTTAATACAATTTGTTTAGGATGTTAAAATATGTGCATAAAGAATCAAATGTTTTAACAATGAGATAATACAATTCAAATATTTGCATACACATTTCTTTCATTCAGGAAACACTTATTAATAACTTACTTTACATATGGTCTATATTTTTAAGGAACAAGTATTTCAATATGTAATAGGTAACAATAAATATTATAGTAAAGTATCATTCAAAATTCAGTGATATTGTGCTAAAAGAGTCAGGTAATTTCAAATGTATCTTTAAGAAAGAATATTATTTGAAAAAAATAGTAAGGACCTTCAAAATAACTCTTTCACAAGACAGTTGAAAAAAATTAATATTCAACCCATATATACTAGCCATATTCTATGAATGGCCAAGAGGATATTACCTATGCGACCATCTTAGACAGAGTTCCACTCTTTCTTTCCCTTTATTTTTAGAATTTTTTTTAGATTTTCAAAAGAAAAATGTACTAACATAATAAAGGAAACTTCAAAAGAAAAACAGATTCAGGAATTTATGGACTTATGCAGCCTACTATGTGCCAGGTTCTGATCTATGTGCTGGATATATAGTGAGCAAGTGAACTATGAAGCTTACAATCTAGCAGGATGGAAGATAAAATAAATAGGACACTATATAGTATGTTAAATGGTATTGAATGCTAAGGAGAAATACAGACCATAGGAAGTGGAGGAGTATTGGAATATGCAGTTTGAACCATGTGGGCAGGGAAGCTGTCCTGAAGAAGAGACCATCTGAATGAAGACCTGAAGTTATCAGAGCAGCTTTTTACATCTCTGTACTAGAATGAGCTGAAGGGTAGTTTCTTCAGTGCCATCACCAGATAGGTTAACTACCTGCATTCAACTACTCAAGATTTACATTCAAGGGAGAGAAAATCTGGTTGGCCCAACCTGGACTTGCCTTAATCATAAATGTGCTATCATCTGCTTGCCATCTAACTGGTTTGCCTAACCTCTGTCTCAAAGCTTTACTATTTTAATTTAATGAGATTTATTGTAAACAGACTGTGGTGTTCAACAGATTTTATACTTCCTTTAAGACATAAGAAAGTGTTCATTACATCTCTGTATTCCTCACTGCTCCGAGAACTTCCTTCATACCCCATCCTCTCTTCAATTTCTTTTTGCCCCAAATATCACTAATTCTTTAGAGTTCAGTGAAATTTATGTCTTCTATGAATGCTTCATAGTGTCTAGTTAGGTTCACCTACCAGTGTGCTAAGATCCCATAAAAATTTTTCTTTACCTCAATCATAATAATTAACACAAATCTAATTTAAGTATCATATTTGTTTCCTCATCTATACTAATAAAAGGGTAATATGCTAATTAGACTGGGAGACCTTCCAGATGTCCTTCTGGACAAAGCCATGGTGGCAGGGGCAAGGCAGAGGCAGTTAGGGGTGATCAGGCCAGGAGGGGAGAGCAGTTGGGGGTGAGCAGGCCAGCAGGGGGGGGCAGTTAGGGCAATCAGGCCAGCAGTGGGGCAGTTGGGGGCAAGCAGGCTGATGGGAGGGCAGTTTGGGGTGAGAAGGCTGGCAGAGGGGGGCAGTTGGGGGTGAGCAGGCTGGCATGCAGAGTGATTAGGGGTAATCAGGCAGTCAGGTGAGTGGTTAGGAGCCAGTGGTCCCGGATTGTGAGTGGGTTCCGGACATCCCTCAAGGGGTCCCAGATTGGAGAGGGTGCAGGTTGGGCTGAGGGACACCCCCCCATGCACGAATTCCGTGCACTGGGCCACTAGTTATATTTTCCTTAAGGACACAGTATATATTTATTATATGAACAAACTGTAAGTGCCCAATAAATGTCTAAATATATAAAAGATGTTGACAATTATCCCAAAGATCACAAAATGTATTTTGTACCAATCTTTATGTTGATTAAATTTGACATTGTGGCTATAAAATATTAATTATCTGACAGAGATAGTTGATTAGCCTCATTATATTGTATGTTTATGTTTATGTGTGTGTGTGTTATTCCTAAATATTAAATAAATATACTCATTCAATATTATGTCCACCAAATTATGTCATGATACATACACTTCATATGACCTTTATATAAACTTAGATGCTCCATTTCAATTGGTTTGATGCTCTACATTACCAGATTACACAAATCAATTTCAATTTTCTTTCCTCATCTAATATTTTTCTAAAGTTATCACTGTTAACTAGTAAATCTTCTTTATTCTATAATTATATAGTATAGCAGTTTGAAGTCAGAGTGGAATGTTAGTCATCCCCTGCCTACTGGACAGGAAACATAATCTCTAACTTCACTTTTTTTTTTAATCTGTGAAATGGGGTAAATAGAATTACCAACTTCAAAGAATTAAGGCCAATTGAGGTGCTTACCATAGGTCTCAACATGAACAAATGCAAAACAGGTGTATCTACAGCAGTCTCTTTATTAATATTATTATTATAGTATCAAATATTTGAATGAAATACTTTATTTCTCAAGACTATAATTTCTTCTTACTCTTTTTTTTTTTTAAAAAAGGTTACTGTCTCTTTTTTTTTTTTTAAATATATTTTATTGATTTTCCACAGAGAGGAAGGGAGAGGGACAGAGAGCTAGAAACATCGATGAAAGAGAGACATCGACCAGCTGCCTCCTGCACACCCCCCACCGGGGGATGTGCCCGCAACCAATGTACATGCCCTTGACCGGAATCGAACCTGGGACCTTCCAGTCCGCAGACCGACGCTCTATCCACTGAGCCAAACCGGTTTCGGCATTTTATTCTTACTCTTAATGCAAATTCTCTCTGGTATTTGAAATTGGACTTTCAGATTTTATGTTATTGACTACAGTTTATTTTACCCCTTCTTTCTTGTGGATTGGAATAAAAGATCCTTAGCATTTTATATAGATATTCTTAAATTTCAGAATACATAATTATCCAAAATGCATGTTTGCCATCCCAGAGATGATTCCAAAAATCTGGTAAGAGCCAATGAATCTTCATTTAAAACAGAATTCCAGGTAATGTCTATGCAGAAATGTCACAAATTGGGAAGCAGGAGCCAAGAGATGGAGAAACTGTCGCACTATGAAAGGTACTTTCTATTTGAAAGGTAACTGATGAGCAGAGGTTAAATATCCACAGTGACATCCTTTTGTGTTTTGTGTTTTATTTTTTTTGTTCTTTTTTTAGATGTTTCATTGACTTTTATAGTGAGAGGAAGAATGAGGGAGGGAATGAGAGAAACATCTATGTAAGACTGAAGCATCGATGAGCTGCCTCCTGCACCACCATCCCCAGGATCAAGCCTACAATCCAGGCATGTGCAAGGGACAATGCCCAACCAACTGAGACACACTGGCCAGGGCTTCCTCTAGTTTTAAGTAATTATTCTATTTTAGAAAAACATGCTTTGATTTGTTGTAATGAAGGTATTATTCCTTTCATGGGCCGGTTTTAAAATCCAATTGATGAATTAATTGTTAGGATTTCAAACTACAACTAAAATAAGCTTATTAAATGGTAGACCAGCCCTCAGTAATGATGACCTTTAGCTTATTCCTCCTTTAGGGCACATGTTTGTCATGAAATTTCCAAATTCAGACTTAACATATTGCCATGTCAAGAATAATATTCACCTGTTATTAATTAATGATTTACCTGTCACCTGGAGACTGTGTAAAATTAACAAAACCTTTAAGTTGTCCACATAGTAAATAACCAGCTTTAAAATTCTGATTTTAAATTAGATCTTGATCAGAATAATTCATGTTCATTAGAAGACAGGTGTGATGTGGTTGCTCTTCCTGACTACACAATATTTTAATATCAAGAATAATCCATACTGTGTGTTTGGTCATTATTTTTAAGCCTTCAGCTGAACTCAGTATTAAGGCCTACAAATTGTGGCTTTGCTTTCATAAAATATCTGCCTGTATGCCAAGATATATTTGCAAGTTCAAAACTAAAGGTTCATAAGAAAACAGTAATGTTAAAAATTCATGAGAGGGCCCCATCTACTCTGTGATTGGTTATTAATTCACCAATTACTTATCTTAAGATTTTTCTGAATCCATCTTCACTGACAAGAAAATTAGAAATATTAATTTAATAGAGCAAAAATAAGCACTGATATAAAATATACTCTATCTAGAAAGATTATTTAAATAATGGTATTATTAATGTGGATTAATGTTTCCATTTCCTGCACTTTGTACTATATTAAAGAGATGCAATGTTAATATCTAGCAGGATCAGCTCAGAACAGACAACATTTTTGGAAAGGTATCATGTTATGGTTGAAAGTGTAATATTTGGAACCAGATCAACATATATCATGCCACTTACTACTTATGTGACTTTGGGCAGTTATTTAATTACTTTGAATTTTAGTTCTCTCACTATAAATTGGAAATAATAAAACCTGCCTCATAAGAATTTTGTTAATATTAGAAATGAAGTAAAGGAATTTTATAAAGATTAGAAATGAGTAAAATACTAAGTACATGGTAGGCTTTTTACAATAAAAATGATGATGATAATAATAATAAGATAAGAATATTAATAATACCTGATTTAACCTGGCTGATCTGGCTCAGTGGTTGAGCGTCAACCTATGAACTGGGAGGTCACAGTTCAATTCCTGGTCAGGGCACATGCCTGGGTTGCAAGCTCAATCCCCAGTAGGGGGCATGCAGGAGGCAGCCAGTCAATGATTCTCTCTCAGCATTCATGTTTCTATCTCTTTCTCCCTCTTCCTTCCTCTCTGAAATCAATAAAAATATTTCTTTAAAGACCTAATTTCGTTTCTAACCTCCAAAGTAACTGCCAATGACCCTCACTTCCTAAAATGTATGCCTTTGTGTAAACTTGTCCTTTATTAAGTTAGAACTGACCCCCAACATATGGTGCAAGTCAAAGAATGTGCCTGCTGAAATGAGACCAGAAAGGCACTGCAGCTTCCACTTTGCTTTCTTGGAATTGTTCACAATCCAGCGGCCATGCTGTGAGGGTGTTGCAGAAGTCCTGGGCTCATGCTCGCACAAAGAGGAAGTAATGCCCCCAGCCAACAGCCAGCACTAAATTGCCACTCATGAGAGTGAAACACTTTGGGAGTGGATCCTCTAGCAGTAGTCATGCCTTCAGATGACTGCTGCCCCATCCAACCTCTGACTGCAACCACATGACAGGTCCTAAGGCAACTACCAAACTGACTCACAAAAACAATGAGAGATAATAAATAATTGTTTTTCAGCCACAAAATTTTGGGATTTTTATGCAACATAAATTGCCTATGCTGAAAGACAACTTAGTCATCTCTAAGCAAGTTCATGGTAATATAGTCTGTCCATGTATCTATCATTGCCCTAACATACCTTCCTAGCCAAATTGACTTGCTTGTGGCCCACCTAATTTATTTTTGCTCCCCACTTAATCTCAACACTTTTACTTCATGAGAACATCAGTCTCAGAACATCAATATCTTACACATTAAACCTATTTTACTGGTCTTTCTTCCTGTAAGTCTTTTCTTAGATGTGTACAAAATAACATTTATAAGTTGCTGGTCAGCAGGTACATTACTGTCTTAGAATCTTTTGATAGCTGATATGGTCTAATCTCATTTTATGGAGGTTAAATGAATGTAAAGAGATTTTTTTAATAAAAACTGAAATATTTTACTGTAATTTGAAGTTCCCTTCTAAGGAGAAGAATGTTAATTTCAGTAAGCTGGATAGTTAAAATAATTATTTTTAAAAAATGCTGTTAATCCTCACCCATGGATATTTTTTCTATTGATTTTTTAGAGAGAGTGGAAGGGAAGGATTGAGGAGGAGAGCCGGCGGATGGGGGGGCAAAGAAAGAGAGAAACATTGATATGAGAGAGACCCATCAATTGGTTGCCTCTCACACTTGCCCTGACTGGGGCAACAGAGGCCTGGGGATCAAACCTGCAACCCAGATATGTTCCCTTCACTAGAAATTGAACCTGCAACCCTTTCATGTGTCGGCCAACACTCCAACCACTGAGTCACATCAGTCACGGCTAAAATAATTACTTTATGAAAGCCAAGATACAGTACTGTTTATCTTCCTTGAATAAAATACCATTTTGTACTGAAAGAACTCCTATTAAGTAAATATACAGATCAGAATAGCTGGGTTAATAATGCTTTTTATTTTTCTGACTAACAAAATTCAATGTAACATTAAATCTCATATTTGAGGTGTAATGTGTATGTGAAATTCTAGTATCCTCAGCTGTATTTTAAAACTGTTCCTAACAAGTTTGGGTTTGTCAGAAAACAAAGGACAGGTCTAAAGGTATTTGAAATGGTTTTAGAAAAATTGACAATGCCTCCTCCTCAAAAGAAAAAATGGATAGGAGATATTTTCAGAGACTATATATCACATGAAAGTATAGCAGTTAAATTGGGCTTATTTTAAAATATTTTTTCAGACAAATATTTTTTTAAAATACTAGGCGTACCAGTTAATAATGAGGATTTTTTTTCAATAGATGGAGTTACACGTATGTTGATATATATGCGATTTGATATGTATGCTATTTTGTTGTATTGCTCCTTCAGATTACCACTTGTTCCTATTGATGGCACATGACCTTTCTGAGCAGCACTTCAAAACATACGAAGGAGTGGAAAATTGGGTGTCTGAATGGTCTGCCTCAAAACAAGAAAAATTCTATTGGGACAGTATCCACAAATTGCCTGAAAGATGGGGGAAATGTGTAGCTAGTGATGGACATTACTATGAATAAAGCACTTTTGATGTTTCTCTTGAAATTATCATGTTTTTTTTTATTACAAAATCTGCATTATTATGGTTAATAATGCAGATTAACTGCTAACTGGTTAAATATGTGGATAATTATTAACCGGTTAATAATGCAGGTTAACTATTAACCGGTTAATAGTGCCGATTTTGTAATCTAAAGAAAACACGATAATTTCAAGAGAACCATCAAAAGTGCTTTATTCAAAGTAATGTCCATCGCTAGCTACACATTTCCTCCATCATTCAGGTAATTTGTGGATACCGTCCCAATAGAACTTTTCTTGTTTTGAGGAAAACCATTCAGAGACCCAATTTTCCACTTCTTCGCACGTTTTGAAGTGCTGCTCAGAAAGTGCATGTGCCATCGATCAGAACAAGTGGTAATCTGAAGGAGCAAGGTCTGGTGAATACGGCAGGTGGGTTAATATGTCCCAGGCAAGATCTTTTAACATGTCTTTCACTGGTTTTGAAGTGTGTGATGGTGCGTCATCATGAAGCAAAATTACTTTGCTGTGTCTTCTGGCCCATTCTGGTCATTTTACGATCAAAGCGTGGTTCAAATTGATTATTTGTTGATGGTATTGATCAGTATGAATGGTTTCACCTGGTTTTAGAAGCTCATAATACACCAACACCTTCCTGATCCCACCAAACGCAGAGCATTGTCTTCTTTCTGAAGTGATTTGGCCTTGCAGTCAATGTTGATGGTTGACCTGGATCAATCCATGATTTTGTGCATTTGGGATTCTCAAAATAAATCCATTTTTCATCACCAGTCACAATTCAATGCAAAAAAGACTTCCTTTCATGCCGTTGAAGCAATATTTTACTGATGACTTTTTGGTTTTCCATTTGTCTTTCGTTCAGTTGATGTGGCACCCATTTTCCTTCCTTTAAAATCTTTCCCATTGCTTGTAAATGATCAGAAATTGTTTGCTAAGCAACGTTTAATCTTTCTGCTAGTTGTTTTTGAGTTTGACATGCATCTTCATCCAATAATGCTTGTAATTGTTGGTGTTCAAACTTTTTCGGTTGACCTGGACATTCTTTGTCTTTCACATTGAAATCATCACTTTTAAAGCATTTAAACCAGCGTTCACAATATCTTGAGATGGAGCATGTTCACCATAAGCTTCCCAAAGTATACAATAACTTTCAGCAGCACTTTTCTTCAAAATAAAGTAATGAATTAAAACTTTCCGCAAATGTTCTTTTTTTGGCACGGAATTTGACATTTTTAAGTGTAAAAATATCTATGATGTTAACATCTTCAGAAAATATGACATATGAAGTTTTGAAGCTTGCTGTCAGTACAACAAAATAGCATACATATCAAATCACATATATATCAACATATGTGTAACCCTAGGTATTGAAAAAAAATCCTCATTATTAACCGGTACACCTAGTATAAGATTTCATTATATAAATGTTTTTAAAATCTTTGCATTAGCTCAGCAAAATAATACTTCAAGCAACTTTTGTAAAATATTTACATATATATTATTTATATATTCTAATGACATTTATATGATCTTGACAGGAGATACTTATTTAATTGTGTGTAGGTGATACTATTGGAAACTTACATAAACTCATTGGAAATGTAAATCTATATTACTAATAAAGAAAAAGAAAGCAGTAATCATGCACCAGGCTTAAGAAAAATAGTAAAATAGAGAAATAAAATGTTATCTAAGGCGTTAACAAAGGCCGTTATATTAGATAGTATTAGTTAGGATAAGGTTAAATTGTATATTTAAAAAATCTTAAAACAACATTGACTAAAACAACAGAGAAGTTATTTTCTTTCTCACATAAAATACTACTGGATACAAGTGGTCCATGTCCAACTGCAAGGGAGGCTGGTGTAGCCATGTAGATTGTGCTTCTGCCTGAAATGCTCTTTACTCCTCCCCTCCCCCCCCCACCATCTGGTTAATATCCATTCACTTTGCAAACCTCAGATTTAAAGTCAATTTCTCAGGCAAACAATGGTAGGCATTGATACTTGCCTCTAAATATCCATTTGTTCTTCTCTATTAAAAGATTCTAAATTCTTAATTAGTCACATTTTATAGCACTATATCAGTTCATACTTTCTTACAGCTAGGCATGGCTATATGGATAAGTTCTCGCTAGTGTAAGGGGACAGGTTGTGTGAAACTTCTAGGAAGCTCTTTAAAAGAGATGGAAGAAGACATTCCTTCCTGCTAGTTGGAATGCAAAGCTGACCACTGAATATCAAATAGCCATCTTTGATAATGAGGCAAAGCACATGCTTAAATTGGCAGAAACAAAGGAAAGGGAATATGGGCTTCTGTCAACTTAGAACTTCTTCCACACATAGCCCTGGACCACTTATATTCAGTAGTTTTTTAGATCAGAGAGAAGTCAACTTTTGTTTCTGTCACTTTTACTCTGTAAATTTTATATCAATCTGAATCTTACCAACATTATAAAAGGCCAGGGTCCGTAACATCCAAAACGACCGAACAGACGACCAAACACCAGGAAGTGCATGGAGCATCTCTAGGTCCCCGATCCCCGCCCCCCCTCCACCCTCCAGCCCCCCTGCTCCCTGCCCCCAGGCTCCCATTGCTGGATGGCCAACGGGGAACTGTGCTGGGTGGCAGTGGAGCGGGACTGGGGACTGGCGAGTGGGCACAAGGCAGACCTCCTGGTCCCTCCCCGCAGCCGTCAGGCTCCAAATGATCCTCAGTTTCTTCTGAAAGGAACATGGCGCCTCCACTGCACAGCCTCCCGGGACGTGGACTCACCACTGTGAGAGGCTTCAGAGCGAAGACTTCAACAAGGACTTCAGCGCCTGCAGTGACCCTCAGCCTTTACTGCTGGGAGGTGGACGGAGAGCATCAGCTTTAAAGCACAAACACCCTCCTCAGGAAAAACTACCACCTCCCTACTCCACAGCTGCTTCCATGTCTGCAAGAAACTGTGCATGCTCCTCCCTGCAGGATGGGCGGGGCCAGAGCCTGAGTTGAGTGGTTCTGTGATGGGGGAGGGGCCGAGCCTTATGGCTAGGCCAGTGCAGGGATGGAGGGAGGGCAGGGCAGGAGCAAGGGGGAAGCCCCGGTTCCCTGCACCTCCTCCCATAGGTATAGCCCTTCCTGGTGTTAGGATAAAAGGAATTGTGTTTTTCTAACTCTGTCCGGGTAAAGGAAACAAGTGTCTGTTGATTTCTGATTTTACTCTCCCAGCCTCCAGTTAATCCCTCTGGATGCATCATATCCAACCTCCAAAGGATCCGAGGGGCAGGTTATACCTTCGTTCCATAGGTGAGGAAACTGTCTCATGCCTCAGTGTCAACTCCCGCAGAAACCTCCGGGTAATAACTTCGATTGTATAGCTAAGGGTATATATTTTTTTCTTTGTTCATGTTTAATTCAACCCCAGGAATCAAATAATACAATAAAGAATAAAATGAGTTCAGAGGGCTCAGCATTGAATTCCCAGAGCCTTTGGTCCCACACAAACCACAGAGCTCAGTTATCCTGAGATGAAAGAAAAGGAAAGAGAAATGTGAAAGGTTTTCCAACTCAGTCACAGAGACATCTCATAGCCACATACTAAGGACACAACATTAACTTAGGGTGGAAAGGACACAAAAGGAATAGAAGATGGAGCCATTTCCATTCAGATTCAAACCAAGTTAACGAGGCAGAAGAAACACTGGACGCCATGGAAGAATAAGATGAAACAGTCCAGTAGGGATTGTCACACCTTGAAGGGACAGCACCTGGGGCTCCGGACATGACGGGAGGAGGGAGGGGGCTGGGTGAGAGGAAGTACATGGAAAGGCCTGGGAGTAGGAACAAGAGGGTGATACTCAGAAGGTGGGCCCCACCAGGTTGATGTCAAGCCTGCGGGAGGTGGCCAAGTGCCCCCACCTCTGCTGAGGGGTGCATGCATCTGTCCTGGGAGCTGCGGCTGATGGAGAGGGAGGCTGTGGCTCTGTGTGGATGAGTTGCCAATGAGAGCCTCCCTGCAGCCACAGTATTTGGTGTCCTCAACACGGTGGGAGCACAGGGTCATGCACACAACGTCATGAAAGAAAAAGCATCCTATTACCAACTTATTCACAGACTTCTGTTTCTGGTATCTATATTCCCAATGTGTCCACAACTACATTTGGAAAAAGAAAAAAGATTTGTACGTGATATGACTGCATCTTTAGAAAACCCAAGTGATCACAACCAGAGCACTTTTAACACCTAGTGAGCCAAATACACTGATGAACAAAAATAGACCCAGAGACCCAGACACATGAACAGACTGTGGAACCTCAGAGGGAAGGCGGGGGAGGGTGGGTGGGTGGGAAGAGATCAACCAATGGCCTGTGTGCATATATGCATCACCCCTGGACACAGACAATGGGGTGGTGAGGGCCTGTGGGGCGGGGGAAGTAGGCTGGAAAAGGTTAATGGGGGGAAAGGGGACCTATGTAAACCATTCAACAATAAAGATGTAATAAAAACAGTAAAAAATAAAATTAAATAAAAGCCAAGAATAACTGCCCTGGCTGGGTGGCTCCATTGGTTGGAGCTTCATCCTATACATTGAAAGGTTTTGAGTTTGAACCCAGGTTGGGGTGTGTGTGGGAGGCCACTGTGCAAGTGGTGCCTGGAGGAGGGAGGCTCCTCGGACCCTCCAGGACTTGCCCATGATCCAAGGCCTGTCCTCTGCTGAGTGAGACCGGACCTCCCAGCTTCCTGTCGAGTCCCTGGTCTCTGAGTCATAGGGCCACTTCCCCATGTTCCCCAGAATGCACTGCTCAGTAACCATCTATACTAATAAAAGGGTAATATGCTAATTAGACTGGACGTCCCTCCAGACAAAGCCACGGTGGCGGGGGCTGAGGCAGAGGCAGTTAGGGGTGACCAGGCTAGCAGGGGAGGGCGGTTAGGGGCAATCAGGCCATCAGGCAGAGGTGGTTAGGGACGATCAGGCCAGCAGGCAGAGGTGGTTAGGGGCGATCAGGCTGACAGGCAGAGGTGGTTAGGGGTGATCAGGCAGGCAGGCAGAGTGGTTAGGGGTGATCAGGCAGGCAGGCAGGTGAGCGGTTATGAGGCAGAAGAAACACTGGATACCATGGAAGAATAAGAGGAAATGGTCCGGTAGGGATTGTCACACCTCGCAGGGACAGCAGTCCTGGATTGAGAGAGGGATGTCTGACCGCCGGTTTAGGCCCATCCCGCATACGGTCAGACATCCCCCAAGGGATCCTGTATTGGAGAAGGTGCAGGCCGGGCTGAGGGCCCCCCTCTCCCTCTGCACAAATTTTGTGCACCGGACCTCTAGTCCTAATATAAAAGTCTTTGCTGACCAATTAGACAAGGTTAAGTTCCTCTGTTTTATAGGTTTATGACATCATATTCTTTTGTTTCTCATTAGTTATCTCAGTATAGAATTATATGTTTATATATATTGTCTTTTTAAAAATAGAAACTCTAGACAGCAGGGCCCATGTATGTTTTTACTCACTGTTACTGAAATCTATTGTTGTGCTGCGCACAAAGTCAATATTTTATAAGTATTTGTTTTATAAGGAATTATCACAAGGTCAATATATAAGAGCTGAGATTGATAAACTTGAGTAGGACTTACAATTCTTCATGAAATACTGTGAATAATGATTATTTTCTGATTGTCTGTTCAGCAGTAGTAATTGATTTATAACTATTTACTTTGTTATGAGATTTAATTGGTGAGAGGAGTAATGTGAGAAATACTCTCTATTTTAGTGGGATGATGAAATTCGCTGTTCTCATTACTCTGTGATAAAATCCACAGTTTTAGGTATTTTCTTACATTTCTCTTTAATTTCAGGAACTATTTCCATTATGGATATGGAAGTATTGAAAAGTAATTATTAAGTGTATGTTGAAAAATCTATTAGCAAGTTAGAAATTTAGTAGTCTTAAGGTGATTTTTTAAATCCATGATCCCACAAATATTGCAATTTTAAATTTAAAGGACATCCCTTTGAAATGATTATTCTTTAACTTCCTATACCAGTTGAAAAAAATTAAATACATGTATATGAATCTTTTTTGCTTCATTATAGAGTATTCTGCTAGTTTTCAGAATCAAGGAAATCATTTATTTAGCATTCAGATTAGTCTTAATTAATTCCATGAAAATATCAAAATCTTTTGGTTGCATGTCATGTAACCTCAGGTAACACAAAGCCTTACCACAGCAATCAACTTTGCAAATGTAAGAGCAGTGTGAACCACAAAAGAACCAATTAAGTTAGGACTTTGTTTCTATAAATGGACATGGGATTCACTGGATGCAAGCCCTCTTGAGACAATGGAGGTTTTTTCCAAGAAAACAAAAGACATACAGGAATACCATGGTAACTAGGGGTAGAAACATATTTGCACATATTTGTTCATGGCAACAGGAAAGTCAAAGGGTATTTTAGGGATTAGGTGGCTAAAAGGTAATTGGTGGGTTGTGCAAGTTATCATTGCATTAATTTAGTCTTAATGAAAAATTTTAGCCCTGGGAAGCTGAATATTGTGTTATAGTAGTAAGACTCACCTGCTCTAATTCTGACCATTTTCTATTTAAAGGAGTTTATAAAAGCTTTTTTTAATATAAGGAATTTCAAAATTCTGATGGGCCTTTTGAAATATTGAGAAAACAGTAATGGTCACTGTAGTTTTGGGTTTAGATACATTCTAATTCTTTAAAAACTGATCATTGCTATTAACAAAATGTTATATTATCCAGAATTTTCCATTAATTCCATGATTAAAACAAAAATATATTAAGAAGCAATACATCAACAGATTGTAAGGCGTGGCCTGCAAGCTTCTGGCTGCACAGAAGTAGATGATAAAAGAGGAAATATGAAAGTTATTTTTCCTGGGTGTCTACAGAAAATGGTTATGTAGCCCATGATAACTATTTCTGTACTGTGATATTAGAAAATGTAACATTAAACATGCAATTGAATACCATCTGTCTAGTTGCAAGTCAAAATCATGATCACAGAACTGACATATTAATTAAGTAAAGCTCTAGTGAGAGGAAGAAAGTAAGAGATACAATTCTGTCTGAGAATGTTTTCAGCCTAGAACAGATTGGATTTCTGTGTGTGGTTCTTTTTTAGTTAGTAGAATGTTTTTTAAGTTAGAAAGAAATAGTAACCTCTCTATGACCTTAGGGTCAACCAATACTTCTTTAACAGCAATAGATATTCAAAAATAATTTAACATAGTTAAGGAAAATAGTTAATTGCTGTTCCAAAGGAACATCTATACTAATAAAAGGGTAATATGCTAATTAGACCAGATTGACCAGAAGTATTCCAGACATCCGACATCCTTCTGGACAAAGCCACGGTGGCGGGGGCCGAGGCAGAGGTGGTTAGGGGCAATCAGGCTGGCAGGGAAGCAAGCAGTTAGAGGCGAGATCAGGCCGGTGTGGGGGGGCAAGCAGCTAGGGGCATGATCAGGCCAGCAGGGGAGCAAGAAGTTAGGGGAGAGATCAGGCTGGCAGGGGAGCAGTAAGGGGCGATCAGATTGGCAGTCAGAGGCGGTTAGGGGAGATCAGGTCGACAGGAGAGCAGTTAGGGGAATCAGGCTGGCAGTCAGAGTGGTTAAGGGCAATCAGGCAGGCAGGCAGGCGAGCAGTTATGAGCCAGCAGTCCCAGATTGTGAGAGGGATGTCCAACTGCCGGGTTAGGCCTAAACCAGTGGTCAGACATCCCCCAAGGGGTCCCGAATTGGAGATTGTGCAGGCTGGGCTGAGGGACCTCCCTCCCCCGCCCCCCCCCCCCTGCACAATTTTCGTGCAGTGCACCGGCCTCTAGTTTTAAATAACAGTTTTGAAGCTCCTGGCATCAGTGATTGAAGCCATGCTGCTCTTTTTCTGTATTCCTTAAGGGAAGTTACAAATCCTTAGAAGGGGAGGTAAAGAAAGACCTGTGATTGTGGTTGTCAGACCCAAGGCAAACTCAGAACCAGCTGGTGAAATCAGAGGCAAAGAGTGGATTGTGGGGATTCAGCTTTACCCAAGAAGAGCTTATTATTCTACTGTCCTCCCCTATGAAGATGCAGTCTTGATAATGCCATATGTGGTTCAAGAATTAGAAGGATAGATATTGGTCAATGTTTTCTAAATAAGCATGCAAAGACTGTTAACATTCCAAAATGGTGACATAGGTCTAAGCTTAAAACACTTATGTGTTGTTATTAGCAGAGAATGTGATGGCAGTTGTACTGGTCCTTTAGGGCATGAATGGGTAAGGACACGGAAGGCCAAAATATTCTACATTTGTGTGGTCCCTTTTTTTCTTAAGTTCTGTAACCATCACCATATAAATTGGGAACTTTGGATCAAGTATACCTGTGCGTTTCCTTTCCACCGATCTCCAGAACAGTTTTAAAAATCTCAAGATAGTCATATTGACATTTGGAGCACAATATTTAATTACACTTTTTGTTAGGTTATTTATTTGTTTGCTTATTAAATGTATTTTCACCTTCTTGTGATACTAATCAAGCTATATTAGTTCCTATTATATATTGTATAAGTACTTTTAATTAAAGGTTGTATCTTATGGGTAGAGGCAGGGTTGGGATGGAGAGTGCTCTACAAAAATGTTCTAGGCCTAGGAAATATAGTATTCTCTATTTTTAGAATAAGTGAGTGACTAAATTATTAAATTTATATAATTATCATGAGTTATAAAGCACAGGGAACCAGGTAATTTTGTTTTACAAACACATAAAGAGTGCACAACCTGTGATCTGTCTAAAGTTGTTCACTCACATGCTAACTAGTTGACCTTTATAATAATCCAGTGCGGTAGGTAGTGTTATTATTCTATTCTCGCATGAGTAACTTGCTCAAGGCCATACAGCTAGTAAGTGGAAGAGCTGTGCTTTTAACCCAGGCTGCCTGCTTCGGAGTCCTTGAACCAATGTGCTAGACTTCCTCTAAGTAAGCTGGGCTGCTCTGTTGCTGGTTGCCAGGTAAAGCAGAGAGAGAGAGAGTTGACAGTAAATATAAATATTTTTCTCCCCATTTTTAAACTGGATTGTTTGTCTTCCTTTTGTTAACTTGTATGAGTTCCTTATATATTTTGGATGTTAACTCTTTATCAGATGTATCATTGCCAAATATGTTCTCCCATACAGTGGGCTCCCTTTTTGTTTTGTTGATAGTTTCTTTTTCTGTGCAGAAGCTTTTTATTTTGATGTAGTTCCATTTGTTTATTTTCTGATTAGTTTCCCTTGTCCTAGGAGATGTATCCACAAACATATTGCTATGAGAGATGTCTGAGATTTTGCTGCCTATGGTTTCTTCTTGGATTTTTATGGTTCCTCAGCTTACATTTAAGTCTTTTATCCATTTGGAGTTTATTCTTATGTATGGTGTAAGTTGATGGCCTAGTTTCATTTTTTTGCATCCAATTTTCCCAGCACCATTTATTGAAGAGACTGACTTTACTTCATTGTATGCTCTTGCCCTCCATTGTAAAATACTACTTGAACAGAATTGCTTGGGTTAATTTCTGGTGTCTCTGTTCTGTTCCATTGGTCTATATGCCTATTCTTATGCCAGTACTAGGCTGTTTTGATTACAGTGGCTTTGCAGTATAACTTAATATCTGGTATTGTGATTCCTCCAACCTTGTTCTTTCTCAAGATTCCTGTGGCAATTCGGGGTGATTGGTTCCATATAAATTTTTGGAGTATTTGTTCTAGATTTGTGAAATATGCCATTGGTATTTTAATAGGGATTGCATTGAATCTATAGATTGCCTTGGGTTGTATGGAAATTTTAATGATGTTCATTTTACCAATCCATGATCACAGAATACTCTCCCTCTCTCTCTTTTTTCAACATCCTGTAGTTTTCAGAGTACAAGTCTTTTACCTCCTTGGTTAAGTTTATTCCTAAGTATCTTAATTTTTTGTTGCAATGGTAAATGGGATTATTTCTTTAGTTTCTCTTTCTTAGAATTCACTATTTGTGTGACCTAAATATGTACTTCTTCAAAGTGGACATACAGATGTCCAAGAGAAATATGAAAAAATACTCAAAATCACTGATCATCAGAGAGAGGCAAATTAAAAGGACAATGAGGTACCACCTCACACTTGTCAGAATGACTACCATCAACAAATCAAAATATGACAAGTTCTGGCAATGATGTAGAGAAAAGGGAACCCTAGTACACTGCTGGTGGGACTGTAGACTGGTGTAACCATTATGGAAAACAGTATGGAATTTCCTAAGAAATTTAAATATGAAACTGCCCTTTGACCCAGTGGTCCCGCTTCTAGGAATATATCCTAAGAGACCTAAAACACCAATCAGAAAGAATGTGTGCACCCCTATGTTCACAGCAGCACAACTTACAATAGCTAAAATTTAGAAGCAGCACAAGTGCCCATCAGTAGATGAGTGAATAAAAAAGCTGTGGTATATTTACACCATGGAATAGTATGCAGCAGTAAAAAGAAGGATCTTTTACCCTTTGAGGCAACTTGGAGGAACCTGGAGAGTATCATATTAAGCGAAATAAGCCAGTTAGAGAAAGACAAGTATCACATGATCTCACTCATATATGGAATCTAATGAACAAAATAAACTGATAAACAAAATAGATCCAGGGACATAGAAGCATGGAACAGACATAGAATCTCAGAGGAAAGGCGAGGGAGGGTGGATGGTGGGAAGAGATCAACCAAAGAACTTGCATGCACATATGCATAACCCATGGACACAGACAATAGGGTGCTGAAGGCCTGGGCGGGTTGGGAGATAGACGGGGTAATGGAGGAAAAGTGGTGACATGTGTAATACTTTCAACAATAAAGATTAAAAAGTAAATAAATCAGGTTCCTAAAAAATATTTTTTTCTTCTAATATTTTTCCTTTATTTATTTACTATGTTATTAGATATTTTCCTTTATCTTTCTCTACCCCAATGCCCTGTTCAATGCTCAGAATATAGTTCAGAGATGTTAATTGCAGTAGTTGATCAATACATGGGACTCTAAATCTGGGGTTGTATGAAAGAATATATATTTCCCCCCCAGTTTTATTGAACAGTGTTACTTAAAAATTACTTTTAATTAAAATTTTTGTTTAAGTATAGTTGGTATACAATCCTATATTGGTTATATTAATTTCAGGTGTACAATATAGTAATTCAACATTTGTGTACCTTATATGTTATATCTTTTTATCCAAAGGATTTTCAATCTTGAAGTCATCCTCAACATAGACATGCTCTAATTAAGTTCTGTGAATGCTGGTATTGTAGATAGTTTGTGTAAGCACAGAATAGCCGAGTGGAAAAATAAATTCTCAGTGTAAAAAGAAACAAAGAATGTTTTTTGTAATGGATACAGTAAATGTTCTAGAATAATTTTTTACTTCAGGAGGCAACTTAAGCTTGGCTATGTATGTGATACTTTGTGAATCTATATTTGTAGAGCAGTAAACATTTTATGATAATAAAAAACATAAGGAAACTTATCTTTAGTGATTTTAAAACTATCTTTCTAAGATGAAATGATATCTCCTGCTAGGCATTGTGGAGTTATTTTTATAATCTGCATTTCAGTTTACTATGGTGTAATTCATAAATGACTTTTTGTCTTTAAATTACATTACTATATAAGGGTGTCCTCAAAAGATGTGTACACATTCTGAATGATCATAAAGTCAGGGTTTACTAACATACAGTTCATTTTCAAAATTTGAAAGATCTACAGAGATGAATCACTTTTTTGTCAATGCCCGTCTTCAAATTGATGACTGTTCTGATCCAAGCACTGCTGATAACGTGGAGCAATGAAATCGCAAACATTGAGAATCCTTTCCTTCAGTATTTGTGCCCTCAATTTGTTGACTGTTGATGGTTTTGTACTATAAACTTTAGCTTGTTTGTATCCCCATTAAAAAAAATCTAGTGGCACTTGAGGGTAAATTTTCTTTTTTCAAAGCTTAGTCTGGCTTCACCCATTATTTCACATCAGTTAAAACTGAAAAGGAGTGAAAATTAAGTGAGTTATCAGCTGTTAAATTGTGTATACATTTTTTGGGATACCCTATATAAGCTTTGTTTTATTATTAATTTTTAAGGACAGAGAAAGGGAGGGGGAGAGAGAAATACTGATGTAAGAGTGAAGAAGAAACATTGATAGACTGCTTCCTGCATGCCCCCTACCAGGGATGGAGTTCTCAACCTGGGCATATGTCCTGACTGGGAACTGAACCTGCCATTTTTTTTTTTTTTTTTTTAGTAGTGACAGAATTGAGTTTTTTATTGTTGTTTAACCAACAATAAAATACATTTTTAGGACTTAATACTTTTTTAGCATCTAATACATTTTCAGCCCTTAATCTTTTTTTTAAAATTACTTTATTGATTAAGGTATCACATATTTGTCATCAACCCCCCCTCCATTCCCTTTCCAAACCCCCCCACACGCATGCCCCCCTCCCCCTGTTGTCCGTGATCACTGGTTAGGCTCAGATGCAAGCACACAAGTCCTTTGGTTGATCTATCTCCCTTGTCCCCACCCTCCCCTACCTTCCCTCTGAGGTCTGACAGTCTGATCAATGCTGTTCTTATTCTTCAGTCTATGTTGTGAACCTGCCATTTTTTGATATACGGGATGACCCACAACCAACTGAGCCATACTGGTCAGGGCTTTATATTATAATCTTTTCAACTGAATGGGTCAAAAGTTTCTCCTTCTTTTAAACAAAAGTGTCTATATTTTCATGAATGTTAGAGAATGAATACATTTTTGAAAACAAAACAAGATAGCATAAAGATGCACAATAGATTATTTTTAATGAGTCATGCATACTATATTTGTCTTGTCAAAAATAGCAGCATCTCTTATTGCTCATAATCCAACTCCCATCACCCTGCCTAAACACATTTCACGATTTGGCAACAGCAGTTGTCTTTCTCTAAATTTAAGTTGGCAAGAAGTGAAGAAAAAAAACAAACCCACAAAACTTTGCATGGACTTTGCAAGAAATCAGTGGGGCCTATGAGTTTTGAAAATTCTCCTCTAAAATTTTACCATTTTGGAGTAGCATACAAACCAATATTAAATGCAATTGTGGAGTTAAGAAATAGCATCTCTCATCGTGTTTTTACTGTATATAGTCAAAACAGTCTTGTCCTTCGACAGGTTACTTTTGGCTCCTGATGTTAACCATATAGGAAATCACCGGATATTTGAGAAATAGGAAGCAGTGATAGGAATAGGTTGAAAACAAAGAGGAAGGGAAAAGGGTGAACAGTGCTTTGCTGAGTGTGAAACAGTTTTGGATAACTATATAGTGATCTATATTAATAGGGAATGCAATTTAAACTTCAAATTTAGACATGGAGTTTGTATTACAGATAGACTTGACTTTAACACCTTTACTACTTCTTTTAAGCTATGTAACCTTGGGTGATTGATTTACCCTCTTCAAACATATAAAAGAAATAATGATAGTGTCCTATTTATAGATTTTTCATATTAAATAAAATAGTATATATAAAACTTTTTGCACAATTCTTATATTCATTAAAGGACAGTGAGTGGAAGTTTGATCTTATTATTTAATTTATCCTTAATTTCACAATAAAAATGTTCTAAACCTGTTCACTATTCTAATTTTGAGTTTGTCATTTGGCGTTAAATAAAAACCTAAGATAATGTTCCATGTACAGTATGATTCTATTCATATAAGTGTTTTTGAGTGAATGCATTTGTACGGCATTGGACTGCCAATTTCCGCCTGATCTCCACAGGCCACACCGAGGGACCCCACCGGTGCACGAATCCGTGCACCAGGCCTCTAGTATTAGATAAAGTAAAGATATGCAAGGCAGACAGAAGATTTGACCATAAAGGGTTACTGTCTGGTACTCTGAGGTGAGCCTCCCTCACCCAGGGCTATAAAGGAGTTTGGTTTCCCAGGCTCCCTGTTTCCCCTGTAGGATGCACAGACCTGTGCTTTCTCAGGTTAAATCTCCCTGAGGGGACATGCTACAGGCAGCTGATTTGAGGACCAGTGGGCTTGCAATTGGGCTAGCAATGCAAAGCAACATTCTGATCCAGCCGTCAAGGCAGAGGGGTGGACCACACATTCGAGAAAACTCAGTGGCACCTGGGGCTTAGGTAAGGATAAGCTGCCTGACAATGGTGGTAAGACTTTCACAGAGATTTCAAGTTACATTAACCACAAATAGTTTTTGAATATAAAAAAATAAGACCCATTACCAGTCAGATAAGGGACTTAAGGAGATAAAGGACTGTGTCCTTTGAGGGGCTTGACTCTTGTCCTTTTTATGGAAGTTTCTATAAGCCCCACCACTCTCAGCTGTCATCTCAGAGAGAAACCAGGGCACCAGACATAGATGTCTTGGTGATCAAAGATTTACCTAAAGGAACTGTTTAAATGATCAGACATGGATTAAGTTCATTTTTTATCTTTTACCCAGATTAGATGAATTCCAGATTGAACAAACAACTCACTCTGTACCTTCAAACATAGTGTTAACCACAGTTATGACATGGTATTGCACTGCACTTCTGACACTGACTACCCAGAGTTTGCACAGCTTTCACAGATTGAGGGCAGAGTCCTCCACAAGACACCCTACGCTGCACACACCAGATGCAAGCTTTGGGGTTCCCTAGTCACCCAAACTTCTAAACAACTGGTTATAAATTTGAGGCTCCCCACTACCTGCTCAGGTTTGATCATTTAGTAAAATTTCAAAGAGCTCATAGAGAGGCTATACTTAAATTAAGTTTCACTATAATAGGTACAAATCAGGACAAGACAAATGTAAGGACACATAGGGTGAGATCTGGGAGGGTCGCAAATGTAAAGCTTCCCTGTGATCAGGATGCCTCACCCTTCTGGCACATTGATGTGTGTTACCAACCAGGAAGTTGATCAAGCTTCAGATGTCCAAAGTTCCTGTTGGGGTTGTATTATACCGGTATGGTTAGTTGAATCATTGGCCGAATGATTGAACTCCACCTTTAGTCCTCTCCACTCATTGGAAGTCAAGAGGTCAGGCTGATTTCACATGACTCAAAGCCCCAACCTTCTAACCACATGGTTGATCTTTCTGGCTTGCTCAGACCCTATCCTGAAACTTTCAGAGTGCCTACCATGAGTCACCTCATAGACTCAGGCAGTGATGGTGAACCTATGACACGCGTGTCAGCACTGACACGCGTAGCCATTTCTGATGACACGCAGCCACTGAGGCGGCCGCATGCTGAGGATGAAACATTTGCTGCTCCTGAGGATGAAACATTTGCGACTAGAGTCTTGGAGTTAGTTTTTTCCTCAAAGTGACACACTACCCGAGTTATGCTCAGTTTTTTGGCGAAGTTTGACACACCAAGCTCAAAAGGTTGCCCATCACTGCCTCAGGTGTGGTCTAAAGGACTCCCCCAGGAACAATAGAGACATTTTAGCACTGGGGACATTCCAAGGGTTTAGACGCTCCTTCCTAGAACCTGGGATAAAAACCAAATTCTTTATTATACAACTAGAGGCCCTCTGCCCGGCCTGCCCCCTCTCACAGTCTGGGAGCCCTCAGGGCGGGAGGTGACCTGGCGATCAGGGGAAGGCAATGCCCCCATCACACCTCTGCTGCTGCCACTGCCAGCAGCGCAAGCTTTGGCCGGCCCTGGTTACCTGAGCCTCGGGCCAGCCCTGGGCAGCTGGGCAGCTGCCATCTGAGGCTTGCCTGTGCCTCAGCTGGCCCTACTTGCCTGAGCCTCAGTCAGTGGGGAGTGCAGGAGGACCCGAGGCCCCCAGCGGGGCTGAGGGGACTCTGGCAGCAGGCAAGGGGAGCGGCCAGCCCCAGCTGAGGAATGGAGGATATTCTCAATGACGTGAGTTATAACTTCCAATTTGTTGGACACCACAGTCAGGCTTCAGCTTCGGGGAGGGAGGAAGAGAGGGATGGGCAGCTCGTTGGAGGAGCCTGGGTGAGCTGTCAGTCAGTGGGGGGTGCAGGAGGACCCGAGGCCTCCGGTGGGGCTGACGGGACTCAGGCGGCAGGTACGCAGAGCAGCCGCCCCCTCCCCCCCCTGCCCCGCACTGTGGGTGCTGCCATCTTATGATGGCATGATGGTCAATTTGCAAATTACCTCTTTATAATATAGGATAGTTTACATATTTGAGTTGTTATTGTTAGAATTTTATTTTAACAAAATTCAATAGTTTCCTGAGACAAACTTTCATACCATCAAAACATTTCTTATACTATATATATGTGTGTGTATAGTTGAATACTTGTATAAATATGTATTTTATGCATATAAGTGTGTATACAGATATCTCATATAAATGAGAACGTATCTATTGAAGTGGAGTGGCACTTCACTTGCACAGGTAACTTATGTAAATTCAACTATACACATACTGCAACACCAAAAAAAGGGACACAAACACCATTTAAATATTACAGAGGACTCCATGCAGTGAGCGTATCCCCACCAGGTGAGTGTGAGGTGGGAAACCCGAACAATTTGTGAAGTCGTTCCTGTTGCTTTTCATGGTGTGAGCACCTCATGGTGCTGAGTGCAATCCCAGTTTTTAAGGCTACTTCTCGTACATTTGAGAGTGCACACTGTATTTCTCATACAAGAAAGTCCTTATGTCAGGGTAGGTCATCCTTTTGGTGCTCTTCCCCAGTAGGAGAGAGATGTGCTAACTTGGGGGAGGAAATTGCCTGGAGTGTACTTAGTTGGACACAGTACGCTGATGGGCAGTGCTGTGTCTCCCTGAGGGATTGTCGAGAGCAGTTTTGAATAAATTGATTTTTGCCTTATGAACTGACTTTAAAAGTTAACTCTCCAGAGAGAAAATGTGATTTCCCTGTAAACATTTATGTATGAGAGGTTTGAGGCAGGTTTCAGATACGGGTCTGCCTTTAACAACTAATTTTTCAAAATGAAGGAAATAGTTGTAGATTTACCCTAAAATGACATGATCACATGACAAATAAAAGGGCTATCTGTTGCATTTTTTATGACATTTTTTGAGGCTCAGATTGTAATATTTTATAAGGTATAAAAGACATTTGTGGAATATGATTTTCTCATTCTTCTTTTTTAGGGCAACACCCGATTAGCTATGTTAAGTAATATCCATTTGAAGGTTACAGAGAGTCTAACCCTATAGTCAGGACTTGGTCTGTCATTTTATAATTGAAGTAAATGAGGGGGTGAGAACACACATGTAATACTTATTAAAATATTTTTTCTTTAGACTATTACAAATAGTTCAGAAAAGGGTGTGTGTGCTTCACTGTTTAGGGTGACCATGGTGGTCAATTTGCTTTTTTGTAAAAAGATCATTTGGTACAGAGCATCCTGGCTTCTAATTTAGTGTTGCCACTATGCATTCTGTCTTCCAGAGAGTTAGTTCCTTCTTTGTAAAATAATGAGTTTGGACCAAATGATCTCTAAGTTCCCTTCACCTTTAATAGTCTACAGTTCTATAAGTTTTCTCATTTCATAATCTGTCTTTGAAGTACCATTTGAATAATGATTAATTTCATACATAGTCAATGAAGATGAATATTTTCTATTTGCGATATTAATAAAAATTAATAATATCAGTCAAAATAATTACTTTTCATATTTAAGCCTGCTTTACAAAATGAGTGATATTTTATGTCATTCACACAGTACTCTTTTTTTAATTTTTAAATTGATTTCAGAGAGGAAGGGAGAGGGAGAGAGATAGAAACATCAATGATGAGAGAGAACCATTAATCGGTTGCCTCCTGCAGGCCCCACACTGGGGATCGAGCCAGCAATGCAGGCATGTGCCTTGATAGGGAATCAAACCTCCACCTCCTGCTTCATAGATCGATGCTCAACCACTGAACCATGCTGGCCAGGCCACACAGAATTCTTTAGAAGCCATTTGTGCTTGCTTATTTTCACATAAAGGATGAGATTTATGTAGAGTAATTTTTATCAATTTTATATACTTGAATGGAAAGAGTGATTTGTATTAAAGTTTTTAAATAAGTCCTCTTCCATGATGCCATACTATAATATAAATATTTCTATTATAGCATTTATCACATTTTATAATGATTATTTGTGTACTTGTTTCCCCTTGAAAGTTCAGATATAATATTTTACTGAGTTTTATACTTTGGCATTTGGTATCTATAATGATTGATGCCTGCTACATAATAATGGTTTGATATCTATTAAGTGAACAAATTGATGAATAGTGACTGAATAGTGTGTTATTATAGAAGCCAAGAATAGAGACAGTTTTAAAGAAAGGAGTCATAAATTGTGTCAAATATTAGAGAGATTAGATATAGACTAAAGGGACCATTGGATTCATTTCTTTAGAAATGAAGCCAGATTGCAATGTACAAATTAAAACCAATGGACACAGTGAAGTGAGACCCCTTAAGCAGAGTTGAAATAAGAAGGAATCTAAGGCAGTAGAATAGAGGTGGTAAATACATTAAAGGCAGTGTTATAAATCCTTAAGTATATCAGTGTTATATAATGTTTGACAGTCATGCAGAAGGATCTAGTGGAGATACTAGGGGAGAAAGATACCCAGGAGAGTGGTGGAGTAACACAGCAGAGAAGTACAAGACAAAAGTAATGGCAGAGGCAAACGTATCTTTGGAAAGAAATAAATGGCTGAGATCTTTGGAAAAAAACATTTAAAAAGAAAATGAATGCATTTTTGAAAAGAGGACAAGATGAAAAAATTAACTCCTAAATGAGAAAGACAGAATGTGGAGGCTACAACCTCTCTGTATAGACAATATTTATTGTGTATTGCCAAGTATAATGACTTACAAGAATATCTCTTCATGCCTAATACCCTACAGCAATATTTATATTCCCATATTGGAATTCTCCAGAGCAAGTGGTTATTATAGAGTCAATGCAAATTTAATGACTGCACTCTTTTTTAAAAATTTTAATTGCTTTTTTAGAGAGCAAGAGAGAAATCACACACATCAACTTGTTGTTTCACTTATTTATGCATTCCTTGGTTAATTTTTGTATGTGCCCTGACCAGGAATTGAACCTGCAACCTTGATGTATCAGGATAACATTCTAACCAACTGAGCTACCCATCCAGGGCCTACACACTCTTGAAATATTCTTCAGCTATCACCTTTGGTCCTAAGAATTTTCACTGCTTTTCCTAATAGTATTTTCCCTGTAACTATCTGTATAAGGAAAACAAATTCTTGATCGGCAATAAAAACATCCTCTGAAATCATTTTTATTTTATATGCTGGATTAATTACTTTTTACTTAAGTTATGAGTTTATGATCAGAAAACATCTGTGTAAATAATACTTGATTTAGGTTAGCATACATTTTTCTTAGTAATTTATCACTTTTAGATTCATTCAATTTTTATGTTTCTTTCACTGGGTTTTCATTTTTTTCTTTGTGTCCCATAACTTATATTTATCTTTCTGCAATGCTAGGCAACAGACAAATGCTATAAAATTAGGTCTGAAAAACATGCAGGACCATTCTTTTCTTAAGAGATAAGAAAACTTTAGCATTAAAGAAGTCCTGTCGATATTAACTTATTAAGTGATTTTTATCTTTGATAATATTCCTGTTTTCTGTCACTAGTAAAAAAAATGTGGACACAGAGTATTTGTTACAGTTAAAAGAAAGTCTAGCCATAATTCACTGGACATAAAAGGCTGTCACTGAATGCTGAATATTACTGCCTCCACTTTGTTGGGATAAATTGGGCTTGTCCATGTTGCTGCTTATCATACAGGCATCCTCAAACTACGGCCCACGGGCCACATGCGGGTGTTTTTGCCGTTTTGTTTTTTTACTTCAAAATAAGATATGTGCAGTGTGCACAGGAATTTGTTCATAGTTTTTTTTAAACTATAGTCTGGCCCTCCAATGGTCTGAGGGACAGTAAACTGGCCCCCTGCTTAAAAAGTTTGAGGACCCCTGTTTCAGATTATAAATCTCAGGTAGAAGCATTCATATGGCTGAATGTGTAGGTGCTAAGAATCAGCATAGCATCTGGTTTTTAGGAGAAACAGAAAAAGAAGATGCTTTGTACTTGTACACATAAAGTTTGGGAGCTGTATGAAGTCCCATTTTTTAAAAATCAGGGGATCTAACAGGTAGGTCCCCTGTTTAAAAACTTCTTAGGGCTAAAATAGAAAAGAACCAAGAAGATTAAAAGAAAGGGGTACAGTTAAGAAGAGTGAGTCTGCTCATATTCAAGTATTCTTTCTTTTCTTTATTCCTGAGATCCAGTTCTATTCCAGTCCCTCACTTGTATAAGGCACCATTTAGCCTTATAATGATTTATGCTTCTTACTTAATTCCAGGTGTTTGTCTGTTTACTGTGGTTGTTGTAAAGATGTTCCTTATTTGTAGGCCAATTAAAATAAGATAAAATATGGTGAGATTTGATGTTGATGAAATTGTCAAATCCTATATAATAAAAAGCTAATAAGCAAATTGACCGAACGGCGGAACGACCTGTTGCTATGATGCGCACTGACCACCAGGGAGCAGAAGCTCAATGCAGGAGCTGCCCCCTTGTGGTCAGTGCACTCCCACAGGGGGAGTGCCACTCAGCCAGAAGGCGGGCTCACGGCTGTCGAGCGCAGCAGCGGTAGCAGGAGCCTCTCCCGCCTCTGCGGCAGCACTAAAGATGTCCAACTGATGGGAAGCTGGCCTAAGCCATCAGTTGGACATCCCCTGAGGGCTCCTGGACTGTGAGAGGGGACTGTCAGTTGGACCCCCCCTCCTCTCCAGTGCACAAATCTCCTGCACCGAGCCTCTAGTATTACATATTAGAGGCCCACTGCACAAAATTCGTGCACAGAGGGGGGTGTCCCTCAGCCCAGCCTGTACCCTCTCGAATCTGGGATCCCTCTCACAATCCAGACTGCTGGCTCCCAACTGCTTGCCTGCCTGCCTTCCTGATTGCCCCTAACCACTTCTGCCTGTCAGCCTGATCACCCCCTAACCACTCTGCTGCCAGCCTGTTTGCCCATAACTGCCCTCTCCTGCAGGGTTGATCCAACTGCCCTCCCTTGCAGGCCTGGTCCTTCTCAACTGCCCTCCCTTGCAGGCCAGGTGCCTCCCAACTGCCCTCTTCTGCTGGCCATCTTGTGGTGGCCACATAGGGGCAGGATCTTTGACGACATGGGGGCAGCTATATTGTGTGTAGCAGTGATGATCAATCTGTATATTACTCTTTTATTAGATAGGATAGAGGTCTGGTACAGGGGTGGGGGCCAGCTGGTTTTCCCTGAAGGGTGTCCCGGATCAGGTGGGGGTTCCCTTGGGGTGTGGGGTGGCCTGAGCGAGGGGCCTGTGGTGGTTTGCAGGCTGGCCACGCCCCCTGGCAACCCAAGCAGAGGCCCTGGTATCTGGAATTTATTTTCCTTCTACAATTGAAACTTTGTAGCCTGGAGCGGAGCCAAGCCTGGGGCTCCCTCTGAGGCCCGCAGCCATTTGTGTTGGGGTTATAATTGAAACTTTGTTGCCTTAAGTGGGTGGGCCCGGCCAGGGTGTGCGGAAAGCTTTGCTTCTCCTGTTGCCGGCAGCAACCCTGGCCTGCTCTCTCAAGCTCCATTCTGCCGCCATTTGTTTGAATTTGTTTACCTTCTATAATTGAAACTTTGTAGCTTGAGTGGAGGCTTAGGCCTGGCCAGGGCAAGCGGAAAGCTTGGCTTCCTCTGTTACCTAGGAAACCGTGCTTTCTGTGGCTGTAGCCATCTTGGTTTGGGTTAATTTGCATACTTGTTCTGATTGGGTGGTGGGCGTGGCTTGTGGGCGTGGCTTGTGGGTGTGTCGGAGGTATGGTCAATTTGCATATTTGTCTATTATTAGATAGGATGTTAATAATGTAATATGTCATTATCCTATCTAGTAATAGACAAATATGCAAATTGACCGTACCTTCGCTATGCCCACGATTGGCCAGGAGGCGTGGGGGGGCAGGACTCGGGGTGGCCGATTGGGCCGGTGGGACACTGAGCTTGCATCGCCAGCGGCGGCTTGAGCTCAGTGTCTGCGCCATGGCCGTGCTGTGGCACAGAAGGGGCCTTTGGGGCAGCGAGCCCACGTCCTCCTCGGACCATCAAAAGTGGGGGAGCTGGGTGTCTGTCCATTCCAGCACCAGGCCTTTCAGAAGCATCTGTCGCACCGGAGGCTTTTGAAAGGCCTAGTGCACCAGCGGACAGACACCCAGCTACCCCGCGATTGAAAGCGGGGAGCAGGCTGCTAGCAGTGTCCACAAAGCGTGTTAGGCTTTGCGGGGCAGTGGATATGACCTGGATGGCAGGTTAGGCCTGGGGACCCTACACGTGCATGATTTAATCATGCACTGGGCCTCTAGTTTTACATAATGTAATACAAAGTTTTTAGTAATTGGAGAAAACAAAGGAATTATATCTCTAAAAAGCCTACATGTTTTTCTTAGAAACAGAATTAGTCTTTGAAGGTTTAACTTACCAATAATAGGTTATTTCCATTTCAATAAATGAAAAAAATTGCTTATGTATGTTGTTGTTTTTTTGTCCCTCCTCCCCCCGAGGAAATACTTTAGCTTATTATGTCTACATTCACAGAACAAAGAATAAAAACTTCTCTCTGGGTTCAAGTAGAGAGTATTCCTGTGTAGCATATTAACATTTTAAATTAACTTTCACATAGAACATTTTCTAGATTTTAGTTGCCTTCTTCTTTAAGACCTTTTCAAAACAACTGTCCCAAATTAATACAATGTATTTAAGAATAATACTGATAACAGAGGTTTTTAATTAGACAATTTTTGTTATTAAAATGCATGTATGTTTTCTATATCTTCTTGATTCTAGATGTATAATAGCTAGTATTTACAAAAAATGCAACAGTTCCTGAATTTATAATCATAGTTCCTGAATTTTTAGCACAATAATTATTTTATCAAAGTTATTGCTTTTTTATTTATATACTAGAGGCCTGGTGCACAAAATTCGTGCATGGGGGGTTCCCTCAGCCCAACCTGCACCCTCTCCAATCCGGGACACTTTGGGGGATGTCTGACTGCCGGTTTAGGCCCGATCCCATAGGCAGTCAGACATCCCTCTCACAATCCGGGACCACTGGCTCCTAACTGTTCACCTGCCTGCCTCCCTGATCACCCCTAACTGCCCCCCCTGCCGGTCTGGTCACCCCTCACTGCCCCCCTCTGCTGGCCTGGTCACCCCTCATTGACCTCCCTGCCAGCCTAGTAGCCCAACGCAGCCAGCTGCTCAGTTGTTTGGTCGTCCCTCACTAACCCCTCTGTCATCCTGGTTGCCCCACGCAGCCCGCTGCTCAATAATTTGGTCAGCCCTCACTAATGCCCCTGCCGGCCTGGTTGCCCCACGTAGCCTGTTCAGTCATCTGTTCGGTTGTTTTGGTTGCGACGGTCGCTTAGTCTTTCATATATATAGACTGGAAGCCAGTTGCATGAAGATCCATGCAATAGGCCTTCTTTCCCCTGGCTGCCAGCACCGAATTTCCTCTGGCATCCAGGACCCAGGCCTTCACTCAGGCCAGAGCCTTCAGTCTTCGCTCCAGTCAGAGCGCTACTCCTGTAGCTCCCTCCGCCCCCCGCCCTCCCCCTCATATCCATCTTTGTCGGGTTAATTTGCATACTCACTCCTGATTGGCTGGTGGGTGTTTGCGAAGTGACAGTCAATTTGCATATTTCTCTTTTATTAGTGTAGATGTGATCAAAAGAATAGATATCTTTAAATTCTTCTTTAAACTATAATGTGTGACCATATTTATTAATTTTTAATTGTTGAAAAATCCCCATATGTAACTTTATTTTAATCAGACTGCTGACTTCACACTTAACATAGAGAGCACCTTTTCCAACCTTGGTGGGAAACTTCTCTATACTATCAAACCCCTCATTTCCTCTCACTTCACCCACTTATGTGAATTCTACATCTTCTCACTTCCTCTCTGAGTCATCTCTGGATATCCCCCATACTGTAGTCTCCTTTCCTTGAACTCCATGTGTAATCTTCTAATATCTACCTCAAAAGCGTTAATGCAAACATTAAATTAGATAGAATCTATACAATAACTGATTTATTTTAGGTGCTCAATAAACACAAAATCTCCTTTGGATGAAGTACATAACTATATTAAGGCAGAAATGTTTACTTGACATTAACCAAACCATGCACTAAATGGGTGATGTTTCGTGATGTTTTATAATAAACTAGAGGCCTGGTGCACGAATTCATGCATGGGTGGGGTCCCTCAGCCTGGGCAGCAGTCGGGCCGATCGGGGCCAATTGGGGCCGGCTGGCTGAGGGGAGGGACCGTAGGAGGTTGGCCGGCCTAGGAAGGTTGACTGTGGGAGCACGCTAACCACCAAGGAGCAGCTCCTGCATTGAGCATCTGCCCCCTGGTGGTCAGTGTGTCATCATAGCAACCGGTCGACTGGTCATTTGGTCAACCAGTTGCAATGGCCACTTAGGCTTTTATATATATAGATACTTTTTGAAAAGAAAGTGGAGAAGCTTTGGAAAGTGATGGCTTTTACTTAGAAAACAGAAGTTGATAGCTTTTATCTGTTACCAATTTCATTAAAACTCTGTGTGGAAATTGAGACAAAGTGATTCATTAAACTATCTTAGTCAGTGCTCCAGAGAATATAAAAAGTATTCAACAGAAGACAAACCTTTGATCTATATAAGTTTACTTTTTTTGTTTGTTTGTTTTAATAGATGATTCTTTTTTCAGAGAGAGAGAGAGAGAGAGGAAGGGAAAGGGATAGTGAGATAGAAAGATGAATGAGAGAAAAACATCAATTTGCTGCCTTCTATATTCCCCCTACTGGGGATTGAGCCCACAACCCAGTCTTGTTCCCTGATCAGGAATTGAACCAGCGACCTTTTGGTTCATGGGCCAATGCTCAACCACTGAGCGACACCAGCCAGCTTTGTCTACATACGTGTAGCAACCCCTGGTTTACCTTAAGCAATGTTTCTACACTAGCAGTTTTCTCCTGCACCGCATTTCAGTAAGCCATATCTCTCCTGTGTGCATCATCACTCATACCATAAATTTAGTAGTATATTTGTAAAATTGTCAGTTATCCAAAGATGCCATTTTCATATAAAATTAACTGGTTTTCTGTGCCAGTTTGTGAACTAGGGAATATAAGAATTTGGCAATTTTAAGAATGCTAAAATGCATATCTCATAATTATAAGGTGTCAACACCAAAACATTAACAGTAATTATCTTTGTGTTGCAGCATTTAGGATGATTTTTTTCTTAAGAGCTGTCATTTCCATCTTTCAATTTGGTCATTTCTACATGAAACCTAGCCTGCCTATATAATTGATCTTGTAGAAGTTGCCAGAGGTGACTATTTGCGAAGCAAAACTTGCTTTTTTCATACTTGTCAGATTAAAACCCCCCAGTGGCTCCTAATTTTGCTAAAAGAAGTCTATCCTTTCTAACACAGTTTAAAAGACCCTAGAGGCTGGCTCCTGAGGATGTTTTTGGCATCACTTCTTGCTGTTTTATTGCAATTTGTGTTTATTTAGTTCCACTACACTTTACAATCTGTTTCTTATTCCTGTGTGTTTGCTGACTTTATTGCACCTTCACCAGGAAAACTCTGCTTAACCTTTCACAATTCTTCAGATTTCTCCTCTTTCTTCATTAATACACCAAGTGTTTTCTATTGAGAAACTACTTATGATGAGATAAAGTAGACAAAATATAGCTGTCTTAGAGCCTCTTGTCTAATAAAAAGCACATATTTATGAAATACTTAAATATAAATATAAAAATTAGTTAATAGCTATAAAGTAAGGGGATGAGGTTCCAAGAAACTTCCCTTGAGGAAGTCAAGAACTAAAAGAAAAGTTGGCTTTAGCTGTTCAAAGGAGGGCAAGGAACAGGTTGGTGGCTGAACAAGCCCCTGGACAATAGATTCAATTAAGCATTTTTCTTGGCACTCATATGACCATCTACACATCTCAATCTCAGAACTTATTAATGTATTATTTCTACTTGCTCTGCCAGAGAGATGGTAAAATTTTTGAAGCATAAACTGTGTCTAATTAGTTCTTGCTTTTTCTATTGTAGTTGCCTGTCACATAGTAGGCACCCAAAACTATTTTAGGAATTATTGTAGCCTACTTGACATGTTATGTCTCAAAGTAGTGAGATTAAATTAATTTCAATATCATCAGGGGGAAAGTTGAACATAAAGACAACATATTATGCTCATGCTCTTTGCCATCTAATGTGATATATACAGTCTGTGTATGTCCTTCTTCCTGTGTAAGTCACAATAGAAATATATCCTCATCTTAAATGAATCATAGGAATAATTTTGGCATGTTATTACACTCTTAAATGTATTATTGAATTCAGTAAGTCAGTGCTGAAAAATAACTAAGATATATATAGAAATAAGCAATTAGCTTTTCATTTAGAATCAAAGCTCATTTATCATAATTTGTGCAGAATTTCTTTTCATAAAAGGTTTATTGATATCTATTGTCCCCTGATTGGAAGTCTCATTTTCTAAGTTTAAGCTTCTATGTTCACCAAGAAATCATTCCCATCCTAATAGAACCTGAGGCACCTGTACTGGAGCTGGAATTTAAATTTCGGTCTTTGTGATTCCAAATAGGACCTCTTTCTCCTATCCTACGCTTTCTCTTGCTTGCTAATATAAGGTTTCATGATGTTAAAACATAGTTAAAGCAAACATTTACATGATTAAGCTAAATTGGTATTTAGAACTATAAATTTAGGATCTGAAGAAGTTTTCTGTGAGAGAAAGCAGTTTTCTACCTGGCAAATAGAAGGCTTATAAGTAAATCAACCCAGTTTTTATTTAGGAATGAACGAAGACTTCTGATAAATCTTCTAGATCTTTTTCAAAATACATATGATTATCTGTTAATATTTTATAAGAACACTCAAATAGTGAGGTAATGTCAGGTAATACTGCTTATTACATATTGATCACATATTGCTTTTTACATATAATTCAATATCTAATACCAAAGGATTCTCTCTCTGCCTCTTTATCTGTCTTTCTGTATCTCTTGGTCTCTCTCTCTCTCTCTCCCCCTCTCTCTCTTTTACACACACACACACACACACACACATTTTGTTTTTTAAGAAAGAAATGCCAATATTTTTGAAACTACTTTAAACATCTTTAACCAGCTACCTCTAGTTTCTGTACCACTTCAACCATATTTTGCCTTCTTGCATACTGGCCTCTGGTACTTGTGTTCCTCAGGATCTCAGGTATAGCCCAATAAATGTCAGTTAAAAAAGACAAGAACAAGAAACAAGGTTCACAGCTCTTCTGCTTCTGTTAATGTGAAGTATAATAATGCCATGTGTTTAATTTTTTATGGAGGAGGTCACATAGGTCAGTCCATAAATTAGCCTTTGAACTTTTTATTCAGGCCAAATGAGTCTACTGAGATAGGATGTTCCATAATTTGAGCAGATGTATGTCAACATCAATCTGTGGAAAAACATGAGCCAGAAGACTGCAAAGGAAATTAGCATCATGGAAGGCACTGGATAAGAGAAATAAATGAAATATGAAGTTATTTAATAATTATCTTTACATTGCAATTTAAAGATATTTCCAACATCCCCCCTAAATATGAAGATTTTTGTGATGTTCTTGTGAGCTATCTGATACAGTAGCACATAGTTCACATTCTTAACTCTGGAATTACTTTGCCCTAGAAAAAAAGTTTAATGTCATCTTGGGTATAATTTTTGATATATATTTATATATACATAAAATTCCTTTAGGTTGCCACAGGAAAATACTAATTTAACTTTGGGAGAAAAATAAATTTTCCAATCAAACATTGGAGGACCCATAACATACAACCCCATGGAATTCTAATCCTGTATCATCTTTTCTTGCCTTCTAATTTCCTTACTACCTAAAATATGTGTACACACACACACACACACACACACACACACGGCTGCCACCATGCCCACATTCCTTTTTTTTTTTTTTAAAGAGGAACAGAGTTCTTTAACACTTACTTTTGAAGTGTAGTTATCTGTTATTTCCTGAGTTTTGTACAAGTTTGAGTATCCTGAAGCAATTCTTTGCTTCTTTAAACAAATAAAGGATGGCATTTTTTTCTGTGATGGCAAATATTTTTTATATTTTCAACTATGGTATAAACTATATGGTTTTCAAAAGCTTCAATATTTTTTTTTAATTTTAAAGACTATTAATTCTTGCATGAAGTTAAAAATGAGATTAAGCTAGCCAAATAGCCCTATATTGTAATTTAAGAATTTAGAAAAACAAGTCACATGTGTTGTCTAGTGAAGAAAGGCCTATATTTTGGCTTTTTAAATATATAACATATTCATCTAGAAACAGCACTAACTCCATTGACATAGAATAGAAACATGTGTATATCCATCACCTATATTACAGTGTGTGCTTCCCCAGTGCACTCTAACCAGAGTGTAAGTGGGCAAGTATAGTATACCCCATTTTCACTAATTAGACTACACTTAGCATTGCAGAACTTTAAATACTTAGCAAAAGGCTGGCCGTATCTCTAAGTATTTTACAAATCTCCAGAAATGTCTCAGTGGTCTTTCTAAACAAATCTTTGAGCTGCTGTTATTTTAATTGACTATGCTGGTGGCCTCTTTGATGTGCATTGTTCTACAGCTCTGCAATCATACAGGCTAGGCTTCCCGTCACTGCCACTGTATGCCAGGGCCACGCTACATTCCATGCCAAAATGTGGGAACACTCTTTCTGGGTGGTGCAATTATTGGTGATTTATTTGTATTTTGCTTATCTGTATGTTATTTCTTAATTTTTCTCAGTGAGCTTATATCAAACTATATATGAAAATCTATTTGTATTAGGGTAAGGAAATATCCATTGTCAGTAACTATAAATCAGTCTTCCATTCCTTCTAAATACTGGTTTAAGGTCCAAGCTCCACCAGCTGAGAAATGCAGAGAACATTTGGAAAACTGTGAATATGTTTCTCTATATATTTCAACTTAGTCATGAGAACAATCAGGCATGATACAAAAATATTTATTACATACAAGGTGGAGTGAATCAAATATCTCCTTTGAGAAATGAGCCACAATCTGTGAATCCCAAGAAACTACATTTGATAAACCCAGTAAAATCTCATCTTTTTATGGTGATTTGTGTATAAATAGTATATATTTGGAATATCAAGATCATGAGTCAAAAACTTTTTAAACATTATTATTCATATTAGAATGGCAGATTTCAAACAACACTGCCTAGATCTAATGCTGGAGAAATTAATGGGCCAGACTGCCCAGACATGAGTGGGAGTGAGGCTCTTTTGATATCTTCAGAAAATGAATTTTCTAAGACTTGCATGGGAGGAAGGAATGTGGAAGAAGGCTTTATTGGCGTGGAGTTACATTGCTCAGATTCCAAAGGGCCCTGCCCCTTAAGCCAGTCCTGGAAAAGGTGCAACTGGGAGTTCAGTCAAGTCAGAAACAAGGCCAGTGTCCAGAGTTTCTGTTCCAAAGCTCAGCATTCATTTCAGATTGAAGTCCATTAGTCCATGTATGGAGCCTCACATGGTCATTCTCCATGCGGGGCAGGCGAGTGCAGCCCCCTATAGCAGAAGTCCTAAGAGGGCCTGGTGCCCTGGAGCCAAGAGAGAGAAGAAGGACTAGACTTCCTTTGTTTTAAAGTTTATATAGATTTCAAGTGCTTCCAGTGGCCACGCCTATCCTGGCCAATGACCTGTTTCCAGGTGTGATTGATGGGCAATCATTTTCTCATGTCACTCAGACCTTAGTGGGCATGTGTTGAAACTGCTTTTGTCTAGTCCCCTCCCCCATCAATCTGTGGGGGAACCAACTTGGAGAATGTTAAATGGAGCTTTGGGGCAAAGCTGTATAAGTGGCATGCCTATATTATTTGGTCTCCCCTTTCACTCCTTTTCAGTTAAATAATAACCAGGATATTACAAAAGTATCAGTCCTAGGGAGAACCCTATTGTGACATCCTGTGGCTCTGATTTAAGAAGTTCTTTAGTTTGCCAAAATATATACATTTCTTGTGAGTGTGAGTTAGTTTCTACCACTTTTTTCTTTATTCTACAATGTATATCTAAGATATATACTTTTGAAGCATTACATTCCTTCTCACTATTTCAAAAATACAGTGTGGATTTTATATTAAAACTAGTAACCTTGCGCATGAATCCATGCGCCAGTAGCTCTCTGCCTCCCTCCTGTAGCTCCCCTCGCCCTCCTTTCCCTTCCCCCCCACCATAGCTTGCTGCCCTGTCCCCTCCTGTAGCTTTTCACCACCTGCTTGTAGTTCGCTGCCCCACTCTCCTGCAGATCCATGATCTGGTTGTTACACCTCAAGGCATAACAGATAATTAGCATATTCCTCTCTTATTATATAGGATACTAGGGGCCTGGTGCACGAAATTTGTGCGCTGGGGAAGGGTCCCTCAGCCCAGCCTGCCCCCTCTCACATACTGGGAGCCCTCAGGGGATGTCCTACTGATGGCTTAGGCCCGCTCCTTGTTGGAGCAGTCTGGCCTCCCTTTGCAGGAGGCGACCGGGCTGATCAGGGGAAGGCACCAGCCCCATCACCCCACTGCTGCAGCCACTGCCAGTCACCACAGCCACCAAGGTATTTTCATCAACATGGACTCCAGTCCCTTCACCATGAAAAAATGACAACTTTCTTTAAACATTTTGAAGATGTGCCTTTCATAAGATATGACATTTCTTTCTTTATTTTTCCTTTTATCCTTACCTGAGGATATGTTTCCATTGATTTTTCCCCCTTCCCTCCGATTCCAGGCTCGGCCCCTTCCCAAGCCTACAGCCTCCACCCCAGGTTTTAGGCTTGGGAAGCAGCTACCCCAGTCCCCCAAGCCTAAAGCCTCCACGGGATGGCTGGTTGGGCATGACCAGGGTGCCGAGGAGGTTCCTGGGACCTTGGCATGTATGCAAATTAACTGCCATCTTTATTGGGTTAATTTGCATACTCACTCTGATTGGCTGTGGGTGTAGTGGAGGTATGGTCAATTTTACATGTTTCTCTATTATTAGGAAAGATTGCTCATTTGTATGTTATATCAGATAGCATCAATAAAATGTGCAACAATTTTTTAAGTAAAACTTTGGGGTGACATTGATTAATAAAATTATAAAGGTGTCAAGTATACAATTCTATGATACATCACCACCCCAAGTCAAGTCTCCTTTCGTCACCATTTACCCCCCTTATATCCTCTTCTACCTCCCCCTAGCTCCCTTTCCCTCTAGTAATCACCATACCATTGTCTTTGTTGTTTTTTCCTTTTTTTGCTTTGCTTCATCTTCTGAAAATTTTTATTATAATACTGATTTTTAAATCTAGATAAACTTAGATGTCAGGTAACTAAAGATAAATATTTTAATACAGTGAAGACCATTTATTATTCAAAATACATAAAATGTTGTGGTATTATGTTACTATATATTAATGCTTTAATGAATTTGAATTATGAAGATTAATATAACAAATTGTTCAATTAAGAGACAGCTATGTAATGGCTGCCATGAAATTTGAATCAGGAACAATTCCATATTCTTACCTCTCAGATTTTAAAGAACGGAAACACAGAAATTTTCTTTGCCACCTTTGGGCTGATAGAAAAACAGAATGTACATTATATTTTGTTTCTATTAGCTATGTAGAATTCTTAAAAGCACACATGAAACATTTGAACATATATTTAAATTTATATTAGAGAGAGGAAAGGAGAGAAAGAAACATCTATGTAAGAGAGAAACATTGATTGATTGCCTCCCGCACTCGCCCTGACCAAGGATCAAACCCAAAAACCTTTGGTGTGCGGGACGATACTCCAACCAACTGAGCCACACAAGCCCGGGCTGAACATATTTTTGAATAATATAATTAAAATGTTTTATCTCGCATGAAGTAAAAGAAAATATACTGTACACCCAACCATATTACTTAGATCTAATTAATGAAATTAGATGTAATTTTAAAGTTATCATCCAGGGCCGTTGATTCCCAAGCACATGACCTGTAACCAGAAACCCACCATTCTTCAAGGACCTTGCTGACCCCTTTTCCTATGATAATTCATTTGGCAATTGAGAAACATAATATGCTAATCAAATTTCAATGGCTAAGGTTTAGTGAATTTATAAATTGTTCTTATAAACATTTATACAAATTAAGCCATGGCTTTCCTATAGAAACCTTTCCTGAGTCTCAGCTGATAGAGATATAATATACGGCCAGGGAGTTTGTAAGCACATTTAGCTTAAGCATTAATTCTCTCAGACCATTAATACTCTAAGTAAATTTCCCATTTAGTGAGCTAAGTGCTATTTAATTTGAAATGGTTCAGTTATGATCTGAAATTACTTAACTCTGAGTAATGGCCTAGACTTACTATATTTTCAGCAATGAACTTAAATAATAGATAAAGGAAATTACTATAGCTATTCACCTATGCAAGGAGTAACTTTAAGGATAGCTAGTGGAAATCGCTGAAATAATGCTTATTCCCAGAACAATTGATAGCCTTTATGTTAAGATCTTTGAATAAGAAAGCATTAACTCTAACAATTATTTAAATCTTAAGGGTTGATCAATTTTAAAGATTCTTCTGTGCTAAGCAGAAAAAAAATGCGCAGGAATTCTAAAAAGAGTGAGTTTGATGTGTGCCTCTAGCAGAAGTGATTTTAAATGTTCTTTAAGGTTTGGGGGATTGGGAACTGTGAAAATCTATCCTGTGTAAGAAACTGCTGATCTGGGAATATCATGATAAATGAAAGCACACCTGATCCCTCCACTCATGGAGCTTTCAGTCCAGTTGACAGACAAATATGAACCAAGTAATCACTTTACGTAATGTATAGCTATAGAACAAGGAAAGATATATAGTTCTATGAAAGCATGTAAGAATGACTTTCCTTCAACTTGGGGAGGGACAGAAATGCTTCCCATAGGTAAATATAATTACACTAGAGACTTGGTGCACAAAATTTGTGCATGGATGGAGGGTCCCCTCAGCCCAACCTGCACCCTCTCCAATCTGGGACCACTTGAGGGATGTCCGACTGCCTTAACTGGCAGTCGAACATCCCTCTCACAACCCTGGACCGCTGGCTTCTAATCACTCACCTGCCTGCCTGCCTGGTCGCCCCTAACTGCCCCCCTTACCAGCCTGATCACCCCTCACTGCCTCTGCATGCTGGACTGATCACCCCTGACTGCCCCGCGCTGCTGACCCAGTTGCCTCCAACTGCCCCCTCCCTGCTGGCCTAGTCACTCCTAACTGCCCTCCCCTCTGGCCTAGTCACCCCTTACTGCTCCCCCTGCCAACCTGGTCGTCCCCAAATGCCCCATCCCTGCTAGCCTGGTTGCTCCTAACTGCCCCCTGACATCCTAATCACCCCAACTGCCCCCCTTGCAGACCTGGCCACCCCCAACTGCACCCCCCCTGCCGGCCTGGTTGCCCCTAACTGCCCCCTCCGCCCCCCGCTGGCCTGGTTGCCTCTTACTGCCCCTCTGCCAGCCTGGTCGCCCCTGACTGACCCCCTGCCAGCCTGGTTGCCCCCAACTTCCCACCCCTGCTGGCCTGGTTGCCCCCAACTGCCCACCCTGCTGGCCTGGTCACCCCTCATGCCCCCCCGCCAGCCTGGTCACCCCACGAAGCCTGCTGTTCAGTCATTTGGTCATCCCTCACTAACCCCCCCTGCCAGCCTGGTTGCCCCACGCAGCCTACTTGTTCAGTTGTTTGGTCGTCCCTCACTAACGCCCCTGCCAGCCTGGTCATAGGCAGCCATCTTATGAGGGGTAATATGCAAATAATAATTTTATAAGATTATATAAATAATAATATTTATTATAATAATAATATTATATAAGATTCCTTTATATAATTCCTTTATATAACAAATAATAATATTATATAAGATTCCTTTAAATTTATTTTCATTGAGTTTATTGAAGTTATATTGGTTAATAAAATTATATGTTTCAGGTGTACAATTATATAATTCATCATCTTTATATATAGTATGTGTTCACCACTCAAAGTCTAGTCTCCTTCCATCACCATTTATAATTTATGCTCTCTTTACCCTCTTTACCTGCCCCCTCATCTCCCCTTTCTCTCTGGTAGTCACCAGGCTGACGTTGCGTCTATGAGTTCTTTTTGTTTAATTTTTTCTTAATCCCTTCACCTATTTCACCCAGACCACCAATATACCATTCCACTTCACTCCCAACAGTCGTCAGTCTGTTCTCGGTATCTATGAGTCTTTTTTTATTTTGTTTTCTTTATATCAGATCTACTACCTCAATTCTCTAGCAGTCTCTGTAATTACAATTTTGTGGTAAAATGAGTTTATATTACCAATGATTCAAATTTAAATGTGAATAAGAATGGGGATTTTACCAATCAGAATAACCAAGATTTCAAGAATGCTTGGTAGAACTTATATTGAATTAATTAAATGATTTTAACTTCATTTTGTGAAAAAGACTACTGTGTGTGTGTGTGTGTGTGTGTGTGTGTGTGTGTGTGTGTTTTCGAATCAAACAATCTCATTGAGAAAAAAATAAAAGTAGGAGCTATCAAGATAACTTAGGTCACTTATATAAATACTAGAGGCCTGGTGCATGAAATTCATGCATTGGGGGGTGTCACTCAGCCTAGTCTGCACCCTCTCCAATCTGGGACCCCTTGGGGGATGTCTGACTGCCGGTTTAGGCCCGATCCCTGTGGGATCGGGCCTAAACCGGCAGTTGGACATCCCTCTCACAATCTGGGACTGCTGGCTCCCAACCGCTCGCCTGGCTGCCAGACTGATCATCCCCTAACCATTTCCCTGCCAGCCTGATCAATGCCTAACTGCTCCCCTGCCAGCCCGATTGACCCCAACTGCCCTCCACTTCTGGCACAATTGCCCCCAACTGCCCTCCCCTGCTGACCCGGTCACCCCCATCCGCCCTCCCCTGCTGGCCTGGTTGCCCCTAACTGCCCTCCCCTGCTGGCCTGGTCACCCTCAACTACCCATTGCTGCCGGCCAGGTCACCCCCAACTGCCTTCCCCTGCCTACCCGTTCGTCCCCAACTGCCCTCCCCTGCCTGCCTGGTCACCCCTAACTGCCCTCCCCTGCTGGTCCGGTCACCCCTAACTGCCCTCCCCTGCTGGCTTGGTTGCCCCTAACTGCCCTCCCCTGCTGGCTTGATCACCCACAACTACTTTGACCACATGGGGGTGGCCATCTTGTGTGACAGCATGAGGGTCAATTTGCATATTACCTCTTTTATTATACAGGATGGGTTTTTCAGTAGTTAAATAAATTAAGAGCTGCTAGTTAAAATTTATAGTGAATCCAAAAATTAGACAACCTGCCACATTTTTGCTAAAAATGAAAAACATTAATAAATGCAAGATATAAACCTTACATTTTAAGTTTCTCTTAGTTTTATCATAAATTTCAGTAATAAGGACCCCAATAAGAGATAGTTCTCAGGATTCATGCTATATGTGGAATTTCTCTCTTAAATTAGTTTATTGTCATTGATAAGGTTTTTGCTTGATGTCTTACCAGCTGCATAAGTTAATGTAGTGGGCAGATAGATTGAATCAAAACAATCTAACAAAGCATGTATCAAAAAGCTGGATCAAATTTCCCCATTTCTCTTCCATTGCCTACATAATCTCACCTTCAGCAACAAGTTTTTGCTGATAAGATCTTCTAAATCCAATCAACAACTTTTACATTTAGTTATGAAAAGTTTTGAATCCTTTAATATTCATAAAAATTGTAAGAAATTTTCTCTAACTGATCACAAAACCAGTTTATAATGTCACATGATCTCACTCATATGTGGAATATAATGATCAACATAATTTGATGAACAAAAATAGATCCAAAGACAAATGGCAAGGGAGGTGGAGGGGGGCGGTTAGAGAGCAACCAAAGGACTTGTATGCATGCATATTAGCATAACCAATGGATACAGACACTGGGGTGGTAGGGGCTTGCTGGGGTGAGAATGGCTGGGGCGGGGGCGGGGGGGGGGGGGGGGGAGAGGCGGTGTTAATCAGGGAAAAAGGAGATATATGTAAAACTTTAGACAATTAAAAATAAAACAGTTTATCAAGGAGATGTTTTAAAATGTTAGAATCTCAATGATCCCACTTTATTATGTATAAGACACATTATTCATTTGATAGTGTGGGGTGTTAAGAATGAGTCACCCCAAGATGTGCCTTGGTGGCATGCATATTACTTTGAGCTAAAGGCAATTTTAGTTTCAGATTCAAGAGAAACTTCTGTCCACTTGTTTAACTAACTAGAAGAACTTGAATTAGGGCCCTTGTTCAAAATGAGATTATCAAAGATAATTTCTTCTGACCTATCTGTAGTGCAGAGCAAACTTCCATTTAGTAAGCATCTGCTCTTCCTTTCATCCTGCAATGACTCTTTGAAGCCCCCAAAGTATATTACCTCATCGCTAGCTCAGGATGGTTTCTATACCTCAACCCCACTTTTGATCTCTGAACCTCTTGTGCATGTGGGGTTTCTGGTTAGCTCATGTACACAGGGTTCCCATACATATGTACGAATTAAATCTGTCTCATGTCTATTTGATTATTAGACCAGAAGAACCTTGAGGTTAGAGAAAAGTTTGTTCCTCCCCCACAGTAGCCATGGACTCTTGTTTATGCATTGGGTTAATTTTGGTAAAATAATTACCACACACTTATCAATGAATAATTATTGGACTAGCAGCACCTCAAGTATTTGATCAAATTAGTAAGTTTTCATTATGATGAATCAGTAATGATAAGGAGAAAGTATGAAAATGTAATGTACATTATCAGAGTATTTGGAAATAGTTAGCTGGTGATTTAGGAGTACCCAGTCCAGTGATTCTCACGTGTCTTGGCTAGTCACAGAGTAGTGGTCTGAGAATCACCAGGGGTGTTTTAAACATAAACATTTCTTGGTCCCATGCCAAAAGCTTCTCATTCATTTGTATTCAGTATATGTCAAGTTACACCCCAGGGGTATTTGTTTCTAAAAACTATTAGAATTATCCTGATGGGCAACAAGGAGCAGGAGCCACTGAATTTGACTATGTTCTATCATATTTTGTAAGGGACCTACTCAAACATCCAGAGAAAGTGTAACTAGTATGTATATCTCTGAGCCTTAAGGCCTTTGTTCTGGATACATGATTTGGGATTCTGGATATGTTCTCCTCCTCAGTTGCAATTAAAATTTAGTTTTGAAAAATACCTCAACTTCATCAATTTGCTGATTTACTAACTTGTGCTCTAATCTTATTCATGTCCTTTATGTAATTAATTATAATGTTTTGTGTTTTGCCATCCAAAATGTCAGTAAAAAATTAAATAACAGAAACTCATGACTAAAGAAGTATTTGTTTTCTCCTAATGAATGTCTGTCACCATTTGAAAATCATGCCTATTAAAATTTACAGATTATTAAACCAAAGAATCTCAGATGAATAAGGCATAAACACGTTTGGAAAAATATGGTAAGAGTGAATGCCAACATTATCCCTTATTTATAGCTATCGTATTTAATGAGATTTTATTTAGCTAATAATGTATATAATAATGATTTTATACATAATATTATGTTATAAAATACTATATCAGTCATCATATAGTCTAAATTGGAATTGTAATTTAAATGCTTTCCATTTTAAAATAACAGAAATTTATTTTTAAATCACCATTATCTTATATGCATTTCCCACAACATGTAGTACAATATTAGAAAGGTTATTTGAAAATAATTGTCAAATACATTATTAAATACTTTATGTATATACATGTGTATAGATATAGATATAGAGATACTTTTTTCAGAGTTTTTAATCTTCTAGTCTATGTAGTGAATGCCTAATAGGCAGACATAGCATATAATACTTCCAAAATTTATATGACCATAAAACCCTATGTTTTTAAAGTATTTAGAGGAGCACTCTGGGAATTGCTAATCTACATCCAATAAACTTCCTTAAGATTTTCTCACAAAGTATGCCCTGTGATTTTATTCTTGAAAGAATGTCTACCCTAAAAAAAAAAAAAAAAAAAAAAAAGCATGAAGAACCTTAGTTACCAGACTATCCACCTAGTCCTATCACTGAGTTTGAAATGAACTTATATGGTACTGAACAAGAAAAACCCTGACATACATTTCAAACAGTCTTCAGTTATTGTGCTGAAAAATTGTATCGGATTTTGGTTCAGAAAACATTTCTATTTTAAATAAAAGAACTAATAACTTCTACTTGATCTATTGCCCTTTCACTTGAACATAATCATTTGCTTCTGTAAGACTGTTCACCACGCCAGAAAAAAACTCCCACTTAGGAGAATATGAGTACTATGGAGTGACATCTTTCTCAAATATCTGCCCAGATTTCTTAAACATTTTTTTTCCTGGATCTGAGGAAGAGAAAGTAGGCTTTCTATTAGATTTTGGAGTATTAAATGCAAACGTTAGTCAGTTTGGAGGCCATGTTTTCCTCCACTAATATGAGAAAATGTAAAGAAGCCATTGTCCAGAGAAAGAAAATATGAAAGGTTTAGGAAGGAGTAGAGAAGAAAGGTTTCTAGTTCTGGTTGCCCCAGAGACTCAGACACATGCCAATCTTTGAGTTCCAAGAGTACCCCCTCTATCCCAGAAATATGTCCCATGCTGGCTTAAGAAAATTTAATTTGGATTGCTGTCATTTTTTACTATTTGAGTACTGAAAATTATATCTCCCTTCTAACTGAATCAGTACAACTGATACATTTTTTTCTCCTATGTATATCTCAACACCAATTGTATCCTACCTTCTTCACTGCGGCTATTTTAGTTCAGGCTCATTATTTTATTTTAGTTATTAAAGCACCATTCTACTGGGTCCCATGATAGCCTTTTAAAAATTAAGTTGCAATATCTAACATGTAAATTGTATCAGGTCAATAACAAAAAAAATGTTTAAAATCAATTAAAAATTTTCTGTCTTTCCACTGCTCATTTAAGATTTTGCCCAAACCAAAATCTTAAAATGTCATAAAAACCATACTTAATCAGGTTCCAACTCCATCTCTTACCACATCACACATTCTATAATTCAGTTATTCACTGTTACTGAACAAAGACTCCAAAACATGGTAGCTTAAAACAATAATTTATTACTATTTCTTATTATCTGAATGTTGATTGGATGATTCTCACTTGGAGTCTCTCATGACGTTGCAGTTGGAAAGCAGCTGAGATTGGAGTCATGTGAAGTCTCAACTGGACTATGTGTTAAAGATGGCTTTTTAGGTAAACTATTTCTTTTTATATTTTCTATTACAGTTTACATTCAATATTATTTTATACTAGAGTCCTGGTGCATGAAATTCATACACAGGTAGGGTCCCTAGGCCTGGCCAGCAATCAGGGCCCATCAGGGCCTTCCTTCATTCTGTGCTGCCCCCTGGTAGTCAGAGCACATAATAGCAAGCAATAGAACTCCAGGTCTCCCGATTGAACTCCTGCGGGGACACTTTGCATATTAGCCTTTTATATATATAGATTAGTTTCAGGTGTACAGCATGGTTATTAGACAATCATATACTTTACAAAGTGGTCCTCCCAATATTTCAAGTACCCACCTGGCACAGTATTATAATATTATTGACTATGCTGTACTCTACATCAACATGACTATTTTGTAACTACCAGTTTGTACTTCTCAATCTCTTTACCTTTTTCACCCAGCTGCTCCAACCTCTTTCAAAATATATCACTTTAATACCCTACCTGCTGTGTAATTGTATCACATCATCCTGTTTATGCCTTGTCAAAGATATCTCATTACTGTTTTTTCAAATAAATTACTTCTGTGTACAAATGTTCTCCCCTTGGTCTAAAATGCCCTACTTCCTAAGTGGGTGGCAAATTCTTACCCATCCTTAAAGACTTAGCTCAGATCAGCTGTTGCCTTATATGTGTGAATCCTCTCCCTAGCCATGAGCTCTATATGCCCTGGATTTTTCCTGCTGCTTAAACACCTCACACAGCTCTATTATAGTAGTTAGTGTATTGCATGTAACTTTTTTCACTTGTGTATCTTTCTGCTTAGACTGTGAATTTTGAAAGAACAACAATTTTGTTGTTTATATCTCCTTTTTCTAGTGCTAATTAATTAGTCTATCTAGTTGAGATTAAAAATAAATTTTAGACTACAAAAATTTTTTATCTAAGAAGTTCACAAACTCTTCTGAGGAAGAAAATTGTTTTTTTGCATTGGAATGTATCTTAATGAGCTTGTTTTTTTTAAAATTAAGATAAATGCTCTGGAGTTGCTTTTTAAGAGACAGAGACAATTAAATTGCTTTACATAATAAATTAATTGGGATATGTGGGTGTGGGACCCCAGCAGGAAAAGGGTTCATCTGGTCAGAATGGTTCAGCATTAACAGGAATGTGAAGAAATGGTGACTAAAAAAAATTATTTAAAATAAGAATGCTTTATATTCAGATTATTATTTTAATTCTGCTGTTATTATGAATTATTATTATTAATTCTGAGATTACTTTTATTATCTGTTAATTATGCAAATGCCTTATGTGAATGATGTTTTGAGAATATTTAGGGGGAAAGGCTATATTCAAAAATTCAGTGAGTCATGAACTTTGGAGTTAAGAGGATGTTATGAGAATGAACACTCCTGTATTTTTAGAAACATCAAAGAGGAATGGATTAGGCTTCCCATAGAACCTGATTTGGAGGTAATAAAACTAAACAAGTGTGTTTGGCTGCCTGACACAACAAAAATTAAAACTCGTGAATCAGGTGCTGGTGCAAATGGAAAGAGGTTTATTCAGATGCCAGGACCTGAGAGAATGGTGGACTCCCATCTCAAAGACCATCTATTCTTCCTGCTCAAGCTTTGGTTCTTATAGGGATAGAGAAAACAGGGCTTTTTTTTTCTCTATCCAATTATCTTGCTAGCTTTTGGTGTGCTGGGGTCCTACCCATTCATTGTTTTAGCCTTTGGCACACTCAATGTAAGAACTTTCCCCTGCACCATCTTGGCCAATTGGGGAAACTTCCCAGTACTCCCTGATGGTCTAGTCAATATTATTTAAATATCAACATGAAGGAGACCTCTGTTAGCATCTAGATCATATTTTTTTTTTTATTTTATTTTATTTTTTTAATTTCTTTATTGATTAAGGTGTCACATATTTGTCCTCATCCCCCCATTCCCATCCCACCCCTCTCCCCACGCATGCCCCAATCCCCTGTTGAACTTAACCGTTGGATAGGCTTATATGCATGCATACAGGTCCTTTGGTTGAACTCTCCCCCTCCCCCCACCCTCCCCCTACCCTCCCCTATCCTCCCTCTGAGGCCCGATAGTCCGATCGATGCCTCCTTGCTTCTGGTTCTGTTCTTGTTCCTCAGTCTATGTTGTTCATCATTTCCCCTAGATGAGCGAGATCATATGTCACTAGATATATACTAATAAGAACTGAATGTGAGACGAGCAATAATAGTTATGCTGACAGGCAAATGAATCAATCTGTAGCGAGCTTCCCCCTGGACCAACAGTTCTTTTGAGACCCAATTTCAATGTCCAGTAGTTCCTTATGTGTACATGTCAGCACTGACCCCTCAGCTCTGGATGGTGGACAAATGGTGGTAATGGAGGTCCGACTCCCTCTGGTTTGGTCTCGGCCGAACCCAGGGGCACGGCGTCACCCAGACTAAGGGGCACGTGGCCTCACCCCTACCCAAGGGGCGCGTGGTCTCACCCGGGCCTGGGACCCAGCCTCACCCGGATGGATCCAAAGGCGCACAGCCTCACCCGGACCCAGGATCTGGCTTCACCCGTACCCAGGGACGCTTGGCCTCTCCCAGACCCAGGGGCACGTGGCCTCACCCGGGCCTAGGTGCACGAGGCCTCACCCGGATCCAGGGACACATGGTCTCACCCAGACCCAGGAACGTTTGGCCACTCCCAGACCCAGGGCCACTTGGGCTCACCCGGGCCTAGGTGCACGAGGCCTCATCCGGATCCAGGGACACATGGTCTCACCCGGACCCAGGGACGCTTGGCCTCTCCCAGACCCAGGGCCACTTGGGCTCACCCGGGCCTAGGTGCACGAGGCCTCATCCGGATCCAGGGACGCATGGTCTCACCCGGACCCAGGGACGCTTGGCCTCTCCCAGACCCAGGGCCACTTGGGCTCACCCGGGCCTAGGTGCACGAGGCCTCACCCGGATCCTGGGACACATGGTCTCACCCGGACCCAGGGATGCTTGGCCTCTCCCAGACCCAGGGCCACTTGGGCTCACCCGGGCCTAGGTGCACGAGGCCTCACCCGGATCCAGGGACACATGGTCTCACCCGGACCCAGGGACGCTTGGCCTCTCCCAGACCCAGGGCCACTTGGGCTCACCCGGGCCTAGGTGCACGAGGCCTCACCCGGATCCAGGGACACATGGTCTCACCCGGACCCAGGGACGCTTGGCCTCTCCCAGACCCAGGGCCACTTGGGCTCACCCGGGCCTAGGTGCACGAGGCCTCACCCGGATCCAGGGACACATGGTCTCACCCAGACCCAGGAACGTTTGGCCACTCCCAGACCCAGGGCCACTTGGGCTCACCCGGGCCTAGGTGCACGAGGCCTCATCCGGATCCAGGGACACATGGTCTCACCCGGACCCAGGGACGCTTGGCCTCTCCCAGACCCAGGGCCACTTGGGCTCACCCGGGCCTAGGTGCACGAGGCCTCATCCGGATCCAGGGACGCATGGTCTCACCCGGACCCAGGGACGCTTGGCCTCTCCCAGACCCAGGGCCACTTGGGCTCACCCGGGCCTAGGTGCACGAGGCCTCACCCGGATCCTGGGACACATGGTCTCACCCGGACCCAGGGATGCTTGGCCTCTCCCAGACCCAGGGACACTTGGGCTCACCCGGGCCTAGGTGCACGAGGCCTCACCCGGATCCAGGGACACATGGTCTCACCCGGACCCAGGGACGCTTGGCCTCTCCCAGACCCAGGGCCACTTGGGCTCACCCGGGCCTAGGTGCACGAGGCCTCACCCGGATCCAGGGACACATGGTCTCACCCGGACCCAGGGACGCTTGGCCTCTCCCAGACCCAGGGCCACTTGGGCTCACCCGGGCCTAGGTGCACGAGGCCTCACCCGGATCCAGGGACACATGGTCTCACCCAGACCCAGGAACGTTTGGCCACTCCCAGACCCAGGGCCACTTGGGCTCACCCGGGCCTAGGTGCACGAGGCCTCATCCGGATCCAGGGACACATGGTCTCACCCGGACCCAGGGACGCTTGGCCTCTCCCAGACCCAGGGCCACTTGGGCTCACCCGGGCCTAGGTGCACGAGGCCTCACCCGGATCCTGGGACACATGGTCTCACCCGGACCCAGGGATGCTTGGCCTCTCCCAGACCCAGGGCCACTTGGGCTCACCCGGGCCTAGGTGCACGAGGCCTCACCCGGATCCAGGGACACATGGTCTCACCCGGACCCAGGGACGCTTGGCCTTTCCCAGACCCAGGGCCACTTGGGCTCACCCGGGCCTAGGTGCACGAGGCCTCACCCGGATCCAGGGACACATGGTCTCACCCGGACCCAGGGACGCTTGGCCTCTCCCCGACCCAGGGCCACTTGGGCTCACCCGGGCCTAGGTGCACGAGGCCTCACCCGGATCCAGGGACACATGGTCTCACCCAGACCCAGGAACGTTTGGCCACTCCCAGACCCAGGGCCACTTGGGCTCACCCGGGCCTAGGTGCACGAGGCCTCATCCGGATCCAGGGACACATGGTCTCACCCGGACCCAGGGACGCTTGGCCTCTCCCAGACCCAGGGCCACTTGGGCTCACCCGGGCCTAGGTGCACGAGGCCTCACCCGGATCCTGGGACACATGGTCTCACCCGGACCCAGGGGTGCTTGGCCTCTCCCAGACCCAGGGCCACTTGGGCTCACCCGGGCCTAGGTGCACGAGGCCTCACCCGGATCCAGGGACACATGGTCTCACCCGGACCCAGGGACGCTTGGCCTCTCCCCGACCCAGGGCCACTTGGGCTCACCCGGGCCTAGGTGCACGAGGCCTCACCCGGATCCAGGGACACATGGTCTCACCCGGACCCAGGGATGCTTGGCCTCTCCCAGACCCAGGGCCACTTGGGCTCACCCGGGCCTAGGTGCACGAGGCCTCTCCCGGATCCAGGGACACATGGTCTCACCCGGACCCAGGGACGCTTGGCCTCTCCCCGACCCAGGGCCACTTGGGCTCACCCGGGCCTAGGTGCACGAGGCCTCACCCAGATCCTGGGACACATGGTCTCACCCGGACCCAGGGACGCTTGGCCTCTCCCAGACCCAGGGCCACTTGGGCTCACCCGGGCCTAGGTGCACGAGTCCTCACCCGGATCCAGGGACACATGGTCTCACCCGGACCCAGGGATGCTTGGCCTCTCCCAGACCCAGGGCCACTTGGGCTCACCCGGGCCTAGGTGCACGAGGCCTCACCCGGATCCTGGGACACATGGTCTCACCCGGACCCAGGGATGCTTGGCCTCTCCCAGACCCAGGGCCACTTGGGCTCACCCGGGCCTAGGTGCACGAGGCCTCACCCGGATCCAGGGACACATGGTCTCACCCGGACCCAGGGACGCTTGGCCTCTCCCAGACCCAGGGCCACTTGGGCTCACCCGGACCTAGGTGCACGAGGCCTCATCCGGATCCAGGGACACATGGTCTCACCCGGACCCAGGGACGCTTGGCCTCTCCAAGACCCAGGGCCACTTGGGCTCACCCGGGCCTAGGTGCACAAGGCCTCATCCGGATCCAGGGACACATGGTCTCACCCGGACCCAGGGACGCTTGGCCTCTCCCAGACCCAGGGCCACTTGGGCTCACCCGGGCCTAGGTGCACGAGGCCTCATCCGGGTCCAGGGACGCATGGTCTCGCCCGGACCCAGGGACGCTTGGCCTCTCCCAGACCCAGGGGCACGTGGCCTCACCCGGGCCTAGGTGCCCGAGGCCTCACCCGGATCCAGGGACACATGGTCTCACCCGGACCCAGGGACGCTTGGCCTCTCCCAGACCCAGGGCCACTTGGGCTCACCCGGGCCTAGGTGCACGCGGCCTCACCCGGATCCAGGGACACATGGTCTCGCCTGGACCCAGGGGTGTGTGGGCTCTCCCAGACCCAGGGGCGCTTGGCCTCGCCCGGGCACGGGATCCAGCGTCATCCGGGTCCAGGGGCACTTGGCCTCACCCGGACCCGGAGTCCGGCCTCACCTGGACCCAGGGGCATGTGGCCTCAGCTAGACCCAGGGACGTGAGGCCTCACTTATACCCAGAGGCGTGTGACCACACCCGAGCCCAGAGGCGCGCAACCCCGCCCGCACCCGGGTCTCAGCGGGGCCCCGTCTTCCCGATCCCAATTCCTGCCGTTCAATCCCCCCTCAGCAATTCCCCTGGCCATCCTTCCGGAGCTCCAGTATGGCTGCTGCAGAACTCGTCGGGCGGCGGCTCGGCGAAGCTCCGGTGCACCCGGTGCATGGCGGTGGGCCAGTCTGGCGTCGCTGCGTCAGCCCTTGGGTCTGCATCAGTGGCCGGTCGCCGAGCATGCGCACCTGGCCGCTTCCGGGGCGTTGAGATTCTTGACGGACTCAGAGGTCAGCAAGTGCGGAGTCTCCCACCCCATGTCTCATAGGGGCTCGTCTGTCCGTACTTGGCTGCCAGTGGAGCCGTCCCCTCAGCCGGAGACCGCCGGGGGAACTGCGCCGAGCACGTTCCAGGCCGCTGTTGTATCGCCTGAGCCATAGTTCTTTTGTGTCGCCTGAGCCGTAGTTCTTAAAGTGTGGTCTTTGGGTCACCGGCATCAGCATCATCCCACATACCCATCTTTTATTCTAGTTGTAGAGCATCTACTCAGCCAGCTCTATGGTGGTCTTGGATGGTGTCTGCTCTGCTCTCTTGTCGTAGTCTCAAAGTTGTTGTGGTAGGCAACAATCAGGCTTCCGCCCTATGCCTCCATCTTGGTCCTCCTTTGTATAGTTAAGTCTTGATTGTTGTTGGTGTCACTGGGGGGGCTCTCTTTGTCTATAAAGGAAGAGTTGCTGTGCAGGAGACACGTTTATGGGCCGGGTCTTGGTGCAGCAAAGCTTTGGCGCTCACTGAATATTCCCGTTGAATGTGTCCCTTATGCACGTGGTTGAAATCTGGTGTCATCTCCCACAGACCACTAGATGCCCTCGTTTCTGGGTCTACAATGGGGTGTAGATCAGCTACTGCCTTAGGCACTCAGCAAGGATTACAGCAAAAACTGTAGTTTCTTCCTCCTGTCTGAGTGGCCCTGGAGCAGTCCGACTAGAACAGCAGATCATCTGGTCCGCTGCCAGAGGGCAGGCCACCCACATGCATAAGCCGTTGCTTGGGGCGCAGGTGTGCCTGCAAGACTTGCGGGGCAGGTCTTCAAAACGTGCGGGGCGGGTCCCAGGGCGGGGCGGGGTCTCAGGGCGCCCACAGGCCATGGTGCGGCGAGCCGAGATGGCTGTGAGTCTGGTCCTTCTGCCTTCCATGTATCTAAGTCCCCTCGTTCCGCACTCCAGCGCAGCAAACACTGATTGCTGGGCGCACCTCTGCAAGAGTCCCGCCTCTCCCCGCAGGCATCTGGGTCTCCCGGGGTTCGCCAGAAGATGGGTTTCAGGGTGATGGAGAGCTAATCTCCCTTAGGTTTGGAACAAAAGCCCCTTTCCCCCGCCACCAGCCAGACCCACGCACCTCCACACCTCATCCCCTCCGATTTCGCTGGGTGCAAGGCAACAGAACAGCCTTTAACCTCCGCCGCCATCTTTTTCAAACTTCTCAATTTGTACTTCTTAATCCCTTCATTTCAGTCAACTCTACTGAAGTCTAGCGCCGCCGGGAGGTGCACGGAAAGGGCGCCCGGGCCTCCGTCCGGTGCGCGGTGCGCGCGTCCCGCGGAACCAGGTGCGCGAGGGCCGCGCGGCTGGGATGGGCGCTGGGCGGCCGCCGAGCTCCAGGCACCGCCATCGCCGTGTTCCGGACGTCGCCGCCGCGGCGTCCCCCCCAATTTATACTTCTTAATCCCTTGAATTCAGTCAACTCTACTGAAGTCTAGCGCCGCCGGGAGGTGCACGGAGAGGGCGCCCGGGCCTCCGTCCGGTGCGCGGTGCGCGCGTCCCGCGGAACCAGGCGCGCGAGGGCCGCGCGGCTGGGACGGGCGCTGGGCGGCCGCCGAGCTCCAGGCACCGCCATCGCCGTGTTCCGGACGTCGCCGCCACGGCGTCCCCCCAATTTATACTTCTTAATCCCTTGAATTCAGTCAACTCTACTGAAGTCTAGCGCCGCCGGGAGGTGCACGGAGAGGGCGCCCGGGCCTCCGTCCGGTGTGCGGGGCGCGCGGCCCGCGGCACCAGGCGCGCGGGGGCTGCGCGGCGGGGACGGGTGCTGGGAGGCCGCCGGGCTCCGGGCGCCACCGCTGCGGCGGCGTCCCCAGCGTCCCGGGCCGGGCAGCCAGCGGGGGCGGCGGAGTTGCGAAAGTGAGTGAGTTTCCCAGGGTTTCGCCCGGAATGGGGTTCAGTGCAATCGGAGCCGGTGCTCAGCGCACTCCGGAGCCTTTATCTCCTTCCTGCCAGTGAACTCCGGCCAGGTCATCAGCCGCCCCCTCCTCTCCGGTTCCATCCTCCCCGCAGGCGCGTGTGCTCGTGTCTCCGCCCGTTTCTCCATACCTCAGGCTTTTACGGCTTCCCCGACTGTCCCCGTGGCCTTCTCCTTCCCCCCAGCTGTGGGCATTTCAGTCCGCCAGCTCTCCTGTGGTTCTGGACGATGTCCGTTCTGACCTCTAGTTGTATTTTTGAAATTGTTGTGCCCGGCTGCAGGTTAGGTGTTTAACCTATGCCGCCATCTTGGTTTTTTTCTAGATCATATTTTTATAGAAGCTAAATTTTCTGTAAGTTCCTGTAGGGTCTTTAATGTGCATCATTAGATATCTTAAAAGTAGATTTTTTTTCTTAGAATATACATTAATTCTCCACTTATTAATTGAAATACTATTTCCAATTATGAATGGTAGTGACTGGTATCTTTCCAATAAAGAAGTAAATCTTTCTTGACATCATTAAAGGACAGAAGGTTCTAGGAAAATAGAGGCATAGCTTGAACTATATATAAATGAAAGCAATAATAAATGCATGTACCAATGCTCTTTTCAGAGAGGCATGTGTTACTAAAAGATACAGTTGGGTTGGGACAGATGGATGAGTATGATTCACTACTGGTGTAGAAGGAAGCTATGGCTTAAAAACATTGACTTCTATTACTTCTCTTCTGAGAAACTAAGCTCTCTTGTATTTTTGATAATTAAATTTACCAACTAAAGCTTTGGAATAATGTAAATATTTTCTTTGCAAATTTAGTATTATAGTTCCATAACAAGCACCTGCAGTCTCTTTGTGTAAAATCATAGTACCTACTGTAACATTAGTTTAATGACTGCGCTCATAATTCCTAACTTCAGCTACAGGAGTCATGAATTAATATTGTCATTGTTTAAAAGTATGTAAATATCCTAATTCTCTTCCCACTTTTTAAAAGTAAGAATAGTCCTTTGCCAGAAAAATCTGAGTTCTATTTCCTTTCCTTATTACGTTTCCTAGGTATATTTTATTATTGCTATAATTTGAGATCAGTTATTATTTCTATTTTTCTGATTAAAATATTAGTCACCTGGGCTTTACATATATTGTGAAAGAACTTTACAGAAAATCATGGTGGAATTAAGCTCAAATCTGTAATTATTTTTGTTCTTTCTCTAATTCTCTGTTGGCTTTTCAATTAAATATATTATGGATCCATTTACAAGTTAGTCAACCAGTTACCAATTACCACAAAGTGAGGTATATGGAATTTTATTTTAGACTGAGGTAGATTTTTTGATGTCTGGATTTACTATCATTCAAAAATATGTAATTGATCATATTTTTGGTAATAAAGTAGGAATTCAAATGCAACTTGTATAATATAACTTAGGTTTGTAGTTAATTTAAAATGAGCATAACTCCATAAAATGAGCACAATTTCCATAAAAGATAAGGACAGTTTTTCATGGACAAATAATTTTGCTGCCAACCCCAAATTCTAGGTGCTGGAAACTATTATTTCCTTTTCCCTATCAACACACTCACCCCAGCATCTGCCACACTTCTCACTGCCAGCCTTAGGGCATGATTAGGAACTGAGAAGTCACAACCTGCTAACTCTTCACAGTGGAGAAGAAAACAGTCACAGGGTGGGAAGCTCTAGGGACTAATGGTGCTCAAACTTCCCTGACCCTAGCCCTGACTTATAATAAATCCAATGCTTCCCAAAGCAATGCTCTTTTATATTTCCTAAAGTGAAATTCATACATGTAATTCATCTAAATACATAATTTTTAAAAATATATAATATTCTGAGTGCAAAAGAGCTGTCAAAGAAAGTTAATGCATAATAAATGGCATGTATTTTGATATGTAACTATCCAAGCATGTCCAGACATAATCAATTAGATACTATTACTTATGTACATGATCTCTGTGAATGTGGCAGATGAGATATTAACATATCACATATTGGCAACTTGAGTCATTAGTAATGGGGCTTTCCAAAAAATCTTCAAATAAAATAGAGTCTGGTCAATATTCCTTTGCTACTGGAGTCTCAATACTTCTAGACCCTCTCAGCTGACAGACAAATATTTGTGTACACTAATATAGATAGATGATAGATAGGTGATAGATGGTAGATAGATAGATAGATAGATGATAGATAGATAGATAGATAGATAGATAGATAGATAGATAGATGATAGATAGATAGATAGATAGATAGATAGATAGATAGATAGATAGATAGATAGCAGATAGATACATAATAGATGGACAGATCTGTGTTAGTTTCCTGTGTATGCTGTAAGAAATTGCCACAAACTGGGTACGATAAAACACATACAAATATATTCTTTCATAATCTGGAGGCAAGATTTCCAAAACTGAGTTGTAGGCAGAGCCACACTCCTTCCCAAGGCTCTAGAGGAGAATCCATTCCTTGCCTTTTCCAAATTTAAGTCATTCTCAGCATCCCTTGGTTTCTGGCCACATCACTCCAATTTCTGCTTCTGTGGTCTCATTGCCTCCTCCTCTTCTGTCTCAAAATTTCTTCTGCTTTTCTTTTATAATGATACATGCAATTGCATTTAGGGATCACCAGGATAAAGTAGATTAGCTTCTCTCAAGTTCTTTAATTTAATCACATATTTTGCCAAATAAGGTGATTTATTCACTCTTTTGCCATGTAAGGTAATAGTTATAGGTTCCAAGGATAAGGACAGACACATCTTTGTAGGGGTCATTAATCAGCTCAATACAGTGTTTCTCTATACTTATATCAAGCTAAGCATGAATTAATTTTGCTCTCTCTAGCCATCAGTAGCCTTCCATTTACTTAATTTTTCAATTCCATTATATATATACTACAGGCCCGATGCAGGAATTTATGCACGGGTGGGTCTTGCTGGGAGGAGGGGCTGCAGGTGGTTGGAGGGCCAGCCCCATGCCCGATTGGGGTTGGGGTGGGGGGGCCGATCAGGGGCAAGGGTGGCCAGAAGGAGGGAACATGGGCAGTTGGCCAGCCCCAACCCCTCAGGTGGAACTCCCTGTGGAGGGGACAATTTGCATATTAGCCTTTTATTATATTGGATACAAGTGATTTTCAGCCTTTTTCATCTCATGGTACACATAAACTAATTACTAAAATTTTGTGGCATACCCAAAAATATTTTTTCTTCTGATCGAACAAAAAAAATAGCTATAATTCTGATTCATTCACACCAGAAGGCTATTGTTGTTTTGGCTATTGTCACATTTTTATTGGCCAGTCTAAAACAAAAGAGGTCAGTGTCTCAGACTAAATACTCAGGTATTACATGTTTTAAAAATTCTTACGGCACATCAGTGTGCCAACACACACTGGTTGAAAATCACTGATCTATAGTAATTTCAAAATTGTTACCTTGTAGCCTGGAGCAAGTCAACTCCTGAGCAAGTTGATTCAAGAAAAAGTGTCTTTTGCCCAGTTGTAGTGGCTCAGTGCTTAATCGACCAATGAACAAAGGAGGTCAAGGTTCAACTCCAGTTCAGGGCACATGCCCCAATTGTGGTCTCAGTCGCCGGTGGGGGGGCATGCAGGAGGCAGCCAATTGATGATTCTCTCTCATCATTGATGTTTCTATCTCTCTCCCTTCCTTTCTGAAATCAATAAAAATATATTAAAGAAAGAAAAAGTGTATTTTTATCCCAGAAGCCTGATCTCAGATGTCCTACTCAAGAAACTATTAGTCCTTTGTTTACTGATCACTTTAAAGATATAATCTACATCATTAACATAAAGAAAGGGAGCTATTTGTTGAGTAATAACAATTGTTTTCACAAGTTTGTTATAGTTTTCATAAAAGAACATAAGCCCTTTTCCAAGATGTCATAGATACTAAGATACTATAAAGATCATATAGGGAGCTACCTAAAGGGATTTACTTTGCTGTATTTCTTCTTAGTGTTGTGATTTTCTTTTGGTACTTGATTTTCCACCACAAAAGACAACTTCTTTCATGGGAACTTCTTGTATAACATTAATTTTTACATAAAATTATCTTGCATTAGTATGGACAGCTATTGAAAAGGATTCTCAGATTTGACTATGCCATGGACACTTTCCTACAGCTGCATTCATTTGAATAGCAGTTATTAAAAAGGAAAAGCCTGCCAATTAAGTATGTAATGCAAGAAAAAATTGGAAATAATAAGGTTCTCTGTAAGAGCATAAACAAACCATTTTTTTCTTTATCATAAAAGACTAGCAATTAAAACAAATTAACTATAACTAGATTTAAACATACTTATAAGTTTTAAAAATTTAGTGTTAAGTTAAAAAACAAGTTATTTATGCAAATTCTTAAACAGAATGATACTGTATATTTTATATGAATGCATATATATGTATAATATGCAAGAATTCATATGGGAATAATATATTTCATCTTCAGGATAGTGGATATCCCTGGAGAAAGAGATAAAGGATTCAGTGAGGAGTTACAAGCTTTAATTGTATCTATGAAATGTATTTTTTTTGAAAGGGAAAATAAAAATCAATGCAGAAATATAAAATGTCTCTAAAATCTTGATAAGTACAAGTTGTATGTCATATTATTTCTGTACTTTTCTATATGTTATTTTATTGAAATGCACCAAAATACCTTGGTATTCTAAACTGTGATAACATATGAATAAGGATAATTATTTGAGTATGTAAATTTTTGTTTTGAATACTCCCTGTTTTACCCATAATAACAGAAAAGAATGTATAGACACATACAATCTGACCTTAAAATATTTTTAAAGCCATAGTTAAAGAGCTATATTTATTTAAAATTTAACAGTTGATAAATTCCCCTAGTCCCAAAGTTTCTTCTTTTAATGAGAGATAATGTCTTCCATCTATTTTAATAGTAATTTAATTTTTGCTGAGTTTTTTGTTTGACAAAACATTGTCACATAATATGAGAGATTAATCACAGCCTCATGGTGAGTTTACAGGAGGGGTGTTCTGGTTGCATATTATTGTTGAACATGATGAGATTCTGAGAGATTAAATCATTTTTCTCAAAATTAGTTGTTTGGCTGGTATCAAACCTCTACAGTCTATTCTTAAAACTGTCAATTCTTATTATTCTTTGTGATCAAAACTCTCCAAAAGCTCCCCATCTCACTCCAAATAAAATCTCAAAATTTTAAATGACCTACAAATCAAAATTTACACTCTAACGTCACCCCACACTATCTATTTTCTAGTTTACTCCACTCTGGCTATACTGACTTCTGTTCTATCACACACACACACACACACACACACACACACACACACACACACACACACACACAGCAGGACTTTATACCTTAGAACCTTTGCACTTGAAGTTTATATTAGAACTAGAGGCACAGTGCACAAAATCTACTGGGATCAGGCCTAAATGGGCAGTCAGACATCCCTCTCACAATCCAGGACTGCTGGCTCCCAACTGTTCACCTGCCTGCCTTCCTGATTGCTCCTAACTGCTTCTGCCGGCCAGCCTGATCACCCCTTAACCACTCCCCTGCCAGCCTGATTGATGCCTAACTGCTCCCCTGCCCAGCCTGATTGCCCCTAACTGCCCTCCCATGCAGGCCTGGTCACCCCCAACTGCCCTCCCCTGGAGGCTTGATCACCCCCAACTGCCCTCCCTTGCAGGCCTGGTCACCCCCAACTTCCCTTCCCTGCAGGCCTGGTCCCCCTCAACTGCCCTCCCCTGGAGGCTTGATCACCCCCAACTGCCCTCCCTTGCAGGCCTGGTCCCTCTCACCTGCCCTCCCCTGCTGGCCATCTTGTGGTGGCCATCTTGTCTCCACATGGGGGCAGCCATCTTGTGTGTTGGAGTGATGGTCAATATGAATATTACTCTTTTATTAGATAAGATGCTTTTACGCCTGAAACCCACATGCTTACCTCCTTCAAGTCTTTGTTCAAATAGCATTTTAATTAGACCTACTGGGATTTCCCAATTTAAAATTAAAAACCCTCTCTTCACCCTTTATTCTCAGTATTTCCAAACTCCCTGTACTGTCTCTATTATTTTCTCCAAAATACATATCATCTTCTCTCTTATTATATAAAATACATATTTATTGGATTTTAAAATGTATGTTCATCCCCACCAGAATATAAACTCTATAGTAATGTTTTGTATATGCATATATCTAAACATCTAGAGTAGTGTCTGGCACTCAGTAGGAATATTTAATGAAGGAATTAATTAGTCATCAAGACCCACAACTTCATCTTCCTTGTTTGCCTCAGTTATTGTCATGATAATATCAACATTTACTGCTTGATGTGAACATGCAGTGATTGTGCTATGCATTACTATACTTTGTCTTTTTAATATACAAAACCAACTTTTGAGGTGGCCATTATTATGCTTATGTTACAAATGAGGAAGCAGGCTAATTGGGATATAGCAACTTTCTAACACTACCATTTAGTAGGGATGACAACATTGATTCAATAAACCCTGATCTAAGGTTTGGAACCTTAACTACTGTACTGTGATGCCTGCTCTTCACTCATTGACTTGTGCTTATCATCAGATTATGAACATGGTTGCTGTGGGTCTCTGTTTAAGACATGACTCACTCTTAGTGTGTGTCCAACATCAAAAATGTAACCCTGGAAGATTGTGGGGATGAGACTGATCTAGGGAAAATTCAGAAAGGAGATGTCTCACCTTGAGATCCCTGATAGCCTGTCAGCTCTCTTCTCCCTCAGAGCTCTTCTTCTGATTAAATTTCTTCACTGGCCAGGCACTGAGCCAGGCCCTGGAAAGCACTGGTGAAACAACTCATTCACAGTCTAATGGGAAGAAGGGGTTCTTAAAATAATATGTGATCTGCACTCTGGTAGAGGTGTGTTGACAGAATAAATGGTCTATCAAGAGCACCTGAGTTTCCCAGGATATTTGGGGAGGCATCTCAGGGATCTGAGTTAGATGAGTAAATTATCCACAAAACATGGTGGAGAGGGGGGAGGGAATCCAAAAACAGGACATCGTGTGGGCAAAGGCACAGAAGTGAGAAAGAGCTGATGTATCCTTGGATGCCTTTGGTTCTATTTCAGACCACACTGTATTTTTCTCTCTCCTGCCCTTTTCTCTTTTACTTCTTTTCTTTCTGTCTTTCTTTCTTTCTTTCTTTCTTTCTTTTTTTCTTATAAGTTAGGGAGGGAGGAGTTTGGGTACAGTTTCTGGATTGCCAATGGGGAGGATTTTTGAAAAAATGGAACAAGTAAGTCAAATATTTTAATGTTGGATTTTACTTACTATGTAATTGTCCCAGCAGAGATATTTTTTATTTCATATCACATCAAATAAATCCTCTATTGCGTGGTTTCTCTGTGACTGTATCTATAAAATGCATATGTATTTAAGTGTTTTATAGAAGATACATACTTTTCATTCTTTACCTTCCCGCTTCCCACTGAGGGTTTAGGGCTGTATTGTACAGACAGTGTATACTGGATAAATTAATATTTACTGATGAAAACCATGAATTTGTCAGGCACTGGCAGACAGCCATTCATGGCTTTTAAAGATGTTTAACTTTCACATTTAATATATATTGCATAACATATATTATTAATTAGGTGATCTGCAGTAGCAGATATGTCATTAGCATATTTTTATTACTTCTTAGGGAATTGAATACTTTTATTCTTTTCAATATAAAATTTGGGAACATTAAGAGATCGTTTCTACTTTTGTTTTTTTGTGATAAACTCATGAAGAAATACATCTTTAGCAGGTATATAAAAATAAGGTTTTTGATATTTTTTGTATGGTATTTAAATAGTTTAGAAAATATAACTAAAAGCTATATTTGTTAAACATAATAAGATTCTTAAATAAAAATTACAGTTTGTGCTCTCTCTGGTTTGGCTCAGTGGATAAAGCATCGGCCCATGGACTGAAGGGTCCTGGGTTCGATTCCCGTCAAAGGGCATGTACCTCTGTTGCAGGCTCCATTCCCCCACCCCTGCTCTGGTCCCTTCACAAGCGGGAGTCAACCAATTGATGTGTCTCTCTTACATGGATGTTTCTCTCTGTCTTTCCCCCTCCCTTTTACTCTCTAAAAATCAATAGAAAAAATATCCTCGGGTAAGAATTAACAACAACAAAATTATAGTTTATATGCAATGTTCAATATTCATGAGTATGTTAGAGTAAAATTTGGAAATTCTGCTGAGCCAGTGAGGATAACTGTTGATAGTTCAGAACAGATGATACATTTATCTTGTTACGAGTTTATCTTCAGCTAATCTGATGGGGAAGTAAATAATAGTTGTCAGCTTTGTTGGGATTGATGAATTTTAAGTGCTATGACAATTAATTCTTCTAGTGTATTCTATGCATGCTGAGAAGCTGACTATATTTGTAGCACTCGTATTTTCACTGAAGACTTTGCTTTGATGATGTGTGAAAATGAATTTAGGGAACAAATGTGAAAATCTGTTTTTGCTTGTATTTTATGACTTGACCGATTTAGTGTAGTAACTAATAGCACAATTTGCTAATGTTTTTTTCCTAGATTTTACATTGTATTTTATTCTGGTTTCACATATAAAAGATGGATTTGTATTCAGCTACAACAAGGGCAATATGAATGAAGAAGTATTTCAAGTTAATAGTCTTATAATGGAACTGAAATTTTCATACAATTCCTAAATTTAAGAAAAAATCCTTCACATATTCTTATTTTCTACAATGGATATATTTTTATTCTTGAGCTTTCATTGTTTTACATGAAGAAATGTGTGATACTATCATAAATGAGACTTCAGTTTCTTTCAGCTTAAAATAGTCTAATTTTACATAATTAGTACATTTTGAGGGGGGGGGGTGGAGATGGGGAGATGTGTTTCTATCCATGCTCATGAGCTTTCCTCCTTCCCTTCTTGTACAGATAGTATCAGGGTGGAGGAAGAAACAGGTATTTTTGTGGTATTGAGTTAGAATTTCTTTCGTTTAGTTGTCTCACCATGATCTCATGGCAGGCATCATCTGCAGTGAAATTTTACCTTCTAGAATCTGGGCATCATGATCTTGTGTCCCCTGAAGGGTGGTTGGCCCCATCTAATCTTGTAAGTATTGTTCTGGAACCCAGTGCTGATGACTGTAGACCTAGCCTTTGCCTGTAGTCAAGAGTTCCCAAGCTCTGAGATTCTCTTATCCTGAAACCAGGCCGTCTGAAATCAACACCACTCTCAGAACTTCCATATAGCCCGTGGTGCCCATTGCCCTAAAGATTTCAACTACATGTTTCATATGCCAGGCTGGAGTGTTTCAGATCTTCTGAGGCCGTTCTCATGTCTATTCATTTAGACAGCTTCTTCAGTCATTACCTGTTGGCCATAGCACCTGCTAACATGGGGGCTTCTCTGAGAACACTGGGGCTTTCTAGGGCTACACAGGGGGAAGCAGGGAATATCCCCAAGATGATCAGTTCTCCAATATACCTGAATTAGTTCAGTCCATCTAAACCTATTTGTATGTCAGTTACTTTATCTGCTCTTATTTCTGATTTCATGGTCTGGCATCTTAACTTTGGTTCTTGAGAGATGTAAGCTCTGCTTTGATTGTTTCTAGAAAAGCTTTTACTCTCTGTTTTGAAAGTCTGCCTTTCTATGAATTATTGATTTTGAAATTCAAAGTTCAATCATGAATTTTTGGTCCTTGGCATCCAACCATGATTTTCTCTAAATAATTCTAAAAGAATAAAAAGTAACAAGAAAACAACTTAATTTCCAAGAAGAAAAAAAATGCATTGGCAATATTTCAAAACATTGGCCTTCTTCATTGTATCCCTTCTTTTACTTGGTAAAAAGTCCAGCAAGGTAGTAATGATATAAAGGTAAATACGATGTCATTATACAATGTTGCTAGATTAGGGCAACTACCTGAAGCAAAGAAATATGAATATAGGAACCATTATAATTAAAAAGGATCTTTGCCATAACATTGGTAATTTCTAATACATTTTTTTCACATTTATCACTAGAACTATTTCTAATTCAGAGCAATTTTGTAAACAATTTCACTCCCACCCAAAAACTTTACAAGTTTTAAAAGCTCATAAGCAATGGAAAATCACTGTGGAAAGTCTGCAACTGAGTATAACCTATCATCAAATATTTCTTACAGATTTTGAGGTCTTCTCAGTAGCACTTAAAAAAATAACTTGGGCATAATAGTAGGTTAAAAAGGGTATTGAACATAGACACCATATAAAGAATATATGTATAAATTTGGTAGACCCTAGAATCATAAATGATCTTTGGAGAAAATTAGTACCTTTATAGAGTGTTCTTTTATATTAAAATGACTTATAACAGTACCATACTTGAATAACTTTAAGCATTTTGAACATTTTAACCAGTTTTCTTTTCATCACTTTTACAACACTTAAATATATAAATCCCTTTCTTCAGCCAGGTATTGGTGATATTGGATATGAAACTGGACCCTACTTTGCTCAGAAGGCTAAGTGCCCCTTCACAGAATTCATATCAGTGTTATAACACAAAGTTGGAATGTCAGCTAAATTTTAGAAAAAAAAAAAAAGAAAAAACAGATACATGAGGAACACACTATTAATAGAAAACTCAAGTGATATTTGACAAAGGAGACAAGTTATTGGTTGAGATAAAGGGGCTTTTGCTTCTGAGTGAGAAACTATTTCAGTTAATATGTTGAGAAGGAGTGAGATGCAAACAACAAATTTAAAAACATTTCTAGGCAATCTGCTAAAAAGAATGAAGTTATGGTTTGAGGAGAACCAAAGAGTAGGCATAATTCTTGATTTGCTAATAAATGAAGATCAAGATAGATTTCACCATAATATTAAGAGCTTGCTAATAATTAATACCTAAAATTCTAAAAATGGAATAGACTATCTAAAAGAGATGGCTTCTGGTATCTAGATATTTACAGAGAAGCTAAATAGCTCTTTCTTTCTTTTCTTTTTCTTTTTTTGTACATAGAGTAAAATTCCTAACTACATAGTTTCTTATTTGTGTTTTCTTTTATTGTTGATTTATTGCATTTCCTACCCACTGCTCCTTCAGTTGCAAGCAACAGACACATGTGAATTAAGTCAAGAACAGGGGCTATTAATTATAAAGGTTTGAAGGGCCTCACAAAATCCAAAAATGGAGCGAAAGGACTGCCTGACTTCATGAGAACTGGCAGGCCTTTGGGAGCTGAGCTACCCTGGTACTGCATGATTCTTATCTCACGTTGTTTTTTATGTCTTCTCTATCCTCCTTTCTCTACAAATAGGCTTAGTCATCAATTTGCGCAAACCTGAAAATATCCACCCCAGAACGTAAAGGTACACAATCTTCCAGCTGTAAAGCTCACTAATAACAACCTCTAAATCTCTCGTTTGATTGTATTAACTCATTTGTTAAAGCCAGACCACCCAAGTCATAAATTTCCTCTGGTAAATGTCACGGCTGCTTTTATTTCAGAAGACTATTTTGATCCAATTAACTGTGGTCAAAGGTTGTGATTGGGGAGGCAAGATTGCACTAAAGATAATACTAACCTTTTAGGAAACTGAGTAACTCAGTATATGTTCATTACATTTATTTAGTTTATATGTATTTAATTAATTTTCAGTTATTTCCAGAAGTGATTTCATAAACCTGGCAGATGATCTCTAAGTTTCTTTCTAATTTTCAGATTCTCATTATATCTTACCAATTTTGTTGTTATGAAACATTTTACTGGTAATAAAATATCACAATTATCTCTTTTTATAATTATTATAAAATATGTTTTGGTATCCATTGATTTACATATAATCTTAGAGTGACTGTTTTATATGTGAAATGTAATTTTTTTATTGTTCATGCTGCTTATTCTGTTGTGTGGGTGAGCACTGTAGTCCCATGACTCTGAGAAGAATAAATTTGGCTTTAGCACATTTCTTCTGTTGCTGTTTATTGAGATAACTATTCTAAAGTTGCTGAGGAAATATGTTTTATGACAGTTTTTATAGCTTGTGTTGCTAGTGTAATATTTCATTTACTTATTTATTGGTGAACTTAAGTGTGGGCATAGACAATATATAATAATAAAAGGGTAATATGCTAATTAGACCAGACATCTTCCAAATGTCATTCTGGATGTCCTTCCTGACGAAGCTGGGGCCGGAGGGAAGCCAGACGGGTCCTGGGTGCCTGCCAGCGGCTGGAGGAGGGAAGCCCGGGTCCTGGGTGCTGGAGAGAAGCCAGTGCCAGCAGCCAGGGGAAGGAAGGCCTACTCTTGCATGAATTTTCATGCATTGGGCCTCTAGTTAAGTATAAAGCAAGACTGCATAGGGCTGAACACATAAGTGCTCAGTAGTTTGAGTGGAATGTAGATTCCCTCCCATTGTCAGGAACTCCTTGTATTTATTTATTTGTTTTTTGTTAATCCTCACCTGAGGATATTTTTACATTGATTTTTAGAGAGTGGAAGGGAGAGGAGAGACACAGAGAGAGAAACATCTATGTGAGAGAGAAATGTCAATTGGTTGCCTCCCACATGGGTCCAGGGATTGAGCCTACAATCTAGGTTCATGCCATTGATTGGAACTGAACCTGGGGCACTTCAGTCCGAGGGCTGATGCTCTATCCACTGAACCAAACCAGCTAGGGCAGGAACTTTTTTAATTGCACCTCATACCTAGAAGTTATGTGTGCTTGCTTCCACTTGTAAACCAGCTGTGCTCAAAACAAGTTATTGTCTCTATAATATATGAAGGGTGTGTGGGTATTTTCTTCTTCGGCAGAATGCAGATGCTTTATCTAGTTTTGCTCTGGAAGGTGGAGTCCTGTACATCTTACCTAGTCTTATTTTTTATTTTATTTTATTTTTCTTTATTGGCTCAATCCCTGATGGGAGAGGCAGCTGATCTCTCTTATTATTGATGCTTCTCTCTCTCTCTCCCTTTCTCTCTGAAGTCAATAGAAAAAAATAGATATATCCTATCTAATAAAAGAGAAACATGAAAATTGACCATACCTCCACTACATCCACAAGCCACACCCATCAGCCAATCAGGAGCGAGTATGCCAATTAACCCAACCAAGATGGTGGCGGCCATGGAGCTGGAGCAAGCAGGAGTCTTGGGTTGCCCCGGTGATAGAGGAAGCCAAGCTTCCCCCACCCTGGCCTGCCCTGGCCTCCACTCAAGGCTACAAAATTTCAATTATAGAAGATAAATAAATCCCAGATACCTGCTTCCAGCCTATGCTTGGTTGCCAGGGGGGCTTGGCCGGCCTGCAAACCACCACAGGCCCCTTAACCAGGCTGCCCCACACCCCAAGGAAACCCCCACCCTGATCTGGGACATACTTCAGGGCAAACCAGCCAGCCCCCACCCATGCACCAGGCCTCTATCTTATCTAATAAAAGAGTAATATGCAAATTGACTGTCACTCCAGCACACAAGATGGCTGCCCCCATGTGGTCAAAGATGACTGCCCCCATGTGGACACAAGATGGCTGCCACGAGATGGCCAGCAGGGGAGAGCAGTTGGGAGGGACCAGGTCTGCAAGGGAGGGCAGTTGGGGGTGATCAAGCCTGCAGGAAAGGGAAGTTGGGGGGACCAGGCCTGCAGGGGAGGGCAGTTAGGGGGGACCAGACCAGCAGGGGAAAGCAGTTAGGGCCAATGAGGCTGGCAGGGAAGGGCAGTTAGGGGTGACCAGACCTACAGGGGAGGGCAGTTAGGGGCAATTGGGCTGGCAGGGGAGCAGTTAGGCATCAATCAGGCTGGCAGGGGAGTGGTTAGGGGGTGATCAGGCTGGCAGGCAGAAGCTGTTAGGGGCAATCAGGAAGGCAGGCAGGCGAACAGTTGGGAGCCAGCAGTCCTGGATTGTGAGAGGGATGTCCGACTGCCCGTTTAGGCCCGATCCTACTGGGATCGGGCCTAAACGGGCAGTCAGACTTCCCTTGAGAGGTCTCAGATTAGAGAGGGTGCAGGCTGGGCTGAGGGACACACACACCCGTGCACGAATTTCATGCACCAAGCCTCTAGTATATATATATTTAGATATATATATATATATATTTAGAAAGCATTGCAATGTAAGAACAGCTGAAGATGAGAGTTTTTTGGGAACTATGATGCTTAACATTTTAGAAGATAAATTGATTAAGGACTATCAAAGTTCAATATTGTTTTGAGAATTATTCATTTTCCATATTTTTGGAGAGTATGTGGAAATGGCTTTTGCTTTAATCATGGAACTGGATGTAGAGAGAACAGAACTAGGCCATGGTTTAACAGTTCTTGGTGGGTAAATATGGGTTTAGCGAGGTGTGGGTGGAAAGGCCAAACTAACTAAGGTCTTGCTTAAGTTAGTGGGGATTTTTATTTTTTTAGTATCCTTCATAATATAAAGTTAAACTCTAGGTTCTTTGTCAACGCAGAGTATAGATATTACTCCCAGGTTAGGGGAGGGAAGGCCAGGAGAGACTTTCTTGTAAATAGCAATTTACCAAATAATTCAAATGTTTGAGTGACAAAAATGTGTAAAGCAATGAGGGTTAAGTGTCCATGGATATGAGAAGCAGAACAGGTGTAAGAGCAAAATATTTATATTGAAATCAATTTGAAATACAAATTAAAACTAGGTGTTGGAATGGGTCTACCACATGACGACTAAAGCTTCTCACATTGATATATGAATATAGAAGGTGGTCAGTTCTAAGAAGGTGTGATTTCTATATGTGTCTCAAGGAATAAAGAACTATTTACTAATCAGAAAAATGGGAGACTGTGAGAGACTGGTTAGCCATATTGCAAAACTGTTTCTCTTTCCTGTAGGGCACTGAGTTACAGTATATTTCCCATCTTCCTTTGCTCTTAGGAGCAACCTTATGACAGATTTATGGCTGATGAAATGGTGACCACAAAAGCACACACCAGTTTCTAGTCTGGCCTATAAAATCTCATGTAATTCTCTAGAGATGGGTGTTCATTCCCCATGCATATTAGAAACAGCATGGTAAAGCCCATAGAACCTCCATCAGCCGGGATCCTTGAGTGAGTATATGGAGCAAATTTCTCCAGACTGCTAATTAAAAGAGCTTCTATTAAGATTTAAGTGTTTCTCTGTTAATAGAAGCTACCATTACCTTAACTAATAAAAAATATTGTCTTCATGAGCAAGGGAGAGTGATGCATTCTAAATAAAGCTTGGTTTCAGTCAAAGCAGGCAGATGGAAAGGCTTTTGGGAAGAATTTAAGTAAATAAGAGAGTTATTTATCATGGAAAATAACTTTTGAGGAAAAATTATGGAAGAAAAAAAAGTGGAATAAAATGATGAAGGGATGTAACTTTTATAAAGATAAGTCATGCATCACAGTGTGGAAAGGATGGTAGTACTGAACTAGTGGAGGCCTGGAGGCAGAAAGCTTGTGTGATTTCCTATTCAGAAGTATGTTTATTGTAGACTTAAAGAGATGTAGTGCTGATTGATTCAAGTATTATATCTAAAGAATGTTGCATAAGAACTTCTAAAACACTTTTCCAGAGAGCTAACCTTCAGATAGATATAATACTCTATTTTAATGTATCATGTTTCTGAACATGTAAGACAGATAGAGTTATATTGAATTGTCTTATATTGTATTCTGTGTATAGAATCCACAGAAGATGGTAGATGCATATTTCTAAAAATAAGGTATCTGTGCACGTCTGACAGTACTTATTCCTTGGGAAGGTGTAGGAAGTGGAATCAAGAGAAAAGTAGAGCTGCAACAAGTTATTTTGAAGCCATTAAAGAATGAGAAGCAGAACAGGTGTGGCCCAGTTCACATTTTTTACATTTTTTCATTTTTCAAATTTATGGATTTAATATTTTCAAAAAGCTATTATAGAACAAACATATAATAAAAAACCATATGTTACTATTTTCCTTTATTTATCTTAATTTGTTCTCCTAGATAATTTCTCTGATGATATTTGGTTGAAAGAAGAACAATTGCAAAAACTAATCCTTGCTCTTAACTATCTATCTATCTATCTATCTATCTATCTATCTATCTATCTATCTATCATCTATCTATCTATCTAATTTATACGCCTAATATGCTAAGTGCCTGACCGTTTGACCATTTGACTAGTCGCTATGACACACACTGACCACAGGGGGCAGATGCTCTGACTGGTAAGTTAGCTTGCTGCTGGGGTCCAGCTGATGGGGAATGGGCGAGACAGTCGGACACGCCCTGGAGCCCTTCCGCTGTCCCTCCCTGGCCTGATCGTGCACTGGTGGGGTCCCTTGTCCTGACCTGTGCCCTCTTGCAATATGGGATCCCTTAGGGGTTGTCAGAGAGCCGGTTTCGGCGCAATCCGTGCATTGGGCCTCTAGTCTTTATATAACAACCTACAATGAAAACCTTGTACAAAATCAGGCAGTGCTGGATGCAATTTAACTTCTTCATAATACAATAAAATTCACTTGTACATAAAAATGTGCAATGATTTGAATAAAAGTCCATTAGCATTTCAAAACCTCTCCATTTAGATAACCTATTACTATTCAAAATCCTACTCCAATTAAGAAAATAGGATAAGCACTGACCACATATAGACTGCACTTACTATTGTGGATCATACATTAAAGGTGCTTTCAATATTTTGGCTCTTTTCCAACGAATTAGTGATTAGTAAAGAATAAACCTCCATCCACTCAATTAGATGATTAATATGTCAAATTGCCAATCACAGAGTTACTGTATTAAGCAGCATTTATTAAGGGCTGTTATCTCAGGTATGCAAGAGACTCTAAACTCACTTTGATCTTTTGTTAATAACCATTAGAGCACACTTTCTTTCTTGTGACTCCTTAAATTTCTAGGTGTCAAAAATATTTTTTTCTATTAGTGCTATTCATTTAGTTATACTCTGATAATTCTTTTTTTAAATATATTTTATTGATTTTTTACAGAGAGGAAGGGAGAGGGATAGAGAGTTAGAAACATCAATGAGAGAGAAACATCGATCAGCTGCTTCCTGCACACCCCCCATTGGGGATGTGCCCACAACCAAGGTACATGCCCTTGAAGGGAATCGAACCTGGGACCCTTCAGTCCGCAGGCTGACGCTCTATCCACCGAGCCAAACCAGCTAGGGCTGATAATTCTTATATGGGTATTTAGCACCACTCTTTTAAAAAGTGTACTTGTATTATATTATTTTCTAGCATTATAAACTAGAGTAGCATATATTTTTAAAAAATGGTTTCTACTATTATCTTTTGCAAAATGTCAATAATTTTATTCTTTTCCACCTTCCCTCCCACCCCAAAAAGCATTATAAATCAAACTCCCTCCCCAGGCTACCAGGCACTGCATGGTATCAATCTTGCCTACCTATCTATGCTTTCTCTTCTTTTAACACACTCACTGTCAGACATTCTGTTCCCAGCACACTGGATCTTAGAACATGCAGTGCTTTTCCCAACCAAGAAAAGTTGTGGATGCTCTCCAGGAGGACAAGCACCAGCCCCTGACCTCCTTCCTCACAGCTCTTCTCTTGGACTGCTTCCTCTCTTTCAGATCTGTCACCTTGCCTGTCTTGCTATTTGTTATCCTTCCAAACCTGTCGAAGTGCCAGGCACATAGTAGGTGACCAAAAAATATTTGTTGGAGGAAGGAAAGAAAGAAGGAGGAAAGGAAAAAGGGAAGAAAATTGTAATTGTCTTTTGCACTTTTTATTGCACACTGTGTGGAGTTACAAATACATAAACCCAGATAATTTCATTTTAAAACTAACCCATCATATTATTATGATAAGCTGTAAATAGCATTTTGTGTAATATAAGCTTCTACAGTTAAAGACTGCAGGTCTTAGGAGCATGCTAATTACACAGGATTTGAAACATTTCTTTAAGTGTACTATTTCATGCAATTTGACATACTATAGATCTCTGAAAGGTGCATTATAGCAACGAAAGCAGCATTGCTGTACACAGTCAAAGATAGATGCCTGTTAGTATACTGAGAAGGCTACCTATTTTATGCTTGTGCAGTGTAGATCTTTATAATTAGCTAATCAGTTTAAATAGTTTTTTACTAATTTCATTTTCTTCTCCATTTCTTATTAATAGATTCTCATGGTTGATTTAACTGATGTAATTAATAACTTGGGAACTACATTATGACTGCTGAAAGGCATCACTAAAATGAATCTTTAAATATTCAAGCTATTTAATTTTCTTCCTGAAAGACAGATTGAAGAGAGTAAAATCAATTTGAAGAGAATAATAGTTTTAAAACAACATTAATAAAATTAATTGACCAATTTAAGAATTTATTCAATTAATTATCACACATATTTTTAATGTTCAAAAATTATATTGTTACTTTAGCTGAATTAATTATCATTAAAAATGTGGGAGATTTTATAAGGAAAAATAAAAAAGGAGAAATTTCAAAGATATATATTCAATTTTCATGATATATAGCAAAAAGAATAGAATGCTTTTGTATTTCTTATATATCATTTACAAAATGAACTTTTCCATTTAAATTTCTTGGATAGTCCAAGTAGAATTTTAAGGATTTGCTTCATTTAGAATTGGAATACGGTATGATTTATTTATTCAACACAATATTTGAGTACCTATAACACGGCAGTCAGTGTTCTAGTTAAACAAAGGAATTATCCTATCTAATAAAAGAGTAATATGCAAATTTACCATCACTCCAGCATGCAAGATGGCTGCCCCCATGTGGACACAAGATGGCCACCACAAGATGGCCAGCATGGGAGGGCAGTTGGAAGGGATCAGGCCAGCAGGGGAGGGCAGTTGGGAGGGACCAGGCCTGTAAGGGAGGGCAGTTGGGAGCAATCAGGCCTGCAGGGGAGGGCAGTTCGGGGGGACCCAGGCCTGCAGGGGAGAGCAGTTGGGGGGGACCAGGCCTGCAGGGGAGGGCAGTTAGGGGTGACCAGGCCTGCAGGGGAGGGCAGTTAGGGGCAAACAGGCTGTCAGGGGAACAGTTAGGCATCAATCAGGCTGGCAGGCAGAAGCGGTTAGGGGCAATCAGGAAGGCAGGCAGGCAAGCAGTTGGGAGCCAGCAGTCCTGGATTGTGAGAGGGATGTCCGACTACCCGTTTAGGCCCGATTCCAGTAGGTAGGATTGGGCCTAAATGGGCAGTCAGACATCCCTCAAGGGGTCCAAGATTGGAGAGGGTGCAGGCTTGGCTGAGGGACACACACCCCCATGCATGAATTTCGTGCACCGGGCCTCTAGTTATAAAATAATTATGTCATTAATTTACTCAGTAAATATTTATTGAGCTCTTACTATATACCAGACACTATTGTACATTCTGGTACAACAGTAGTGAACAAAAGTGTCTATGACATCATGGAAATTATAGTCAAGTAGGGAAAGAGGCAGCTAGCTAGCTAGATGATGATGATAGATAGATGATAGATAGATAGATAGATAGATGATAGATAGATAGATAGATAGATAGATAGATAGATAGATAGATAGATAATAGATTGATAGATAGATGATAGATAGATGTTATGGAAAGTTACAAGGCAGGAAACATAGTTTTGAGAGTGTCCAGGAAGAGAAAGAGATATTTGGAAGGGTGAAGAAATCTGCAAAATTATAATGATGATTATAATGATGGTTTAGAGTATCTAAGATAGCTATGGATGTGAGGACATGAGAAAGAATGAAGAGATGATATGCAACAGATGTGAGTCCTTCTAGCTTTGAAGTAGTATTGAATTTTGGGTGAGAGAGTAGTTAGAAATGAGAAGACAGTACATAGAAAATATGTTTAAAATTGAGATTATAGGAATCAGGGTGTAGCTATTGTTATTAGCAGGACATTATATGACCTTGAAAGTGAAAAGGTTAAGATTGTTTTGCATGAATATTGAATCATCAAAAAATTCTAACTGGAAAATCAAAAACTGTGGTAAACCAGGTATTAAAATCTTTAAGGAATGAAGGAAACAAATTGAATTATGTCTTTAAATTACTGCAATGAAGAAAGGTGGCAGGCAGTGTAGTCTGAGTTTGGACTTGTGGGAACCACACCAGAGATGCCTGGTAGTCAAGGCCAATTAAAGCACAGAGGCCTTGTTGTTAATACACCGAATGTCCAAGGCTACTCTGTGCCTAGGCTAAGATACCATAAGCAGGTGCAAGGCCACAGCGATCTCATGGCACACTGTGCCCTTCTGTAGCCAAAATAATTGATGTCACTGTTGGCAAATAGCCTCTTTTGTGTAAATAGTATTAAAAGTATGTCACTAAGGCTGGAGAGCTCAGACAAAGCTGGAGAGACAGAGCTGAGAGCTGGTACTGCTACATTGTAAGGCTAAGAGCTCATAGAGAGCTCAGATACATCTACCATGTTAACCAGCTAGAGTGTGCTAGGCAGAAGAGACAGGAGAAGCTGCTGAGCCAAGGAGCTCAGATACCACAATGATGTGAGGTGGTGAGTTTAGAGGTAGTGTGTGGCTGCTCAGATAATGGCTGTGAGCACAGAGATTAATGCTGCTTTTGTAGGAAAGATATGTATTTACCAGCCTGTGTGTGGCTGTATATATGGAACTTTTCTGTAAAGAACTGTTTTGTCTAATGACTTATGGCCACTGGCTTCTGCAATAAAGACTCATTCTTATACACCCACAACTTCTCATAGCTTCTCCATCTAAGACACAGTGTCCTAGGAGGTCCAGCCCCAGGCAGAGGGGCTAAGACCCGACACATGTAACTAGGACTAAGTTCCCAACCGTTAGTACAGTGGGCAGGACTCGAGAAGGAACCTGCCCTGGAGTAGTCAGGGAGAACTTAGAAGAATATAGGAACTCAAAGCAACTTAGAGCAACAGTGCTGTGCAGTGCTCAAGCTGTCCCTGACAGGACTTCAAAAGTGGAAGTTTCAGGAAGGAAGTCATTTGGAAATGACAATGAAGAGTAGGCTGCTATATTAAAAATTTCATTGGACACCTAAGGCACTTCCATAAGAAACCAGCCTTACTGGTTTATCTGGTGGGTAGGGTGGATATTCAAAACATCCCACCTTCTTTCTAGTGGGCCTTGAATAACAGAATGTGGACACCTATAACGTACATTCTCAAGATTCTCTTGCAGCCACAGCTCCCGATGTGATTTAGGCTCAGCCAGTTTCATGTTCTCTCAGAAAGCTCTCTTTCTGTGGCTTCTTCTCTACTGGATGACAGCACACCAGAGAAGTGAGTGGGGCTTCTGTGGCAGCCTTCCAGAGGCCTCAGCATCCTGTTAGCTTCTCTGCGAGGCGGCATGTGGCACAGATCTCACTGGAGCAGTAAACTGTGGTTCTGGTGCTTCCATGGCTTATTTTCCTGGCCGTGGCAGGGTGCTGGAGGCTGGAGGCTGGAGGCTAGAGGCTGGAGACTTTCTGACTGGGGAGGAGAGCAGTTCCCTGGATCCCTGTTCTGTGGAACTCGTTACTAACTATATGATCTCATTCAGCCATTTAATATGCTCTGACAAATCCCCCACCAGCTAGAATGAAATTCCATTTCTCTAATAGAATCTGAACAATACTGAACAGTTACTCAGAGCTACATGGAATTCCATTTGGTAGACAGACAGACAGGGAAAAATTATGGACAAATGTCACATAAATGATTTAATTTAGCTTCTCTTTTGCCCATGTAGCCTTCCAAATAAGGATAATTTATTTAACGTGTTTTCCTGGGTTCAATAGAATTTCATGTTTGGCATTATCAGTATCTTTTATTAACTATCTAGACACTCATGGTACTTTACTAAGTGTTCAGACAAGTGATCTACATATTTCAGCTGCATGTCTTTCCTTAATTAACCTTCTACAACAGTTAATACAAGAATAGACAAATTTACATAAAACAACTGTATTTGTTTCCTGTAGCTGCTGTAATAAAGTGTTACAAACTGAGCGGTTTCCATAACAGAAATTGATCATCTCACAGTTGTGGATGCTCAGTCTGAAATCTAGGTGTTGGCAGGATAGATTCCTTTGGAGAGCTGTGAGGGAGAATTTGTCCCATGCCTCTTGCCTCCCTCTGGTTGCCTCAGGGATTCCTTGTAGATAGTGTTCTCCTGTGTCTTGACATTGTTTTCCAGGTATGTGTCTGTCTGTCTGTCTGTCCAAATTTTCCCTATTTATAAGTACACAATCATATTCTAAATAACCTCATCTGTAAAGCTCTTATTTCCAAATAAGGCCACACACAGGTACTGGGGGTTAGGACTTCAGCAGCTGTGGGGGAACATAATTCAACCCTGGACAACCAAATCCTATCTAATAAAAGAGTAATATGAAAGTTAACCATCACTTTGCTACATCCACCAGCCACGCCCACCAGCCAATCAGGAGCGAGTATGCAAATTAACCCAAACCAAGATGGCTGTGGCCACTGAGCGAGCAGGAGGGAAGCTTGGGTTTCCCCGGCGATGGAGGAAGCCAAGCTTTCTGCACACCCTGGCTGGCCAAGGCCTCCACTCCAGGCTACAAAGTTTCAATTATAGAAGATAAAATTAATCCCAACAGAAATGGTGGCAGCCACAGAGCTGGAGAGAGCAGGAGGCTAGGGTTGCCCCTGACGATGGAGGAAGCCAAGCTTTCTGCACACCCTGGCCGGCCAAGGCCTCTGCTTAAGGCTACAAAGTTTCAATTATAGAAGATAAATAAATCTCAACAGAAATGGCTGCCACCTTGGAGCAAGCAGGAGGCTTGGCTTCACTGTAGACTACAAAGTTTCAATTGTAGAAGATAAATAAATCCCAGATACCAGGGCCTCCACTTGGGTTGCTGGGGGGCGTGGCCAGCCTGCAAACCACCACAGACCCCTTGCCCAGGCCACCCCATGCCCCAAGGGAACCCCCAACCTGATCTGGGACACCCTTCAGGGCAAACCAGCCAGCCCCCACCCATGCACCAGGCCTCTGTCCTATCTAATAAAAGAGTAATATGTAAATTGACCATCACTCTCACACACAAGATGGCTTCTCCCATGTGGTCAAAGATGGCTGCCCCCATGTGGACACAAGATGGCCACCACAAGATGGCCAGCAGGGGAGGGCAGTTGGGAGGGACCAGGCCTGCAAGGGAGGGCAGTTGGGGGCAATCAAGCCTGCAGGGGAGGGCACTTAGGGGAGACCAGGCCGGCAGAGGAAGGAAGTTGGGAGTGACCGGGCCTGCAGGGAAGGGCAGTCAGGGGAGACCCAGGACTGCAGGGGAGAGCAGTTGAGGGGGGAATCAGGCCTTCAGGGGAGGGCAGTTAGGGATTACCAGGCCTGCAGGGGAGGGCAGTTAAGGGTGATCAGGCCTGCAGGGGACGGCAGTTAGGGGCAATCAGGCTGGCAGGAGAGCAGTTAGGCATCAATCAGGCTGGCAGGGGAGTGGTTAGGGGGTGATCAGGCTGGCATGCAGAAGCAGTTAGGGCCAATCAGGAAGGTAGGCAGGCGAGCAGTTGGGAGCCAGCAGTCCTGGACTGTGAGAGGGATGTCCGACTGCCCTTTTGGAGAGGGTGCAGGCTGGGCTGAGGGACACCCCCTCCCCCCCTCCCCCGTGCATGAATATTGTGCACCGGGCCTCTAGTGAATATGTAAATATCTGATAACTAAAAGTTAAGTGTTTAGAGAGTTGACAAATAGAGACCAGAAGATTTTACATTGTATCTAATTTACTTATTTAATCTCAACAACAACTCTACCAGGAAATATCCTCATTTTAGCAGTGAGCAGACTATCTGTGGGTAGTTGCATAATTTGACTGAATATAAACAAGCATAAAGACAGTATTTGATCTCTGGAATTCTAAAACAAACCTATTTGAAATGAATCCAATGTACTTTTTCACTCTTCTACATTGTTTTCCCCGAAAAGAAAAACTACGTAAGAATTATAAATCTGGGAAGTATTTTTCCTTGATTTTTCACTGCCAAGAAAATAGTTATATTGTAAGGACTATTTTCTAAAAACAATATTATAATAACTATTTCAATCATGAAGAACAGAAGATTTGTTATGCTTGGAATTTAAGAACCTTCCTAGGTACATATAATGGAATCTTGGTAAGAGTTTTGGTAAGAGATGATGAGAGCAGTGGGCAAGAAGAGAAGGAATGAGATCCCAGAAATATATCTGAAGTAGAATGTATGTCTTGATGATTCATTGGATGTTAATGATGAGAGAAAAAAAAAGGAGTTTGGAATAACTACTATATTTCTGATTTGAAAAAAGAGGTCAGTCATAAAAACACATTCACATGATTATGGCAAAATATTCAAAAAAAGAAGATATACAGAAAGTAAGTTTTTAGGACACTGAGTTTGAGGTGATTTTGCAACATCCAGATGCTGCGCACTTACTAAGAAGTTCCAATATGAGAATCTGAGCTGATGGGAGAAGCCTGGACTGCACATCAGAGTAAATGCTGAAGTGCAGCCAGATCCAAACATGAATCAGAAATCAGACAAATGGATGATGAAGCTGAAATAACTGTGGCATGTTGTTAGAATTATTTGCTATTCACATTTTATTAATTTAGTTAGTAAACACAGTATGTTGATCAATGTAAATAATATGCATTTGGATTTTTGTATTATCAGAGTGTGTTTATAAACATGTTGGATAATTGTCAAGATTTCTGAGAAACAACAGGATTTATTCTACAATAAATTTTCTTTTGATTTATCCTATGCCAACCATTCAGTACATCAAGCTGTTAGGAAGGAGGAGTGTAGCTTTATTGTAGATTTCATTACTGTTGAGTTAGCATTATCTTTTATTTTTCAGGTGCCAAATATTATTTATTACAAATAAAGCATGATTTTAATAGTCAGGTCATTTTTATAGTGTTTTAAAAGCAAATAAGTGACATAAGATTCATGGAGATGTCAGTAATAAGAACATGTTATACTTTCTTATTAAATTCCTTTTAGTTTGCACATGTGTGATTAAAGTTAATAGTAGGAAAGAAAACTGAAGAAATGCACAAAAAATGTATCAGAAGACAGGCACTAAGAATACACAAGGGTTTTTCTTTATAATAAAAGAATAAGTGAAAGCTTAAATAGTAAAATTTCATAAAATAACCAATGAGTTCATTTTTTTCTACAATCTATTATCAAGGAAAGGATAGTGGATTGAAGAAAGTAAAAAGCTAAATCAAGCCGAATAGCTTAGTATATTTACTTTAAGAAATAGAACCAAATTTGTTATTATATAAAAGTAATTATTTTGAATTTCCAACTGTGCCAAAATATATTATATAGTTGTATCAGAATACCATGCTATGGGAGGGTGGATGAAGGTAGAAGAAGGTAAAGGACAGATAAACGGTGATAAAAAGAGACTTGACTTTGGATGGTGAACATACAATACAATACACAGATGATGTATTATAGAATTGTATACTTGAAACCATTGTAGTTTTATTAACCAGTGTCACCCCAATAAATTCAATAAAAAGAGGAATACCATGGTACCTCTCTAAAGTTTTTTTCCTAGTTGCATGGTCTTAATAAAGAATTTACTTACATGGGAATAAATTATAAGACAGAGCTCCAAAAAGATCCTAACTTTATATAGATAAAATGCTCATAAAAATACTCATTAAAGGATTAAAATAAAATAACTTACAATGAATTAATTTCCTAGGATGATTGCAAAAGGGAAGTTACAGGCATTTGTCATTATTTGGCAACCCAGATGTGAATTACTATTATTGGATGTAAAAATCAAGGCCTTCATTCTAACTGTTGCATATCACTTAAAGTAATCTGCTCTTAGGGTAAATAGAGGCTATTTAATAAATTACAACAATCCAAAATATTTTATTCTTAATGACTTTTAAACCAAGCATTACTTCGCAGTTTGCCCCAGTTTTCTATATATTGTAGATTCTGCTTAAAATAACTTTTTTATGTTTATGCAAAGCCACCGACTAAGATTTGAAGTCAATTTTTAAAATGTAGGATTTATAAATAGAGAAAAAAGCACAAACCACTCCACTTAGGTACCCAGGAAAATTAATTTCTGAGGAAAGACTATAGATTTTGGCTCATATTTTACCTATAAGGTTGTCAAAAACTGCATAAATGACAAAAACGGTTTGTATCTCTTATTTTCTTCTTCATTTATTAAAGCTTATTCTTTTTATGAAACAATGAGTGAGTAGTCACATGTGTATCTAGACTTGCCTGGCTAGAGTTGCACCAGAAAATTTGATCAGAGTCAGGTTGTGGAAAACTGGGTATTGCCATGTTAAACTATTTGATCTTTCCCATGTATATATTGGAAATTTCTCTCTCTCTCTCTCTCTCTCTCTCTCTCTCTCTCTCTCTCTCTCTCTCTCTCTCTCTCCACACTCTGATGGACAGATCTGAGTTTCAGGGCTATATTTTGGAACTCTGAAAGGCTGTCTGGATAGTAAAGATTCTAAATGGCAGGAAATTAAAAGGCTGCTACCACAGTCCTTACCAGAGGAATTGATCTGGACCAGGGCAGTGGCAATGGGAGGGAGATATTGAGAGAAGAAGATTAATCAGAAAGGTGTTGGCTATGGTAGGAATGTTTAGCCTGGAGATAACACACACACACACACACACACACACACACACACACACAAGGTTTCATAATAATTGAAGAGCTCTTCTTTGGTTTCAAATTAAATTCTCCCTCTCTGCCTTTGTCTCTGTCTCTCTGTTTACCTTTCTCTACTCCCCTGCACCTCTATTTACTTCTCTTAAAATGTCTGTAGGCAGATGCCTTTCGATGGAGGCCGTACTTTCTGCTAGAGGAGATATTCTAAGCAAAGGGAGCAGTGTAAGTTTACTAGATAGTAGATGGTGGCCCAATTTTACTAACTCTTAGATACAATTTAGATAAATAATAAAAAATAAATTTAGATTCATTTGATTTCAGATTCTCTAAGAGTGAGGCTAAGAAAGATTGAAAGGTTGGTTCATCATGAGAAAAGGTCATTTGATCTATTTTCTTAAAATTACAAGTCATATCAGAGCATGACTTGCATAAAAATATGGTATTCCACTGGAAAAGAGAGAAGTGCTCCAAAATGCTCATCCCTTTTCCTTCGAGGAAATGTTGCTCATTGTGTAATTTCCTGTCTGTGCCAGGGCTCAGATCTGCTCCTCTTCAAAACCACAGTGGGGTCTCCAGTCCTGTGCATCCTTGCCTTTCATTTTCTTGTTCTTTGATCTACTTTAGCAGAAAATGAAAATAAGAACACTACATATACTTAAAAAGCTGATCTTTACCTTGGAAATAACACTGCCTTTAGCATATTCTTTTAAAATTTTCATTTAAAAATAAAAATATGGATGATACACTTCTAACAATATGTATAAAGAGATAGCAAAATATAATCACATGATATTAGCTTTTATAAACTGGCTAGTATTATTTAGTAATAATAATCCATGATTCAAACATTTGTGGAAGCCAATAGTGGAAAGTATATTTACTTATTTATCCTGTCATTTGGTAAATGTGTTTTGGGAAACTATTAGACAGCAGGTACTTCTCTAGGCCTCATAATATAACAAGACTCAAAATGAAATAATGTGCCTCTGTCATGAAGCATACAGTGTTCAGAGGGAATCTATATACACAAAAGGCTAATATGCTAAGTGTCTGACCGTCTGACCAGTCGCTATGATGTGCACTGACCACCAGGAGGCAGACGCTTAATGCAGGAGCTGCCGAGCTGCAGTGACTTGACAGTGGCAGTTCTCGGGTGATGCACCCAAAAACCAGAGAGGAGGGAGCCTGATTCCTCACGGGGCCACAGGATTCCACCTTCAACCATGGATTATGTTATTGCTGGGGCACTGTTGGCCCCGAATCTGGTTTCCTGCACACTTGCATTTGCGTTCCACCCCTGTATGACAGCAACTTTGCAGAGTGCCCTCTCGCACTCCCGGACCCCTTGGGGGATATCGGAGAGCCAGTTTTGGCCCGATCCCTGCAGGCCAGGCTGAGGGACCCCACCTGACAGAGGGACCCCACTCACTCCGCAGCCACCAGGAAGGGACCGTGGGAGTTTGGCTCCAGGTTGTGTCCGGCCCATCTAGCCCAGTCCTGCCCCACTGGCCAACTTCTAATTAATTTTCTTTCAATGTGCATGAATCCATGCACTGGTCACTAATAGATAATAAACAAAACAAGCAAATATAGAGTATGTTAGATAATGATAAATGTGCTGGTTGAAAACAAAGCAAAAAAGGGATAATGCAAATTTAATTAAGGTCAGAAAATTCCTTGATGAAAATGGGACATTTGAATAAAGATTTAACTAAGATGAGGGGGAAAAAATATCTGGGAAAAGATAAGGAAATAGCAAGTGAAAGAGCCCTGAGGTGGAAGTATCCTGTCATGTTTGAGCAAAGAAGACAATATGCTATAAGAGAATGTATTAGAATAAAACTAACCATAAATGCAATCAGAAGAGAGGAATACAGATAGTACGGGATGTTGTAGGCAATAGCAAAGATTTTGGCTTTTATTGTGAGTGAGGAAGAAGCAACTGGAAGCTGGTCTGATTTTGGTGTGAATAGGATCTCTTGGCTACTGTGTTGAAAATAGACTGAAGTAGGGCAACTACTATTATTAGCAATGGCTTGGACCCCTTCCCTGAAGCAGGTTTATCTGCATTAATCTGATTATGAGGAGTAGAGGTCAGGAGTACAAGAGTTAAATCCACAGACAAATGGAAATAACAGTTGAGAAATCAGGGTCAAATTAACAGATACAATTCAGAAAAGTCCACAGTTTGAAGATATGGGTCATACAGCAGGTTGAGATATGAACAATCATTAGCACAAATGAATGAATGAGCATTTGACACCCTAAATGTTATTTAATATTACATAATACCCAAGTAAGTTAAAATCTGATATTAATTTAAATTATATATTTTTTAAAAATAGAAATTGAGCAGCACCTATTGTGTATCCATGGAGGCATGTTGTTAGGTTGACAAGATGTTGGATGCTTTGTGCCAAAAGTAGCATCGTGTGAATTGCAGTCATTGAGCTTGAAGCTTTCTAATCTGAAGTGCCTAGGAATTTGGGTAAAATGTGCAAATGAACTCAAAATGACTAAAAGCTCATGAATATTATTTAATTCACTAGAGGCCCGGTGCACGAAAATTCGTGCACTTGGGGGGTGTCCCTCAGCCCGGCCTGCGCCCTCTCACAGTCTGGGAGCCCTCTGGGGATGACCACCTGCCAGCTTAGGCCCGCTCCCCAGGGAATTGGGCCTAAGCTGGCAGTCAGACATTCCTATGGAAGCCTTGGAGCCCTTGGAGGATGTCTGACTGACAGCGCTATGCCACTGTGGGACATCCTTAGTGTTGCCCAGGAGGTGGGAGAGGCTCCTGCCACCACTGCTGCACTCACAGCCATCAGCCCAGCTTATGGCTGAATGGCGCTCCCCCTGTGGGAGCGCACTGACCACCAGGGGGCAGCTCCTGCATTGAGCGTCTGCCCCTGGTGGTCAGTGCACATCATAATGACCAGTCGTTCCGCTGTTAGGGTCAATTTGCATATTACCCTTTTATTATATAGGATATTTAACAAAATGAATGGTAGGCTCATTGTGTTCCAAGCACTTTACTAGAGGCTGGGCAAGGGTGAGTGGTACAGAGGTACATAGTTCAAAAAGGGTGTCACTGCAGTGATTGTGAGGTCAGGCTTCGGGCCAGAGAGAAGAGAATTCTAGTCATTTCTTGCTAGCTTTATGACATTGCATAATTTCATCTTTCTAAACTTCAGTTTCCTCAAGTGCAAATGGTGATCACAGTATCTGCTTCATAGGGCTGATGGAAGATTAAATGAAATAATTATATCAAGTGTTTAGCAGAGAGCCAAGCACATAATAAGGACTCAGTTAATGATGGTGAGTCCTCTGTGGCTGCTTTTTGTCTGAATTTAATTATTTACAGGTTAGGATAACAAACTCTAAGTTTTGCAATGTTACGTATTTTAGAATAGATTGATGTATAGATAAATAGATGGTAGATAGATAGATAGATAGATAGATAGATAGATAGATGATAGATGGCTTAATGTAATTTTAAGAAAAAAAAAAAAACCACTAAAGATATCTGAGGAAATAAAAACAAAATGTCACCTAGATAGGTGAGAGAGCAAGTAGACTGAATTTTGAAGAATTAGTTTAAGTTTCCATTCATTCATTTGTTGTCCGTCACTTAATTAATACACATTTTGTTGTACTATATCCTGGAGCTGTACCAGGAACTGAAAACACAAACCTTTATAAGAAATAATCTTTGCCCACTTTTTTCCACTCTGATGGCAAATAGCAACTTGTTAGAATCAAATGTTATACTATGTGAATATTTGTTCTCTGAAGCTGCCTGTGAGTTATATGCTCTGAGAGTGAAAAGGAGGTAAAGGTTGATTCTGTTTACAGTAATGAGAGAAGGAAAATGAAAAGAAAACCCTGGCAGTGTCTGTTCTAGGTGCTTTACATGCTCACTTCATCCTCATGACAACCCTCTGAATTAGGTGCTTCCTCCTTTGACAGGTGAGGAAACTTAGTTCAAGTCACATAAGTAGCAAAGGGAAGAATTGGGATTTAAGCATGGCCACAGCTAACTTCACTGTGAGAAAGGAGGTTCATGTTGTTTTCTGCGAAAAGGAAAGGAGACCTGGAATATTTGCGAGCAGCTCTAATTGACAACCTGCTTTGAGGGACGGCTCACAGCTAAGTTGGCTGAAGTCCATCAGTGTGGAAGGATTACGTCCTTCACTCTAAGGGTTCCTGGTAAGAGCTGGAAACAGCAATGCAGGGTATTGGACGAGTGGTATCTGGAGAGATTATCAAGTAGCCACTCAGGCATGGAACCTCACATGAAATGAAAAGTGCCTGGGAAGCACTGGGCTGCCCAGGCCTCCATCTGAATTATGTTACCAGGTGGACTTTTCATTTTTAATAGGAACCCCAAAGCCTTGCGCATGAAGACATTTGTTCTGCAAGTTCAAGATCTTTGCACATATAATGTTAAAGCCAAGAGTAAAAGTCAGAGTCTTTGTGTTGAGTTCCTAATTTTGCTATATTCCTACAAGGAATTCTTCATTTCTGTTGAGTGTTGATCAAGGAGCCATCAGAAACAGAGAAACATGCTTTGTTTGTACTTTAGGATTGCATGATCTATAACTACTTATTTGCAGTAGAGTAGGACTAGCCATGTGAAAGCTGTTTGAGGGAGACAAACAAAAACCTTCTTCACTTCCAGCAGGATCCAACCCATATATAGTTGAGGAGCATTGAATAAGAATTTTACAAAACCCTGTGTGCTGTGGATCTTATTGTTCACATCATTTCTTATTTTCAAACAAGGTCAGAGGCACAGAAATATCATTACCAATGATTTCAGGGCAATTACCAGGGAAACTACCCTAAAGAATGGGATCAGAATTGGGATTTCATTGGTGATATCAGGAAGATGTGTGCCTTTCAACCACAGACTCAGAAAGTGTGTGTGATTTCTATGTCCAGGTGAGAAAGAAAGGGGGCATGCTATAACCCCAGGTCTTTACCCCTTACTACCTGGCTGACTTTGAAGAATATTTTAATCCTATTGAACTCCACTCTACTTGCTGTAGAATAGGGGTAATAATAGTTACCTCACAGGCTTCTCAGAATTAAGGGATATGATGGAATGCATGTTACAAACAGGTGGTTTGTCTTCCCTCCTCCCTCTTTCCCTGTTACTCAAAAATATTATTACTATTAACTGAACCTATAACTCCAAAGTGAGAATTAACCAAGGAATGAGGGTGGACTCCCCTAGAAGAAGCTTTAGGCTGAGCCTCTCTGCTCAGGTGTAGAATAAAAGAGAGGAGAGATAAAATGAAAGAGAGAAGTGGGGTGATGGCCCTTTTGTTGAGATTATCAGAAATTTTGTTAGTTGGAACCAAAGGAAAGAATAACAGGCAGGGCCTCCCACTAGTTGTCATAGTTGATAGCAGAAGATAAAGAGTAGATGCGGAATGGTGCACTCTTGGAAGAGGCAGTACAGAGACATGGTACAGAGACAGATGTATGTCCTGGCAGGAAGAATGTTCCATGAGTTCACTGCTGGGGTGGCAGAGGTGGCAATGGTTGACAGAAGTACTGGCATTCTTGTAGCCCTTACCTGCTAGCTTATAGCATTGGCTTATGGTCAACAGGCCAAAAATGCCAGCAGAGGGTTTCATCATTTTTTTTCTCCATTGTTTGATACCCAATACTCTTCTTTACCTCACTTTTCCCAAGAGAAATGTGCATTTTTAAATACCTATGACCTGCACCCCGAGAGGGCACAATAAGAAGGGTGCCTCACCTCTGTGGTATTTTAAACAAAAACTTACAATGTCTGTGTAATCTTGGAGAAGTATCAAATTAACACAAATTGAGGATCATTATACAAAAATCTGTGGCCAGAACTGATAAAACGTGTCAAGATCATGGAAAACTGAGAAACTCACAGTTTAGAGAAGACTAAGAAGACGTGATGACTAAATCCAACATGATTTTGTGACAGAATAAGAATATTAGTGGAGCCGAAACCGGTTTGGCTTGGTGGATAGAGCGTCGGCCTACGGACTCAAGGGTCCCAGGTACGATTCCAGTCAGGGGCATGTGCCTTGGTTGCGGGCACATCCCCGGTGGGGGGTGTGCAGGAGGCAGCTGATCGATGTTTCTCTCTCATCGATGTTTCTAACTATCCCTCTCTCTTCCTCTCTGTAAAAAATCAATAAAATATATTAAAACAAACAAACAAAAAAAAACTTCTCTCTTTATAAAAAAAAAGAATATTAGTGGAAAAACTTTGGAAATGAGTGGCTTAGTTAATAGTTTTGCACCAATGTTAATGTCTTAGCTTTAATAAATGTTCTGTGGTTATGTCAGATGCTAACAGTAAGTGAAGCTAGTGAAGGGTATATGGGAAGTCTTTGTACTTTCTCTGTAACTTCTGTAAATTTAAAGCTATCTCAAACTAAATTTAAAAATGCTATATGGTACATACCACAGTGTGTCTGCAAGTCATGTCACCTTTTCATAACTTTGCGAGAACAGCAGCCATTAGGATTTTTGTTAGTTTTACCAGCATTTGGGATACAGTGGCCCCCGCGCCCCATCTGTCACTTTGCCCTTATTGAAGGTGAAGGAAACTGTTTAGAACTAGAACTTTAGGTTGTTTTTAAGAGCACCAAAAAGGGACCTAACTATGAAATATAGAAACTTATTTAGATGCAAGATCAACATGAGGGAAGGGAGAAGACCCTTCTAATAGCTCATCTCCATTATGTTTTGTTATGTAACTCATTCCAAAAGCATATAAGGAAACCTGCGATCTAATAAAGAAAAGAATAATACAAAGCTTAATTTGCAAATAATCTTGGGAAGAACAGATACTAAATTACTAGTCCCATCTAGAAATTCAAAGGCATCTCATTTTTTTAATCTTTAATTTTCAATATTGTTGAGACAAAAAATAATCACGAAATGACCTGAAAATGTGGCCTTGGTGCAATTGCTTCTTCTCATTTATATTAATCACAAAGAACAAGCTCTAAGAGGATTATTTCTGTAGTCAAAACTGTCATTGGTGACTAAAGCATTTGGTTGTCTCTAGGGAAGTGGGACTACTGCCAAACCACTCACATGCATGAGGTGCTAAGCATGGGTGAGGACATTTATTTTGACCTTTATGATTCAGGGCTATTAATTAGGACACATTTTGTAACCAATTGTTGGATTTTTAAAATAAATCATCTGTAACCCCACTCTGCAGGGCGCTGGAGCCCCAGTAGGGGTAAAGCCATTTTAAAATCTATTTGTTCTGAGACACATCATAGTCAAGAAAAAGAGCAAGCTATGGTATATGGCATAAGATATCCACCTTCTCAGGTTTATTTTTATGCCTCAAAGCTGGCTCCCCTCTCTATGGTACTAAGCCATCCTTCTAGTCTTACAGATTATATATACAGTATATATATATATATATATATATATATATATATATATATATCCTTTCTGTTTTATTCCTAAATGCTGAATATCTCATCCTATCCCAGAGGGTTGTAGGCTAGAAACATTGAACTCTGACCATGTGTATTAAAGTTGACAAAGTTGGCAGAGTAAAAGATTATTTTATCAAATTTTTCCTTCATCTCTATTTATGATTATTTTCCACATTTGCTTTATCTATTTCTTTTTCCAACTTCTTATCTGAAACATTTGAAAGTAAGTGGCAGATAACATGGCACCTCACTCCCAAAGATTGAGTGTGTCTCTTGCAACAATGAAGACTTTCTTCTATTATAACAACAGTAATGTTATCACACCCAATAAACTTCACAGGATAAAATAATATTATCTAACAAATAGTCTATGTTCAGTCTCCTCCAATTATCCCCCAAGTATTCTTATTCTTCATAGCTTTTTATTCATCCTAGAATTTAATCAAGGACCATATATTGACCTATGATTGGATTTTCCATGAGCTCCCTTTTCTAAAACTGATTTGTCCATTGAAGAATTCAATTGATTCTCTTTTATCACATATAACTCTACAATTACATGTCTCTCTATTTATATATAAAAAGAAAGACAAAAGAGAAAAGAAAGGAGGAAAAATAGGAAGAAAGGGAGGGAGAGAGAAGATGCATCATTCTCATCAATCTCAAATTTCTTTCTGGTACATTGCTCTGCTATAAAAACTCCGGGGGCACCAAGCAATAAGACAAAATACAAAATTGGCACCTGTGAAGTATTTCTTAGTCAAGTTGTGATGTATTTTTTCATTTTAGGCAGTGTTAATAAAATTTATAATTTAATTTATAATTAAATTTTATTAACACAAAAATTAAATTCTATATTTTATAATTATACATCAAACTTTATAATATCTGTATATAATTTTTACTTTCACCAATAATTTGACTGAAAATAATTAATCACTAATTTTGACTAATAATATTTTGACTAATAATAATTGATGAGAATTAAAACAAAAAGAATAATTAAAAACCAAAGCCTTATTATATTACACACTTTAATTTACTTAAATATGTTTATTGCAGCAAACATATTAGGTGATCAATAAGTGACTTGATACTTAAAAATACATTTCATGAGATTAAGAAATAAAATGGAAATACAATTTAGGCAGAACAAAAATGCAAAATATATGTCTTAAAGAAGAATTTGTGTTTATTTATGTTTTAGTGGATAATGGTGAGTATAAAATTGGAAAGGTATTGTGATTCAATTTGATGCATTTAAAAGAGTCATGTCACAGTTATATTTTAATATGTCAAAATTTATAACATATTAAAAATTATATGCTTGCTTCCAATTAAACATAAAGTAATAAATTTTATATAAGATGCCTGAGGAGTTACATTCCTTAAACGTCTTTAAGGAATCATTGAGTAAACATGTTTGAAGACCTAAACAATACTTTCACATATTCAATTTCTCTCAAATTTCCAAACTGCCTTTCTCATTTTCAGTTGTTGACTCTGCTTCCTACACTAACTGAGAACACAGAATTTTCCAACATTCCACCTCCCCACATAGTTGCATATTATGCATGTAAGTTCTACCTCCTCTGTGGAAAAATGGGCCCTACCCCAGCAAAGGCCCTGCCCATGCTCCCCTCTCTCCTCCTCAAAGACAGAGTTTTAGTAATTCTTCCCTCGTTCTCCTTGATCAATCCCCCTCTTCTACTGGGTCTTTCCCATTAATGTTCAAAATTCTGTTATTTTTATCATGTTAATAATAATACATAACCCCCACCCCCAGTTCCACTTGTGCTTCTAGTTACACCTGTCACTTCAATTTCTCTCATTTCCTTTACAGCAAAATGACTCAAAAAATTGTGCTTGCTGATTTTCTCCAATTTCTGTCTTCTAATTCTTTCATGTTCTGCTCCCAACTTGCCAGTGAAACATCAAGATTAAGAACATCAGTGATCTTTGTGCTGCCAAGTCCAGTGATTCAGGGGTATTTAGCAGAGTTGATTACTCCCTCCTTAAACATGTTTCCGCCTTCTAGTAACATATTCCTCTGCTTTCTCTCCCTCCTCTCTGTCCACTCTCTCTCACTTTATTTCATTGACTCCCTCCTTGTCTCCCCAATATCCAAACATTGAGGAGTGCACCAGAATCATTATGAATACTCTTCTTTATATTCATTGTATCTCATATCTTTAGTAATCTTGGCTGGGTCATAAATTTAAGTACCATTTGATAAGTAATGACTCCCAAATTAATGTCTTTAACCTAGACCCCTCCCCTAAATTCCAGACTTCAAAAATGCATCTTAATTTTCTGATAAGCATCTCAACTCATTTAACGGATCAAAAACTTACCTCCTAACTTCCAGTCCCTGACCCAAACCTGCTCTTCTTATAATTTTCTCAATCTCTATCATTTTCATCTAGTTGCTTTAAACAAAATTCTCTAAATCATGGCCATCATCCTTAAATTTCCTCTCTATCTCACACCCACATATACATGTTTCAACATACCCTGTTGTCTTCCAGGGCTGACATTGATTCAAGTTACTATTACTCTGTCCAGGTTTTTTCAATAGCCCTCTCCTTGATCTCTCTACTTCCTCTTTTGTCCCACTCTTCTAGCAGCTGCCTAAAGGATTATATAAACACAGAAATCAGATCACGTGATTTTCCTGCTCACAATGTTCCAATTTCTTCCAAAAATCCAAGTCCTTACAATAGCATAGAGAGAGTACCTCACACTTGAGTCTGAAGTCACCTCTGGAACTTGGTCTCCTTTTCCTTGCTCAATCTGCTCAAATACTCTGACATTTATACCCAACCTTCCATTATATCAGAAGCACTCTACACACCCCTCATATATCTGAGTCTTACTTTGTCACTCACTCATGCCTTTAGTCCTTTAGTCATACTCCTCCAGTGTTTTCTGCCTACCCTGTCTAAACTCAGATTCCTCTCCTATTTTGTTTTATTCCTTAGCACTTACCACCATCTAATATAGTCTATATTTGCTAATTTGTCTTCTTTATTTGTATGTCTTTCCAGCCCCCATCACCATCTCTACAAAGAAGCAAGCTCCGTAATAGCAAGGCATTTTGGCAATTTTGACTGAATAGGGTCTATTATATTTCCATTTTCTGGCAGAGCACCTGATCCTCTTTTAGGAAGTCTATCACTAAAGAAATGCAAGAATGAAAAAGATGATTTTTTTAAAAAGAGATCATTGATACATTTTCTGGCCCTTTTTTTTTTTTTTTGCTGATTTTATTATGTCAAACATAACAAGCATGTGACATGATACTTCTTTTCATAAAACAATTTCTAAGACAATTTGAAACAATCTTCATAATTAGGAACACAAAACTCTTTCTGCTTAAATCTGAAGAAAAATGGATTCTCATTAAATCCTGGGACAGCTGGAGAAGTGTTCACTGAAGTACTGGAACTTGACTTAAGCCTTAAAAAAAAACAAAAAAAAAGAAAGAAAGAGAGAGAGAGACGCCGGCCTAACCTATTTGGCTCAGTGGATGGAGCATTGGCCTGCGGACTGAAGGGTCCCAGGTTTAATTCCGGTTAGGCGTGTACCTTGGTTGCAGGCACATCCCCAGTGGGGGGTGTGCAGGAGGCAGCTGATCGATGTTTCTCTCTCATCAATGTTTCTAACACTCTATCCTTCTCCCTTCCTCTCTGTAAAAAATTAATAAAATATATATTTTTAAAAAGAGGATTTTGAAGTGTATAAACAAGGTGAATAAGTGAATATTCCAGGCAAGAGAAGTGATGTGAAGCTAAACTGAACAGGCAGAACTGTATGTAAACATGCGTTTTCCCTGAGGCAGAGCATGCCTTTTCAAGGAGTAGAAGCTATGGTTTGGAGCTCTAGGTAGAGACTAGCACATGGTGACCTTGAACAAAAGGCTAAGGACTATTTTTAAAAATTTATCTTTATTGTTGAAAGCATCACAGATGCCCCCCCCCCCTCTTTTTCCCAATGGCCCCTCTCCTTCCCACTCCCGTCCCCTCCCCAGGCCTTCACCCCACTATTGTCTGTGTCCATGGGGTAAGCATATATACCTATAAGTTCTTTAGTTGATCTCTTCCCTCCCCCACCTTCCCTCTGAGGCTCCCCAGTCTGTGGCACGCTTCCATGAACAAAGGGCTAAGGACTTTTTATTTTATCCTCTAGGTGTGGATATTTTCAACTGTGGTGACATATGTTGGGGTTGGGATGGGGGAATAAAATGGCCAAACAAGGCTTTGGGATAAGTGGCATTCTAGCTGTAAAATGGATTAAACATAAAACTAAAGGTAGAGAACCCACATGAACATTTCAGTAGATGTTAATTTCAGTAGAGTGGGGATTAAAAATGGAATGCCTAATTCAGGGACAATATCAGAAGGTAGTTTTCCTAAAGCCTGATAGACTGGAGAGAGAGAGTCACTGGTAAGAAGGGGCTGCAGAAACCTAACTTACAACAGGTAAAAGGGGAAGCCCTTTCTCAGAAGACGGTATTGAAGAGGGGAGAGCATTCCTGTCAATGAAAAGCAAACACAAAGTCCATCTGTAGGTGAGAGTTGGTGTTATAGAGGAACAGCTAAAAGTGGCATTATGCTCAAGTGGGAAATGTCAGGAGATGAGGCCAGAAATAAAGTCGAGACCTTGAAGAAATGGAGTCAGATAAAGGTGTCATGTTCTTTAATTGAAAGATACTTAGTAGAGGATTTATGCTTCAAAGAAAGTTGAATGATTGATTGGGGATGTTAAACATGAGGGAAATCAATGGAACATGTACCAGCAAATGCCTCAGTGCCAGGAGCAGCGGTGTAAAATGAGAACAAAGCAGGAAGAGGCTGATGAGACTGAGGGAAAATGGCACATTGGAAAGGTAGAGCTGGGCACCGAAATAGAGAATCTGACGGTGTGGCAGCCTTAGAAGTTTAAAGAAAGTTTTGTTGCTGCTTTTCCCTCTGCACAGTCAAATCTATTTAACAACATTTATATTTGATGAATGTGAACCTGACACCTGAAATTCCTATAGAAACTAAATATTCAAACTTCAGCAAACCTCTAATTGCATGTAGTGCTCTTACTTTTGCATTTTCTTAGATATAAACATCCAATTTAGAAGAAATAGGATGTTGCTCATTTAGAAGCATTAGTGATGGTAAATGGTGGTAGAGACATCCATGGAAATGAAAGATGCTGATAGCCTGGATGCATTTCTCTCTATTTGGCAATTATGAGCTTCCATTGAGGCAGGTGTTTATGTTTATGCCGAGTTTGCATTTCCAATTTTCTGTGGATTGCATTTCTAGAAACACCCTACAAAGCAATATGGAAATAATTAACAAACAACAACAAAAAAAGAATTTTCTAAAAGGTGACCTTAGAGCTGCTAAAATTCCCTGGGTGGAACCATTTGTGAATTGGTGGGCATTGTAAGTTTGAACTGCTTATTTTCAAACTACTTAATTACTTTAATTCAACATGAATTTTTAAAGCATGTGCTCAACACTGCTAAGGTGTTTATTCTGATACCAAGATGAATATTATAATGGGGAAGATCTTATCATGGGGAACCTGGACATATATGCAAAAGAAAGACTATCATAGTAAGAACAATTGATATGAGACATGTGATCGATGATATATAAGTAGATAGATGATAGGTAGGTAGGTAGATAGATAGATAGATAGATAGATAGATAGATAGATAGATAGATAAAAGAAAGAGAGAGGAAGAGAGGTCATTTATTTCTAACTGGGGGAATATCTGAGTACCCTTCTCTATCTATAGTGGTAAAATACAAAATGTATCTTAAAAGATAGGAAGTTATGCAGCAAGAGTTAGAAAGACATTTTTGTCAACCTTCACTTATGCAATGTTTTGAATTGTTAAATATGATGCATTGGCAAATTTCAAGAAATGCAGGGCATTTTTCCTTTGTGTTATTTTTATTGCTTTAAACTGGCAATTGAAAACATTTACATATATAAACATCCAAATAAACAGAATATTTGATAAAATACTTTAAAAATAATTACATGTTATAAATATGTTAATGTATTAATAACTTCTCTATACAATATTCACATACTGAGCTACCAGGGAACCATTTTTTAAAAGTTTCTCTAATACTTTAACACTTTAAATACCCAAAAACTCATGAACTACCTGTTTAATTAGCAATGCCCATGACTATAACAGTTTATCATTTTGTAACTGTCAGTGTTACCAAATTAAAATATAGTGAGAATATGGTAAACAGTATTTGTGACCCAAGAAAAGTTGGGCATTGGTGATCTGCTCTGACCAATTCGTGAAAATAGCACAGGTACTTGTTTATGTGGCTGAACTCTGCAATCTTAGAACCGTTGTGCTGTGCTCATTGTATACCTCTATCTCATTAGGTAATTTGTTCATTCAAACACTTTGGGGTCCTGCTCTGCTCAATTACCTTGTTGTGAGAAGGATACAGAAATAAAAATACCACAATCTGTGCTCTGCAGAGTCATGTGGTCTCCTGTGGATCTTTGGACAACTGCACAAATAATTACAGCACCGTGAATAGGTAACTCTAGTCTATGGGAAACTTCAGGACAGATTTCCAAGTCCTTTCTGCAGAAGATAGGCTTCTTAGAACAGAAGATATGCCATCTAAGTCTTAGATAATAAGGACGGGTTTTCCAGGTAATCAAGGCAAGCAAGAGCTACCTGAGCAGAGGGAAAAGGTTGTACAACATAGAGATCACAGTGCCTTAGGTAGACACTGTAAGGCAGTGGGCTTTTGCGTGAGTGGCCTCACTTAAATGCTATCAGGAGCCAGATCACAGAGATTTTAAGCAGAGGAGTTAAGGATGATACTGAGTTTTTGAAAGATCACTTTGGTTGCCTTGTGGAGGGAAAAGGCCCCAGGTGCAGGAAGAGTTGATAAGAGTCTGGGCAAAAAATAAGCCTGATCTTAACTAAGACAACAGTAGTGAAGGAGAGTGTCGATAGATACAAAAGAGAACAAAAATGTTGAATGACAAAACATCATCTGATTGGCTATTTTGACAGAAAGACGAGGATAAATCTTTGTGTTACTGTCTCTTCCTCTTTTTATTTGCATTTATATGTGTGTATTGGTGGTAACTTCAGTGATATCCCCAGTTACAATGGAGCATGGAGGTAAGGCACAGATATTTAACACCCAGCTCTGAAATGGCAAAATGGCAAGTGATGACAATTGTAAATAGTGGTAATGGGAGGAAACAGATGACAAAATAGTGTATTTTACTAGTATAGTTGAAGTGGATTCTGACTTCATATGGTTATACCCTCTGTATGTTTTATATTTGTCTGATCCTGTTCTGCAAATGCAAATATTTTTAAAAACCTATAATAATAAAACAAGAGGAAAAGACAATGAAAGATAGACCATTGGGGTGAGTGTGACATTGGTCTATTTATAGGAGGGAGAAAGGTGAACCTTGGGAAGGTAATAATAAAATGTCCATCCTATCTAATAAAAGAGTAATATGCAAATTGACTGTCACTCCAACACACAAGATGGCTGCCCCTATGTGGTCAAATATCCTGCCCCCATGTGGACACAAGATGGCCGCCACAAGATGGCCAGCAGGGGAAGGCAGTCGGGAGGGACCAGGCCTGCAAGGAAGGGCAGTTGTGGGTGATTAGGCCAGCAGGGGAGGGACCAGGCCTACAAGGGAAGGCAGTTGGGGGCAATCAAGCCTGCAGGGGAGGGCAGTTAGGGGTGACCAGGCTGGCAGAGGAGGGAAGTTGGGGGTGACCGGGCCTGCAGGGAAGGGCAGTTGGGGGGAACCCAGGCCTGCAAGGGAGAGCAGTTGGGGGGGACCAGGACTGCAGGAGAGGGCAGTTAGGGGCAAACAAGCTGGCAGGGGAGCAGTTAGACATCAATCAGGCTGGCAGGGGAGTGGTTAGGGGGTGATCAAGCTGGCAGGCAGAAGCTGTTAGGGGCAATCAGGAAGGCAGGCAGGCGAGCAGTTGGAAGCCAGCAGTCCTGGACTGTGAGAGGGATGTCCAACTGCCTGATCCTACCGGGATCGGGCCTAAACGGGCAATCGGACATCCCTTGAGGGGTCCCAGATTGGAGAGGGTGCAGGCTGGGCTAAGGGACACTCCCCCCTGTGCACAAATTTGTGCACTGGGCCTCTAGTTGAATAATAAAAGAGGAAAAGACAATGAAAGATAGACCATTGAAGCTCTCTGATTTATTCTGTATAGTATTGTTGCATAAGAGAACTTTTCTTTGGATAAGTGCTGGAATTCTCAGCAATGATTAGTGTACTCACAAAATAATTAACTCCATTACATTTATTTTAAATCACCAATTTAAATGTTAAAATGAATAAAAATGGTAATGGAAATGCAAATGTTAACCATAAAAATCAGATAATGGAACTTATATTACCCTCTCATACATTTTTAATTATTTGCGAGTATGATATATTTTTTTTATCTCACACATTCTAAATTATTTATGCATATGATATTTTTTAATCTTTTGTTTTTTTATGGTCATTTATATAAATTATTCTTTCTGTCCAGTTCTGTCCAGATTCTTTAAAAACATCAGCCACGCTATCAAGCAGCTGTCATCATCATGATATTAGGTCCAAATGTCACTGTATTGTTTTTCTTGCTGTAACAGAAATAACTGAAATTGACTATGATAGAATTCTGTTGGTGGACTTGAGGGCATGGATGTCAAATGCCAGCCATGGCAGCCCATGGTGAATGTAACAATGTCAGTACCTATGGATTGATGGGGTTTGGAGACATACAACTTACTCCTAGAATCACTTTGTGACATGAGCCTCCCTCAAAGATGTGAGCTGTGAATTTGTTCCAGTAATAAAAAAAAATAATAATAAATAGTTAATACTTATCAAATACTTACACTTGTCTAAGCAGTTTACATGAATAGCTTAATTAAGTCTCATAGCAGCCTAATGAGACTGTGTTTAGTTCTGTGATTTATCCTTTTTCTAAAGGTGAATAAAGTGAAGCACAAAAAAGTAAATTTCCCAAGGATACACAGCTTCTAAAAGATGGAGCTGGAATTCAAACACATCTGCCTCTTGAGCTGGAGGGTTTTTTTTGTTTTGTTTTTATTGTTCACACTATTACAGATGCCCCCCATTGCCTCCACTTTGTCCCCCTCCCCCCGGCTTCCCCTCCTCCCTTCACCACATGGAGCTGGAGGTGTTAACCACTATGCTACTTTATCTTTCTCCCTCCTTAAATAGACCAATGTTACACTCACCCCAACAAACATTCTAGATAAGCCCAGTCATGGCCAGTTGAGGTTCCCGATTCTTCAGGCTTAACATTGGGTGCTGTGCATGTCCACATGGTTTTCATTCCTAAGGAAGCTCCCAAGAGGCAGGGATCACATTATGTTTTGCCAGATATTAATTTCTATTGAATAAATAAAGGAATTCATTAATATATACATTTTAAAAAATCTGGGGAGGGTGGTTGTGTGGGAAGTGATCAACCAAAGAACTTGTATGCATATATGCATAACCCATGACACAGACAATAGGGTGGTGAAAGCCTGGCGTGGGGGGTGGGGGATGGGGGCAGGCTAGAAGGGGCTAATGGGGGGAAAGGGGACATATGTAATACTTTCAACAATAAAGATTTCATTTAAAAAAAATAAATCTGGCCCCAGATTTTACATGATTCATTATCTGACTATAAGAAGGACATGGACTTGGCTGGCATATGAATGGAATTTCTGGGTTATATTGTAACTCGATGGTTAAAATTTTAAGAAAGTACCAAACTGTTTTCTGAAGTGACAGTGTTGTTTTTAAATACCACTAAAACAATGAAGGAAGGTTCTATGTAATTTTTATGATACATAGCTGAGTTGCAGAAGAATTCTACCACCACTTCTATAGCATACATTTTCATTTTAACACAATATAGTATATGTCATAGTATAGCTGGAACATCCTTAGACTGTAAACAGACCTTTAGAGTTGAATCCTGTTTTATCCAACTTTGTGATGTCTACATAATTTGGGCAACTGACAGTCACTACTAAAATGTTGAATAAATAAATGGATTTATCATTTAATAAAAATACCTTTCTGACTTCCTTAATGTCATTCTCTGACTGTGAAGCAACTCTTTCAAGTGAAAGCCCTTCAAATAATGAAGCTGGCTCTCATCCCCCTCTTCTCAGTGCTGAGGTTTACGGTTATTTTCTTCAGAAGAAACTAATGGAAAGCACTGCACTGTTGAAATGTGAATGTTTTAGTTGATTGAATTATTTGAAATATAGGTCATATTTTATGTGCTATTAACCAGATGTCTTGTTTTCCTTTTATGAACTTAATAATTTTTTATGTTACATTTAATCATGTGTCTCACAAACTAAGTAATTGGCAAAGAAAAAACAAATTTTCTAAGGATAGTTCTCTGATGTCTTAAATCGTGTTTAATGTTCATTCAACATAGGAAATCAACATCTATAAAAATTTTACTTGGTTTAACTTCTACTTTCTGCAAATGTGAAAAAATGAAAGTCTGAAACACCTTCCCAGTAGAAAAACCAAGATAAAATTCAACAAATAGGCCACTGAAAAACCAGTACAGTATTTTCTGAAGACTTGAGCATCTTGAAGACATTTTCTGATCCAGGAGCTAGAAACTTGGGTTTTAATGTCAATGTGGTATGTTGGGAACAAGGAAGGAGAAAAGATCTTGAACCTGGGAAAAATGAGAGTTGGAACTAAAACCCTGTATAAATCCAGAACCACACTCAGAGGCAAGATAGTCTAGAGGAAATCTATCAGCAAAGAGGTTTCGGGAAAGCTATCAATATAAATTTGAATTAAGGTTTAGGAAAATACAAGGATTACCACAATGCTGGCCTGAAAACAATTGGAGTTCAAATTATTATTAATTCTTTAAACTCATAGTAGTCCCTTCTTCATAGCGTTTAACAGAAGGAAAAATATATTCCCTCTTAAGGAAGTTCTTCCATTAGACTTTACAGAATTCCCACAGAATAAGATAACCAAATATGTTCTTGCAATCAGTTTTAAGTCATGATAACTAAGTTGCCTTGGGCTACAGTCAGAAGGAACAATAAGTAGAAAATTCTATTTTCAAAGATATCAATTATCTATACTATTAAAAGCCTAGGTGGTGTCTCGCCCTCGCGTTATCACAAGATGGTTGCCCCATGTCATCACAAGATGACCACCCCCATGTCATCACAAGATGGCCATCACAAGATGGCTGCCCATATCATCACAAGATGGCTGCCCCCATGTCATCACAAAATGGCTGCCCCCATGTCATCACAAGATGGCCACCACAAGATGGCCAGCAGGGAAGGGCAGTTGAGGGCGACTGGGCCTGCAGGGGAAGGCAGTTAGGGGTGACCAGGCTGGCAGGGGAGGGCAAGTTGGGGGCGACCAGGCCTGCAGGGAAGGGCAGTTGGGGGTCTGTGGGACCGGGCCTTAACTGGCAGTCAGACATCCCCCGAGGGGTCCCAGATTGAAGAGGGTGCAGGCTGGGCTGAGGGACACCCGCCACCCCTCCGCCCCCGCATGAATTTTGTGCACCGGGCCTCTAGTTAGAATTATAATACCCATAATATAAAGTAAGTTTAAAATGCTTAAAAAATAATACTTTCAAAAGAATGAAACTGATATGCCATGTTTTAAAATTCATTCCTCAATAGCTTTGTCAGAAATAAGATTTTAGTTCTGTTTTTTTTTTTAATGTCTACAAATATTTATTAAAAAGTTTCCATCACTAAATGTGCCTTACTGGGATCTGAAAATTTACTACCCTAGCTTTAAAAAAAAAATCAAAGGAAGTGTAGCATGAATAATTTAAAATGATAGTTAACTCATCAAATAAGACCATTTCATTTTAATGTTTTATGTATCATTTTGTTCTTAAACAATCACATTTTAACATTTGTCAATATTGTACAACCCTTCAGGATCCCCCTTTTGTATGTACCATTCATGACTTCACCATCCAATGATCCTATGACTTATCTATTCAAAGCAAAAGAGCACTATTAGCAAACTTATGGCTAACTAGAAGAAGGCTAAACCTTCCTTTATACCTTGAAAGCAGATTTAGAAATACTAATTAGATTTTTGCTTACTTGTGAAGTATAGATGCCTTTAAAGAACACCATTAATCAAACGACAGTAAAAAACACCTGTAGTACATTTATACAATGAAATACTACTTGGCTGGGGGAAAAAAAAAAAAGGAAATCTTACCTTTTGAGACAGCATGGATGGACCTGTAGATTATTATGCTAAATGAACTAAGCCAGTCAGAGAAAGATAAATACTATATGATTTTATTTTATTTTTGGTTGCTATTGTTTATTTATTTATTTTCTGTATTTATTTATTTATTTATTTATTTATTTATTATTTATTATTGTTTAAAGTATTACAAATAGCAGTACATATGTTTCCTTTTTTTTCTCCCAATTGAACTCCAGCCTCCCCTACCCCCCGCACATGCCCTCACCCTCCTCCCAGTGTCTTATGTCCATTGGTTATGCTTATATACATGCATATGATCTTACTTACATGTGGAATCTAATGAATAAAATAAAGTGACAAACAAAATAGAAACAAAGGCATGGACAGAGGGAACAGACTGACAGCTGTCACAGGAGGAGCTTGGGGTACTGGATGAAAGAAGATGAAGGGATTAAGCAAAACACACACACATATATATGAGGGAAAAGGGGTTGTGGGTAGGTGGAGGTGAGCAAAGGGTGGGATGGGGATTTAAAGAGACTGCTTGGGGTGATGGGTGCAGATGGTGTTTTGTTGAATTGTGCACTTGAAACCTGTGTGGTTTTGCAAACCAATGTCACCCCAATAAGTACAATTTAAAATAATAGACAAATATGCAAATTGACCGCACCTTCGCTACACCTAAGCCATGCCCACCAGCCAAGCCACGCCCACCAACCAATCAGGACGAGTATGCAAATTATCCCAACAAAGATGGCAGCTAATTTGCATATCAAGACAGTGTCGAAAGGGGGGGAGGGGAGGAGAAGGGAGGAGCGAAGTCAGGGCTGGGGGCGAACGGAAAAGCAGGCGGGCTGGAGGAGAAGGCGGGGCGGGCGACAAGGGCGGGGCGGAGGCGGGGCCGGGGGCGAAGGGAAACGCAGGGGGGCTGGAGGAGAAGGTGAGGCGGGGGACAAGGGAGGAACGGAGGCGGGGTAGAGTGCAGCAGGAAATCCTATTGCAGGATTTTTCCTGCAACGGGAAAGCTAGTTTAAAATAATAAGTCAGCTGGCCGGTGGTGCTCAGTCGTTGAGAATCAACCTATGAACCAGAAGGCCATGGTTTGATTCCCAGTCAGGGCATATGCCTGGTTTGTGGGCTCGACCCCCAGTGTGGGGCATGCAGGAGGCAGCTGATCAATGATTCTCTCTCATCATTGATGTTTCTATCTCTCTTTCCCTTTCTCTTCCTCTCTGAAATTATATATATATATATATATATATATATAGAAAAGCCAAAAAATAAGAGCAACTAAGTTACTAGAAAATGTACTGGGTATTATACTGGGTATTAGTGTATATTTATAAAAGTGGGGTTGTTTAAAATAGAATGTAAAAATTCAACATTAAGAAAATGTTGAAAATGTTTTCTTCTCTGAGTTATAACCTGCTTTTACTTTTTTTCTGTATAAAATTTTCTTTTTCCTGTAAAAAATGTTCCTACTCATGTAGTATGTTCTTTTTCTTGATGTATATCATTAAATGAACCCTTTTAGATAAAGATAAAATCGGCCCTCATAGAGTTTACCATCTGATTATATGCATTGACTTATATAAACATTTCATTTTCCCAAGAAATATTAGCTTAAGTAAATAAAAAAGGAGCAAAGAGTGCTATGGGCCCTCAGACAAATAAAGTGGTTTTCTTATTGATTTCTCTGCATAATGTGTACACCAGTTAATCATTCTAATGCAATTTATGCATGTAAACAAGTAATGGTAATGAAGTCATGGTTCTTCAGTTGAAGAATTCTCTACAATAGAATTTTTTAACTTGGACTATTTGCAATATTATTTTTTAAAGAAGATGCAAAAAAGTACAATTCTAGAACAGGATGGCAAATAGGATTTATCTCAGGTACCAGTTAGGCTATTAAGTAGTTGCTGCTTAAAGTCCAGCATCAAGAAATGTTATGAGATTGCTTCAAGAAAGAAAGTGATTATTTCATGTTGTCTTAGGCAAGGAAAGATAGAGTGTGAAAGATAAAGTGTGAACACACATGTAACTTATTAGATAAAGTTGTAGAAAAACAGTTTAAATAGTAAAAATCAATATATTACGTACCTGATACATTTCACTCTTTACATGAAATTTTATGCATGTGTATGTTTATATACCAATTCATTATTGATAGGACTTGTTTCATATGACTAAATATCTAAAAGATAGACAGAAGTCAAGAGTTTTTCCTAAATTTGACTAAATCTGCAGAATTCTTATGAACAGTTGCAAAGGTTAAGAATAGATGTGAGTGATTTTACATATAGTTTTCTTAAAAAATGTATCATGCTCCCCAAGAAATGAGTCTTTTGAATTTCTTTCTCCTTCTACTGACCAAAAAGCTACTCAGAACTGAGAGAAAGTCCCCTGGGAGAAGAATGGAAAATGGCAAGGAGGGAATATGGTATATTTCTTATGTAAATTGTTTTTTTAATATCTTTTGTTGCTGGGTGAGGGACATAAAAATGGACAGAATAGGAATGAAAAATTTTCCAATGCTGACAATAAACAAATGCTGTTGAAGTTGAAAGAATGGGGTGTCCACAAGAAGATTGAATAGCTATTACAAGGAGTAGGCAAGGATGTTACTACCTTCATAAATTCAGCAAGGTCTAGAATTCTACTCTTAACTTGGCAAGTCCAGAAATTTGGTGTTTTCTATGTCTTTGAATGGTTGCTAAAGGAGATAAAGTTAATGATGTCCTTCACCTGCTTAAATCCCTTCCATTGCTCCCATTGCCCTTTACCAAAGACCACAATAACTAAGATAGCTTATATTTGATACATCTGTACTGAACTGCCTTTTTAAAATAGCTTTATTGACATCTCATACCGTTTTATTCACCCACTTAACATGCAATTTATTGTCTTTTGCACCTATCAACACACTCAATTTTAGAACATTCTCATTACCCCCAAAAGAAATACTGTGCCCCTAAGCTGTCACCTCCTCCAATCTCCCTATCTTCCATACTAACCTTAGCAACCACTAATTTACTTCCTGGTTCTACATATTTACCTGTTCTGGACTATTTCATATTAATGGAATTATATAATACATGGTCCTTTGTGACTGGCTTCTTTAACTTAGCATATTTGCAAGGTTATTCTAGGTTATAGTATGTATCAGGACTTTAGTTTTTATTTTTGCATAATATTCATATATTGTATATTCTATATTAAAAATGTTTATTGTTGAAAGTATATATATATGTCTCCCTATTTCCCCAATTGACCCATTCTAGCCCACTCCCACCCCTTACCCCCTGCCCCAGGCCTTTACCATCCTACTGTCTATGTCCATGGGTTATGCATATATGCATACAAGTTCTTTGGTTGATCTCTTCTCCCCCACCTTTCCTCTGAGATTTGATAGTCTGTTCTATGTTTCTGTGTCTCTGGATCTATTTTGTTCAACAGTTTATTTTGGTCATTAGATTCCACATATGAATGAGATCATGTGATACTTGTCTTTCTCTGACTAGCTTATTTCTACATTTTTAAATCCATTCTTTAATTGTTGGACATTTGGGTTCTTGCCATTTTTTAGTTTTAAGGGATAATGCTGACGTAAATATCCACACAAATTTCTGTGCGGGCATGTTTTCTACTTTATTGGATTTATTCCTAATAGTGAAATTGCTCGATCATATAAAAACTGTTTTTACTGTTTGAAACACTGATGGATGTTTTTTCAAAGGAGTTGTATCACTTTTCATTCGCACCAGCAGTGTAGGAGGCTTCTCCACATCCCTGCCAACACTTATTATTTATCTTTTGATTATAGCCTTTCTGGTGGGTGTGAAGTCATATTTCATTGTGATTTTAATTTGTATTTCCCTGATGGTTAGTGATGTTGAAAATCTTTTCATTTGCTTACTGGCCATTTGTACATCTTTGGAGAACTGTCTATTCAGGTCCTTTGCACAATTTTAATTGGGTTACTTATCTTTTTATTAATGAGTTATGATAGATAAATATATAGATGATTGAAATGCAGAAGTTATTAACTTTTATGTTGTATTAGTCATCTCAGGCTGCCATACCAAAATACTAGAGACTGGGTGACTTAAACAGATTTGTTTTCTCACAGTTCCAGTGGCTGAAAAATCTGAGTTCAGGGTGCCACCATGGCCAAGTCCTCTTCCTGGCTTATACACAGCTACTTTCTGGCTGTGGCCTCACATGGGAGAGAGAGATAGGAAAGAAGGAAGAGAGGCGGGGGGGTCTGGTGCCTCTTTCTCTACTTATAAAGGCAATAATCACATCATGAGGGCCCCACCACTATCTAAACTGTATTATCTCCCAAAGGCCCCATCTCCAAATACCATTACATTGGTCATCAGGGCTTGAACATATGAATTTGAGAGAACACAATTCAGGCCATAGCAGATGGTGTCCAATTTATCTATTTTTTCTTGTGTTGCTTGGGCTTTTAGTATCATATTTAAGAAACCATTGCCTAACCCAAGATTATGATTTACCCCTATGGTTATTTGTAAGAGTATCATCATTTAAGTGTACTTAGATTTCTTAAAAAAATTTTTTTTTGGACTTTAGAAATCATTCATGCTGTTGTCCCCTTGATCTGGAAAAAAAAAAAAAGTATTTAACATATATTTTGCCTCACTTACTCTTACTCATTTTTCACATTATGGTGGGGTCTCTCTTTTCCGCATCCAGCACGGAAAGAGAGATGAACCGGTTCTGAGTAGAGGCAGCTGGGGATTGAGAAATAAAAGAAAGAAAGCGACAAGACACAAAATAGAAGGAAAAAGCTGGGAACTGGATGGGACCACTGCCCTCTTCTGCTGGAGAGACAATGACCCAGAGCCAATACAGCGACATTTATTTTCTATCCCCAAATACCAGGAAGTTTCATCAAAAAGTCAAGACAAAGGAGATCATTTGCATTCTTGAGTAGGCCCAAGCATTCCTGGTGCTTGACTGGATTTACATATCAAAAACCCACAACCCGACACCTGGGCTGAAATGAAGGTCAAGCTGATAACACCCTTGCCTTTTTGGCAAAGCATGTTCCCAGGGCACGGCTTTGCCTGTCGCCTTGGGTTCAACTGACAATAATTAAAGAATGCCCATGTGCCTTCCCAGGCGCTGTCCACATCACATATTGTCTTAGATGCTCCCTGCCTACACATACTCTCTACATGGATTACTTGAACTGTGCCTGTGCTTTCTGAGCACCCTGGATATAGCTCATTTAACACATTTATCATATTGTATTGTAATTGCTTCAGTTACCTTCATTTACCATGTCTTTTTCACCATTATACACATTATAATGTCTGAAAACATTACAGGATCTTCTTCATATTAGCATTCAATATTTCATGGAGTCAGGAAGCAAATGATCAAAATGTCAGTTTATTAATTTACAATAAGGCTTGGATGACATGGTTCAGTGGTTGAGCATTGACCTATGAACCAGAAGATCATGATTTGATTCCTGGTCAAGGCACATGCCCGGGTTGCAGGTTCGATCCCCATTGTGGGGCATGCAGGAGGCAGCCAATCAATGATTCTCTCTCATCATTGATGTTTTTATCTCTCTATCTCTCTCCCTTCCTCTCTGAAATCAATACAAATATATTTTTTAAAAAGAAATGGAATTGTCAAGCAGACCTGCTGTCCAAACTGGGCTGAAAAGAGCAAATCTCTTCTTGAAGGAAACCACACACACAAAATTCAGTTACCTAATTGTCTAAGAGAATTTCTTGGTATTCGTGGACTCAGAACTTGTAACATTATCTCAACATTCAATGACACATGTCGCATTAGTGTGTCCTGACACTTCCAGAACACACATATGCTTGTTTCTATCCCTATTCCCAGATGACTGTACTCCTTGAGCCTGGACACCCTTTCAGACTGAGATTGTTTAGATATTTAGGTCTTTCTTTTATTTTATTTGGTGCCATCCTCTCCCATTCTCATTGACAAATAATATAATGGAACACAAATGTTATTCTCTGAGCCAGATTCTACTCTTATAAATGCTGCACACAGTACAATTCTCTAAGTCAGGACAATATGTTTAGATATACTTTATAACTTATAATAGAGGCCCAGTGCATGAATTCATGCATGGGTGGGGTCCAGCCAGCCTGTCCTGATCAGGGCTGATCTGGGTGGGGCAGGCTGGGGGGAGGGGCCCCGGGAGGTTCTCCGGCCAGCCCCACCCCCCAGCCGAACTCCTGGTCGAGGGGACAATTTGCATATTAGGCTTTTATTATATAGGATAGCACCCATTACACCTTTTTTTTTTTTTTTGAAAGAGAGAGAAAGAGAAAAAAAAACATAGATATGAGAGAGAAACATTGGTCTGCTGCCTCCCACATGCTCCCCAAGTGGGGATCAAACCCACAACCTTTTGATTTATGGGACAATGTTCTAACCAGCTGAGTCACGCTGCACAGGTGCCCACTACACCATTTTAACTCAGTGAATAGCAAGAATGTCATAGCCCAAATATTTTTGTTATATAATTATAACTGTTAATTGCTAGAGAGACATGACTTAGTTTTGTTTAGAGTTTGAGCTTTGTTGGGCTATGTTGGGACAGTTAAACATTCAGTTTGGATGCTATTTTGTGTGCCTGAGAGTGTTCGCCACAGCAGGTGTTATGTAACCAGATGCTAAAGCCTTTGAAATTAATCTGTAGCATCTTGTCAAACATGCCTCCTGCTTTACACTGTGAAAGCTGTTGAAAATTGGCTTCATCTGGCAATAGAGTTTTCCGTTGGCAATGACTTGGCCCTGACATGCTTTAGCTACAATGCTTACTGGGCCAGGTGATTTTACTAATGTATTAGAATGCTGAGTTTTAATAAATTTTCAAATGCTGCAAGCATCAAATAAACAAAATATCCTTTGGTAATCAGTAGAGATAAAATATATTTTTCCTCTCTTTTTATAAAGATAAGTCAAGATTAAGGACGAGATCATGAATTGGGTTACAGAACTAGAAGGCATGGTTTCTCTGTTAGGATTTGTCTCTGATGATCCTTCTCTCTCTTATTTCATACTAGAGGCCCAGGGCATGAATTTGTGCATGGGTGGGGTCCCTCAGGGTGGCCTGAGGCGATCAGGCCCCAACCTCATAGCCCCAGCTCATGCCCCCAGCCTTGCAGCCCCCCAGCCCCGCCTAGCACCTCGCCTTGGCCTGGTGTTGCCCCCTTACCAGCTCCACCATCCTGCCTGCACAGTGATCATTCAGCCCCCCTCCCCCCACACTGCCACTGGTCACCAGCTGTGGGGCGATCGGGCCCCCACTAGCACCTGCCTTGGCCTGGCACCACCCGCTCACTGCTCCACCATCCTGCAGTGGTCCCACTCTGGTGGGGGCCCATTGGGCCAGCAGTGCTTCCACTGCCACCCGCTGCCAGTGTGGCATCGCTGATGCCCACCATGTTCCATACCACCCCTCATGGTCAGCGCACATCATAGAGAGCAGTCGAACTCCCGGTTGAATTCCCGGTGGAATGACCGCCCGCGGGGACAATTTGCATATTAGGCTTTTATTATATAGGATGTCTGATACTATAAGATCAGGCCTAAGGGCTTTTTCTATTTGGGAGAAAAGAACAGGGGGAGCTGGAATAGGTTAAAGGGGAAGGATACTTGATGCGGGTAACTTTGGTATTGGTTCTAGGCCATTGAGTCTGTGTTTCTCATGCCAGTAATAACAAACACAGGAACAGGATTTGGAAATTAGAGAAGCTGCTCAAATTTAGGATTTGGGAGAAACTACTCAAACAAAGAGCCAGCGCTCAAAGGAGTGGAGTCTTCATTGTCCCTCTACTCAACCTGTGTAGTAGGCTTTAGGCTGTATCCCTGGATTCTGGCCAGACTTGTAGACAGCTGGGCTCCTCTCAGACAGCACCTCATCACAACCAACATAAGAGTTCACTGAAACTTCAAGTACGTTTTAACCTGTCATTGTATTTCATTCTTCAGACAACATCTTGAGAGTTGTGTGAGCCCCAGGGTAGTAATGGATGCAATCAGAGAATGTGGGGAGAATAATAGCAGAGAAGTTCAGAGAGGTTTTCTAGGGGGCTTTTAAAACAGCTTTATGATGTTCAGAGAATTTTCTCATAGTTTTTATCTTTATAGACATTAACATGATGTTCTCTTTTTAAAAGAGAACATAGCATGTTATTTGATGTGCTCCAGATAATAAAAACTGAATTAATTGATCAGCAAGAATTTACTAAGTACAAAGGAACAAAGAAGTATAACAAGCCATTTTCTCTTATAAAAATGCGCTGGGTATTTTACTTTATCATATTAATGTCAATCATTTTTAATATGCTAGTCTACTAATGATACAGTGAGACCCTCCTTTCTTTATTGTTACTCTTAAAAGAAATCATACTGTCTCTGATTATTAGGAGTAATATTAGGATCCCCCCCAAAAAAATGAGGGATATTTAACAATGAGATATATCTAAGTGATTTATTTTAGTCAGTTACATGACTCAAGTTACATTTCAGTTACCATTAATGAAAAAACACTGCATGATGTTTGCACTTCCTGAAGCATCTAATGAAATATACTATCTAATATGGAAAATTTGGTGTTGGAAGAAAACAAAATTGTATGTGAAATAACTACAAGTAGGTCCAAAATTACTGAGAGTGTATCGTTTATTGGACATCTATTACAACCAGAAATTATGCTAATCATATTTGTACTAAGGCTCTCCTTTTTTTTTTTTTTTTTTGGTATGTTAACACTTTATTTTTAGAGCAGTTTAGATTCACAACAAAACTGAGAGGAAGGTACATAGATTTTCTATATACCAATTCCCACCCCCACCCCCACATGTGTAGTCTCCCTCATTATCAACATCCCACACCAGATGGCACATTTCCTACAATTTATGAGCCTACATTGACACATCATTATTATCCAAAGTCCATAGTTTACATTATGGTTCTCTTTTGGTCTTATATATTCCATGGGTCTGAAAAATGTATAATGACATATATCTGTCATTATAGTACTATACAGAGTGTTTTCATTATCCTAAAAACCCTCTGTGTTTCACCTATTCATCCCAACCCCCTTTGGCTCAATGGCTGACAAACACTATCTCCATAGTTTTAACTTTTCCACAATGTCATATTGTTGGAATTATACAGTAAGTATGATTGGCTCCTTTCACTTAATAATATTCATTTTGGGTTCTTCCATGTCTTCTCATGGCTTGATAGCTCATTTCTTTTTAGCACTGATTCATAATTCATTGTATAAATGTACCACAGTTTATTTATGCACTCACCTATTGAAGGACATCTTGGTTGCTTCCAGGTTTGGGCAACTATGAATAAGCTGCTGTAACATCCATGTGCAGGGTTTGTTGTAGATATGTTTTCAATTCCTTTGGATAAATATCAAGAAGCATGGTTGCTGAATCATATAGACTAATAGTCTCATTTTTTTACCTGCATCCATCTAGTAAGAAAGCATGCTACCTACATTTCCCAGAAAGACAACTGAGGCTATTGGACCTAGATATGAACCTAGCTCTGTTTCACCCTGAAATTTGTATTGTGTAGACCATGGCACAGTGACTTCCTGGAGCAGGCAGGGTATAAAGCCAATTTACCCATTAGGTACAGTGAAAGCACTGCTTAAGGTTCACAATACTTTTTACTTTTCATGAAAATGTTTCAATTACCTTTAAAACTAAAAGAAAAAAAATGAATATAAACCAGTCTGGATTATATTTATCTCTATATCTGCTGAGTAATAAAATATGGTTTTTAATAATTTTTATGAACAAATGGGCCCACAAATGCAAAAGTACCTAGGACCCACCAAAGTTATAATGTCAATTTGGGGGGAACTGAAAAAACTAACTTGCTTCTAAATATGTTCCCAACCAACCTGTGATAACATTGTCTGCCCTCCAGGATTCAGCAACCAAAAGGAAGCTTCTCTACCAATTGCTGTTAAAAAGCACCTGGTACCTGGGGCAGCTCCATGCACATATTGACAAATTAAAGTCCGGGAAACAAAGCAGAGATGAGATATAAGATGGCACATTTCAGTGGGAGTGTAGTAAGTGGAGCATGGTAGGAACACCACTTGATAGCCAGACAGCCTGAGGCTGCCTGACAGCACCTACATTTGATTTCAACCAACATCCACTTTTTGGACTTTTTGATGCCAGTTACCTTAACTAGCGGATTTTTTAAAACAAAAGTTACCTAATACCTATGTCGACATACCATAAGAGAGCGATCATAGCATATTTGATTTTAAATAGACTTGCATGTCTCAGGTCACTATTAATGCATTAAAATAATCTTCTACTATGCAGTTTTAAGGGAAAAAACAAAATAGTTCTCTTATTGGAGTATGGACACACAAAAATCAAGGAAGCACAAAATATTATTTGCATGGTGACTAAATCTCATTTTCTTTTTAAATTGAGCATCCTTACTCAGCAATGTCTGTGAAACTCTAGGAGTCCTGTTGTGCCTGTCGAATTGTATTAGCTATGTAGGAAGTTCTGCCTTCAAGCTGTCTAGCCCAGGGCTGACCATGGGACAAGGCTGTGTCACACATAATTTTGGATGACAGCTTACCCTGAGCTCATGCAAGTCTAGGAGGCAATTAGAATACCGGAGGTCATTAACACTGTGTTTGATTATGTAACACAGTATAGAAAAAAATTACACACACACACACACACACACATTGGCGGGGTATTGACTTCTATGAAACAAATGTGTGTGTTTTTTTTCCAAACCTAATGATTTCTAAAGTAAATTTCTAAAGTCTCTGGTGAATTTATAACCAATATTCAGAGATATGTGTACATATAAAATTTAAGGACTATATTGTATTTCATTGTTTTGTTTTCATCTCTCCAATGAAGTACTTCTGATATTAACTTGTTCTAAAAAGTATGTCCTATGGTGTGGGGAAGGATGTATTTTATATATGTAAATTTATGTGCAGTTTCATCCAAAAACATGCGTATTTAAAATCCAAAGCTTCCTACCAAGTATTACAAATAGAATTTGTTAGCAGAATTTTCAATTTCCAAAAAAAGGAGACACCCAAATATAGTAAATTGGGGGCATAGCCCAAGGAAGTCATTATAAAAACATTTTGAAGCAGTTAGTTTTGTCTAATTTAAGGGCTAGATGGTCAAGTCAGCATACTCGCATGCCATATGCTTCCCTCTGAGCTAGTTTTGATTTGCACAAATGTTAGATGGTTGGAGAATAAACTTAAAAGATGCTTTTTTGTGGTTGGGGAGGGTGTTGGTGGTGCTCAGTGAAGCTGAATTCCAACTCAGCCTTTATTTTACTCTTCTTTCTCACACTGGTTTGCACTCAGACATACGGCTGCAGAAATAAGGCCATTATCAGTTCATTCATTTAGTAACCACAAGGTTAGAGAATGCAGGCTTTATTGCTAGGTAAAGAATGTTAAAACTGTAATTATGATGAATGGACTGCCGTAGATTGTGCTGGAGACTTCTGTCAATGACTTGAAATTAAAAGGTTGATTTTCCCTCTTGCCATGCAGCGTCTCCTGACCTGCTTTCCTGAGGTGAGGACTCACCTATTAAACCAAGGCCTTTCAAACATTTCAATAATGAGAAAATATACCTCCCTCCCTGCAACTAAACCTCCTGGAGTTAGCACACCATTCTGTAATGAGTCAGGGAAGCTAACAGTCTCTTTTCAGTACTCCTATGTATAATATTAAATATCAAAAAATGGACTTAAAGGTACACATGTATAAAAATTGAATGTTTTCCTGGCTGGTGTGGCTCAGTGGTTGAGTGTCAACTTATGAACCAGGAGGTTCAATTCCTGGTCAGGGTACATGCCCGGATTGTGGGCTCAAACCTTGGGGGGTGGGGGGTGGGGAGGGGGCTGTCAGGCAGCCAATCAATGATTCTTTCTCAGTATTGATATTTCTATTTCTCTCTCCCTCTCCCTTCCTCTCTGAAATCAATAAAAATATAAAAATAGTTGAATGTCCTACACCTGTCCAATGATAGGCAGCCTGGTGGGCTGTGGTGATTTACAGGGTGGAAGGAGCATGAGGAGAAGAGATGAAGGAGGATGCCAGAGGACGCTCTGACTCTATACACTCTTCTGACCAGGTTTTTCCGTGGAATCTAAGTAGGCACAGGAACTGTGTGAATCTGTATTTTGCCCTTTTATTTTTCACTTTGAGCATAACACATGCGGGACCAAAACAAGAGAAGATTGTTTGCATAAAACTGATTGAGAATAACCCACTGATCTAAGGGCTATTATTTGAAACATTAACAGCTCAGCCACTTAAATTCCTCAAGTTCACCCTTAGCTGGATGCCAGCATGCACTGGTGAAACCACCACCAAGATAAAAAGGAAGGTTACCTGTGCTCTAGGGTTGGAAGAGCCTGAGGGATACTGATACCAGCAGGGACATTGTCAAATACTTTCCTGATCCTTGCTGGAGTTAAACCTTTTATACAAACTGTGTTCCCTGTATCATAGGCTAAAAAGGCTGCCATGGTACTAAGTCATGTAACAGATGTAAAGTCCTACAAAGCCCTGGCCTATAATAAATGCTCAAGAAATAACACTTTAAGAAGGATGAGGAAAGAAAGGCAGTAACACTAGGAATTTAGCTGAAAATGAGCAACTTTATGTAATTTAAGAGACTTGTAATTTATAATTAGGAGCACAACAAAATTAGATGACTGTGTTGGTAAATAAGAAATGACACCTTCAAAGACATCATGAGTTGAACTAGAATCGAGGGGGATTGATGTAGCTAAAAATGATGCACTCCTGAGTAAAATGTTTGACTGGTGAATGCCTGAGTGCCTGTAAACTTACTGTGAGCAAGGGCTTTAACTTGCTTCTTTTACTACCATCTCCCTTGCACTTAGAATAGTGCCCAATACATAGGGAGTGCTTGTGTGTGTGTGTGTGTGTGTGTGTGTGTGTGTGTGTGTGTGCTGTGCATGAATACATGCTGAGAAAGAACAGGACATTCCCTTTGGTCTGTGGGTACTTATATAGTACTGTGTGTCCTCACTGATTCTTAAAATTCCAGGAGAAAATACAGAGTAGGGAAAGTAATTTTGGTTCTTGGGCAAGTAAGAATTTTGGCAGACTGTGTTTGGGAACACAATGATTAGTCTGAAAAGTTGTTGAGTATAATTTGTGGTTGGTAACGGATCTATGACTCCCATCTCAGTGATTTAAAGCAAACTCAGTGCCATTGAAATCTGAAATGGTGAAGTAAAAATGAAGTTTCCTTCTCACATTATCCTTCACTGTGTTCAGCTTCTACCAATACTCTCCGTTATCACTGTGTTCTCTTTCTTTTTTATTTTTTACCATAAAGTGTATTTTTTAATCTTTCCATGTTGCTATATAAAGATCTAACCTACTTATTTTGCTCTTTGTACAATATTCCATTATGTATATTTAGTTTACTTAATTCATCCATTTTATTGTAGATGGAAATTTGGATATTCCCAATTCTTTTATTTTTTTAACTCTTTATTGTTGAGAGTATTACAGATGTTCCTCCATCCCCTCTCCCCTCATTGCACCCTCCACTCAGATCCCACCCCGCCCCAGGCCTTCACCACCCTATTTATTGTCTATGTCCATGGGTAATGCATGTATGCATATAAGATCTTTGATTAATCTCTTCCCGCCCCCCCCCCCCCCCCAATTCCCTCTGAGGTTCATCAGTCTGTTCCATGTTTCCATGCCTCTGGTTCTATTTTATTCATCAGTTTATTTAATTCATTAGATTCCTTATTTATTTTTAGACTCAATTGTTGATAGATATGCATTTATTGCCATTTTATTGTTCATATTTTTATATATATATATATATTTTTTTTCTTTTCATTTTCTTCTTCTTCTTCTTAAAGAAGACCTTTCAACATTTCATGGTTTGGTGGTGATGAACTCCTCTAGCTTTTTCTTGTCTGTGAAGCTCTTTATCTGACCTTCAATTCTAAATGATAGCTTTGCTGGGTAGAGTAATCTTTGTTGTAGGTCCTTGCTTTTCATCACTTTGATTATTTCTTGCAACTTGCCTCTGGCCTACAAAGTTTCTGTTGAGAAATCAGCTGACAGTCAAATGGGTGCACCCCTTTTCAAGAGAAAGCATCCCCCCCCCCAGTTTATGCTGTGATGCCAGATAATTTAGTCCCTCCCTGTATGTCCCTGGATCCTTTAAAGTCTGTTTAAATTTTATGTATTTGAAACTAAGAAGCTCTGAAAAGTTCTGTGATCTTGAAAAAAATATAATTTTTACAGAGACCGGAAGGACAAATTAGAAGGAGAAAGCTCATGATCAGGAAGAAAAAAAATAACTTACTAGTATTGTCATCACTTAGAATGAAATAGATTGTTTGGGTTCAAAGTCCAGCTATACCATTGACTAAGTGTCTAACTTTGGGGAAATATCTTAATTTCTCTATGCCTCAATGAGATTTAGACAAAGAAAATGTATACTCTTAGAGCAGTTTTAGGTTCACAACAAAATTGAGGGACAGGTACAGAGCTTTCTCATATACCTCCTGTAACCACACATGCATAGCCTCCCTCATTAAAATATATCCCCCATCAGAGTGGTACATTTCTTATATGTAATTGATGAACTTACATTGACACAGCATCACCTAAAGTCCATAGTTTACATTATGGTTCACTCTACATTATAGTATATTCTATATGTTTGAAAAATGTATAATGACATATGATATATCTGTCATGCTATCATACAGAGTATTCTACTGTCCTAAAAATTATCTGTACTTTGTCTATTTATCCACCCACCCTCATAGAAATCCTGGAAACAATTAATTTTTTTTACTATATCCATAGTTTTGATTCTTTTTTCACAATGGCATATAGTTGGAATCATACAGAATGTAGCCTATCAGATTGTTGTTGTTCTTTTTCACTTAGTAATATGAATTTAATGCTCCTCCATGTTTCTTTCCTGGCTTGATAGCTCATTTCATTTTTAGCACTTTATAATATTCCATTGTTTGGATATAGCACCATTTATTTATCTATTCACCTACCTAAGGGCAACTTGGTTACTTCCAAGTTTTAGCAATTATGAATAAAGCTGCTATAAACACCCATGTGCAGGTTTTTGTGTAGATAGTTCTCAACTCTTTGGGGTAAATACCAAGGTGTGAGATTGATGGATTATATGATAAGAATATATAGTTTCATTTAGTGAGATATTGTATTTTTTCTGGGTTTTATTAGGATGAATTAGATAATCCATATAAATTGCTTGGCAGAGTACCAGGCATATCAATCCATGTTAATTGTATTTTCTGATATTATTTCATAAAAGATTATATAAAAACTCAATTGTTGACAGTATGGATGGAAAAGTAGGTAGAGTAGAGAAAAAAATCAGAAGAAAGGTGTAAAATCATTTGATAATTAACTCCATGTGAAGTATTCGCATCTATAGCAGTCCTAGATATGCAGAATATGTTGTCTAATACTTGTTCCTCTGCATGGAAGGAATACCTTGCCTTGGGTCTCCTAGTTCCCCACCCTTCCTTTGAACTAATTAAGAAGGTTCATACAAGGTAATTGTAAGTAATGGTTATCTAATTCTTCAGATAAGAAAAAAGAGTATTGCTAAATGCACCCTAGATCTGAATCATATAAACCTGATGAACAACGAAGGTTAAAATGGAATAGTGAAAAAACACTAGACAAACAGTCTGGAGAACCAAGTTCATGGCCTAACTCACTCTCTATGGCTTGCTTTGTGAACTTGAATTTAATTCTTAGTAATCAAGTTTCCTCCACCATAAAATAGGAATGAGACTCCCTCACTGGTTATTAGAGAGCAAGATGAGATAATGAATGTGAAAGTAGTGCCTGAAATATTCAAGAAGTCAATAAGTATAAGTCTAATTTTAATACATGGAGTCACTAAATAGCTTGCTCATAATCAGTGCCATAATAAATAAAAAATGCAAAGCCATCTGTCACCAATAGCATCTTGACTAATTTCTGTCGTGGTATATTTCTTACAATTGATGAATCTACATTGACACTTCATCACTCAATTTTGAATACCTGAATGCACTTTCAGAGTTATATTTTTCTCTTATTCTCTACATATAAAAACATATTTCTACATTGCATAGGGTTTGATAATAGAAATACATAGGAAGAAGCCAAAAAAATCATGTATTATTTTATTACCTGGAAATATTCAATTCCTTTTGGTTTTTTATCTTTCTGTATATAGCAAGCTAAATCTCCAGAAAGATCAACCCAAATATATGTTTCTTAAAATGGCTATGTTTGATTTCTGTTTTATCATAATATTCATGAGCATAGGGTTACATTTAAGTGACTATATGTTTGTCTCTTTTTTGTTGTTGTTAATCCTCTCCTGAGGATATTTTTTCATTGATTTTTAGAGAGAGACAGAGAGAGAGAAATATCGATGTGAAAGAGACACATTGATCTGTTGCCAGAGATCAAGCTTGCACCTGAAGTACATGCCCTTGACTGGAATCAAATCCAGGACCCTTCAGTTCTGGGGCTGACACTCTATCCACTGAGCCAAACCATGGAAAGGCTAAATGACTATCTACACCATGGGTCCTCAAACTTTTTAAACAAGGGGGCCAGTTCACTGTCCCTCAGACCATTGGAGGGCCGGACTATAGTTTAAAAAAAACTATGAACAAATTCCTATGCACACTGCATATATCTTATTTTGAAGTAAAAAAAACAAAACGGCAAAAACACCTGCATGTGGCCCGTAGGCCGTAGTTTGAGGACGCCTGATCTACACTAATAAAAGAGAAATATGCAAATCGACCATACCTCCATGACGCCCATCAGCCAATCAGGAGTGAGTATGCAAATTAACCCAACAAAGCTGGTGGGTTAATTTGCATACAGAGTCATGTGGAGCGGCTGGGCAGGGCAGGATGCCTGCTATGAGGGGGAGGGCGGGGGGCGGGGGGAGCTACAGGATCAGCGCTCCGCCGGGAACGAGGACTTGCAGGCTCCCAGGTGGCCGGGAGCGAAGCCAGGGGAAAGGAAGGCCTATTCTTGCACGAATCTTTGTGCAACGGGCCTCTAGTATGTTAATAATGCACAATACAGAACCTTTGTCTCTTTCTTCTTTTCTCCATCAAAGTATGCAGTTTATACAAAGGCTTCATTTTCATACAAATGTTTGTTGTTTTCTACTTGTTTATTTCCATTCTACAGTTAAATAACATATCAGAGGATATCAATAGCATTTAAGCAGCAACAATTAGGGGAGAAAACCTTTATATGTAAGGCCAGCCCAAATGGAACAAGGGACTCTTTCATCTTGAGTCTAAGCTCTCCTTCTATTCTGATGGCTTTGAAGTGCTCACTTGGGCTGAAGCCACTCAGAAAAATTCAGCAAAATAAGTGGTTTGACGCAAGCAAAAATATAAACCCTCAACCTTTCCAAGCTTTGCATAATCATCACATTCGTTTACTTTATGCTAAATTTGCCTTTGTGGAGGTTACTTTAACCAAACATATTTCCCCCATTTTTTTAAACTTCTGACAGTGCCTTCTCAGTCTGCAGCTAAGTTTTCCCAAATACTTAAATATTTGACAAGCACCAATTTTATTACTAAGACTTACTCTAAATTATTTAATGATAATATCGTTCTGTTTATTATTTTTCAAAAATATTTTAAAATGATGTCTGCTTGTAAGAGTAGCAGAATAGGCAAATTAGATTACTTGATCTTCTTTTAAAGTAATTTTTACTGTGTCTAAACTCTACTTAGTAGTAAAATTGTTCATATTACATACAGTTGTTTGAAGGAAAATTATAAAATAATCAATTAGTAATAATACAAGAATGAACTCTATGTTTCCTGTACTGTACTCACGACTCTAAATCTAAACCTACTTTTGCCCCACCCTGTACTGTCTGATCGCATTTGGGGGAAGGCAGTCACTGAAGGTTCCTCCAAAGTGTCATTTGTTGCACAGAGGAACACTCCAAAACTTCCAATATTTCATAATGTGACCCATTTTTATTTACTGAAAATAAATATTAATTGAGCACCCACTATGTCTTAGACGTTGGGAGTGTAGTAGTGAAGTCAGACAAAGTCCCATTTCATATGGAGCTTACAATTAAGAAGGAAAGCTATGCATAAATTAGTAAGAGACTCTTGGATAATGTTATCAAGTCTTATGTACACTTGTTATTTTGTAAGAGGTACATTCTCTTTCTTCATCTTGTTAATGGGTAAATGAACTTTTAAAACTCTAAACAGCACATTTAGTAGAATTTTTTTGGTTGGTGTTGGTGGTGGTATTTTTGTTGTGTGTTTTTTGATGATACAGTCACAACATTGCTCTATAGGAATAAAAGTGTAAGATTTTTGAGTGGTTAACAAAATTAGCCAAATTTAAATTTCTATATTATTAATACATTATCATACTAATGTTAAGTTCAGTATAATATATCTGATATATTTTGAAATATATTTTATCCATTCATCTAAGCAGCATACTATAATAAAATGTGTATGTTAAATATAATGGATTCAAATTTTATGAATGTTGGAGTCAAATCCTACCTAATAAAACAGTAATATGCAAATTGACCGCACCTTCGCTACGCCCACGCCAAGCCCACCAGCCACACCCACCAGCCAAGCCATGCCCACCATCCAATCAGAGCGAGTATGAAAATAAACCTGACCAAGATGGCAATTAATTTGCATACATAGGCGCCCTGAGCTGATCCCCTGCGACAGATTGCAGGGAGCCGGGGCAGACACCCAGCTCCCCGCTTTTAATGGATGGTGGGCGTGGCGGACACCCAGTTCCTCGCTCTGATTGGATGGTGGGTGTGGCGAGTGGACCCCCTGCCATCGAAAGCGGACAACCAGCTCCCCTGCCATCGAAAGCGGGGAGCTGGGTGTCTGCTCCAGCACGAGCAGACCCCCTGCCATCAATTGTAGGGAGCTGGGGGCTTCTTCGGCCTGGTACACCAGCGGACCCCCTGTGATTGATCACCTGGGCAGGGAGCTGGGGGTCTGCTTTCGGCCGGGCAGGAGCAGACCCCCTGTGATTGATTGTAGGGAGCTCCTGCCCAAGAGGCTTTCGGTCTGGGCAGGCCTGGGCAGGGGCTGAGCCGGTGATCAGAGGGAGCTGGAGAGGCCTGCCCAGGCCTAAAGCTTTGGCCAGAGGCTTTAGGCCTGGGCAGGGCCCAGCCCTCGATTGGTGTGAACTATAGAGGAAACACCTTTTCTGACTACACATTGGCTAAGCTTCCTGTATACCACTGGTAATATTCTTAGTAACTTGGGTAATAAGAATCCAAAAAGGTGATCTAGGGTTTTTCCACCATACTTCGGGAGAAAAAAATGAAGGTCCGCTGCTGGAAGGCTAAGAAATGTCATATCCTGTCCTAGCTGGTTTGACTCAGTGTATAATGCCTCAGCCTGCAGACAATAGGGTCTGGGTTTGATTCTAATCAAAGGCATGTACCTAGGTTGCAGGCTCCTCCCTGGCTGGGGCCCAGATCAGGGCTCATGAAGGAGGCAACCAATCAAAGTGTTTCTCTCTGTCTTTCCCTTTCTCTTCCACATTCTCTAAAAGTCAATGGACACATACCCTCAGGTGAGGATAAAAAATAAATAAAGAAATCCATATCCTATGAAAGACACATCTTGAAAATGCCTAAAGAAAGTTGTCATTTTTTCTTGGTGAAGGGACGAGTCCATGTTGAAAACACCTTGGTGGCTGCGGTGACTGACAGTGGCTGCAGCAGTGGGATGATGGGACTGGTGCCTTCCCCTGACCAGCCCGGTTGCCTCCCACAAAGGGAGGCCAGACTGTGGCTTAGGTACGCTCCCTGTGGGGTGCGGGCCTAAGCCATCAGTAGAACATCCCCTGAAGGCTCCCAGTATGTGAGAGGGGGCAGGTTGGGCTGAGGGACCCCTGACCCCCAGTGCACGAATTTTGTGCACCAGGCCCCTAGTCTTATCTAATAAAAGAGTAATATGCAAATTGACCATCACTCCAACACAGAAGATGGCTGCCCCCATGTGGTATAAGATGGCTTCCCCCATGTGGATACAAGATGGCTGCCACAAGATGGCCAGCAGGGGAAGGCAGTTAGGGGTGACCAGGCCAGAAGAGGAGGGAAGTTGGGGGTGACCGGGCCTGCAGGGAAGGGCAGTTAGGGGTGACCAGGCCTGCAGGGGAGGGCAGTTAGGGGAAAACAGGCTGGCAGGGGAGCAGTTAGGCATCAATCAGGCTGGCAGGGGAGTGGTTAGGGGGTGATCAGGCAGGCAGAAGCAGTTAGGGGCAATCAGGAAGGCAGGCAGGCGAGCAGTTGGGAGCCAGCAGTCCTGGATTGTTAGAGGGATGTCTGATGGTCCTAAATGGGATCGGGCCTAAATGGGCCGTCGGACATCCCTCAAGGGGTCCCAGATTGGAGAGGGTGCAGGCTGGGCTGAGGGACACCCCACCCCCCGTGCACAAATTTCATGCACCAGGCCTCTAGTTAATTTAATAACAGCAATATATATAAATATATATTGCCAGTCAATTGAGTCATTTTTTTTCATTCTTTACATTCAAAAGATTAGACTTTGATTTTTTTTTTTTTTATGTATGTTGGAATCTTTTTTTTTCTTAATCTGAAATGTGTCTTCAAATATGTTTTATTTCCTTTTCAGGAATTTGCTGCACTGACAAAAGAATTAAATGCCTGTAGGGAACAACTTCTAGAAAAGGAAGAAGAAATTTCTGAACTTAAAGCTGAAAGAAATAACACAAGAGTAAGTATAAAACTGCCTCTGCTTGAAATTGATTCCATATATAATTCAGTGCCTTATCTCTTATATGTGCATGAAAAATAAATATTTAAAAACTTCAGGAAGACTTTAAGCAGGAATCACTTATAGTCAGTTACTTAAAGTAAAGGACAATATACTACAAAACTCAAAACAGGAAGACAGGAAACCTAAATTAGAGTTTTGGCTACTAAATCACTATGTTGCCTTAGAAAATGTCCTTTTCCCCCTGTCCTTTTTGCTTTTTTCAATTTTAAAAAGAAAGGCTGGGTTTCAATACAGAATTTCAAACTTTCAGAGTGTTATACTGGAGTGGGAGACCAATACCTCAGAGGCTGGAGATAGGCACAGGGGGGAGGTTTGAGGGGGGAGCATGAGTTTCGATTATGAGGTAATATGAGGAAGTGTTGTGGCAATGGTCTTACCTCACCCAGTAAAATATTTATTTATAATTATTTTTTTAAGTTTTGAAATGCAAAACCACTGGAACAGAAATCCCCAAGTTAAAAGAGACATACTTTTTTCTGATTTAGAAGATTGTTATGGAGACTTTCATTTCTGATTTCTGAGTTTAGGAAACTAATGGAATATACTATATTCTCCTCTTGGAAACCCATGTATTGTTTCAATCTCATGACATTTAACATTCAAGTTCAAAATGTGATTGAAGATGCCGTCTTTTCTAGTTATGAAGTCACTAAATTTAACAAAATACATAAATTACCATAATACCCAGAAATGAGAGCAGCTGTTCTACTAATGAACATAGAGAAAAAATACTTTTGTGTGATATAGTTCAACTTTATATAAAGTAGGTGAAAAATATTTTAAATGTTAGAGTTCTAACAGATTAAGGCTGAGAAAACAAGGCATAGTTAATGTACTTGTTCATTTTATGCTTGGTCTTAGAGAGTAATATAAAAATTATAGCTTCCTAAACAGTGAGCTAGTGCTCTAATGAGAGATACCGCTACATGAACAATGGTTATATGATCAGATTCAGTTTACCTCCTTATTCATCAGGGGCTTGTTTTATGTGTGTGCACAGAGGAACTGGTTTTTATTGCGACTTATGGACTGACTGCTCCAAATAGGACAAAACGAGAAGTTTAGATCATGTTATTTAGGGGTCAGGTTAATTTTTTCTTTCTCCCTCTATATGTTGCCCCGCCCTTGACTTTTAAGTTACACTGTATTTTTTCCCACCCAAATTTAAAGTTTATTTCTGCCATGAGCTTTATTCTGCCCTGTTTCACTGCTCTCTATTTTAACACTTTTGGCTACATTCCCTGACGTAGCACAATATGCCAAATGTAAAAGTAGGAGCTGGAAGCTGAAAATGGAGGGAGATGCAAACCTCCGGGTAGCTTTCAACTATTTCTCATATTTAAAATGCACAGAAACTCTCTTATTGGTTGTGTATGTATTTCTGCTTTATGTAGCCTTTCCTTCCACATCACTGTTACTCCTTTCCACAGCCCTGTGTGGGAGATGTTATAATTATCTCCATTTTACAGATGAGTCAGCTGAGCTCAGAAAAGGGCAGATAACTTGCCAGAAGTCATGCAGTGATAAATAGCAGATAAGGGGTTTGAAAACTAAGGCAGAATAACTCCAGAGCCTGTACCCTTGGCCATAAGGCCTTCAACATAATTACTCAAGTTAAATCCATGAAAAAACTTCTAGATTTACTACAGCTTATCTGCGACATTGCCTAAGAATTAATCGCTACAGTATGGAGTGTGTCAGTTCTCCTTACTTGTGACTAATTTCAGAGAACTGGGAAATTTGGGGACAGTATCCACATGGTTTTCACCATATTATACCCCAAGAGGTCCAAAAGTACCTGTGACTATTGTACCTGCAAAGGAACTTGGGTAATAAAAGAACTAAGGCAAGCTATATTTGAAATACCTATTCAGGAGTCAATGTGAGCAAAATACAAGTATTAAGTTCCATTAGGACAGCAGAAATTGAAGCCATTAATTTTAAACATGAATAATAGTTACTTTGAAAACATGGATAAACCTGGAGAATGTTTTTCTTTTCTTTCTTTTAAAATTCATTTAAAATTATTTTGACATACAAATATTATATTACTTTCAGGTGTACAAATTAGTGATTAGCCATTTATGTACCTTATGAAGTCATCACTGGAATCTGTCTAGTACTCATCTGCCACCATTCATAGTTAGTACAGTATTATTGACTATACTAGAGGCCTGATGCACAAAATTCATGCAAGGGGCTCGGCCCTCGCAACTGTGGCCACTTGCCTCAGCCCTTGCAGCCGCAGTGGCTTGCCTTGGACCTCATAGCCCTGGCTTCGTCAAGAAGGTCATCCAGAAGGACGTCTGGAAGGTCATTTGGCTCTCTGGTCTAATTAGCATATTACGCTTTTATTATTATAGATAGAATAAACTTGCTTAATTAGACCTGCTTTTGATTTAGCTAAACTTTTTCCAGCCTAGTGAAGTACCCCAACTTCTCTTTCAGGTAATTGTCAGCAACACAGCAGTAAATATCTACACAAAGCAGATTATTATTGTAGATCATGCAGGGAGAACAAAGGGTAAAATATTTAACTGCAGCAGTGTTTGACTATATTCTGCGCAGTGAGAAAACGTGAAGTCATTTTCAAGGTCCACCATTTCTTACTTTTTTTCAGTCGTGTCAAGTTTCTAAACTTTCTACTAGTAAATCTCCATTTTCCAGCTAATGAAAAGAAAATAGGATTCCACTGAGTTTCCTATCTACCTACTCCAGGGCTTCTGTGAGGATCAAATGAGATGAGGCACGGGAAAACGCTTCACAGACATTTGGTTAAAGTGTAAAATGTTTTCACCTGGCTATAAAGCAAGTCATGTTCCTGTGCTGAAGAAACTCCAAGGAGGCTAGTCTTGAGGGAGAGGAAGCCAGGAGTTGCTACATTACCTGGCACCCACAGCCACTGTTTCCAAGCTGGGCTGGACTGTGGGCCACATTTTGTGCCATAGGGTCTTGGCAGAGTTGGCTGCAATTTGGTGAGCTGTCGCTCCAGGGTGGTGGCAGGGCCTGTGTCTCACTTGGGGAAAGCCAAGTGTTGCTTTGTGGGTGCAGGTCCATGGTGCCGTTTCTCTGTAAATGGCCAGTGCACGTCACAACAGCTCCTGTGTTGAGCATCTGCCCCCTAGTGGTCAGTGTGCATCATAGCAACCAGTCACACAGACACTTAGCTTATTAGCCTTTTATATATATAGATTCCCTACATCCCTGTGACTATTTTTATAATTGGTGATTTGTACTTCTTAATCCTCCACCTAGAAAACATTTCTCTACTTTCCTTAAAATCAGTTATATGGAGGATTTTTTTTGTTGATTATGTAAAAGAAAAATGAATTTATGAAGTCTTCCTTGTGCAAAGTATTGATTATATGACAACTATGTAAGTTACATAACCACCTCTGACCTTCTCCATCACACAAAAATATAAACGGCTGAAAACTAGCCATAGCTCTCTCTTCTTCCATAATGCCCTATTAAATGTTGCTAAATATAACAGTTTTATAGATTTTATATAATCGTTTTTCTTCTACATGTTGTGTTTTTCCCCTTGCTATAAACACCTACTTATTGGTCATTTAGAGAAAGCAACAAGCTAGTATTTTCTTCTCACACCTGCAAAAAATTTTGATTGGTGTTAGATTGTGAGAAAGTTTAAAGTAGAATTGCATGTTTCAATTTCCATGGTTCTCATAAAGTTGTCATTTTATCTTGAGTAGTTAACATATGGATTGAAATAACACAAAAAAGACAGTTACAAAGAGAACTCATAAATGGATAGAGTTATTTGTGTTATTTTTGAGTATCATAAAAAAATAGAGCAGAAAGGGCCCTCCTGTTTGATATTTGGATGAAGTATACCTTCTTTCAAATAGAAAATGGAAGTTTTAAATGGAGTTGAATGAATAAAGTTTATTTAATACATCAAGTAATAAAAATGATAATAATATAATAGCTAAAATTAAGTACAAAATGTTTTTCTAAGGGTTTCACATGTTTAACCCACTTTATCTTTGTGGCAATCCCACTTTCCCCCCTTAACTGATGGGAAAACTAACATAATAAGTAACTTGCATCAGGTCACATGACTGATAAGTGACATACCCAGGGAATCCACTGCTCAGCTTAACCACAGGCTATGTATCTAAGAAATCTATTCCTATGCCCTTCACAAATCGTAAGTGCTATGACAAATTGTGTTTAAGGAAGAGCAGAGTTCCTTTTTTTTTTTTTGTAATTCATTCCTAATCTGTTCAGTAATTTATTTTTGCCTCAATTGTGTGGAGAAGAATGTACTAGGCATGTATTGTGATGTCCAAGCTGAAAGTTGTGGCTATGTATCACATTGTCACTACAGAAACAACTGGTCCCCTGCCCCGAAATATGAGTGAATGAAAGAAATCAAAGTAATCACTAGAGTTGCTCTGAAATCCAACTGCCTCAAGTAATTGAATTGAGGACATCCAAATAAAAGCATCCTAATGTTATACTTGATTGTACAAATATTATAGCAAGTACTTACAGAAATTATTAAACAAGCTTTATTGATTAATATTTCCACACTAATAAAATATAGAAAAAGGTGATTAAACAAAACTTGTCATTCCTAAAACTCTGATCACACTTGGACAGTTATATTTAGAGAAAATAACTTATTCCTGATGTTATTTCAACTCACTCAATTTGATTACTAAAATTTACATGGCTTTTTAAAATTATCTGACTTAATGAAGAGATAAAGGAAAACCAAAAATGTTGATATAGTTACTATTTCTTAATATCAGAGTGAAGAATTTTTTTAATATGTTCTTACTGATTTCAGAGAGAAGGGGAGAGGGAGAGAGAGATAGAAACATCAATGATGAGAATCATTGATTGGCTGCATCCTGCATGCCCCACACTGGGGATCCAGTCTGCAGCCTGGGCATGTGCCCTAATTGAGAATCAAGCCTTGACCTCCTGGTTCATAGGTCGACGCTCAACCACTGAGCCATGCCGGCTGGGCTCAGAGTGGAGAATTTTTGTTGTTGCTTTGGAACTGTTTCAACTGTTTTTGTGGCTGAAGATCTCAAAGGATGGTTGTAATGATTGCATAACTTTGAAAAGAAAGCTTTGATTTCAAAAGTCAGAAATAATGAAGCTGAAATTTCATCTCATGGGTAATAAACTAAAACTAAGACCTAATTGTCTTAAATTCAAATTAAAGACCTAATTTGAATCAATTCTTACTATGCTCTTTTATTTTTATCTAAAGGAATTATATAAATGTTCAAATACAGACACCTGTCACTACCAAAGAAAAGCTTCCCATTCCTGACAAACCTTTTCTACACAAGTTAATAAACTTCCTCCAAAGACATTTTCTCAATGATTATAAAATACAATCCAATTGAGAAAAAAGAAGACCCTAGCAGTGAAAAGCAGGTGAAGATACATGTGTATGCATATATGGGTGCTTTCTACTTCAATGCCACTTGTGATTGAAAATAATTGTGCACAATGTTACATCAAATTCAGATATTAATATGAAGATGTATAGTTTTAGAAATTTAATTCAAAAATTTCCAATGTTTCCATATGTGTGCATGCATACATGACATGTTCCTTTGTATACACATATATGCTGTGGTCATTTAAAGTGAGTTCCAACATAGGATTAATGGCCATTCATATAGTCCCTGAAATTTTTGTTAGTATACCTCTGCAAGCTTTATTAAATATTATACTAAAGTGTGGCTTCAAGAAAAGGTACAATTAGCAGAGTTTTAGTGGTATCTTAGATTAGTTCTTTTTATTTTTAATTTATTTTCATTTGTAAGCTTAAAATCCATAGATACATGCTACATTAGAATATCTGTAGCCACATTATCCAGGCGAGATAATTTATATTTATCATTAATTTAAATCATCAAGTACTAAGCATACGTTATGTAGAATATTTTCCTAGGTATTGAAGAGTATTCAGGATAAGTTAATTTAAGCTCTTTTTTTAAGTTTCTTTATTGATTAAGGTATTACATATGTGTCCTTATTCCCTCATTACCCCCTACCTCCCATTCATGCCCAACCCCCCTGTTGTCTGTGTCCACTGATTAGGCTTATATGCATGCATATAAGTCCTTTGTTTTATATTAATAAAAATACATTTGGTTTTATTATTGTATAGATGAGAGTTCCTAGTTGCACATTAGAGTACAGCTTAGCTGTTTTAAATAAGAAGAAATTACTAGTAATTAAGGTATATAAAAACCTCTAAACTGAGCTTCCAGGCACAATTTCTAGGACCACATTTCTCAGTCTTGTAGATTTTCCTCACACCCCCAGTCCCAGTAACATGCACCCTTTGCTACTACCTGTGCCAGCAAAACAGATGCCCCGCCCATCACGTTCCCTCATCTCACCCCCTCAGAATCCTTTCTGTGCATGTGGCTCCGGTTAGCTGACTCTTAAGTCACCTATCTGCCACCTAGTGGTAGTCATGACTGAGAAATGTTTCTTGGATCCTATGATACTGAGACAATAGCATTCAGAATGTGGGGAACTATTAAATATGGAGGGTTTGTTCATAAGATTTGGGACAACCACAACTGTCAAATCTACAGTACAGTCTAACTTTTATCAGCTCCTTTTCCATAGTAAAATTCTAAACAACAGTATTACCGACATGTATCCACTCAACAAATACTTATTGTTTATCTACTAGTATAGATGTCCGGAACTACTAAGCTAATATTCAAATACCGAGATCAAATAAATCAAGATATACATAATACCTACTCTCGTGGAGTTTATGTTTTAATGAGAAAACAGAATAATTTAGTGAAACTGTTCTTGAGAAATTACACAGCATGATATGTTATGAAGAAAATAAGCAAGAGATTCAGATAGTCCTCTATCTGTGGAGGCTGGGAAGAGGAGAGACCTACTTTACATAGAGTATCAAGCAAGTGTTTCTTTGGGAGAGTGATGTTAAAATTGAGATTAAAGAAAGAGAAAGAGCTGGTCACATGAAGCCAAAGGAAAAGTATTCCAGGCAGAAGTTTCAACATATGCAAAGGCTCGGCATATTGAGGATCCAAAAGTAGGCATATGTGGTTAGAGCATACTTTGCCAGGGTAAAACTAACACCAGATGATGTTGGAGAAATAGGCAGGTTAAGTGCATAAAATGCTATATAACCTACCTGGAACTGATTGGATTTAATACGTTCTGGCATGTATCTATAGAATTCAAGAGTAGAATACCATGAATATAATCAGAAGTTGATAGATAAAAGGAAAACTCCTTGAAATATCAATATTTGTGTCATCTTCATACAGAATTTCTATTACTATTATTTTGACCCTTAAACATGACCTCTACCTACTGATTTGCATATGTTTAGAATCTCAGGTTTTTATGTTTCTTTATGCCAGTGGCATGGCAATGTTTTCTGACACTGACCCATAATTGGAAACAGTAAATGTAGAGAAATTAACTTATTAAACATTAAGAAATATAATAATAATATGTGACACTGAATCTAACAATGACATTATGAAAATCAAAAATGTTCATTGCTGTGTAATGGAAGAAAAATCCTGGGAAAAAACTAAGTTGTTGTTTTTTTATTTCCACCCCAGTATCTTCTATTTGCTTTTTCATCTTGTTTGAGTAACTTCTGCTTTATTTTGCACAGACACCATTTTTTTTAAAAAAAGCCTACGCTTCCACCATCCTCCTGAAAAGCTCTCCTACAAAACCGACTGGACATGTGTTATTCTTCAATAGCAACATTTTAATAACTGATAACCCAGCAGGTTTTTTTTTAATTTTCTTCTCTTGTATCTTTGCTTTTGGTGGCAGAACTCCCTTATAAAATAAAATAAAGGTGATATTCTAAGTCATTAAACATTTAAAAGCAAATTTTATCTAGGAAAAGTCAAAGCATAGAGTCTGTAACATACTGAAACCACCGGACTTCTGTCTATCCCTGACCTCTATCATGGCTCCAGAGGCCACTCTGGGTAAATGAAGGTTCTAGACTACTCAGTTTAAAAATTATTTATACCTGAAACTAATATACAGTATATATTACATGTCAACTGTAATTAAAAATTAAAAAATGATTTTTAAAAAATTATGTCCTTTAACCTCTTTTTCCAAAATGACTATTGCAAATTTCAGTTATTCTATTCCAATTGACAGCATACATTTTTATGATACAGTTTAAGAATTAATTGTACATAAAATTATTAGTGATTATCACTATATAATTACTATAGCAACTTGTAATTGTGATTATTACTGTAATCACTATACAACATGTGATTATCATTACAATCACATTTAAAGCCATGTGATTATTATGCACATTTCCTTCAAATAAAAACATTTAAATAACCAAATATAAATGGAATTAATTTTGACTTTAAACATTATTAACAAAGCCATCATGCATTGTGCAATGTTCTTTAATAATTTTCATACTGAGTCACACATATTATGTTGTGTTCTACTGAATCTATACTCAAATGGTTAAATTTTCCAAAAGAATGTATAAAATTTACATTATATTTTTAAATTCAGTAATTTTAATGTAATAGAAATGCAATTTAGTTGATTTTCCCCCATCACCTTTTATCCCCTCTATGCCCTCTTGCAATGCTATTTTGTTTTAATGTATTTTATGAAGACTGGTTTGGACTAAGGTTTGCACTTTTTGCCACTTACCTGTATTATAATCTGAGGTTATCATTAGCTATTATGTAAACCTGCAACCTTTTAAGGTTGAAGTCGTTTTTAAGGATTAATGACTAAAATCTATGAGATAATTCTATTTTCTGTTAAACTCAACAGCTGTTACTGGAGCATTTGGAGTGCCTTGTGTCACGACACGAAAGGTCACTGAGAATGACGGTGGTAAAACGGCAAGCCCAGTCCCCCTCGGGAGTTTCCAGTGAAGTTGAGGTTCTCAAGGCACTGAAATCTTTGTTTGAGCACCACAAGGCCTTGGATGAAAAGGTACAGTATTGTAAGAGGTTTCTTACAATTTTACATGTCAACTTTACTTCAAAAAAGCTATATTAAAAAACAACAACACTTTACTAAAAATACAAAGTATAGTAATGGCAAAAGATTTCAGCTTAACTGTGCTTTTGCTAGGATTGCAGCAACTGTGCTCCTTGTCTTCATCCATGACACTCCTGACTCCTGCACAGTCAGTTCAGAGGAATAACTTTGAGTTATAAGAAAATTAGTTTTAATAAATTTAACAGGATTACTGTGTATATATTGGTAATATTCATAACTATGTGGATGTTTTTAATGTCACTGGATATATGGCTTCTCAAGTTAGACTTCTGTTACGGTACATTATGGTCCAACTCCCTATTGCCAGTTGAAATTTAATATTATCATTCAGCTTTTCTTTCTCTCTCTTTTTCATTTCCTCTTGCCCCACCTCTCTCTGAAATGAATGTATATAGATGTCAACATTAGAGACAACTAATTGGCAATTAAGCATATCTTGAGGTATATATTATAACCATATAATATTTATAGATCTCTAATATCATAGTTCTGAATATACATTTTTAAGCCTCTGAATAGCATAACGTATTAGTAGAAAAACCTACCTAAGGTCTTTTTTAAAGTAGCCATAAATTTCTTTCAGCTGTTGCTCAGATAAATTCTACTGACATAAGCCAATATGATGATAATATCCTTTGCAGATTAGTAAGGTTTATGACATAATTTCCATTTTGTAAATTTTAAAGAATGAACATTTAAAATTTTTTAAAAATGAACATTTAAAAGCTTTAGGATTTTGTAAAGTGGAAATTGGGTCACTTCATTGTAAACTATCAGAAAAGTTCTGAGCATTAAAATCCAAACTAGGGGTTCTTACCCAGTTATATCTAGGTTTTGACATTCAGGCACTCTTGCTCTATTTAATATTTATTATATACATATATATTTTTATCATTGGTCTTTTAGATGTTCTTTGAGCTGGGGATTATGTGGAATATATACATAATGATAACTATAGTTCTGTTTTCCAGATGATTAGGAATAAATTATTTTATTTTTCACTTTAGCTCTGAGAGGTGATTTATTTATGAATATTGAATAAAACAAAATGAAAATTATATAATGATTCCTGATAAACATAATATCAACAAATATTGCTTATCAAATCATCATTTAATATGTTTAATGTTGTTTCATATTATATCCCCTTTCTTACTACAAAAGTATATTGTTAAGAATTTCCAAGACTTTATAGAATATCTGTTATGTGTCAGACTCCTTGGCAGATATTTGGCACAAAAAGATAAATAATATATTCTTCTTACAACTGAGGAGTTTATAATTAGTACTGCAGATTCACATGTCAATAACAGGCATGACTAAGATGTATATAATGCGATAAGGAGTCACAGAAAGAATTGTGACTTATTCTGCTTGAGAAAGTGACAATGAAGTCATGAATATATTCATAGAGGGGGTGACATTTGATCTGGGTATTAAAAATGTGTCAGGGTTTTTTAAGCAGAGAAATAAAGATACTTTAAACACTACGACCAATATATAATATAACCCAGAGGTATATGAAGAACATAGCCTGCTCAGAGAAAATTTAATATAACTTGAATGAAGGTACTTGAGAATGTGTGGTTTGGGATGCTCCCTAGAAGCACCACACACCATTTAAGTGAGGAATACTTTTATGAAGGAATGAATAGAAATCAATAAACAGCATTTAAGACAAATAATCTGATAGATGTGCATACATTTAAGAAGAAAATGATTGCTGTACAACCTAGAATATAGAAATAATTTACTATCAGTTCAGTGAACTCAACATAATTAAATGAAGTATTTTATGCCATGGCCCCAGAAGCTGTAATATGATGTAATAACTCACCAGATGTGTCTTGCATATTAGTAAGTTTAGGGACAACTGAACTGATTATCAACTAAGTAATGCTCAACAGCCTAAAGGAAAATTGTCATGACTTTGGGCTCTGAAGTTGGACAGACATGCCTACCTGTCATCTCTAAGCATCTTCTTGTTTTGAGGAGAGAATAATAGCACCTACCTCAGAGAGTTGTCATGAGGATTAGGTATGATCTGACATGCAAAGCTCTTAGCTCAAGCTCAGCATGTGTCAAATGCTCAGTGAGTGTTAAATGAATATTACTATTAACATGAGTAAGTTTCAGCATTTGACAAAGCTTTAAAACTATGTAAAGGTATTTCACTTAGCATAATGTAATTCCAACATTATGCTAAGTGAAATAAGCCAGTCAATGAAAGAAAAATACCACATGATCTCACTCATTTATGGGTAGTAAAGAACATTATAAACTGATGAACAAAAAGATAGATACAGAGACAGTAAAGCATCAAACAGACTTTCAAATTACAGGGGGAAAGTTAGGGAGAGGTGGGGGAGATAAGAAATCAAACGAAGGACTTGTATGCATGCATATAAGCATAAACAATGGACGCAAAACTCTGGGGGGTGAGGGCATTGTATGGGTGTGGGGTGGGGGCGGGGGTAATGGTAAGATATGTACACATATAATACCTCAATAAAAAAAATGTCAAAAAAAAAAGAGAGAAAGAAAAGAAAAAAGGAAAAAAAGAAAATAAAACTATGTAAAGGTATTATCACTGTTGATCTTCATGCTTGTTTTCAATAGTATTTCAGCCCTAACCGGTTTGGATCAGTGGATAGAGTGCTGGCCATGGACTGAAGGGTCCTGGGTTCGATTCTGGTCAAGGGTACATACCTTGGTTGCAGGCTACATCCTCAGTAGGGGGCGTGCAGGAAGCTGGCTGATGTTTCTCTCTCATTGATGCTTCTATCTCTCTATCCCTCTCCCTTCCTTTCTCTAAAATCAGTAAAATATATTTAAAAAATAAATATTTCATTTAGTTATTGAGGAATTAATATATGCCTAAGCACCTTCATAGACAATTTATCTAACTAAAAATAAGTCACAGCTTCTCATGATGATAGGAATATGTGCAGAAACAGACATAAAAAAATAATTCTAATATTTCAATTTAATTTATGGACATTATATTAAAATATAGATAGAAGATCAAATATGCAATTAACCATATCTTGAAAGCAAGAAACTACCAACTTTACCATACAGGGTTTAGAACACCTGAAGAACTAAATGCAGTATAAAAGCTTGCACATGCTGTGGACAATTACAATGACTGGCAGTCTTCATTACTGATGTCCTTATTCATACATCCACTAAGTTGTAAGGTAGGATTTTTACAATTAGCTAAGACCAAGAGTAATTTTGACATCATAATCTAATATATTCACCAATTCTATAGGCTGGAGGAAATGAGAAATATATATGTATTTTGTATTGACTATTATTTAAAAAATATATAGGAGATATATGGCAACTATAGCAAAAATATCAAATATATATATGCACTCCCCATTAATTTATGTGATCTAATATAACAGTACCAAAACTGGGTTTGAACTTTTGCTATTTGAAGATTTCCTCACAATGGTGTTGTTACAAGATGGATAATTCCTAAATGAAATCCTGCCATGACTTTATACTTATTTAAAATGTATGTTTATCCCACCAAAATTTCTTTTCATTCTGAAACACATTTGTTGTATTTAGGGATTTATTTTATTTTAATTCCCAGGGATACAATTTCTGTGGCTTTGAAACATCATTTGGGAAAGAAAAACCCCCACATTATTATTTTTATAGCATTATAAAGAATATAGATGTAACAAATGAAATTATATATCAGCTATTCTATACATACATAAAATATATATTTTAGGGGTTATACTATAGCTTTCTAAATGAGCAATCAATATATCTTAACATAAAAACTATGCAGGAATTGATGAATTGAACATAGTCAAATAGTAAAAAAAAATAATAATAAAGTTAAGCTTAGAGCCAAGGCTATAAATTGTGTACTAATATTTAGGGGAAAAAAGAACACCAAATCCAACAAGAAGAATTAAGGTAATGATGGCATCCTGCTGATGCTATGCTCAGAGCAGAGCAAAAGGTGAAAGGCTTGTCAGATATACTATTTTTTTTCCTATCAATGGAGTTCCACCTATGCGCACAGGTAAAATGTTAGTGTTCTTTACTAGTAAACCCTGGAAAAGTTACCCTTTTGTCCTACCTATTGTTTCTTTACTAAGTTTAACAGAAATTAGTGCATGGTGAATTATATACAGAGAACAATTCATCTTAACATAAATGTGAATAAAAAATCATCTAATGTATTGATATTTATATCAGCAGTGTTTACATTTAGAACATTAATTCAAAATATATTCAGAAATTATTTTTATTTTCTTGTAAAGACAGCCCAGATTCATTACTTTGTGGATAATATAATATCAAGTTTTTAATGCTGTTCTAAATTTATTGAGGGGTGATGCTGTTTTCTTGAAGGCTCAGTATAATGGGAATATAAATGTTTAACTTACAAGATAGCCTGGTTGCAGCACTCTTATATGACTTAGATGACTCTTTTAGAATCATTCCAATTAGTTAATATATCTTTTAAAATATGGTACCTGCCAAAACCGGTTTGGCTCAGTGGATAGAGCGTCAGCCTGCGGACTCAAGGGTCCCAGGTTCGATTCCGGTCAAGGGCATGTACCTTGGTTGCGGGCACATCCCCAGTAGGGCGTGTGCAACAGGCAGCTGATCGATGTTTCTCTCTCATCGATGTTTCTAACTCTCTTTCCCTCTCTCTTCCTCTCTGTAAAAAATCAATAAAATACATTTTAAAAAAATATATGGTACCTTCACCTCTTCACAGCAGTCTAAATGAGATCCAATCAATGTTACATATAGTGAAATCATTTACTTATATTTAACCATTGCTGTTCTCATCAACTAGGATTCCTAAACCTTTATCAGAATACCCATATTTATAGTTGGTATTTCAGGAAATGGGCATAAAACTTTACAACCATTCTTGTTAAACATCAAGCAAAATTACTAAAATTCTTTGATCATATCTGCATTCCACATATCAGCAGTCCTCCTATTTTCATGCCTTGGGGATATTTGCTTCTTTGGCATCTTTCCAAGATGTTCATACAAAAGTATTCCCTAAGTCAGATCATCGAAAAGTTTCTTCCAAGTAGCTCTTGTTCAGTTATTAATCCGAATAAAGTTTTATGCATTTTAAAAATATATATTTTATTGGTTTCAGAGAGGAAGAGGGAGGGAGAGAGAGATAGAAACATCAATGATGAGAGAGTATCATTGATTGGCTGCCTCCTGCACGCCCCCTACTGGGGGTCGAGCCCGCAACCTCAGCATGTGCCCTTGACCAGAATTGAACCCAGGATCCTTCATTCCACAGGCTGATGCTCTATCCACTGAGCCAAACCAGCATAAGCATTTTTATGAACAATTGGATATTCGTCTAACAGCACTGATACCTGGCAGTCCATCTAGTACGCCTAGATACCATGAAGTATCTGCATAATTATCTTTGTTACCAAATATTCATTTATGTATATGTATTAGCAATTTGCAGAGAATTTGAGCATGATGAAAATAACTAATGTTAATCTCCACTCATATACTTATTCTTTATTACTCAAGATTATTTCAGGATTTAAGTACAGTCACCTGAATATAGTATATCAGATAACATTATACAGTATAAAAGTATATTGAGATTCTTGAAAATTTCAAATTAGATTTTAGATTTATAGAACACTAGTGCTTTTTTGTCTATGGCCCTGGCCGGGTGGCTCAGTTGGCTGAGCATCATCCCATGCCCTGAGAGGGTGTCGGTTCCATTCCCGGTCAGGGCAGTTGCCTGGGTTGCTGCTTGATCCCCAGTGGGAGGCATGCAGGAGGCAGCCGATGGATGTTTCTCTCTCATTGATGTTTCTCTTTCTCCCTCTCCCTTCCTCTCTCTCTCTCTCAAACATATTTAAAAATAAAATAAAATTGTTTTGTATGTTTTTATCTATTTCATATATTATCTAACCTATACTCCTCATTAAATCTTACTAAACTTTTAAATTTGGCCTTCACTTACTATGAATCAGAATTGAGAACAAGATGGGTCAGTCTCTAAAACCACAGGAAAATCTATCCTCTGAACACTGAAAGGACTTAGTTACGAGGAAGTCTCTTTTGACACAGTGGCACTATGAGGTGACAGTGTACTCATCGTATTCCCCAACGCTTAGGACTGTAAATAGTGGGGAAACAGCCAACTGTGATTGTCTTTGATAATGTTAGTGACGGATTAGCAGTTTAACATGCATGGGATGTACATTACGGCACATTTTTGGTTTTTCTTCCAGGTAAGGGAGCGACTGAGGGTTTCTTTAGAAAGAGTCTCTGCACTGGAAGAAGAACTAGCTGCTGCTAATCAGGAGGTAACATACCAAACTTTCTCCTCTTCTGAGGTGCAATATTGCTAACATTATATCCCTTGTGTTTTATGTCACATTTATTAAAACTGTCACACAGAATAAATTGCATTCTGTATCTGCCACTGAACAAGGCCTGTTGAAACTGGTTGCCAGTCATGTTTTCTCATTTCCGGTGATTCAGATCTGTCACTGAGAGATGAAAGGAGACTTAGCAAGAGCTAGTGACATGTGAACTAGTGAGATGGGGATTGAGAAAGACTGCAGTCAGAATGCCGGTCCTTCTGAGAAGCAAAACTTGGCTCCAAAATTGAAAAACATGAAAATTTTCTGTTAAACTTAGATAATGTTGCAAATGAAGTTAATTCCTTGGAGATATAAATATTTCCCCTCAGGACCTTGTTATTCTTATCTTCTAAAAAACATTGTGCCCATGTTTAGTGGCATCATTGAATCCATTTCATTTTATCTAATCCATGACTAAGAAAGTATTTTGTAATCATTTCAGATTTAAAGAGCTGTTATTTCTTTTCCTTTTTTTAACTTTATAGATATTTATTTATTTATTTAAAATTTATCTTTATTGTTGAATGTATTACATAGCTTTTTTTTTTTTTTAAGATTTTACCTCTTTTGGTTATTAGTGCACAAATGAACTTGGGTCATTACACTATATAACAAATTTATAAGTACCTGTAACAAATTTAAGCTGTGTATACCACTAAAATAGCCCTATCTCTCTCTCTCTTTTCTTCCCTCTCTCTCATTTACACACACACACACACTCTCTCATATGCACTTTATTAATGAGGATATTTTTTCCAGAACTTTATTCTTATAATGTCAATATTGTTATTACTAGTAGTAGACATAATAAAATAATTCAATAATTATTTAATTGTTTAATAAATCAGTAAAAAAGTGGGAGGTTAATGTAATTAATTATGTATTATCAAGGGATTTGTAAGAAAATAATATTCACATTTAACTACACACACAAACAAATTCACACATTTCCAAATCAGGCTAAAAATCTTATCCAATACAAACTCCCTGCTTTTTAAAATAAGCTGAGGCAATTGAGCAAGTTTACATATGCTTTTGTTTGTTCCAGGTTTAACAATTTAAATATCAGAAGTAATGGACTTTTAATTGCAGGAAGAATGAGTTCCATGTGAATTAAAGTCTAGCAGTGTTAAAAAGCATAAATGGTGGAACAACAGTTTAAAATATATAGAGAAAAAGCTTTTTAGCAACCAGATAGCTTAGCAAACTGGATGGAGAAAAGAACTCCTAAGATAATGGGTAATGACAAGAACTCAGTCCTTTCAGGAGAGAGAATATGTAAATTATCTGCAACGTGAGTGTGCTAATTCCTAGAGTGTGCAGGAAGAAAATGTTAAGTGTATCTATTTTGTCATTGTTAATTTTGATTTTCGTTTATGTTTATCTTGGGTGAATCAAAATATTTTATTAATAAGGGAAACAAACAAAAGGTTTGGTGACTACTAATTTGAAAGTCTTGCTTAATATGGCAGTGGTAAAGTTTCTATTTGTTATAAACAAAGGTGTAGTGGGACCTCTTGGCATTTATGCCGAAATAAAAATGTTCTATACATTCAAGTGAGGCTCTGAAACTTTGCTCTAGAAATGGCAACTGAAGAGTCCAGTTACACAGAGCAACAGCAATTGAGAACAAAAGTGGAGAAAAGAGTTTGTTGTCTTTAACACAGTTTTAGCCCTCAAATATTGTTGTTGTCTCTTGTAGGCTGTATGGTACATTTGATTGCTTATAGTACATAGATTAATTAATTTTAAATCACTAAAACAACTCTCAAAATACTTTAGCCTTTCTGAATGCTTTTGTTTTAAATTATTTATATAAATAAGAGGAAAGTAATTGTGTACTCATTATAAACGTCAATATATTTTGTTGTTGTTGATTGTAATTAATTTCCATGAGGCTTACCCTGAGTTAAGGAATGCAAAGATCCAGCAAAAAAGATAAAAAATAAAGGTATCTTAGTTCTCAAACAATAAATAGTTTATAAATAAACTATTTTTAAAGAAGTGATTGTTAAAGAAGAACATAAGAACAAGTCAACTTTTCTTTACAATGCTATTTATACTTCACAATGAAATACTAAAAAAAAATCAGAAAACACAGCTTGACTTGTTTCTCTATAGTAACAGCAACTAGTACAAGAAATTTTTATAAGTAAGTCATCGTTTATTGATGATAACAATACATTTAGAAAACTGACAAAAATCAGTTTAGAAAAATTCATGCTAATGGCAGCTTTAGAAAGGGGAACTAGATAGTTAAGATATTAGAGGAAGTAATTGAAGAAGGTACTTTAGAAAATAAAGAGAAAACTTTTATTTAAAAAAAGGAAAACTTACTTAAGAGCACGTTCTTAAGAGTCAAATAAAAATATGTAAGATAGAAGAAAAACAATCAGTTATTAGAACAAAATTTCTGCAAATGACTAAATGAGCTGGTGGTTGGGGAACATTTCATTTGATGCTTTAGATTTTAAAATAAAATTATGATGTAGTTAGAAGTGTCCCTTATAATTCCTTTTTTTTAAACCTAGCATGAATCTGTTCACATTCTACCTTTTTAAAAAAAATTTACTGTTGAAAGTATCACATATACCCCTTCCCCCCCCCCCCCTTAACCTTTTCTAGCCCTCCCTGCCCTGCAACAGGTCTTCACCACCCTATCGTCTATGTCCATGGGTTATGCATACAAGTTCTTTGGTTGATCAGTTCTCCCCCACCCACCTCCCCCACCTTTCCTCTGAGATTCCACATTCTGTTCCATGCTTTTATGTCTCTGGATCTATTTCGTTCATCAGTTTATTTTGCTCATTAGATTCCACATATGAGTGACATAACAAGTCCCTTATAATTCAAATCTATTTGTTTCCTGAGTTCATATAACAAGCTTGGAGAGCGAGGATACCACATTACTAAAATCTGTTTAATTCCTGGATTTCTGGTAGTGATAATAGGATTTCAGATAACAAGGAATTTATCCAAACAATTTTCTGAATTATTTCACTTTCTGGATTCAGAAGGAGCAATCAGAGCACAGGGGTTCAGACTGCAAGTGATACCTTGATACATACATATATGTATATAACTGTATATGCTTATGTAGAGTCTAAAAGATGATAGAGTTTATTCTATCATCATTACATTACATTAATAGTTTATTCTATGATCTATGTATTGTTATTCCATTTCCCTCTGTCTCTATGTCTCTTATTGTTTTTCCCTTAAACCATTCTCACAGATGGCTTTGAAGTTATCTCCCCTTAGTATCTTTTCTTTATATAATCTTTCCCATGGAGGCCTCATCCATTTGTCATCCATCCGAGGCTTCAGCCATGACTCCTGTGGAAAAGAAACCAAATCTATAGCTCAAAGTCCCTGCTCTTTTCTGAGCTTCACAGACGATTTTAGACACTGGCTTAGCATTTCTACACAGTTTTGCTAATGGTTCTATAGATTGTTCTTGGCCACAGGTGTCCATCATGGAACCCAGGGAGAGATTAGCATCCAGTTCAGGATGTGCTAATCAAGATATGCACCTTCAGGGCTGTCATCACCTACAGAGAATTATTTTCTAATATATACAAAGGCACCACATGCACTGTTGAGCCTGAATCTCCACCTAGTTTCCCATGTCCCTTAGATTCTCTATGGCGCTTGAATGCAATGAAATAAGTAGCATTATTAAAAAGAATATGAGACAACTATATATGTTCTGTTCTAGAAAGAGCTCCAAAACATTCTATTTTACAAAAAGGAAGAAGTTGCATATAATGATCCTAATTTTGTATAAATACAAATAATAATAATAATAATAATAATAATGTATTGTGAGCATAGAAAAAAAATAGATATACATACCAAATTGTTATTGTTAGTTGTTTCTTGTGTTTGCAAGTGTATGTACTATATATTTCTGTAGCATTTGAATTTTAATAACTTTTTATTATATTATAAACAAATAAAACAATAAGCATATTTTAGAGTAAGATGTAATTTTCCATACTTGATCATTCTATTGATCACTTAATAATAATAGCTAATATTTACTGAGTACTTTAAACCTCTAAGCACTATGCTAAATACATTTATATCAGCAGAATAATACTGGAGTTACATACTACTATACTACAGATGAGCTCAGAGAGTTGTTTCTCCTAATGTGACACTTCTCTCTGATTTAAAAATGTGCTTGTCTTTGCATTTGTCATAACACTCTCTATTGAGGAAGTTCCCATCCATATATTTAACTGTTTCATAATCTACCCTCCCCAATCTCTTTACTCTCATCGTTTTCCACATACATTAAAACCACCATAATTCAAGTCTTCATTATTTCACACCTGGGCTTTTATAATCGACAAGAGGCCTGATGCACGGCATTCGTGCACTTGGGGAGGGAGGGACATACCTCAGCCTGGCCTGTGCCCTCTCCCAGGCCAGGACCCCTTGGGGGATATCTGTGTGCCGGTTTAGGTAGTCAGACATCCCTCTCACAGTCCGGGACCCCTGACTCCTTACTGCTCGCTGATTCTTAGCGCTGCCTTGGAGGCAGGAAAGGCTCCTGCCACTGCCACTGTGCTTGCCAGCTGTGAGCCGGCTCCCTGTGGGAGCGCACTGACCACGAGGGGGCAGCTCCTGCGTTGAGCATCTGCCCCCTGGTGGTCAGTGCACGTCATAACGACCGGTCATTCCACCATTTGGTCAATTTGCATATTAGCCTTTTATTATATAGGATTTCTGTCTGCTCATCCCCTATCCCTTCCTGCTATATAATTCTTCACAGTTAAACCTATTAAGCAAAATCCAATCATAATGATTATTTTTCATAACATATTCCAATATATAATATATACTTACATATAATGTGTGCCAGATGAATATATTAATAACATAATTATATAGTGTACTATATTAATATATAATGACATGTATTACATAGACCTTTAATATAACATCAAGAACCTCTTCAATGGCCCTAACCTTTAAATCCAGCTCTAACTTCTACTAACCCTACTGCTTCTACTAAGGTCTTGTTCAATCACTGTATTCATTGTTTCTGAAAGCAGCCCACAATTTTGCTTCCTCTAAATCTTATGCTAATGTCTCTCTTGGAATGCCTCCACAACTCTAATTCACCCACTGAAATTATAGTTCCCCATTGAAACTCAAGTTCAGACATCATCACAATTTTGATGAAATATTTTATGGTTTCTTGCCAACAGCCTTTGCTCCTTAAATTGCTAAAGCTTATTGCTTCAGCACTTATTATGACTGCTCACCAAGCATTAAGGTTAATTATATGCCTGCATAAGCCAGGTTGTTAGTTCCCCGAGAAAATGGACTGCATCTTGCTCATTTTTATTTGTTTCATTCAGTACAATGATATGACCCTTGTGATCAATATATATTTGTCAAATTTCATTGTATAGAGTTTGTGGTAACCAGTGTTTTCACCTTGTTCCTTAGCTATTTCCTTAATAGAGAGTTTGAATAACTTTAAGCATGCTCAATAAACACCAATGCATTAATCACATACATCAAATTAGTAAGATGTTTCTTCAAAATATAATTATTGAGCAACTACCATATGCAGAAAATCATGTGAGTCTCTGAAAGACAGAAATAGGAAAAAATAAAACAAGTAAAAAATTATGCAAATTTGCATGTAATTTGCTCTCAAGTGATGGAGATGCACATATAAACATATTGGTAAAAATGTGTAATTTAGTGCAAAACTAGAAGTCCAGAAGACTAGAAGGAGAAGGGTATTTATTCTGATTAGAGAAGTCTCACCTATGAGGAAAGACTAAGATTTAGCTTCAAAAGTGATAGAGAACATTTCACATTTCAGGCTGAGCAGCCAGTATGATTGAGAGAACCTGAAATTGGTTGCTTCTATAATTATGTATAATGTGTTAGTAAGAATCAAGTTGTGAAAATATGTAGATGTGGAGGGTGGAGAGACTGATAGGACTCAGATTTTAGAGAGCATGAATGACATGCTCAAAATTTGGAATTCATATTTTATAAAATGAGAAAGCACTGAAGATATAGTTTTGATTTGATTTGTTTTTGTTTTGTAAAAGGAATATCATTAAAATGATGTATTGTGTGTGTGTGTGTGTGTGTGTGTGTGTGTGTGTGTGTGTGTTTAAGTGTTAGGTTAGAACTGCAGAGTTGACATAATCTATACTAATAAAAGGGTAATATGCAAATTGGTCACAATGCCCTCACAGTAACAACTGAACAGCAGGCTACATGGGGTGACAAGGCCGGCAGGGGGGTTAGCGAGAGACAACCAAATGACTCACCAGCAGGCTGCATGGGGCGACCAGGCCGGCTGGGGGGTTAGCGAGGGACTACCAAATGACTGAATAGCAGGCTGCGTGGGGCGACCAGGCTGGCAGGGGGGTAGTTGGGGGCGACCAGGCCAGCGGGGTGGGGGCAGTTAGGGTGATCAGGCTGGCAGGCAGAGGTGGTTAGGGGTGATCAGGCTGGCAGGGGGGGCAGCTAGGGGCAATCAGGCAGGCAGGCAGGTGAGCAGTTAGGAACTAGTGGTCCCGGATTGTGAGAGGGATGTCCAACTGCCAGTTTTGGCCCAATCCCTGGGATCAGGCTGAAACCAGCAGTCAGACATCCCCCAAGGGGACCCGGATTGGAGAGGGTGCAGGCTGGGCTGAGGGGACCCCCTCCTCCCATGCACAAATTTCATGCACTGGGCCTCTAGTCTGATATAACTTGTTGATGTAATGATCTGATATGTGATTTTGATCATAACATTTCAATTCAGCAAACATTTGATGGGCATAATCTGTTAATCAGGCAGTATGTTCACTACTTGGGATCAAAATATATAATAATAAAACTTAAATATTAATAAAGCAATCATTCTTTTTAGTATGGGAGATAGACATGATAAAAAGTAATTATAATGGTGTGTTATTTAATGAGCAGAGTTTCAGGTTGGGAAGGTGAGAAAAGTTATGAAGATGGATGGTGGTGATGGTTGCATAACAATCTGAATGTCCATAACACCACTGAACTGTACACTTAAAATGGTTAAAATATTAAATTTTATGCTATGTACACTTTACCACAAAAAATGTAATTATAATACAGTATGACTAATGTAAAAATTAAAGTAAGTATAAAGTAAAACCTGAATATGAAAGCAATAATAAGAGACAGCCTATTGGAAATGCTGATAGCCAAGAGAAAGAAAGATGGAAGACACCAAGGGAAGGGATTTTTAATGGGCAACACAACAGGGGATAAGCATGATTTCAGAACCAGTAACACGTGGCAGAACCGCTTCCTCTGAGAAATGGGGGAAGGGGATGGGAATGTGTAACGGAAACTCATTAAGTTTCCACAACACTTACTCAATCTGTTACAATTCCACCACAGTATTTCCTTGTCTAAATCTATGAAGTTGTGTTATTCATAATAATTTGAAAGAAAGGGATACAAATATGAAGTTAAAGTTGTCTCAGATGACTTTAGTCACTTGGAATAAATCCAGAGGTGAAATGTTGCCCTGAAACTTAACAGGGGTAAAAATCAGGATGCTTCTGAAACCCATAAGCAACTCAGCTATATTAAGACAGAAAGAAATTTAATGGCTAATATAATCCCAGAAAATCATGTGGAATGTGGGGGAGTTGTTGAGCAGTACTTATTAAAGGACTGGGATAACTGATAACAGTATTATTCTGAAGTTATTAAATTATTTCCGAATACTAAAATTGATGTTATTTGTTTTGATAGAACCTGTGCCAATTGCTCATTTTCTTTTTTTTTTTTGTTCTTTTAATTCTATTTATTTTTTTCTTTGAGTTAAAAGCAGACATATTTTTTGTTTATCACTGCCTTTATAATAACAACTAATCTTACAACTTTCTAACGTATACTAATATCCTAATTCAGCTGAGTTGTTTATTTTCATCATTAGTAAGTGATGAAACTATTTTCATTATTAGTAAATCCCATTAGTCAAAATCAAGTTTTTTGTTCGATTAGTATTTGAAGCAAATCACCATGGCTAAACTTACCAAGAAATACCATTTGTTTAATGACAACAGTATTTGCATAAGGTACTGATGTCCTTGCAGCCCTAGAAGACAATGTAAAATTCTCTGATGTGATGTTTTTAGCTTGCCTGCAAACGGTTAGGAGTTTCCAAAGGATCCACTTAGTGGAACCAATTTTCCCTGTTGGAATTGTATTATTTGGGGATAGAAAATTATATAGTTCTTAATTGTTTTTATTTCATGGAAGAGTTTAATGGTAGTTGAATGATGTCCGTTTTGCTTTATATTGCTTTCCGCACTGTCAAACTGGCAGTTATTCACAAATGCCTATGATTCCTTATTATATCTCTAGATTATCCTTTATAATAATATTGCATTGTAAAGATAGGTATAGAAACGAAATTACCCACATTATTATCATCAATAGAAAATGTCTTCTTTGCCATTGATAATTTTACTGTTCCAGTACAAAGATTCTTTTTCCAAATAAAAGGAAATCAAGATGTCTTATGATAACTATGTTAAAACCCAACAATGAAAAGAGAGCTAAAGAAATTACTGTTTTCCACTTCCACTATTTTTACAATTGCCAAGCAATTGTTTAAAATATAGGTTAAAAATGTCTCCTGTTGTATGTAAGAAATTTGAAGTCTGTTTGCAGTCTTTTCAGACTCCTCTGTTTTGAATAGATACCTTTTTTTATAAAAGCTTAGGATGTGTTCTTCTTCTGATAGCAAACCTGGTTGTTTTATTTTGCACATGGAGATTTGAACTGCTTTTTTCTATTCATATTAATAACAAGATCATGTTTGATATTAATGCTTTGATCATAAACCTCATAAATTGGCCCATTTATTTTACCCATGTGTTTACTAGAGTATTCTTATGAGACAGATGAATTATTTTAAAAAATTAAATGGAATACATTTTCATGAAATTCATCAAGAAACAAGTTTCAAAGTAAAAAAATAAAAGAGAATGCTTAAATTGAAGTCAAAAGAGTCTAGTTTGGGTCCTTTATCTATCACTTATTAATTATGTAACACCTAGTAATTTATTTAACCTTTATGTACCTCAGTTTTCTCATCTGTGAAATGGAATATTAACAAATTTTGGAATGGTCTATCTTTCAAATTTCATGACATTTGGATGAAATAATATACAAGAAAGTATGTTGTAAACTTTATGTACTAAAGTTGTATTGCTAGTATTATGCTCAAAGTTCAATATCAGCTAGTTAGTAGCCAAGTAGATAAAATTTCTTTTCAGTTGACAATTTGAACTTGGGGATAAACAAAATAATAGTATTTTATTTTATACCCAGGCCTAAATCTTCTTTTGTTGGGTAAATAAATACTGTACCGTATTTGTTTATAGGAAGATCCTGTACCACTACCTGAATTTTAGAAATAACTTGCAATTCACTTATTTATGCAATTGGTAATAATAAAAGCATCTACAATTTTGAGGAGGAGATTATTCTATGCATGGCACTATGCTAAGCATTATAAAACACTTTCCCCAAACTTGCATATGGGCACATACATTTTTCACTTAATCATCACAATTACCCTATGAGGAAAGTGTAATTACTACTAGCACTTTGCAAATGAGGAAACTGAGGCTTAGGGGAACTAAGTGAAATATTATGGATGTTATCCCTAGTTAGAAAGAATTGAAAGCCAGAATGTCTGGCTCTAAATTTGAATATTTAACAGTTGCCACTGGAATGCTTGGCCTTTCTCTTAATAAAAAATAAAATAAAATCTTTATATATGAAAACTGTGTTTCTAAATTCACAGTTTATCTTCTACCAGCTATTTAAATTCATCATGACATCTTTATATTGTTATATTTCCATGGATTATTTCAAGGTTCATAGCTTTATTATATTGACAGAGGGGAAAAAAACAGATGTTAACTAAGTTAATAAAAAGTCTTAAATCAAAAATTAACATACCTTTAAACTGCCAAATATTGGGTTGAAATTAAAATCTGTAGAAAAACACACACATTAAAACATCTAGTATGTGAAGTTATTTGGATGAATTGGATTGCTGAATTTTAAACCTTGCAGCTAAAAGTTTTTACTTGGTATAGATTTCAGTACCAGTGGCTCTGGCTAGTTTTCTGAAGTTCATGGCATAAGAGCATTGTATTGGTCATTGTTTTCAGTGTAGAAAATGTGAGACTTCAAGTTACATTAAACAAGATGAGAGGATTTCTGCAGCATGGCTTTATTTCCATTTCATTTTTAAAGGGGAAGAACAATGAATCTCAAATGTTGAGAAATTTGGAAGTTCCAAATAAGTGAACATTTGGGACACTAAAAGGAAATGATTGTCAAAAGGATGCATGGATTGCTTTAATCTGTTTGTTGTAGTCGCTGTTGTTTTATTATTTTTTTGTAAATAGTAATTTGATTGTTCATGATTTTAGTTTTTTAAAACTTTGTAGCAGAAAACATCACAAATTTCAACACCTGGTACGTACCATGTGAAATTTATTTGTCTTAGCCTTTTGGGGAAGGGGTTGCTTCAACAAACTAGTATAGTCTGGTTGGCTTAAACAACAAACACTTATTTCTCACAGTTCCGGAAGCTGGAAAGTCGAACATCAAGGTGCTGGCAAAGTCAGTGTCTGGCGAGAGCCTGCTTGCTGGTTTTCAGATGGTGCATTCTCTTTGTGTCTTCTCATAGCAGAATGGGCGAGAGAGACCTCTAGGGTCTCCTTTGTAAGGACACTAAATCCACTTCATGCGGGCTCCACCCTCATTAGCTAATCACACTCCAAAGGCCCCATCTCCTACCACCATCACCTTGAGTGTTAGGATCCAACATACGAATACTGGGGGGACAGGAACATTCGATCCATAAGCCCATTGCCATGCTGAGCCCACCTGCCAAGTCTGAGGGCACAATCCTTCACAAGACTGGCTGCACTTCTGACACCAGCTGCACACAAGGGGTTCCCAAATGTACTCTCAGGTTCAGTAGTTCACTAGGAAGACTAACGGAACTCACTGAAAACTAATATACTCACAGTCATGGCTTATTTTTTTTTTTATTGTTTAATTTTATTTTTTATATAATTCTTTATTGTTGAAAGTATTACTTATGTCCCCCTTTTTCCCCCATTGACCCCCCTCCAGCCCACCCTGGCCCCCCACCCCTGGCCCTTAGTGCCCCATTATCTGTGTCCATGGGCTCTGGTCATGGTTTATTATAGGGAAATGTTATAGACCAAAATTAGCCAAAGAAAGAAGCACATAGGGCAGAGTCTGGGAGGGTTTCAAATGTCCATTTCCTTAGGATGCATTTCTCTCCTAGAACTGGTATGTGATAATAACACAGAGCACTGCCAACCCAGGAGGCTCACCAAATCTCTGACTGTCCCGAGTTTTTACTGAGGTTTCATTGTAGCAGAATCATTAATTGTTTGTCCCTGTCATTGATCTTAGCCTCCAGTTCAAGATACGAAGGCTCCTAAATCATATGGTAGGTCATCCTGGCATAACCTACACCTAAGGTAAGACTATTAAGTGTGACCAGCCCTATCCTAAGATCCAGACCCCACCCTAAACAAAGCTATTTCTAGCAGGTGTAACATTGATTACTTCCCAAAAGCTGAGGACAGAGACCTGGCCTCTCTTTGGGCAGAGCCAAATTCTTTATCACACAGCTATTAATCTTCATAACTTTATATCTTAGTTGAGTATTTTTATGAACACTTACCATTGAAAATATCTTCTTATTTAATAATATGTTGATAGAAACAACGTGTTATTTTCCACCAAAAATGCACTATGATTGTGAAATAAGGAAGAAAACCCTGCAAATAAAATCATAATATGTGTTAAGAAAATTTTTTAAAATCTGTTTTGTTTTGTTTTTTAAAGGAAAGGAGGAAGAGAAAAGAGTAGAGAAAAAGTATATAGTTTTTAAGAAAAACATGCAATATAGTTAGATTATATTGTGTTAGCAATATTTCTGGGAGATCTTATGCTTTGGAGATGCTGGGCCAAATCAAGCACTACTGAAATGCTGCCTTTTTGCATTCTGCCAGGCAGCTTCAATCACTTACCTCTCCTCGCCTTCAGGTCTACAGATGCCCACATCATTAGATAATAACTGTTACTAACAGAGAGAGTTTATAAAGCAGGAAGTACTATCACCATTTTAAACATGCAGAAAACATGGCTCTAAAGCTTGAAGCAACTCACCCAAAATGCACAGCTAGTAAATGACTGAGCCACTGCCCTTGTCTGTGTACTATTCATTTCTTTGAATTTCTCCTTTTTAAATATCTTCACAAGGTTTGGGTTATTATCCACTGATTCCCATAAATACAGGCATTATCTTTCCAAGGGATTGGATGAATTTGTATCCTCACTGATGTTTCTGTTGTATCCAGAACAGAAGGCCTGGGGGAGGAAAATAAGCTATTATTTCAATACTAGAGTTCCAGTGCACAAAATTCATGCATGGGGGGGGGGCGGTGGGGAGGGGTGTCCCTCAGCCCAGCCTGCACCCTCTCCAATCTGGAACCCCTTGGGGATGTCAAACTGCCAGTTTAGGCCCGATCCCACAGTCAGACATCCCTCTCACAATCTGGGACTGCTGGCTCCTAACCACTTGCCTGCCTGCCTGCCTGCCTGATTGCCCTTAACCACTCTGCATGCCAGCCTGATCACCCCTAACCGCTCCCCTGCTGGCATAATTAACACCTAACTGCTCCCCTGCCGGCATGATCATCCCCAACTACCCTCCCCTGCTGGCCCGATCACCTGCAACTGCCCTCCCCTGCTGGTCTGATCGCCCCCAACTGCCTTCCCCTGCAGGGCTGAGGGGACTGGGAGACTGAGGCTGTATGAGATGGGGCTGAGGGGACTGGGGGACTGAGGCTGGATGAGGCGGGACTGAGGAGACTGGGCGCCACCATATTGTGGCTATGGGTGCTGCCATCTTGTGATGGCAGTCAATTAGCATATTCCCTCTTTATTGGCTGTGGGTGCTGCCATTTGTGAGGGCATGATGGTCAATTAGCATATTCCCCTTTTTTATTAGATAATACTAGAGGCCCAGTGCACAGGTTTGTGCACCGGTGGGGTCCCTCGGCCTGGCCTGCACCCTCTCGCAATCCGGGACCCCTGGGGGAATGTCAGACTGCCAGTTTCAGCCTGATCCCCACAGGCCAGGCTGAGGGACTCCACCGGTGCATGGCCTCTAGAATGCATATAAGGTCTTTGGTTAATCTCTTCCCGCCCTCCCCCCCTTCCCTCTGAGATTCATCAGTCTGTTCCATTTTTCCATGCCTGTGCATTGAACATCTTCCCCCTGGTGGTCAATGAGCATCATAGCACCAGTCGAATGGTTGAACAGTCACTTAGGTTTTTATATATATATAAACTAGAGGCCTGGTGCACGACATTCATGCACTGGGGGTGGGGGAGTCCCTCAGCCCGGCCTGCTCCCTCTATCAGTCCGGGAGACCTTGGGAGATGTCCACATCCTTCTCGTAGTCCAGGACCCCTCCCTCCTTACCACCCGCCTGCTCACTGCTCCTTACTGCTCGGCTCGCTGCTCCTTAGTGCTAATGGGGAGGCGAGAGAGGCTCCCGCCACCACCGCTGCGCTCATCAGCCGTGAACCCAGCTTCTGGCTGAGCAGCACTCCCCCTGTGGGAGCACACTGACCACAGGGGGCAGCTCCTGCGTTGAGTGTCTGTCCCCTGGTGGTCAGCGCACATTATAGCAACTGGTCGCCCCGCTGTTCGGTCAATTTGCATATTAGGCTTTTATTATATAGGACTAGAGGCCCAGTGCATGGATTCGTGCACTGGTGGGGTCTCTCGGCCTGGCCTGTGGGGATCAGTGAACCTCCACGCTGCTGCAGCCCGGCCTTACCCGCCAGCTCATTGGGCTCCAGCCTGCTGTCCATGTCAATCCCACACAGCACAAAGTAATACGTGAAGTAGTAGGTACCCGGCAGGGAGCCCAAGCTCAGGTTTGGCGCCGCGCCACTAACGCTCATCCCGGCCCCACTGCACCTGCCCCTGCCGCTCAGGTGCACGGGGGGAGTGTCTGTGGGAGAGGTTCACGTCACTGTAGCTGTGTCCGCCAGTCGTCAGCCTGGCATCTGGTGCCCATCAGTCAGCTGAGCAGTGCTCCCACTGTGGGAGCACACTGACCACCAGGGGGCAGCTCCTGCATTGAGCACCTGCCCCCTGGTGGTCAGTGTACATCATAGCTACTGGCCGGTCATGTGGTTGCTTAGGCTTTCATATATATATATATATATAGATTAGATAGAAGAAGAGCAATCTGCTGAATCTCTGATGTGCTTTAAAAAATTCTTTCTGATACATAGAAACCTATCACCAAAGAAGAGACGTAGAGGTATATGCCATATACCAGCATCACCTGAAAAATTCAAATGTATCCAAGCTATCTGAACTCAACAAAATAAAAGAAAAAACTTATATAATTGATTCTCATTTGAGCCTCTAGTTGAGAACTAGAGGGGAAACATGGTAGAGAAAAACCATGGGCTTTGAAGCAGACAGACATAGGTTTGACTCTGTAACCTGCCATTTGCAATCTATGTGACTTTAGATAAGTCATTTTTCATTTCAAACCTGTAAATATCTACCAGTAAAAATTGGATGAGATCAATACCTACCTGAAAGTCTATTGTAACAATGAAATAAGATAATGCAAAATTTTAAAAAAGTCTAGCACAATGACTATATCACTCAGTAAATGATAAATAGCATGGTAATAATCAAAATTATGTTGATGCCTCTTCTCTAATGAAAATAAGTTGGGAGACACATAGAACTTTCCCATGAAAGGGTGATTAAAATATCATGCAAGTGTTCAGGAGCTTTCTGCCCAACATTATTTAGAACTCCTGGAATATGCTTTGGAATGTAGGACTAAGTTCGCCAGAAATGAAACTAACATGCTCAAAACACTTTTCCAGGTATTCAACCTAATGTTCAGGGGGTGACACCTTTAGGCTCAATGTAGAAGCATCTATGAGGTCAAGACTAAGTACTGGATTTGCTGCAGGAGGACACTAATGATCTAAATGTTTGTACCAATTTACACGCTGATCCCCTTTCCTGGCCTTAGTCATTCAGATCGTAACCCAGTTCTCCAGGGGACTCTGATATATGTCTCATGCATGACTTGGCCAACATCCAACCCTACATCACCTTGCCTTACTTGGTATTTGCGGTAGAATATTAAACTCCATCTGACCATCGGATCACCTCATAGTAACACCCCCAGTCCAAAATGGTGCTCAGACCAGGTGTGCAATTATCTTTGCACACTTTCTACCATGATGGTAGAAAACCTATGGTTATTGAATTTACTGCTGAGGACCATGACCCCTTGAAATGTAAGAAAGAACATTCCATTTATATCCTAATTATTCATATCACTGGTAGAGTGCATCATCTTAGACATACTTTCTGGAACAACTAATTTAACTGTTCACAAACTCAGTATGGTGTTTCCAAACTATGTAGGTGGTTCTACATCATAAGATCCATTTGTGTAACTTTCTTTTATCCTTTCTTACTGATAGAGTTTATCAGAATTTTTATTGGCTTCACACACACACACACACACACACACACACACACATCCACACACACACACACACACACACACACACGACTTGTATCTTTCGGTTGAAGTACTTGCCACAACTGTTTGGGTAGAAGTGCCTACCCACTTCTAGCCAGCAGGATATGGAAGCAGATCAAGAAACATATAGGGATAACATAACTTTCAGAGGCACGATAAGGAAGTAGTACCAATGATTTTTGCTTACTTTCATTTAACAAAACTTGTTTCACAATCACTCTAAGCTGTAAAAGAGACCAGCAAGTACAACCTGTATTTACATGGCCATATGAAGGGTTTCTATTGCTAAAGAGTAAGAGAATGAATATTGAAGTTCAACAATAACATCTAGAACACAGAATATAAAGAATGCTTGGTCACAATGTACATATATATCAAAACATCACTTTAATACTTTAAAGACTTACAATTTTATTTTAAAATTATAGCTCAAAGAAAGTGAAAAAATTAACTCCAAAAAAAGAGTGCTTGGAATTTATTAGTACATTTAATAAAGTTTTGTAAAATATAGACACAAATATCAATTGCATTCCCATACCAGCATAAATAAGTAGAAATAAAAGTTAAAAAGAAAACCTGAAGACAATGAAAAAAATTTATAAAAATGCATATAAAGGTAATATTTCAATATCATACTTATATTTAGCAGAAACAATAATCATTCAGTAAACATTTAGTAAAACATTAATCACCAGAACTTACAAGTTACCTAAAGCATAAGAGCCCCTCTTCTAAGTGTTTTATACATTTTATTTAATTTTATCTTCACATTAGTAACCTTTGAGGTTGGTGTTACAAATGTCAGCATTGGTAGAGGGAGAGAGAGGGTGGGGAAGGAACCTGAGGCACATAGACGGAAAATAACCTAAGTCCACACTGCCAAAAAGTAGTGGAACCAGAATTCTACTTCCTAGTTCATGCTGTTAATCAGTGCTCTGTATTATCTACTGGACAGTACTGAGCACTGTTTGGAGCCTTGAGGACATATAGGTAACCAAGTCAGAAACAACCAAAGACCTTGTATGCATATATGCATAACCCATGGACACAGACAATAGGATGGTGAGGGCCTGGGGCAGGGGACCAGAGCAGGCTAGAAGAGGTCAATGAGGGGAAAGGGGGACATATGTAATACTTTCAACAATAAAGATTAAAAAAAGAAAAAGAACCCCAACCCTCAAAGAACTAATATTAGAAATATAAATTTAAAAATAATTTTAGTGATAAAGACTGAAAAAATTTATAAAACTATGGGTAGAGTATTGAAAATGTTATCCACACTTATTTTTAAAACTAGAGACCCAGTGCATGAATTTGTGCAAGGGTGGGGTCCCTCAGCCTGGCCAGGGATCAGGGCCGATCGGGGCCGGCCCCACCAGGGGGAGGGGCCAATCGGGGCCAGGCCTGCTGGGGAAGGAGCCGCAGGAGGTTGGCTCTGTGAGGACACTGACCACCAGGGGCAGCTCCTGCATTGAGCATCTGCTCTCTGGTGGTCAGTGCGTCATAGCGACTGGTCAACCAATCATTCTGGTCATTCTAGTCATTCAGTCATAACGGTCACTTAGGCTTTTATATATATTGATATTTTCATGTTCTCTTAGTTCTTATTTTTATAATATGATTAACTAATTCATCATGTCATCCAAAATATTCCTTTTTCAGACACAAGTATACCAAATCATATATGAAAACTATATTCACTCAGTTCAGTATTGCAGTTCCATAGATAAGTTATCCAATGTTTCTACCGATTTAAATGAAATCAGAAATAATGTGTTCAAGTGAATAAGAGGGCATAAATCTAAAAATCAGGAGTAAGAGTTTAGTTTTGACTTTCACTGGGTTCATTTGAACAGGTTTTTTTTAAGGATGCACATAAACTACTACATGAGGGATCTGAAAACTCTTCTCTGAAGGGCTAATAAATATTTTAGGCTCAGTGGTCATATGGTCTCTATCAAGACTCCTCTACCATTGTAGAGCGAAAGCAATCATAGACAATTATGTGAAAAGTGAGCCTGGCCACGTTCCAATAAAAATGAATTTGTGGACACTGGAAATGAAACTTCTTATAATTTTTATGTGTCACAGAGTATTCTCCTTCTTTTGATGATTTTCAACCGTTCAAAAACGCACAACCATTTTTAGCTTGCAGGCCTGACAAAAATAGGAGCCTGAAGGGGATCACCCCTGCACTGGATGATCACACAGGTCATGCCCTAGAGGCCCAATCTGTCACAGGCCGTCAGCAGCCTTTCACTGGGCTGCTGCCTCTGCCTCCAGTAAAGCGACACGAGAAAAACTGCGCTTGAAGAATTCATGTGTTAGTCCTTAGAATAAAGGGTGTATAAGGGTCACCTGGAAGCATATTCAAATTTAGATTCATTAAATGGATTCCATACTTTTAACAAGTATCATAGGTGATTTTGATGAAAGTGACTTTGAACAGCTACTAAGAACCTTGACCTAAATAAGACATAAACATAGAGCATATAACCCATAAACAGGAGATTACAAAGCAGTGAGATAAGGATCACAATAGAAATAAGAAGGAGCAAAAGAATACATCATTTTCTATAAACAGTAAGGAGTGGTTAGGAGATAGTGTGGACAAGTGGGTGAAAGTTTCAAGTATAAAACCTTCATTCTATATAGAATACTTAATTGGGTGCTGTGAAGATATTCTGCCCTGGCTGAGAGAAGAAGGCTGAGGGCAAGAAAGGAAAGGAGCAGACACACAGCGGACCAGAGCTGTGATCTCCAGCCAGGGAATTTTATTTCTCTCAAGTGGTTCTCCCATTTGCTAGCTCTGTGACTATAGGCAATTTCCTGACATCCTCTCTGCCTCAATTAGCTCCATTCTAATAATAGAACTTATCTTGTGAGGTTGTTGTGAGATTTAAATGAGTTTTTACATGCCAAATACTTAAAACTGTGCTTAGCAGAGAGTAAATATTACTGTTATTGATGTTGATGCTGATGTTTTTAGCCATGATACTGTCCAACTCATTTTAAAGATGACTGAACTGGCATGTAAGAGGTGGAATGCGTGTCCTACATTGGGACTGATAACGTGGAAATTTGTTGGGGACAGGAAGAGATTTATCATTCATTCATTTTCTGTAAGCTTCATTTTCTTTACCCATAAAAATAAAGATCACATAAGTTCTGTTCCCTTTACAAGTTGACATTTTTTAAATATGTTCACATTTAAAAATCACATAAAAATAAAATTGAAATGCACCCAAAAGAATACAACATATGATTAATTCCATTAAAGCTCAAGCAAATGGATTACTTTTAAAGGAATTGTTCAGAATAATGGGTTTACTGTGCTTCTTTTGTTATTTCTAAGGAACGCACTAAATGGGTAAATTCTTTTTCTTGCCCTGGCTTGCTGTTTTATATGCAAGAATGACTAATGGATATATTTTCCGCCTTCTGTATTTTCTCAAGTACAATTCAAGCCCTTTGAAATCCTTCTCCCCCGCCTTAAGACTCTTTCCCTTAGCATGCAGAGCGAAAGAGAATTGTTCTAAGACACAGCCTATAATTTTGTCACTTCAGCTCTGATTGGGGGAAAAAAAAAAACCACAAAAAAAACTAAAGTGCGTACTTATAGTGTTAGCCATGCCTGGCTGAGGAGGTTAAATCTCATGGTGCAGAAAGGGGAATATATTCCATCTTCAAAGAGATTAATTTTATTTATTATTTTATATGCTTGGCCATCTCTTTTTATAAGTGATATTGAGATATAACTGATATACAACATTGCACCTATGTAATATGCACTTTTTTTTTTAGTTTGGACATGTGCATACACTCATTATAACATCACCACAATCAAAGTACTAAACATATCCTTCACCTCCAAAAATGTTGTGTTCTTTTGTTGATTTGTTCTTATTATTTTTTGTTAACTGTAGACACTACCAGTATGTTGTATAGGAGATCCTTCAAACTCATTCATCTTACATAACTAAAACGATATAAATTGAGGAAAAACTCTTGATTTCCCCATCACCTCAACCCCCCGAATGCAACAAATTTCTTGTCTGATCTCAGAGGCTAAGCAGGGTAGGGCGTGGTTAATACTCAGATAAGAGAGATTAAATTAAATGATACTTTTTTAAAAAGTACAATATTTATTGATAGAAATGTAGCATGTTTGAATTTTGAAAGCAGAACTTTCATTCTAAAACATCCAAAAATTCCTGACAGTGGATAAATCTCACTTGAATAAGCAGATGACAGAGACATGATTAGTATTACATAGGTTTACCTTTATTAATTTCATAATCAGCATTTTCTCAAAGCATTTTAATACTTCCTAGTACATATAAAGCAATGAAAGTAGAAACTTTTATTCCTGTCTTAAGATATTTCATAAAAAATAAACATTTATTGAAACTTTGAAGAAAGGGACTCATTCACAGAGCTACTCTGAACTGATTATTTTTGGACCCACTGGACTATTAAGTTTGCTGTGACTCTCTTCTTGGAATAACTTGGACTCCTTATTCTTACTGTTTTTTGTTGTTGTTTTGTTTGTTTGTTTGTTTGTTTTTTGAGGGGGCGAGATAATTACTGCAGTCAGTTGTTCTGCCCTTAGGTGAAGGTCAAGTCAAATTAGAGGGTTAGAGGCCTGAGGAGTGATAGTGGGGAACATCATGAAGGAAGCCTCTATTCTATGCCAAGATGCCATTTATAATAATCTATACCTTTAATAAGTCCTATTTTTTCCAACTGTGAGACATGTTGCAAGATAAACAGAAGCATCATAAAAATGTTAAGAGTTTATTTGGACAAAAATGGATTCATATCCAGCCGAGTCAAACCGGAAGTGGTCCTCACCACCACTCCAGGATAGGAGCCAGAAAAGGCTTTTACAGGTTTCCCGCCCTATCCCAGAGTAGAAGCTTTCCTAGCAAAGCTTTCCTAAGCCTTGATGGCATAAAGCAAAGAGTATCCCCTGCCAAAGTGCGCCTTATTTCTCAATTCTTATAGTTTCCCAATTAATATATAAGTACACAAATCCAAACTATTGTGGCTGGAGAGTTACTTAAGTGGAAATTGTAAATCCCTTCTGTTCTTGTAGTTGCTTTATTTTGTTTTTATATTGCAACCTCAGTGTAATCTAAGCATGGAATTCAGCTTAATTAAAATAAGTATGTGTGCAGAAGCAAATTATGTGTTGGTGTGGTGAGACTTCTGTGAGTCTCACTCTTGAAATTGTTAATTGAGCTTGGGGTAAAAATAGATGAAAATAATCTTTGTTAATTAAATGCAGGCACTGTCTGAAAGTCGTTGTTAAGTAGGTAAAGGCAAATATGAACTTGAAGACCTCAGAATGCAGATCCCTGGAGAATTAACATGAGGCCTAGACATGATTTATTTTTAAAAGTAGCTGGGAAGTTTTCAAGGTAAATTGAAATGCCTGTAACACATAGATTTATCGCTTAAAATTATAAGTAATGTAAACAGCATGATTTTAATTCCTAGGTATCAAGGGAGACATCTTCTAACTGTATCCAAATTATTTTGCCAAATCGGGGCAAGTAAATTCCCCTGCTGTCAACCCACAGAACAGTAGCAGGACTAGATAGATATTTGAATTGTATATCCTGTGAATTGTTTTATTATTTTTTAAATAGCATTATAGAGTAATGCTTATAAACATAAATTTTGAAGGTATCAGATCTGGTTTGGAGATCTGCCTATGTAGTTTCTTTTTCTTATGACCTCAAGTACATTGCTTATTTCCCCTATGCTAGTTTCTTCCCTTTTAAAATAAAAACAATATCCAGTTTATAAGGTTATTGGGAGGATTAAATGAGATATTATATGCAAACTGCTTTGCATGTATGTGGCATATCATAGATGTTCAAGAAATAGCAGCTATTATTATTGCTAGTAGTTCTTAATTACAAATTTATTTTCAAAGCTCCTCTCTCTTATTTTTTTTTTTCCTTAACTTCAGAAAATGTCCTGTACATTAATATTTTCAAAAATGAAGAAGGGGGGGAGGGAGTAAAAACTAAATTAATTTACGTTTATTTTCTTTTCCTACTTTAAGAATTATGTTAACAGAAATAAATTTCTAGACACCCTTGGAATTCTATTTTTCCATCTGTTGTAAATCTAATGTTTATAAACACAGCATGTAGTTCAATGCACCTGAAACACATTAACTAGATGCAATATACTTGTAAAGATTTTAAGACATGATGAAATTGCCTACTACTTTATATTTCCATCCTATCTCTTTCTGACTTTTATTAAGCTGGCATTGCCATGATCCTACAAGGCTATGTTCTTTTCTTTCTTAATTTCCCCAATCAATTCTTCTATGTTGAGGACTCTCTTTTAACCTTGAATCATGTGATATAAACTTTGGGAAATACTTTAAGTTTATATAGTCTTCTATGTGGATGACTAATTTTTTTCTCCATGCATAAATACTTGATTACTTTTCCATTCAATTTATCCAACTCCCTACAGTTCTTTTTCATTCACACGGTTTCCTGTCATTCAACACTTCATAACATTTCTAGAGTGCCTCCTATTTGTCAGTCATTACTCTAAGAACTGAGAATAAATAATCAGATATAGCTTCTGGTCTCAAGGCACTCAGTGCCAAGATGGGCAGTCAGAAAACTAACAGCCAACTGTGATAAAGAGTGATGTTTGGCTGACATGAGTCATTGGAGAATACTAAGGGATTACATAACTTAAATCCCTGGAAGGTAGGATGGTCTCAGAACCCATCCCAAAGTGAGTGTCATATAAGCTAAGAACTAAAAGATGACTAAACGGCAGTTAAAAGGAGGAAGGGTATGTAGAGAAAACCCTGTCTACCTGCTGTGTTTCTCCTTTACTCTCGCACTACTACAACATCCACAACACTTCTGATACCAGGTACGTGGGAGTTTGTCCACCACCAAGCAATTCACTGAGACAACTACTGGGTGTCCTACAATTGAACTCAATTCTCACACTATCCACTTGGAGATAGTGTCAGATCTCACAGGGCTCAGTCCCATAAGATTACTCCCATCACATTTTAGATGCCAATGGCAAGTACAAATTATCAGCTGTGCCTCTGACTAACTGGCTTTAAATCAGAGGTCCTTTCAACCTCCTTGGGTTTGATGAATATGTTAGAGCAGCTCACAGAACTCAGGAAAACAGCTTCAACTCATGTTTACACATTATTAAAGGATATGTTAAAGGATACAGATGAACAACCAGATGCAGAGATACATATGGCAATGTCTGGAAGCATCCTGAGTGCAAGAGCTTCTGTCCCTGTGAAATTGGGGTGCATCACCCTCCCAGTACATGGATTCATCACCAACCTGAAAGTTCCCCGACACCTGCAGTTTGGGGATTTTTATGGAGGCGTCATTACATAGGCATGATCAAACAACTCCATTTCCAGTCCCTCTCCACTCTCTGGAGGATGGGGGATGGGACTGAAAATGCAGAGCTTCCAATCATAGCTTAGGTCTTCTGGTGACCAGCCTCCATCCAGAAACACACCCAAAGTCACCTCAGTAGAACAAAAGATGCTCCTACTGCTCTTATCACGTAGGAATTTCCAAGGGTTTTGGGAACTTTATGCCAGATATTGGAGGCAGAGATATATATTTTTTCTACCATCTCACAATGGGTAATCAATATGAATAAAAACCCAGTCAAGATGGCATTTCCTATGTGTGTGAAAGCAATACCTTCAATAAGCCAGAACACAAAGTGTGGATAGGAAGATAAAGTTGAAGAGTTGAATGGAGGTCTTTGTTATTATGTAATGAAGTTTTAATGTACACCAAAGTTGACTAAGTACTTTACAGTACAAACACTAAAAGGTATTATTATCCCTCATTTTATAGCAGAGGAGCATGAACTTGAGTTTAAGTAATGTGTACAAGGTCATATACCCAGTTACACCTAAAGAGGCCAGGACTCAATCAAGGCCTTTCAAGATTATTTAAGGATAAATAAACTACGTGCACATTATTACTTGTCTCAAAGTCTGCTTTGAAGAAATCTCAAACTTGGTTAGAAAGCATAGAACAGGTAAACAGTTGTTTTAGAGATGCAAATTTCTATAATGTGTTTAGCACAATCTCAAACACATTTTAAGAGCTTAACAATTCATTGCTATTTTGTTATCTTACTGCTTTTGTGTGTGTGTGTGTTTGTTTTGTTTTGTTTTTTTGCTAGAATGCAATCTCATTGCTTGATCTGCCTTTTTCCCAGTGGTATCTGATACTTGGAACAGTGATTAATGAGTATTTGTTAAATAAATGGATTAATACATCTTAAACTCTTGAAATATTTCAAAATTCAGGAACATAAATTGTATTTTCTCCAAAATCACTTTTTAAAAAAAGGAATCACATGTTTCTGTATATTTCCTCAAACCTCAAGTTCTAAGGCATAAATTTTCACTGGTGTTTAGTTTCCTTTTGAAAAGGACATTTTACATCATTTGAAGAACTCACTGAAACATTTGCATGAATCTCAAACTCTGTTTTCAATAAGGATTTACATCTTCCCCACCCTCTGCCCGGAGGGCTCTTCTCTCTGATATCCACATTGCTGTCTTTGTCCGTGTCCTCAGGTCTATACCCAGAAAGCACCCAATTCCTAAGGAAACTGCACCTCACAGCACCTCTCCCTTGCTTTCATTTACAGTTTGCAATTATCACCATTTAAAAATGCATGCTACTTATTTTTTTTTTATAGTTTCTCTCCTCCAACAAGAATTAAAGTTTTGTTAAGGCAAGAATTTCTTCTTTCCCCTTAATTTGTTTTTCCCCAATGCCTGTGCTCAATGAAAATTTGTGAAGTGAATGAATCTCTCCAGGTTGGCAGGGAAAACAGTTGTTCAAAGACAAAGGGATAGGAGAGCATCTGTTGGAAGACATGGTAGAATCCCAGAGAGAGTTCGGTAGAAACAAGGAATGAGAGCTAGGGAATTTTCCAGACTTGAAAGACCACCAGAAGTCCATTGTATGGGGTCAGAGCTTCTCAAGCAGAATGCCAGAAAGATAGAAGCATGCAGAGGCCAGAGCTTTAGTTGAACTGCTTTAGTTTTTTTAGTCTCCTGTCCTAATCCCATCTTCCTCCAGATACTTTTTACACAGAAATAGTGAACCTGTAGTATTAGGAATACATAGAGCTCTTATATAAGAAAAAGTTTCTCCCATTGTGCCTGGTAAATTATTAGTAATTTTACAAAATCTCCTCTTAGCAATTCCATATGCTGTGTTGCCTTTGATGTTCACTGCTATATTTGCAGGACACTTTTGTTATTATTATTGTCCTCATCCAAGGATATTTTTTCCATTGATATTTTTAGAGAGAGTGGAGGGGAGGGAGAGAGAGAGAGAGAGAGAGAGAGAGAGAGAGAGAGAGAGAGAGAAACATCGATGTGAGAGATACACATTAATTGGTTGCCTCTGGAATTCACCCTGGGGATCGAGCCTGCAACCAGGGTACATGGCAAGGACACTTTTAGTTGCAACTGACAGAAAACTATCCAAACTAGTTTGAACATAAAGGGGAAAAATTTGGCTTTTAACCTTTTGCACTCAGATGTCGAGTGTGACTCGACACGGTTAGCATTAGAATAAAGGAATCGAGAAAAAAGCAAGTGAGTGCAAAGGGTTAATGCTGAAATGCCAGAGGCAGAGATAAATATAGTCAATACTATTGTAATAACAATGTATGGTGCCAGGTGGGTACTGGAAATATCAGGGGGAACACTTTATAAAGCATATGATTATCTAACCACTATACTATATGTATGCCTGAAACTAATACAAAATAATATTGAATGTAAACTGTAATTGAAAAATAAAATTTAAAAAGAAGTCAGGAGAAACCACAGATGATTTAAAAAATGGCAAAAGACGTAAAAAAAAAAAAAGAAAAGCTAGAATCAAGAACAGAAAAATTCATCAGAAGGCAGAACTACAATAGTGGCAAACAGTACCCTGATCATCTCCTACCAGCTTCTCTTCCATAGCAGAGAGAATCTCCCCCCATACCTCTGCCAGAAGCTTCTCAAGGAACATGCTAATTGCCCTGACTTGGATCATGTGCCCAGCTATTTGCCATCAGCTCTGACCCCTTGAGTGACAGTCCCTCTAGGATTAGAGTTGAAAGGGAAATCCGGAAATTCTCCAATGAAAATGTGAGATGTTGTTACCAAAAGGAATATCAAGGGGTGGTGGGCATTTAGAAACAAATGTCAATGAACACTTGACAAGTAAGTCATGGTTGATCAGCTAAAATGATTGTGGAAATGTCTCCTGACTACATTTCCATGGGCCTTCAGTGGATTGAAAATGCATGCACAACTTGCCTATATAAGAATGATATGTGCAGGGCTAATTCATTTTGGCTTTCCTTTTATTTAATCCATTCCTACACTAACTAACATGAAAGGATGTCTCTGAAGGAGTTCTCAAACACTTTAAATCTTTATCTTTTGTAATTTCCAGATGAGTTAGTTTTACACTCATTGTTTTTCCACATTCATTGTGTAACTGAACACATTTTTATTGAATACTATGCACATAATAATATGATTGCTGCTTCATGTGAAAATGTTTCCAATAAGACATTCCTTTGAAAATTATTTTCGCATGAGATATTATTAGTTCTTCTGTTAGCTGAATAGACAAGCAAAGTGAGTAAACAGGGAATAAAATATTATATTTTAATGAGTGAAACACCCACAAAAATAAACAGGGAGATTGTAATAAGTGTTTGACATCAAGGCGTGTTTTCTCTGAGAGGTGGTGTGTCAGCTGAGTTGGGAAGGCTGGGATTGTGTGGGCTGGTCTGAGCTGGGGAAGGATGTTCAGGTAGGAAGATCATGTTTCTCATTTCTGGGTAAGGAAGAGTCTGGTACATTTAGGGGACAGAAAGGAGGTAATTGTGGCCAAAGGGATCATGTAGGAAGTTATAGGCCTTGTTAAGAAATTTCAATGCAGACTCAATAAGTTGGGAAGACATTGAGGTTCTTTAGAAAGCTGAGAAATGACACAATATTAATGTAAATTTAAAAGAAGAAACTGGCTGCTTTGTGAAAGCTAGATTGTAGATGAGCAAGAATGGGAGCAAGGGGGCTAATCATTTAGTGATTTCAGTACTTCAAGAAATGGCATTTACATCATTGTTCTTCATGGTGTGGTGATGTGCCCCTAGAAAATGGCATGCCATATATGCAAGTGCTGGAGCGCATGTGCAAGTTCACTTGATCTTGTGAACACATCACGGTCCATCTGGGCACTGAAGCAGTGGCAGGTAGCAGTGCAAGCACCCAACTAATTTATGTCCTTTGTTTATTTGATGATTATTGGTTGGTGATTTTCTTTAATTAACTACTATATTTGGACTAGCTGTGCTAAGACAATGGTCATTAAAATAAGACAGTGAGACCAATTTAATTCTAAGTACTTATGATAGTGCTACAAGTATTTAAGTCCAGCTTATGTGTTTGTTAGTTTTTAAATTGCAGATACATTATTTCTTAGGGTAAATGATTGTGCTAATAATTAGTCTTCAGCTTTCAATCTTTTTATTTATCTTTCTTGTATGCTTTAAAAATATAGACCAATGCAAATTTTATCACAATTCATAAATTAATTTTGAAGGTAATTTCTGATTTAACAACACATGGATCATACTTTTTATTTAGGTACATTTTCAACCTGATAGATACATTTTCCAAGTAGAAAATTTTTAAAGAAAATTTTCACATTCCTATAAACATTATAAATGTTATTCAAAATGCTAATCAATTTTTGAATATATTTTTGAAATAATAATGAGTAAAACAATGTTTATTTTCTGATTGTGTTCATTAGTTCTTAATCACATTCAAATAAATTCAAATTTTTTATACTTTATGTTCTACTTTAGATTTTAAAAGCTTTCTTTTTATTTTACAGATTGTTGCCTTGCGTGAACAAAATGTTCATATACAAAGGAAAATGGCATCAAGTGAGGGATCCACAGAGTCAGAACATCTTGAAGGGATGGAACCTGGCCAGAAAGTTCATGAAAAGGTATGACTCATATAACATGCTCTTACACAGAAATGCTTACTTGCTATACATCATTTGACAGGAATATAAAATCCATGTAATAATTATTATATTTTTATTTGTTTGTCAAAAGTTCATGATGATTCCTTTTCAATTATTGCTCTCAATTTGATTCTCTTAAAAATATGTGTGTGTTTATGCCCTGGCCAGTGTAGCTCACTTGGTTGGAGCATCGTCCAGTATACAAAAAGGTGGTTGTTTCAACTTCTGGTCAAGGCACATACCCAGGTTTCGGCTTCAGTCCCTTATCGGGGAGTGTACAGGAGGCAACGGATCAATGGACTGATGTTTCTCTCTCATATCAATGTTTCTCCCTCTCTCTCTTCCTCTCTCTAAAAGTCAATAAACATATCCTTGAATGAGGATTTTTCAAAAATATGTGTTTATGCTTATACATATATGAATTTCTCATTACTTACTATTAATTTGATTCTCTTAAAAATAATTCAATTATATATAACTAGAGGTCTGGTGCATGAAATTCATGCACTTGGGGGGGGAGAGGTGGTGTCCTTCAACCTGGCCTGCGCCCTCTCGCAGTCCACCGAGATTGATCACCCTGCAGAGGGAGGCCCCGCCCACTGCTGCTGGCCGGGTAGCCTGGGCCTCCCTCTTTGGGGCAATCACAGAGCCCCCCGACCAATCGCATCGCACCCACCTTGGTGGCAGCAGTCAGTGCTGGGTCGCCACGGCGCCCACGACCCAGGAGGGACCGAGAGATCAGCAGTTCAGCCTGCTAGCCAGTCCCCGCCCACCTGAGCCTGCTGCGTGCACAGCCTGGCATTCAGTCATCCGTTCAGTCGTTTTGGACATTACAGACCCTTGTTCTTTATATATTAGGACTTTTTAAAGTACAAGAACAATAATTTTGGTTTATAACTGGTATTATGTACAGTTGTTAAAAATCTGTGATTTATCACTACAAAAACTTTTTGGTAATTTCTTATTTTACTTAGTATTTTCAGTTTGTTCGGGAAGACCTCGGCAGTACTCCTATTAATGATAAATTGCATAAAATAATATCTAAAGTCATGGATTTTTACTGCTTTTTTGGAAGGGACTGATTGTCTGTTTGGGTGGGGCTTAGACCCAGGCCAAGGAAACCAGCAGTCTGTTTGGCCCTTTTCTGTGCTGAACCACTTGTATCCAGCGCAAGATGAAGAAGAGTCGTTGCTGGTAGGTCTGGAATCAGGTACCTGTGCACATCCTGTGCATGAGGCTCAGGCAATCTCCTGACATTTGTCTTCAATAAGTTTTATCTTTGGGTGGAACTCTTTAATCATCAAGATCACATGAATCAGGTAGATAAATTGGTGCCATTGTAAATGTCAAGAGGTTTTAAAACATAGAGATTAAGAAGCCACAAAACAAATAGCACTAGACTTTTTGCTAGAAGATAAATTGAGCACTTCCTCACTTACCCAGTTGAAATAAATGGAAGGACTTCTTATGTTTCCAAATTCGGGTAAAAAGCAAAGGAAGCCAAATAAACCAGACTGATTTCTGAGACCACCATCAAGTCTTGTGGCTACGAAGCAAACAGCCCTTTATTTAAGATTTCATTATTTTAAGCTTTACCCATGTATTTTATAGATCTTAAAATAAATATTAAAATAAACTGACAGCTAGATTTTATAAGCTGTATCTCAAATCTGAATAATATTATCTCTCTTTCCTTCAGATAAATGAACTGACACTAATTCAGTAAATAAATCACCAAGACCTTTAGAATAAGGCATTAGTACATGGAACTAAATTTAGGAAACTAACATGTAATTTTCTATTACTGTTTAATTTTATTTTATGAATACTATATTTATTTTACATGTATTTTATTTAATTTATTTTATTGCTGTTTTATTTTAATTATGTCATCAGTAATACAGTGCTATCTCTTTCCTCAGATAATAATAGAATCACAGTCATTTGGATATAAAAATGGACTTTATAGTCATCTAGTCTTTTTTTTTAGAAGTCTATAAAATATCATCTTCTGTAAAAATGCTATATTTATAATCATCCAGACTAGAATTAAAGAAAGATGCCTTTCAAAGGCATAAAACCTTGACATCTTGTCTACTAAAATAAAACTATTTGATGCTGAAGAATTCTTCTGGTACTTCTGAAGAGGAGCGTTATTCATACAAGTATTTTTTTTTTCAAATATTGTTTAAGATATAAATCCTAAATATCCAAGCATTATAGAATGTAAGAACTCATGTCAGATTAAGTTTCAGAAATTCATTACAGAAATAGGACGAAGACCTATGTATAACTGATGTTTGTCTTGTGGACTCCATGGGTAGAGGAGTATATATGGGAGATTCTGAATACTTGTGTTTAACTTTCTTTGCCTTTCAGTTTTTTTGTGAAGACATTTCAACCAGTGTGGAGAAATTCTGTGACATTGCTTCTCACCCACTCTTTTTCCCCTCTTTATTTATTTTTCCCATCACTGTTTATCCCACCTGTACTCCCGTCCACCTCCAAGCCCCCTGCACTCACCATACCGTTGTTCCTGTCCATGAGTTCTTATTTCATTTTTTCCATTACCATTTATCACTTCTATGCCCTCTTTCATATCCTCCTCTTTCCCCTCACCCACAATCACCATAGTGTTGCTTATTTCCATGAGTCCTCTCTCTTTTTTTTTCTTTTTTGCTCAATCCCTCCACCCTGCCTAACAACCTCCCCCCACCAACCAGAACTGTCTGCCTGCTCTCTATCTGTGAGTTTTTCTCAATTTTGCCAGGCAGACCAGTTTGTTCATTAAATTCCACATATGCATGAAACCATACAGTACTTGTCTTTCTTTGACTGGCTTATTTCACTTAGTACAGTGTTTTACAAGTCCATCCATGCTGTTGCAAAGGGTAAAATTTTCTTCCTTTTTATGGCCAAGTAGTATTCCATTATGTACATATACCATAGCTATTTTATCCATTCTTCTACTGATGGACACTTGGGCTGTAGAGAACCCAGAAATAAAGTCACTCAATCTTTTTAAAAATTATTTTATTTTTTATATTTTTATTGATTTCAGAAAAGAAGAGAGAGGGAAGACAGATATAAAAACTTCAATGATGAGAGAGAATCATTGATTGGCTATCTCCTGCACAAGCCCACAACCCAGGCATGTGCCCTGACCAGGAATCAAATTGTAACCTCCTGGTTCATAGGTTGACTCTCAATCACTGAGCCATGCTGGCTGGGCAGAAGGATAATTTCTAAATGTTTTGGAATAATGATATACTAATATACTAATATATTAATATTGTTTAATATATCATACCCCTATCCTCCAAGTGAAGCTAAAATATGTCATGTGTACATATTTTTTAAATTTAAAAGTAAACTGTTTTAGTTTATATGACACCTGAGATGATTCAAGAAAGCTCTCCAAAAGGTTTATTTATATCACAATTCCTTGCCTGACATTTTCCCAGCTTTATTGTGATATAATTGATGTATAACATTGTGTACATTTAAGATGTACAATGTAATGATTTGGTAAATGGATAAACTAAAATGATTCCAATAAGGTTAGTTAACACATTCACTACCTCACATAGTTATCTTTTGTGAAGGGAGGGAGATGAGGATATTTAAGATCTATTCTTTTAGCAATTTTCAAGCATATAATACATTATTGTTAACTATAATCACTATGTTGTGTATTAGATCCTCAGAACTTATTCATTTCCTAACTGCTGACATTTCTTAATAAAATATGAAATAATATCCTAATTATTACTTTATCATCCTTAAGTAAATACTCCTCATTTGCACGCATATAACATTGTAAAGCATCTTTTCAAAATTATCCCCTATAATATGATTACTTAAATTATATCAATATCATTGAATAACAAATACCATAGCATTGTAATTTAAATCCTAACACTTAGTTTTTACTGAGAACTGCTCCAGAGGTATATTCAAACAAAGAAAAAGAGCATATTATTTTGAGGGAGTGTCTATGTAATGAAATTTATCAGTGTAGGATGATTGTTTCATTAGTATATAAATTGCAAAATGGTTGTTGGGGGAAAATGACAAACTAAGATGAGGTACTATGGAACAGTCAGAAAGTGACTTGTGAATCCTAGTCACATGGATTACTCTTTGTTTAGGGCAGTAAAGTTACTTAAATTGTAACTAAGTTACAATTTAATTAAGTTACTAGTAATTAAGTTACTAGTCTGTCTGGGTTATTAGCCACAGGAGATATTTTATGTCTGTGGCTTGAGAACCCTGCTGACAAAATAGTTGATAAAAATAGTCTTATAAGAGCACACTATGAAACAGGCCTATTACTCGTAGAAAACTTGTGTAATCATTAACATTTTCAAAACAAAAAGTGAAAAGAAAATATAAGCTGAACTGAAACAAGTTCAAATGTTTTTAATCAGTTGTTCTAGAAGAGCATAAATATTCCTCAGGTAATAAAAATTTTCAGAACATAAAATTTTACCTCATTAGGAGTTCAGAGCTGAGCTCAAGAGCTTTTGTTCTGTTGCTTTCTAGAGGATGGTTAATTTGTCAGGTGTTTTTTTTTTTGTTTTTTTTTTTTCAATAAACATGCTACTCTCGTAGAGATAATAACGCTCCTGTATCATATAGTCTGCACTTCCAACTACTTTTTCCTGCTGTAAATGTTTACTAAGTGATGTGGGTAAGCAGAATGCTAGACAGTGATGGAGACTCAGGAGACATAGTCCCAGTAATAAATTCACTAGGAAACTGGAATGAGACATAAATACGCCCCCCCCCCCCCCCCCCCCCGCCCCGTAGGTGTTTCTCTCTTTCCGCGTCCAGCACGGAAAGAAAGTGGGTCCAGTTCCTGAGTAGAGGAGCTGGGGATTGAGAAATAAAAGAAAGAGACAACACAAAATGGAAGGAAAAAAAGCTGGGAGCCGGGTGGGACCACTGAACTCTCTGATGGAGGGACAGGGACCCAGAGCCGATACAGCGAGTTTATTTTATACCCCCACATACCAGGGAGTTTCACCAAAAGTTAGGGTCAGAGGAGATCATTTGCATTCTTGAGTAGGCCCGAGCATTCCTGGTGCTTGACTGGATTTACATATCAAAAACCCACTACCCGACACCTGGGCAAAGATAAGAGTCAATGCTGACAACACCCTTGCCTTTTTGGCAAAGCGTGTTCCCAGGGCGTGGCTTTGCCTGTCGCCACTGGGTTCAGCTGACAATAATTACAGAATGCCCATGTGCCTTCCCAGGCGCTGTCTACACGCCACCCCCCCAAAAAAAAACAAAAATATTACGGAAGATGATAAAGTGGAGTCAAAATGATACTACTACAGTTTAAAGAAGAGATAAATTATTTCTGATTGGGGGTGTCAGAGAGACAGTTTGGATGCAAATTCCATGTCTGCCCATTACTAGCAGTGTGCCTGTGACCGAGGGCTTCCGCCTCCCTGCGCATCAGTTGCAGGGAAATACGCCCAACTTCCAGCTTTGTTGCAAGGAATAGAAACACTGACAATGAATGACAAAAATCTTGGCACATGGATTACAAGCATTAAATGGTGTAGTTTTAGTATTTCATACTATGGGCTTTCGTGTGCATTCATTTTTTTAATAAGTATTTTGTGACGATCTTATTAAAGGTGCTAGGAAATAGGTCCTGGTCTAGGTAGGTCAGGGTAATGAACAAGACAGATGAGGACACTGGCAACAACTAAATACATGTAAGTGGTGAAAGGGGGTCAAAAGGTAAAAAGAAAAAATGTTTTTTAAAAAGCAGTGAATGTGAACCAAGGTGGGTGGGGGAGGATGTTAAATAGTCACGGCAAGGAAGGACTTTCTTTAGGACCAAGTCGGGGTTTCACCTGGGACTTTAAGCTGAGAGGTTCTGAGGCAAAGGAAGCACAGTGTACACGGTACACCAAGGATAGGAAAGAGCTTCTTTGGCACATTCTCTGGAAGGAAAGGTGACAAGGTAACTGAAGCCTAGTGGTCGGGGGAAAGAGCAGCAGGCGACAGAACAGCAGTGAGAGGGGCCAGATCCTTTAAGTTCTTATAGGCTGCGGTAAAGAGCCCAATGTTTTAAAATATATTTTTATTGATTTCAGAGAGGAAGGGAGAGGGAGAGATAGAAAAATCAATGATGAGAGAGAATCATTCATTGTCTGCCTCCTGCGTACCCCACACTGGGGATCGAGCCTGCAACCCGGGCATGTGCCCTGACCAAAAATCAAACCATGACCTCCTGGTTCATAGCTCGATGCTTAACCATTGAGCCACGCCAGTCAGGCAAGGAGCCTGATTTTATCCTCAAAACAATAGGAACACACAGTAGTATTTTAAACATGGAAGCATCCTGATTAAATACTTTTGGAGCAATCAGTTGCATTACAATTTTATGTGGATTTTTCATTTTTTTACATATTAGATTTCCAAAGTAGGTAGAGATTTTTCTTTTATTAATTTTATAGATATTAATTTTATAGGACCCTTGTCTTCTCACTTCCAGACAATAGTGTGCTCTCACATTCCCTCATGCCAGGTTGATTTCTCTAGGTGTTTTGATGATTTAAAAAATGTCTCTCTAACCCAATCTGATTGTTTCCAGTCATTTATTATTTCATAATTATACATATTTACTTGTTTCCTAAAGTTGATTATTTTATTACATACAAGAATATGCTTTTTAAGAAAATTCTTTAATTTTTCCCACAACTTCTTTCATTAATTTTACTCTGAACCAATTCTCCAAATCAGTGGCATTCAAAATTTTTGAACACTATAAATATGGCTCTTACAACTGGGCAAGAGGCCATGCTCTGGGCTCAACTTATGGAATCTTGCTTTAGCCCCATGTGCTCCTCTCTGCGATGTAAGCAGTTCATGGGAACAAAGGAAATTATACATCCATGATTGACACGTACACCCCTTGTTACCATATGACAGGTACTTGGAAGCCAAGACTTTCTGACCAAACAGAACTTAGCTGATCTTCAGGGCTTGTATGGGCCCATATAATAAACTAGAGGCCTGGTGCATGAAATTCATGCACTGGTGTGTGTGGGGGGTCCCTCAGCCTGGCCTGCACCCTCTTGCAGTCTGGGACCCCTCACTCCTTACCACCCACCTGCTCATTGCATCTGTCCCCTGGTGGGGAGGGACCTTGGGAAGGCTCCAGGGCATGTCCAGCCTGTCTCTATTGGCCAGACCCCAGCAGCAAGCTAACCTACCAGTCGGAGCATCTGCCCCTGGTGGTCGGTGCACATCATAGTGACTGGTTGACCAGTCAGCTGTCTGCCTCCTGGTGGTCCATGCACATCATAGCGAGCAGTTGAGCGGCCTTAGCATATCATTAGCTTATTACGCTTTGATTGGTTGAACAGCTGACTGAACGACCAGACACTTAGCATATTAGGCTTTTATTATATAGGACTAGTGGCCTGGTGCATGAAATTTGTGCACAGTGGGGGGGTGGGGTGTCCCTCAGCCTGGCCTGCACCCTTTCCAATCTGGGATCCCTCTAGCAATCCAGAACCACTGGCTCCTAAGCGCTCACCTGCCTGCATGCCTGCCTGCCTGCCTGATGCCCTTAACTGCTCCCCTGCTGGTCTGATGGCCCTAACTGCTCTCCCCTCCTTGTATGATCCCTGTAACTGCCTACCTGCACTCCCCTCCTGGCCTAAAACCCCTAACTGCCTATGGGCTCTCCCTTCTTCTCCATGCCTCAGACCCTGGAGCAGGAGTGCTGAGAGCTCTCCGCTGAGGCCCTGCCCCCATCCTGACACCCCCATCCTGAATCCACCCTCTGGGCTGGGCGGCACCGCAGGCCTGTGCACACTTCCGGTGGGGGGGCTGCCGTGGCCTGTCCTGATGCCCCCTCCAACCTCATGTCCCGGTGGCGCAAGTCCCTGCCCCTGTCCCCGCCCACCAGCTCCTGTGCGCGCGCACCTTTGACTGATTGTGACTGGGACACCGTTAGGACCAATTAGCATATTACCTCTTTATATGTATAGATAATTTACATATAAATATGTTATCTATACATTTAAATGTTTGACATGAATATACCACATTTCTGTTTAACAATACTAATAAACATTATTTATCACAGAAACCATTCTTTTAAAAACCTCTGATAATTTCCAGCTTAAAGTCATCATCCATAAAGATGCCTCCAGTGTATTAACTGCATTTTGCCCATTTTTACATGCCTTCCTCAATACATGTCAATTACTGCCAAAAACTGTTCTTCTAAAACTTCAGTCTTTGTCAACCATAGCTCATTCTATGCATTATCGATTAAGCCTCAATTTCTTCTCTGTATCAGAGATAGTTATCATCTGGATTTATTTACATCTGAATAGCATTAACAATATTTTGTTCTTTGCATTGATCCCATCTATTGTGATCTAATTGCTCATAAAAGCATAATAAAGTGTATACTTCCTTTTTATTCTTCAATTGAATTTATCATGAATACCAGAGGATCCAAGTGGCCCAATTAACAATAAACCTGGTAACACTCTCTTGGGGCCATTCTTGCTCTGCCTGAAATATCCAAAAACCCCAAAAGTTTCATTAGTCCAAAGGGACCAGTTCTTCTTTTAACCGTTTTGTGAAAGAAGACCTTGCAAACGTGATAATGTAAATGCTGAGCAACCATATTTTAAACTGCAGTTGCTTCTTTTGAGTCTTCAAAGAATCATTTTCAAAATAGGGGGCTCCTCAAAATCAAACCCCATTCCTGTGTCATTACGATGGCCCACCACTCATGTGTCATGGTCTAAATAAAACTATGCCCTACCAGTCACTGACCTGGTTTTCAAGTTCCAACAGCAGTGGTGTCATCCCCTATTAGACCGGTCATGCAGGGAGGATTTCGCCTTCTCCATCTTATGCCAGTTTGAAGCTTGGTTCCAGTTAGGTTCCCAAACTCGTCAAGATGACTGATCCAGGAAAGTCTTCCTCACTCACACACACACCTGTGCTGGAACAAAGGCCAAGTATTGGACACTGGTCCCGGTCCATAGTCCTACTTTCCTCCTGGTAAGTTCTCCTTGTGAACTCTTGGAGAACTTTCTGATCCAGTCAAATGTCTTAGTCTGTAGAATTCAGAATAACTTTGAACTTCACAGCTGAATGGAGACCAGTCTTTTGTTTGTTTGTTTCCCTCTCTCTCCTGAGGGTTTCTGGTAATTAAGAAAATTATCCTCCTCCTCTCCTCTCATACCAAGACACAGTGCAAGAGACATTTCATCAGGTTTCATGAAATATTCTTTCTCTAGGTCAGGGGTACCTACTTATCTTATACGTATGTGCATATCAAAAAGGACTGCTTAGTGATTCTTTCAGGAAGAAAAGAGATCTTCTCCAGTGTTACTCCTTTATTCTATAGCTGAACAAAGAGACATTTGAAGATTTGCAATTGAAAACAAAAATAAAAAACAATTTTTTCATTATACATACTTCACCTCCTTATATCTTCTAACTATATTGATCATTAACATGTTACAGGGGAATATTTTTCCACATGAATTCTTTAATATGTTTACCTCATGTTGTAATATAAAAATATTTGTTATTTTTACATTTCTGAGTATTAACATTGATCATTAATCAAAATTAACATGAACATTAACATTGAATAAAAATTACTCATGTTTTATTAGAGTTAAGATACCATAAAATGGAATATATTTCCATCAAGCCATATACATGGGATATAGTGAATGAATTATATTTTAATTTCAACATTATCAGAATATCAGAACTTCAAAGTAACAGCTATTCTTCTGATAAAACTATATTTACTTTTAAATTTGGTGGGAATTAAAAATGGCTTATAATTTCTATGAAAATAATAACAATTTTATACTTATTAACAAAACACTATTGACCACATTAAACTAAAGAACTAACAAGTAAAGTTATATCAGCTGGATATTTTCATTAAATAAAATTATAGGAAATTTATTGTCATAATGACTTTGCAACTCTCAATGTTAAATAATAAAATTATTAATGGAGAAGTAACTGTAAGAAATCATTGGGTTTAGAAATTTTCCAAGCAGGTCAATATTTGGTCAACTTTATTATTTTTTTTCTGCCCTATGTTTTTATTTATTTATTTATCTATCTATCTATTTAAAAAAAATATATTTTTTACTGCTTTCAGAGAGGAAGGGGGAGGGAGAGAGAAAGAGAAACATCAATGAGAGAGAATCATTGACCGGCTGCCTCGGGCACGCCTCCTACTGGGGATTGAGCCCACAACCTGATTCTGTGCACTTTACCAGAATTGAACCTGAGACCCTTCAGTCCACAGGCCAATGCTCTATCCACCGAGCCAAACTGGTTAGGGCTTTTTTATTTTTTTAAATTAAATTTATTGGGGTGACTTTGGTTAATAAAATTATATAGGTTTCAAGTGTACATTTCTATGATACATGGTCTGTATATTGCATTGTGTGCCCACCACCCAAAGACAAATCATCATCTGTCAGCATCTATTTGACGCCCTTAACCCTTTACTACCCCAGCCCTCTGGTAATCACCATACCATTGTCTGTGTCCATGAGTTTTCGTTTGTTTGTTTTTCTTTTTTTTTTTTTAAATATATTTTATTGAGTTTTTACAGAGAGGAAGAGAGAGGGATAGAGAGTTAGAAACATCGATGAGAGAGAAACATTGATCAGCTGCCTCCTACATACCCCCTACTGGGGATGTGCCCGCAACTAAGGTACATGCCCTTGACCAGAATCGAACCCGGGACCCTTCAGTCCACAGGCCGACACTCTATCCATTGAGCCAAACCGGTTTTGGCTGTTTGTTTTTCTTGTTTGTTCATTTGTTGCTTTCAGTTTTGTATCGCAAATATAAGTGAAATCATATGAATCTTAACTTTTTCTGTCTGACTTATTTTGGTTAAAATGATGTTATCACAGCCCACCCATGCTGTTGCAAATAGCAGTATTTCATCTTTCTTATGGCTGAGTAGTATTCCACTGTACATATGTATCACATCTTCTTTATCTAATCATCTATCAAAAACCACTTCTGTTGTTTCTGTGTCTTGGCCATGAATAATGCTGTAATGAACATAGGGGTACAAATAGCCAACAGATATGTGAAAAGATGCTCAACTTTACTAGCTATTAGAGAAATGCAAATCAAAACTACAATAAGATATCACCTCACACCTGCTAAAATGGCTACTATCAACAAGGCAAGTAATAACAAGTGTTGGAGAGGTTGTGGAGAAAATGAACCTTCATTCACTGCTGGTAGGAATGAAAACTGGTACAGCCACTATGGAAAACCATATGTAGGTTCCTCAAAAAATTAAGAACAGAGTTACTATATGACCCAGCAACCCCTCTTCTGGGTATCTACCTGAAAATTTTGAAAACATTTATTGCAAAGATATATGCACTTTTGTGTTCATTGCAGCATTATTCGCAGTGGCCAAGACATGGTCAACTCTCTAAACGGTTGATCCTTCTCATTTTTCAGAAATAAGGGATGAATTCAAGTTTGTTTTTTTTTCAATTTTAAATACTAAATATTTTTAATTAGTTAATACTAGAATAAATACTAATGTAGGGTTCTATTATCATATCTTTTATTACAACCATTTCATTACTCATTTTATTATTTTATTTTTAATCTTTCCCTTTTAATGTCAGACAATTTTTCAGGTTTCATGACTAAATTAGATACAGTAGTTAGAAAAGTACCTAGATAATATAGATCTATGGTTCTTAACCCCAACTAAGCATTATAATTACTTAGGGAGTAAAATCAAGTATATGTCTTGACCTCACCCACAGATATGGTCTAGAGTAGCATCCATTCTATAGTTTTATTCACTCTGCCAAGGATTCAAATGTGTGGTCATGGCTGAGAATAACTGATAGGGAGTACAAATATAATTTCTGCTTTCCTGTAGGCTTTAGATTTGCAGGGACTATAAATAGATAGTTTATATATGATGAAACAGATTTAAATCAATGGGGAATTAAAATAAACAGTTGTGAATTCTGTACTGGAGAACCTATCTGTAGGTCAAGATTTGAAATCTGAGGCCAGGTCTGATTTCTGAGAGCTGAAAAGCAATGTGGAGATTAACACAGTATAGGTGAACCAAAATGCCCCAAAGTCATAGCATTGAATCCTCTGGATTAGCCAGTGCTTAAATGCTTTCTCAACTTTAGCTCTGTTGTTAATTGTTTGGTTGCTTGATTTGGTTTATTCTTTTTTTCCCCACAATATGTTACTTTCAGGCAAGAAATTTCATATTCTAAGCATCCAACCTAGTGACATATGGTAGAGGATAAACAGATAGTAAAGTTTTGGTGATTGAATAAAAAAAAAGGATAAATGAAACCATGAATGAACAAAAGAAAGGAGAAAGGAGAGAGGGAGGAAGAGAGAAAGAACAGAGTCTTGGTAATATGACACTGGAATAAGAATGCCTGGGTTCAGATCTTAACCAAATTACTTTTTTAGTAGTTTGACATTAAACAAAGTACACTCTGTGATTAGATTTCCTTTTGGGTATTCAATAGGTTGTCATAGAGATAAAATAGTTTATACACATAATACACTTAGAACAGTGCCTAACACATAGTCAGAACTTAATAAATGTTAACAAAATGGAGTAATGTAAAAACCCATGCATACTGAGAGCCAAAAAGTTACCAGCAATATATTCTTGGATAAGCAAGTACTCAATAAATGTTAGCTAGTATTGTTACTTGGTATTATTCTAATGAACAATATAGTCTTATTTGGGGATTTGGAGGTAAATTCAAATTTAAGGATTTGAAGTAAAATAAGGAGCATAACAATCTCTTAGAATGAAAGGAAATATTTGTTAGAGCATCATATTGGCAGAAGTGTTCCAAAGTTCTTCCCTAGGTCAATGCCTGGTTTAGGACTTATTCATATATTCACAATTAGACTTTATTATTGGCCTATGGAATCCCTAATTGATTTGGCCCTTAATTCTATATATATATATTTCTTTCACCCTGATACATTGCTTATGCTCATCTATACTAATAAAAGGGTAATATGCTAATTAGACCAGGAGACCTTCTGGATGTCCTTCTGGACAAAGCCATGGTGGCAGGGCCGAGGCAGAGATGGCGGTTGGGGCAATCAGGCCAGGAGGAGAGGGCAGTTGGGGGCGAGCAGGCCAGTGGAGGGGTAGTTGGGGATGAGCAGGTCGGGGGTGGGGGGCTAGTTGGGGGTGAGCAGGCTGGCAAGGGGGGCAGTTGAGGTTGAGAAGGCCGACGGGGGGGTAGCTGGGGGCAAGCAGGTTGGCAGGCATAGTGGTTAGGGGCAATCAGGCAGGCAGGCAGGTGAGCAGTTAGGAGCCAGCAGTCCCGGATGAAAGGGGGATATCTGACTGCCAGTTTAGGCCCAATCCCAACTGGCAGTCAGACATCCCCCAAGGGTTCCCAGATTGGAGAGGGTGCAGGCCAGGCTGAGGGACACCCCCCCTCTCCATGCATGAATTTCGTGCACTGGGCCACTAGTAAAATTTATAATGAACTATCAGCTCTACTTTTTCATTTTTATGCCTATAAATACTTTTCCTGTTTCAATTTGTGGTGTTTTTTGTTTGTTTGTTTAGTTCTACATTTATTTAGTACTACATTTCTCTTCTCCTCACAGAATAAAATCTACTTTACAAAACTTTCCCATTTTGTGGATTCATTCAAATCCTACAAAGAATTTTTAGTGCTAGATTCCTTATGTTAATGATTGCAAATTTTAGAGTAAGTTCTTTGACCAAACAATAATTCATCTCTAACCATAAAATTTTATAGAACTATTTTCAGAAATGGAATGGAACTGCTCAGTGTTTATCCCTAAATGCTGATAAGTTTTAAGTATATCTGTGCCTTTAATATCTGAATTTAATTCATAGTAATGAGGAGATAGAAGAGGGCTAGGCAGTTAGAGACAGGGGAGTGGAAGTGGATTGCTGCAGACATGGGCAGAAAGCAGCTTGATGAGAAAAATCACAGACAGACAAAATGACCTAGAACTGAACCCCGTTGGGCAGGGAGAACTAGAGCCAGCTATGAGGGAGTTACTAAGGCAACCCAGATGGGCAGGGAAAAAAGGGTGACTGGAGATTTGAGCATTAAAATGTATGGATGTTATTAAGGTAGGCAGCTTGCAGATAACCAGTCACAAGGCAGTGAGGCATATAACCAATCCTAAAGATGTTGCTAAGGCAGAACTATTTGAAAGAACCAATTAGAAGCTAGCAAAGTATATATCTACTAGAGGCCTGGTGCATGAAATTCATGCACGGGTGGGGGGGGTGTGTCCCTCAGCCCAGCCTGCACCCTCTCCAATCTGGGACCCCGGTAGGATCGGGCCTAAACGGGCAGTTGGACATCCCTCTCACAATCCAGGACTGCTGGCTCCCAACTGCTTGCCTGCCTGCCTTCCTGATTGCCTCTAACCGCTTCTGCCTGCCAGCCTGATCACGCCCTAACCACTCCCCTGCCAGCCTGATTGATGCCTAACTGCTCCCCTGCCAGCCTGTTTGCCCCTAACTGCCCTCCCCTGCAGGCCTGGTCACCCCTAACTGCCCTCCCTTGCAGGCCTTGTCACCCCTAACTGCTCTCCCCTGCAGGCCTGGGTCCCTCCCAACTGCCCTTCCCTGTAGGCCCGGTCGCCCCCAACTTCCCTCCTCTGCCTGCCTGGTCACCCCTAACTGCCCTCACCTGCAGGCTTGATCGACCCCAACTGCCCTCCCTTGCAGACATGGACCCTCCCAACTGCCCTCCCCTGCTGGCCATCTTGTGGCGGCCATCATGTGTCCACATGGGGGCAGCCATCTTTGACCACATGATGGCAGCCATCTTGTGTGTTGGAGTGGTGGTCAACTTGCATATTACTCTTTTATTAGATAGGATGCCTAGACAAAGAAGCTTAACAGGCAACCCACTTTGGGCCTACTCTCTGCCTGCTACAGGGAGTCATTCTATCTCTCAATAAACTTTGCTTCTGCTTACCATCTATGCCCATGAACTCTTCAATTTTGTCATACAACGAACTCCAACAGAAATTTTGGCATCAGAAGGATGAATTACTAAGTCCTACTCTTTGGCCCCACCTTTTTCTGATGTTTCTCTCATACATTGATGTTTCTCTCTCTCTCCACCCTCTTCTTTTGGTTCTCTCTAAAATCAGTAAAAACATATTCTTGGATGAGGAATAATAATAATGATGATAATAATAGTAATAAAAATAAAGTTATATATTATCAGTTTTTATATGGCCTTCCTACTTTAAGATTATGAAAACATATTCAGCTTATTATAAAATGTATTTAAGGTGATTTGAACACATGAAATATTACACATTTTTAAACATAAAAGATTCAAAAAAAGTTCAGAAAAAAATTTGAATTTGAAAATTTTTCCATGGAGAAGTACCAAATTCCAAAGTGGTGTAAAAAATATGCAGTACACAACTGTTCTTTAAAGCAATTAAGGAGGTTAGCATTTTAAAAGTGTTTTATTTTAGTTTCCTGATCATTGTTTATATTTGGTTAAAATTGTTCTTACCTTGAGCCCATTAAAAAATATGCAGTTTTTAAAGAAGATTTTAATGGATCTCAGGTGCACAGAATTGAAATAACCATTTTCCTAATAAGAAAATGAACATCATTCAGTTGCATTGAACAAATATTTGTTGAATATGAATATATATATATATAGCTCCTATCTAATAAGAGTAATATGCAAATTAACCATCACTCTGCTACACCCACAAGCCACTCCCACCAGCCAATCAGGAGCAAATATGCAAATTAACCCAACCAAGATGACTGCAGCCATGGAGTGAGCAGGAGGCTTGGGTTTCCCCGGCAATGGAGGAAGCTAAGCTTTCCGCACACCCTGACAGGCCCAGGCCTCCACTTAAGGCTTGGCTCTGCTCAAGGCTACGAAGTTTCAATTATAGAAGATAAATAAATCCCAGATACCAGGGCCTCTGCTTTGGTCGCCCGGGGGGGCATGGCCGGCCTGCAAACCACCACAGGCCCCTCGCCCAGGCCCCTGCACACCCCAAGGGAACCCCCACCCTGATCCGGGACACCCTTCAGGGCAAACCAGCTGGCCCCCACCTGTGAACCAGGCCACTATTTTATCTAATAAAAGAGTAATGTGCAAATTGACCATCACTCCAACACACTAGATGGCTGCCCCCATGTGGTCAAAGATGGCTGCCCCCATGTGGACACAAGATGGCCACCACAAGATGGCCAGCAGGGGAGAGCAGTTGGGAGGGACCAGGCCTGCAAGGGAGGGAAGTTGGGGGTGATCAAGCCTGCAGGGAAGGGCAGTTAGGGGTGACCAGGCAGGCAGAGGAGGGAAGTTGGGGGCGACCAGGCCTGCATGGAAGGGCTGTTGGGGGGGACCCAGGCCTGCAGGGGAGAGCAGTTGGGGGGAACCAGGCCTGTAGGGGAGGGCAAACAGGCTGGCAGGGGAGCAGTTAGGCATCAATCAGGCTGTCAGGGGAGTGGTTAGGGCGTGATCAGGCTGGCAGGCAGAAGCGGTTGGGGCAATCAGTGAGGCAGGCAGGCGAGCAGTTGGGAGCCAGCAGTCCTGGATTGTGAGAGGGATGTCTGACTGCCCATTTAGGCCCAATTCTACTGGGATCAGGCCTAAACAGGCAGTCGGACATCCCTCAAGGGGTCCCAGATTGGAGAGGGTGCAGGCTGGGCTGAGGGACACCCCCCCCCCCCCGTGCATGAATTTCATGCACCGGGCATCTAGTATATATATATTAGAGGCCCGGTGCATGAAATTTGTACACTCGGGGTGGGGGCCCTCAGCCTGGCCTGAGCCCTCTCACAGTTCGGGAGCCCTCAGGGGATGTCCAACTAATGGCTTAGGCCCACTCCAGGCACCCGGGACCCGGGCTTCCCTTGCAGCCCCAGCTTTGTCTGGAAGGTCATCCAAAAGGTCTAATTAGCATATTGTGCTTTTATTATTATAGAGGATACATATATATATATATATATATATATATATATATATATACATATACATATACATATATATATCATAAAGTCATACATGCTGTGTGGTATGGACAAGTACCAAGAATAAACATATATATATATATGTTTATTCTTGGTACTTGTCCATACCACACAGCATGTATGACTTTATGATGTTGATTTATATGTTCTGAATACAAGCAATATAGTAAAGAGTAGATGAACTAAACTGGGAATTCAAAGTTCTGCATTTTAATTTAGATCAGCTGTGTGATTCTCAGTTTCTCAAAAAAAAAATTATATCACTAAAATCCTAAATGTAATTTTTTAATTATGTAAAACATTTTTCAAAGTAAAGATTTGTTTTTAGTAAGTTTTATAGTTTCTTAAAATCGCTTTATTTAGTTGATGGCAGAAAGTTCTCAATGTGAGGAGGTTGGAGTTATAGTAAAGCTTATACTTGCCTAGTTACTTGTAAGCAGTGTCCAGAGTTAGGAGATATCTGCTATTATGACAAGAACCCTTAATATTATACCTTAGTTATCACAAATTTGGACATAACTGACTGGAAACTGGCTCTCACCTTCTTCCCTAAACCAGTTCTCAATTGCTGCCTAGTGATCAGAAACTGGCTTTTCCAGTTCAATGTGTAGTTAGTTGTGAGCTGCATAAAGGTCACTGTCGATGTTTTCACGTGCTGTGTCCAGAAAAGCTGTCTAAAAGTTTGTTTCTCATTATTTTCCCATAATGCAGCACTACGTTGTATGTACTAATGCACGCCTAGGGAGAGGGGCATGGTTTAGGAAAGGCAGTCCCCTTCCCCTGAGAGCAGTTCCTGGGACATTCTCCGCCCTGATCCCTCAGCTGGTGACAATCTCACCAGAGAGGAGAACAAAGATGTTGAAGAAAGATCTGTCAACCTACTGCAGTGTCCAACCAATGCTCTTATGTAATTGTAATATCTCTTATCATTTCATTAGATAATTAGAGGCCCGGTGCATGAAATTCATGCACTGGGGGGGTGGGGGGGGTGCCCCTCAGTCCAATCTGCACCCTCTTCAATCTGGGACCCCTCAGGGGATGTCCAACTTCCAGCAGTCGGACATCCCTCTCACAATCCGGAACCGCTGGCTCCTAACCACTCACCTGCCTGCCTGCCTGATTGTCCCTAACCCCACTGCCTGCCTGCCTGCTCGCCCCTACCTTGATCTCCTGCCAGCCTGATTGCCCCTACCTTGCCCTCCCCTATCAGCCTGATCACCCCAAACTGCCTGTGCCTTGGCCCCCAGTCTGGCCTCCCTCTGGAGGCACCACCCCCAAACCCCAATGCTGCTGCCACTGCAGCTGGTTATGGCTGCCTAAGCCTTGGCCTTTGTAGCCACTGCGGCTTTGTCTGGAAAGATGTCCGGAAGACAACCACTCTAATTAGCATATTACCCTTTTATTAGTATAGATTTGGGGACCATTACAACCACGCAGAACTTGAAGAAAACACATGGCCCTGGTCAGTTTGGCTTAATGGAGAGAGCATCGGCCTGTGGCCTGAAGAGTCCAGGTTTGATTCTGATCAGGGGCACACATGCCTGGGTTTCGGGCTCAATCCCCAGTAGGGGGCCTGTGGGCGGCAGCTGATCAGTGATTCTTTTTTTTTTTTTTTTTTTTTTAATATATTTTATTGATTTTTCACAGAGAGGAAGGGTGAGGGATAGAGAGCTAGAAACATCGATGAGAGAGAAACATCGACCAGCTGCTTCCTGCACAGCCCCCACCGGGATATGTGCCAGCAACCAATGTACATGCCCTTAACCGGAATCGAACCTGGGACCTTCCAGTCCGCAGACCGACGCTCTATCCACTGAGCCAAACCGGTTTCGGCTGATCAGTGATTCTTATCATTGATGTTTCTATCTCTCTCTCCCTCTCCCTTTCTGAAATTTTAAAAATATATATTTTTTAAAGAAAACACATGATCTTCACTTTGGGCTTTGTCATCTTACAATATCCTTTGTGCAGTGTTTTAACTTCCCTCAACTTTCCTTTACCCACCTTTAAAGTGCAATCTATTTTGGAGAAGATGATCAGGAAAGTGATTCCAATGGGTAGAAGTTTTTTTTGGAGGGGATGGGTCATGAAGATATTTAAAAATTGAGCATGGTGATGGTTGTACCACTCTGAATTTACTTTATAAAACCAGTTCATTGTACACTTTAGGTGACATGTACAGTATATGGGTTATATCTCAACAAAGCTGTTCTTTTATTTCTTTTTAAATAAAGACCAGTCTTATAATCAATTGCAGATGTTTTCAGAGGCCCCTCAAGATTTGCTCACCATGTCCCAAATCACGGCTGTGATTCCCAGTTGCCTCCAGTCCTGGTGGATCTGGATGGTGTGGTTTGCAAAGGAGAAGGTGGCAAGAGGCTTATGGAATTTCGGCAACCCCATTCCCCCGGTCTCCTCATAGGGCACCAGGGCCATTCCCACTGTGTCAGCTCTGCTCCCTTTAACCTGTTGGGCAAAAGAATCCTGCGTGCTCTGGCCAGAAAGTGCATTCTTTCTTAGGTGGCCCGGATGCTTTTTTTAAGGTCGTTTTATGGATTCAAAAGAATAAACAGAGATGTGGAAAGCTTTTGTCAAAATCCTTTTACATGGTTCTTCCAGTCTCATGGGAAATGAGATGTGGCTCTGAATTCATCCCAAAGTGTGTCTTTGGGCAAAAGCACCCAGAACGGCACAACTCCTGCAGAATGCCCCGCACACTTTGCTGTCAGGACTCAGGGGGGCTTGAGGGTGAGCGAGGCGGCGGTGCCAGCACAGGACCTGGGAGAAGGTAGCGCTTTCTACACTGCCCAGGCCACGTGGACTACAGCAGTACCCGCCCAGGTGGGCAGGGTGTTTCTGCTGTTTTGTTTTGGTCTGGCCTCCACCCCGTCAGCCACGGACCTGTGCCTGCACTGAGACTGAATGCTTTGATGGCCCTACTTTTTGGTGGACAGTGGATGCACTCCCAGAGACTGGCAGTTAGACTCTGGCGGCTTCTGAGTCCCTTGCGGGGAGAGCCCGGCCCTAGGTCAAGAACAGACTCAGGCGTCCTCGGCCAGGAGGCCTCCTTGGGCTAGGGGCCGCCACAGTTTGAAGGCTGGCCATGACCCCAATCCTGGCAGGGGTCTCCTCTGGGGTGCTGGCAGGCCTGGGCTAGGGCTGCGGGCGGTTTAGAGGCTGGTCACGCCCCCGATCCTGGTGGGGATCTCCTCTGGGGTGCTGGCAGGCCTGGGTTAGGGTCACTGGCGGTTTGGAGGCCGGTCAAGCCCCCGATCCTGGTGGGGGTCTCCTCTGGGGTGCTAGCAGGCCTGGGCTCTGGCGCCGCAAAGGGAGAGGTTCCTGAACCTGCTTCCCACACACCTAGGCTAGGATACATCTTGTAGGTGGCGGCTTCAATGCCGGGGGTCGGTGACCAGGTCCTCCGGAGCCTCGCTTTCTGGGCTGCAGTCCCACGTCTCCCAGTGCCCCAGCCTCGGATGCGCCCACGCAGTTGCCCCCACCACCAGCCACCTCAGCGCAGGCCACAGCAGCTGAAGCCAGCCTCTTGGAAGCCAGGCCACCACACCCACCACCTCTAGTTGCTCTCTGCTGCTTGCTCTCTGTGCCCTGTCCACTGGGGTGGGGGAGTGCTCCCAGCCCAGAGGCCCTCCCTCCCTCCGCAGCCTGGCTTGGGAAGCTGGCCTCATGCTGGGGCTACTATGCCAGCATGCCCACTCAGCTACTATGGGTGCGACACGGGCCCCATGGAGGCCAACCTGGAGAACGTGGACCCCAGCTCTGCATCCGGCTGCTGCAGATGGCCTCGGTGGTCAACTACCACCTGCTCCTTCAACTGGCCCCATTGATCCCTCTCAGCACCAGCCATTTAGGCGAGGGTGGCGATCGCCGGGGACCCCGCCCCTGGAGCAGCTGGCTGGGCCCGGCCACGCCCCCCGGGGTCGTGATCGAGCCCGGGACCCCCAGGAGGCTGCTGGCCGTGCCCGGCCACGCCCCCCCGGGTTGCGATGGGTCCCGGGACCCCAGGGAGGCTGCTGGCCGTGCCCGGCCACGCCCCCCCCGGGTCGCGATGGGTCCCGGGACCCCAGGGAGGCTGCTGGCCGTGCCCGGCCACGCCCCCCCCCGGGTCGCGATCCAGCACGGGACCCCCGGGAGGTTGCTGGCCGTGCCCAGCCACGCCCCCCCGGGTCGCGATCCAACCCGGGACCCCCGGGAGGCTGCTGGCTGTGCCCGGCCACGCCCCCCAGGGTCGCGATGGGTCCCGGGACCCCAGGGAGGCTGCTGGCTTGCCCGGCCACGCCCCCCCGGGTCACGATCGAGCCCGGGACCCCAGGGAGGCTGCTGGCCGTGCCCGGCCACGCCCCCCAGGGTCGCGATGGGTCCCGGGACCCCCGGGAGGCTGCTGGCTGTGCCTGACCATGCCCCTCTAGGGTTGCCATCACTCCCCAGGACCCCCGGAACTAAGAGGATTTGGCGCCGCCATCTTGGTTTTCTCAACGGCCAGATAGGCCACCCGGAGTCCCGCCCCCAGCCTCTCGCAGGCCCAATCATGGGCATAGCGGAGGTGCAGTCAATTTGCATGTTTCTCTGTTATAAGGTAGGATTAGAGGTTCAGTATCTGCAATACTAAAGTTCAGTAATACCTTCAAAGTATTAGGTCTGTAGATCTGACTGACATCTTAAAATACTATTTTAAGTCTGACTCCATCTTTTTTTATTGCCCATTTTTCTCACTGTTTTTTTTTTTTTTTAAATAAATTTTTATTAATTTCAGAGAGGAAGGGAGAGGGACAGATAGAAACATCCATGGTGAGAGAGAAACATTGATTGGCTGCCTCCTGCTTGCCCCCTAATGAGGATCGAGTCCGCAACCTGGGTATGTGCCCCTGACCAAATCAAACCCGGGACCCTTCAGTCTGCAGGCTGATGCTCTATCCACTGAGCAAAACTGGCTAGGGCTTTCTCACTGTTTTTACGTTGCTTTCTGCTCTCCCCCTTTTCTCCTGTAGTCAGTTGCTCTTTTTTTTTTTTTTTTGATTGAGAGAGAGAGAGAGGATAGAATTACAGATTTGTTGTTCTACTTATTTATGCATTCGTTGGTTGTTTCATGTTTGTGCCCTGATCAGGGATGGAACCCACAGTCTTGGCATATCAGGATGACACTCTAATCAACTGAGCTACCCAGCCAGGGACATAACATTTTTAATTAAATTTTTTATTTTGAGATCATGTAGATTCACATGTGGTTCAAAGAAATAATGTATCGACATTCAGTACACCCTTTGCTCATTCCAAAATGATTTCAAGAACTGTACAAAACTGCACAATAAAAATCACAGGGCTAAGGAGTAAAAGGGATTTGCAGCACACATTAAAAACTTTACTAGTGATATAAAAAAGAGATATAAAACTAATAAAAATGGTAGCAGTTTTACATATGTTACATGGTCAAGAATAGCATGAATACTATGATAAATAGAACTCTTTATCTTGAAAAAGACCTGAAGTTTGCTGATGGAATGGGTGACAAAAAGGTTATAGCTGTGAGTTATTGTGTGATGGTGGAAGGAGGGGGATCCGAAATCAGACAGAAATTTATAACACAGATGCAGATGGTTTGTCTCTAAGCACACAGTGAACTGAGGTCAGTGCTAGATGTTTGGGAAAGGTGCGGGTGTGTATTTTGTGTGTTTCTACATTGATTGGTTCGGGTAGATGCAGTTTTCTGTATTTAGCCAGTGATTCTCAGAGATGAAACAATGTGTAAGAGGACACAAAATTTACGTATGTTCAAATTGTTTCTTAATATATCTATTGTGTTGGAACAAATTTATATTTTCCAAACAAGCATTATAGTGGAATTGATTGTACTTTTTTGTTGTTTCTCATTTTGTTAGTTCAACTTGGTTGGGCTCTTTTTCTCTTAGCACCATTTCTGTCTAATTGTTGCACTGTCTTTACCACAAAACTTTTTCAATGTGGCTAGGCTGTAGGCATGCTTTTGAAGACATGGGTCACACTAGCAGCTCCTTCAGAAAGGGGAAAAGTCAATTTCAAAGTACTTAATTCTTTTTAGTCTTCTTTCCATAGATTGTGTGCACTCATAACTTTTATTTTGATAGCAATATAGAGATCAAGACTTGTCTATGCTTTTGTTCCAGCTAAGTCACATTCACAGTGGGGGACAACCTTCTTTAAAAGAAAATGTTGCATTAGTTCTTCATCTGAGTGTCACTGAAAATAAAACTTGCAGATGCACACAGGATCTTGAGTAAAATTAGAAAATATTACATGTTTTCTATCCCCTTACTTATTATTTAATAACTAGAGGCCCAGTGCATGAATTCGTGCACACTGAAAGGAAATTAATTAGAATAAATATTTTAGAGGCTGGAGAGGGACCAGGGGGAGGGCTCCAGGGCGTGTCCAGCCCGTCTCACCCAGTCCCAATTGGCCAGACCCCAGCAGCAAGCTAACCTACTGGTTGAAGTGCCTGCCCTCTGGTGGTCAGTGCACATCATAGTGACTGGTATAGCAGCCAACCAAGTGGTCGACCAATTGGTTGGACACTTAGCACATTAGACTTTTATATATATAGATAATATACTGTTACATAAATGTAATATTACTTATAATATACTAGAGGCCCGGTGAATGAAATTTGTGCACTCGGGCGGGGGGTCCCTCAACCCTCCCAGAGCCCTCTCACAGTCCAGGAGCCCTCAGGGGATGTCCAACTGATGGCTTAGGCCTGCACGGGGAGCGGGCCTAAGCCAGTAGTCAGACATCCTTAGCACTGCCATGGAGGCGGGAGAGGCTCCCACCACTGCTGCTGTGCTCACCAGCCATGAGCCCAGCTCAGGGCTTCTGGCTGTGTGGCGCTCCCCCTGTGGGAGCGCACTGACCACCAGAGGGCAGCTCCTGCATTGAGTATCTGCCCCCTGGTAGTCAGTGTGTGTCATTGCGTCTGGTCGTTCCGCCATTATGTCGATTTGCATATTAGCCCTTTAATATATAGGATCTTATATATAATCTATATATATAATGGAGGAATATGCAAATTTGTCTGGGATGCCGTCACGTCACAACCATTCACAGGGTGGGCGGGGCTGCAGGGCCTCGGGGCGGCACTCTGGGTCTAAGCGCAATTTCGTCCCACCCAGGCAGACTCCCCTGCGGCCTGCAGCCAAATCCCAACACCGACCTGGGGTTTACTAAACTTTACTGGAGCTGCTCCCCACACCCCCACCCCCTGCCCCAGGACCGCGCTGCCCGCAGCAGGGAGCCCTGTCAGCATCCTGACAGGCAGGCGGCCCAGGAGAGCCGAGTGGGGCAGGGGCTGCAGGGAGCCACGGAGGGGCAGGGCCGCTGGAGCCAAGCTCCCAGGGGTCTGAGGAGAGTGCCTGAAGGAAGAGGAAGCTTCAGCGAAGCAGCCAGCCAGGAGCCACAGCCTGGGGGTCCACAGGCACACAGAAAGGTGGCTCCCAGGCGAGCGCTGCTTCAGCAAAGCGGCCAGCCAGGAGGCGGGTGGCCCAAGGGGCGCAGAGCGGCACCGAGGTGGGGTGCACCATAGGGGGCTCGGGCTGGGCAGGGGGCCGGTGGGCGGGGATCTGCCTCACCCGCGGAGAATGAGATTCTGCAGTGGCCCCAAGACGCGGGTCGGCCCGGCGGGAAATGCTGGCATCGTAGGACGCCCTGGTGGAGGGGCACAGACCTGCAGCCCTGAGGCGGGAGTTGAGGGGTGGCGCCACCTCAGTGGAGGGGGGCCATACTGCTGGGTACCCCACTGCGGTGGTTCGGTGAAGCTCCCAGTGCTAACCAGGCCTCGCTGAGGCCTGCGCACTTGAGAAGCCATGACTCCTGCTCCTGCCTTGGCCCAAAAGCAAGCTTTGCACCTGCCCTGCCCCCAGTTCCCACCCCGCCCTGCCCCGCCCTGCCCCATAGCAGTGCGTGCCTGCACACTGCTCCCCAGAAGGGGATGCAGTAAAGGATGGGGGCGGGGGAAAGAATGTGGAGCATCCACGATGAAGAGGTGCTTAAGAACGAGGCTCGGAAGCCTCATGGGGAGGTTGGTTCTGTTTGCCCCATGGCTGTCCCTTAGGAAAGGCGGAGAGCGAAGTTGTGAGGGCTCCCTGCATCCTGAGTCCAGTTGCACAGGCAACTGGAATTGGCCTCAGTTTCCTGGTCTGTAAAATGGATGAAGCGTGTCCCAGTTCCTTCACTGAGCTTTGAGGGCCAACTGAGATACTATATAAGGAAAATGAGGGAAGAAGTGAGAAAGAAAAGGAAGGGTGAGCAACACAAAAGAAAGATTGGAAGTAACCTGTCAACCTATCGTCACTTAAATAGGAAATATAGTCAATAGTGTTGTAATGATGGTATGATGCCAGGTAGGTACTGGAAATATCGGGGAAAACTTTGTAAAGTATATGATTGTCTAACCCAATGATGGCAAACCTATGACACGCGTGTCAGCACTGACACGCGTAGCTATTTCTGATGACATGCGGCCGCTGAGGCAGCCACATGCCGAGGATGAAACATTTGCTGCTCCTGAGGATGAAACATTTGCGAAATAATGTTTTTTCCTCAAAGTGACACATTACCCGAGTTATGCTCAGTTTTTTGGTGAAGTTTGACACACCAAGCTCAAAAGGTTGCCCATCACTGGTCTAACCACTATTCTTTAACTAATATAAATCCCGAAACTAATAAAAATAATATTGAATATAAAGAAATGAAAATAGGAGCAAAATTTTTATAAATTTCAAAGTTTAAATAAAGGCTGTAAAGGAAGGAAGGGGGAGAATAAAAATAGTGTTTTTCATTTTACCACTTTATTTTCTTTTCAGTACATGAAAAAGACAGTTGTCTTTATATGGTACTTTTATACTTTTCTGAGTTATTATCTCACTTGATATTCAGGGCAACTTAAAGATAAGATAATTATTCCCTCCACTATTCAAAGAAAGGAAATCTTGGTATCTTGCCCCAATGATTCAATCATCAAGCCCTTATTGTAAAGCAGGGTTAGTAAAATTTTCTGTGAAGGGTCATATCTATACTAATAAAAGCCTTGGGGATGATCAGGCAGGGGAGGGAAGTTGGGGGCAATCAGGCCAGCAGGGGAGCAGTTAGGGGGCGATCAGGCTGGCAGGCAGAAGCGATTAGGGTCAATCTGGCAGGCAGGCAGGCGAGTGGTTAGGAGCCAGTGGTCCTGGATTGTGAGAGGGATGTCCAACTGCTGGTTTAGTCCCGGTCCCACAGGCAGTCGGACATCCCGTGAGGGGTCCCAGATTGGAGAGGGTGCAGGCTGGGCTAAGGGACCCCCCCCCCCCTGCCCCGTGCATGAATTTCATGCACCTGGCAACTAATACCATAATAGCTGCCACTTATTAAATGGTTAGCATGTGCCAGTGTTTTGTGTGAAGCCATGTGTAATCTATATATATAAAACCCGAGGTGACCGGTCGCTATGACATGCACTGACCACCAGGGGGAAGATGCTCAACACAAGAGCTGCCTCCTGGTGGTCAGTGCACTCCCACAGCGGGAGCACCACTCAGCTGACTGACGGGCGCCAGATGCTGGGCTCATGGCTGGCAAGTGAAACTGCGGCAGTGCAAGCCTCTCCCGCCTCTGCAGCAGTGCTATTGAGCGGTGGCAGTGGCAGGCACAGCGGGGCAGGAATGAGAGGGAGCAGTGCGGTGCCCAGCCCAGGCTTGGACTCCTCCCAGGCCACCTGTCACTTCATGCACTACTACATCCCTCAGGGGATGTAGGACTGCCAGTTTCAGCCAATCCCTGCAGGTCAGGGCCTCTAGTCCTATCTAATAAATAGGAAATATGCTAATTGACCATCATGCCCTCACAAAGATGGTGGCGCCCACAGCCAATAAGGAAAGAATATGCTAATTGACTGTCACGCCCTCAAAGATGGCGGCACCCACAGCCATAAGATGGTGGTGCCCAGTTCCCTCAGCCCCGCTGGGGCAGCAGGTGCGCAGCAGGGCCGGGCCTACCTCCAGATAGGTCTGGCCGCTCCACACGCCTGCCTCCAGAGTCCCCTAGTCCCCTCAGCTCCCCAGCCGCCCAGAGCCAGCCTGAGGTGCAGGCAAGCCTCAGATGGTGGCTGCCCAACCACCCAGGTCCAGCCCGAGGCGCAGGCAAGCCTCAGATGTCAGCTGCCCAGCTGCCCAGGGCCACCCGAGGCTCAGGTTACCAGGGCCGGCCGAGGCTTGCACTCCTGGCAGTGGCAGCAGCAGAGGTGTGATGGGGGCATCACCTTCCCCTGATTGCCAGGTTGCCTCCTGCCCCTGAGGGCTCCCGGACTGTGAGAGGGGGCAGTCCGGGCTGAGAGACCCCCCTCCAGTGCATGAATTTTCATGCACTGGGCCTCTAGTCTATATATAATACCTTTCAGTTCCAATGCCTCTGTTAACCTGTTTGAAAATCACTGATTTACTTTTACATTCTAACTAGGGGCTTGGTGCATGGATTTGTGAACTGGTGGGGTCCCTCAGCCTGGCCTGCCCCCTCTTGCAATCTGGGACTGCTTGGGGGATGTAGTAGTGCGTGAAGCGGCAGACAGCCAGGGAGGAGCCCGGGCCCGGGCTGGGCACCGCTTCTGCTCATCCTGGCCCCACTACGTCTGCCGTTGCTGCTTGGGCACACAGGGCAAGTGTCCACAGGAGAGGCTATTATCTGACGCAGCTGCACTTGCCAGGTGGTGCCCGTCTGTCAGCTGAACAGCGCTCCTGCTGTGGGAGCACACTGACCACCAAGGGGCAGCTCCTACATTGAGCGTTTGCCCCCTAGTGGTCAGTGCACATTATAGCTACCAGTCGGTTGTCCGGTCGTCCACTCATCCAGTCACTTAAGCTTTTATATATATATATAGACTAGAGGCCCGGTACACAAAATTCGTGCACTGGAGGGGTGTCCCTCAGCCCAACCTGCACCCTCTCCACTCTGGGATTGGGCCTAAACCAGCAGTCGGACATCCTTCTCACAATCCGGGACTGCTGGTTCCTAACCACTCGCCTGCCTGGCTGCCTGATTGCCCCCTTACCACTCCCCTGCCAGCCTGATTGACACCTAACTGCTCCCTGCCAGCATGATTAACACCTAACTGCTCCCCTGCAGCCCGATCACCCCCAACTGCCCTCCCCTGCAGGCCTGGTCACCCCCAACTACCCTCCACTGCCGGCCATCTTGTGACAATGTGGGGGCGGCTATCTTGTGACGACATGGGGGCAACCATCTTGTGGTAGCTATCTTGTGACGACGTGCAGGTGGCCATCTTGTGATGACTTGGTGGCGGCCATCTTGTGACAATGTGTGCGTGGGGTTCAATTTGCATATTACCTCTTTATTATATAGGATGTCAATTAAGAGTTCTTGTCAGAGACTTAGTTTAACTCTTTTAGAGTTCTTATTTCTCAGTGTGAAAGCCATATCCATTTCATTTCTTTAAGTTTGTGAATTGTAAATTGAAGATGAGAAAATCCTAAGCACTTTGTCTTTTCTTTTCCTGCAGCGTTTGTCCAATGGTTCTATAGACTCGACTGATGACACTAGTCAAATAGTTGAACTACAGGAATTGCTTGAAAAGCAAAACTATGAAATGGCCCAGATGAAAGAACGGTTAGCAGCACTTTCTTCCCGAGTGGGAGAGGTAGAACAAGAAGCAGAGACAGCAAGAAAGGATCTCATTAAAACAGAAGAAATGAATACTAAATATCAAAGGGACATCAGGGAGGTGAGTGATTAATAACACTTTCAGTCCTTACTTCCTGAATGCTATCTCTGGTATGTTTTTTCCATAATATCCCCTGTGGTAATACTCTTTTCATCTCAAAGACCATAATCTGGGATGTATTGTGCTAGTTATGAAACTTGTTCAATAAGGCAAATATTGTTTACTTCATCATCCCTTTAAATATGTGTGGAAAGAAATTTTAATATCAAGTCTCAGATATAATAAAAAATTGTTTACAGTTTTTAAAGATTTTTTAAAAATTGTGGAGCTGTTCATTTTAAACAACCCTTGACATGAATATGTACAGTGAATTGTTATGCTCTTAGATATGGGACTACTCAAAGACATTTTAAAATTTCCCCTCTCATTTTTGGATTTGTGTCTATGAATGTGAATGTGTATGTTTTTATGTGCTAACTGTCCTTTTTCTATACATTCAGTTCTCGCTAGACTTAGCATCATATTATCTACTCTTTAAAAGAGAGTACTGGAAAGTTACTACAAAAGACACAATGAGATTGTTTATTTGTAACATTTTCAAATCATCTTACTAGCTAAGGAGAAAAGTTTAGAAGTTTTTCACATTCTCACTCTATTCAATTAAAAAGAAGATTATATTTATGGAAATTTTATTTTGTGACTTACTGTTTCCATTTTTACATATTCATTTAAATAATATATTTTATACATTTTATATCTTTTGTATACACTGAGTGTATGATTATTATGATCTCTGAATGCATAATAATCTGGCTACTCAGTGTATATCCTATATAATAAAATGCTAATATACAAATTGTCCCCTCGACCAGTAGTTCGACCAGCAGGCAGGCCGGCCAACCGCCCATGTCCCCTCCCCCTGGCCAGGCTGGCTGGACCCCACCCATGCACGAATTCATGCACTGGGCCTCAGAGATCATGATAATCTGGCCACTCAATGTATATTTAACTATTTTTATTGAAGTTTAACCTACTCTGTGTAGCCAGTTTTTTTCTTCCCATTTTATCTTCACTTTATTTTATTCATACTTTTGCCTTCACTATCCTATCCAAACTGTTCTTACTCACATTGTCCTTGACCTCCCTGTTGCTGAATTTAGGGACCACTTCTCAGTTCTCTGAAGCACTTGATCCAGTTCTCACTCCCTGGAGCACTTTTTCACTTGGCTAATAGCACGCTGCACTCGCCTGATTTTCCTCCAGCCTGCTTACTACTCCCATTTCAGCCGCCTTTACTGGCTCAGCTTCCTGCCCAGTCATGGAGAGCTATCCTTTCCCAATCTACCTTTACTCCCTGAGTAAGTTCATGCAGTCTCATGGTTCCAAAAACCAGCTGGTGACTTATGACTCCCAATTTATATCTCCAGTTTATCCTTCTCTCCTGATTTCCTGATGCCTGTGTCTAAATTTCCAATGGGTCTCTCAAAATTAGATTTCTCAATATTGTTTTCCTGCTATTCCCCTAGGAAGCCAGGCTTACTCGAAGTCCTACACATCTGAACCTGTGGCAACCCTACTATTGTTGCTCAGGCTAAAATCCTTGGAGTTGTCCTTGATACCTCTCCTGTTTACATTGCAATCAAAGTACTTGCAGTACCTGCAAGCTAGGTACTGTCTGACCTCTTAGAACTCATCTTCTAATCTTTCATTTTATCCCCATCTGTTCAGTTAAGGGAGCCTCTTAAACAAGCCAGGCCTATTCTTTTATGTTTTCTTTTCCCTCTGCCTTTTGCTCAAATGTTTTCTCGGTGAAGTGTTCCCTATCCATGCTATTTACACATACACACCCTCCCTCTTCTCTCATTTTTAGTCTCACAGCATTACTGCACCTGAAACAATTCATATTTTACTGATTTACTTGTTTACCATATGCCTTTCAACTAGACATAAAAATTTATAAAGGATGCAATTTTTTGTTTTGTCTTGTTGTTTTACTGTTCCATTTGAATCACTTACATAACTATTGAGCATATGATAGACACTCAAACACCTTTATTGAGACAATGAATATTTATAGATGTTTGATGTCAGCATCAAAAGGCATGGATAAGATTAGAATAAAGTCCTAAAACAATGTCTACTTTCTCAGAAAAAGATACATGACCCAGGAAGTGGTAGATTGCTCTACCACTGCACTAATAAAGATACTAAGCTCTCTATACCCTTATATTAATTAACAGTCTATAGATATGTCTCTTATCAACTCCTCCTCACAACCCAAATTCAGAGAATTTATAAAGTAAATGAATTTAATATCACTGTTAAGGAATACTGAGATTTCTGGACAATAAACTACCAAGACAATTTCTTGAGGCAAATTCTGTATTTTTTTATTTTCTTAGTCCTAGAGATTTAGCTGTTTTCCTTTCATTTAACACTCATCTATTTTATTCACACTTATTTAATCCAGTGTCACAGGTAGACCCCAACATCACCAGCTCTCCCTTTCTTACTGCTGATGTAAAAATAGTTCCTTGATTCTAATAGTCTTTGAATGTAGGTGACAAAAAATTTTTTCAATTATCTGGTGCCAGGTGTTCTTTTATTGGGAATCCCTTCTATTAATGTGTAAGCTGTTCTGCCTTCAGATGAATTATTTTAAAATATAACTATTCTTATCAGCTCTACAATTTTTATGTAGTTGTACTTTAGAAGAGTTTCATAAGAAAGGAATGTCTGCCCTTTTTCTCCTTTGAAGGGAAGTTGCAAACACTAATGCTTTCAGAGCCAGCCAGGCAGTATAAATGTATGAAGGGCCAGGTGCCGGATAGTAGAAAGTGACAGAGTTAATGAAACCTGGACAAGGAGCCTACACTCTGCCCGCATGCATCACGTGTGTGTGTGTGTGTGTGTGTGTGTGTGTGTGTGTGTGTGTGTTAAAGACACTGTGAAGGTCAAATAAAATATTTTCAGATTCATGTCACAGGCCACAGGCTCCTGGTTTGCTGCTGTGAGTTTCTTGAAGACCAACCAGGAAAACTCATTTAGGTGCATCATATCTACACAATAGAGAAGGTACTTGTCGTTACCCCACTTTTCTCAGGTGAATAATAAGGTTTTAGTGAGATGAAGTGACTTGTCCAAGGCCTATGCACTGACCTCCCCGACTCCCTCAGGCCCCAGTACCAGGACGACATAGGACAAGCCTGACTTCAAAACCTGTGGTTCTTACACTTTCATTAGCTTTCAGAGTCAGTGAGATGCAGGCATTACTTCAGTGGTAGAAACTGTCCTAAAAATGCAGCTACAATATAACGGCCCCCTAAATGATCAATCTTTTGATCATTTTTCCCAATAAGCATGAAGATATACAAAGCACATACTTAAAAAGGTATCATTTATTCACATTCATAGCCCCAGACTTAGCTTTTATTTTCCTGAATAATAATGCATTCTTGGACTGTGGTCACACAAAATCTACTAGATTGCAAATATTTTAGTAGAAAAAAAGTTAAGGTGATTTATCTTGCTACCTCTGCTGGCACAGTATGATTTACATCTATACTAATAAAAGGGTAATATGCAAACTGGTGAGTACACCCTCACAGTAATGGCCAAACAACAGGCTGTGTGGGGTGACAAGGCCGGCAGGTGGGCAGTTGGCAGCAACCAGGCTGGCAGGGGAGCCAGTGAGGGGTGACCAAACGAATAAATAGCAGGCTTCGTTGGTAGACCAGGCCAGCAGGAGGGTTAGTGAGGGATGACCAAACGACTGAACAACAGGCTGCATGGGGTGACCAGGCCGGCAGGGGCGCAGTTGGCAGCAACCAGGCCAACAGGGGGACCAGTGAGGTGCAACCAGGCCAACAGGGGGCAGTTGGGGGCAACCAGGCCGGCAGGGGGGCCATGAGGGGTGACCAGCCAGTGGGTGGGGGCAGTTGGGGGCAATCAGGCCAGCAGCAGGGGGCAGTTGGGGATGACCAGGCTGGCGGGGGAGGGTGGGCAGTTAGGGACGATCAAAATGACAGGCAGAGGCAGTTAGGGGTGATCAGGCTCACAGGGGGGCAGTTAGGGGCGATCAGGCAGGCAGGCAGATGAGCAGTTAGAAACCAGCGGTCCCGGATTGTGAGAGGAATAAGCCAATCAGAGAAAGATAAATATCATATGATCTCACTTATATGTGGAATCTAATGAACAAAAAACCTGATGAACAGAATAGATCCAGAGACACTGGAGAATGTAACACACTGACAAATCTCAGAGGGAAAGGGTGAGGGGAGGATGGTGGGAAGAGATTAACCAAAGAATGTATATGCATATATGCATAGACTATGGAGAGACAATAATGTGGTGAAGGTTTGGGGAGTGGGCTGGGCGGGAGTGGGGTAGAGGGAGTCATTGGGTAGCAAAAAGGGAGACAACTGTAATACTTTCAACAAAGACACATTCAATTAATTAATTAACCAATTAATTAATTAAAGTGAGAGTGTGAAGAAATTTTCAAGAATGATCCTAAAATCCTAGGGAGATTGGTGTCATTCCATAGCCAAATAATACAAGAAGAGCTGATTTGTGGGTAGGCAGGGTGACTAAGGACAACATGAGTTTCATGGTAGATATATGTACGCCATTGCATTCTCAGAGAAAGAAAACTTTCGGTTAACCCAGATGTAAGAAGAATTCAGACAGATAATTTGGGAAAACTCACATGAAATCTTAACATTCCTCTCGTGAAATGAAATAAATTAATATTTACTTCAATAAAGCAATGGTTTCCATGGCTTAGTCTTTTATTTAAATAACAAAGACAATAAGTTAAACTATCTGAGAATCTGATTTGAATTTTTTTATTATTATTTTAATTGTAGGCCATGGCACAGAAGGAAGATATGGAAGAAAGGATCACAACCCTTGAGAAGCGTTACCTCAGTGCTCAGAGAGAATCTACCTCCATACATGATATGAATGATAAACTAGAAAATGAGTTAGCAAATAAAGAGGCCATCCTCCGGCAGGTTCAGTATCTCTATGTTGTTTTTGTTCTGGTCCATGTGTGTGTTCTCACCATTCTCACAAAATGTTGAGTGAATTAAATACGCAACAATTACTTCTTCATAATCAATCATTCTCTAAAATTTAGAATGGTGTGAACCAAACATGTAGTTTTCAGTAGGTAATTTAGAAATTGCTCTTAATAATAATAAAAATAATGACGAAAATTTACTTTGGATCTAAACATGAACCAGAAACTGTGCTAAGTAGTTGACATGTATTACCTCACTTAAATCTAACCACCACCTGTGAAGTAAGCACAGTTATTATTCTGCCGACAGTAAGGTTCAGCGACATGAACATTTTCTCAAGGTCACACATCTGGTAGTTGCCAGAGTCTGTAATGGAAACTAAAGTCTACTCCACTCCAGAGCAGGAGTGGGCAAACTATATCCCCTGTGACAAAACTACAGCTCTGCTTTGTAAATAAAGTTTTATTGAAACATAGTCATACCCATTATTTAATCATTGTCTGTGACTGCTTTTGTGCCACAACAGTAGAATCAAAATGTTAGAACAGAAACTATATGATACAGAAAACCTAAAATATTTACTACCTGGCCCTTCACAGAAAAATGTTTGCCAATCCTATCTTTTGAGCCAAACCATTATAGTACATTACTTCTCCCTCTCCAGCTAATTATCTGATTTTCAATATTATGCTAATATGGTACATCAGAAGTGTAAGTACTGATTTGTATTCCATTTGTCCAAGTATATATTCACTGTTAACTTCTTTTCTTTTTGCTGCCATTGGTAAGAGCTTTCCTAAATTTTTTAATGTGCTAAATTTTATTAAGGAATGTGGATAAGTAATATATAAAAAACACGAGGGCAATGGTCTTTTTGCACGGTAAATGTGGCACCTGATTTTAAATCTAAGATAATGGCTGAAGTCCAAACCCCCTAGTGAATGGGGTCTGCTATACTAACTGTGACCCTTTAAGTGTCTCTTTCCCACCCCTGTTTCAGATGGAAGAGAAGAACAGACAGTTACAAGAACGACTTGAGCTCGCTGAGCAGAAGCTGCAGCAGACTATGAGAAAAGCTGAGACCTTACCTGAAGTAGAGGCTGAACTGGCTCAGAGAATTGCAGCCCTGACAAAGGTACTGCAATATAACACTTGGTCAACTTAGGTGTGCTCATAGAAATGACTAGTAATCAAAATGGAATCTGTAAAGATTTTCTTTAGTCTTTATGAAAATTAAGTTCATCTAATATTTATTACATTGGTTTCATATTTAGGTGAATTTTTTATACTATGTATATCTTATTTATACTGACATGAATGATTAATATATAGGACTGTGATGATTCCCTTGCCTACTTAAACATTAACAAAAATACAATTTTTATGTCCTTATATTAATTTCCCATGGCAATATTTGCACATCAGAATAATCACAATATAAATACATAATGATGATAATTTAATATGTATATACATGATATTTAATATGTGTATACATATTTTAATATGCTGAACATAAATTGGTACAATAAATATAGGAAATATCTGAGCAGTTGATTCATTTCTGATTATAGTAAGAAACAATGTTTAGAAGTTGGAAGTTAGATTTATAGCAGTCTAAGGTCTCCAGCCATTAAATAGTCAGGAAGTTGTTTTAGTGGATACAATTTCTTCTGAACCAATTAAAATCCATAGTATTATATCTCACATTTGCATGAAATGATATGGTTCTTTGCTTTTTTTGACTGACTTATTTCACTTAGCATAATATTCTCAAGTTCCATTCATGTTGTTGCAAATGGCAGTATTTTATCCTTTCATATAGCTGAATAGTATCCCATTGTGTATATGTACCACATCTTCTTTATCCAATGAATAATGCTTCAATGAACATAGGGGTGAATATATCTTTGCAAATACATATTTTCAAGTTTTTCAGGTATATCCCCAGGAGAGGGATTGCTGGGTTGTATGGTAGCTCTATTCTTAATTTTTTGAGGAATTGCCATACTACTTTTCATAGTAATTGTACCAGTCTAAATTCTCACCAGCAGTGAATGAGGGTTCCCTTTTTACCACAACCTCTCCAACACTTGTTATTGCTTTTCTTATTGATAATGGCCTCTCTAACAGGTGTGAGGTGGTATCTCATTGTGGTTGTGATTTGCCAGAGGGAAGGTAATGAGGGAAGAAGGGGTTATGGTGACAAGAGAAGATTTGACTTTGGGTGGTGGGCACATGGTGCAATATCTAGATCTTGTAACATAGAAACTCATACCTGGGACCTATATGACCATGTCGACCAATGTCACCCCAATAAATTTAATTTAAAAAATAAAAATAAAAGATAAATATTAAAAAGTAAAATAAAATAAAATCCATAGTATTCTGAAGAATGTTCATATTATCTACTATGTTATAGCCATTAGATTCTGTAATTATCTGCATATTTTAGAATTCTGCAACCATTATAACGTTTAAAAAAACTACTTACCTTTCACTGTCAAACGGAAATGGCATTGCTTCAAAGTATATATGCATATCACTAAAATAAAAGTCCATATTTTTTACTAAAAGCATGTTTGACTTTTAACATCAATTGAAAATATACACATATTTTAGAGGTTTGCACAATCATTACTGTGTGCTAAGTTGTCTCCTCCACTGCAAGTAAGTGGGTAAACTACAAGTTACAAATTCTGTCATTAGGGATTATTCAAACCAATTGATGTGGCAATATAAGAGTAAGCACACATATTTTATTTCCTGCAAAAGTAAATAATTAAAGAGGAACAGTAAACTGATACCTATTAATTAAATTGGGTAGAAAAAAGGCAAATGTTTGGCAATGTGTTGCAGGGTTAGAAAATATTGGAATAGTTGGTTATCTGTAGAGTATTGGAGGAACTAGCTGAATTAAACATTAGGTGATTAGGGTTATGTTCCAATCCAGATCCTTCCATAGTCATGTACCATGCCATAAATTTCTCTGGCAAATTCCAGAAATGTGTGATTTCTAATAGAAAGATAAGTTTATCATTTAATTTAAATATCTTTTCTAAATTATATCAAAATGTGCAAATATATTAGTAGCATTCTATTTTTTCTTGTGAAGATATTTTCAATTACTATATTATGGATTGAGATATGTACAATTAGTCTTTTTATCTGAAGAACCCAAAAAACTTTTATAAAGAATTATTTTATTGAATTGAATTATGTTAGTGGCAATTAAGTGGCTAAATAATAAAAAATAACTTTTGTAAAATTTTAGTGTAAAATAATCATCAATATTATCCTGCGTAAAATACAAGAAAGTTTGGAATCTCTTCCAATCAAACACAATTTAAAATTCAACATAAAATTGCCCCAAATTTACCACTGATAGACTGAAAATAAAACATAATTTAAAAGGCAATACTTAACATATGAAACTTTAAATTGAATATTCATGAGAATTCTTAATTTAGAATAGTTTTTAACTTGAAATATGTGTCTCACTTTTTTGCCTTTCATTTTATTCTCTTGGGCTCTTATTTTGATACATATATTCACTTGTGTACCCAAATAATGTTCTCAGTTTACTCCTACCTCATAATATATTGCTGAAATTTCATTTCATCTGGACCCTTTTGATTTCTTCTTTTTACAGTAGAATTTTATTCTTCTTAAAAAGTGTTTAAAATGCTATAATTTACTCTGTTGCTCCTTCTTACTGATTTCTCTTCTGGCTGACTATATATCAACATTTCAGATATACCATTTTCAGATGATTGCTGCATTTAATTCATCATACATGCTCCTCTAGTGCTGAGATTTTTATCATCAAAACACTCCCTCTATAACACTTTCATAATATTTGAAGATCATTCTTTCATATGTTCCCCCAAGTTTTACGGCCACAACAATCATACTTTTTCTTGCCCTCTGTTCTCAAGGCCATTAGGGAATGTCTCTAGAATTTGCTTTATTTATTTATTTTTTTGAATTGCAATTTGTTTTTATTATCTCACTATTACTGATCATCATAGTCTTTTTCTAGTTCTTAATATTTTTGACTATTCACAAAAATAAAATATTTTCCTGTTTTAAACCTAGGCTCCTCTCTCCTATATTTTGAATGGTATTCTTAACAACCCACAGACATTTTATTTGGCCTATATATTTTTCTACTTTTATTATTAGCTGCCTATTTTTTTTTCCTTCTCTTTGGTTCTTCTCTCTATAACTGTCATTTTTTCTTCATTTCCAAATATATCCACACTCTTCCCAAAACTACTTCTGCCTATGTGATTTTTTTTCCTGAATCTTTAGCTGATTTGGAATTGTCCTGTGCCACCTTAAAGAGTGAACACAAGATAAATTCTATATCTCATCAAGGAATATAAAAAATAGCAGATTGTTCTTGTGTGATGCCAGTGTTTACAATAATTGCTTAAGCTGCAGTCTTTACAAGGTGAAGGTGAACATAAATCAACAGTGGTTGAAGTTGATCCCAGTGTTTGTTCAGAAATGATGTCCGAATCTATTCTTTGGTTGATAAGGGTATCTTTCTGTGTGTGTGTGTGTGTGTGTGTGTGTGTGTGTGTAGGAGGTAAACCTCATTTAAGATTTTTAGAAAATCAGAAGTATAACTATGGATAAAACTTAAAATTTGGCTTTTGCGAGTATAAACACAATTAACTAATAAATATTTTGGGCTCCCAATCTTGTTATTTATGATGTTTACTTCTTTAATTACAATGCATATTTCTTCAGTAAGTACATAATTCATCTTAATTCCACAAGGTATTTTATTCATTTTTAGTGCAAGTAAAAAGATCAGCAATGACATAGATATTTAAACATGACAGAATTCTCATTCATTCTCTGAAGTGAATTTTTACAATGTTTTGGTGTATTTTCCTTATTTAAGATAGAAACAGGTAGAACCTTTAAGTACCTTGAAAGGCCTACTAGACTTGTATTTTTGAAGATACAGTTTTGGAAATTGAAATGTTTATGTCTTGACTATCTTGAATCAGTGGTATGATTAATTTTCATACCACTGTCTGTTAAATTATATTTTTAAAAATTACAAATACCTTTATGAATTTAGATTATATAATTTCAACAACACTTTGACCCACTAACTGTATTCTTGATTTAATTCTAAGTTTTAAATGCTTTTATAAAACCATTTATGACATTTGGAGACTATGATAGCTTTCTGTTTTGCTTCTGCTTAGAATTTGAAGAGAAAATGTGGTTATTGTTATTTCTTCATTATTTATCATGTTTATAAAATAAGAGTATCAGAAGGAAAATTAAAAACTATAAATGTTGAACTATAACTTGTGTATGCACTCCAGTTAAATGTTAAATGTTATTTGATAGATTAAATTGGAATTTGTTACACACACTAGTACATAGGCATGTGAACCAATACATGAATAGGTGACTTTTTTTTCAGGTACTGAATGATATATTTACATATAGCCCTATATTTGCATACAGTAAGTTTCACTGTTTTAGAATAAATATGTAAAATGTAATAGAATATGGTCTAGAGTTGAATTTTGTTGTCCTGACATAGGTTACTTTTGAGGTTATAATTATTTAAGTTGTAATTATCATGAACATGTTGATGTAACTTTACATGTAACCTGTGTCTAACATACTAATACAATTCAGCTATCAGCAATGTCACATGTGTTAACAGTCTGCGCCTGTGGTGACCTGGCAATCACCTCTAAGACATGTAACTAACCTTGGCACTGGGGAAACTTTGGCTCACAAAGGCAGATGCTGCCTATATACATTAGGGCGCTATTTTGTTTCCATAGCAACAAATCAATGCGGAAACAGTTTTGGAGTAGTCACTAGTGCCATTCAGGAGAGTTCACAAATAATTTTTCTTGTCCTCGCAGCATTATATTGTCACTTCGATAATTTGAGAATTTAATAATACTCTTTTAAAAGTTCAAATTAAGACTATCTCTGAGGACATACAGACATAAGGTGTATTTAGAGAACACAAGTCCTTTTGCTGCTGTTGCTGAGGAAACCCAATCCTGCTTGAATTAACAATACTACTAATAATTAACCTTGGGGCTTAGCTTTTCTCTGATTTCTACAGAGTTGAGCTTATAATAAATTTTATTCCAAATTTATTTTATCTGAGTCATTGACTTAGCATATTCCTCAACACTGAGATACATTGTTTCCATTTTTAAGTAATATGATAAACAAGCAAACCAAAATACAAAACTTTTAACAAATCTATCGAGATATATTCTAGTGTTTGGTTTCTCATAATTCCAATTATTACATGACTCTTTCAGAGTTGCTTTAATTCATTCTGTAGTAGTCTGTCATCGCCAGCCATCACTAACCTTCCATACCTTAGGTTGGTAGCTTTTTATTTGAACATACCATTGTTTTTCAATTATAACCATCAACTGCATTATGTTCACCAGATATCAGTGTAGATCTTTCCACATAAAGTTCTGTCTATTAAAATATTAAATTTGCTGTCACACTTTTCTTTTAAGCATTCTGTGCTGTGTTCTGTTCGGTGTCAGTGTCTTTAGTTCTGATTTTTCTATTTTGTCCCTCTCCTTTTCCTTGACTTGTTAGTCTGATCCAACCTCTTCTACCTCATCTGATGATTATCAATATGTTATGGAAGCTAAACTACAAGAAATGATCTCCATACGTAGGAAGGTAGTCCTACTGGACTTTACTTTCTATTGCTAAATAGAATCCATCTAAGTTTTTCTTTTCATTTATTAAAATTATGTTACTTTTATTTATTGATAATCGACCATCTGTGCAGTTCAGTGCTTCAGGAGCTTAAGATTGGACAATGGCAGGTTTGTGTTCAAACCATGCACAGTCTGCATGTTACATTTGGCTGATTTCATTGCTCATAAATAACTCCGATGTTTTGCTGATGCTTGGATGTAACAGGCCTTTGTAGCTGACACATTTCAAGCAATGCTGTTCAGCTGCCTGTTTAACGAAAGTTTATTTTTGAAAACTACATTTGCGGTTGGTAGTAGCTTGCTTTACATTTTATTTCAGTTTATTTAGAGGAAACGTGTTCATCAAGTCTTACATGTCAGGTGCATTCTTCATATTTCTTAACAGGCTGAAGAGAGACATGGAAATATTGAAGAACGTATGAGACATCTGGAAGGTCAACTTGAAGAGAAAAACCAAGAACTTCAAAGAGTATGTTTATTAAGCACCTCTACCTCAATGATCAGTTTATGGGTTTATATTCTATATACAAAAAAAAATGAACGTTTTTCTTGATCATGAGTTGTATTTAAAAAGTTATGGATATGCCCTGTGCACTTTAAAGAAATTAAGTTTCTAGCAATTTAATCAAAATCAAGATAAAATTAAATCCATTTTTAAAACTAGAGGAAATGTAAAAACAAACCCAGATACTTATTTAATTATTTTATGTCAAATGTATTTATTTTTTTTCTTGAATGTAAGGCTAGGCAAAGAGAGAAAATGAATGAGGAGCACAACAAAAGGTTATCCGACACTGTGGACAGACTTCTGACTGAGTCCAATGAACGCTTACAGCTACACTTAAAGGAGAGAATGGCGGCTCTAGAGGAGAAGGTAACATGGCAGTAGAGTAGAATCATGTGAACATTTCACAGTGTCCTTGTGCTCATGTTTGTTTTATACCGGCTGGAGTCATTACATTGATCAGATGAGTCATTGGCTTTCCTTAATAAAAAAAAAGAATGTTCTTAGAAATGAATGAACAGTTTCTGTAAAAATAAAATCAATTTTATTTATTTAAATTTTTATTTATTTTTATAAGATCAATGTTTAAATGAATAAAAATTATTTGTAGTATATAAATCTTGCATATTAACATGATCATCTGAGACAACTGTGTTAAATGTGCTGCACTTTTGTGTTAAAAATATTTCATTTGTCTTTTGTCTGGTATGCAAGGAAGAAGACTGATAAGACAAAAATAAATGTGTTGGGGTGTGCAAGGAGGCTTGTTTTGAATTATTCAAATGTTTTAAGTAACCAAATCTATCACTGGTCTAAAAGCCAGACTATGGGTGAGCTTAATGTCAATCTCAGTACAGAATTTAGGCATGCAATATTTCTAGCTGCATTGCTTTTTTAAAAAGTGCTTCTGTACAGCCTGCAATTTCATTCACATTTACATATGTCTCATTGATAGCAGGCAGCTTCCAAACCAGCAAGAGTTATATGAGCTGGTTTCCAATTCCAAGGTATAAACAAAAGTAGGGGATAAAACCTAGATGCACAAATCATTTTGGAAATTTAGATTGAGTGCCAGTCACTACTTGAGCTAGACATTTTCCCCTGCATCATCCAATAAACCAAAATAGAAAAAATAGGTTTCAGTAAAATGTTAAAGTATTTTGATTAATTTACCCATTAGGGAGTCATAAGGCGTGACTTCTTCCCATTCAACTCCAAATGCATGGACTATGCCAATTACTACACTCTTAGTTTAATTTAACTCTGTAAACTTGAAAACAATGCATGGTTTTAAATCACGCTTTGTAGTACTATAAGAACATTATAAAGTTTACAACAGTAATACTTTTATGGAAAGGATTTTTAAAAAATATCAATAGTGCAACTTACAGTATGTTCACATGTTCTGATGTGTAACATCGTTTTTTTAAATCACTAAAATTTTACTTTTATTTCTCTACAAAATTAACTATCATAGAAATTGATAATTCTGCATTTGAAATAGTATTCCAGAAATTGAACATTTAAAAATAAAGACTGAGAGGAGTGGGGGAAAGGTGGGGAAATGGGAGATATCTGTAATACTATCAATAATAAAAATATATTAAAAATAAATAAATAAAAATATGATCTTATCTTTGCTTCTTTTTTCAGATAATAAAAATAATCTGAATTCTTTATCAACAATACCTCTGGACAATATTGACCTTTTTCTTATTTAAGAGTAACCTAATTATCTCAAATTTTACAGTGACTGAGAGGAGGCACACAGAAATATAAAGATGTATTCAGTCCATTTGTCAATTCAAATGTTACAAAAAAAGTATCCCATTTAAAGTATGCATTTCTCAGAATGTCAAGGTGTAATGTTTAAAGATTCCATTGAAACTTGGTTTTCAAGGAAATCAATAAATAAATGCAGAAAAAATTGATGAAGAAGACTCTTGAGTGATAAAAATAGTTTATATATTTAACTATTTTCTGTTTAGTTTGTTAATTATTTCTGTTTGTTTTTTTTCTCTCTTCTGTAGAATGTTTTAATTCAAGAATCAGAAACTTTCAGGAAGAATCTAGAAGAATCTCTACATGATAAGGTATTATGGAAACTTACATTTTAACTGTTTTTCTATTTCACATTGGTGAATGTTTTATAAAGTAAGTTTCAACAGAAATAATTTTAGGATGTCTTCTTTTCAAAACAATTTTAAATTTTATATTATACATACAAAGAGTTTACATATATTGTGAGAGCTTGATGAATTTTTACAAACTAAACACACTAAAAATCATCAATCTGGATGCCCCCCTCTCATTAACATACAATCACTACTGAAATACTAAAGGGTAATCACTATCTTGACTTCTTAAAGAAAAAAATTGATTTTTGACTTGTTTGTGCTTTTTATAAATGGAGTAAAAAAATGTACACACTATTTTGTGTCTATCATTTTAAAAGATATGTATTAAATACCTATTATGCATATGAATTATAAGTTATATATTTTCAAACATGAGTCTAGTTCCAAAGTAGCTGAAAATTTTAATTGAGGAGAGAGAACACACCTTTGACAAAGCAATGGGTTGCAAATTAGCAGATACTGAATGTCAAATTAGTGAAATAGACAATAATAACTACAGGCAGGAAAGATCACCAAACATTCCTGCTATAAAGAAGTCTTCAGGGAAGTGGGACTTGACTAAAACTTTAAGAAAAGGTAGTACTGTGTTGCAAGCCTTTTGAATACAATACATATAGCATGATTGCAGGTGCTTGGTGGGGGAGTGTGTGAGCAGTGAATTTGATATCTTACCTTATAATAGACAAATATGCAAATTGACCGCACCTTCGCTATGCCCAAGCCACGCCCACCAACCACGCCCACCAGGAAACCATTGCAGGGACGTTGGGGTGCGGCCGAGCCCAAGGCCGGGAAAGCCGCTCGAGGCTTTCCCAGCCTTGGGCACCAGCGGGGAGCCTGCGCCGATCACAGGAAACCACTGGGGTTGGCTCCTGCGATCGGTAGCAGGGATGTTGGGTGCGGCCGAGCCCAAGGCCACCGCCCGGGGCCAAGCCCCGACCCTGAAAGAAGGCAGAAGGCGGTGGCCACAGCCAAGGCCTGGGTCCCCGGTGTCGGCAGAAAACTGGTGCAGGCAGCCAGGTGAATGAAGGTCTGTTGCACGAATCTTCGTGTAAACGGGCTACTAGTCTTAAATAATAATGGGCATAATGGTTCAGCTGGAATCATTATTCCAGTTGTAAGATATGTGGCAGAAGAGGAAGATCAGGGCCACGAAATGTTAAAAAAAAAAAAGTTGTGATTGGTAATATATCTTTGGTCTCCTTCATTAGCCTGTAAGATTCTTGTTAGCAATTTTGTCCTAATTTTATTTTATTATTTGGCAGATGCAAATGAAATAGCATAAAATTACTAACTTATGAAATGGTCTATAAATGTGTGTGGAACAAAAGATGGAATAGAAAGAGAGAAGGGAGAGAGAGAGGGAGGGAACGAGGAAGTGAAGGAAATGAAAAGGAAGGATGGACAAAAGTGTAGCATATGAAAGGTATTTGAAAACTTAAAAGAATAAAGATAATAGTGAACAAAGAGATTAACCAGTGAACTTATGTACATACTCAAGGCCCAGTGCATGACATTTGTGCACTGGGGCAGGGTTGGGAAGGTCCTCAGCCCAGCCTGCTCCCTTCCGCAGTCTGGGAGGTGGGGGTGGACCGGGGGAGGTCAATGGGGGAAAAAGGAGACATATGTAATACTATATGTAATACTTTTAAAAAAACAACTTTTTGGTCTCACAGTCAATGTGTACACAATCTCCCAAAAGATAGATCTACTAGAACAGTATAATATGATGCTTAGAAGATAGCAACAGGTTCTCTTTGAAGTAGTTGAGAATGTCTACATGGGGAGAGATGACATTTCTTCAGGCGCTAGAAGGCAGATATATTCTTATATAGAGAAGGGTAGGACAGAGAAGAGAGCCTATGTAACAGCATAGAGAAAACAAAGATGGTTGATTTGCTGTATCATCAGAAGTTTGCTGAGACTGGTATGTGTGTAAAAAGAATTAGGTTTTGACCAGATTGTAAATTTTGGACTTGGTCCTGTTATGCAGTATTATGTTATCCAAAACTCTGTGTGTTCCTGGCAAGATATCCAGAACCCACTCCCTCACCACCAACCTACCCCAGCCTTTTAGCATCAACAATCTGCCTAAGCAACCAGCAGTACCAATCACTCCATGCTTCACATCCTTGTTCATGTCAATTGCCAGAAGAAGCAAATTCATGTCATACTTCATTTCTGAATATCACCTCATATAGTCAAGCATATTTCCTAATCTAACCATATTTCCTATAATGCCTGAAATTCCTACTCAATTCTCTATAATGCATTATCAGCAAAATCCCCTGTGTATGCAACCCCTGCTCTCCATGTTTCTCTTCATCATTCTGATCTCTTAAATTTGAAGTTCTTAAGACTGTCCTTAGATTTCTTCTCTATGTTTAGTCCCTGGTGAACTCATATGATTTCATGGGTTTGAATATTATCTATGAATTGAGTACTTCAAAATTTAGACCTCCTACTGAGTTTCCTACCCTGAAGGAGTTCATATATGCAAGAATCTACTTTTTAAAAAAGAATCTACTTAATATCTTGATTTAGACACATAGACAACTCAAACTTAACAGGTCAATCCCTTACATCACCACTTAATCTGACCACCACTGTCAGCAATCTTCTCAGTAAATCACTTCTTTCTCTTGGTTACTCAGGTTAAAAGCCTTAGAGTATTCTTAACCACATTCAGTCTAATAGCAAATTCTGTTCTCTTTTCAAAATATGACCGCATTCCAGCCATACTCTCCATAACACCATTGTTGTCCAAGCCATAATTCTCCTGCCTATGTTTTTGGAAGAACACTAATAATTGCAATTCTTCCTTTCCTCCCAATCAATTCAAGTTCATTTTACAGCCATCCGAATGGTCATGCCACTTCTCAACTCAAAAATCCTCTAGTAATTTCCTATCTCACTCAGAGTAAAGCCAAAGGCTTTAATGGTTTACAAGGCCATTCAGGACTACTCTTCTCAAACCTTGTAATCCTACTTTCTAAATTTATCTCATGCCTGCCTTTGTTGTTAACCTCCCCAATCCAGCCCCACTAGCCTCTTTGCTCACTAAATATACTCCCACTAAGGGGCATTTGTACTTGCTGTTCCTTCTCTCTGCCATGTCTTTTCCTAAGATATTTCAGATTTTATAACTGTCTCCCATTCTTCAGTTCTTTACTCAAATATCACTTTATTGAAGAGCCTTTCCATGTTTCTCCTATCTTCTTCTTCCTACTAACATCCTTAAGACCATATTTGTTTATTGTGTTTTCTGCCAAATTATAAATTACATGAGAGCAGGACATTTGTTAGTTTATTACTGTATCTTAGGTGCCTAGACACAAGCAGTTCTTAATGCATAATAGTGGAAATAGCAAACAAATTAATTAATAAATATAATAAGAAACTGTTTAATTTTTTTAAAGTATTGATCTAATCATACATCATTTTTTTTTTAATGATACATCTAACAGAAGAATATGTGGGGAAAAGATTGAAGGGAGCATCACCTCTGTGGAAGCTGGTAAAATATTCAGAAAAGAGATAAAAAGGATGTAGGGTAGAATGGTGGTAGTAAGAACAAAAATAATAGATATGAGAAACTTTACAAAGTTCACATTGACAAAAAAATAATGCAATGAGAAAAGAAGTATGAGTCAAGTAAAATGGCAAACACATGCCACTTAGAGAGGGAAAAAACAGCAATAGAAAATCCAGAAGGACACATTTAAACACCTATATAATAAAAGCCTAAGCGACTTTTATGGTGGAACAATCAGAATGACCTGTCGCTATGTGCACACTGGCCACCAGGGGGTGGACACTTAATGCAGGAGCTGCCCCCTGATGGCCAGTGAGCTCCCACAGTGGGAGCGCTGCTCAGCCAGAAGCTGGGCTCATAGCTGGCAAGTGCAGCAGCGGTGGCGGGAGCCTCTCCTGCCTCCACGGCAATGCTAAGGAGCAGTGAGCCAAACATTAAGGAGCAGTGAATAGGCAGGCAGGCGGTAAGGAGCAAGAGGTCCCAGACTGCGAGTGGGTACAGACTGAGCTGAGGGACCCCTCCCCAGTGCACAAATTTCGTGCACAAGACCTCCAGTTTATATTATAAAAATTATAATTATGAAAACAAAATTAAGTGCTTACATGAGCACTTAAAGGCTATAAGACAACTCTTGATAAATTTTTAGACTGAAACTGATAATATCAATCTGAGAAAATTATCAGTTGCACAAATAATTGTACTATTATCAAACTGATAATTTAACTCATATTAATTATTTTTTTCCTCATTCTTTTCATTCAATCCTATTTCTCCTTCACTTATATATCCTTCTACCCTTATGGAATAATAGAAATCCTTCACTGATTGCATAAATAGGACCTTTTCTTATTTTTTAATCCAGCTATGGTTTCTACTCTATATTTTTAAGTGATGTGAACATAGCTGGTCACAACCTTAGTATGCCTGTTTGTTTGTTTTTAATTAAAAATTAATGAATTCCAGTAACTGTAGATAGTGTTTTGTTGATTTCTGCTGTTCACATTTTCATTACAAGGGGAAAAATCAGGCATGTTTTACTTTCATGACTAATTATTTTTAATAAAATTATATCCATCAGTTTTTCCATTTTTAAAAAGCCACTAAACTTGGTGGCTGGCTTGGTTTATCATAATTGAGTCTTGGTATTATTGGTATTTGCATATCATTTGAGTAACACTTCTTTGATTTTTAGGAAAGATTAGCAGAAGAAATTGAAAAGCTGAGATCTGAACTTGACCAATTGAAAATGAGAACTGGCTCTTTAATTGAACCCACAATATCAAGGTAACATTAAATTAAAAGCTTATCTTCAGTTGACTAAAAACCAATATGAATCTCCTTGTGGTTAATACCTTCTTAAATAAAATAGACAAGTATATGTATCTGCCTTATTTTGACTCCTCACCAATTTAGTTTCCACATTAAAAAATAATTGTATAATTTAGAAATCCTTTCTGCAGATATGCAATAAAAGATGAAATCACTACCTCTCATATTCTGCATTTAATTATATAGATAGAAGATATAAAAAGAATCCTATATAATAAAGAGATAATATGCTAATTAGACTGGACAGCAGAATGATCGTCCAGACAACCTTCCGGCTGAAGCTGATGCTGTGAGGGCCGGCAGAGGCAGCCAGGGCTGCGAGGGACGAGCCCCTTGCATGAATTTCGTGCATCGGGCCTCTAGTATTAAATGAAGAAATGAACTGTATGGTAGATTACATCTCATTCCAGGAAGAAGTATCAGCTCTTTTCTCTACATGCAGAAATGTTTTCAATACTTAATGTTACTGAAGAAATCTCATTGATTATGGTCATTCATATTCAAAGAGCATATAACTATTTTGGTAAAGTAATTGCAAATAAAGAGGAAAAGCAAAATTATATTTGCTAAAGAATTCAAGTTAATTTAGCTTTACTTACCTACTTTGACTCAATACCTAATCTTAAAAAAAGAAGCAGACAATTGTTTCTCTCTAGATAGAATTCAATAATTCACATATAAGTTTCTTTTTTGCTTAGAGCCTTTGATTCAATTTCTATAAGAAACCCTACAAGGGCTCACTCATTTAATCATTTGATCATTTATTTATGACATCAGCTATTTGAAACTTTTGACACCACAGATTTCTAGATGTTCATGTTTCATGGTCATATGCTTATGTTAAGAATATTAGTTTCACAAGGGCTGAAGCTAATATTCTTAATATTTTTGTTTCTAATTACTATAATCTCAGCACCTTAAAAAACTGCCATATATTGCCCTAACCGGTTTGGCTCAGTGGATAGAGTGTCCGCCTGCGGACTCAAGGGTCCCAGGTTCGATACCAGTCAAGGGCATGTACCTTGGTTGCTGGCACATACCCAGTAAGGAGTGTGCAGGAGGCAGCTGATCGATGTTTCTCTTTCATCAGTGTTTCTAACTCTCTATCCCTCTCCCTTCCTCTCTGTAAAAAAAACAATAAAATATATATATTTTTAAAAACTGCCATATAGTGTGCTCTCAGTCAATATTGTTGAATGAATGAATATCTGGTAAAGCATTTTTCAGATGTTCAGATGAAAAATCCAAATTAAAAATATAATTCTAAAGGAGCTTATATTTTTCAGTATAAGTTCTGATGAAACATTCAGTATTTTGTGTTTTTCTGCAGACATAAATACATCCAATTTTTTTTAAACAGATAGGTCTTTAATTTAGAAAATCATGCTTATTTTAAAGAAAGTATTCTGACTCTGAACTGAAATTAATTCAGTTCCATGTGTTCACATGGTGATGATGATTATGATGACAGAGAAGGAAAAAAAGAGCTGAAAAATAGCAAGGAATGAGTATTATTAAATTAACAAATTAAATGTATTTTAATATGATCCAATGATCATTTCATTGTTTTACTTTCAATCTCAGGAACGCAGAGTTCTAGAGGTATTGTCTAAAAGTTCACTGCCACAGTGAATCATCATGGGCCACCTAACAGTGTGACATTTATTCACAATTACAGAACGACACAGTACAACTTTCCTCTATGCAGCATACTGTAGTAGAAATAACACTACACTAAGCATTCTTAGTTTTCAGATATACAATTACTAGCTGATTACTTTTTGATTTTGAAAAACCCATTTCCTTAATAAGATTCCAATTTTGTATATATTTTACATGAATTACATATAAAATACTGTTTTTCTGACTATCTCATAAGCTTACTTTGCAGATAAAATGAGAAGTAATCATAGGGGTTTTGTGAACAGTAAATCACACCAAAAGTATAAAGTATTATAGGAATTATTAAGCTAAACTGATGGAATTTGTAGTAAGTTACAGTATAACTAAATATTTATTAAATAGCAATTATTTGTTGGACCTCCATGCTTCTGAGTGCATGTAATTAAGAAAGAAACAATGAAGAAAACAGATGGTGCATGATGACTTCATCAACTTGTGTTTGATCTTCCAGTTGAGGAGGTAGGAAGAGATGAGCTAAAGTTAGTGATTATCAGTAACTAATATCCACTACTAGTATCACATCTGTCAAGAAAGTAAAATCAGTTGCAGAGTGTCTGGAGACAACCTGATTTGGATGAACTCTGAAGAAAGGGTAAGATGTGGATAATTAGGACAATAGATGACATTCTAGAAGCAGAGGGATGGATTACTGGCTTACTCTAAGAAAATTCATACTTGAATTATCTATGGATGTCTTTTGTGAGATAATGTGCAAGAGTCACAGGAGATTCACAAGCGAAAACATAAACCTCTGGAGTGACCTCAGAGGGTCAGGACAATTCATCAGGTTTTTTTCTTGAAGTCTATTTCCTTGAGGCTTTATTGCCAATTAAGAAGTGGATAGTGATTTGCTGATAAGTTTAACTTTGGCGATTGACTGTATTTCATGTTTTTCATTTTTTCCAGGACTCATCTGGACCCCTCAGCTGAGTTGCGCTATTCCGTTGGATCCCTCGTGGACAGCCAGTCTGACTACAGAACCACTAAAGTAATAAGAAGACCACGGAGAGGCCGCATGGGTGTGAGAAGAGATGAGCCAAAGGTTAAACTTTTTATTTCAAGTCTCTGATGGTTTTAAGTAAATACGCTATTACATTTTGGACAGAATTTTAATACTGAGAAGATTAAAAATGCTAACATTTTTATTAGTGTGACATATGCCATGCTTTAAAAACAGTAACAAACCTGAAACCCCTACTGCATGCCATGTATGTATCCACATAATCTTATGAATTGGGTACTATGTTTATGCTAATTTAAGATATGAAAATATTGAAGTTTAGAAATTTTGTGTTCAATTACACAGCCAGCAAAGTAATAGATTCAAAACATGAGCTTATATTTGCATCATTTTAAATTCCATGCTTCTATCCATTATGCTATTTTGGCCATTGTATTTTTTGGTTGCTTGGGCACCTAAGCAATGTCATTCATACTGTTGATTAAAATTAATTAAATATTTTAATTGTAATTACTACTTTAAAAACACTTTGAGGAAAATGTACACAGAGTATTGAAGGTGTTTGGAGAGAATTGTCCATGATCAACTGCAGTGCCAGCCTTGCATTCACTCAATAATTGCAACTTTGTAAGCTATGTGTGTTCAGTAAGTATGTAGTTGCATTTGATAGAGAACATAATTCCTTTGTGCCCTAAGTATATTTGTTCTTCCCAACCACTTGTATGTGTCCAAAACACTACATAACTACTTGTCTTTATTTGTACAAACCCTTTCTTTCTTTTTCTTTTTTAACACTTTATTTTTTAATTAGTACCTATATGTCATGTAAAAATTCATCCCTCATAAAAGGCAATCAATATCTGTTGAATGGATAGATAAACAATTGAAGAATAAATTAAGTTCATCTTAGTTCTTTTCTTATTTTAATGAAAAATAAATTAACACTACTTAGTACCAAAACAATTTGTGAAATAAAAGCTAATTCAGGTTTTCAAATCTTACATAAATGCTCAAGGCAATATCATTATATCATCACAAGATTGAAAAAAAAAAATTAAAACAGCAGAAAACTCTAGGACCTCACTTTTATTCCCAAACCTCTCATACTTTGAGATTACAGCTTCAAAAACATTGGTCTATTGGTTACTCGGGACTTTTATTCACATGAGGTTTTATTATATCACTTAAAACATTGGTATGCCTTGGGCTTAAAAAAATCTGTCAGGCATTTGAGTAGAGCAGAGCAATGGAAATGAAATGAAATTACTTTGCAAAATTTTTAATAATATTTATTTCAATTTATGTAAATGACTGTTGGGGAGAGAATTCATGTGTAATTTTCTGTGTGACAATATCAGTATTCTGGGTCTATAATACAAAAGTGTAGATAAGATGAATTAGTACAAGAAATGGAAATGCTTGAGTACAAGTCAATAGAAAGGGTTAATTTGTAAAAAAGGAGAAATGTTACAAGCGCAAATGCTTTAAAGTAATTCTTACCTCAGTATGGGGTTGAGCTAGAAATCATGGAGAAGTTTTACATTTATTATTTTTATTTCTATTAAAATGTTGATACTTATGCAGACACTACCTCCCATACATAAAATGCCAAGGAGTTATTTTATTGAACCAATACATTAGAATGTTAGTAATCAGTTCAGCTTTTGCCAAGTAATATATAAAAGCATGTGTGCTTTTTGTATTGTTTTTCAGAATATTGCTTTGAAAATGAATAATGTTATCAATACTATAATTGTTCACCATTCAGGTAAAATCTCTTGGAGATCATGAGTGGAATAGAACGCAACAAATTGGAGTGCTAAGCAGCCACCCTTTTGAAAGTGACACAGAAATATCTGATATTGATGATGATGACAGAGAAACAATTTTTAGCTCAATGGATCTTCTCTCTCCAAGTGGTCATTCTGATGCCCAGACTCTAGCTATGATGCTTCAGGAACAACTGGATGCTATCAACAAAGAGATCAGGTGAGTTCAGTTATTCTGGTGGTAATAATTAGAAGACCTGGACATTAAAACTATGATCATCATATCAAAAGCATTGGCACCAACGGGGAGGGTATTGGAACTGCAGAATTTCATACCTCACTCCACATATACTGTTTCAGAATGTGCATTTTCACACCATTCCCTGGATGTCTGTATATATCCTATATAAAATTAGGATAGCTTTTGTAAGGAACATACATGAAACAAAAGGACATTATATGAGGAGGATATGAAAGAATGAGGTAAAGATTAAATCTTCTCCAATGAATTTTAAAACACTTTTTAAATTTACTATTTAAATGGTATTGGTGGTGATAAGATACATTATCAAGGTACATCTAACACTGCTGTAAAGGTACGAAATAGCATGCAAATTCATGTGCAGCCAGCTCCTTAAAAGTATTTAGACATTGGTGTGACATTAACCATGACTGAATTATTTCAAAAAAGATATTTAAAAAGGTATCTAGATAATAGATGATTTTAAAAGAGTAGAGTAGAAATTGTACAATTTAACATTCAAGTATTGAGAAATGTCACTATGATCATTTAAATTTTAAGTTATGTATTTTCTTGAATTCCAATGACGTCCGTGGTCTGTTTCTATTATTACTTTGACTAATCCCAGTGGAAAGCCCTACTGTGTCAAGTGGATTTGTTTTCCTTCAAACTAGGAAACTATTCTTAATTTGTTTTTCAACTGATGAGCAGTTTTTACTATTTTGAACAATGCCTTTATTTGTTCTTTCTGACTCTAGCTTTAATCTGCTGACCTCCTACTCTGATTCAAATTTACCTCGTTCGCCACTATCATCACCATATTGTACATTATAGTAGTTTCTCATCTGGATGACAATAATAGTTTTACCTGGTTTCTTTGTGGCATTTGGATTTCCAAGCTAGTTCAAACTGACACTGCAGCCAGAGCAGACTTTTAAAAACCCAAATGTACTTATGTACTTCCCTTTTTTAAGCCCTTCAGTTTCTCTTAAGATAAAGATCAAAATTCTTTGATGGTCTGCAATGCCCCATCTACTTCCACATTCTCTTCCCTTCATCTGTCCTAGTCCATGTTCCATTATACATGACTTTCTGTTCTTTGAATGTTCCATCTATTCCCTTTGTTGTGGCTGTTCTTTCCTTCTGGAATATTCTCCTCAATCCACACTGTTCTACCCTAACTCTCCCCCACTTTATACTACTCACCATGAACATCTCGCCATCACTTCTGTCCTTCAGTTCACTTTTCTGTCCTTCAGTTCTTTGTTTTCACTAGATCGTATGTTATATAAGAGCTAGGAGGTATATCTGGTTTTGCTCACTATTTTATTTCCAAAACTTAGCACGTTGCTTGATAAATAGAAAGTGCTTCATAAATATTTGATTATTATAAATAGAAAAATATATAAAACATGAATTCCAAATAAATAACACTTCCTGATGCTGTGCAGCTAATGGTTGAATTCACTAAATTGATTAAAAATCAAGTATGCACCCTTGTGATATTTGTTTTCACACACACACACACAAAAAAAAAACATACACACACTCCCGATAACTTGTGATGTCCCTCCAGGGACTCAGCTTTCTTGCATTAGGGTAGAAATTCCCAGCAACAATCATGGCCTAGACCTGTGGTCAGCAAACTGCGGCTCGCGAACCACATGTGGCTCTTTGGCCCCTTGAGTGTGGCTCTTCCACAAAATACCACGGCCTGGGCGAGTCTATTTTGAAGAAGTGGCTTTAGAAGAAGTTTAAGTTTAAAAATTTTGGCTCTCAAAAGAAATTTCAATCGTTGTACTGTTGATATTTGGCTCTCTTGACTAATGAGTTTGCCACCACTGGCCTAGACTAATTAAGTTGATACCCAAATAATAAATTCAAACTATTGTCTTTTAATATGTTCATCACTGCCCCCCCCCCCCAATGTAGAGTAAAATAGTTGCTGATTGCAAGACATTAAGAAATACATAAAATTTGAGTACATAGCAACATTTAAAAGAAATAGGCACCTTAATATAAACTGTGGTATTATGCTAACAGTAATTGGAATGTATATCTGGTTAGAATTTTTCTTATTTCACAAATTAATTATTTCACAAAATATTTTCCTTTTAAATCCTTTTCTCTGGCTTCTTACAGTTCACTGATTCTCTTTTTTTTTTAATTTATGTTTTAAATATATATTTTTATTGATTTCAGAAAGGAAGGGAGAAAAAGAGATAGAAACATCAATGATGAGAGAAAATCATTGATGGGCTGCCTCCTGCATGCCCCCTCCTGGGGATCAAGCCTGCAAACTGGGCATGCGCCCTGACCAGAAATCAACCTCAATGCTCAACCACTGAGGCTCATCTGCTGGACTCACTGATTCTCTTAACGAAAGAGATCAAATTACTTTAAACTCATTTATCACTGCAATCGTCATTAATCTGTTCATCTATAGTTAGCTACTATTGGTCCAATTTACTTTTGTCATTTTATTTATTCATTCAGCTTGTCTATAATTCCTATGAGAATCCCTTCCTAACACTCTAGGACATTTTAAAGGGAATCTATTTTTGTTATTTCATTTGCTTTCCACGTTTACATCAGGATTAGAAAGATCAATGAATTGACATGTATTTTTTTCCAAATAAATTGAACATCAAGGCAACATTTGATGTTCTGTTTGACTAAACTTTGATGTACCTCTTACTCAGCTTATTTCTCTAGGTTTGACTCTCCTTTACAATTAATAGAATATTAGAGTTAATAACTACAAATTCTTTGTACAACAGAACCACATCACCAGATTTTTCTGGAGTCATTATCCACCAATCATTTTAAATGTACAAAAAAATTCATTTTTTAAGAGGAGTAAGTTTTTCCATTGGCTTGTGTTTAACGCATTAATGATGCTATAGTCTGATACTTGATAAAGCCTTTATTTTAGATTCTGATCTTTGACTCAAGTTAAAGTGCACCCATGAAAATAAACTTCAAAGTAGCAGAAGTTAATTCTTTATGTAAGTAAAACTTATAACTAAGGTAAAATTTGCTTTTTAATATTTTTATTGACTGTATTTGTTTAGAGCAGTTTAGGATTCACAGCAAATTTAACTGAAGGGAAGTACAGAGATTTTCCCATATTTCCTCTGACTCCATACATGCATGTTCTTCCCCATAATCAACACCCTGCCTCACAGTAGTATGTTTGTTACAACTGATGAACCTAAATTGACACATCATATTCACCCAAAGTCCATAGTTTACGTTGTGGTTTATTCTTGCTGTTGTGCATTCTATGTGTTTGGAAGAATGTATAATGACATCTACCTATCAATATGGTATCAAGGAGTATTTTCGCTGCCTTAAAATCTGCTGTGTTCTGCCTATTCATCCTTCTCCCCATCCCAAAACCTGGCAACCACTGCTCTTTTTACTGTCTCCATAGTTTTGCCTTTTCCAGAGTGCCATATAGTTGTAATCATATAATAGGTAGCCTTTTCAGATTGGCTTCTTTCATTTAGTCATATGCATTTAATCTTCTTCTATGTCTTTTCATGCCTTGATAGCTCATTTCTTTTTAGTGCTGACTAATATTCCAGTTTATTTATCCATTTACTATTGAAGGACATCTTGGTTGCTTCAAAGTTTTGGAAATTTTAAGTAAAGATGCTCTAAATATCCATGTATAGGTTTTTGTATGGACATAAGTTTTCAACTTCTTTGAGTAAATACTAAGGAGCATGATTACTGAATCAAGTGGTAAGGTTATGTGCAGTTCTATGAGGAACTGCCAAACTGTCTCCTGAAAACTTTCAATGATCATAACTTTGAGGTTAAAGAGTATATGTCATTGGAGATACCACTAAGCCATTTGTAGGTAAAAGGAAATTTCTCAGGAGGTTTCTGTCCCCGTTTTTTTTCAAACAAACTAGACTGGTACATGGTTTCATTATAACAATATGTAAAATATGTATAGGTTCAAGTTAAGTAGGAACTTTATTCAACCCAGCAGAAGCTCTTTATTCTTTGTCTTTGTATAGCTAATATATACACCTTCTTGAAGCTTGTTTCTATTTAAGCTTTGTCATCTCAAAAGGATCTATAGCAACAGTTTAATTTTATAATTATCTGTCATCTCCACATTTTTAAAAATATATTTTTATTGATTTCAGAGAGAAGAGAGAGATAGAAACATCAATGATGAAAGAAAAGCATTGATTGACTGCCTCCTGCACGCCCCCTACTGGGGATCGAGCGCGCAACCCGGGCATGTGCCCTTGACTGGAATCGAACCTGGGACCCTTCAGCCCTCAGGCCAATGCTCTATCCACTGAGCCAAACCAGCTAGGGACATCTCTACATTATTAAATTGCATGGTGTTTATTTAAAGGTGACTTGGCTAAGTACATTAATGTTTAAAAAATGACTTGGTCATTTATTTATCCAAATGTAAATTATGAATGACCATTTATTTAGGATTTTATCAATTATACTTTGTTATTGGGTTGGAGGTAAGATTTAATAACTTTTTTGGAATCTTAGTTTCTAAAACTCATTTATCAGTGCAGGAGTTCAAATGTAAGTTTAGGATTAATGGCATAAATTAATTATGCAGGCAAGGAGTTTTTCAGGTTATAGTATAGAAGTGGAGAGGAATTATGTGTCACTTAGAAAGTGATTTTCTAAATTTCAGCCAGGAAGCCCTTGGATTTAATGAAAGTTATATTCCCCAGAGGGAAAAAAAAAAAGATGAAACTAGTAGATTTGACATAAAATATTCACAGAATTTTTATTGACTTATTAGCATTATTGGAGCATATAATGGATCAAAATTAAACTGTATCTTTCAGGCTAATTCAGGAAGAAAAAGAATCTACAGAGTTACGTGCTGAAGAAATTGAGAACAGAGTAGCTAGTGTGAGCCTGGAAGGCCTGAATTTAGCGCGAGTCCACCCAGGGACCTCCATCACTGCCTCCGTTACAGCGTCTTCACTGGCCAGCTCATCGCCCCCCAGTGGACATTCAACGCCAAAGCTCACACCGCGAAGTCCTGCCAGGGAAATGGACCGGATGGGAGTCATGACACTGGTATGCGCCCAGAGAACCTTTGCTGCCACTCGGATTAATGATACATTAGTTGATACTGACTGGGCTAAGGGCTTTCTGTGTATTTTACGGTTTCTTCTTTTTACAACAACCCTATGTGGTAGGGACAGTTATTAATCCCATTATGAGATGAGGATTTGTAATCCACATAGGTGTAACTTTCCCTAGGTTATATAATAAGTAAATGAAAAGGTTAATTAAAAGACAAATAGGTAAAATAATAGTTGATACACTGTAAAATCCAGCACAAACTTAATTAATGGAGGATAAATTAATCATCCTACAGAAAAATCTGAAATGTATTTTGTGTTTCTGGTAAGAAGGTTGTGAAGCTTCTATAAAAGTTCACAATGTCTGTGTGTGTGTGTGTGTGTGTGTGTGTGTGTGTGTGTGTGTGTGTGTAATATATTGCCAAGATGTTTAATTCGCTTTCTAATGACATTTTTAAATAAATATGTTGCAATCATTTGTGACATGGCTAGTGAATTATATAGATGAAAACCACCTTATAAATAATTTATTTTTAAGTTTTCATTTTACCTTGATGAAATTTCTGTTACGTATATAAATATATAAATGTAGGTATCTCTTTCTTTGATTATGCAATTGAGAACTTAAATAGAAAACTACTTATATGGTGAGGCAATATTGCCCACAGCAAACTTTGTATTTATGGAACTTCCATGCAATAAAATCTATAGAAGAGAAATGGTGAATTATTTTTAAAAAAGGAAACATTTATCTCCTTAAGACATTAAGCCAGTGAGTCCTCTAGTCTCTGTTGACTTCCATACTTAATATTAAAAATAGAAGCACGGACAATAGGCCATTCAGAAAAAAGACTAACCAATCAGAACCAACTCCAACCAGATACAGAGCAAAATTTTAGCCGATGTACTAAGATATACTAAGGCAGTAACTGAGCTACATTATGATCTACTTATTTTAGAAATCTAGACATCCCTCTGATTTTATTAACTAAAATGACATTGTCTCTGGCTTAGTTTATGCCTGTTTAGTACATGCTACATATTGATGACCTGCTTGTCAACTACAGTTAAGTAAGAATCTTGGTCCATAGAGCATAATTTAGTCAGCATTCAAGGCAAGGAAACTGGTTGTTTCTGTACTACTATTATTGTCTTACATTTTTACAACATAGTGTTTTGAACTCTTAAGTATTTTCATGAACATTAGTATTATAACCCTTGATAGTGTTATTACTTTTATAGTAATAAGATAAAATATTTTTAATATTTAGATGTGGCATTTGTGTGTTTGACAAGGGTACTAGTGCTCTCATGAATTTTCTTGAGTTAGTCATTTATAAATAAATCAGTGGTAAATGAACATTATCACACTATAATTTCAGTATTAAAATTACTTAGAACATTTTCTGAGGGTTAACAAGTATTTAAAATGTTGAATATCTGACCCAGATAAACAAGAAATGAAATCCAGAAAGTCCTTATTACTTACAGAAACTTTGTCATCAAATAACAATAGTGAAACAGATTTTCTTTTACATGTAGAAAATAGTGGAGGAAAAATAATATTGTTGGGTATAATTTATATTTGAATATTCAAAGAAACATCAGAAATTTTAGGGACAAAAAATATAGATTGCAAATACATTGTAATTGTTTGGGTTGTCTATATTTATATGTTTTGCAATCATGTTTATTGCTTTGTTGCATTTATTTTTATTAGTATATCCACTTTTACCTCACCACTAACACATAAGCATAAATGACATGTTAGCAATATCTAATTAGAACACTGGGTGGGGAAAACCTACCCATTTTCTAATAACAAGTAAAATGTAAAGCGTAATGGAATAGTTTAACAAAAATCATTTTATTTCCATAAGACAAAGCAACAAAGATATTAAGTGAATAAGGTTCATATGGACTCATAAAGAATTAGCTTTATAAAATATTATGTAAAAGAGCATTGACAAGAAAATAGCAGCTCCAAAAACATGTTATGCTGAGGTCAGAGCGTGTGGCACTTGGGAATGGGGGATGCGTCAGAGTCCAGGAAGACTGAGAGCCCTCAGGAACAGCCCCCCTGCCCAAGGGAGGCCCAAGGCCTGCACAGATGGGCAAAAGGCAGTGTTTGTAAACTCCATGTATATGGACTGGATGTGTGTTTATGCACAATCTTTTCATGGCCATTTGTATTTTACGGGGAGGATTTAGCTCCATATTTACTTCTGGCTAGCTCGCTCTGTTTGTGCTTTATGCTTCCTAGGGCCCATGTCTCATATCGGATGCCTGTGCATAGGTGACATGCCATACCCCATGCCATCCAGGAAGTTCCCTCTCTAAAGTGACTTCCGAGAGGAGTGCTCTTATTATTATTTTAACAAGTAAATATAAACACATTTATCTAGGAAAAAATGGGATAAAAAAAACCAAAGTCAAATTGTAGATACTATTTAAACTTGTAACATGGTTAAATGATAATCATTAACTAGTTGTGTTTTATGTTGCTTTTGTTACTGCCAATCACAGCCAAGTGATCTAAGGAAACACCGGAGAAAGGTACTGTAAACACCTTTTCTATGACTACCAGTTGAATATCGTGTGTGTTTTTCCTATGAAAGCTTTAAAATTATGTTCCTTGTAGTTTAAATACTGTAGTAACATGAAAAAGAAATAGTAAAAGCATTTAAGCATTATTGAATTCTTTAAATATGACCATAAGAACAAATGTCTTAAAACAAAAAAATTTTTTCATGCTTTTTTGGGTCAACCATTAGATTATGGGGACTAAGTATCCTGATTTTCTACAGAAGATTTAGAGCACGGTTGGCACAACAATTATATAGTTTACTATCTCTACTAGAACAATAGCAAATGTAGGTTTTACTATTATTCAGGTACAGTGAGGCCAACAGGTCAGGAGACAACTGCAGTGAAAAGATGACTTGTTAGTTTTTCCAAGAGGATGGGCTCGCCGTGGGATGTAGGGCCACAGGGGAGCCCGTATGGGTCAGGAGACAGAGAGAGTGGGGGAAGCATGGGCAGGAGACTTTATTATGGTTTCCGTGGGAAAGACCAGGCGAAGTAGGTGAGTAGGGTTAGGATCGGCTGTTTTGAATAATTTTGGTGGCTCTAGGGAGAGGGGCTGTCTCTAGTTGTCTAACGCCTGACCCGGATGATTACGGCCGAGGAATATTGCTTCCTGGAGTGTAAGAGCAGATAGGTAAGACGGGGTGGGGTCCAGATCTGGATGGATGGATTTTCATGTGGAAGGCCCCCTCCAGGGAAGTGGTTTGCTTTCTCTAGGATTTAGCTAGCCCAGGGAGAGGCAGTCTCTCCTGGCTCAGGATGGCCCCAGGCGCCAGAGCATCAAGAATATAGAAAATATGCAAATATAGTTAATACACTGCTTTCCTGTTCAGAACGAGATCAAGAGCATAAATATTGAAATAGGGAATAAAATGGACTCCAGTGCTGGGAACATAGAAAAAAAATCTGAGTAAAATTTCAGTAGGTAAAGGAAGAAAAATTACAAAGCAAGATCCTTTTCAGAAATTCAGCCTCAGGGAATTCAGAGAACAGATGATTGATTGGTAAGAAAGGTAGGTTATGGAAAGACTACAAGCTAAAAATTGTTCATATCAGGGTAAGGAGTTACCTGCATGATTTCACTTACCCTTCAAAAGAAAACATTAAAACAAGTATCACCACCTCCATTTTATCGATGAAGACATTTGTTCTTAGTTAGCACATGTGGTAAGTAATTACCACAAATAAGAGAAACCAGGATTCAAATCCAGCTCTGATTCCAAAGCCTTTCTCTCGAATTTTGCTTAGATGGTTTGAGCTCTCAGCATTATTCGGAGAAACCGCTTGTGTACAGTGTTCTTAAACGCTGGTATTCAAAAAGTCAGCATAGTTTGACTGGCAGATCGAAGAAAGGAGGATATTTTATAACAAACGTGTTTCAGGAGAAAATCTGGGAGCAGAAATCATCATGCTTAGCAGAAACAAAGTGGAAAACAGTCATGGTTAGGTCATGAACTGTGAACCATAAATACATGTCAGGAAGAGTACGGAAACACAGTTCATGAGTTGAAATGGAATGTGAGTTTAGGAAGGGTTTTCCATAGCATTGATATAATGCTGGAAATAGTTCTTAAAAAGATTCTTTTGGTGACACTCTGTTAGCTGAAACGGAGAGAGAAAATTCTATGAAGATACCTGCCTAAATCGTTGAGAGTAATCTAGGCTTGGATGACAAAAGCACCGAAAAACAACTTCATTAAGTTTCTCCAATGCATGAGGTCTCCATCATATATAAACACTTTTAAGCATAATAACTTAATGTAGAAACAAGCAAGACATTGCATAGACATAAAAAGAGAACACAGCTTTAAAATTTTTGCCATAGCCATATTTAGAACTTTTTCATCAGAACTTCTGCAACTATTTCTTAAAGCTGTGCTTTCCACAGTTTTTCTATCACCGTATGTATTTGTAATGCACAACGATGCTATGAAGGAAATATGCCATTATTGCAAAAACATACCTTCACAAATAGCTTGATTATTGAAAAGTCTTATTTTAATACAGCTCTATATCTCTATCTCTGTCAAAATTTATGCAATCAGGATTTGTTCTGGATTCTGAAATACAGTGTTCTTTAAGGAAATCCCTCCCGCCTCATCTTCTTAGGGTTTTCTGTCTGCCTTTGTCAATTTTCTCATAACAAGTGGTGAGATGAAACAATTTGCAAGAATTATGTTTCGACCTTTCATTATCGTCCTTTTAAAAATAAAGTTTTTTATTTAAACTGTAACTCATTTCTAAACACTCTGAATACATTTCTTTAGTGTGAGCAATTTAAAACATAATCTGATAAAGTTGCATTTTGACAGCTTGTGTTCTCACTTCAAAAATCCCCCACTGAAAAGATGTCCATGCTATGATAGCCTGACTATGCATTTTTAGTAAATTTGCTCTAATTTTAGTAAATTATTTATATTCTGATATATTAAAGTTGATTCCAAAATAAAGCACCTAGGGATTAAAGCACCTAGGTTTCCCAGGTTCCATTTTTCTCTCTTGCCATGGAAAAAGTCCAGTCTTGCCTCCAGCAGGGCTAGGATTGAAGCCACTGCCCAGAGTTTCTGCTCCACATTAAAGCACGGTCCAGTCCGGGATCTGGCTAACTTAGCTTGCGTTCCCAGCTGCATTCCATTGCCTGTGGGGTCCACGTGGCCGGGCCATGGTGCTGCTGAAGGCCATACGGCAGGCTAGCACACAGGTGAGTGTGGGTCACCTAGCAAGAGAGCGCAAGAGCTGGCAAGAGGAGAGCAGAGAGAGCATTATGCCTGGGAGCTTAGCCATTAACCCTTCAGAACTTCGTGGGCTTGCAGTGCCTCTACCTCCTAGCCAGTCATTTTTCTCAGGTTACACAGACAGGCAAGCTATGTCACGCTGACTTGACTGCACAAGCGCCCATCTCCCCCTTTGTTGGATCCCTTCCCCCAGTGAACTGCAGGGAATGGACAGGTGGCTCCCTGGGGAGTATGAAGTTGCAGCTTCCTGGTGAAGCTGCCCAGGTGATCATGCGTATAATGTCTGGCCTCCCCTTTGCTCCTTTCCTGTTATTAATATTGACTAGCTAGTTATGACTATAACACCTGCATATTGATCTTTGGTATTTATTTACTCCTAACATTTTTTTTGTAGTAGGTCCATATTTACTTTAACTGCAGTGTCTACACTCTTAAAGAGTTATTAAATTAACACTCTTTAATAACGTGAATTTATATATGTAAAACCTATATGCCCCAAGTTTTTTGGATTGTTTTTGTGTTAGAGTTTTCTCAGATAGCCTTGCTTTGATGTTTCTCCATTTTTATTCATTTCAGTTGAAATTTGAAAAGTTCACCTGAATATATTGTTTTCACTTGTAGATTGCAGTGGTGGAAGAAGATGGTCGGGAGGATAAAGCAACAATTAAATGTGAAACTTCCCCTCCTCCGACCCCTAGGACCATCAGGATGACTCACACCCTCCCTTCTTCCTACCACAATGAGGCCAGAAGGTATGACTCTCCCAGCACAGGACACAGTGCCTGCGCTCCTCCTGAAAAACATTCCTCTTCCTTTCAGTGTGGTCAAATAGACTGCTTAAAATTTTATATAACATTAGAGGCCCAGTGCATGAAATTCGTGGAAGCGGGGGAGGTCTCCTCAGCCCAGCCTGCACCCTCTCCAAACCTCTCCAATCTAGGACCCCTCGGGGAATGTCCAACTGCCGGTTTAGGGCTGATCCCCAGGATTGGGCCTAAACCGGCAGTTGAACATCCCTCTCACAATCTGGGACCCCTGGCTCCTAACTGCTCACCTGCCTGCCTGCCTGATCGCCCCTAATGGCATCCCTGCTGTCCTGGTAACCACCAAATGCCCCCCCCCTGCCAGCCTAGTCACCCCCAACTGCCCCACCTGCTGGCCTGGTTGCCCCTTACTGCCCCCCCTGCCAGCCTAGCCACCCCCAACTGCCCCCCCCCCCGCAGGTCTGGTTGCCCCTAACTGCCCCCACTACTGGCCAGGTCACCCTTTACTGCCACCCATGCTGGCCTAGTCACCCCCAACTGCATACCCAGCGGGCCTAGTTGCCCCATGCAGCCTGCTGCTCGGTCATTTGGTCACCCCTCACTAACCCTCCTGCCAGCCTAGTCACCCCACGCAGCCTGTTCGAACATCCATTCAGTTGCAATGGTCACTTAGGCTTTTATATATATATAGATAGATTTTTATTTCAACTTGTGAAATAAATAGAAAAAATATCACAACTTGCACAATATTTGTGAAAAGAACAAATTTTCATTCTGAGATCAAATTTTTAGTTTTAAAATTAACTTTACATTTGTGGTCCTGTTATTAGCCAATATTTATAAGAATAGCTCTTCTCTCTCAAGTGTGGGATATAAAACTGAAACTAGTGAACACAAACAGCAGTGTGGTGGTTGCCAGAGGGAAGGGGATGGGGGAGAAGGGGTCCTAATATATGGTGACAGGAGAAGATTTGACTTTGGGTGGTGTTGCAATATACAGATCTTGTACTATAGAAATCCACACCTGAAACTTATATGATCATGCTGACCAATGTCACCCCAATAAATTTAATAGAAGAAAAAAAAAGAATAGCTCTTCTATTTTTGGTGTATATTTTCTACTGAAATAGAATCAGCCTAGATGAGGAACATATTAGGAATAGTAACAAAAACTACAGGGATTCTAGGATGTAGGGGCAGAAAACTTTCTACCTCTTTCCTTTTAGGTTTTTTGGCTGCTCTAAATTAAATTGACATTAGACAGATTAACAGGATAAAACAACATATTTCATTCATATGGGAGCCCCATAAAATAAGGAGATTCCCTGGCAGTCGGTCTTATATTGAGGCTTACATACTATCCTGAGCTAAGAAGAAGGGGTTAAGGGTCTGGAGCTTCAAAGGGGAGGAAGACAGTTCATAGAAAAATGAGATCTTATGTTTGGTAAGTAAATGTTCGCCATGCTATGCAGATAAGTCCTTCTGATACAAAAAGTTTTCTCACTTATAGCTCTCTTCCTGGTACAGGCCCCTGACCTAACTTCTTTTGGGCAGTTATGGGAGAGGTATAAAGCTTCTCCTGGGAGTGCTGGACACCGGCTGTCTTCAGCTTAAAATAACCCGCAGGCCAAAGTGGTACATCCCAAGGTGGCATATTTTGCTCCCATCAAGGACAAGCTTATACATTTGCCTTGGAGTGTAAGAGTAATTAAGGTCTGAAAAGTCCATGACTGTGCCCCATTTCCCTTTAGCAGACTAGGTACACCACACTTTGGGTGCTGCTGCTCCTCAGGCAGAAAGTTCCTAGAAAGGAAAAGACACACACACACACACACACACACACAGACACACACACACACACACAAATTTACAAAATATTAATGGAAAAGATAAGGTTATATCGGGAAATATACCATCTGTCATAATGACATTTCATATTGTCCTTTCCATCTACCTAAAAAAATTGCAAGCAGAGCTATATAATAATTAATGACATAAATAAATGTAATCATGCAATTTAATCTTAACTGTATGTCCTTTTTCTGTCACCAATTGCAGCATCTCTAGATACATAATTGATATAAGTGAACATAACAATGATTAATACTTTAAGTAAGAATCTGCCTTCTAAACAGTATGGGTTTTACAACAAATATTTTTGAAAACAGAGCTTTTTGTTCTGGCAAGCAATATTTCTGTTGTGCTTACTTTTAATTTCTAATGCTTCAAAATAGATACTTCCTTCACTGTCAAAAAATGAATTATATTGTCACATAAGAAAAGCAATAGTTTTTGAGTTTAGGGATTGTGAACTCAAATTAATTAAAATGAGTAAGTAACATTAAGTAATTTATTATGTCATTGTCAATTGAATAGCTGTATAAAAAAGAATGAGGGCAATATCTATTGAACCTCTCCTATTAATACAGTGTCAAATACACTGACCAGGAATGGAACCTAGACCATCTGCTTGAGTGTCATTTCAGCTTATCATGTACATCAAAGAATACCTTAGAACTACAAGAAAAAAGTATACAATAATCACTAGGGTATATGATTTGTTACTTCTGAATCCCAACCAGATGATTTTAAATTGAGTGAATTGGGTTCCAAAACTGGGAGAAAGAATGCTTGATGAAAATCCAGTGAAACCATTCATTAAACTTCATTATTAGTTATATTTAAATTTCTTATCATATGTTATTAGATTTAAGATTTTAAAAGCACTCAGAGGAAAAAAAATAGTTAAAGGGTCAAGTGCTAAATAATAGAAGGTCATTTAACATGTAGTTAATAAAACCACCTATGTTTACTGATTAGCTTGAGATTGTACCAAAAAATAAGGGAAAAGATCATTTGGAACAAAAATAAATTTTTTAGAGAAAATTTGGAGGCTCAGGGCCCTAGGATGTGAAACCATACTTCAGTTTGATTGAGAGGAAAGGTGAGCAGAAAGGGAGAAAACTTCAGAAGTCTACGTGTTTCTCCTTTCATACCTTTATAAAGGAGGCAAATCTTGTGTACGGACCTTGTGGATGTTGCATTAAAATGAGCATTTGCCCTCCTTTGTGGTTTGCAGTAGTTTAGCTGCCTCCCTGGAGCCAGACAGCCTTGGGCTTGGCAGTGCCAACAGCAGCCAAGACTCTCTTCACAAGGCCCCCAAGAAGAAGGGAATCAAGTCTTCGATAGGACGTTTGTTTGGTAAAAAAGAAAAAGCTCGGCTCGGGCAGCTCCGTAAGTATGCGTGTTTGACCTTCTACTGCTACTCGCTACAGTCACTTCTGAGTGTCCATCTGTATTTTATTTCATTTATTTCTCAGTGTTTTCTCTTTTTTTTTTTCTTTGTCCTACCAATGAAAATGGAAGATAAGAAAGGATGGCATGGAAAGCAATGTGGTTGAGGAATGATAATGTCCAAGAACCATGTCAAAATTTTGAATCACGTCCTAAGATTCGGAACTGTTGGCTGAAGAGTTTATCTCATACAAAGAGAAGAGAAATACAAATTAACCTGAGAGTAGCTATGCTAGATGGTGTGGAGAAATAAAGCTGTCAAAAAAAACCATGAAAATGTTCACTTGGTTCCATAAGGAATAATACACGACAAGGAAGGAATTCTTAGTAATTCATAGAGAAGAATATTTGTAAAGGGGTGTTATTTGCCTTATGTAACGATTTGAAAACCCAGGTTAATAAGGTAAACTTCAGATGTGGTAGGTCAGTCAATGTGACTACACTGATAGCCCCTAACCATGGAGAACAAATTTAGTATACTACATATAATATATCTTTACAAATGTACTGCTAGCAAAGGCAATATGTATATGGGAACCCCCATACATAAACATATACAGCCTTTCATTTAAAACAAAACAAAACTATTGCGCACGTTTCTGGCCCAGGAACGTTTGCCTGCTATGTTCTATGTTTGTCCTGTCCAAACAGCTACTAACAGGGCTTCTGAAACCCAAGATCCAGGATTATGCATCGGTAATTAGAAACCTGACTGGCTTGATTTTTAATTTTATCAGAAAGCATTAACCTATTTTGAAACAAAATAAATTAAGCTGTGTTAAAAATATCCATGTCAAACAAACCTTGTTCTGTAACAGAACAGGAAAGGTAGTGGACAAGATGTCAAAACGGGGTGTGGATGATGAAAAAATTACGTGGCGGTTATAACTGGTTGAGTAACACTGCTGTAATAATGCCAATTAATAGAGTGCTGCCACCTAGCTCAAGGTCTCTCATGGGTTGGTTATGACTGACTCTCTCTCTCCTCGTTCAGCACATCCCCTAATTGCTTGGACATGAACATTTCAACCACACAGATATCTGATTTATGGATTACTAATATGGTTATGAATCACAAATTTTAAGAAATAGACTTATTCATAAATACTGTCTAAAATGTAAAATATGAGGCTCGTAAATATTTGATTCTAAACATTATTCTAAGAAAAAATCAGAAATTTCAAGTAACTGTAAAGTCAATATATTAGTCAATAATATTAATAGACATAGGCCACATTAATAGACATAGCATTGGGATAAAAGAAGACTTTTCTATTCTATCTGTGGTAAGATAACAGCCAAGGCATAGTATCCATTTCTGTTTACTGCACTTTTAGAGACATATCATAACCTTGGAGGAAGGTTAGAGGGGAGGATTAAGCTCATGTACCGGATTGAACTCATGTGAGGAATAGACACATAGATGAATGTGTTTATTCTTCTTGATGACCCAAAGGTATGGCTGATTGCAAATATTTGAAGAGCTATTATGTGGAAGAGCTGTTGGCTTTTTCATTGTTAAATGAGGGTATAAAACTAGAACCAAAGTGTTAATCAAAGATTATCTTCATCTCAATCTCAGAAGAAGTGTCATAATTATATCCAAAGAGCTGGCTTTTGAGGTAAGGCCTTCTTGGTTACTGAAAACTAGGTAAATTATAAAGCAAAAGCTGGGTAAAGACTAGGAAAATGTGTTGTGGAGGGGATCCAAGCATTGGAAAGATAGTTTGACTGGATGACTTCTAAGATCTACTTCAAATCTAGTAATACTGAATCTATGACACTCTAACATTTAAGCCTATATCAAACAACCTTTTTTTTTTTTTTACAAAATATATACTATTAATTGTTTACTATAAAATGCATGTGTATTTTTAAAATTACAGACTTTCAGAGTTAGACAAATCTAAGATCATGTAGTGTTCCACACTCTATAGTATGTAAAAATAGAGATGAGTTTAATAATGGTTTAAGGGTATTAGTTCCCAGCTCTCACTACCTAGTCTAGTGCTCCAGACATATACGCTTGGAACCGTTTTAATAAAAAATAGCTCATTGAGCTCCTAGTCCCTTGGAACAAGTTTGGTAACTTAATGAAATTAAAAACATGACTATTTCATCAAGTTTATAACTTTTTGAGGATATTGCACATAAGTGCATAAAAATTAAAAAGTAATTCAAGGTAACAGTAAAAAAAGACATCATAAAATACAGTATAATTTTTTTATTAAAGATACAGACATAATGTAAGAAAGGAGTTCAGATTATTAATTTTCTCTCCCTAGATACATTTGATTCTACTAGGAAAATCTAAGTGAAATTTTTCTACAGAATTGAAAAGGTGTACAGCTAGAGTTTCAAATAGAACTGATACCTGAGAAAGGGTACTGAAGTGACATGAAAGAAAAAAAACACTCTAAGGGGAGTGTGCTAGAAACAACTTGGGTCTTTTCTGTGGTTAGTCAGGAAGTGGGTTATTGGCTGGGGTCAGGAATGGGAAACCAAATTATTAAGCAAAGGAAATGGTTGGACTAAAGATAAAGTTACCTAACTGTGGAGAGATTGGAAATGCAGAGCTCAAAAGACAACAACTTAAAGCAGAGACACGCACACAAATTAAATGATCTAAATTCCAGGGTCAAGTAGGAGGCTAGGAGTTAGAGCAATCAAGTACCTTGCTAAGAGGCAGTTAACCTAAAGCTTATGAAAACGGTGATAGCGTGTGAAGACAAGGTAGATGTGTTAAAGCATTTATTGCTTCTGGGGGAATCATCTGCTCCATAGGATCTTAACATTCATTTGTTTACTACTGGGAAACACAGTTCTCCCAGGTCTGCAGAGAGCCCTAATAATAATGACTACAAAGAAAAAAAGAACAGAACACACATAACCAGCCTAGCTGATGTTAACAGTGAATAGTGAGGATAAAGACAAGAGGCCATTGACAGACATTGCAAGAGAAGGAACCATAATCAAGAACAGAAAGATCTTCAAGAATGGAGAATTGGATAAGTAGAGCCCAATATAGCAAAGCTGTGAAAAATGAGTAAAAAGAGCACTGTCCCTCAGGGGAGCACAGCCATGCCTTTCCCTTCCCTCACTTCTTCCCCCAGGCTCCTTACCTTTGCCTTAGTCTCTCCGATGCTCCAGAGGCCCTTCTTTGGCTTCCGTAACTTGTTTCCTGAGCCTGCTGGCTCACTTCTAAGATCTCTGTAATTTTCTAAATAAACTTTCTCTTATAATCTATACTAATAAAAAGGTAATATGCTAATTAGGCAGGATGTCTTCCAGACAACCATCCAGATGTCATTCCTGACAAAGCCATGCCCAGACGAAGCTGCCTGCCAGTGGTCCCAGAGGTGCCAGCAGCTGCTGCTATGGCCTAGGAGAGAGAGAAGCTGCCTGCCCATTGTCCCCTGCGACTGCGGCTGGCCCAGACAAAACCAACCTGGGTCCCAGGTGCCTGCGGCTGGCCAGAGGGAATCCCAGGTCCCGGGTGCAGTGCTGAGGCAGAGGTGGTTAGGGGCGATCAGGCCGGCAGGGAAGCAGTGAGGGGCAATCAGGCAGGCAGGCAGGCGTGCAGTTAGGAGCCAGCGGTCCCCGATTGTGAGAGGCATGTCCAACTGCCGGTTTAGGCCCGATCCCTGTAACAGTGAATAGTGAGGGATCGGGCCTAAACCGGCAGTTGGACATCCCCCGTGGGGTCCCGAATTGGAAAGGGTGCTGGCCAGGCTAAGGAACCTCCCTCCTGTGCACAAATTTTGTGCACCGGGTCTCTAGTTTGAAAATAAAAGAGGAAAATATATTAATTTTGAACAGGCAAAATCCCCAATTAAAGACATATAAAATGGATATATTATTGATTTTTTAAAGTGCTTTTACAAATTTCCTTTAAATGCATATAAAAAGTAATACATTTCAGAGGCATTTTGCCTACTAAATTGCATATCCCTTTCATTTATAGCCATCTGCCAGATTGTATTGGAATTGTCTGAACTCATTGACCTGCTATAATCAGCATAAGAAAGAAAATGATGTCATCATGACAAAAACAGACTCAAGATTGCACCGGTATTATTTAGCAAGCACCTTTCTACACATAATATTTGGGTAGTTGTGCTCGCCTTTCCAAAAATTAGATTATTCCTAGATGCTATGGAACCAACAGATATAATATAAACTTCACAAAGTATCAGTTAGAGATGACTCATTCTCTGCATGGTGAAAGGGCCTTTTTTTTTAAGAAATCAGTATTTAGCTTCAACTGTGAACATTTTTTACACATTCTCTATGAGCCTGGCACTGCCTAGATGCCTCCTCCAGAGAGCTAACAGACATGGCATTAATTAAGTATCCATTTATCAATTCAAGTGTAAATACAAACTAATAAAGAGAGGTCCAATAAAAGAAAGATGAAGCTACTGATCAGCAGCAGTTTATAGTCTTAATTTGTCTGTAGTTAGAGCTCCCCCTTTTTAATATAGGTACTTCTGCTGGAAAAAAAATGGAGAGACAGAAACCTTAAATTGCAGAATTGGGCCATAAATTTTACCTCAAGGGCCATCATGAAATAAATTATTTTGAATGGAGTCTAAGGTCCAGGCAACATAGAGATATTTTCCTTCACAATCCAAATGAGCAAATATCTCCATCTAGTATTACTCATAGATCTGGGCATAGGAGGGTCTTTCCTTGAATTCCTCAGCCTGGGTCTTAGGAAGCCTCACACTTTGCAGTACCTTTGTTGAAATTCTCTAAGAGCTTCCCTCTGGTGCCTAGGAGAGGCTGGCCTGGAATTGCTTTCTGGGCAAGGAAGCCTCAGTAAAAACCTAGACCTGAGTGGGTCCAATTTCTGGAAGCATTGAAAGTTTCTGTTGTGTCTCAGACCTTGAGACCAGTATCATCTAATATAACTAAACCATGTGGGCCAGGGTCCCTGTTTCTTCCCATCAGGGTGCTCTCTACTTCTCTAGCCCAGGCCTGGGGTTGACAAGATGTCCTGCTGAGCCCAGAGACGTTTGCACTATGCAGTTGTTCTGGACCCAATGGCCTCCCCTGGTTCCAGGAGAGTGCCCTAGCAAGTGAAACATTCACTTCTGCTGGCCAGAATGATATTATATAAGATTGAACCACTAAATTGTTGCTGCATTGATTTGGGGTTACTCCAAGTGTTTATATAGAAAATGGGTTGGGGAAAAAAATTGAATTGGCCCCTCACCCTCTAGGACAATTCCAAGACAATTCTCTAACAATTCAAAGTCCACAAGGTCCTTGCAAAAGTATACCTGAGTGAAAAAAATAGCCCAGAGAACTTCAAGGATTTTGAGTTGGGCCTTTGTATGTGCAACTACTAAGGGACCACGGACAAGGTGACACACACTTTGTAATCTGAGTATCCACTGAATCATGAGACTCAAGCCTTCTATGACTAAATACCCTATGCCATGAGATGGGTGGAGTTAATGTTGTTCTGTCCACATTCCTAATGGATTTTCTAGAGAAAAAGTCACCCACAAGTCAGTGTTTCTCATCAGGGGCACACTTGTCATCTTCAGAAGGGCAAGCTAAAGCATTCTCTACTCATTGATATTTAAAATCTTTGTCCCCTATTTAATGAATATCAGCTGCACTTTGCAGTCATGGTGACATCTAAACATGTAGCACCCTCTTCCCACCCATATAAGTGAATATTTACGCTCACTCTCTGGAAGACTGACACTTATCTCCAGTCCAAGAGCCAACAGATAGATAATGCAAACCGCAAATGTGAGTCACATACGTAATTTTTAATTTTCTAGTAGCCACATTAAGAAAAGTGAAAAGAGACAGGTGAGATGAATTTTAGTAATACATTTTATTTAAACCAATGTAAGAAAATTTTATTATTTTAAGTGTAATCAATATAACATTATTAATTAGATATTGTATATATACTTTTGTACTAAGTTTTCAAAATCTTGTGCATATTTATAATGAAATAGTTTGGAATAGCCACAATTCAAGTGCTCAATAGCCACATATGACTAATGAATAAAAGTGGTATGGATGAATAGATATTCCCAAAGTTCACACTGCCATAGGAGCCTGCTGATGCCTGGGACAAAATGAGACTGACTTACCTTTACCAGTTAGGTAGCTGATCAGGTATGTAACAAGATGTACCTGGGATTTATGGGGCAGCTGGGTCAAGTCTATGAAAGAATGTTCTTCTCATTTAACAATAGTTTAATTGAGCTAAAAATGTGTTTATTTAGACTTGGTCCTGCTTAAGAGTACATTTCTACATGTGATGCATAAAAATAAATTTACCTACTATATTAAATTTTCATTTTCTACAGGTATTTTTAAACCAGATGTGTCCACAAGTCTCTATTCAAAGGACCTTAGGTTTTGAAGTACTCAGGGTATTTCCAAACTCCTCATGCTTTTTATTTTTATAACTTTAATTATGAAAAGCAAAATTTACAACCTATTTTTTCTAGATCTAGTTTAATCTCAAAATCATTGTAGAGATTTCTTTGTTTCTCTTCCAGAATTTTTATTGTTAAAAATATTATTTTTCTATCATTGAAATCTAGGGTTCTTAATAAAGTTAACATCAGAATTTAACTGTTATTCTTTGTTCTGAAGAATAAGAAACCTAATTGATCCAACCACCAGGTGGCTGGAAATATCTCACAGTTTTGAATGGGTCTACCGCATCAATCTCTATGTCCCCATCTGTTCTGGGAAAATTTTGCAACTTTAAAAGTGAACAATCATTTACAACTAAAGAATAGAATTTTATTGTTAATTGCAGATTGTGAATAATAATTTATGAATGTACAGTAAGGCAAGTATATCAATGAGAGAAATAAATGAAAATATTCATTCACTGTACATAATGGAAAAATCCCATGATTCAAGATGATCCCCAAGCCTTAGTTAGGTTTTGGACAACTTCACAAATGACACCAAAAAATGAAAATCTCTCATAATAAAAAAAGTCTTTAAGTATTAACTGCACATGTTCATATTTGAATAAAATAAATTTTGGTCCCCAAACTGTGAAGCTCTGCATAGATAGCAATAAATGTGTTTTCAATCAAATAGAAATTTCTTATAGCATTCAGTAGCAGAGTTACTAGGCTATGAGAGTAACTTGTGATATCAGTGTTCCAAAATTAATAGTATCAAGTATTATAAATTATTCGCTAAAATAAATTATGAAAAACAGCAGCAACAAAATTTGTCTCTGGTTAAGTCCTGCAAATGTTAAGTAAGGAAATGTCCATTACAATGACAGAGAATAAATTTGTCTTTAATAGTTCTTATTTACTGACATACTGGTAACATTTTTGTGTAGTCTTTGTAAGAGTTAATATTAACTTAAATCTTTGTACCTAATCTTGAGCTTAATTGGAGTCTAAATCCCTTCCACTATATATATATGTATATATTTTTTTTTTCATTTCTTGGTGTCATTTGTGAAGTTGTCCAAAACCTAACATATGTAAAACTTAAGATAATAATAAAAAATCTGAAAATGCTCACTATTCTTAAGTGGATTAAGATATATATATATATATATATATATATATATATATATATATATGAGATATATATCATATATATATATCTTATATATACATATCTTATATATATAAAATATATATGATATATTATATATAATATATAATTATATATATTATATATATTATATATATAATATATTATATATATTATATATATATATCCTAATCCACTTAAGAATAGTGAGCATTTTCAGATTTTTTTATTATTATCTTAAGTTTTACATGTGTCTTCTTTTTCCCCAACTGACCCCCCCTCCCCAGTGTCTGTGTCCATTGGATATGCTAATATGCATGCATACAAGTCCTTTGGTTGCTCTCTAACCTCCACCACCTCCCCTGCCATTTGTCTCAGGATCTATTTTTGTTCATCAAATTATGTTGATCACTATATCCCACCTATGAGTGAGATCATGTGATATTTATCTTTCTCCGACTGGCTTATTTCGCTTAGCATAGCATTTTCAGATTTTTCACACAGAATAAATATCAAAGAGAAAACAGAGCCCAGGATTAAGTTCTCATTTTTTATTGTAACAAATTCTGTATGAATTAATTACATGTTTAGGGATTCTGAATTAAATAATTGTATTGGAAATGTGTAATTCTGTGTTTGATGCTTAACATATTTTTTCCTTTCTCCTTTCATTCCAAGGTTACATATATTTTATACACTCCAAAGCCAATAAAATTGCCACTAACCCCAATATATATTTTTTTTATTTACTGGATATAAAGAATCCTTTCAAGGGTCTTTCTGAAAATAGACTTAGAATTTTTTCCAGGTATTATAAAATTTACAAAACAAAACCTGCCAGAACATATGAAATTCTGGAAGTAAGGTTTATACTGCATATAGGGATCATGCAGGTGAGCAAAAGAGGATTCCAGAAGCTAGAAATGAAAAGCTTTTAGAAATCAGGGAATGCCTCTCCATTCTCTTCACTTGGAATTGAAGACATACACCTGAGTTTCTACTCACTGGACTATCAATTAACCCAATTATATAAGAAGTCTTTTAAAAGTTTTAAATGTTGCCCGGCCAACGTGGCTCCGTGGTTGAACATCGACCTGTGAACCAGGAGGTTACGGTTCGATTCCCGGTCAGGACACTATGCCTAGGTTGCGGGCTCAATCCCAGTAGGGGGTGTGCAGGAGGCAGCTGATCAATGATTCTCTCTCATCATTGATGTTTCTATCTCTCTCCCCCTCTCCCTTCCTCTCTGAAATCAATAAAAACATTAAAAAAAAGTTTTAAATGTTGACAAACTCGATACTCCACAAATATTTGCTCTTATTTTTTATTAAAAAGAGATCACAAGACTTTCAAATTATATATTCATGTGTTTATCAGTATACAGGCCACATGTTTTATGTTGCTCTGAGTTACCATTGAATAGTGCCGTGGTCGGCAAACTGCAGCTCGCGAGCCACATGCGGCTCTTTGGCCCCTTGAGTGTGGCTCTTCCACAAAACACCACGGCCTGGGCAAGTCTATTTTGAAGAAGTGGCATTATAAGAAGTTTAAGTTTAAAAAATTTGACTCTCAAAAGAAATTTCAATCATTGTACTGTTGATATTTGGCTATGTTGACTAATGAGTTTGCCGACCACTGTAATAGTGTAACAGTAGGTACTATTTTTTTTTTTTCATTCTCTCAGTGTATGTTTATGCATGTTGGTTTGGAAATATAAATACATTCAAAAAATGTGTGTGGGGGGTGAGGAGAAAATGTGGTAGTAAACAGTTGCTCAAATAAATTTTTAAGAACTTAATTGCAGAATTGACACAATATGTTTAATCTAATGTGAATAGTTACTTCTTCACAGGAGGCTTCATGGAGACTGAAGCTGCGGCTCAGGAGTCCCTGGGGTTAGGCAAACTTGGAACTCAAGCTGAGAAGGATAGAAGACTGAAGAAAAAGTAGGTTTGGAGATTTTTCCCCCTCCTTTTTTAAACTTTAATTTACACTTTTTCATTGCTTATAGGGAATTTAAAAAGAGACTAGTTGGAAGAAAACAACCGACTGATGGATATTGCCCTGGTATTTCCTAAAACTATTCAGTGCTCGAGTTTCCTTGTTCTAATAGGCTAGAGTTTGAAATAACATTTCTCTAAATATAGTTGTGTTATTTCAAAACACAACTATATTAAAATATTTAAATGCAGCCTTACAAATAATGTAGTAGTCTGTTTGATGTGACATTCAGTACTGTACTGTATTAGTATGATAAAATGAGAGTATGCCATTCATCTTTGTGTTTCTTCTCATGACAAAGTATCTCCTCTTAAGATGGAATATTTAAAAGGAGAAATTCCTCTGAATGATTGAATATAAACTTATTTTAGACTTGCAGCAGATTGTTTTGCATCTGTCAGGAAACTGATAGTGTATCTTTTCATTCACATATAATATGGGACATTTAAGTAACTTGCAAAATTGGCAAATTTTGAGTCCCACCAGCTATTGGAAAGCAAGTGGATCCATAAATAACATTTTTTGGATGCATAATAACATTTTCAGTGAGGAAACAGAACCTTTAGAATATATTTTTAAAAGCTAAAGAATTTCTCTTTATTCCAGAATCTATTGGCTGGTTACTCCGCAACGGTTCATGGCTCTAGTCGTCATTGTAACAGAGATTCTAACATAGATGCTCTCATGGTTATAGCATTCAGACTAATCAGCTTACTTCATATGTTGCCAGCTCACTTGCATTGCAGATGTTTACTAAGAAGGAGGAAATATGTACTTAAAAGTTGCAGAACAACTCACTAGCCAAGTTGTTTCATTAATTTGCTACTTATAAAAATTAGGTATTTATCCAAATTCAGTAGAAATACTGTGCAGAAAATAAAAGTAACATTGAAAACATATTTTTAAAATACAAGGAAATGTTCAGTAGCATTCCATACTAGCAAACATTTTCTTTAGTTAATTATACTTCAAAATGTATATTTAAACATTACCATAATATGCTTGAAATCTCTTAATTTTATTTATTCCTATCAAAGATTGTTATATTCAATTTTATGGTGATATATTGAGAGAGAAAAAATTAAAAATCTTCTTTGATAGATTCTTTAAAATTTATTTCAAGTTTAAAGGATTTTTAATTTTATTCTCTGAAAATTACTTTACATCTAAAGGAATAAGAAGAGTCAAAACCCAGTCTGGCTAATAGACCTCCTTTACTTCTCTTAAAAGTTATTTTTTTGCCCTAGCCTGTATTGCTCAGTGGATGGAGTGTCGGCCTGTGGACCTAAGGGTCCCAGGTTTTATTCCAATCAAGGGCACATGCCTGGGTTGTAGGCTTGGTCCAACGTGCAGGAGGCAGCCAATCAATGATTCCCTCTCATCATTGATGTTTCTCTCTCTCTTTCTTCCTCTCCGAAATCAAGGAAGGTATATATTTTTTAAAAAGTTATATTTTATTTTTCTCTCAATGAAATATTTACATACAATGGAAACCTGGCCACCTTTCACATTGCATACAAGGCTGATATTAAGGCATGCATTACATAGTTCATTGTTTTTTTATGGGACCAAGTTAAATGTCTCTTTTGATGGCTACTAAAGTTTAATATCCCAATTATAAAGTGATCTTAAAAATATATATTATTATTATCTATTACTAACTTTACATACTGTTGGATTGATTAGATATTAATGTTATGGAATTATTTTTCAAATTCTACATACCCTCATAGGCAGAAGCTGATTTTAGTTCTGGATTGAGTTTGAAAATATTTCTATGCTTGACTTTTGAGTTTATTTTGCAATATGTTTAAGCAAAATATGATTTTAAAATGTATTAAATAGAATATTGTCACTAATATATAAGAATAATATGAAAGCATTATTTACTATAATACAAGCTAAAATGTATTAGTTATTTTCTATAGAATAATAGTACTTGGATTAAAGTGAATCCAACGAAGTTAATCAATGGAAGATAGTATTTCTTTTATTATTGTTTATCCCATAGCAAGAACCCTCTGACCATAAATATATAACCAGGATGTGTGAGATGTATATATAGTGCTAGCACTTATTCAGAACTTGCATGACACTATACTGTGGCTTCTGGGTTACTAAAGGGTGAAGTGTTTTCATGTAATGAGTTATATAAGATAGACAAGTTAAATTATTCTTAAATTTTCTAAAGTATTTAAAATTTTATTGAAACAATTCCATTTCTAAAGATACCCTGTCCTCTTTAAATGTGCTTCAAGGAATACAATTTTTTTGTGTTAAATTTTCATGTGAATTAATCTTCTTTCAGGATGGAAAATAATTCAAGTACATTTTATTAGAAAGATAAACAAAACCATAAAATGGAACTTCTTTCAAAAAGTTGAACACTATGAGTTATACATTTTAGTTGCTATGACCATGGTTTCCTACCAATTTTTTTTTATTCTAGTCTTTGGCCAAAAAAGTAATGATTCCAGAACAAAGTACTTTGATCGATATTCACTGTCCCAAAGTTGATATCAGATATCCATTAGTCTCTGAAGGAATTAGCAGACCTGGAGAAAAATTTTATTTTTAACTTTCCTAGGACATCAGGTATTTAAAATGGACAATATGTGATTTTTAATTTAATTGGGAATAATTTTCTCTAAAGATGTAGTTATGGCACATTTTTAAAAACCATACGTTCATAGAGCAATATTCAAGACATTCCGAATTTTTGCAAAGTTCAGAAATTTGTAATGTTGCCAGTCCCAAAGAAAAGTCTAATTTGAGGTACATTTACCATTCAGCAAATTGAGCACACAAGATTTAGAACAGCTTACAAGATCTGTGTTCCTACTTTATTATAGTTTAACTTTTCTTTATGGTATAGGCATTTGTTTTTCTTATGTTTCTAGCTATTGTCCAATGATGAGAAATAGAAAACCAACAATACTGGATCTGCTAAAGCACTATTCAAAACATCTTATCAACCTTCACCTTTCTGAGTTGGGTATGATCACACAGGTGCTATTCTTTCATCAGAACATCTAACCTAGCCTAAGTCAATCTATTATTATTCTTAAGGTTCACATTTACAATGCCTTATTTCTGTTATACTTTCCTTTAAAACTTAAATCCCTTAATTTTTTCCAGCAGGTTTATGTAGAGTGCTGCTAATACCAATAATAATTGTGTCAAACTGACAGTACCGCTTTGAGTACTTTACATTAATTTTTCTGGCCTTCACCCTTAAAATTTGTCCAATTTTTCTGTAGCCCACATGGTATAGCTCCTAATCTTTAAGGATTTAGTCACTTATTCTTATTATAGATCTAAGTATTATAAATATGATTTCTCACAATTTTCTTGATGTCAAGTTCCTCTGGAGGGTCACTACTCTCTGAGATCTTGTCCATGAGCTTCTGTTTGATTTAATTGGACTACAGGCACTTTTCTGATTGAACACAAACTAAACATCTCCTCTATTTCTGAGGCTCACATTACAAACAACAGGACCTAAGAACTTGTCCTCTTTCCTTTTGTACCTGTCACCCGATCTTCAGGAATGCATTTCCCTTTCTTAGCTCTCCATCTATGTTCTAGGCTAACACCTAAAGTTGTTCAAGCTGGTCAACCACAGCTACAAAAAAATAACTGCATGGTATAATAGGCCCTACCGCAGGGCCAAAAGCTTACGTGATCTGGCACATCAAAAACCTCTATTTCTGAATGTTCTTTGACTCCATGAATCCCTGAATTTTACTTAGAATATAGATGTGGTATTTTAGGACTCAGTAAATAGAAGCTCTGCTCGTTGACTAAAGTTTAGAATCTATTTGATGCTAGACAAAAGAGTCAAACAATTAGAGATCACAATACCAGCTTTATTGCTGAAAGAGCTGTTAGAACATGAGTTAAGTATATGGAAAAAGGAGGGTTTCCTAAAACTGAATCCCCAACTTTGATAAACTTACCTGACACAGAAAGAGCTGGAGAGTCACAGGCTTCCAAGATGCACAAGTGTTGCCCCATGCCTCCTTTAGAATCGCATCCACAATATCCCGAGTCCATCAATACATTAATCTGGAATCAAGGACCATAAACTCACAAGGAAGGAGATGAAATTTTATGTCATTAGCATCTTTGCCTAAAGAAGAACTTTTTGAAATACCAGTGTCAAATGTTTTGTAATAATGTCTCACCAGATTTCTTACCTTATTTTACTGTTCTCTCCTGGAATATATTTAACTGCCAATTATCCATATCACCTTTCTGGGAATGTGATGATAGGATGTGTGGCAAACTCCCTAAATACTTAGAGTTCTGAAAATATGTTTTACATCTAAAATTAGTTGATAATTGCCCAAAGTGTAAAACTATTGATTTAAAATAATTTTCCCTCAAAACTTTGAAAGTATTACTCTTCTTGCTTCCAGTTTTGTCCACTGTCAATTGCTTGTCATTCTTTCATATTTAACATGTAGGGTTTCTTTATACAGTTTCTTTCTCTCTCTGAAAGTTTAAGATTTTTCTCTTTATCTTTGGGGTTCAGAAATGCTTTAAGTGTGCTTATAATCAAATGTTTTTTTATATTTAATTTTTCTAATTTATACTTTTAATCTGAAGATTTATTAGACTGGACTATCTTACACATATTGACCTAAAGGACTTTTATTTCTAGATTCAACTTTGTTTCCAAGAAACTGATTTTTACAGATACTACGGCATTGAAGATGAAGTTGTCTGTTTCATAGCATTGCACCTTTTTAGCACTCGGACAATCCTTGACAGGCAGTGAACACATTAAAATTCATGTATATCCAGTGGATGGTTAATTATCTCCAGAAATATCAATTCTGAAAATTTTATATCCATTTTTTATCTGCTATCATTTTCCCCCTCCATTTTAACACTGTACAATTTTTCACAAAAACATATATTCATGCTGAAATCTGTATCTTGAGATGAATTCATATACAGATAGCAAATGACTATTAATATATTGACTAATTTATCATTTTTAATCTTTAGTTATATAGATAACATATTATTATATGTTTTATTTGCTCTGTTCTTCTGAACAGAGCAAATAAAAATGGGTTTTATATTTGAAATCAATTTTTCAACATCATTAAAACAAAATTAACATTCTAACCCAGCTATCAGCAGTATTTTCAGAGAAAAGTTTATCCTTGGAGCATGGCAGTCACAGTTAATCACTATCAATGAATCTTTATGTTAGAGCTTCAAAGACATAAAAGTGAAGCTCTGTAGATTTAGTTAATTTATTTCCGTTGCAATCCTAAGGGTCTCCTTCAGTGCATAATCAATAATGTGTTTCGGGACTCTGCACTTTTAATCTTTTGGTATTTGGAAGGTTCCGAGATTAGCTATCTCTAAGCAAAACAAATGTCACTGAAAATATTCATAAAGGTGTCACAGAAATTCATGACAGTCTATCACTTAATAAATATTTATTAAGGGCCTATATGCCAAGTTAAATTTAAAAACAGGTTGTGCTTCAGAGGTTAATTTATAAGACATGTTTTGGAGGCTTTGAATACATTTTCCCATCTAAGTAATGCTGTATATATGGAAGGTAAATGTTTTCACTTGCCCCACAAATATATATTTTGTAAGCATGGTAAAGGAACTAAAAATTGTGAGATTAAGCTAAAAGGGGAATTCTCTGGTAGGGTATTAGAGATCTCAGAGATTGCAGAAACAACAGAATCAGGACAACTTCAAAATTTTAATAACAAAGTATGAAATATTTCTCTAGAGTGTTGTCAATACTCATATCTTCTATTTCACATTTATAAATTCCTAGGTGAAGCATCTGTAAATATAAAAAAGATATTTGCACTTGGCTCAGTTAGCTATAGTCAAGGATTCATTTAGTTACAGACATGGCTATAGGGGAACACTCCTGGGCAACTAACTCAAAGGGATCTAATAGTGTAGAATTTTTCAGAATCAAAGACAAGGTTCTCAATATTTCTCTCTCAGAAAATGTGTCCCGACTTCCTATTTAGAACTCTAGGAGTGTGTCTTCTCTACCTGCACTAACCTAGAACAGTCATGGCCTTGCCATCTGATCATGGATAGTCCTGCCTGGCTCCAAACAAGGACAGTGTAAGAATTCCCTGGAACCTAAAAAGTAGTAACACCCTAAGGCTAAAGGCTCAGATGCATTGAAATTTCTTAGGAAAAATAAAGCTAAGGGAACCAAGTGCTCTCTCTATATATTTTATCTATTTAGGAAGGAAAAACATACAGAAAGAATGGAGTTGCTGTTTTGAACCCACAGTACAATATTAATCGACTAGAGGCCCAGTGCAGGAATCCATGCACCAGTGGGGTCCCTCGGCCTGGCCTGCGGGGATCGGCCGAAACCAGCTCTCCCACATCCCCTGAGGGGTCCTGGATTGTGAGAGGGCACAGGCCAGGTCGAGGGATCCCACTGGTGCACAGGCCTCTAGTATGCACATAAGATCTTTGGTTAATCTCTTCTCACCTTGCCCCCTCCCCCCTTCCCTCTGAGATTCATCAGTCTGTTCCATGTTTCCATGCCTGTGGTTTCCACTCCTGCATTGAGCATCTGCCCCATGGTGGTCAGTGCACATCATAGCTACCGGTCAGACAGTTGAATGGTCAGATGATAGGCCAGTCACTTAGGCTTTTATAGAGAGAGAGATTACAGAGGAAATAGAACAGAAGCCCTAGCAACTCTTCATATTTTCTGTCCATAGAAAATGTAAAATAAGAATTAGTAATAAGAAATTATAACTCAAGATAGCTACATGTACTGGAAGAAAGATCTTTTCTAAATAAACTTATAGTGTTTGCTTGATTGATATTAGAGAGACAGACATGAAGACAATGATTGCACTAAGTATTTCAGGGGGCACTGTCCCTTCTCTAAGTCACTGGTCTTCCAACAGAATAAGAAAAATACCACAAACCTGAAGCCACCTAATGTTCTTATTTAAAAGATGTTCTCCAAGTTAAAGTTTGGTTCACCTCACTGTTAGTTTTCAAACTAAAGATTAAACATTTATCAGATCATCACCAAGAATAAATGGAGTCTCTTAACTATAAGCTGTGCCCTTAAAATTTTCAGTTTTCTAGACATGCAGATGAGGAAAAATGCTGTAGAAACACTATGTGTTGAGTTCAGCAAGGCATTTCATATACTTTTGAAAAGATACTTCTGAACATGGAATGAGATTAATAAAATGCACTTATAACTGATGGGACAGTTGTAATCAGAGGGGCTGAAGAATTTAATTGATGATGACTGAGTGAAATAATAGGTGGCCAACTCAGCACTTTTATAAATGATTTAAATAAGAATAACAGTTTTGTGAAAGCTTGAACCTAGAAGACATAGTCAAGTTTTTTACATAAATACTTTCGTTTAAGGAAGACCTTTATAAAGAGATCCAAATCTAACACGATGAAGTTTAATAAAGGCAATTATATGATTCTATATCCAACTTCATTACTATACATATTATTTGTGTGTAGGAGGATGTATATAATGTAACCTCAGCTCCTAAGGAAAATTTTTCTGCAAAAATGATAAATTAGCGATGTCTGGCAAAGAAGTTTATGACTTTCAATATCCATAAAAGCAATTAATAAGGCCAAAAATCTATGCACTGACCAGATCATAGCCAGATATTGTGTTAATTTCTGGGAAATAAGCTTGAAACAGATGTATTTGAGGCAGCATATATTCAGAGGAAATGACCAGTATAGCAAAATGACACCAAATCATTTCTCCACGGAGTGTTATACTAGTCAATAACTAGGAATATGTGGAGTTTAGACAGCAAAGATCCAGATGCTGCCAAGCAGACAAGAAATCAGATGTGTTCTTTAAGGCTTAGTGATAAAGTCTTGGGCCAAAAGCAGAATTTATTACAAACAAATTTGAGCTAAGTCTAAGTGAGAACCGACAGTGATCACAGATCTGAGAAGAAAGAATTGACCACCTGGAGTTGTTTCTCACGTTTCTGTCCAATATGGACCTGCCAAGCATATGTATGTGGTAAGATTATGATAAGGAAGATCCAAATTTCAGCTGTGAGATTGGGTTCTACCCTCTTTAAATTGTCCCTGCCCTGGGGTTTATTATGTTCTATATAATTCGGAGAACTGGACTCAGAACCTCTGCTTTTTTTAAACACTTGCAGTGCTGCATATTGTAGGCAATCAAATTATAGTTTCTGAATAACTAAGTGTGTGATTAGAAGCTGGGTGGGAAAGAAGAAAACCTAAGAAAATGGAACAGGTACTAGGGCAGTGACCTCTACACAGAAGACCAAACCAGAAACCTGGGTTTCATCCCTATTCTCCCTTTTCCTTCTTCCTCTATGCACCTTCATGTACCACTATCACTCTCACCTCTGTTGTATACTATCAATCACTCTCACCTCTGTGTTCCTATCACCTTCATGTACCATCACTCCATATACTAGCTCTTTAAAAATCTCTCAAGCATGTTGATTTCTTTCTTCTCTTCCTCATACAATATAAAACACTCTTTATACTTCCAGTCTTGCCTTCCTGTAATCTATTCTTCACACTTCTGCTAAAGAGCTCTAAGTCATATTTTGTAGCCTGCCTAAAATTCCCCAACCATTCCTTAGCAGCCAAAGAATACATTCCAAATGCCTTTATGTAGCCCATAAATTCCTACATTATCTAGTCCCTATTTATCTCACCATCTCTGTTTCCTCTATTTCTGATCATGCACGCTATGGTCTTAATATGCTTAATATCTAGCTCTTTTTATGATTACTCCTATATCCTAGTGCACATGTATTCTGTTCCATTTTCCTCCTCATCCTTTGTATAGTAATGGTAGTAATATATTTCATATGTATTAAATACTTAATAATCACATGGAGCAGTTATAATATACCAGCTATTATTCTATACATTTTAAGTTGTATTGCATCTTAATTTTCACAACGCCTTTGAGGTAGAAACTGCTATTCCCTTCCACACATGAGGAAATGTAGCTTTCCAGACACCGTGATTTCCAAAAGTGCAGATCTTCTGAGTCTAGATTACATCTGAATTGGGTAGGATTTCAGGATAAGGCTACAATTTAAAGAATATGTAGTCCAGTCTTTCAGCTGGACCTTAAATCTCTATATAATTTAAAATGGTCTATATAGGGAGTAAAAAAATCCCTCATTCTCTTTATACTCTGAAAAAGTAACATATATTTTCCTCTAGAGAATAGTTTCTTACCCAACTTCATCCCCTCCTTCAAAATTATCAACAAATATATTCAAACCAAGACAAAGATAGGTAGTTTCAAAATACAAGATTTAGCCATGTATATAACTGACTTTTTCTGATATAATTAACTCCACATAATATCCCAAAGCTTAATATAACATTAGTAATTATCACTAATAAATAAGCAATATAAAAATGTAAATGTGTGCTTAAATCAATCTAACATTATTTATTCCAGTAAAACTTACAAAGTCAGTGTCTAATAACAAGGATGATTTAATTTCTTTTCTAAAAAGAAAAACTGCCACTAATTAAGGTACATTTACATAACTGCTAACATCTTAATTTAGAAAGAATTCTCCATATTTGTTTCTACAAATACAGGATGCTGCATTAGCTCTGTATTGTATTTTTCATAAGATCACTGAAGATATGGTTTCCATATTTATTTAAAATTAGCCATTCATGAATCAAGTCTCTTTTCCTTGTCTTCACATTTCTAGAAGAGTAGTGAGCCTTCAAGTCCTATTGCCAGGGTTTTATTTAAAAAGTCTTTACCAAAATACATTTCTTTCAAAATATATATGTATGTGTATATATGTATATTTTATGTATATGTACATACAAACATACCATTAAATGTGCTTCTTTCTAATTCTACATTATCAAATGTTTTATTTTGGGCTTCATTGAGTTAAGTTTGCTAGGCAAATGAATAACAAGGTTCTTAGAAGAATAAAGATTCTTAACCTCTTTTAAAAATATCTCCAAAAGCTATTTGAAGTCAGTATTAACTTTAAAGAAAATACTAAAGTAGTGTCATGATGAACCATACTTAAAACTTCTGAACCATTTGCTTTCATAGACAAGGATTAGAAGAAATGTTCTTGGCTATCTATTTTTATCTGTATCCCATCATCTGACTTTCTATATAAAGCCATTCCTGCCATTAGCCTGGGGTGCTCTTATATCCACGGAGCTCACCCCGTCATACCCTGGCCTTTAAGTTTCAGAGCTTCATCACTTTCAATATTATTCTCTACTCCAACTCCTCATGGTCATATTCTGAATCTTGTCATCATCCCGAGTCATTCTGTTACAGAAGTACTGATTTAAGTATATCATTCCTCTCAAACTGGAGTCTTCTCCTTTCAACTTGCTTTATGGACTTCTTCCACTATCATATTTATAGACTTCTATTCCTGCACACTGCATTAGCCCTTCTCTGTCATCTCCTCTTCCCCTTTTCAGCTTAGATTCCATGTCCATAATTTCAACACAACCAAACATTCCTAAATTTTTTTTACTTCTCTTTCCTTTGCTCATATCCATGTGTCATAAACACAGCCACCATTGAATTTTTATTCTCCATGTCTATATTTGGGCTCCTTTGTGCTTCTGGAGAAAATTACAGCAAGAAAACTTGCACCAGCTTCATTTAGGATTTCAGTGCTGCCCAGTAATCTTGATATATTCCTCTCACCAATTCTACTCTCTGCAACTTTTGTTAGAGACCTCCACTCTGCTTAAACGTGCATCTTCTGCAAATGAGCTCACATTCTAACTTAGAAAGAGAGAATAAAGAGAACAGCTGAGTACTCTGACTTATTTACTGTCTAATGCACACTAATACTTGCCCTAATCCCTTTTTATTATTATTATTATTACAGGAAACTTGGCTTCTGTCTTCTTACTTAAGACCATCCCTTCCCATTTCCTCAGTTATGTTGAGCCTATTACTACTTGCTCTTAGATCTTCAAATTCTGTTCTCTTCTGTGTATGGCCATCACCATTCAAACATTCTCAAGTTTACTCTATTAAAAAAATCCTTTCTTCATTCCACTTTTCCACTCCAGTTATTACCCATTCACTCCTCAATCTGGTGCTAATAATTGATTTAAAAATATTTCTGACTTATCAACTTGGACCTTCAAAAGCCAGATGCAATTAAATTATACATGTAAAGCTCATTTAGTGAATTATTTCATGTGAAATGTGAATTATTTTACATCCACAGTTGACTTGCTCATGAACAGGAGATAGCCCATTCATTTAATAGGTGATCTAGAAAGAGAAAGTAAGACAAGTGATGTGTAAGGTGCCTGTTCTGAAATATAAGACATGTGTTAGCTGGTAATGTCTTCTTGTTGTGCTGATGTTCCCAAGGAAAACATTATGCCAATAATTGGATTTGATCTTATTCATTAGATGGTAACTTTACTGGATCTTTTCTATGTCAATTAAAATTTATTTGCCTATGACTTACTGTGGTCTTTAACTAAAGAACATTTATTCTTGACAGAATCTCTCTTGCTAGTATCATAACCTTAGCAATCTGGAGTGGAGAATAATGAAGTTATATGTAACTGCAAATAACTGCTTGTAGGAAAGAATGTATTAATTTTTATAGTAGAAATTAAACACTTTATCTTTGCATATATACCTTTGATACAAATTTGTAATTTATTACCACAAAAATATCTGAGTTACTTATGACTATTAGCTTTCTGTTTTTTGCAGAAGATATATTTTAGAAAGTCATGAACTAAAATACTTATATTCTAAAGTGAGATACCTGTTCAAAGTGACTCTTAAATTAATTGACTATGGAAGAGATGAAAGTTTATAAAAACTATAAGAAAACAGATAACTTAGACAAATTGATAAGAAATGTAGTAGATCTTAAAGCAATATTTTTTATTTGTGTTTCCCATTTGTTTTCATTATTTCTCATGTTTTATATTTAAGGTATTTTATTGGTGCAAATTTTCTATTTTCAAAAATGATAAATGAAGATGTGAGGAATATTAATATTCTACTTTGTGCAGATTTAACCTGCTTGTTTTAATGGAGAGCAATTTCTAGATAACTGGTAGGCTATGGAAGATCGTTTTGTCCATGGTAATAACTGGCCCAAATTTTGGGGCAGTTTTTGTGTAAAGCTCAGAAATTGCCTTGTTTTCAAAGCTCATGAAAAAGTTCACAGGCATGTTGACAGGAAAATCACCTCAATCACTTAGAAGCTCTCTCTCTTTGGTTTTAATTTTCTTTGTCGTATGTATGATGTAAAAAGTATGACTTAACTTGCTTAGGACATTGTGGTGCCAACGTGTTTGGACAATTATTTTTGTTTCTTTGAACATTTAAAGGGCTTGCCCCAGCTGTTCTGGCACTAAGGTCAAAGAATATACATTTCTTGTGATGCCCATTTAATAAAGTAACACATGGTTTCTCTGAATGAATGCGTTTAGAGGAGGCACGTGCAGGGTGTTCCATTGCCACGACAAGTTTTTCTTTATAATGATGATGCAATAAGCAAGAAAACTCTGATTTGCTTTATTTCTGAGATAGGGATTTCTTCTTCATATTTTGTTACATTGAATATATTTTATGAGTTGTAGTAAAAGTTTTCTTTTTCTAATATTTAGTCTAGTATGCTTGTCTAGAAAATTTAAAATAATATTTCCATGGCTTTTTGTTGAATTATTTAAATTCCATATTTTCCCAGTGCCTCTACTATATCCAGGGAACAGGTGGGCTCCTTCAAACACTACATTTAAATCAATGTTGCTTTTGTGGTGATTTCTGATAATATTGATGAACCAATCTCATTCATTATTTCTCCTCATAGCAATATTCAAATAAATGTTTCTATTGAAAGAGATTCAATTGGCACAAATTCAACACTATTCTGCCAGTTCAGATAAAGGAAGAAGTATTGTGGCAAGCAAAGACTAATATAATTATTTTATACTTTCTCATGTTCTGATTACTATCACATATCTATATACAAATATAAAAAATACTGATTATTATAGCAATTGTTAGAATAATAAAATTATGGACCTGGAATGCACAAATGTAGTTTTGCCCCAAATTGAGGAAATTCAAGATCAGAACTTTGTAGTAATTTTGACCTAATCATGTGTGAGAATTAGAATACAGACCTTCTGATGCTCAAACCAGTTCTTTCTTCAAGTTGCTGCCTCTTCGGAAGTCTTCCGTACTTCTTGAGCTCTAACAGTAGGCTTATATGGCTGTATAAGCCATGCAGTGAGTTATTTGCTTCTACTTGTAAAATAACCCAGGAGTGCACTGAGGCAAAGAATGTCCTTTGACAGGTGCCTGATTTCCTCCCGGGGTATACTAGAGGCTGGGGAAAATGTGGTCACGCATGTTTCAGAGTGGCTCATTTTCGAGAGACAGACTTACTGGTCAACTATTAGAACTCCCCTCAGGCTGGTCATGCTTTTGGACGCAGTGAGTATGTGTGTCATGGTGAAATAACAATAAGACACCATATCTTTCTCATATTTGAGCTTTCACACATCTGAAATAATGCTCTTAATTTATTCCACGGCTTTCTTTGAATTGAAATGTATGCATTAACATTTGTGTGCTTTTCTTTTCCATCCATCCTTCTCCATCTCATGAAAAGCACATCTGGGTAAGTTGAATCACCATGGCTGGTGAACATGTTTATTTTCAGCATCATCCTCTTTTTGTTTTATCTTTAGTATTTCTCTTTTCAGTTGTAACACAAGCTGCACTGCCTCTGACCAAAAACAAAAATTAGGAAGTGTATTTATTTCTACAGCATCACAGGAATCATTGGTTCAGAGAAATGTTCATATTTGAATTAATTATGTTGGCCTTCCAGGCAACTGTGTTTTGGTTCTTTTAGACACATGTCAACAGATATCCAGACATCATCTCCCCTAGTTCTCAAGTCATTCTCTGCGAGTTAGTGTGGCATTCAGTTGCAGGCTGTTTGGGTGTTTTCAACTGTGCTGCATGACCAACTCCTCCTGTGTGTTTCCCAGTGTTCTGCGGTTCCGCTTTGACATTGTAGTCAAGAGAGAATTTTTGTCAATTGCTACAACTGCGCTTACACGAAGAGGGAAAATGCTAGATCTCCCCTAGTAGCACCTTTATACTCAGGTTCCAAAGTCAATCTTATTTTTGGTTGAACCCTTTCATTTTGTGTTCTTTCCATTGTTTCCTGTACATGGGCTAATTGTTAAGGCTTTAAACATTTATACTATCCAGATTACAGTTTCAAATTTTACCTTTTGAATTAAATTAGAGTATACTAGATATTCCTAAAACAAATCGGGCTTCAAAGTAAAACAAATTATGTATAACTTTATAAAATATTTACATTGGTGTAAACTTTGCATTGGTAACCTGGGGGGCTATTTAACACACTTTAGATGGGGAGACATATTGCTCTTAAATGCAAAGCCAAAAGTTGGGGGGAGGAGTAAATAAAATAGCTCCTATGAGATGCAATTATCCAGGAAGCTGTGGAGAGTTTTAGTAATTGGCTATATGGATATTTTTTATACTGATATAAGGTCATGTGCTTTATAATATTACTTAGTTCACTAGCATGGTTTATATTTGTTTTATTTGTTTCTATAATTTCAAGTTATAGTTATTACTACTACTTATTTAACAATACAATATTTACTCCAGTTAGGAAATACATAATACTAATGAAAACTCTAATAGGTATTCTTAAAAATACAAGGCAAGCTACGGTTAGAGTGCTGTTAAGCTATGCTGGCCAAATGCAAGTTGTACGAACTTACATTTTCAAATTAATAAATACTTTGACAATGGATTTTAAAGCATTATTTTCATGTCATCACTTAACATTGGTCTTCCATGTTTTAATGATTTCTACGTTTCATAAGGAAAATAATCCCAAGAAATAAAACTTCATTTCTGTATCTCTTTTGAATGAAATTTGAAAAATAATGAATGAATAAGGTGTTGTCATTTATAGACTTTAAGGAACCAATATAATTGCCTTAATTCTAAAATGCAGTTTCTTGTCTCGCACATGCTCCTGACACTTAAACATTTTGTATATCAAAGTAGTTTCCTTAGTACAATTGCTAAAAGGAAGCTTAGGTGGCTAAAATGTCAGGAGAAGATAGAACAAACAGTGTTGTGCAAAATTTTGGGGTGGAAAGAACATTGAATTAGGAGTCAGAAAACAAGAGCTTAAGGCCCAACTTTCCCACTTATTCCCTTCATTCCCTTGAGTGACTAAGGTGACCTAGGAACGTGCTCTGTACTCACCAATATTACTCTCACTTCGTAATTCTCACAACAACATAAGAAAATATGGATAACCTGAGAAGTATAGAAACTGGAAACTTCAAATTGGAGTTAAAGAGAGCTTAAATTAAATGAAGTACTAAAGTAATCTAGTCTAAATGGTATGCAAATAACCTGAAAATTTACTGGTGTTCCTCTAGTAAGTCCCCAATTGGGAGAACAGAACACAGTGAAAATGTTTAACGGAAGGTAATGCAAGCCCCTCTAGTTTACAATAACAGCATGAGTAATTGTATTGTACTATCATATTTGTGTGTGTGTGTGTGTGCGTGTGTGTATTTTTAATGGTTTTCATTAAATGTAAAATCAAGTGAAGAAAGAAATTATGTAAATCCCAACTCAAATTCACACATAAATTCAATGTCCTGACAGAGACTATACTTTCCATTTCAAAGCAACTTGAAGAAAAAAGGTTTCAATATGAATGAACTCTGGTTTTAATGTAATCAAATCACTTCAGTCTGAACAACCTAGCTTGTGTTCCTAGACTCTAAATCAAACACTGCTTAAATATGTAATGTACTTTTATATGCACTGCATGTAAAAATGCACCATAATACAATATACAAACACATACAATTACACACACACAAAATCACAGTGTGCTTTGCTTTCCAAATCAAGTCAAACATGTTAATGTTGAATTTGAAACTGTTCATTTTATGGAGCTAAATATGTATATTTAGCTAATCAATATTCTGAAGCAACTGATTGAGATTTAATATATATTTCTGTTTGGAGTAATTATGTTAAGATATACATTTTCAGCATACAGATGTTAAAAGAAAAACTGAAGTGCATACTCTTACTAAAGTTATGAGAGCATATGATTTAAACACAACAAACAAAACAACTTTTGAAGGGCCACATTGTCCAATGATTTTTCAAAAAACCGTATGGTAAAATATCTGTTCAGAAAGAGAAAATAATTATTAAGCACACTGGATTGACTCAACCAGATTTTCATCACGGATCCCAAACCAGGTCAAACTTTTGGAATCATCTGGAATTGATACTATTCTGACAAAGTGGCTCAAAAAATGGACTACAAAAATACATTATGGGATGCAGTTTACTGACACAAAAGTACCTTAATGGAAGGTTTTGTCTACATATTCAACATTCACAATTATTTACTAAGTACCTCTTTTGTGCCTGACCTTGTTTTAGATGCTTCAAATTTACCTCCAAACAGAATATATAAAACCTCACTCTTCTTTCAACTTATTTTCTATTGGGATATGACAGAGAGGAATAAATGACACTTTAAGTTAGAAAATAAAAATAATAAAGCAAGGAATAGGGATAAGAAGTGCCTGTTGGGTAAGGGTAAGAGACATTCAGAGAGAAGGTGACATTTGAGAAAAGACTTAAAGTAGGTAGGGAAGTAAGCCATGTGGAGATGGAGAAGACAAGAATTTCAGACAGAGGAAATAGCAGGTGCAAATGTCCTGAGACAGAAAGAGGCCTGGGCTGTTTTCAGGTAACAGCATGGACACCAGTGTCATCAGGTGATATGAGCCAAAGAGAGGAAGAGAGTAGGGTAGATTCTATGAGCCTCTTTGGCATTTAGGCTCAGTGATACAGGAAGTAATTGAAAATTTATGAATAGAGATTATATCGTCTGACATAAGTTTTAACAGGATCACTCTACCTTGTGTGGTGCAATTTTATTAGGAAACTAGACAGAACTTTCACAATTAAAGTTTTCTAACTTTTAAAAATGTCTTTTGGACAAATCATATAATTCACATGTGAAAATGTTATGTGCTTTCTAAGTGTTGAGTGCATATTTCTTGTGTTTTTTTTTCTTTTATTGAATGTAGAAAAGACTATTGTAAGTGTATGCTTGTTACTTTCACTTTAATGCCACTCACCTGTCACATAAGTGAAAATGTTCCTTTCCATAATGTATGTAAATTACAACTCTTACTAATGCTCTTCACCTCTGTAGAGGTCTGCTCTAAAGGAGGTCTGCTCTAAAGGAGGTCTGCTCTAAAGGAGGTCTTCTCTAAATGTTCTTGCACATATTCCACGCTCAGTCCTGCCTCTGCCTCTCCGCCCTGACTGCTTATCCTGCCTGGAACACGATCCCCATCTCCTTTCTGCCTGCCTTTCAAAGCTTAGCTGCCACAAAGACTTCACCAATTGTTTCCCATGCTATTAGCCCCCTTTAGGAAACCCTCACACTCAGAATATGCATTACTGATTTTTAACACCTATTTGTATATTTCATTATGTTTTCAGACAGTTTCGTGTGTTTACCATTTTTATCTAACCAGGGACCTCCTGGAAAACTGGGTGCATGTCTATGTCCTCAGATGTTCAATAAGTACCTGATGGTTGGTTGTTTGACCCCCTTCAATCCATTTCTCTCAATATATCGGTCACAGTGAGACTAGGCTATTTGAATCTGGTTTTCAATGAAGGGATGGCATGAGGAAGCCTGAGGGAATGGGTGATGGCAGAGCAAGCCAGGTGAGGAAGCCCTTTGTAGTTTTGGGGATTCAGGGCATCCGTGTCGCTGTTGCCTTGGCCAGGCGCTGCATAGCTTACTTGCAGAATGTACCCATGCTTTTCTTGCTATCCCATCAGTTGAAACAACAGTTGATTTATGTGTCTCTTCAGCCGCTATAACTTCAATATTTGTTTTGTCTTCTTGCTTATTTTTCACAATGCATACTTCTTGGTAGCATCCTTTGCAAACACAAAAAGCTCTCCTGTTGGAAGTCATTTTTGATTATGTATTTTAACATATTATAGTCCACTGTAATAAGCAATTAATTGATTGACAGAAAATAAATACTTTATTTTGGAGTTGATGTATGATATTAATTATGGATTCCTAAGCACAGAATATATACATTCAAAAAACCAATTATTATATATATTTTTATTATTTGTGTGTAAGATCAAAGCATACTAAGGAACAGAGCATACATTTTTAATATAGTCCTGGCCAGGTATATATAGCAAGAAAACAGACTTGCTATGTCAATAATAAGCAAACTCAAATTGATTTTGTAAATGGACGTCAATTCTAAAGGCTCAGAAGTAGGGACAGTGATTATAGATGCGTTTGTCAAGGCTCTTTACAACTTTTTATTGTCAGAAACAAACATTTGTTGTTATTGAAGTGTTTTGCTTTCATTAAAAACAGAAGTGGTTATAAATGGAAAAGAGTGTATTATTGAATTTCAGACCTTACATTCTTTGTTGTGATAGAAGTCAATTTACTTTAGAGTTCTCTTCAAATGAGAACTAACTTTGTAGTCTAATCAAAGAACTAACTTCTAAGATAGCCACCTGGGCCAGAGAGAGAGTTCTAAAACTAAGCATATCTTTTGAATGTGGCTAAAATGACCAAATTTATCTTCTGCCTCTATATACAGGCATTTCCTTTACCATTGAAATAACAAGGGAAAACGAGCAAGGCAGATGGAAGAAACCACATTTAGACCCCACAATGTATACCTGAATATGCTTATGTGGACCAATTTCTTGTTAAAGGGATAAGATATTTGCTGATAATATAATTCAGCTTCTTAGTGCCTTAACATTTAATGGTTGAATTTTAGTGAATAAATGTTAGGGGAAATTATTTTTAGATGTCACTGTTTAATTTCTAATAAAATCAATGAGTGGTTTGCATGTATTACTCAAAGGAAGGAGGAATTCTGTTATTCTATATTATCTCATAAGAAGCTTATAAAGGATTACTTGATTTATTTAAAAACAATGTAATTTAAAATAATCACAGCCACCTTTGACCATTTTATCTGACTAATCTCTGTTATACACTTCAGGCATGAACTTCTAGAGGAAGCTCGAAGGAAGGGTTTACCTTTTGCCCAGTGGGACGGGCCCACAGTGGTTGCATGGCTAGAGGTAAGAGAATTAAACCAGAAGGCTCTTGATTCAATCACTAATTTGGTAGTTGTTTTTGTTGTCTTTTAGAGAGACAGGTAAAGGCAGGTTTTGAAGTAGCTTTCCAATAGACTGTAATATCTCAGAAAAGAAATATTTGCTTTTTCTAGGGACCTGTGAACATTGCAATTTAACTATATTGCTTTCTTGTGCTTGAGGCAGAAGGATATACCCCAGTGGATAAAAGGGAGTTTCTCTAAATTCCACCCTCTTTATGTCTAGAGTAAGAGAATAATCAGTTTTTGAGCCACACTTTTGTTGTTGCAAGAAAACATCGGTCCCAGCCCATCAGTCCAGGGTCCTTTCTCATCAGCAGGTTACAGAGAAGAGCCATTTTGGGCATTTTCCCAAAAGACACCACGGCCACCTAACTGCAGAGAACCGTTCCTTTGCCTATAGTATAATTCCTGAGCCTGATTCTCTAATGCCTAGGGACCAGCTAGATTTAACCACTTGGAATAAAACAGAAGATGTACCCCCTTTTCCTCTTCTGTGTCTAAACTGAATGTTATGATGAAACAAGCACTACATTCAACATTCCCTGCACAATGCAGGGGACTGGGAAAATTCAGTAAAACCTGAGCAGGGTGGAGGCAGCAGGAGCCAAGTAGGACAATTCCGGAAATACATACTTGACCACAAGGGGTCCCTCATGCTACTTATCAGGAGTGTTCACTGCCCCTTCTATTTAGTTCGGTAGAGTGGGCTTCTGGGATATGCCAACGTCAGGGCAAAGAATAACACAGGCTTTTCCTGCCTGCCGGAGGCATTAGAGCTAATTGTTTCCAGTGGTTTGGGATTATAAAGTTACCCACATTCATTAGCATATCATACCCAGAGCAGAAGAGTTGATCAATGAGAAAAAATTAAAACCCCTATGAGTTTTAAAAATGGTCTTGTATAGATAGATATGAAAACATTTTTTTTTCTTGGCCTGGAAGAAAGAAGCTCTGTCTTGCTTTATTTTACTCTCTCCTATCAGGGGATTTTTAGCATTTTAGTAATCAGAGCTGCTTCTTTCAAACATGTCTTTTAAATTTCTATATTTTAGAAATAATTTATACAACAAAATGCGTAAGGAAGCAACCCTCAGATTTCATTTTGATCAGCTTCATTCCAATAAAGTGAGCTAAACTTTGACAGAGAGTTAGCTGCTATGTTGGCAAGTGAAGAAAACAATCCTTTTAATAAAATAAAATAAACAGACCTACTGACTTTAAAGGGCTAGGAAAGGACAGGCAGTAAATTTTGGGCTAATTAAACATATCTGAGCATACAAAAATTGCGCATAATGTGCTTCTTAAAGTGACTCAGATTGTAAAGTGGAATAAGTAAGATACATGAGCAGGGTGATCCAATGAATGAGAGCTCCTAACTCTCACCTCCATTAGCACCTCCTGTGCATACAGCCAGCTAAGAATGATGCAGAGAAGTAAGCCTGATGCTTCATACACCATTTATCCACACCAAAACTTTTAAAAGTCTAATCATGAATGACATTGATAACAGTGTATTGGCAAGCATTTGGATAAATCCAAACATTTCTGCAAGTTGTTTTGTTTTTTGTTTTGTTTTGTTTTAGCGGGGGGTTTGGAATCCAAATATCTTACTTAAAAGAGAGGAAGTGGAAAATAACTAGGTTCCAACGAAGGTATATGGAGACGTTTAGTTATTTTGAACAACCTGTGTTTATAAACTAAGAGGTCGAGTACCATCTTCAGTCATATCTAATCATATCTGTCTAGGTAAGGTCAATTCCTTGGCCTAACCTGCTCGAAGAGTATATAAAAGATTCAGTCAAGCACTATACTAGATCCCCTCTCTCCTTTCTTTTATTTCAATCACAGCCTAATCCACATTGACTCAAAGACTTGGCTTTTTGTTTCCCTTATAGAGACAAGTAGCCTTTCAATGTGGCAGACTTTTTTAAAATAAAGGATATCTGTATTAGTTACCTATTACCATATAACAACTTATCTCCAGGCTGAGCATTTATTTTTCCTCATGACTTCTGTGGGTCAGGAATATGGACATGGCTTAGCGACGACCTCTCGTCAGTCTCTCACCACCAGAGTGGCCGTGTTCTCAAGGCTTGACTTGGGGAGAATACACTTTCAAGCTGATATGGGTTTTCACCGTCATGATGCAGTGTGCTGCTAGCCGTTGTCCAGAAACATCTGTTCTTTGCCATGTGGGCACCTTCACAGGGCTTCTCACAACATGGAAGCTGGCTTCCTGCAGAACAAGAGCTCTGAGAGGAAAGAGGTGGAGAGGGCTAGCAGGAATGAAGCCTTGGTCTTTTTGTAATCTAATCTGGAAAGCACCATCCCTTCGCTTTTATCATAGTCTGTTCCTTAAAAACTCAAAGGAACAAGATTATACAAGGGCAGGAATATTAGAAAGGGGAGCTCATCGGGATCTATCTTAGAAGCTGCCCAACACAATGCCTTGGAGTAATGAGGCTGAGTCCCTTCACTTTACAAATGAGAAAAATAAGGCTGAGGTTTAGAGGTCACATGACTCACTGATGACCAAGATGAAATTAGATAGAGCCCAGGCCTTCCGATCCTTGGCATTGCATTTTGCTGATTTATTGTTTTCTGTCTTCCTCTTCTCACTTTTCTCACTCCCATTCTCTCCTTTTGCTCTATCTGTTCCCATCAACAAATAAACAGCCCTCTAAACTTAGTATTTTGGAAAATAAATAATAATAATAATAAATAAATAAATAAATAAATAAATAAACTTAGTATTTGGGCTATTGAAAAACCAAGGTTTAAACTGCTCATTTGCATGTGCTCTGCTTCTTCCTCCGAGCTAAGTAAAAGGGTGGCTTTTTACCCATAACTCATGATGAGGGAAAGTGGAGGGAACATTCATTTTCTAAGTATATGTAATTCAGATGCCACAACATGCCTGAGAATTGGCATCCAGCCAGGGCTTACGATGCATGTCAGTCACTGTGCTGTGCTCATTGCACTACTGATTCAAATATCTCTCAAGAACATTACAGCAAACTTGAAAAATTGAAATCCCTAATTTCTAATTCATTATTCATGTTGTTACTCTCTTTAGCTAAAGGTTTATAAATTTAGTGTCTTTTATTAGCACATTTCATTCTCCATAAGTTTGTTCATATAGAACATCTAATTACTTTCACACAAGCATTACATGGTGTAGGTTGATGCGTGATAAATGTGGCTTAGCTACATGGCAGGCTTTGATCAAAATTATGGGGCTGGAGGTGGTAGCTGGCTCTTTCTGTGACAGAATTTCTCACACTCAGAATCCCAAAGGAGAATTATAAATTGAAGTCTCTCATTCAACAAACACTGATTGCGCCTTTACCAAATGCAGCTTGTAGCTGTTCTTGTTCTAACTCCAATGGGGGATTTGGTGTTGCACAACTATTAATTTTATCCTGAATAATAAAACTTAGTTGTTACATTGCAGACCCCGGAAACTCAATTTCAAATCTTCATCTCCATCACTGTCTACCTGAAATTTTAAAATAAGTTGCTTAATGTCCCTGTTCATCTGTCTCTTCTGGGGAAAATAATAGCATCTACCTCACTGGATGGTAGAAACAAGAGGGTTCATACATGTAAAGTACTTAGAACAGTGCCTGACACGTAAGAGACACTAACATATTAATTATTATTGTAATCTGGTATGTACTTTTTTTCTCTCCAACAGCTCTGGTTGGGAATGCCTGCCTGGTACGTGGCAGCCTGCCGAGCCAATGTGAAGAGCGGTGCCATCATGTCTGCTTTGTCAGACACTGAGATCCAGAGAGAAATTGGAATCAGCAATCCCCTGCATCGCTTAAAGCTCCGATTAGCAATCCAGGAGATGGTTTCCCTAACAAGTCCTTCAGCTCCTCCAACATCCCGAACTGTGAGTCAATTTGTGCTCTTTCCCCCTCGCAGGGCTGGGTGAATAACAGCATCTCTGAGGCCACAGAGCAGAATGATGGCAGCACACATTTCCATGTCAGCATGAATTATTCTGGAGAGATTTAGCTTGCTCTTCATTAACCTTGCTGCTCCTTCCAATAGGTTTTCAACTGCAGAGCTGTGATTGCTATCAGATTTGAAGGCTGCAACCAAGATAGACTTTTGAACTAGTCTCTAGACTAACGTGTTTTTTTCTTTTTCCTCCCAAGCAACTAGACCCCAAGCAAACTCATTTTCAGGATGTCCCCTTTTTTAATGTAATTCAACACCTCAGGTGATTAGCTGTTGGCATTAGTGTTTTCTGAAGATGCAATACTTAATGCACAGCTTCTGATACAATTTTCATATTTATGAAAGTACAAAACTATTTGATGTTTTATAAATACCAAGTGGGATACTTTCCTTCAAACTCTATTAGCTTCTCATTTATAAACCCCTATTCTTCTCATAATTTTACCATATACTAAAATTAGGAAATAAAAAATGTCTAAAAATATGCACACAAACTGATTAATTTAAATACTTAGAAAAACTATCAAATGATATTCATTCTTCCTTTGTCTAGTCCTGAATTATATCTTTTGCTGATAAAGGATGTGGTTTCTGATGTTAACTGGACTTCTCTGGCCCCATTTCTTATACAGAATAATATATTATGAAAAAAGGAAGTAAATTTCAGTGGTGAATAAAAGATAGTAAAGGGATATTATGTTAATGCAGTTTTTATATTTGGTCTTAAATGGTTTTAGAGAATTTGCTTCATTTTTACTGTATCTACCTTTATATTCCTTCCAGTGTACTAGATTCTAATGCCAGAAATACATAAAATTTAAAAACCTTTCTGTCTTTCTTTCTTTCATAATTCCATTTTAACTTCCTCTTAAATTACATGTGGAAAATATATAATTTTAAAAACTTATGTATAACATATTTTCAACTATATATAAATGCTGTATATTATAGCTGAAGTACTTCTCCAGTTACAAAATAATTCAAAACAAAAACTGAGCAGGCCATTAAAGTAAAGTTATTATAAACCAAATTATAAACAAATCTAAGAGTTTCCTCAGCAATTTCTAACTGAGAAAGAAGCATCACAACTGGTTTACATCAACACTCTCCTTCCAAGAGCAACTGCATACAAAATTACTAAAAATTTCTAGCCTTGCAAAATGAAGAGCATTTGGAGTTCCAGCTTCAAGACGAAAAATAGAATATACTTTATCATTTCTGTTTAGCATCCTGTTTAATTCTTAATGGAAAATAGAATAATTAAGCACTATTTCTCTAAAAAGACCTTAGCAAACTAAAGGAATGTAAAAACTATTAAAGATGAGTGGGTGCTTGGTTGTTCAAAGAAGTGTGAAAAGAGCGTATGAGACTTCATAATCTAGCCTCAGTTCAACCAAAAGCTTTATTTCCTCAGATCAGGTCCCAAGGACACAGAACTTCTTCAGTTTCCTAAGCGTTTGTGTTCTTGGTTGATTATCAGCTTTTGTAATTGATCTTTCTTCTGCCTGGATCAGCTTCCCACTCCAGGATTACCATCCTGCTCCAACTCACCCTTTATCTAATGATTCCTGAATGTCCCTTTTCTACAAAGCTTCCGCTAGCTTCCATGCCTGGCTCTGGTTTCCTTCCTGAGTTTCCATCTGGGTACTTAGAAAAACAACCATTATATAAGTTTCTCTCCTTGATTCATCCCACACTAGGCCAAGCAAAAATATTATCAGATTATCCATAGTCCCTAAGCCTTAACTCAGTGCCTGGCAAATTGTGGATAATCAGTAAGTATCCTTCTTAAAAATGATGCTTCACAAGTCACCCTACCCACCATTACAGGGGAACTGAAATGTGTATGGCCCTGACTTCAGAGAGGGCAACTATGGCGAGGAAAGTAAGATGTGCTTACGAGTAGCTTATAGTAGGAGATGATATATTTTAATTTCTAAATGTGAGATAGAAGCAAAATGCTATGGGATTCCATGAAAGGCGAAAGCACGTCTGCTTGAATAAGCTTCGATGAGGAATTAGCATTTGAAAGACTAGTCATATATTGTTAACTAATTTTTAAACATTTTCATCACTCTTAACTTTTGGACAAAGACCTTTCCAGTCTTTTTTCTTTACATTTTGATAGAAATGAATTATTTTGTATTTTTTGTTTAAAACTTAGTAATATAGCATAAATATTTTCCTCAGTTTAATAAATATACAATTCTGGTATAAATCTTAATTGCTACACATCTCCTTCATGGAAATACCATAATTTATTTAATCAAATCCATAATAGTGGATATTCTGCTTATTTAAAAATTTTCATTGTGTTTACAATACCATAGTGGATATCTATGTAGGTATGTTGTTGCTTAAGCTCTGGTTATTGACAAAGCAATATTTGAGTATAGGCATTTATATTCTTATTATTTTTAACCCTTAGTTGCCAAATTGTATTGTATAGGCCTTTCCTTTCCCTTTTGTTAACATTGATTATCACATTACTTAAATTTATATTTTTTAAATTACTAGCGAAGTTAAATTTTTATATGCTTATTGATTTAGTATTTAATGAATTCCCTATTTATAATATTTTCCATTTTTCTGTAGGATTGTAGAAATTTTACTAATCTTTTTACTAATGTCTAAAAGTTCTTTATTCACAGAAGATATATGCCCTTTGCCAAATATTGGTTCAAGTTACATGAGATAAAGTTAATTTCTATTTGTTTTTAAAATGATCTACTGAGTGCTCTTTTTTCTTCTATTCCATCTACATGGAAGTAGTTACTCATTTCTAGTATATATCAAATAGGATTTGCTTTTCAAGAAGAAAAAAAGAAACTAAAACTAAACTTCTAAACTTCTAGTAATGAATCCGCTGCATCAAGTAAACATGAAAACATATAAAAGTGGGGTTTTTTAAATAAATATTTTAATGTCATCCAGAAAACTGCAATTAGTCCAGATCATTCAGGTTCTTTTTGTAGGTTTAGGTTTGGGTTCGGATTCCTCAGCCAGGTGTATCTTGTCTGATCACTCAAGTTCTCAAGAGAAAATGACAAGGTACTTAGGCTCTTCTTTTCCAGCTGAACAGAACTTCTGCCTGATTCTGCCTCATTTTTGTATAGATAAAATGGACTAAACCAGTGGTTGGCAAACTGCAGCTCACGAGCCACATGCAGCTCTTTGGCCCCTTGAGTGTGGCTCTTCCACAAAATACCACGGCCTGGGCGAGTCTATTTTGAAGAAGTGGCGTTAGAAGAAGTTTAAGTTTAAAAAATTTGGCTCTCAAAAGTAATTTCAATCATTGTACTATTGATATTTGGCTCTGTTGACTAATGAGTTTGCCGACCACTGGACTAAACCATCAAAAGGAAAATCTAACATTTACATTGACTATTTCCTTTCTCCAGTCCTAATCTTCCAGTTTTCTTTCTTCCTAACATGGTGTTACTGTAGAAGGCCTTTTACCTAATAGAATAGGGATGCAGATGTCAGTTAATTGACATCACCATCATTAATTTTAAAGAATATTTGGTTTAAAAGTATGTCATAAAGAATACGTTACATTCTTTAAATAATTTTTTTCTTAAGTAAAAATATGTAAATGTTAACAACTTTCAAATTGAGATGAAACACCTAATACTTTCTTTGAGTATGATTCCATTGCCTGGAGTTCCACATTATCACTCTTTCATAACCTCATCCATAAAGCATCATCAATTTCACAGTTTGAGTTTCTTTTTAAAGTGATAACTTCATGATACTCAAAAAGCTATTTGAGTGCAAAATCCTCCTAGATATTTACAATTTCTTCCCCGACTTTGACCAAGTTGTATCTCATTGATAATGTGTTTTAAGATTTGCCTTTATCTAGGCTTTTCAAATAATTCAACTTATACATAAGCCAAATTTCTTTATTTTTTGCTTTATGTTATATTTAAGTCACCTAATTTTTAAAAAGTGCAATGGAAATAAATAGGATTGTGAGCAAATACAAATGATCTTTGGTAAAAATATAATTCTGCAAGTTTGATCAGATATGTAAGACATAAGATAGGCATCAGTCAGCACAAAGTACAGGGGAAAGACAGACCATTTAGTAAACTAAACATGTGCCTGGGTGCAGATGGCTTAACAAAATTTCTAATGATATTGTACTAATAGCCGACATTAAGTGTCAGCCCCTATTCTAAGTGTTTTAAATGTAATAATACCGCACGACAACACTGGGAAGCTAGATCCTTTTAATACATCTGTTTTTCAGATGGGAAAACTGATGTACTGAGAGTTAAGTGACTTGTCCAAGGGCACACTCCTATGTGGTTTTCCCCCAGAATCTATGATCCTAACAAGTGCATCTCCTGCTTCCTGTACTCCACCAGTTTTTCTTCTCTTTTACAGCATCCATCCAATCTGCTTCGGTTCCCCCTTTCATTATTATTAACCTCATAAACCTCAATCTTTAATGTGAATAAGATGAGGTATAATTATTATAATGGAAAATATGTATTTTCTTGTGATAAACACAAATTCAGAAAAGGGAAAAATGTGGATCTAGGCCATTTTGAATGTGAAAGTTAATTTCAAGTCAATGTACTTTGGAATCCTATATAATAAAAGGTTAATATGCAAATTGTCCCCACGGGCAGGAGTTCGACCAACCGGGAGTTAGATGTGCGCTGACCACCAGGGGGCGGCACTGAACATGGCAGGCATCAGCGACTCAGTGCTGGCAGTGGGTGGCAGTAGAGGCACTGCCTGCCCCAGGGGTCCCAACAAGAGTGGGACTGTGGCAGGATGGTGGAGCCAAGATGGGTGTGAGCAGGGCCCCAGGTCACCACACAGATTGGCCCTAATCACCGGCCAGGCCTAGGGACCCTACCTATGCACCAATTTCATGCAGCGGAACTCTAGTACAATCATAAATTAAAAAATACTTCAAAATGACATAAGTAGTAACAGAAGTCACTTCCAACTAGGTAAGGTTAAGGTTTATTCTGAAATTCTGGCTGCTTTACTTATGTTATTTTTCTGACATCAAGAGAATACATTACTTTCCCCTAATTAATTTTTATGATTTATTTCTTAAGCTCACTTTGACACTTATTTTTATGTCATAATTTCCTCTTGAATGATTTAATTCGGTGAGTCCTTTAATCCTTCACATATTTTAGGAATTTTTCTCCCAGTTTCCATTTGATAATACTGTTTAAATATTCAACTCCATCTGGACCTAGTTGAGGCAGGGGTTATCTCAAACACAAAATTTAAGGAGGCACTCACTATCAGCGGCCGACCCTGCACTTGCAAACCCCTGAAAGTGAGGCTTCCTTAAATTTAGTTCAGTCAGCATCTCACCTGCGTCATCATAGTCCCAGCATGTATCAGAATATATTACATTATAATGTAAACTTTTCAGTGTTTTTCTAGTATGAAGCATGTGGTTTTAGCCACTTAACAGAAATAGAGTCTAAAATTTAGAGAGGTTTAGGAAATGTCCTCTGGTAGTTACTGAGAAGTGGAACTGGTAGAACGCAAGCCTCCTGATTATAATTTGTTAAATTACCAGATAATTTCACAAACTGTAATTGAAATCAAATCAATCACTTGTTAGACTCAGATGGTATTAGCCACACAGAAAAATAAATGACTACTGTTTGCATTCTCCAGCTCCAAGGGCAGGGAGTGGATGATTTTCAGTGACTCCCAGAGAACCACAACCAACGATGTGATGCTTGTCCTTTATGCCTTTCCAGCCTAGTTTTTGTACTCTGTCCTCGGACCAAGGCACCAGTGTCCACATTGCCTAGGGTTGCTCAAAGCCTCTTACTCTAGCTATTCACTAAGATAAGCTCTCTGCTGAAACGCTCATGCTCTACCTCACCCCTTTACTAATTACCTCATGTAAGCTCCATCCCTTAAATTGGTGGCGAAAAGAAAGAAGTCTGAATATCTTGCTACATCTGGACTTGCTTATAAACTTGTTAAAACCTCGACTAATGGCTAATTGATTGAGCTGTGTAGAAGCTATTGTATGAGTAACTTTACAAGATTCTAGAGCAGGCAGTGTCCCTCACTTGTAGAACTCAAGATCAAAGGTGAATGAGTAACATACAATTTCAGAAGGTTTGCCAACCATACTGTAGAAAATTGTGCTGGGCATATACTCATCTAATCTAATAATAGACAAATATGCAAATTGACCGCACCTTCGCTACACCTAAGCCATGCCCACCAGCCAAGCCACGCCCACCAGCCAATCAGGACGAGTATGCAAATTACCCCAACAAAGATGGCAGCTAATTTGCATATCAAGACAGCGACGAAAGAAGCCAAGAGCTGCAGAAGGGAGTAAAGCTTCGAAGAAGCAAGCAAGCCGGGAGAGGGGGAGGATAAGGGAGGAGCGAAGTCAGGGCCGGGGCGAAGGGGAAAGCAGGCGGGCTGGAGGAGAAGGCGGGGTGGGCGACAAGGACGGAGCGGAGGCGGGGCCGGGGGCGAACGGAAAAGCAGGCGGGCTGGAGGAGAAGGCAGGGCGGGGCCGGGGTGGAGGGGAGGCAGGGTAGAGTGCAGCAGGAAATCCTATTGCAGGATTTTTCCTGCAACGGGAACGCTAGTGTTGCATATAAAGGTACAGATTCAAACCATAGGTTACAGCACTTTGCCCATCCAAGAATTTGGTAACAGATTGGCAAATATAAACTTCAAGATAACCTGTTAGATTATACATGTGTGCATTTTAGGTTTCTTAGATGGGGAGGGAGATCATTATTTGAATTCACAGCCAAAGTGGAGGCTACAGAAATCATTTTAAATACAGACGGGCTTAAATGAGTTTCCTATCAGGTGATCACCACCGAAGCTCAGTTTGAAGACAGCACAGGCACTTGGGCAAAGCTCTGTGACCACTGGGTATAAAGGGCATGTGACAGATGAGTGGGGAGTTCTTTTTAGCATAATACTCATCACGAGGTCCATAATGTTTATAATTAAGATCATTCCCAGAAGTCGAGGGGTAAAGGGGAGGAGGTTTTAATGACAGGGATGGCTTTTGTATTCTAAGTATATTTTACAGGTGTGTGCAGTTATATCCCATAGAAATAATCAGATATACTCCAATTTCCAAATAGTAGAGAAATGAGAATTCTGTACATATATATGATGACTGTTCAGGGTTGTTGTTTTTTTATTCCCATATGATTTACTTATAATTATGAGTATTTACTACTCAACTCTCCTTTGGTACTAAATTATGTATAATTTTTTTATATGTGAAATTTCTCATATCGAATTATATTCATCATCTTAGTTTATATGTAGTTATTTTTTTAATTATTTTAAATTGTATTATTTATAGTAGAAGGAAATTCAAACATGGCACTTAATGTGAATGCTTGCAAAGGCTAGACTAGAGAGAATTATGTGGGTGACATGTTGAGGTATCAACTTTTCTATTTCCAATTCTTTAAAACTAAACATGTTCTAAGCAAGTAACAAGCAATGGGTAGGATGTAAATTCCATTGTAACTAGAGGATTGATGTATTTGGATGACCTTGCAATGTTTGGAGGTGTTTCCTGGTGAAATGGTGGGATGTGATGAGAAGTAGTTCCCAGTGGCCATTACCATCACCGATATGCCTGATCCTTTGTGTTATTAAGTGGATTTTGGTTTAGAAACTGTACATTATTCAGTGTATAGAACAAATATCATGGATTGTTTTATTTTGAAAGTAAATTATGTGTTATAGTAGAATAGTGCCTGCTGGATGGAAAATTTTCTTTTACATCATGTTCTCTATAATGATAGAGGAGGCTGCTGAAAAATTAGGAAATAGATTTTGTCATTTCTAACAGTATATAGTAAAGCTGGAAAATACCTTCTATTAAATAAAAATAGCATTTCACTTCCTTTTCTTCTATAAGAATAGAGGGAAACAGCACATTTACTGAATTGTAAAAGGAAGAATACATTTGGAAAAAGTTGACATTGGTTTCCAGACAGGTTATAACAGTGCTTTTAGCTTTTTATTGACAACCAATTTTCTCTTGCCAAGGACATTGAAGAATCAAAACTCTGTGAATGGAATATTGGTGATAACAGAACAAAACGTATATGCCTTTGTTTTCTGAAGAAAAAAAATACAAAAATACACTCTTGTACAGTTCAAATTCAATCCATTCTCTGTGGCCACAATAGCCACATATCTTTGAAAGGGAAGTTTTGATTAAGCCATTTTCTGAATTAATAAACACAGAAGTATTATTTTAAATCTGTCTTACAGGAGCTTCACAGAATGCCTCTTTCTTTTAATCCTTTTAAGTAGAAGAAAAGGGGAGCCCCGAGCAAGCCAGCAATGCTCTCTTGTGCACAGCGGCAGGCGCACGCTGTGTTGCTGTGGTGTTGACTTACTGTGGCTCTGCCTTTCTTCTTCACATGCTTCCCTCCCTGGGTCCCACTGCTTCCCTCCGGGCCTCCTTGCAGCCTTCAGGCAACGTTTGGGTGACCCATGAAGAAATGGAAACTCTTGCAGCTCCAGCGAAAACGGTTAGTCCATAAGGCTCTGTTGAACATGAAGAAAAGTTACTTTGCTGCTATTTGGATGATAAAGCTGTTTTGTTCACGATGGGTTGAAATAATGGGGTATGGTTCTATAGTGTGATGTAATAATAACTGACATTTTTGTTATGGTTTTAGTTTTTCTGCACTTTGACATTTTTCAGTGAAGCAGTGCTAGACTGTGATAATGTGGTTAATGTCATAAGCATCTGTAATACTCAAACACTACTCAGTAACAACTTATATATCCATTTTGCAACATTGGTAACAAATATCACTTAGTATTGGGCACATTCACATTTAATACATATTATCAAACCCAATAAAACTTGTAATAGAAAAATTTAGCTTGAATACTCATTTTTAATGCAATCATTTTATTTCTTGTATTTTAGCATTTCAGAGATAGCACTTTACCCTATCCCCCCCCTCCAAAAAAATGTTCTGTTATTTGGTATTCAAAGAACAGGCTTAAAAAATTATTGGTGACACTGATTGCAATTGTCTACTTTTAAAAATATATTACATATGGTCATTTTTTAAATTTAAAGTAGCAAAGTTGAGCACGACATGCATTTTATTCTTACCAACTTTTTAACAATTTAAATCTTCTTTCAGTTTTATCCCTATTTTAAAAATGTATTATCCTGTTTATGGTGGATAAAAATGCCAATGCCCAGTACTAATTTCATTTCTGGTTTAGTTTGTTGTGTTAGTTTTGTCTTTTTTGGTTTTGCTTGTTTTGGCTGTTGCAGAAATCTATTTGATTACCACAAAACTTTCTTAGAGGGATGCAGTTATTTTTCCACTTCATTAATTTACTTTATGTAAGATTTCTCCATCATATATGTGAGTGTATGTTTGTGTGTGTGTGTACACATACATGTGTGTGTGTGTATGTATGTGTGTGTGTAAAACAATGGACTGCATAGGGGTATAGCAGGCTGTACATATATAATTTATATTTTATAATATATGTGTATATGTCCACATTTGTGTATTGTTTTTATGTATATGATCAGAAATTTTTATTATAATTCATTACATTTGGGAAAGTACACACTTTTAAGAATTAAAAAGAGTTTAGAATTACCAGATCAAATGTATCATGAAAATTCCATGTGTCATATGTGTGTATTTAGTTAGAATTAATTAGAAACTATTAATTAGTAGTTGCCTTTGAACTGCTAAATTGATTGCTGTGATCTGAATAAGAATCTGTCTTTAGCTTCCTCCGTCATAATGAGCACTTTCAATAACAGTTTTGTTTTTTTAGAAATTTCACTATAATAATTGGAAATTAATTTACACTTATCTGCTTTATTAATCACTCTCTGCTGCTAACACAGAAAGAATCTGAGGAAGGAAGCTGGGCCCAGGTAGGAAATTCAAATGCTTTAAAACAGTATCACTAGTACCCTGTGAGGATATAAAGTAAAAAACTGTTTTATATCACAATATTATAAACCTTCCCTTCGCCTAAAATTAGGCTAACGTACATTTATATTTATTATGCTTAATTATATTTATCCTTTTAGATTACCATATTTTGCAAAGAGGATGATTATCATTTTACACCTGGCCTCTTTTTAAAGGGAACTCTCATTTATTCTTCAAAAGAATCAACTGTAACTTAAATTTCTCGGAAATCACCCGTGAATATATTTAATCAGGGATCATTCAAGTTGGCTATAAGGGTGGGGGAAATTAAACATTTATTTGGAATCACATTTTCTTTCAAGTATAGTGGGAAGTGTGTGAAGATTGGGGCGGGAGGGATGCTGTCAGCATTGCAATTGCAAGTCAAAAGCTTCTCCCATTTATTAGGATGGCAATAGAAGACACACATATTCACTTTGAGCAAACATGTTCACAAGGAAGTTGTGCATTTCCTAGCATTCCACATGCTGTATAGCTGAAAGAATTACAGTCGTGTACCAACATTTTGGTCAGTGAAAGGCTGCTTTTACAGCACGGCCTAGGTGTGCAGTAGACTATACCCTCCAGGTTTGTGTTAAGTACACACTGTGATGTTCCCAAAATGATGAAATCACCTAAGGACATATTTCACAGAACCTATCCCCACTATCAAGCAGTGTCATGTGTGTTATAGCTAATGCGATTCAAAGATTTGACTGTAAAGAAAATTTCAGTAGTTATTATTAAGAACTACATTTAAACATTCAGTAAATTAGCACTGCATTAGGTTTTGATTTGGTAAGAATGTCATCATTTTTAAGCACACACCAAAAAAAGGAAGCACCTAGATTTTTGTTAGAAATATGCAATTCCAGTTGTCATTTGATAAGGACAAACACTATAAAATTAATAGAAAGTAATACTCTTTACTAAAAATTGGTTTAGAGGTGATGTGTGCTTCTACTTTTCATTTTGGCTGCTACAAACAGCGTTTGGTAAGATCAGTTCATCTTGTTATATTTAAGAATTGGATTACCATTTTTAGTTTTTGAAAATGCCCTACTTCTTTAAGTACAGAGTCTATATAGATAGATTTCTAAAAAAGACTGATTCTTTCCAATCATCTTTATGAAATACGGCTCATGCTTCACTAGGTAATGGCAATTGTCCACCTAAAACTTCAGCATTCTGTCTCTCTAGCCTTGTTGCTCCTTTCTTATTCATGTACTATTTTCTCTTTTACATCAAGATGATTTGCCATTATACCATAGCATTGTCACATCATCAAAGAGAAGCAAATGGTGGAGTATTAGCTAACGGTCAAATAAAATAAATTAACTAAACCTATTTATATAAAGAACCCTTAAGCTCAGCATTTGTATTATATCATTAATTCTAATTTTCATTAAAAAAATGCACATTTGTATAAAATGTAATTCCTTTTGAGAATACAAAATGAAAAACATCATTTTCTATAGACAAGTATCTTGATACATGTACACGGAGTTCCACTTTGTACCAAAGTAAATCGCATCTTAGAGGTTAAATATTATCTCTGCCTTGTTTCCATATATCATAGTAATTAAATATCAGTTATAATAGTAGAAAATACCCCTCAATTACCATCTCATTTTATTGGCTAAGAAACTTGACTGCTATAAAACAATTCTAGTGTCCGGTTTTCCTACAGACCCTGGCATACGGAGATATGAACCACGAGTGGATTGGAAATGAATGGCTTCCCAGCCTGGGGTTACCTCAATACAGAAGTTACTTTATGGAGTGCTTGGTAGATGCAAGAATGTTAGATCATCTAACAAAAAAGGATCTCCGTGTCCATTTAAAAATGGTGGATAGTTTCCATCGGTAGGTTTCTTCCAAAGAGTCATTAAAGTAAAACAATAAATAATGTACATATTTAAGCAGCTCATGACTGCTTAAATCAAAAAGAGATGTAACTAAATAAAAAAGAGTTACTTAGGAAATAGAGCGCATTTGCTATTCTGTGAACATCTAGTTGACAAAATATTTTCACGCAGCAAATTACAGGGCCTATCTAATGTACCGCTGTGTGCATATTAGGTGCCCAAAGCTTATCAAACTGTACATTGTAAAATTATCATACAGCATAATTTTTTCTTTATCTTTGGAAATCCCATGTTTGTGATTTTTATCTATGTATGTTCTTATATTATAAAATTATTTATAAAGAATACAATTAATTTAGTTTTAACTATAAATATATGTGGTTATAAATTATATAACTTAGGGATATACTATAAAAAATTGAGAAGAAATTCTGCTGTAAAAAACACTTTGTGTTTTTGCTTTTGTATAAATCTTTTAGTGCTTTTACTTATTTGTACTTTAATTTTCAGGGGAAAAAATCCTGAATGGATTGTGAGACAGCTGTAAGGACACAGATGAATAAAATGCAAATTTTTTTTCAAGTTGTTTGCCATTGAGGCAGTAAAAATAGGCTTGCTGTAATAGCATGACATAAATGTTATGCTGCAGCTTGATATCTTTGTAGGTTATGTGAAAAATTGTCAGTTGGATTGTGATTGTCTTATGTATGGTTGATTATGATGGTAAATTAATAAACATAAATATAGATGAATTTAGCTTGGGAAACTATTTGGTCACATCCTGTCCAACAGTAAACTAGGGACTAAAAGGAAAATGATATAAAAATCAAATACACAGCCCTGCCCAGGTGGCTCAGTTGTTTGGAGTATAATCCCATACCCCAAAAAGGTTTCAGGTTTGATTCCTGGTCAAGAAATATAGCAAGGTTGGGGGTTCAATCCCCAGGCAGGGTGCAGCTGATCAATGTTTCTATCTCACATGGGTGTTTCTCATTTCCCTCTCTCTCTTTAAAAAAACTTTAATATCATATATGATGACATCAAGTTAGTATAAAAAAATAATTGGGACTCTTTAATCAAAGGTATGCAAATACTTTGAATCTTAATAGAGTTATTAACACTGTTGGATTAAATGAGGTACAGATAAATATAACATTTTTCTATTTATTGATTTGAGAGAGAGAGAGATAAAGATATTTGTTGTTCCACTTATTTATGCATTCATTGATTGATTCTTGTATGTGCCCACACCAGGGATCAATCCTGCAGTCTTGGCATATGGGATGAATCTTTAACTAACTGAGCTACCTGCCAAGGACATAACATAGTTTTTAAAAACCATTAAAATATTGGATGGGAAATCCATGATTTAAAAACTGTTCAAGTGAGAAAGATATGTGACTTGTAGTTGACACAAATACCTCAGTTTGGGTTAATGACTTGCCAGGACATATTTAGATTGTGTTTATTGGCAGGCATAATAGTAGTCCTACCATATGGTGAGATGACAATGAAAAATGGTATTAATTTATATACATTAAATTGTTCTTGATAAAGTGATAAAAGTCTGGTGGAAAGGTTGAAGAAATTAAAGACATTTAACTTGGATATGGGAAGACTTCAGATAAGTTCTCTGTGCTTTAATATAGTTATGTGATGGAAGAATATTTGTTCTGTGGAACATGCACTTTTCTAGTTCAAACAGGTGTAGATACTAAGATGAGTGATTTGTGTTCAATAGAAAGTTTGGATCACTCTCAATTGCCCTATATCAGACACATTGTGAGATAATGTGTTCCCTGTCACTGAGCATTTAGGCCCTCACATTTTGCATAGTTGCATTAGACCCTTGCATACTAGAAATTTTGATGACACACTTGTATTTCTTCCCATTCTTCACTAGATCTACTTTTTTTTAGATCTATTCTTAATTACTTTATTATTATAGTAGAAATAATTATTATAATAATCAAGTTTTCTTTTTTAAAAAAATAAAAATTACTTCAAATGGCAGCGTTCTTGTTTGTTCCAGGAAATACACAAGCTTCATCTTTATTCTGTGCTTAGGTCTGATATATAGCAGGTAGTACCTAACTGCATACTGCATCTCATGGTCTTGACAGCCCATGGATGGCAGTCTGACAGACACTGTTTTAATAAGATATATCCTCTTTATAGCACAACCTTATATTACATATAAAATCTTGCTAGAAACTTGCCAAGAGCCATTGATTTCACTTCAAGCAGCCTAATGTCTATGATATTTATTATATCGACATTTTATGGTATCCCACTGAGTTAATTTGCCAGGGCTGCCATAATAAAACACCACAGACTGGGCGGCTTACACAACAGACACTTATTTTCTCACAATTCTGGAATCATAAGATCTGGGATCAAGGTGCCCGCAGGATTGGTCTCCCCTTTCATCGCAGATGGCCACCTTCTCCTGTGTCCTCACATCGTCTCTGCTTTGTGTGTGCACCTGCATAGTTCCGGTCTGTCTGCCCAAATTCCCTCTTCCCATGAAGACATCATTAGTCAGACTGGAATAAGGCTTTCTCGAAAGGCTGTGTTTTAACTTAATTACCTCGTTTAAGACTCTATCTCCAAATACAGACACATTCTGAAAACACTACTGGGTGTTAGGACTTAAACATGAATTTGGGGGAACATAATTCAGCCTATGACACTCAGTGCAGATTTCATTTTCCACTAATTGTGAAATAGTTTGAGCTCCACATTGTCTTTATTAAAGTGCAGGGCTTAGGATTGCATCCTAATTATGACCATTACACTTAGGAGTAACCTGGCCAATGTGTATGTATAAAATTTGTGTGTATTTCTAAACACCTAAGAGATCACTAATGATCAATGTTCTTTCCTCTTGAAGCTTGAAGATTCCTATTTTAGTACACTCTTCCACATCCTTTATATCTGATATTTCACTCTTTTCTTCTCTCTAGACATTTCTGGTTTCTGGGCTTACTTTCCATGCCTGTGGCAACTGTATTATTATGACCATTATTTTGGCAGCACTGACACCTTAATTGAGTTCTTTGCCCTCTAGGTTTATTTATTTTTCTCATCTTCTATTTTGCTACCAGATTATTCTTCCTTAAACCAGAAATTTTCTTTCTCCTGTGAAAATTGCCTAATAAAATCTGTAGCACCTGGGTGTATTCCACACTTACACTAAATGCAAAGCTTTCCTTAATAGAACTCCACTCTCTCTATATAATATTATTTCTCTTGGCTTCCTACCACAGATTTTAACCCCAGATAGTGTACCTGAGTATCACCAGGCATTTAAACTTTCATCTGCAGGTCATGATGCTCCATTTTCTTTAGTAACTCTTTTTTTTTTTTGCACCTGATTCTTTAAGAATCAGTCAAGTTTCTGCTCTTCATTCCAGAGTTCCAATGTCTGCCAATTTGTTCCTTTCACATACTTCTGTATCACTTAGAGTTGGTGGCTGTTCATCTTAGTATTTGGTTATCTCATTACTTCACTTATTCATATTTTTATATTACTGTCCTCAATAGCTTTAAAAGAGAGTATAAATATCACATATATTCTTTCCTGTCTCCATAATAGTGACTCTTTAAATTATTTTCAAAAGAGTGAAATGTTCACTTGTCAAAATAGCCTAATGGAAGACAAAAGCATATGAATAAATGACATAATCCATAATTATTTTCATGACTGTACTTTTCTCATTTGCAAGTTTTTTTTTTTCTCTTTAGAAACACTGTGTGCTTAGTTAGATAACTATAATTTTATTTTCCTGCAATACTAAAGAATTTAATTACAGATCTAGTGTATTAGCCTGTTGCCCTAAAAGTAGTGCACACTGTTGACTCTGCTTAATCAAGGAACATTCTTCATCTGCTGAGTATATTTAACATGTTTTTTACTTTAAAAAATAACAGAACAAGTTTACAGTATGGGATTATGTGCTTAAAAAGGTTGAATTATGACAGAAAAGAGCTGGAAAGAAGACGAGAAGCAAGCCAACATGAAATAAAAGGTAATATACTTTCTTTCATATCAGATGCCTTTTTGGGGAAAGGTGGTTAGCTTTCACTTTTATGAACCTAAAATGCTGTGTGTTTTACAATGATCATTAAGTAACTAACCTAAGTGTTTGGCTAGAATTGTGTCATCATTATTTCTTTTTCATTAGTTTTCTGATTAAAATACAGAAAAGAATATCATATCTTTGCAAGGTAAATATCTCATTTGGTAAATATCTCAAATGATCTTTTAAATTGAAATTTATTTCTCTGAACTTATTGATTATACATTCTGTTTTTTTTTCTAAAGGTGCCTCCATATAGATATTTTTGTTAAACTTTTAATAGAACATTCTCATTATGATTCAGAGAAATATGGTATATAATTTATTTTTTGTAGTTCATCTTTGGTTTCTATCATTTGAATTTAAGGGATACCACTTTCTAGTTTTCTTTCTGAAGTATATTTTCCTAGTAGATTTTATTTATGCTTGGTCTCACCACATGGAATATTCATATATAGATAAACATAAAGAAGAAGAATTACCCATTTGGCCTTACATCAAATATTGTATTAGTATTTGACAGTTGCTGTTTAGAGTGTAGCTCTGAGAAAAAATAAACTTTCATAATTCACTAAGATTAAACACAGACAACTTCCTATGATAAGTAGCTGTGAGTGAGATTATAAATAGCCCCTATTTCCTGTAACTGATCTGATGACATTTACAAGAATAACTCTTGACTGTGTCTAGGGGATCTCTGTTATTATCTGAAGTGTTAATTAACCTTGACCTTAATAAACAGCTTTCAAAAGTGAAGAGACCATGTGAGTATCAAGAATGTACTAACATTTAATTTGTTGCTAAGAAACAGTCAGCTCTGATCTCTGGCCATTTATTGTTTAGGTCCAGGGGGTCTCTAAAAAGATTTAAAGTCGGGACATAAATTTTGCTTAGAAACAGATTTATATAAAGGGATTTGATTTACAAAATGGAAAAAAAAAAGATATATAGCTGTTCTGAAGAAGAAAAGTTTGGATTATTTGTCTTCAACCTATAAATAAATGGCTTATTTTGTATACTTGATGACTCTTAACTACAGTTGTGGTGATGGAATTTTTGACTAGACATGTTGATGTAGGTGTTCCAGGGGTCCCAGGACCCAACGGTCCATCACCCACTGTGGGTGCTTGGTTTCCTGCAGGAAAGAATTCAAAGGCTAGCTAGTGTGGAGTTTAAAGGGAAAGAGAGCTTATTAGTGAAGCAGTGAGATAGACAGAAGGCTACTCCACAGACAGACAGCCTTCTCCCCCACCCCACCACCAGTGGGATTTACTTCATTCATTGAGGCTCATTTAATCCAGGGGTAGGGCATTCAATAAGGGGGAGGAATATTCAGAAATTTTCCGGGAAAGGGTGGAGACTTCTTGGAAGAGCACTGTTGGCCATTCTGTGTCTTTATATGGGCTTTCTGCTTCCTATCACTGTAGTATGTCTTTTAGTATGTTAATGTGTTGCAATGAGCAAATAATGAGGCTAGGGGTGGAATTAGTCACTTGTTTTGGATTGAGCTGGTTCTAAGCCATAAATCTGTTGGGGTTAGGGTCTTACTATCTCTGAGATAATCTTGGTAGCCCTTATCGGTTACAGCCATTTCACCACATACTCTATCTCAATATATTTGAGAAAAAAATGGTGACTGCTTAATATTTCTTAGACTATCAAAATATAAACCCAGCTCTAAAAAAAGAACAAACCCTTCCTATTTGCAATCCATTTAGTAGAAAGAAAACTGGACAGTTTTGTTGTTTTCTTGAGAAAACTATTATCCTGTGAGTTTTTAAAAATGTTGCATTTAGTGAAAACAACCGGATAGCCATTGCTGTCAATTGTACATACCTGCCCAACTTTTGAAGTGCAAGTGTACTGTACTCAAGAGTTAGAACTAATCAGTTGCTATCAACAGTAGCAGATTAATATAACCAAAGTATAATGCTAACCAACTTACATCCTATTTGCTGGCCAGAGGTCAGTGATCATAGCCAGTCCTTGCAACTGATTGGCCTGGGAATAAATCCCTCCCATTGACTTGCCAACAGCAATCAAGGCTTAACTATAAGAGGAGAGTGAACACAGCCCTCATGGGGGATGCACCTTGAGTACCCAGCTGGAGTGATCTGGGAGGTAGTGCCACTGGACTGTGCAGGACACCTACTACATTAGGCCACTCTGTAAAGCTCTACCTAATACATAGACACAAACACAGGGAGACTGTGAAAATGAGGAGACAAAGAAACATACCCCAAATGAAAGAACAGAATAAAACTATAGAAAAAGAACTAAACAAATGGGGACAAGCAATCTATTAGATGCAGAGTTCAAAACAGTGCTTTTCAGGATGCTCAATGAACGTAGTAAGAACCTCAACAGCATAAAAAGGACCAGTCATAAATGAAGGATACACTAACTAAAATGAAAAATAATGTATTAGGAATCAATAATAGAGTAGATGAAGCCAAGAATCAAATCCACAATTTGAAATATAAGGAAGCAAAAAATACCCGATCAGAATAGAAAAGAAAAAAAAAAAGAATCCAAAAAATAAAGATAGTGAAAGGAGCCTTTGGGATAACTTCAAGGGTACCCACATTCGCATCATAGGAATGACTGAAGAATAAGAGAGACAGCAAGAAATTGAAAATATATTTGAAGAAATAATATCTGAGAAACTTCCCTAACTTGGTGAAGAAAATAGGCATACAAGTCTAACAAGCACAGAGAATCCCAAACAAGATGAACATGAAGAGGCCCACAGCAAGACAAATACTTAGAATGCAAATGGTTGAAGACAAAGCAAGAAGCCTAAAAGCAACAAGAAGAAGCCTAAAAGCAGCAATAGAAAAGCAGTTAATTACCTACAAGGGATTTGTCAGCTGATTTTTCAACAGAAACTTTTCAGGCCAGAAAGAATTGGCAAGAAATATTCAGTGACGAAAAGCAAGGACCTACAACCAAAAATTACTCTACCCAATAGAGTTATCATTTAGAATTGAAGGACAGATAAAGAGCTTCCCAGACAAGGAAAAGCTAAAGGAGTCCATCACTACCAAACCAATATTATATGAGATGTTAAGGCTTTTCTTTAAGAAGAAGAAAAAAAGATAAAAAAAATATGAACAATTAAATGGTAATCAATACATATCTATCAAAAATTGAATCTAAAAGTCAAAATAAATAAACAAGCAAAACTGAAACAGACTCATAAAGAGAACATTTTGCCCTAGCCAGTTTTGCTCAATGGATAGAGCATCAGCCTGCAGACTGAAGGGCACATACTGATTGCAGCTTGATCCCTGGCCCTGGTTGGGGTACATGCGGGAGGCAACAAATCAATGTGTCTCCCTCACATCAATGTTTCTCTCTGTCTTTTCTCCTCCTTTCCACTCTCTCTGAAAATCAATGGGAAAATATTCTAATGTGAGGCTTAACAACAAAAAAACAGAGCATTTTGATGGTTGCCAGATAGGAGGAGGGTTGGGGGATGGGTATAAAAGGTGAAAGGATTGGGAAGTACAATTGGTTGTTACAGAATAGTAATGGAGATGTAAAGTACATTATAGGGAATCTAGTTAATATTCTAATAACTATGTTTGGTGTCAGATGGGTGAGAGATTTATCCAGGTGATAACTTAGTGTTATGTAATGTCTAATCACTGTGTTGTGTACCTGAAGCTAATATACTATTGTATGTCAACTGTAATTAAAAAATAAAAAATATTTTAAATGAAAAAATAAAGAAATAAACACATGAAAATTTGAAGAAACAGAAGATTTAAAACTGAAATTAAGAATTTGATTGGTGGTTTAACAGTAAAAGAGAATTTTAATGAAAAAAAAAAAAAAAAAGACCCATCAGCCCTGGCTAGTTTGGCTCAGTGGATGGAGCATTGGCCTGCGGACTGAAGGGTCCCAGGTTCGATTCTGATCAAGGGCACATGCCCAGGTTGCAGGCTAGATCCCTAGTAGAAGGCATGCAGGAGGTAGCCAGGTCAGTGTTTCTCTCTCATCATTGACATTTCTATCTCTCTCTCTCCCTCTCCCTTCCTCTCTGAAATCAATAAAAATGTATTTTTTTTAAAAAAGACCCATCACTTGAAAACATGTGGCCTGAGACCTACATGAAAAGAAACAAAAGAATGAATGATATAAAACAGATCATTAGAGACAATGATCTGTGAGGAATCTAGTACAGGTATAATTGGAATCCCAGAAAGAGAGATAAGAGAGAATGAGGAAGAAGCAATATTTGAAGATAATGGTGGTGATTTTTGGAAAAAAATAATGAAAACAGGCTACAGATTCACGATACCCTAAGCATGTCAAACAAGGTTAAAAAGAAAAGGGGGTGAGGAGGGAATACATCTAGATACATTGTAGTAAAACTGCTGAAAATCATGACCCCCAAAAAAGAAAAAAAATAATAAAAATAAAAAAACACCTTAGAATCTGCCAGAGAAAACTCCACATTACTTTCAAAGGAGCAGCATGAAGTATCTGACTCCACAACTAAAATAACACCAGAAAAAAATGGAATGACATCCTTAAAATTTTTCTTAAAACTAACCTCTCATCTAAAAGCCTGTAACTGTATGCCCATCAATATTAAAGGCAAAATTAATACAGGTTCAGACAAATAAAATCTGAGAGATTACATTACCAGAAAATCCAAAGAGAAAATAAATATTAGAATGAGTTATTAAGGCAAAAAGAAACTAATCCTACAGAACATTTTTAAATGCAGGCAGTATAAGGAGAATGGAAGGAATGTATGGGAAATTTTAATCCTATCTAATAAAAGAGTAATATGCAGATTGATCATCACTGCAACACACAATATAGCTGACCCCATGTGGTCAAAGATCCTTCCCCCATGTGGACACAAGATGGCCACCACAAGATGGCCAGCAGGAGAGGGCAGTTGGGAGGCACCCGGCCTGCAAGGGAGGGCAGTTGAGAAGGACCAGGCCTGCAAGGGAGGGCAGTTGAGAAGGACCAGGCCTGCAAGGGAGGGCAGTTGGAGGTGATCAACCCTGCAGGAGAGGGCAGTTAGGGGTGACCAGGCCAGCAGAGGAAGGAAGTTGGGGGCAAACAGGCTGGCAGCGGAGTGGTTATGGGGTGATCAGGCTGGCAGGCAGAAGCGGTTAGGGGCAATCAGGAAGGCAGGCAGGCAAGCAGTTGGGAGCCAGCAGTCCTGGATTGTGAAAGGGATGTCTGACTGCCCGTTTAGGCCCGATCCCACCAGGATCAGGCCTAAACGGGCAGTCGGACATCCCTCAAGGGGTCCCATATTGGACAGGGTACAGGCTGGGCTGAGGGACAACCCCCCTCCGTGCATGAGTTTCATGCACTGGGCCTCTAGTAATGATAATAAAAGCAATAAATAGTAATGTTTGTGGAATTTGAATTTCACAGACAGATATTATAACAACTATAATGCAAAAGGCAAGAAGGGAATAAATGAAATTAAATTGAAGTTCTTTTCATTATCTAGGAGTGATAAAACTACTGATTTGTAGTAGATTATAAATCAAAGATTCATATTACAGGCTTTAAAAGCCAATGGAGTGGTAGAATAAAATAATTTTTAAATGACATAGCTTGTAAAAAGGCAAGGAAGGAGAGAAAAGGGACAAAAGACTGGTAAGACAAATTGAAATATAGTAGATTTAAACTCAAATATCTGAACAATAATATCAAGTGAAAGGGAATTACCTAATCTGATTAAAGAAGCCATTGAAAAAATTAAAACAATTATATGCTCTTTCCAACCATAAATATAAGGTCATAGAAAAGTCGGAAGTAAAGGCGATAAGCAAGCACTAGGGAAAGCTGCTGTGGTTTTTCTAATATCAGAAGATAGAATTTAAGGCAGGAAACATTACTAAATATAAAATGGGTATTTTATAATGAAAGGGAAGATGTGGCAAATTTGTATGCATGTGATATATAGACTTAAAATAGGAAAAGCAAAATCAGAAAGATCTAAACATAGAAGTAGGTATTTTCCTAATCATAGTGGGAGAGACTAAAAATATTAGACATTGATAAGACACACAGATAAAATCAGTTAATAAAGATATGGGAGATTTGGAAAAATATGCTTAAAAATTTGAACCTAGCCCTAGCCAGTGCTCAGTGATTATAGCATCGGCCCTTGGACTGAAGGGTCCCAGGTTGCAGGCTTCATCCCCACTGGGGCATATAGGGGAGGCAACCAATTGATGTGTCTCTCTCACATCGATGTTTCTCTCTCTCTGTCTTTCCCCTCCCTTCCATTCTTTCTAAAAATCAATGGGAAAAATATCTCCAGGTGAGGATGAACAAAAAATTTGAACCTAATTGAGATGAGGGACCCTCTATGGAGCTGAGGCATCACCATCATTTTATGGCGTTAATGTTATAACAAGAAAACCTCACTTGGTTAAATGAATGCATTAAGACAAATTAGTAATGCTTTTGAAAAATGTGTATATAAATACACTTTCTCACCTTCCCTTCAAAAAATACTACCTTGCTTTTTTAAATGGGAGACATTGAAAACTAATTTCCAAAATCTCCTTTATACTTTTTCTAAAAAGGTGTACATTTCATTTAGAAAGAAAAAATGAACAGAAAAATGTACTTTTACTGTAATAATAATTTATGAGTTTCATTTGCCTTTCTATAGGATTTAGGAAAATGTTTCCATTCCTTTTTCTAATTTCCCCTTAAGTTCCTTACATTTTTTTCCCCTATGGAACATTCTATTCTTTCTATTTTGGTCATTGCTATATAGCATTCTGTCAACTCATCATGGGAAGAAATGGAAAAAAAATAATAATAAAATGCACTTTTATATGTTTTCGTCTAAAAAGGGCATTTATGATATTTTTCCCTAAAGGTTTTAGTTTCAGAAAATAAAATTTACTGTATTTCATACCTCAGTAAAATACTACTTTTTAAGCTAATAGGAAAATCAACTTGTGATTTGACTGAGTGATTGATTTTTGTATTAGTATGTGATTTTAAATAATGAATTGCCAAAATAGCAGGAAAGTATCAAATTAGCTAGTCCTTGTTTTATCTTGCTTCTCTGATCTCTGATTTATTACTTCAGGTGAAAAAAAAAAAGTATCTTCTAGTCTACATGAAATGTTTACATAGTGGTTTAAAAACTGATGAAGATCCTTTCTAGGTTCTCATTTTGCTCTCTTTACTGAAGTTGTGTATCAAGAAATATCCCCATCTGGTGGCAAAAATATTGAACTTCAGACAGAGCCAGGAGCTTCCAGGTGAAAACAAGAAACACGGACATTGTGTTCCATGTGATGGAAGGGCTCTCATATCAGTGACAACAAACTCTTAAAAGTGACAACTTTTTCCTAGGTTAAAAGTACAAATGCTTAGTTGTTAGAACAGTAGATACATGCAACCTAAGGGGTCCAGCCAGGTGCATTAGGGAGTGGATAAAGAAATCAGCATAAGTGCTGACTTGGCCAGAATGCCTGTGGCCCATTTCAGCCAGTAGTTTTGTTTATTATGCAAAATATTGCAGCCTAAAATGATGCACCTCTTTTCCTAGATGTGTTGGTGTGGAGCAATGATCGAGTTATTCGCTGGATCCAAGCAATAGGCCTTCGAGAATATGCAAATAATATCCTTGAGAGTGGAGTGCACGGCTCACTGATAGCCCTGGACGAGAACTTTGACTACAGCAGCATGGCTTTGCTACTGCAGATTCCAACACAGAACACCCAGGCAAGCCCTCTGAGCTGCAGGGGCAGTGCCTCATTTACATCACAGCAAGCTAAACTTTAGCGGGGGGGGATGTTGGGGTATTAATGATTCCTAAGGAGACAGCTCAACCTTTGAAATATGTCCCTGGGGCTTTCATTTCAAGTTGCTGAATTTCTACCCAAAACATTATCATACAATTAAACTGGAAGGCATGTGGAGGTTATGTGGTCCAACCTCGCACCTGAATGCCAGATTCCCCAAAACAGTGTCCCTGACAGATGGCCTCTGGTCTCTGCCTCTCTGAGAGGCAAGTCATTTCTATTTACATATCTGGATTATACAGACAGTTAGCATTGGGGATGCCATGGATTTCCAAATCTAGATAATTGTTTGAATCACCGGAGTTCCTTAAAATTTTTAAGTAAAACCTGCAACCTATTTCACAGGCCTAATAAATCAGGTATCAAGAGGTAAATCACAAGAATCTTACTTACCTAAAGTTTCCCCAAATGGTAATCATTGGCCAGGTTTGAGAACTTCCTGCATAGACTTGTTCAAAATTTGGCAGTCTAACTTCACTTTTTATTTTGTTTTTATGTCTTTCAAATTTTATAGAAAAGTTTCCGTTTCAATAAAGTAGCAAAAGTGAGGACATTTATGTGAGGCTATTTCTCTACTGTTCACAGATGAAAGCAAGTTGCCCTACCTTTTATTTATAGGTTAAATTTACAATGGCTTGTAGATATGGAGGAATAAAAACGTAAGATGCCATAAATGAAACAGGGTTTGTAATGCTTTCTCAGATAAATATAATCTCTATTTTGTTTTAAATGCAATGTGACTTCAGTGTTGGTGACTGTTATTTGATGTCAACAGGCCAGGCAGATTCTTGAAAGGGAATACAATAACCTCCTGGCTCTGGGAACGGAGCGTCGGCTGGATGAAGTAAGTCCTTATCTGTCATTCAAAAGGATCCTGTGAGTACAAGCAAAATGGCTCTCAAGGACTAGTACCCCAAAATTAATCAGATGCTTGCTCCATGGATAGGATCTAGAATTTTTCCCAGTATTGTTCCTAAATATTACACTTTGTTACTTATTTTATTTTTGAAAGAACTTCATGAATTCATGAATATCATATCAACAGTTAGAAACACTAAGATGCAATTCAAAACAAGACTGCTTTTCATGAGCTGTGAATGCAAAATAACATTAAGCAACATTTTTTTAAAAATTGTAAGTAATGATAACACCAATACTAATAAATTTAGCTTTTAATAAGAAATGTGCTTATTTCTTAAATATCAGTATATCTTCACAGGAAATTTTAGGATATTAAAATGAAGAGAACGTCTTTGAATGAATGGGGAACTTTTCATAATTTTAGATAGCAATATTGAGTCTTCCTTAAAAATATACGAAGAACATTTTACCAGTTGTAAGATTTGAGTGTAAGAATCCCTATACATCATATATGCATGTTTAAATGATTTGAAAAATAATAAACATCTAAGTAGCCTCCTGAGATGAAGAAATACAAGGGACCTGGCAGGGTAGCTCAGTAGGTTAGAGTGTCATCCCAAAATGTCAACGTTGCAGGTTTGATCCCTGGTCAGGGCACATACAATAAACCAATAAATTCATAAATAAGTGGAACAACAAATTTATGTTTCTCTCTCTCTCTCTCTCTCTCTCTCTCTCTCTCTCTCTCTCTCTGTCTCTCTCAAATCAGTACATTAAAAAGAAAGTGTGTTTTTTAAAATTAAAATAAAAGAAAGAAATACAAGCGACATTAGCAGACTCTGCTTGATAGTCACTGTGGACTTTAATAGCCCTGAGTTTTACAGTCTCTTAGGAAGCAGTGAGGAAACGTGAGCTTGAAGAGATGCATAATTGTGTGTCACAAAATGCAGCTCTTTCTTGGCTACAAAGAAAAGCTGATTAAAATTGTTTTGTGAATGAACCAAGAAAACTCTAACATGATGCAATAATTCCACATCCAAATGGACAGGGCTGATGACATTGGTATTATAAAAACCAGACTGCCTTTGTGCAGGAGGTTGCAGGCTGGTAAACTCTACAGTTCTGACCTCAGCTAACTCCCTATAAATTCATACTCCTGTCCAATCAGGATAATGAGTAATATTTTTTAAAGCCAGTTAATATTTAACTGATATTAATTGGCTAAGTGGATTGATAATCTTTTAAATCCTTATTAATTGCTGAATCAAAGACAGTCTGCCTACACCCATACACACTTTTAAATACAATATTCTTCTTGCTTAAAATTTGCAAAACCATTGTAATAAGAAGTATTAAGGGCCTGCCATGTTGCTGCATTTTAAAATGCAGACTGACCTGAAGGAGCTGTCTGGTAGGGATATAGCCTGGGTGATTGATAGAGCTGCTTCCTGAAAGTAACAAGAGGAAAGTTCTGAATGGTATGCGATTATCTGCCTTTAAATCATATAGCTGCTTCTTATTGTTAAAGACACAGCAAGTGATTTTATCATTCAAACCCTCTATTCTCTTCTGTCCTAGCTTTTTGTTTGTTTCTCTCTCTCTCTCTCTCTCTCTCTCTCTCTCTCTCCTTGAGTATAAACAAATGAACTAAACAGCTTGCCCACAACCACAACCAGAGTAGACTTGTTTGTGGGGTTGATCACATTCAGATTCAACTGAAATAATTTGAGAACTCATGTGTTTCCACAGACTCTGACTTCAATTGAGAGGATACATTTTAACCTCATCTTGTGGATTTTTTCCCATGATGTAGCCGCTTTATTGTTCCCATTAACTTTCTGCAGTAACACTATGTGGAAAGAGCAGAAGTCAAGAATCATGATTTAAATTCTTAAATGTATGGCTTATTTTTGAGCCCTTCACTCATACATTATTAGAGTTATTATTCTTACAATGGAAAATAGTGTTATGTAGAACTGAAGAATATCTGTGTTGATGCAACAACTTCCCAAGACTCAAGAAATCAGAGAGGCCACAACTGTGAAACGTTGCTTCTTAGCTGCATCAGTGAACATTTGGAGATTTAGGTCAATGTAAAACCAAACAGAGGAGTAGCAGACATTTCTCAAACTGTAAAATGTCTACCAAGTCTAAGCAAAATTTTGATATTGATAATAAGAATTCTAAGAGAACAGTGGATATATATATAATTACAAGTGACCTTGTGTGTCATTTAATTAAATTCACAATCTATGATGAAGAATCCCCTATAGTGTTACTTATTTATAACATTGATAATTTGAGCTGAATGTCAATCATTCCGTATGTTAAAATGAAGTCACCTGAGTCAGTGGGTCAAGCATGCATTCTTAGCTATAACTTCAGGGAATACACAGTCCTTCCCTAGATGAGAAACTTAGTAATATAAGAAGATAAGATCTATGTGGGATGACTAATATTTTCCTTAGAATTAGATAGAAGAATGATATTAATTAAATGCTAAATTACATATTGGTGCTAATCAATGTAGAGAAAAGAATTGTGTCTGTGCAGGGACTTTGTGTATGCACAGAGAGGGGAAAAAAGTATCATCCATATGTAATAGAATCAGCAACCAGAATTACATTTATAAAACAGCAACCAGAGTTACATTATGCTTTTAGTGGCATCTAAAGGGAACATGCATTTATTATAATGACTAGAGGCCTGGTGCATGAAATTTGTGCATGGGGGGGGGTTGTCACTCAGCCCAGCCTGCACCCTCTCCAATCTGGGACCCCTCTCACAATCCAGGACTGCTGGCTCCTAACTGCTCACCGGCCTGCCTGCCTGATTGCCCCTAACTGCTTCTGCCTGCCAGCCTGATCACCCCCTAACCACTCCCCTGCCAGCCTGACTGACCCCTAACTGCTCCCCTACTGGCCCAATTGCCCCGAACTGCCCTCCCCTGCTGGCCTGGTCGCCCCTAACTGTCCTCCCCTGCAGGCCTGGTTACCCCAACTGCCCTCCCCTGCTGGCCCAGTCACCTCTAACTTCCCTCCCTTGCCAGCCTGGTCACGCCCAACTGCCCTCCTCTGCAGGCCTGGTCACCCCGACCTGCCCTCCCCTGCAGACCTGATCACCCCCAACTTCCCTCCCCTGCAGGCCTGGTTGCCCCCAACTGCCTTCCCCTGCAGGCCCGGTCCCCCCCCAACTTCCCTCCTCTGCTGGTCTGGTCACCCCTAACTGCCCTCCCCTGCAGGCCTGATTGCCCCCAAATGCCCTTCCTTTCAGGCCTGGTCCCTCCCAACTGCCCTCCCCTGCCGGCCATCTTGTAGCAGCCATCTTGTGTCCACATTGGGGGCAGCCATCTTTGACCACATTGTGTGTTGGAGTGATAGTCAATTTGCATATTACTTCTTTATTATATAGGATGTTGCCCAGGCTGCACAGGTTTTTCAGCAAATAAAAAATTAATTCTGTATCAGCTAAAATCTAACATGTGACAAATTGAATTTCTTACATAGACTATGGGTTATAGTATCCAATATGAGCCAGGCTATGTCAAATATAGATTACTATAACATATATATCTTGTACACATAGAAACAACATTTATAAAATAGTTATTCCAGTATATGAGCCAACACTTATTCCACTAAGTATATTGTACATAAAACCTGTTTGCATAAAGTGCAACAAAGTATAATTTTGGGAAAAATGTTGGGGTTTTAGTTTAGGTTTTCAAAGATGTTTCCTTTTATAGATGACAAACCCTGGATTTGAAATCATATGAAAACTTTATTTGAAATTTGTTTCAAATTTCCTGCATTTTCATTTTGTAATCAAAATAAAGCATTACATGATATTTACTAGAGGCCCGGTGCATGAAATCCGTGCACTAGAGGGCGGGGGAGGCATCCCTCAGCCCGGCCTTCACCCTCTCGCAGTCCTGGAGCCCTCAGGGGATGTCTGATTGACAGCTTAGGCCCAGTCCCCAAGAGAGCGGACCTAAGCCGTCAGTCGGACATCTTTAGCTCTGCTGGGGAAGTGGGAGAGGCTCCTGCCACCGCTGCTGTGCTCATCAGCTGTGAGCCTGGCTTCTGGCTGAGAGGTGCTCCCCATGTGGGAGCACACTGACCACCAGGGGGCAGCTCCTATGTTGAGCATCTGCCCCCAGGTGGTCAGTGCATATCATAGCAACTGGTTGACCGGTTGACTGTCTGCCCCCGGGTGGTCAGTGGATGTCATAGTAAGCAATTGAGTGGCCTTAGCTTATCATTAGCATATTACACTTTGATTGATTGAATGGATGACCAGACACTTAGCATATTAGGCTTTTATTATATAGGTACTTGATGGGCTGAATGTAAATAATCAATGTTCCATGTTTTAACTCTGTACTGGCAGAGTGATGACAAGAATTTCAGGCGTGGATCAACCTGGAGAAGGCAGTTTCCTCCCCGTGAAGTACATGGAATCAGCATGATGCCTGGGTCCTCAGAAACATTACCAGCCGGGTTCAGGTTAACCACAACATCTGGGCAGTCAAGGAAAATGGCGACGGATGGTACAGATGTTTTGCATTTCTGCTTATAAAGTGAAAAGCTCGTTTAGCAAATGCTAGTATCATTCTCTGACCTTGCATAGCTTTTTGGAATTGTTTTCTTGAGTTGGTTTGCACTGCTTGAAGTTTGCTTTGCTCTCATCAGACCAGACTCTTTTGCAAACTGCTAATGCATGAGCTCATGGCACCTTATTCACATTTAAACAATGATTTATAATATCCCAAAAAGAACAATGTTGGCTAATGTTCACATCTAGGAAGAATAATAAGCATCAGCATGATTTGTGTTTCTTTACTCTTCTATTCCTAAAATAAATAATGTGTTTAATTAGAGGTAGTAAATGGAAATTAACTCCACTATCATCCACATATTCGAATATTTCAAGTTTTAAATGTCACCTTAGGAACTCAGACTCATCAGATACTCTCACCTTTGACCAAGGTAGAAGGCCGTAAATAAACAAGCACAAGCATGAGAAGAGAATTAAACAAACACAAAACCAACAGTCATTTCCCAATGAGCGTTTCCTTCTGTGGACATTAGAATTGTGTTACCTACTTTCCAAAAAAATAAAAATAATTAATAATAATAACCATTCCAGAGGAGAGACAACTAGACATGTAGTCACAACGTTATTTCTGTTTGATAAACATTAAAAAGCAAATAGCCCCACTCTATTATAGCAATCACCTAGAACTATTTCTTCCCAAGTTTACAGTTACCATGGCCTTTAAAATTCATTCCCACATGAACTGTGACCTGTGAGTAACATGTTTTCTAACTTGTTAATATTATGGAGCATGCCTAGCAAAATTTATGAGTGATTTAACATAATTAAAGTTAGTGTAGAACCCCTTCAATACTCTGAAGGGAAAACACTCACCCTACTAAATTCTCTACGAGCCATCTTTGCTTCAAAAGCAGAAGTGCCCTGGGGAGCTGCTCTTGTTGCAGATTTCATCTCAGGAGAATGCACAGCTTGAAAGCTCAGTTGAATCGCATTGGAATACATTTTCATTAGTAACTTGGTCTAGAGAAGAGGAATGTGAGTGGCTTATATCTGAGAGAAAGAATGTCTACTGATAAGTTCAGGCTCCCTTTATGCAGGCAAAAGAAATCTTTCTCATCTGAAATTTTGTGCTCAATCGTCCAAGTCCCTCTAAAGCCCTTTTCTCCATTTGCAGTTGCCTCTTCAAGACTGCAGAGGTTAGACAACTCCACTGTTCGCACATACTCATGTTGACAAGCCACTCAAAGGAGGCAGCACTGACTTGCTGTGAGTAGTTTTCCCTGGCTGACAAAAACCAAACCACCACAAAAACGGAACCTACATAGTCTAGTAAATATACACAATACTCTTTGGTACGGCCTAGCAGAACAGAGGTGAGATAACCCCTTTGAATTGCTAGAGGGTGGAAAGGACTCTATATTTTAACTCTTCATCTAGGGTTTTCTATCATCATCTGTCTGCTGTGGTTCAAGGTGTTTGTCTGTTGGAGGCCTGTCACTATCTTAGTACACACCAATGGGTTGCTACCACAGCATATTATATTTTTAGTAGCATATTATATTGATGCTCATAGCAATATTTATTGATGAGAGTTTGGCCCTTACAGAAAAATACACTTTTAAGTGAGTATTTTAATAGGGGAAGCTGAAATACACAGGGAGTGATTTTCAGAGTCAAATAGTGGCAGAGACAGGAAAATGATTTGGAGATGATTTCATATTAAAAACAAAAACATAACTGAGAATTTTGAACTTTTAGTATGTTATTTTTCACCACTATGATTTATATTTGTTGAAATTAAATATGAATTTTAAGTATCTCGGGCTTAAAGTATAGGAACAAAGTTAAATTACTTTGTAAAAATTGTGGACAGGACTAACAGAAAACCTTGAAATGTAATCATAAGGTGTAAGGCATGTATATTTACAGAAATACTATTTGGTGGAATTGACTTGCAAATCTATACCAAAATGGAGTTTCATTAGCAGTCTTAGAAAAACTGTGGCTTCCTAGATTATAAATGTCAAGTGCTCACAAAACATTTTTTAACCTACAACTGTACTTTACCAAAATACTTTACCATTCACAGTGAATTAATATTTTGGAAAAATACTTTGTAGAGCAATAATTAGAAGAAAATGTATGCACAGAGAAGGGAGAGGAAGCAGTTATAGGCAGAGGAACAGCTCATCTTGTGCTGTTTATTCATTGCCTTGAACAAAAAGCTCCACACAACTTATTGTTGGTCTTTGGGCCTAATTTGGGAGCTGATATGTTGCCTTATTTAGGTCACTATTTGAAGCTGCTGCTGATAAAACAAAAAGCCTTCAGATAAGAGATTTAATTTCAGAACATAAAACCCTAACATTAAAATTTTAATTGCAGTATGCAATTTGGCATCTAATTGGGCATGATCTAAAGTATATAATAATTTGGCTAATTTGGCTAAATGAGAAGCTTTTTAAAATACTGTTTGGAATAGCTTCTATATATAACATAATTTTCCCAGAAATGAATACTTCACTAAGTTACAAATGTCTACTTAATATGTTGAGTAGTGCTTGTTTCTTAGCTCTTGACTGATGGGTAGAATAACTCTTTAACTACTTGCGATCTGTATTTTGTGCATGGCATTCAAGTTCATATTTTCTAGTTTTTACCATTCAATGGGAAAAAGCTTCTTAATTACAATAGGTTAATCTAGGACAACCAATTTTTATTTTGACATAACATTAGCAATTTTGTCATTAAAATAATTTAGAACATATTATTTATTATTTATTTTGTGTCAGGAATAGTAATTGTGGAGTTTTCCTAAAAATATTATGATAGGAAAAAATCAATGATGCTACATCCCTGACCCAGATCCTTTAAAATGTTATTTATTATCATTATATTATTGTCATAATTAAACCAACATATCTCCAAAAGAGCTCTAAAATATATGAGCTAGAATACAAATCTATTCCAAGGAAGAGGTCAACTAAGCCCAATTTATTATTAAACAAGCTGTAAATATTTCAAAGGGACTGCTGACATTTTCTTTGAACACCTTTTTTTTTTATATTCCCATCATACTTTCCACAAAATTGAGCAAATATTATTTATTAAGCTTGCCTGCACAGAATTGGAGAAGAGCAAATGTTCATTACATACAGCTGTTGGTTACATCCTAGGTGATATCCTGTTCATTATCTCTTAGGACAGAAGGAGGCAGGCTGCATGGCGGCAGCAGGTGTAACGGGGGAGGGGACTTTTCAGTCTGGGGCCTTTCAGTAAACTAACGCTGTCCATTGAACATTCCAGATGTCGTCTTTTCGGTCTACCCTACCTAAAGTGCACTACCATCCAAGAAGACGAGCAGTGAACACCTTTGTGAAAACTGAATTCTAAGGAAATAACCACAAGTAATGGTTTATTAAACTGAAAATGTGATTTTGGGGGGAGTCAGATATTATGTTTGATTAGTTCACTACAGTTGTAAGAAAATGCTTAAGTCATTTGAATAATAAACATCATCCACATCATAACTTCTGTACAACAGATGCTTTTATGAAATGGAGCCACCTGTTTTTTCATGTTTTATTGTAAAATACTAGGCATTTATGTATTACTGTGTATGTATTTCTTTTTAAATGTGTAAGTCTTATGTAAATGGATATAAATATGATTTTTTAAAAATAAAATATATGGTTCATGGAGTCTCAAGTGCAAACATTTGACAATACCAAGTACTGTTTGTATTTTACCATTCCACCATTTTTACAGTTTCTGAATTATAACAGTCAAATTGGTATGTTTCCTGGAAGCATGTTTCATGCCTCCACATGTTTCACCTTCAAAGTCTGTCAATACTTAAAGCTGAAAACCTGCCTCTGATCATGTAAAAAAGAATGATTTAACCTGGAACTGGAGCCAAAAATAGACCTTTCAAGGCAATCAGGGATGTCCTCTTATCTTTAGATATAGCACTGTGACGGCTCGATCTCCTTTTCAATACAAGACAAAACCAAACTGTTTACAAGAGTCAAAAAAATTATTTAAAAAAAATTTATAAAGACAAAAACATTATCTTGTTACCTGTGGACCAATAATTTTTTTTTTCTTTACTAAGAACCACATGTCCATTCAAATACCTTGAACCGCCAGCAAGAACTGTTCAGTGAATGTCAACCACTGCAAAGTCCCAGGCTCGTTTCCACTGGAAGAAAACAGAACCCCGCAGCCCTCCCCTTCTGTCCGTGTACCGGGGCAATAGCCAGTCATGTCTAATGTCATAAGCTTTTAGCCGAGATGGCCTTGTTTCGACTTCCCTGAAGTCAGTCTTATCAGAGGAAATAAATGAAAGACAGAATGATTAACGTATACAGTGTATAAAGTATAGAAGAGTAATCTCTTCCCTGTGGCTTTATTTGGTGGTGTTACTGTTGTTTATTCTTCGTTTATATGGGAGATTTCAGAGTAAAACCTATTTAAGAATACATTTATCTATCTGCTGATTTTCTGCTGTTTGATCTTATTAAGTGCAAGACCTGTCATTAGTAATTTCATTTTTGTATTTAATTTGCTATGTTTGCACGTACATTACATTTGTTTTGATGTCTATTTTTGTTTAAACAGATTCAGTCATAAAGTAATGGTAACAAAAGCCCTCTCCATTGTCAATAAAAAAGAATACTTCCAATCCTCTGTTTAAGCTTTGTTTTCTAGTCACGTAAAGTTGAACAATTTACTGAAAATCATTCTTTTAAGGAATCTCCTCAAAAGTGAGTCAGCCACAAGGGGGAGTACTAAACTTGCTTATGAGAGTGATTTTACAATTTTCTGAAAATGTTGCCTGGGCAGAAACAATGGAAAAGAGCTTTTTAAGCTCATCTGAACATGAGGATGCTGACTCACAGAAGTGAAATATAATATAAAAACTATATTATAACAATATAAACTACATTTGTATCTACTCTTATACAGGATTTAATCACAGAAGTTTCTCCCCTTTAGAGATCATAAGCAAGAAACAGTAATCATTTATAACAGACTCAAATATATAGGGATAAAAAAGATCCAGCTATGTGTCTCATAAAAGCATAAAATACTCTTTAATTTATAGGATAATATCTGTCAGATTCTAAAATCCATTTAATCCACTTAAATTCCATTTAATGACCATCTAGCAATATTATACATTTTCACATAATTAATAATCTAAGTCTTTACAAATACAGTTTTATATAAATCAAACTGCTTTTTAAATGAAAAACAGGTCTTAATTGTATATACCCAACATATTTTCATGAGCAAAATAACTTGAAAAACACTTCTATAGATTTTAAAAGAAAATATTCATATTTTAATTTTTTCAATGTCTTACAGTAAAAAATTATGAAAATATGAAAGATCATACAGAATTTATTTCATCAAATTTAAATATGATTGCATTTTTAGTAACATTATATTGTTATTTTTAAAGGTACATTTAATTTGGAATATTTTAGGTACTATGTAGTAAAAGTGCTTTATGATATAAGTATTAACATAGAAATTTCCTTCCCCCCCCCCCCAAATTTTAAGCAATCTGATGACTTGAGTGTCTTTCTATTCCCATAATTATTAGTGTAAACGTGACATCCTCTGACCTTGCAAAGGAGATAAATTTCCTCAACCAGACACAAGAAAAAGCTGCTTTCCCATCTTGTGCATTGTTTTCTTCTCACTCAACTAGAAAATAGCTCCAGCCTGCTTGCTGAAGTGTCCCTTTCAATGTGATTACCAGGGAAAATGTGCAAGAAATCAAAGTTGTAACCCTTTACACACTTCTTCATTTGTGTAATATACCTTGAGTTTATTATACCTTGCAAATGATACAGTTTCAGATAAAGAATTTCCATCTCAAATTAACTGAATCTTACATGAAAAAGTAAGGTAATACAATTAAATGCTAAGACATAACAAATGGACTATTTGTTAAGATTACAGATATGATAACGGACTAAATGTACCCAATATAAGCTACACTTTAAGAAACTCAACAGTTTCAAATTATAAACTGAATGTCTGTCTAGTTGGTTTAATTGAGGCTACTAAAATAATTAACAAAAACAACTAGATGAATATAGTTTTTCCAGATGTAACCATCAAAAAGCCAATTTAAGCAAATAGAAATTTACTTGAAGAAGTCATTTATTTGAATAGTCTATGGTCCAAGTAAAAAGCACACACTTTCAAAATGTCTTTATACAGTTTATAAGCAATTTTATAAAACAAACAAGTAAATATTTTCTTTATCTAATATCTCTGACATATATTTCATGTACCCAGACTATCATATTAGGACAGCTGTTCTTCACAATAATGTTCCTAATGGACTGAAAGATTAAGGAATACTTTGAGTACCATCAAAGACTCAATGGGCATGGTATATTTTTGTGTTTAAATGAATTCTTTGATTACTGATAACATGTCCAACTCTATGTAAACCAAATATTTAATTATCCATATTGTCTACTCTGATTAATTGGAACATTATCACAAGCTTATTAACAAAGATTCATTTTCAATGTTTTAAAAAATATATCAATGGTTTTATACAAGTTTAAATGCAAAGATGTGTTCGGATGTCACAATATCTTTAGTGGGTTATTTAAAAATTAGAGATTTTACATAAAAATCTGATATTTTTGTTTCTCTTAGCATAATGTAAAAACTTCTACATTTCTTCCTGAAGAGCTTTCTTTTTGCCAGTGTACCCCATTTCATATAATTTCCTTGTTTCCATAAGAAGCTGGAATCATTAAGTACAGTTCACTGAGAACCAAAACCAGGGGAGGGGCTCCAAAAAACCCTCATCTCCATGACAGAGAGAGGGTTAAATGACCTCCAGACTCGTGGCCAGGCACAGGATACCCTTGACTAAGTAACAAATGACCTGACCCCAGAGCTGTATCCAAGAAGCCAGCTTTCCCTCAGGAAATGACAAGACAGATCCAGCTACCTAGGAAATCACCGATTAGATGATTACCATGCATGTGGGCAACTCAGTAACATTAGAAAACATTCCAAATTTCCATAAGAAAAATTGTAATCATTTTTTTACTTCAACTTGAATTTTAGGTTTTGGGTCAAAGCTGCAGATGCCTATTTTTAGGAAGTGGCTCTATATTAATGTCACTTTGAATCAAAATGCTTTGGGGGGAGGTACAATTTTAAAAAATCATTCATTAGATATGTTTTTCTAAAATTAAAGTACTAGACAACCTATAATGAGTCATGTTACAAGTAATTGATAACAATGCTAATTGGGTCTAATCACTAGTCTTCCAGTGCCTTTTTTTTTAAGACCACACTTCACAATTCACATTTCAGCTTGCAAGTAATTTCGATGTAAATAGTTATTTCTGTGAAATAATTCAAAAAACTTGACTCCAATTAGAAAATCGACTCAAAAAAGTCATGATGCCTGTTTTAGCACGTCTTCTATGTGCCTAAAAATGCTGGGGTCTTCGATCGTAGGCGTCACCTGAAAAGAGAAGTAGAGGCATGAGGGCACTTCCTTGAAACCCTTTCATACATTCTATAATTAGATAATTACATGCAATGTTGGATTCCCCACTATCTTATAATACTCATACGTAAGTGTTAAAAAACAGGGAACTTTGAACCTAATATTTTAAAATGTCCCTCAGCTCTCCAGAATGACAAAACAAACTGTCCTGTTAGCAAAACTAATGGTCCTCAATGCTACTTTCTACAGAATTCCTCTTGAGACTTTCTATGTGCCTCTATAAAAATAAAAATAAATTTTGCATTTGCTCATGCACTACTCTACTATTAAAATATGTGTATCTCGGTAGGTACAATATGCAGACAAATTGTAAAGTACATATGCTTGGATCAGCCTGAAGTTTCCTATAATAATTTTCACTCAGTACAATTAGCATATTCATCAATGCAAAGAGTTTAAACATGTACAGCCGGCCTTGATTACTTGCTTTCTCACTAACAGCCATTAATGAATACAATGAAGGAAAATGTAACTCAATAAAGATTGCATTTCCACAAGTTTGATTGGATTTAACTAACATATTTACTAATAGTAATATTTTCACACACTGATTCTTATATTCTCAAAACATATGATTTTAATTAATCCGTGGTTCTCCAAAGCTATGATTCCTACAGAGTGGCTATGCAATTTCTCACTTAACATTTAAAAAAGTGATATTATGTGTATTTTAGGGATGCAATTCATGAATTCTTGCTTGAGAACCATTTTCAAGAACTTCGCTGATGCCAAAGAAGTGGGGATAAACCATTTCAAAACTCAGCATTGAACATCCTTGATAATTTACCTTGTAAGGCTTGCCATTGACAAGGGCAGACAGAGCTGACCGTGGAATTTTGCCGGATCTAGTTTTTGGTAACTGTTTGACAAAAACTGCATTTCGAAAAGCAGCCACAGGGCCAATGCTCTGTCTAACGTGCTTCACAATTTCTTCCAACACTTGTTCCTCAGTTGTATTGATACCTAGGGAGAAGGTCAGATGGGAGGCAGTGAATTAACCTTAGTTAATCATTCAGGGCCCAAACAGTCAGGGAGGACAAAGCTCTCACCTTTTTTCAACACGCAGAGGGCTAAGGGGACGTGCCCTTTCAAAGGGTCCTCCTTGCCAACAACAGCGCAGTCGGCCACAGTGCCATGGGAAAGGACTGACTGTAATAAGGAAAAGCATTCATTTAGAGTGTGTGTTTGTGTGTGTTTGTGTGTAAATTATTTTAACTGGGAAACTAAGTACATGTCAGATAACTCAAAAACACATACCTGTCGGTGTGAAAATTACTACTAATTCACAATTCATATCTTACTACTGGTGTGAATGGTTAGGATCCCCACGGTAGTCACTCACAAAGGCTGACGGTAATTAACACAAATTGCTTAGTTTACCTGGAAAGTAAGGAATTTGTTTCTTCATCTCAATTGTTTATTAGTGAAGTCAGGGAAAATATGCCGGGGACACCACAGGTTAACCAAATGCAACAGGTCTCTGAAAACAGACAGCCTCATGGTGATTTGGCTTTAGTGCTGGCAACCAAAAGCTCACCTACCAGGAGTCCCTGGCAGCCCCAGGTCTAAAGACGGAGTGCTTATATTTTTGCATCTGTTACTAAGCAAAGACTAGAGCATTTCTTTTCTTGAGTGACCACCCAACCAGAGAAGACTTTCCGAAACAAGAGAAGAGACTGGACATGGAGTGAAGCCCTGACATCAAGGAGTCACATTGTCCAGGAGCCATTTTCACATGCTCACCCGAAGCTCTCAGTGTCTTAAAGTGAATATCCAAAAAGCTATTTTCTGAAAAAGTAATACGTATTTCAGTGACTGCAAATCTCCAGTGACTAGACAAAACAGTGAACAAGATACCAACAGTTCATTTAGGAGCTCTCATTCTTTCTTCCAGTCATTCATTCAACAAAGATTTACTAAACACTTCCTGTGTTCCAGCCACTGCACTAGATTCAATGGTGAGCAAAAACAGGCGGAGCGAGGTCTCATGATGACTATGGCCTAGTAGGGGAGAGCAACATTAACAATCAAGCATAAATATTTGGTTATCATAAATGTCTAAATATAAAAGTATAAGGGCTTTGGGGCATTAATCTGTTTTTATATGTGAAATAGAGCAAAAGTAACCAAGTTGGCTGAAGGATACGGATGTCAGAGAAGCCTTCCCTTAGGAAATGACAATAAGCTCTGGTCTAAAGGATTAGTGGACAGTGATTGGGCAAAGAGGAGGGAGCCCTGTGCAAGGACTGTACGTGTACAGTCACACCCGAAAGAAACCAGTGTGGCCGGAAAGCAGGTGCAAGGCTGAGAAGATGAAGCTGCAGAGGTAAAGAGAGGCTGTGCAAAGACTTCCAACTGTAGTTTTGGCAGCACTGGGATGGTAATAAAGCACTTTTAGGAGTTGAGGAAGAGATGCAAGATCAGATGGATTCTTAAAGTTAACTTTATAATTTAGAGTAGTTTTAGGTTCATAGAAAACAGCAGAAGTACAGAAAGTTCCCATATACCTCCTGCTCCTGTATACGAACAGCTTTCCCTACCATCAAAACCCCTCACCACAGTGGTATGTTGTTACAAGTGATGAACCAACATTGACACATCATGACCCTAGTCCATAGTTTACTTTAGAGTTCACTCTTGGTGTACATTCCATGTGCTTTACGACATGTATCCACCATTACGATATTTTTCAGAATGGCTTCATTGCCCTAAAAAAAACCTGTGCTCTGCCTATTTATCCCTCACTTCCCCCTAATCCTTGGCAACCAGTGATCTTTTTGTCTCCAAAGTCCTTTCCCAGGATGTCCTGTAGTTGGAATAAAACAGTAGATAGCCTTTTCAGATTGGCTTCTTTCACCTCAGAGTGGATTTTGAAAAACACAAGCTTGTTTCACATGTGGAGGGTAAGTAGCAGATTGGTGAGTGGGTATCACAGTTTGTGCAGTGAAACCACCTAAGAGGCTCCTAGAGTAAACCAAGGATATGGCAGTGGGACTGAAGATTCTAGCGTTTATTTAGAAGTAAAACGGATACAGGTGATAAATTGGATATGGAACATGAAGAAGCGAAGAGTTAAGAATGATTCTGTGTGACTGGATCAGAAAACTGTGGTACATTTACACAATGGAATACTATGCTGCCATAAAAAAGAAGGAATTCTCATCATTTGCAGCAACCTGGATGGAATTGGAGAACATTATGTTAAGTGAAATAAGCCAGTCAATGAAAGAAAAATACCACATGATCTCACTCATTTATGGATAATAAAGAACATTATAAACTTGAACAAAAAGATAGATACAGAGACAGTAAAGCATCAAACAGACTGTCAAACTACAGAGGGAAAGTTAGGGAGAGGTGGGAGAGATAAGAGATCAATCAAAGGACTTGTATGCATGCATATAAGCATAACCAACGGATGCAAAACTCTGGGGAGTGGGGTGGGGGGTGGCAATGGTAAGATATGTACACATATAATACCTTAATAAAAAAAATTGAAAGAAAAAAAAAGAATGATTCTGTGTATTTGGTTGAGCAGCTGGTTGGATAGTGATGTCATTTGCTAAGCAAGAAAATGCTACTGAGGGCTAGGCCTGAGAGGAAAGATCATGTGATAAGTCTTGGAGACTTACTGAGGGAGTGTTGAGACATCCAAGCCAGAGCAGTTGGAGCTGAGGAAAGGCTCAACCTGGAGATGCATATTTGAACAGCATTAATATTAGATGCTAATAAAGGCTGTGGACATGGACAAATTCGGGAGAAAGCAGTGAGAGAAAAAGAGTGAAAGCCTTAAGGAACTGCAACAGCTAATGGCTACATGAAAAAGAAGAAGCAGATAAACTTGACTAAAAAGGCACAACCAGACAGGTAGGAGAGAAATCAACAGAGTCTGGGACATTTCACTTTCAACTCCCAAACTTTCCATGAAGAAACTTTTTCTCTTTTGAATGAGCCAAATAAAAAATGAACGTTCTCTCCTCCGAGCTCCTGGAAAACTCAGTGAACTGCTAGAAGGTTTGGTATAAACCTGGTGTGCTACCTCACACAGCCCTAATTAAACATACAAGTCAACCTTTCTCCTCTATCCTATCGTTAGCATCTACTCTGAAATTTTGAGTTGCAAGGGTTCACATCCACACAGGTTTTGACTTCTATAGTGTGGAGGGTAGAACTTGTTAAATAAAAAGTTTCTGTACTACATGTTTTATTAACTTCATTGCTAAGGTAAATACATGCACGCCCTCCTTCCATTAGCTGGGCCTGACTAAAGCACATACTCGACCATGCAATGCCACGTTCTCCCACTGCTTCCATCTGAACTCTCACAGATGCTTACAGCAGCTTTCTCATTTGTTAAGGTCTTAATTACTTTTTAGACTTGTGTGTTGAGAGTAGAAACAGATTTTACTGCCAGGGATTTGTTTGGGTAGTCACTAGTTCATGGAGGAGAATATTTTGTCTGTAGCAGGTGGGATATAGATGGGATGGGGTCAATTCTGTAATTCTGATTTACTATTCCTATTTTTATGAGTAGAGAAAAACAATTTTACTTGGCTAACAAGAGTTAAAAGTGTCACACAAAAAAAACCTCACACTTATTACAGTGTTCATTGGTGCCATGAGCCTTTGTACCTGAGTTTTTGAAATGCCAAGATATCAGTTCAACTCACTGTAAAAAAAAAAAAATCGATCATTCAGATATTTTGTCACTTAACCTATATGACTGTAATTTTAACTAAACATCAAAACTTCTAATTTGTTATTCTTTCACATTGTTATTTTAAGCTCAACATGTTGCCTTCCTCAATCTTAGTGTTTTATTTTTGTTGTTTTTTTTTTAAATATAACTTATCAATTTTTTACAGAGAGAAAGGGAGAGGAATAGAGAGTTAGAAACATCGATGAGAGAGAAACATCTATCAGCTGCCTCCTGCACACCCCCCACTGGGGATGTGCCCGCAACCAAGGTACATGCCCTTGACCGGAATCGAACCTGGGACCTTTCAGTCCATAGGCCAATGTTCTATCCACTAAACCAAACTGGTTAGGGCAATCTTAGTGTTTCTAGAAGTAAATGGGAAAATTTTGACTGGTTTTCTATAAGGGCAGGGAGTATTTTAAAATCAGAAGTAATACATAACACAGTTCTCTATAATTTCAAAGTTTCCCATTTTTTCTAACTGTGTATAAATTTTAAAAAATTTGTGAGAGATGATCCCTTCTCATAATTGCATGTCATCTGTAAATGAGGTTCATTATTATAGTGGATAAAATATTATATTTATCTATCAGGGTTAAAAAGATACCATAAAGGAAGGGAGGCAACCAACTTCCTATGTTGGCCCCACCAACCATACTGACATGCCAAATAATGATTTCAACAACTGAGTCATTATAAAAGAAAACATCAAAATATGCCTTGCCAACATTTGAGGGACATAAGCGAGCCAAATGTTCTGTGAGGAAAAACAATCAAAAGCCACGTTTGTACATTCCCTTTGTATAAATTCTATGATGCAGCTTTAAAAAAGAAGAATCTCTTACCCTTTGAGACAGCATGGAGGGACCTGGAGAGTATTATGCTAGTGAAATAAGCCAGTCAGAGAAAGACAAGCATCACGTGATCTCACTCATATGTGGAATCGAATGAACAAAATAAACTGATGGACAAAATAGACCCAGAGACATAGAAGCATGGAACAGACTGAGGAATCTGAGAGGGATGGCAGGGATTGGGGGTAGTGGTGGGGTAGTGGGGTGCCAGAAGCCAATTTTAGCATGTCATAATTACAAGAGTTGCATCAAAAGGTTGATGAAGCTTGGAGGCTCAACAAGGGCTGAGCCACATATGTAATCATCTGTTGGAAAGGCTTAAAAGCATCTCCCCCAAACCTGAATAGGATAATGGTTTGCTGCCAGACAGCTCAGAGCATCTTAATCTACATGTTATTGCCTCCTGTTGACAAAACACCTGAACAGCTGTAGGCTATTCCCCAATCTGACAATGCTTCTGTAAACCCTACCCTTTGAAACCCTACCCTTTGAAGTATATTATCTCCACCTTGCCTTAGGACAAATTGTGTTAATAAAAAGCAAGGGTCCTGAGTCAAAGGGAAGTCTTTAGCTCCTTTAGCTGAAGCTCCTCTGACCCCAAATGCCTTTCAAAACTATCTTTCATCTTTAGATTCCTTATTGAATCTACACACAGCCTTTCTCCAGATTGCTGAACCCTTCATAATGCTGGGACAAGAACCCCGGCAGTGGGGAGAGTAACTGGGAAACTTATATGCATATATGCATAATTCATGGACACAGACAATAGTGTGGTGAAGACCTGGGAGGGGCAGGTGTGGGGTAGAGGGGATCAATGGGGGAAATGAGGGGGTGCATCTCTAATACTTTCAACAATAAAGATAATTTTTTAAAAAAGAAAGTGACTGTGAAATAAATAATTAACTAAATTCTATGACAAATCTGTGGTTAATAGACAAATCCCCCCTAAAGATAGAACTTAAATGGTAATTGTCTCACCAAAAGTAAGTATATAAATAGGTGATGGCAAAAGGTCTGATAAATGTCTGTTATTCATTGTTACAGGTGACTGCCCCTGTTGTGTGAATTTTAATGAATTAAAAGGTTGCACCTTTAGTCAGCTATGTTACATCAGCTTCTCAATACTTTGTTGAGTATTTTCATTTAAGAAAACATAATTTAAATCAAGCACCCCATAAGATGTGAGAAGTTGAAGAAGAGGAATGTTTCTTCATTTCCTCTGACATTGGAGTCATCTAGAAAATCTCCAGATTTTACATCTTCATCAATAATCATATTGATATACTAAGGAAAATATTCATCTATTTTATATTTATGTAAATCCAGGAATTAGTTAATGCTGGGTAGAAGTGAAATTGCATGGCCTCTTTGTTGAATATGCACTTTATAGAAATATATTCAATTTTGAAGAAATCATTCCTGAAATAGTGAACAAGATAGCTAACTTGGTGAGAACAACCTTAAAAAAGGCAAATTATATGTGAACACTGCCGTGGGCTCTAAATGCTATATTTTAACACCAGATTTCCAAGTTCCCCAAGATACTACTAAGTACATTTAATAAACTAGAACCTAAGCTACCAGAGAAAGAATGAAACAGGAAGCCCAATTTGTTCCCTGGAGATATGTCTGCATGAAAAGGTCTGCCCACAACTGCGAAAGAGAACCAAGCACGAAGGATAATTTTAGCTCAGAAGACCTGAACTACTAGATTTCAGATCCAATTTCCTTAAGAAAACCTTGAACTTCCACCAAAGTGTCCCAAATGCCCAGCTAGATGATAGGCTTTTAAATATTAATCAACTGTTCAAATAGATATGATTATTACTTAACAGTTACAGAATGCCTCACACATATTGGTATCTTCAAGGAAAATGTCCTCTTAAATTTATAAAAGCTCTCTTAGGACTCTACTTTCTTATGATGAGAACAGAAAATAACATAGGGTTTCCTGAAATGTTTTGGATATAACAATTTTAATAGCATTTCTGTTTGATTAAGTCTTATTTTTATTTTGAGAAGATGGAAAAGCACAGATATTTTCACCATATATGAAAACAACATTCTGTCCACTTTTAATTTCTACAAATGAGACTTCCAAGAGATTAAAACCCTCAAGTCTTATTTTACAAAGGCAAAATGAAATCCAGCATTCACTACTGAGAATCTTGGAAAAGCATTTATATATCCAGTAAGGTTTGGGCACTTTCATAAAAGCTGGTTATGGCATCAATGTTGTAAACATTTCACATACATCTTAACTGTCACTGTATTAAGCATTTGTGTTAGGAGATGAAAAAAAAGGCCAATAAGGCACGCTAGTTTACAACTCTCTCTAATTGATCCCGATATAGAAAAGACAAACCTGATAGGAACTGAGATACTAACTTTCTTATTAGACATCAATATGAATTAAAGAGTTAGCCATTTAATTCATATAAAGGCTTGAAGGCTGAGAGGTGTCCTGTTATGTGCTGTAAGTACTCCAAGACTCAGTGACAACATTCCTGTTAAATGCCATTGATTCCAGCACAGTTTTTTAATTTTAACTGGCTACCTTTTGTCTGGCTCACTCTGCTGTTACATATTGTGATAAAAATGTCAGCAGAAACATATTAAAGTACAATATATATTTAAGTAGGTTGATACTTCTCCTTTCATTCCAAAAATAGAACAAAGAAGTTTGATATTAAGATCTGTGCATATGTAATCTCATATTTTGATTAGCTGAGTCAGCCATAAATGAAAGTAAATACTGGAAGTAATCTCCTACAAGCAAGAAATTAAAAGTTCATAGAACCAGAACCACCTTTTGCCACCACACTGAAATATTTGAAGCGTAAATTTCAATTTCAAGTTATCACAAAATCCAGAGTCAGTTAAAAACAAGATAATATTGTGTATGCACATGAAGGTCACATATTCTAAGCCATTTTCTAAAATGCTTTCCTTTTACTCAAATACTGTAAATCCTCAATTCTGTGGACCTCTATTTAATGGTCTTCAGATTTAATGGACAACATTTCTGCTCCATATGTCATATGTGAAAATTAAGACCCTGTTAATTTTAAAACTCTGTTAACCAAAATTTGCTAATAATCAAGTTAACAGGTTATTTTTTTGTTATTAATTCGGTTATTTTTTTTATTTTTTAAATATATTTTATTGCTTTTTCACAGAGAGAGAGGGAGAGGGATAGAGAGCTAGAAACATCGATGAGAGAGATACATCGACCAGCTGCCTCCTGCACACCCCCCACCGGGGATGTGCCCACAACCAATGTACATGCCCTTGACCGGAATCGAACCTGGGACCTTTCAGTCTGCAGACCGACGCTCTATCCACTGAGCCAAACCGGTTTCGGCTTAATTCGGTTATTTTTAATAAATTTTAGTAAATATGCTGTATGTTGGAAAAAAAACACTGCAGTAATTTCTCCAACATAAATATTACATATCTACAACCATAGTCTACAAATTTAAACCCAAGAGTCACCACTCGTAAACAATGTCCAGTGAATGATTAGCACGTGATCACACTGCACTGTGAGCGGTAATTGGTTCTGTTGTCACATGGCGTGATTTTTTGCAGCAGTTTTAATACTGCTCATTGATGTTCCCATGCCACGCCCCAGACACGTGAATTTGTTTACTCAGAGTGACTGGTGAAAGCACACATATACTAGTCCTATTCAGTATAAATTTAAAATTACTATAATACATATAGGAAACTTTCCTGTGGAATTAAAATTTTCATACATACTTAATTTTAATTAAACAAACGAGTCTACATAAGTAAAAACAGGTAAACTAACTATCAATTTTTTTTAACATAAGCATTCAGAAAATCTATTATATAACAGACTTTTGGCTTTAATGGACACCCCTTCGCCAGAATTAGTCCATTACATGGAGCTTTCTCATTGTCACTTTTTAAAAAAGTCACTTGTCAAGCAGTGTTAAGCTATTAAATTTAGGCTGAAGATAACTATGTCCTTTAAATAAGGTGATCATCTTTTAATCAAAGGAAGGGAACTAAACTTGGATTCTGCATACTCTGACCCCACCGCATTTTAATCACACTACGTTAGATATTTCTGCTTTCATTTAAACTGCAGTTTGCCCTACTCTGTCTAAACTATCCTCGGTTTGGTTCTAGAGAAGACAGAATAAATACATACCACCTTATCACTTACACTAATTGCAATGAAAAAACTCTGGGGTAAGTTACAGATCAGAAAATTCTATCAAAACATGAGAGACAGCCTGATGGTGAGTCTCCTGTTTTGTTTGGTGGTTTATTGGTTGCTTGTAGGGTTCTACATTTTTGTGTTTTTTGTGGTTTGTTTGTTGGTAGGGTTTGCCTCCAATATATTCTGGCCTGGGTGCCAGAGTAACCCCAAAAGGGCCAATGAATACAGACAAAAAAAGCCCAAGAAATGCATGCTGTGTCTAGCCAGAGATCCAGGAAGAAGAAGCAGGGATGCTGGGACACATAATCTGTTTACTTTTATCCTCCCTACCCCCGATGAACATCAGCAAAGAAGCAGTGTCCTCTGTCTCCCTGCAGCAAGTATGCTGTCTCCACACACCCTGCACCAAGAGCCTGGGGAGATTCAGTGCCACTTGCCCTCCCACCGGCAGCCATCCGGTCCCTGAGAGCGGATCCCTATTGACTTGCCTTGCTCTATACCTGGTGAGTGCTAGCAAGGACACAGAGTCCCTCTCTCTCCCCAGGGCCACTGTACAGACAGACCTTGCAGGATTGAGCACTAAAGCCCTAGCTCTCTTTACAAAAGAGCAGAAAGAGGAGCCTTGGAAATCAAAGACTGAGCAATAGATCCTGTAGTAGAGGCAGGAGCTAGAGAAAAGGATATTTTATTGTAACCAGCAGAAACTTCATTTCTTTAATAGGACCTTTTCTCCTTCAAAGTGGCCTCATCCAGGATCCTGACCTAGCTGCCTCCTTCTCCTGCAGGAACACTCCCTTCCTCATTAAGCCCTCAGGACAATGAGACCCTGGACAGCATTAAACAATCTTAGGAACAAAGCCTCGGGCTATTGACCACCAAGACACGTTTCAATCAAACTAAAGATAGCGTCGAGGCCTCACTTGTGATCCAGACCCAGAAAAGTGGAATGATCACATTCTTGCAAAACCAGATGAAGCTACCCATGGCTGACATCAGGACTAGATGCACTGGTCAGCTACCCCCTAGCCTAGCACCGACCAAACAGTAGAGACCCTGACCCTGACCATGACCCTAACTCCCTTAGTCACCATGATTAATGCTTTTCCCCTATGTAACCATCCCATGGAAGCCATCAAAAGAGGTCTTTGAGCATGAGCTCACCTGTGACTCTGGGTACCATTTCCTTAAAAATAAAACTTTACTTTCTAGGTTGCAAACTCCTGTTCACATTTGCTTGGGCTTTGGTGTGCACAGGCAAGCAACCCCCTTTAGTTCAGTAGCAGATTCAGCACAGAGAAGATTATGAACACTTAACTTTCAGATGGACCTTTGGGAGAGACACATGTGAGATGAACTAAAGTAGCCCTGCAAAGGCTTTGAAGACTAAACTGGCGCTGAAAGCACAGTGCACAGAAAGTGTGTACGGAGATAGGGTCTGATCTTGACCACCTGCTAAAATAAAGAATCGTAAGAACACAAATCCAGATGGTTTAAACAGAATCCAGAATCTCATAATGTAATATTCAAAATATCCAGGATAAAATAAAAAATTACTGGACATTTTTAAAAATGAGGAAAATTAATAATTAAAAATATAGAAACAAATTACAAGCAAAGAAAAAGAAAAAAAATGATGAAAAACTAAATACCACTTAAGAAAAAAGACAATGAGCAGATGCAAACCCAAGATGCCCCAAATATTAGAATCACCAGACAAATATTTTAATGCAGCTCTTACAACAGTGGGGGAATAAAACTTGCATGAATTCCTCCTGTAAAAAAACTGTAGCCTTCTGAGAATTTTAAAATACCATGAGAATTAGAGTTGCAGATATTTGTCTAGTTAATTGCTCTGATCTTAACAGGATAATACAATTTTTCTAGTTTCCCTGAGAGGGCCAAATGATTATTGCTTAACCCCTAGGTTAAACTCCCAAGGTGCGAGGGAGACTGGCTCACTCTTTTATGTACATGTCAAAAAGATGAAGCTTCAGAAACATTTCTAGGTTGTAAAGGTTGAAGACAAGGGGTTATCTTGCTCCAGGAGAGATTTTATTTACATATCAAAGAGTTGAAGTTTGGATTCAGGCCCTTAGATTTCCAAGAAGACTCTTCCAGGAGGGTGAAAGGTAGCTGCTCCTTCCTCTTTATAAGTAGAGAAAAATCATTTTCCTTATTTCTCATCTAGGGAGTGTCTGGCTACTCATGTAGGGACATTTCCCATCAGCTCTCATGGGTTACCTAGGATTAAGATCTGGGGTAAGAAGGTGATGACACACATTATTAAGAAATCTGTCTATTATCCAGAGCACATCTTTGCACATTCAGGATAAAATTAACAAATGGCCCAAGAAGTATGGGCAAACACTTTTAGAATAAATGGAAACAAAATTTCTTAGGAAAAAAAACAAAAGTTACAAAAAGAACCAAATGACTTAAAAGAAGAGAGAAAAGCTGATATGGGAGAAGTGCAAAGAGAAAAGGCAAAACAAACAAAAACAGCTATAAACTAGTAGACATAAATATATCAATAATTAATTTAAATGTAAATGATCTAAAGACACAGTTAAAAGATAAATAGTACAAGATTGGATAAAGATAAAACAAGATCCAACTATTACTATTTCATATCTATAGGAAATCCACAGGAAGCATAAGTATCCAGATAGATTAAAAATGAAAGAATGGAAAAGATAGATGACAATATTCTATAAATATTATCCACAAAATATAAAGTTGCTATATAATTATCACACAAAACTAACTTCAAAACAATGAATATTACCCTTTTTTTAAATCAATATACAAAAACAATAATGCATTGCCACTAACTGAGGTTTATCCCAGCAATGAAAAGCTGAACAGTTGAAAATTAATTAATATAATTCACCATATTAACAGTATTAAAAATAAAAGCTGCACACTCATATCGATACAGGCACATAAAGCATTTGACAAAATTCAACATTCATTTAAGATTTTTTTAAAATTCAGCACATTAGTAATAGAAGGGGACTTCCTCATTTGATAAAGGTCATCTATTATAGAAAAACCTATAGGTTATAGCATTCTTAATGTCAAGATACTAAATTATTTTACCCTAAGATAATGAATAAGACAAGGCTGTATGCTTTCACCACTCTTATTTAATATCATATTGGAAGTTCTAGCCATTTCAAGAAAGCAAGAAAAAAGACATTCAGATTGGAAAGGAAACACTAAAACCATCTCTATTCACAGACATTAATGTCACACAGGACATCAAAAGGAATCTACAAAACAAAAACAACCTAAAAGTAATGAATTTAATGAGATTACAGGATATATATCAGTTTCCAAAATCAATATTGATTTTATGGACTAGCTATGAAAATTTGAAAGCCCCCCAAAATTTTAATTTATAATAGCTAAAAATATTAAATACATAGGTATAAATCTAACAAACTATGATCAGACTCTGTAAATTAAAAGTGCAAAATGTTGATAAAACTTATCAAAAACACCTAAATAAATGGAGAGATATACAAAGTTTATGAATTGGAAGATTCAGTGTAGTTCAAATAATAGTATTTCCCAAATCAAGATTTAACATAATCCTAATCAAAATTCATGCAGGAATTGCTATAACAATCCAAAAGCTCATCATAAAGTATATATAGAAAAAAAAAATAAGAAAACCAGAACACCCAAAACATTTGTGAAGAAAAAGCAAATGCGGATATTATTCAACTAATAAGACATTCTATAAAGCTACAGTCTGAATACAAAATGATGATAAAGTTAAACACATGGATCAGTGAAACAGAAGAGATACTCCAAAAATAGACCCACTCAAATATTGTCAGCTGATTTTTGTAAAAAATGCAAGGGCAATTCAACAGAGAAAGGCCAGTCTTTGCAACAAATGATGCTTAGAATATCGGACATCCATATTTAAAAAACATAATCCTCCATGTACATCTTGCATCATATACAAAAACAAAAATCCTAAAAACAGAAATGTAAACTAATATAAAGTGAAAATCCATAAAATTAAATGTAAAACTATACAACTCTTAGGGGAAAACAAAGAAAAAATATTTATGATATTGGGTTACGACAGTGGTCGGCAAACTCACTAGTCAACAGAGCCAAATATCAACAGTACAATGATTGAAATTTCTTTTGAGAGCCAAATTTTTTTAACTTAAACTATATAGGTAGGTACATTGTTATTAACTTAATTAGGGTACTCCTAAGCTGGCCTTTGCTAAAAACTCAAGGGGCCAAAGAGCTGGATGTGGCTCGCAAGCTGCAGTTTGCCAACCACTGGGTTAGGAAATCATTCTTAGGTGCAACACCAAAATCAAAATCTATAAAGAAAAAAATTGGTGAATTAGACCATCTATCTGATAGAAGCCTAAGTGACCGTTAAGGCAGAATGACCAGAACGACTGGTATCTATGATACACATTGACTGCCAGGGGCAGATGCTCAACACAGGAGCTGCCCCCTGGTGGTCAGTGTACTCCCATAGGGGTGCAGCTGCTCAGCCAGAAGCCCAGCTCACAGCTGGCAAGCGCAGCAGCGCAGCCAACCAAGCTGTAAGAAGCCTTCCAATAAGTAGCAGTGAGCTGAGCAGTAAGGAGCAAGCAGGCAGGTGGTAAGGAACGAGGGATTCCAGACATCCCCTGAGGGGTCCCAGACTGCGAGATGGCACAGGCTGGGCTGAAGGACCCCCTCACAAGTGCACGAATTTCGTGCACCGGGCCTCTAGTATCAATATAAAAGACACATTTGCTCTGTTAAGAACATTTTCAATAGAATAAAAAGACCAGTTATAGACTGGAAGAAAATATTTGCACACCTTATATCAAGGAACTTGTATCCAGAATATCTAAAGAACTCTCAAAACATAACAATAATAAAACAACCCAATTTTTTAAAAAATTGAAAGATTTTAACAAGTATTTCACCAAAAAAAGAAATATGGATGGCAAATAAGCATATGAAAAGATGTCCAACGTATTAGCCATTACAGACAAAGAAATTAAAATTAATGAGATACTCTTACATATCTATTCAAATGGTGAAAATAAAAAATAATGACAAATACAAGTGCTTATGAAGATGGGAAGAAAGAGGAACCCTGACAATGCTGGTGGGAATGTAAAATGACATGGCCATTTTAGAAAACAGTGTAGCAGTTTCTTATAAACCTAAACATATACTTATCATATAACCTAATAAAGTATAGGTATTTATCATAAACTAGAGGCCCAGTGCATGGATTCAAGCACCAGTGGGGTCTCTCAGCCTGGCTTGTGCCCTCTCACAATCTGGGGCCCCTCTGGGGATGTTGGACTGCTGGTTTTGGCCTGACCCCCACAGTGGGGATCCTTAGTGGGGATCTGGCTGAAACCAGCAGTCTGACATCCCCTGAGGGATGTAGTAGTGCGTGAAGTGACTGGGGAGGAGCTGAAGCCCGGGTAGGGTGCTGCACCACTCCCACTCATCCCAGCCCTGCTGGGCCTGCTGCCGCTACCTGGTACCCATTTGTCAGCTGAGTGGCGCTCCTGCTGTGGGAGTGCACTGACCACCAGGGGGCAGCTCCTGCATTGAGTGTCTGGCCCTGGTAGTCAGTTACTTGTCATAGTGACCAGTCATTTGGTTGTTTGGTCATTCAGTTGCTTGGTCGCTTAGGCATCCTACCTAATAAAAGAGTAATATGCAAATTGACTGCACCTTTGCTATGCCCAAGCCACACCCACTAGCCAATCAGAGCGAGTATGCAAATTAACCCAACCAAGATGGCAGTTAATTTGCATACATAGGCACCCTGAGCAGACCCCCTGCAATTGATCGCAGGGAGCTGGGGGTTGCTTTGGCCTGGTGCAAGAGCAGACCCCCTGCGATCGATCGCAGGGAGCTGGGGGTTGCTTCGGCCTGGTGCACCAGTGGACACCCTGTGATAGGTCGCAGGGAGCTGCGGGTCCGCTCCTGCCCAAGAGGCTTTTGATCTGGGCAGGCCTGGGTAGGGGCTGAGCCGGTGATCACAGGGAGCTGGAGAGGCCTGCCCAGGCCTAAAGCTTCGGCCAGAGGCTTTAGGCCTGGGCAGGGCCCAGCCCTCCATTGGTGTGAACTATAGAGGAAACACCTTTTCTGACTGCACATTGGCTAAGCTTCCTGTATGCCACTGGTAATATTCTTAGTAACTTGGGTAATAAGAATCCAAAATGGTGATCTAGGGTTTTTTCACCACACTTCTGGAGAAAAAAACGAAGGTCCGCTGCTGGAGGGATAATAAATGTCATATCCTGCCCTAGCCAGTTTGACTCAGTGGATAATGCCTCAGCCTGCAGACAGCAGGGTCTGGGTTCAATTCTGATTAAGGGCATGTACCTAAGTTGCAGGCTCCTCCCTGGACGGGGCCCAGATCAGGGCTCATGCAGGAGGCAACCAATCAAAGTGTTCTTCTCACTTTGATGTTTCTCTCTGTCTTTCCCTTTCTCTTCCACATTCTCTAAAAGTCAATGGAAACATATCCTCAGGTGAGGATAAAAAAATAAATAAATAAATGCATATCCTATGAAAGACACATCTTGAAAATGCCAGAAAGTTGTCATTTTTTTCTTGATGAAGGGACTGGAGTCCGTGTTGATGAAAACACCTTGGTGGCTACAGTGACTGGCAGTGGTTGCAGCAGCAGGGTGATGGGGCTGGTGCCTTCCCCTGATCAGCCCGGTTGCCTCCCACAAAGGGAGGCCAGATTGTGGCTTAGGCCCGCTCCCCGTGGGGCGCAGGCCTAAGCCATCAGTAGGACATCCCCTGAGGGCTCCCAGTATGTGAGAGGGGGACAGGTTGGGCTGAGGGACCCCCGACCCCCCAGTGCACGAATTTCGTGCACCGGGCCCCTAGTTTCTTACCTAATAATAGACAAACATGTAAATTGACTGTACCTCTGCTACACCCACAGCCAATCAGAGTATGCAAATTAACCCAACAAAGATGGTAGTTAATTTGCATACGTACCTGGGTTCCAGATCATCCTTGGCACCCAGGTCACTCTGAGCTGGCCATCGGACATGGGGGGAGCCCCTTGCTCAAGCTTAAAGTCCAGCGATCAAAGGGGTGGGGGTGGGGCCCTACCCAAGCCTAAAGCCTGGATGGCCTGAGCCAGAGATCAGAGGGGCAGGGGCTGAGCTGGCGATTGGAGGGGCAGGGGCGCAGCCAGCTATCAGAGGGGCAGAGGGGCCCCCTGCCCAAGCCTAAAGCCTCAGCCTAAGGCTTTAGGCTTGGGCAGGGCCTGAGCCGGCGGTCAGAGGGGCAGGGGCCAAGCCAACGATCAGAGCGGTGGGGCAGGGGGGCTCTGCCCAAGCCTAAAGCCTGGGCAGCCTGAGCCAGCGATCAGAGGGGCGGGGCCCCCTGCCCAATCCTAAAGCTTCAGGCTGAGGCTTTAGGCTTGGGCAGGGGCTGAGCCAGCAATCAGAGGGGCAGGGGCCGAGCCGGCGATCAGAGGAGCGGGGGTCCCTCTGCCCAAGCCTAAAGCCTGGGTGGCCTGAGTCGGCTATCGGAGGAGTGGGGAGGGGTGGGGGGGTGTAAGCCCTGCCCAAGCCTAAAGCCTCAGGTGGAGGCTTTAGGCTTGGGCAGGGGCCGAGCCTGCGATCAGAGGGAAGGGGGAAAAAATCAGTGGAAACATATCCTCAGGTGAGGATAAAAAAAAAAAAAAAAAGAAAGAAAGGTCATATCCTATGAAAGACACATCTTGAAAATGCCTAAAGAAAGTTGTCATTTTTTCATGGTTAAGGGACTAGAGTCCATGTTGATGAAAACACCTGGGTGGCTGCAGTGGCTGGCAGTGGCTGCAGCAGTGGGGTGATGGGGCTGGCGCCTTCCCCTGATCAGCCCAGTCGCCTCCCACCAAGGGAGGCCAGACTTTGGCCTAAGCTTTCAGTAGGACATCCCCTGAGGGCTCCCAGTCTGTGAGAGGGGGCAGGCTGGGCTGAAGGACCCGCCCCCCGTACACAAATTTCGTGCACCGGGCCCCTAGTATATAAATGAAATTCGTGCACGGGGAGGGGTCCCTCAGCCTGGCCTGCACCCTCTCCAATCCAGGACATCCCTCTCGCAATCCAGGACCGCTGGCTCCTAACTGCTCGCCTGCCTCCCTGCCTGACCTCCCCTAACCACCTCTGCCTGGAGGCCTGATCGCACCCTAACTGCTCACTGCTGGCCTGATCATCCCTAACCGCCTCTATCTGCTGGCCAGATCGCCCCCTAACTGCCCTTCCCTGCAGGGCTGATCGCCCCTAACCACCTCTACCTCGGCCCCCGCCACCGAGGCTTTGTCCAGAAGGATGTCTGGAAGATGTCTGGTCTAATTATCATATTACCCTTTTATTAGTATAGACTATAGGCCCAGTGCATGAAATTCATGCATCGGGGGGGGGGGGGGGTACCCTCAGCCCAGCCTGCACCCTCTCTAATTCAGGACATCCCTCTCACATTCCTGGACCACTGGCTCCTAATCTCTCGCCTGCCTGCCTGGTCGCCCCTAACTGCACATGCCCACCTTCCCCAGCCAGCCTGATTGCCTCCTAATTACCTCTGCCTGCTGGCCTGACCACCCATAACTGCCCCCCTGCTGGCCTGGTCACCCTTAACTGCCCCCCACTGCCAGCCAAGTCGCCCTCAACTGCCTCCTCCCTGCCAGCCTGGTAGCTCCTAACTGCCCCCTCCTGCCAGCCTGGTCACCCTTTACCGTCCCCCCTGCCAGCCTGGTCACCCCTAACTGCCCCCCCTCTGCTGGCCTGGTTGCCCCTAACTGCCCCCCCCCCCCCGCTAGCCTGGTTGCTCCCAACTGCACCCCCCGCCATCCTGGTTGCCCCTAACTGCCCCCCCCACCGGCCTGGTCACCCCCACCTGCCCCCGCTGCCGGCCTGGTTGCCTCTCTCGGCCTCCCGTTGGTCTGATCGCCCCACGCAGCCTGCTTGTTCAGTTGTTTGATTGTCCCTCACTAATCCCGCTGCCGGCCTGGTCGTAGGCAGCCATCTTATAAGGGTGTGATGGTCAATTTGCATATTACCTCTTCATTATATAGGATAAGTAAAAAGTAACTTTGCACAAAAAAACCTATACTTGAATATATATACCAGCATTATTTATAATTGCCTCAAGCTAGAAACAATCCAAATATCCCTTAATGGGTGAATGGGTACATAAACTGGTTGGCACAGCCATATGATGGAATACTGCACAGTGATATGAAAGGACAGATTACTGATATACACAGTTTCTGGGATGGCCTCAAATGTATTTTCCTGAATGAAATAACCCAGTTTCAAAAGGTTACATACTAGTACTGTGTTATTTCTTTATAGGATATTTGAGAGAATGTGTAAACAATGAAACAAAAAAAAATTCAGTGGGTACCAGGGGTTAGAAATAGTGAGGGTCAGAGAATGAAAATGACATGAGGGAATTCTTTGATAGTGTTGAAATTTTTCTGTATCCCTTCTATGGTGATGGTTACAAGAATATATACAAGTAAAAAAAAAAAAACTCATTATACAACAAAAAAGTGGATTTTACTCTACGTAAAGGTGAAAAATTAAAAACATTTAAAAAATCTCTTCTGGGTACTTTGTGTAACTTACATTGGCAGAAAATTCTCATGATTTAAGAGTATAATAAAATGTTTAAATTTACACCACTTTAAGACTATGAACAAACCTGGTTATGAAGCAGGAGGAAAATCAAGAAGCTAGAAGCAATCAAGGAGCAACTATCAAAAGACAAGTGTATATAGACTGCCCCATAAATAACATAATATAAATAAAAATTCCATACTATCACTCAGACAGAAATGGGGGAGTGTATGGAGAACATGAAAAACCACAGGAGAGGTGAGATTCCAGAGTAACCTAGCCTCTCCTTGAAATGAAGGGTGTGGTGATTTTCCAGGTTGAATAATTTAAACTCAGTACTGTCATTGGCTAAGCTCTGTTCCTAAACATTACCCAGCATAGAAGACCAACATTCATCAATACCTCTTCAATGGCACCTGCAGAAATCCTGTGACCTGCAACATTTATCACGTCATCAACTCGTGACATAACATACAAATAACCTTCTTCATCCATGTAACCAGCATCCATGGTGTCATAATATCCCTGAAAATCAGAATAAAAAAATCTCTAATTAGCATATACTATTGGGTAATATAATCATTTTAAGGCTGATAAAATGTATAAAATGTCTCAAAATTAATTTATTGTATGCATTTGACTTTTTTCATAACTAGCCTATGAAATTAAATTACTTTTGATGGTTGAAAGCTTAATAGAAACTCTTTGCTCCACTAATAACCAGGAATAAATTAAAATGTTCTTATATGTGTTTGAGTTAAGCTTTTGGACTTAGCGTTGTAAAGCTTATGAACCAAATTTCTTTTTTTAAAGTGAAAAGTAATAGCTTAACATTTCCAATTTGGTATTGCCAAGTAATTCTTTGGCAGATTTATTCTCTAATTGTGCTAATAATTAAAAGCTTTAAACCTCTCTGTGAATAATTATAAAACAGAGCACAGTTTATTAACATGGATTAGGATTGAAATCTCGCTTCAGTGAAACATAATAAAGTAGTCAGTATGAAATTAAATTTTTAATCAACTCGAGGTAGCAGTACCTCTTCACTGGTCCAGAAGTCATGTAGAATGAATAATCAAGAATAAGTATAAAGAAATAAATATCATGTCGCTAATGCCTCCGAGTTATCTTGACACCCATGTTTGTGAGCATGGGCTTTGGAACTGATGCCAGTGAGTCACTATTTGTGTTTCTGAATCTTTCTCACACTCAGTATGCTCATCTTATAAGGCTTTTGTGAGCCATAAAGGAGATGGTGCATGTAAAGAGGACAGACCCTGGTGCATCATGAGTCCTCAATAATTGGCACTAATTGCGATAACGACTGCAATTGCTATTAGAGAGGGAATGTGAGGTATTAGTTCAAGAGCATGGACTCTGGAGCCAGATTATAGGGGTTCAAATGTTAGCTCTGTTACTTCTAAGCTATGGTCAAGTCACTCAATCCTCTGTGCTGTTAACCCCTTAGATGACAGATTTGAGATCAGGATAACAAGACAGAGTACAGACTCACTACCTATAGTTTAAACATAAACTGGGACAGTGAAAAAGCTTTCAGTGTTAAAGGTGATCATGTTAAAAACCACATGCACGGAGTATTTGTTTTTGGCAGGTTGTAATTAATCATACCAGTATTCTGACGACTGGACTGATCTACTGGACTGGCTGATGTCAACTATACTAACAAATCCTCCTCGCCACAGTCCCTCAGGGGAATGTTTAATCTTGGCTACTGAGGCCATTTACCTGTGAGGTCTCTTTCTAAAGGAAGCTATTTTAATTTTTGTCATTTGTCTGGTTGATTAGGTCAGTTGTCCTGCACTCACAAATAAAAATGATAGAATGCTAAATACTGCGATTCACTTTTTCCTTTTAATGAGACTGTGAACATTCTCTTTACCTGGTGCATCGTGAAGACCACGTTCTCTCTCAAGGAAGGAAATAGAAATGAGATGACAGCAAAAAGATGTCTGTGGGACCTGATGCGTATTATCAATAAAGTTCTGTTACAGACATAAAACACATGGCCGTGGCACAGAGGAGCAGGTACGTTGTAAAACAGAAAACAGGAAGACACTCTTTGTTATCCAGGTCACTGGGTGCTGGTTTGAGAACACTGTCTTTATCCTGTATCTGTATTTTTAAATGTGATTTTAAAATAAAGAACTCAGGGAATACACAGAAAAGAATGTCAAAAATACGAAAAGAGATGGAAAGATACAACTTCTGACAAATCAATTGTTTTTTGCTCTATAACCAGGAGCAGAAGCGGTCAAGGGGTCTTAATGACAGTGTACACTTCTGATCAGGTGCTTTCAACCTCTGACGGAGTCCAATGGAGGAAATAATATAGAGAGCCCAAATAAGTTTTACTCTCACAAAAACTTTTCGATACTGAGGGCTGTTAAATTCCAGGAAAAGTTGCTAAAACAAACTGAGAAAATTTATGTCTGGAGAGTAATAAAAATAAATATAAAAGTGACTTACTTATGTAGTTTGGGCATTATTATCCCTGAAATCTGGAATCTGGTCCAGACATCTTTTCAAAGTTGCTTTGTCATCTACATTCTTAGGAGCAAGTTGCCAAGAACTATAGAGAAGTCTATAAGAAGATTAAAAGAAAGTATAATAAAGTTCTTACAGGAAATTTTTCAAAGTATAAGTGCTTGAACGCTTCCTGATTCTTCCAGAGTCCTGAAAAAGCCCCAGGTGGTAATGGCAACCTTATATAAAAACAGAGCAGTTAGAATTATTATAAAAGCAGTAAAAGAGGGCAGGTTGATTAGAACTAACAACGTTCTAGTGTGATAGACAATTACAATTCAAGTCCTATAATTAAGATGTAACCCTTAAATCTGCTGGATAGATCATGTCTAATTGAAGCTAAAGTAGTTGACCTCTACTTAGCAGCGTCATTGAGGGATGACTGTGGTTTCTGGGAAGGGCACACATTTGGCATTTGAGTCATTATTAGCAGCAACCACTGTTTCAAAAAGAAGTATAACGTTTATTTAAAAAGCCAAAATGCATCACTAAATTACTTTTTAAGAAAAATATCCTTCTACCATGGTCAAATCAATTCACTTCTTTCTTAGTTATCTTGAACACACCAATTAAACATCCCATGAACAATCTTGTTCACAAGCAATGTGCCTCCCCAATCTGTGAGTTCTCTCACTCCTCCCCCTTCAATTATTTCTTTTCATGACCATACAAACTTATGTGATCTCTCACTCCTGTTAACAAAATAGAAGGTAGTATACATCTCTTTTTTCCAATCAGTTTCCTCTTGATACCATTGTAATTAGCTAGTTATTAAATAGGAAAGAAGCAAAAGGAAGGCCAAATATTATAGGCATGTCATTTGGGCAGCTTCACCAGGAAGCTGCAATTTCACACTTCCCAGGGAGCCACAGGCCCATTCCCTGCAGATCACTAGAGAAAGGGTCCCCCAAAGGGGAGGTGAGTGCATGCACAGTGAGTCAGTGACATAGGCAAGATGCATGTCAGTCAAACCTTGGAACAGAAATCATTGGCTAGAGGGCAAGGCCACTACAAGCCCATGAAAATTTGGAAATATATAATCCCTTAGACCAGTGGTCGGCAAACTCATTAGTCAACAGAGCCAAATATCAACAGTACAACGATTGAAATTTCTTTTAAGAGCCAAATTTTTTAAACTTAAACTTCTTCTAACGCCACTTCTTCAAAATAGACTCGCCCAGCCCGTGGTATTTTGTGGAAGAGCCACACTCAAGGGGCCAAAGAGCCGCATGTGGCTTGCGAGCTGCAGTTTGCCGACCACAGCCCTAGACAAAGGAATTTGTTCTCTTGTGTGGCCCCTGTGGCTTCTTGGCTCTTAGCTCACCACTCTGTTAGCTCTCTGGTTACTGTGGCTTTGCTCCTGCCTGTGTTCCCCTATGGCCATGTGGCCCTGCAGACACCACATGCAATGGACTGATGAACTCCAGTGGGGAACACAAACTAAGCTAGCCTGATATGGACTGGATGTGTGCTCCAACATGGAGCAGAAACTCTGAACCCTGGCTTTGATTCTAGCTCTGCTGAACCACAGCTGCACTTCTTCTACGATGGGACTGAGGGAAATGGGACCTTGGAAATTCAGGGTGTAATTCCACAGAAATAAAGCTTTCTATCATATCTCACCCTCCCATGGAGGCCTCCAGAAATTCTTACTCCAGCAGCATCCTAAGAACCCCACTTTCATCAATAACACTCTTATATTTCCTTCTTTCCTCCATACGACCAAACAGGTGTTATACACATAGCAAGTGCTTAATATCTATCTATCTATCTATCTATCTATCTATCTATCTATCTATCATCTATATATCTACCCTAATAAAAGAGAAATATGCAAATTGACCATACCTCCACGACTCCCATCAGCCAATCAGGAGTGAGTATGCAAAATAATCCAACAAAGATAGCGGGTTAATTTGCATACACAGGCACCGAGCGGCCGGGTGGAGCAGGACACCTGCTATGAGGGGGAAGGTGGGGTTAAAGGGAGCTACAGGAGTGGCACTCTCAGGCCAGAGTGAGGGCCTGAGTCCCGGGTGCCAGAGGAAAACCAGTGCTGGCAGCCAGGAGAAGGAAGGCCTATTGCACAAATCTTTGTGCAATAGTCTATAAATAAATTAATAGATTCTTATATCAGTTCCCTATAGGAAGTGCCACCTAACAAAAATAATTACCCAATGTGTTTTCTGGATACAAAAACATTTTAGATGTTTTATAGTTTGGAAGTTTAGATACTATAAAACTTAAGGATTTTCAAAAACCTAGCCTCCTATACTCACACAGGTAAAATACTAAGTGAAATAGTTACTTCACAGGGCTGATGCTGAGAAAATTGAACACGAAGTAGACATGGCTATTGCCCACATGAAGCAACTTCATGCACCCTCTACCCCACCCTTAGAAATGGGAAGCACTGAATTGTAATCTCACTTTCTGTCAGGCAGAAAATGAGATCAGGTTACAAGTGAGATCCAGCTGCAATTGCCCATTTCCACCAAGTCCAGCCTCCCAGTAGGTCCTCCCTTGTTAGATCTACTTTTTGTAATATTTTAAAATGTATGTGAAAGCATTTTGTAATCTGTTAAAAAAAAAAAGAAACAAAAAAAAAACAACTATGGAGATGTTGCTATGTTGTTGCTGTTGCCTTTGTTACTAATACTGTTCATCAAGAAACTCCAGTGAGGTCAGCAGGAGAAAGCAGGTAATCCCCTCAGGTCCTTTTTACTGATTTTGTTATGTTAATCCTTCTAAACCATCAAGTAAATAATTTTACTTCATCAGTTTCCATGTTAATATTTTACAACCCAGTGTAAAATTATTAATTACTAGAGGCCTGGTGCATGAAAATTCAAATTGCTTTTGGCAGGATAAGTAAAAAGTAATTTTTGCACAAAAAAACCTATACTTGAATATATATATATATATATATATATATATATATATATCAGCATTATTTATAATTGCTTCAAGCTAGAAACAATCCAAATATCCCTTAATGGGTGAATGGGCACTGGAGGGGGGCAGGTCCCTCAGCCCAGCCTGCCCTCTCTCACAGTCTGGGAGCCCTCAGGGGCGGGAGGCAACGCAGTGATCAGGGGAAGGCGACGCCCCCATCACACCTCTGCTGCTGCCACCACCGGGGAGCTCAAGCCTCAGCCAGCCCTGTTACCTGAGCCTTGGGTGGCCCTGGGCGGCTGCGGGGGGCTGAGGGGATTGGGGGACTCTGGAGGCAGGCGCGCAGAGTGGCCGGACCCGCCTGGGGGTGGGCCCGGCCATGCCGAGTGCCTGCCGCTCCGGCGGGGTTGAGAGGACTGGATGCTGGCATCTTGTGGCTGTGGGCACCACCATCTTTGTGAGGGTGTGTCGGTCAATTAGCATATTCCCTCTTTATTAGATAGGATTAAACATCACCTAAAACAGGACTATGGCAACCACTAAAAATCGTTCTAAATGTACTAGCAACATTTTCAAGGATAAAGACGTGAAGGGGACACTAAGAAGAGATGACAAATCAAAATTCAATTAAAATCCAATAGGGATCAAAAGAAATATAATTCATGAGTGAAGCCAACTAAATGTAAACAGCAACAATAAACCTTATGGAGAGGCATTCTGCTTGCACATTAAATGACAAGTAATTTTCAGTTGTTTCCAAGAAATACAGTATGTCCCCCCCCCAAAAAAATAAATATATATATATATACACACTTTGAATAATTATTAATTCCAATGGGTTAAATCTGAAAATAAAGAAATATCAATTGAGCTTATCAGCTGTTAAGTGTGTATACATTTTTTGGGGGACATTCTAAATATGATGCATAGTCCATTCTTTCATTTTTGGTGACTTTTTAAAAAATATATATTTTTATTGATTTCAGAGAGGAAGGAAGAAGGAGAGAGATAGAAACATGAATGATGAGAGAGAATCATCGAGTGGCTGCCTCCCATACAGCCCCCATTGGGGACCGAGCCCACAACCTGGGCATGTGCACCCTACAGGAATTGAACTCAGGACCCTTCAGTTTGTAGGCCAGCACCCCATCCACTGAGCCAAATCAGCCAGGGCATGGTAACATTTAAAAAAAAACACATCGATATAAGAACATATTTCCCTACAATAAGAAAAGTAAAAGGTAACTATAATAAAGTGTGGCTTTCAGGCTGGATTGGGGACAATAGAGAGTAGTGGGGTCTGAGGCAAATTAGAATGCACATGTCAGGTTTAATGAGAGTAGCTGTTTTTTAATTCCCACTTGATTGGTGATATACAGATATTCTGATCCAAATTCTTAAGCACATATCATTGCCCTTACTAAGAACGATGCATATAAAAGGACACGCTGTTAAACAAGCATCTCTATAATTTTATCTATCTCAAATTCAAGATTTGGTCCACCAGCATCTAGACACTGTCTCCTCACAGTAAATGGAGATACCTAAGTGTTTACAATAATTATCCAAATGAGTTAATATGTAGTGTATTGAATAGTCCCTGGTGGTTTAATATGTACCTAATTCAATGAGTATATATGAAACCAAGAGTTTCACATTTTTCAGTACAAATGTTATTGGCAAGAAAGGGAACATCTTATACTTCCCAGAAGTTGAATATATTTACCATCTCTATTCTTCAAAGATCCCTGATAATCTTAGCTGGTTCACAAAACTTTAAATATCTGCATAAATTTTCTGAAGAACAGGAACACTATGTATTTTTATACTATCTCTCATTCCTGTGAGAAAAGTTTACATAATATTATATCTATAGACCTTGAAAATTAAGAATAATGTGTCAAGGGTAGTTCTAGGGTGAGGGTGCAGAATAAGAAGGGGAAATTCAAGATGAAACACTAGTGTTAAAGAAAGACCAAAAGAAGAAGACTATTGACCCCCGGGTGTGGCTCAGTTGGTTGAATGTCATCCCATGCACCAAGAGGACACTGGTTCAATTCCTAGTTAGGGCACATGCCTAGGTTTCAGACTGGATCCCCAGTAGGAGGTGTGCAGGAGATAGCTGATCAATGTTTCTCTCTCTCTCCGTCGCCCTTCCTTCTTCTCTAAAATCAGTTTGTTTGTTTTTTAAAGAAGACCATTGAACAAAGTAAAGTAAAAATAAGAGATGTATGAGAACTAAGAGAAATAGTATCTTAGGAGTCACCAGAGCAGAGTGTTCATATTGACTGGGTGTTCAACATGGTTAAATAAAGTGCACATGTTTGAAAGTGGATTCAACAGAGGTCATGGAATCAGTAATTAAGATATTTTGGGTATCCTTAGGATTTCCATTTCAATAGAGTGAAGGAGGCAATACTGGAGTAATTAAGGAGTAAATAGGAAGTAAGTAGAGGCAGTGAGGTCAGACTATACTTTTTTAAGAGTGTGGGTCACTGGAAGGAGAAATATGAATCGGTGCTTTAATGTAGAGAAGCAGGCTGATTTAGGATGACAAAGATTTGACTAGAACTGGCCAATGGGAAAAGGATGAAAATATTAAAGTTAGAGAAGAAAACAGCAGAGGAATTATTCAATTGTGTTGTTCATTCATTTATTAATTTATTCATTCATCATGCATGCATGCATTAACCCATGCATTAATTTTCTTGATTCAATCAATAATGTTGGGTGCTTGTTCCTCAGTCACAGAGTTAGACACTGAGGATACAGAGATGTAAACTCTGGCTTCAGACTCAAGAAGATCCTGGCATTATTGTGCACTACAAGAAATGAGTATGCTTTAGAATACAATAGGGAGGCTGTCATGAATGATGTCTATCCATCAAGTAAATGAAATAACGACAATATGTACACATTTAAGATGTTTGTCAGGAAAGTTTCACAGCAAGTGGTTACACCAAATACTGCTAGATCTACTTAGAAGAAAAGATGTTTAACACTAGCCAAGGTACAGACCTGCTGGAAATGGCATTAAGTGTCTATCAAGTCATTTTTAAGATTCTCCCAGAAAACTACTTCATTATTGCCAAGTATAATTGCGGAACAAGCTAAAAAGCAAGATGAGAAACTGCATTTGGTAATTAGTAGTATAAAATAAACAAATGCTCTATGTTCTTCACTAATAAACTCTGGTATCTTTAAAAATTCAGATGTTGTTATCTCAATATTTAAAAAGGGACTCTAAAGAAAGAATCTTGGAAGATGCAATTTAGTAGTCCTTAAGAAAAGTAGAAAAGAGAAGGTTCCAGAATTTGTGAAAATATATCAACGAAGTAAAAAAAAAAAAAAGTGAGAGAAGCAATAACCTCCAGAGAGAAGTGGTGTGTGTATGAGCTATAGAGCAGAGAGAACAGAACTTTTTTAGAGTATTCCAAATTATCCCTTTCCTCATTGTCATCCTAATCATTTTATATTACATTCAGGTCTTCCTTCTGGAATAGAGGGTACACTGGGGCTCTTTTTCCGAAGTGATAGAAAAAGGACGTGTGTGTGTGTGTGTGTGTGTGTGTGTGTGTGTGTGTGTGTGTGTGTGTAGTTATAATAACAAAAATACATTAGACTGGCAGAAGAAAGGAAAATTTATGAAAATACTAAGATATATGCTGGTTGATGCCTATACTCATCCTTCAAATCCAAAATCAAATGTTACCACCCTGTGATACTTTCCCCAACTCTTCTAATCTTCCAAGCAGAGTGAAAAGGGAAGTTTTGTTACAACCTTTCAAGTTATGAATCAGGAGTTCCTCTTAGAGTATGTCCTTTCCCAAAGAGACCAATCTTGAGAGAACCAAGATGGTGGTGTAGGTCAACGTTGGTTGTCATAGGCTTTCACACCACATCAAAATTACAACTAAAATACAGAACAACCATCATTCAGAACCACCTGAAAGCTGGCTGAATGGAAGTCCTAAACTAGACAAGTAAAGAAGAAAGCACATTGAGACTGGTAGGAGGGTGGGAGGTGAGGAACAGGCTGGTCCAACACCCACGTGTGATTTTGTTTAACCTGCAGAGATATCTTGGCTGCGGAGGTCTCCCGTGAGGAGAAAGGGGTCCCAGTCACACACCAGACCTCCAGAGCTGGGAAGAGAAGTCCCTGTAACTTCAGGCTGTAAAAACCAGCCGGGATTGTGGCTGAATGACAAAGAGCCTGACAGAAACCCAGGAAATTCCTCTTAAAGGGCCAGCAGATGAACTCACATGGACCTGCTCCCTCTAAGTTCCAGCTTTGGGGCAAAGACTTGGGGAGATACAGGAGACATACAGGGAGGAACTGGATTGTCTGGCATCAGAGCAAGAACTTGGTGGCGGCTTTCTCCAAGACAGGGCTGCTCATATGGGTCATTGTTCCTATGCTGAGACCCCACCTTATCCCTGAGCTGACAAGCTGCCATGTCTGAGTTTCCATCAGCCTGGCTCACACTGTTCCCTCCGCCCTGGCGATTCTCTGAGATCCCACCCATCCAATTTGCAGGCCCACCCAGGCTGTTTGCAGCTGCTTTTCCATCTGAATGGCCTGTCCTGGCTCAGACTTCAGACTTTGCTAAAATTTCCCAAGCAAGCAGCAGCTGAAATCAGCATGCCTCAAACCTATCAATCAAAGGCCCAAGACCTGGCACTAGCGCCAGCCTGCCTTGCTTCACAGCTGGGCCTCCCCTGGGCTCTTTCTAACCCAATACAGGTAGCAACCATCAATGCCGGATAAAAGATGGTCTGTAGTCATTGCTCCATCAGGAAGCCAGGTGGTAACAGAAGTAAACTGAACATATAACTCCTGTTCCTTAGAGAATCTGAAGTTAGCTCCCAACTTTATACTGCCAGTATTTCCTATGGTTTCTGTAAGCTTTACTCAAGGTTTTCATATGAAGCTGCTTTTGATCTTCCCAGAAGAAACTAACTAGGCCATAATTTCTTTCTCTCTGGGCAGACAAATGAGAAGGTAATAAATGTGAGTTTTAGCTATATAACTACTAATGATGTTTAGATTCCTGGGTTTAAAATGAGGATAATGCCTGTCCCACTGCCCACATAACAGTGTTGTTGTAAGGCTTTAAACGATTACACTGAAATCTATAAATGAGATTTAGAAAAGAACAGCATTACAATTATATGACATTCTTGATTTTGCTCAAAGGATACACTGATAAAAAGAAAACTATCCTGACCCTCCCCCAAGACAGCAACACAATGACTAAATCACTCTTCTAAGCTGTAAAGATGTAAACCAACATCATTAAGGGCCCAGAGTTCAGTATTTGGAGGCTGAGAAATTGGCAGACAGCAGAGTAAAAGGCATTGGGATGGTGCCATGCAGCTCTCTCACACCCCGTCACTACCTTCAGGGCACAGGGCATGGAAACAGTAGGAGGCAAACAAGCCACACTTCCAATAGCAACCACTGGATCTAGTCGGAGGAAATGTCTGCCCACGAGAGAGGGAGAGCCGGAGACCTACGGCTTTAATAACAGCGAGCGCTGTGGTACTGAGGAAGGCAATTACAGTTAAAATGCTCCCTCATGCTCTGCTTTGTGTTGACTGGAAATTACTGACTCCTATTTTTATTTCTCAATTTAGAGTTCTGGATGCAATTGCAGGGGCACCTTCTAAAATTTATGAACATTTTGTATTCAGAGAAATACAGATATCCTAACTTTCCCACTAAATTAACTGCCTGGAGTAAGTTTCAAAATCAAAGGAATTTTCTAATAACTGTGCAGACGTGTCATTTTCTACGAGAAAGGTTAATCCTGTGAATGCAAGTAATCTATGAAAACTGCAGGATTCATGTTCATTGCACTCTAAAGTCTGCAATGGCTTAGAAATCACTAAAAGGCCTACCTTCCAGTGAAGGAATCCCCAGGAGAGCAAAGCTGAGATTCCTAGAAAGCCTTAACAAAGGAGTTTGAAATACCAAAGGGGATCAAGCACTTTTGATTTAGGATGAGTCATCTATAGACATAAATATAAATTTAAATATATGTAAAAGCCAAGTGACTGGAACAACCGGAACAACCGGAAAGACCGGTCGCTATGACGTGCACTGTGGCCGGCCAACTGCCCAATGGGGTCAGGGTGGGCCAGCCAACCTCCTGCTGCCCCTCCCCCCAGCCGACCCTGGCCCCGATCGCCGCCCCCCCCACCCTGATCAGGGGCAGGGCAGGCCGGCCAACCTCCCATGTCCCCTCCCCCTTGCTGGCTGTCCCCTATCGGCCCCTATCTGGGCAGGCCGGCCAGGCCCTATCCATGCACGAATTCGTGCACCAGGCCTCTAGTCTTAATATAATAAAGTGAATTATTACATTTAGTATTTTATAAAGTAGGGAAATATTACTATAGCTGCAAATTTTAAAGAAAGTGCCAGAAATAGTTTCCATTTTTTTATACTATTTACAATAGCTTTTATTATAAAACAAGAATATTTACAAAAAGCAAACAAAGTTAGGATTAAAACAATGTCATTATTTTTATTGACTTATTTTAATATAGTTTGAACCCCATATTTTTCAAATATCCCATGCAAATTTTCCCTCTATTCTTCCTAATCACTGTAAGTATAATTAGTGAACATAAATGGCATTAGGAAATATTTCTCTTTCAAAGGCTATTCCACTTAATTATTATACAGAGCATGCCCAGCAGTAGCTTTTGATGCCAGCGCAGTTTTAAGCCCTTCATGGACTGAATCCTTCTTATTACTAGTGGCCTTGCCCCTCATCCATGAAAATAAAATAAAATATAACAATGTACCATATGAACTGGAACATTTCCTAAAATATAATGTTGTAAATTTGCTTTTGAAATCATTTGAAAGGAAGTTTCATATATAGCTTACCATTGGTTATTATTTCCCAGCTACCACTGTACATATACGGGAATCATGAGAAGTGAGAAAGTACAGCCTAAAAATTATTTGCAAATAAAGTAAAAAAATATGAAGCCTAAATTGACTATGAAGTTGTTATAATGTAAAATTTTATAGATATTTAATTAAACATGTTGATTACATATTTCTGAAATTTGGGGATCTATACATTTCTTAGAGTTTAGAATCTCAGATATTTTGTGGACCTTGGACAATGTATGTAATCCCTAATCAAACACCATTTACAGGCCACCAAGGGGTTCAGCAGCAATATAGCGGGTCTCTGGAAAGGACTCTGCTTGCAGGTCATAGACCTTCTTTAAAATGTTCTCTACAAAGAAAAATAAATTAATTAAAAACATAAAGTGTGGTCCACAGAGAAAGAATGATTATCTCTAAATTACATAGTGTTTTTTACAAATCACAGTAATTTTTATTAAGTTATAAGGGTGTGCTTTTTTCCTTTCACTTAATTCAATTAAGCATTTATTTATTATGTGCTTTAAAAATAATTCATTGGCCTTTTTCCATTCTAGAAAAGGCACACCAGACAATTAATGGACTGACACAAACAATTCTTCTTGATAGATTAGATGCTAAATATGAGATCATCTTATGAATACTGCAAGCAGCCATTGGAATGCAGGAATAATTGTTAGGTCAAGGAGGTAGACTGGGATACTGGATGTGTGAGTTTCAAAAGGAAATCCTTGCTCTCACAGACAAAAATGAGTTCCTGAAATAACATTTCAAAAACTGTTCTATTAAAAAGGAGATATTGGTAATAACTATTTTTCTGAATATTTTACCTTACTTTTTAAATATAATTATATATGTGTGTATGTATTTTATATATATATATATATATATATTACACACATGTATTTATATATATATATCTATATATATAAACACACACACACATATATATATATATATAAATATATATACATATATATATATATTAGATCATATTTTCAAATACCTAGTTTCACTATTAACTTAAAGAAAGAATCAAAGTCTATTGCACGTCATTATACATTGTATCCTCAAATAATTTATAATGAAATATCAAAAATCCCAGATCTGAACAATAAAATTCCCTGTTTAGGAATAGAGAGATAGGAAGATCAGTCTGAATTGGCAGCAATCTAAACCTAGAATGCTTTTGGCAGTAGTCATGTTACTTCAATTAGTTGAAGTGATACTAATGGCTTCAAGAAAAAGTAATTATAGTTTCTGTGGGGTATTGTTGTATTACTAGTGGCCCGGTGCATGGATTCGTGCACATTGAAAGTAAATCATTAGAAGTCATATTTTAATGTTACTATTTGCCCTTTCTCTGTAATGGAAGTGTCAGTGCCACCCCCTCACCTGCTCCACCATCCTGCCTGTGGGGCGATCAATCGGGGCTGGGCCCCCCACCCAGCTCACTCAGCACTTGGGAGCCAGGCAGCAGACCTGCCACCGCCACCGCCACCGCCGCTGGTTGCCATCTGCGGGGCGATTGGCGAGGCGATCGGGCCTTGGCCTGGCACCGCCCGCTCACCTGCTCCACCATCCCGCTGTGGTCCAGCTCTCATCTGGGCCCATCAGGGCTGGAAGCACCTCCACTGCTGCCTGCTGCCTGTGCCACATCACCAACACCCACCATGTTCCGCGCCACCCCCTGGTGGTCAGTGCACATCATAGCGAGTGGTTGAACTCAAAGTCAAGACAATTTGCATATTAGGCTTTTATTATATAGGAGGATATTATTTTTGAATGGATAGGGGGCAAAGCCACTGATAATTAGAGAGCAGAACACATGAGGGCTTTAAAGTTGTGCTGGTATCAAATGCCACCACTGAGATCTTGCAGAAGTTGCTTTATGAAATAGGTGACTCACTTATAGTTGGGAGATTATATAAAAATCTATGCTGCTGGGGTGCTTTTAAAGGCTCTCAAAACCATGTGCTTCCCTAAGCAAGCTAAACATCCACTGACAATCTTGTTCAGATTAATTCTTTAGCAAGCCCTCCTGCAACCCACAACATTTTCCCCCATACAGGTCAAATTTCAACTAGCCCTATGTTTATATGCATTCTGATTCAGAAAAATATGAGAACAATTAGCATATTCAATATTTAACTTTCCCATTTACCAAAGAGATGTTTAAAATTTAAACTTATAATAAAAGTGATATAGTGCTTACATGTTTACTGATAACATAAGAATCTAAAAAGAACTACATCAGAATGTGTATCTCCTTTACTAGTGTTTTGTAAAATTAAAGTATTTCTACATGAAGAAATACATTTTTTAAATTACTATTTTTCATTTACTTTTCACAGAATTTAAAATGTTTTATTAACCCGAGACAATCTGCTACCAATATGAGAATGCCAAGTAAAAAACACTATTCCAAATAAATGGGAAAACAACCTGTTAGAAGACTTGACATGCAATGTTCTTTATTTATAGCAGCTCATTCTACTCAAACCATACCAGTAAATTTTACTAAACCATTCAGTGAAAATTCCAAAATCAGAGGCACTAAAGCAACCTATGAAGCATGTTGAATAGTGTCAATTATTAAAACGACACATTCTGCCCTACTCAGGTTGCTGAGTTGGTTGGAGCATCGTCATGCAAACCAAAAGGTGGTAGGCTCAAATCTTGCTCAGAGCCCATACCTTGGTTGCAGGTTCAGTCCTGGTCAGGGGGTGAAAGGGAGGCAACCAATCTCTCTCTCTCAAAAATCAATAAAAACAGCCCTAACCAGTTTGGTTCAGTGGGTAGAGCATTGGCCTGTGGACTGAAGCATCCCAGGTTCGATTCTGGTCAAGAGCATGTACCTTGGTTGCGGGCACATCCCCAGTAGGGGGTGTGCAGGAGGCAGTTGATTGATGTTTCCCTCTCATCGATGTTTCTAACTCTCTATCCCTCTCCCTTCCTATCTATAAAAAATCAATAAAGGAAGCGGAGAAAATGGCGGCAGAATAGACAGATGTGTTCCGAGCCTTGTCCCACAGCAGAAAGAAAGAACAGCTGAGGGTTGCAGGGGGAGTGTTTGTTAGCAAGCTACGGGACAGCTGAACTCCAGGAGAAGGTGGGGGACTGCTGGTCGGGGTTCCCCTGACAGGGCAGCCCCCACTGCAGCCGGGTCCCCTCCCGGAACTACGGGCTCGGACGGGGAAACCTCGCCATCTTGAAAGGGAAAGTGAATCTTGTCGGAGGCCTGAAAATCCACAACTGCAGCGACCTCCGAACAGCTGTGAGACCCAGAACATCGGTCCCCATGTGGAGCAAACGCTTGGACTAAAAGGAGCTCTTCACTCCACCACAGAAAGGTCAGATTTCGCCGGGGATAGGGTGAGGTCTCTGGTTCTGGAGGGAGAGAAAGGCGCGTGCACTGCGGGAGCTGGAGGACCGGGGAAGTCTGTGCCTGGAGAAGTCCGTGGCTGTTGGGGTGGTGTGACCCGTGATTGTGGAAGGGGGTCCTCAGAGCTGCTAACAGGGGGATCTCTAAAAAGCAACCCATTTTGATCTGACGCAGAGGGATAGCCTGGGAATTTCAGGGGTGTGCAGGCTGCTTGGACTTGCCCGCCAGCCTCCGCAAACGGGTATTGAGTGCCAGAGAGAAAGAAAGCTAGAGAGGCCTTAGAGTCCCAGAAGTCAACCCAGAAACACTATCACCCAGGGGCTGAATCACAAATTGACTCTGGTGTAATCCAAAATAAAGGAATACAAGAAATTAAGACACCACCTGCTTAAAAATCAGGACTGGCTTACAACACTGAGGAGCAGTGAAACGCAGGGAACTGCAATACTCTCTGGACTGGGAAACAGGCGTGCCAAACAGAACAAGACAGGAAGTGAATGACCTTCACTACTGCACATTTTATTTATTTTAATTTTATTTTAATTTTTTAATTTTTTTTATTTTCATTTTTTGTACTTAAGAAACTAACTTTTTTCTTTTTTCCTCACTTGATTTTACCTTTTTTATTATTACATTTTTATTTGCAATCAGCATTATTACTACTACTATTTTACTTTTTTTTTAAAGTGTCATTTTATTTTCTCTTTATTTTACTTTGGGATTAGTGTTCTAAATTCTATTTTCATCTTTCCTTTACCAATGTTTTATTCTATCACAATTCTACACTTATGCCATCACTCTCTTCCTAACCTTTCCCCTTTTGGTGTCCTGTTTATCTTAACCCTTTTCTGCTTTAGATTTTCCCTATTCTTTCTGTTTACCCCCTGCTAAAATTTCACCCTACTTATATATCTAATTTCCAATCCCCTGCTCCAAGTCCATACACACCTCTCTCTTCGCTGTCTTAACTAACAAAACAAAAAAATTGTTTTTCTCTCTGTCCTTTTGTTGTTGTTTGCTTGAATGTTGATTATATTGAATTTTTATGCTTTTTTGTGAGATTGTTTTGCTTACTCATTTTTTTTGTTTGGTTTTTTTGTTTGCTTTGTTTTTGTTTGTTTTTTACTTCTGATTTCCCTTGCCTTGCTTGATATTAGTTGGTGTTGCAATTTGTATTAATCTCCAGGTACTTGTTGCTGGCATTTGCTGTGATTAGTGGTTGTTCTATTGGAGTTTTCTCCCCATATATATAGTTTGTTCCCCTTTTCTCTCTTAGTCTCATTCTAGTTTCTCTTATTTTTTTTCTCCTTTTCCCAGTTTCATTTCGACACTCCTTTTTTTTTCTTCTTTCTTTTTACTCTTCTTTCTCTCCTATCCCCTAATTTGCCTTTCTCTGGTGCTCACCTTTATTGGAGGTTATTAATATCATGAATACATCTCTGTTCAGTGCCTGGTGTTTTGTACCTGGTTGTGTTGTATTTTGTGCCTTTAAATCAACACAGGAGAGAGAGAACTACATAACCAGACATCCGGAGAAGAGAGACGATGGGGAGACAAAGAAACAGCCCGCATATGAAAGAAAAGCAGGCATCACCAGGAAATGAAGTAAACGAAAGAGAGGCAAGCAACTTATCAGAGAAAGAATTCAGAGAAATGGTCATAAGATGGCTGAAAAGAATGGAAGACAAATTCGACAATATGAGTAAGAACCAAGAGGAAATGAAGAAGAACCAAGAAGAAATGAAAAATGACATCGCTGCTGTAAAGAACTCAATAGAAAACATCAAGAGTAGACTAGAAGGAGCAGAGGACTGCATCAGTGAGCTAGAAGACAAGATGGAAATAAATACCCAAGTAGAGCAGCTTCTAGAAAAAAAAAATTAAATCAACAAATCAACAAACGACAAGTGTTGGCAAGGATGAGGAGAAAAAGGAACCCTTGTGCACTGCTGGTAGGAATGTAGACTGGTGCAGCCACTGTGGAGAACAGTATCGAGTTTCCTCAAAAAACTAAAAATGGAACTCCCATTTGACCCAGTAATCCCACTCCTAGGAATACATCCTAAGAAACCGGAAACACCAATCATAAAGGGTATATGCACCCCTATGTTCATAGCAGCACAATTTACAATAACTAAGATTTGGAAACAGCCTAGGTGCCCGTCAGCAGATGACTGGATCAGAAAACTGTGGTACATCTACACAATGGAATACTATGCTACCATAAAAAAGAAGGAATTCTTACCATTTGCAGCAACCTGGATGGAATTGGAGAACATTATACTAAGTGAAATAAGCCAGTCAATGAAAGAAAAATACCACATGATCTCACTCATTTATGGATAATAAAGAACATTATAAACTGTTGAACAAAAAGATAGATACAGAGATAGTAAAGCATCAAACAGACTGTCAAATTACAGCTGGAAGGTTAGGGAGAGGAGGAGATAAGAGATCAACTGAAGGACTTGTATGCATGCATGTAAACATAACCAATGGACGCAAAACTCTCGGGGGTGAGGGCATGTATTGGAGTGGGGTGGGGGGGGGGAAATGGTAAAATATGTACACATATATTACCTTAATAAAAAAAAGAAAAAAATCAATAAAGTATATATATTTTTAAAAATCAATAAAAACATATTCTCGGTAGGGATTTAAAAAATTGTTTATAAAGAAAGAAAAGACAATGACACCTTCTGTGTATCTCCCAGCTTAGTCAACTTCTACTTCAGCTTCCATCAGCATTTTAAAGTATTGATTTAATCAAGGCACATTTAAATATTTTCAGATTTTAGCACTTTGTCTATCAAATGAACAATGACAAAAAATTTTAACAGCAAATTATACTTGATGAATCAGTAATTTTATATTATGCTAAGTGTTTGACTCAGTAATTACACTTTTAGAAAACTATTCAATACTATAGTAATTATCAGAAAGGGAGAAAAGGCAACACAAAGATGTTCATTCAGAATTATTTATGAACATAAGTTTTGAAAAAATGACTAAGAGGCTTAGAATGGGGGTAAACAGTTTTAAGCAGAGAAAAAGTTAAAATGCTTATGAAACAGGGTTAAGGAAAAACAGTGATAGACAAGAATAAACCAAATTGGTTCAACAACCTAAAATGTTTGTCAAAAAGAGGAAAGTCATATATATATATATATATATATATATATATATATATATATATAACAATTTTTAGATACAATTTTTAAAGATTGTATCTAAATTTGTTCTAATTTATGGGACTTACATGTATAAATTTTAAATATTGGCACTGTGTATTTTCAAACAGTATTCAAGCTCATTCTGTAACCTCCTCTCTAATAATAACATTCATTGCAAGCATTTCATTTTCTTAAAATTATATATCAACTAGAGCCCCGATGCACAAAAATTCATGAAAGAGTAGGCCTTCCTTCCCGCGGCTGTCAGCACCAGCTTAACTCCGGCACCAGCTTACCTCTGGCACCCGGGCCCCCGGGCCCCCGGGCCCCCGGGCTTCCCTCCTCTGGCCGCCAGCAGGCACTCTGGCTGCTTCCCTTCTCCGGCTGCCCGAAGGCACCCAGGACACGGGCTGGCTTCCCTTGGGCTGCCCGCAGGCACCCAGTACCCTGGCCAGCTTCCCCCAGGCTGCCCACAGGCACCCGGGACCCCAGCCGGCTTCCCTCCAGCCCTGGTTTTGTCAAGAAGGATGTCCGGAATGACGTCCAAAGATATCAGGTCTAATTAGCATATTATCCTTTTATTATTATAGATTCTTGCTCTTTTAAATAGTAGTATTGCAATTTTACTTACTTTACCACAATATTTCCTAAACACCGAGCCTTCAGTTTTTGCATGTTGTCATCCAAAATCATAACTGCAAAATAAAATACAAATAAATACTCTGACTAAAAATGCATGACCTTAAAGCATAAATGTTTCCCTATTTTCTATATTCAATACTCAAAACTGTAGCTTAAAAATAGGCATTTTTTAATTCCTGTAAGACCATCCTATATAATAGCTAATATGCAAATGGTCGTCACACCCTCGCACCCTCACGCCGGGGCCAGGGCACCTGAGGCCACGCCCCCCACCCTGCAGGGTTTGACGGGGGACCTGAGGCTGCGCCAGAGGACCTGAGGCTGCACCCCCCCACCTGGTGGGGCTTGATGGGGGACCTGAGGCTGTGCTCCCTGCCCTGCGGAGCTTGACGGGGTGGGGCCAGCTGGGTCTGGGTCTTGCGTGATTTGGAGGCGCGCAGATGGGCAGGGACTTGACTCTGGGTCCCATGGCGCATCCCAGACTCTGACAGGAGGGAGATTTTCATATACATTTTACTAATTTTCTTTCATCTGTGACACTTCTATTATAGAGAAAGGGCAAATAGTAATATTAAAGTATTTCCTCTAATTAATTCCCTTTTAATGTGCATGAGTTTCATGTACTGGGCCACTAGTTAATATGTATAAGTAAGCGAAAATGTCTCACAAAAAATGTAGAATACATGCTTTTGATTTCTAAAAAGATCATGAATTCTCCTTAGAGTCTTCCATAAAGACATTATATTGCAAACATACTAGTGATTTCATAATCTATGTTCATATCCATTTAAACATATCATTCTATTCTATTAAAAAAACATTAAAAATATGTTCAGCTTTTCGAAAATTAAAGGAAACAAGTAAAGTTTTAAAATATACCAAAAAATATCTTAAGCACTAAAAATAAAGTAATTAAAAGCCTGGAAACCCTATTTTTCTGATGTAAGACTTCTTATCTACTTACAAGCCTTACAGGTCAATTTAACCTTCCCAAATATTATCCCAGTGTTTTCTGTGTTATACTGTTAAAATCATGAATGATTTTAGATCAAAGCATTATCCACTTTCAGTAACCTTAGTAGAACTTGGAAATGAGGATGTATCATCATGTTTTAAGCTTTAATAGATTCTTTATGTAGCTTCATCCATCCAGGTTATCCCACTGAAAGAAGCTATGAGAAAAGAAGGACATTATGCCCAGAAAAAATTAATCACTCCCTTCTTTGTGTGCCCAGAGCACTTTGTTTTAAAATTCCATTCTGACAATTATTAGCAGGGCAGCTATCTGTCTCTCACTAGATTGTGAGTTCATGAAGGGTAGAGGCCAAGCCTAATTCATCTTTGTTTCCCGGAATCCCAGTACAATGGCCGTTTACTATGTGTCCCTGAGCACAGTCTATTATCCCTTCAATTTCCCTATCTAAAAAGTGAGGGTAATTCCTTTCTCATGGTGTTGGTATAAGAATTACTTGGGGGTGGAAATAAAGTGACACACTTGTATAAGATATTCAATGAATGTGAAGTTATGTTATATTATATGGAATGTTTTTCACACACACACACACAAAATGGTATTCTTTTCTTTCTCAAATAAGTGCTGCTTTTTATTCTAATATTGAATGTTACATTATTCTTCTGAATCTTTGAAAAGCCACAAAACATATAAAGATCTTGAGTCATAAAGTCACTATTTCCTTGGTTATAAATATTTTAGTTCTAATGTTTAACCTGTAATGGCTTTCAGACAATAAAAAATGTCTGTACTGAAATTCCATGAGGCATCAAAGCTTAACTCGTCCTTATAACTGGATATGAAAACGGCACTGAAACTACTGAAGGGAAATGTGTTCAACATCTCCCACATCTTCAGTGCCTAAAAATGGCTCAGCACTAAAGCAATTTTTCTGACAAAAGGAGTAGGGATGACAGAACTGTTTAAAGGGAGGATTTCACTAACACTGGATTCGCCTTTCCAAGCCTGGAGAAATCACTGACTTCACAGAATACCTATGTCTGCCCTTTAAAAAAAAAAAAATCTTACGTGTCTTTTTATAAATATACCTGCTGGGTTAAACCAAATGATCCACATTATCTTAACTAGTCATTGTCCTAGGAGGAAAATACAATGTTTTTAGGTTGGAGAAGCAAAAGACAAATATCTCAATTTTATAATTTGCATGCAAATTGGAACTATATGCAGGAATCATACTCTGTCCCACAAAGCTGGGTTTTCCTCACAAATCTATTAAGCTAAATCGTGTGGACTTACGCAAATATCAACTTGGGTGCCTCATTTTCCTTGTCTGGAAAATGAATGTATGAGTCTACATCGAGTCAGCCCACCTGGCTGCTCTGAGATATCGGCACCCTTCCCAGCTTAGACTGCGTGCAGACCTTCCACAGGCGGTCGCTGTGCTAATGCTTCATTGTGCCATCACAGCACAGCAGCCCTCTGAAGCAGGTGGAGTAAGGAAATGGAAGGTTTGAAAAGTTAGATGACGTCCCTAATTATGAAACTAGGGAATGGAGCCCGAGGGAATGTACTGAACTATTATAATCACTACCAACAATTTAACAACAAATACTGAAGGAGATTGTGGATGAAAAGATTTTTGTTTTTGAAGTCCTTAGTCTTTATATTTATTACTAGCCAGAAGGTTCAAAAGCCTTATCATCACTCCTAAATTTTAAAAAAGTAGCATAATGAAAAAAAACTGCAGCTTTTGTAACAAAAACAAGCAAATAAACAAAAATAAGTAAAACACAATGATTTGCATTGTCTTCAGGAGCTAACCGGCTATGTTACCTTTGGAAAGTTGTTTAGTCTTTCTGGGCACCAGTTAGTTCATCTTTAAAATGGTACTAATGTCTCTGACTTAAATATACTTCAGCATGAAATAAAATAATGTATATAAAGTACTGGGTACCTAGCAGGTTTCATAACATAGTAATTTCGCATCCTTATGTTTTTTAATTGGAAACTTATTTTTCAATTACAGTTTATATTCAATATTATTTTTATTAGTTTCAGATGTATAGCATAGTGGTTAGACAATCATATACTTTACAAAGTGTTCCCCTGATATTCCTAATACCCACCTGGCATCATACATGGCTATCAGAATATTACTGACTGTATTCCCTATGCTGTACTTTACATCCCCATGAATATTTTATAACAATCAATTTGTGCATTTTAATCCCTTCATCTTTTTCATCCAGTCTCTCAACCCTCCTCCCTTCTAGCAATTATCAGTCTGTTCTTTGTATCACATCCATATCCTCAACATGCCTTATAAATGATGTTATTTTCTTGGTTAAAATGCCATTTAGAACATGTTATTGGAAGCCTATAATCTTATTTTTTTATCAAATTGGCTAATAAAAATTAAGGCATTCCTTATTAATACAGGTATTCATTCAATCCAATACTTACTAAGCACCTAGCATGTTTCATGCAATATGATTCACGCTATACACAAGAGAGTACCAAATTTATTAACCTCAGATACTTTTAAACATCAGGGTCATTTCTCACCATTGTATCCCGGAACACACTTTCCTGCTTGCCCTGGAGGAGGTGTTTTAGAATTGCCTAATCCAATGCATGACGCTGTAATCGGGGATCCAGTCTCTGGAAAAGGAAATATTTATCGTTTACTGTTTCAACTTGAGATCATGATTTCTTCAGTGTGTTCTCTGTCCTTCTCCACCACGTTTGTCACAGAATTTAAATGCATGAGAAGAAGATCAATACTGCCAACACATTATTTAAAAATGAAAAAATCCAGTAATTTATGCTATAACGACATTTTAAAAACTTGAGGACACATAGAATAACACATAGAATAGTGCTTCTTTTAGGGAAAAGAAAGTCCTCACTAGTGTTTTCGGCTGTGAATGGCAGGCACCAAGAATGGAGACTTGTGTGACTGGGAGAGGTTTACAACACATGTTATAAGTGAAAAGATCTCTAGAAAAGATGCTCTTAACTCATCTAGAGTTATTTTCTCATTTTATCATGGTAACGTGCAACATATTTCTGTTATTTATAGCTTAGTCTCTGGAATAAGTAACCCAACCATTTTTAAAACTATATGAACAATATCATACTCTAATATTTTGAAGAACTACCTTTGCCTGGAGACACTGGCATCTGAAGCTAAATTTACCAATGCTTTATCGAAGTGCTCTGGGTCTGTTTTCCCTGGGCTTCTAGAAGGCCCAAAACATAGAAAGAAAGATATTTACACTATGCTGCTTATTTCAGCAAGACCAGAGACAATTAGCCTGCACTGAAAAGCAAAAATGTTAAATTTCTTTATCTCCAGTGGTAACACTCAGAAAAATAGCAGCTGTTGCATTATAACTTATCTCTGAAAGTGATTAGATTTATGAAAGAGTTCATTTGTTATTATCCTATATAATAAGAGAGGAATATGCTAATTATCTGTCACGCCCTGAGGCGTAATGACCGACTGCATAACGACCAGAACACGGATCTGCAGGAGGGTGGGGCAGTGAACTACAAGCAAGCGGCAGAGAGCTACCGGAGGACGGCAGTAACCTAATGGCGCATGGATTCATGTGCAGGGCTACTAGTTAGTAAATACAAGTTTAAACTTAACAGAATCTTTTAGGTATGAGTTTTGTATCTGTGAAGGGGCAGGATAAGAGGGGATTGATAGAGAAAATTTTCAGAACTACTCACTTAACATTACACACATGCATACACCCCAGGGACTAGTTGCCAACCCAATCAGATCCAAAGTAATCCAAAGTATTAAAAACATCTACCTTCCTAAGTACTCAAAATGTTTTCCTTCCACTATGGACCCTACCATAATTTATCACACCGTTTTATCACACTTTAGAAGTGATGGGAAGAATTTATTACTAGTCTTTACTTTCCGGCATCATTCAGCTTATTATTCACATTTTACGGATGGTGGCTCAGCTGGCATCAATAACAGAAGATGGACTCTTGAACATTAAAACACAGTCCCTAAGTCACAGCCCGGTGCTCATGGTGCTAAGCCATATGGCCACCGCTGAGGGGGAGCAGCAATTACCCAGAGCAGACGTTTTTGATGTTTAACAAAGAATCCTCAAATCTTTTTTCATAGCAAGACAGAAAATGGAAATGTATCTTATGAAATGGGATCCATCCGCCATGCAGCCTCCTGGCCATTCTTCCTCCAGCACAGTCAAAGCAGGGGAGGAGATCCACAGGTTTAGAAGGGTCGACAGCATTTTCCCCTTTGCTTTTTAACAACTAAGTGCTCACCTCAGCTGTCCCCCAAAACTGATGGGAGAGACAACGGCAGCAGTGAGGACAGGAAGCAGCCCTGTGGAGTGAGGTTCTTAAAGGCAGGGGCACAGACAGAGCAGGCGACATAGGAAACAGAGATGCTGGGGCACGTTAGGAAAGGAGATATCCCCTTCAAATGCTACTGTTCCCCCTCCCACCCTTTTGGGAAGCAGCTGCTAACGTAAATCTGCTATTTGAAATCTTGCCCAGCTGGCGTGGCTCAGTGGTTGAGCATCCACCTATGAACCAGGAGGTCACAGTTCGATTCCAGATCAGGGCACATGCCCAGGTTGTGGGCTCGATCCCCAGTGTGGGATGTGCAGGAGGCACCCGGTAATGATTCTCTCTCATCATTGTTGTTTCTATCTCTCTCCTTCCTTCCTCTCTGAAATCAATAAAAATATGTTTTTAAAAAATAATAAAAATAAAGGAAATCTTATCAAGTTTAGTTTATCAACAGGGATACGCCAATCATCTGAATTTCAAACTCACCACATTTCTTAACAATATAAGGCTTCTCAGCAACTTGTCAACAGATGGCTGAAGACCCTACAAAGTACCTTCTAAGGGCTCTAGTTCCTTCCACCTAAAAGAAAAACAAAGAACCACTACATTCAAACTCTAACTGCACCCCACTTCAACTCATCTTACTGTGGATTCCTATACGAGACACCAGCACTCTCCCCTTCCTGTAAGATCAGGGAGTGTGGAAGAGGAGGTAAGAATACAACCTCATCTTAAGTAAGGACATAAGAAAGGATCAGTGAAGCACTGTCTATATTGACTGCCTAAATATGCTAACATTATACACTAGAGGCCCGGTGCATGAAATTCATGCATGGGGGGTGGGGGGGGCCCCCACAGCCCATCCTGCATGCTCTCCAATCTGGGACCCCTCTCACAATCCAGGACTGCTGGCTCCCAACCACTTGCCTGCCTACCTGCCTGATTGCACCTAACCGCTTCTGCCTGCTAGCCTGATCACCAACTCACAACTCCCCTAACTGCTCCCCTACCGGCCCGATTGCCCCTAACTGTCCTCCCCTGCAAGCCTGGTTCCCCCCAACTGCCCTCCCTGGCCTGATTGCCCACAACTGCCCTCCCTTGCAGGCCTGGTCCCTCCCAATTGCCCTCCCCTGCTGGCCATCTTGTGTCCACATGGGGGTAGCCATCTTGTGTGTTGGAGTGATGTTCAATTTGCATATTACCTCTTTATTATATAGGATACTTCCTGAGATTCTTAAGTATCTTTGTACAGTGATTACATATTTATAACCTTTTAACCTTCAGCTGTTTTGTTACAGTTCATAGTTGTAAGACAACTATGAAAAGCATATCTTTAAATGATTATTTTCAATGAATTTTAAGGGCAGTGAAAAGGTTTATCCAGTCAGTTACTTAAACTATATGATATTACTTTATACCTTGAACATTAGCATTTTAAGTATCTCATTAACCTTATTGTGATATTCATTTAGGGGATTAGAAAGAAAAGAAAAACACACACACAGATGGTAGTTACATGAAAAGGATGCAATCAGACAAAGTGAGAGTTCCTAGGACTCTAAGCATAATAAGGAGTCATACTTAGGACAAAAGTGGGATGAGAAAGACCATCATAGTTGTTACAGAAACTTTATGCCTCAGAATTTCCTGAGGCCCCAAAACTGAACCGCCTGTAGGGCCAGCACGCACACGTGTGGGCACAGGCCTCATAACCACCTGGCTCTCAGGCTGGCGCATGTGCAGAATAGGCTCTGGTCAGGGAAAGCCCCAGGCATGCTGCAGCCCTTAACCAAACTCCAAGGGCCTCCTCAAGCCCCGTTTTAAAGATGTCCTAAAACCTCTGCTTCACACCGTCCAGGCTACGATGAACAGGCGGGCAGTTATCCAGGGAGACAGGAAATCCAGGTCTGACACTGCGACAGAGGAACAGCTACTTGAAACAATACAGAGCATTTTCTTTGAAGAAGAGAATACAGGACTACATTTGGAGAAATCTTTTCAAAGACCCCTAACTTAGAAACACACAATGCTTAGCAATTCAACAGCACAATTTCTTTAGATAAGAGACAACCAGGAAGAAGATGGCAGGGAATTGAAGAATGTGAAGGATAAGTTACCTCGGCACATTTATATGCATACTGCATTAGAAGCTAATACAGACACTTCACTTTTTTGTATGAGTCTTTACTGCCTCACTCTACCCTGTTGCATTAGTGAGCTGTTACCTAAATGAATTCTCCTTAACACTTGCCACTCTAAAGCAGGGCTGGGGAACATCCAGCCAGTGGGCCGTGTAAGGCCCAAGAAACCATTTTAGGGTTGAGCTAATTTAATATTTGACCAAATATAGCAGGCTAATTTTTAAGTTGATCATTTTATATGGCCCACAAATGATGTTATGAATATCCAATTGGCCCTTGGTATTAAAAAAACAGTTCCCAACCCCTGCTCTAAAGGAAGGAAAGAGAAGTAATATACATTATATTTTCAAAGAGAAGCTATGCTGTGTACCATGCTAATGTTTGTGTGTTTATGTATGTGTGTATACATGCAAAAACATAGTGAGGCCTAACCTGGTATGTGTAGTTCTTTCAGAGAAGGAGAAGGATGAAATAGACAAGGTACCGCATGAGGGTCTCTGAAGAGAATTAGAAGGGAAGAGAAATCACCCACACTGTGTGTCAGAGGAACAAAAATCCTTGTGACAGAGCGTGAACCCAGTCTCTCACATTTGCAAATGGAAGCAATGGTGGTATGTATCACTTATTAGCAAATATTTATTGAGCAACTATTATAGGTTAGGGGATACATCAATAAACAAAAGTAGGGATCATAATCCCTAGTCTCATGAAGCTTATATTCTAGTTGGAAAGAAAAATAAAAAAGAAACACATATAAAAGTAAAACATAAGGCCTGTTAAAAGGTGATACACATTCATAACATGAAGAAAGCATAGGCAGGGTCTGAGACGTAATGGAGAGATACTGCAAGTTCAGATTGGGCGGCCAGGAAAAACCTCCCTAAGAAGGTGACATTTGAGTAAAGACGGAAAAAATAATAAGGACATGTGTCATTTACATATCTAGGGTCAAAGAATCCAAGAGGAAAGAACCAGAAGTGCAAAGGTCCTGAGATAGGTTTATTCCTAGGAGGTTGGAGAAGTAGTAAGGCAGCCAGTGTGACTGAGGCAGAATAAATGAGGAAAGTATTAATAGAAAAGAAGCTCAGAGAGGTAAATGAGGAGACAGAGCATAACGACAACTTCAGCCTGGCCAGCATGGCTCAGTGGCTGAACCAGGAGGTCACAGTGCAATTCTCAGTCAGGGCACATCCCGGGTTGCAGGCTCAGTCCTCAGTAGGAGGCAACCGATCAATGATTCTCTCTCATCACTGATGTTTCTCTCTCTCTCCCTCTCCCTTCCTCTCTGAAATCAATACAAACATGTTCAAAACAACTACTTCAAAGTCCTTGTAAAACTTTAAGCTTTAAGTCTGGGTGATGCTGCAAGCTAATGAGGGCTTTTGAACAAAATGCTAATGAATCACAACAATGCAAGTAATATTTACTTACACATTTGTACATCATTTAGGTTCTATTAACAAGTTTATTTTATTTGGGGTTTTGAGAGAGATGTATGGGAAGAAGTACATGGGCAGACATAAGCTATATGAGAATAGTTGGTTAATGGTAGAGATTCCTGTGGCTTCCTCAACATCAGGAACCAATTCACAGAAGAATTCACTAGACTTACAGAAATGCTAAGGCCTAGTTGCATGGTATATGGGAAACGGCCCACACAAACCAAAGATGATAACTTTTGTTGTTGCTGTTAATCCTTACCCGAGGATATTTTTCCATTGACTTTTAGAGAGAGTTGAAGGGAGGGGAAGAGACAGAGAGAACATAGGTGAGACACATCAGTTGGTTGCCTCCCGCACCCGCCCTGACCAGGGCCAAGGATGGCGCCTGCAACCTAGGTACATGCCCTTGACTGGAATCGAACCCAGGACCCTTCAGTCCGCAGACCTACGCTCTATCCACTGAGCCAAACCAGCTAGGGCAAGATGATCACTTTTGTTATATAAGTGTTGGTGTGTATACAGATGAATACAACATTTCTGAGTGGCAATTTGTCAATTTAAAAAATCTTTAAAAATGCACATACCCTTTAACCCAGTTGTTCCAGGTAAGGGATATATACAAGGAAATATTTGTAGAAGCTCACAAATATTAAGCAACAAGGACATTCATCATATATTATTTATATTAAAGTTTAGAAGATTATCCAAAAAATATGGAATGGTCTATATCAAGTAGTAATGCAAAGCCATTCAAACACACTAAGATTTATGATTGGAAATAATTCTCACAAAATGTTGTTTAGAAAATTTGTAAAACAGAATACCCAATATCATCTTTTTAAAAAAATACCTGTAATATACACTGAGCAAAAATAAACATCTGGGCAAGACACATTAACATTTTAACAGAAGTTACTTCTGAATGGTGAGCAAAAGGGATATTATGTCGAAGAGTTCAAAAGGTTCCATCCATAACGTAGGAATCTGTCCACAGCGGGGATAAAAGGGGCTGCAATTTGTTTGCTACCCCTCCTAACACACAGGACCCATGTCTTCTCTTTTTTAATATGTGTCACCTTTTGAAGGATCTGACAAATAGAAAAAAAAAAATGGAAATGATACCTTGTTTCTAGGCACAGGCCTTCAGAATTTTAGAACACTGTTTCTGGAACCTCTGAGCAGTATGTAAGATGGCCTCTTACTCTAAATCCTCCAAGATAAAAATGCCACTGGCAGCCCAGCAGGCGTGGCTCAGTGGATGAGCGTCAACTTATGAACCCTGGTAGGGGTTCTATTCCCGGTCAGGGCACATGCCTGGGTTGCGGGCTCTATCCTCAGTGTGAGGCATGCAGGAGGCAGCCAATCAATGATTCTCTCTCATCATTGATGTTTCTAACTCTCTCTCCCTCTCTGAAATCAATAAAAAAAATTTTTTTTAATGCCCTGGGCAGGTGTTTCTATCAACAATCTCCAGCCATCCCCAGGCAGGAGAATGAAGTGATCTTGGACCCACCAGCCCAGCCCATTCATCATTAAGTACCTCTAAGTTGTCTCAACCAACAGCACCCTGAGCACGAACTCCCTGGCTGATCTCTGCCCCTAGCCCTGATACACAAACCATGATATATGGTTGTTGTTTTAAGCCACTAGGTTTTGAATTTTTCTTTTTTACAAAGTAATAGATTCTTAAAACATTCGCCACTAAAAATACTAAAAATCTTTCAAAAGAGAATGAGTGGAATTCTCAAAAAGAATTGTGCACATAATTATATGAAAACATTCTCCTAGCCAGTGACAGTTGGAATCAGATATTGTCTGTGTGCTTGAAAATCACTGTGTCAGCAGGACCAAACACAGTCCAGTCCTGGACATTTCATCCTCAGGAACTGTTTGCTGATAAGTAAATGCATATTTTTACATGATTTTAGGCTCCAGTTCCCATCATTGAGATCAGAATACTTAAAAAAAAAAAAAAAAAAAGCAAATCACAGAATGCAATCCCATAATGAACAAAAGGACAGAAGAAACAGAGGACTCAGGGGAAAAGAAAAATATTGTATGTTACCGCTATACTTCTGTTGCAATCTTTTCTTATTCCAAGAATGATAATTAAAAGTCAGTCCTTCAATACATATTTATTAAATATATTCCACTCAGTGAAAGGCATATTTGGGGGGAAAGGGAGCGTCCAGGGTGAAAAGATATGGTAAACAGAAATAGCAGCACGTGCAAAGGTAGAGAAGTTAGACCATGTAGGGAATGCCTGCACGTTGTTCATCAGAGCAAAGCTTGGGGGTGGTGGGTGGACAAGCGATAATAAGAAACAAATGAGATAGATGAGCAGAGGCAGATCCTGACGTGTTTTCTGTGCAATGTTACGGAATCTGCATAAGTCCAGGAACACTGGGAGACACAGGGGGATTTAGCAGAAGCAATTTGCTCAGAATTGCAATTTACAAAAATCTCTTCAGTAGCAAAGTGGAGCACTGCGCCAACAATCCCAACCTGGAGCAGGGAATCAGTTAGATGTTGCTGCTCTGATGTCCTGGAAGATGAGACTAAATTTGAGGCATACGCAAAAAGCTCTTGGTGATTGTTGGGGGGTGGGGGAAGACAGCCCCAGGATTTGGTTTACAAATAAGAATTAGCACAGAAAGAAGAGTAGGTGTGAGTGAGGGTTAAGAACACGATGGCAGGTTCGCACGTCCAGCTCTGGACATACGCGCTCCTGCGCATCCGGAACCCTGCTGTCCTGCCTCCACTGTGCTTCTAGAAACACTACATTTAAGCAATATGGCTTGAGAAGCTGGTGGCCCATGCAGAGAACTGAAGTCCTGGAAATAAACTAATTCAGCAACCTAGTACCACGGAGGCATATGGATCACAGCATCGTGATGGGCATAGAAGCAATGTGTAAAGAAACCATTCTCTCCACCTCTGAATCTATACAGTGAGCCATAAATAACTTGAATGGTGGTATTGGAAAGAAAGCAGAAAAATGAGACGTACCCGTGAAAGAAAATCAATTTAATCTTTGTGTTCACGAGATGGTAGGATTAAAGTTTAAAATACTTAATTCAAAGCAGCCTACCTTTTCCTACTGGAAGCAGCCCATTAATTCAAACTGTGAGACACTGGTCTTATCCCACACCCTTACCAGCACGCTGCCTCTGACTGTGGAGAAACTCATAAATAACCTGCAGTTGAATTAGATAAGAATACAGAATTAATGAAGGTGTAAGATAAGACATATGGAGAGAGAAGTCTGGACAACACAGAACAATGAGAGTTCCAGTTCTAATCGTAACTAGCTAGTCGACTTTGGGAAATTTATCTGTGATTCCTTTCCTCATCTATAAATTGAACTCTTATGTTCCAAGTTTTCTGGAGTCTGGATTATAGACAGGCCAGGGTGCTAAAACGGCCTTTACATTCATGAAGGGTTATTTATAGAGAGGAAAGGAAAGAAAAACATTTATTGAGTGTTACTGTGCACCAGCAACTCTGCTGCACTGTTTGTATATATTTCACTGCATGTCAAGCGTTCTACAGGCCCCTGTGAAAAAGCCTGAGCAGACCACGGACTTGCCTGTAGCTACAGACCAAGTGATTGAACCAGGATTTAAACACAGTGCTATTAGGGTTCCACATCACTTTTCACTGTCTTTTCACTTTTCCAAGAATCATCATATGTTGTTGTCCAAATAAGAACTAACGGCAAAAGAAGAATCAGGAGCTATATTGTGGGGCCGACAGACCCCCAGTGCAGGAGTTTATATGCAAATTTTCAGACAGTAAGGTTTGTCAAGGAAGGGTTTAAGAACACATTTTCTTGACAAAGATCTACAAACACATGACATATTTCACCTTTCTAGATCAGATTAAGTGTGATTCTTGCCAAGGGCAGATTTAGAATAGATGATATTTCAAAGACCAAACCAACTTTGTATTATTAATCGATTTCCCAGTGTTTAGTATCTTGTCTGATGTAATAATGAGCACAAATAGAGATTCTTAAAAGCAATTCTACCTACCCTAACTGCTTCATGTATAGTAATCACATTTGAAAAATATCTGACTTGAAGTTATTTCTATGTTTAATGCTATAAAGATGAAAATGTCTGATTCAATGACCACTATTTGACTTGGGGCATTATTTTCAGATGGATTAACAATTTGTAAACAGTGATTCACCTTCAAAAGAGAAAGTCTCATCAAGCCTGCCTTATATTTGGCAAAAGATTATTTCCTCTACAAACCAAATTCACATAGTTTACCTCTAAGCTCCTGCTTCTCAAATTATCAGTAAAAATTACCTACTTTAAAGTAAAGACGACTGCTCCAAATGAAAAAAAAAAAAATGTGGTTGCCAGGCAACAAAGATAACATCAGGTTTTTTTTCTCTCTCACCAGATGGATACCGTCAGCATCACTAGCTGAACATTGCTGAGATGGCATTGTGTCCATGTAACTAACTGTTCTTCCCTCAATAACAACTTCTCATGCTAAATTATATACATTTTCTTTTCCATGAATGAAAAAAAATATACACTTCTTTTCGACCATTACATCGAGAAAAGGAAAAATACAGCAGTGATTCATTCCTATTACCGAAGACTGCATTGTACTATTAGAAAGCAGCATGAAGTATACACCGAACAACCCAGTCCATGGGGCAATGGCATTGTCAGTCCAGGCCAACCCAGCCCTTTGATGTCCACAGTGTGCATTTCAGAGTCTGCTTCAACCCATTTGAAAATCTTTGAAAATCCAAAAATGTACTTTAATGAAAACTTTTCACCATAGCCCAAATTTGATGGACTCAGAAATTAAGTAAAACCCAGAAGCAAGGAATGACAACGAGTTGAAAAGTAAAACCTAGGAAGACAGCACTTGATTGAACAAGAAATATTTTACTCCAAGATCTGCTGCCAGAGGAGCACTGGCTAGAGACTACGGGTTCCCTAACCACAGAGTAAAGGTTTTAAATCATTAAAGATTGAGTCTTCAAGGTAATTTCACCAAGAAGATGGTTTCCTCATCGTCTTGTCAGTCATATAGAGCCTCTTATGTGTTCACCCTAGGAAGGAATTTTGCAGGAAAATATAAAGGATTTTGCAGGGGGCACAGCTAAGTATGTATTCATTAGAAGAAAGGCGCTCATAGCTAGCACATAGTTGTAAAATGTTTTTGAAAAGGCAGAAATAACAAGTGTCATTAAGCTTCCGGTGCTGAATTCCAGACATGGAGAAAATTGCCTATTATCAGCTGAACTTAGAACTACAGACTGACAGATTGAAACCTTTCTGCAATAAGTACACCAAATCTGATGCACAAAAGTGGAATGTTAGAGAATGCAAGGGTAACAAAGGAAAAGAATGATTCAGGAAAAAAAAAAAAGTGGCTTTAACTTTGATACCCTACCTATAAAATTTTCAAATCCTGGCTGTATTCACAATTAGTCTGCTTAGAAGGAATGAGACAGTGCTATATTTGAGTCTGCACCATCTCCTATAGAAATCTCTCCCTACGATAATTACCACTAAACTATAGAGACTTATTCCATTTTGTGTTTTTGATTCTTGTAAGTAAAATAAATTACTGTCTTTTTAAAAAATCCTGAGCTAATGGATCTTTCCAGATAAACCAAAGTATGAGGACTAAACTGAGCCAGCCTAACCAATTTTTTAGTTCACATCTATTGTCCCAGTTGTCCTTTCTCAGGAAATAATGTCTTACCAAACTGCAAAAATAAGGATTATCACATCAAGTAACCTTGACACATTTTAATAACACAGTATGAGGATGTGTGTGCTTTGAGGATCAACGATTTTGATTTAAAACTGGCATGATTGAATTTGCTGGAGCCTTTGGGTCCACTTTAATAAAATCCAGAATTATCAGATTCCTCCTCAAAGGAGGAGGATTTAGGCTATATATAGAATATGGCTACTTCGGAACTAGCAATCGCAATTAAAACTGCAGCAGGTCAATCAAACAGGGAGAGAAATACTGTGATTACTGCAAGATGTAGGAACTCAGCAAAGAAGGCTCAAGGCAGATAAAGTAAGATCAATAACTTTAATCGTCACCAGTGTCTCAATCCATTAGGTGACTGTTTTCCCATTGAAATCCCTCCATGGGGTTTTAAAAATTCTGTGAAAAAGTTTAGTCCTCCATTGAAGTGACAGAAACAAAACAAATAAACAAGCCACAAAATCACCCCGTACTGCTCAAGTTGCTGGGCCTAAGGATCCTTGAAACACTTTCAACATAAGCTCTGTATCTTCTCACGGGAACACACAGATGTGCCCTGCCAGCAGGTAGAAAGAATCATGGATTCTTTTGATCGAAACCATTTACCAAGTTGTCCCTTATAAACACCATTATGGAACTTGAATATTCTAACTTTGTAGCTGTTGTCTTTGATTAACTGATAGCAAGTGAAGGAATAAAGTGTTTCTACCTAGAATTAAATAGCATTAAAAAGTGGGAAGTCAGTTCAGATGGTGTGGTGCAGCGGTTGAGCATCGACCCATGAACCACGAGGTCACCAGTTCGATTCCTGGTCAGGGCACATGGCCGGGTTATGGGCTGGGGTGTGCAGGATGATGTTTCTCTCTCATCAATATTTCTATCTCTCTGCCTCTTCCTTCCTCTCTTTCTAAAAATCAATAAAAACATATATATTTTTTAAAAGTGGGATGTCAAACTGTCTTATTACAATCATTTCTAAACCAGTATCATCTATACTAATAAAAAGGTAATATGCTAATTTAGACCAGATAGACCAACGTCATTCCGGACATCTTTCCTGACAAAGCCAGGGGTGTGGCCGGCCTGCAAACGGCCCACAGTTCCTCACACAGGCCTGCCCCATACCCCAGCGGGGACCCCCAACCCCTATTGGGGGCATGGATAGCCTGCAAACCACCACAGCCCCTCACCCAGGCCAGGCCTGCCCCCCAGCAGGGACCCCCCACCCCGATTGGGGGCAGCGTGGCTGGCCTTCAAACCCCTCACCCAGGCTGGCCCCACCCCCCAATGGGGACCCCTTTCCACCCTGATCCAGGGCCCCCTTCAGGGCAGGCAAGCTAGCCCCCACCCATGCACCAGGCCTCTATTCTATGTAATAAAAGGGTAATATGCAATTGACCCTAAAGGCAGAATGACCAGAATGACCGCTGGACTAGTCACTATGAGGTGCACTGACTACCTCATAGTCCCTTTCTCTCGGCCGGCAGACACCAATCACCCGATGGAGAACGGGGAACTGGGGGTGGGTGGAGGTGTGGGGTGGGGCTGACTGCAGCCAGCTGGGAAAGATGGCCCTGATCACAGGTCAGGCCTAGGGACCATACCCGCACACGAATTTCATGTGCCAGGCCTCTGGTGTTGTATAATAAACTGGAGAGGGGAGGGGAGGGGAGGGGAGGGGAGGGGAAGGGAGGGGAGGGGAGGGGAGGGGAGGGGAGGGGAGGGGAGGGGAGGGGAGGGGAGGGGAGGGGGAAAGGAAGAAAGGAAGAAAGAAAGAAAAGAAAGAAAGAGAAAGAAAGAAAGAAAGAAAGAAAGAAAGAAAGAAAGAAAGAAAGAAAACTAAAACCTCGAAAAGGAATGAATTCTAATATGTTTTGGGTTTTAGTAGTCAGTCTCTGAAATTTAGTTTTTTTTTGTACTTGATCATTCACTCATAAGAAAAACAATTCCTTTATAGTCATCTTGAATAAGAAAAAAAATCCTTTTGAAAGACACTGTGCACTGAACTGACATTTTTTTCTTCTAAACCTGTGCTTCCTGTTTGATTTGTGGAAAAGCTGCTCTTAGAACTAAAAATGATCTATAACAGTACACTGCACACCTGAGGATAATGACATTCTGTCCGTTTATTTTTTTGGCATATGAATTGCCATATCTTGATGGAACAATTATCTGTTCTCTTAATTTTCCCTTTTTAAATTATGATTATAGCATCCCTGTTTCTCTATCTTTATGTAAAAAAAAATAAATAAAAAATCTTTTGAATAATCCAGATGCTTTCAATCACCTTATCTATAAGTTACAGTGAAGATTAAACATCTAGGTGAGTGACAACAATTCATCTTTTATCCGGATTCATGAATCAAATAGATAAAACTCACCTTTCTACACATAGCAAGACCAATTTCCTTCATGAGAACATGAAATGCTTACATCATTAGAATCCAAAACAAGGGCTTAACGCTTCAGTAGTGCTGAACTGAGACAATTCTTTATTTAAATGTTCCTATGAAAAATTGATCTGCTCTTGAATTTTCCATGATTAGTTCTCAATTTAGAATCTTAGATCTATTATTCAAATCAGATATCAAAGTTGGTATTAGTGGGCCAAAAGGGGATGTTAGTCACTGGAAATGTGTTGTTGTTAATACAAATTTCACATGTAACAAAACCTACATGGTAATAAAGTGGATTGACTGTGTGTGCCTTCTTATAAACCAAGTCACAGAAACCAATCAATTTTTATTCATACATTTTAGTTACTTAACATATCCTTTACTAATTCCAATTACACATCCAAGTTTCTAAACAGCTCATGTGTACACACATATTAATGTAATCAGAGAGCAAATTCATAAATTATACATCATATGGAAGGCTCATAAAAGTATGCAATTATATTAAAAAATCATTTTCTAAGTCAATAACAAGATAGAGACCTTGTGAAAAACTTGAAATTTGAAATAAAGAAAAGTATTCCATTGGGAAAAGCTTAACATTCCCTCACCTGTTATCCAATTTTTGCTGGAATACCTCTTACAGAAGTGTTCCACCATCTATTTGACGTGTAAAACATTAGGAAAGTCATAAATATGCTAGAAACATTGAATTTTTCTTTCCTTTTCCTAAGAGTTAAGTGTAATCCACAATGTATTTGTCTTTTCCCCCTGGTGGTTTAACATTAAATTAAAGTCACCTTAAGATAAATTTGATATCACCTTAGGAAAGGTGAGTGGTTGCAAATGGTAAACTTCAGTGTCACTCCACCATTATTTACCACAACATACAACTTTGAAAATAATTATTTTTTTCCATGCAAATGAGAAAAGATTCTAACTATATTTTGTTAGTAGCTGACATCTACATCAGCTCCGGGGAATTTCTTTTATAAAGTTCAAAATTACCTAGTTAGCTAGCAAGCTACCTACCTACCTACCTGTCCACATGCATGTATTTGTGTGCTTTAATTGGACACAAAATCAAATGCTGTGCAGTTGAATGGGGGGAGGGAATGGACAGAATCAGTCATTATTAGCAGAGATCCACTCTGTTTTTCACAGTAATGAGCAGCCATTCAAACCTGATTAAAGTGACAGCACACTGACATAATGTGGCTATTAATTCCCTCTGAACAATACATTAAAGAAAAATTTAGAATTCACATGAAACTCAATACCCACCAGGGACCTCATATGCTTGTTTCTCAGGCTTCAGTGAGCTTTTCTGTATGCCTGAATGCCCTAACTACATCTATCTGCACAGGCTGTTATACACAAATCTATCAATAAAAAGTAAAAGAATTATGATTATATTTGTTAATGTGTTGCTTTCCTTCAGCAAGCTTTGGCATAGTCAACTTTCAGGAGGAAAAAATAAAAACAAAAAACCTCTTTGCAAGCATCTGTGTAAAGTCACTTCAGTGTTGGGAACAACACTTCCATTAGACCCAAGGGCAACCATCTCAAAAGTGACAGGATATTGTTCTCTTTCAGCTTAGGGAAATGACGGTTAAACTCTCCTGGTAAGCAGGAGACGCATCAATTCGATAAGCACTCTTCCTTAGAGAGGCAATAATTCTTTACTTGTTTTTATGTGTTTCTATACATAGCATTGTATAGAATTCAATGTTATCTTTTTATTTCCTAAACTAGTAGCCCGTTTGCACGAAGATTCGTGCAATAGACCTTCATTTACCTGGCTGCCTGCACCAGTTTTCTGCCGGCACTGGGGACCCAGGGCTTGGCTGTGGCCACCGCCTTCTGCCTTCTTTCAGGGTCCGGGCTTGGCATTCAATACATTTTTCTGCCTTGAATGCTAAGCAGAAATATTCAATTTTATAGAGCACAAGAAGAGAGCCAGACAACCACAGGCGGTGGCCTTGGGCTCGGCCACACCCAGCGTCCCTGCAACCGATCGCAGGAGCCGACCCCCAGTGGTCTCCTGCGATCGGCGCAGGCTCCCCGCTGGTGCCCGAGGCTGGGAAAGCCTCGGGCGGCTTTCCCAGCCTTGGGCTCCGCCACACCCCAACGTCCCTGCAACAGTTTCCTGTTGGGCGTGGTTGATGGGCGTGGCTTGGGCATATCAAAGGTGCGGTCAATTTGCATATTTGTCTATTATAAGGTAAGATAGTTACAAATTTACATAAGAAGGTCCTCTTTTAGTTAGCAAATCAAACTAAAGGGAATAGAAACTCTTTCTGATTTTCATTTTATTTAAGGGACACCTTTTCTGCTCTGATCATTTATTTTACATTAGATATTACAAAGGACATAGAAAACACACTTTTTTTCCTCAGAGTAATATCCAAGAAGATAATATAAAAGCTAGTTTGTCAGAAGCAGGGTCTAAAATGACAAACACTGAACTTCAGTTTTAGTCACTCACTTGATCTTTAGATTATAAACATTTTTAAAATCAGATGTAATTTTTGCAAAGAAACTTTATTAATGTTTAATCCAAACTTGATATTCTTCCCTAGTTGCTCATAAGATGGAGATTCTGAAAACACTACTATAAAAGGGTTGATCTGTTGTACTGGTTTAAGAAGGATTGAACTGAAATATGTACATATGAAAGCTACAAGGTTCTCATAGCTCATAGTTGCTCTCAGTAGCTCATAGGGAAACCCAACAAAATCCCTACACTCAGTGAGGAACAGAACAGATTCCAAATAACCTACTGACTTTCACATATGTACACAATTACTCCTCAAAAGCAGCGGCAGAAAGGTGTGTGTGTGTTGTTTTTTTTTATTTGTACCAAAGCTTATATTCTATCTATTTAATATGACATTTTGTTTTCCAAGGGTCACTTAGGGGGAGGAATATCGGGAATAAATCAAATAAGTTAATAAATAATTAAATATAATATGTGTGTGTGTTGAAGAAAAATACATTTTTCTGCCTTGAATGCTAAGCAGAAATATTCAATTTTATAGAGCACAAGAAGAGAGCCAGACAACCACAGGAAATCCTATGAGAGAAACAGTGCTTATAAGAAACACACACAAAAAAAACCTCTTAGAGCAGTGTGCAGGGAGTACAGGAAAGCAGAGAGAACAGAGATGAGTGATGAGAGTAATTTACATCAGGGCAGATGATAATGAGGCTTCCACAGCTCAAAGACAATGGGAGTACTGAAGGTAGGATGAAGGCAACAGACACTTCAAAGAAAAATCTGAAGTTTAGTGGCTTATTGGATATAGAAAATTAAGAGGAGGAGAAGCAAAAGAGGTGTTCGGTGCTTTACACCTAAGGACCAAGAGAATGGTGGCACCAATGTCATTTATTGAAGACATTTTTAGCAATAGAATAATCAAACAATTCTTATTTCTGCTGAAACCAGAACCATCTGAATGCCGAGTTTGTGCCTGATGGTCAAAGTTCAGAATTTCCTCCAATTCTTGCAGTGTTTTTGAGCATTTCTGCAATATTTATGTACATATTTAGAAAATGCTCACCAGTTTGCCACCAGTGGTCTAAGACGGGTACTCTGAAGACCTTTTTGGACCATTCCAGAGTATCAACATCACATCGTTCTCCAGCCACAAATAATGTTTTAAACCTAAATATAAGAGGGAGAGTGAATTCAAATTATTCCTTGAAAATAAATCTAAAAAAGTTCATCTACATTCTTTTAAAAATTGTACAATCTAACCACATTAATTTTTTCTGAGGAAAGCAGCCATATTACCAGTATATCATACTGCAAAAGAGTGAGAGGCATGATTTGTTTTGACCCAAATGGAACTTAATACACATCATGGCATTGGAGAGAGGTATTTCAAAAGTACAATTCACAGCTACAGCTTCTCAGCTTTGAAAAGAGCAACCAAGTTGATCTCTATCATAATCTGTCATCTTCATCTAATGCTTAAAGATGAAAACCTCTTTTTCCCCCTTGACATTATCTCTGCTAACTTTAGCTTCAACTTTGATTGCTATGTTCTACTTAGGTCTACACACAAAATACACTCTCAAGTATCAGCTAAGACAACAATTATGCTCATAAATATGATGCATGTGCTTCTTCTTATGAGTTCATTTGGTAACAAGTACTCTGATTTCAAGCACATATTTCCCCTATTCCAAGGACGTATAAAGTAAATATCATTATGGCCTTCAAAGTTTGTAAAGGCTCTTATGGAAAGGAATACATGACTACTGAGAAATGAAGCATCTTTGGCAGGGAGCCCCATGCCACAAAATAAAAAGGACGAAATAGAAAAATAGAATTGGTTTGACACTATTGCTGGTTCATTGAGAGAATGACTATTTTTCTTCCATTCTCAATGTCCATGACCTGTCAAGAAAAGGAATGTGTGCATGAAGAGTTAATTTATATCATCAAAGTAAAAGAACAATCAAATAAATGAAAACCTGCCTACCCAATGTAATACAGCCACAGAAAATTTATTGCCATTCCTTAAACTTATATCATCTCATGAAGATTCATGGAGATTCAAATATTCCCATCTTTACTTTCTAACAACATGCATTTCCTGTCTCTGATATAAACACATTTCATTCTATAATTATTTGTTTCTTATCTATTTCCCACAGTGCACTGTGAGCCCCTTAGGAGCAGTCATCTTTATCCCTCAACACCAGTCAAAATACTTGGGAATTTTTGATACTGAAACATTTCTAGAAGCTTAGAAAGACGAAGTACAGAGGTGGGGAGCTGGCAAAGTTTATGTCAGCTTGACTCATTCTATTGAGTAAAAGAGGAGGCATGTTGTTTTGTAAGAGCATGGAAATTGGCAAAGGACCAATGGCTGGAAGAAAGAAAAGTCTTGGTTATTTTGGGGAATTTTAAATGTATTACATAAAAGTGAAAGAACTAAAGAGCAGCTTCTTGGTAACTCAATCAGTAACCTAAGAGGCTAAGTCGACATAGCACAGGTTGGGTGTAGTACAGAAAAGAAGGGATGGCAAATCAATGTTTGGGAATCTAAGCAAGGCAAGAGAAATGGGGAAACAAGGTAGGAATAACCCTGATGGAGAAAATTACCAGGAAAAATAGTGGGGTAAGAGACAGGAAGAAATAATAGTGAGGTCACAGAAGAAATTTTTTAAAAATCAATTAAAGCAAAGGCACTGTAGAATCAGAAAAAAAGAGGACCTAGTTGTGAGAGGGGAATTTCAAACTTTGAGATCTTTAAAATGTGTCTCTTCTGAGAGAGGATAGTGTTTATGGTAGCAGAGAGAATCTAACATTGAAAGACACTGGATAACATAAGTGTATTGATAGAGAAATTTATCCTCAAGATATTAAAAATCACTCAAGGATGGTAACAGTCAAGAGGAGAGAGGAAGTCCATGACTTGTTGACTAAAGTTGCTGAAGAGAGCTCTGAAGAGAAGAGAGGATTACATAAATTGCAAGAGCTTTAATAGAAGATGAGCGATTAAAAGAACAGAAGGATCAAACTCGAATGAGGTCAACTTTAATATCCTCCTTCACTGTTATAAATAATCATGTCCCTAAAGGTGCAGTTTGGTCTCAAGAGTCTCAATGTGGACATTTCAGATGCTCAACAGCCACAGTAGCTATCGGCCACCAAATGGAATAATGCAGTTCGATCATGACTCTCTGAAGAAGCAGCAGACTTCCTACATTCGCCAGGATGATAAAAGTTTTTAGTTAACACTATATACACAATTCCTCCTCAAACCATTATGTCAATTTTTTTTTTACTTGTATCTGAGTGCATGCACGTGTGTGGGTGTGCAAGTGACAATAAATGCAACAAAGATAAATGATAATCTGTTACTTAATGATTCTATAAGAAGACTGTCATCACACCAGCTCTGCAAAATTTTGGGTTTGGTTTGGTTTGGCTCAATAACTTGTCATAGTTACAGGACTTCATATAATGGTGCAAGGCACTGCTAAAAATAATGTTTGAGCCTGGCTGGTGTGGTTCAGTGGTTGAGCATCCACCAATGAACTAGAAAGTCATGGTTCCATTCCTGACCAGGACACATGCCTGAGTTTTGGGTTGGATCCCCAGTAGGGGGCATGCAGGAAGCAGCAGATCAATGATTCTCTCTCATCATTGATGTTTCTCTCTCTCCCTCTCCCTTCCTGTCTTAAATCAATAAAAATATATATTTTTTAAAACTAATGTTTCAGTAGTTGCTTAGTGGCGTATTTTCCAACTACTTAGCCACTAGTCAGGCCTGGGACTCATCATGAAGGGGCTTGTAGAGCAGTCTAAGAAATTTAGATATCATCATGAAGGAAGGGAGAAGCTAATTAAAGCCAATTAACAATTTTAAACAGGAGATCGGCACAGGGAGATTTTTGCTTTAGGAAGCTCTAGAGGAGGCAGACATGGAATTATTCAGGTCTGAGCAAACACTTATCACTACAAGACAATTCTCATTTCCTTTAAAATCCTTTTAGAATACATTGTATGTTATTGGAAGAAGAAAATCAACACATAAATAAACAACAAAACAAAAAAAACCCTCTCAAATACTTAATCCTAAATAAAAGTAAAATGTAAGAAAACAGAATTGGGAGGAAAACATAGGTAATCATGACAAATTGTAAAAGCAGAAAAGACTGAGTGAAAATGTAGTTCCATTGTTTTTGTGCGGCTTCAAGTTGTATCACACATACTTTTGAGACTGACAATTGATACATGATTTAAAATTTAGATTAAGTTAAAAGTGTCATATTGTTTTTGTATATCATAGGAAATTTGAGCAACGAAAAGAATACACATGTTATTGTACATATTAGGATTTTTATTGTAATTTTGCCATTTATGACTGCAGGAGGTTTCAAACATAGTTTTCCAATTGATCAAAGAACTACTCTTTGTATTTCATTGAAGATGTAATAAAAGGAAAGAAAATATAATAATTTTCTAGAGCATATTTTATCTTTTTTACCTCCTTTTTCATCAATAATACAAGTGTAGCCGAGGCAGTGTGGCTCAGTAGCTAAGCATCGACCTATGAACCAGGAGGTCACTATTCAATTCCGGTCAGGGCACATGCTCAGGTTTTGGGCTGGATCCCCAGTGGGGAGCATGTGGGAGGCAGCTGATCAATGATTCTCTCTCATCATTGATGTTTCTCTCTCTCCCTTTCCTTTTCCTCTCTGAAATCAATAAAAATATATTTATAATAATACATGTGTAATAAATTTATTAGTCTAAAACTTTTCTTTAAGAACAGAATTCAATTTTCCATAGTTTGCTGTTTGAAAAAGTAAACAATATTCGCCTGGCTGGTGTTGTTCAGTGGTTGAGCATGGACTCATGAACCAGGAGGTCAGGGACATGCCGGGGTTTCAGGCTCAATCAATACCCAGAGGGTGCTTGCAGGGGGCAGCTAATTGATGATATTACTCTCATCATTAATGTTTATATCTCTCTCTACTCTCCCTACCTCCCTCTGAAATCAATAAAACCATATTTTTTTAAAAAGGATATTATGCATCTAGATCATTTGTATTAAAATATATAAAAATGACAGGTTTGGCTGATGCCAACAATATAAATAAAGAAAAAAAGGAAAAGATTTATAGTTATAAAAGGCCACATTTCCATCATCTGTCAAACCACAGATGGCTTCAAAGAGCTCTAGATGTCCCAGAGTTATACGTTTAGTTTATATATAAAACTGAAGATCTAGAACTTCAAAAGTATTTATTAATAAAAATGATGCTAAACATTGTCAATTAAAAATGTTAGCACAAAATACAAAATAATTTTTGGCTAATGAAGAAACAATAACTTGATATTACCAGCATTTTTACAAGTTTTATCATAATTTTTATTTAATTAATTTTTGGCATTATTTCCCAGCCAAGTAAATTACAATTAAATAATTAAATTATTACAATAATAAGCCATACACCAGCAATGAATTCTTATCTGATGGCAAATTTTAGCATTATGTATCTTAAAACTTAATATTTATTTTTATGGTTGTCCATTACAATTCTATTATTTTTCTTTCCTTAGATTTGAATTACATTAATATTATGGTAGTAATCTTTATGCTGGCACTAAAGCAAAATAGAAATACTTGATATTCAATAAAAAATGGTAAAAGTGCCCTAACCAGTTTGGCTCAGTGGATAGAGCGTCAGCCTGCAGACTGATTGGTCCCAGGTTTGATTCCAGTCAAGGGCATGTACCTTGGTTGCAGACACATACCCAGTAGGGGGTGTGCAGGAGGCAGCTGATCGATGTTTCTCTCTCATCAATGTTTCTAACTCTCTATCCCTCTTCCTTCCTCTCTGTAAAAAATCAATAAAATATATATTTTTTTAAATGGTAAAAGTGACAGCTAGCTTCATTGCAAGTTAGAGAATCCTTTCCATTTCCATTAAAATCAAGATGAGAAAAAATTTTGAAATCATTGATTTAGAAAAATGTAAAAGTAGTATAGACATTTCCTTTCCCTGGATACATTACAAACTATCATTCACCTGTGGCTATTTAAAACTTAAATCAATTAAAATTTTAAAAAATTGAAACTATCATTTTTTTAGCAGTATTAATTCTTTGTCAAGAGTTTAGTAGTGACATGTGGCTAGTACCTACCTTATTATAGAGCTCAGTTTTATTAGATAGTGCTACCCTTGATAATTATAGACTAACTAGAGGCCTGGTGCATGGATTCATGCACCGGTGAGGTCCCTCAACCTGGCCTGCACCCTCTCGCAATCAGGGACCCCTTGGGGGATGTCGGACTGCCAGTTTCAGGGATCGGGCTGAAACCGGCAGTCTGACATCCCCCAAGGGACATAGTAGTGCGTGAAGTGGCAGGCAGCTGGGGAGGAGCCCGAGTCCAGCCGAGTGCCGCACTACCCCTGCTCATCCTGGCCCTGCTGGGTCTGCCGCCACTCAGTAAGCTTGCTGAGCAGCGCTCCTGCTGTGGGAGTGCAATGATCACCAGGGGGCAGCTTCTGCATTGAGCGTCTGCCCCCCTGGTGGTCAGTGCACATCATAGCGACCGGTTGACCAGTCTTTCAGTTGCTTGGGCTTTTATATACATAGATGAATTATATGGGTGGTATTCTGATGTTAACACACACACAAAATGAATCTAATTCCAAATTTATAATACTAAAAATATAAACAAAAAAGATAATATGCAATATTCAGAGTAGGAAAAAGGAGGGGAGACATTAATGGGAAGGAGACTTATACACTTTCCCCCAACTTTATGTAAAACTGAGTACAATTCGAGATTAAAATAAAGTTGAAAATTAAGCAAAAAGAAAACAGAAAAATGGTAGTGTTATCAAATTAATTTTAGTCAAAATGGACAGGAAGCTGCACTGAAATGAATAAAGAGCTAAAAGATAAATTCTAGTGAAGAATTTCCAGGTAATAAAGTAGGAACAGAAGAAAACTAAAATGAATGTCTTATTCAAGGACCATAAACTACCAAACCAGTGAAAATTACTCTTTACTTATGCCAAAAGAAGTTAAATAAAAATAGATTATTTCAGTGATGCCTCATCAACTCCTAGTTCACATGACAAACATCATTACTTTTTGCCATCAGTGTTCCTGTGGTTATCTCCATCATTCCTTCATTCTATTTTCTCCTACTGTTACCCAGGAGAAGAAAATTACTTTTTCAAGAGAAAACTCAAAGTACCTTTTGAAAAAACCCTCCACCATTTTGTTACTGTTTTTTACCATATTAATTTTGGCTTCTGTTTAAGCACAATATCCCATTATGATTATTATGCCAAATATATAAATTCAACAAAATATCTTATTGGTTTTAGCAGTTACTTATTTTTTAAACCCATACCATTCCCCCATGTATATTTTTCCTTTTATGGAAGTCTTTGGATTTTAAGTTCTTTTAGCTTTGTCCATATGAACATTTGTCTATTTTGCCCTCAGTCTTTAATTAAAAAAAAAAAAATTAGTTTGACAATTCTCCCTCAGCACTTTGAAGATCTTTCACAACTGTCATTTGAAATCTATTAGCATCAGTTTGATTTTCCTCTTTGGTGCTCTATTGATTCTCTCTGGTAGTTTATAGACTTTATCTATAGCCTCAACTTACGTTTTACAACTTCCAAATGGCATGTCCAATGAGAATTTATCTGACTTGCTTAGTACTTGGATGGCACTTCCACCTGGATACATCTGAAAACAACCAGCCTTACCACTTTCTATTCCAGTCATTTCCAGTCTATAGAAATGTTTTTGTTTTTTAGCAATCTCTGATGCTAGGCTTTTTCTCTTTTGAATTAGCTCTCGTTGCTAAATAATTGGAAAAGAAAGGCTGCATAAAGTATGAGGTACTGTGATATCTTGAATGGAAACCCCAGCACTGAATACAGGAAACCCCAGCACTGAATACAGCAAAGTAGGTTTACAGTTGTTCATATGGAAAAAGACATTCAGGTTATGATTATTACAATAGCTTTATTAATTCAAAGGAATGTCACAATGGCAAAGTACACTTAAATATAATCTCATAAGTGCTCCAATTGCCGGCCTTCATTATTTACACATTCTTATAGACTACTTGCTATGATCAAACACAATTGTAAACCTACTTTTGCCTACTCCTGTATTTACTAACTTGATTAATATTGAACTAGAAAACCATAGGAAAATAAACTACTATGATGTGATGTAAAAGGGAAATGAGTTAGAAAGCAGAAGATAATAATAGCTAAGACAGTCTATGTTAAGAACTGTTACAAGTGCTTTGCATGATTTAGATACCTTTTATTTTCATTATATTATTGCTCTATTACTCTTTACAGTGAATAAAGGTTGGGGAGGGAGGCTATGTCCAAGGTCTCACACAGCCAGTGAATGGTCGATTGAACCAAGCTAGTCTAACTCCAGAGTCAGACTCTTAACTACCGTACTGTACTGCCTAGTTCCAGCTTTGCCCCAGAGTAGTTGAGAAATCCAAGGGATGCTATTTCACCTCTCTATGACAACGTTTTCTCAACTGAAAAATGAAATGATTACATTAGACGACTTCTAATCTATTTTTCCAAACTCTAGTCGACTATGATAAAATGAATATATAGTTCTGGTTATGTAAGTACAAAAGGTCTTGAGCATAAGTATAAAAGTATAGTTGTATGAGAAGAGTTGAATTCTGGTATTTATTCTGTCTTTAAACCAAATTTAACCTTTTTTGGACCTCAGTTTCCTTGTTTTTAAAATGAGATAGTTGGATTTCTGAGATCCCTTCTGTTTCTAACATTCTCTTAGTCCACAAATGAGAATCCATTAAAGTAGTTCAGTGAAGGTATTATCTCTGAATAGATTAAAAATATATAAAAAGTGAAAGTTGCTTTTGTCCCACAAATGATAAAAATCTCTAGGCTTTGTTAGTTTCTTACTTTACATCTCATAGTAAAAGAAAGTTTGTGGTATTTAGTTAGGAATGTGGGGCCTGGTCAAACTGCCTGAATTATTTTCTTTCTAAACAGTTGCTTAAACGTTCTGGGACCAATGTTACTCATTTGTATGATGAAGATAATCACAATTCCTATTTATTATGATGACAAAGCAAGATAAAAGTAAACTGCTTATGCTTGGCACATAGATTTTGAGTATTTGCACTTATTAGTAGTAGTAACTTGAATAATTGAGGGTATTTGCAGTCTTCATTCCTAAATATCTATTAGAAACATGTGCACATCATCATAAATAATTTAGATGCCTAAAGACAAAGGAGCAGGATAAGGAAGAACTTACTGCAATTTCTTTTACACTAAAATCTGACTCTATATCTTTATGTATCTTTTGGAAAACAATGACTTAATAGCCAGTTAGGATTGTTTGATTCTTTAAACATTAAGCGAATTAGAAACAGCTCCTGCGTTCACAGAAAAGATGGCATCGAAAGCCACATACAAATGGAAAAAGAAGACAATGCAGCAAATGAGCAACCTTAGTTTGCTGGTCACACAACTGAATGCCCTGCAATCAGAATGCATTTGTCAGTAAAGAGACACTGCAAGAAACCACAATAACTGCTTCTTCAAAAGCCCTGGAATTGTCTTAAGATGTGAAGATTATACACAGCCTCAAATGCATTTACAAAGTTTATATTTCTATCCTTTTGACTAAAATGCAGGAAACCTAATTGAAATGTCACAAGTGAGTGAATAGAGGGTTAGTATAAATACTAGAGGCCCGGTGCACAAATTCGTGCACAGGTGGGGTCCGGCAAGCTCGCCCTGATCAGGGCCAATCAGGCTGGGCCAGCTGGTGAGAAGGGCCGTGGGTGGTTGGTGGGCCCGCCCTGCCCCCTATTGGGGTAGGGGGGCCAATCGGGGGAGGGGCCGCAGGCAGTTGGCCGGCCAGCCCCGCCCTCTGGTCAAACTCCCCGTGGAACTCTCGGTCAAGGGGACAATTTGCATATTAACCTTTTATTATATAGGATTATAATAGAGGATTCATTTTATGAACACCTTTTATTTTAATAAGAAAATACTCTTTGGATGATAAGTAAATTTGATGTAAACACAGATCTACTTTTTCAAAAAATAAAAAAGGAAAAAGAAACAAACAAAACCACTGACCCTGCCCAAACTGATTGCTTACATCTGCAATCGGTGTGTGTTATCTATTTTTAATTCCTTCTTTGGGCCATAGCAACACAAAATTAATAACATTTGGTTTTTAACTTAAAAAATTCAAACCAACTTCATGCAAACACAGTTTCTGACTTGAGTAAACAATAAAATCTCTTCCTTTAGTTTATGATAGCAGTGACCTATTTCAAAGAGGTTCAATGAGAATCGATGCTGGAAACTGCCTTAAAGATACAAACTGCCATAATTATCTTTAGATATACATATTATTAAGCTGAAGAGGATGTCAATAAGCCAGCACAAAAGTATCTAAACTATTCACAGCATATTATTATAAAATAATAAAAATAAGTTCCTTTACTCTTTCAACAAAGGTAATTTGAGCTATAAAATTCATATTTTATCTGTATATGTAAAATAAAACAATATTTTTCTTCTATTAAAACCATTATTTTATTTTCAAAAGACAGGTATATACAGAGTTAGATATATATATAGATTATATAAGTATATATCTATATAAAATGCATGTATGTATGCATGTTAATTTATAGTCAGCATTTTACTTTAAGAAAAATATAAGCAGAGTAGTTTTAAAAATATTTGGGTAATATTTGAACTGAAATAAGCATGATGTGGTATTTAAAAATATCCATGGTGTAATTAAAATAATTCCAAGTGTTTCAAAGATATGTTTAGAACAGTCATTCTTAATATCATTCAGAATGTTTTGGCTCTCTCCACAGAAGATATTGCAATGCCAAAAAAAATAAATGTTCAGTTACTCATTCAGATTGCAGTTTTTGATGTAATTTGCCTTGTGCATCCCATTCACCTTGTTAGTGAGTACTGCTTCCCCAAGGCTGCCCCAGGGTCCTGCTGACGGATTGCTCTAATTGCAGTGGGCGCTGTAAACAAGGCAGCTACTCCATGCTCCGCCAGCACTCGGAAATAAGCGCCAGCATCTGGTGTTCCCACAGGCTTCCCCTACAATGAGATTCATTTAAAATGTCACTGGGTAAAATGCCTCATATTTCATTGACGGGTCAATACTTATACATTTAACACAGAAATGTTAATAAACTGGGACTCTCAACAAATCTGACTTTTAAAATATTCCCATGTTCTACCATAAATAAAACAAACCAAATGCCCAGGCATCAGAGAGGTCGTTTGTCCCATGACAACAACCTAAAAGCTTTGCAAACTCCGATTTTTCTTTTCTCAAGTTTTGTAATTCAAACTAATAGTATCCAACAGTCTTCTATTTTATAAGAAATTAAACCTATGGTTTTGTATGGTAGGCTGAATGAGAAACTTAGGTATTAGCAATTGCTAACTTATCTTTTTTCCATGATCACTATTACAAGTGACAATAGTAAATCTTAAAATACTTGAGAAGAGAGAAAAATCTGAATCACAGTGATTTCTGAGCAATGACCTTTTCATTTGAATGTCTCACTTCAAGGATAGCAAATTCTATGAATGTTTTTTAAATTCAGTAAGACATCCCAAAATGCATGTTTTCCACAGCCTCAAAATGACATTAAACATGTCCAGTCAAAATTCATGCATAAAAACCTAACAAAGGATGCAATTAAAAAGAACACAAAGCATTTTTAACTAATGTTTCTGCAAAGTGGAAAATGAGCATGTCATTTAAACAAATAAATAATTCTGTAAAAAGTTGAAATGACCCACAAAAATCTATCTGGCTCTGCCACACCCCTTATTCTTCGATCCATTCTCATCTGTGCTGCTTCTTCTGTGTTTCTAAATCCACGTGCCTGGAATGTTAATATATGTTATATGTGTACCATTTCTTAAACTTCTTTGACTACATATCCCATCTGAGCACCCTAAGGATTTTTTGGTCTGGAAAACACACTTGGGAAACACTGAACTAAGGTAAAAGGAGGGAATAATTTGCTGGCAGAAAACTTAGAGATCTTCCCACAGAGAATAATAAATGAAAGAGGATAATATAAGGCAGACCATAACTGTTCAATAATATAGATTTACTATCCACTTCTAATTGATAGGGCATGACTTTGATTTTACTTTTATTGTTTTCATAGTTGTTTTTATTATTCTTTAATGAAAATTACATTAATTAAAAAAGCTCTTTAGGACTTCCTTATGTTTTATTGCTTTTTTTCTTGCTCCTTTTTTAATATGTAGTTTTATTGATTTTAGAGAGGAAGGGAGAGGGAGACAAAGATAGAAACATCAGTGATGAGAGAGAATCATTGTTCGGCTGCCTCCTGCATGCCCCCTACTGAGGATCGAGCCCACAACCCAGGCATGTGCCCTGATGGGGAATCGAACTATGACCTCCTAGTTTTAGGTTGACGCTCAACCACTGAGTCATACCAGCTGGGCTCTCTTGCTCTTTAAATACAAAGGAAAGTATTATTGCACCTAGAAATTTATTTTTTATTATCCCAGCTATCCCAAAAGACTTGATTGCATTTTATTTCATTACCACCTCATATAGATCAACACATTGACACAATATACAATCTGGCAACTCATGTACATAATTTGACTAACACATTTTGAAGCCTTAAGCACAGCGGTCTAAAAATGAGTCAGCAACTTTATTCTTTCTAACCAAACAAGGTAAACATTTGACTTTTACTTCTTTGATCTGTCTTAGGCACTGATCAGTTCCTTGTGCAGTAGATTGTGACTTTGGGAAACTTGATCTTAACCTCATAAGGAATGATTTGTCAGCTGACCTTATGCAATTGACTTGCCATTTTCTTGCCTGCTAAATCAGAATAAATCACTGATCTAATATTTCCTCAATAAGCTAAAAGCACTGAGATAATATTTTAAAGTAGTTTGACCTCCAATTAAGAAAGATATTTTATATCCAATCGAAGTTCATGCGACAATAATATACTTACTAAAAGATGATATGAGCATCATAATGAAAATGCTATCCCACATTGACTACCTACACAGAGGGCACAATTTGATGTAGTTTACAATGCCTTTAATTAACTATGTCTAAAGATAACAATAATGATTAAAGTATTAGAAATATTAGTTAGAAACATTATCATACTTTTACAAATAATATAAAATTATAATGATTGTTGCAATTCTGACACTGTGCCAAATTTTCATTAGTATTATATTTACTCAGTCTAAAAATCAGATAACATACCATTACTATTAGGACACTGAAGGATGGTTACATAAAATTTTACAATGTTTTTTGTTGATCTCAATAGGTTCAGTTATTTTGCATTTTATTGTCCATTCCCAGACCATTCAAGGCTATGATTATGATGTTTCCTTATTTTAGAATTGCTTTACTATTTATATATTTTAAAATTTTATTTTCTTATGGATTCCCATTTTATCTCAAATCTTAAGTAAAACATGTTATGATATAGTAAAGAACTTACTATTCCCCAAAACAACTGTGGATTAACACAAACATTAGGTTCTGAATGATGTAAACACTTCAGGTAATACTATGCAGCACTGAGCAAGATCTTGCATCAGAAACCATCCTATATAATAAAGAGGTAATATGCAAATTGACCCTCACACCATGGCATGCGGTCAAAGATGGCTGCCACAAGATGACTGGCAGGGGAGGGCAGTTGTGGGTGACCAGGCCTGCAAGGGAGGGCAGTTAGGGGTGACCAGGCCAGCAGGGGAGGGTAGTTAGGGGCGACCAGGCCTGCAGGGGTGAGCAGTTGGGGGCGACCGGGTCGGTAGGGGAGGGCAGTTGGAGGCAACCGGGCCGGCAGGGGATGGCAGTTGGGGACGATCAGGACTGCAGGGGAGGGCAGTTCATGGCAATCGGGCCAGCAGGGGAGCAGTTAGGAGTCAATCAGGCTGGCAGGGGAGTGGTTATGGGGTGATCAGGCTGGCAGGCAGGCAAGTGGTTGGGAGCCAGCCATCCCAGATTGTGAGAGGGATGTCCCAGATTGGAGAGGGTGCAGGCTCGGCTGAGGGACACCCCCCCAAAGTGTACGAATTTCGTGCACCGGGCCTCTAGTCATCCACATAAAAACAAGTTATACTAAATTAGGTAGTGCTAATATATTTATTCACTTAATAAATATTTATTAAGCACCTACTATGGGCTAGACACTGTTCTAAATGCTGGAAATAATTTTATGAACAAACTAGGTAAGGTTCTGCTCTAATGGGACTTATATTCTGGTCATTATGGGTGTTTGTGTGACATAATATTATTAAAAATTACACAGCAGATGGTACAAACTATTTGTGTCTAATAAAGGGAAGGAATAAAGTAATAAATATAAGACCCATACGTTCTTTACAACTATCACCACTAGAACTTTAGAAAAATGAAGCAAAGCCTGTAAGCCACTTTCATTATGAGCTCTAAATGAAAGTGACTCAGTAACTTATTGATTTTATTGAATACTCTTCTCTCCTGCCCTCCTGCCACACACACACACACACACACACACACACACACACGCACACGCGCGCGCGCGCGCGCACAAATAGGCAATATCATTCCTTTAAAGTAACCAGTAACACACTAATTATGCTGAACTGCTGGAGAGGAAAAATGACGCTAATTTCAGAACCTGTATTCAGTAAGTGGCAGGAGCCCAACTACTATTCAAATTTTAAATGAGAAAATTCTAAGATTGTAGGGATTTTTAACAAATAACATACACACCAAAAGCAGCAATATGCCTAAAAGGTGAAAGTAATTTAAAAATTCTTCAAAACTCAAATCTATGTTCTTACCATTTGCTTTTATTTCCTTCCCCTAACCTAAAGTCTACCCTGTTGATTGCTGCCCAGAAAACAAAGGCAAAAAGCAATCCCTACAGTGGCGAAGCAGAGGTTATAAGCTTTCAGCTGTTATAAATCATGAAATTTTTACATCAGAGGTTCATAGACGATCAATTGCCCATATTTATAAAGTGGTTAGTGGGATGTTACAAAGCACTGAAAACAAGACAGTTACCAAATATCTTGAAATTAACCCGCAGTTACAAGTTTCTACTACTTATGAGTCAACATACTAATGTTTATGGGCCACAAATGATAAGCCCTGAGTTAAAAAAAAAACAGGTAATGTCTTGACTTCTCACATATTTCCCAATGAGGTTACGTTTTCAACACAGGACAGTAGTAGACTATAGCAACTTAGCAAAACAAAGATATAAAACACTAGAGCTAAACCTTTGAGCAAAAAAATCACTTACTTTATTAATAACCCCATGATTTCCATTTATCTACAGCTTGGAGTCAAAGCTACTTGTGGTTTCTCAAATTTTAACATAAAAACTTGAGTCAACTGCAGTTTTGCCTCTTTTTGTGGCAGGATACACCTGGTCTTTTTTTTTTAGAACATTTCTGAGAATGTTACCAAAGGCATGCTTCTATAGCATTTCTAAGGTGAAGACAGCACCATCCTTATGGACTAGTCTTAAATTTCATTTCAGCAGACAGGTGTAGCAGTGTGGACTTGTTTATTTTGGAGGAGTAATGAATAAAATTGGCAATGGCATTTGCTGAATTCCTGCTACATGCCTCCTGCCTTTATCAATGAATGGGAGTTTGGGTATACATCTAAACTTGAGGATGTATTACTTAGTGAAAAAAGCAAAATGCAAATATTGTGCATACCAACTGTACAATGCCATTTGTATAAAAAAGGAGAAAAGATACTTTATATATAAATTAACTACTGTACATGTAAGATTTGGTGCTTCCCAGTGAGAGAAATTGAACAGCTGGAAACTGGAAAGTGAGATTTACAATCTATACTCTTTTGTGGGTTTTGAAATATGAACCAAATGAGTATGTAACCTCTTTCAAAAATGGGCTTTTTCTTCCCTAAAGTTCTTCTTTCTATAATTCACATGAACTTTCTTAATGTTGAAAACATTACTGCTGCTTTAAAGCTACAAGGGATCATTGCCCCAAGCCTTAGGACTCCCAGACATAGAATTTGTTACTAACGCAGGCTCCCTTTTAAGGGGGAAAAATTTATTTATAAATACAATATGATGATTAAGAATTTCTATCAGATGAACTTGCTTGGTTATTTTCTAGAAACTTCCCATCATTCCATCAGCATCACCCTCCTTTATCGTATCCATACCAACATCTAATCCAGTGATGGTCAACCCTGAATGTACATCAGAATCATTTAGAATGCTTTTGAAAGTATCAGTACCTAGTCCCAACTCCCAGAGATCCGAACCTAACTGGCCTTGAGTTGGGGCTGGGCATTGTTATGGTTTATGCGAGCGCTAAGCGATTCTAACCTGTAGCCAGGATTGAGAACCAGTGTCCTTAGACAGGAGGCACTGCCAGACACTACATTATTCTTGAATACCTGCCTGCCCGGTTGCCCTAGTGGAGGAGCCCAGAATCTAATACCAGCCTTTGCTGGTTCTCTCTATCTGTTATAAATAAATGAGCCAATCTAAATATTAATAAAATAATGTACTAATAATTGCAATTTGATTATTGGGGTCATATAGTGAGAAAGTAATTTGGGAGAAGTACCTCATTGTTTCACATTCTTTATGCCTTGATCTATAACCCAGACTCTAGACTGGACATACATATCATGAATTGTAGACCTAGCACCTGCTATTTTTTCCAAAAATGTAATAACGTTTACATCTTTGCCTAGCCCAGCAGCTAGTTCTGTGTTGCCCGGAGACCTTTTAGAGCTATCCTTGTCATCAGAGGTTTTAGTTTGGTTGTATCACTGCTCAGGAGGATTTTATCTTAATTGTATCTAGATGAAGAGTTCGTGACCTGGACTTCAGGAATATTTTGAAAAATTTTTTAAATGTGTACATTGTCATTTCCCTAGTGATAGAAGTTAAGAGCTTTTGTCAAATCTGGAAAGGACTGCATAAACTAAAAATTTTCCAGGTATATGAGAGCCTGTGTTTAGCTCTGAGAAACAGCTTGAATGATGCTAGAATCAGATAGATAAGTAGGTAGACTATAACATCTGTTCATTTTCTTCTCCACAGGATGGATGTCCCTTTATACAATCCTGTTAACCCACCTCCATCAAAGGGCTACAGATAGACTCAAAAACCAAAAACCTAGTGGCCAATCTGAGATCCTCAACCAGCCTGTCTTCATGTCACTCCTATTAGTTGATTAAATGAAACTGTCATTTTTGTAAAACAAAACCAGTCAAATATCAGCAATTTTACATGTTTTGAATTAATACATTCCATAAGCTTTCCACTTTGACAATCTCTCTTTATTGTCTTCTGTGGTAGATACTACAGAGTTGTAATTCCTTATGTTGAGTCCTCCCTTTCTTTAGTTAAGAATGTGCTTTAGCTTTCAGACCCAATAGGGTAAGATTTTTCCAAGGCTATGGCTCCAAGATCCTTTCAGAGAAAGTCTATCTAATAAAAGAGTAATATGCAAATTGACTGTCACTCCAACACACAAGATGGCTGCCCCCATGTGGTCAAAGATGGCTGCCCTCATGTGAACACAAGATGGCCACCATAAGATGGCCAGCAGGGGAGGGCAGTTGGGAGGGACCAGGCCTGCAAGGGAGGGCAGTTGGGGGCTATCAAGCCTGCAGGGGAGGGCAGTTAGGGGTGACCAGGCCAGCAGAGGAGGGAAGTTGGGGGCAACCGGGCCTGCAGGAAAGGGCAGTTGGGGGGAACCCAGGCCTGCAGGGGAGGGCAGTTAGTGGTGACCAGGCCTGCAGGGGAGGGCAGTTAGGGGCAATCAGGCTGGCAGGGGAGCAGTTAGACATCAATCAGGCTGGCAGGGCAGTGGTTAGGGGGTGATCAGGCTGGCAGGCAGAAGAAGTCGGGGGCAATCAGGAAGGTAGGCAGGCGAGCAGTTGGGAACCAGCAGTCCTGGATTGTGAAAGGGATGTCCGACTTCCCATTTAGGCCCGATCTGGGATCGGGCTTAAACAGGCAGTCGGACATCCCTCGAGGGGTCCCAGATTGGAGAGGGTGCAGGCTGGGCTGAGGGACACACTCCCCCGTGCACAAATTTCATGCACCGGGCCTCTAGTTTACATTTATTAAAGATGTGTGTATTTCTGACTCAATCTAAAACTATCTCTTTTATACAAACTTTCAGCTATAAGATTTGTATTGTATAATTAAAACTTTCAAGAGTAGAACTTAAATATTCTCACCAAAAATAAACAAACAGGTAAATAAATGAGACAATTGATGTTTTAATTAACTAGATAGGAGCAATGCTGTCACAATTTACATGTGTTTCAACTCATCACAATGTACACCTTAAAGATCCTACAATTTTTTGTCAATTATACCTTGATAATGTTTTTTAAAAATTTAAGAGAAATTTATCTATCCCTTTTGGTTTGGTTCTTCCCCTGCCTTCTTCCAGCTCTGAGAGTTGGCCATGTTGAGCCAGTGAACAGGCCATTGCTTCCACCTAGGTCATAAGAGTCTACCTGTCTCACTAAAAAGATGCTTAACTCTGAAGTATTGATGCCAGGTAAACGAAGCAGAGCACTGGAACTGGTAATCTTGCAGGACCAGTACTGAGCTAATTAGGGACTCTGACATATTTACCATTCTCAGCAGTCACAGGGAGCATTTATCACTAGGAGAGCTGGTGGCTCGTGACTTCTAGCTTTCATCTCTGAATTCTTCCATGCTGATGTACAATCACTCTGCTATTCTGCACTAGAGGGACCAATTAAGGTGGTTTCCTTTTTACTTATAGTGAATGGTGAGACTTTGCTGTGAGCAGAGAAATTAAATGGCGTCTTGCTTTATCACACTTCCAGCTCTCTGCCCAGAAAATACAGGGTGGCTATTCCATATGCATGTATACTGCCATTCAGCCTGCGGTTGTACAAAGCCTGGCTCCTCCATACGATTGAATCCTTGACATAAAAAAGTCCTCAAATGTGCACATATGTTCCCATGTTAAAAAGCAAAACAAAATAAACACAATAAACCTTCCTATAAAATTGCTCTCATAAAGGTGGTTAATGACAAAACTCTCCTCAGTTGCTGCCTGGCCAGACCTCTCTCTGTACCACTCAGACTGCTGAGGCCTTATCTTCTGAAAAACCTCCCCTCCACTGGTCTTCAGGACACCTTGCTTTTCTGATTCTCCTACAGCCTCTCCAATTTTTCATTCTCAATTTACATTGTGCCCCTTTCTAAATCTTCACCTCTCTGAGTATCTTCATCACCTTAGGGATTAAATTACTAACTTTTCTACATCTGTAATTCTGAAAGTTTTTCTGAGCTTCAAACCTGGTTCCCGGCAGCATGCAAATGTCTGAGTAGCACCTTTAAACTCAACATTACCAAAATCAAAAGTACCATTTCCCCAGCACAATAGTCGTGGCTCTACTGCAGTATTTCAGTTGATAACTGCCATTATGTAAGTTGTCCTAACTGAAGACATCACAGCTATGTCCAACATCCTGTTTACTTCTTTCTTGTAATATCCACCCGAATCCCTATCATCCTGCCTTTTTAATGTTCAGGCCACTGGTTCTGGCCATGTAGTTTGTGCTTCTTAACCGCTTCCCAATTGTTCGTCTCTAAAATGTAGCAAGAGAGCACTGATCTTGGAGCCAGAAAACCTTGTTTCAAATCCTAGCTCCATCTGGTTATTTAATGGCTTTGATCCTCAGTTTCTGCTGTAAATAGGGGCTCCAAATATTTACCCCATGGGTTTGAAGAGAGAGAATATACTAAGGCCTTGTATATAAGTGCTTAGAAGAGTTCCTATTACCCAACATTCAATCAATAGTAGCTACTATTATGATTTGTACTGTCTTATCCACAGTTTTCTCTGTCTAGTATAGTCCATAAACTTCCCTTAAGGAACTGGTGGACGTATTTTTCAGTCAGAGTGGCATCCCAATTCTGCCATTTACAAGCTATGTGACCTAAAGCAACTTATTTACTTTCTTGGATCCTCATTGAGTTCTATCATCAGAAAACTGCATCCAAACAGGTACAAGAATTAAATATAGAGTATTTATCACAAGCCATGGCTCATTGTAGTTTCTGAACATTTTTTCATATCTTTCACATATTACATAGAGTAAAAAATTTTTTAGTCATGATTTGTTTGCTTTCTGTCCTTTATAGTGTCCTCTTTAAATATATTGTCTGGATTTTCAGTGCAAGGATTGCATCTGATTTTTATTCTGTTCCCCTATCAGTCCCTAGCAAGATAGGCACCAATAAATATTATTGATGGAGCTATGACAATAGCTGAACTTGCTTGCGCCAATATAAAACACAGGCGCACATAGAGAAAAATAAACTGAACAATAAATAACTTTGTACAATTTGGTCCAGTGAGAGAGAAATCTAAAAGATGCTGGTATCAGCTTTACAATCTTTCCCAATTGAGAAAATCACATTATATGGCCTGAATCAGAGAAAAAGGTGAGTCACTGTTTTTTCTCATTCCATAGATACAGAGAAGGACATTGGTGATATACTACATTAAAAGACTATCATTTTCCATTACATGACGGGGAAAACAAAGGACTATGATGTGTGCCTACTGAGCGCACTAGTTAGCAACACTGTGCCTACTAGACTTAAATGAAGTAACATATCCCTCTGCCTGAAAGAAGCAAATCTCTTTCCCTGAAATAGGGATAATCAAATTAGACAAAACAGATTAACGTGAGATGGCAAAGTTCTTATAAAAAGAAGATAACTACAATAAATACAGGTAAAATTATAATGTTAAAATGAAGGGTCTAAGCATCCAGAGGGTCCATTTGAGGAAAATACACTATAGGATGACTTCATGAAGACTATGGGTCCAGAGCAGCATTGACAGAAGTAGATGACATATGCATTAAAGATACACTGGGGATAATTTCACAAGAGTGTTCAATACAAAAACAATCTGGAAGTAGTTCTTATCCTCAGTATTTGAAATATGAAATGTTCAAACTTCGAGAATGTTTAAAGTTCTGTCCGTGAATATACAGCAGTAATAGTTATCAATATTTTGAAAATATGTGTAAAATATGTGTAAGTAAAGCTGTAATATTTTACTATATATAATATGCATATATATCATATTCTTTGAAGACTTCAAACTCATTTCACATACATTATCTTATTTGATTCCTATACAAATAAAGGAGAGAGTAGAGCTAATTTTCACAGTAATCATTCATAAAGAGAAAAAAGACAAGATTATCTAAACTATTCCTTCCTCCTATGCATTCAGAAAAAGAGCATTCAATAAGAGATTATCAAACTTAATATTCTGAAGTTTATATATATATATATATATATATATGTATATATACATACATATACATATATGTGTATATGTATTATATATACATACATACATATATATGTATATATACAGTGTAAAATTAGTAATGATAAAGCTCATCAAAAAATAAAAATGAAAGGTTATAAATGTATGGGTAATGGTAAACCATGAACTGCATTATTCACAGATGAAAGACTTCAAGGCCACTCTTATTTCTCTCCCAAGTTCTACTCTAAAAGAACAGACTCTTGAAGAGAGAGACCACTGGGTTATTTTCCACATCTGCCTCTCATTCTTCAAAGTTGGTGGTAGCAGGATCAACACATCCTGTGTGCTGATTCCTTTGCAGGGCGCTTAGAGAGAATTAATGGGCTCCAAGGGAGCTGCTCTAGTGCTGTGATGACTGCTTGTGAGGACAACCAGACTGAAAGAAGAAATGTCGAGTATCTGAAAATTCAAACATTAGTGACTGGCTCACACGGGAATGAAAGATTGGCATTTATATTGTATAATTCTATTCCGGGAAAGAATAAATTCATATTTCTAAATAACAACAATAGCTAATAATAGCCTTTTATTGTATTACTAGAGGCCCGGTGCACGAAATTCGTGCACGGAGGGGGGTTGTCCCTCAGCCCAGCCTGTACCCTCTCCAATCTGGGACCCCTCAAGGGATGTCCGACTGCCCGTTTAGGCCCGATCCCTGGGATCGGGCCTAAACGGGCAGTCGGACATCCCTCTTACAATCCAGGACTGCTGGCTCCCAACTGCTTGCCTGCCTGCCTTCCTGATTGCCCTTAACCACTTCTGCCTGCCAGCCTGATCACCCCCTAACCACTCTGCTGCCAGCCTGTTTGCCCCCAACTTCCCTCCTCTGCCGGCCTGGTCACAAGGGAGGACCAACTGCCCTCCCTTGCAGGCTTGGTCCCTCTCAACTGCCCTCCCTTGCAGGCCAGGTGCCTCCCAACTGCCCTCTCCTTCTGGCCATCTTGTGGTGGCCATCCTGTGTCCACATGGGGGCAGGATCTTTGACCACATGGGGGCAGCTATATTGTGTGTTGCAGTGATGATCAATCTGCATAGTACTCTTTTATTAGATAGGATAGAGGCCTGGTACAGGGGTGGGGGCCAGCTGGTTTGCCCTGAAGGGTGTCCCTGATCAGGGTGGGGTACCCTTGGGGCGTGGGGCGGCCTGAGCGAGGGGCCTGTGGTGGTTTGCAGGCGGGCCACGCCTCCTGGCAACGCAAGCAGAGGCCCTGGTATCTGGAATTTATTTTCCTTCTACAATTGAAACTTTGTAGCCTGGAGCAGAGCCAAGCCTGGGGCTCCCTCCGAGGCTGGTAGCCATTTGTGTTGGGGTTATAATTGAAACTTTGTTGCCTTAAGCGTGTGGGCCTGGCCAGGGTGTGTGGAAAGCTTTGCTTCCCCTGTTGCCGGCGGCAACCCTGGCCTGCTCTCTCAAGCTCCATTCTGCCGCCATTTGTTTGAATTTGTTTACCTTCTATAATTGAAACTTTGTAGCTTGAGTGGAGGCTTAGGCCTGGCCAGGGCAGGCGGAAAGCTTGGCTTCCTCTGTTACCTAGGAAACCTTGCTCTCTGTGGCTGTAGCCATCTTGGTTTGGGTTAATTTGCATACTTGCTCTGATTGGCTGGTGGGCGTGGCTTGTGGGTGTGTCGGAGGTATGGTCAATTTGCATATTTGTCTATTATTAGATAGGATTATATCCTGGCAACTATTCTAAGGCCTTTTCATGGATTCACCAATTTAATACCACATAAGGAAAGTACAATTAATATTTATATTTATACAGTAGAGAATTGAGGCTGAGAGCAGTTAAGTAACTTGTCTGAGGCCAAACAATTTGTAGACATTTCAGGAATCATAGTATGGAAGTCTTAACTGCTATGCTTCCTCTCAAACACTAAAATTTTTCACTAATTTAGAATGAAAACTTTTTTCACTAAATGAATTTGAAGAGTCAGCTTCACTCACTATGAATATAAATTGGAATAAATTCCAGAGTCATAAACATTAAAACATGCTATCAAATCATATACTTATTCTAGAAAAAGAAAAACAATGAACTTGGAACAGATTCACAGATGTACAGAATTGAGAGAACATGTGTCTATTTTAATGATGAAGAAATGGATTCTAGAAGAGGTTGAGTTAGTTCACCTAAGGTTATAGAGGCAAATAAAGGCAGAGAAAGACAAGTAACACAGATATTCACATTTCCAGACAAGTGACTATGCTCCCTCACCACAGTTCAGAATCTTACGTCCTCTACTTCCTCTAACTAATTTATTGCCCGAGTAGGCAGATGTCGTACCTATCTTCAAAGTTAATTATTGAATTATTAACAGACAACCATCTGCCCTGGCTAATCTAGTGAGCATACTCTGAAGAGATTATCAAAGTAGTTTGCTGCTTGAAGTTAACAATTTGTGAAATGCAAGCAAATGTAAAATCAGAGCAAGCTTCCATTCCTTGAAAACTTTCAAAGAGAACGCTATCACACAAACATGACATTTGCCATATCAAGATCAAGTATGCCAACCAGTTTATGATGTAATGCCAAGCTAGATTTAAGGTGTCTAATAACTAATATTCTATTCTAGGTAATAACTAAGCCCAAAAAGAGTACACTGATTTCTTTTTTTAAATTTAAGATAAAATATATTTTTGTGTCATTTGATATATGAGCAGTTTTACAACATTTTCCCCAAGTTTTACTGAAGTATAATGAACAAATAAAAACTGGCTGTATTTGAGCTGTACTACTTGATGTTTAGATACATGTGTACATTGTGAAATAATCACTGTAATCAAGCTAATTAATATACTCACTACCTCACAGAGTACCATTCTTTTCTTTTCCCTTTTCTTTTCTTTGTTTTTTTGTGTTTTTTGTGTTGTTTTTTTTTTTTTTTTTGTGGTGAGAACACTTACAATCTACCCTCTTAGAAAATTTCAAGTGTACGATACATTATCGTTAACTATACTACATTACTGTACATTACATCTCCAGAATCTATTCACAGTGAATAACTAATATTTTGTACCTTTTGGCCAACATCTTTCTACCCAACAGCAGAAAAATACACATTCTTATCAAGAGCATATGAAACATTTTCCAGGACAGCTTCCATGTCAGGTCACAAAACAAGTCTTAAATTTAAGAAAATAGAAATCATTCCAAGTATCTTTTCTGACCACAATGGAATGAAACTATAAATCAGTAATAGTAAGAAAACAGAAAAAATTCTTAAATATATGAAAACTAAACAAAACACTCTTTAATAATGATTGGGTTTAAAAGGAAATCACAGGAAAAATTTTTAAAGTATCTCAAGACAGATGAAAATGAAAACACAACATACCAAAATTAGGGAATGCAACAAAAGCAATAGTAAGAGGAAAGTTTATAGTGATAAATGCTGACATTTAAAAAAAAGATATTAAATAAACAAACCAATTTTACACCTCAAGAAACTAGAGAAAGAACAAGACCCTACTAACCCCCCATATTAACGATCAATGTAAGAGAAACAAGACAGCAAAAGGAGGACAAACTGTCAAAAAGTTAGAAAGAGTAGATGAGTTCAGTTTGGTTCCATAAGCATTTATTGAATGCTTCTATGCATGCTATGCATTGTGCCAAGAGACTAGTTTTTGAGGTTTTCACACTACACGGGGTATAAACAGATAGTTTCAGTACAATGTGGTCATCTCAGTGACAGACATATGCTCAATGGACAGGAGAACCATGGAACGAGGCACTGAGTACAGCCAAAGACTGTGAGAGGAGCCTCTGGAGAGATGATAACATATAAGCAGTCTTCAAGGTTCGTAGGAATTAACAAGATATGAGAAAATCAGAGGGAAAGTCATGCCAGGCCACAGAAACAGCATGAACAACAGAAAAGAGCATGGAGCACAAGAGTGGAGAGAGGGAGAGAGAATGGCCTGCAAGGAGCTGTCAGGGTTGATGCCACTGAGAGAAAAATAAAATCAGATCGAAGAGGCCCTTTGACTTTCAAAGTCACCGATGGCTTCTGCTACAGCAGCTTCTATGAAGTGATGTGGACAGAACTGGGACTCCCGTGGAATGAAGAATATGTTCAGACAGTGTGGGTAGAGTGTTTTTTTCCAGGATCTTCGTGCAGAAGAAAATAAAGATAGGCTAGCTAGAAGTGGGAAATTATCTAAAAGGCTTAATTTTGTTATTATAGAGAATTGAGTATGTTTACAAGTCATAGGAAAGAAACCAGAGTGCAGAGAAACGTTTTAAAAATGTAGCTTACTTCATTCACTCTTCTACAAAAACAAGTATTTATAGAGCATCTACACTGTTCTTGAGCACATCATTCTAGATAAAGACAAACAACCAAGACCCTTTTAGAGGTGGTTTTATGGGCCAAAATCTGACTTAATAACCCAACCATTTAGAGATAGAAAACCAGCCAGGTAAAAATGAAGGAATACTAATATCTTTAAGTGGTGACTGGAAGAATTCCACAAATATAGAAAATAGTCTCTAATATTTTTCAGAATCATTGCATTGCAGGATTTTAAGGTGGTAAAGAACCTTGACATGGTCTAATACTATTATCCACATCCCACATATAAAATTCCCTTCTCCACATTCCTCATCTGATATTGAGAGACTTTAAATAAAAGAGAATCTTTTATTTACGAAGTTGCCTGTTCTACTACTGAACAATTAAATTTATCTCTAATTATTTCCAAAATATTGGTCTCAGTAACTCTGCATTACTACACTATTTCCTTTATAGATAGCAATTCTTTAAATATCAAAAGATACTGAACATATACAAGTATACACACTAAATATTTTATCTTTCAAACCGACCTTTCACAATTCCTTCATTTCTTTCTCATATGACGTTATTTTCATCCTAGTCCCCTTCTTTCAGATGGTTTTTTGTTCATTTGTTTGTTTTGTTTTGTTAATTCTCACCCAAGAATATTTTTTCCATTGATTTTTTTTTTTTTTTTTTTGAGAGAGAGAGTGGAAGGGAGGGGGAATGGAAAGAGACAGAGATCAATGTGAGAGAGACACATCGATTGGTTGCCTCCCGCACACACCCCACAGGTGATCAAACCTGCAACCAGGTATGTGCCCTTGACAAGGAATTGAACCCATGACCCTTCTATACTTGGGCTGATGCTCTAATCACTAAACCGCACTGGCTAGGGCTCCAGATGCTTTCTAATAAGTTGCTGGAGGCTAATTTCAGCCAGTCATAAATGCAAGAAGTTTCATCAAAAGGTTGATGTTACCTTGAGGATTCAGCAGGGCTGAATATATATATTGTTGCCTGCTGGAATGGCTGAAAAGCATTTCCCCAAACCTGAATTTACATAAATGATTGCTTGCTGCCAGACAGCTGAGGGCATTTTAATCTACATGTTATTGCCTCCTGCTGGCCAAACACCTGAACAGTCAAAGGCAGTTCCCCTAAAACTGACAATACCTACTGTATACTAAACCTTAGCCTTTGATATGTGTATCTACTTTGCCTTAGGGCAATTTGTGTTAATAAAGAGCAAGGGGTCCAGAGATTCAGAGAACCTGGTTACTGAAGCTAAGCCCTCCTCTGGCTCCCCCATGGATTACAAATTTATATTATATTTCTAGTCTCCCTTTATTAATTTAGACGCAGCACCTTCTCCAGATTCCTAAACCCTTCTAGATGCTGGAGGAAGACCCGGCATTAAAAAGTTCATTATTTTTTTTTCTCCTCCCCATTAACCTGAACACAAATTTCCAAATGTGAAAGAATAAAATAAAATCATAACATTATATAAGACATTTTTAAAAGCAATCCTACCAACTGCTTTTGTTTGAATTATGGACAATTATAATGCACAGGGACTTAACCACATAAACTGCAACCAACTCAAGTTTCCCATACTTCATTTCTGCAATTATTTTTAATATAAAAATAAGATGAAGATTTCCATATTTTCCTATCTTGTGCTTTTTGTACCAAAAGTCCAATTTCATTTCAACACTGATTTAGTAAACTACCATTTGGCTATTCCTCTAAAATTTGGTCTCCTGCAACTCTAAATATGTGTTTTAAGTATTCATAAAAGGCATAGATAAAATTAAACATAATGATCATATGAGCAAAATTTTCTAATATAAACACAGAAATCTTATTCCTGGGTGACATTAATCCATGCAACAGAATCTTAAAGCAAAAATTTATTTAGCTATAAATCTGGTCAGCCTATGATTTTCTTCCATGTCTGTGTATACATCATCAGAAACCAGTGAAAACATCTACCTAAAAGCAAGACATCATACATTTGGAAACCCATTAATCTTATAAGAAAAGGTGAATCTTTGTTGCTTGTTTTAGGATAACTGTTTTCTTTAGTAAGATTCTAAAATCAGTATTAATATAATATTTTCTAGAAATCTATTAGGGATAGACATCAAGTTTTTAGTGTATGTTTTCCAAAATATAATTTTTATGGCATTATTCCACAAATAAAGATACAAAAATGTCCCCTGTCCCAATTCTAATTTTTCTACTCTTACGTAGAACTACTTCCCAAAATGTTTCAGTAAAATAATATTATGTATATATTGCATTAATTTCATTTTATTACCTCATATAAAACTGTTGTGTTCCCATGAAGAAGAGGTCCATAACAGATATAGGAATGTCCAACAACCCAGCCTAAGTCAGAAGCTGCCCACCACACCTAAAAAAATATAACATAATAAAATGCATGTATCATAATCAGAGAAATGTCATGTAAAGTGAATTTACATCCATGATTACCTCTCCAGGTTGAAGTCCATAGATAGAAGACATTGTCCAGTTTAGCATTACAGCGTAACCCCCAGTGGGCCTAACCACACCCTAAATGAGAGAAAAAATAAAAATAAAATTAATAATGTGTTAAAAGAGTCTCCGTCTTCCTAGTATCTACCTAAAAAAGTTTCTGTTTAAAGTATTTCATCTTTCTTAAGCTACAAATCACTTTGGCTTTTATATAATTGTATCTGAGTCATTACTTCTTTGGCTCCTCCAATAATAAACACAGAATAAATTGTCCACATCAGTCCACTTGCAGAACCCATTCTCACAGATCATTCTTGACCTTCTAAAGAAAAACTTATGATTTCACAGAATCACATGCAATAAAAATGTATTCTAGTGGTAACATAAATTAACAACATTACATTTTCAGGTATATTTCCAGAACAAAAATGGAAACTCAAAATTAAGGGCACAGAAAGACCAAAGGTAGCTGTGTGTCTAAAATAAAGACTAACATAGGATGTCTATCCCCTAATATTATTAAATTTTAGTATGCTTAGAAGAAAAAAAGACATATTCTAACCAGAGCCTCATTACAATGCTGCACTGGGGATCATGCTAGCCCAGTACTAAGCTGAGCAATTCTTTAGTGCTGAATTCTGGAACTCTGAGGAATCAACCCTGGTGGGTTGGATTTAAGGCTGACAGATTTGCCTTATATTACATTTTGGGCAAGAGTAGGGATTGAACCAGCTTCTAGCAGCTATCCACAACATTGAACATATGCAACTTTTATGCAGAGTCATACTTGAAAACTGAGCAAAGTATCATGATAAATAAGAACTGATGGTAAATTTAATAATTAATTTTGTTTACTGCTTCACTATAAACATTAACCATCATTGGCTCAAAAATAAAAAGACCTGATATTAATATTTAAAGCAGGAAGGTGAATGCTTGCTAAGAAATATTCAATATTTCACTCAAATGCAATATGAAGCATTTTTAGTAGAGCAATAATAATTACTCTGTGCAGAAAATAATTATTTTACTCAAAGGGCACATGTGGTCCTAGTGTACCTAATTGCACCGCGTTGGCATAGTTCTGCAACTGTAACACACATACATAAATGAGTGAATACAAAAGAAATTGACTTTCTGTCAGTTACTAAAATTTCTGCTCTCCTCGGGCACCACTAATAAAACATAGGTACCAAGCCGTGGAACACATTTTATCTACTAGCAGCAACACCTGGTCTCTTAGCAAATATCACTTTGTTGACATCTGACAGCTACTTTCTGGGTTGTATGACATAGGTAGCATGCAGCTGGCTCTCTTGATCACCTTGGGAGAATTAGAAATCCTAAGCATCTCCCCATGTAAACTGGGCAGCTCTTTCCCCAATTTATTCTGTATTATCTTTCATGTATTTTGCTAATTCCTTTGTCCTATTGAGAAGGTCGTTTCCTATGGTTTAATAGCTTGATGAATTTGATGGTAATCAACTTGCAAAAGCTCTTTTCTAAAAAACTGTATTCATTTTGTGGAGAAAAAAGTGAACTTTTTTCATAAAAAATATGTTATCCATATATTACAGTAGACAGTGATAATGTCAGTAATGATTTCACTCAAAATGTTTTAGAATTTTCTCTCCACCTCCTGTGTCTCTGCATTCAGAGCTCATTTTTATCAATAATTATAAATGTTAAAATGGGTCCAATTTTAGATTACGTAGTATAGAGGGTAAGGTAAATCAACTGGAAGTGATAAAAAGAAATTAAAGTCTTGGGATAACAAAAATAAGTAGCAATTCATTTGGGAAATTTAGAAGATAACTTAAAGGATAGGTTACAAAATTTCTATTTACCTCTCAAGTGGTTACTTTTTAAAGTATATTTACCAATGCTGCTCTGCTTGTCGAATTGTACATTTGACCCCCAAAAAAGTGAGTCTTAAAAATGAGATCATGCATGGTAAAGCATTTAAAAGTATAAAAGCTAAAATTTAAAATCTTATTAACAAAATTATTTCCTTAGTTCTAGCAATTATTGATTTTTATTTCTCCCTGTGCTAATCCCACCCAAAAGGAAGAAATGTCAAAATATAGGTTACCATCAAAGATTCTCATTAAAAACATTTAAATTGGAGCTATAGGAGAGAGAAAATCCATATTTGCTTTTTATTGGTCTTTGATATCCACTTATTTTTATTTTGTTAAGAGATGAGTGAAATAATTTCCATCAAGTATCACTTTGTCATTCATTAATTTAGACTCTAGATCTGAAATTTAGTATTGCCTCCAAAATATTCAGATAATAGTTTGCAATTTTCTGAGTATTTAATAAGGTTCAGAAAAAAGAACTGCATCATTTTATATTCTCTATACAGATCTTTTACAAGAAGGTTCAAAGGTAAAAAAATTAAGAGATTATGTTAAAAAAGAGTTTATTATAATATTGCTATTAACATGTGACTAAAAAGAAAGTATTTTTTGTTTCTTGTTTATAATCCAACTTTACAGGTAATGATAATTAAAATGCAAAAGAGCAATCTTGTTGAACCTTTGAAAACATATAAATCATGTTTTAAAAAATCATCATATTCTAAGTATACCAAATTGATCAAAAACTAAAAATGGTATCTGAACATATATTTGAAACTTGAGTATGAGGTAAAAATACTTATTTAATATCAATGCTTAACCCTGAAACATAAACACACTGCATTTTACCCTTTTGAGTCTCTGTTATTACTTTTTTTGTATTTACACTCTATATACCTTAAAAGTAAAGACAGTAGATGCCCTAATATATTCTCAGAAAAGCTCTGTAACCTGCCAATGTACTGCTCTGCTTTCTGTGGAATTGGCCATTATACTTAGTCTTCTGCAGAACTTGAAAGACAGCCAGGTGGGAATAACACTCCATTCCACAAATAAAGACATAAAAATGAATTCTACCTCAGAAACAGGAAAGGAGACAATGAGAATGTGCTCTTTTAAAAAAGAAAATAAAAAAGAACAAAATCATAAAACCCACTTTTACTATAAGGGCATTTCTAAAAATTCAATCTGTACAAATAAAATGAAAGGCTAACCATTAATTACCCAGGAATGGGACCAGAGAATTGTCACAGATGGCTCCATGTGGTGCCCAGCTTAATGAGCTGTCTTTGAAGACAAGGACAGCCACAAAACATCATAAATGGGACCGTTAAAGTAAAACAGAAACCAGGTAAATATCAAGTGTTACGCAGTTTTGGTTGTTGCAAGTTAAAATAGTTAGAACAATATGGGTTGTAGCAGAAGAGGAAGGAAGACTGAGGTGTTTGATAAGAAAAAGAGCTTGAAATTCTTCATCCTAAACATGTTTTTAAATTGATCTATAAAAATAAGAGGAAAATCTCAAAATACTCAGGTAGAATTCTGGAATATGTGACAAAACATTGCTTCCTAAATTGAGCCCCTCTGTGACCCAAATCTGTGTTGAAGGCTTATACAAGGAAAATGTACATGTTTACACACATGAGATATATACACTGAGTGGCCAGATTGTTATGATCTCTGAACACATAACCATCTGGCCACTCAGTGTATATCCTATATAATAAAAGGCTAATATGCAAATTGTCCCCTCGACCAGGAGTTTGACCAGCAGGCAGGCCGGCCAACCGCCCATGTCCCCTCCCCCTGGCCAGGCTGGCCGACCCCACCCATGCACGAATTCATGCACCAGGCCTCTAACACACACACACACACACACACACACACACACACACACACACACACTGAGTGGCCAGATTATTATGCGTTCAGAGATCATAATAATCTGGCCACTCAGTGTATATTTATTCACACACACATGCATGTAAGTGTGTGTATCTATCTACACGTATTGTGTGTTTACATATACTTCACTTATGCATGTTTGTATCTATTTCATATATTAATTTCAGCCTGACAAGTGGAGAAAAAAAATAAAGCAAGAAGAAAGAAGAAAAATATTTTGCCTGAAGAAAGAAAATCCATCCCTAAGCAATGGTTGAAGTCAGCAAATTGAGAAGAAAAAAGGTATGGTTCTGATAACTTAAAAAAAATTCAACACATCAACATTATTCTTTTCTGATCATGGCTAGGCAGATGCTATTTCCTCTTCCTAGAGTAAGTCTCCACCCCCACCCCACTTCTGAACTTGGTTAGCTCCAAGTTCATCACACAAGCCTTACAGCCCATCACTGTCCCTCCGTGATATCAAGCAAAAAGAAGAGGTGCCGCCACCTCTGCTGGACATTGTCCAGGACCCCACAGTAACCGCGTCCCATCCTCTTCCACGGCCCCACGGCCCCACGGCCCCATGGCCCGCACACCTCCTCCGAGCACTGACGGCCGACCTAGCGCTGGGTCTCCACTGCGCTGGTGTTGTGAGGTGATGCCTTTGTCTTTCAGCACACACAGTGTCTGGCATAGAATAGTATTTCAATACATCTGTCCACAGATTAAATGACTGAACGTTAACTGAATGAGCACATGTATGAAAAATCTTCTTAAAAATGCTCTTCTTGGTTCAGGGAAAACCTTTGAACTTGTAGAAATTAGTGAATCATATCAGTAGAAATGGAATGGTTCCATTTAGGATATTTCAGCAAACATAAAATCTCTTGCTACAAGCTCTGATGCTGCCTCTATGAGCAGTAGACATTTTTATTGATCTGAACAACTGTGAGGTAATGGGCAACGAACGGTGTAACAAGTCCAGCATTTTAACTACAAGAACTGTAACACAGATAAGAAACTTCACTGCTTTTATATTTGACTTCTTAATTTTTTTGGGGGGAGGGGTGTAGGGAATATGAGTAAGTCCCCTAACGTGAAGGAATAAAGTGACATAAGCTGTGTAAATGCACATCAGGACGAAAGCCCTTTTCTACACCTTCCTGGCATGCCTTCCTTTCAAGCTTCTCCTTTTGGTGTCTTTTCCCCAGTTCTCCTTTGGCACTGAACTTATTTTTTACTTTTTTTTTTGTTTTTTTTTTTTTTTGGCGAGGGGGAGGGGTGCGTATGGAATAGGTTTCACTATCCCTTCGTGATATCAAGCAAAAAGAAGATAAATATGACTGTCACTAAATCTCCCACTTCCCAAAGGGCACCCCATCCAGATGAGGAATTCTTCTATCATGAAGCTCTTGGAAGTATCTTGAATGCTGGCAACCTAACCAAACAGGATAGAGGCCCACAAGGCAGAAATGTATGCAAAGCAGCTCGGCTGTGGCTGCCGGAATATTCGCAGCAGCTAACAGATTAACCTGTCATAGAGCAACCTGACAAACCCAGGGCTGGCAGATGCAGAGATGCAAATACACCCTAAATATAACTGCAAATTCTAACCAAAGAACAGACTGTCTTATGTGTATCTTTTATGTGCCTAGGAGAAATGAGCATTTTTAAGCAGGATATTTTTATGGGCTAACATTATTTTTCCTCGAGAAGATTAAAGATTGAGAAATCAAACTCTATGATGACCTAAAATTTATATCTAAATGTTGCATAAATGAATGTGGGCACATCTTCTCTGTACTTCTATTCCGAGAACCCAAATATTAAATTTTCAGATCCCATTAATCCTGATTATACCTACCAAAAATGAAGTGAGAATCTTATGAAGAAAAAAGGATGCTGGGAGCTAACTGCAGGAGTAAGAGATCATTTAAGAAGTGACTTTTGGGCAATGTATAATCTCAAGGCATTTGAAATTCTAAAGTTCACTAAGGAGATGAAAGAAGTATTTCTTAGTGATCTTGAGAGACGATTAGTTTCTCTTGCCATCCTACACGTCCGACTTTCCAAAATCTACCGACTCCCTGATGTAAACACCAGACCTCACACTGATGACCCACAGGGTCTACCAGTATCTACAAACCCAGATGTATCTCTTGGACTCAGATCTTCACCTCCAACTATTGACTAGGCATCTTCATGTTAAAAATGACACATCACACGCAATATGTTAAAAATAAACACACACACACACACACACACACACAAAAAACAAAAAAAAAAACACACCTCTCCAGCCCTAATCCTCCCTCCTGTGTTTCTAGTTCAGGAAATGTTCAGAAGTTCTCCCATGTTCTCAGGTTCAAAGTCTTGGACTCCTCCTCTGCCTCAGTCCTAATCTTGAACCAAATTTGATTCTTCCCTATTAAGTGAGCTGTCCTAAGTAAAGTCCTAAGCTAATGAAACAACCTGAAATATCCTTGCCTCTGTTGTTTATATGTGCTTATACTTCCAATAAAATGTTGCAAGGGTTACCTTCCTTCGTGCTGTGTTTTTTCTCCTGCTTAAAAAGTATCAGTGCCCTCCATCCCTTACATACAGAACATGAACCTAAACTTCTCACTTAGTGTGTTTGGCTCTCGCCTATATATCTAGCTATTACTTCTCCCCTTGCACCGCCTGCACTATCCATCCTGAAAGCTCCCTTACACACTCCTGCCTTTGCTTATGCTGGCTCACTCTGCCGGGGATGCCCTCCTCATTGTGATGTCACTCTCTGAAGTTCTAGTCATCCTTCCAGTGTCACCTTATCAAGAGCTTTCTCTGATAGAAATGTACTCCCACTTCTCCCATCACTCTGCCCCCTTACTCCCTTTATGTTTCTTCATAACACTTATATTGCAGAGCTCTTTAGTTGTTTAGTGCCTGTGTCCCAGTTAGAATATAAACTTCTAAAAGGAGAGTCAGACACCTATGTGTGTGCTCAATAATATTTGATGAATAAATTGAATGTAATCCTTCAGGTACCAGTGAATTTGATCTTTTACTGGAGAGAAACAGCTTTGCCCTCTCAGAGCAAGAGCACCATTCAGCCCTGGCTGAGTAGCTCAGTTGGTTCGCGTATCGTCCCAATATGCCCAGGTAGTGAATTTGATCCCTGATCAGAGCACATATAAGAATTAACCAATCCTATATAATAAAAGGCTAATATGCAAATCAACTGAAGGGTGGAATGACCGGTTGCTATTATGCACACTGACCACCAGGGGGCAGATGCTCAATGCAGGGGCTGCCCCCTGATGGTGCACTCCCACAGGGGGAGCACCGCTCAGCCAGAAGCCGGGCTTAGGGCTGGCGAGCACAGCAGCAGTGGTGGGAGTCTCTCCTGCCTCCATGGCAGTGCTAAGGATGTCCGACTGACAACTTAGGCCCGCTCTCCAAAGCTAAGCTGTCAGTCGGACATCCCCCGAGGGTTCCCAGACTGCAAAAGGGTGCAGGCTGGGCTGAGGGGACCCCCCCCCCCCGCCCCAGTGCAAGAATTTCGTGCACTGAGTCTCTAGTGAATGTATAAATAAGTGGAATAACAAATTGATGTTTCGCTCACTCCCTCTTTCTCTAAAAAAAATAAATGTATTTCTTTTAAAAAAACAGTCTATCTTGCATTATCTGTGTGTATATATATTTTTCAACCCCACTAGACTGAAGGGACTGTGGTTTACTCATATTTTTATCTCGTTTAGTCCAGAATGAAAACTCAATGAATGTATATTGAATTGAGCTAAATTCAATGTGACTAAAGATCACCAAACAATTAAAGCCTTTGCCAATCACTGAAACAGATTAACTTCAGTATGGCACAATAGGATAAATGAGAATAATTAGAACTTCAAATGATCTTCAATTTGAGCATCTAGAAATCTAGAAGAGAAATTCTTGATCCAGAGAAACCCTGTAATAACTAGGATATGTCCTTATTTGGAACCACCACTTGTTAGATTTAATACTCTCTATATTATTTTCTTTTCTTTCTACTACACTGGCTGAGTCCATTTTGAGTTCCTTTGTGAGTCCTCCCACAAAGATCCCCATCCAGGCCACAGTGAGTTTCAGAGTAATTTAAAATATTGAGGTGATACAAATGCTCTTATAAGATTCCTTCAGGCTTTTATTTTATTTTATTTTAATATGTTCCTATTGTTTCAGAGAGAGGAAGGTAGAAGGAGAGAGTTAGAAACATCAATGATAAGAGAGAATCATCCATCGGCGGCCTCCTGCACACACTTTCCTGTGGCTTTTAAGGAGCTAAAATGACTTTCTTTCTGTTTCTTTTTGTTTTGTTTTTGGTTAGGTTCCTTTCATGTTGAAAATTTTATATTAGATTAAAACTTGCTTTTGTTTTACAGCCAAGCATTCAGTTGGACTCTATGTGATTGGCACATAATGTAAAACTGCAAAAAGTGAAGAGTAAATAGTTTGTCCAGCAGATGACTTGAACAAGGCTTAAGAGTCTTCAGTATAACAAATATTTATTTTTCTAATGACCAAAGTTGTTTTCCAAAAGAATGCTAAGGCTTTGATTCTACAATAACACAAATAACTTTATGTGTATGCCCTTATTTATTTATTTATTTATTTATGCACTCAACAGACATTTATGAGCGCCAACTATACACAAAGCACACAATGATAGACTAAAATGTCATAGAACATGGTCTCTCTCCTCAGTGAGATCATATTCCCCTACCAACTGTTTTCTTATTCACAGCAAGTGAGTTTATATGGAACATCTTAATTTTCCTTAAGATTATTAACCACTTAGTTTTTAAAACTCTGATGCTATAGAGAACTAATATTAACCAAAAGACCACTGTCCTCTCGGATGTGAGTGACTGTGAACGTCCTTCCCCCACTAAAATTCTATGACTCATGCCGAAACTGGTTTGGCTCAGTGGATAGAGCGTCGGCCTGTGGACTGAAGGGTCCCGGGTTCGATTCCGGTCAAGGGCATGTTACCTTGGTTGCGGGCACATCCCCAGTGGGGGGTGTGCAGGAGGCAGTTGATCAATGTTTCTCTCTCATAGATGTTTCTAACTCTCTCTCCCTCTCCCTTCCTCTCTGTAAAAAATCAATAAAATATATTTTTTAAAAAATTCTATGACTCAATGAGTGTTGAACCCTCTAATAGAGATGAATAGGAAGATGATATTGCAAGCTGTTATGAAATTATATAAAGAAACAGTATTGTTTGGCAATACCAGGCAGAAATGGAATTTGTTATCTGACATCTTCATAAATATTGATGCTTTTAACTTTGTTTTGTGAAGACACCTTTCATGGTAAGCAGATTTAAAAGTACTGAGTGTCTTCAGTACTAAAAATCAAAGGGTTCAATACTCAGGATAAATTGCTTGTTGTTCACACTGTCTACACCAATTCTTGAACTTGTATTTATAACAAAGAATTACACTCCCCTAAATCAAAAATCTATCCCATACTGTATAAAAGTTATACCTAAATTAAAAAAATAGTTCACTTAAACTATATTTTTATAAAATTCTATTAAACCAACTGATATTCAGTCAAATCTCTATTAATGTTAATAGCTTAAGCAATTGTATATTGCTGATATAAGTGAAAAGTTTGGAAAAAATTGGGGCAAAGTCCTTGACCTTAAATATAATTCATACTAGAGGCCCAGTGCACGAATTCATGCACAGGTGGGGTCCGGCCAGCCCACCCCGATTGGGAGGGGAGGGGCCGATCAGGGCTGACCAGGGGGAGGGGCTTAGGGCAGTTGGCCAGCCAACCCCGCCCCCTAGTCAAACTCCCGGTCAAGGGGACAATTTGTATATTAGCCTTTTATTATGTAGGATTTTTCTGTTTTTAAACACAACATTTCTTTAAACTATAAAGTACCTAAGTCTAAACTTCAAGGTATAGTCTGCAAGCATTGTCAGCTAGTAAACAAATATTTTCTGTGCAAAGAAGTCTGCCACTATATACTTATCCCTAATAGAGTGAATACCTTCGGCAAACCTGTTGTTCCAGATGTGTAAAGAATATATAGTGGATGCTCAGAAAGAACAGGAACACAATCGTGTGACTGTGCTTTTGCCATCTCTTCATCCCAATCAAGGTCACGACCTGGAACCAAAGGAACTGTCTCCTAGGGAGCAAAAATTTGGGAATAGGCATTGAACAAAGATTAAAATCAGAGAACAATGTTAGTCTGAGCTTCTGACTTACAATCTAGGCTGTCTATACAGCACTAAATATCATATTTATAAATATCTCAGATAAATGTTCATAAAAAGTTCAACAGTTGATGTTGGCTTTGAATCTGGGCCTAACCTTAAGAAACTCAATGTGATACAGACATGTTTTCATCAACAAAGCTTAACTAACAGAGTTTCATGTTTTCATAAATGTGTTTTCATTATTAACTTTATAAACTAATTTCTATTTTTTGTAACCAATTTCTTTTCCTTTGGAACTATCATCTTTACAATCAAATGTCAACTAATCCATTAAGATTTATTTTTATACAAGGGTCATTTAGGAATAATATTGTGGCTGTCTTTCAAAATGGTAGAATATTAAATCATTTTCAAGGGTAGGGGGAAAATCTACTTTTGCTTTTTCAAGAAGGAAAAATCAGTTTTGATGAGGGTATGTGACATATCTAAAATGCTATACAAATTTCGCTCCATCATGTCATTGATTCACATGATAGAAATGTTTGAGTTTTTCTTTTTGTTTTTACAACCAAGCTCTGTGTTGTAAACTTTATGATAACAGAGTCATGCGTTAGGCTTATATACCTTAAAAGAAGGTAGGCAGACCTCTTTACAACTTGTGCTAGTGAAATAGGCCAGATAGGTAAAGAGAAAGAAAGTGGCTTATGGAAAAATTATCCTCATGGAGAGTTACATCTATTTAAGTAGATTTAAGACCCAGTACATGTGGAGTTATTTTCTGAAATAATAACTAAACTCAAGATCAGGAAGGTTACAGTTGGTAAACTTGTTAGTATAGGCACAAGGCAAGGCTACGAATTCCTTGGTGAAAGTTAGTAAGATCTACCTAGAATATAGGTAATCATTCATCAAGGTGAGGCTAAACCCAGAAACTATGGGAGATTTAGAAGAGCCAGGCCATTTCTGTTTTGGGGGGCTCCTTAGTGGGTTGATCAGGGTTGTTAAATTGATCCTATTTTTAAGTGCAAATATTTACAAATTAACACTTCAATATAACATCACAATTGCAATGCCTATATGAATAAACACACTGATAAATAACAATTTGAATTGACTTTCATGAAGGTAAAGTTTTAGGCATCTCCAGCCTCACTTTGAAAAACCCCAGTTATGTCACTTAGATAAGTGAAAATAGTTAACAGTGATGAAATTATATATTTTTTCATTTGTTTTTATTCATCAGACAAACATAACTAATTTCAAATTATCAAGCCTTTGACATCATATTACAGAACTTTAAAAAAAATCACAATGCACAATTAAAAATGCCAACTGAGTCATCACAAAAATAATTATAAATCAAGTGAAATGAGGACTTGAATGAGTGGTTATATTTCAGGCTCAGAAACACAGGCATGTGTGTAAAACAGATGTAATAAAAGGAAGAGAGGAAAAATTCAACACTAGTTTTTCCATATATACATTTACCTCTATACACAAGTCCTTCTTAGTTGTTAACATTCTTAAAAGGCAATAATTGGGGCAACAGTAGAACTGACTGATAGGATATTCTTTTGATTCGATTGCCTGAGGCTTAGGAGGGTCAGCCATATTTTTATCTCCTCTGGCAAAAAAGCAAATCTGGTTAATGAAAGATTCCACTAAGCTTCAATTTGTGTCTCTCTAAAGTCAAAGTAAAGTCAGTCCATTGGGCTTAATTACTGCCTGCACAGCAGTTCTAATATGAAGAACAAGACACATCCAAAGCCTTCATCTAAAATAAAGATATGTCAAAAGAGAAGGAAGGGTCTTTAAAAAGAGGGAGAGGAAGAGAAAGGGAGACAGTTATGTATGGGAGGGGTGGAGGAAGAATGTATCTCTACTCATTAAGAGGAAAGAGAAGAGATTTGCACTAGAAAAATCTTACTAGGAAACATTCATATCCATCGCTGGTGTGTTATAAAGTAAAAGAAATATGTTGGTTAAAAGTTATTTAACTGGAATTCAAATCTTGACTCCACCACCTTACTAAGTATGACTTTGGGCTATGATTTCTCCATGACTCACTTTCTTCATCTGCAAAATGAGGCTAGTAATAGCATCTACTTTATGGGTTTGTGAGAATTAAATAAGAAGTATTTGAAAGTACTCAGCATCAGACCTGGCATAAATTCTTTACAAATTCTACATGAATTCATACATGTGTGAATAGCGCACACATACCCACATAAATGCGTGTGTGTGTGTGTGTGTGTGTGTGTGTGTGTGTGTGTTCCTTTCCTTCTCTAACCTTCTCTCACCCAAAGACTTCTTTATTGCTGTCATTGCATTCCCTGATTTAAGAGCAACAAACCTTTTTTAAAAATATGCTTGAGGTCATCTGAAAGAAACTTAAAATTCTTCTTTGACACAGTAAGAATATTAAAATCATTGAGTGCAGCAGTTCATGAGCCACAGACAACTAAAACTTTACACAGGAATTTAATGTGGTGAAGAGAATTGCTAGGTGGTAATCAAAATGACATAATTTTTACTGCTCTCTGTTCTTATATCTTATCATTTAAGCATTTTTTGCAGATAAGCTCTCAAGAGTTCCACAAAATTATACATGATCATTTCCACTCTAGGAATTTTTCTTATGCAAAAAAAATTTAATCTGCTAGAAACCCAAGTTGGTCCTACTATAAATACCTGAATATGTGCTTGAATGCAAAAAGAAGGTCCAATTTACTAGGAAAAGCAATTGTAATATATATTCATTGATGTATTATACTGCTCCTTTTTCCTTCATGGATCACAGAGTAAGGTATCTGTTTAGAATATTCAAATATTGTTTTCTTAAATATAATTTTTACTTCTGGACTAAATACCTTTCTAAATTTTTAAAAAATAACTTACATACACAATAATCATACCTTTCCACAAGGCAGGATAGCTTAGGGAGTAGGCAGGCAATCAGAGTGCATGCCTTCAGGTCATGACCCTGACACTAGCTGGGTAAGTTTCTCTCTCTTCATCCAATTCCTTTTCTTTAAAATAAGAATAATGCTATCACCTACGTCACAGTTACCCAGAGGATTTTTTAAATGATTCACTAGTAGAGTGTCTTAAAAATCATATGGTAGGCAGTCAGTAAGTGTTACTAGCACTATTATTATGGCAATAATTTATATTAATAAATGATATCCCAATAGACTATACAGATAATCAACTCATTAATAATATAGCTATTTCTGTGTTTCCATCTTTTTATTTTAAGCTAGTTTGTTTTTTATAAAGAGAGAAAATATCAGTCATATCTAATATCTTTTCAGTTTTTTTTGCCAAAAATAGAAAGCATATTCAGGAAGTATATTTAATAGTTCATAAATTAAGGGTTTGTGTTAAATGGTCAAAACAAGAATCATCCTTAGCACATCACTATAAGCAAGAACCAAATTCAATATTCAGATTACCATATTTGGACGATTATAAATGAGAACTTTATCTGGTTTGTGTTGTCCAATTCTCAGCGCTTCTTCTAGAAGTGGTATGTATTCTACCTTTCTTCCAGGTTCAATGCCAAAGGATGCTGTAACCACCACCTTGGGCTACAATTAAAAATAAAAATAAAAAATGAGAAAGCTTAACAACCCGATTTAAGGTGATCACAGTATTTCAGGTGCAGACAAGCAGTTTAACATTTTTAAAGAAATGTTTGAATAATTTTGTTCTCTATTGACTAAATAAATGACCTAAAAAACCAATAAGCCCTTTTAAATGTTATAAACCTAACCACTTCCACATAAATCTCACTTACCTGTTCAAAATTACACATCAACATGCTTTCAGTTACTAAGTATGAACTGCAAAAATGCTTTCCAAAGAAATCATTAGGCCAGTGGATTTGCCATGAACCGGTAAAATGAACCAGTAGGGCCTCTCACTTGCAGAGGCCCCGTAACAGTTGGCTGTTGCTGAAGTTGAAGCATTTTCTTAGGTGGAGGGGGTGGGGGGGAGCAGCCCAATTGATATCAGGAAGTATTTTTAACTGGTTTTGTTTTGTTTTGTTTTATTTTGTTTTGTTTTTATGTAAGCATCTCTGCTTAAATGCCTAGAGACAGAAGGAAGGAACCCAAATCTCTGATAATTCTTTTATAATTCTTTTTTCATTCTAAATACATATTCATTTTCTACAAATATTTGTAATTTTTTTCTTAAAAGAGCCCCAAATGATTTAGGCTTCAAACCCCACAAAGCCTGAACCTGCCTCTGTCATTAAGACACACTCAACACTTTTCTTTACCTGACAACTAGTTATTGAAGATGTACATAGATGGAACCAAAAGGCATGCCTGGAAGAGGCCGAAGAAGTTAGGTTAATCTCCCTCCCTCAGTACACTCTGGGCAAGCCTCAGATGTCAGACGATGTCAGTGTTCCTCCATCCCCACCACTCACAGGAAGCTCTCCCAGGCCAAATGTGGGTCCCTTTCACCTCCACGTCTGCTCTCTCTGGCACAATGCTTGCCATACCGTAAGCTCTGAATAAATATTTGTGGAGCTGAACCAAAATTCTCCCTTAATTTGCAAAAACAAACACATCATTATTCTTTCACATACACTATTTCTTCACCAAGAAATCCAAAGCAAATAGATAATAAATTATTCAGGAGACAGATAATCAATCGGAGATAGTGCATCTATTCCTGAATTCTAATTTCTGGTTACAACACATTTCATCTAGAGAAGGTTTATATTATGCCAAATATATGCATATACAGTACTTTCTGCTTTTTGAATATCATTTAATATTCACAGAGCTGAGGCTCCATGCAGTTACATAGCTTGCCCCAGGTTATAAGTGGTGAAATGAGAGAGAGACCCATTCTGTCTGATTACAGAAATATTCTCTTTTGCCTAGATCAAGCTGCCTTTTAAAAGGAAAAAAAAAGTAAGTCTTATTTCCTTTTATCATATTTTAAAGGTCAGACATTTGAATATAATCACATTTTAATATCTTTAATACTTACAAAAATAACTCTAGATAACATTCCCTAAGATTAGAATTCTGAATAAATAAAAATTACATATCAAATTAAAAACATCTAGAATATATCAAAACTGGAATAATTTAATAAAGTCAAAATTACAAAAATAATCCTTTTTCACATTTCTATTAGTCTTTTATTGGAAGTTTTGAGGCAGGATAGTAAGAAACTATGAAAATTCCTTGGCAAGTGGAATGGGGAAACGGAGACAAATAGCTGAACAACTGGCCAAGCAATTTACAGCCAGATAATAAATTACAAGGGCAGACTTCCCTCAGTCCTGGTCCCTCTTTAATGACATTCTTTGAAGGTGAAACTGACCAGAGAATGACTCTGATACACTCATTTTGATGAATCAGCATATTAAAGGACACACCTGGAAAGCTGATGAGTAGTCTATTGAGACCCTCACTTGAGAGCTCCCCTAAAATTCCAGTCTTTAGAAAGTAGATTAAAAAAACTTTAAAACAAAGGACCCAGTGGGCACTTGCTCTCTTGAACATGGCTGCACCTTCTTTCTTCAGGCATGTATCTTTGCTTTCCTTCTCCTAAGCGCTAAGGGTCCCCGTGAGACTTGCAAGCAGGGAAGTAGTGGGTAGTGGCAGCTTGTCCCGGGCTAATCCCCTGAACCTATCTCCAAGGAACCTCCCCTTTGCTTCTGTTACTTGTTTCCTGAGGCCACACAGCCCAGCTGGCTCACTTTTTCTGCCACTGTGACTTACTTTCTAAAAGGCCAACGCATCTCTCTGAGCAACCCGCTCTAATCTTCTCTTCCAGAATACTTTTGCTTTGCATGTTAAATAAACTTCTTCCTGCACTAGAGCTCTAGGTTCTGAATTCTTTCTTTGTCAAACTCAAGAACTGAGAGCTACTAACAGTTTTATTTGGTCTTGACTGACTTATTATAATATATTCTTTCCATCTTCTGTTTAAAATATAACTTTTTCTTCAGCCTATTTATTTGAAAATCATGACATCAAAATCATCTTTGATTTCAACTATTACTTGTATCAAAATACCTCAGATATACATCTCTATCTCCATCTTCTTGCTTTTAATTTGACATGATTAAAAGTCTTGCCCAGCCGAAACCGGTTTGGCTCAGTGGATAGAGTGTCAGCCTGCAGACTCAAGGGTCCCAGGTTCGATTCCGGTCAAGGGCATGTACCTTGGTTGTGGTCACATCCCCAGTAGGGGGTGTGCAGGAGGCAGCTGATCGATGTTTCTATCTCATCGATGTTTCTAACTCTATTCCTCTCCCTTCCTCTCTGTAAAAAAATCAATAAAATATATTTTTAAAAAACTCTTGCCCATAAAATAATGCACTTATTGCATAAACTTCTTAAAATGGGGTGTGTGTGTGTGTGTGTGTGTGTGTGCACGCGCGTATGTGTGTTAGATAACAACTCCTCCACTGGTACAGCATATCCTACCTAATAAAATGGTAATATGCAAATTGAGCGCACCTTCACTACGCCAAAGCCACGCCCGCCAGCCAAAGCCACGCCCACCAGCCAATCAGGGCGAATATGCAAATTAACCAACAAAGATGGTGGTTAATTTGCATACACTGAGGGAGGGAGGAGTGAAGACTGAAGACAACTTAGAAGGAAGAGGGAGGAAAAGCGGAAAGCAAGGTGACTGCCAGAGGGAAAGCCTGGGAGGGGCGGGGCGGCGGAGCAGGGCGGGCAGCAGCAGCCCGCGGGTGCAGGCGCGGCGGCCACAATGGCGGCGGCAGCGGCAGTGCACGTGGCTGCAGAGGCCGCTTGCAGGATTCTTACTGCAAATGGGCTACTAGTGTTTTATAAATACTTATTTTTTATATATCTCAGTTTCCTCACATCATATGAAATTTTACCAAAAGGAAAGAATACATCTCATACCTTTATCCGAATGGTGTTTAGACTTCTGCAGGTAAAAAACTGGAGTCTATACCTTCCTCAGAGAAGTCCCCATTGCCCACTGATTGCAGGTCAATGATTGATATTTCCCTTTAGATTTCCCTTCAGAAGCACTAACTCAACATGTTTTTAAAAGAGAGAAAGAAAGAGAAATCCAGCCAGTTAATCCACAAACCAGCTTCTGGTTCTAATAAAGGATCTATTCCAAATGAAGTCAGACATGCAAAACTTCACTGTATGCCTAGCATTCAGGGGACCTTCAATATACAGGGTGTCCCAAAAGTGTAGACATACTTTGAATAATTATAAAGGCAATAGTTATTAAAAGACATTTAATTTTCAAAATGTAATATAATCTACAGACATTGTGTGTATACATTAGTTTCCTTCCCTGTTAAGAGTGTCTCATCTTGGGCTTATAAAACTCTGAGGTAAATCATCTTTTACTCTTTACTTTAAAAATTAGTTTATTGGCTTTTAGAGAGAGATGAAGGGTGAGGGAGAGAGTGAAACATCTATATGAGAGTGAAACAACAATCTGCTGTCTCCCACACACCCCACACTATAGACTGAACCCAAAACCTGGGCACGCACCCTTGACCAGGAATGGAACTGACAACCTCCAGTTGCATGGGACAATGCCCAAGCGACAGAGCCAGGACAATCGTCTCTTACTCGTATAACAAACAGCCTTCCTTTCTTCATCTCCCCACTGCTATTACTCTCCTGTACATCACCCATGGCTTCACAAACAGACCACCTGCCAAAGGTTCCTATTCCAGCCTCTCACCTCTGTCCCACTCGTCATATGGAAAGACTTGCCTCCTCTTAACATTGCTTAAAACAGGACACGTGTCTGCTCAAAACCTCTGACTAGACAAGGTCTACAGGATCCAGCTCAGACAGACACTGCCTTTGCAAGGTCACCTTCTGTCCCTCTTCAGTCACATTGGTCTATTCACTAGCCTTCAAATGAAGTTTACCCTTTCTCACCTCTAATGCTAGACTTATATTGTTTTTCTCTCCTTTTGGATCCTATGAGGTCATTCTCTTCAACTAGCTGAATTTTAGCCAAGATCTAAGTACAATCTCACTTCCTTTGGCCACCCAACTAAAAGAAATCTCACTTCTTGGACCATCCAACTAAAAGAAACTAAGGGTCTGCAAACTATGGTTGAGAGCCACACCTTGCCCACTGCTATGAGTTTTTCCACGTACCATCTAAGACTGCTTTTGTGCTACGACAGAAGAGCTCAGTAGTTGCAACAGAAACCATGTAACCCACATGCTTAAAATGTGTACTATCTGTAACATACAAAAATGTTGTCTGATCAATGCTCTAAATTAATAAAATAATAATAGCTAACTTTATTTTATGAGTCCTCTATGTCAGGCACCCTTATCAAGTTTATTTAGCATCCAATTTAAACTTGCAACTCTACTCCTCACTGACACCCTCTCTTATCCTCTGTGCTACCCCACCATTTCTGGAAGCATGTAGAGTATAAAACTAGTTATGTGTCCCCACCATTTCATAAGAATCATTTACTATCCTGTTCCAAGGATAGTACCAAGCACATAGTGGGAGCTTAATAAATATATGTTGAATAAATTAGTTATTTTACTTGTCTTATACATTCAAATATATGTCAGACTAACTTATATTTTATATTCCTCACTGCACCTAGCGAGATGCCTTTCATGTACTACTGATGCAAAAATAAATTTTTGATTAACAGATATATGCCAAAGAAAAAGTAAACTTTAAGTATCCTATATTAAAGGAGGATCTAATAAGGACAGATCACTCTTGGATGATTCATCCACAGATATGGCTGTACTATACATACTACTGCTTGATTTCTCCAAATAAAGCACTTACCTTTGCATGATCAATGCGGGTACTTAGTTCTTTGGATGCAAATCCCCCAAATATAAGACTGTGGATGGCTCCTATCCGGGCGCATGCCAACATGGTATAGATTGCCTGAGGGATCATGGGCATGTAGATAACCACAGTGTCACCTTTCTGGACACCATGCTTGACCAAAACACCAGCCAGCTTAGAGACCTGTAACAAAATCATTAGATCAGCAACGTGTTTTCTGTGTTCTTTCACTAAAAAGTTAAGTAGGTAACACAAGAAGATGACCGCCCTCTTGGTAGTGAATTAAAGAAGCCTGAGACCCATATTTGATGATGATGATGGTGATGGTTTAGATAGTGACAATAATAACAGATATTATAACAACTGACTACAAACCAGGTTACTATTATTAGACCATATGAACTTCATGGCTTAAATGGCTTAATTATTCATATAACAACATGTTTTCTGAGCAACTATTACATGTCATATGTTGTATGCAGAGTTGAGAACACAACATTGAAAAGCAAAGACAGACTTGTTCCGGTGGACCTTTTATTCTAAGGTAAATCAGTCACATGAATATAAAATTAAAATGATTATAGATTTAGATATATGTTGGGTTAACTATTGAAGACAAGTATGTATTATGAAAGAAAACAAATCACTTGTATACTTATAAGGTAAAAAGACAAAGTATATTATTATTTCTATTTTAAAGATAAGGTAACTGAGGCTCAGAGATAATAAATAGCTAATCAGAGGTGAGAGAGCTAGAAACTGGTGTAGCCAAGATACCATCACATTTCTTTTGACTTCATGCTCTCTGCCTCAAGTCAATTATTTTTCTTCATAGTTTTTATGCTAATTATCTATACAGAGTGACTGCCCTCTATACTGAGACCAAATATACAAATGTCTTTATTCTTTCAACATGTGTTTTTGCAATTTCTAGTAATAAAAACAAAATAGATCATAAGTCCAAACATGATATAATTTATTGCAAGAAACCTTTCCCTGGGCAATTACCTCCTGTGGGAGGTATGCCCAGACGTAAGTGAATAAGACATTCACCCTTCCTTCATTTTAAATATATATATTGTGTACCTGTATATGCCATACACTGTTTTTTGAAACATCAGTAAACAAAATTAGATAAAGGTCTCTATCCTCAGAGTGCTTATATTTTAGCAAAAGAAATCTTTTCCTATATAATAAAGCAGTAATATGCAAATTGACCACCACGCCCTCACAAGATAGCTGCCTACGACCAGGCCGGCAGGGTGGGTTAGTGAGGGACAACCAAACAACTGAACAAGCAGGCTGCGTGGAGCAACCAGGCCAGCAGTGCGGTTAGTGAGGGACGACCAAACGACTGAACAAGCAGACTGTGTGGGGCAACCAGGCCAGCAGGGGGGTTAGTGAGGGGCGACCAAAAGACTGAACAAGCAGACTGTGTGGGGCAACCAGGCCAGCAGGGGGGTTAGTGAGGGGCGACCAAAAGACTGAACAAGCAGACTGTGTGAGGCAACCAGGCCTGCAGGAGGGTTAGTGAGGGATGATCAAACGACTGAATAAGCAGGCTGCGTGGGATGACCAGGCCGACAGGGGGGCAGTTGGGGGCGATCAGGCCAGCACACAGAGGCAGTGAGGGGTGATCAGGCAGGCAGGCAGGCAGGCAGGCAGGTGAGCGGTTAGGAGCCAGCAGTCCCAGATTGTGAGAGGGATGTCCCTATGCTGGTTTAGGACATCCCCCGGCAGTCGGACTTCCCCCTCGGAGTCCCGGATTAGAGAGAGTGCAAGCTAGGCTGAGGGGAAATCCCCCCCCCACCCCCGTGCACAAATTTCGTGCACCGGGCCTCTAGTTCATAATAAACATAAGTAAATTATGCATTATTTTTTATGCATATAAAGGTAATCAGTGCTATTGAGTAGGGGGGAGTAGAGCAAAGTAGACAGGATTGGAAGTGCAGGGGGTATAATTTTCAATGGGACAGACAGAACAGACCTCACTTAGAAAGTGACATTTTACCCAAGACATGTGGCAGGTTGAGAATAAGTGTGTATCTGTGAGTCTACTATTTCGGGCAGAGAGAATACCAGTACAAAGGTGTCAGGGGGATCAGATGTTATGACAAAAGGGAACAGCAGGGAGACTAGGGGATCTGGAACAGGAAAAAAAAAAGTAAAAATATGGTTGTAGATCGGGTCAGACAGCTAAAAGGGCCTGTAGGGATCCGGTGGGTGACTGGGAGGAATATGTCTTGCCTTTAAATATGACTGTTCAAGATAATGAACAGAGAAGGCCTGAAAAAAGGAAGTAGGCCACATGGCTTTTTGTGGTTCCTTTCACTTCACTCTGCCGCTCCTACTTTTTGAACAAGTTTGTTTGTTTTTTAATATATTTTTATTGATTTTAGAGAGGAAGGGAAAGGGAGAGAGAGATAGAAACATCAATGATGAGAGAGAATCATTGATTGGCTGCTTCCTGCATACCCCCAACTGGGGATTGAGCCCGTAACCTGGGCATATGCCCTAACCGGGAATCGAACCAGTGACCTCTTGGGTCCTGGGTTGATGCTCAACCGCTGAGCTACACCTGGCTGGGCTGAACAAGTTTAAAGGATCTGAATCCTGGTCATTCTTAATTATTTTTTTTCTTTTGATTCACTTTCTCTGTTCAGATGGGGAAAGATGTGGTCAAGGTTAAGAATGTTGGTGAAAGAAAATAACAACTATCTAAGCATCTTATTCTCCCCTACATTGCAAACTACCTATAATTCAGTGCTACTTTTTAAGAACTCAAAGCTGCCCCATAGAAAGTTACAAGAAGGACACATGAAAATAATATAAATTATGCACTTAAATTCTATGTGGAGTTCAGAACCAAGATAAACACTGAAAAGTCATATCCAAAAATCTGTGTGCAATCTCTGCAGAGTGGCCCTGCTCCGTGATGACGTCACTGCGCTTCCCACTTAAGGTACAGCAGCGGGAGAGACCAACAAGAAGAGCTTGTCCTATTTACAGCTGTAACCTCACCATCTCCATAGTGTCTGTTGGTGAATAAAATATAATATAAAATAAAATATAATATTCAACAAGACTCAATAATTCAGCAACTTTATATTCCAGTTCCACCTCATAATGTTGTTGAAAGATGCCATAATTTTTTCTGTTCTCTAAACGAAATAAGATAAATAAATTCAAGACTGCCCTAGCCAGATTGGCTCAGTGAATAGCGCCTCTGCCCTGGGACTGAAGGGTCCCAGGTTTGATTCTGGTCAAGGGCATCTACCTAGGTTGCGGCTCGATCCCTGGCCCTGGTCCGGGCAGGGGTGGGAGGCAACCAATCAATGTGTCTCTCACATTGATGTTTCTCTCTGTGTGCCTCTTCCTCTCCCTTCTACTCTCTCTGGAAATCAATGGGAAAACAGCCTCAGGTGAGGATTAACAAAATAAACAAACAAACAAACAAATAAACAAACAAATAAATAAATTCAAGACCTTTTTTGAAACAAATATCTAAAACTGGCCAAATGTTATTCCAAAATACATGTGAGTCAACATGTTAAAATTAGAGGTTTCATATACAAAACCAGCTTTCTAGTTTCTCTAGAGAAACTGGAAGGTCTAACAACACTGGGTTCCTGTTCTTGAATGACAACAATCAATTGAACCTGTGATCAGCTAGCTGCTCAGTTTGCCATACAACTCGCCATTCCCTGGGTCTATTTATCACGGAGCTTGCATTTTTCTTTCCATTCTGAATTTAAAATGTATTTTCTACATCCTGTTTATGTTATGTGCTTACACCATACTTTCATAACCACAGAATAAGATATATGCCAATAATTGATTTTTCTCCCACCCACTTCTTCCATTTATATTATCTGCTTGGCTCCTGTAGGCATGAGTTGTTAACCACTGCCCAGAAGCACAACCCTTGTCAAATTAGGCTGCACCAGATCTCTATAACCGCTAGAGGGCGGACATTTGGCCTAGTTTACTAGTACCTTGCTTCTTGCAGCTACTCCTGTGTTTTGATATTTTGCTAACCACGTCACAGATGCCCTAAAGACAAAAGTTTTATATAATCAATAGAAAAAAGTTATTTTGTAGTACTTGCTAGGGATAAAATGTCACTCCAGTAAAATTATCTATTGTAACTTCTAAATTTAAAACATATATGTGTGTGTGTGTGTGTATATATATATATGAAAATAAATGGGAAAATATGTTTCTGATGAGACTTCTGGTAAATAGGCTTATGAAAAATAAAACATTAGCTCACAGCAAGAAAAAATAAATGGAAATTGATTTAATATTAAAATATTTAATGTTTCATTAAAAATATTCCTTATGAATACTAAATCAAGAGTTGGGTAATATGAGCCCCAGAGCAAAATATTTAATAGTCTTGTCTCAGATGCAAATAAAATCATTTTGAAGATAAGTATAGACTACAAAGATAAGTGAGGGATATGAGGGAAAATCTAGAAATCCCAGTCACCCAAGAGTTGACAATAACTCAAATAAAGTGCTATGAAATTTTAACACAAAGAGCAATTTGATGATTGCTATTTCAGGGTTCACCTTGTTTTTATTGACTTTCAAATTAAAAAATTATCAAGAGAAGAAAAATAGATATTATTTTTATTCAATGGTATCTATATTCTTATCTTACCATAGGTGTCTCGGTATAGAGATAATTTTTATTATTTTTCCAAAGGTAAAATATGTTCACGTATATCTTGTATAATGTATTGTTTTTCAACTGAGGAAAAAGTTAAATCATCTGCAATTCACCCTATCCATATTCATCTTTGCACCTTCTTAAATATTCGTTTTAATTTACCAACAACTTAATAGCTTTACGTCAGGTACACACCACTAAATTTGGTTTTTATGCCGACATCAAAGACAATGCATATCCCATGCAATCATGGCCAGGCTGTGCTCCTCTGCCAGACTGAGGATACCTGAGCTGTGAAAGAAGGCTGGAGACACAAAACACACGGATATATTCATTTAGATACGACATTGCTCGCTTCTTTCCACTAAGGGTATATGAAGTATCCTGTCACTGATTCAATTTTGTGTATAGTATCTGCTCTGTGTCCTATACGAAGTCAAGTCTGCAGATGCAAAAATAAGGAAGACATGGCCATTAAAGCAAATAAATTCAGAGTCCAGGAAAAAATAGTGTGGACCTTGCAGACTCAGAGACCTAAAGTAATTAGACAGGATGGTCTGAAATTAAAACGTCCTACCTAAAAGCAAGTCAAGTAGGTAATCAAAGTGGGTATTTCCCTATTTTGCCTTCTCCCACCTCCCTAATCTATCCCCAGTGAATTTCATGTAACCCTCCTTAGGCGGCCTCCTTTGATTCTAATGTATAAAGTAAGCAGTGAAACTGCCATTCTGGGGAGCATTTTCTCAATCCCTTGACATCTTGCTTCATGGCAACTGTTGTCAGTTTGCCTCAAATAAACTCATAAAAATTCTTACAGGTTTGGATGTTTCTTATGTTGACAATAGCATACATAAACAGTAATTATAAAATAAGAAAATGCAACAACAGATATTCATGTAATGTAACATAGTATACACATATATTTGTTTTACCTGCAAAGTAAAACTTTAAATTTTCTATAATAATTAAAGCATAATATGCAAATCAACCGAACGGCCGAACAGCGGAACAACCCTCGGGATGACCTTCCGGACAAAGCCAAGGGCTGTGAGGCCTCGAGGGCTGAGGCAGCCAGGGCTGCGAAGGCCTACTCTTGCACGAATTTCATGCATCGGGCCTCTAGTAGAATTATAAAGTGAAAGCATACTAGTACAAATAATGAAGAAGATTTCAATAAAGTTTTTATTTATTCACTCTGCAAAATCTTCATTCAAAAGCAGTCTGTGGATTAGTATAATTTCATGAGCAAATGCCCATAACACAAATATAAACATTAGTGGAAACCAACCAAACACTGGGTTCTAAAGAGTATATTAGCACTTGCTTCATAAACAGCAAATGTGTCCATTGAAAGAAAACCATGTTTATATGACAAAGATAGTGTTGGTGTCCAAAATATAGTAAACAGGCAACAATCATGGGCAACCTCAGAACCATGTCAAACTATACAAAGAGAAGACAAGAGAAAGCATATTTTCAAGCTGCAATGATGTCACATGGCAAACCTGGTCTAATCACAGGAAATTGAACTAATTTAAAAACCAATAATAATATCTGAGAAAACAGTTTACTAAAATTAGGGATAAATGAGCTGTTCTTCAGAATTATAGAATTTCCCACAGAAAGAGATGATTATCTAAAGTGCTTGCATTTTACTTTTAAATCCTAAAATTAAGTCAATCTTGTACACATATAACACACACACACACACACACACACACACACACACTCACACCACACACACACCATACACATGATTTGGTTTTTCAGCTTGGACACACATACAGAGGATAAAAATTTATAGTGGATCTGATACCACTGTAATTATCCTAGTTGTTAATAACAGGAAAGGAGCAAAGGGAAAGCCATATGCGAGAGGCATGTCATTTGTGCCGCTTTGCCAAGAAGCTGCAGTTTAACACTCCCAGGCCTGCTCTCCACATATCGCTGGGGGAAGGCATTGACAGGGGGAGAACAGATGCATGCCCAGTAAAGTCCGGGTGAAATAGGGAAGGTACTTGTCTGTCAGTCACATGTGGAAACAGGTCATTGGCCAGAGTAGGCGTGGCCACTGCAGGCATGGGAAGATTTGGCAGATTTAATGCCCTCAACAAAGAAGTTTGCTGTTCCGTTTTTAGGACTCTTAGGACTCCTGTTGCAGGGGGCATGCTCTCTTGGCTCCCCTGCATTCGCCCACATGTCCCACGGCCATGTGGACCCCACACACAATGGACTAATGGACTGCACTAGCCCGATGCTGAACTGGACCGGCTCCAACAGGGAAAGGAAGCTCTGGACACTGGCTTTGCTTTTAGCTCTGCTGAAGCCCCAGCAGTTATACTTCTTCCAGGACGGGATGAAGGGAAATGGGACTTTGGAAACCCAGCAATATAATTCCACACAAATAAAAATCACTCATCCTCCCGTGCAAGTCTCAGAAAATTCTTATTATCACTACCGACAACACAGAGAAAAATATATTTTATATTTAAAAATGGAGTTCTATGAAGTTTTGGAAGAAAAATTGTAAAATCTTATATTCAAAACAGTTATCTGCCAGTGCATTAGAACACATTTACTAACATACTTCTTCTCAACTAATTTTCTCCAAATGAAGGAATAAATATCTTTACTCAGAATAATCGTTTTTCTCATTTCCATTTTCTTCAAGGGGGTTTCAAGCAATATTTAGTCATTTTAAGACTATGTATTTGCAAGCAAAATGAAAGCGAATTGTTTAATCCATTTAGTTCTGGCTCAGAATAACCACAATTTCAATAATCTGTATGCTTTCAATACTAATGTGATTTTCAGACTGTATTTCATAGAAAATTAGTTCAGTCCAACATTTCTCTGTGCATATGAGCTCCGAGGCTTGATAAAGAATGTGCTCTTCCATTTCTTTAATATTCATATGCTGTGATTTATAAATAGGTCATCAGAATTTATCACATCTTGAAAGGGACATCTTGTTAATTTTTTAAAATGTACTTCTATTTAACAATTTGGCTATTTTGACAAAGAAAATAATCCTACATCAAGGAGAAGTCCAAGGTCTAAAAGAATGGAAATGAAAAATGTAATTGGTGCTTATTATTAACACATGACAATAGTACAGTGTATGTACTAAAAAAGGGATAGAAAATAGTTAATGATTGCCTTCACTTTTTTTTACCATTTTACATCTTTCTATTCTAGGCATTAATGGTGAAATAATAATGACTTCCACCTGCTTTTACTCATTTGCTAGTTTCTGCCAAATTCCTAAATTTCATGGCATTTGTCATTTAAATCAGGTATTTGCCTGAGAAAATAAAGGATGTTCAGAAAGGATAGAGCAAGAATTTAGGGTGAAGTGGGTAGTGAGATGGGCTGAAGAGACATAGAGATTCAATATCATATAATTTAGAACTCTATTTAGCCGAGGTAAGTATAGAATTAGCGTAAGAACACTGTAAAAATTTGAAAGTGTTAAATCCTCTTTAGAAGTAGGCACTTTCCATATTTTTACAATGCAATGATTGCTTCAAGAAATAGGATTGTGACAATAGAGATAAAAATAAATGATACGACTTGAGAAATACTTAGTGTAGGGTGTATTGGTGATTGATGGACGCAGGGAAGGAGGAAGTGGAAGGGAAGTTTAAGAATGGGTCCAGGTTTTTGGTTTTAGCAACTGGTTGGTTAGAAAGTGATGCCATTCAGAATGTTGGTTCCTTGGTTTGAATTAATGTTCCCTGACAAGCTTAAAGCGTGGAGGTGGAAAGGTCAGAAGTTTAAAGTAGACTTTGGAGGGCAGACACAAAACATGTGAAAGAGATGCTAAAGAAAAAATGAAAATGCAGCATTGAAATCCCAGGGGATACTGAGAACCGTGAATTTATAGTAATTCCATAATACCTGGAGTTATGTGATTTTTTTTCTCTAAGAGGATTCACCATATTAAGATTGTGGACAGCCCCAGCCGTAGGCAGCTGCCTAGGTTGCCTTGTACCTAGGTAAGTGTTACACTGCTGGGAGAACAGCAGCCGGAAGCTGGCTGGCATCCTGGGCCTGGTTCCTACCAACTCTGTTGTTAACTATACCAGGATGCCCGCATAATTAAAAAAAAAAAAAGATTGTGGACAAAAAGGGGCCACATGCTAACCTGACTAGCTTAGGGAAGGCCTATGTGGCAGCCTTGCAAACTCAGAGACCTAAAGTAACCACAAAGGATGGTCTGAAATGAAAACTTTCTAACTAAAAGCAGTGTATGGAAGGTAGTCATGTCCTATGCTAGAATATTTTCTTTGTCAATTGAGAATTGACAAAACTCAATTTTTACCTTAACTAGGCCTGTCTATAGTCTTTTGCATCTCTGATAGTGTCAATATAAGAAACATTCAAACCTATAAAGAACTATTGTGAGTTTATTTGAGCAGAATCTTAATGCTCCCTAGCAAGTGTCAACAGTTTGGCTCAAATAAACTCACAAAAATTCTTTACAGGTTTGAGTGTTTCTTACATTAACATTACTTGGTGTAGTCAGCAGAATTCCAAAGAACTCAGCCAGAACTATCCCATGGGCCCAGACCAGGTGCTAGGACCCAGCAAAGGGCCCATTGAGCCTGCTGGTTCCTGTCCATTGGGTGAACTTGAGTGAGTTATCTCTTGGAAGCAGGACCTTCCCTTGCGTTTTGGTACAGGGTCTGACTTTATTTGAGCTATATTTTTAAAATCCTCAAGGTGGATCTAAGGTTAAGGGTTTACAGAACCCAGGCTAAGGCGAGACTGGAGGAAAAACAAATTGGGTGGCTGGGTTTTATTTTGGCTTTTCAATTGGCATTGCTTTCTGAGAGTCTGAGGGAAAAAAAACAAAACACCATCATCATATAAATGAGAGCTGAACTCATTCTGGTCCAAACATAAAGGGGCACAGCCTCCCTAGAGCCCGAATCTTGGTGTTCTTAGGCAACTAAGAATCTTTGTGGAGGTGCCAGAGGTAATTCCTTATGACGTGCAAGAGCCCCATTGGGAAGTCCGAACTCAACTGTAATTAACTGACTTGCTCCTCCAAAGGCTGCCGTAAGGCTTGGCCTGCCAGGGCCCCAAGCCCTTCTGGTTGTTTTAGACAGCCGGGAGAGAAACTGAGGCACGTAAAAGGGTTGAATGCGACTCAAGGGCTGAGATTCTCATGGAGCTCAACCCATAAGCAGCACACTTCAACCCATTACACAATATCCCTAGAAACTTTACTCTGACTGCTGCTTTCCCAAGACGTCAACAAGGTTTATATGCTCACAAATTGATGCTGCTTAAACCCTGTTCTTATATCACCTAATTGTTATTGATTGAATGTATATAAATTTTTTTTACATTGTTATTATCCTTCTTATGGTTTTTTAGTGGAAACAGTATCTGCCTCTCCAGACCCACCTCCTTTATTAGATTTGAAAAAACTTAGGTACCTGATAATCTTTCCTACCTACTAGACAATACCATTCTGGTTATAAGCTATGATAATGAAGTTAATGTTTTGTTGGCCACCCACAGGTCTTCTTCTACTATCAATATAAGCTTTGGTATGTTTTTTTCTGACTATATGCATCATAAAGGACCCATCTTTGGCAAACCCCTCTAAGAACACCTCGCTAATAATTCCCCTGGTAGAATTATATATGGATCTAATCTAGATGAGTATTTTAGATGAATACTGTCTAACTATAGGAGTGGATGAAACTACTAACTGCCCAGAAGAAAAATCAGAGCTTCTGGATAATAAAATAGTAGAAAGTCTTAATTCATCTGGCCAAACTTATCATACAAGTGACAGTGGATATGTCCAAGAGACTCGACCCTGTTGCATCCAGTTAGCCTGCTTGCCTCCTGGCGGTAGCAGCCACAGCTATGCAGTTGAGGCTTTGCTCGGGAGCACACCGGAGCACTGGATGTTAAATGCTCGAGTCATCTAGTTTCAGGCTCTTCTGCTCCCAGCCTCCTTCCTGATGATGACCCTGAGGAACCTCTACGTAACTGTTAGAGGCCGATGACTTTGTAAAGACAGCCCACCTGGGCCTCACTGACACCCACTGGCATCGCCGGATGAGGTACTGTTCATGGACGGGAGCGGTTCTGTCCGGGGAGGAATCAGGTATGCGGGGGCGGCGGTGGTTGCTTTGGACCGAACCATCTGATCTCAGGCGCTCGCCCGCAGGACTTCGGCACAGAAGGCCAAGTTAATTGCCCTTATTCAGGCTCTCTGGTGGGCAAGAGAAGAATCAGTGACAATTTGTGCTGATGGCGGGTATGCGATTGCAACAGCTCACGTGCGGAGTGCTGTTGCAGGGTATGTGGACGCCACAGATGAAGCAGCCCGGAAAGCTGCCCTGGAAACCAGTGGGGCCTCTACAGATTCTGGTGGGAAAAGGCTGAAATCCATAACTAATTTTTACTCAAGTTCTTACAGGCTTTACAGTCTACCCAGAAAGCAATCCAGAAGCACGTCTGAGACGTTCTTCTGATCCAGTCCATCCCTTCCAACCTGGTGACTCTGTTTGGGTAAAGACCACCCAAGGACTGACTCCTACCTGGAGGGGACCACATACCGTCATCCTGACCACCCCCACTGCTCTCAAGGTTGCAGGACTGAACACCTGGATACCAGAAACACCCCCTGCGGATTCGTTGCTCCACAAGGCTAAAAGAAGCTTGTGGGACAAGCGGGGGGGGGGGGGGGGGGGGGGGGGGGGGGGGGGGGTAATGAGGAGGAAACTGGTCTTTGCAGAACTTGTTATCTAAATGCAGAGGCCATGAAACTGTTAACAATGCACTGCTGGGAGTTGGGGGAGGGTTGTTGTGCTGGTGCCAGGAGACAGACCATTGGATGTGGCCTGACACCTGGGGGCCTTCCTGCAGGGCCACGAAGGGGGCAGGGGGCATATCTGTAGGACAAAGACCCCAGCGGGATATATGTGGGCAGGCTCTCTGCATGTTTCTTCTCTCTGATTTGGAAATTATTCCCGGAGTCCACTAGTGTTAATAAACGGGGTCCCTCCCTTTCTCTAGGAAGCGTGCTTGGTATTTCTTTGGTACGTTTGTTTCTTCTGTAACAGTAAAACTTTAGAATCTAACAGTATAAGTATGGAAGTGAACACAGAAGGGACCCTTAGTGGGGGACTATACAAAGTCAGAACCATTTAGTATTTACAGGGAAATTGTGTCTAAAATTGCCAACTATTTGAAAATGTGTTTTTGTTACATTGTGTGAGAATACCAGAGTTTTAAAATAGATACATACTCTGAAAGTTTTAAGCTCCAATTTACATATGTCTTTTAATCTTCCCTCCCTCCCCCCCCCCCCCCCCCATCTACAAAAAGGCCTAACTCCAGGGTTATTTCATGCATCTGTGTCCAGCTGATCCTCACATGTCCTCCTGTCGTCCTGGGGAAATTCTACTATGATATTCCCCTTCCCCTCCACTGTTCACCCCATTGTTCAGCTTCACCCACCTCATGCAATCTCTTTGGCACAGACCACCTCCAATCACCTCCTTCACGGGAACATCAATATCTAACTAAAATGCTCAGGATGACCTCTCCAAACTTCCTCGTTGGTCTCTATTTAACTCTGCACGTTCCTCTAATTAAACCTGGTTTTCTCTAGCATGGATTTTCCAAAACTTTTTAATTTGTATATATTTTATTTCTGTCCCTTACTTATGAGCATTGCAAGGATATTAACTTTATTATTTTTCTCACTGTGAATGAACTCTATTTCAGCTATATTATGTGTTAAGCACTTCGGTGGCTAGATTAGAACCCAAGCACCACTCAGAAAAGTACTATTCACAGATGTATGGGGGAATACCGTGCAGATTCTAATTTAACAGTTCTCAAATGAATGTTTAAAATATAGCTCATTTCAAAGTTGATTACTTTCTGTATGTCTCCTGGGGAGTTTCTGAAGAAAATATTCCAAGTCCCGACGCAAGTTTTATTACATTTTTTAAAATGTAGCCCACCTGGACTAAAATGAAACACAAAATTCAACTAATAGAGAAGTCACTTTCACAATTTTTCATTCAAATATCTTTATATAGATATCTGAAAAAAATTAGCATAATGTGGTTAACATGCAAATTTTTCCAAATGTATGTTTAAAAAGTTATAGGATATACTATATATTATTAATAAAGAGCATTCAATTTAGTACAAATTTATGTAAGTCATCTAGATATGGCTATATTCCTTCAATAAACATAAAGGCTGTGGTAATTAATATTTCCCTACATACTTGTTTATACAGTAATAAACATGCAAAATGAAAAAGTTATTATTTTTAAAAAATTACAGTGTAGCTGCTATAAACACCACGTTAAATAGCTAATGGAAAATATTCTTTTCATAGTAGCAAAACTCACGCTGTCAATTAAAGCCAGATTTCTTTCACTTTATCTAATAAATTGTTTAATGTAGTGTGTCTGAATCTGGGGTGTATGGAGATATTTTCAGGGTCCGTGAGTTCTCTATGAGAATGTGTAAACTTTGTGTTTTCATTTGAGAACAATTTAAAAAATTAATACAGCATATTCTGGATTATTTGAGCACACATACAATTTCATTGTATTTTGGTATTTGTTTTTATAATCTATAATAATAAAAGGGTAATATGCTAATTAGAACTTTGGAAAAAGCCATAGAGGGCAGGGCCAAGGCAGAAGCAGCAGAGGCCCCCCCAGCCATGGAAGAGGCCCCCAGCTGCGGTGGTGGCGGGCGAAGGCCGGGGCCAAGACCCTTGCACAAATTTCATGCATCAGGCCTTTACTCTCATATAATCTCCTATAAAGGCCAGATGATGTCACAGAGCATCCTAATATATAAAAACCCAGGGTCCGTAACATCCAAAATGACTAAAGGCTTGGCCTATCCGAAGTCAGTCCTGCAGTCAGTGCCGGGTTGCTGTGGTGACCCGGTACTGACTGCCGCTGCTATGGGCGCGGCAACCCAGCACTGATTGCCAAGGGGGCTGCAGATCAGGCCCAGAGAGAGGCCTGGGGAGAGAGAGGCAGGATCTGATCCGCAGCCTCCGTGACAGCTGTTGATCAGCCGTTGCCTCTCTCTTTCTCTCCGGGCTTTGCCAGCAGCCATGCCTCTCTGATCAGGCCCAGAGATAGGCCCAGAGACGCTGACTGGCATAGAAACCAACCAATCAGAACCAAATCTGGGTGAACTGTGAGGAGCCAATGGCTGCTTAGGAGGCGAAGCTTTTGACACTGACTAGCATAGAAACCGACCAATCAGAACATAATCTGGGTGAACTGCAAAGGCAGAACCTAAGGTGCGGATTCAGTAGGGGTTTTAAGGGCAACAGCTGTTTGGTTTAAGATGTAAGAAAGCAGTTCAATTTTTTAATGACCGGTTTGGCATTATAGTGCATATGGTTGGCTATCAGTCCATATATAGGGATTATGTATTTTTGTCTGTCAAGAGCATCTCCTCCTGCTGAAAAAGGCTCCCCACCCCCCATTTAAGCAATCCTATCCTATATAATCTATCTATACTAATAAAAGAGTAATATGCTAATTAGACCAGGTCGACCAGCCATCTTCCGGACGTCCGACTTCCTTTCGGACAAAGCCATGGTGGTGGGGGCCGAGGCAAAGAGTGCAGTTGGGGGCGAGATCAGGATGGCAGGGGAGGGCCATTGGGGGCGAGATCAGCATGGCAGGGGAGGGCCATTGGGGGTGAGATCAGGCCGGCAGCGGAGGGCAGTTGGAGGTGAGATCAGGCCGGCAGGGGAGGATAGTTGTGGGCGAGATCAGGCTGTCAGGGGAGGGCAGTTAGTGGCAATCAGGCAGGCAGAGGCAGTTAGGGGCGATCAGGCCTGCAGGGGAAGGACATTGGGGGCAAGATCCAGCCAGCAGGGGAGGGCTGTTGGGGGTGAGATCAGGCCTGCAGGGGAGGGCCATTGGGGGCAAGATCCAGCCAGCAGGGGAGAGCAGTTGGGGGCAAGATCAGGCTGGCAGGGGAGGGCAGTTAGGGGCGATCAGGCAAGCAGGCAGAGGCTGTTAGGGGCAATCAAGCAGGCAGGCAGAGAAGTTAGGGGCGATCAGGCAGGCAGGCAGAGAAGTTAGGGGCAAACAGGCAGACAGGCAGAGGCAGTTAGGGGCGATCAGGCAGGCAGGCAAGTGAGCAGTTAGGAGCCAGCGGTCCCAGATTGGGCCTAAACCGGCAGTTGGACATCCCCCAAGGGGTCCCCGATTGGAGAGGGTGCCAGCTGGGCTGAGGGAACCCCCCCATGCACAAATTTCATGCACCGGGCCACTAGTTGTATAATAAGACTTTATAACTACTACTATGACAAGAAAATTAAGACATCACAGGAAAAATGTAGCCAAACTTAAAGCATTAGGGGTGCAGCACTCAGAACCATAAGCACCTTGCAATAAGTCATTTAGTTCCAGCAAAACATCACTCACTACAATGAAATTAATATTGTAAATTTGAGCTTGACTGAGACTTTCTAGATTTGCTTTTATCCTGTTCATAAGTCAGATATGGCTTTGTATATGTATAGAGTTTACTAGTAAAAAGAATATCAAGGCCTAGTTTTAACTTAAAATTAAAATAATGTAAGCCAATACAAAAGCTATGTAAGAATATTTTTCCTTTATACAGTATTTGGATATCTCACAATTTTGAGAAAAACATGGTTTCTTTGCGTTTTTCCTCATGAAGTAAGAAAAACATGAAAAAGCACAAGATGGGAACAGGAACCCTGCACCATTTGCATCAACCCTGCACTGATTATTTAATCAAAGCTTTAATTAAGCAAACACCTCTGGCATTTTTATAGACAGTACATAAAACATGACAACTACCCTGGCTGCATCAACCACACTTCCTAGCATTCGTCTATGTTCCTGTTAACCTTTATGGTTTTGTTGGTCAATACATCCTGAAAGTCAATCAATATATACGAAGGGCTCAGAGAGAACTTGTGAAATACCCTCGAGGGTCAAGGACGTGCGATCACTGCAATAGCTGGGTCTGTCCCAATAGCATTAACATCACTCAACAAAAGGAGCGATACATATTTAAAAATGAAAAATTCCCCAATATAATGCATACACTAGTAACTAATAAACAAAGCAAACATAGTTCATCACATATGCCAAGATTTTATCATAAATACATATAAAAATAGATCAAATTTCCCATAAAAACTATATATGATAAAGTTAATGTAATTCAGTCTTGTAATGGAAACAAAATTATCTTAAATCAAGTATGGCATGAGAAAATAAATAATCAATTTCCCCAAGTTCTCTAATCTTGAGAATAATTCTACTGAATGGAACCTTCCACTGATTTATTCAAATTTATTTTACTTAATTATTACAAATGCACATATGTGAGCATAAAACTGCCAAATGAAATAAAATGTTAACACTATCACTTCTCGTATCTACATATTTATTGATTTCAAAGTTTTATATAAAAAATGTTGTTTCATAGACTCAAAATATGAATCTATCCTTATATCTTATTTACATCACTCAAGCCACTCGATGTCTTCAATTTATGTTAATTAGTTTTATCCTCTACTTGCTATAAAAATTATGTCAAGTCAAATTATTTCAGTTTCATGCATAATCAAAGGTCAAGCACTAAAAGTGTTGATGCATTCAGCTGTCCTCGAGTTGCTGACTATATTACAGGTGCAGATATGCTAGTCAATACATAAGAAAATAAATGTTATTAATTCCTCCCACTTCCACTTGTAGAAACATTTTTTTTTCTTTTCCTATTCTGCTCCTCTTTGAATTTAGAAACTGCCTGTCTCCCCTCTTTACCTTTCAATAATATTTTTGTTTTGTTACCCTTTAATTCATCTTGCTGGCCGAGAACTTCGACAAGCAAACACAATCAGTTTTGTCTTCAGAGCGCACAGCTTCATCATTAAGGATGTCAGCTCCAACTCTTGAATAAACACACCTGCGGCAGTCCTTCGGAGACACCTGTTGGCAGATATGTCCACAGCAGAGATTTCTATCTTTCTGTCATGACTCAGCTAATACATCACTTCCTCAGCAGAGCCTTCTCTGACCTGCCAGGGCCAGGTTGGTCCCTTCTTCTGTGCTACGAATGCTCAAAGCTTTCTTGCTTTTATCATACAACTAGAGGCCCGGTGCATGAAATTCATGCATGGGTAAGGTCCCTAGGTCTGGCCAGTGATCAGGGCCAATCGGGGCCTTCCTTCCCCCGGCTGCTGTCCGGGGCCTTCCTTTGTTCCGCAGCGCCCGCTGGTGATCAGCGCATGTCATAGTAAGCAGTCAAACTCCCAACCGGTCAAACTCCCAAGGGGACAGATTGCATATTAGCCTTTTATTATATAGGATTGGTCTTGTCTTTTTCTCACCAGGCCAACTATGAACTCCTTGAGTGAATAAATTATCTTATTCATCTTTCTGACTCCACTGCCTACTACAAGAAATGACACATCATAGACATTCAGTAAGTGTCTGAGAAGCACATGTCACCGAATATGACTTCTTCTCTATCTCTAGCACACTACCAATTGACACTTTATTTTTACTTTCTAGTTGTTTCCCTGAGCTCAATATCTATTGACATTAATGGGTTACACTCATCCTATATAATAAAGAGGTAATATGCAAATTGACCATCACTCCAACACACAAGATGGCCGCCCACATGTGGTCAAAGATGGCCAACACAAGATAGCCAGCAGGGGAAGGCAGTTGGGAGGGACCAGGCCTGCAGGGGAGGGCAGTTGGGGAGGGACCCAGGCCTGCACGGGAGGGCAGTTAGGTGTGACCAGGCCGGCAGAGGGCAGTTCGGGGCAACCAAGCCTGCAGGGGAGGGCATTTGGGGGGGGACCAGGCCTGCAGGAGAGGGCAGTTGGGGAGGAACCCAGGCCTGCAGGGGAGGGCAGTTGAGGGCAACCAGGCCAGCAGGGGAGAACAGTTAGGGGAAACCAGTCCTGCAGGAGAGGGCAGTTGAGTGGGACCAGGCGTGCAGGAGAGGGCAGTTGAGGGAACCAGGCCAGCAGGGGAGGGCATTTGGGAGTGACAAGGCTGGCAAGGGAGGGCAGTTAGGGGTGACCGGGCCAGCAGGGGAGGGAAGTTGGGAGTGACCAGGCCTGCAGGGGAGGGCAGTTAGGGGTGACCAGGCTGGCAGGGGAGGGCAGTTAGGGGTTACCAGGCTGGCAGGGGAGGGCAGTTAGGGACAATCAGGCTGGCAGGGGAGTAGTTAGGGGTGAACAGGCTAGCAGGCAGAAGTGGTGAGGGGCAATCAGGCAGGCAGGCAGGCAAGCGAGCAGTTGGGAGCCAGAAGCCCTGGATTGTGAGAGGGATCCCAGGTTGGAGAGGGTGCAGGCTGGGCTGAGGGACACCCCCTGCCCCCGTGCATGAATTTCGTGCACCGGGCCTCTAGTTTATATATATAAGACCTGGTATTTATTTTGACTTAAAAAATGTAAAAAATAGGCCCTGGCCAGTTTGGCTCACTGGATAGAGCGTTGGCCTGGGGACTGAAAGGTTCCAGGTTCGATTCCGGTCAAGGGCATGTACCTTGGTTGCAGACACATCCCCAGTATGGGGTGTGCAGGAGGCAGCTGATCAATGCTTCTCTCTCATTGATGTTTCTGGCTCTCTATCCCTCTCCCTTCCTCTCTGTAAAAAATCAATAAAATATGTATTTTTTAAAATGTAGAAAATAGTTGTGGCAGAAACTCCTAATTGTCCATCAAATTTTCTCCAACTTGACTAGATATCTCAGCTTTTCTTGTAGCCAATGGCCAAATGGGATGTGCCAGGACATCATATATGACAGTTCTGAGTATAGGCCTTAAAACAGCCCATCAGACTCTTTGCATCCTTCTCTGCTATCCCAAGTGTTGGGAGACCCATACCTTTGTCTCAGCTTCAAAGATGAAGATGACGGCAATGAACTTGGGAATGAAGGGATAATAAGATTTTATCTGGGTCATGCCAAACTGACCCTCATCATCTTTGCATGAAAAATGCTTTTTAAAAAATTTTAGCCACTATACTATTGGGTATTTTTGTTTTAGCAGCTTAGCCTTCAACCTAACATTTAAGAATTAAAAAAAAAAAAATGATGTTAGTTATTAGGCAATTTTAAATTATGAAAATCACCCAAGTAGATATTTTATGTAATACTAGAGGCCTGGTGCATGAAAATTCATGCACTGGAGGGGGGTTCCCTAAGGCCGGCTTGTCCCTTCTCACAGTCCAGGAGCCCTCAGGGGTGGGAGGCGACCTGGTGATCAGGGGAAGGCGACGCCCCATCACACCTCTGCTACTGCCACTGCCATCAGTGCAAGCCTCTGCTGGCCCTGGTTACCTGAGCCCAACTTCCCTCCCCTGCTGGCCCGGTCACCCCTAACTGCCCTCCCGACATCCAAGGCTTGCCTGCGCCTCGAGCCAGCCCTGGGCGGCTGGGGGGCTGAAGGGACTGGGGGACTCCGGAGGTGGGCACGCAGGCCTTGTCGCACGCCTGCCGCCCTGGCGGGGCTGAGGGGACTGGGTGCTGTCATCTTGTGGCTGTGGGCACTGCCATCTTTGAGGGCATGACAGTCAATTAGTATATTCCCTCCTTATTGGCTGTGGGCGCTGCCATCTTTGAGGGCAGGGCAGTCAATTAGCATATTCCCTCCTTATTGGCTATGGGCGCTGCCATCTTTGTGCTGGTGTGAGGGTCAATTAGCACATTCCCTCTTTATTAGATAAGATAACTGAAAAAAGAGAACTAAAGCACTTTTCCCAGGATTCTATGTGAAAATTATGCAGAAACCGTTCCTTGGAGTGCAACATGAGCAACACCTCGACAGACAGGGAGCAAGCAGAGCATTTACAGTGGCTGCTCTATGATAGGGAGAATCAGACTTTTTTCAAACCCAGTAGGTGCAGTCAGAGATCCAAGGTAGGATACAGACATGAAATAGCTCCCACGTGGCACAAGCCACACCCTATCCTTTAACTGCCCACAGATCAGCAAATGCTGCTACTGTTAAGGGGGTTTAAACTAAGTGGTGCCTATTCATTTTTCTCCTGGACCTTAGTCATCTCCTGGTTCCCAATCTTGCCCACTACAGTCTTTTTTTCTTCAGAGAAGCCAAAATGATTTATTTAACAACATGGAGCTTCCCATTATACCTAGAATGAAAATCTAGGACCCCTGGCCTGCAAGGCCCAACATGATCCGACTCCTGGACACTCTCCTGACCTCATCTTCCGCCACTCTCCTCCCATAGCCAACCTCCTGGTTCTCCCCAGTGATCTAAGTCTATTCTTGCTTCAGGACTTCTGCCTGATAGGCTGTTCACTCAGATGTTCACATGGTTCTCTCCAGTCATCACTATGTCACTGTGTCTTCTCCTCAGAGACAAGAAGTGTTCTACAAACCTAGCTAAAATGGCAGCCCAAGTCACTCTGTAACCTTAATATTTTTCTTCAATTACATTGTATTTTCACTTATATTATACTAGAGGCCCAGTGCATGGCTTCGTGCACCAGTGGGGTCCTTCAGCCAGGCCTGCATCCTCTCACAATCTGGGACCCCTTGGGGGATGTCAGACTGCTGGTTTTGGGCTGGCAGTCCAACATCCCCCGAGGGATGTAGTAGTGTGCAAAGTGGCAGGCGGCCTGAGAGGAGCCCCAGCCGGGGCCAGGCACTGCATCATTTCCGCTCATCCCGGCCCTGCTGTGCCTGCTGCCACCGCTCGGTAGTGCTGCCGCAGAGGCGGGAGAGGATCGTGCCGCCACAGCTTTGCACACCAGCCATGAGCCCGGCATCTGGTACCCATCGGTCAGCTAAGCAACCCTCCCACTGTGGAAGCGCACTGACCACCAGGGGACAGCTCCTGTGTTGAGCGACTGCCCCCTGATGGTCAGTGCACATCATAACGACCAGTCATTCGGTCGTTTGGTCACTTAGGCTTTTATATATATAGATTATATTTTTATTTATAGCATATCTCCCCAGTGAAGGTGCAAATTTCCTGTGGGCAAAGCTATTATCATTCACTACTGTAATCCATGCTATCCACAGTAGTACCAGGTATATATTAGGTGTCGTAAAAGCATGTTGTGAATAAATTAATTTGACTCCATCATCATTCCAGTCTGAGAAATTAAATTCAAAGCCAGATTATCTACTGATTTTTTGGCATTAACTTTGTAAAAGGTTGGAGTTTAGCCACCCTGAAGATAAAACAAATCATCTAAAAATATATATTAATTAAATATATGTAAGAACAAAAGCTATGGAGCAGATTTCTAATTTTCTAAGATTGAACAAGTAAGGTAAATTTAAGCAGACCTTTAGGTAAGGGAGGATTTAAACCTTTACAGTCAGGCAATGCATTAAAACAAGATTCTCAACCTATTAAAAAATAAAAATTCCTCAATGTAAAAAAAAAATCACAATGTAGAGGATATAAATGGTATTTCTGGAAATAATTATCTTTTGTAAACAACAATTATTCTTTTCTTTTTAATGAATGAGGTATTGAGTGTTCTACTCAAGAACTCAGTATTATAACATAAGCTTATGCTATGAGGCCTGTATTAGGTGCTGTGTGGGTAAAATAAATAAGTATAATATAGTATTACCTCTCTCCTCAAGGAGTTTTTACTCCAGTTGGGAGGTACACTAGTAAGTAGTACACTAATAATGTAAGTACATTGATAAGTAAAATAAAAAGCAAAAATGAACTATGCATGGAGAAAGGTACAAGTAAAGAGTTCTGGACTTCAAAGCACGTGAAATAGCTTCAGGAGAAGGGAGAGATGGAAACAAGTAAGTTCTCATTTCAAACAGTAATCTTGATTTCATCAACAACATAATCTCTAAAAATCTGGCTGAGTTCTCAAATTCAAAGGAGTTGGTTACATTGCTGTTGCTTGGGTTAATGTAAAAATTATCTTTAGACATTTTTAGTTTTAAATATGCAACTCTAAACATGGAAAAAAGGAAGCTAGGAGATACTAAAATATTGTTTTCTTATTTAATTTCTTCCTATGCTATATATTAAATTGATCTAATATTTATTTTCTTTAGTTGGGGTGCGCTTAAATTTTATTAAGTCTAAAAGTTATTAAAACAAGGTTCCAGTTAGTATCTTGATGAAAAAATTTAAATCATTAGTTGTTATATACTCAACTTCCATTTCAAATTAAATACAGTAGGTCCTCAGGTTACGTCAGAGATCTGTTCCTCTGGCGCGACGTAACACGATTTTCGCCATAAGTCGGAACCCACCTACATAAGCATCTATGTCATTCGCATGGAGCACATACACAGCAGTAATGAAGTGAAACAGTAAAAAAAAATTATAAGACAGATAACAATTCCTGACATAAAGCACATATGTACATATGTCAAAATGACGGAACTTTTTTTTTTATAAATAAATGGGAGATGGTGACTTAACCACGAAACGACGTACATCGAGTCTGACATAACCTGAGGACTGTCTGTACAGTGTTTCTGCTAAATCTCATTATGCAGCCTTGTATTATACGAAATAGATCACAAAAATAGTACACTTATAAAAAAAATAAGGTTAAACCAAACCACTCAAAATCAACATATCTAGAGCCTTTCAATGTTAATAAACGTACTCATGTAGCATTATCTTCAGTAGGTCATTTCCAGCTTTAAATACTGGGGCTCATGCTTCCTGCTTTAAGCTATTCTACTGGAGGATATCTGCTTCCAAATTTCCTTCCAAAAAAAGACTAGGAGAGATGACTAAAGGGTAGATTTGTATCATTAATTATATTTAAAACAGGGGAGAATATCTTCTCAGCTTTAGATTCTTAAAACCACTTAATTCATCAACACTTGCATTACAACATCTTCATCATTTTTTCTTTAAGGTTTTCAAATACTGATAAGATATTTTCTTAAACGTGAGAAAGTCTCCCCTTGGCTTGCTAAGACGGTGATAATGCCATAGAAGAATAAATAGTCAAAATATCTGAATAGGCCCTTGAGAAAAGTGCAACAAAAAATGGTCAAGCAGCACAGGGAAAGGAGCTCAAGTTCACTAGACATCAGGAAAAAGCAACTTAAAACCACAATGCAGCCCTGGTTAATGTGGCTCAGTTGACTGAGCACAGTTCAGTGCACCAGGGGTTGCTGGTTTGACTCTTGATGAGGGGCCCTGGTTGCAGTTCTATCCCACATAGGCGGCATGCAGGAGGCAGTAGATGGATGTTAGCTCTCTCACTGATGTTTTCACTCTTCCTCTCCCTTTCTCTCTCTCTGAAAATCAACAAAATATTCTTTTAAAAATCCTATATAATAAAACCTAATATGCTAAGTGTCCGGTCGTCCGTTCAACCAATCAAAGCATAATATGCTAATGATTTGCTAAGTCCACTCAACCACTTGCTATGACATGCACTGACCACCAGGGGGTAGACACTCTGACCGGGAGGTTAGCTTGCTTATGGGGTCGGGACAATTGGGACTGAGCATGACAGGCCAGACACGCTGAATCCCTCCCACATCCCTCCCCGGCCCAGATTGTGCACTGATGGGGTCCCTCGGCCTGGTCTGCATCCTCTCACAATCCGAGACCCCTCGGGGGATGTTGGAGAACCAGTTTTGGCCCGATCCCGCAAGCCAGGCCGAGGGACCCCAATGGTGCACGAATTCGTGCACTGGGCCTCTAGTAATAACATAATGCAATATCACTACACATTCATCAAGAAGGCCAAAATTAAGACTTGGGATTCTCAATGCTAAGTGTGACAGCCAGCACGCTCATATACCAGAAGTGGGATATACATTGGTACAACCACTCTGGAAGACTGTTTGACACCATCTACTCAAAATGAACACATACACATTCCATCAACCAGCCATCTCACTCCTGAGAACAGTCCCAAACAAATGCATACATTTCGTCACAAAAATCAGTGCACAAACATATATACAGCAGCAGTACTTGTAATTGCCCAAAACTAGTCACTACCCAAATGACCAAACTACAACCTCTTGCAATGAGGTAAAAGGACCTCATAAACAAACCGTTGAGTGAAAAAAGCCAGATGCAAAAAAGTACATTCTATTATTCAATTTACTAGAGGTCCAGTGCATGAAATTCGTGCACGGGTAGGGTCCCTAGGCCTGGCCGGTGATCAGGGTTGATCAGGTTCCCCGCCTCCTCGCCTCCTCCTTCCCTCCCCACCCACATGCTGCCACCGCACAGTTCCCCGTCTCCTGCTTCCCTTGCTCCCTCAGCGCCCCACCGCCACTGCTGGTTGCCAACCATGTTCCGTGCTGCCCCCTGGTGGTCAGCATGCTTCATAGCAAGCGATTGAACTCCCGGTCCCCCAGTCGAACTCCCAAGGGGACACTTTGCATATTAGCCTTTTATATATATAGATTCAAAGTTGAAAACAGGTAAGCCTCATCACAGATGGTCTTTTAATGTCTGGATATAATCATGTGAGGGTGTGAGGGCAGAATGACTAGGGGAAGCATGATAAGGGCTTCTAGGGGGCTAGGCATATTCTGTCTCTGGTTATGTGACAGATCTCCTTGCATGTGCATGTTTTATTTGTGAAAATCTATAAGCTTTGCCCTTATAATCTATGCACTAATCTGAATGTATGTTACATTTCAATACAAGGTTTTTACAAATTACATGTTAGGAAAAATCATACATTAACCACTCTAAGAGTTGTTTTATACTAGCATCACCCACGTATATTCCAAGCATGAAAAGGGTGATTTACCGTACAGAGGTAGTTTTCAGTGGAGCTGACAGTTACACAAATGAAGTTGTTACTGATTTTTTAGGAAGTTTAAGGGAAGGAAACTGGTAATGGGCACTGTTGTATCCTTTCCCCTCAACAAGGCAACCACCGGCAGGAATGATTTTCTGCATTGTCTGGATTTTGTGTTTTAGGTTTTTACTTGAGGAAGTACTGATGCTGTGACAGACAAAAGGCTATGATATTACCTCACCCTGACATATTTCTGAGACAATGGGATCCATACTTTGAAGAGAGCATCCCAAAGGGCAGAGACTGGAAGGAGGACTTCTCATGGGACATGAGCCTAGATTTCAGAGTAATTGTCTCCTCTAAGTTATTCAACCTTCATAATTCAACCACTGCTGTAATTATATTTCCAAAAATTACTTTCAGTAGAGATAGCAGACACTTCCAGTTTAAATTAAATCAGGAAAATTTAGCACACACTGGGCTTTATCAAATTCTCCTGCATACATATATTTAAAAAAAATTCTCAGATGCCCTTTAGGGGATTGTGTTCTTCTTTAGTGAATAAATGTGTAAAACATGTATAACTGTATTGATATAAATAAAACAAATTTACCAGATACAAAGGTAAATTTGAAATAAAATTAGAGTTGGACAAATTAAATTCAATGTAGGAATTTCTAAAAATGATAAACACTATATATGATATATGCAAACACATACAAAGAACCTTTCACACACGTACACCTTTTATTTCACTGGGATTTGATATAGCTACTAACTTGAACAGAGTTAAGAAAAGAAGGACACAACAAACATATACCCATCTCCTGGAATACAGAGAGGAAATATTCATTCTGAACTACTAAGCCAAATATAAAAAAGCTAAAATCTTTTACAGATATTAAGAAGTTAGAAGTTAGAATTTACTTGGAAAGATCAAGTTCTATTACTGATGCAATTTAAAGATAAGAAGTTTCTGTAATAATGGAAACTAGAGTCACTTAGAAATCTCAAAAGGTATTTCATTCATCCATTCCTTCATCATTCAACAAATGTTTACTATGTACCAAGCACTGTTCCTATGAACAAAACAAAGATCCCTGCCCTCATGGAACTTACATCCTAAAAGAGAAAATGACACTCAACTACTTCCAGCAGATGGCAGGGAAGTACAAAGGCGCTCAGGGGGAATGCAGCAGGCCAGGAGAGCTGGCTGGAGGAGGCAGGGCAGCTGGGGAGTGCAGGAGCCAGATCACAATGAACCACAGGTCACAGAGCTGGATTTTGTTCTTTTCTCTCCACTGCCCCCAGGATAAAGTGAAAATACAGAGTGTGGCACTCTCAGTCCTCCAGTCTGGCTGACTCCAGCCTTCTCTCTCCCTAAAATCACTTGTGCTGCACTTTCCACCAAATCCACGGTGGGCACCAGGCTCTCTCTTCCCTGAGTAACCCTGAATGTCCTGTTCCTTCAGCTACAAGAACTTCTCCCCCAGTTCTCCCTTCCCACTTTTGGTCCTCTGCGCTAATGTTAGGTATTGACTCTTCCGGAAAGCCTTCCTGTGTCCTATTGTGGTAGGCAGTTAGACATAAACTGAGCATGGATGATGGGCCAGGGACAGGTCACCGGGGTGCAAAGCCCTGGGTGCCAAGCAACGGGCAAAACTGGAAAAACAAGAACCTCACCCCCAGGGTAACCTTCCTTCCCCTAGCATATCGCTGGTCATGGGGTTTGGATCCTCTGGCCTTTCACATCACTGCTCATTCGGTTTAGACCCCCTGACCTTTCTTTCCTAGAGATAACATCTAGGCCTCAGTTGTGTTTCAGCTACAGACCCAGAAAAGCAACAAAACCAGACAAGGGACTCCAGGGCTAAGGTCAGGCCCAGATGTAATGGATAATGACCCCCTGCCCTGGTGCTGACCAATCAGTGGAGACCCCGATCCTGAAGGGACACACCTGGAAAGCTGCAGGATATTCTATTGAGATTCTCTCCCGGGACCAGGACCTCCCCTAAAATCTCCACCCTTAAAACCCTTAGGACAGAGGACCTAGTACTCTCTCTCCTCCCAGGAGCTCCCCCACCCCAGGCATTTCTTCTCCTTAGCCCCCTTCTTTTCCCCCCCAGGCACGTTACCTTTACCTTCCTCTCTCGTAAGCCCCAAGGACCCTTCTTTTGCCTCTGTCACTTGTTTCCTGAGCCCATTTCTTCTACCACTCATTTCTTTCCCCTATGTGATACTCTAAATAAATCTTCTCTTATAGTTTGGGTCTTGGCTCTGAATTCTTTCTTAGCCAGAACTCAAGTACTGAGGTTGCTGAACCCAGGTCCTCCTGTCTTACCCAACTGGTCTCACACCTGGTGCTGATCTTGCCACTCCAGCACTATGAACTCCTGGCTGAGCTGAGGGTTTTCCCATGTGTTTCCACAGAATATAACACTACCCTCATCATATTCTTTACTATGCCTTACATGCTATTGTAACCCCTTGAAAATAAGGAATGGGTCCATTTACCTGGTATCATATGCTCCTAACAGGGTTTGGCATATAAAATAAATATTTGTTGAATGAATATTGGATCTTAAACCAGGCTCAAATCTCTCTATAAAAATCTTAAAGGGTTATTTACATTATCAGATCTGCACAAAGATGGCAATTTTGGAAAAAGCTCTAATTCTGAATCATTCTGTAAAATCTCCAGTTCTTTCATGTCACTGAACCAATTTAGCCTTAAATTAGCTGGTTCACTAATTAAATAAGAAATACTAGGTACAGTTTTACCTAGCCAGGAGCTCCCAGTAGAAATGAGAGGGGAGATTAAAACAAGTAGAATGCAAAGGCTCGTCTTTTTGTTTGTTCGCAATGGCATTACCCATTAAATCCTTCTTTGTTTGCTCTACTTAATAAAATAAAGGCCACAGGCAGCCAGGAGCTGGTAATCAGCGTGCAGCACAAGTGTCCCTCTTGCCTCGCAGATCCTCCTTCAGTGTTTGGAGAAGCAAAGCCTGGGGACTCAGAGGCTGTCAGCAGGTGACAGAAACAGACCTTTTAAGTACCCGATGACAAGCTGAACTGAAACCAATAAACCAGTACAAACCTCAGAGGGGTCTGAAGCTACACTTAATACTGGAAAATCAAGATGAGTAAGCAAAACAGCTTCTATGTCAAATGTGGACATGTATTCATCATATATATGTATGTCATTGGTTAAAAAGAAAACAGAAAATGAGAAGAACAACAACCATTACTTAACTCTTCTGTTTTTAGGTTTCTCCGAAGCTTTTTCTTTGACTCTGATGTTTGGCTATACATCAATTATAATATGTTGATATAGATAACATTTTTCTAATACGTAAATTGGTTTTCTAATCTGTATACCAATTAAGATTTACTAGTATGTAAGGCCTAATAACATAAAATATAAAATGGGAGTGTGACAATATGCCTAAAGAGGAATAAGTTTTGAGTCAAAGAATAAACCTTCTCTATAAGCTAAAAATGAAAACCTAAAATAAAATATGGAATATAACAGGTTATCAAGAAACTGATGCTGAATTATTAAGGCAGGGTCTCAAATCTAATAACAAAGTCATTTGGTAATGGCATGCATATCCTCCTCAGCCCTAAGAGAAGCTCTGTCTCTGTATAATTTATTCAGAAAATACACAGTTCCAGCTTACAGACCCATCTAAAGTATCCAATAGTGTATTTTCAGAACTATTTTGTTTGTTCTGTCTTGGGCTATCACTTCCTATCAGATTGGAATTCCCCACGTATGAGTACTAAAGGGAGGCAGGGCCCCAATTCCTACTCTGTCAATGTAGAAGGAAATTGATTCAAGTGAGCAACTCTAATTTCTAGACAATTTGTGGGCTCTCCTTCACTCTCCACTGCTGCCCCTTCTACCTTGCGGTGTGCCATTTTTCTGAGTCTGGTTCTTCCCTTTTCATAAATGCCTCCATGTTTTTTTTTAAATCAGCTGAAGCTGGGATTGTCACCCAGTCTGAGCAAAACTGGCTTCTGTTTATTTCCTCTTGACCGTTAGCAACAAGTCAGGATGGGGAGTTCATTGTTTTGTCTCAGTTGCCTTTCTTGAATTCTCTTAGAAGGCTAAACAGGAACATTGTGGACACAAAAGGATGTAATTTCAGAGTCAGAGAAAGTTGAGCAAACTTTCTAAAAACTGAATGGAAACCCTAAATAGGTTAAAAAAAAAAAAAAAGCAAAAGAAGAAAATGTGATTCAAAAAGCCTTAATTTAAAAGCAAATGCTTGAAAACCCTGGCATGACAGAGTGTTCAACCAGTAATTGTTAACTAGTGGTGATTTTGCCAGCCAGGGGACATTTAGCAGCATTTGGAGTCCTTTATGACCATCACAGCGGGAGGGAGGGGTGCTGCTGACATCTAATGAGTAGAAAATGGGGTGCTAAACATCCTACAATGTACATAACAGCATCCACAACAAAGAATTCTCTGGTTTAAAATGTCAATAGTGTCAAGATTGAGGTACCCTGCCCTACACTACTATTTCCCTTTAAATCAGATATAAATAAATGCCCCACAGAGCTAAAATAACTCTCCCCCAGTCCACAATACGCAGACACTGTTATGATTGCCTCTGAAACCTCATTTCTACCCTAATGTTCAAAGAGAGTCTCAGAACTCATCTGTCAATATCATGATTCACCTAAGAACTACACAGGTGGGGAAAAACTAAAAAAGAATCAATAGGGGAAGGAATGAGCTGTAAAAGGCCAGGAGTGCCTGAGGGAGGGACAGGACACCCAGGGTGAAAATACAGTTGTGTTCATGGCCACGAAAATTGGGAAATAAAACTCTGAGGGATGCCGTGATCAGAATCCAACATGTCTTATACATCACAGCAGTCCATATTTTACTTCCTGAGTAACAGTAATCTTTAAGGAAAAAATTCTAAGTGGGGTAAAGAAATATGTTGTTTCTTAGAAAAAAAAAATCTCTGGTGTCCTTTTAGGTGAAGATCTGACATGAGCAGACGTGGTAATAAGGAAGTTAGGAGACAGCCTCAGTAGTACAAAAGCTAAAATTAGAATAGCTGGATGGAGGTGATGGCAACGGAGATGGAAAACAAAGACCAGAGAGGATTTAAACCTATTCTTAGGGATTTCCAGTTCTGTAAAATATAACTTTAAAGGATAAAAACACTTTGAAAGAGTCAACACATCTCTATGTCCACTGTGCATCAAAAGAAAAATATGGTAACATGTCAATGGATTAAGAGAAGTAAAGGTTATATAATGATCATGTATGCTATTTGAATAATTTCCCTATGACTTCTAAATAACACACAGAAAATTTATGATATTACCTGCTCCAGGACTTCTTTATAGGTAATGGTTGCTTTAGTGTTTGTAACAGGACTGTCATAGATGATAGCAATCTTATCTCCTTTGCCATTTTCAATATGACGATCAATGGCATTATAACAAATGTTAAGCATGCCTTCCACAAACCTGAAAAATAATTGAAAAGTAAAAGTAAATGACTCTTTTCAAAATATATTGTTGCTTAGTTAGCTTTGTATATTTCTAGTTTGGCAGAGTTGCTCTAAAAACACTGCTTCCCTGCGCATGTTATGCTAGGTAATAATAGCTATAAACTGGATATATAAGATGATAGAGAGGCATTTTTATTTTATTTTAATGATTGTGTATTTATTTTGATGCGGACTAAAACAATACCTCGCACTTCTAGGTGATATTTTTGTGGATTGTATTGCTTAGGACGAAACTAGAGTATAGAGCAATAAAATAATCTACATGGATGAAATGAATTGTATATAAGTGCAGACACAATAGGCTGAGGGAACAAATGGTAGATGTATGACTGAAGACTGGGTACTGACTGTAAAAAAACAAGCTTACTGGAAAACTCAAGTCTACTTTGAAAGATATTTAGATGATTGATAGGACATTCTTTTCAATTAAATATATCTCCAATTGCATAAAAAATAGGTGAGCTCCTTCCACATGTTGAAAATGCTTCATCATTTGAATAAAAAATGGGCATGCACATAAAATTTTAATTTTTAAAAACTTTTGCAATGAAGTACTTTTCACCTCATAGTTGATCAATGTCTTCCTATGAAAATGCAGGCATCATGTATAGATGAAGATACTTTTTAAGAAAATACAACTCACTTAAAAAAAAAAGATTAATCATTTACCACTTTTTGAGGAGGAGAGGATTAAAATAATACAAGCACAAAAAAATGGTCCATTTGTCAGACTAGCAAACATTATAACAATAGACAGGGGGGAAATAGTGAAGCAACAAGAAAAAGTCCTGTTAAATAGCTGAGTATCACCTTCAAGTCTTCACTCAAAGAGCTTTGTGTGAAATTAAGCAGGGAATTAAGAATAGCTACAGATACAGTGGCAGCATTACGAAGGAGCAGATTCAGAATGCAGCAGCAGGAGGGATCATTTCATCACAATCAAACAATGCTAAATACTCCGATAATACTGAATTTGACTACCTTACAGCACAGCACAGGAAGTGGTTAATATAATCATTCTGAATTACCAAGTGTGAGAGCTTCAATACTTGTTCAAAAATACTGACCTAGCCAGTTTTCTCAGTGGTTAGGCCCTTGGACTGAAGGATTGTGGGTTCAACTCCAGTCAAGGGCATATACCTCGGTTGTAGGCTGATCCCCACCCAGATTGGGGAGTGTGTGGGAGGCAACCAATCAATGTGTCTCTCTCACATCGATGTTTCTATCTCTCTCTAAATGTCAATGGAAACAAAATATCTTCAGGTGAGGGTTAATATATATATACTAGTGGCCCGGTGCATGAAATTCGTACACAGCGGGGGGGTGTCCCTCAGCCCGGCCTGCACCCTCTCCAATCTGGGACCCCTGAAGGATGTCCTACTGCCGGTTTACAGGCATTGGGCCTAAACTGGCAGTCGGACATCCCTCTCGCAATCCGGGACTGCTGGCTCCTAACTGCTCATCTGCCTGCCTGTCTGCTCGCCCCCAACTGCCCCCTGCCGCTGGCCTGCTCGCCCCCAAATGCCCCCCACCAACCTGATCACCCCCAACTGCCCCTGCTGGCCTGCTCACTCCAAACTGCTCCCCTGCTGTCCTGATCACCTCCAACTGACCCCCACTGATGGCCTGCTCATCCCCAACTGGCCCCCATCCTGGTCTGCTTACCTCCAATGGCCCCACCCTCCACCAGCCTGATCACCCACAACTGCCATCCCATCCTGGCCTGATCACCTACAACTGCCCTCCCCTCTTGGCCTCCAACAGCCTCTACCTCGGCCCTGCCACCATGGCTTTGTCCAGAAGAACATCCGGAAGGTCTCCCGGAAGGTCTCCCAGTCTAATTAGCATATTACCTTTTTATTAGTATAGATAGAGGCCTGGTGCATGGGTGGGGGCTGGCTGGTTTGCCCTGAAGGATGTCCCGGATCAGGGTAGGGGTTCCCTTGGGGCATGGGGCAGCCTGGGTGAGGGGCCTGTGGTGGTTTGCAGGCCAGCCACACCTCCATGGGGTGAGGGTCCCCGCTGTGGGGGCATGGCCAGCCTGGGTGAGGGGCTGGTGGCTGTTTGCAGGCTGGCCACGCCCCCCAGCGACCCAACCTCCCAGCCCCTCCTTTTTTTTTTTTTTTTCAGCGCCTCCTTGAGCAGAAGCCAGAGTCAGCTGGAAGCAGGTATCTGGAATTTATTTATCTTCTATAATTGAAACTTTGTAGCCTTGAGCAGAGGCCAGGGCTGGCCAGGGCAGGTGGGAACCTTGGCTTCCTCCATCGCTGGGGGCAACCCAAGCCTCCTGCTCGCTCCAGCTCTGTGACTGCCACCATCTTGGTTGGGTTAATTTGCATACTCACTCTAATTGGCTGGTGGGCGTAGCAGAGGTACGGTCAATTTGCATGTTTCTCTTTTATTAGATAGGATATATATATTTCATTATTTATTGTCTTTCCCTCTCCCCACCTCCTGGCATGAAGAACAACTCCCTTGGTTTTGGGCTCATCCATGTGACTTGCCTTGGCTAATCATCAGACACGATATAAGCAGAGGCCTGAAAGCACTTGGACAACTGGGATTGCTCTTCTGCACCTCTGCCTTCCCCTGCAGAAGAGCCTCTAGGTATTACCGCTGCCTCTTCCTCAGCCAGAATAAATATTTGCAGGTGGGAACAGAGCCCAAAAAAAAGTAAGAAGCCCAGTCCAGCCAGATACATGTCTTGGAGCAATGCCTCTGTGTGTGTATGTGAGGGTAGGGGTCAGTTTGCAAAACAATATATTTCATGGAATATTCTTCCTTTGCCAAATTTTTAAATGACAGTAAGCTCTAACATTCTATATCAATCCCTTTACTCACTTCATATACATTCTCTAAGTGATCTCAACACTCCTATGGTTTCAATCTCCATCTTTAACACTGACCTCCTTTCTGAGTTCCATACACTATAACCAATAGCCTTCTGGACATTAATACTTGAAAAAATATGTCCAATTATAATCATTTTCAGCCAGCCTCCAACCCATAACCCACTCTGTAAGCCTAAAATACAAGAACCAGTTCAAGACACAAAAGTATTTATTTGGGAATCCAAGAATGGCAATTTTCAGGGTAAACAGATTTAGGAAGAAACCCAAAGAGTGTCCAGATTACAGAGGATGGAATCATGTTTTTTTATGGAAAAAGAAAGAAAGAAAGAAAGAAAGAAAGAAAGAAAGAAAGAAAGAAAGAAAGAAAGAAAGAAAGAAAGAAAGAAAGAAAGAAAGAAAGGAAAGGAAGGAAGGAAGGAAGGAAGGAAGGAAGGAAGGAAGAAAGAAAGAAAGAAAGAAAGAAAGAAAGAAAGAAAGAAAGAAAGAAAGAAGGAAGGAAGAAAGAAAGAAGAGGTAAGTTGGTTTTAAAGGAGTTCATTAGTACTAACAAAGCTAGATTTGTACTTCATTGATTGGTCAAGCGAAATGGTCACTAGGTAAAATTTCACTTTTGTCAGTCTTATCAACAGAAAATTCTCACTCTTGCCAACATAGAATGTGGGTGGTTTGGCTCCATTCAAAGGTTCAGAAAGCAGGACATACAAGACAGTTCCTCTATAATGGCTGCTCCGGCTCCATTTTAAAATGGCTCCACTTATGTCAACTTTCACATTTCCCCCTTCTGATCAAGATCTTTTTTCAAAAGGATCACAGATTAACCATTGGAGTGGATTTTCTCAATTTCCTCATGTGTTCACATTGTGATCTCCTGTCACTAGGAATGTTTATTCCTGGTATGTCATATTCATGTAGGAGAGAAATTGGTTTTCTTTGGAGCCTTTAGACCACATTTGAGCAATAGGAGTGCCAAAACTGAGGAAGGCTAGTCATCCAGTCCTATGGAATAACAGTTAGCAGAGTTCAGCATAGGCAGTCAAATCATTTTCAATCTTGTCTTTTAATTATCCATCTAAGATCCTATGTGGATTAAAAATCAATTCAAAATGTGTGCTACCATTATTCTTGTGGAGTTCTTATAGCATTGTGAAAGATAGTAGATATAAGTTTACTAATAGCAATTATTCTTAAAATTAAAAACAGGACACAAATTCCAAATAGTAGAATAATTCTAAACCATGAGGCTGTCCCTTTTAAACAGGTCAAAAGACCAAAAGCTTTCTAGAGGCACCTATAACCAATGGCCTTATTATCTGATTTTGTGAGATTGTGTTTCAATTTATCCTGAAAAATTTATTCAAGCACACAGGTGGTGATACAGACATCATCATCTTGTTTTGCTAGAATATAGTCAAAAGAAATACAGTTATGTGAAACAATGTGAGAAAATAAATTTAAAGATATTTCTAGAACAGCCATGGCTTTGGTGATAGATTCAGCAATATCCCCTAAAGTCCTAATGTTGTAGGCAAATTTCTGTCCATTTATTCAATTATGCCAAAAACCCACCATTGAAATAAAATTCTCAAGAATCTTATTTCTTCATTATCAGAGACATCACCTGGCAATTCCTATTTTGTTCTGTGATGACCAATCCTAAGTCTCTGATTGACTACGTAATGAAATAGATGTAACCAGTAATCCAACTGTGCAGTAACTTCCCAGTAGATAAGTGTAGAGGGCTGCTGGGAAGGCACATGGGCATATTCTTTAATTATCGTCCGCTGAACTCAGGGCGTAGGCAGAGCCACGCCCTGGGAACATGCTTCCCCAATGAGGCTGGACATGTTAATCAGTTCTGACTTCATATCAGCCCAGGTGTCAGCAGGGGCCGGTCTAGATATGTAAATCCAGTAATGCTGGGGCCTAGTTAAGAATGCAAATAAGCTCCTTTGATCCTAAGTTTTGGTGTTACTTCCTGGTGTTGGGGGTATAAATAAATGTGTTGCATGGCTCAGGTCGTCATGCTGCCTCTCCATCAGAGAGGGTGGCATCCCACCCAGCTCCCAGCTTTATGAATCTATTTCTGCCTCTTGGTCTCTTTCTTTCTTTCTTTAATTTCTTAATCCCCAGCTCCTCGACCCAGGAACCTGACCTGTTTCCTTTTCCGTGCGGGACGCGGAAAAGAGAGAAACATCCCCCCCACAGATAAAAATTTAAGCAACTCCACCATAGATTTTTCTGCCAGGTACAAGTGAAAATAAATCCTTAGGGAGCCAGATAACGGAGTTATGATAATTAAATTTGACTAAAGTAAGGGTTTGAAGGGAGCAGGCGCAGTGAAACTGTTGTAGAGCCAGCCAGACATCATAGACCTGTTGAAAGGAGTGCTTCAGTCATTGTGAAGTTCAAGAGAGGTTCCCCTATTGCAGGGATACTTTTATGTAATAGAACTTTAGCTAAAAAAAAAAAAGAAAGAAAGAAAAAAAGGCAGTAGCCTATCTACAAGGAGAGCAGATACATACTGAACTCATTCAAATAACAGTATTGCTATGAAAATAAGAATACTAATTGAGTTTCTGAATTCCAGGGGGATAAGGTAGAGTGAAAAGTTATTGTTTCACTTTGGTTCACAAAGATATACTTTACCAAATTGCTTTTAAGTCACAGATAGCTTAAGAGAAAAAGTTTCCTTAAATGCAATTCAGTGGTATGACCTGAAAGTTATCAGAATACAGTTATACTTGAATTCTAAAGTATTTGTCAGAGTCCTCTCCATGAATTTCTCTAAAGATGAAGCATCAAAGTAAAATAGTAACTGTCTATAAATGACAAAACTTAAAAATGCCCATTTTTAAAGATAAATGAGTGTTCATCACAAATAAATTGACAAAGAAGCCCAGTGGTTGAATGTCAGCCCATGAACCAGGAGGTCATGATTGGATTCCCAGTCAGGGCACACGCCCAGGTTTCAGGCTCCATCCCCAGTGGATGGTGGGCAGGAGGCAGCCTATTGATGTTTCTCTCTCACTGATGCTTCTACCGCTCTATTCTTCTCTCTTCCTCTCTAAAATCAATAAAAATATAGTTTTTCAAAAATAAATTGACAAAAAATTCTGTTATTTCTGTAATATACCCATTATGAGAAGATAACTGCAATTATGACTGATGATATATCAGGTCACATCAGAATTTAGGAATGTTGAGGCATAAGGCAAGCACATTGGCATATTGGTTATTTAGAATTAAAGTTAATTGAAAAGCAGTGAATATGAGGACACCTTAACCATCCTTTGTCTCCTGGAAGCAAGAATAGATCTCCCCTATGAAAGCTGCTTTCCCTGCACCCGGAGACTGAGAGAAATAGCCTTAGCACCAGAGTCAGAGAAGTCAAGGCTGGGAAGCCTATATAAACATATCTTGCTACTCTCTTTCTTTTGTTTTTTAGTAATTTACTACTCGAGCCCAACCGTAGCTTAGATTCCTCACAAATGAGAGCTTAAACCTAAGTGGGGTTTTGTGTGTGTGTGTAGCTTTTTGGGTTTTGTGTGTGTGTGTGTGTGTGTGTGTGTGTGTGTGTGTGTGTGTGTGTGTTTGTCCTCTCAAATGCCCACAAATTTTTGATCCTTTGGGTAAAAAGATATAAAAGCTGACTGCTTTTTGGTCCCTCTCTGAGCATTAATTAACATCTCTTGTATGCACAAAATTAAATTGACTTTTCTCCTTTTAATCTGTTTTAAGTCAATTTTACTAATCCAGCCATATTAACTCAAGAGGGGCAAGGAGAAAATATCCCCCTCCCTGACAGAAATGTTATATAATGTTGGGAACACATTAATATATTACTAATACTCAGCCATGCAATATAACCTAGGAAGGTGAGTCATCATTTATTTGACAATGCCATGTAATCTAACATATCAAGTAAGCCTAACTGGTTTATTATCTTTCTTCTATAAGGAGAAGGAACAAATCTTTTGGAATGTTCTAGGGAGCTTCTTAAAAATCCCAAAGTTAGCTAAAAGTCAAGAGGACTTGATCTAAAATTTGATTTGGGGAAGTCTGTCAAAAATACAAAAAGGTATGACATTTGACTAAATAGGGTCACAGATCTTTCTGAACCCATACTTAATGATTTACTCAACCAAAGTGACAACAGATTTCAAAGGTGAATACAGGAGATTACACAATTGTTAGCAAAACTTAGGTCCTTTAATATTGAGGAGACTAGGTTTACTCAAATAATCAAAGACTTGATGCTAGAGATACCATGAAGCACAGAAATTATTCTGATAAAACACACCTTTGTTTTTTAGGTAGGCAACTTAAAAGATAACAAAACTTTCCATTTGTTATCAAAAGCAGACTAAAAGTCCAACAAAACTTTAACCTTTCAACAGAGAGAAGACCAATTCTAATTTTGTATCAGTGTACTTTTAATATTTAAATAAATTTATTTCAATCTTAATGAGTTTGGCCTTGAATAAATTCCTTTCCAAAGATTCTTTTTCCATGAACCTCTATAATGTTATTTTTCTTTATATTCAAATTTTGTCAAGTTTTGATTTGTTTGTTTTTATTTCTGGTCTCTCTTTAGGTCAAAATTATTTTATTTTCCATCAATAAATGTATTTTATTCCTCATAATTCTTTTTAGTGAAGCATAAGTTTCACTTTCCTTGCACACAAAGATGTTCCTCTTATTATTTCAATATCTTCATATTATTAGTAGAATGCTTAACCTTTAGAAACCTCAATTTCTAGTGAAAACTAAGAATTAAGCAATTATGAACTGTCTTTTACATTAACATTCTGTAGACTGGCAAACAAATATTTTTTATAATCTCTAAAAGTACATGCTTTTTTATAAAAAATTTCTTAGGATGGCACAAATCATGTTTACTAGTAGACCAAAATAGCTTTAATTTCTCTGCAAAAGAAAGCAAAAAGTGGATAAATCTATGATTGATAATTAATGTTTCAGTGTTTTATCTTATTTGGAAACTATCTAAATATGCTATAATTTTCTATCATTTAACTTAATTCTACATAGTTTCAAACTGTCTTCAGCAATATTATCATTATTTTAAATTATCCCGGGATGATGTTTCTTTTAGAGAAATATTGGTTACATTGCTTTTTATTACATCTGTAGACTAAATTCCTACAATCAAACAACATCTACACACACACACAAATAAAATAAATTCCTTTCTGAAAATATTGAATCAATTTATATTACCATCAGCAATATCTGGAAATCCATCTACCTAATAAAAGAGTAACATGCTAATTGACAGTACCTTCATGATGCCCGCTAGCCAATCAGGAGTGAGTATGCAAATTAACCCAACAAAGCTGGTGGTTCATTTGCATACATGGGCGCCAAGCAGCCGGGGTGGGATGGGACGCCATGGTGATGACGCAGGTGTTCCGCACCACCCCTGGCTGCTCCAGGCCTCTGAGCAGCGTAGGAAGGCGGAAAGATGGTTCCAGGCTGGAGCGGAAAGGTGGCTCCGGCCAGAGCAAAGGCAGTGCCAGCAGCCAGGGAAAGGAAGGCCCATTCTGGCACAAATCTTCGTGCATCGGGCTTCTAGTTTCATCATATTTCTCTAAGCACAGATTATTCTCAACCTACAATTTGAGAAATAAAAATGGTTTTGATTTCTTTGGTTACTACTACTAAGTACAATGTCTTTTCAATGTTTTAAAGTTCTTTATATAGGACATTGAACTTAAGTCTGATGTTATAACAAGTTGTTTTCTAAAATTTTTCACTAATTTTAATTCATGGTGTTCAAGATATTAAAAATTTTAAAATTTTTAGGTAATCAAACTCATCATTTTCTTTTGCAAGTTTTTCCTCTAAGATAATTAATTCTACTCTCTTCTTGTTTCTCTTTTTATTGATCTTAAACATGCCAATAATTTATTCATGTATGTATATAATATATATGCAACATGTTACATATTATATATTACACATATGTGTTGTTTGGTATGTGTGTGCATACATATTGTGATGCAGCAGTACAATTATATTTTTTATTTATCAGTAGTCAATTTTTCTAGCATCATTTTTTAACGTATCCTTACTGTCCTCATTCGTTTATGATACTCCATTCTTTCCATATGTATTTGCATTATATATGTACAGATGATAGATGACAGATAGATGATAGATAGATAGATAGATGATAGATAGATAGATAGATAGATAGATAGATGATAGATAGATAGATAGATAGATGATAGATAGATAGATGATAGATAGATAGATAGATAGATAGATGATAGATAGATAGATGATAGATAGATAGATAGATAGATAGATAGATAGATAGATAGATAGATAAGAGTCTTTGTCAGGGCTAGTTTCTAGATATAACTACTGGAATGTGCTGTCAATAGAGTCTTGTGAATAGCTCTTTAAGCTCAACTTGTAGTTCCACTGAAGAAAGAAACAAAATAATTTCATATTCTTTACTCTACCCCACTCCTGCCCCGTATCCCTTATGCAGGAAAATGTAAGTAATCTGAAGTGTACCCTATAGACTACCTGAAAAACAGGGGAAAAAGCCACCATAAAATTAAATTGACAATAGTGGAACCACTAGCAATGGTCCTACCACTGGTTAGAACAGTGGCAATTTTTGAAATATATAAAGCAGACAGGAGCAGAATGACAAAGTCCAGAAATCAGGAGAAACATGGTAGGTCTGAGTGCACTAACACAGAGAGAGTTCTGTACCATGTTATTCACTGTTAAGTCAAAATAAAATAAAGAAAATAAAGGTGTAGCTTGGCTGACATGGCTCAGTGGTTGAGTATTGACCTATGAACTAGAAGGTCATTGTTCAATTCCGGGTCAGGGCACATGCCCAAGTTGCAGGCTCGATCCCCAGCGTGGGGTGTGAAGGAGGCAGCTGATCAATTATTCTCTCTCATCATTGATGTTTTTGTGTCTCCCTCCCTCTCCCTGCCTCTCTGAAATCCATAAAATATATTTAGAAAAAGAAATAAAAGTATAGAAGGAGTTACACAACCAAAGCCATATATTACATTCATGAGAAACCTATAAACCTTAAGTAAGCATGTAATAAGACTCACCAAAATAAAACAAAACAAAAACTCAATAAAACTTGAACTAAATACAAAATCAGAGGCAGGTACAAAAAGGGTAACATGCTAATTAGTCCAGATAGACGGGATGTCTTCCAGACGTCCTTATGGACAAAGCAATGGTGGAGGGGGCCAAGGCAGAGGCAGTTAGGGGCGATCAGGCCAGCAGGGGAGAGCAGTTAGGGGCAATCAGGCAGCAGGGGAGCAGTTAGGGACATCAGGCAGGCAGGCAGAGTGGGTAGGGGCTATCAGACAGGCAGGCAGATGAGAAGTTAGGAGCCAGCAGTCCTGGATTGTGAGAGGAATGTCTGATGCCAACAGTTGGACATCCCCTGAGGAGTTCCAGATTGGAAAGGGTTCAGGCTGGACTGAGAGACCCCCCTCCCCCGTGCATCAATTTCATGCACAGGGCCTCTAGTTAAGACATAAGCAACCACCTGCCTACAAAAACATACATACATACACACATAACACATCAGACAAATGGTTAACAGCCTAGAGTCTAAATTTCTGAAATAGGGAGAGCTTCTGCATGGATGCTCTAGGATTTTTAAAACCTACAGAACAGGAACAGGCTCTATATAACTTCTAGGGGACCTACAAACCCTCCATACCATTGCCACAGGGAAATCCCCTCTTCTCTCTTAAACAATCCCTGGAAATTGGGTCATAGGAAGAAGGACTCCAGAAATCAAAATCTGAATTAATTAACAAGTGAAGGGGATCTTTACTTGGATTCTGAAATCTACTCCACTCAGTTACCTGCATCTTACACTCAGATGAGTGTATGTGTGTGTGTAGATAGGTAGGTAGGTAGGTAGGTAGATAATAGAGATAGAGATATATACATATATAGAGATATAGAGAAATGAAGTGAAAGACAACATATTTTCAACATAAATAACACGGGGAAAGATATATTTGCAACTTCAATATTTAAAGTGTACCTAAAAATCAATGAGAAAAAAATTAAAACTTAATGGCAAAGAATCTCAGCATACTATCCATAGAGGAAAAAGACAATAATGGCCAATAAACAAAAAAAATAGTCATGCTCAGCCTTACCAACAATCAGGAAATAAACATTAAAACAATGAGATGCCATTTTCCACCATTGGATTGATATAAAGGTATAATAAATAGTGTTGGTGAGAGTAAAGAGAAACTGGCATTCTTATATAATGTTGATGACCAAATAAGTTAGTTCAACAATTTAGGAAGCGATATATATCTCCAAATGTACTTTTCAAAGCAAGTTGCTTATGTTAATCTCTGTGCTGCATAAAAGAACAAGAAAGAGTCTAGAAAAATAGACAAGATAATGCTATAAGGGGTAAATTTTGGGCAAGAAAAAAATTGAGGGACAGTATGGAGAAGGAGTAGTCTATATTTTTATCTAATAAATACTTTTGTGTTAATTTTTATGAACATGTATTTATTTATTGAATGGGTTATTTAAATATATTTCAATAAAAATATAAATTAAAACAGTCAAGATTGCTTGGCTTTAGTCTTATTGAATCATCAACTTTATAATCAGTAAAATTAGCATTAATAAAAAATGTTTTAATGAAATAAAAGCATCTCTTTTCAACTTCATCTAGTAAAAAGGAACATTCCTTAAGACATCTAAACTTGGGTTTAAGAAACTAAAAATCGGGTCATAAATTATTTTGCTCCTTCTTTTTATTTATTTGTCATCAAAATCAACCTCAGGCAGCTGAGCAGTCATAATAAATGGTTACACAGAACCTTCAAATCACATAGATTTGCTATAAATCTGTCATCGTCGTTCCTGCTGTCCACTATGATTTTGGTTGCCCTCATTCTAGCCACTTACAAGACTGCCCTTTCACACCCACTTAAAATGAGGTATGGCCATAAAGTCTGCTATGGCCACAGAAGTAATCAAGGAAGTTTTTAAGCTCCAATGTATGTTTACCACAGTTCCTTCTTTCTTTTGGCCACAAGAACGAGTGACAGTCCACGTGGTAACTATCGGCTGGTATCCTTGAGTGAGGATGGATGGCATGGAACAAATCTCCCAGGTAACCTAAGATAAACTCATATGAGTGACACATACCTGGGCTTTTTAATCCAGGGAGATTTGAGGGTTGTTTATTCCTGCAGCAAAATCTAGTGTAGCCTGACTGATACAAAAGTCTTAAGATTCATCAATTTTAGCAAATTGAAACAAACTTTAAAATTGTCTTATTTCATAATTTGAGAAGCAGTAAAATACAACCCAGGGCAACCAAAATACAAGGAATCTCAACTAGTATAATTATATAGTCACTACAGTAATGTTAGACGTCCTTGCAAAGGAGTCAAGCTGTGCTATCATCAGTGTCTGAACTGACAAAGGCATTGCTGAGGGTCTTGAGAAGGAGCTCTGAAAGAAGAAAGTTCTTGAAACTCCTTATGAATTTGTTCTTGCACATACTTTTCTATTTTCCCCTGCCTTTTCCTCATTAGCCCCTACTAGCTTATCTAATCTAATAATAGACAAATATGCAAATTGACCATACCTCTGACACGCCCACAAGCCACGCCCACCATCCAATCAGAGCGAGTATGCAAATTAACCCAAACCAAGATGGCTACAGCCACAGAGAGCAAGGTTTCCTAGGTAACAGAGGAAGCCAAGCTTTCCACCTGCGCTAGCCAGGCCTAAGCCTCCACTCAAGCTACAAAGTTTCAATTATAGAAGGTAAACAAATTCAAACAAATGGCGGCAGAATGGAGCTTGAGAGAGCAGGCCAGGCTTGCCGCCGGCAACAGGGGAAGGAAAGCTTTCCACACACCCTGGCCGGGCTCACCTGCTTAAGGCAACAAAGTTTCAATTATAACCCCAACACAATGGCTTCGGCCTCGGAGGGAGCCCCAGGCTTGGCTTGGCTCCGCTCCAGGCTACAAAGTTTCAATTGTACAAGGAAAATAAATTCCAGGGCCTCCGCTTGGGTTACCAGGGGGCGTGGCCGGCCTGCAAACCACCACAGGCCCCTCGCTCAGGCCGCCCCACACCCCAAGGGAAACCCCACCTGATCTGGGACGCCCTTCAGGGCAAACCAGCTGGCCCCCACCCCTGTACCAGGCCTCTATCCTATCTAATAAAAGAGTACTATGCAGATTGATCATCACTGCAACACACAATATAGCTGCCCCCATGTGGTCAAAGATCCTGCCCCCATGTGGACACAAGATGGCCACCACAAGATGGCCAGCAGGAGAGGGCAGTTGGGAGGCACCCGGCCTGCAAGGGAGGGCAGTTGTGAGGGATCAGCCCTGCAAGGGAGGGCAGTTGAGAGGGACCAGGCCTGTAAGAAAGGGCAGTTGGAGGTGATCAACCCTCCAGGAGAGGGCAGTTAGGAGTGACCAGGCCAGCAGAGGAGGGAAGTTGGGGGCAATCAGGCCAGCAGGGGAGCTGTTAGGCATCAATCAGGCTGGCAGCGGAGTGGTTAGGGGGTGATCAGGCTGGCAGGCAGAAGCGGTTAGGGCCAATCAGGAAGGCAGGCAGGCAAGCAGTTGGGAGCCAGCAGTCCTGGATTGTGAGAGGGATGTCCGACTGCCCGTTTAGGCCCGATCCCAGTGGGTCTCATATTGGAGAGGGTACAGGCTGGGCTGAGGGAGAACCCCCCTCCGTGCACGAATTTTGTGCACCGGGCCTCTAGTATCTAACATAAAAACTTAGACTCTGACCCTGACCGGTTTTGCTCAGTGGATAGTGCGTCAGCCTGCGGACTGAAGGGTCCCAGGTTCGATTCCGGTCAAGAGTATGTACCTTGGTTGCGGACACATCCCCAGTAGGAGGTGTGCAGGAGGCAGCTGATCGATGTTTCCCTCTCATTGATGTTTCTAACTCTCTATCCCTCTCCCTTCCTCTCTGTAAAAAATCAATAAAGTATATTAAAAAAAAACAACAACAACAAAAACTTAGACTCGGCTCTTTGAAGGGAAAGGAATCTTGTTTCAATTTGATTTATTCTCTTCCTCAATGCAGCCTAACCTGAATGAGACTTCAGAGCACCTAATACCAGACTTTAGCCCATTCTGTGTTTCACTTTGACCTTGCTCATCAAATGTCCCACTGGAGTGTGTATTTGGCCTACACAACGGGCTAGGCCAATGAATGTGGTAGATGTCTGAAGGATTTTTAAGAGGCTGGGGGCCTAACAAGTTCCACAGTCTTGATCTCTGGGCCCCATCAATTCCCACAGATTATCACCAACTTACCCTTTGTTGAGAGCTAAAATTTTGTTATTTAAGCTAAAATTTTGTTATTTATTAAATCAATTTTTAAACATTATAAAATGAAATAAAACCTGACACTCAAAAAAACATTACTTCTTTTAAAGGGGAAAATTGATAGCATTTACTCTTTGAATTTGATTACCCAGCTATGGAAAGTTAAATTAATAAAATCTAAAATGTTGCTCTCAACCGCTTCCACCCACTTCAAGAATAAAATGTAATGTACTTCAAACAGTGTGACCCATATAACTCACAAAGGGTCATATTGCAATTTGCATGAAATAACTGTTAAAGCTTCCTCCAGCACAACCACATTTAGTAGTCACAATGTCACAACCCTCTCTATATGCTCAGCTACAGACTTCTGTAGTCTGCATATATTCATTGTTAAATAACTGAAAAGTACAACTAAAAATTAACCTTCTGATATGATCTTCCTTCTTTGGGTCATATTACAATTTCCTTCTTTTATGGCCTACTATTTGGGTCTTCATTTAATCACAATTTCATTTTAAAAAATCACATTCTTTTTCACAATTTAATAAATCAAGGAAAAAGATGATGAGTGCATTTGATTATCTATATAATAAAATACTAAATCCACATACTAGTGATAAATATACCCTATCTAATAAAAGGGTGATATGCAAATTAACTGTCACTCCATCACAAAGATGGCAGTGCCCAGTCCTCTCAGCCCCGCTGGAGTCCCCCAGTCCCGGGGTGGGGGGGTGGGGCGGAGCAGCCACTGAGAGCGGGCAGCGTGAGCAGCCTGGCAGAATGCTTGCTTCGTCACCTGGCTGTGGATGGGCCTCTGGGCCACAGAGAGCCTCTGGGCAGTGGGCATGGAGCAGCCAGGCCCCACAGAGAGCTACTGGCGCACAGATTCATGTGCAGGGCTACTAGTCTATATATATAAAAGCCTAAGTGACCATCACAACCGAACGGATGACTGAACAGGCTGTGTGGGGTGACTAGGCCGGCAGGGGGGTTAGTGAGGGACAACCAAATGACTGAGCAGAAGGCTGCGTGGGGTGACCAGGCCAGCAGGGGGGTTAGTGAAGGGCAAGCAAATGACTGAGCAGCAGGCTGAGTGGGGAGACCAGGCCAGCAGCGGGGGCAGTAAGGGATGACCAGGCCAGCAGGGGGGGCAGTTAGGCGTGACTAGGCCGGCAACAGGGTCAGTTGGGGATGACCAGGCCAGCAGGGGGTGGCAGTTAGGGGCGATCAAGCAGGCAGGTGAGGAGTTAGGAGCCAGTGGTCCTGATTGTGAGAGGGATGTCTGACTGCCAATTGGGCCTAAGACATCCCCCGAGGGTTCCCGGATTGGAGAGAGTGCAGGCTGGGCTGAGGGGACCGCCCCCCGCCTCCCCGCCCCGTGCATGAATTTCGTGCACTGGGCCTCTAGTAGCCTTTATAAGAAACAATTCATTATTTTATCAGAAGATTTCAACCACATATATATTGATAAATTTTCTATCAATAATAATTTTCTCGGGGTCCCTGTGTGCGCATGCACCAAGAATTGGAGTCACTGGCTCTTAGTGTGAATGCACTGGGAATCAGGGATCCCAGGCTATTGATAAATTTTCTATCAATAATAATTTTCTCTTTAAAAGTTTTTCTACTCAACAAATTTAATAATAATGTGTTGCTGATTAGACTTGAGACTGTGAAGGAATGAAGAAAAATATACTGGGAACATGTTCTTCACTCTCAAAAGGTAGACTAATTTGTAATAACTATAATACGAAGTAAAATGCAGCAACTTTCCTTGTACAGATGTAAACCAAGTATAATGAAAGCACAAAGCAAAAAAGAGATTAATTCCAACTAATGGAATACAGTAAGGAGCCAGTAGATATTGAAAGGGATGTAATAGAGTGTAAAGGCCTGAGCTTTAAGGTCAAAGGACCAGAGTTCAAATTTCAGACATGTCATTTACTAGCTGCATGATTGCAGGCAAATTAACATGTCCAGGCCTTTCTCCCTCATCTTTAAAACCAGGAAAATAAAATAAAAAAACAACAACACAGCACTTTGCACCAAAACAATGCTATAAGCATTTAACACAGATCAATTCATTGAATTCTCATAACAAATCTGTGTGTCTGCTAATGGGACCCTCATTTTACCAATGAGTTAATTGAGGTACAAAGAGGTTAGTGGCCTAGCCGAGATGCACACTGATGTGTCACAAGCTGGGATTGGATCTCAAGCAGTCAGGCTCCAAGTCTCAACCACTATTCTGTTTTCATAACGTGAGAGTACTTTATACCTACATTTTAGACACATTTACGTATGAGGAAACTGGCTTAGGTAAGTTATGAAAGCACAGTTGTGTGGCAATGCGTACAATGGACAGGAGCACGACACAAAAAGAGGGTGACTGTTTAGAGATTTTTTCCCAATAAAGTTGTGATAAAGGTGAAAAGGAGGGAGGGATTTGAGAAATAGGAGGACTGAAAAAGGAAAATTTTAGAGAAAAGTAGGAATAAATTTTAAAAGATATATATGCAGAAACCAGGGCTCTAAGAGGGGTCAGCAAACTATAGACACGTGACAAATCTGGCCCACCACCTATGTACGTAAGAAAAGTTCTGTGGACCCTAACCGGTTTGGCTCAGTGGATAGAGCATCAGCCTGCGGACTGAAGGGCCCCAGGTTCGATTCCGGTCAAGGGCATGTACCTTGGTTGCAGGCACATCCCCAGTAGGGAGTGTGCAGGAGGCAGCTGATGGATGTTTGTCTCTCATCGATGTTTCTAACTATCTATCCCTCTTCTTCTCCCTTCCTTTCTGTAAAATATCAATAAAATATATTTTTAATAAAAAGGAAAAGAAAATTTCTATGGAAACACAGCCACACTCAATTGTTTACATATTCTCTGTGGCTGCTTTTGCTCAATAACAGTAGAATTAAGAGGTTACAATGGAACCTATTAGCCCACAAAGCCAAAATTATTTACTATTTGGCCTCTTGAAAACTTTAGCAAATAAGGCCTGCCCAATAGAAATTTCTGTGATCATAGAAATGTTCTCTATTTCCAGGCTAAATAGGGTAGCCACAAGCTACAGATGGCTGGCTAAATGTAAATTTAAATTAATTGAAAGTAAATACAATTTGAAATTTAGCTCTGCAATCACACTAGCCACCTTTCAAGTGTTCAATAGCCACATCTGACTAATGTGACTGCAGAACTGAATTTTAAATTTTATTGAATTCTCACTAAATTAAACTTAAATTTCAATAGCCACATTGGCTACCAGCTACCATACTGGACAGTGAGTACAGTTTAAGGAATTTCAAAGACACAAAGGTGGTCTACAGAGTCAAATGCTAAAGAGAGATGAATTAAGGTAAGGACTCAAGTCAATCCATTAAGTTAAGCAACAAATAGGTATTGATGATTTTGGGGAGAGCAATTTGGATAGAGCAATGAGGACTGGGCCCACCTTGCAGTGGATGCAGAAGTATAAGGGAGAGGAGGACCTGGAGTATAGACAACATGGCCAAGAAGTTAGGATAGAAAGAGAAGGAGGAGCCCTTGCCAGTGTGGCTCAGTTGGTTGGAGGTAGTCCCATGCAACAAAAGGTCACCAATTCAATTCTGCCCAGGATTTTGGCTTGATCCCCAAATAAAGGGCTTGCCAATAGATGTTTCTCTCTCACATAGATCTTTTTCTTTCTCCATCTCCCTCTGTTTCTAAAATCAATAAAAACAATATTTTTAAAAAGGAAGAAAGAGAAGGAAGATGCTCTGATTTCTCTTTGGCTTGTACAAATCTTTCAACTGTTTTATTAAAAGGATGAAAAGTGTAGGTAGCTAAGGGGAGAGGGGTGGTAAATGAATGAGAACATTATTTGTTTTTTCAATGGCAAGGACAATTGAGACAAGTGCAAAAGTAAGGCAAAGTTCAGGTTCTGTTTTGGAAGTCCAGGTTCATGAGCGCTGCTGAAATAAGAGAGGTGTGTTTGGGTTGGGAGCATAACATGAGCTAAGGCACGAAAGACCAGTGCAAGCCTTGCCTTCAAAGCCTTGAATGCCTTGTCAAGGGCAGGCCATGAAAGGATTTTGAGCAGGGGAATGACTTGCTCAGACATGGATTTCAGGTCAGACTTGAGAGGCATCTGAGAGGCAAATGAGGAAATGGAATCAGTTAGTAACTATTGAGAAGCCTAGGACGTCATGGTAAGTAAGGACATGGTGGGTAGGGAGCACTAGAAGTAGGAGGAAGGATGCTATCAAAGAAAATGGAGGGTGTTTTTTCATCTCTGAGTGCCAAATATATGTTCTCTTTAAGGGAAATTTCAAATAAGAAAAAAAAATAGTTTTGAAGTAGGAGAGATAGCTAACATTTTTTAATCACCAATAATGTGCCAGATTCTGAGTTTGGTAATTTACATACATCAAATCATTCAATTTACACACCATCCCTTGAGGAAAACAATGTTACACCCATTTTACATATAAGAAATGAAGCTCAGTGTAGTCAAGTAACTTCCCGGAATTACACAACTAACACATGGCAGACTGGAACCTAGTGCTTTCTAACGCCAAGAGAAATGTAATGAATCTCTGATTTTATATGACTGTGGGCTTCTTTGAGTAATTCTTGTACTTTCACTAGACACTGTATCCTGTGGCCAGAGACCATGAGCTACCTCATTAATGGCACACAACAAATGCTCAATAATTATTTTTAAATAGATGTCTTCAGGTGTGAATGAATGTGAATGGAAGTAGTACTCTTCTGACACATTAACACAAATAAGAAAAAGAGTCTCATGAGGTAAATGCTCAGCAGAAACAATGACTAGCTCAAAAGACTACTATTGCCCACAAACAGAGAAGGCTTTAAGCATTTTTTAAGAGGGCGTCATATTGCTTTAGTCACACAGTGACATCCCATCTAAATGAGACACTTGGCCTTGAGCAGTATCAACTGACTGTTCCAGGAAACCCTCCAAATTGGGTAATTGCCTACTTGGGCAGCATAATAACCTTATGGTAATTTAACCACTAGGGATATTGTTTTTGAAAAAGTACTTGGAAAGCACATATCTCTATAGGACAATTATTTTAACAGAGAAACCTAACACAAAGAGAGAGACTTCTGTAGCCCTATTGATCCTGCATCCATGAGTACACACACTCAGCACCCGGCCCCATCCCACCAGCTCGGGCCACCGATTGTCCCATCTCAACATGAAAGGACAGCCCAGACATCTGCACCGGGGCCAGATCATCTCGGATTAAAACTGCGTCAACTGCCAATGGTGAGACATGCGGCCAACAGGAAAAAGAATGGAAAGAAAGGCTTTCAAGAAATCAATACCTGTTATCTGAACTGGATCCACTGTCAATGAAGAGAAAAGGCATAAATGAATCATCTTAAAGATCCTCCGGCTGTGAGTCCGGCTTGACAGTTAAATTCCAAGCACAAGGTGAGGACACCCTTTTACCTAGTTTTATTTTTATTCTAGAGAGAATGCAGGAAACAGAGAATTGAAGAAAAAGGAAATAGGACTTGGTTTATTATAAGAAAAGAAAAAGATAAAATTGTAATTAAATTAATATTAAAGGTCAATGTAAAAGATAAGATCAAAACACCTTTAAATTTCAAAGCATAAATTATTAAAATTAAAACATAATCCTAAATGCATATAAACTTAAAAGTACATTTTCAAGGAAAGTAAACTTCATTAGACAGCCCTTTTCAAGAGAGCACTTAACACACTCTTAGGGGCAGCAGTCCTCAAGAACGAATTCAAAAATAAGTCATAAGGAAACAAACTCCAAATCAGGGCAGATTCTCAGAAAACCCCACCTACAGACCAGGATGCCCACAGAGGCCCAAGAAAATAACCCTGCAAACCTCAAAGCTATCCAGAGTACCAGGAGGGGGCAGAGAGGAGGCACATTCTCCATTGCCAACTGGTATTTGTTGGAGAGAAGAGAAGATGCATGTCTCTCAGCACTTAAAACTGATGACAGTAATAATGAAGTGATGGAGAAAGAACAAAAATGAAAGGGCGAGGGGGAGAGAGGAGGAGAGATTGCAGCCCAGCACCAAGCAGGGAGGAGGAAGCCAATTTTCTGACATGGTGTTATCTCACTCTGGTTAAGGAGAAAAGGAAAGAAGAGAGGGGAGAAATATGTCAAGATTGAAACTAACGTGCTCTAAACCTTAGGACTTTAGGACTGCATATTTTTCTGTTTCCACATTACATCTTTGCCTTAGCTGTCCTTTTATTTCTCTTTAAGGCTGTAACTCATGCATTACGGCACACTTCTGTTCTGATGAAACTCCTCTGTAGCTGACAGTCCCAGAAGGCCAACACCCCATTCATTAACTCATTCTGCACAACACAGCTCATGTCCACAGAGAGGTGTTTAATACAAGCTCTTATTAAAGAGGAGGAACACAATCAATCATTTTAGAATATCGAAGAAGAAATTGTTCTTCCCATTGAGCCTTTTAAATTCTTCAGAGATTATTTCTATAAAGACTATGTAATTGGGGAAAATACAAAGGGAGCATCAATTTTGTTTTATTGCTTAAATACAAAGGTCTGAAGCAAATATGACACAATTTTGAGATTTTACAGAGCCTAGTATTCAGTGTCCACTAAATTATTACCTTTATTTATTCTCTAAATATTTCTTAAGGAAAAAGACTGTGGGACTTTATTCACAATATTTATTAATATTTTCTGAGAAAAAATTTGACAATGTACATCAGAAAGTATATAAATTCTCTTTGACTCAGAAATCTAACAATTCTTCAGTAGGAAGGAAGAAAAGAAAGAGAGAGGAAGAGACAGACAGTAAGAGAGAAATCTTTGGAATTCTGTCCAAAGATGCAAGTATATCTGCCTGTTCAAAATAGCAAAAAAAAAAAAAAAAAAAAAAAAGAGAAACCACTTAAATATCAACCTAATGGGATTGTGAAATAATTTTACATTTACCAAACAATAAGTTAAAATATTCTGCATGCATTGAAAATCATGAAATGGAATAGAGGAATGAAAAAATCACAACTTACTATAACTGAAAAAAGGAGACATCAAGTAGTATGGGTAATACAATTATATTTTTTGTAAGAAGAAAAATAGAGCCCAGACTGACAAACATGCATAGATTATAGTTTTTAAAAAGGCAAACATGTACACATGCAAAAATATGAGTGCACACAAAAAATGGTAAATCTGAACAAGGGTTGTAGTCTAGTGAACTGTATTGCCAATATCAAGTTTGGTTTTGATAAGGTCCTATGGTTATGTAAGATGTTACCCTTGGGGGAAGCTGAGTGATGAGTACAAAGGACCTCTCTGTACTACTTTTGCAACTTCTTGTGAGTCTTTAATTATTCCAAAATAAAAATTTTAAAAGAAAGAAATGAAAGATTGAAGGGAAATATATTGAGATATATACTGGGAATATATTTAGATACTAGAGACACAGTGCACAAAATTCATGCACGGGGAGTGGGGGGGGGTGTCCCTCAGCCCAGCCTGCACCCTCTCCAATCTGGGAACCTTTGAGGGATGTCTGACTGCCCGTCGGACATCCCTCTCACAATCCAGGAATGCTGGCTCCCAACTGCTCACCTGCCTCTGCCTGGTTGCCCCTAACCACTTCTGCCCTGCCAGCCTGATCACCCCCTAACTGCCCTCCCCTGCCAGCCTGATCGACGCCTAACTGCCCTCCCCTGCTGGCCTGATTGCCCCAAACAGCCCTCCCCAGCCAGCCTGGTCACCCCTAACTGCCCTCCCCTGCAGCCCGGGTCCCCCCTAACTGCCCTCCCTTGCAGGCCTGATCACCCACAACTGCCCTCCTCTGCAGGCCTGATCACCCCCAACTGCCCTACCCTGTAGGCCTGGTCCTCCCCAACTGCTCTCCCCTGCAGGCCTGGTCCCCTCACAACTGCCCTCCCCTGCAGTCCTGGTCCCTCCCAACTGCTCTCCCCTGCAGGCCTGGTCCCTCCCAACTGCTCTCCCCTGCAGGTCTGGTCCCCCCAACTGCCCTCCCCTGCTGACCTGGTCTCCCCCAACTGCCCTCCTCTGCCGGTCCAGTCACCCCTAACTGCCCTTCCTGCTTGCCTGGTCACCCCCAACTGCCCACAACTGCCCTCCCCTGCTGGCTATCTTGTGGCAGCCATCTTATGTCCACATGGGGGCAGCCATCTTTGACCACATGAGGGCAGCCATCTTGTGTCTTGGAGTGACGGTCAATCTGCATATTACTCTTTTCTTAGATAGGATTGAACTACAGCTGATTTTTCCATCTATTTTGGCTTTTCTAAGTTTAAATAAAATGTAAAGTAATACTTCTTTGTGAAACAAACATAAACCTAAATTTTAATCAGAATTATTTTTGAATAAAGAAATATCAATGAAAAGTAATTAGTCAAGCCCTAACTGGTTTGCCTCAGTGGACAGAGCATCGGCCTGCGGACTGAAGGGTCCCAGGTTCAATACCAGTAAAGGGCATGTACCTTGGTTGTGGGCACATCCCCAGTGGGGGGTGTGCAGGAGGCAGCTGATCGATGTTTCTCTCTCATCCAATGTTTCTAACTCTCTATCCTTCTCCCTTCTTCTCTGTAAAAAAACAATAAAATATATTTTTTTAAAAAGTAATTAGTCAAACCTAGGTCTCTAACCTTATCTTTATAAAACCTCTGCTCTTTTAATTAAAATACACTATATCTTTCATCCGACTTCCAACCTTCACCTCTCACCAAAACAGCCTGACACACAGATACAAACATAACACAGACATACCTACAAAGATAAACCTAACATAACTAACTAGATATTATTGAGCATAAATTAAAATGTTAAGGAAAGTAGACCAAAAAAAATGTATTATGCCTTTTTTCCTAGCCTTATCCTCAAAATAATCCGAGAACAATGTCACAAACTACATCTTTGTTCTCTTAGCCAACTCCCCCACTATCTACACATTCGTAAATAAACAATTTTCCATTAACATTCAATAATTTGAAACTTGAATACAGTGAAGCCTGCTCAAATATCCAGAAGTTCATTATCTAGCTAATATTAACCAAGCCCATCAGTTCCTTTTATTCTCTTTTTGTTTCTTACTTGTCTTTTCCTCATCTAAGAGAAAAATGAAAGGCTACACAAAGGAATAAAATTAAATTTGCGGAATCTTTTACTAGTATCTGTTAAAGGATTCATTAGTTAGAGAACGGCTGCTATTCACCAACTAAATGGTCCATACCACTCATGATTACTCTCCTTTTATTAAGCAGGCAAATGAAAACTATGTTATTACAAGCAGAAACACTTTTTTCCTTTGATGTATGCCATTGTTCTTCCAAGTTATACACTATCTAGACTCTCATTCAATGCCTGGATTAGTGCCTGGCTCACAGAGACATTTAATAAACATTTGTGGAATGAACAAGAGAAAGAAGGGAAGAATACATGAGGGAACAAATGAGTTAACGAATGAATAAATTTTAGAACCAAAAAAAACTTCACTTTTATAACAGGTCAACAAATAGATATGCATGTATTGACTTTAAATCTGTAACACTAGTATTATGAGGACAAAACAGGGCTAATTAGAGAGGAAATGTGACACAATTAGAAGATTATGCACTCCGAAGTCTAACAGATCTGTTTTTTCATGCCAGATCTGCCACCTGCATGCCAAGTGAACACAAGCAAGTTACTTAACCTTCCCTAAATTCTTCTTTAAGAAAGTATGTTCTTACCCTGGCCAGTGTGGATCAGTTGGTTCGAGTATTGTCCATACACCAAAAGGTCAAGGGTTTGATTCCTGGTAAGGGCACATACCTAGGTTTTGGGTTCGATCCCCAGTCAGGGTGCTTACTGGAGGCAACTGATTGATGTTTCTCTCTCACATTCATGTTTCTGTTTCTCTCTTTCTCTCTCTCTCTCTCTCTCTCTCTCTCTCTCTCTCTCTCTCCCCGTTTCTCTCTCTCTCTCCCCCGCTCCCTTCCTTTCTCTCTAAATCAATAAAAACATATCCTCAGGAGAGGATTAAAAATAAAATAAAAATTTTTAAAAGAAAGTATGTTCTTAAAAAGTTTAAAAAACTATGTTAAGGTATATTATTGTAGTTATTATCATAATATATTTTGTCTCCTATAACACCTTAACACACACTCACAAACACACACATATGCACACACACAATACATACATATAGAGTATGATCATCCTTTAGGATTTAAGAGATTTTAATGAAACCGTATTATTATTTCCATACAATACAGATTTTCAAATAACTAGATACTTAGTAAGAAAAACTTCCTGATTAAAGGTATTTTTATTAATTATAAATTTTATATTAAAATTTTATCTTAATAATAAAGAACATTATAAACTGTTGAACAAAAAGATAGATACAAAGGCAGTAAAGCATCAAACAGTCTGTCAAATTATAGCAGGAAGGTTAGGGAGAGGTGGGGAAGATAAGAGATCAACCAAAGGACTTATATGCATGCATATAAGCATAACCAATGGACGCAAAACTCTGGGGGGTGAAGGTATATATGGGAGTGGGGGGGGGGCCCAATGGTAAGATATGTACACATATAATACCTTAATAAAAAATAATAATAATTAAAAATAAATAAAAATAAAATAAAATTTTATCTTAACATGAACATTAATCCTTTTATAACTTAGTTAAATTAAAATACAATTATTATCAAATTAGATCTGCTAAGCCTATAATTACAATCATATGTCAAACAGCTCTTGAACTATTTAAATAATGAGATGTTTATAGTAGACATATGTACAAAATCTTGAACAATCAGGACCTAACATTTTAAACTGACAATAAAATCAGCTATATATATATATATATACATTTTTTAAATTCAAGCTTTTATCAAAATAAAATCAGCTTTTGTTCCAAATAACATAAATGTTAAGAGTGTTGTCATTTGTGGCAGTACCATGAATGTGTCCTAAAAGAAATAATATTTTTATTATCTGATTGCTAACCCATTTTTTTCTTTTTCATTGAAGAACAGTTTACATATCTCTATATATAAAAGCCAAGCGACCAGATCAACGAAACTACTGGAACGAATGGTCACTATGACTCACAATGTGGTGGCCAACTGGCCCGATCAGGGCCCCAAGTGACCCCCCGCAACCTCCCGTGGCCCCTCCCCCTGGCCAGCCCCACCCCCAATCAGTCCCTCCACCCCGATCAGGGGTGGGGCCGGCCAGCCAACCACTCATGGCCACTCCCCATAGTCAGCCCTGCCCCCAATTGGCCCCCATCGGGGCCGGCCGGCCAGCCCCACCCGTGCATGAATTCATGCACCAAGCCTCTAGTAATATTATATTAGTTTCAGGTGTGAAAAATAATGATTTAATATTGGTATAATTGCTAAATCATCACCGCAATAAGTCTAGTTACTATCCATCATACCTTGTTACAATTTTCTTTCCTGTGATGATTTACTCTCTTAGCAACTTTCAAATATGAACATCATGTTATATATTACATTCCCATGGCTTATTTATTTTATAATTAGAAGTTTGAACCTTTTGACCCCTTCAGCCAATTCACCCAGCCCAGATCCCTCTTTCTTCACCCTCTGGCAATCACCAATCAGTTCTCTGTATCTGTAAACTTGTTGTGTGTTTGTGTGTGTGTGTGTGTGTGTGTGTGTGTGTGTGTGTTTGCTTTGGTTTGGTTCATTTTTTAGATCCAACATACAAGTGAAATCATATGGTATTTTTCTTTTATCACTTTTATTCACCAATTTTAACTTGGTCATTAAAATTTGATATATTTGGTTAACATATGTACTACACAATAACAAACTAGTAACATAATATTGATCCAGCTCTTAAATCTGAAATACTTAAGAGTCTGATATGTGCCAAAGAGACACTTTCCCAATCTATACTCACATGGGTACTTGGTCTGTACCACAGAAGTAAAGTATTTCCCTCCTTGCAATATAAGTGTCTTTGGCTTGATGACTAAGAAACCTATGCCAATGTAAAATATTCTCTACTACAACTTAAATATAAATGAGCTAAAGAGGAGCAAAGAGATCCATTTGCCTTGTAATAAAACTTAGAGCCATGAAGAGAATTTCCAACCCTTTGATGCTTTCATTCATGGGTCATTTTGGGTTCTGGTGGGATGGATAATTCAAGTAATATCTAGATGCAATTTATGTACAAATCAAGATTAAGAGATGGATAAAGAAGGTTAATCTGGACCTAACCCAGTGGTTCTCAACCTTTTTAATGCCGCGATCCTTTAATACAGTTCCTTATGTTGTGGTGACCCCCAACCATAAAGTTATTTTCGTTGCTACTTCATAACTGTCATTTTGCTCCTGTTATGAATCGTAATGTAAATATCTGTGTTTTCTGATGGTCTTAGGTGACCCTGCTAGAGGTTCTCAACCTGTGGGTCCTGACCCACAGGTTGAGAACCGCTGCTGTAGAGCCTAAGACCATCAGAAGATGGTCTTAGGTGACCCTGCTAGAGGTTCTCAACCTGTGGGTCCTGACCCACAGGTTGAGAACCGCTGCTGTAGAGCCTAAGACCATCAGAAAACACAGATATTTACATTACAATTCATAACAGGAGCAAAATGACAGTTATGAAGTAGCAGCGAAAATAACTTTATGGTTGGGGGTCACCACAACATAAGGAACTGTATGAAAGGATCGCGGCATTAAAAAGGTTGAGAACCACTGCTAACTGGTTTGGCTCAGTGGATAGAGCGTCGGCCTGGGGACTCAAGGGTCCCAGGTTCGATTCCGGTCAAGGGCATGTACCTTGGCTGTGGGCTCATCCCCAGTAGGGGGTGTGCAAGAAGCAGCCAATTGATGTTTCTCTGTCATCAATGTTTCTAACTCTCTCTCTCTCTCTCCCTTCCTCTCTGTAAAAAATCAATAATATATATATATATTTTATATATAAAAATAAATATATAATATATATATTTATATATATGTTTATATATGTTTATATATTTTATATATAAATATATATATTTATATATAAATATATATTGTATATATTTGTATATATATTTGTATATATATTTGTGTATATATATAAATATATATTATACATATTTATATATAAATATATAATATATATTTATATATATTATATATTTATATATAATATATATATTTATATATATGTAAATATAATATATATAAATATATAATATATTATATATATATATATAAAAGGTTAATCTGAATGTAGACCTATGAACCAGGAGGTCAGGGTTTGATTCCTGGTCAGGGCACATGCCTGGGTTGTGGGCTCAATCCCCAGTAGGGGGCATGCAGGAGATAGCTGATCAATGGTTCTCTCTCAATCATTGATGTTTCTATCTCTCCCTCTCCCTTCCTCTCTGAAATCAATAAAAAAAATTTTTTTAAAAAAAAGGTTAATCTGCATATGTTAAAGTTTTAAAATCAATTCAATTGATATACACAGTTATGTTCATTCCACTATGGAGATAATAGAGGTGACTGAGACCTGATCCCTGCCCTTCCATGACCTCTTGGTGATTTGTTAAATTACTGGTAAGACCTAAGCATTGTACAATGTGAGCATTTACAGTGGATGTATAGTGACAAAATGGAGATGAGTATTGAGCATTCTTTGCCAAACTAGCTTAAAGGGAAATAAGATTCAAGGTGATGTGCTTTTTAGGAAAGAGGCATTTGTCAAGAAGACATGTGCAAGTTGACTCTGGGAAAACAATGAAGATATATTCCTCTAAAATGAGAGGAGGGTGGAAGACACATTTATAATAATAAAAGCATAATATGCTAATTAGACCAGACAGGCGAACAACCTTCCGGACTTCCTTCCGGACGAAGCTGCGGCGGCAGGGGTGGTTAGGGGCGATCAGGCAGGCAGGAGAGCAGTTAGGGGCGATAAGGCAAAGTGGTTAGGGGCAATCAGGCAGGCAGGCAAGTGGTTAGGGGCAATCAGGCAGGCAGAGGGGTTGGGGCAATCAGGGAGGCAGGCAAGTGGTTAGGGATGATCAGGCAGGCAGGCAGAGGCAGTGAGGGGCAATCAGGTAGGCAGGCAAGCAATTAGGGGCAATCAGGCAGGCAGGTGAGTGATCAGGGGTGATCAGGCATGCAGGCAAGTGGTTAGGGGTGATAAGGCAGGCAGGCAAGTGGTTAGGGGTGATCAGGCAGGCAGGAGAGTGGTTAGAAGCCAGTAGTCCAGGATTGCAAGAGGGATGTCTGATTGCCAGTTTAGGCCTGATCTCGCAGGGATGCCTGCGGGATCGGGCCTAAACTGGCAGTCGGACATTCCCCGAGAGGTCTCGGATTGCGAGAGGGTGCAGGCCGGACCAAGGAACTCCCTAACCCCCTGCTCTGTGCACAAATTTCATGCACCAGGCCTCTAGTAGAAACATAAACAGCAAATGAGAAGGGAAGTTGCATCTCTGATTAAAAATGTTTAGAATTCTTACATTCTTCTCATTCTTCTGTACCCTCTAGGTCCTGACATCTAAACAGTCATATGACACCGGACAGAAGTTAAAAGTGTAGTTACAACTAAATACAGAAATTAAGCTATATGATGTGACCCAACAAGTTAAAAAATTAAGTCCACCCCTATTCAACATGTGTTTTAGTTAACACAGCTGTAAAAATAGATTTTATCTAATAAGGTGTTGGGAGAATTAAAAGAAACATGCATGTATAATCTTAATATAATGCCTAACCCAGAGCAAGTGTCCCATAATCAGTAACTGCTGTTATCATCGCCATGGTTGTTCCTGTTGTTGTCATAATCATTATTGAGAGACAAGGCATCATCTTTTTTTTTTTTAAATATATTTTATTGATTTTTTTACAGAGAGGAAGAGAGAGGGATTGAGAGTCAGAAACATTGATGAGAGACATCGATCAGCTGCCTCCTGCACAACCCCCACTGGGGATGTGACCGCAACCAAGGTACATGCCCCTGACCAGTATCGAACCTGAGACCCTTCAGTCCTCAGGCCGACGCTCTATCCACTGAGCCAAACCGGTTTCAGCAAGGCATCATCTTTAAGGAAAGGAATAGCTCAGTCACAAACTAGAGAATAATCACATACGAGTATCCTCCCTAATCCTGTACAGATTCTGTAAATGTACCAAGTCTTCTTGTGGCAGACCTCCTAAACACTCAAAGGCAGCATTGAATATTTTTAGATCATTTGTTCCCCAAAATTTGGCAACATCTATGGAATAATACAGGAAAGTAAGCGAGCCCACAACTCATTGTCCTTACAATGAATTTCAAAAAATGAGTTGTTCATGTTCAAACTAAGAAAGCTATCCTATCTAATAAAGAGGTAATATGCAAATTGACCATCACTCCAACACACAAGATGGCCACCCCCATGTGGTCAAAGATGGCTGCCCCCATGTGGACACAAGATGGCCGCCCCAAGATGGCCAGTAGGAGAGGGCATTTGGGAAGGACCAGGCCTGAAAGGGAGGGCAGTTGGGGGCAATCAGGTCTGCAGGGAAGGGCAGTTTGGGGTGACCAGGATGGCAGAGGAGGGCAGTTGGGGGCGACCAGATCTGCAGGGGAGGGCAGTTGGGGGCGACCAAGCCAGCAGGGGAGGGAAGTTGGAGGGGACCAGGCCTGCAGGGGAGGGCAGTTGGGGGCAACCAGGCCAGCAGGGGAGGGAAGTTAGGGGCAGTTGGACCAGCAGGGGAGCAGTTAGGTGTCCATCAGGCTGGTAGGGGAGTGGTTAGGGGGTGATCAGGCTGGCAGGCAGAAGCGGTTAGGGGCAATCAGGCAGGCAGGCAGGTGAGCAGTTGGGAGCCAGCAGTTTTGGATTGTGAGAGGGATGTCCGACTGCCCATTTAGGCCTGATCCCAGTAAGATCGGGCCTAAACGGGCAGTCGGACACCCCTCAAGGTGTCCCAGATTGGAGAGGGTGCAGGCTGGGCTGAGGAACACACACCCCCATGCACAAATTTCATGCACTGGGCCTCTATTATGCAATATAATTCCTAAGAAACTCATCTCTGCAATGAACATATACAGGCCTGCACTAGAATCAAGATGAAAAGACATGAAAGAAATACAGGAAAGAATATTATATGTGAATGCATTAAAAAATAAACTCATCAACTTCCATAATTATAAACATTCAAAAAGTTCTAGTATTTTCTTTTATTAACAGATTAGCTTTCCCGTTGCAGGAAAAATCCTGCAATAGGATTTCCTGCTGCACTCTACCCCGCCTCCGTTCCTCCCTTGTTGCCCGCCCCGCCTTCTCCTCCAGCCCGCCTGCATTTCCCTTCGCCCCCGGCCCCGCCTCCGACCCGCCCTTGTCACCCGCCCCGCCTTCTCCTCCAGCCCCCCCTGCTTTTCCGTTCGCCCCCTGCCCCACCTCCACTCCGCCCTTGTCACCCGCCTCGCCTTCTCCTCCAGCCCGCCCGAGTTTCCCTTCGCCCCCGGCCCCGCCTCCGCTCCGCCCTTGTCGCCTGCCCCGTCTTCTCCTCCAGCCCGCCTGCGTTTCTGTTAGCCCCCGTCCCTGACTTCGCTCCTCCCTTCTCCTCCCCCCCCCACCCCCCGGCTTGCTTGCTTCTTCGATGCTTTACTCCCTTCTGCAGCTCTTGGCTTCTTTCCACGCTGTCTTGATATGCAAATTAGCCGCCATCTTTGTTGGGGTAATTTGCATACTCGTCCTGATTGGTTGGTGGACGTGGCTTGGCTGGTGGGCGTGGCTTAGGTGTAGCGAAGGTGCGGTCAATTTGCATATTTGTCTATTATTAGATTAGATTAGAGAAAGGAAGATTTTCAAATATTCATAAGTAGATGAGTTAATTAGGTTATTTATCACCATGTTCCCATAACAATAATATTAAAGCATACTGTAAGCAATGAATAATGTGGTCATTACACATTTTCCTTAAGCCAGAAAACAGAGCATTTTTTAAAAATATATATTTTATTGATTTTTTACAGAGAGGAAGGGAGAGGGATAGAGAGTTAGAAACATCAGTGAGAGAGAAACATTGATCAGCTGCCTCCTGCAAACCCACTACTAGGGATGTGCCCGCAACCAAGGTACATGCCCTTGACCAGAATCGAACCTGGGACCCTTCAGTCCGCAGGCCGAGGCTCCATCCACTAAGCCAAACTGGTTAGAGCCAACAGAGTATTTTTACTAGAGGAGAATAATATTGTTTTCTACTGTCTAGGAAATATTTCTAAAGTAGGTAATAATTAGTATAAAGCCTTCCTCCCCACCCTTCCCCTTTGGGACTATTGTACATATTTTAAATATTTTATGTATAAAATATAGTTCCCCCCCCCAAATAAAAACACAACACACATAAGCCTCTTATTCTATATTTAATAGTGATATTTTCCAAATGTTACAAAGATGTAGATTTAGATTTTTAAAGTTGCTTTTAGTGGTTTCAATGGAGAAGGGGTAAGAAAAGAAAGAAAAACTAAAATTAACTGAGGCTATTGTTAGAGCACAATATAATGTAGTACTTAGATAGAATCTAGATATTAAATTCAGGCTGCCTGGGTTGAAATCTTAGATCTGCTATTCAATAGTTTTATAAGCTTAGGCAAGTAGCCTAAAGTCTCTGCATCTCTATTTTTACCCCCATTACATGAGAATAAAAATTGACAGGGTTGTTATAAATATTAAATAAATTAAAGCATTTAGCATTGTACCTGGCTAATAGCATGAATACAAATAAAGCTTAGCTGTTTTAACTATATGCTAGATGCTACTTCTGTACATTAGCACACTTAATCATTTTAAATATCCTATACAGTTGTTATTTCTTCTCAATCAATAAGGATGGGTTGGATTCACTACAATAACCGTAAACTTTCTGTAACTCGTAATAAATGTTTATTTCTCACTTATGCTTCACTGCGGTTTCAAGTGGACTCCCAAAGCACTGTCATCTATGCATTTCTGCTCAGCAATCCAGACTACTTCTATGCTACATGTGCTTCCACAATGACTGTGACAGACCGGAGGGCACTAAGCATTGAAGCACTGACATGCCTTACTCCTCTAACAGCCATAGCTAAGCTAATCACATAACCATGCTGATGTGGGGAAATTCTATCTTCTCCTGTGCTCAGAAGTAGAGGAGAACAGATATTGCTGAACAATAATACCCATCACAGCCCGAATTTTATAATCCCATTTTATGATTGTTTAAGGCAAGGTGCAGTTCAAAGAGTGGAGCCAACATTTTAACCCACAAATCAGAATCAGATTGTTTTCTCCACAAATAAAGATTCTCAACTTTTTTCTGCACTCACCAAAATAGGCTCTCTGATAAATTTCCATTGGTAATAGTGGCAAACTTCATTCAGCCTTGATTAAGGGGAGAGTTGGGAGGAAGACTAAATCAGGGCATTTGTGGTTTAGAAAAGCACTTAACTCTCAATTGAGAATCAATGAAGCTCTATAAAAATAAGAAAAAAGTGTAGAGAAAGCAAAGTGAGATTAGTGCAAAAGTAGACTTTTGTACACTCCAATACTTTCACTCAGTTATTTAGCTAATCCTATCTAATAAAAGAGTAACATGCAAATTAACCGTCACTTCGATATAAAAATGGCCGTGCCCACAGCCAATAAGGAGGGAACATGCAAATTGATGGGCCAAAATGGTAGCACCGGCCGGAGCCACGGAGCCTGCGGAGACCAGGAAGAAGGCTTGGTGTCCTGGGTCACCCCAGCGACCCAGGATGCCAAGCCTGACAGGAGAGCAGAGCAGGAGATGGGGGAGAAGGCTTGGTGTCCTGGATCGCCCCAGAGCAGAGCAGGAGATGGGCAGGAAGGCTTGGCGTCCTGGGTTGCCCCAGAGACTGGGAGAGTGGGGGGAAGGCTGAGCGGGAGAGTGGGGGGAAGGCTTGACGTCCTGGATCACCCCAGAGCAGAGCGGGAGATGGGCGGGAAGGCTTGGCATCCTGGGTCACTGGGGAGGGCAGTTGGGGGCAACCAGGCCTGCAGAGGAGGGCAGTTAGGAGGCACCAGGCCTGCAGGGGAGGGCAGTTGGGGGAACCAGACCTGCAGTGGAGGGCAGTTGAGAGGGACCAGGCCTTCAGGGGAGGGCAGTTGGAGGTGATCAACCCTGCAGGAGAGGGCAGTTAGGGGAGACCAGGCCGGCAGAGGAGGGAAGTTGGGGGCAAACAGGCTGGCAGGGGAGCAGTTAAGCATCAACCAGGCTGGCAGCGGAGTGGTTAGGGGGTGATCAGGCTGGCAGGCAGAAGCGGTGAGGGGCAATCAGGCAGGCAGGCGAGCAGTTGGGAGCCAGCAGTCCTGGATTGTGAGAGGGATGTCCGACTGCCCATTAGGATCGGGCCTAAATGGGCAGTCAGACATCCCTTGAGGGGTCCCAGATTGGAGAGGGTGTAGGCCGGGCTGACACCCCCACTCCCCGTGTACAAATTTTGTGCACTGGGCCTCTAGTCCTATATAATAAAAGGCTAGTATGCAAATTGTTCCCTCGACTGGGAGTTCGACTGGGAATTCAACCAGGGGTCAGGGCCGGCCAACCACCTGTGGCCCCTCCCCCAGCCATGCACGAATTCATGTACTGGGCCTCTAGTAGTCAGTAATACTGATTTTATGTCCCTCCAGCTACTAATTTTTTTTTTAATCAATCTATCATACTAAATTTTTTTTTGCAAATATCTATATTGGTCATGTCCACAGTAGATACTTAGCATTCTTTCTTTTTTCTTAATCTTCCCAAGTTTATTTTACTTAACTGATGTATCCATTTAGGAGAGAAATCTTGAAAGATTATACTTGGGAGATGTTATTATAACATCAAAACCTAAGGAGAAGGTGCTCCTATTGTCAAGAATTAGCTCTTAAGTCAAACACCTACAAGACTAGTTGCTCTTCTCCCATTTAAAGCAATTTGTATTTTAAATTAGTAAAATTCACTATTTAATACATAAAAGTCATTAATGAAACACTAACTTAGAATTTGAAAGAGTTTCTTTTTTAGCTATTCTAAGACTGTCAACTGGACTATTTCAAACTCAAAACTTCAACTTCAACTTCCCTAGATATAATAATAGCACCTCTCCTTGCTATACACTGTCTCTTACATCAGTTAGCCACAATGCCAGTGAAAGCAAATATAATTAAACCTTTTATAACAAATTCTCTATCCACATAGTTTAGATCAAGAATTTGAGTTCCACATTCAGATATGCTTCCTAAAACCATAATTTTAAGAAGTTATTACAACATTTTTACATATACTATCACAAAGATGCCTTGGTTTCCCACATATTTCTCTTGCAAATGTAACACCACAATGAAAAGTAATGCTCTCCTTCATGAAGTTGCTGCTTTTTACTTATGAAAGTGGAATTTTATTTATTTCATTTTTTTAAGAAGGAGGAAGAGGAGAAGGAGAGGGAGGAAATGACTCAAACCACTGGATTTCTTTCTCAGTGACAGTATATGGCACGAACAAAGGAAAAAGTAAGCCACCTTCCAGGAGGTGCTCAGAGCTTGGCTTTCCCCCACACCTGGTAGTGGACTGGTAGCAGGTGCTTGAATTTCCATTGTCCATTGATTGTGCCCTTTGTCAGGCAATCCACCCTTGCTTATGTAATTGCAGCATTCCTGCAGTTCGCTCTGTTCTGTCCTGAAGGCTCAGTTGCAGGACAGACTGAGAAAATTAGATACAGCACAGCACCAAACTGCTGACCTTCAGAAATAAAATGAGGCCCGTCTTTTTCAACTGGTCTTTTTGATGAGTACTCTATTTCCAACAGGCCATTTTCATGCTGACCATGTGTCTTCTAAAAATGTTTATATTTAGAAAAAAATGTTATATTTAAGTTTACACTGTACACAATATTATGAATAAATTCATTTCCTTTAGCTTTTGTCAAAAGGGATCAAATTTTTCATCCTTAGATAAAACTCTGACCTTCAATAGAATTAAATATAACTATATACAATCTGAAACATATAAAGGAAATTTCACAGAATCTTAATAAGGCTTTTAAAAAAGACTGAATTTCCTTAACAGTTGAATGTGCCTGACTGTTTGCCAAAGAACCAAAATTCAGTAGGGGAATTAAATTACTTTCTGGTTATATAAAATTCACATTATACTTTCCTTATTTTTTTCCTTTTAAACAATGTCAAACTCATAGAAAAGTTCCAAGTACAAGATAAAGAAGTTTTCCCCTCTGAACAACTTACTGACCTGTTGCCTGACAACCTTAGAATAATTAACAAGTATTATTTCATCCCTTTCCCACTGTCTCTTCTTCCCTGTCAATCTCACAATCAAATGTTTAGCTATCTAGCTGAATAGTCTATAACAGGAGCATATAGATCTGCTGAGTAGTTCTTTATTCCATCTTTTAAATTTCCATCTTGTTTCTTTCATGAACTTCTAGTATCTAAAAAAAATATAATAATAAACCACAAAGTTCAACTTGCAAAAACAGGGAACCCTGCTGATGAGGAATAGTTTCAAATAAGCAAAATTCCCTTTATTCCTGTTTCACAGATTTTTTTCACTTCTGCCTTTAAACATGGGTTTCTCCTAAATGGGGCAGAAGAAAAAAGTAAAGAGAGTGAGGAAACTCTTTCAGGTAACCTAGGCACCTTTTCATGCTGTCATCCTATCTCCCTTCGGTCACTGTCAAATAGATCCATGTGTTTACCTATCATCAGTTCACTCTGAAATGCATTGTTCTGGCTTTAGCCTTCATCTCTCCTGATATCACATTATTAAAAGTCACTGATGATTTCTGAGTAAAAACTGATCTTTCAATCCTCAAAACATCTCTAGAGCCCATGACCTCTAAGGACTTCCCCTACTTTTACCTCTCCTCTTTCTCATACTCCATGACACAAAAATACCCTACTCTTGCTTCTGCTTCTTTAACCCTTTGCACTCGCTTGCTTTTTTCTCGATTCCTTTATTCTACTCGGGATTTAATTTTTTAAATACCCCAGATTTTACAAAGCGCGGCAGTAGAATAAAAAACTGGAGTTTCTTTTCATACAAACTTATTTATTTGGATTTTTTTTATATTTCAAATTATTGATACATTCAAAGAGTAATTTTAATCTCGACATCCGAGTGCAAAAGGTTAAACAAGTCCCAACCATTCCACAGGTTTTTTTCCTCCTCTTTGTCTCCCTACACTCAACATCCACCAGGCTTTAACTCTCATCTCTTTGCAATTTATAGTCAAAACCATAATTCTACATCAATTGCCTCTCACATTTTCAACTGATTGTATTTAACTTTGCAACCAATTTCTCCACTTGGACTTTTGACTCATATTCTTGCAGTCACCACAACTTCTTTTCTTCCCTGCACCCCAGCAGCCAGTCACTATGCCTAATTTTGCCTGGAACAGCAGCTACTCAGTTCCAGCCAAGTGTTACCACAGAAGAATGCTGACCCACTGCTGACAGATGGTCCGCTTTTTGTTTTCTTTTCAGGAGAAGTCCAAATGTGACTTGTTAAAGGAAATTTAAATTTTAGATGAGATCTTCCAATGTTTAAATACTGATAACTAATTTATATAAACAAACAAAAAATATCCAGCATCTGGATCAAACAAAACCTATCTGCAGTCTGTCCGATTGTGACCTGTAGCCTGCAGAGTGAATGCAAATGCCTTAGCACGCTGAGTCTCCTTAAACCATCCTGAAACTACCTTCTGAATTCCATTACCAGTAATTCAAAATAACCACTACAAGCCAACTGTTTTTGGAATACTATATATACTCCAAGCACACTTGGTTCTTTCATATCTCCATGCCTTTGCCATGTTTGTTCCCCACATTAAAAAATAAATAAATAAAAATGTTTTTTTTCCTAAGTCCCACTTTATGATCAGTTCAAAAGCTACCATTTCTCTGAAAACTTCCTGAACCACATTAGCTTAGGAGACCATCTCTCCCATAGTCTAAAGACATTAATACCTAGTACTGTGTGCCAGGCACAGTCCTGGCCATTTTCTAAGCTCCCTCCCCACATACAATCCTAAGAAACTGATACTAACATTATGAAAATATTGAAGATAGCCCAAGGTAAGTGGCAGAGCTGGGGTTATAACTTCGCAGAAACTCCATTTCTTTAACATGGTCCTTTCTCCTTTGAACTTTTCTCCATCTGTCAGAGTCCACTCCCTTCCTTAATCATTAAGACCTTAGGACATCAGATTCTGTTCAGTATCTATGTGTCTTAAGAACAAAGCCTCAGGTCTGTTGACCACAAAACAGAGTTTCCTTCAAAGTAAAGATAGCATCTTGACTTCATTGAGTTTCAGTCCCAGGCCCATGAAAGCAGAAAGACCCTACCCTAACTGGACCAAAGACTCAGGAAACCAGGCAGAACAGTGCTCTGGCTGACATCAGCACCTGATACAAAGATCAACTCCTCCCTTTCCTGGTCCCAACCCATCAGTAGAACCCAGGATCCCAACTCTTTTAACTACCACAATTAATGATTTTCCCCCTATATCACCCATGCCCTGGAAGCCACTGGGGAGCCAGATCTTTGAACATTTGTTTACCTGAGACTCCAAGCTTGGCACCATTTCCTCAACTAATACTTCACTTTCTTGGCTGCAAACTCCTCTTGTGTTTGCGCTTTAATGTGCCCAAATAGACCCATTTAGTCTGGTAACAGGGTTGAACTAACAGTTGTCTTGTTCCAGTGCAAAAAAAGTAGGACACTCATGTTTTAAACACGTTATGTGACATGTGTTATGTGGGAGGAAAAAAATGTTCAAATCCTTAGCAGGACTCGTAAGACCATTCGGAATATGGCTCTCTTCTTCCATTTCTTGATGATTTTCCTGTCATTCCTTAAGCCTCAGCCACATTAGCCTCCTTTCAGTTTATAGAGTTTACTGAGCTATTATATAACTCAAGACCTTTGCAAATGCTGTTTTCATTGTCTGGAATGGTCCTCCCCTCTTCTCACATCTAATCCTTATTATTCATTGTGAACCCATTTTAAAGATTTCCTCAAGACTCCTTTTTTTTTCACTAGTGTTTGACTGAATAGTAGTGTTAGAATAATATTATTTGACTAAATAACATCATTCAGTTGTTGTCCTTTCTCCTCCGTGTATGCTTGGCCACTGCCTTGTGTTTGGCCCTCGTTTTTGTTTGGACTAGCCCAGTGACTTCTTGAGTTCTTTGCACAGTGTATTGGAAGGGATGGTCACATAAATCATTTCAGTACCATACTTTATGACAGATATGTGGACAGAGAACTTTGAGAACACACTCTTAGGCGTGGAAATAATCTGTGCTTTGATCTAAGAAACACTAGGAGGTTTCCTGCTCCTAAAATAATTGTGGTATGAGAGTGCAAAATACCTATTCTTCCCTTAACGTTTACAGGGCCTATTTCACTCAAGTCATGGTCTTAATTCTTTACTTAGTTAATCTTCATACTATTTCTACATTTATATATATGAAAACTGAAGCACAGAGAGCTTAAGTAACAGGCCTGTGAACACACAGCCAGTAACTGCAAAAGCCAGGACTCCAGCCCAATATTCTGGGTCCAGCTCTCAATCATCATGATTCCCAAAAGGCAGGGGCCACATATTACTCATTTGTGTGTACCTAGTGCTTGGGTCATTGCCAGGCATGTAAAAGAGGATGGGTCAAACACTGCTGTCAACATAAGAAGTGGACGAGGAAAGGCCCTCAGATTCTAAAGGGAACACCATGCAAACATTTTCAAACAGGACAGGACAGGGTAGGGTGGCAACACAGATCAGCTCTGGTCCACCTACCCTTCCCCGCTCCAGGTTCCCTGCCTTCAACGAGGAGACATTTGTCAGATGCAAACCTGACCATCTCACTGCTGGGAACTTGGAAGTGGGAAACCTTCTTGCAGTGCTTCTAAAACTTTTTTCAGGAAACATTGCTCCCTAATGGCTGGCAGATGAGAGCAACCACAGTCATACCCGTGAAGCGCACGTCCCAAAAAGTAGCAACAACTCTGAGTTCTCACAGACTGTGTCTCACCCTTACTATTCTAGCAAGTTGGTGTTTATTCTATAATGTATCTCTGACTGTTGTAATATAAAAAAAAACAAACGTTTATAACTCCTTATAATTGCCGCTCTAGAAGAAAAGCCTTTGTTCCTACCATGATTTCCAGCACCACCGGGCCTCTATGTGCATTCTTTCCGGGCACTCCTATACTCCAGCTTCATACACAGAACAGGGCTATGGAGCTCCTTTCTGGGCCCAGCCCTGACTGACAGCCCCTCTCCCACCTCTTCAGCTAACACAATCAGAAACAATCACATTTCAAAGGGATTTCCAGCTCCTGGTCTCTAAGACTTAGGTACTTGAGGACTTTGAGAAGACATACCCGCCCTCCCCAACGCTACTTGGGTGTGAACTTAACTGAAGTCCTTCCTCTCTCCCCTTCTCCCCCACGGCCACTTAGCCAGAGTTCCCCAGTTTAATACTAAATACATAGGTGCTTGCATTTGTTTGCATGGCTTCCTCCCAGGTTAGGCTGTGCTGTTCCTGGAGACAGGCCCTCGATTTCATCAGTTTCACATCCCAGAGCCGCGCAGAGCCCTGCCACACAGGTAAGTCTGGGGCTCCCAATGGATAACCGACTTCCTCAAGAGAAGGCAAAGAAAGCTGTGAAAGTGAAATGAAACACAGACTGAAATCTCCAGTCTCGATTTCCATTCCTAGCAGGACTCCGGGTTCCCGGTGCAGGGGACGTCGAGGCCAGAGACGGGGGCGGGCGACGGAGCCACTCACCAGCTGGTGGAAGGGTGCCTGTTCTCCAGCGTTTTGGTCCAGGGCTTGTACCAGCTGATCTGCTCCGCGGCTTTGCCCCAGAACCTCTCGGGGTCCGCCACCGAGGCCGCGAAGTGGGTCCGGTACTCGCCGCCACCGCCCGAGGACAGCGCGCGGCAGCCGCGGCCCCCGAGAGCGCCCCGCGGGCCCGGGGCCACGTACGCCCTGCGGGCCGGGCCGGCCCCCCGAGCCTGGGAGGGCCCCGGCAGGGGTCCCCCGAGCCCTCCGGCGCCGGTGACTTTGCGGCATTGCAGCCAAGAGGGCTTCATCGCCGCTAGCTGCCCCCACCCCCGGCAGGATCGGCGACCTGCGGCCCCCGAGTGCACTTCTCCGGCGCCGGTTGGGGTGCGGGAGACTTCCTGGGGCCCGAGGGTGGCAGGCGGGAGGCGGGGGCTAATTGCGAGGTGAGTCGCAGCCTAGGAGTTTGGAAGTCACACTAGAGTCGCCGGGAAAAACCGACCTGGAGCCGCGGAGGAAGCAACAGGCTGGAGTTGGGGGGGGGGGGGCGGATCGGAGAGTGAGATGGGGGGAGGGGGGAGGCGTCGCATTGCCCTTGCGCGTGGTGACGGTGGCCCTGCAAGAAGTCCAACCTCTCCAGGCATTGCCCACCTCGCGGTTCCCTGGAATAGCGCCCTCAAACTGCTGCACGGCCTCCCTTCTCTCACACAAGAGCCCCCGGGATGAGGCCCGTGGGCCCATCTCACTCAGTTTTCAGGCGTGTGGTGCTCACCTCCCCGGGCAAATCTCTGGAGAGCGGCCTGGCCACTGACCTGCAGCGGAAGCCAGCAACCCCGGGGTGTGCGGCGAGGCCCCTGAAGTGTGCGTTTAACTTATGTATTGTTTCAACTCAACTCAATCCCTGATTATTAAAAACACAAGCGGCTCCAGGGCAAAGACTGCTCCAGGATTTCCTGGCAGCTGAGAGGGTAGGAGGAGTGGTGGGAGGTTCTGCGGGCAGAATTGGGAAATGCTGCCTGGGGGTGAAAGACAGGCCTCTGGGGTAGATGTAACCCCACTGAGATAAGGGTTTCACCTGCTGACTGGACTCCCCACCACTGGACTAGAAGCAAAAAGAAGAATGGACTTGTTACATTTCCTCCCTACCAATTTGCCTCTTTGGAGTTTCTGTGGACCTTTTATTGATAAGGAGGGGGATAAAAAAATGAAGATCTGAGGAAAAGAAGAAGCTGAAGAAAATTAAAAGAGAAAGGCGATATGAATTAGTATCTGGGTTTACCATTCTTCAAGCTCCTTCCCTGTTTTTTTTTTTGTTTTTTTTTTTACATGTTAGTGAAATTCATGTGCGACCTCATTTGCCTTAGGAGTATGCCTAACACGTTCCATTTGGGTGCGGCAGTATTTTCTGTTTTAAATGAAAGATGTGCATTTCCAAATCTGAAGTGAGAAATAGTGGAATGCCCTGGCCCTAGGAAGGATTGTAAACCTGAGAAGTTGTAAACAGATTATTCTGCAGGAAAAGATAAGGGTTAAGCAGAACAGAGATAAATCTATTGAAAACCAACCAAACAAGAATCTCTAGCCACCTGGGCTATTTTCTTTCAACTGAGAAACAAGGCACTAGACTTCCCTGACTCCTGCAGAGTACTTTATTCCTTCTAATGGCCTCAAATCAAAATGATTTCCAATAACAAAGACACTTGTCACCATTTGAGTTACCAAGCTATTTAACCTCCTGGCTCCCTCCTTTCCTCTGCTCAGTTGCTTAATGCTGCTCTCTGGTATACAAGATCCCCTGACCCCAAAGTATTCTCCATTGTATTACAATGATGTCCACCTTAGCATCTGCTTAACAAATGTGTGAGCACCTACACGGCGAGGTAAGGTTGATTGGAGGAGCTGTGAAGAAAGGAAGCAGACAATCATTGACCTACTGTGTGTATACACCGCAGTCCCACTTTCAAATATGTTATTCCCACTTTCAAATATGTTAGCCCCTCCGATTCTCAAAGGAGCACTAAGAAGTGGGAGCTATAATCCCCACCCCCCACATTTACAAATAGAGGTTAACCTGCTCAAGGCCATGCAGCTACCAAGCCAAGTAGGAAATCAAACCTTGTTGATGCTCAGACCAACCCAACCACCTAGTGAGGCATGTGTGCCCGGAGATGGATCACCACTGTCTCGAGGTGGAGGCCTTGCTCAGGGACAGTCTACTTCAGTCCTGTCCTTACCCCAGCACACTATACAAACATTACCATTCTCTCTGTGGTCCCTAACTTCAATAAGATGGGGAATCTGATTCCAAAGTCCAGGATTTTACCACCAGGCTAATTTCCTTTTTATTTTAAAAAATTAGACTTCCAATAAAATACGACAAATTGAATGCCCAGATGTGTTTTTTTCTTCATCTAGAAACCCTACTGAAAAAGGATTTAAAGAAAACAGAAGAGAATAAACCAAATGGGAGAATGGAAAAGAAAGGCAGATTTTTCGTCTATGGCTTAAAGGGAGGGGTGGGTGCTGAATTTAACTGCTTTTAGAGGAGAAAATTATTTTCCCATGATTTGGAGGCCCGGGGTTCCTGTCAAGGTTCAAACGGAAGGTTAAGGGGTTAAAAACAAAAGGATTAATTAAAAGATTGTGTGAGGTGACGTTAGACCCCCCACATTGACAGATGAAACCATCTTCTCTGGGCTCAGCAGTACAATAGTCTACAGGGGATGCCTGAAAACTTAGATAGTACTGAATCCTACATATGTGATATTTTTGCTATACATACATACCTTTTCACTTAAAGGAAGCACTTTTCTGGCTTCTCTTTGGCATATTCAAATTACCAGAATCACTGCTCTTCTACTTTGGGGCCATTATTAAATAAAGTGAAGGTTACTTGAACACAAGCACCACAATATCAAGACAATGCTGATAACCAAGATGGTAAGTGAATGAGTGACGGGCAGGAAGCATGTGTTCAGCTTGGATACTCTGGACAAAGAGATAATGCATATCCCAGGCAGGATGGAGCTGGACGGTGTGAGATTTCATCAAAACAGCTCATAATGGAAAAAGCTATAAATTGTTCATTTATGTAATTTCCCATATAATAGTTTTTGGGCTACAGTTGACCATGGGTAACAGACTGCAGAAAGTGAAACCACAGATGGGGTGGGGGTGGGGGGTGGCAACTGTCCATTGTCTTGTTTGAGTAATTGTACAAAATAAGACTGTTAATGTAAGTTCCATTACAGGGCAAGGAAAGAGCATGAGTGAAGGCACAGTCCAACAAAGGCTAGGGTGTAGTGTATGGGTGGAGCAGGAGTGGGCAGTAAGACTAGAAACATTTACTGGAGCCAGATAAGGAAATGTGAAATAGTGTCAAATGCAGTCCAGGGCCTAAGGATAGACCATTGGCCTTTATATTAAGACAAAAGGCCCAGTGAACGGAATTCGTGCACTGGTGGGGGTTGGGGGGTGGCCTGTGGGGATTGGCTGCTGTAGGAGCAGCCGCTCATCCTGGTCAGCTGAGCAGCGCTCCCACTGTGGGAGTACACTGACCACCAGGGGGCAGCTCCTGCATTGAGCATCTGCCCCCTGGTGCTCAGTGCGCGTCATAGCTACTGGTTGACCGGTCATTTTGGTCATTCTGCCATTTGGTCGCTGGGCTTTTATTATATAAAATAATAAAAGCTGCTTGACTTGTCACTAAGCATATGAGTCTCAATTGAGTCTCACTTTGAATCCTAGTACCTAATAAGTGGGAAAACTTGGAAAATACATTAATTCCCTACACTGCCCTGGCCGGTATTGCTCAGTGGTTAGAGTGTCAGCCCAATACACTGAAGGGTCTCGGTTTCCATTCCCGGTCAAGGGCACGCACCTGGCTTGCAGGTTTGATCCCTGGCCCCCAGTCTGGGTGCGTGCGGGAGGTGACCAATGGATGTATCTCTCTCACACTGATATTTTTCCCTCTCTCACTATCCCCGCACACCCCCCACCCGCTCCCTCCCTCCCTTCCACTCTCTCTAAAGAGCAATGGAAAAATATCCTCAGTGAGAATTAACAAAAATTAAATAAAATATTAATTCCTACACTGTAATTTTAGTATCTGTATTCTGAAGTTTAGATATGTGTAAACTGTTTAGCATCAGGGCGGTAGCAAATCAAACTAATTTAGGACAGCAGCAAAGCCTGTGAATAACCAATCAATCCAAAAAAATAAAACCAAAAAACTCCGGCTTTATTACCATACTTAAAATTGTACAATCAGATAATTTCTGAAGAAATTATTTTAGCCGAAACCGGTTTGGCTCAGTGGATAGAGCGTCGGCCTGCGGACTCAAAGGTCCCAGGTTTGATTCCGGTCAAGGGCATGTACCTTGGTTGCGGGCACATCCCCAGTAGGGGGTGTGCAGGAGGCAGCTGATCAATGTTTCTCTCTCATCGATGTTTCTAACTCTCTATCCCTCTCTCTTCCTCTCTGTAAAAAATCAATAAAATATATTTAAAAAAAGAAATTATTTTAATTTAACCATATATATATATATCTGTACTATTTTTTAATTACATTTTTAACTAATTTGGGGTCAGGTAATCACAATCTTTCAAAAGTTTAAACACGCCCTAGCCAGTTTGGCTCAGTGGATAGAGCGTCAGCCTGTGGACTGAAGGGTCCCAGGTTCGATTCAGGCCAAGGGCATATGCCCAGGCTGTGGGCTCAATCCCCAGTAGGGGGCATGCAGGAGGCAGCTAATCAATGATTCTCTCTCATCATTGATGTTTCTTTCTTTTTTTTCTTTTTTTAAACTCTTGTAAGAGTTTTACTTTTTTTTTATATATATTTTATTGATTTTTTACAGAGAGGAAGAGAGAGGGATAGAGAGTTAGAAACATCGATGATAGAGAAACATCGATCAGGTGCCTCTTGCACAACCCCTACCGGGGATATGCCCACAACCAAGGTACATGCTCTTGACCGGAATCGAACCCGGGACCTTTCAGTCCACAGGCCGACGCTCTATCCACTGAGCCAAACCGGTTTCGGCCATCATTGATGTTTCAATCTCTCTCTCCCTCTCCCTTCCTCTCTGGAATCAATAAAGATATATTTTTTTAAAAAGTTTAAACACTCTAAAACTCCAGTTTTTAATGCACAATATTTACTCTATTGTATGCCAATAAGTGGTATATATTAATGTGCTATCTAAAATGACATTTAAACACCTTAAACAAAGATGAATTAATCAGATTATCCAAGAAGAGCTTTCCAGTACATAGAAAAAGCATAATTATGGAAAGGGTGCAGAAAAAGTAGAGTATAGCATATAAAGCCTGTGTTTTAAAAAATGAGAAGAGAGGAACCTGGAGTCAGAATACTTAGTAATGCCTAAAGGAAAGATGCTAAAAATAATAATAATAAAACAGAAGGAAAACAGAGTAAAGTTAGAATTGAAAGGGAAAAAAAGATACAGACATTTTACAAGTCATTTACCCCACTTTACAATTTTTGGCTACATTTGCCCCTCCCTAGTACAAGCAAACCTTACCAGAGAGAAAAAAAGTTATTAAAGAGAACACAATTTAAAGAGAATGGTAGATTACCCTGTTCATGTGTTGTGCTAGCCATATAATTCATATTTTCACATAAATTTGTGAAGAGTCAAATGTCTGACTTTGGGTAAGTAAGTAAATATTAGAGCTACTGAGATTTTGCTTATGACAAAAACAAGAATGTTCCTATATATATAATTTCTTGGTTAGTGTGAAAGTTTGTCAAGTAAAGATGGAAACGTTTGAACAAAGTATTTTATCTCTGCAGCAAAGTCAAGCTGAGCTGAAATTTGAGGCTTCAGAAACACTGCTCATTTATTCCGATTTAGCAAAGGGTTTCTGGAAACTATGCTGATGTTCATAGCTTTAAAAATATTTTTAAAACTTCTAAAGTGATGTGGTACAGTTGCTGTGCCACTGTAGACACTCCCAGTTGCAGATTTCAAACTAGAACAGCCGAGAAAATGAACTCCGAGAAGAAAACACACATTCTGAGGAAAATAACTCCAGACCCCTTTATTGCATGGCCCAGCAGCCTTACCCAAGTTTCTGGTACCAGAATCCTGCCTATAGTCCATTCTCATTTCCTAGGGCAAGATTCAGAAATAGAAATGTGTATTTTCCATGTTTATTGGTGCCCGATGAGTACCGGGGCCTTCCTGGTACTTCAATCCCCATGGCCCACTACGCCTCACTAAAGACCTATATCCCCTACCTGTTATGATCCGGGACTGTAGTGGCTATGGAGAAAGATAAGATCCTAAGGGACTCAAACTGAACTTCAGCAGGTGCCGCACCATGGGATTTCACAACAGGGCTCATGTGAAAGTAGGGGTGTACTCGATAACCCTCGTGACAGTGAAGACCGCGTCCCTGGGAAAGTGTATGAAGAGGAAGTGGGCCATTCTCTCCGCCGCCCGGTTGACCCAGTTTAACGAAGTTGAAGAAGGCACCCAGTGTGATAAGAGCTGGTGGCCAGATGCAGAGCTTGAGAAATCCTCTGAGCAAATGCCCTTGGTAAATGAAGAGTCATCACTCCACAATGAAGAGATCAAGGAAAAAGTCCAGGAATCGGACATTAAACGCAGGTGACCAGGACTGGAACATATTTTTAAATGGTAAGACAGTGTTTTTGAAGAAAAATGCTGTCTTGAAACATTGTTCTTCCAGACGATTCAGGTGACTGTGAGTTGGAAGAGGAAGAGTATGGGGTAGAGTGGCCCTTTGAAGAAGGTAGTAATCTGAGTTCTAAAGAAAGGTTTGATCATGAGGCGTACAGGGCAACTAGGTTGTCTGGAGAGCTCTCTTTATCCCTAAGTTGTCTGGCCCTCCAGAAATAAGAACAGTAATAATAAGTATGCTGAATATAAGAACATCCTTTCAACATGGTTTGTATGTTGAAGAGAAAGGAGGACTGTGAAATCATGTATAGCAAGTTGTGAACATAACATACCATGGCTAAGCAGGAGGCACTGGAATCCAAGAGAGTCCCAGAAATCACTGGAATGAAACAAATGACTGAGTTCCAGCTACAAAGAAGGGCCAGATTATGTTGCATCATCCTGATGGGTTAGAACATGTGATGTTTTGAAGCTGTTATACCAACAAACAAGTTAAGCCTTTGGAATTATAAGATGTAAAATAAATAAATTGAATTGCATGTATATAAAAAATTGTTTTAATAAAACAAATAACATTCCAATCGAAGGGAAGACTCTGTACAACTCCAGTTTATTCTAGCAACCAAATAAAATAAGGCATGGGATTCATCCATCAGGTTTATTGTTATTTCTGATTAAAAAAAAATGTAACCAAAATTTATTTCTAGCTAACAAAAAGTATTTAGCTGATTCTATTTTGGGGGGAAAAAAAAAACTGGACAGGATCAACCTAGGCAAAGATTTCCAATCGTGTTTTCAAATTCTTGGTTTTTTCTCTCTGCATCTGCATAGCAATTGAGGAAAAAATATCTCATCATTACAGTTGTGATGAAAAAAATCCAATAAATTACTAATATTTTAATCAGATCATAAAAATCCTTGAGAGATCACTTTAATTATTCTGCATAGATAATTCCTAAGAAATTCCCCCTTTTCTCTTTCATATTTCTAAACTAAAACCAATATGTGGCATTTAAATATTTATAATAACAGAGGATTACACCTGCAAAACTTTAAGTATAGCAAATGATCTTGTTAGGGAAAAACAATGAAAAGGAAAAAATACCCTTTGTAATAATATTTTTCATAAAGTGTAGTTGATTGTTAACATCACCTTAAGTTGCCAGGTGTGTGTGTGTGTGTATGTGTGTGTGTGTGTGTGTGTGTGTGTGTGTGTGTGGTGGGAGGGTATGAAATTAAACTAGAAAATAAAACTCAAGGCCAGTTTGCCAAAACAAGAGCTACTCTTATGTAACAAGGAAGTGGTTATTAATTTTGGGGTTGTAAGACAAAACAATCACTTTAACTGAAGTACTAGTGTAAAATGGAATGGAATATAGAGATAAAGACAAGACTTTAAGTAGATCATGAAACCAGGTATCTCATTTATTTATTTCAAGCACTGAAGATAAAAAAACAAACAAACAAACAAACAAAACATGGAATATGTATTGGTTATTTTGACACCGTTTTGCAACCATTATTTTGAATGATGAGATGCTTAGATGACTCTTGTGGTACCTTCATGTTCTATCTGTTGATAGCATTTCCTAACTGATTTTAGATTTGAACAAGTACATATTTACACTTGCTTGGGATATTTACTTTAAAGGGGATTTTTGTACAATTTATCCAGTGCTCCAGAATGTATTCAGAATTTTATGTATAAAACAATTCCAATTGACATCTTTGTTATTTGTTTGAACTTTCTTTTGTGTTTCATTCAGATACTCCTATATCTTGATGTGAATATAAGGTGTCTTTCTTTATAGCTATATATAATAATAAAAGCATAATATGCTAATTAGACCAGACAACCTTCCAGATGAAGCTGGGGTTGTGAGGGAAGCCCAGGTCCTGGGTACCAGAGGGAAGCTGGTGCCAGCAGCCTGGGGAAGGAAGGCCTACTCTTGCACGAATTTCATGCATCGGGCCTCTAGTGTACTTATAACTCTATGTAGATATAGAGTCTATTTTTGTAAAACATTATATTGCTGATTCCCACTGAAACTTGTATCAGCCTAGTATACTAGTAAACTAACTCGTCACAATTGAAAAAGCAAGAAAATGTATTGGTTATTTAATTTCATTTTTCATCATTTTTTGTATTGTTGTTTCATAAAAAACTTCAAGTAATATTACCGAGCTCTTCTAAACTATTTTAGCTACTGGTATCTCCTCATTTTATCTCTGCTTAAGAGCTATGACAACACAAATAGACAGTACAAAGGTTTAGGTTTTTTGATAGAGGATTACACCTGCAAAACGTACTGTAAATGTGTGTGTGTGTGTTTATGTGAAATGACTAATTTCTACTTTCTTATTCTTTACCACCTCCAAGGTACATTTCTTTATCACTTCTCCAGTGAACTAATATAATAGCCTGCTAACCCCGTGGTAGGCAAACTGCGGCTCGCGAGCCACATGCGGCTCTTTGGCCCCTTGAGTGTGGCTCTTCCACAAAATACCACGGCCTGGGCAAGTCTATTTTGAAGAAGTGGCGTTAGAAGAAGTTTGAGTTTAAAAAATTTGGCTCTCAAAAGAAATTTCAATCATTGTACTGTTGATATTTGGCTCTGTTGACTAATGAGTTTGTCGACCACTGTGCTAACCCAACTCCCTTTCTGCAGGTTCACCTACCTCCCAACATTCAATTAATCACAAGTAAATACTGAGTGCCTCTCAACATGCTCATCAGGCAGGTTTCCAGGGACATAAAGGATGGTTAATAAACAACTAAGAATCCAACTCTGTTTGCAGGAAGCTCAAGATCTAGGCAGGAGTGAAACAAATAAACAATTACCATGTAGTTTGCTAAGCCTGTAGGTGAAAATGCAGTAGTGGAGGACCTAGGAATGGAATGGAAGACAATGTGTCCAAGGCAAAGGGAATCATTCTGAAACATAAATCAACATCTCTTGCTTAAAATGTATCCCCAACTCCCCACCTTCTATAGTGAAAAGTCCAGAGCCCTTAGCATAGGCCTTTGGTTTCACTTGGTATCTGCACTACTCCCCTAGGGGGCATTTGGAAGTGAGTAGTGTATTGCTATAAATTGCTGTCTGACAAATTATAGCCTAATTTAGCAGCTTAAAACAACATGTTTGTTTGTTCATTATCTCACATGAGCTTCTGTGGATCAGGAATCAGAATGGCTTAGCTGGGTGGTTCTGGCTCTAATGAGAACAGCCAGGCTATTGGTCAGAATTACTGTCATCAGAATGGGCAGGAGAATCTGGTTCATGGGCAGGAGAATCTGGCTGTTGGCAGGAGCCTTTAGTTCCAGACCACTTGCTTTCCCTAGAGCCTAGAGTGACATGAGTGGTTGAGGTGTGTGTGTGTGTGTGTGTGTGTGTGTGTGTGTGTGTGTGTGTGTGAGAGAGAGAGAGAGAGAGAGAGAGGAGAGAGAGAGAGAGAGAGAGAGAGACCAAGGGACTCCACAATCTTTTATAACGCAGTCTCCAAATGGCAAATTATCATTTCTGTTTTATTCTGTTGGTCACACAGACAAACTCTTGTGTAATGTAGGAGGAGATTATGCAAGGGTATGAATAGCAAGAGTCTGGATGATTGGCGACCAGCTTGAATACTTTTGGTTTGTCATGACTGGAGATTGCTGCTAACAAGAGAAGGGTCCTAAAGTCTTGCACAATGAAAAATTGCAGTCCCTCATCAAGTTACCAACAGTGTTTCCAAATAGCCCTTCTACCCTTTGCGTACACTATCTTTTTTTACTTGTACACATCTGTGCTCTATCTGTGTCTGGCTTCTCCCAGTTCCCTGTAAAATGCAATTCCTTTTGATCTCCACAAATCTTCCTTCTGGCTCCAGTGCCTTCTTTGCCTTGGCAATCTTTCAAACACTCTCTTCAGGATTTTGTACAAATATCTTCATCTCCTGGATGCATTCCCTGATCACATTAAGCAGATGAGCCCTTGCTTCTCTCTGCCTTGTTCATATCTTTGTTATAGCTCTATTATACTGCGGTGATTATTCCTTTACCAACCCTTCTCCCGCAGACGGCTGTTAACCCCTTGCACAACTATGTTTTATAATCTTAGTTTAATCTCAGTGTCTCATACCTTACGCAGTCCCTGCACATAGTAAACATATCTCAATACAAGTTAGTTGAATGAATAATCTAATTAGTGGCATGCTGTCTGTTTGTGAATGTGTATGTACAGGATCGTGCTTTTTAAGAGGTAATTGCACAATGTGAAAGCTTGATTTGCTCTGTTTTAACCCAGACTCTGCTTGTTCCATTGTTTCTTGTTAAAGTGCAAATCCGCCTTCATCTAATCTAATAATAGACAAATATGCAAATTGACCGCACCTTCGCTACACCTAAGCCACGCCCACCAGCCAAGCCACGTCCACCAACCAATCAGGATGAGTATGCAAATTACCCCAACAAAGATGGCGGCTAATTTGCATATCAAGACAGCGTCCAAAGAAGCCAAGAGCTGCAGAAGGGAGTAAAGCTTCGAAGAAGCAAGCAAGCGGGCTGGAGGAGAAGGTGGGGCGGGTGACAAGGGCGGAGTGGAGGCGGGGTAGAGTGCAGCAGGAAATCCTATTGCAGGATTTTTCCTGCAACGGGAAAGCTAGTATAATAATAACTCACACCTCAGAGAAACTTTTAAAAATAAATGTTTATATCCTAACACATTATAACAATAGATAAATAACATTTTATATAAGGATGTGGCCTATGATGAAAATTAAAGAAGTAAAGGGTGAGTGAGTAACATCCCTTAAGAGGTGATATTAAAACTAAGACCTGACTTATGGGGGAAATTGCCATGTGAATACCTGTGGGAAGAGAACTTTAGATAGAAGAACAGAGAGGCCAACAAATGCAAGGTCTCTGTGGTTGGGACAAGCCTACCAGATAGGGGAGTTAGAAAGGTGACCAGTAATGTTAAAGAAATTAAAAGGTTGAGAGATTTAGAATGAGAGGAGGAGCTAGATCATGAAGGACCTTATAGCCTATGGAAAGGAGTTTAGATTTTACTCTAAATACAGAGATTGAATGAATTTCAAAAACAAAAGTGATATCTGATTTATGCTTATAAAGTTTTAAAGTTTTGACCTTTCTATTCTGGTCTTTACTATAACCCAGCGATTTTCAACTGGTGTGCTGCAAGAAGTTTTAAAACATGCAATACCTGACTACTTAGTCAGGGACACTGATCTCTTTTCCCTTATATTGTCAAAATTTAAAAAAAAAATGACAATAGCCAACACAACAATAGCTGTCCAGTGTGAAGGGATCAAAATTATACCAATTTTTTTGTCAGATTATCAAAATATATATTTTTGGTGTGCAGCAGAATTTTAGGTATTAGTTTCTGTGCCATGAGATGAAAAAGGTTGATAATCACTGCTATAATCATTAGTTCCTGAATCTGACATCTGTGACAGAAGTTCCTGAAAGAATCTGAATGCAGGGGCGGCTTGTATTTGCTGATGGTGCACCATCTCTTGTATCTACAGTGTTAACATTGCATGGCACTTCAATGTTGACACTTAGCCCACAGTCAATACTTGAATGAATGACTTAGTTTAAAATGCTAAAACTTTCTTACACATGAACATTTTTTCTTGTCAGGTTTAGATAAACACTCATAGAAAAGTGACTAACTTTGCCCCTATATACTACTTCTTTATTGCCTACCATAAGTGCATTGCCCATTGATTTTGATAGTGCTACACATATTAGCACTCTAGAATACTCTATAAAAGGAAGATAAATTTAAGACTTAGCATTGTAAATAAATTTCTGGTCATCAAAAAGACCAAACTGTTATAATTAAGTTGTAATTAGGATATGTAACAAAATTATTAAATTTCTATGAAAGCCAAAATAAGTATTTAGAGCAAAGCAAAGGCTGTTATAGTAAAAACTAAATTACTAGAGAGTTGGTTATGTTGTATATTATAGTAAAAACTAAATTAAATGTAACCTAGATATTTGGTTATGCTCTATATAACTGAGTAGTAATCAAATTTCACTCATGATAGTTATGATAACCCCCAAGTTGACTTGTTTCTCTACAAATATTATTAGGAAATAACATTTAAGTGACTTCTTATAATAGATATTTAAAATAATTTTTTAAAAAGCATGTGAATGTTTAACTGACAGCTGCAATTTTACTTTTGTTAACTTAATCAAGACTTCGTACAAGATCTATATTTAAGAGACTTGAGTTTTGAAGGCAATATTCTTCCTCTACCTCTCAAAAAATACACTTAATCAACTTAGGTTAGAAAGAGAACAATCAGTAAGTTTACAAAGGAAAGGACACACCCACTTCAAATTTCTCTTTGGAGATGGAATATAGGTTTAAAAAAGGTGACTTAAAAAAACCAAGCATCCCATTGTCATGCAATCAAAACAAATTTACGAAGAACAACAAAGCATAACTATTTCAACTCTCTTTAAACCTATCTGTAAGCTCATCTCTTATTAAAAAACAAGCCAAGTGGATTTTTAACCATACCATAGGTTCAAATCAACAACACTTTGAAAATTCATCTGGTCAAAGCACATGTGAGAAATAAAGTAAATGTAAGAACATTTAAAATTGTATGATTTTTTTCCACTCACTATTATAACATTTCATGTGGGCCAAACAAATTGTAAATCCCAGATCATCAAAAACAAAAGAGTAATACAATAGGGAGGAACAGGGAAAAATTATTATAATACAGAGGTTAGGAGTTCAGGCTCATGAGTTAGACAATCCTTGATTTTAGTCCTCTGTCTCTTATCAGCCATGTGATTTGGGGCAAATCTCTCATCACTAGTCTCAGTTTCCTCGTGTGTAAAATGGAAATACCACTGGGAAAATTAGGTGAGATAATGCATATAAGGTACTTGGTACAGTGCTTTATGCATACTTGGCATTAAACAGGTGGTCATTTGCATTCATTTATTCAACATATACATTAGACACCAAGTATATGCCAGGCATTCTGCTGGCTAATAGAAACACAACAAAAACAAGACTTTTGTGGTGGAACTTATAGTTTATTAAGAAGGAGAGAATATTAACAACTAACTAACTAACTAACTAACTAACTAACTAACTAACTAACTATATATATATACTAGAGGCCCAGTGCATGATTGAATCATGCACGTGTAGGGTCCCCAACATGCTTTTGCTTTCGATCACGGGGGAGCTGGGTGCCTGTCTGCTGGTGCACCAGGCCTTTCAGAAGCCTCCAGTGTGGCGGAGGCTTCTGAAAGGCCTGGTGCCTGAGCGGACAGGCACCCAGCTCCCCCGCTTTTGATGGTCCGTGGTGGGACATAAGCTCGCTGCCCAAGAGGCCCCTTCTGTGCCACAGCACAGCCATGGCGCAGACGCTGAGCTAGAGCCGCCGCTGGGACGCGAGCTCAGCATCCCGGCTCAATCGGCCACCCCCCCCACCCCGAGTCCCGCCCCCCCCCCCCCCGCGCCTCCTGGTCAATCACGGGCATAGCGAAGGTATGGTCAATTTGCAGATTTGTCTATTATTAGTTAGGATATATATATATATATATATATATATATATATATATATATATATCCTACCTAATAAAAGAGTAATATGCAAATTGACCACACCTTTGCTATGCCCAAGCCACGCCCACCAGCCAATCAGGGAGAGTATGCAAATTAACCCAACCAAGATGGCAGTTAATTTGCATACATACCTGGGTCCAGGGAACCTCCTCAGCACCCAGGTCACTCCCAGCCGGCCATCAGGCAGAGGCTTTAAGCTTGGGAAGGGGCTGAGCCTGGGATGGAAGTGGGGGAGGGGAAGGGGGGAACCACTTCCCAAACCTAAACCTGGGGCAGAGGCTTTAAGCATGGGACGGGGCCAAGCCTGGGATGGAAAGGGGGGAGGGGGGAGGGGGAGGAACCACTTCCCACACCTAAACCTGGGGCGGAGGCTTTAGGCTTGGTAAGGGGCCGAGCCTGCGATTGGAGGTGCATGGGGGGGACCCCTTCCCAAGCATAAAGCCTGGGGTGAAGGCTTTAGGCTTGGGGAAGTGCTGGGGGGAACCCCTTCCCAAGCCTAAACCTGGGGCGGAGCTTTAGGCTTGGGAAGGGGCCAAGCCTGCAATTGGAGGTGGGGGGGGGGGGAGGCGAACCCCTTCCCAAGCCTATAGCCTGGGGTGGAGGCTTTAGGCTTAGAAAGGGGCCACGCCTATGATCAGAGGTGCTGGAGGAGGGGGGGGGGGGAACCCCTTCCCAAGCCTAAAGCCTAGGGTGGAGGCTTTAAGCTTGGGGAGTGCTAGGCGGAACCCCTTCCCAAGCCTAAAGCCTGGGGTGGAGGCTTTAAGCTTGAGAAGGTGCTGGGGGGAACCCCTTCCCAAGCCTAAAGCCTGGGGTGGAGGCTTTAGGCTTAAGAAGGGGCAGAGCCTGAGATCGGAGGTGGGGGGTGGACCCCTTCCCAAGCCTAAAACTGGGGAGGAGGCTTTTGGCTTGGGAAGGGGCTGAGCTTGGGATCAGAGGGACTGGGATCTGTGTTGATGAAAATACCTGGGCGGCTGCGGTGACTGGCAGTGGCTGCAGCAGAGGGGTGATGGGGCGGGCGCCTTCCCCTGATCAGCCCGGTCGCCTCAAGCAAAGGGAAGCCAGACTGTGGCTTAGGTCTGCTCCCAATGGGGAGTGGGCTTAAGCCATCCATAGGACATCCCCTGATGGCTCCCAGTATGTGACAGGGGGCAGGCTGGGCTGAGGGACCCCTCCCCAGTGCACGAATTTCGTGCACCGGGCCCCTAGTATGTGTGTGTGTATATATATATATATATATATATATATATATATATATATATATATAGCTAAGCGACCATCTGACCGCCCGACCATCTGATAGGTAGCTATGACACACAATGACCACGAGGGGGCAGACGCTCAATGCAGGAGCTGCCGAGTAACAGCAACTTTGCAGAGTGCCCTCTCACACTCTGGGACCCCTTGGGGGATGTTAGACTGCTGATTTCGACCTGATCTCCACAGGCCAGGCCCAGAAACCCCACCTGTCGGAAGGACCCCGCTCATTCCACAGATGCCCTTCAAGCCAGAGCGATACCCCAGGTGCAGCCAGTCAGGGAGGGACCTTGGGAGGTTGGCTCCAGGGTGTGTCTGGCCCATCTCACCCAGTCCCACCCAGCCAGCCACCTTCTAATTAATTTCCTTTCAATGTGCATGAATCGGTGGACCGGGTCACTAGTTAATGATAAGAAAGTACTGTGAAAAGGGTGGGGAAGGGAGGTGAGCAAGAGAAAGCTTCTTAGAGGAGATACATTTTAAGCTTAGAAATGCAGGAATAGACAGGGGTTGGGCAAGAAAGAAGGTAGAAGAGTGTTCCAAACAGAGGAAACAGCATATAAAAAGGCATTCATATTTTTTTTTTCAGAGATTCAGATGGGTGTGCTTTTCTCTTCTTCAACTCTAGTCATTCTCTTTATGGCTGGTTATTACTACCCTCTGCTTATAGACATTGTTTTCACTTTGCTAGAGCATTCTTTACTTATTTGCTTGGACAGTTCCTCTACAACCTTCAGATAGCTACTGGCACTTTGCATTGCCAGGAAACTTTTTATAAATATAGTAAGTAGGTGTCTCTGTGTATGTTCTTTCACTTAACCCTTATTGCACTTTACCCTATACTTCAAATTGTGAGTATAAGGATCTGACTTACCTTTGTACCCATGATATCTAGTATAGTACTGTTACATAGTAGGTTTTTAATAGATATTTGGTGGAGGGATGAGCCAAAAAAGGGAAAAGAAAGAGAAAGAACTCATTGACACAGGCAACCGTGTGGTGAATACAAGGGACAGGGGTTGGTGGAGGTGAAAGAGGGTATAGAGAGAACAAGTAGTGATAGAAAAAAAAATTAAAAATTAAAGAAAAATAAATATTTGGTGGAGACTGTATCCGATGTGTCAATTGCCTTAGTGAATGAGCGAGTGAGAGAGTGAGTGTATATGACAAAACATACAGAAATAAAATAAAAAAAACACACAACAACAATAACCCTCAAGAGCATGCAGAAAAGAAAGAAGATAAGAATGCTGTGTGATGTTCCACCCATAGGGGATATAAAGATTTTGCCACTACTATAGCAAAAAAATAAAAGATACGTAGGAACAAATTTAACCAAGGAAGTAAAGAGCCTATATTCAGGAAATTACAGATACTGAAGAAAGAAATTGAGAAAGACACAAATAAGTGGAAGCATATACCATGTTCATGGATTGGAAGAATTAACATCATTAAAATGCCTATACTATCCCAAGCAAACTATAGATTCAATGCAATTCCAATTAAAATACCATTGACATACTTCACAGATCTAGAAAAAATATTCCAAAAACTTATATGGAACGAACAAACAAACAAAAAGATCCCAAATAACCTCAGTAATCTTGAGGAAAAAAGAACAAAGTTAGAGATACCGTTCCAATTAAAATTAATCCCCATTGTATTTCATCTTATAAAATAACATACTTTTTGCTTTCTATTTTAAAAACCAAAATTATATTCTAGCTACCAGACTAATTAGCTTTTAGCAATATAAAGTTTCTCATTCTTTAAATGCATGGAAAAAGTTTGATCATGATGGCCAACAAAAGTACTTACAATTATTTTGAAAGTATTGTACATTATTTTGATTGAATTACACCCAGAATCCAAACATCAGAATCACAAGGAGTCTCTGTTATTTTGAAATAACATTTTTGCTTATTGATTTTAGGAGTGAATGAAGTGTTTCTCTTAATTAATTCAACCTAAGAGGAAGTGAGCATTTTGCATTACATTATATTTCTTACTTTACAGGTGAGAAAATTGGGATTCAGAGAAGGAAGGGAACTTGCCCAAGGATCCACAACTAGTAAGTGGGAAGCTGTAATTTAACCCAGATAAGATAGACTTTGATGGCCTAAGCTCTTAATGACTAAATCCCTTAATCAGAATTTCTCAGACCCTTAGGGACCCACATACACTTTCAACATAAGTTGAAAGTGTATCTGTGGGTCCCTAAGGGTCTATGAATCCTAGGTTGGGAAATATACAATTAATGACAGAACAGTCTTATTATGGTCTAATAAAACCATAAATAGTTTACATAGAAATTACAAGGCATGATTAATTTAAATGTAGCATGATAATAAAAGAATCTATTAGATTATCTAAAATGTGTAAATACACATGCATACCTATTTATCCAACTATTCATTCGGTTATTGAAGGGTGTGGACATGGCTGGGTACATGCAGAGAGTTTTAGTTTTCTCTAAATTCTGCCTTTACAATACTCTTTGGAGCAGTCTTTAAACGTAGGTATACAAACCATTATAACACCAAGACTTTAAAAGAAATAAAATTGCAAGGACAGCTTAAAGAGTATCAATATCCATTTATTCAATTTCATATGTGTTCTTTCCTAAGATTGATCCAGCTGAGAGTAAATCTGTGAAAGAAATTTAAAAGCAGATTTCCCCTATCCACCTCCCTCTTCCTATCTCTTCTATCCTGCTTCACAATAGAAAGACTCAACCTCAAAAATCTCTCTGAACATCAAAGTGACTTCAGAATATCAGTGCAAGAAAACATATCACTGTCAATAAATAACCAAGGAAGCATAAATCATCTTAGGACTTCTGTCTTTTCCAGTCTCATAGATATTTCTGTTAAAGGTAAACTGGCATTTAAAACAGATTGATAATTGATAATTGTGGTTTGAAGACCTCACCTCTTCCAGCTCCCCACTATTGTCAAAGAATGCATCAATTTTGAGGGAGTTCCACAATAGCAAAACAAATCCTATCTAATAAAAGAGTAATATGCAAATTAACCATCACTCTGCTACACCCATAAGCCACTCCCACAAGCCACGCCCACCAGCCAATCAGGAGCAAATATGCAAATAAACCCAACCAAGATGGCTACAGCCACAGAGAGCAGGAGGGAGGCTTGGGTTTCCCAGGCAATGGAGGAAGCCAAGCTTTCTGCCTGCCCTTGCCGGCCTAGGCCTCCACTCAAGGCTACAAAGTTTCAATTATAGAAGGTAAACAAATCCAAACAGAAATGGCAGCAGCCACAGAGCTGGAAAGAGTGGGAGGCTAGGGTTGCCCCAGCAATGGAGGAAGCCAAGCTTTCCACACACCCTGGCTTGCCCAGGCCTCCGCTTAAGGCTACAAAGTTTCAATTATAGAAGATACATAAACCCCAACAGAAATGGCTGCTGCCACGGAGCAAGCAGAAGGCTTGGCTCCGCTCCAGGCTACAAAGTTTCAATTGTAGAAGATAAATAGACCCCAGATACCAGGGCCTCTGCTTGGGTCACCAGGGGGAGTAGCCGGCCTGCAAACCACCACAGGCCCCTCTCCCAGGCCGCCCCATGCCCCAAGGGAACCCCCATCTTGATCCGGGACATCCTTCAAGGCAAACCAGCCGGCCCCCACCCATGCACCAGGTCTCTATCTTATCTAATAAAAGAGTAATATGCAGATTGACCATCACTCCAACACACAAGATTGCTGCTCCCATGTGGTCAAAGATCCTGTCCCCATGTGGACACAAGATGGCTACAACAAGATGGCCACCACAAGATGGCCTGCAGGGGAGGGCAGTTAGGGGTCACCAGGCTGGCAAAGTAGGGCAGTTGGGGGTGACTGGGCCTGCAGGGAAGAGCAGTTGGGAGGGACCCAGGCCTGCAGTGGACAGCAGTTGGGGGGGACCAGGCCTGCAGGGGAGGGCAGTTAGGGGCAAACAGGCTGGCAGGGTAGCAGTTAGGAATCAATCAGGCTGGCAGGGGAGTGGTTAGGGGGTGATCAGGCTAGCAGGCAGAAGCGGTTAGGGGCAATCAGGAAGGCAGGCAGGAGAGCAGTTGGGAGTCAGCAGTCCTGGATTGTGAGAGGTATGTCTGACTCACAATCAAACAGGCAGTCAGACATCCATCAAGGGGTCCCAGATTGGAGAGGGAGCAGGCTGGGCTGAGGGACAACCCCCTGCCCCCTGTGCATGAATTTCGTGCACCGGGCCTCTAGTAATATATAATTAAGAAATATTTCCTCTGGAAACAGATTTGTATATGAATTTAAATTTTATTTAAATACTAGAGGCCTGGTGCACGAATTTGTGCATGTGTGGGGTCCCTCAGCCTGACTGGCAATCAGGGCTGATCAGGGCCCCTCTCGACCAGTCCTGATGGGGGCCAATCGGGGCTTCAGGCCAGGGGGAGGGGCCATGGAAGGTTGGCTGTGGGAGTGCACTGACCACCAGGGGCAGTTCCTGCATTGAGCATCTGCCCCCTGGTGGTCAGTGTGAGTCATAGCAACCAGTTGACCAGTTGTTCGGTCGACCCGGTGTAACGGTCGTTTAGGCTTTTATATATATAGAATATAGATAAGCAGTTCCTTTCAGCTTTTCTCAACAAGCATCTCTGGAACTTGTCATTATCTGGGGGGGAAAAAGAACAACTTTGAAGAGTTGAAGCAGTATACCTAGTAGGTTAATGAATTATATCATTTTTACTATAATTAGAATATATTTTGAGACTACCATAAATTTTCAAGAGACATTGGATAAAACCTGTGGATAAAATTTTTATAATTTCTTTCTGAATTGGTATGTATTATTCAATAAAGTAGTTAAGAAATTGTATCAAGTCACATCATGAAATACTCTAATTATTTAACCTTCTTCTTATTCTATCTTATAAAATGACTATATTCTCTACATTTTATTAATAAAAATAAAAACACATTGCCCTTTGGTTTGGCTCAGTGAATATAGCATCGGCTGTGAAGTGAAAGGTCCCAGGTTCGATTCAAGACAAGGGCACATGCCTGGGTTGTGGGCTCAATCCCCAGTGGGGGGCATGCAGGAGACAGCCAATCAATGATTCTCTCTCATCATTGATGTTTCTATTTCTCTCTCCCTCTCCCTTCCATTCTGAAATCAATAAATATATATTTAAAAAAATATATATGTTTGTGTGTGTGTGCTAGCTGCCAGACTGCTCAGTTTTAAGTAATAGAGAAGTTTCTCTTTATTTAGATACAAGAAAATGTAATCATCATGGCTAATAAAATTAATAGAGTTCTTTCTGTCTTTGTACATTACTAGAGGCCCGATACAAGAAATTAGTGCAAGAGTAGGCCTTCCTACCCCCAGCTGCCAGCACTGGCTTCCCTCTGGCACCTGGGACCCAGGTTTCCCTCTGACCCTGGCTTCGTCTGGAAGGATGTCTAGTCTAATTAGCATATTACCCTTTTATTATTATAGATTTTAATTTAATTACTCTCAGTGGCCAAGCATCAGAGTTTTTGATACATGTATGTACACTCATTTAAGAAGAAAATTATTTCTGGGTAAATAAATAATTTATTATTTGAGTTACATATTATATTACTTTATTAAAAATCTACATATATAAAAGCCTAAGCAACTGTTCAACCATTCGACTATTCAACTGGTAGCTATGATATGCACTGACCATCAGGGGGCAGATGCTTTGACCGGTAAGTTAGCTTGCTGCTGGGGTCTGGCTGATCGGGACTGGGCAAGATGGGCCAGATACACCCTGGGGGCCAGACACACCCTGGAGCCCTTGCGCTATCCCTCTCCAGCCCTGATCATGCACCAGTGGGGTCCCTCAGCCTGGCCTGTGCCCTCTTGTAATCTGGGACCCCTCGGGGAATGTCAGAGAGCCAGTTTTGGCCTGACCCCCGCAGGCCAGGCGGAGGGACAAATCCGGGCCTCTAGTAAGTAAGTAATAATAAACCATATTGATTTATAATTTTGTTTTATAAGCTATTATAAATTATATGAATTAATGAGGTCTTGATTAAGAGGACTTATTATATCCTCTTATTAAGCAGACATGTTCTGTATCATATTTCTCAGTGGTTTTTTAAATACTTTTCAAAATGAGTATTAGAATTCTTATTTAAATAAAAAAATGAAGTTAGATTTTCCTTGTCAGAAAGTATTTTCGTTAATGGCTTTTTGGCTTGACAATTGCCTCATAATTAAATATAGATAAATTAAATTGCCTCGTAATTAAATATAGATAAATCTGCAACTCCAAAGTTTTATAAATTTTATTTAAAGCACATGGCAAAATAAAAACCTATTATTAAAAATATATTAGAAAATGTTTGTTAAAATTAAGAATGTTTTTATTTTCCAAAGCTATATGGAGGGGGGCAGCTATAATTTAGTAGATAAGAGAACAACCCAGAGCACTAAAACCTGAATTCAAATCCTGAATTCACTAGTTTCTAGCCAAGAGATTTTAGGTAAGTGACTTAACCTGTCCATACTTTGATTTTCATCTTTAAATGGGATATCAACAGGACCTAAAGATGTGATGAGGATTGAGTAGTTAATAGTTAGGTTAAACTGAATAAAATTTCCATGTTCAACTATTTTTAACCTCTAGAGACAGTGGTTTCACATGGTCAAACTAATAAAGTTCTTAGAACAAACGGTGCCTGGCAAATGGTGAGAATTATACTGTAGAATTCTTAGCTCTTGTTTAGTAAAACTAGGTGCCATTAATAAGAGTAACAGTTACAGATAATAGTTGTATAATAAGCCTTGGAAAAGCCATTGCAGAGTACTTTCCAGAGATAGAAAAAAGGAAATGATTTTGACCACTAGGTAACAAATTCTTTTGAAGTTAATGGTTTTCAAATTATTTGCTTTTGATAAAATTGAAGGAGGACCTAGTTGACCTACTAGTAAATAGGTTTTGTTTTTTCCCAAAAAAATATATCTTTATTGATTTCAGAGAGGAAGGGAGAGGGAGAGATAGAAACATCAATGATGAGAGGGAATCATTGATCAGCTGCCTCCTGCACGCCCCCTACTGGGATCAAGCCCACAACCCAGGCATGCACCCCGACTGGGAATCAAATCATGACTTCCTGGTTCATAGGTCGACGCTTAACCACTGAGCCATGTCAGCTGGTATAAATAGGTTATTAATAGTGATATTTGATGATAGATTACTATGAGTTTACTTCTAACAGGAAAAATTCAAGTAATTGAGTTATATTAAAAAATACACTCATTCCTATCAATATATTAATGAAACCAATTTTTTGGTCTGTATAATTATTAAAATGAAAAATCAAAATAGAGGTGATCCTGAACTTGTTGCAATGTTAAGTAATATATAACTTTGCACATATTAATATTTTAAAATAGTTTAATCTCATTAGCAGATTCATTTATAATAATCATTTTAATTTATAATAAAAGTTTACTTTCAGTTTTTGGGATAACATTCATTGAATATCTTGTTTATGATTAATTGTATATCATATTGAAATAGCTCAATTTAGAAAAAAATGCCTATTAAATATATAATTATAAGACATTTTTAATAGATCAGTTCAATTTATATCTATAATCTAATTATCATGTTCCTGAACAGATAGGAATATATCAGTAAGTGCTGTATAAGATACCCTGCTGACTTCTTTAATTTCTGGGGGTGGCACTTCCTCAGGCCTTCTCTCTTGGATTTGGTGAGCACTATTTCTTTACTCTTAAAGCCTAGAAGTGAAAAACCACAGTTTCTTCCCTGGGTTAATAATTCATAACTTGGATCAATTCTGGCTCTCCTTACTCTCTAAGTTTCCACTTAAAAAGACTTGGTGTTGGGATAGACACCAGGGCAATGATCTGGAATGGCTGAGTTATTTGCATTGTAATAGCTGTCAGGGAGTTCAAGACCTCTTAATTACTTTTAGCATTCTTTAGAATGCAGGGAATTGATCCTCCTTTTTTCTTGGTTTTAGGTATTAGTTGTTGAACTGAAGACTATTAATAAGCAAATCAACACTCAGCACCCACACACAGAATGAAGCACAGATTTTTAAAAAGTCTTTATTGTTAAAAATATTACATATGTCCCCTCTTTTCTCCATTGACCCCCTCCAGCCTAGCCCCCCGACCCCCAAGCACAGATTTTGTACAAAGGGTAGAAACATGCTCAGATTCGGGGGCTGAGGGAGAGATAGGAACCAAAATGAGGTTTTATAAACTATGCTTTCTAGCTCTTGGACAGGTACTATATAAATCCAAGACAGTCTGTCAACTGGAGATTATATCAGCACCACAGAATGTCTATACTATACTTCATAAAACATATTTCACTGAAATCTACTTAAAAATAAAAAATATCTACTTATTTCTAAATTATGTCATTTTATTTAGAAAATTCAGGAAAAATAATGTAATAAAATTAAGATTATTACCATCAGCATCATTGGTTAAAATTAAAAACTATTTTTAATCCTTTAGTATCAATTATTTAAAACTTTATTACATAATAAATTATCAAAATTGAAGAAAAGAAAAAACACACAATAAAAAATATAATAATTGTACCAATGAAATTATATTATTTTTATAAGGACTTCAACAATCTGGATGTAAAAACTATTGCTCCAGTATCCAGATAATCTCTAAAAATGATTATCTAACAACATTGCTTCTTTCTTTGTTTCTGTTTGATCACCATTCTCTAATTTATTACTGACCTAATCAATTCAACATCATTGGAGGCTGGGAAGAGGCTTTTAGTACATGAAAACAAATGAATTTTAGAGACAATCTTAGTTCTCTATAATGTAGATGTAATAAAGTATCAATATAGTCAAATCAGGTAATATTGGTAAGAATAAAATCACAGATTAAAGTTTGGGATTATATAACATAACTTGGAGAGTTCCTAAGGGAATGCTCACTAATCTTGCAGTTTTCAATTATTATCTTCTGAGAATACTATTCTTTAGGACTGATTGTGGCCTTATATGTGGAAAGACAGCAGATTCTGAAGTTTATATGTGACTTTTCATCTATATTATAAATAATATAAAAACTTTTCAAGACAATGCTTACATTTATTAACATAATAGTATTGACCGAGAACACAATGCATTAGTATCTATGTCATTTGCTCATTGATACTAACATTGATTTTTTTTTGTAGTGGACAATTTTTGGCAACTTCAAAATCTGTAACAAATCTGAGAACCTGATAATAAGTAGATAAAATTCTGATCCTTTGAAATATTTGGTATTCTAAGGTTCATCAATGTTGTTTATTGACTAGATCCATGATTCAACATTAATGCAATGAATGCACTTTTCTAACAAGTTTTACTATTTTATTTCTCTGTCCACATAAAATCATAAAGAGTAGAATTGAAAGCTTCGATTGAGAATGCATGCATTCATTTTGCAAATATTTTCTTTAAACTTCCCATGTGCTCAGCAAACTAAAATGATTTATAACTAAATAATAGTAAGGGAAGACAGAAAAATAACCATACTAAAGCCATGGATTAAATTGGTGATAATGAGAGGAGGATCCAAGATGGCGGTGTAGGTAAACACCTAAACTGCTGCCTCGCACAACAATTTCAAAACTACAACTAAAAGACAAAACGTCTATCACCCAGAACCACGGGAAAGCTGGCAGAGTGGAAGTTCTACAACTAGAAGGAAAGAGAAAAGAGCATTCAGTGCACAAGCGCTGAAAAGCTGAGGTACGGAGGTGCGTGTGAACCGGGCTGGTGGCAGGTGTTGCTTTTTTCAACCTGAAAGGAGACAAGCTCCCGATTACTTTGAAATCCAGTTTCTGGGGAGACACGGGGGACCCAAACTCCTACGGGGAGAAGCTGTACTGTCTGCCATCGGGTCGGAAAGTGAGGGTGGCTTGCTTGCAGAGCTGCATGCAGGAATAATTGTTTACTGCGCTGGGGCATGGGACACGGGGACACGGTCGGAGACGCAGACACGGCTGACTGGCAGCCATTGCTGTTTGCCATGCCCTAGCCTAGTGATGCCCTGAGACCTTGCCCCGCACAACCTACAAACCCACCCAAGCTCCAAGCAGAGGCTTTTGCATATGAATGGCCTGCCCTATCACAGCTTAACCTAGCAAACTTGCAACCCGGGTCAGACAGCTCCAAAACCTCCAAACCCCAAGCAAAGAAGAGAAAACTGTAGTTCTCGCTGTAGCTCCTGCAGGGTGGCCTCAGACAGTAGCTGACCTGCAACCCATTGGAGATCCAGAAGCCAGTGTACCTAGTGGTCAGTGTGAGACACCAGATTTCAACTCCTCACATCCATAAGTGACACATTCAAGAGGCAGACTCAGTGAGCACCAAAGCCCCACTGAAACAAGTCCTGCACCATAAGCATGTCTCCACAGCGCAGCAGTTCTTCCATTATAGACACAGTGGGTCCTCACAGCCAATTGGCCTGGAGGTCAATTCCTCCCAGTGCACCAACAGCAATCAAGGCTTAACTGCACCAAGACTTTGCACTCAGCCCACAAAGGGGTGTACCAAGACCGTCCACCTCAGGTGATTGGGGAGGCTGAGCTACTGGCCCCTATAGGTCACCTACCACACAAAGCCACTCCATCAACACAGGAAAGCAGCCAAAATGCGGAGACAAAGAAACATGTCACGAATGAAAGAAATGGAGGAAAGCAAACTACTGGACGACATAGAGTTCAAAACCACACTTATAAGGTTACTCAAGAATCTTCTAAAAACCACTGAGAAACTTGATGAGACCTCCGAGGAGCTTAGTGAGACATTCAAGGACCTTAATGAGAATGCCAAAAAAAATGGAAAAGGACCAGTCAGAAATTAAGCATACACTGTCTGAAATAAAAAATATACAGAAACTCAACTGTTGATCAACATACCCCAAGAATCAAACCAAAGATCTGAAATATGAGGAAACAAAAAAACACCCAACCAGAAAAACAACAAGAAAGAAGAATCCAAAAATATGAAGATAGTGTAAGGAGCCTCTGGGACAACTTTAGGCGTACCAACATCCGAATTTTTGGGTGCCAGAAGAAGAGAGAGAGCAAAATATTGAAAACCTATTTAAGAAATAATGACAGAAAACTTTCCCTACATGGTGAAAGAAATAGACTTACAAGTTCAGGAAGTGCACAGAACCCCAAACAAGAGGAATCCAAAGAGGACCACACCAAGACACATCATAATTAAAATGCCAAGGGCAAAAGACAAAGAGAGAATCTTGAAAGCAGCAAGAGAAAAATAGTTAGTTACCTACAAGGGAGTACTCATATGACTGTTAGCTGATTTCTCAACAGAAACTATGCAGGCCAGACGGGAGTGGCAAGAAATATTCAAAGTGATGAACAGCAAGAACCTACAACCAAGATTACTCTACCCAGCAAGGCTATCATTCAGAATTGAAGGTCAGATAAAGAGCTTCACAGACAAGAAAAAGCTAAAGGAGTTCATCACCACCAAACCAGGATTACATGAAATGCTGAAGGGTATTCTTTAAGAAGAGGAAGAAGAAGAAAAAGGTAAAGATAAAAATTATGAACAACAAAAAGACATCAAATACATACCTACCAACAAGTGAATCTAAAAATCAAGTGAATAAAAAATCTGAAGAACAGAATGGACTGGTGAATATAATAGAATCAGGGACATAGAAAGGGAGTAGACTGACAATTCTCAGGGGGAAGGGGGTGTGAAAGGTGCGGGAAGAGATTGGACAAAAATCTTACACCTATGGATGAAGATAGTGGCGGGGGGTAAGGGCATAGGGTGGGGTGGTGAATCAGGTGGAGGGGAGCTATGGGGGGAGGGGGGGAAGAGGAACACCTGTAATAATCTGAACAATAAATGTTTATTAAAAAAATAAAATAAAAATCATAAAAAAATAAATAAATTGGTGATAATGAAAATGACTCTGAAATGTTAAAAGAAGAGCCAAATTATGCTTGATATTTTCTGTTTCTGAAAACAAATAGGTAAGTGTTTTTATTTTAGTAAGATTTTTTAAATTTTTTCTTTAGTCGGATTATAACTTAAAATACATATTGTTGAAAATATTACCTTTGATACTTAAAGAAAAAGTTGATAAGTAATTCATTTATTGAAGCAATGCATTTTACAATCACAGCAGGAATGGCAATAATAATAAGTCATTGTCTCTCTGTTTCTTTAGAAACCTTTAGAATTTATTCTCATAAAAATAGTCATCTCTAAAGGCCAGAACAGCAATGTAATAAGCTGGAGATTAATTACAATTACATTATGTCTCAGAAAATGGGTATTGTGTAATAAGATACAGCAAGATTCCTGGGAGAAATCACATTGGTTATTTTCAGTTGGCTATTTCTATTAGATACAGGAATAGCACGGAGAAGCTTTGAAAATTTAATGGTCTCTGTCCTCCCTAGAGGACTAAATTCATAAATTGAAATGAAATATTATGCTGGGTTTCAAAGTAGAATATCGTGAATTATGTACACAAGTTAATGTCAGTGGTTAGAGAAAACAATCACACATTACACATGTTAGATCAGCCATGTAGAATGGCATGGGTTCATAAGTTCAAGGCCTTCATGAAATACTCTTGTGGGCAGGTCAACATTTCAATCAAACTTGAAAATAGAATCCTCAGGTCTATGACTGAATGTATTTTCCAGTCTGCGTTACATATGCACTATCACATTTTGTTATCCTACAAAATGCATAGGTTCCAAAAATAAGCACAAATGGTCACCTCCAATCAAGTTATTAGCAACCCAGTGAAATTCAATCTGGCTAAAAACCAAAATTCGCAGTTTGCTCTCTGATCTACTACAGATGTTCTTTCTTCCCTGTACAATCTATCCTTTGTTTTAACCTGTCAACATACATCAGTGCTAATCACTACCCAAAACAGCTATGTGGGTCCATCTCTATATTTTGAAATGTAAAGGTGACCATTGTTTCTGAGTAAATGTTTCATATTTTACTTACCATCTCCTGATTTCTGAGCTTTCCCCAGGAATGGCAGTTTTAAGTCACTAATCCTACATTATCATTATATTTCTATAAAAGTATTCTGTTAACTGTTCTTAGCACCCCATTTTATGTAATTATATTTATAAGTGCAAATGAAATAAAAATAAAAATTCTACCAAATGTTTGATTCATCCATTTGTAAAGCAATTGAGTAAAATAAAAACCTGTCATCTGTTCTGTTATTCAAAATCCAAATGTTTATAACATGCTCCTCAGTAGCCTTTTAATAGTTATGATTCCAGGAGAAATATGTTAAGATAATTTTTGACAGCATTCTCAAAATATGTATTTTGGACTCTCAGCATCTTTATCGATTTACTATTGATATGTATCATTTTTTCTTTCCATTTCTTACTTTTCTATTGCAAATTTATGGAGGTGTTTTAAATAATGAAAATAGATTTTAGCTTTTTTTTTTTTTAATACTAAAAGGAAATGAAAGAAAAATTTGTTTACCTTGGCATAATCACAAAAACTCAAAAGAATGAGTCTTTAGATGTTTTACAATTGGGAAAAATAGAGCTTTTTTAATAGTAATATTGTATAAAATCACCAGATGGCATCCCCTAGTCCTTGTAGAAGATTCCTGTTCTCTTGGTAGACAAAACATTTGAAAGAACAACAAAAAATTAATCTGCACCAAAAATGGAGATGTTTCTAAGTCCTAGCTGCTTAGTTTTGTATTGTACTTTTCTCATTGAAGTCAGTCCCCTGCTTCCACTTTTACCAATATTAAAAAACTCAAATATTTATTACCTACATGATCTATAAGGTTTATGACCAAGCAAAGGCCTAGGAGCAAGCACTAAAATTCTCTTCTTAAACTCTCTTTCCAAGGACATAAAGTCCAGGTTGTATGTCAAATGCCTGACTGATTCTCATAACATGATAATGAGTCTTCAGAATCAAAGCTGTTTTGCTACTAAAGGCACAGCCCATAAGGCAAAATTATATGTGCAATTTCTAAGCTGAGTTCCCTGATTGTTCTTGTTTTTTCTCTGAGAACCTCAAGCTGTGGTTTACAAACAGCTTTCTAGCAGAATGTGCTGTGAACTAGCAAATGGATTTTAACTTATCTGTTACCTTGGGGCTTTGTTTACTTCCCTAAATGGAGAAGCAGCGGGATATACAGAGAGAATTCTGGCAAAGAATGCCTTCTAGAACTGTTTCCCATGCCCTCTTCTGAAGAAAAATATTGTGGTCAAATGTGTTGTAGAAATGCAGTAACTGATTAAACAAAGATAAATGTTTTTGTTTATCTGCTTTTTGAGATGGCCCAGAGCTTTTCCTATTCTAATGTTGGGTGAATGCCTCAAAAGGGAATATGGATAAAAGCAGTGTGAACTGTTATTTCACCCCAGCATACATCTTTTGTTGATTTCTTCTGCAAGTTTATATTCAACCGAATGTACTTAGGGAATGTTGACCTAGTAGAAGCTAATGGTAACCACTCGTTTTAAAAAATCAATTACAAAAATTTCAATACTATCATTAATGGTGTATGTTTCTGTTTCGTGTACCATATTAATGAATGCGAAGATTTGGAATATTTTTCTATTCCAATTTCTATTGGAAAGCAGTCTATTTCAGATGTGATGTGTATCATCATGCATTTTTCTCAAAGAGAAATCCCTGTACATTTAAAAATACCCAAGTAAATGACTACATTTGTTACATTTCTATATGAGACGTGTTGATGCAAATTGTGACATGGTACGATTGTTTAAATTGATTGTTTAAAAAATTCATGCTGAATCAATGTATGTTAAAGTATGAAGATGTCAATAGAGCCGTTTAATAAATTTACCTCCCTCATTTTAAGGAAATTCCAGCTCAAGGAGATAAAATATGTTCAAGTTTGAGTATTGGGGGGAGAAGCAAAAATTAAGATAAAACAATAATAAACAAAAAAGGATACCTGTGGTAGAAACGAGACAATTTTTCTCTCTCTCCCATATTTGGAGCCCAAAGATTTCCAGCACAGGCTTCTGTCTTGTTGACACATTAAAGGGCTTCCATTCCCAAGGCCACCTCATGGTCCTGTGAAAGCTTCTGTAGTTTTAGCATTTAGATATTCCTTCTAAACAGCGACCAGGAGGGACAGATGAAAAGGATGTTCGTTAAGAGCATTTTCTGGAAGTTGCACACCCTGCTCTCCTTATATTCATTAGCTAAAATTTAGACACATAATCAAACCTAAAGGCAAGGAATTTGTGTGCCCAGGTAAAAATTGAGAAGAAAGTGAGAAGAGTGATTAGGAGATAATTAGCACCTTCTGCCACTCAGGAAGCTAATTAAGACAGAACTTTAAAGTTAATTCAGCTCTTTAGAATTCCTGTCTATTTCTTCTTTACCACATTTCCACTTATTATGTGAATATTCTCAAATTCTTCATGATTAAATCGGTCATGTTCTATGTCAAGTCTTCCCTATCTCACAAACCTTTTCCTAACTACCCTACCTCAGAATGATGATTTAGCTCTTTGAATTGTGATGTATTCAGTCAAACCACAAATCCCAGCTTACGTTGTATTGCAGACACTGACTTCTGTTTGTGTGCGGTCTTTCTGTACCTGCATTGCAGATTTCAAGAGGTCAGGAAGCACAACTTTACTACTGGCTGTACCTGGCCCTGGTTTGTGATTTTCTAGATCAAATGGCCTTTGAGTCTTCATCCTGGTTTACTGGGTGTAACCTTGTTACACAGTAATCTACAAAAATTCATCCCACCTTCTGCCTCCAATAGGACCACACACCAGCTCTTCTTATGAGTGCCAACTAACATGTTGGAACACTGTAGCCATGATGCACAGGAGAAGAAATCTTGAATTTTGATCCTCTCTTCAGTGCTCAATCATATGATATTTTAATAGAGTCAAAGTTTGCAGATTGTTGGCCTACAGACTGGATCTAGTTTTAGATATATATTTTTTGGTTCATACAAGGTCATTAAAAGAGTGATTTAGTAGTCAACATTTAAAAATCAGGAGATGTCATGTTAAAAAAAACAAAAAACTGAATTTCTAAGTTCTCCTGAAAATTCAAAGGTCTGGCAACTTGGTTCAACATGCTCACATGTTATTAATAGGCATGAACTGAGTATCTGTCATCTGTTTGGAAGAGACAATGCTATGTGTTCACTAAATCAATCTTCCTTCCCTTTTTCTTTCCCTCCCTCCCTTCTTCCTTCCCTCCCTCCTTTCTTTCTCTCTCTCTCTCTCTCTCTCTCTTCCTTCCTTTCTTTTTCTGAGCATACAACCAAGCCATATTTCTCAATAAATTAGGTTTGCATGTTTGATCGAGTTCAACAATTCAAATGTAGTTAAAAGTGATTTATGTCACTTCAAGGCATGACTGTTGAAAAAGTTGTCTATATATGATTCTCAATGCTCAAGTTCTTACCTTGTATGTCTGACTATACAGAGGATATGGTTGGAAGACTTCAAGGTCATAAGAGATGACGGAGGCACTGCCTGGAAGAAGCCTGGATCCCTGAACTACTACCTGGAGTAGAGTACCCATGCTAATTTTCACTGTAACATAAACAATAAAGAAACCTTTGTTGTTATAAACCATAGGAATTTGGGGATTATTTGTTACATCATTTAACCTAACCTGACTAATACACTCACTTTAGACAGTGGTAGGCAATCTAGTTCACCATGATCTCCATCAAGCCTGATTTATCTTCCTACTTTTGGTAAGGAGTTGACATTTTAACTCAAATTATGCATCTAGAGTAACAATGTAGTAAGTTTTGAGGACCAAATTTAAAAGGAATTTGACAAACTGAAGCACTTAAAAATTAATTTACCAAGGTCTGGATTACTTGTAATTAAAAACACTTGAAGGAATTATGAATGTACAGCTTAGAAATGGTAGATTTAAGATACATTTTAAACAATTTCCAAATATTTGGAAGAGTTGATGCAGTGAAAATTTGAGTTTGCTCTGCATTGCTTTTGAGGGTATATAAGGACCATGGGATAAAAACACAAACTGAAATTCCATCCTCCCAAGAGATTACATTGGGTTAATAGGTTGAACTAGAAGACCTCTGAATTCCAGAAAGGTTCTTGTATTTTATTAAGTTGTTATAAAAATTATTCATCTTATATGTAAGTGGCTCTGCTTTCTTTGAAATACAGTATTTGTTTTGTTATGGTTTGGTTTTTATTGTTGCAGTGAGCTTACAGTGATTTGCTTTTCAAAGTAAACCTCAGCTATGTAACAGATTGATTGGTAGTTATGAATGCAAAATGAAATTGCCTTGGTAAAATAATTAGTAATCAATAGGCATTATTAATAAGAGCATTTTAATAGTTCCTAATATTAAAGATAGATACATGAGCTTTTTTTTTTTTATATGAATCTTCTTAACAGGTCCAATGACTATTCAATTAAATTTTGTACATTTTTTACAGAATCCCAGTTAATGTTAATATCATTAAAATATATTTATGACTTTTCTAAAATAGTTCCTTTACTTAAAAACACCATGTATCTCCATGTTTCTGCCCATCTCTATATTTTTTAAATCTATATGACCTAATATGAAATGACTGTGTCAAAAATGTAGTTGAAGTTACCTGACTTCCCCTTTTCCAATTTTAAGTTTATTATTATTTTTAAATCTTTACCTGATGATATGTTTTTATTGATTTTAAAGAGAGAGGAAGGGAAAGGAAAAGAGTAGGCGAGAGAGAGAGAGATTGGTTGCCTTTCGATCCATTGCCTCCCTTGCCTCCCATACACACCCCTACTGGGGATTGAACCCACAACCTTTTGGTGTACAGGACGACACTCCAACCAACTGAGCCACCAAGCAGGACCCCTTCCCCAATTCTATTCACCTCTTTCTCTTTCTAGAAATAACCATTAGCTACAATTTGGACTGTATCATTCCTATGCATGTTTTTGAATTATTACTATACTAGAGGCCCGCTGCATGAAAATTTGAGCAAGAGTACGCCTTCCTTCCCACAGCTGCCAGCACCCAGGATCTGGGCTGGCTTCCCTCTGGCCCTGGCTTGGTTAGGAAGGACATCCGGAATGATGTCTGGAAGACATCTGGTCTAATTAACATATTACTCTTTTATTATTATTATAGACTAGTTGCCCGGGGCACAAAATTAGTGCACATTAAAAGGGAATTAATTAGAAGAAATATTTTAATATTGCTATTTGCCCTTTCTCTATAATAGAAGTGTCAGAGATGAAAGAAAATTAGTAAAATGTATATAAAATCTCCCTCCTGTCAGAGTCTGGGCATGCCATGGGACCTAGAGTCAAGTCCCTGCCCACCACCCATACGCTCTTCAAAAACACAGGAGACCCATACTCTAGCCCCACCCCCGTCAAACTCCTCCAGGCAGGGGACACAGCCTCAGGTTCCCTGTCAAAGCTCACCAGTCTGGGGGTGCAGCCTCAGGTCCTCTGGCCCAGTGCCAGGGCAGGGGGCACGGCCTGAGGTCTTCCAGCCTGAAGCCAGGGCGGCGGGCGCAGCCCGAGGTCCCCCATCAAGCCCTGCCCGGTGGGGACTGTGGCCTGAGGTCTCTCGTCAAGCCCCGCCAGGCGAGAGGTGTGGCCTGAGGTCCCTTGTCAAGCCCCGCTGGGCAGGGGGCAAAGCCTGAAGTCCCCTGGCCCAGTGCTGGGGCGGGGGACACGGTCTGAGGCCTCCCAACCTGGTGCCAGGACAGGGGGCATGGCCTGAGGGCTCCTGGCCCAGAGCTGGAGCAGGGGGTGCAGCCTGAGGTCCCCTGTCAAACTCTGCCAGGTGGGGGACGTGGCCTGAGATCCTCCAGCCTGGCGCTGGGGTGGGGGGTGCAGCCTGAGGTCCCCCATCAAACCCTGCTGGGTGGGGCCATGGCCTGAGGTCCCTCATCAAGCCCCAACAGGTGAGGGCGTGGCCTGAGGTCTCCCAGTCTGGCACCAGGGCGGGGGGTGGGGGTCCCATCAAGCCCCATGGGGCAGGGGGCGTGGCCTGAGGTCCCCTTTCAAGCCCAGCCCTCATGCAGCTTCACCTCAGCGCGGGGCAGGGACATAAGCAGGCAGCGTGACATTAGCGCTGGGGGCAGAAGTCCCCACCCCAGTCCCCCGCCACCCAGCTCCTGTGCACGGGCAACCTGTTGACTGGTCGTGACTCGGACACCGTTAGGACCAATTAGCATATATCTCTTTATTATATAGGATAAGCAAGTATCAATAAGCTATATATAATTGATTTGCCTGTTTAAAAATATATATATATATATACCACATGGAATTGAATTTGCTTTTTTTATTCAACATTATGTTTTGTTTTCAATAAACTACATGCATTTATGCATTTCTGGTATATATTTTATTTTTTCCTTTAAGCATTCAAACAACTAACTAATTTGTGGAATAGGTAATCCATTCATATGCCACCAAAGTCAATAAGCATCAAACACTACTTACAGAGTTTAAAGTCTCCCTCCCACCTCTGTACTTTAGCCCCCTAGTTTCCATCCACCCACCTTCGTCACCAAAAATAGGGACCCATGGTTACCAGTTTCTTGTGTAGCCTTCCTGAAATGTCTTAGATGTATAAATAAATGGTATTATGCTATGTATGCACTGTATGTACACTGCTTTTTAAAACTTAAAATAAATTGATTTTCTTTTCATATCAGTGCATAAAAGGCATCCTTTATCCTTTCTTCGTGTAGCATTATGTGTGTTCCATTTCACGCACTGTTGGCTGGAGGCCTTCCTCCCCTCCTTGCCAGATGGGCCTCTCCATAGGGCAACTTACAATATGGCAGCTTGCTTCTTCCACAGCAAGGACCCTACGAGAGAGATAATGCCAAATACACAGAGAGCTACAAAGAATAGGAAATAAAATAATAGGTGCACATGCATCGGTGTGAAAATAGAAAACCAGAGCAGCCAACAGATGTTCACTAGGAAGCCCTGTGAGACAGAACAACCGGAACTGACAGGAGGTGGAGTTTGGGCACATTCCAAACGGAGGTAAATGCCAGGGCTTGCATTAAGGAAGCTTAAAGGAGTAGGAATATGCTAATAAGGTTCAAACATGACCTGCCAAGGCCAATTTTCAGGGCAGGATCACAGGGAGTAAGTGTTGGCAATGGAATTCAGACTTAGCGTGGCGTAGGTAACAGAGGGGAAGGACCAGGTAGAAGGCGGAACAGAGAGCAGAGCCAGGAATATCAGGAAGCAAGGTACTATAAAAAGCTACAGAAGAGGAAGCTCTGTGAAATTAGAAAACATATCTGAGTCAAGTCTTCCCTTGAAAGGTTGGGAAAATGAATTTCACACAAAAATAAGCATGCAAAAAATATTAAGGTTGAATCCCATATTAGTAAGTAAAAAGAGAATAAAGAACAAAAGCACACCCATACGATGAAAGGACCTCAGAAAAGACATCCTCTAAATAGATAGGTAGACAAATAAATATATATTAAAACCTTACTTACTATCTCAGAATGAGTATCAAGAAAATTACATAAGAAATAAATGCATAAAAATACCACATAAAATCAGACTTTGAAAAATTCAGAAATGAGGTAACAGAATTTTAAAAAGTCATATTTTATTATTTAAATACGCTTATGAATATTTTGTGCCTATAACTTGAAACATATGTGCTAGAGTTTCACTGAGGTATATGCCTAGATATAAAATTGCTTCATCGAAGTGTGTGCACATCTTTAAATTGACTAAATATTGCCAAGTTGTTATCTAAAATGGTTATGCTAGTTTACATTCACACCAATATGTTAGGAGATTCAACAATTCTACTTATAACATATTTATGGTCAGACTGTTACAATTTTGTGAGTCTATTTTGTGTGAAATTGTATCAAAACATTAAAATTTTTATCTCTGTGATTACTAATGAGGTTTAGCATTTTAAATACGATATTTTTTTCTGAATTACCTACTTACATCCTTTACCTATTTTCTTCTGCATTGTTTTATTTTCTCATTGATAGTAGTAATAATTCCCCCTTTCTTCTTCTTCTTCTTCTTCTTCTTCTTCTTCTTCTTCTTCTTCTTCTTCTTCTTCTTCTTCTTCTTCTTCTTTTTTTTTTTTTGTTAATCCTCACCTAAGGATTTTGTTCCATTGATTTTTAGAGAGAGTGGAAGGGAGGGGAAGCGGGTGAGAGAGGGACAAAGAAAGAGAGACAGAGAGAGAGACATCAATGTGGGAGAGACACATGGATTGATTGTCTTCCACACATGCCCTGACTAAGGATGGGATCAAACCCAAAACCCAAGTATGTGCTCTTGGTATGAGGTTTGACGCTCTAACCATTGAGCTACGGGCCAGGGCTTGATCTTAATAATTCTTTTACCTATTCTGAAAAACACTACTCTGCTATATGCATGTTTAAGTATCCTATTTTAAATTCCAGATTTTTATTTATTTATTTTCAATGTCAGTGTCTCTTTTTGAAACAAAACTTGCCTGTGGTGTTAATGTTTTTGTGGGGGTTTTTTCTCTCTCCTGTCCCAATAAGAAACATAAATGTCCTATACATTCTTCAACATTTTATAAAGTTGTGCTCTTATTGAGTCTTTAATCCATGTGGACTCTATTTTATGAGGTATGATGTGAGGTATGGTTCTAATTAGTATTTCGATAATCACATGGAAACCAGTTTTTCACTAATACAAACAATACTGCAAATGGCATCCTTGTGCTCAAAGGCAGGTGTTCCTCTAAGGTAGCACCTAGAAGTGCAGGTACTGGAGTAAAGAGTGTGCTCATTTTTGTATTCATTAGCTATTGCCAAATTACTTTTCTAAGGAAATTTTCAAGTTGACACTATCACCAATGAAGTCTGAGTTCTATTTTCCCATGAATGTCATCAAATATTAATTTGCACCAATCTGATTAATGTTAATTGCTCTATCAGTAGTCATTTTACAAAGACATTTTTTCTTTCAGTTTGTTTACTTGAGATATATTACATAATTACTTGTTCAAAGTGGATGATCTATTTTCTGAGTTTGCATGATTTGTAAATCCCAGATTATTTCTTTCAGACTGATAATCAAATATACACAAAGAACTTATTAAATAATGACCCCTTCCTTCCATTGTTGCCTGGTATCTAAGACATGATCTTAAAGATAATCAAGGAAAAGAAACTTACCATTATTCATTTGAATGTTCTCATCACCGTGCTTTAAATAGTCATAATACTAATAATATCTTAGGTCTGTATGAACACTTGACAATTTTAATTTTAACGTACATTTCAGTGCTTAAAACCCAGATTAGAGTTTCTCATAACTAAACATAATGGAAGTAAAAAAAAAAAAATTGTGTCTATGAGTCACTTTCAATTATTTAGTTACCTATTATTTAATGTTTCATCAAAAATGCCTGCATATTTATATCAACTTTCTGTTTACCGCTTAGATTATTCATACCTGAGTGGAGTGTCAGCTGCAGAAATAGGAGGTTTAATGAGTTTTAGGGGGATACCTCATTCCAAGGACAAAAACTGGAAAAGGAATACAGCACAAGTGCCTGCATACTAATATGGCCCCTTGTTAGAACCAATTTTGGGGGCACAAGATGATAGATAGTTCATACACAATATACATCTCCTTTAGAGAGGCTTGTACTTCTGATTTGGTTTACTTTGTATAAATTAATCTACAGACATTGTACAAATACTAAACATATAAGCAACAAATACCCAAAGGCAGAGATTGCCATTACTCTACCCTGAATACTGCCTTATTCTGCACTTGTTCAGATTTTATTTTAGACTATTAATTTGTTCTGCTTTTCTTTTTTCTTTTTTTTTTAAAGAGCCATTGTTATTTGTAATAGAAATGGGACATCATAAAAATAAACATTTAACTTATTAGCATACTATACAGACATTATTTTTCTTTGAAACAGACCCTTAATTTACTTTGGTGAAGATAATGCATTATAAAGCAACTTTTTAAAACACATTTAATCTATGCTCTGCAGTGCTAGTCTATTGGGATAGCAAGCAAAGTTAATTTAAAGGAGTGAAATTTAAATATAAATTTTATAATCTATGAAGCACATGAAAAATAGAGAACTAAAGTAATTATTCATGCTTTTCAGGTTAAAAAATTCCAATCCTTATCTAATAAAAGAATAATATGCAAATTAACCATCACTCTGTCACAAAGATGGTGGTGCCCATACCTCTCATCATACCTCATAAAATCGAGTCCACATGGATTAAAGGCTCAATTATAAGAGCATAACTTTATAAAATGTTGAAGAATGTATAGGACATTTATGTTTCTTATTGGGACAGGAGAGAGAAAAAAACACAAAAACATTAACACCACAGGCAAGTTTTGTTTCAAAAAGAGACACTGACATTGAAAATAAATAAATAAAAATCTGGAATTTTAAAAGTCCTTGACTGTGCTGTTGGTGAATGCAATGTTTCCATTCATCATTTAGGAAGGCATTTATCTTATCAGTTAAACATCATGGCTCTGGAGTTCTGACTTTGAGAATCAAAATCCTAGTTCTAAAAAAATATTTTCTTGGGTGTTTGCATTTTCATTTATTCCCCAGTTTGCAAAATTATATGACTAAAGGAAACAAGGATTATTCTAATGTTACTGCACTGGGGAAAAAAAGTATTATAGTGTATTATTTAGCAGAATATTTACAAGTTTCTGTTGACCTTGTTCATTGATCATGACTACTAAATATTATCCTATCTAATAAAAGAGTAATATGCAAATTAAACATCACTCCACTATGCCCACAAGCCACACCCACCAGCCAATCAGAAGTGAGTATGCAAATTAACCCCAACCAAGATGGCTGCAGACATGGAGTAAGCAGGAGGCTTGGGTTTCCCCGGCAATGGAGCAAGCCAAGCTTTCTGCACACCCTGGCAGGCTTAGGCCTCCACTCAAGGCTACAAAGTTTCAATTATAGAAGATAAATAAATCCCAACAAAAATGGCAGCAGCCACAGAGCTGGAGAGAGCAGGAGGCTTGAGTTGCCCACGGTGATGGAGGAAGCCAAGCTTCTGCAACCCTGGCCTGCTTTGGCCTCTGCTTAAGGCTACATAGTTTCAATTATAGAAGATAAATAAATCCCAGATACCAGGGCCTCCACTTGGGTCACCGGGGAATGTGGCCAGCCTGCAAACCACCATAGGGCCCTCGTCCAGGCCGCCCCACATCTCAAGGTAATGCCCACCCTGATCTGGGACACCCTTCAGGGCAAACCAGCTGGCCCCCACCCATGCACCAGGCCTCTATCCTATCTAATAAAAGAGTAATATGCAAATTGACCATCACTCCAACACACAAGATGGCTGCCCCCATGTGGTCAAAGATGGCTGCTCCCATGTGGTCACAAGATGGCTGCCACAAGATGGACAGCAGGGGAGGGCAGTTGGGAGGGGCCAGGCCTGCAGGGGAGGGCAGTTGAAGGTGACCAGGCCAGCAGGGGAGGGCAGTTAGGGGTGACCAGGCCTGCAAGGGAGGGCAGTTAGGGGAAAACAGGCTGGCAGGGGAGTGGTTAGGGGGTGATCAGGCTGGCAGGCAGAAGCAGTTAGGGGCAATCAGGAAGGCAGGCAGGCAAGCAGTTTGGAGCCAGCAGTCCTGGATTGTGAGAGGGAAGTCTGACTGCCGGTTTAGGCCTGATCCTACCGGGATTCTATCGAGGGGTCCCAGATTGGAGAGGGTGCAGGCTAGGCTGAGAGACACCCCACCCCCCGTGCACGAATTTCGTGCACTGGGCCTCTAGTGTAATAATAAAAAGCATTAATGATAACAGTCTTGCAAAGTAATTCTTTGAATACAGAAATTTGCATAATTTAGCCCATGAAATGAGGATAACATTTCTGAATTTAACTTTCCCCATGTAATGGGGATAATAATGTGCGTATGACTCATTTAGGATGCTTGACTATAAGTTTCGAAAAACTACTCAAAACAAGCTTAAAAACCACAATTTAGTGGCTCACATAAATCAAGAGTTCAGAGGTTTCAGGAATGCTTTTCTCACAGCTTTGGCTCCATTTTTCTAAGTTTTGTGCCAATGTTGGCTTACTTCAGGGTAACCAAATGGCTGCTTTAGTTGTAAGCTTCCCATCTCACACTACTCACGCCAGAAGAAGAGAGCCTTTCTCTTCTCATAACCATCAGATACAAGCCCTTCAAGCTTCATCCAGATTTAGTTAGCTTAGGTGCCCATGCCTACCCTTTAAAATTATTTTTAACTCAAAGAGTGGGAAGGAGTACTCTTACTGACTTAGGCCAATGTGTTGATCTAAGGGTAGGCTCAGTCTGAAACAGACCACGTAGTGACTTCACAATGAGGAAAAAGACAGGAATAGTGGCGGGGACTGCCAGAATCAATGTCTCCTGCAGCCTGCCTGATAGGGTGGTAAAGAAGAATTGAAAGAAATAATCTCTGTAACACACCCACCAGAGCTTCTGACACACAATAAAAGATACATAAACATTAGGTAATATTATTCTAATACTTTTACTACTTTGTTTTCATTTCATTTGATGATTTTATTAGCAGGAAAAATGAAATATAATGCAATATTATATATAGTATCTTGGAAATAATTTTTCTAAAGTACAGGTCTGGATTGGACTGTTATTATTTTATGTGCTGAATTTGCCTGCACAGAGAGCCAAATCATATAATTTGATTCAAACATTTTTTGCTCTTGCCCTACCTCATTTTTTACATGAAAAAATATTTATAAGTTAAATTAATCATCCAGCAATGGTTGATTTGGCAACCAAAACTTCACTAATTTTTTTAGTTAGTTCATTGCATCTATTTGTGATACACTTTCAAATGCATCAATTTTGGCTGGATACTTTAAAGGATTGAAAGAAAATGGATGATTTTTCAGAAACTCATTTCATGAAATTGAAGAGCTTAAAACTCCTCATTGCACAGTTACTCAACTATCCTCTTCAGAACTGAGCCACTATGTAGTTTTATTTTCTATTCTGACCACGCTTCTGAACTCACAAGACAGTTTTCACATATTCTGATAAACTTGTCATTCCTCTTTTCTTCGCTCTCCCTTTCCCCACACCTCTTTTAATTCTAAGACATTCTGTTGCTTCACCAAACCCAGCTTTTCATAATTATAGTAATAGGTAAAATTTATTGAGTCATTATTATTTCCCAGAGACTGTTCTAAACTTTTTATGTGCATTAACTCTTTTCATCCTCAAATGATGACATTCCTTGTGAAGGACTGTTAGGTTCCTTCATGTAATAGCACACATTATGGTGAATCCTTCAACAAGTCTCTCCTATAGAAATCTATGCTTCAAGGAGTTATTTCTATAGTTTGAATAGATCACCACAAGAAAGAATGCTTATGTTGCTGTCCCCAACACACATGCACACACACATACACACACACCACTACTAACTGATAAATCTAGAGCTCTTCAACTAGCCTGCGTCTTCATGCACAGGATCTTTATAGTTCCTGAGATTACAGCTTCATATTTACATACACACAAAGACTGCTCACCTGTTTCTGAATCATTGTTTCACATTCCTGGAAGAGGGAATCCGATTGGCCCAGCTAGGGTTAAATGTCTATAAATGATTCATTCACCTATATCCAGGAGTTAGAATCCTATAGGTTAAAAGAAGGAGAAGAAGAAGAAAAAGGAAGGAAGTAAGGAAGAAGGATTAAATCTGTCGTAGACTGATCAGTTTTTGCTATGAGTAATAATCTCCCTGATGGAAGGGAGCAGCATTATGTCAGTGCTTAGTGGAATTGGAGGACATGTGGGCATATAGAAACCAGTAGAGGCTGGACAAAGAAAAAGAGACAGTTCCTTCGCTTTGTGTCTAAGGGTCTGAGGAAGTGCTTTAGTGATGAAAATGGAAAATTTGTGAATTATTTATAGTTATTTAATTGTGTTTAACTGCCTGGTACACTTGGTTTTCTCTGTAGTGTGAGCTGAATAATTCTCATTCAATTTTTCGTGTTTTGAGTCCAAGAAATCTTCCTAACATTATTATGGGAATAAGAGCTTCCATCAGAAATTGTAGTTAAGATTCTTATACTCAGAGGGCAGACCAGATTAATTAGCAAGCCTTACAGAATACTGCAGCAATAAGATATTGCTGTGTGGAAGTATTCTGTCATTATCCTTATTCTTTAAAAATATGTTCTTTCTACAAGCACAGAAGTGAAAGCGAATATAGAAAGAAAGCGAAACAAAAACAACTCAGGACTCATACTCACAAGTGCAATCATCGTTTCCCTGGACACGGTGTCTCTAGGCAGTTCTTCACGTGTTTTTCATTGGAGAGCAACTGACACTCTGAGCTCCCGTCAGAAGCTGTCAATGTCTTTCTGTCTTCTTAGCATGTTTGATCTTTCTCTCCACAGAATTATTTCAACCAGTTAGCATCTATAATTTCCACTGCAAATATTAGCATGGAGAGCTGTGAGCTACATGCATACAAGTTCTTTGGTTGGTCTCTTCTCCCCAAGTCTCCCCCCATTCCCCCCCCCCCCCGCCTTTCCCTCTGAGGTTTGAGGGTTTTTTCAATGCTTCTATGTCTCTGGATCTATTTTTGTTCACAGTTTATGTTGCTCATTATATTCCACAAATGAGTGAGATCATGTGATACTTATCCTTCTCTGACTGGCTTATTTCGCTTATCATAATGCTCTCCAGGTCCATTCAAGCTGTTGTAAATGGTAAGAGTCCTTTCTTTTTTACAGCAGCATAGTATTCCATTGTGTAGATGTACCACTGTTTTTTTATTTATTGATTGATTAAGGTATTACATAGGTGTCTTTATCCTCCATTGCCCCCCCACCCCAAACCCGTTCATGTCCTCACCCCCCTGATGTCTGTGTTCATTGGTTAGGCTTTATGCATGCATACATGTCCTTTGGTTGATCTCTCCTCCTTACCTCCACCCTCTCCTACCTTCCCTTTGAGGTTTGACAGTCTGATCAATGCTTCTGTGTCTCTGGATCTGTTTTTGTTCATCAGTTTATGTTGTTCATTATAATTCACAAATGACTGAGATCATGTGATATTTATCTTTCTCTGACTGACTTATTTCACTTAGCATAATGCTCTCCAGGTCCATCCATGCTGTTGAAAATTGTAGGAGTTTCTTCCTTTTTATATCAGTGTAGTAGTCCATTGTGTAGAATAAAAAAAAAAAAAAGCTGTACCACAGCTTTTCTAATTTACTCATCTGCTGATGGGCACTTAGGCTGTTTCCAAATCTTAGCTATTGTAAATTGTGCTGCTATGAACATAGGGGTACATATGTTCTTTCTGACTGGTGTTTCTGATTTCTTGGGATATATTCCTAGGAATTGGGTTATTTGGTCAAATGGGAGTTCCATTTTTAGTCTTTTGAGGAAACTCCATACTGTTTTCCACAGTGGCTGCACCAGTCTGCATTCCCACCAGCAATGCACAAGGGTTCTTTTTTCTCTGCATCCTTGCCAGCACTTATCCTTAGTTGATTTGTTGATGATAGCCATTCTGACTAGTGTGAGATGGTATCTCCTTATCATTTTGATTTGCATCTCTCAGATGATTAGTGACATACAGCATGTTTTCATATGTCTCTTGGCCTTCTGTATGTCTGCTTTCTCAAAGTGTCTATTTAGGTCCTTTGTCCATTTTTTTATTGGATTGCTTATCTTCCTTTTGTTAAGTTGTATGAGTTCCCTATATATTTTGGAGATTAAAACCTAATCAGATGTCACATTGGCAAATATGTTGTCCCATGCAGTGGGCTTTCTTGTTATTTTTTTGATGGTTTCTTTGCTGTACAGAATCTTTTCATTTTGATGTAGTCCCATTTGTTTTTCTCCTTGGTTTCCATTATCCTAGGAGATGTGGTCTGTAATTCTCTCTCTTTGTAGTGTCTTTATCTGGTTTTGGGATTAAGGTAATGCTGACTTCATTACCCTAATGAACATATTTTCAGGTTTTTTGTTTGTTTGTTTGTTTCTGGCCAATTAAATCTTCTCTTTTTTATTATGCCTCTATCTTTTCTTCATTTATAAACTTGAGATTTATGCTTTTCTTATTGATTGATTTTTCTCAATATTTTTATTAAGTAGGTATTGAATAAGATTCATATTCTAAAGACAAGTTTTCTTTATTACATTTTTTCTTTGTTTTTAACATTCCAATTTGAAAAAATTTAGACTTACAAATGAATTACAAACATAGAGTTGTCCTGTCTTCCCTTCATCCAGCTTTCTTTACCTGACTACTGTACAACTATCTTATCTAATAAAAGAGTAATATGCAAATTAACTGTCACTCCAACACAAAGATGGTGGCGCCTATAGCTACAAGGTGGCGGTGCCCAGTCCTCTCAGCCCCGCTGGAGTCCTCCAGTCCCGGGGAGCAGCCGCTGAGAGCAGGGCCTGCTTGGCCTTTGCCAGCGGTGACCCAGGAGCGGCCAAGCAGGCCCCACAGACAGTGCACAGCAGAGCCTGCTTGGCCATCACCCACGGCAACCTGGGAGCAGCCAAGCGGGCCCTGCAGACAGCAGAGAACCACGGGTAGTGGGCCTAACTGTCAGTAGGACATCCCCTGAGGGCTCCCAGATTGGAGAAGGTGCGGGTCAGACTGAGGGGCCCTCCCCACCCCCCATGCATGAATTTCGTGCACCGGGCCTCTAGTCAAAAGTAAATAGTAAACCTTGGCACAATACTATTAACTTAACTACAGATTTTGTTTAGATTTCACCAGACTTTCTACTAATATCCCCTTTTCTTTTTGTTTTGGCATCTAATCCAGAATACCACACTGTATTTAGTCATCTCTAGTCTGTGATAGTTTCTCAGTCACTCCTTGTCCTTTTGAACTTCATGCTTTTGAGGAGTACTTGTCAGGTATGTTGTAGAATCTCTCTCAATTTTGGTTTGTTTAATATTTTCTCATTATTAGGTCCGAGCTATAGGTTTTGGGGAAGTTTACCACAGAGGTTATGTGCCCTACTCATTGGATCATATCAGTATATGCATGATGTTGCTCTCTCCTGTTACTGGGGATGCTAACTTTGGTCACTTGGTTAAGGTAGTGCCTGACATGTTTCTCCAATATAATGTTACTGTTTTTCCCTTCAATATTAATAAACTCTATGCACGGGTGGGGTCTCTCGGCGTGGCCTATGATCAGGGCTGATTAGGGCCAATCGGGGCTGGCTGGCTGGGGGGAGGGACCACAGGAGGTTGGCCAGCCACAGGAGGTTGGCAGTGGGAGCACACTGATCACCAGGAGGCAGCTCCTGCTTTGAGCGTCTGCCCCCTGGTGGTCAATGCACAGCATAGCAACCGGTCATTCAGTCAACCAGTTGTAATGGTCACTTAGGCTTTTATATATATAGATATTTGGAAAAGGAGATACTTTGAGGCTATGCAAAAATTCTGTGAAGACAACTTTTCTGGTGGATGTATGTAAATTAATTATCTTGGTACAGTCACTGGTTTATAACTGTGTCCTTTGTGGAATAGCTATTCTTAATTTCATAAAAATCAACTTATCAATCTTTTCTGTTATAGTTTGCTTTTTGTGAACTGTTTCAGGAATCTTAGCATACCTCAAGCATATAAAGACATTCTCCTATACTTTATCCTGGAAGCTTTATTATTTTACCTTTTATATTTATATCTATGATCTATCTCAAATTAATTTTTTCACATCAAGGTTCACTCATCTATACTAGTAAAAGAGTAATATGCTAAATAGACCTGGTGACCAGACATCTTCCGGATGTCTGACTTCCTTCTGGACGGTTAGGAGGCAACCAGGCTGGCAGGGGGGCAGTTGGGGGGTGACCAGGCTGGCAGGCAAGTCAGCAGTTAGGAGCCAGGGTCCAGGATTGTGAGAGGGATGTCCACCTGCCGGTTTAGCCCGATCCAGCAGGGATCGTGCCTAAACCAGTAGTTGGACATCCCCCAAGAGGTCCCTGATTGGAGAGGGTGCAGGCCAGGTTGAGGAACTCCCTGTGCACAATTTCATGCACTGGGCCTCTAGTATCTATACTAATAAAAGTATAATATGATAATTAGACTGGGAGACCTTCTGGACGTCCTTCTGGACAAAGCCATGGTGACAGGACTGAGGCAGAGGTGGTTAGGGCGAGAAGGCTGGCAGGGGGGCATTCGGGGGCGAGCAGGCTGGTAGGCAGAGTGGTTAGGGGCAATCAGGCAGGCAGGCAGAGGTGTTGGGTCAATTAGGCAGTCAGGCAGAGGCAGTTAGGGGAAATTAGGCAGGCAGGCAGGCGAGTGGTTAGGAGCCAGCAGTCCCGGATTGCAAGAGGGATGTCCAACTGCCGGTTTAGTGGGATCAGGCCTAAACTGGCAGTTGGACATTCCCAAAGGGGTCCCAGATTGGAGAGGGTGCAGGCTGGGCTGAGGGACAACCCCCCTGCTGCATGAATTTTGTGCACCGGGCTACTAGTTAATTATAAATATCCAGCTGATCTAGCAGCACTCATTGAAAAGACCATCTTTGTATCACAAATTCCAATGTTGTTCTTATCACAAAACTGATGAATAAATATGTGGGAATCTATCTCTGAACTCTATTGTGTTTCTTTAATCTACATGTCTATCTTTGTGACAATATCACAAATTCACCTTTATATGTCTAATATATAGTAATATAAATAATCCATTTTTATTCTTCTTCAAAATTTCCTTGACTCATATAAATCTTTTGCATTTTCTTATAAATTTTATAATTAGCTTGTTAATTCTCATTTTAAAATATCCTCAAATTTTTATCGGGATTTTGTTTAATTGATAGTTTAATTTGGATGGGGTATAAAGTCTTTAGTGTTTTAGTTTTCTATTGCTGCATAACACATTACCACAAACTTAGGGAATTAAAACAACACATTAATTATCTAATTTTCCAAAGTCCCAAATCTGGGCATGGTATTTTTGGGTTCTCTGCCCAGAGCCAGGGCTCACAAGGTTGCAGTCAAGCTATTGGCAGGGACTTATATCTGATCTGAGGCTCAGGGTCTGATTCCAAGTATTTGTTCCTTTTGTTTTCTGCATAAATCACTTTGACTAATTGTTGTGAAAATTATGGTAGCACAACAAATTGACTATGTCCTGTTCCAGATGTAAAATAAATTGGGGGTTAGGAAAAAGGATGTGAGACAGAAAAGGGAAATTGAAGAGACAGCTGAAGAGGAGGGTGAGAAGGAGGAAAGGAAGTTAGAGCAAGAAGAAATATATAAGTCCTGGGGAAGGCAGCCCTAAATTAAACACCTGTGGCAGGTAAAACCTGATGAAGATTTTTTAAATCTGCATTTGGTAAATCAGGCCTGGAGGGAGGGATAGTTAAATAAATAGCAGAAGACAACCTAGATACCCTCTAAGATGGAAGAGACAAGTAGATGGAGAGATTGGGAGAAAGAGAGAACCAGATTCCTGCTGGCTCTTTCTTACCACCTGGCCCTGTTCTTAGGTGAGTGTATGAGTGAGCAAGGTGGGTGGGGATGTACTACAATGTCGTTTTGACCAAAAGTTTATCAACACTGGCTTTCCCCTTGGGTGAGTCCTAGACCAAGGTCAGGCACACCTAATCCAGCTGGCTCCACCTCACAGTTTGTGCAGGTGAGAAACTGGTCCCTGTCTGTGTCAGCAGTCTGGATAAACTCAAAGGTGAAATCCACCTGTGTTTTGTAGGCTTGGACTGAGATTTTTCTCCGTGATTCCTTTAATGTTGCTGAAGGCCTGACACTGGGGGTAAATGGGATTGACCGACCAATGCCTGTGGTGAAGTTTACATAGGGTTTGCGGTCTGTGTTGCCAGTAGAAATACCTGGGGAACAATATTGACTTCCAGGAAGACAGACTGTGTGACTGATGGAGTAGCTGGCAGCCCAAGGCCTGATTGTCAGAGGGGCTGACAGACAGGGGTCAGAGGCACTCAACAGGTGGAAATGGATGTAGTGATCAGCCTCAATGTTCTTGAGGAGCTCTGGGGTCTCCTGGACTGTCGGTGTAAGGCGAATCCTGAAGTTGATTGTGGCTTGGATCATTGTGGGTATAACTTCACCTTGACTGCTGCATTAAACATGGTAAGTGCCATGAATATCCTTACCAGCTCATCGGTTATGTGACTTTTATCCAATTAACCTGAGGCCTGGGTCAGAGGTCAGAAATCAGTATTTGTTCTTTGATTATGTGGAACGGGGAGCAGCTTACTTCTTTAAGATCAGAGGAAAGAATCTCTGATTTCTTCCTTCTTTGCTTCTAAATCCTCTTTAAAGGGCACATGTGATTAGTTGGACCCACCTAGGATAATTGCCCTTTTCTTACCTTAAACAAATTAGGGACCTTAATTATATCTGTGAAATTCCTTCGCCTTTGACATAAGGGAGAAGCAAGTTAAAGGTCCTGCCCACAGTCATGAGGAGGAGGTTATGGAAAAGTGTGAATCATTAGGGCTCATTTTTAAGTTTTGCACAGTATGAAGTAGTCAGTATTCCAACCCATGAACATGATATTCTCTCTATTTATTTATGCCATTTTCAAATTTTCTCAGCCATATTTTGTAGTTTTCTTTTCAGAGGTTTAGCACATCTACTGGGAGATTTTTTCTTAGGAATTATATATTTTTGTATTTTATCATTATATGTTAGTATTATTTTTTAATTCCTATTTTAAACATATAGAAGTAAAATGTACTTTTGCATATTAACTTTGAATCTAGCAATCTTGCTATATGTATACAGATACTTTTACTAGTTTATCTGTAAATATTATTAGATTTTATACATACAAAATCATGTTAGCTAATTCTCTCCCCCCAGTTGTTATACTTTTTTTTCATGCTTATTTCATGAGAAAGAACATATAGTACAAAGTTTAATAGAAATGGTAAAAGTGCCATTCTTGTTTTATTCCTGACCTAAGGGGAAAAATGTTAAATCCACCACTAAGTATGATGCTGTGTTTTTTTGGAAACTGTATTTACCAATTGAGTAGGTTTACTTCCCTTCCATTGCAATTTTTAAAGAGTTTTTGTTTCTTTATCAGACTGAGTATTGAATATTATCAAATTCTTTTTCTGCATATACTAATATGATTATATTTTATTCTTTATTCTTTTAATGTGGTTAATTATATTGATAACTTTTCTAATATTAAACCAACCATACTTTACTGAAATAAATTACTCTTCATCATGATAATACATAATATATTTTATATCATACTTTATTTAATTTGCTAAATTTATTTAAGGGTTTTGCTTGCATGTCAGAGAGATATTGGCCTGTAATTTTTCTTTTTTATATTATCCTTGTCAGGTTTTGATATTGATATAATTGTAATAATCTGGTTATTAATGAACAAAAAAGAAATGAAGGGAAGGCATGCCTTTTGTACAGCTTTGCCAGAATGCTCTAGATTAACACGCTTTAGATTTGTTTCCGGTAGATAGTTGGGGGAAGGGACTGGACAACAGACCCATGCCCAGTAAGGTCTGGATGACATGGAAAGATGCTTATTTGTCAATCACACCTGGGAACAAGTCAGGGGACAAAATAGGCGTGGCCACTGCAAACTCAAAAAGATGTGCTACTTAAACTCCTAAACAAAGGGAGTGCCTTTCTGGCTCTGTTGTGCTCTCGGCCCTCTTGCTCTCTTGGGACTCTTGTGGCAGGGACTATGCTCCCCTGCATTTGCCCGCGTGGCTCAGGGCCACGTGGGGCCCACACAATGGACTAATGAACTAAATCTAGCTGAATGCTCAGCCAGACTCAACTCCACCATGGAACAGGAACTCTGCTGAAGCCCCCAGGCACACCTTTTCCAGTACTGTTTTAAAAGACAGGAGACTTGCCCTAGCCGGTGTGGCTCAGTGGATAGAGTGTAGGCCTGCGGACTGAAGGGTCCCTGGTTCGGTTCTGGTCAAGGGCACATGCCCAGGTTGCGGGCTCAATCTTCAGTAGGGGACATGCAGGAGGCAGATGATCAATGATTCTCTCTCATCATTGATGTTTCTCTCTCTCTCTACCTCTCCCTTCCTCTCTGAAATCAATAAAAATATATTTTTAAAAAAAAAAAGACCTGGGACTTTGCAAATGGAAGAATATAACTCTATGCAAATAAAAACCACTCATTTTTCCATATAAGTCAGAAAATTATTTTTCTCAAGATATCGCAAGAACCCCACTCCCATGAGTGATGGAGAAATTCCACCCATTCAATTCTCTGGCAACAATATCAGGTTTATTCTGTCCTCACACATTAGGAAGTAGTCCCTCTTTTTATATTCCAGAAAAGTTTTGTTTTAATTGGTATTACTTTTTCCTAATATGTTTAGAAGAACTTACCAGTAAAGGCTGATATATTTATTTTTTTTTTTGTGAAGATTTTAAGTTACTGATTCAATTTCTTTTTTTAAAATATATTTTTATTGGTTTCAGAGAGGAAGAGAGAGAGAGAGAAATATCAATGATGAGACAGAATCATTGACCAGCTGCTTCCTGCATGCCCCATACCAGGAATCGAGTCCACAACCTGGTCATGTGCCCTAACTGGGAATAGAACTGTGACCTTTTGGTTCATAGATCAATGCTCAACCACTGAGACCTCTGCCTAAATACACAATAACATTGAGATTCGCCATTTAGGTATTTGCTTCTTTGGGTACTCAGTGTTAAAATCTATGTATTTTTCACTGGGTAGCATCATGCCTGTGGATAAAAAAGGGGCCACATACTAAACCTGGCAAGCTCCGGGGAGGCCAGCATGATGGGCCTTTCATTTTCCATATCAAAAGTAGTCATATATGAGGGTTTAAACATAAAGATTTCTAACTACACGCAGGTCAGTGGTGAGTAGCCAGGTCCTAGACCTGCAGCTTCCTTGACAAAGTTTCAATCTTTATCTTAAGTGAGCCTGTCCACTGTCTTTTTGCATCATTCCTTATTGTGAGAGGACTCTCCTCTTCCAGACCCTCATGGCACATTCACCACTGAGTCTCTCATTGTTACCTTGTTCCCCACATGCCCTCTCTGTGTGCTGTGAGTGTTAATCATTAACTATCCTGTACCCACCAATGGGAAAAAGGCGTGTCTCTCTGTTTTTCCTTTTATTCAGTCTCAGAGATTTCCCCTCCTTGCTTTCTCCAGCCCCTTTTCTCTACCACCAATGGATTTTATGTAACCTTCCCTACATCTCCTCCTTTTACTGTCATGTATAAAATAAACTGTACACCTGCCATTCTACAGAGCACTTTCTTAATCCATCGAAACTTGGCTTCCTGGCCATTGTTATCAGTTTGTTATCAAATAAACTCATAAATATTATCTATGCGTTTGGATGTTTCGTATATAGACATTCCTTAAATTGCTGCCTGCCTGCCATAAAGAGAAGAATCAGTTGGAAACTAGTCTCAGTCCTGGTGGGAAACAACTGCCAAGGTTAGGAAAGATAATCAGAATAACGGAAGAAGGAGTCCAGCATGAAGATTAAATGTTGGGGATGCAGGAAGATGTCCTCCTATAGATTCTTCACAGATTTGCTTGAGGTTGGTTCTATAAATCATATTTATTTTACAGGTGGGAGTAACTGAAAAATAAATACTTTGATCAAAGTTAAAGATTACATTTTTAATCCTTTCACATAGGTTATTTAAATCCTTTCACATAGGTTATTTAAATGCCGAGGAGAGTATATTTCTTTTCTGCTGTCTTGGGAAGGGTTTTTGGTAAACTAATATATCTTCTATGTGTATAAAAGATTTTTTCCCTAAACACAAGAGATGTGTACAGACTAAGGTTAAACTATGTAAAATAAACAGATAAGGCACATAGCTTATCTTCTGGCAAATCTTTTGCATTTTCTATTAAGTCAATGTTACAGTAGTTTCAGAATTCTTTGTGACTCTAATATTAATATCATGAACCTTAGAGCTGATAAAGACAATCTAATTTTTCTCACTCCCCAGGTGATGAACAAAGAGCTAAATCCCAACTCAGATCTAAATCAGAGGTGATTCCACAACATTACTAGTAAAATGCCATTGTCCCTTACATATTTGTTTTTATTTCAAGAATCAAACTGAGATCTCTAAAAGAATAATGTTTAAATTTTTGAATAAGTACTTTAGACAAAACACATTGTTTTAGCATAATATTTTGTTCCAAAACTTGAATAGCTATTTTGTTTACTTTTATGTCATTTAAAGATACTGAAATAATATTATCAGCATTTAAAACCATAAAAATTTATATGAAATCTACTCAAAAGTCTTCCTTGGATAATTGGCATTATCATAAACTAGGGGCCCCATGCATGAAATTTGTGCACTGGGGTGGGGGGGTGTCCCTCAGCCCAGCCTGCCCCCTCTCACATACTGGGAGTCCTCAGGGGATGTCCTACTGATGGCTTAGGCCCTTTGTGGGAGGCGACCAGGCTGATCAGGGGAAAGCACCAGCCCCATCACTCCGCTGCTGCAGCCACTGCCAGACACCACAGCCACCAAGGTGTTTTCATCAACACGGACTCCAGTCCCTTCACCATGAAAAAATGACCACTTTCTTTAGGCATTTTCAAGATGTCTCTTTCATAGGATATGACATTTCTTTCTTTATTTTATTTTTTATCCTCACCTGAGGATATGTTTCCATTGATTTTTAGAGAATATGGAAGAGAAAGGGAAAGACAGAAAGAAACATCAAAGTGAGAGGAACACTTTGATTAGTTGCCTCCTGCATGAGCCCTGACCTGGTCCCAGCCAGGGAGGAGCCTGCAACTTAGGTACATGCCATTGATGAGAATCAAACCCGGACCCTGCGGTCAGCAGGCTGAGGCATTATCCACTGAGTCAAACCGGCTAGGGCAGGAAATGACATTTCTTAGCCCTCCAGCAGCAGACCTTTCTTTTTTTCTCCAGGAGTGTGGTGGAAAAACCCTAGATCACCTTTTTGGATTCTTATTACCCAAGTTACTAAGAATATTACCAGTGGCATACAGGGAGCTTAGCCAATGAGCTGTAAGAAAAGGTGTTTCCTCTGTAGTTCACACTGACCGCCAGCTCAGCCCCTGCCCAAGCCTAAAGCCTCTGGCCCAGGCTTTAGGCCTGGACAGCCCCCCCCCACCCCACCCCCCGCTCGGCTCTGATCGCAGGCTCAGCCCTGCTCAGTGGCCCCCTGGCTCAGGCCCTTCCCAGGCTGCTCAGGGCCCACACGGGACCTACCTCCAAGTGACCTGGGTGCCAAGGATGTTCCCTGGACCCAGGCTGCTGGCGCCTACATATGCAAATTAACCTCCATCTTTGTTGGGTTAATTTGTATACTTACTCTGATTGGCTGTGGGCGTATCAGAGGTACGGTCAATTTATATGTTTGTCTATTATTAGGTAAGATAATGCACACACATCATTTGAAAGTTTCTTCTTTTTAAAAAAATGTATATATATTTTTATTGATTTCAGAAAGGCAGGGAGAGGGAGAAAAACATCAATGATGAGAAGGAATCATTGATTGGCTGCCTCCTGACTTCCCCTTCTTGTGGATTGAGCCCACAACGTGAGCATGTGCCCTGACAATGAATCAAACCTTGACCTCCTGGTTTATAGGTCGATGCTCAACCACTGAGCCACACTGGCTGGGCAGAAAATTTCTTAAATAAGCACAAACTCAAGACTTCAAGTGAGAGATATAAACAGTGTATCTTTTATTTGAGTTTAAATTACTTACAGTTTTTAAAACATGGAAGTTTACTGAAAATTATTCTTTTAAATTGACAGTGTTTTTAATATTGTGTGTCCTGCAGTTTTGGTGTCCTTCTATTCATTCAATATATTATTTTGAACAAAGAGCTGATGCCTTGAAATTGTTGTATTTTATTAAGTAAACATCTAAGGAGAGCAAATTATTTATTTATTTATTATTTAACAGAAAATATGTTAGAGCTACACAATAGAGAATTGAAAAACAGCTTAGTCAGTCACTTGGATTTTTAAAAGTTATATCGAGTAAAAAATACTTGGGGGAAGTATTATCATATTGTACATAGATTAAGATGTTTTAAATTATTAGATCTATGAAATTACATCTATAAAATGTAATTATAAGAATGTTTATTAGAGATAGAACAATATTCTGTTTTGAGCAATTTTTTCTCAACCTTCCAAATTCAGAAAAGAGATATATATGGAGAATAAAGTAAATGAAATGAAAGAACTATTTTTAAAAAATACCTAGCCATTCTTCTTTCAGGTTAGCTGTATTTTGATCATTAATTTCTATGCTTATATAAAATTGGGAGACCAAATTTTGAGAATCACTGTTTTGAACCATTTGATTCTTTTCTACCTTTTCTTCAAATTATATTTGCCTATTTTTCTAAAATTTTATATGGTCATCCTGATTGAAAGTTTTCCCCTCCTCTGAACTGACATTATTTGCATACATGGAATATACATTTTTATTATCTGCTATTATTTTGAGCCATAGAAAATTTCCATTTGAATAATAAAGGCCATCAAAATATTGGTAATTTTATATAACTCAAATTAACATTTGGCAACCAGTTAGTGTATGCTTTCAAATGTGTGATTTATTTAATTCCCTCATGTACTCATTGTGTATTGCATTTTATTATATGTAATTAAATACATATCATTTTTCCATCTAGCTTGTAAATGCCTAAGGAAAAGGAATGTCACATTATTTGTTTTTAATTAATTAGAAGGAATGAATGAGCAAATGGAAGTAGCTGTAGGGAAGGTGCAAATAGAGTTATTGCTTTAATACTTAGAACATTTCTTTGCCAGGGCTTTTTATGTAAAACATAGTTAGAAAAGAGAAAAGCAATATAAAAATGTCTTTAATATCTGATATATTTTTAATCCAGAAGCATATATATCCATTCATTTATTCATTCAACCGTATGTGGTTTATACCTATTATTTTTAGACATCACACTAGGTATGAAAGGCAAACATAATATCAAATATTTATTGAGTTTTTATATGCCAGGTACAATTCTAAATATTTTATACATTTTAATTAATTTTGTGCTCATAAGAAACATATGATATATTATCTATAGTTAGCAAATGGTGAAAATGAGATGCAGAGAAGTTAAGTAACATACTCAAGGGCACATAGCTCATTAATGGTAGAGATGGGCTTCAGACAATACAATCTAGTTCCAAAGTCCTTTCCTTTAATCACTGTCTAGTATGTTTCTCAAGATAAAATCCAGATACAATATCCACTAAACTCTGAGGCCCCAAATCATTTGTATTATATTTATTACTTCATCCTGAGTATCCAAACCAATGCCTGGCACCTCTTATGTGCAGAATAGCTGTTGTTGAATAAATGAAAGGCTACCCAAGAAGAAATCCTCTGGAGAAGTGATATGCAGAGATAGAATCTGTAACTGAGACTGGAAATGAAGTATTGTGGAAGGTCTCAGGATGCAGGACCTAATCTTGCCTAATAGAATTAGGACAGGTTTTCTGAGTAACATATGAACAGTGTTTAAAAGATATTAGCTATACAGTATCCCTGGTGTAGAAAACAGCATTTGCAAAAAGCTCTGAGTCTTGTGCTGAGTCTGATTCTATTGCTGGGTGTTAATAGAATATAGCAGAAATGAGAAAACTGGTAAATTCATCTGGGATTTTACTGTGAAGGGGAAATGTATTTCAATCTCAGGATATTGCATTTATCCTATGGGCAATGGTAAGGCAAGCTGGCTTTCTTTCTTCTTCTCTCTTACTGTTTAAATCTATGTATGAATTAATTAGTGTTTTGTTTTTTTGTTGTTCTCATTGTATTTACTCCCAAGAATATCTCAGCTAGATTTAGTGAAATATCAGTTATTAAAACAATAAATTTCAGATGTTAAAATTATGTAGCAAACTATTAAACCAAACCTCCACAAGGTCAAGAAGAATGACCAGTAATTTAACTGTTAGAACAAAAAAGAAACACTTTCAGAGGGAAATAGCAGAGTGCACAGTTTCTACAAATTTTGCTCACAATGTCTAACATGTAATAAAAAGTACTAGACTTAACAGATCAGGAACATGACTCATTGTCAGGACATTTGTTCAGTGGGGTTAACAGCAGACTGGAGACAATAGAAGTGTGTCAGTGAACTTGAACATATATCAGTTGAAATTAATTATCCAATCTGAAGATAGAGAAACACTTGTAAAAAAGAATGAGCAGACATTTAGTAAACTGTGATTTAAAGAAAAAAAGTGGTGTGGCATACATGTGAGTAGAGTTCTAGAAAAAGAGGAGAGAGAATAGAGCAGAAAATATTTGTAGAATTTTTTACAAATTTGGTGAATAACAAGAAATTCAGCTAAACGCCACACAGAATAAATGCTAAGAAAGTACACTGAGGGAAAACATAATCAAACCACAAGTCAATATCAATGACAAACAGTGTCTTAAGTAGCAAGAGGGGGAAAAAAGATATATTGCATTCAGGGGAACAACAATATGAATTAAGTGGACTGATTTCTCACTAGGAAAAAAATGAATAACATGAAATGACACCGTTAATGTATTAATAGAAATCAGAATTCTATGACTTGCATAAGTATTAGTTAACAATAAAGGTAAAAGACATTTTTCAGATAAGCCCAAACTGATAGAATTCATCTCAGAGATCTGCATTTCAAGAAATGTTGAAGACAATTGGGCAGAATGTTCTTGTTCCTGTCTGTATTCCTCTCATTGCACATCACAACAGTTTTTACAAGGCAGTGCTCAATAATTTTTTTCAAAATCCATGCTTGTAATTAATTAACATTAAAATGTACTTTTGGACCAGTTATCTGAGCTATCAACACCTCATTCTCCAACTTTATTTTTCCAATTATTGTTTAATGAATCCTATTCTGTTTTTCCTGGCAATTGAAAATTCTGACAAAAGATTACCAGTACTCTCCAGAAATTTAACTAAAATTTGGCCAATATTTAGAGAGTGAATGAGACCTTCTTTTATAGAAACAGAAATTCTGAATAACCAACTATTTTCCTTGACAGAGTTATGATTTTCTTTTGTTGCTTCCTGAAGCACCCAAGTAATTGCCTTTTGTTTAGAGACTTAAACATCATCATGGTATACTATGTTTGAATATTACTACCTTTATTTTCCAGACACATTACAACTTAAAAAGGATTAACATGCACTTTTCTGGCATATGGTTTAACCTATGGCCTGCAATAAAAAATATTGGAAGTATTCTGGAACTGCTGTATGATTTTTTGTTTGCTTCTTTGTTTGTTTTGTTTTTGTTTTTGTTTTTTGTAAGGAAAAAAATTTACTACATTCCTAAACTTTCTATTCTGTATTTTAACTACCTTAATTTTCAAAACTAGAATATAAACTTCTCATGATTAGAATAGAATCCTTTGGTCCTCCTCTGAGAAAGATTATTTCCCATTAATGTCCGGTACTTGCCCATAATAAGGCCCCCGTTTTCCCTGACATCCTGCGATGACAGTTTCTCCTGCAAGTTCCACGGGTCTCATATGCTTTTGTTTTATGTACATACTAGGGGCCCAGTGCATGAATTCATGAACCTTGAAAGGAACTGTGGGCCACAGGGCTGTGGTAGGCACAGGGGCGGGACTCGGCCCATCTTCTGCGCCCCCACCCGGCCCCTCCTGCTGCAGCCCCCGGTCCCCTGTCTGCCTGCCGCCCTGTTCCCGCAGCTGCAGCTCCCACACACTGATGGCGCCAGCCCCACTCACACCACTGACAGCACAGAGTGATTGAGGCCAGCACCAGCAGCACCCAGGTGCAAGTGGGGCCGTCACTGTCAGCAGGTGTGAGTGGCGGCTGCTGCCCTGATCATCCCTCAGGAGCAGGGGGAAGTGGAGAAGCCCTCAGGGGCGATCAGGGCTGGCAGCTGCCCCTCCCATCTCCTGATGGTGCCAAGTGATTGGGATCTGTGCTGGTCACTGGCAGTGGGTGCGAGCAGTGGCTCTGGCACCAGCTGCAGGTGCAAGTGGGGCCGTGCTGGCAGTGGGTGTGAGCACCGGGCAGGACTGTGGCACACGGGAGCAAATAATTTTCAGTAACTACCAGAGGCTCATTCGATGACCTGCCTTCATCTGGCACCCCTGCTCACCTGCTCCATGATCCCACCGTGGCCAACGCCTGCCATGTTCCGCACACGCCCCCTGGTGGTCAGCGCACATCATAGCGACTGGTTGTTCAGTTGTTCTGGTTGTTCCACTGTTCTATTTGCATATTAGCCTTTTATTATATAAGATAGCTTTCAGAATTTCCATGCTTTCTAGTTTTGTAGAACATAGAGTGTTTGAATTTCCCTTTTCTCTTCTCACTCCCCTTGATTTTTTATATTGTTTCTAGGAGAGCAATGAGAAGATAAGTAATAAGCCATTGCTCCTTTTTTTGGAGACTGAATTTATAAAATATTTATAGTGACTTAATAAATCTGCTATGATAGAATGGATCTTTTCTCTCCACTAAAATCTCTTCTCATTAAATATATTAATATACTTTTTATAGCATCTCATCACTACTAAAGTTAATGTGAAATTAAAATTTTTCATCAACTAATCTAACTTTAAGTTAATTAATGTTCAGGCAACCTGTATCTATTCAAAGAATGTGTAATTAACATTTTAAAAGCTAAGTTGAGTTTACACCTAGGGAATTGTACCAACAGTGGTAGCTGGATTACAAGGTACTTTGGTGGATAATGATAAAAGTAAAATGAATCCAAAGAAAAACACAGTGAGCTCTCTACTTGAATATCTTTAATATTTAGAAAACTATGTAAATCACTGGAATGATCTATTTTTTATCATGAATTTATTATTCATATGACCTATTCTTTGATGTTTTTATGAGATTGGTCTGATTATGAATATGGTCAAATCAAAATTGTGTATGAAAGGCTATTCATTTTTTTAAATGAGGGAGGAAATTAATAGCTATTATTGTAAGTATAAAAATAGCTCAATTAAAAATTATTATCAGGTTTCTAATTTTCATGTTTTTTATTTATTTTAAGCTATAAATAATGATCAATATACAAGATTGATCCACTCTCATCCAAGCTACATGTCAGCCTTCTATATTTAAACTTATATTTATCACAGCTGTAGAGTCTTTCCTCCAACTAACAAAACTGTCTCAAATAATTCTAGTAGTATATTTATATTAAGGACTAACCTGTCTAATAATACTATACTGCATGTATATTTCAACTATCCTACATCATTTCCTTTAAATGTTGATACCTTCTGCTTGGTTAATTTTGGTTACAATTTTGAACTCAGCATATTGTGGGGTTTTTTTACACTCTTATTTCACAGTTTTAATTCAAAGTTCTTTGATTAATAGTTTACAGGTGCTATATATGGAATATGCTTCAAAGAGTAAACTGAATACTTCTGTCAAAATATGACAACAACACTGTGGTTATTGTTGTATACCTACATTATTGCATTTTATGTAGTTCACCTCCAGTCATACAAACCATTTCATTATTAATAACTTAATTGTTTGATCATTCTCTTCCTTCAGGTCTTAACTAAAATGTTATCTTCTTGGCAAGGCCTTCCCTGGCCATTCTGTTTAAAAATACTCCTCCAATGTCCTCTGCCTCCAACCTGACTATTTGCTGGAACATTAATTATCCTCTGATGTTTTATATTTTATTACTTGTTTATGGTCTGTCTCCCTTCTCTAAAATTTAAACTTTATGATGTCAGAGATGCTATATGCCCTTGTTCATGCTCTAATCACTGCTACCAGAATAGTTCCTGGAATGTACTAGGTTCTCAATAAATACTGTTTGAATAAACAAAAAGCAAAATCCAGAATGATAAGGACATTGTAAGCTAAGACATATAAAAAGTGCAGTTGTTACAGGAAGTAAAGGAAGATGTTTTTGAATAAATCTGTTTAATTATATTATGTAATACTAGAGGCCCAGTGCACAAATTCGTGCATGGGTAAGGTCTGGCTGGCCCAGCCCCAATCGGGGGATCGGGGCTGTGCCTGTTGGGAGGAGGAGACGGTGGGAGGTTGGCCAGCTGTGGGGAGGGAGCTGATTGGAGGTGGGGCTGGCTGTGGGGAGGGGCTGTGGGCAGTAGGCTGGCTGGTCCCACCCCTGAATGGGGTGGGGGTGCTGATCAGGGGAGGAACTGGCTGGGGAGGGGACGAGGGCCAATTGGGTTGGTGGGGGATGATCGGGGTGAGGCCGACTGTGGGGAGGAGCTGTGAGTGGTGGGCTGGCCACCCCTCCCCCAAATGGGGTTAGGGGGGGTGACTGGGGACCAGCAGCCTGGGAGAGGGGCCATGGGTGGTTGGCTGGTGGCCCTCCCCCTGATTGGGGTGGGGGGGCGATATGGGGTGGGGCTGGCTGGGGGGAGGGGCTGTGGGCCCATGGGGTGGTGGGGGCCAATCTGGGTTGGTTCTCTGACCAGTCGTTCTGGTCGTTACAGTGTTCTGGTTGTTGGCTTTTTATATATTACATATAGATGCTGTTTAATATTTTTAGTAAGATTTGACAACAAAAGTCAGTATATATGAGTTTCTGTACTCCCTTGTAATACACAGCTGTATAGAGCCATAATATCTGGCAGAATCTTGAGACAGGAAATAAGAAAGAAGTTCTCAGTACTCTGGATTCATGTTTACAATGAAGATATTAAATGACGAGCTGAGCATTTGCTGTGAGGGGTTGGAATATTGTGAAGCTAGAAAACTGAACCAGATGTGTTGGTGGTAGGTTGCCTCTCCATTTCCCCTCAGATGCTGTCTCATTTAGCCATCCTCATTGTGACTTGCTTTTCAGTGCCAAGACCACTCTGCATGTAAAACACTAGACAGACAGCTTTGTCTCTTGCTTTTCCCCCCCAGTTTTCTGGCTGGCATACATAGTGCTCTGGGAAATAAAGACTCCCAATATAGTTGGTTTCTCTACCAGTTAAGGTGCTTCTAAGTGTCTAATGGAGCAAAGGATTCTATGACTGAGTAGCTATGGATATCAATATCGAAGCAGCTGCAATCATCGCTCATTTTGGCACTAGTGCCTAATGTAGGATGAAGGAAGTAGCAATATGCCAGGTGGAGATAAGTCACTTAGCTGGCTGATTACATCAAATTGCTTCCAATATAATCGGCCAGGACACATTTGTCAAATTGGCATTCCAAATCATTATAAAGAAGTTGCATTAATTACCTAGTTATATGGCTCAATATTATGTATTCTAAATGTGCTCATCGTAGGCACTTAATAAAAATATTACTACATATTGAGGTGAAAATAGAACAAGTAAAATCACAGCTGAAATTTTTTGGTAATATTAGATATATTTTTACATTCTAACCCTGTAATAGTGTACTAGCCATAAAATCTGTTAGTTATCAATGAATGTTTTTGGTTAGTCTAAAATCTAGCCAGTATACTAAGGTATTTGCTGAGAAAATTAAGAAAAATAGTCTGAAAGTTAAAACATTCAGCACTGAATTTTCTTGTGTCATTCATTCTCCCACTAGAGTCAATCAAGATTAGATTGTACCTTATTTTTAAATTTCTGTAGTTCTCCATTGCTATGTGTCTGCCAGCTCTTGGATCACAATTCAGCTGTGCTGTGCCCTGCACACATTCCTCTTCATTAGGAGGCTTTATTGGTTGGCTGTGATGAGGTTTAACACAGTCCCTTGATCCCAGAGAGTTCCCTGTCTTTGCCATTTTCTCATTTCATTACATTGAGAAAATGAAAGACAGGCAGGATTGGGGCACAGTATACATCATTTTTCTAACCTTTGAAACTGATGACATGTCAAATAGCAACAAAAATTCCTCTTGAGTCTTAGTATAGTAATATTAAAAGTAATGTAAATAGTGAGTGTGGTGACTGTCTGCCTTTTCTATTAAAAATAAAGGTTGAATACTACTGCCTTGACACTATAACAAATATTTTTTTATGCTTTTTAAAAGCTGTTCTCAGAACCAAGTGATTTCCTTTCTTAGAGACTTTAATGCATTGACAACATCAAAATTAAGTGTATAAATTGTTGATGGAGGCTTTTTCTTATCATTTCAAAATACTTTAGTCAGTGAAGGCTCTAAAATGTCACTCCTGGCACTGAAAACATCCTTCAAACTATTAATAATGACTATCTTAGAACAGATTTTTACCTTTAAAATTTTTTTGACTTGTTAAAACCAGAAATATTACTTTTTGAAATTTAAAATATGTAATATAAATTTGATCACAAAATAATAAACTCTCACTTTGAATTATTTAGTAAGCCCTTAGTTTTTATTCAGCATATTTATGAATCACAAATCTCTTTGCCATAAACAAGAAAATACACTTATTCCACTGTATTTATTCTTGGGTATTTACATAGTGGACATGTTACTTCTTTATCCTACTGCTGTTATCCTACCATTTATTTTCCTACCATCCATCTTATTTGTGAAGAATTCCCCTGATTCAATTGATGAGAGAGTTTGATCTGATACAGAAGATGAAGGGTTCAAACATCCCCCCTCCCTGACTTCCCTGGAGTGTCAGCTCATCATGCTGGATCAGTGAAATTCTTCAGCTTTGATCTTGAATCTGCAAAGATGCAGATACAGTTAAAGACTTTAACCAAGCAGTATTTAGAGTCCTGAAGAAGTGCTAAGAATGCTATCCTTAGCATTAACTTGACTGTATTCCCTGATTCCTAACCTTTTAGTACCTACTTTCGCCTGATACTTATTCTCTAACCTTTCTATAAATTCTTGAACTAATTATTATTGATTCAGGAAAATAACTCCTTTTTTGAAAATTTATCTTTATTGCTGAAAGTATTACTTTTGTTTGTGTTTTTCCACCCCCATTGACCTCTTCCACCCTGTACCCGCCTCTCCCAGGCCTTCACCACTCTATTGTCTGTGTCCATGGTTTATGCATATATGCAAATAAGTTCCCCAGTTATTCACTTCCCTCCCATCCTCCTACCCCCATCTTCTCCCTGAAATTCATCAGTCTGTACCATGCTTCTATGTCTTTGGTTCTATTTTATTCATCAGTTTTGTTTTGTTCATTAGATTCCAGATATGAGTGAGAGATTATGGGATACTTATCTTTCTATGACTGGCTTATTTCACTTAGCATAATATTCTCCAGGTCCATCCATGCTGTTGTAAATGGTAAGAGTTCTTTTTTTTTTTTTTTTTTTTTTTACAGCAGCATAGTATTCCATTGTGTAAATGTATCACAGCTTTTTTATCCACTCATCTGCTGATGGGCACTTAGCTGTTTCCAAATCTTAGCTATTGTAAATTGTACTGCTATGAACAAAGGGGTGCATATATTCTTTCTGATTGGTGTTTCTGATTTCTTAGTATATATGTATTCCTAGAAGTGGGATCACTGGGTCAAATGGCAGTTCCATTTTTAATTTTTTGAGGAAACCCCATACTGTTTTCACAGTGGCTGCTCCAATCTGCATTCCCACCAACAGTGTAGGAGGGTTCCCTTTTCTCCACACCCTTGCCAACACTTGTCCTTTGTTGATGATAGCCATTCTGACAGGTGTGAGGTGATACCTCATTATTGTTTTAATTTGCATCTCTTGGATGATTAGTGACTTTGAGCATTTTTTCATGTATCTTGGCCTTTTGTACATCCACTTTGGAGAAGTATCTATTCACGTCTTTTGCCCATTTTTTAATTGGATTGTTTGTCTTCCTTTTGTTAAGTTGTATGAGTTCCCTGTATATTTTGGAAATGAAACCTTTATTGAATGTATCATTGACAAATATGTTCTCCCATGCAATGGACTCTCTTTTCATTTTGTTGATAGTTTCTTTTGCTGTGCAGAAGCTTTTTATTTTGATACAGTCCCATGTGTTTATTTTCTCCTTAGTTTCCTTTGCCCTAGTAAATGTATCAGTAATCATATTGCTATGAGAGATGTCTGAGATTTTGCTGCCTATGGTTTCTTCTAAGATTTTTATGGTTTTATGACTTACATTTAAGTCTTTTATTTATTTTGAGTTTATTCTTGTGTATGGTGTAATTTGGTGGTCTAGTTTCATGTATCAACACCATTTTTTTTGCATGTATCAACACCATTTATTGAAGAGACGGTCTTGACTCCATGTATGCTCTTGCCTTCTTTGTCAAATATTTATTGAACATAATGGCTTGGGTCAATTTCTGCAGTCTCCATTCTGTTCCATTGATCTATATGCCTGTTCTTGTGCCAGTACCAGTATGTTTTTATTATGGTGACTTTGTAGAATAACTTGATATCTGGTATTGTGATCCCTCCAACTTTGTTCTTTTTTTTCCTCAAGATTGCTGCAGTTTTTTGGGGGTCTTTTTTGGTTCCATATAAATTTTTAGAGTGCTTGTTTTATATCTCTGAAATATGCCATTGGCATTTTAATGAGGATTGCATTGAATTTATAGATTGCTTTGGGTAGGAGGAACTTTTTAATGACACTGATTCTACCAATCCATGAACATGGTACTAGTATATTCTTCCACTTGTTTATATCTTCCTCTATCTCTTTTTTCAACATCCTGTAGTTTTCTGAGTCTAGGAAATTTACCTACTTGGTTAAATTTATCCCTAGGTACCTTAATTTTTGTGTTGCAATGGTAAATGGCTTGTTTGTTTAGTTTCTTTTTTTGAGTTCATTATTGGTGTATAAAAAAGCCATAGATTTCTGGGTGTTAATTTTGTATCCTGCTAGGTTCACAAATTCATTTATTAAGTCTAGTAGTTTTTTGATGGAGTTTTTAAAGTTTTCTTCTTCTTAAGTTCTTCAGAGTTGGTGTTGTTGCTTATGACAAATGCACTGGTGAAGAAATTGTTTCTTGGAAATAGATTGTAGACAGCGGATGCTTAGAGAAATGAGGATTCTTGGATTGGTTATGGCCTAAAGACTGCTCAATGGGAGTAAAATCTCCTCTTGCTATTCAGAGGTAGAAAACTGGCAACAAATGTATGCAGGCATGAGGAATTCAAGACTGTAGGGTGGGACGACTACAGTTATTTACACTGGAAAGCTTAAAGAAAGAGAACAAGACCTGTGCTGTTCATTATGGTACCACTAGCCCCATATAGCTAAATAAACCCTGGATATTAAATACTTAGTGCTTTTTTTAAAAGAAGAGTGTAAAATATCTGATTATTAATTTATATGCTGTTTATATGTTAAAATATAATATATTTGGGTGTATTGGGTTAAATAAATGATAAAAATTAATTTCATCTGGTTCTTTTGACTTTTAAAAATGTGATACTAGAAAAATTAAATTGTATAAGATACATTTCTGGCTTACAAATTAAGGCATTTGTTGAAAAAGAGTGAGGACAAAATAGTGATGGCTATACTGATGGGATTCGGGAAAACTTGAAATACCTCATTCTCCAGTCCCACTAACCTTCCCTTGCCAGATAAATAAACCCCTTACCATTTGCTTAAAACATTATAACTTTCTTTCATGAGAGTGTTACATAAACAGCTAAGCCAATTTCCTTCATAGCCAGTGGTCCATCCTTCATGGTCTCCAGGCTTCCTATTAGAACCACGTATCAACATGGTTCCTACAGGCTCGACGAATTTCAGAACTTTGGTATTTATGTCTGTAAATGTGTAAGAACATGAGTGGAAATAGATGATAAGGTTGCTCAACAAAAGAGGGAGTGAACTGGGCTGCAGGTATCAATAAGAGCACACCTCCCATGGATCCTGATTCAGTGTTACCTCATCCAGTTGACATGTGTCTAATTACTTGCTTTCCTAAAGTGACTTGTGACTAGTTACCTACATAACTTGTCCAGACCTTTCAGGGAATTGGTAAAGAAAGTCCAGTTAGTTCCCAGTATGCCACAGTGCCCCTGCGGTCTGGAGAGCTCACTGTAGTCAAAAAGCTGGTGGAGTTCTGACCAAAATCTGCCCAATTGGAGCCTTATTTGTAGATATTTTATTTCAGAATTCCTGAAATTTTTCTGTAGATCTAATTTTTTGCTGAAGTTAACCAGAGTTCATTTTTATTATTTACAATAGAGGGCACTCATTGGTTGACATATATTTATGAATCTTAGTAATGTCTTCCATTATCTGGAAAGGGTACTGCTGATCTTGATTGGAATATGCCTGTTTAATCAAGGATTTGAAACTAAATAATTGTGTGACTTTGAGCATTTACCTTTTTCACTTGTAAAATTAGGGTATTTGAGTATTATTTGGATTGATTATTTATATCATCATTGAATATGCATATAATAAGTGTCTTCAAACTAAATTTATCTTTAACCCAGTGTTTTGACAGTTCCCTGCCCAAATATCCATGTGACAACAGAATTAGAATTATTGACAAAGCCTGCTCCAAATGAAGCAGGTTGAAGGTTTTTTAAAATGTTTATTTTATTTTCCTGCTCAGTGATATATCTACCCAAATCCTAAAACATAAAATTACATTCACTAGTTTATCTCCTGAAAATGTTTTTCTTCTTATTTTCTTTAAACTATGTGGCTATAGCCTTTGATTAATTTACAACAATTACAACTAAGCCAACCTCTTCCTATATAATTAAAGCTTAATATGCTAAGTATCCGGTCATTCAGTCAGCCATTCAACAAAGTATAATATGCTAATGATATGCTAAGGCTGCTCACCTGCTCACTATGACGTGCACTGACCACCAGGGGGCAGACACTCCAACCAGTAGGTTAGCTTGCTTCTGGGGTTTGGCCAATCGCGACTGAGTGAGATGGGCTGGACACGCCCTGGAGCCCTCCCGTGGTCCCTCCCGAGCTGGCCAATCTCACATGTCCCTCCCCTGCCCTGATCAGGCACTGGTGGGGTCCCTCGGCCTGGCCTGTGCCTTCTCGTAATCCAGGAACCCTCAGGGTATGTCAGAGAGCCAGTTTCAGCCCAATTCCACAGACCAGGCTGAGGGACCCCACTGATGCATGAATTCGTGCACCGGGCCTCTAGTTAGTCTATAATATAACATAATCCCCAGGGCAAAGAGGAAGACAAATATAAAAGGAATAATTTTACAAATATATCATCATTGTGTTTAGTGACACAAAGTTTAATAAGATGCTAGGAGAACACAAAAGGAGACACCTGGCAAGTAATGGCCTCTAGAGAAGTAATGTATTGTTCAGAGGTGTGTTAGAGATGGGATCTGGATCACATTCAGTCTGGCAGCTGATGGGCACTGGGCTGTTCTCTAGCTGATGTGCTTCATGCAGATCAAACTGAAGCACAGGATAAAGGGTGGTGTGCCAGCCTGTTGGCATCAGAATGCTTATTAATCTTTATTTCTTCTTGGAGTTCTGGAGCTGGAACCCTCAAAGGCCCTGGATCCAGGTTTCATCCCCTCACCAGTCCGAAGTAGATCTTTATGTCACCTGAGAAAGAGAGTGATAAAAAGGTAACTAAATGTCTTCTGGTTGCTTCAAACATCAAGATATCTCCAAAATGTTGCCTTACATGTGCACGGCCTTTTCTTCTCCTTGTTAGCTCCATTTTCTTTTAAACTAAGAGAATAAAATTTTCAACATTCAGGAAATCAGTTCAGAATTCTCTGTCAGAAGCAGAGGCCTATACAAATCCACTTTCCACAAAACGAGAAGTAGATTTTCTTTTAGAATAGTGGCCTCATTTTCTTTGCCACTTTCATTTAATTTAGGTCCTACGCATGAGTTTATTTTCACAGAGATATTTATAGAGAGAAGAAAAGACGGAGAAGTTTAGATCTGAATTTCTCCAATGCCTTCAAGTTATCAAGACTCTCTCTATGGACCGTGAATGCATTTTCTTCAGAGTACCAGCTTCCTAAACATGACAGCCTGGTGGCTAAGTGCCAGGTTCTGGAGTGAGTAAGCTAGGTTATTATTTATATTATCACTACATGGAAAAATCATTTAATAATTTATCCCTCAACTTTCCAGCCTGTAACATGTGAGCAATAATAAGATTCTGGTGGTGAGTGGATTAAACACATTTGTGAAGTGTTTGGCACAGTGCCTGGCCACTATCTGGTCAATAAATGTTAGCTATTAATATACACATCATCACATTTCTAACAAGTGCCCAGTATCAGAATAGCAGTGGGCACTGGGAAGCACAGACAGATAGATGAGGAAAGGAGCATATTCATGTTACACAGGCAGCCTATGAAAACACTGTAATTTATATAAAACCTATGCTCATCTACTTTATTCATTTTAACCACTTTTATTGACTATGTGTGTGTGTGTGTTTTTTTCTAATAAATCTTTATTGTTCAGGTTATTACAGGTGTTCCTCTTTTTTTTCCCCCCATAGCTCCCCTCCACCTGATTCCCCACCCCACCCTATGCCCCCCAGCCACTGTCTTCATTCATAGGTGTAAGATTTTTGTCCAATCTCTTCCTGCATCCCTCAGACCCCCTTCCCCCTGAGAATTGTCCATCCCCTCCCTTTCTATGTCCCTGATTCTATTATATTCACCAGTCCATTCTGTTCTTCAGATTTTTTATTCACTTGATTTTTAGATTCACTTGTTGGTAGGTATGTATTTGATGTCTTTTTGTTGTTCATAATTTTTATCTTTACCTTTTTCTTCTTCTTCCTCTTCTTAAAGAATACCCTTCAGCATTTCATGTAATCCTGGTTTGGTGGTGATGAACTCCTTTAGCTTTTTCTTGTCTGTGAAGCTCTTCGTCTGACCTTCAATTCTGAATGATAGCTTTGCTGGGTAGAGTAATCTTGGTTGTAGATTCTTGCTGTTCATCACTTTGAATATTTCTTGCCACTCCCGTCTGGCCTGCATAGTTTCTGTTGAGAAATCAGCTGACAGTCGTATGGGTACTCCCTTGTAGGTAACTAACTGTTTTTCTCTTGTTGCTTTCAAGATTCTCTCTTTGTCTTTTGCCCTTGGCATTTTAATTATGATGATTATGATGTGTCTTGGTGTGGTCCTCTTTGTATTCCTCTTGTTTGGGGTTCCGTGCGCTTCCTGAACTTGTAAGTGTATTTCTTTCACCAGGTGGGGGAAGTTTTCTGTCATTATTTCTTCAAATAGGTTTTCAGTATCTTGCTCTTTCTCTTCTTCTGGCACCCCAAAAATTCGGATGTTGGTATGCTTAAAGCTGTCCCAGAGGCTCCTTATGCTATCCTCACACTTTTGGATTCTTCTTTCTTTCTGCCTCTCTGGTTGGGTGTTTTTTTGCTTCCTCATATTCCAGATCTTTGGTTTGACTCTTGGGGTATGTTGATCTATAGTTGAGTTTCTGTATATTCTTTATTTCAGACAGTGTATGCTTAATTTCTGACTGGTCCTTTTCCATTTTTTTTTTATTCTCATTAAGGTCCTTGAAGGTCTCTTCAAGTTTCTCAGCAGTTTTTAGAAGATTCTTGAGTAACCTTATAAATGTGGTTCTGAACACTGTGTCGTCCATTAGTTTACTTTCCTCCATCTCTCCTATTCGTGACATACTTTGGTGTCTCCGCATTTTGGCTGCCTCCCTGTGTTGATGGAGTGGCTTTGTGTGGTAGGTGTCCTATAGGGGCCGGTAGCTCAGCTTCCCCAATCACCCTAGGTGGTTACTCTTGGTACACCCCTTTGTGGGCTGAGTGCAAAGTCTTGGTGTAGTTAAGCCTTGATTGCTGTTGGTGCACTGGGAGGAATTGACCTCTAGGCCAATTGGCTGTGAGGACCCGCTGTGTCTATAATGGAAGCACTGCTGCGCTGGAGACACACTTATGGTACAGGGCTAGTTTCAGTGGGGCTTTAGTGCTCACTGAGTCCGCCTCCCGAATGTGTCACTTATGGATGTGAGGAGTTGAAATCTGGTGTCTCACACTGACCACTAGGTATACTGGCTTCTGGATCTCCAATGAGGTGCAGGTCAGCTACTGTCTGAGGCCACCCTGCAGGAGCTACAGCGAGAACTGCCGTCCTCTCCTCCCTGCTTGGAGCTTGGAGGCTTTGGAGCTGTCTGCACCGGGTTGCAAGTTTACTAGTTTAAACTGCAATAGAGAAGGCCATTCATATGCAAAAGCCACTGCTAGGAGCTTGGGTGTGTTTGTAGATTGTGCGGGGTGGAGTTTCAGGGCGTCACTAGGCTAGGGCGTGGCAAACAGCGATGGCTGGCAGTGAGCCGCCTCCAACCGTGTCCCCACGCCCTGGTGCAGCCAACAATTCTACCTCCACGCAGCTCTGCTAGCAAGCCACCCTCACTCTCCGACCTGATGGCAGACAGCCCAGTCTCTCCCCAGAAACTGGATTTCAGAGAGATTGGGGGCTTGTCTCTCTTCAGATTGAAGAAAGCAATGCTGCTCCAGCTGGGCTCCACTGCCAGCCCGTATCACACGAACGCTCCCCTGTACCTCAGTTTTTCAGCGTTTGTGCCCTGATTGCTCCCGTCTCTTTCCGTCTGGTTGTAGAGGTTCCACTCAGCCAGCTTTCCCGTGGTTCTGGGTGATGGACGTTCTGTCTTTTAGTTGTAGTTTTGGAAATTGTTGTGGATGGCAGCAGCCCAGATGTTTATCTACGCCTCTATCTTGGATCTTCTCAACTATGTGTGTTTTGATTGACCTTTACTTATTGCTTTACAAAGCAGCACACTGTAATGTTTAAGAATAAAGTCACTGGAGTCAGAATGCCTGGATACAAATGCAATCTTTAGCATTTTTGAGCTGGGAATGCCATGCAAGTTATCTCGCTGAGCTTCTGCTTTTACATCTTTAAAATAGGGGTAATGATAGTGCTTCCTTATAGAGTTGTGAGAATTAAGTGAAATAAGATACAGAAAGTTCTCAGAACAGAGTCTAGCACAAGATGAGCATTCAAGAAATATTAGCTCAAATTAATTGTTATACACTATCAGAGATTTATGATGTCCTTTTCCCCAAATTAATAGATTCTTATTTATTTTTTTAACTTTTTAATATATATTTTATTGATTTCAGAGAGGAAGGGAGAGGGAAAGAGAGATAGAAACATCAATGATGATAAAAAAAAAACCATTGATCAGCTGCCTCCTGCACGCCCCCTACTAGGGGTCGAGCTCACAACCCAGGCATGTGCCCTTGACTGGAATCAAACCTGGGACCTTTCAGTCCACAGGCTGATGCTCTATCCACTGAGCCAAACCAGCTAGGGCAGGTTCTTATTTCTTATTCTGTAATGCCTATTTAAGAATAATGCTCAGTGTGGTAAGAGCTGTTCACATTTTCATTGAAAAAGCTCAGGCTAAAATAAGCAGTGTTTCCAAATCTCAAATGTTCATGATTGATTTAAACATCTTCATGGTATCAGCTAGGAATCAGAAAAATAAAGCAGCAACTTTGGGATTTCAAGCATAAAGAAATTTAATACTGTGAACTAGTGGCTTGCACATATATAGTTAGGGCGAGAAGAGAGCAATTAGAGAAAGCACTAACGATTACTCACCATTTCTCAGTTTTATCACCAGCTTGAGAGGATGAGGACGTTCCAGGAATCCAGGAAACTTCCACTAATGCGTGCAGCCAACAGTACACAGATGGACAAGTGCCAGGGCATCCGAAGGATCTGCAAAGCATTGCATCTGTTGAAAGTCATGCATTATCCTTACTGGACAAAGAATAATTGTTTTTCTGCTTCTTTCAAATTCTGTGGCCTCTGCTTGGCGGACTCTAAACCAGAAGCATGCTGGCAAAAAAATTCTTAGAAATGTATGTTCTAAACTTGCAGTCACTGTGATATGAGGACACCAAGAAAAGGAAATAAATTTGCATGCTGGTTGCTCTAGAAAAAATAATATGCAATGCAGCCACTCATTTGCCCATTCAGCAACCATTTAGACTGGCTACCTAAATTTAAATCTACACTAATAAAAGAAAAATATGTAAATTGACCATACCTCCACAACGCCCATCAGCCAATCAGGAGGGAATATGCAAATTAGCAGAACAAAGATGGTGGCGGCCCTGTCCCTCAGCCACTCCAGGCATGGAGCGGTCGGGCAGGGCAGGACGCCTGCTATGAGGGGGAGGATGGGGGGTGGAGGGAGGTACAGGAGCAGTGCTCTGGCCGGAGCAAAGCGAAGACTCCAGACTCTGGCTGGAGTCAGTGAGAAGCCTGGCAGACACTGTCCGGAGTCAGCGAAGACTCTGGCTAGAGCAAAGACTCTGGCCAGAGCAAAGGCGGAAGGCGGCGGCCATAGTGAAAGCCTGGGTCCCAGGTGCCGGAGGAGAACTGGTGCTGGCAGCCAGGTGAAGGAAGGCCTATTGCATGAATCTTCGTGCAATGGGCCTCTAGTTTAAAAACAACAGTTAAAACAATCAAATAACAACATTTTTAAATCTAACATATTGCAATTATTTCTCATTCAATTGCAGGTGTGATCACTCTCTCCCTGAGAAAAGATCCCAAATTCTATTAGTTACTTTATCCAAATCAGGATATTACTTACTTTTCTAGTTTGATCACAATGTTTTTGATAGACTTTAACTTAATCAATTATAGTTTCCCACCACCAAAATACTTTTAGCAAAATAGTATGAGAAAGAAAAAAAAATGATTAAATTAATATATACAAATACAGGGTGAGGCAAATGTAGGTTTACAGTTGTGAGTACATGAAACAGTTCATTCTTGTATTATTATTTATTAATTATCATATTATTTTCCATACAAATAACTGTAAATCTACTTCCACCCAACCCTGAATATTTATAACAAATTAATCAAGAAAGTATTTCTGGGCACTAAAGTTAGATAGGAACCAATAATTAATATCAATAACTTATTTTTTCTCCTAATTGTTTGATGTCATTTTTGTCCTCAGTTGGCTTGTATTTCTTTTCCTGATAGAGTGCCCGAAACTTTAATGGTGCCACATGAATTTGATTGCTGTAGTCCTCCATTAATGCCTCCCACCACAGATGGACACAGTAAGAGTTTCACAGAGAATCCCTTCTATTTCACATGGTACCCACTGGTTAGCAGAAACCTTATTTTTCCTTAATAATCAAGACCAATCACTCCACACTGTTCAGTAAAACGCTTCTTTATCTGATGTTTCATTGGAAATCTCAACTTCTGGTTTCATAGAAATTTCATTTTTTCCTTTGGTGGAAGCATTCCTCCCTAGGAACCAGAGAGCCAACGTTGTCGGCCAGGGATTGGCACATCAGTGATGAGATGAGCCGCTCTGGTTCGCTCTAGACGCATGTGTTCTCATTACACTTCTAGATGCTTGGGTACCAGATAAGACCAGGGAATCTCATGGATATTAGTTTACTCCCTCCCTTGTAGCACAGTAACTGAGTTCCTTGGTCAGAAACAATGTTTGGGACCCTATGACAGTAAGTCCAAGGTTGATACTGCTGGCAAAAGTTTATGAGAATTGGAAAGAAAATACATATCCACAGTTCCAAAGGGCTCAAATTGCTCCGTTTAATAAAATATAAACATTTAATATATCAATTTGCTACCAGGTGAGTGGTTAGTCCTAGGAAATGTGTCATACTGGGGACTCAGCTTTTATCTCAGCCTTGACCAACTAGGTACACAACACGTGTTCACTGGCCAACAGTGTGCATCTTGGAGAAATTACACTATATGGCTTAACTTTGCATAACGTCCATCTGACCTGCCTTGGACACTTTGTTTTTGAAATCACTGAGCAAACAATGGGGTAGCTGTTGAAAGAGACTGATTAACATCCACAGACCAGGTCATCTTGTCTACCTTATTATTATTGAGAGTCTTTTATGCAGTGTATATACCCTTTACTGAGGATGTATATATATGGGGTACAAATATCCTCACACTCAGTAATGACCTAAGAGATCCTCTTCTTCTTCTATTCATCTCCCATTTACTTCCTCCTCTGACTTCCTTGTCACTTATGTTTCAGTCAAGTTCCTTCCATGTTCATCAATATTCAGTAAATCCATTGAAATCATATTCTAATTGGTATCTAATCCATTTAACTGGTCTCCTTTACCAGCAAAATGAAACACTATATGTAAGCATTACTCAAAGTTCTGCCCACCAGGGAGATTTCTCTTTCCCACTGTCTTCTGGGATCCCAATTGAGTGGACTAGTTATGCTGTAATTGTATAGTTTTGACTGGCTGCAAATCTTCTTTAATGTGTAAACCAACCTTGAAAATTTTCTTTCTCACACAATTGGTCATAAAAACTCCCCATGAGGTCACAGGTACAGGCTGAGGAAGAGGTGGAGATGCTTGTTGCCTACAGAATCTAAAGAGGCCTTTCTCTCAATGGTGGCAGAGTAAAAGGTATAGAAACACATGTTTTGCATTGGAGGGAGTATGTTAATATGACATGGGCCACTGGCACATTAGAAACTTCACTGAGGTAACAGGCTCCAGAATTTTTATAAAGATTACTTTTCAGCTTCTGGCATATTATGTGACATGCCATGGCATCTAGGACTTTTGTTGATTCTTTTTTTTTTTTTTTTTAAATATTTTTATTGAGGTATTATATGTGTACATATCTTACTATTACCCCCCTACCCCACACCCACACATGCCCTCCCCCCCCAGAGTTTTGCGTCCATTGTTTATGCTTATATGCATGCATACAAGTCCTTCGTTTGATTTCATAACTCCCCCACCTTTCCCAAACTTTCCCCCTGTACTTTGAAAGTCTGTTTGATGCTTTACTGTCTCTGTATCTATCTTTTTGTTCACCACTTTATAATGTTCTTTACTATCCCTAAATGAGTGAGATCATGTGGTATTTTTCTTTCATTGACTGGCTTATTTCACTTAGCATAATGTTCTCCAATTCCATCCAGGTTGCTGCAAATGATGAGAATTCCTTCTTTTTTATGGCAGCATAGTATTCCATTGTGTAGATGTACCACAGTTTTCCGATCCACTCATCTGCTGACGGGCACCTAGGCTGTTTCCAAATCTTAGCTATTGTAAATTGTGCTGCTATGAACATAGGGGTGCATATATCCTTTCTGATTGGTTTTTCTAGTTTCTTCGGATATATTCCCAGGAGTGGGATTACTGGGTCAAATGGGAGTTCCATTTTCAGTTTTTTGAGGAAACTCCATACTGTTCTCCACAGTGGCTGCACCAGTCTGCATTCCCACCAGCAGTGCACGAGGGTTCCTTTTTCTCCGCATCCTCGCCAACACTTGTTGTTTGTTGATTTGTTGATGATAGCCATTCTGACAGGTGTGAGATGGTACCTCATTGTTGTTTTGATTTGCATCTCTCGGATAATAAGTGACTTTGAACATGTTTTCATGTGTCTCTTGGCCTTCCTTCTGTCTTCTTTTGAAAATATTCTGTTTAGGTCTGTTGCCCATTTTTTTATTGGATCATTTATCTTCCTCTTATTGAGTTGCATAAGCTGCCTGTAGATGTTGGAGATTAAACCTTTATCAGTGATAGCATTTGCAAATATGTTTTCCCATGCAGTGGGCTTTCTTGTTGTTTTGTTGATGGTTTCTTTTGCTGTAAAAAAGCTTTTTATTTTGATGTAGTCCCATTTGTTAATTTTCTCTTTAGCTTCCATTGCCCTAGGGGCAGTGTCAGTGAAGAAGTTCTTGTGGCATATGTCTGAGATTTTGTTGCCTGTGGATTCCTCTAGTATTTTTATGGTTTCCCGTCTTATGTTTAAGTCCTGTATCCATTTTGAGTTTATTTTTGTGTATGGTGTAAGTTGGTGATCTAGTTTCATTTTTTTGCATGTATCTGTCCAGTTTTCCCAACACCATTTATTGAAGAGACTGTCTTGACTCCATTGTATGTTCATGCCTCCTTTGTCAAATATTAATTGAGCATAGTGGTTTGGGTCGATATCTGGGTTCTCTATTCTGTTCCATTGATCAATATGTCTGTTCTTGTGCCAGTACCAGGCTGTTTTGAGAACAGTGGCTTTGTAATACAGCCTGAAATCTGGTATTGAGATCCCACCTACTTTATTCTTCTTTCTGAGGATTGCTGAGGCTAGTCGGGGTCTTTTTTTATTCCAGATGAATTTTTGGAGAGTTCTTTCTAGGTCTGTGAAATATGCTGTTGGTATTTTGATGGGGAGTGCATTGAATCTGTAGATTGCTTTGGGTAGTATGGACATTTTAATGATGTTGATTCTACCAATCCAGGAACATGGTATGTTCTTCCATCTGTTTACGTCTTCCTCTATCTCTTTTTTCAGTGTCCTGTAGTTTTCTGCGTATAGGTCTTTTACCTCCTTAGTTAAGTTTATTCCTAGGTATCTTAATTTTTTTGATGCGATGGTAAATGGGATTGCTTTTTTAGTCTCTCTTTCTGTAAGTTCATTATTGGTGTATAGAAAAGCCATAGATTTCTTGGCGTTAATTTTGTATCCCGCTACATTGCCGAATTCATTTATTAAGTCTATTAGTTTTTTGATGGAATCTTTTGGGTTTTTTATGTACAATATCATGTCATCTGCAAATAAGGACAGCTTCACTTCTTCTTTTCCAATTTGGATGCCTCTTATTTCTTCTTCTTGCCTAATTGCGATAGCTAATACTTCCAGTACTATGTCAAATAGAAGTGGTGAGAGTGGGCATCCCTGTCTTGTTCCTGTTCTTAGGGGAAATGGTTTTAGTTTTTGCCCATTGAGTATGATGTTTGCTGTGGGTTTATCATAAATAGCTTTTATTATGTTGAGGTATGAGCCTTCTATTCCCACCTTGTTGAGAGTTTTTATCAAGAAAGGGTGTTGGATTTTGTCAAATGCTTTTTCTGCATCTATTGATATGACTATGTGATTTTTATCTCTCAATTTGTTTATGTGATGTATCACGTTTATTGATTTGCGGATATTGTACCATCCTTGCATTCCTGGAATAAATCCTACTTGGTCATGGTGTATGATCTTTCTGATGTACTGCTGGAGCCGATTTGCTAGAATTTTGTTGAGGATTTTGGCATCAATGTTCATGAGGGATATTGGCCTGTAATTCTCTTTCATTGAGTTGTCTTTATCTGGTTTTGGTATTAGGGTGATGCTGGCTTCATAGAAGGAGCTTGGAAGTGTTCCTTCCTCTTGAATTTTTTGGAATAGTCTGAAGAGGATAGGTTTTAGTTCTTCCTTGAAAGTTTGATAAAACTCTCCTGTGAAGCCATCTGGCCCCGGGCTTTTGTTTGCCGGAAGCTTTTTGATGACTGCTTCAATTTCTTCCATAGTTACTGGCATGTTGAGCTGTTTAGAATCTTCCTGATTGAGTTTTGGAAGGTTGTATTTTTCTAGGAATATGTCGATTTCCTCTAGGTTGTCCAGTTTGTTGGAATAGAGTTGTTCGTAGTATTTTGTAACAATCCTTTGTATTTCGTCGGGGTCTGTTGTTATTTCACCTCTTTCATTTCTGATTTTGTTTATTTGGGTCCTCTCTCTTTGCTTCTTGGTGAGCCTGGCTAGAGGTCCATCAATCTTGTTTATCCTTTCAAAGAACCAGCTCTTGGTTTTGTTGATCTTTTGTATTGTTTCTTTGGTCTCTATGTCGTTTATCTCCGCTCTGATCTTTATTATTTCTTTCCTTCTGCTTACACTGGGCTTATCTTGTTGCTCTCTCTCTAACTCTTTGAGTTGTTGGGTTAGGTAATTTATTACCATTGTTTCTTGTTTTTTGAAGTAGGCTTGTAGAGCTATGAACTTCCCTCTCAGGACTGCTTTCATTGTGTCCCATAGATTTTGGATTGTTGTGTTTTCATTGTCGTTTGTTGCCATGATGTTTTTTATTTCTTCCTTGATGTCTTTGGTAACCCAGTCATGGTTTAATAACATGCTGTTTAGTCTCCAAGTGTTTGATTTCTTTGGGTTGTTTTTATTGTAGTTGATTTCCAGTTTTATGCCACTGTGATCTGAGAAGATACTTGATATGATTTCTATCTTCTTGAATTTGGAGAGACTTTGCCTATGTCCTAACATATGGTCTATCTTTGAAAATGACCCATGTGCACTTGAGAAGAATGTATATTCTGTGGCTTTGGGGTGAAATGTTCTGAAGATGTCGATTAATTCCATCTGTTCTAGTGAGTCGTTTAGGATTGATGTTTCTTTGCTGATTTTTTGTTTAGAGGATTTGTCCAATGGTGATAGTGGGGTATTGAAGTCTCCTACTATGATTGTATTACTGTCAATCTCTCCTTTGATATCTTCCAGGAGTTTTTTAATGTATCTTGGTGCTCCTGTATTGGGTGCATATATGTTTACCAGAGTTATTTCTTCTTGTTGGATTTCTCCCTTTAGTATTATGAAGTGGCCTTCATTATCTCTTGTTATGTCCTTCACTTTGAGATCTAATTTGTCAGATATAAGTATTGCAACCCCAGCTTTTTTTTCATTTCCATTTGCCTGGAAAACCTTTTTCCATCCCTTTACTCTCACTCTGTATGCATCCTTTTTTTTGAGGTGGGTTTCCTGTAGACAGCAGATATCTGGGTTTTGCTTTCTTATCCAGTCTGTTACCCTGTGTCTTTTGATTGGGGCATTCAATCCATTTACATTTAAAGTTATTATTGATAGGTACTTATTTGATGCCATTTTTATTCTATACCCCTGTGTACCTTCTTTGCTTCCTATTTCTTTCTTTTTTTTACAGCAGACCCTTTAGCATTTCTTTCATTGCTGGTTTGGTGGTGATAAACTCCCTTAGTCCTTTTTTGTCTCTGCAGCTCCTGATTTCACCTTCAATTTTGATTGATAGCCTTGCTGGGTACAGTATTCTTGGATTTAGACCCTTCCTTTGCATGACTTGGTATATTTCATTCCATTCCCTTCTGGCCTGATGAGTTTCTGTTGAGAAATCAGTTGCTAGTCTGATGGGGGTTCCTTTGTATGTAACTGTCTGTCTCTCTCTGGCCGCTTGTAAGATTCTTACTTTGTCGTTGGTGTTTGCCAACTTAACTATAATGTGCCTTGGCGTCGGTCTTTTGGGGTTCATTTTGCTTGGAACTCTGTGAGCTTCTTGGATTTGTGTGGGGTTTTTCTTCCCTATATCAGGGAAGTTTTCTGTTATTATTTCTTCAAACAGGTTTTCTATTCCTTGCTCAGTTTCCTTTCCTTCTGGCACCCCTATTATCCTGATGTTGTTTTGTTTTGTATTGTCCCGAAGTTCCCTTACGCTCTCCTCAATCTTTCTAATTTTTGTTTCTAGAAGCTGTTGTAATTGGGTATTTTTTTCCATCTTGTCTTCTAGCTCACTTATGCGGTCCTCTGCTTCATCTAGTCTACTCTTGATGCTTTCTATTGAGTTCTTTACAGCAGCGATGTCACTTTTCATTTCTTCTTGGTTCTTCTTCATTTCTTCTTGGTTCTTACTCATATTGTCGAATTTGTCTTCCATCCTTTTCAGCCACTTTATGACCATTTCTCTGAATTCTTTCTCTGATAGGTTGTTTGCCTCTAAATCGTTTACTTCCTTTTCTGGTGATGCCTGCTTCTCTTTCCTGTGGGGGCTGTTTCTTTGTCTCCCCATGGTCTCTCTTCTCCGGATGTCTGGTTATATAGATTTCTCTCTCTGGTGTTGATTTAAAGGTATAAAATACAACACAACCAGGCACAACAGACAAGGCACTGAACAGAATTGTATTCACTATATTAATAACCTCCAATAAAGGTAACCACCAGAGAAAGACAAATTAGGGAATAGGAGTGGAAGAGGGAGAGTAAAAAGAAAGAACAACAACGAAGAAAAAAACAACAACAAAGAGTGTGAATCTGAACTTGGGAAAAGAGCAGAAAGAAAGAAAAGAAATAACAGAAAAGAAAAAGAAAAGAAAAAAAAAGTAAGAGAGACAAGAATGATACTAAGAGAGAAAAGGGGAACAAACTATATATATGGGGAGTAAACTCCACTAGAACAACCACTATTCCCAGCAAATTCCAGCAACACGAGCCTGGAGATTAATACAAACTGCAACAGCAGCTAATATCAAGTGAGGCAAGGGAAAACAAAAGTAAAAAACAAACAAAAACAAAGCAAACAAAAGAACCAACCAAACCAACAAAAAGAATAATCTAAACAATCTCATAAAAAAGCATAAAAATTCAATCTAATCAACATTCAAGCAAACAACAACAAAAGGCCCGAGAGAAAAATAATTTTTTAAAGATAGCGTAGAGAGAGGTTTGTATGGATTTGGAGCAGGGGGTTGGGAATTAGATATATAAGTAGGGTGAAGTTTTAGCAGGGAGTAAACTGAAAAAGTAGGGAAAATCTAAAGCCAGAAAGGGTTAAGATAAACTGGGACCAAAAGGGGAAAGGTTAGGAGAGTGATGGCATAATGTTAGCTTTGAGATAGGGTAAAGCGATTGTAAGGGAAAGATGCAAATCGAATGTAGGACACTAATCCAAAAATAAAAGAAAGAGAAAATCAAATGACATTAAAAAAAAAAAAAGTAAAATAATAGTAATAATAGTGCTGATTGAAAATAAAAATGTAATAATTAAAAAGGTGAAAATCAAGTGAGGAAAAAGAAAAAAATATTAGTTTCTTAAGTAAAAGATGCAAAAAATGAAAATAAAAAAATATGAGAATAAAAAATTTAAAAAATTGAAAAAAGAATTGAAAATTAAAAAATAGGAAGACTAAAATGTGCAGTAGCGGCTGTCATTCACTTCCTCTATTATTCTGTTTGGTACGCCTTTTTCCCAGTCTGGGCGGTATTTCAGTTCAGCTTCATTCCAGGGCTCCTCAGTGTTGGAAGCCAGTCCTGCTTTTTAAGCCAGCCCTATCTTAATTTCTCGTATTTATTTTTGATTACACCAGAGACAATTAGCGTTTCAGCCCCTTGGTGGCAGTGTTTCTGAATTGACTTCCGGGCCTCTCTAGCTCTTTTTTCTTTTTTTTTTTTTCCCCTTCTATGGCACTCACTACCGGTTTGTGGAGATGTGCGCCTCAGAGCTGCCTCTCTGATGGTCACACGCAGCTCTGGCCCCAGGTTCCGAAAAAACACCTTCCCCCTGCAGTCTTTCAGGGTTTCCACCTGGGTTTACCTCTGTATTGGGCTTAGCAATCAGAGTTGGAAAGAGCCCAGGTGTGCGGACCGTGGGTCTGTGCCCCAGACTAAGGAGCCTGCACTCCTTTGAAAATTCTTAGTCTGACCCTCCTCGTCAGATTAAAATGAGTTGCTTTCAAGAGGTCACTTCTGTTAGCAGCTCAGAAGACCCCCCTCCTCATTCACGGATCACGGCAGTTACAACTGCCGCTGATTTTTCTAGGCACAGACCTCCCGGCTCCTGCCGGTCCTGCGGCTGCCGCGCTTCCCTCACCCAGCGCCTCCCTCACCCACCGCGGGGATCAGAAACCGCAGCTTATTTCAGACAAAATCTGACCTTTCCGTGGTGCAGTGAAGAGTTTCTTTGAATCCAAATGTTTGCGCTGATAGGGGACCGGTGGTCTGGTGCTCCCAGCAGTTCAGTGTTTGCAGTTGTCGCAGAAAGTCAGGTTTCCACTAAAATCCTCCTTTCCTTGCAAGATGGCGAGGCGCCTGGCGAGCCCGCAGCTCCAGGAGGGGACCCAGCCCCTGTGGGTGCTGCGCGGTCAGAGGAACACTGCCCAGCACTCCCCCGCCTTCTCCTGGAGTTTAGCTGTCCCTTGGCTTGCCCACATACACTCCCTCTGCGAGCCTCTGCTGCTCCGACTCTCCGCCCCAGGAACAGACTCCAAACCCGACTCTATTCCGTCGCCATTTTCCTCCCTTTTGTTGATTCTTGCCAACCAGATCCAAAGAGGATGTCATCAGTGTAGTAAACCCCAAATCTTATGGGTTGGAAAAATTATTAAGATTCCCGTGGAGAAATATTAAAATAACTCTGGTAAGTAAAATAAAACTTCTACCAGTAATATTTTTTACTAAGTTTAACTTCAAAGACTAGCTATAGGTTTTTTATTTGTGTGAATTAGTGGTCTAAGAAAAACATAAAATTGGGTGAAAAGAAAAATACTTTTATATATAATAAGCAGATTTATAAAACAAAGCAGATGAATAAACGTGATTTCTAAGAAGAGAATTATAATGTAAAAAGAGCAAGTAGCCGAAACTGGTTTGGCTCAGTGGATAGAGCGTCGGCCTGCGGACTCAAGGGTCCCAGGTTCGATTCCGGTCAAGGGCATGTACCTTGGTTGCGGGCACATCCCCAGTAGGGGATGTGCAAGAGGCAGCTGATCGATGTTTCTCTCTCATCGATGTTTCTAACTCTCTATCCCTCTCTCTTCCTCTCTGTAAAAAATCAATAAAATATATTAAAAAAAAAAAGAGCAAGTAGTCATGTAAAAGATAGCAAGATGGAATCATAGGATAGAAAAAGTAAGAACTTAAATTTTAGAGAGATAATGATATAGAATGCTAGAGTAATCTATACATGAGTTATTCAATCTGCCTCAATTATTTTTTTAATTAACAACTATGAAAGGGAAAATATCCTAAGTGTTGAAAGCATTTATGACTGGTTTATATGAAAAATGACATCTTACAGGAAAATCATAGATTTCATTTGAAATTTAAATCTGTCTAATGTTCATTTTTATGTAAATGTTTAAAATTCTAAATGCTGATTCATTATTTTTGTTTTCTTAGTTGCCATTATTGTGAAAAAATTATGTATTTCTCTTGAATAATTCATCATTCCTTCCTGGTAAAGTTAGTAACCTTCATGCTACTGTTATAAATTAGAACAATATCTCTGGTTCTAGAAATAATTTTCTTTGCTTCAGTTGAAACATAATATTTATATAAATTTATGTTTCCCTTAAATGTCTTCCAATGTAACATCCTATCTAATAAAACAGTAATCCTATCTAATAAAACAGTAATATGCAAATTAACCATCACTCCGCGACAAAATGGCGACGCCCATGGCCACAAGATGGTGGCGCCCAGTTCTCTCATCCCTGCCGGAATCCCCCCAACCGCCCAGCCTTGGCAGTGCAGGTTGTCCTGCTTGGAGGCTCCTGCGCCCCCACACCACGATTCCGGCCCAGCTTCGGCAGCCTGGGCTGGGGTCTCAGCCTGCGAGGGGCATGCACCCCAACGGCAGGATCCCCCTCCCAATGGCCATAGCCTGAGCTGAGTCTAAGCCTGCGAGGGGCATAAATCCCAACAGCGCAATCCCCCTCCCAGCGGCCTTAGCCTGGGCTGGGGTCTCAGTCTGCGAGGGGTACGATCCCCCTCCCAGCGGCCATAACCTGGGCTGAGTCTAAGCCAGTGAGGGGCATGCACCCCAACGTCATTAGCCTGGGCTGGGGTCTCAGAGTGCGAGGGGCGTGCACCCCCACAGCGCAATCACCCTCCCAGCAGACGTAGCCTGGGCTGGGGGTCTCAGTGTGCGAGGGGCATGCACCCCCATGGCGCGATCCCCCTCCCAGAGGCTGTAGCCTGGGCTGAGTCTAAGCCAGTGATGGGCGTGTACCCCAATAGCCTTAGCCTGGGCTGGGGTCTCAGCATGCGAGGGGCATGCACCCCCACGGCGTGATCCCCCTCCTAGCGGACATAGCCTGGGATGAGTCTAAGCCTGCGAGGGGCGCACACCCCCATGGCATGATCCCCCTCTCAGTGGTGGCAGCCAGTGGTCTCAACCACTGAGTCACACCAGCCAGGCAGATATGGAGAAGTCTTAAATGTTTCTTTTTTTGTTACATATGTTTTATTGATTTTTTACAGAGAGGAAGGGAAAGGGCTAGAGAACTAGAAACATCTATGAGAGAGAGACATTGATCAGCTGTCTCCTGCACACCCCCAACTGGGTATGTGCCCCTAACCAAGGTACATGTCCTTGACAAGAATCAAACCTGGGACCCTTGAGTCTGCAGGCTGATGCTCCATCCACTGAGCCAAACCAATTAGGGCTGTCCAATATGTTAAAGAAAAAGCCCTATCTAATAAAGAGGGAATATGCAGGGGAGGGCATTTGGGGGTGACTGGGTTGTCAGGGGAAGGCAGTTGGGGATGATCAGGCTGGCAGGGGAACAGTTAGGCATCGATCAGGCTTGCAGGGGAGTGGTTAGGGGGTGATCAGGTTTGCAGGCAGAAGCGGTTAGGGGCAATTAGGCAGGCAGGCAAGCAGTTGGGAACCAGCAGTTCCGGATTGTGAACGGGATGTCTGACTGCCTGTTTAGGCCAGATCCCTGTAGGATCGGGCCTAAACAGGCAGTCAGACATCCCCCGAGGGATCCCAGATTGGAGAGGGTGCAGGTTGGGCTGAAGGACACCCCCTCCCCCAGTGCACGAATTTCGTGCACTGGGCCTCTAGTTATTTAATAATTCTTTTAGCTATTTAGTTTCGTTTACTTACAATGATATTCTAAAGATTCATCCACATTGTAGCATGTACTTTATTCTTTTACTAGAGGCCCAGTGCATGGGTGGGGTCCCCGAGGGAGGTGGGAGAGAACCAGGACACAATCGACCCTCCTCTCTGGGTGGACCATGGGACACCCTTGCTGGCCGGGATCTGGATCTGTCCCACAGACATTCCAGCTGGTTGTTTGGAGTCACCTGGTGGCCACTTTTATATTGTTTCTTCCTTGCTGAGTGTTTAGGGAGGGGAAGTGGCCACGGTGTCTGAGGTGGACTTCCAGGAGGCCAGCAGCACTGTCAGGATCGTGCTGGCGGCGCTGGTCCATTGGTGCATGGTCTGTTTTCCAGAGATTGGACCTACAGGGCTACTGAGGGAATGAGTGGCTGCCACTGGGCTGGTGGATCGCCCGGACGGGTCGGTCAGCTGAGCAGCACTCCTGCTGTGGGAATGCACTGACCACATGGGGGCAGTTCTTGTGTTGAGAGCATCTGCACCCCCAGTGGTCAGTGAGCGTCATAGTGACCAGTCATTCGCTGTCTGTCAGGGTGAAACTGGCTCTCTGACATCCCCTGAGGGATCCTGGATTGTGAGAAGGTGCAGGCCAGGCTGAGGGACCCCACTGGCACACAATCAGGCCGGGGAGGAACTCGAGAGGTTGGCCAGCCAGGGCATGTCCGGCCCATCTAGCTTAGTCCCGATTGGCTGAACCCCAGAAACAAGCTAACCTACTGGTCAAAGCATCTGCTCCCTGGTGGTCAGTGCACATCATATAAGCAGTTGAGCAGCCTTAGCATATCATTAGCATATTATGCTTTGATTGGTTGTATGGCCGACCGGCCGACTGGACACTTAGCATATTAGGCTTTTATTATAGAGGGTTCAATTTTATTAGTATTCAAATTAATGTAAAATTAGACAAAATTGGATACTATTTTCTGTTTACATACTGAAAGTAATGGAAAAATATAATATGTGGTGTTGTTAAAGTTGCAAGGTTTCCATTTGTATATCTTCTTTAGGAATATCTCTATTCAAATCTTTTGCCCACTTTAAAATAAGACCATTTGTTTTTTATTATTGAATTGTAAGAGTTCTTTGTATATTCTCGATACAAGTCTCTTTTCAGATATATGATTTGCAAACATTATCTTTTGTTCTTTGGGTGTTTTGTTGTTATTGTTGTGTGTGTGTGTGTGTTTTGTTTTATTTTTACTTATTGATGCTGTCTTTTGAAACCAAAAGTTTTTAATTTGATGAAGATGAATGTATCCTTGTTTTTGCTGCTTGTGCTTTTGGTATCATATTTAAGAGACTATTATCTAATCCAAATTCATAAAGATTTACGCTTTTGTATTCTAGGAGTTTTATAGTTTTAATTATTACATTTATGTCTTGGCTCCATTTTGAGTTGATTTTTGTGTGGTAGGGGTTCAAATTCATTTTTTTTTAATTGGATCTATCCAGTTTCCCAGCACTGTTCGTTGAAAAAACTATCCAAGTTATTGATGTCTACAGCTAGCATTTCTATTTGCTTGTTATTCATCTATAAAACATATAAGTATGAATAAACATACTAAACCAATATAAAAATTATTTTCCATGATTATGTCTAATTGTTGGTAACTTAATACCATTCCTGAATCATTCCATTCTCTGTCTGTTTCTCTTGCCAACAGGATTATGGCTTAGATTTACCAATAAAAAGCACTCATGTGAGAAATGAAAAGCATTGCTTCTGAATCAATAGTGAGATAGACGTGAGCTCCAGCAATTCTCAGAAGTGAAGCCTCTGAGAATTATCCACCCTGCAGATTATCCGCCTTGGGGCTACAGGTAGCTATAAACTTACATAAGTGGATTCCTCATTTCTTGAAATTGCCCGAGTCTCAGGAAGCTAGCAGTGAATCTAAGGGTTACAGTGTTTTTTTTCTGATCTTTACTCTTCCAACATACCCAAAAGTTTCCTAAGCTTCTAGTTCCTTCTATTAAATCTCGTCCTTCTTAGATTATTTAGAATAGTTTTTTTCCCCCCTCTTATTAAAGCTTAAATGATATAGCCTGGCAGTTGTGGCTCAGTGGTTGAGCATCAACCAATGAACAGGGAGGTCAGGGTTCGATTATCAGTCGGGGCACATGTCCCGTTTGTGGGCTAGGTTCCCAGTGTAGCAGGTGCAGAAGGCAGCTGATAGATGATTCTCTCTCATCATTGATGTTTCTCTCTCTCTCTTCTCCCTTTCTCTCTGAAATGAATAAAAATATAAAAAAAAACTTACTGATATATTTATGTTGGGGGATATGCCACACACATATTTTCAAATACTGTGGAATCAAAATTGTATTCACATATTTAAGAAACTTACTTTTGAAACATTAACTATTATAAGCAGCTTTCTCATGCTGCCATCTCCTTCGCCTTGGTACTGCTGTAGCTTCACCTGGGATACCTACAAAAGACGGAAAGTCTTCCATTTGTGCTTCTTGCTGAGAATCACAGTCTCCGAGCCACTGGCATAATGGACTCTACTCTCTATCTTGCAGAACCACAGCCCACAACATTTTCTTTCTGCTTTCACCAGATGTCTCATCATGAACAATGTGGGACCTTCTCCGATTTCTTTTTGGAGGGCTGATTCTTTGTGAGAATGCATGTAGAAAATAGTTTCTATTTTTCAACTTAGAAAAAGAGTTGCCAAAGTATTATTTTCTATTCATTTTGGTTTCACCAAGTTGCCCATTTTTTATAGTATATTCTAATTCTATAACCGAAGCATGTAGACAAATAGATTGATAGAGATGTTAATGTCTCTAAATACATATGCAAAGACTACCATTTTCTGAGAACAACTATGTGTCAGATACTGTATGATGCATTTTACATGATAATAAGAGTTAACAACTCTTAGTGCATACTATGTTTAAGGCATTAAGTTAAAGTGTTTATACCCATTATCTTATTAAATCATTAAACAGGTATATGAGGTAGGTACTGTTATTTCCATCTCACCGATGAAGAAACAGACTCAAAAAGGGTGAATAATGTTCCCATGATTACAGAGTTGCTAGGTAGCAGAGCTGTCAAACCCAGTTCTGTGTGGCTCTGAAGTCCATCTTTTTTTTTTTATTTTAATATATTTTATTGATTTTTTTACAGAGAGGAAGGGAGAGGGATAGAGAGTTAGAAACATCGATGAGAGAGAAACATCGATCAGCTGCCTCTTGCACACCCCCTACTGGGGATGTGCCAGCAACCAAGGTACATGCCCTTGACTGGAATCGAACCTGGGACCCTTCAGTCTGCAGGCTGACGCTCTATCTACTGAGCCAAACCAGTTGGGGCCATCTTTTTTTATTTGGCAATCAAGTTTGTGACCTATATTTGTGCATATATTAAAGGAGTTTGTAATTCCCTTCTGTATTATTTCAATCTGTCCTCTATTACCACAGGGTGTTGTGTGTGTGTTTTATATAAACAAATAATACAGTCACCTTTGTTCATAATTCTTGGATGGTTTCCTACACTATGCAATCTATACTTTTTAGCATGGTTCCAAAGGCATTTGTGATTTGATCATTTGAACCTATTGAGTCTTAGTATCTCAATTTCCTTCATATTTTATCTTTATCAAATTTTTTTTCCCCCACTGCCTGGAATGCTTATATGTATGACAAACTTCTAATCATTCTTCAAGTCTTGCCTCTAAACATCACATGTGTGAAGAAGGTTTTGTTGATTTGATTTCTTCAGGAAGACTTGGACAGAACTTTGTCTCTACTCTCATTGATTCTTGCCTCATTGTGTTAGCAAAGTCTGCCTCCATCATCGATGTGTTGTGAAGATGAAATAAAATTGTCCTTGTAAAAGACTCGATAGAATGCCTAGCACACGGGGAATGCTCATCAAAATGGTAGCTATTATTTTTTACTTGTATTATTAAGCATTATACAAATATATGAACTTAGCACTTTGTAACTTTATTTTTATTATAGTTTTCCATTTTTTATTGTTCTACCTTTTATATTCTAAATTCTCTACATAGTGTGTGTGCTTATGCCAGAAAAAAAATCCTGGGACTATTCTAGGTTAATATTTACCTGCTGCTGAAACTATCTAGTTGGGAAGTGAACAAATTTAAAAGCTTTTAGACCCTAAAATAAAAATACATTTTGTGGTTTGTATTTAGTGTGATTGATTGCAAAGAATTGAAATGAACCAGCTGAGCATCTCTGGTAATGACAGAGAGGAACCATCGTTTCAGTCGCTCAGCTACTTAGCAGGCTGTGGTACTAGGCCTCCATTTGGGGACAGTGTGATGGAACCACACCAACACTGTACCTGCTCTGCTGCCTGCCACGGTGTGCTGATGAAGGTGCCATCTCTTCACTGACAGGAGGAAGGCGATACAGTGGGGACTCCCAGACTCTCCAAATACACATCTAATTCCTAGTCCTTCTGTCAGGGAAGTCATGCAGTGTGGCCTCAGTGAGAGCCAGTGCTAAAGTGGCCTCACATTCTTAAGCTAAAAGTGAGTATATGTGATCATGTCATGTCATCGTCATCCTAAAATATAAAAGAACCCAAGACAGGCATGGAGTGAGGTGTATGACCTCAGGCATTAGTAATGCATTATCTTTTTATCTTTATAACCACAAATTGCTAACAATATTTTTGTACCATATCAGACATTGAGGGAAAGATCAAAGAAAAGAAAGGGAAAAAGAGAGGCAGAAGGAAATGGAGAGAGAGAGAGAGGAAGAAGAGAGAAGGAAAGAGAGAAACAAGGAAAGGGGAAGAAAGCAAAAGGAAGGGAGGGTTGGAAGTAACAGTTCTCATTTTTACTGACTGTAACATACCCATTTTTCATTTTCTTGCTGCCTATTTCTCTGAATTGTTTCCTGCTGAAGGTTTCTTTTTCTCCACATATTTTTGCATTGCCCCGCTACAACCAGTTTTTATTATAACCATTCTTTTATGCTAAAAGCTATTATGGAAGACACTAGAGGCCCAGTGCATGAAATTCTTGCATGAGTAGGGTCCCTAGGCCTGGCCTGCGATCAGGGCTGATTGGTGCCTTCCTGCTGCCAGCCGGGGCCTCCCTTCCCCGGCTGCTGGCTGGGGCCTTCCTTCATTCCACGCCGCCCTCTGGTGGTCAGTGCACGTCATAGCAAGCAATTGAACTCCCAGTCTCCTGGTCCAACTCCCGAGGGGACACTTTGCATATTAACCTTTTATATATATAGACTAGAGGTCTGATGCATGAAATTCGTGCCCTCTCACAGTCCGGGAGCCCTGTGATCAATCACCCCAAAGAAGTAGGCCCCCGCCCACCCATCTGGGGCTCCATGATGGATCGCCCCTGCAGAGGGAGGCCCTGACCATCTGCCGCAGCTGGCCTGTTGGTGGCCTGGGCCTCCCTCTTTGGGGCAATTGTGAAGCCCCCTGATTGATCCATCACCCTGCCAACCTGTGGTCTGGGCCTCCCTCTGCAGGGCAATCATGGGGTGATGGCTGGGCCCCCAAGCAATCGCATCACATCCATCTTGGCTGGCCTGGCACCAGTGGGTGTCATAGTGTGGTCGTTGGAAGGTTGTCCGGACGGTTGTTCTGCTGTTCAGTCATTCGGTTGATTTGCATATTATGCTTTTATTATTATAGGTAACTAGAGCTTTCTGGGATGGACAAGAAGAAAATATATCCTCTTAAAGTTAGGAATGCCCATATGACTGTCTCAGTACATTAAATGTGGGCAACAGTAACGAGTGTCTTTGTCTCTTTTGGATAGAAGCATTTCAGAGTGGAGAGCAAATGTTTGCACTTTTCTTCCCTGCCAAAGCAAATGGGGAAGATCACATTGTAAGGGTGACTTGACTTGTAAGCTAGCAGAATGTCTCTCAGTTTGAATCCTCGTGTTATGCTCAGCTCTTAGGCTAACTCATGTCCACATATAAGTAAGTAAGTAGTAAAAGGTATTTTAAGTGACTACAATTTTAGGTTTTTTTTTACTACTGCATCATAACCTTGCATATTCTGAATAATAGACACCCATTTTCTTTATACACATGGAAAGAGACATCACTCCTTTAGTTCAGTAAAAGATCCTGTTACATCAACTAGACCACAGAGAAAGAGAACTTAGTAGACATACCATTAATAACAATTATTTTGAGGTGGTAGAACTTATTTGTAAGAAGGGTTCTGGATTAGGGAAGAATTGAATCACAGCTATGACAAGGAGAACACCCATTATTTCTATCTATTTTGACTTTTATATGATAAAAGATGGATTCTAATAGTAATTTGAACTCAGTTCCAGCCTGAGTTCTGACACCTTTGGTTTCATGGTACTCATAGATGTTAAGAAATGTAGAAGGCTGGATCATTCTGGTTTGCTTTTTCTCATTTCAGGGAATTAAGAGTGATAAGAGCAAAACTGTCTCATTATTTCCCAGGGATGTGTCTATAGTTCTATACAAAATTAAACAGGTCAGTCTGACAACAATAATTACTTTTCTGATGAGGAAAACTTTAAAAACCTTATTATTCTTCAGTTATATATTCATTAAACAGAATTTTACTTTATGAAGATAGTAGTTTAGGCAGTTTTCTACATGCCAGATAGTGATAAAGGCTACAAATAAAATTAAACAGGGCTCTGGGCTATGCAGTGCCTGGGACGTGGGTCACTTTAGATTAGTGGTCAGGGGAGACTCTTTATTTTATTAGTGTGAGCACAGTGTGCTCTTCCGGGTGAGCTCACACTGCCGTGGACGCTGTGCAAAACGAAAACAAAAGTAGCAGAAAATAGAAAATTGCCCTGAAAGGTATTAGTGAATTTGGGAAGGAAGATGATCAGGTTGACTTCAGAGGACTTGATCAACTCCCCATGTTTTGCCGCTCACACCATAACCCCCTTCCATTGCTCAGGCCTCGTCCAAATCCAGCCCAAACATCAGAGTAAGACGAGTTCATAAATATGGTGAATCACACCACCATCTGACTCTCTGCATTTCGCTCTGAGTGACTCTCCAGGCATGAAGAGCTGCAGAGCCAATTCATTTCAGCACTGAAAAAATCATCACTATTGTATTCATTAAACAGGCTTATTTTTATCACAGTGCTTTTATTGACATATATGAAAAAAGAGAATTATTCTTATCAACACAAAATTTCAAAAAGGGTCCATTAGAAGTTCAAGTGCCTTGTAGAACCAAAGACAGTTTGTTCTTTGTTGACAGCAAATGAAATAGTCATTTAGAGAAACTACTAGGGCAGTGGTCGGCAAACTCATTAGTCAACAGAGCCAAATATCAACAGTACAACGATTGAAATTTCTTTTGAGAGCCAAATTTTTTAAACTTAAACTTCTTCTAAAGCCACTTCTTCAAAATAGACTCGCCCAGGCCGTGGTATTTTGTGGGAGAGCCACACTCAAGGGGCCAAAGGGCCGCATGTGGCTCGCGAGCCGCAGTTTGCCGATCACAGTACTAGTGCATGGTTAAGTGGTCAACACAACTAAATGCACAGTGGATTTAAGTCTTTCATTGCCACCTAGAAGGGCCATTATTGAGCCTCAGTGCACAGTAATCTGAAAATTCTCCATTTGAGATTTTCACACACACAGAGGCTGACACTCCATAAACTGGTCAGTGGCTTAGCTGCCACCTACAATCTGAAAAGGAAGGAAGAAGGGTAACCAGGGTTTACTTAGTGTCTTTGATGGCTGCCCAGGCAATGTGCTGGCTCCTTTATGTGTATTTCCTTGTTCCAGGTGCCCTTCATTTCCAATTGGAATATTTCACCAGGGCAACAACCTCTGCCCTGATATACACTCCTCAGTTCTGTTCAAGTCATTCTGCAGCATTTACCAGGACATGGACGCGGAGGCCCCGCGGCTCTAAGTATAGTGATCAGTGCAAGAGAGCCGTGTGCATATTCTCAGAAAAGAAGTAAATACAAGTTGATAAATGGCTAAAGGTGCCATTTACTGAATCCCCTTCTAGAAACTATATTCAGGAAATGGTATCACCATATTCAATGCTCTGCTGTAATCGTATTCGAATTATACATACATAACGCCTTTCATTAAAAAAAATAGAAAAGAAAGTAAACAAAGGATTCTAACCTCTTGCCTCTGTTTTTATAAAAGCTTTTTATATGGTAAGATCAGCAAAGAAAAGATAATGTAAATACTGGAAGGAGATGAAGGGAAGAGCCAAATAGTGGAACACAGGTTAGTGCCTCTGTGGAGCACCCCCTCAGGCAAGAACATAAATTAAGCCATTCCCCATGGTTGATGCACACTAGCAGACTGAATATTCAGGCAAGGTCTAGAGATTCTTGTTGTCTGGATTTAGTTGTTCCTTTTTGTAACTAAAGTATATTGGACGTTCCCCCCCAAATTTTAATTTGAACCAAGGTTATAAAAGTGATCTGAATTATATATTAGCCATTTTACATCCTCATTGAAATCTCTCAATATGACACATTGGAAAGTGAATAATCATCTGAGGTATGTTTAGAGTAGGAAAGCCCATACAAGAAAATGTGAATTACATTTTAACATTTATCCATAAATTAGTTGCGCAAGCATTTGTGCATAAATAGAAATTGTTGAGTTTTCTTCATATCTTAATTATTGACCAAAATCTTACGAATGGTTAGATACACATTATTCAGGTATCATTTTTTTTCTTATGTGGACTATAACTCTAGAAATAAAATATGAGCCTGTAGGGTAATTGAAAAACCACTGCATTTTACAATTATCAGATAAAGTATAAGGTAATGAATACTGCCTTTAAAACACCTGGGAAACCATAATTTAAAAAAAAAAATTGTAAACTAAGCATGGTTTTATTTTGCAGGGCTTTGAAGCTATAACTCAATTGATGCCTGCTTCTATTCATTTAACCTATTGTCCCCTCACTTTCCCATTTTCAAGCTGGTGATAATAATAACCCCTGGTATCTCATAGGGGCTATTATGAAGATAAATGGGATAATATATGTGAGTATGCTTTGGGTTACTTGAAAGACTATATATAGAGAGACTTTAAATAATACAAATATGTTACATATAAATTAAAATTTGGCTAACATTAATTGTTTCTTAGGAACTGTACAATGAATATTTAATAATATTTTCAATATAAGAATCAGTGATTTATCACATCCTCTGATTCAGGTGATTTAGAATAAGAGCTACGGATTTTTTTTTCTTTTGACTTTATTGTTTTTGATCATTCTAGTAACTCCTCATGGGCCAGCCCTCACTGGCATATTTTCTGGCCTGTCTGCTAACCTCAGAAACACACCTACACCTTTCTATCATGTGGTACAACTATAAACAGTTAAGTCAATGGCTATCTAGAGTTAACAAATTATATCCTTCATGTTGATTTCTAAAAGCCATTGTGTTATCTTCAGCCTTAATTGTGCTATTTTCAGCCCTCCATTTTATCCACAATAGAGAGGAGCAATGATGCAAGTTATTAGAAACAACAGATAATCCATTGATCCCTCCAGCAGAATAAGCTATGCTGTGTGCAATGGGTGGGGGCAGTTGTGGTGATTGAAAAAAATGTGGCTGTAACTGGGTTGAATTTATTTTTTCTATGGCTTTAGTATATCTTTGGAGGGGAGTCCCAGCTGGGTTCTCCAGCCCCCCAGTTAAATTGTGGCTATTCATGGTTTCAAGGTCATGACCAGTCAGAAAATGAATGTAGATTAATATTGGGAATTGAATTTAATTCTCATTACTCTGGAGAAATAGCACTGGGAATGGATACTCTGCCTGCTTGTCTGATAGATCTTTATCCTGTTGTCCCAAGGCACCTTGCCTACAGAAATATTTTCACTTGGACAAATAAATGAGCCAGACAATTGCATGCATCCTTTAAAAGACCAAAAGCATGAATTGTGCACTTTTGCTCCCAGCAACTAGAATAGTGGTTGGGATGAAACAGATGCACTGTAAATTAAACTTACATTAATAAATGAATGACTTGAAAAAATACTCGTTAGCCATTTTAGATCTCAATTTTGAAAAATGTCACTTGTATTCTGAGGTCAGAGGAAATTAGAAAAACAGGTTTAGAAAGGAACTTGGGAGAAAATGGTGGAATTCAGATAGTCCTTGCACAGGCCGCTTTGTTAGAAAGTGGGAACACCTTATTAAGCTATTTAGTTAAATATAAACAAAGCAAGTACTCTGCCTCTTCTTCTTTATTCTTGACAGAGATTGCGGAAACTATTTGGATCTTTTGAGCTCTATTTAAATATTTGTTCCTTTGTCCAAAATGTCTTCTCTCTCTTCCGCTCGCTCTCTCTCTCCATATAGTCACAAAGGATGCCATGCAATAGCAAAGTATTTGCCTTTGTAAAGATTGTGTATTCTTCTTTGGGAAGTTACTCATAAATAAAAAGAGTTGATTCTCAGTCACTTATGATTATGAGTATCTGACCTTTAACCAGGAATTAAATGGTGGGTGCAACGCTTGAGAAGGATACACGTTTCACATGCTGTTAAAACAAGACACAATAGGGGATTAAGATAAACAAAGAGGTTCTCCAATAAGAAGTAAATGATGAAACCACACTCTAAGCTCAAGGAATGCTGAGAAATATCTTGCTCTGTTTGGGAAACTTTTGTGGAATTTCTGTATTTCACAGATGCAAATATTACACCAAACCATTTTCTTGTTAAATGAAGTTAATTAGTCTGCAACTTGCATTAGAAAGCCCAAATTATTAAGAATTTGTCTTAATAATTGGTAAAGAAAGTGGACACTTCTATTTTTACTAATACTGTTAGAAACCAATCACAGTATGGAAATATAATGTTCTAAAAGTTAAAAATATAACTCATGAAAAAGAGTATATGTGCTGCCAAAGCAAGCAGAACTCACAAACATATAAAGTAAGCTCATTTTGAAAACCTAATATAAAGATTAAGCCAGAGGTTAAACTGGCCCCATAGAGTAGAGGAAAGGTCAAAGTATGTATAGGAACAGGAAGGGAAAAAATGCTGATATGGCATTGTTAGATGAAATACTAAATTGCTTAATATCTTCCAAGACCATAAAACATAACCTTTGGGGTTATCTTTTCTATCAGACAGAAATCATTTGTATCTAAACTGGACAAAATTCATTTGCAATTTAACAATTTTCTAAAGGTTAACATCTAACTGCACAGAGAATGAAACCTTATCAATACTAAATCAAACAAATTGAATCATCTTAGAGAATTAGGTAAGCTTTGCACAGATCCATTGGACAGTGTTAGAATATGACATAGGAAGGCCATGCAGTTATTCCTTTGCATCCTAAGTTTTGGATATCTTTTCTTAGTAAGGGAAGGGAAATGAAATCTGGCAAATTCAATCTTAAATTTGGGTGAGAACGGAACTCTTTCTCTAACTGGAGCTTAGGCATTGGGCCAGGACTCTGATGAACAGAGATAGACTCAGAAAATGCCATGTGGTAAGAATAACTTGTGCCTGGCTATTGAGAGGCAGGTCAGAAACCAGGCCAGGGCATGCCCTGCGATGGGGCTCTTTAAGGATAGGCCTGGACTAGTCCACTCCAAAAGCAGTCTCACTTCATTGTAATTGTAATTTATCCTGTGTTCTGATAGCTTTTCTGTATGTCCCATTTACAATAAAATCCTGCCAAGTGGTAGTCTCATTGTTAGCTTTGTTGTGGGAAACTGAAGAGAGGAACTGTTCCATATTTGGGTGAGGTGTTCATGTTAAGTGTGAGAAAGGCAAGGAGCAGTGTTTTGCCTCATGCTGAGGCCAATGTAGTGGTAGCAGCAGGCGCTCAAGGGAAGGTGAACTGGCAAGAGAACCATCTGAAATTGCCCACCATTGAGATGTTGGTTATACAAAGAGGAGGGGCTATATAAATCAAATTTAGATGATGCCAATGGTACATGAAGACCGGGTCATATGTGACACCTGGACAGGTATGTTTCAGAAATACTCAGAAAGGGGACCCTGGGGAAAAACTAGTTTCTTTTCCTTGGGCAAATGAATGAGGGTCCAAAGCACCTTGCTTGTTGGTTTGTAATAGAATGATTGCAGGTATGAATTCTAGAATTATATTACCTGGGTTCAAATCTAAATTTCACTTCTTAATAGTTATGTGAATTTGATATTACTTTGCTTCTTTATGCCTCAGTTTCTTCACTGGTGAAATAGGTATAAAGCATAACTACCACACAGAGTTGTTATGAGAACTAAATGAATCTATCTATCATCTATCTATTTATCATCTATCTATCTATCTATCTATCTATCTATCTATCTATCTATCTATCTATCTATCTATCATCTATCTATCTATCTATCTATCTATCTATCTATCTATCATCTATCTATCATCTATCTTAAAATACTTAAATTGTTGCATATCATATTGTATGCATCTTGGTTATTTTCTGCGGGCATAGCTCTAGATTTGCCTTCCTATACCCACTTCTGAATTGCAGGAGTGGTAGCCTGCAAACTATATTTTCCTTGCTAGTTGGGTTCAGAAGACTGGAAAACAAGAGGAAGAGAGGTGCCCTTGGAGATGCCTTCAGCGGAAGTGGTAGCAGCAGTGTCATGCAAGCTCTCTGTGGGAATGTGCCTCCCAGGTTCCCAATGAGTTGCAATAACTCCAGGGACAGAGCTTCCAACAAAGTAATGGCAAGGATGGGTATCAGCACAGGAGTGGCACCAACTCTGGATCAATGGGTAAACCTTTGTATTTTGTTCATTTCTCCATTCCAACAACTTTGTAACTAATTCAATGCACAAATCCCTTTGCACTTGAAATACCTACAGTGGTTTATGCTTTTCTGACTATTGAATACAACTATTACTATTTTATCATATGTTATGATATTATGTTTTATTATATCATTTATATTATTAATATCAGTTCTCTGAAACATTATCTAGTAACAAAAAAATCTAACCACGTGACCTTCCTATGCATCTTTTCTAATCCTCTATTCTAGTTCTTCTCCCCACAGACTTTGTCCTTGACCCAGATATATATATATATAAATATATATATATATATATAATGAATGATCAATAGTTAAATTGGTCATTTAAATCTCATTTAAATACACCACTATATTAATCACTGATTAATGGCCTAGTGGGAGGAGAAATTTGTTTCATTTGATAGTAGTCTAAGAAAAATCATTGGTATTTTGGAGAACAGATTTTGAACAATTAGAAAAATGTATAATCAATAATAGGAGAATTTTTATGTCCTGCATAAGCCTAATGCATCTAGAAGTATTGTGTGATTTGCCTTTAATACATTATCTTTCTCCAGTTCTTTATTGATTACTCATGACTTATAATAGCTTGAGGGAGTAAATATGCACCACACACTAGGCCATTTCACAGCTGAAGCAAATGTTGTTGATTTCCAGTAGCTGGACTGCCTTGGTAAGAGGAACGTTGCATCTAGAATTATGAATTCATGGAAGGATTTGTGAATCTGAGGGCTTATTACTGAAGAATAACTTGAAAAATGGTCTGGAAATGGCATAACATATACAGGGAAAGCATCTGGCTCGGCAATGGATTTACAGTGTTCTAAGAAATCAATTTGGCTCACATTAGGGTGTCTTCATTTTTCTTTGGTTCTCTTTCTTACCTTTCTTTGGCAGTTTAAGTCCATCTTGAAATTGTCATATCTGTCTTTCCTCATTGTTTCCACTGCTAGTCTCTGGAGAGGACTATTGTTGAATTTGTCATCTTCACATGCTGGTTTTTGCTGGCAAACAAGCAGCTCCTTATTAAACAGTTACAGTGATATCTAACTGGCCAAAAACCATGTTAGCCGGAAAATTTAGTCTTAACTTTGAATGACTCTTTTCAACAGCATATTTCAGCTAATGGCTTTGTGTCTAGGTTGATCTATTTATTAATAACCTGGAGTTTATAAGTGTACAACATGCGACCAAAAGTAAATGAGATTAACATCCAAGTACAGCATGTAGAACCAACCTCTTTGTTACAGTTACATCGCTTCTGACATCTGATTAGTCTATACATGAAACAGTCTACTACTTTCTGAAAGCTGGAAAAAGAACACACAAAGAACTGCAGGGTTACAATTTGCAGAGTCAACTGAAAGACACTAAGGTAAAATAAAAATAACACCAGCTTTATAATCAGACCACTTGGGCTCAATTCCTGACTCTTTCGCTCTAAGAATTAATTCATTTAATTCCTAGTTCTCTCTCTCTCTCTCTCTCTCTCTCTCTCTCTCTCTCTCTTCCTCTCTTTCCTCTGTTAAACTCCCTCCCATATACAACAGCCACACATATGGCATATATTTAGCCTATTTTTATAAATAAAGTTTTATTGGTAAACAATACCTATTTTCTTACATATTATCTATGGCTGCTTTTTTCACTTCAAAGGCAGAGACCATATAGTTTCAAAGCCTAAAATATTTACTCTCTGGTCCTTTGCAGAAAGCATTTGCTAATCTCTGACTTAGATTATAGTAGAAGCTCAAGAAATATTAGTTCCATCCTTTTAGCTTGAAAAATTATGACAGAACATCTAGTGCCCAGATCTTGGTTTCTAATACCCTTTTCCAGCAAAAAGGAACCCACGACTCCCTGGAGAAATGGCTCATTTTACGGCCGGGGAAGAAAGTGTACATGATGAGCCTGAAGCATCTATAGTGCTAGAAAGTAAAGAAGTGCTAAAACAAAAACAAAAACAAAAACACAACAACAAGAACTGAAGGTATTCCTGATGGTTAAAGCTGAAACAATGTGAATAAATAAGTGATTGTACTGGATTATAACTCAGAGTCCAAAATAAATCTCCATGAGGCCATGCTAATACACATATCTGACTGAATAAATAAATAACAGAAGAGAATAGAAAAATCTCCAGTAAAGAATTCCAAATACTTTTTATAGATATTCTGCCCTCAAGGATGTGAAATATACACTGCACTCCTTAAGTTTGGCTGTGCATAGTGACTTCTTTTAAAAAGTACAGTATGAAAAATAGGGAAAAGGAGTAACTTTATAGTGGAGAAACCTGACAAACACTACCTGTGCCAGGTGGTCATGGCCAACATCAACAGTGATAAGTCAGGTTGAGAGTAAGCACTCTGATACGATGGGGTGAGAAAGCTACCTTGTGGTCTTCCTCCACAAAATATGTAAACCAGGTCTAAGCATGAGAAAAAATGTAAAAAAACAAACAAAAACAACCACAACTGAGGAGCATTCTACAAAATATCTGACCAGTACTCCTTGAAATTGTCAAGATCATCAAAACACAAGGGAAATCTGAGAAACCTTAACAGGCAAGAGGAAGCTAAGAAGATATAACTACCAAATATAAAGTGGTTTGCTGGAAGGAATTTTGGAACAGAAAAAGCTCAATAGGTGAAAACTGAGGAAATATGAATTAACTATGGACTTTAGTATCAATATTGTTGCCATATTTATTGTAACCAATATGCAAATGTAAGTTGTAAATAATATGGGAAACTAGGTTTAGGTATATGTGAACTATCTGTTCTATTTTAATAATTTTTCTGTAATTCTAAAATAAAATGTTTATTGAAAGATTTGGCAGAAAACACTTGAACAGTTATTGTATTTAGATGGCCATATCTTACACATTTAGATGTAGAAAATTATTTCACATGGATCTAACTAAGCAGACTAAAATGAACAAAAGAGCTCCAAATGTATATATTCCCTTAATATACTGTACTTTTACTTGAAAATTGATTCAGCTTTGAATTTGTAACTAATAGGCTTTGATCCTAAAAATACTAGAGAAATAAGAAACTCTATTTCAAGTAGAAAAGACAAAATAGCAGGAAATAACAGTCATGCTCTGAAATACAATAAAGTCATTCAGATGTTATATGCAATAGCAGTACAAAGGAGAGAAGGATCAGTTAAACGGTAAAATCTACTGGAGACATATTTAATTCAGGCATTGTGTTTTGGAAACTATCCCAAAACAGTAGATTTAGCACAGCATTTGGGAAATTAGAGTGATTAATACAATAGCATGGCAGTTCATTGTATAGTTGGAAGGGAAAATCAACTAAGAAAGAAAACAAGTTTTTCTGTCATTCAAAGGAAAAAAAAAATACTCTAACCCTCAAACATATTTCCCTAAGAAATAAACTATCCCGAGGCAGAAAAATGTGCAGCTTATACTGCAAGGGCAAGTCTATGCCAAAAAGAAACTAAAATTGACACACCGTTTATTCTAGAAATCATTCAAGTTTGAATGCTTTAAAAAGTTAAGCAAATAAATTCAAAGCTGTCATCAGAAACATTTTAAATTTGTGATGACATGCTTAGTTATAAATGATTCTAAGCCAAATTAAGTCATACTGGCAATCTTTCTGAAAGAGAAACTGATATTTCACAAGGGCTAGGTTAGGTCATGTTGGAATAAGTTGTCATTGGTACACTGGGCCTCTCTTTCTAGAAGTAAATTAATAAACCCTGATTCAATCTTCAGGAAATATCTTTTTCGATCTATTTAAATTTAAGGAAGCAATGCAGTATTTTACAACACTGATGATATTCCCTTCAAAAGACATATTTTTGCAAATGAGTTAACCACAAATCAATTATTTCAATGTCTTACCCTGATATAATAAAAAAAAAAACCCATTAAGAATCACCCTACCCACATGATCTCACTCATTTATGGATAATAAAGAACATTATAAACTGTTGAACAAAAAGATAGATACAGAGGCAGTAAAGCATCAGTCTGTCAAATTATAGCAGGAAGGTTAGGGAGAGGTGGGGAAGATAAGAGATCAACCGAAGGACTTGTATGCATGCATATAAGCATAACCAATGGACACAAAACTCTGGGGGGTAAGGGCATATATGGAAGTGGGGTGGGGGAGCAATGGTAAGATATGTACACATATAATACCTTAATAAAAAAAATTGAAAAAAAATTAAAAAAGAATCACCCTACCCTTGCCCAGAAAATAATTTTTAAACAGACAGTCCTCAAACAATTAAATATAATAAAGTAATTTAATCTATTCTATGATGCTAGATCAGAGAATATCTGTTAAATAGAAAAAATATTATTAGCTTATTGGTACTCTATATTAATACTTAAATATAGAAATCTATACAATGTGCTATTAGGAATTTCATTGTCAAAATAATTTTCAAAATCTGATTATATCAATTAACTCCAAGTTGAGTATATAAATTCTACACATGTTTGCTTTGGCCTGATGTCTATAGTTTGAATATTTTTCCAAAGCAACTAATATTTATTTCAATGAAGAGTAAAACATTAAAGTTGAAACAGACAGACTGATTCCTTTGATTGCTTGATAGTTATACTGTCTAATGTCTTGGCTAAAAAGTAAGGAATTAATTTTGCTTTTCCCGTTATATCTTTAGCACAGATCATTTATCAAGATTCATTTATATTTAGCAAAGTTTATTGATCATATAATTTGCATCAGGCATTGTGCTAAGACTCTGGAGATACAACCATGAGCAAAATCAGAAAGGATCTCTGTTCTCAAAAACTTATAGGCTGATAGAAGGGACAAATATTCAATCATCATATAAACAAATGTGAAACTGCTCTTGTAGAAATTTCTGGGAAGGACAAGTGCGTGGTGCTATGTGATTTAGCAAGAGTTGTAAAAAGCTTCTCTGAGAGTAACACTTGAGATCAGATCTACTAGTAAAGAGTAAAGAAAAGTTCACTAGACCAAGAGAAGAGGGAGAATTTCTCAGGTAGAGGGAAGAATATATGATACTACATTATGGTGGAACATAGTTTTGACCATGTATGAACTTTGAAGATCATAGTAAGAATGCTTGCTTTTATCTTAAGAGCACAGGGAAGCATTGAAGGGTTTTAACCAAAAGTGATATAACTACTTTTGTATTTAAAAAGTGTCATGCAGTCTATTATATAGATAAATGATCAGATAGGTCTGGCCTGGATGCAGGTTGATTAGTTAAAGGGTTATTATAAAATCCAGGAGTCAGTTTTTGAGAATTGATTTTTTTCCTCTAAAGATGCTAAAAGGTAGATAAATTTGAGAGCCATTTAGGAAGTAATATGCACTGAACTTGGTGATGGGAGATAAAAGAAAGAGAAACAGGTATAAAAATTAGCCTCTGAATTTCTGACTAGTGCAGCCTGAAGGGTCTTGGGGCTATTCATTGAAACAAAGTAGAAAATGAGATTAAAATGTGGAGAAAGATGATGTAGAGGAGAATGAGTCAATTTTGGGATGCTGACTTGAAGATATAACTGAGCCATTCAAGAAGGGATGACCCACTATCAGAATGGCAGAGTAAGAATCTCTGAAAATCTGCTCCCTAGAAAAACAATAAAAATACTAGCAATAATTGTTCAAATCAACATTTTTTTAACCTGGAAATTAATCAAAGCTTGCAACAAGAACAGAATATTTTATGAAAGAAAAATGGCTAAATCTCAGGAAGAACAATGAGCTCTGTGGCATTTCAACCTGCCTTGCTCTTGTCACCCTCTTCCTAGCTCCACAGCAGCTCTGAAAACACCAGTCTCACAACTACACAGCTGTCACAGCCGCAGCCTAGCAGCCACTGGAAGGGACAGAGTGGGTTTGGAGTTTCCTAAAGCCCCGTCTCCAGAGAAGTGCTACTATTTGAACTTAGCAGCTGCTAAAAGTCAAGCTACATTTTTAGGACTTGCCTTTATTTGACCTAACTCAAAACTCCCGTGTGTGTCATATCGCTGGCGTATTTGCAGAAAACAGTTAGCGGTTAATTGTCCAACATTGCAGCTACCTAAAGCAGGGATACTAGCTGCACCTAACAAGAGGTTGATCAAAAATCTTGGAAAGGGAAATGGGAGAACGAGATAGCCCCGGGGGGATTTGTAAAGGTCCAGTTTATTCCTGAAAATGTAGAAGGTCGTACACACAGGCAGGGTTATGCATGTGCCCTGGAATGACTTGAAAGGCCCTAATTTCTCACTTTTGGCTAATGCTGTGCCCACGTAGAAAGTCTCCTTAGTGGAGACTAAGTGGGAGTTTTCACCGTGTGCTGGAGCATTGAAGGCATACCCTAACTTTCAAGCAGGGCCCTCAGCAAACACTGGGAGACTTAATTGGTTCAGGGCCTTTGAGAAAATCTCTGTCTAATCATTAGCTGATCCGTACGCTAACTGAGAAGAGACTTCACTAGCTGCGCACAGCAAAGAACACACTGCATTAGTCCAAGAAAGTCACTTCACTGGCGGGATTTTAAAGCAGTGCAGCCATTTTAGAAACACTTGAGCAGATCCTAAAATTGTTAAGTATGAATTTACCAGAAGATCCAGCAATTCCACTCCTAGGTATACGCCTAAAAGAAATGAAAACCTATGTCCACACAAAAATTCATATATGAATATTTGCAGCAGCATTAATCGTATAGCAACAAAGCAGAAACACCCAAAACAGCTGAAGAATGGATACAAATATAATATATCTATACAGGGACTATTATTTGTCCATAAAAAGGAATGGAGTACTGACATTTGCTATAATATGGATGAACCTTAAAACATCATGGTAAGTGAACAAAAAATGCAGACACCAGAGGTCACATATTATATGATCTTATATTTATATTAAATTTCCAGAATATGTAATTTACAGAAATAGAAGATTAGTGGCTGCTAGGAATTCGAGGAAGCTGAAATGGGGAATGACTGCTACAGTGTATGGTGTTTTCTTTAGGGATGATGATAATATTATACAGCAGTGATGGCTGTAAATATACTTGATTGTGTGCTTTAAGTGGTTGAATTTTTGGCATGTGAATTATCTCAATAAAGTTGTTAAAAATAAAAAAGATAGAATGATAATCCTGAATGTTTGGTGTTTAAAGAAAGGATAATAACTTTGGACACAAGTTAAAAAAGTTTTCTGTCACTATTTTAAATACGTTGAGAAATAGAAAGTGTTATCATAGTCTTAGTTCGGCTGCTGTAACGGAATACCGTAGACTGGGTGGCTCATTAACAACAGAAATATATTCCCCAGGGCTCTGGAGGCTGGGGACGCCAGGATCAAGGCGCCAGAAGACTCTGTGTGTGGTGAGGGTCTGCTGCCTGGTTCCCAGATGGCCGTCTCTTGCTCCGTTCTCGCACACGGTGGACGGTGGACGGAGTGAGGGAGCTCCCTAGGCTCTCCTCTGTAAGGGCACTCATCTCACTCATGAGGGCTCCATCTCATAACCCAATCACTTCCCAAAGGCCCCGCATCCAAATGCCATCCCAATGGGGAGGGGGTTTGGATTCCAACACATCAATTTTGGAGAGACGTTGCATCCCTAGCAAAAATAAAATTACCGAGTACAATTTTAAAAATGAATATAAAAATAAGGTAAGAGAGATGTGGGGTCCAGGATGCAATGAGGAAATGATTGCAGGGAACATCCTAGAGGTATTACATAATATCCCTGGTTCACACCGGCTTGAAGTTCTCATGTTAGAGAACATAAATATTCAAAAGTTACTTCTAAAGCAGTCAAGAAGTACTATTGAGCGAAAAGCTGCCAGCTAAGAAGATTAAAGCATATGGTCCTTTGTTGTTTCCCAAACTACTAAACTTTTCAGAGGCATTTGGGTAACAGGACAAAGCATTAAGACAGCAAGAACTAAGGAGAGCGCTTCATAGTCATCGAAAGAGCCAAAGGCAAGAGACACATAGTTTTTAAGACATTGGTCCTGTGCCTTGGGAATGCTTCAAGGATTTTCAAGAGGAGTTAAAGATGTGCACAGGTTGTGTGAATAAAGAAAAGAGATTTAAATGAAAAAGAAACATGTTTACTCCATATTTGTGATCCATTCAAATCACGACTCAATTCTAAGGGAAAATTAAATGCATTTGCAAGAAAAGCTAAAGCAAGCATTTTGGGCGTGTTAGTTTTTACAAGAAATCCATTGTAGCATCAAAGAAACCAATCTCCTCATTGATTCTCTTGTTTTATGTAATTATATTCTCTCTATCTTGCTTTGTCCACATTAGAGTCTTATTCAAAGAAGTGATCTTGGCCCAATGACATTTAAACAATTGCCAACCTTGAATACTAATATCAGAACTACCAATAAGGAACAGACTGGGCTAGTGAGAGATGAGTTAGCTTTTGAACAGTGGATGAAAAGCTGATATGGTCCATGGTGGGTTTTTAAATGTAGTTTTTTGAGAGGTATGAGTAGGGCAGAGTAAAAGGAAAGTGGGCTTTGAAGTCAGGCTTATGAGAGAGAGAGTGGTTATATTCCTTAGCTTTTCTGTGTATTGAATTATTTATCTGTAAATAGAGAGTAATAATATCTTCTTCATAGAGATGAAGGAAAGATTAAATTTTAAAATGTTAGTAAATACTCTGATTGTACCTGGCACATAATAGGCCCTCAATTACGGTAGCTATTATTCTACTTGTGATTTTAGAATTTTACTTTATGTTATGACAATGAAAAGCATCAGAAGAAGAAATATTGTTGTGACATTATACAATGTCCAGATATTTATAAATCATCGTAATAAGCTTTGAGAAAAGGTGATAAAAAATAACCATCACTACCTAAATATGGCACACAGATGCAGTGCCTATGAAACAGTGTTATCCTCATTGTCTAATTTAAAATAAAAATGAAAGATTAACCTCAAATGAGATCATACAACAACTGTGGTAGAATGAGAAAAATGAAGAAAAAAATGTTAGACTCTTTTGTTCCTTCTCTCCTTCACAGATGAAAAGTAGACCAGGAAAAAAAACAAAAAGACACCCGATTGTTTTTCAAGTAACTGTATTTGCCACTCAAATACAAGCAGTATATATGCCTGTATGCTCACTAGTCTTTCATATTATGTAGGAAGCATTCTGGTCTGGCCATCCTACAAAGGAAAGTTAGCTACAGAATTGCATTGGTGACTTATATCACAGCAAATTTTCATTAGTATAATTTTCTGCCAACTCAGAAGTGTGATGAAGTCAATGTATCTTCACCTATTAGCGTCCTAAGTGCACCACATAATCTCAGACACGCTGGGTAAATATTGGTTGAATAATTGATATATTTAGACTGAGTATGCGAGGAACCCACCTGCCACCACTTTTCAGTAGGAAAGGATACAACTTTCCCTTATACAACAGAGCGTTGGACAACCCCGTATCTGATGTCTCTACTAGACAAAAGCTCAATGGAGGGGTTGGCAGCAAAGGGGTCAAATTTAAGTAATTGGACTTACAGAAGGTGTGGTGTGTGGTGTGGTGTGTGTGTGCAGATATCGGAACTAGTGGTTTTAAGGCAGAACACTTAGAGAAAGCATTCTTTTGGGAATTCTAGCTTATCTGGGTTGGATATGTGAGGATATGTGATTGAAACTTGGTTAGGTACAATGGTCAGGGAGGTTTCTTTTTGGCCAAGTAGTGAAAACATTTTATGCAGTAGAAGTAAACTGATAGATCTTAGTGCAGTGGATGTATATTACATATACATTTAACTTTTCATATGGATCTATAACCTAACCCCCCATTTAATATGCAACTAATGCTAAAGAACATGAGACTGACTCCTGTTCAGTGAGGCCTCAAAATATACTGACAGACTAAAAAGATAAGATGCAGGAAGTCGAGGTCACCTTTATATCTTTTCCAAGAATAGTATGCACGTCCATCTGCTCACACATGATTTAGATGAAAACCCAGCATGCATTACCTACTGTGTGCCAGGGGACACTTTATCTCATTACTTCCTCATTACCTCCTCCCAGTGAACAATTTATTTATATTTATTAAGTTATATAAGCTGATTTATTAAAGCAGAATGGAGTAGATCCTTCAGGCAAACAGAAACATTTTACAATTCTCATCCATCATTTGTTCTCTACTAGGAACTTTATAGTCAACATAAAGTCAGGAGGAACAGCAAACACAACTACTGTGATCCAGACCCGGATTCTCACGTTTGATCTGCGCAACAACCTATTCCGTCGGTACAATTATAATCCGGGTTTACAGCCGTGGAAACAGAGCAAGAGGCATTAAGTCCTTTGGCCAAGGCCACACAGGTAGTGAGCAATGGAGCTAGGATTCTATGTTCACAGACTGATCTCAAAGCAGGAACTCCTAACCTCCAAGCCATCCTGTCACTGAGCACTGGGTCATTCCCTGCCAAGGGTTTAGACTTTGTTTTAAGTTTAGCACAGGACGCTTCAAATTTTAATGCACTTCAGAATTACTATGTACAAGTATAGATCCTAAATCAAGTTTTATGAGTGATATAAAGGATTTCAAGGGCAATTTTGCCTTACCAGATGCCTTTAGAACTTAGCCCTGGGAAGAAGCAGTCTCACTGTAATTTGCAAATTACAGCCAGCCTGTAAAGCAGAGGCAATGTAAGCACAAGCCCACCCTCCCTAGCAGGGTGCTCGAATGTGCCAAATACAGATAACTTACCTATTCCTTAGCTCTCAGAAGCTTTAGGTAAGACTAGTCTGCCTGCTGTAGTGCAGTTAGTACACACAATCCTATCTAATAAAGAGGGAATATGCTAATTGAACCTCACTCTGTCGCAAAGATGGCAAGGCCCACAGCCAATAAGGAGGTAATATGCTAATTGACTGCCCCACCCTCAAAGATGGCAGCACCCACAGCCACAAGATGGCGGTGCTCAATCCCCTCAGCCCCACTGGGGTGGCAGGCACAAGGCAAAGCCAGGGCCGCACCCAGGCGGGCCCAGCCGCTCCACGTGCCTGCCTCCAGAGTGTCCCAGTCCCTTCAGTCCCCCAGCCACCCAGAGACAGCCCAAGGCACAGGCAAGCCTCAGATGACAGCTGCCTAGCCACCAAGGGTTGCCCGAGGCTCAGGTAACCAGGGCCAGCCGAGGCTTGTGCTGCCAGCAGTGGCAGCAGCAGAGGTGTGATGGGACATTGCCTTCCCCTGATCGCAGGGTTGCCTCCTGCCCCTGAGGGCTCCCGGACTGTGAGAGGGGGCAGGCCAGGCTGAGGGACCACCCGCCCCCCCCCCCCCCCACTCCAGTGCATGAATTTTCATGCACTGGGCCTCTAGTTTAAGATATAAAATAAATATGTACTTAGAAACATAATTTTATTAGTATTGTTGCCTATTCAGACAAGCCTTAATAACTTTTCATGAATTCATTTATTTGTCCATTTCCTATTTCCCTTTCTTCTTTCCATTTATTCATTATTTACCCATTCTTATGTGCTAGATGTGGGGACAAAAGATAAAAACAAAACCCAAACATAGTCTTGTCCATGTTCAGTTTTTGTCCTTCAAATGAGTAAGGAATGTCTATATTTCCCAGTATTGGTTTAACTCTCAGCAACAGGCCCAACATTAATTAGTGGAACTAGGTCTTGCCTAAAGCCATAGAAAAAAATTTTAGATGTATAGAATTATGTCTTGATATTTACACTTTAGAACTCTAATGAATACAATTCTGGCACAAGATGAGGTTTATAAAAGTCTCACTTGAATTTGGTAAATGCATTTGTTTGTCATTGTGAAACTTTCTTTTTTTCTAATCCACTTAGAGAAAGGAAAGTGGGGGCAGGGGAGAGAGAGAGAGAGAGAGAGAGAGAGAGAGAGAGAGAGAGAGGTCATGTGAGAGAGACACATTGATTGATCGTTTGCCTTCCATATGTACCCAAATCTGCATATGTCCTGTCCTGATCAGGGATTGAACAGGCAATCTTTCCATGCACAAGACTGAGCCACTCTGGTGGATGTGAAACTTTCTTTTGCTGCTAGATAAAAGCTGGGGGCTAAATTTCAGTGGTCTATATTCTAGTTTTATATTTCCACATTTACTATTTTCTTTAAAAGAGTTCCTGACTTTAACTTTTAAATGTTCCAATGATACAAATAGAATTACACAATATTTTGATGCCTAAGCACTATCGTATCTAAATGACAATGTCTAAGTCATGAGTAACATCAGGATATTATTCGATGAATATTATAGGAGGTAGAGATTCCAGACCAAGAAGATGAAGAAGCTCAACCTACCTCTCATTCTGAAGGAAACATTTCTATTCCCTCAGTGCATTAAGGTGATGTCCATTGTGAAGAGTTTATCTGATGGAGATAAGGATGTTGCCAAGTTTTAGAAGGACATCTTAACATGTTGTAATTAGTTTAGATTTTATAAAACATGTATTTTGTATGCCCAGGAAAATGAATGTCTGAGTCATGGTTTCCATATAAATAAAAGAAAAATCAAAACCACAAATAAGCCTATGAACAACATAATTATATAAGTCTTTCTAACATAGAATGCACTTGGGTTTGTAAAAATTAAAAGACAATATTACGTGATTTTTTAAAGCCAGGCAATGACAATTTTAAAGTTTTTTTTTTACTTTATTTTTAATTTTTAACACTATTTTAGATGTCCCCATCCCCACTTTTGCCCACAATTTTAAATTTATATGTGATTCAAAAGCTTACATATTTAATTTGTATTTGTTTCACTGAACTATACAATAAAATGTGTGACCTGATGCAGGTTGTTTTCTAGAACTCTATTTGAAAGATGAAGACAAAAGAGAAAAGTTTTATTTATTCCACTTTAAAAAAAGGAATTTTTCATTTAATAAGATGATTTACAGTCCACAGAAGGTTGTTTTATATTTCTCCTTGCTACCTTCAGTTCCCTTGTGATTCGTATAATTGCTTTCCAAATTTAGCAAAGGAATATCTCAAAAAATAAAATAATTGGAAAGGCAATATTTATATTCATAAAAAGGATGAAAGTAAAAGCCAATACAGGAGTAGAAAATTTGAAAAATTAGACCATGAAGAAAAGAATATATTAGTAGATGAAAATAAAAATACAGGCATTCTTTAATTTACAATTATTAAGTTTCTGAATTAACAAACTACTAAAAGAGTGTTGATAGTATTCTGAAGCCTCAAATGTAAAGAGAATTTAAACAAGGAGTTGATGATAGTTAGGTAGTAGCAACCTTGACACATTATTAAACCGTATCCCACATCTAAATCACATTGTAAAGATGAGGACCCAGGAGAATATAAAAACCAAATTATTGAAGCTGCATATTTGGAGTCAGTTCTTTCCTTACAGAAAAAGAAAAAAAAAAAAAAAAACAAAACGAAACAACTTCTATAGTCAATGACTAGGAGGTTCCCAAAGGACTAGAAAACTACTGAAAAAGAAAAATGACCTGTCAGGTGATAATTAAAATTACCTGTAGGCTTAGCATTGGTGGTGTACCACAATCCCTAGCATGCAATGGAGACATCTAGTACGATGCCTCTTTCCTCACAAAAATCCATATTTCAATGAGGTTACTTGGTAATATTTTCCATGGAACTATATTTCTTATTTTACACTGAAAATGAAGAGATGAATGGTAGTTTCTTTATTTTTAAAATGCCTTGGAAGTCAACTTTACAGAATATATTTCTTCAATAACCCAAGGAGTCAGGGGAGGAAAAAAATCAGACATGGTATATAAATAATAACCAGTGAAGAAAATATAACAAGTATAGAGATGAAGGAAAATTGAAGGGCAGAAATATAAATGCTGCAATTTTAGCTCCATTTTTTCTCCTGAATGATGTTGAATGCAACAATTAACATGGCACTAACCTCCACCCACACTTTTCATTGGCTCAGTGGGAGCTCTTCACAGAGCTACAATTATGAGCTGCACATAACACAAAATTGTTAACTTGCTCATTTACCATCTCTCCTATTCCCTAAATATTTTATCTCATCTACTAATGTGAAAGTTCCACTGACATCAAATGCAAATACTTTGGCTTAAGAGCTATATTTATATACATCCCATATGAACATGAAAGATAAATCTCATATCTATGATTAAAATGTCTTATACACACTTGAATCGTTGTCTTACATATCCACTAGTCTGAATAAAAATACCAGTCACTATGTATAAACACATTACGATGCTAAAAATGTATTGTGGGAATGTTGTCCACATTAAGGCCTGAGGTAAGGAGAGAAAGATACTTTTGCCTGATAATACAGGGTGGGCAAAAGTAGGTTTACAGTTGTAACACAAATAAGGCGATAATTTAATGAGTAATAATACAAGAATAAACAATGTGTTTCTTGTACTCACAACTGTAAACCTACGTTTGCCAACCCTCCTGTATAATTACTATAGGCTCAGTGACATTTTCCATTTTTTCCAAGCTTCATCTTTAATTTTAAAATTGCTGTTACTAGTGATTATAACAGAAATGGCATAAATGACTCAGCGCACCACCTTTTAAATCTCCGTAGCCACTCTCTCCTTGTCTAGTTCATGTTCTTTAAAACATTTCAACTGAATTAACTAATCATCATTATTTCAAAATTCATCTTGAAATGAAGAGGTTTTCTCAATAATTCCTAAAAGCCTTCCCTAATGGACATGTCATCCTTTATGTAATACCAGTGTTTGTTTATATCCTAGCTGCATAAAAATCTCTCTTCTCTTCCCCATTATATGAGTGTTGCTCTTTTTATACTATTTAGGGATAAAATACGAGTAAACTACTACGATTATTATTTCAGAAATGAGCAGAGATAATGGAGGGCATATACATGACATGTTAAGAAGAATGTGGCTGTTAAGAAATCTTGGGTCCTCAGAATTTCAAATTTAAGCCACTGTGTATTTTTTCTTTGTATGCTAACAATTCTTTTACAGCCCAAATCATCAGCCCCCAAAAAAGTAATATGTGTTTTCGTATCTACCATGGAAAACATTGAAGAGAACGGTGCCTCCAAACAATGAACCAAGCCTTTGATGTGAAGGCCTGTCTCTATGGTCTCAGAATGGTTTGTTCTCTTCGGATGTGACAAGAACATCATCAGTTGATATGAATAATTTTGACCTTCTATTAATATATATTTGAAACTTGCAATCATTTTTCTAGAATAGATTTTAACCTCACGTCACCTTCCAGCCCAGAAAGCCTGGAAAGTCTTCTGAATAAATTCTAAACTCTGTTAAGGTGGCTCGAAGCCTCCGAAAGTACTCACCATACCCCTTCTTTACCAGCTTCTTTCTAGTGCTCATATTTTGTTACTTCCCTCATGTTTTCCATTTTTCAGTCAAGTGGACTCTTTCAAAAATAAAGTAAAAACCATTGTTTCCTGACTCCATACATTTGCACATTCCCTTCAGTTCAACTGAAATGTCTTTCAACCCTACCTTCCCCTAAAAAAATCCTCCTGTTTTTAGACTCAGCATATGCCATCTTTTTCATGATGACTTCCATATTCCATGTAATACTTTGTTCATAAGTCTGTATGTCATGGTATTTAACATGCTTACCCTGATTTGCAGATAATAAATTCATGTAGGTTTGGGTGTAAATTTTATTTATCCTTTTATTATAAACTAGAGACCCGGTGCACAAATTTGTGCACAGGTGGGATCCCTGGCTGGGATTGGGCCAATTGGGGCCGGCCAGCTGGGCGGGAGGGACCGCGGGAGGTTGGCTGGCCATGGGAGGTTGGCTGTGGGAATGCACTGACCACCAGGGAGCAGCTCCTGCATTGAGTGCTTGCCCCCTGGTGGTCAGTGTGCATCATAGCTACTGTCCGGTCATCCGGTCGTAATGGTCACTTAGGCTTTTATATATAAAGATCTCAAAAGAATATACAAATATGCTTGTATGAAGCAAGCAATCAATAAATATAGTTGAACTAATTTTCCTTTGTAAAATGCTAGGTGATATGGTTCTTTTACTTATTCTTTAATTCGTTAATGTTTACTAAACATCAATTATATGCCAGGCAATGAGTATATAGTGGCAAACTAAACATTGTCACTTTGCTCATGAAATTTACAATCTAGTATCTTACCTTATAATAGATAAATATGCAAATTGACCGCACCTTCGCTACGTCTTGGGCACCAGCGGGGAGCCTGCGCCCCGATTGCAGGAAACCACTGGGGGTCGGCTCCTGCGATTGGTAGCAGGGACACTGGGGTGTGGCGGAGCCCAAGGCCAGGAAAGCTGCCCGAGGCTTTCCCGGCCTTGGGCACCAGCGGGGAGCCTGCGGCCAATCGCAGGAAACCACTGGGGGTCGGCTCCTGCGATCGGTAGCAGGGACGCTGGGTGCGGCCGAGCCCAAGGCCACTGCCCAGGGCCAAGCCCCGACCCTGAAAGAAGGCAGAAGGCGGTGGCCACAGCCAAGGCCTGGGTCCCTGGTGCAGGCAGCCAGGTGAATGAAGGTCTATTGCACGAATCTTCGTGCAAACGGGCTACTAGTTATAATATAGTGTAATATATAAAGCACTGGCTGATTGTGGCCTGGGCTTCAGTTTGAGCTCCTAGAAATATCATTATTTGACTGGATGCAACTTATTCAATAATATCAATATCAATGCTGTTGGGTTTTTTTTTTTTTTTTTTTTCACAAACCAAATACATGCATGTAGGTATTTGCTAAGTAATTATACAATAGTCATAAAGAAATAGACATAAACCAATTGCTAAATAGTCAGGTATTGCATGTTTTAAAAATTCTTGTGGCACATCAGTGTGCTGGGGCACACCAGTGGAAAAATCTCTGCTTTGGGTAAATGATGACCATATTGGAAAATCCTGGGCAGGATTTCCCCAGCGTTGTAAGTCTTCTCTCCACCCATGTTTTACTCAGTCAGGCTGTCATGATGGAGAAGAGCACTTTCCTCTAATAAGTTCAGTGCTCTCAGAAGAAAGTGAAGACACTAAATAATGGCTAAATTATAGAGTGTCATTTTTTTTGATAAATATTAAAGAGAGTTATTCACAAAGTCACTCACAAAGTCCATAGTTCAGTATGTAAGGGATTCCAGAGCCGGAATTGCATGACCCAAGCATTATCAATTACCTTAGGAGGAGAAAATCCCCGAAAGACTGACTAAACATGGACCTTGATCCACTTTTGTCAACCCTATTCGATAGTTATTTCAAAAACTCTCTACTCTTCTCAGACGTTCTTTGGTCCTAGCACATGTAGGACATTATCAAAATTATGGAAGCCTTCCAACGGAATCTCCCTCAATCTCTTCACAGATTCTACAAACCTACCTGCAACGGTGTCCATCATCTCTTTTTCAGGTTCCATGGAAGGAAGTATCCTTCTCTCACCAAGGCCTATCTTGCCACCTATTCTCCAAATCCCTCTTCCCTCACCTGCCTTCCTGGTAACCATATGCTATCTCTTACAGCTTCTACTATATCTTCAACCCTCCATCTCTGCTAGCTACTTCTTCCCAGGATGTAAACATGCTCAAGTCTCCTTAGAACACCATAAACTGCCCATCTTTGGAGAAGTATGTTCGGAATTCCCAGGTTAGTTTAAATACCTTAATTATGCATTATGTACTTTCCTTCATAGTGTTTATAACTATTTTAATTTAGAAATAATTCCACAAATACCAATAACTGCAGTAAGGTACTGATGGTCTTGAATACTGTTTTATCTTTAACTAGTAGCCCATTTGCAGGAAAATCCTGCAAGTGGCTGTTGCGGCCGCGTGCGCTGCCACTGCCGCCGCCTTTGCGGCCACGGCGCCTGCACCCGCTCGCCACTGCCACCCGCCCCGCTCCACCCCGTTCCACCCCGCCCCGCCCCGCCCGGGCTTTCCCTCTGGCAGCCACCTTGCTTTCTGCTTTTCCTCCCTCTTCCTTCTAAGTTGTCTTCAGTCTTCACTCCTCCCTCTCTCAGCGTATGCAAATTAACTGCCATCTTTGTTGGGTAATTTGCATACTCGCCCTAATTGGCTGGTGGGTGTGGCTTTGGCTGGTGGGCGTGGCTTGGGCGTAGCAAAGGTGCGGTCAATTTGCATATTACTGTTTTATTAGGTAGGATGCTTAGCAAATACAGTACTTGGTACATAGTAGCCACTTGACATGAAACCATATAATGAAAGAATGAATGTATAGGAATGTATATTCTCTCCCTCTCCTTCCCTTCCTCCCTCCCTCCCTCCTTACCTCCTTTCCCCACCCACATAGACTATTCTAAAACAAATGGCTTTCATAACTATTGGTAACAAAATTTTCTGCTTAGCTTTAAAAGCAGCAGCAGCAGTAAGGTGATTTTTTTATTATTTGGGGAGTGGTACAGGAAGGAGTGGCAGAGAGGAAAAAAGAGAGGGCCCATGATGGTAGTCACTGTCTCCTAGGTATGGCAGAGTACAGAGCCTCCATTCTCCTCCTGGTAGGCCCTCACCTGTCATCTACACAGCCCACGGAAAGCAACAACCTTACATGCAGCCACTGCTTGTTAACTGAATGGAAAAACATTATGCCTTACATTAAAGATCTATATCCATCTTGTATTATCACTTTATTATGTAACTAGTGACCTGGTGCCTGGATTCGTGCATATTGAAAGGAAATTAATTAGAAGATTCATGCAGTAATTATGTTATTGCAAAAAATTACATGTCAAAATAGTATATATAATATAGTATTATAAAATTGAAATACAAAATATTTTAATATCGCTATTTGCCCCTTCTCTATAATAGAAGTGTCAGAGGTGAAAGAAAATTAGTAAAATGTATATGAAAATAATATACAAATTGATTAATAAATTAACAATAACAACATGATATAAAAACAACAAAGACATGATATAAAAATAACAAAACATGATATGAAACAATATTGATAAAAATAATGATTGATAAATTGATTAATAAATAAACAACAACATGATATAACAACAACAAAGTGCCAATACTTGGTCTTCAGATACATCTGGTGTCGTGTGTGATTGGCACCAGTGAGAACTTTATATGTATCAAGCATGTGCAAGCTAATGTTTATTTTTAAATTGCCAGTGTGCATCATATGTACCGGCCGGTCAGTCAGTCAGATGGTCAGATGGACATACGATCGATCACTTAGCCTTTTATATATATAGATTATTTGTCATAGTGCATCGCAACAATTCATTTGCAGAGTTCAAAACTGAATTCAGTATAAAAACTGAGGAGTGAATATTTGTGTGCACGTGCACACACCTGCACACACACACATGCATTTAAAGTAGAAGCCAAATAGAAATAAAAATAAAAATACTAGTAGTCTTTTGTGGTAGAGATGATTTTCATGGACCCCCCCTACATATACAAATTTGGCATTGATTTAGTTGCATTAAAGATAAGACCAGTAGAGAGCACTACATGCACTTATAAAATATTCTTTCAAGTACTAACTAGTAACAAACAACATTGAGTGAAAAAAATGTTTCTCATTTTAATTTTTACTTATATTTTTCACCAATTAGAATCAATGTGCTATTTTGTTTGAAAGGTAAAGTACTTAAACATTCTCATTTTATTTGGTGAAAATAAAAGACAATCAAATATCTAAAAGTAGATTTTTTTTAGATTTTTGCTTTAAAAAAATTTTAACTTGCTTTAGACATATATGCTGGTAGCTTCCTAGTTGAAAAATATGGTAATCATTGTTGACTTACTAAATTGCTGAATGCTATTTCATACCAAATATTTTAAACATAATTAAATGGTCTATGGCAACTAGTTGTTTTCCCAATCACTTTGGCATTTTCGGTTTTAGAAACTCAATTAAATATCACATTACTATTGAGCTATCAGTTGGCATGTGATAGAATGCATACAATGAAGCAAAAATGAAATGGCCACAGGCATTATAACCTGGAAGCATATTACTGAAAATGGCCATATTATACAAAAGTACAGGGCCATAACTGAATGAAATTCATGCTTTTAAATATGATGTAAAAAGAAAAATGTTTCATTTGTAGCACTGTTTGAGATGGCGAAGACCTAAAAACACCTTAAAGTGCATTGACATGAAACAATTTGAATGGAATTTTATGAAGCTAAAAAGGATTATTTAATCTATATGTGTTGACATGAAGATATCATTAGATACAATAACCAAGGTGTAAAATACGGTGTATAGTAATGCTATCTGAATTTTTGAAAAGATGTGTCTGTATGTATGGATTTTCTGGAAGAGTACACACACTAAAAGAACCCTGTTAACATTGGTTTCATGTGGTGAGTGGGCCTTTGTAATACCCTTTGGGAATTTTTTCCATGTGCATTATTTTACACTTAAAGTATCTAAACAAAAATCCTGTTAAAAAGAGAACACATATACTATATCAAATATTAAATAGAATACTTTACTTGCCTATCCTAGATAAAAATGGCAGAGATGTGCTTGCTTTCTTCATTTGTTTGAGATTGCTTTGATTTGGGGTTAAATAAAAACATGTGTTTGGCTTGATTAACCACTACTGATCTATGCAAAATCCAGGTGACAGGAACTTGAAGATATTCAGAAATAAAGCCATCCTTATTTGTCTCAATTTTTCTCATCCTAGTAAAATTCTCAAGAGGCCAAAATAAAGCCATAATGTTATTTATTATGTAAGTAAATGCTTTGAGCAAGAAGTAAAATTAAGAAATCTTTCACAGAGGAAACTTCTCAGAGACAATGCACTTCAGGAAGCAGATGTACCTTGCCTAACTGCAGACTTGGGGAATGGCATAGTAAGACTATAAGCATCAGAAAGTCCCACCTACATGTACAAGGAGTTAAGGGCCAGAAAGGCAGGGAAGGCAGAGAATCTGAGAGTGATGAACTTATTTTAACAGCATAATTTGATCCCACTGATAAGTTTTAAGAAAAATATAATTTATGCTTCAGGTTGGGCCCAGCATATCAGACTTAAATGCAAACTAATTAAAATTGCAGTAATCTTTGCTTTACATTAGAGCATCGGAAGACAAAAATAAGAGTTTGGAAGTCTCTTTTGAATGTGCTATCCATACTAATGATGCATTTTGCTCTTAAACTTGCTAATTACTGACATGCATGTCCCTCAGCACAACTAAATTATGTTACTAGCCTCAATTCCTGTCCTGCGTCATAATCTGGGAAGAGTTTGAAGGTGGCCTTTTCATCTATTTCTGCTGAATATCCTTAATCAATTTCATTGTACTAGAATTAGAAATAAATAAGTTTAGTTGGATTTAAAATATAAAGTCAGAAATTGAGGTGATTTAAGAAAAAAAAAAGCCACTTAATCCATATTGTAAATGAAGCTAAAGTCCCAAACAAATGAACAATGTGATTTTTTCCAAGGTCAAGGTAATAGCAAAATAGATACTCAATTATAATGATCATATCCCTCCTTTTTCTTTAGTTTCTCATGAAATATCTTTGAAGATTCTGGTTCACCAGTTAGCAATCTTTCAATTAAAAATTGCGAAGAGTAGCTTTCTACGCAAAGGTTTAATATTTTATTATCTACATACAGGAAAGACATATCTCCAAGTTTCTCCTGAAAGTGAACGTAAAGGGCCTCCAGCAAGCCTTCACAGAATCCAGACTTTCCTTCTTTCCTGTATACCTTTAACACATACACATTTATAATATCACTGATTCTTATTGATACATTTTATAATTAATTCTATGCTTTTTCATTGATGCTTCTATTTCCTTTCCAAAAATTTTATAAACTCCTCAAAAATAACTTGAACATCTTTATTTCTTCTAACTCCATTTCAGGTCCAGTATCCTAGTCAGTACTCCATCAAGTACAGTGTAGATTTGTTACTTTAATTCTTTTTTCCATCATGTACAATGTGACTTGTTTTCTGACCATGCTAAAGTAGCCTCCTCCACTGCTGCACATTTCATCAGAACTTCCTATTTTTGTGTGTGGACTTTGTGGTATCCTGGTAAATGTTTGACAACTGGCTTTCCAGAGGGGGGCAGACTATACTGTATATTGTATTTCCCAATCACCATGGCATAAATACCCCCACCATGGCCAATAGGAAGATACCAATATGCTGTCACTAAAAGTGATGTTGGGACAAGATGCACACAGTTGGGTTTTGAATAACAGTGTGAACAGGCTTTAGCATATCACTGTGTGCTGTCCTTACTACTACTTAGGATTACCAGATTTATTATGTATTTGTATTTTATGTCTCCCAACATAAAAACTAGGCTCCATAAAGACAGACAATCTTAACATCTTTAACATTGAATCTCCGCAGGCACAGAAAAACTCCTGGCATATAGCAGGTCCATAATAAACATGTGTTGGGTAAGAATAATTTTTTACTAAAAATCTTCAATTTTTAATGTACCACAGTAATGATGATACAATTTTTTAAACTAATAAAGATTTTGAGTTCTAAAAGTTTAGAAATACCTCTTGAATATATGTGAGAAAAAAGATGAGTCCAGAGTTACTTTAAAAAATCATTTTATCTTGCCTCTCTTTTATCATGTGGGCTTTCCCAGTGCTGTCAATATGAAGTTGGGATGCATAAAGAAAAATAAAAAAAATTGTGAGCTTTAAAAAAAAATCTATCATAACTTCAAACTTTGAAATTAGAAAATTTGCATTTCCAACTAAAACAAAAACATCATTTTATATTCTACTAGAGGCCCAGTGCATGAAAATTCATGCACTGGAGGGGGGGGGAGTCCCTCAGCCCGGCCTGCCCCCTCTCACAGTCCAGGAGCCCTCAGGGGCAGGAGGCGACCCAGTGATCAGGGGAAGGCGATGCCCCATCACACCTCTGCTGCTGCCACTGCCAGCAGCGCAAGCCTCAGCAAGCCCTGGTTACTGAGCCTCGGGTGGTGCTGGGCTGCTGGGGGGCTGTGGGGACTGAGGGACTCCAGAGGCAGGCATGCAGAGCAGCCAGGCCCACCTGGGGACTGAGGGGACTGGGCGCTACCATCATGTGGCTGTGGGCACCGCCATCTTTGAGGGAGTCAATTAGCATATTTCCTCCTTATTGGCTGTGGGTGCCACCATCTTTGCAACAGCGTGAGGGTCAATTAGTATATTCTCTCTTTATTAGATAGGATGAGTTAAGTAGGCCTAAATAAAACACCAAGTATCACATGATCGCACTCATATGTAGAATCCAAGTAACAAAATAAACGAATGAATGGGGTGGATCCAGAGACTCGAAACATGGAACAGAGTGCAGAATCTCATATGGAAGGTGGGGGAGGGTGGGTGAGTGCCAGGTTATGAAGGCCTGGGGTAGGGGTGGGATGGAGGGGGTCAATTAGGGAAAAAAAGGAACATATATAATACTTTAACAATAAAGAATTATTTAAAATAAATAAAAATAAACCACCCTAGTATCAAAAAGACTTTGCACCTATTATATGTACTATTCCCTATGGCAGAATCAGAGTAAAAGTTAATTATTATACTTATTAGAAGCCTGGTGCATGAAATTCGTGCACAGGGGGTGTGTGTCCCTCAGCCCAGCCTGCACCCTCTCCAATCTGGAACCCCTTGAGGAATATCCAACTGCCCATTTAGCAGTCGAACATCCCTCTTGCAATCCAGGACTACTGGCTCCCAACTGCTCACCTGCCTGCCTGCCTGCCTGATTGCTCCTAACTGCTTCTGCCTGCCATCCTGATCACCCCCTAACCACTCCCCTCCCAGCCTGATCGATGCCTAACTGCTCCCCTGCTGGCCCAATTGCCCCTAACTGCCTTCCCCTGCCGGCCTGGTTGCCCTTAACTGCCCTCCCCTGCCAGCCTGGTCGTCCCCAGCTGCCCTCCCCTGCAGGCCTGGTTGCCCCCAACTGCCCTCCCATGCAGGCCCGGTTGCCCCCAACTTCCCTCCTCTGCATGCCTGGTCACCCCTAACTTCCCTCCCCTGCCAGCCTGGTCAACCCTAACTGCCCTCCCCTGCCAGCCTGGTCAACCCTAACTGCCATCCCCTGCAGGTCTGGTCCCCCCAACTGCCCTCGCCTGCAGGCCTGGTTGCCCCCAACTGCCCTCCTCTGCAGGCCTGGTTGCCCCCAACTGCCCTCCGCTGCAGGCCCAGTCGCCCCCAACTTCCCTCCTCTGCCGACCTGGTCACCCCTAACTGCCCTCCCCTGCAGGCTTGATCGCCCCTAACTGCCCTCCCCTGCAGGCCTGGTTGCACCCAACTGCCCTCCCCTATAGGCCTGGTCCCTCCCAACTGCCCTCCCCTGCTGGCCTGATTGCCCACAACTGCCCTCCCCTGCTGGCCATCTTGTGTCTACATGGGGGTGGCCATCTTTTACCACATGGGGACGGCCATCTTGTGTGTTGGAGTGATGGTCAATTTGCATATTACCTCTTTATTATATAGGATGATTTGCATGACAACTGGTAATCCTATCTAATAAAGAGGGAATATGCTAATTGACCCTTACACCATTGCAAAGATGGTGGTGCCCACAGCCAATAAGCAGGGAATATGCTAATTGACTGCCCTGCCCTCAAAGATGGCGGCACCCACAGCCACAAGAAGGTGGAGCCCGGTCTCCTTAGCTCCGCCAGGGCAGCAGACGCACAGCAAGGCCGGGCCCATCCCTAGGCGGGCCCAGCCTTGCCGTGTGCCTGCCTCCAGAGTACCCCAGTCCCCTTAGCCCTTCAGCCACCCAGGGCCAGCCCAAGGCACAGGCAAGCCTCAGATGGTAGCTGTCCAGCTACCCAGGGCCACCTGAGGCTCAGGTAATCAGGGCCAGCCGAGGCTTGCGCTGCCGGCAGTGGCAGCAGCAGTGGTGTGATGGGGCATCACCTTCCCCTGATCACCGGGTCACCTCTCGCCCCTGAGGGCTCCCAGACTGTGAGAGGGGGCAGTCTGGGCTGAGGGAACCCCCTCCTGTGCATGAATTTTCATGCACTGAGCCTCTAGTATAAAATAATGCAAATAAAACCCTACAACTTAGGAATTATTCAGATGACAGATATTTTTTCTCTCAGGGCTCTTTTCCATTTCTTTTGAAAGAAATAAAAATAATTAGAATTTACTGTTAATATTTACATTTCATCTTCAATTTTCTAATATCCAACTCTGAATTAGTAACTCTTCATTTTATTCTGTTAGTAATTTTTAATGCAGATGCTGCAACACAGTTTTTTCTTGTTTTTTTTTCTCAGCCCAGATTGCATTTGTACATTTCCTTCTACGGTGGACACAAAGTTATTAATGAAAAAGTTCATTCTATTTCTGCTAATTATACTATCGCCATCTGACTCTCAATGGCTGTCTTTAGGTTTGTTTTTCTTATACTCCAAATTGAACTACCTGTTTTACTCAAACATGCAACATGCAACATGCCTGCTCTCCTGTCCCTGGCTTTACTCTCCTACTTCTGGGAATGCCCTTCTCCTTAGCTCTGTCTTTTGTGATTCTGTCATTATTCTAGACCCAATTCAAATGTCAAATTGTTCATTCTTTGCATAGTACTTTGTCACTCATTACTCTCTTTCTTGTTTATTACTTTGTTTACCGTCTCTTTCTCCCCAGCACAATCAGGGCCTCTTCTTGTTCACTGAAACCCCAGTGCCTAAAACAGTGCATAGATGGTAAGTACATTAAGTATTTGTTGAATGAGCAGAAAAAAAAATAGTTATCAAACCAATCTAAGGATAAAATAAATACAGTAAAATTCTCTATAGATAATGGTTTAAAAAATAACCACCTATATCCATTTGTGTTCCAAAGTATAGGTTGGCACTTCAGCTTAATCTAGTGTTATTTTGACAAAGCTGTGAGAATTACTGGTAAGGAAGACAACGTGATATTTTGAATCAGTCAAAAATAATTTCTAACACCAAAGACTGAAAGAATTCCAGTTTGAAGGTGTTATTTTCCTCATATGTAACTGTGCTTGTTATACTCCATTTATAATCTCACTAAACACATTTTTTGGTATGCTAACATTTTATGCGAACCTCTTGATTTTGTCACATAATTAAAAAAGATTCAATGAAGTAAAAAAGACCTTAATGTAGCTTTGAATGCTTTTTTTTAAACAAGAACAGATTTTATATTTCGAAGTAGAAAGTCATTTTAATATTAACCTATATAAAATGAAACCTGTATCATAGTTTTTTTTTCTACTTTAACTTAAATTTCCTATATGCATTCTCCCTCTTTTAAATATATCTCAAACATTACAACAAAAGAGAAAGGAACTCTGAAATACAATGCTGAAATCATGAAATCTTCAAAAGTACAAAATAAAGTCTTTTAAATTTTTTTTATTATTTTTTTAAATGTATTTTCATTGACTTTAAAGGGAGAGGAAGGTCAAGGGAGAGAGAGAGAGAGAGAAACATAAATCATCTGCCGCCTACCTGTCCGCCTCCCGCTGGGGATCTAGCCTGCAAGCTGGGCAGCAGCAACCTCTCAGTGCGGAGGACAGAGGATGATGCTCAATCCCCTGAGCCACTCTGGCCAGGCTGAAGTCTTTTTCTTTCTTTTTAAAATATATTTTGATTGATTTCAGAGAGGAAGGGAGAGGGAGAGAGAGATAGAAACATCAATGATGAGAGAGAATCATTGATCGGCTGCTTCTTGCATGCCCTCCATTGGGGATAGAGCTCGAAACCCGGGCAGGTGCCCTGACCGGGAATTGAACTGGTGACCTCCTAGTTCCCGGGTCGATACTCAACCACTGAGTACACCTGGCTGGGCTAAAGTCTTTTTCTTAATGAACAGCATAGGCACTACTAAACAGGTGTTACTTAACCTCTGAGCTAAATTGCTTAGCCTCTGCGTCTCAGTTTTGCTTATCTATAAAATGAAATAACAATACTACTTTTTCTGGGTTGAAAAGAGGAGGAAAGAGAAAGCCTAGCATGATGCCTGGCACATATAAAGTGCTTAGTAGGTATATATTGAATGAATGAATTCCATTAAAAACACAGGTGCCAATGAGCTAAATTAATATATACAGTTTAATGAAAAATAGTAATTAATGATTGCATAACCAAATAGCTAAAAGTATAATCATATATGTTTTAACAATTCCCTGATTAATACACAATCAACAGAGCAGCATAAATATGAATAGATCAAGTACATTGACCTTGAAACACTATGGGTGGCATAGGAGTGGTCCAAGCAATTATTCAAGAGACCTAAGTATGGTCACATCTACCCAAGCAAAAGAAGAGATTACAGAAATTTTCTTATGTCTTAAATAGAAATTCACATATGTTATTGGAGAGATAGTAGTTAGTTATTCATACTTCATTAAAAAATAAATCTTAACAGATAATGATTGTTTATTACTCATTTCTTATACCTGCATAGGCACCAGCTAAAGGCATTGAAGTTCTCGCTATTAGAAATAATAACCAATTAATGTATGGTTATTCATGCTTCCTCTTACTTTCCCTTTCAGTCTCTACAAAAACCCTACATTGTCAATGCAGTAAGAATGATAGAACAAATTTTCAATTAGGGAGCTCAAGGCATAAGTCTAGAAACATACTATTAAACGTTTGGTGTTGGGGCGACATTAGAAAACAAAGATAAAAATCCATCATGGGCCTTACAATCTCAGATTTGTGTTGAAATAGGTACAATTATGGCTTTTAGAGTTATGAATGAAGCTGCTCAAATACATATTCATAATAAAGTATGTTCTTAAAGAACTTCATTAGTAGCCAGGGGATTTGTATGTTCTTTTCATCCTCAATTATTGAATGAGGGTTGACATTTTGTGCAAGGCCTTGGAACATACTATGCTTTTATTGTGCACAACTCAACTTCTTTCTGTTGTTTTCTTTAGGGGATGTGAATAATGATAATCAAGCGGAATTGTTGCTTCTTCCTCAGTCCCATAGTACTTCCTTTCTGTGATGCTTAGAGCACTGGCTGCATAGCTTACTCATTTGTCTCCCAGCCTGGACCCAGCACTGCCCAGGGACAGGGCGACATCTCATTAATCTCTGCAAGGCCAGAGCCTAGCCGAGTGCTTGCCACACAGTTCAGGTGGGATGTTTCTTTGCTGTATGTATAAATTTATATATGCCTTACTTTTTCAAAGTACATTCAGACCCTCACAAAACACAGCAAGATTGAAAGGTAGAATTAGTTTCCTCTTTTACAGACTCTCGGTGAGAGTGAAGGTTATTCCCATGTTTGACAGATGAGGAAACTGGGGATCATTGAGGAATCATGTGATTTTTAAAGGAAAGATAACTAAGACTTGAATTTCAAGATCAGGATCTTTCTAAAACACTCAGTGAAAATATAGGCACATTGAACTATTTCAGGGATGTCTTTAAGGTCTGTAGGATGTATGGCCATTTTTTTTTACTTTCTCAAATCATTGGTGAAATCTTGTTTCCTTTTTAAAAAAATGTAGACCAATGTCCCAGCCAGTGTGGTTCAGCAGTTGAGCATCAATCTGTGAACCAGAAGATGGCGGTTCAATTCCCAGGGCACATGCCTGGGTTGTGGGCTCAATCCCCAGTAGGGGGTGTACAGGAGGCAGCTGATCAATGATTCTCTCTCATCAGTGGTGTTTCTATCTCTCTCTTCCTCTCTGAAATCAATACAAATATATTAAAAATAAGTAAAATAAATAAAAATGTAGGCCATGGATGCAAAACATCTCCAGAAATCATCCATTTTGTCATCAGAAGACAATGATATGGATCATATACAAATATTTTGCTTTAAAACAGAATGTATTGCTGGCCAAAAACAATTCTGCTCTGTTCTAGGGAAGGGAATGGAGGCAGCTTTGTCCTTTCCAATCCTAAACCCATTCTGCTTATATAAGATTTCTATATACTTGATTTCTTCACCAGGAAACGAGTCCCTACAGTCGCAACATAGTGAAAGCAGTTGAAGGGGTCCCAGCCAGTACCTGAAGGTTTTAGTAACTGAATTCTGATCAACGGACTCTAAAGTCACCTTTTTAATAACATCACATCCCACTACATCATAAGCTACAGGAAAGTAGGAACTGTATGCAGTTCCTAAATCAGGCCACGGCACATGGCATGTAACACTCCTAGTTCTCTATTCCTGACACACATGCTCATAAGTGACAACTGAATAACCCCTGGCTGCATAGATCAGCCTGAAAACCTGCTAGGGACATGTTTTACAAACTTAGTAATGGAACTTCTCTTCGTGTTTTTTTTTTTATTTAAACCCATTTTTAAGAAGTTTGCTTTTAAGGTAAGTTATTTTCTAGGCAATACACTCAGGTCTTTCATGGAGACCTAGGGATGGAACCCTGGCCTTAAGTCAGTTATCTTGATACTGTTATAAGTCAACATTCCAAAAACAAAATAATAATAATAATAATAACAGAAATTAACAGCAACTACATGTAAATCCCAACATTTCTGAACTAGAAGCATTTTCTCCCCAGGGGATGGGATTACAGGTTTGACAAATTCTCTTAATCTGAAAAAAAAAAAAAAAAATCACCTCTCTACCTCCCTGCCCCCATCCCTCTTCCACCTTCTCCCTTCCCCCGCGGGGCACGCATCCTCGGACCCTCTCCTTTCACTGCAAAGTTGAAAGAAAGCAGCACACCCGCTGCACCCCTGTATGCTCCTGGGGCTGGAACAGCGGAGTTCCCGGCGAGCCTTCCCTCCCGAGCCGGCGACGCCGCAGCTCCGGTACCTGCTCAGCCTCGCGCGGCATCTGAAGGTCTGTCCGCAGCCGAACAGTTGCGTCTCCATCTGGCTGCCAACCCACCCAAGCTTTCTTCTCCTCCACCGCCGCCACCTCCCCTCCTTCCCCCCGCTCCTTCCCCTCCTCTCCGTCTTCCCTCCCCACCCCCGCCCCCAATCTCCTCCTCTTTTTCTCACTAAAAACGGTTGCTGCCGCTGGAGCCGAGCGTCACTTGGGCTCCCACCGCAGACATGGCGACACTGACAGTGGTCCAGCCGCTCACTCTGGACAGAGGTAAGGGGGCGACTCGCCCGCCAGGCCATTGCCTCCCCTCTGCCTGCTCTTCGGTCCCCGCCAACTGCCACCGGGACAGGCGGACATGCTCGGGCGGGGGGGACGGAGCGAGCGAGCGAGCGAGCGAGCAAGGACGAGCGAAGAAGGCGAGGCGTTCGCGCTGAGAGCAGGAGACTTTCTTCCCCTTTCTCCGCCTGCCGCTCCCCGCCCGGCCGGCCGAGGGGTGCCTTCGCCGGCCCCGGAGCCCTCGCCGCCGCTCCCAGCCCCTCGCCCGGTCGCCTCGGGCCGCCGGCTTTGTGGGAGCGGATGCGCGGCGCCCGCCCGGGGCTCGGGGTTGCCGAGGGGCCGGGAGGAAGCTCGCCGTGCCGTGCCCGGCGGGGGCGCCTGCAGCCCGAGACCTGGAAAGCGCGGCTGCGGGGACCCGGGAAGGAGGAAGTTTGTCCCTGCGCCGGGGGCGATGGTCGGTCCAGCTCCCAGCGCCCTGGCAGCTGCCCGGGGGCGGGCCAGGCGCACCCCGGGGCCACGGGGCCAGGGCGCACGGCGGCGGGGCTGCGGCGGCGGGAGTTGCTCTTGGCCAAAAGGGCAACGCGTCGGAGCGCGGGCAGCGCGGTGCCCCGGCCGGGGGCGCATCGTCACTGCAGCCGAGTCCGGTTATTCCCGGCTCCGAAGGTGGAGGGGGTCGCATCCGCCCCCACCGCCCGGTGCTCTCCGGCAGTGGCAGCCCTCAGTGTCCCTTGCCCCGCCAGCCTCGTTCTCTCCCACCCGTGGCCGCCTGCCGCGGGGCCCGGGCTGCGGAATGCGCTGGGACGCGGCGCGGACCGGATTGAAATGCAACTTCTGACCTGCGACCCTGTGCGCCCAGCTCTCTGACTTGATGGGGAAGCGGTGTTTGCTTTCTCCCCAAGTCCTCCTCAAGGCCTGAGGGTGAAGACGGCCGCTCGGATCGGGGCCTCTCTGCTGCACCCGGGAGGGGTGAGACCTGTCACCGAGTGTTGGGTTCTCCTTCTGGCGTCCCCTGTCCAGTTGGGAAGGCGCTCGAGTCCCGCGACCCTGCAGCAGAGGACACCTGCTTGTCCCCCTCCGCAGCGGCCAGATTTAGGACCCTGGGTGGCCCTTTGGAAATGGTGTGTTCAGACGGAAATTATTTAGTTTGATGTGCCTCTAAAAATATTCTTTTTAGCGGCTTACACTGGACTGTGGGACAAGGCAAAAGAGCATCCTGCTGCGAGTACAGTGAAAAAGCCAGTGAGGTTTTTAATTTGGAGAGATTGTGGGTGACTTTAAGGCAATCTGTTGGCGCCAGAACAGATCTTATTTGGTGCCCATAGCAACTTGGCTTGGGGGTAAAAGTTGAAAAAAAAAGTATTTTTTTTATTTTGGGAAATGTTAATTTGCAAACTTGTAAATTAATAACAGTAGTAAAAGAACTCAGAAATCCATTGTATAACCCATGATTTCACTCCAATATCATCATCTGCACTAAGCAGGATAAATCCATTGCCACTAAGAGCCACACAGATGGCAAGCTACGAGAAATTATGTATTTTCTAAGTATTTCTGTTTTAATGTAATGAGCTCTTATATTGTCTCATTACTTAATCAGCCTTTAAATAGCTCAAGTAAATCGACTACAGTAGGAGAAAAATAAAACACACAACAAAACTCCAAGAAAATTGCATACCTGAGCAATTTATATACTACTACATACTACTGACAATATTTCACTTTTTGGTTTTACCTTAGCCTTTAGATGCCTCCCTCAGTTGTGGAGAGGAAATGCAATCTGACCAAGATCTCTTCTTAAAGTTTGTTCTTGTTCACAGCCAGGCTGTCCCTGTCCTTCCCAGTGTGATTAGTTTCATGCAGTAAGTAGCTCAAGAGGCAAGCTGGGAGAGACAGTGGTTGTAGCTGAATAAATTAATTCACCAACAGCTCAGTGCCAAGTCTGTAATTTACTGATGATGGGTTATTGGTAGGATTGCTATGCATGAAGTCAATATATAAAAGTATTTTTTTTATCTCTGTCATTAAAATATAATTAATTGATTAATTTCATCATTAAACTGATGAAATAAAGAATTCTGAAGAAAAAAAAAAAAAGAGTCTCTTAAAAGACGAAGCCAAATACTACTTATCTGGGTCCTAGTTGTAACTCTGATACTTTGGATGAGTCAGTTAGTCTCTCTGGGCATCAGGTTTCCACTGTGCAACATAAGGAGTTTGGCTGAGATGATTCTGACACTGTGCAGCTTTAATTTGATTCATTAAAATTAGGACTCAGTTTCTGGTCACCCACTGGAAGACTTTTCAAGCTCACCCCAGTTGCCCAGGTTGTTTTGATGCCCTTTGATGTGCACTGAAGTCACCTGCTGCTTTGGCTCCATCAAAACATTTCTCACACTGTTGCATCTGGCTCCTCATTGAACAGAGCTCCTTCAAGGAAGAGACCATTTCTAAACTCATCTTTGTGTTCTCAGTGTCTGACCTTGTCCCTGATCACAGTAGAAAAATCACACATTAGTGTAAGTTAGTGTAAGTGAACTAAGGACTGCAGTAACTTAATCACCGTTAAAATATAGGGATTTGGTAGTGAGCTGAGGTGCAGTTTATAGATTCACAACATTTTGGCCCTGAAAAGGATGGCAGGGAGAACACAGGCCGGCAGTTTAACGTTTCGTTTTCCCTACATACTTGACAATTACTATCAGTTGCCATAGCTCACCAAGGCTGTGACTACTAACCACGGGGGATTGCAGCAGGTGGGCAAAGGAGAGGGAGGAAGGAAGATGTTTGACAAAACCGCCAAGGACATCTCAGCAAACCTGAATCCATGTCCATAATTTGAGAGCCAGTTCTTTTTTAGCATCTTCATTTTTCAAACGAAAAACATGCAGGAAAGGACCGGATACTATTCTAGGTACTGGGAGATTTTACGTTACAATCTAATTTTTTCTTATTTGATGCCCTTTGGCACCATAAATTGATTTATCTGGAGTCTTCATGGCAAAGGTTTTAAGCAAACTGATCAAAGCTATGGATTGAAATTAAGATTTACTCCTCCCAGAATACAAAAGGTATCTGAAAGGAAGACACTCAGAGTATGTGCTAGCTTCTTGGGTCTTGTCTGGGAAGCAAGCCTTTGCCAGGACCAGGCTGGGCCCTGAAAGGGCAGTTTAAGGTTTTCACTTCTCTGTGCATGTCCTAAACTCTTTTCCATCTGCCATTAAGACCTCATAGTAACTTTGTGGAGGCCTCTGGGTAGCTATTGGCAGAATAGGTCCCTATTCATTCTGGTCCCAGTCCTGATGATTTTTCATTTATTTATTGTATGTCTACTATGTGTGAGACCCCACTATGGGATTGGCATACATGGTGAGCTAAACAGACATAATTCATCTTTGTTGTGATTAGAATCTACCCAGAGAGAAAGATTAAACACACACGCACACACACACACACAAATGCACACATATAAGCAAACCATTCATCATTTATTTATAACCTAATCTATACAAGATGCTGTAGGAATATCAGAAACAATGTTCCTGCTTTTATGGTCCTTAAGAGTCTAGTGGGAGAAACAGATAATAAGTAAGGAATTAATTAATTCAACAAATAAGTGTTGAGTGACAGCCTATGGCAAGCACGGTTTTAAGCAATGTGGCAGTACTAAAGAACAAAGCAGATAAAGTTCTAATGGAGTTTACATGTTAATGAAGGAGTTGCACATTGAACACATACATATACAACTATAAGTGCCAGTGAGAAAAATAAGACTGCATCCAAGAGAGCAGCGGAGGCTGCTGTTTGAAGTATGATAGTCAAGGAAGGCCCTCTGGGTTGGTGACATTTAAAAGACCTGATGAAACTTAGGAGCAAACTGTGCAGCTGTGCTCTGGAGAAGAACCTCCCGTGTGCACCCTGGGACCATCAAGGAAATTGTTGAGAAGACGTGAGCACAGCGGAGAGTCATAGAAACTGGGATGTGAGGAGTTGATAGCCAGGAGCTAAATGATGTAATTTATACATAGGATTTTAGATTAATTGAAAATATGCTCACAAGACAAGTAACATGACATAAGGCTAGAGGAAAATAGGGAAGGACCTATTTAGACAGTGTTGGTTAAGGAAGGCTCACTGAGAAAGCAACATTTAAACAATTCTGATGTATTAATAAGATCCTTAGGAAAAAAAGTATTCTGGAAAGAGGGAAGAATACACATAGGAGCAGTTTCATATGTACAACTCAGCTACTATCTCTTTAATACATCTATAACCAATCAAATGATTAAAAAATATTACCAAGGAATGATAACACTCTCTGTATCATTTCTTGGTTATAAGTATACCAAGAAAATCTATAGATCTGTGTTTTGCTTCTTTTTCCTAAGCTAAAGCATCATATGTTATAACTAGATTTTCAAATGTAAATTAAATAGATATCACTATGCATAAATTTACATGTGAAATCTAAGTAGTCATAATATGCGATATATTCATTTTCATCTTAATCCTGTCTAATAAAGAGGGAATATGCTAATTGACCCTCACACCATCGCAAAAGATGGCAGTGCCCACAGCCAATAAGGAGGGAATATCCTAATTGCCTGCCCTGCCCTCAAAGATGGCGGCACCCACAGCCAATAAGGAGGGAATATGCTAATTGACTGCCACGCCCTCAAAGATGGCAGTGTCCATAGCCACAAGATGACGGTGCCCAGTCCTCTCAGCCCCACTGGGGTGGCAGGCATGAGGCAAGGCTGGGCCCGCCCCCAGGCAGGCCCGGCCACTCTGTGCACCTGCCTCCAGAGTCCCTCGGGCCCAGGGCCGGCCCGAGGTGCAGTCAAGCCTCAGATGGTGGCTGCCCAGCCGCCCAGGGCCGGCCTGAGGCACATGCAGGCTTTGGATGGCAGCTGCCCAGCCGCCCAGGGCCGGCCTGAGGCACATGCAGGCTTTGGATGGCAGCTGCCCAGCCACCCAGGGCTGCCCAAGGCGCAGGTAACCAGGGCCAGCTGAGGCTTGCATTGCCAGCAGTGGCAGCAGCAGAGGTGTGATGGGGCGTCACCTTCCCCTGATCTCCGGGTCACCTCCTGCCCCTGAGGGCTCACAGACTGTGAGAGGCGGCATGCCGGGCTGAGGGAACCCCCTCCAGTGCATGATTTTTTATGCACTGGGCCTGTAGTATTTAATATTAGACAGTGATGTAGAAAGTAGCACTTGAAAGTTACCCTTGTGGCAAAGAAAAGATGCTGATAAGGAGATTAGTGTGGATCTTCTCTTCCAGAATTTAAAGCATTCACAGCAATTCTTCCCTACAGCATAGGTTAGTTTACCCAGATTTCAGTCTCTAAAATCAGAAATGACCTTCAGTTAAACTCAAGGGAACAAAGCAAGGTACCAGCCATGACACTCAACACCTTCATAACAAAGAACATGGGAATAGGTCACTATGTAAAAGACTTCATGGACTCAGACACTTTCTTAAGTCCATTCGCTCCAACACTCCTTTCACTTTCTATCTCAAGGTCAGAAAAAGGTAACGATAGAATTTTTCAAAATTTCACTTCTACCATTTCTCTCTAATTTTCAGCAGAATGGCTTAAAAATAATGGCTTATAAAAATAATACAAAGCCAATTTGTGGAGAGAAATGGATAATTAAGACAATTTTGAGGAGTAATTAATATTGTGCTATCTTAAATATTTGAGACTGTTTATGAAATGATCAGTAGCTTACAGTCTTCATTTGGTGCTTATATAAGAGAAAATGTTGTTGTCAACCGTCATCTAACTTTTCTGTGCATTCAATTCAACTTGGATAATTTGCGTAAGTTGTAAATGGAAATCTTGATTTCTTGGCTTCTAAAATGTCATACATCAAAATATTGATTAAACAACTCTTGATGTGTTTCCTCTTTAAAATTTTTGTCCTTTAAAAACTCTAAAACCAAGAACTTTTATGTTGTAGGTTTTGACCTTAGGGAGAAAAATAACACGAGAGCAAGAACTGAATGCAAATGAAAATCTCATGGCACTCCACTTTTCATAGCATTTGTGATACATTAAAAATTTTCTCTCTTCCTTTCACTTTTCAACACATGCAGAGCTTATTACTTTATGTATATCCAGATTCAAGCCTTGGGGCAAGCCCATAGCTTTTCTAATAAGCTGTACTCACCAGTTTTTATAAGATCTGTATTTGCCTGGAAATTGCTTTTGCTCACAGTCCAAAAGGACTTGCCCTTGCTCCCCTTCTCTCTCCTCTCGCTCCTTGTTAAGTTAGTGCTTATGTTGCTTTAAAAATATTTCCCCCAGTGATTGTGATGGGAAGGAAAGAGAGAGGGGCTGATTATATGTCATGTCTCTTGTCCTAAAGCCTTCTCACATCAGCAGTCAGATATGTTTTAGTCTACAAACATTAAGTGCTTGCTTGCTTGCCTTCTCATGTTTTCTGTAGGTATCACTAAACATTAAAAATTATTGAACTTTTGCTAAAAATAGCAAATCAATATTTGAGTGTTTATTTTTTCACTATGTAGTTCCTAGGCCATTTTCCAGGAGTCAGAATTCTGTCACATTTACCTTTTCTTTCCTTTTTGATAATGAAAAGTTAGAAAGAGAAGGACCCAAATTTCCAATTTCATTATTCGGGAAAGGTATTTTGCATTTAATGGGAGTCTTACACACAGCTTTAAAATGGAAAAGAAATTGAGAAATTAATGACAGAGCTTCCAGAAAAAGAAAAATAAATGTGGCAAGTACCTTCTAATGTGGTGTGTCAGCTATCTAAGCCCTAAGATGGATTTGGTGTGCTCTGCTCAGTTATGAAATTAATGATTTTGCTTTTGGAGTGTTTTTTTCAGGAATCACAAATAGGCAAAGGGGTCTATCAAGTGAGAAAATGTATACTGGATATTAGGTATTGCATTATAGGTACAAAGCCAATACCGCTTAGAGGTTTTTCTTTTTTAATTTTTATTTTAAGCCTTAATATTTTTTATTAGGATATAGTTTTCATCAGATCAGAGATGTAGAACCCAACACATTGTTTGGCATATAGTTGGCATACTCAACATTTGTCTTTTGGTTGAAGGAATGAATGAAGTTGATTTAGTTGGACCCAGTATCCTGAGAGTCATTCTTAATGGGAAAAAAAGCCTTCCAATCTATAATAATGCAATGGCTATCTTAGGTTGTTACCTTGCCTCTGTGTGTGTAGCAGACTCCTAAAAGTGGAAAGCTTTCCAGGGCCAAGAGAAGAGGCGAGGGGTTGGGGTTGGTGTTTGTAGCTCTACTTCCATTGCTTGAATGTGCATGCTGTCTTAACTGGTTATTAAATCCAGCGAGTTAATGCCAGAATACAACTGAAAAGGTTTAAAAAAAAGGTGGGTGGGTGGGGCCCCAGCAGAATTCCCACCCCCCACATACACAAGATACTCTGTTTCATCTTATTTATTTTTTAACTACAAATGGATGAATGATAAAGTTATGTCCTGATAAAGAAGTTAATGTGAATTTAATTTGAAATCACTCTGTATTTGCAAATGTAAGCATAACCTTAAAGTCATATTGATAGCCTTAAGGTCATACATATGATTGAGTTTACTAAGTAGTATGCTGGCTGAATTTGAAGACTTGCTAATAAAAATATATATAGTCAAGGACAACTTGGTAATTATGTTGATTGAGAATTATTTTGCTGTTATATTTAGATAGTTATTTGTCTTGGACAGAAAACTAGAACTTCTAACTTAAACTGGTGGTAATTTCCTCCTAAAAACATTATAGCTATTTCAAGTCCAACTGGTTTTGCTACTTTTGTTTACTTGCCTTATGTGTTAATAGTTAATATATTTTGGCATAATAAATTTTTTTCTATCAAAGAATTATCCTTACACAAAAAGGATAGAATAATGGGGATCACAGAATTGCAATAAGATTTAAATGCTCGAAGTAGATGGGAAAAAAAATAAAATGACAGCTGAGTTTTGGAGAATGGCAGAGAGACCACTGAAAATGGTTTTTGAAGACTATTGGAGAAGAGCAGTAATTGTTCACAGACAAATATTTTGGCTTCCAAAAAGGTGAGAAGGACACTGTAATCCAGTCTACCTGTCAGAAAAATCTTAAGGCACATTCATACAAGAGTGGGATATTGGCATTTAGAAAAGAAAGTGGTAATCCCACAGAGCGTACATGGGATCACTAAGGTTAGGTCTTGTCAAAATTTTAAGCATGCGCCATAGCCATACTAGACTCATGACATCACATTTCTGGTGGGAAATGCGGAGGTGTGTGAAGGGGATGGTTGATCCCTTGGGTTTCAAGTGGTTGAAACACTAAACCAAGGCAGTTTCCTTCTCTGTCTTATTCAACACTATTATCAATATCTAGCACTAGGGTAATAGAAGGTTTTTACAGGTGACCTAGAACTGGAAGGAAGAGCAAATGCTTTGACCAACCATATCACTGTTCTAAAATTCTACCTACCTTGAATGACAGTGTTAACAAACAAAATCCAACCGGGAACACTTAAAAATCTAATTGGCTTTATTAATTATTCTTGAATCTGGCAGCATCCCATGTAGCTACCAGAAAGGCGCACTTAAGAGCTGTACAAGATGGAAGGTGTTTGTAAGCAGAAAGAGGCTGACTAAGAAGTTAAAAAAGTAGATTGTTTTAGGCAGGGACAGCTTCCCTTAAGGGAAGGATGGGGGTTTAACCAGGCAGATGACCACACCAGTGTTGATCAGGAAATTCCAGATTGATTGGTTTAAAATTCCAGTCCTGGGAGAGGCTGTAACTGCAATCAGGTTACTTATTAAGTTTTTGTTTGGTGACATAGCTTAGCAAAAGTGCCTCCATTTTGGCTCGCTTGTGTGTGTGTGTGTGTGTGTGTGTGTGTGTGTGTGTAACAACAGGTTACAATAAAAGAGATAAAATTTAGTGGAAACGAAATGTGATTTTCATGGGCTATTCACTTTTCTTGTTTGTACTGCCCAGGAAACACCGCCCCACAGGACTCCACTCAAGCACATTGGAAACCTCCTACAGCGTCAGGCCATTGGGACAGTCCTAGGCTGGGGCAGGGGAGGCTTAGAATGGCAAACAGGCACGCCAGAGCCAGCCTGCCTGGATTGGAAACACTAGACTGTTTTCCAATCTGTGCTCTTATTTGTAAAATGGCAAATGATAAAAATAGGACAGACCTCACAGGAAGCTGGCTCTAAATAAGTTAATATATAGAAAGTACTTAGAACAGGCTTGACATATTAACTACTCAACAATGAAAATTATTTCATTGTTTACCTGTTTACTAGTATTTTAGTATTCTCTAGAAGCAGGGAGCATTTAGATGTGCCTGCAGGTCAAAACAAAAAGGTTCCTACTCACCTACTCTGCCAACCCACACTTCCCCCAAATCACTTCTTTCTTGATGCTCCAATAATACTCTTTTACATAACCCTGGGAGAGCACTTACTACACAAAGTTAAATTTTTCTTTTACACTGCTGTCACCCTGACACCATAAGTTATTCACACACATGCTTGTGTACCATTGCCCACTGCGGTGCCTGAAATGTAAGTGCTCAAATGTGTGCTGACTCTATTAGCGGTTTGTCTTTAAGTGTTGCATCATTTCAGGCTTAAAACTAGGTAAGTGAGCAGAGATACAAGATGACATATTTTTATTCAAGAAGAAATTCCCTACATTTATTCTCTTCAAAATTTATTCTCTTCTGGGAATTAGTGAACATCCTATTACTGGATTACTGGAAACATATAGGCAAAAATTGAATGACAAATTGGGAAAGTTGTTACAAACAGACTTTAAGATTCAGTAATTGTTTAGGGTAGGGATTGGACTTTTTGTCGATGTTCAATGTTTTTATTCTATTTATATGAAGATATCAAAAGTATACTAAATAGTTGACTGGGGAAAATATAACCAAGAGTGGCTTTTTTATTCCTTTTCAGTGCTATTTGATTATAAAGCATCACGAGACACTGAAGTAGGCAAACATGTGCCAGTCAGGGTGTGAGCTCTGGATCCAGACGTCTGGATACAAACCCTTCCTCTCCCTGCCTCTTCCCAGCTATCTAACCTTGGCCTGTTCCTATCTTCTCTGTACTTTCATTTTCAACTGTGGAACTGAATGTAATAATGCTCTTTCCCTCTTCAGGTTGCTGTAAAAATTAACCGAGAAAACATATGCAAGTGCCAGGAGCTCTGCCAGGTCCATAGTAAGTGCTCAGTAATGAGTGATTATCCTCCCCGCCTCTCCCCAGAGCCTGCACTTCTCCCAGTGCAATAAAGGGGAAGTGCAGTAGACAGATATGGGGATGAATTGCAATTCTGCCACTTACTATCTATGGAAGCTTAGAGTATTGCTTACTCTCTCCTCATTTTTCTTCATTCTTAGTATGGGAATAAAGACACCCACTTTGCATGGTGATACACTCCCTTGATTCTTCCTTCAATTAGCCATTCAAGGAAAAGTGAATGAGAATCTCCTCTGTGTCAGGTCCCAAATCAAGGGTGAGGGGTAGAGCTTGCATTCTAGGGAAGGTAGACATCAGACGGTTAACTTATGATAACATAGTTTGAGTATTTTAGCAACAGCTCACACATAATGAGCATTTACAACATGCCAGGCATTGTGCTTCGTGCTTTTCATGTTTCATTTCAATTAGTCCTCACAAGAGGCCTTTGAGGCAGATGCCGTCAGTGTTTTGAAGATGTGGGAATTGAGGCATAAAGAGGCTAAATAAAGCAACAGAAGCAAGCAATCGGAGCTCAGGGTGGTTGGTTCTTGAGGCCTTGAGCTTAATCACCATACTACACCAGGGAGAGCAAGTACATAAGTCTGTAACAGGGTCTGTAGCAAGCCTTGGAGAACTTGAACTTGTAAGGGCACCAACACAGAAGTGCTTGCAAAGGCTTCAAAGAACAGGCAGACAGGTAGGAGGCACACCGGGACAGCAGTTGCCAAGGACAAAAGGGAAAGAACTCTGTCCAATGCTTACAAAAAGAATGTAAATTAAATGTTGGTAAAGAATAATTTTTTTAATATAATTTAAGTGATGTATTTGAAAAGTCTAGTAGAATTATTAGAAAATAGCAGGTGTTTAATAAATGGTAGTGCTTATTATTCATGGCAGTTATTAATTTCTTAAACCTAAAAATCAAAATGCCCACAGACAGAATTGTAAGAAAGTGCCAGCAATATTTCGTTCCTTCTTCCCATGCTGTGCCAGTGACCCAAGAGGTGATGGCTGTGACATTCAGATTACCTTTCAGTGATCTGTAATGCATAGGCAGAGCTTCTCCACAGACCTGGACTGTGATAATAGCACCCCAAAGCTCCTTTCCCTACAATCCTTGCCTTCAGTTAAGGTAAGTGAGAGGGATTTGAGAACATAGCAGCATGAAGAGATATTTGCGACTTCTTTTTTCCCTTCAAGATTAGCTCTTGCCCTGGCCGGGTTGCTCAGTTGGTTGCAGTGTCGTCCTGTACACCAGAAGATTGCGAGTTCAATCCTGGTCAGGGCACATACCTAGGTTGTGGGTTTGATCTCGGCCAGGGCAAGTACAGGAGGCAGTGTTTCTCTCTCACGTTGATATTTATCCCTCTCTCTCTTTCTGTGCCTTCCTCTCTCTGAAAATTAATAAAAACATCCTTGGGTGAGGATTAAAAAAAAAAAAAAAAGATTAGTCCTAAATGTCCTGAAGGGCATAAGCACTCTCTGCTTACCCATCATCATTGAAATATATGTCTTGAGGTTTTAATATATATTTCAGTGGATCAAGTAATCCGGTATTTGTCTAACATTAAATGTATAAGACATTTTCGACTGAAGTAAAACTTACAAGCTGACTCCTTTAAGCCAAAATTTAGGAATTTTAAAACATTTTAACCTAAAAATAGAGGATTCATTTCCTTCTCTGGTATGGCATATGTTCTCTAGAAAATGGGGTTTTGTAAAGGAATAGTGGACGTTAAGACAGACAAGGCAGTAAAACTTCATGCATATTACAGAAGCAATGCCGAGATGTTTATTTTGATTGCTCATAGGGAAATTCTGTGTCAGTCCAGCTTCTCAGACCTACTTTAGTTCGTTGAGGTCGACAGATAGATGCCTCTGGATAAATGAGGTATTCTCTGACCACGCAGACACTTATTTCTTCTGATATCACACGGTTTCTAAGTACGGCCATTTTGGCACCCACATGATAACCGGGAATTACAAAGTGTTAAGACTGGGGGTATGCTATGGGCTGAATGTTTGTGTCTCCCTTATCTTTCCCCTCCAAAATCCGTGTGTTGAAACCCTAAGTCCCAATGTGATAGACTTTGGAGGTTGAGCCTTTAGGATAAGTTCATAAGGGTGGGCCCTTGTGATGAGGTTAATGTCCTTAGACAAAGAAGAAACCAGAACAAGCTCTCCATCATGTCAAGACACTTCCAGAAAGCAGAAGTCTATAATTCAGGACAAGGTTTTCCCCAGAAACTGAATCTACTGGCTCCTTAATCTTGGACTTCCCAGCTTCCAGAACTGTGAGAAATGAAGGTCTGCTTTTTAAGACACTTAGTCCCTGGTGACCCCTTGGTTCCTAGGTCGATGCTCAACCACTGAGCCACACTGGCTGGGCAATACTTTACTCATCTAATAATGATGGTGAACTTTGCTAATCTTGCTATGTCTTTTTTTTGTTTGTTTTGTTTGTAGTGGTGGCCATAGGGTTGACAATATATAAGTTTAATTTGTCACATTCTCCCTTCAAGTAACATTATTTATATCCATCAATAAACTTCCACTTGCTTCCTCTCATCATTTGTACTATTTTCGTATGCAGTCTATAAACCCATAATTCATTGCTACTAATTTGTTTTTAACCAGAGGTCAAATCCAGTTTCTCATGTTGTGGTGACCCCCAACCATAAAATTATTTTTGTTGCTACTTCATAACTGTAATTTTGCTACTATTATGAATCGTAATGTAAATATCTGTGTTTCCCGATGGTCTTAGGCTCTACAGCAGAGGTTCTCAACCTATGGGTCATGACCCACAGGTTGAGAACCGCTAGCAGGGTCGCCTAAGACCATCAGAAAACACAGATATTTACATTACGATTTATAACAGTAGCAAAATTACAGTTATGAAGTAGCAACGAAAATAATTTTATGGTTGGGGGTCACCACAACATGAGGAACTGTATTAAAGGGTCACGGCATTAGAAAGGTTGAGAACCATTGGGATAGAGGATTTACTTTTACTTTCTCCCACTTGTAATGGTCTTTACTTCTAGTCTTTGTCCTGATCCATTCTTTCTTATGAGCTCTCAGTGGAAGTCTGTGGGGAAAAAAATCCCGCCAGTACTACCCACAGAGGTCCTATACTCTCATACTTGTTCACATTTGAACTTTCATTGATTTGTTTTAAATTTTAGCTGAATTCTTCCTACCAACTTGTATGACACCTCTTCTGCCCATGCTCTGCCAGGATGGGTTTTTATATGCTTTACTGTTTTGCAAAATTAACTCATCCTGTGTGAGCAATATAATTCACACTAACCTAGTTGAATAAGACATTTTATTCCCAGTTGGGAAGACAGATTTCGAAAGCATTTTGTAGCCTGGCTAATTTTTGCTACTTATTTGCACATCTGAGCAACTATTTGGTCAGGCAGACTGTCTTTATGTTGTTGCTCATATTCCAAATTAAATTCCAATTTAGAGACTAATTTGAATGAATCTGTAACATGACAAGCTGAGCTAACACAGAACCTCCCTCATTACAAACATCGAGATGTGCTAGATAAAATTTAACAATTAAAAGACTATCTATAGCCTTAGATTGCAAATGAAAAAGTGTAACCCCTGGGTTCCAGAATTGAAAAGGGAAGTGAAGACTGGAACCATAGTGATGTTGACCTGACACCTTGGTAAAAGTGAGGGAGGGAAATAAAAAGGGTGCCAAACGGTCCCAGACTTAGCAATAAGCCCATGGCGGGGGGCAGTGCAAGACCAGGGGGTGAGATCTGCACCATTACCACACCCCAATCTGCATTGCTTAGCTTGGAGTCTGAATATACACCACAGAGTTGGTTCAGGAAAGTTTCTCCCAAGAAACTTACATAAAATGAGTCCTAAGCTAGGACAGATCAAAGGAAGTAAAATGAAAGACAGCACTCTTCAGAAACTTCTAGCTCCATTGGTTTCTCATAGACTATACAATCTCTGACACAGGCATGTTCACAGTTAATTACACAGTAGCAACAGAAAGCGATAAAACATTGGAGTGGTCACAACACACTAGAATGTAAATGAGCCCTGTGTTTCTGGCAGAAGGAAGAGAAATTCAGGGAGAAGAAAGTATGCCTGAAAAACGAAAAAAGCTTGACAGAAGAAAGCAGAGAGAGACTATAAAATAAGCATATTTATAATTATTAAAAATATATTTCAAGAGAATGGAAACTATAAGAAAATAACATGACACCAAAAATAGGTGATTTTAAAAAAAAGGTTATTGAAAAATATGGGGAAAGAATGCCAGAAATTTTTGAAAAATAAAATGACATTAAAATATATTAAAGTTTTGAAAAATTTAAAAGCATTTATTAACAAAATCATTACATACAAGAAAAAAATCACTTAAATAGCACCATTTTCACTTTATCTGATGCTATAGGCTTATACTAGAAATGATTGTTGAACCTGAAAGGAAGCTATTGTGGGTTAAGTATTAAAATATCCAGGAACTGTTCATGAGGGTTGTGTTCAGTTTTGATTTTTCTGAGATATTAATCTGATCGTACCATTCAGTGCATTAAACTCTTCAGTGGTTTCCTGTTGTCCAAGATTCTTAACACAGCTGGCCAGCTGAGTTTTCTAGAGTGGGATTCCAGAGTTTTGTCCTCCAGCCTCCCTCTTACCACTCTGTATGGCCACTGTTTTAGAGTTCCTTCCATTTGTAAACATACTCACCTGAATTTGTTATTCCTTTGCCTGAGATGCTTTTTTCTTCAGATCATAATGAGCTTCATTCAGTCTCTGCTAAAGCTTTACCTCCTGGGAAATATTATCCATATTTAACCAGTCTTCTTTCCCTACTCTCAGCATTTTTTATTTTCCATCCCAGATTTGTTTTCATAACATTTTTATTAACTGACCATATCCACATTTTTTTTTACTTGTATATGGCCTTTCCTCTTTACTTATGTTTGAAATGCCTAAACCATAGCCTGGTACATGATAGGTGTCAAGTGAATATTTGTTGAATGAACAAATAAACTCAGGGTCTTGGCAATATTGTTCTCTTTGTGGGAAGCTCTCCATTTCCACTTTATCCTGGGAAACTCCTACTTGTCTTCTTAGCATGCATGTTTCTGATTCCTGAAATCTTTTCTTGTTCCCTCAGCCTAGGTTGGATTCCTTTGTTTTATGTTCCTACAGCACCTTATAATGTTCTTTTTCAAATTCCTTCAATGATTCACTCAACAAATAGTTATCGAGTGCCTACTCTGTTCCAACCCCTGTTCTAGGCCCTGGGGATGCAGTAGTGAACACAACAGATATGATCTCAACTCTCATGAAGCTAATATTCTAGTGGGCAGGGGTGGAGGGCAGACAAGAAGTAAATAAACAAGTATACAGTACTTCATATAATCATAGGAGAGTAAGAAAACATGAAGCAGGATTATGGGAAGAGAGAGTCAAGGAAATAAGGGTCTGCCCTTTTACATGGAGGACCCAGGAAGTTGTCACATATTAGATTAAGGGTGTTTTTGTGTTTTAATTTTTATCTTTATTTTTAAATGTATTTTGATTGATTTCAGAGAGGAAGAGAGAGGGAAAGAGTTAGACACATCAATGATGAGAGAGAATCATTGATTGGCTGCCTCCCGCATGCCCCCACCCCTTCATAGGGATTGAGCCCACAAACCAGGCAGGAATCTAGCCATGACCTCCTGGTTCATAGGCCTATACTCAACCATTGAGCCATACCAGCCAGGCTTGTATTAGATGTTTTAAAAGAGAAATTGTAAGGAACTGAGGGATTGGCCCGATGAAAACTGGGAAGACCTGAGTCAGAGGAAACAGCAAGTGTACTAGTGAATGTCAGAGTCAGTAAATCTCTGAAGGTGTGTAGGAAGAGGAATGAGCCCAGTGTGGCTGGGTGGAGTGAACAAGGAAATGGTAGGTAGTAGTAACAGATGAAGTCAAAGAGAGTCTTTTTAAAAACTTGTTTTTTGACAAGTGATGTCATTTTAGTTTTCACAGTTCTCACTGGGATGGGCAGGGGAGAGGGCAAGGGTCAGGTTGCAGGCTTAGGCAAGATAGTCCTAGGAACCCCAGGTCCTGAAGGTGCAGCCCCGGAACAGCTGAGAGGGGGTGACAGGCTGCACCTGCGACTTTCAGAAATGGGGGCCACGGCCGAGAGCTGGGTCCAGCCCAGCCCTCCCAGCAGAAGATCAGCACCCGCTCTTTTCCGCACTGCTGTGGTGGTCCGGGCAGGGAGGACTCCACGCAGTGAGGCCACCACCCAGAAGCTGTGGCTAACCCGCCTCCAGCAGTTAGGATGGGCTGCTGAGAGCCAGCCCAGGGCCTCCTGCAAGGCGGCGTGGATATTCTTGTGGAGCTGAACTGCGCACTGGAGGTAGGACACCCCGCCCACGGACTGGGTGAGGCTGGGGCTTGCTATTTTAGACACTTTGGCCCTTAAGCTAAGATATTAAAGCCACAAGAGGGATTTTAGTTTGAGCAGACTCTTTCTGCTATGTTGACCAAGGGGTAAAGGGTAGACAGGGAGATTAGTGAGAAAGTTATGAAAAGAATCCAGATCAGAGGTGGAGGTGGTTGGGATCTGGGTAGTAGTAGCAGGAAAGGTCGTGATAATTCCGGATACATTTGGAAGACATAGCCAGCAGGATTTGATGAAAGATTGAAAATAGGGTTTGAGAGAAACAAAGCAGTCGATGATGGATCGGGTGTCTGGCCTGAGTATCTGAAGCTTCACTCTACTGAGATTGGGAAGGTTACAGAAGAGCATAGGGGGAAGGGCTAGTCTAGGAGGATTATAGTTTTCGGTCATGTAAAGATATCAGATACCCATATAAAGAGTTTGAGTTGGCAGCTGTAGATAAAATTCTGGAACTCAAGAGAAAAGTCCAGGATGGAGATCTAAATAGGGGAATTATCAACATATAGATGGCATTTAAAGCCATCTGGAGGATAAAAAGACATGATATTTGATTACTCAGCTCTGGGTAATTCTAACATTTAAAGATAGAGAAGATGAGGATGCACCAGCCAGGGAGAAAAACCAAAAGAGAGTGGTGATCAGAAACTTTGAAGAAGATGGGAAGGATTATCTGGGTGAAATGCTAGGAGTGAGGTAAGATGTCCTCTGGCAATCGATGTCATTGTGTCTAGCTGTGGAGGTCCTCGGTGTCCCTGACACTTTGTTGAAATAGCAGGTGAAAGCTTCATTGGAGTAGTTTCAGCAGGGGATAGACGCAGATATTTAGAGACAGTATTAACAACTTTTTCAAGAACTTTGGCTTTCAAAGGGAGTAGAGAAATAGTAAAGTAGCTGGAGGGCGATACAATTCTCAACATGCTTGAAACTCCTGTGAGTGTAAGAATAGTAAGAACTATATGTGGTAACAACTATGTCCATCTTGTTGACTGCTTTTTGCAGAGTACAATGCTTGACCCAAAGCATATGAGCAATGAAATATTTCTTGAACAAATAAGTACTATTTCTGATAAAATTATAGCCTAAAATTTGTTATGGTTTAGAAATATTTTCAACAAAAGCTACTTTAAAAAAATTCAACAAGAATATGCATTTTGACACTGGTGAAAGCAGGAAGTGATTGCAGGTAATATGATCAGTCCACATCTACTCACCAGTTCCCCAGCTGACTCATTTATGCTAAGCACCGCATACCATCGTTATTTCAGAAAAACCTGAAATATGCAAATTAATTTACTAAAAATATTCAGTGCAGGTTGCTTTAATTATGTATAGCAGCCTTTTTCAAACAATGGAGAAAATAAAGTAAATGTATTTTTCTTCAGCAAAGCAGACTGATTTAAGTTTGGTGAGCATCAGGAAATCATTAAGTCTTTAAAGAGATGCTTATAGCACCATAGTTGGGTGTGAAAGTTTGATTCATTGCTAAGTGATGGTATGCATCTATTTGATGCAGCACATTTATTTGATATGAAGATGAGCAGTTGTAGTACAACATAATATCCTAAGCCTGACATCTGGCTAACTACAGAGATGAAGTCATGAAAGATCAGATGAAACATGTAGGTTGCAGAAAGATAGGGGTGCTTAGCTTTCTTTGATGGATAATTGAGAGTGTTTGAAAATTTTGAGCAGAAAAGGGAAATGATCTGTGTTATATATCTATTAACTAATATGAAAATTGGTTACAGAATTGAATGGATGGGGAAAATCAGTGTTTTACAAACATTATTCTGGGGTATTTTATTGGGTGCTCCTTGAAAAAAAAAGATTCCATGGTAAATGAATTAGGAAATATTGGGTTTCCCAACATTGGGTTAAACAAACTTAAAGATGTTCCTTTACTCTAGCCTATGCTATACTTTTTTAATATCCAAGTCCTGTGGAATATGGTACTCTTTGTTCAAGGGACCCTACTATTCTTGGAACAGTTTGACAATTATGTACTATATTATTGTTATAATCTGGATGACCTGACCTGGACTTCAGAGGGATTGTGGGAATAGAAAGAGATAACAATAGGCATGCCTTATTGACTAGTAGGTGGGGAAATAAGGAAAGAAAAAAATCAAAGGGGAAACACATTGCTTCAAAAGGTTGATGAGTTTAGCTTAGCACAATGAGCTTTAGAATGCTGGGGGAATGAACAAGGAAAAATCAGGTGCTTTGACCTGGAAGCAGTATTTAAGGCTGGAAACAAGTTTCAGAAGCACAGGCACTAGTCTATAGTGCTGGAGAATAATCTTGAAATGGTTAGAGCATTGAGGATATTGAAGAAGTAATAGCTACAGATTTCTTGGATAAAAAATGCAGGAATCAAGCAAAAGACTAGTTTTAGAAAAGAGACAGCAACAAGTACTTGAAAATAAGTACTTTTTTATTAGTGTGAGTGGCACAATTTTCACTATTCAGGCTGAGATATAAAAAGAAAAGTGATGTAAAAAATGTTTTTTTCTGTTCAGCATATTAATTCACCATGGCAGCAAAGTGTAATGCATCCTTCAGAAATCTTGACATAGTCAGTGTTTTCTGACAAGCAGGGCTTCATCCCCGCTTTAGCATTGTCATTCCTCCTGTGAGTGTTGCTTCATGATGATCCACTGTGTCCAGATCAGGATTATAATCCTAGATTTACACCTCCTGTCCTTGACATTCTCAGAGGTCTACCTTCAGGGCCTTCTTGCAAGCCCCGTGTTCTCAGAGAAACCTTTGTTTGTTAGAACTGTGCTTGTCAGCACATGCAGGTGTATCAGGAAAAATGTAAGAATTTACAGAACAGCTGAAAGGCTGAAAAGGCATCGCCACCAGAAACAAAAACTTAAAAAAAAAAAAATCGGCAAACTGAGATTAAGTAAAATACAACACAATATGTCCTTTGTTGTATTAATATTCTTTGCATAATTAGGTCTACATGCATTTATGTTCATAAGGAAATCCATGTAACAAAACATGTAGATGCATTTTCAAGGTCAGATGTAGAGATTGGAGGATAAATATGGAGCAGACAGTAAATTCATAGGAAAATGAAGTCAGCCGGCTCTCCCCAGATGGTCACCTTTATACTGTTTTTTTGTAGCTTGTGAATTAGGTACCTATGTTTTCTTCACCTCTCCCCTGACATGTGAATTCTTGCATTTGACATTTTAATTGCAAATAAAAACAATAAATCTTGGTGTGTTTTTTCCACACCAAAGCCCACCATGATTTTTCTTGGGATGCAAGAACACATTCATATTTTGGGATTCTTAGTTATTTTAATTTTATAATTTATTGGCTGGTGTGATAATAGAAATGCAAGTGTAATGGTTCAATTCACATCAAGGCTTTCTTTTTGCATTTTTAAGGACACTGGCTTGAGTAATATTTAACATTTGTTTAATTTAAAAATATGGACATTAAAAATTTTCTATAAATATTTTTGAAAGATCTATGATTCATTATCAGAATAGTCACATTGATTTCATATTTAATTCAGTTTAAAGTGTTCTTTGAATATAATAGTCACATGTTAGGTACATCATCTACCCTCATACATGAGAAGAACAATGCCTTTAAATAAACAATGATTTTCAGGTAAACGATACACTTTTCTCACTCACTGCTTTCGAACTTCTATGACACTTGAACTGGCACTCTATTCTTGAAGTGTCAGAAAAAATGATAAGGCTACTTCAATCAGTGCTTATAAATCAGCACAATAATTTCTTCTTTCTTTTGCATTGTTTATATTCATTAATAAGTATTGACACTGAGATTCATGCAGAAGAAAAGGGATTCCTTAGAGAGACATATTAATTTTTCCCCATATCTGTTAGAGAGACCCTTGATAAATGTAACAGAAAAGTAAATGTGTTTAAAGCATGAGTAAAATGTGATGAATTACTTTGCACCTGAGATGAGGTATTCAGTGAATGTATAATTAAAGATAAGATAAAACTACTCAGTAAATTATGGCAGGAGTGGTTTATGTTAAAACCACTTGAAAAATAATGCCTTTCAAATTAAACTTGTTTATGTCTGAGTAATTTGTCTTGTGTTAAAAAATGTGATATTATACTCAGATCAGAGCATTCAGATCGTGTTTTTCATGTTTGAAAGATAAAACAAAGCTAAGCTTATTTTATTTAATCATCTCCAAAATGGTACAAAACCAAACCATTTACTATAAATTCAAGGCCTTGTTGAACAAGTCATTTCAAGTTTATTGCATTTGCCTGTTTATTTTGAGTCAATTAGATCCTAATGGCTCATGAACTAGAAAAGGTACAATTATAATTTTGGGATAGTTAGTAGTCTATGGGCTTAAATACTTTTTATCTGACAGGAAAATATAAAATTATTTTTAAAACTAATATGAGGTCCCAGTATGTTTTTACCTAAATAAATGCTTTATTTGTAAATTTTAAAATTCCTCATGTATAAAGTCTACAGCCCAACCTCCAAACTTCATCTCTTACAATTTTTAAAAATTACATTTAAAAATGATTCTGATACATTTTTATGTACAGAGATTGAATTATTACTATAAAGCTAGTGAGCAATCATTTGAGCAGTGTGTGTTGAATAACTTTGAGCCAGACAATCCTACCCCAAAACACTTCCTTCATCTTCTGGACTGGTATTTTCTTTTGGCTCATTACTTATTCAATAAATATTTAATGAGTACCTGCCATGTTTTGTGGACATCAAAGGAGAACAAAAAATAATCATGGTCTGTTCTCATGAAGCTTACAATCTACAGGAAAGACAATCAAATAATTATGGAGATAAATGTAAAATTACAATAATTATATATACTAGAAAGCAAAACTATATGGTACTATGAAAGGACCATAGCAATAGTAGGCATTTAATAGTAGGCAGTTAATATTTGTTAGCTGGATTAATGAAAACTAATAATGAAAAGGATAATATGGAGAATTGTTCTAGAGAAAGCTTCTTGAGGAAGTTATATTTGACTTGAGATCTGAAGCATGAATAAGCATTTAGTTGGTAAAGAGTATAGGAAAAAGGTCTCAAACAAAAAGGAAAACAAAGCTTTATGTCAAGATTGAACATGACAGAAAAAAAGAATGAGCCTGTAAGAAGAATTTAAAATAGAACATGGTGCCAGAGGAAGCTGAAGTGATTGATCTTTATTCATAAAACTAGAGGCCGGATGCATGAAAATTCATGCAAGGGTAGGCCTTCCTTCCTCCGGCTGCCGTCACCAGCGTCCATCCCTCTGGCACCCAGGACCCAGGAGGCTTTCCTCTGGCCCCGACTTCATCCAGAAGGATGTCAGGTCTAATTAGCATATTGCCCTTTTATTATTATAGATGATTGTCTATGTAGAAAATTTATAAAATTTACCAAAAAGCTACTAAAACTAATAAGTGACTTTAGTGAGGTGAGAAGACACAAGGTTAACATAAAAATATCAATTGTACTTCTATATAATAGCAATGAACAATTGGAAACTAAATTTAAAAATAATAATATATATCCTACCTAATAAAATAGTAATATGCAAATTGACCGCACCTTCGCTATGCCCAAGCCACGCCCACCAGCCCAAGCCACGCCCACCAGCCAAAGCCACGCCCACCAGCCAATCAGGGCGAGTATGCAAATTACCCAAAAAAAGATGGCAGTTAATTTGCATACGCTGAGGGAGGGAGGAGGGAAGACTGAAGACAACTTAGAAGGAAGAGGGAGGAAAAGAAGAAAACAAGGTGGCTGCCAGAGGGAAAGCCCGGCGGGGGGGGGGTGGGCGAGGCGGGGTGAGGCGGGGCGGGGAGGAGCGGAGCGGGGCGGGCGGCAGCAGTGCACGGGTGCAGGCACGGCGGCTGCAATGGAGGTGGCAGCGGCAGCGCACAAGGCCGCAGCGGCCGCTTGCAGGATTCTTCCTGCAAATGGGCTACTAGTAATATTTATAAAATCACTAGAGACCCGGTGCACAAAATTTGTGCACGGGGGTGTGTGTTCCTCAGCCCAGCCTGCACCCTCTCCAATCTGGAACCCCTTGAGGAATGTCCGACTGCCCGTTTAGGCCTGATCCTAAACGGGCAGTCAGACATCCCTCTCACAATCCAGGACTGCTGGCTTCCAACTGCTCACCTGCCTGCCTTCCTGATTGCCCCTAACCACTTCTGCCTGCCAGCCTGATCACCCCCTAACCCAGGGGTCCTCAAACTATGGCCCGCGGGCCACATACGGCCCACCAAGGACATTTATCTAATCTGCCGGGTGTTTTTGCCGCTGCTGCCTGTCCTGCTTAGAAGCCGACTTAGCAGTGTGCATAGGAATTTGTTCATAGTTTGTTTTTTTAAACTATAGTCCGGCCCTCCAACAGTCTGAGGGACAGTGAACTGGACCCCTGTTTAAAAAGTTTGAGGACCCCTGCCCTAACCACTCCCCTAACAGCCTAATTGATGCCTAACTGCTCCCCTGCCAGCCTGTTTGCCACTAACTGCCCTCCCCTGCAGGCCTGGCCACCCCTAAATGTCCTCCCCTGCAGGCCCAGTAACCCTTAACTGTCTTCCCCTACAGCCCTGGGTCCCCCCCAACTGCCCTTCCCTACAGGCCTGTTCCCCCCAACTTCCCTCCTCTGCCAGCCTGGTCACCCCTAACTGTCCTCCCCTGCAGGCTTGATTGCCCACAACTGCCCTCCCTTGCAGGCCTTGTCCCTCCCTACTGCCCTCCCCAGCTGGCCACCTTGTGGTGGCCATCTTGTGTTCACATGGGAGCAGCCATCTTTGACCACATAGGGGCAGCCATCTTGTGTGTTGGAGTGATGGTCAATTTGCATATTACTTTTTTATTAGATAGGATAGAGGCCTGGTGCACGGGTGGGGGCCAGCTGGTTTTCCCTGAAGGGTGTCCTGGATCAGTGTGAGGGTTCCCTTGGGGTGTGGGGCGGCCTGGGCGAAGGGCCTGTGGCTGTTTGCAGGCCGGCCACGCTCCCTGGCAACCCAAGCGGAGGCCCTGGTATCTGGGATTTATTTATCTTCTATAATTGAAACTTTGTAGCCTTGAGTGGAGCCAAGCCTCCTGCTTGCTCCATGGCCGCGGCCATTTTTGTTGGGATTTATTTATCTTCTATAATTGAAACTATGTAGCCTTGAGTGGAGGCCTCGGCCGGCCAGGGTGTGCAGAAAGCTTGGCTTCTTTCATTGTCGGGGAAACCCAAACCTCCTGCTAGCTCCATGGCCACAGCCATCTTGTTTGGGTTAATTTGCATACTTGCTCCTGATTGGCTGGTGGGCGTGACTTGTGGGTATAGTGGAGTGATGGTTAATTTGCATATTACTCTTTTATTAGGATGGAATACTTAGAGTTAAATTTTGCAAAAGATGTGCAATAATTGAATACTGAAAAGTATAAAACATTGAAGAGAGAAATTAAAGATCTAAATAAATGGGATGGTATACTATACTCATGGGATCAGAAGACTCAGTATTGTAAAGATGTTATTTTTCCCAAATTGTTACATAGACTACTAAACACTATCTCAGTTACAAAGTCAGCACCCTTTTTGTTTGTTTGTTTTGGTAGAAATTGACAAGTTGATTGCAAAATTTATATGAAAATGCAAAGAATATAGAATATCAAAATTGAAAAACAAGAACAAAGTTGGAGGGTTTACAGTATAAAGTTGGAGGGTTTACTATATTTCAAAACTTAGTATAAACATAATAATCAAGAGAGTGTGATATTAGTATATTGATATATAGATCAATAAAATAGAATAGAGTTTAGAAATAAGCCCATAGATATGTAGCCATTGATATTCAACAATTGTGTTGAGGAAACTCAATGGAGAAAAGCTAGTCCTTTCAATAAACAATACTATAAAAATTAGATACCCATATGCAAAAATATTGAACCACAACATACTCAAAAATCAACTCAAAATGGGCCATAAATCTAAATGTAAGACCTAAAAGTATATTATTTTAAAAGAAAGTATCTCTATAGAAGAAAATCTTTGAGACCTTGAGTTAACCCAAGATTTCTTAGATTGAATGTAAAAAGCAAGAACCATAATAAAAAATGACCATAAATTTAAAGGTATTGTTAAGAAATTTAGAAGACAAGCCAAAGATTAGGATAAAGTATTTATAAAACATCTGATAAAGAATCTAGAATACATAAAGAACTCATAAAACTCAATAATTGAACAAAATAAATGACACAATTAAAAAATAAAAAATATTTGAATAGACACTCCACCAAAAAAAAAAAAAAAAAAAGTATAGATGGTAAATAATTACATGAAAAGATACCAAAACCATTAATATTTATGGAAAAGAAAATTGAAAATACTCCACAATACCTTTATTAGAATGTTTTTTAAAGGGCTCGTTCCTGTGTATGATTTTTTTTTTAAGGAAACTTTACTCTACGTCGTCACTTGTCTCAAGTACAGAACAGCGTAGAAATGGCTCTTTCCTCATGCATGATCCGTTACCTAGTCTCAGTGCCTTCAGTCTTCTCTCTCCAGTAATTAGTTTTCATTTGATAATAAACATTCATCCTTGCAAATTATCTCCATGATCAAAACCTCAGGCCAATCATTTGATGTCCTTTGACCTCAGTTTCCTTATACTTAAGAAGTGGAGGCTGGAACATGAAATTCCTTCCAACTCTGTGATACTAGTCTCTCCTACATTTGATAACTTTTTGATAAAAATCAAGCAAAATTAGCATCCTTCACTTACATTTAACCCATCTATGGCATCAATAGATGCATACAAACAACTATTCTGGTGAGTCACCTCCATATACAACTGTGCATATTAAAACTATAGCATTTATTTTTTATAATTTTCATTAGTCTTTCCCTAATCAGGTTAATTTCTAGTCAGGACACATGGTTTTATTGTAACTTTTATTACATACTGGTGTAATTGAATTTCATAAAAAATATAAGCATGGATCTAGTATATAAGTGAATATGGATTTTTAATATGCTGGAATAATAATTGGCACACATTTGTGTATGCAGCGAGCTATTTTTAATTGGGGCCAAATGAAAAAGCATGTCTTAACAATGTCAGTTAAGCATTGAATAGTGTAGTGGAGAAAGATCTGGCCTGGGATTCAGAGTATCTTAGTCTTAGTTCTGGCTTCATCATTGATATTTCAGACGACTAAGAAATGTCCAAGACTCGGAGTGACTGAACCATCCCACCCGGTGCAAACCATCTCTTTATTCCTCCTTGCTGAGGTGGCTCTTCCTCTGCCACTTGCATACCTCCTCGTCTTCGATGTAGGCTCTTATTATTGGAAACTGTACCACTGACAGCTGGATGAGAATACCTATTAGATTGTGGAATCTTACAGTTTAATCTAAACAGTATAAATATTAAATGAAAACAAAAGAATCACCAACTTTTTGAGAATGAGTATCCTTTTAAAGGTACCTATCCCAAAAATTATCACAGAGAAAATAGAATTAATAGAGCAAGCAGAGTACATGTTTTGATTTACTGGTCGGGTAGTTCAGTGGGCTGGAACATCAGCCCATACACCAAGAGGTTGATTCCTAGTCAAGACACATGGCTTGGTTGCAGGCTTGATCCCTGGTAGGGGAGCATGCAGGAGGCAGCCAATCAATGTATCCCTCTCCTCCCCTCCCCTCCCCTCCCCTCCCCTCCCCTCCCCTCCCCTCTCCTCCCCTCTCCTCTTCTCTCTTTCCCTCCCTCTCCCTCTCTCTCTGCCCCTTCCTCTCTCTTTAAAGAATCAATTTAAAATTAAAAAAAAAAAATGTTGACTCTGAACTGTTGGAGGACAGGGAAAGCCCAATAACAAAGTTGGCAAGAAAAGCTAAAGTAATACCTAACAAAGACCCAGGTGCAGATGAGTTTACCGTGACCTGCTCTTTAAACAATAGACACTTCTAAAATATTTTTACTATTCCAGAGCATATGTTAAAATTAATAGAAAAATATTTGGTAACTCAGTGAGTCAGAATTCTATTACTTCGAATATAAAGAATGATTTGATAACAGAGAGAATGATTCTCATAAAATGAAAATTTTAAAGAAATGGAATCACCATATATGCATGATTATAATTCTTAGTAAAATAATTAATTTTGGGACTTAGAGAAAATTAAATCAAATAACTACTTCTATTTTAAGCTAAAGTAATTCATTTGTTAAATCATTTTGAATAATCCTTGAAAGCTTTTATTTTAAATTTAGAAAAATAATGATTAGCAATAGTCTTTATAACATACATAATGTGTTAAACGATTTTTAAGCAAATAAAATATATCTAAAGCATAGGACTAGGATTCATACTTACTCTATAAATTCAGCAAGATGGAGTTTATTTTTTAATTTTAAAAAAGCACTCAAGTTTGATGATCTTTAAATTTATTCAGTCTGTCAAATAACTATACTTATGACCAAATAACACTTAATTAGTCACTAATAGCTTAAATGCAGATGTCTTTTTCTCCATTTTTTTAAATTCCCCCGGAGCATATGTTTTTAATGATTTGAGAGGAAGAGGGGGAGAGAGAGAAAACATCAATATGAGAGAGAAACATCGATTGCCTCCTGTACAACCAGGGATCCAACCTGCAACCTGGGTATGGGCCCTGACCAGGAATCTAACCCGCCGAGCTCTGGTGTACTGGATGATGCTCTGATCAACTGAGCCAGATTGGCCTGCGTTTTCCTCCTTTTCTATTCCCAGTGTTTGGTTTATAAAAGAAACATCAATAGAAAGTCTGAGAAAGCCCTTAGGAATTTAACATAATCAGGAAAAACTCATTATTTCATGATTTGTACTTGGAATTTTTAATAATCTTTTATTCAACTTGATAGTAATCATGCTCTCAACAAAACACATAAACTATTCACCATAACAATTTATACAAACATCATGCTTCAGTTTGTCCTCTCAGCATCTTTAAAAGATGTGGATGGCACCACACTAACTTCACTATACAATTTTCCAAGTAACTAAGAAACTGATGACAGTATGATATAGTAGTGATAAGGTAAAAGAGGAAACATATTATTAAGGAGCCTGATAGCAGAATAATATATCAAAGTGTCAGCTTAGATAAAAACATTCATCTGTTTTCTAGTATAGGAGGTATTTGAGGACATGAAAAGTTAAATTTGTAAGGTTTCTTTACAACAAGCTCTCTGAAAACCCCACTTGATTGGGTGTCTCTCCAGCAATTTCCTGATAAAGCCTCTCCCTTCCAATTTCCTGAGCTCTATGAAAAAGGGAATTGGGATTCGTTAATAATAATTACAAGGAAAAACTCCCATTTTTATGATATGCACAGATGGGATCAGTACCTATATAAAAGCTTGGTGTTTTTAAGCTAAGGAAATACTACAACTCATGGAGCCGAAAGGTATGCATCTTTTTATGTCTAGTGTTTTAGGATGCCTGACAATAATTATTTAACTAACCTTGAGTGAATTAGGGAATTTTGTGATTTGTACTTGGATTTTTTAATAATCTTTTAAATAGGGAATTATGGAAGGAAAGGTAAAATATAGAGACTTCAATTTAAACTGAAAGCTCTGTGTAAGGTGTCTGGTTTTTTATCCAGCTGCATCTAAAATGAAGTGAGGTCATAGATGAAATGTAAACAAGGAATAGTGTGGATAGACAGGCCTCATTGTAGCTTGTGGGTGTTCTGTTGAGGTGTCATATTGCTAGTCTGTACCTGGCAGTTTTATTGTTTCTACAGAAATACCTCCAGTATACTTAACTAGCTAATGAATAAGTGCACATTATATGCATTTTTTCCCCAAGAAACTTCAGAAACAATTTGTCTGCATACAAATTGTAGTTTGGGCGATGTACTTTAAAACAACTGCCCAGAGCCCTAGCCAGTTTGGCTCAGTAGATAGAGCATCAGCCTGGGTTTGATTCCCGTCAAGGGCACGTACCTAGGATGCAGGCTCAATCCCTGGACCTAGTTAAAGTATGTGTCTCTCCCCCTTCCTTCCACTCTTTCTAAAAATCAATGGAAAAATATCCTCAAATGAGGATAAAAACAAAAACAAAAACAAAACACGTGCCCAGAGAGCTTAAAAATAAGATTGCCTTAAAAATATTCACAAGTGCTAAAATGACTTCTGATCCACTTTCAAGTCATACTAATTAGTTCTTACTTCTCCCATTTATAAATAAAATTTGATCATTACAGAAAGATGGAGTTCAGTCCCTTAAATTCTCATTTTCTCAGAATTTACATTTTGTAAGAAATCTAAATCTTGTCAAATAGAGGTTAACACAAATATCATTGTTAGCTAGTGAATACAAATACTTATATAAATATAATGAGAAAATATAATTCCGTACAATTAATTCTATTGGGTAAACAATTTTTAAGTATCTACAGTTGTCATTATTATGTGTGGGATACAATGGCATATACAAAAATTAATAGGAGTCTGGCTGGCATGGCTCAGTGGTTGAGTGTCGACCTATGAACTAGGAGGTCATGGTTCGATTCCAGATCAGGCACATGCGTGAGTTGTGGGCTCATCATTGATGTTTCTATCTCTCTCTCTCTCTCCCTCTTCCTTCTTCTCTAAAATCAATAAAAATATATATTAAAAAATTAATAGGATACAGGTGCTTTAGTATTTAGAAGAAAAAAAAAAAAGGTCAGTAGATTGCTGAACTTCTTTGAGACACGAAAAAACTGATTACATTTTGGCCAGGTCTAATCCCTCATAGACTCACAAAACATAATCAATTTGCATGGATGCCATGAGGCTAGAAATAAGTGAAAATGAAATGAGCTAACTTGAATGTGATTAGGAAGATTGTAGTTGGCTATCATTATATAAAGACATATATGCAAGATTAAATAGAAAAGTGAGGTGAAACTATAGAAGAAAATGAAAGACATCAAACACAATAGAGATAAGAGAAAGCTCAAAGAAAAATGAAGGTGGGACTTTTGGTTTCCTGAGGTCTGGTAATGGTAGGAAAATCAAGCCTCAATTTTAGCTGTTTGGGAAAATAGATGATTTTTTTTTTTAAAAAAAAGGAAGGAAGAAAAGAAAAGAAAAAGAACAAAATGCTGAATAGAGTTCCTGGAAACACTGGGAACACATTACTCATTAAAACCACATAACAGGGATTGTTTAACAAAGAAAGCCATAGCTTAAGCTTTGCCTACCCAAAGGTTTGTTTATTGTGTATCACTTTCAAATGAAATAGCTACCTTCCATTTGAGAGAATCTCTTAGCTGCTACAGCCTTTCATTTGGAAGAATAGCCTGGGATAGGATGTTGTCATTCTATAAATTTCTAATTTAAAAATTCTAGTATTATCAAACTCTTCTGTGATATACATCAACGTTGTCCCAAATCCCATGCAGGAAAGGTCACTCGGCATTTTGTAAGTATAAATTGGGATAATTTTAACAGCATAATGAATAATGTTTTTTAAATTTGAGCACATTTAAATTGTGCCATTCCTCAACTGGAGGGTTTACCAGTTAGTCTGCATTTAAGGAACATGGCAAGTTGTTGCCAGATCAAAGCAGAGGTGAGTTTCTGAGGATAGGCACACTCTGATGGTTATGTCTCATTAGTAACCTGTAAATTGACAGTTTCCTTTCATATCACAGCAATGGAGGTACAGAGCATTATTGGCCATTTATTTTGTTGGTACACATTCTCTGTTGTACAACATTAGATTTTTAAACTGAGTATTCTTTGGCCCAAATTTTAGATATACCAAAAGCTAGTGATAAGTCAATATTTTACATACACTATTTAAACTTTAGTCTTAATAATAGCTTCTATAATACTGTGCATGAAATACTGACTTAAGGCTTGACATAGTGTTTATAGCCATTTTACTTAACTGCTCAAATATGAGTTTGTCTTTTAATGAAATTTTATCATTTGCAACACATGGATGGACCTAGAGGGTATTATGTTAAGTGAAATATGTCAGTCAGAGAAATACAAATACCATGTAACTTCACTTATATATGAAATGTAAAGAACAATATAAACAAACAAAATGGAAATAGACTTATACAGAGAACAGATTGATGGTTGCCAGAAAGGAAGGTGGTTGGAGAACTGGGTGAAAAAGGTAAAGGGAATGAGAAGTACAGATTGGTAGTTACAAAATAGTTATGGAAATATAAAGTACAGCATAGGAAATATAGTCCACAATATTGTAAAAACTATGTATGGTGCCAGGTGGGTATTGAAAATATCAGGGGGAACACTTTATAAAGTACACTATTGTCTAATCACTATGCTGTACACCTGAAAATAATACAAATTAATATTAAATGTAAATTGTAATTGAAAACATTTTATTTCAAGAGTATGTCTTTTACAAAAGGACATCGAATCACCTTATCAAAGAAATTTGGGTAGCATAATTTTTTGTCTATAATTTTACATTTTCTCTTCAAACATTATCACAAATAGAACAAGAAGTAAGCACTCAGTAAGGCTTAGGAGTAAGAAAGACTTAGGAGAAAAGATGATCTAGATCTTATATCATACTAGAGGCCCAGTGCATGAAAATTCTTGCATTCGGGGGAGTCCCTCAGCCCGGCCTGTGCCCTGTCACAGTCCAGGAGCCCTTGGGGGATGTCCAACTGATGGCTTAGGCCCGTTGCCACGGAGGTGGGAGAGGCTCCTGCCACCACCGCTGTGCTCACCAGCCATGAGCCAGGCTTCTGATAGGGGGAGCACACTGACCACCAGGGGGCAGCTCCTGCATCGAGCTTCTTCCCGCTGGTGGTCAGTGCACATCATAGTGACTGGTCATTCCACCGTTCAGTCAATTTGCATATTAGCCTTTTATTATATAGGATGGCAGGCACTCTATTAAAATCTCATTAAATTACATTCCCATTTAGACCTTATGGTGACTATATAAAGTCAGTGTTGCCACATTTTATTTCCCAGGTCTCTTTGCCTTTCAGGTTTATACCCATATTACCCAACTATTTGTCACAGCGATAAAACGTTTTATATAATCCTGTATTGACCCTGAATGAATGGATTTTATATGGACAGGGAGAGAAAAACAGGGGAAAGTGCTACCCTCTTTTAAAAATAATTTTGTCTTCAGGGTGATGATTATTCTTGCCACTTATTAAATTTAGCCAAAGGATATATATGTGTAACCCACAGACACGGTCAACAGTGTGGTGATGGCCAGAGGGAAGAGGGGCCAGAGCTGGAGGGAGGCAGTTAAAGGGGGAAATATAAGGATATCTATAGTAGTGTCAACAATAAATTTGTTGCCATCATTTGAGTATAAATAAAGCATCAGCCACAATTACTGATGAAACACTAAGGCATGAGACTGTATTACTAATAATCCTTTTCTGCTTAAGAAGCATCCTATTGAGACCTCATCATATAGCTGTGCACCCTCAGGGTGATGATTCTTCTTCTGCCCACCTGTGCCGTTCATGCATTGCCCTCCCCACTGCCACCATTCCAGTCTGGCTTCACCATCTTTGGCCAAGGCCAGTGTAATGACCTTCTTCCCAGCTGGTCTCCTGTGTATACCACTGATTCACTTTAATTCATGTTCCAAACAAAAGTCATGCTGATATTTATAAAATGTGAATCAGATGATGGTATCTCTCTGGTAAAATCTCTTCAATGGCTTTCTTTAGCAAAGTGTACTAAGCTATAATCTTCTTAAGAAATATTTACACAAAACCTGGCCCTGTTTACTTCTCACACTTTGCCTTCTATCTAGTGGAGTGCTGGGACTGGTGCCTTCTGGTTTAAGAACTTATTGTCAAATAGTCAGGAATTTTGCAAGCTAGCGATATCATGTTGGTAGCTTGGAACAGACCACGGTGGGAGTGTTCACACTAAAGAAATCAGCAAATACTACAAATCAGGGCTTTTTTGCTTTTTTGTATTTATTTAGGAGAGCTGATTGTTAATCAGTTACCAGCATGCCGCTGTTGCTATTGCTCTCTGCCTTACTCACCATGTTCCACTGACCCTGGTTTTGTCTGTTCTTCTAACATCTAAGCTTGCTCCTCTCACTGTGGGGTCTTTGCCCTTGCTATTCTCTTTGGATCATCTCCTTCGGACTGCCATATGACTCTGGCTCCTTTTCAACATTCATGTTTAAGTCCAAATGTTACCTTCTCAAGAGGCTTCCCATGACTACTTAACTAAGGACCACCATTTGTGACTAGTTTCTTTAGAGCATAAACTTTATCACAGCTGTCTAAAGGAGTGCCTTTAAGGTCATGTGCTCTTGTGTCAGCTTGTATTTGGTTGCAAGCCACAGAAAATCAAATAGTAAGGCATGTATTTGTCACATAGATAAGAATCATGGGGTTGCACAGTTCAAGGCTAGTATACCAGCTCAGTGATTACAGTAAGGGCCTTCCTTCTTCCTGCTCCACCTTTCTTAGCATGTAATCATCACTGTCATAATCACAAAATGGCTCTTTCACCTCTGGGCACTTTCAGATGTCGTAGCTGGCAAGAGAATAGGGAAACAGGGTGCAAAGACCGAAATGCTGAAGGCACAGGCCAGCAGTTTGTCCATTTAAAAAGCTTTTTTGGAAGGAGACTGTTCAGGTGAATATCTGAAATTATATAATTTTATTAACTAATGTCACCCCAATAAATTCAATGAAAAAAAGAAAAGAAAAAGCTTTCCTGGAAGCCATACCAATGACATTTTACACTTGTAACAACGTGGCCAAATTGCAAAAGAGTCTAGAAAGAGAAGTATCTTTGCTTTTTAGCTTTTGCACTAGAAGAAAGCAAGGAATACTTTGGTTTTCTCTGGCTTTAGGTCAAATAACTTATATTGTATCTAAACATTTTTTAATGAAATTAGTGAACAATATGCTGTAAGTGACCAACTCCATCTTCATCCAAATTCCAGATTCGGATGAGTCATAGATTCAATTTGGCAGTCAAAATGTCAACCAAGTTAATTAAAATTCATCATTAAGAAAAGAGATGATGATTGGACTATTCCTGATATCTGGAATCTCATCTCATTTAAGTTGTAATATTTTGCTGTTGTTTCTAGTTACAGTGTTCAACCTGTTTTAAAGAAAAAATTTCCAAAATATATTACCTTACCATCATAGGCAATTGATGTTGATTGACGATTTTTCAATGTGATAACAAAATGTGTTGAAGAGTTACCTTTGGGGACTTTGGGCACTATTATGACTGTTTTCCCCACCTTATAATGATCATGAGGCTATATTTGAAAAATAAATTTGCCATATCTGTATTGTTTGATCTTTAATCTCTTTTCTGGGACAGAATAGATAAATAAATAAAAACATGGGCATTGGAGTCAAACACATCTGGTTTTGAGTCCTGGCCCTATTATTGACTAGATGTATAGCCTTGGGGCAGATAATTCACCTTTCTGAGACTTCTTTGTTGTTATTTTTATTTTTTACTTTAACTATAAAATGGAAACAGTAGAAATCCTTTCATACACTTGTGAGAACTTAATAACATGATCTAAATAAGGCAAGTGAGTACTGAATAAATGATGGCCATCAACTTCCTTTGTTCTGGGTCACATAATAAACTGTCAGTGCCCTGTAACGTGCATTTATGAGCCACTTCCTGCATCAGAACCACCTGAGGTCACTAGTAAAAGCAGATTTCAAGCTCCATGCTCAGCTTCTTCTGCTTCTCTTTTTAAAATTTTCACCCAAGGATGTGTTTATTGATTTGAGAGAGAGAGAGAGAAAGAGAGAAGAGAGAGAGAGAGAGAGAGAGAGAAATTTTGATGTGAGAGATAAACATGGATTGGTTGCCTCTCACACATGCCCCAATCAGAGGGCTGAACCTGCATCCTAGGCTTGTGCCCTGACCTGGAATGGAACCTGCACACTTTTGGTGCATGCAACGACTTTCAACAAACTGGGCCACACCAGCCAGGGCGGCGGCTGCTGCTGCTTCTTCTTCTTCTTCTTCTTCTTCTTCTTCTTCTTCTTCTTCTTCTTCTTTTAAATCTCAATTTTCAGTAAATGGTCCAGAGTTAAATTTTTATGTTGACTAAAATTTGAGAACCACTATTTTCAGCCTTCAAGCAAGGATTTGTTGGTCAGATTCACTTAATCTCTGTGTATAACCTTGGGGAACAGGTGCTGGGAATTTTAAGGATATGGATTCCTGAGCCACATCTCAAACACAGCCCAGATTCTAGAGCCATAATACCAAAATTCAGATCCTAACTATACAACTTACTAGCTCTTTACTTGGAGAAGTAATTTAAACTCCATGTGTCTTATTTTCCTTCTATATAAAATGGGGATAATAATAATACCGACTTCATAGTGCTGTTAAGAGAAGGAAAATGTTTGGATCAATGTCCTACTAAACACTACATGTGTCAGCAATTAGTATTAAGAGTAGCATTGCTGTTAGTGTTCCCAGGATGTGCTTTGAGAGCCATATCAGTGATTCCCAACAGAGCCACACTTTATGAACACTGGGAGCTCTGAAAATTCTAATGTCCAGGCCATAGCCCAGGACGATGAAATCAGAAATATATGTGGGAAGGATCTAGGTATTTGTTTTTCATTTGTATTTCCCCAGTGCTCCCAGGTTATTCCAGTGGATAGGCAAAGCTGAGAGCTGTTCCTCCATATCATTTGAGAGCTCTCCAGGTGATTCTGATGACCAGGGAGTACCAACTGAGAGGGGTGTACAGATATCCCTTGTTCTGCACTTCAGTTTTCACACATAAAGAAACTGGCATTTTTACAAATTGAAGACAAGGACTTCCATCAACAAAAAGATTATGACTGACTTTATTGTGATACTTGCTTTATTGCAGGGGTCTGGAACCTAAACCGCAATATCTCAGAGGTATGCCGGTACCAGTAAATGGAATAGGGGTTAATCATTATTGAGGGAAGAAGGATTAAGAGCTCAGCCTCTGACCAAAAGCCTGCAGAGCACAGAGCTATTATAAAAGTACTGAATGTTGAAGGGAAAGGCTGCTAAAAGAAAGACTGTGATTGGAATAAAAATAAAAGGCACAGGGTTTTGAATCACTTAGATTCAGATTCCAAACCTAGATCTCCTATTTATTAATGAGATACTTAAATTCTCTATAAGCCTCAATTTTTTTCATTGCACAACATGGGTTTTTTAAGGATAAAATGGGATAAAAGATGTAAAGCTCTTAGCATACAATGACCCTTGCTTCATAGACATTAAATAAAAGTGTATTATTGTTTTTGCTTTTAGAAGTGAGGATTAATGGAATGCAGAGTGTAAGAAAGAGTGAGGAGTCAAGGGCAATAGCCAAGTATTTTGCTTAAATAATGGGATAAATGGTAGAGGTATGAACCCGAGAATTGGCAGACAAGAGGAGTTTGGTTTCTGAGAACTTCATGCTCTGCTGTTTTGTAAATCAGTCTCCCTAGTCCTTATCTAATATTTCTTTTAATCTGAGCTGTACTAGTAAACCCAGACTTATATGTCAGTAACCAGATTTGATAGCTTCATAAAATAAGTGTAAGGAAGTTCTGAATAAGAACCTTAAGGGAACTCACAAATAAACTCCTCACTCTTTATTGCAGTCGTTTAAGAACAAGTACTTTGCTGATTCAAAGGCTTCTTTTGCTGCCTTCCAGGTCCAGGCGTTGCAGATTTCTGGCACTTTTACGGACCTAAAGGGAATCAGAACTCATATCCCGCTTGTCACTCACCACCTCTTTGTTTGCAGAGCACCAGCCAGGTCTGGGCTGGGGGGACCTAAACATCACTTTTGGTTTTCAGACTTCTTTTGGCCTTTTAGCAACTGCTGTCTATCCCATAGCCCTTGGGTGGGTACGAGCAAGCTGGTTCAGGTCCAAGTGAGCACTGCTCCTCAGTTCTGTGCCTCTGATCAGATGGGTAGAGAGGGAGGCAGATCAAGTCCATTGCCTGTGCAACCAGGACAGAGATCCTTGTCTCCCTTCTTGCAGGCACCCTCAATGGCTACAATGGGTTCTGGTGGAACACTTCTCATTTAGTTAATAGAAGGGAAGCAAAAGACCTAGTATGCTGTCCAAGTTAATGACTTAGCAATTCCCCATGAGTTTTCTTTCATCTCACAATTATGTGTTTATAAGGACTGGGAAAGGCCTATGGTATAATGTAACAGGGCTGGCCCAGCTTTTAATAAGTCTTAATGGGGTGTGTCTGGTTTCCTTGATGGCTCTTTTTGAACGATATTTCTCAACTTTGGATGGTCATGGGAATCATCTGGAAGCTATAAAAAATAACTGATGACTAGATCCCACTTTCAGAAATTTTTATTTAATTGGTCTGGAGCAGCAGGCTGGTTTAAAAATTCCACAACTGATTCTAACGAGCAGCCTTTGCTAAGGAATACTGGTTGCGAATGTGGATGGTAACTAGCACTAATTACTTTTATTCACGGGCTTTTAATTATTCTCCTGGAAGAATCCTATTCAGTGTCCTGTAGCACAGGGTATTAAAGAATAACAGGAAATGCAAGAAGCGTTCCTGTAGTGCTGGGGCTGAGAGATCATTTTGTTTACGTCCTCTACTAATGGGATCTGTGAACCAACAACTTCAGAATCACCAAGCATCTGTTTAAAAGGCAACATGTTGAGCCTTATCCTCACACCTCCCGAATCAATCTCTCTAAAGTGGAGCTGAGGCATCAGGAACCTACATTTTAATAAGTTCACCTAGATTATTCTTGGGCACATTCATGATTTAGAACCATTAATCTGTACCAGAGCTTCTCAGCCCTGACTGCACATTAGAATCACATCAAGGCTATAAAAATAGCCATGCCAACTAGGCCAGGGGTTCTCAACCTTGGCTGAACTTTAGCATCACCTGGAGGCCTTTTAAAAGCCTCATGCCCAGACTCCACCCTGTGCCAATCACATCAGACCCTCCGGGGGTGGGCCCCAAGGGAGAGATAGCTTTTAAAGCTTCTCATGTGATACCAATCTACAGCCAGGGTGAGAACACACTGTTCTGAATATTCTGGTTCAGTTTGTTTGGGGTGGGTCTTAGGCACTAATCATTTTTAAATGCACTCCAGATCATTTTAGTGTGCAGCCAAGGTTAAAAACTGATGACTATCAGGTTTTGAACTTCCCCAAGTGTACTTACTCAATACCTTTTAGCCTACAGATTCAGGCTTTCCCCACACTAGTTCCAAGCCAGTTTAGACCAAGGCTGATAGGGATGGTCTCATGAGAATTTATATGTCCACCTAGACATAAATCTCTAATCCTTGCCTTTCTGAACCAGTCTCATTCATTAATTTATCATTCATTCAACAAATGTGTACTAAACACCTAATATTTGTTAACTAATCTGCACTAAACTATGGATACAATGACAAATACAGTATTGTTCCTGATACCTCTATAGGCTTATAGATTTGCATGGGTATCTTTTTTTCTTTTTTTCAAACAGGTATTGCGGAGAGAATTATTACAATGGATGAGTGAACAAAGACCTGTAGGAATACAGATATGGTAGCAACTAAATCTGCCTTGGAAAAACAGGGAAGACATGTCTCAGTTCTTTGAATGCCCACCCTCTCTTGACAAGACTTCAATTTGCATTTATTTTCCTGGAACATTCTTCCCCTTTTCCCCACCTGCACTTCCTACCTAGACTCTGCTTAGCTGCTGTTACTGCCACAAAGAGGTCTGATCTCATGGATGATGATAAATGTCTTTATTATATGTCCATGCACTAACTAGCAGGAATTCTTTTATAGCACACACTCTCTTTAATGCATGTCTATGACCCCTCAAGTCTGTAAGTTCCATGAAAGCAAGAGCAATGGGCTGACTCCTTTACCACTGTGTGTCCTTCGCACAGCACAGTTCCTAACACTCGTAGATGAATGAATAAATTGCATTCCAAGAACAGGGGCTGCTATGTACAGAGCCATAGAGGCATGCAATTCTGTGGCATATCCTAGAATAACAAAACTTTTGGGTGGCCAATGTATAAGATGGGCAGGAGGAGGTCTCTAGAGGTGAGTCAGAAGAGGCAGTTGTTAAGGGCCTTGTGTGTAACCCTACGTGGTCTGAACTTCATCCTGGAGGCAGTGGGAAGCCAGGGAAGGTTTTATATGGGGGAGTAGAATAATGAGGTTTATCAACCAGAACAATCATTCTGGAAGCAGTGTGGGAGATGGACTGAAAAAGAAAAGATTGACTTAAAGAACAGTTAGTTTTAGTACTATTGGCAAAAAATAATAAAGGCTTCCCTGAAGTAATGAATCAAAGGGGCTCTGTTCAAAAAGCATTTTTGAGATAAAATCTATAGCACTTACTGACTAACTGCTTGTGGGGTGAATGTGAGAGACGATGCCATGGCCTAGCTTGGAAGACAAGGTGGGTGTGGAAATATGGAGTATAGGCAGAGAAGAGCTAGTTCCAGGATTATTTTGTTTAAAAAAGCTAATTTTTAAACAGGTTGATAGTTTCATATATCTCAGGCCATTTGGGGGTAGAGACTCTTGTGCAATTAGAAATGCATAAAATTCTTAGCTTGGTAACTTATTGATTGTGGATGTGGCTGGTATTGTGCAATTGACTATGTTGACTTTCAGCTTATGTACAAAAAGACAAACTTTTGAAAAGGCAGTGTCACATTGATTTCATGATTTGTACTTCTTTGGGCTACCATTGCCAAACCATTTGGTAATATGTCAAGGGAAAATCTTCATTTAAATAACTTATTGGTTATATTCTTTGGTTAGATACATACACCTATGAAAATCCCACCTGAATTCTGAGGTGATAATGATTTTATTTTAGGTAGCTATGCTGTAATATTCCTTTCTCATTTGATAGTGAGTTCATAAAGGAAGTGTCTTATTATTCTTGTTAAACTTAGTACTATATCTAATATGAACACAAATAAATTAGTGGCTGGCTGGCTGAATTTATAATCTAACAGCAAGGGATGTGGAATACTTTCTAGAACTAATCATTTAGGAATTGAAAACCTGTATTCTTGTGTATGTGTGTGTGTGTGTGTGTGTGTGTGTGTGTGTGTGTGTGAATCCCCACCTGAGATATTTTTTCCCATAGAGAGAGTGGAAGGGAGGGAGAAGAAGAGAGAAAGAGAGAGGCACAGAGAGACAGAGAGAGACCAGGGATCCAAACTGCAACCCGGATACATGCCCTTGACTGGGAATTGAACTCATGACCCTTTGGTCTGAGGGCTGAGTCTCTAACCACTTAGCAGCCAGCCAGGGAGAAAACCTCGATTCTATACATAAACACCTAAGTGACTTTTCAGTAAGTTATTGACTACATACAGCAACAGAAGTAGAGGAGACCACGGTAGGCATTACTAAAATGGCCTTTCATCATAGCATTTTCTCTTGGCAATGCAAAACCAACCTGGGAATTTTAAAGCTATGGCCATAAAATGCTATGTTTCTTGACACAGTAACCTTTGATATTGTTCAATGAAAGAGAAACATTTAAATTAATGGTTATTAAAACCTCTTTTGCTTGGTACTGTCCTAAAATCTGATAGGTGGGTACATGATCAGATTTTTATTTTAGAAAGATTACTTTGTGAACCATATGAAGAGGCTGGATGAGAAAAAAATGATTCCAGTTTGACAGAAGAGAGATGATGGTGAAGGCCTGGAATAAAGCAATGGCAGTTAAATGGAGAGAGGCCATTAACTAATTCATTCATTATCAAATATTTATTCACTGAATTATACCAGACTCTGGGGATGCAGTGATGACCAAACCAGATAAATTCCTATCATCTAGGAGTTTATAGACAAGTGTAAGAGATGCACATTAATCAAATCATTATACTAATAAAGGTGAAACTGCAGATGTGATAAATGTGGTGTGATTAGGGAAAAGTCAAACTGAGAAACCATCTCAGAAAGAAAATTGACAGAACTCATTTGGTTATCGGGGTGTCAGAATAAATAAAAGACATGTTTCCTGCTCTTTTTCTGAAAGAATAATCAAACTGATTTGTGTGACAAATATTATACATGAAATGACATCAAAGAAAATGTATTCAGTGACAAATTGTGTGGAACAGATTTAAATGACTTTTTAATCAAAAGATTAGATCAATAAGCTATGAATCGTAAATTCTGATTTTGTAGTTAATTCCACTTAATTTTCGTCATCGCTATTCAGTTGGAATGATGGTACTTTGCTGATGAGACACAGTTACTCTAGATCTTTTCACTTCATTTTATTTTTAAATTCAGATGTTGCCAGAGCAATTGAATTACTGGAAAAACTACAGGAATCTGGAGAAGTCCCAGTGCACAAGCTACAATCCCTTAAGAAAGTGCTTCAGAGTGAGTTCTGTACTGCTATTCGAGAGGTATGACACTAAGATTCTAATAACTGTGTTCAGCCATATGTGTTCTGAATGGAAGACATATCTTTTCCACACAAACAGTTGAAATAGTTAAGATCAGAACTACATCTTTGCCTTCCATTTTTAGCTCCTTGGACAGATGATAAAATATAATTTAATCCGTTAAATTCTTTATTTAGATTCATTCAGGATTTATATGGTCATATAAAACCCAAGATTTATCTTATGGTACCAATAAAGTGACTACCTTCATAGGTTAACTATTACATGTAAACTATTTAGCGGTCACATGAAGTTATCTGGAAGTTCAGTTAGAAATAGTCATAATTAACGAGGGCTGAGATTTTCTTTAAAGAATATTCAACTAAGTCTTTCACAGGCAAGTCTGAAAGAGTAATCGCCTACTGACTAAAGTGATAGTTATCCAAACATTGCTAGTGCAGCGATTGTCAACCTTTTACTAGTACATCTCATGGCATAAGCTAATTACTAAAATTCTTTGGCAATCCAAAATATATATTTTTTGCCAATCTGACAAAAAATAAGTGTAATTTGATAGATTTATAAAAAATAATAATAGTAATTGTCTACCTTTTTTGTTCCAAAGTTACTTTTAAAAAAGCAGGTGCCTATACTTGTATATAAGAATTTCTGGTACCAAGAATTAACCAATCAGACACAACCTTATTATGAGAGTTGACTAATAAGATGCAACTTTATTACATGACCTATAATTTACCATTCCAGACAGGGCATTCATACCGGATGGCTATTATTGTGTTGGCTGTTGTATTTTTGTATTTGACAATCTAAGAGAAAAGAGGTCAGTGCTCCTGACTAAATAGTCAGGTGTTGCATTTTAAATATTCTTGTGGCACATCAGTTGAAAATTGCTGGTCTAGTGCAATAATGGAAAATCTCTGAACAGGCTGACATGACCTTCTAACAAATCTTTGTAATGCTCTCCTGGCTAATGGTTTTAGGATTCCTAAAGTGAAAAAAAAAAGTGTTATAATGTGTTATATTACATTTTATATAATTTTATACTAATTTGAATAGTGTATTGACTTGTGGTAGAAATGACTTGTCAATTAATGAATTTAATTGTTTACAAGTTCACTTGAGAGATATATGCTATTTAAATGAAATAATATTCAGTAAACCTATCACCCCTTCCCCATCATGTACTAAGTGATAATTTCTTAATTAGAACCTAAAGTCCATAAATCCAGCATATATGCCTTGGTAGAAGTCCCTAATAACGAAGTACCTTACATCTTCCCCAAAGAGTTGAACCCAATGACTACCTGGAGAGTTTGCTGTAGCAGAAGTCATACAACTCCCTCTTTGCAACTCTGCATGTGGCTAGTGCACATTTTAAAAATTTTATTTATTTATTTATTTATTCATGTATTTATTTATTATTTATTTATTTATTTAATCCTCACTCAATGTTTTCATTGATTTTAAGAGAGGAAAGAAGAGATAAAGAGGAAAGGAGGGGAGAGAGAGAGAGAGGAAAACATCAATTGGCTGCCTCCTCCACATGCTCCGACAGGTGATCAAACCCTCAACCTAGGTATGTGCCCTGACCAGGAATTAACCATGCAACCTTCTGGTATATGGGATGATGCTTCAATCAACAAGCCACTTGGCCAAGGCAATGTTCTTTTTTTTACCGAAACAATGCTAACTATGTGTAGTCCCTAGGTGGAAACAATCCAGGTGACTAAGGTAGAGACATACAACACCTCTGTCGCTATAGATTTAAACTGCAGCCTACTCAATGTGCTTACATTTGGATTTTGCTGAGCTTTGATTTAGACTGTACTTGTGCTAAATCTTTATCTACAAAGTTGTTGACTATTGCGTTTTTGTTTATAATGACCACAGTTTGAGTAAATAACCATAATTTTATCTCCAAGTCTTAATGTATAAATTTGACCAAAAGCTGCAAGGAAATTTCTCAGTGTATGAATTCTTGGACACCAGCTGCTCAGTGAGAAAGGAAAAGGATATGAGAAACCACACGGGCCTCTTCTTGGTTAAACTCCTGTAGTCACTCTGTAGAGTATACCAAGGTACCAAGGTTAAATCGCCAATATGCTCTTTTCTTCCTTCATAGAGTGCTACTTCCCTGAGATTCAGTGGCCAACTTTTCATTTTTAGATATTCTATCACTTCTTTAACATTCCACAGGACTAACTAAAGGATATGGCACTATATATATATATATATATATATATATATATATATATTTACTTGGAATTTGGCTTGTGATCAATGCAAAGTCCCTACCTTCATGGAACTTATATTCCAGTGAGAAAATGATTATAAATATGCAGTACAATGTCAGAGAGTGACAAAAATATAGAGATAAAGAAAAAAGGATTAAGGGAGTAGGATTAATGCATTATTAAGTTAGGATGATACGAAAATAACCTGTTTAAAATAATGGAATGAGTCATATATATCAGCATTTTGGTCACAGGAAGCCACAACTGCAAAACCAGAGGCAGGGCCTGGCTGGCGTGGGCTCAGTGGTTGAGTGTCGATCTATGAACCAGGAGGTCATGGTTCGATTACCGGTCACGGCACTTGTCCAGCTTGTGGGCTCGATCCCAAGTGTGGGGTGTGCAGGAGGCAGCCGATCAATGATTCTCTCTCATCATGGATGTTTCTATCTCTCTCACTCTCTTCCTCTCTGCCATATTCTCATCTCTCACTTGATCTACTCTTTCCTTTATTGCTGAATTCCCTTATTTCTACTCCTGCAAACACACATTTGTATTTTCACAACAGTCAGAGACTTTTTATTAAAATTTCTTTTTTATTGATTTCAGAGAGGAAAGGAGGGAGAGAGATAGAAACATCAATGATGTAAGAAAATCATTGATTGGCTGCTTCCTGCACACCCCCACTGGGGATTGAGCCCTCAACCCAGGTATGTGCCCTAACCTGGAATTGAAACATGGCCTCATGACCTCCTGGTTCCTAAATTGACACTCAACACTGCACCAGGCCTGCCAGGCACCAGACACCTTTTGAAATCTAATCAAGTCTGGTCAAAACTCTTGGAAGGTTTCCTATCATTTATTTTAAAACTGTATTTTGAAAACTATATAATTTTATTAAGCAATGTTACCCCAATAAATTCAATGAAAATTTAAAAATAAAAAAAGAAAAGTGTAAGTAGGAAGTATGATGAATGATCTGAAAATTACAATGGTGAATATCTAAAAATTAAATTTTATTGATCCAAGAACCCTTTCATTCTTTGTCTCTAGGGTATTGACTGCTATGCTGGCATGAGAAGTTTTGGTTTCTTATTCAAACAATGCTTAAAATTTTTGTGGTTACATTACTTGAGTTTTGAGAAATATTTGCTAGTTAATGCTTTCCAGTGTAAAAGTTATGATTTTCTTCATGACTGGTAGAGAAGAGAACAAAAAGTACAGTGGTCTTATTCTTAGTTGCATTTGTCAGAGCAAAAACAGTACAGGTCATGCCATTGCCAACATGACTGTAAAATCCACATTACACTCAAAAAGAAAGTAGGGCAATAAATGCCAAATTTTTAATTGCCTTACACAAGCATAACAGTAGATATTGTTACACACGGAAGCAATCCCATATTTTGTTTTACATTTTGATTAAACCGCTTAATCAGCTCTTGGCATATGTGCAGCTCTTATCAGGGAAGAATAGTTTAATGAAATTTTGTTTTTTACTGAAAATGGATGATTAAAATGTTTTTTAAAATATATTTTTGTTGATTTTTAGAGAGAGGAAGGGAAAAGGAGAGTTAAAAACATCAATGAGAGAGAAACCAATCAGCTGAAGAATAGTTAAATGAAATTTCATTTAGTTTTTTACTGAAAGTGGATGATTAAATTTTTAAAAATATGTTTTTACTGATTTCTAGAGAGAGGAAGGGAAAGGGAAAGAGAGATAGAAACATCAATGAGAGAGAAACATCAATCAGCTGCCTCCTGTACATCCCCTACTGGGGATAGAGTCTGCAACCCAGGCGTGTGCCCTGACTGGGAATCAAACCAGTGACCTCTTGGGGCATGGATCGAGGCTCAAACACTGAGCAACACTGGCTGGGCCTAAAAATGGATGATTAAAAGTGATTAGATGTTTTCTCTCCTTAACTATTTTTCTGTAATCTGTACGTCCTGTGTACATCAGTACTGAAATACGACCATCTGTGTATATAACTAAGAAAGGCATTGATTTATTAATAAATATGTTTCAGTTGAATGCCAATCCACATACAGATTTATTCATAGAATACTGATAATAGTAGGCGATACTTATCTTGCTTGTGTTTTATTGCTGAAGGAGCTCGAAAGGACCTAATTAATAATTAAGTTGCATCCATTCTGTGCAGGTAATTTCAGAGGACAGGACAGATAAATGGGCTGGCACACAATGCTGCTTTTCCATCATAAGAGGTGATGACTGACAGGAGAAAGTTCACACACATTTTTGAATGAAAGATAAAATTATAAATTTTATGGTACTGCTCAGTTGGTTGGAGCATCCTCCCTTACACCGAAAAGTTACGGGTACAATTCCCAATCAGGGCACACACCTGGGTTGTGGGTTTGATCCCCTGTTATGGCATGTATGGAAGGCAACCAATGTTTCTCTCTCACATTAATCTCTCTCTCTCTCTCTCTCTCTCTCTCTCTCTCTCTCTCTCCCCCTCTCTCTCTCTCTCATAAATGAACATATCCTTGAGTGAGAATAAAACAAAACTTATGGTACTTATAGTCCCAGTGAAAACCATTTCTGTAATTTTAAGTGGCTTCCTTAAATTTTTGTTCATTGCTGTATTAATTAGCTTGAATGATCCAAACTTATACATTAAACATAAAGAAATTTAAGGGTTGAAATGTACATATTATAAAATATTGTTTTTGGATAAAATAATTTCTTAAGAAAATTGAACTGCTGTTCAAATAGCTCTATTGCCAAGAGATGGACTTTTCCCCAACGCTTTATATTCTTTGGGCCTTAGAGGGGAAAAAAATCAATAGTATATGAGTGGTCATATTTTCAGAGGACATCCAATTTCTCCAACAGAATACAAAGGAGTTCTTCCTGAAACTAAAACAATCAAAACAGAACTAGCCATCTATTTACTACCATCATTTTCCAACTTTAAAACATCCAGGCCTCCTGCTTTCCTGGGTGATGCGCTCAATGACCTGGCATGTGAGGTGCTGCTGAGAGAGGTCTGCGGTGAGGACTTACTCCCACACTTATGACTGTCATATGCACGTTTGACCCAAAAATGCAGAACTAAATAACAGTCATCATAAACTGCCTTCCTTGGGCAGTGACCAGTGTATGTTAATGTTTTCTAATGTAGTAGAACTGAAGAATAAGAAAATAAACCGACTCCTTATGGAATCTATCATTCTGTGATAGCAGGGCTGCTGAAAAATAGTCCAGTTCTCTTCTCCTTCAGCTAGAGGTGGCCATGACAACTGCCTTTGCTAAGGAAATGCGAGTGGAAGTGATCTGTACCACTTCTCATAGAAGCCTTTGAATCAGTGCATGATTTGCTATGTCTTTCCCTTTGCCATCTGACTAGTGATGTTTTAGAAGATAAATATCAATCAGCCTGGGTTGCAAAGTGAGAAAACGAGAACTATAGTCTTTAGCCAACCTTTCACTAACGTGCCGCCCGAGTAAGAAGTAAACCTCTGTTAACCTAAGCCTCCAAGATATTGAGGTTATCGTACCATAGAATAACCCAAGTTATTTTGACTGCTAATGCACAACCACTAAGTCAAATATACCTCGGATAAAGGATATATGCAGCTTCATCCCTTTAACTGTGGTAAAACAAAATTAATTTTAAACAACTACGTTATATGTTTAGTAAGCTGTGATAAATCTTCTTAACACTATATGAAATTGGTAACCAATGTAAATACCCATGCCCATTAGGTGGTTCATGATTTTTTAAAAATTTGAGACACTTGGATCATAGATTGTGTTTGCTTCTAGATTATGTTCCATTTGTTCCTACTCTCAGTTTTTTCTTTCCAAGGAGGCTCCAAACTTTAATAATATGTTGACAATATGGGATGGTTTTATTTTAAGGCACTCCATATAGTAAGAATAATCTGTCATAAGACAAGGAATTAAGGACTTGGTAATATTTAGCCACAAAAAGAGAAAAATTGTGTTTAACATGATGCTTGTCATTTGCTATTTGGTGGGATAACGGGAAAGGGAAGTAACTAGGCTAGACCACTGGATGATACATAGAAGAACACAGGTAACTAAAGATAACTACCAGTCCCAAGCAATGGTTTCACTCGTAATGTAGGAAGTTCCTATAACTACAGCAGAGGTTAGATCTTTGTATGTCAGATCACTTTAGAGCAAGAGTTGTGTTTTTTGATACCTCTTATTTTTAAATTAAACTTATTGGGGTGACAATGGTTAACAAAATTACATAGGTTTCAAGTGTACAATTCTATAATACATCAGCTGTATATTGGATTGTGGGCCCACCACCCAAAGTCAAATCATCTATCACCATATATTTGACTGCCTTTGCTCTTCCGTTACTAGCCCCCCTTTCCCTCTGGTAACCACCACACTGTTGTCTGTGTCTATAAGTTTTTGTATGTTTTTCTTGTTTGTTATTTGTTGCTTTCAGTTTTGTATCCCACATATGAGTGAGATCATATGGCTCTTAATTTCTTCGGTCTGACTTATTTCACTTTGCATGATAGTCTCAAGTCTATCCATGTTGTACCAAATGCAGTATTTCATCTTTTCTTATGGTTGAGTAGTATTCCTTTGCATATATGCACCACATCTTCTTTATCCAATCATCTAGCGAAGGACACTTCAGTTGTTTCCATTTCTTGGCCACCGTGAATAATGCTTCAATGACCATAGGGAGGCATAAATCTGTGCAAATAAATGTTTTCAAATTTTTGGGGTAGATACCCACAAGAGGGGTTGCTGGTAAGTCCATTCTTAATTTTTTGAGGAGCCTCCATACTGTTTTTCATACTGGCATACTAGCTCACATTTCCACCAGCAGTGAAGGAGGGTTCCTTTTTCTCCATAAGCTCTCCAGTATTTTGATTACTTGTCTTGTTGATAATAGGCACTCAAACAGGTGTGAGGTGGTAGCTCATTTTGTTTGATTTGCATTTTATGCATAGCTAGTGAAGTTGAACATGTTTTTATGTATCTGTTGGCCATTTGTATTTCTTTGTGGGGTCAGTGTCTGTTCAGGTCCTCTGCCCATGTTTTAATTGGGTTGTTGGTTTGGTGTTGAGTTGTATGAGTTCTTTATATAGTTTTCATATTAACCCCTTGTCAGAGATGTTGTTTGCAAATATCTTCTCCCATTTGGCTGGTTGTCTTTTTGTTTTGCTGTTGGTTCTTTTACTGTGCAGAAGCTTTTTAGTTTGATATAGTCCCATTAATTTATTTTTACCTCAAACATCTCCCATCTCAAAAAAGTTGTTCATGGAAAAAATGTCTCAAATGTGGAACAAAACTTCAGTTCTGGACCTGACAACCTTTTCATGCAGATGCTTCAGCATGACAGAAAGTGTCTCTCAGGCCACAAACAAAGGAGAGAATGCAAGTCAGTTTACTGATAATATCTTAGTAAATTGTGCTGTGAATATTTTCAGGTGGGTTTTGTTTTGTTTTTTTGTTTTGTTTTGTTTTGTTTTGTTGTTGTTGTTTTGCTGGTGAAGTAGATGATTAGCACAATTTTAGAACATAAAGAGGCCATCAAGAATGCCAATGTTGCCCAGCTGGTGTGGCTCAGTGTTTGAGCTTAGACCTATGAACCAGGAAGTCACGGGCACACCTTCCAGTTGAGGGCTCTATCCCCAGGATGGGGCAAGCAGGAGGCAGCCAATCAATAATTCTCTCTCATTATTGATGTTTCTATTTCTCTCTCCCTCTCCCTTCCTCTCTCTGAAGTCCAATAAAAAAAAATTATGTTTTAAAAAAGAATGCTAATGTTGCTAAGAGTGTGAGAGAAATAATGATCATAGGCAGTTGAAGAGGTAGAAAAACTTGTTGATTTAGATAAGCAAAAAGCAGTTAGCTGGTGACAGCATTTAGAAGGCAGCAATATGTGAAAAAGCAAAGATGCTGCGTACTGACTTCCTGAAAGACACCCCTGGAATGAGTGCTGAAAATGATACACTTACGGCTAGTAGAGGGTGGTTTGATAAATTTAAGAAAAGGAGTGTTTGTTTATAGATTAAGCAGTACATTAAACATGTACTGTATATAAGGCAGGTTAAAACAGGAATCATTTGAGGGTCTAGAATGAATTAATTCAATTTACATTATTTCTAATGGGAAAAAAATGATGTGGTTTTTCAAACAAATCACTTCTTGAACAGCTTTCTGGAACAAGTCAGGTTTGAGAACTGAGATTCCACTGTACTTCTCTTGCCTTTGAGGTCAAATTCATAAAATATTTTCTATGACCAAGGTCCATTAGCTTAGTACCTAACCTATGTTTTCTTCTTTGTAACTTATTGTTGCAGAGCTTATATTTATCTTTGATCCATTTTGAGTTAATATTTGTTTATGGGGACAAACAGTTCAGCAATTTTCAGCCTTTTTCATCTCATGGCACACATAAACTTATTATTAAAAATCTTTGGCACACCAAAAATTATAATTTCTGCTGATCTGACAAGAAAAAAAAAGGCATAATTTTGATTCATTCACACTGGACGGCTATTGTTGTGTTGGCTGTTGTCATTTTATTTTATTTTATTTGAAAGTCTAAGAGAAAAGATGTTAGTACCCCTGACTAAATAGTCAGGTATTGCATGTTTTAAAAATTCTTGCAGCACATCAGTGTGCAGCAGCACACCAGTTGAAAATTGCTGGTCTAGTTTCATTCCTTTGCATGTGGTTTTCCAACTTTCCCAGCACAATTTATTGAAGAGGATTTCTTTCCTTTATTGTCAGTTCTGGACCTGCCAACCCTTTCCAGCACAATTTATTGAAGAGGATTTCTTCTATTTTTGGCTTCTTTATTGAAAATTATTTGCTCATATACATGTGGTTATGTGTCTGGATTCTCAGTTCTGTTCCATTGGGTAGGGTGTCTGTTTTTCTGCCAATACCATGCTCTTTTTGATTATTATCACTTTGTAGTATAATTTGAAGTCAGGAGTCTGGGAGTGTGATACCTCCAGCATTGTTCTTTTTTCTTAGGTTTGCTTTGGCTATTCAGGTTCTTCTGTGGTTCCATATAAATTTGTTTATTTTTTTTGTTCTATTTCTTTAAAAAAATCATTTGGATCTTTATAGGGATAGCATTAAATCTGTATATTACTTTGGGTAATATGGACATTTTAATTATGGCGATTCTCCCCCATGAACGCAGAATATTTTTCCATTTCATTGTTTTTAGAATATATATATCTCCTTCACATCCTTTGTTAAGTTTATTCCTAGGAATATTATTCTTTTGCAATTGCAAAAGGAATTGTTTTTTGCATTTATTTTTCTTAAATTTTATTCTTAGTGTATAGGAAAGCAATAGATTTTTGTACATTGATTTTTGTATCCTGCAACTTTACTGTATTTATTCAAATGTTCTTTTGGTAGAATCTTTTGGGTTCTCTATGTACAAAATCATGTCATTGGCAAAAAGGGACAATTTTACTTCTTCATTCCCAATTTGGATGCTTTTTATTTCTTTTACTAGTAGTTGCCTAGGACTTCCACTACTATGGTGAGAGTGGAAATCCTTGCCTTGTTCCTGATATTAGAGGAAAGCTTTCCATTTTTCACCATTGAGTATGATAATAGCTGATGGTGTGTCATATATGGCCTTCATTATGTTGAGGTACTTTCCTTTTATACCCATTTTATTGAGTGTTGTAAGCATAAATAGATGTTGTATCTTATCAAATGCCTTTTCTCTATTGATAAGATCATATGACTTTTAGTCTTTATTTTGTTAATGTGGTATATTACATTAATCAATTTGTATATGTCAAACCATCCTTAAGCCCCTGGAATGAACCCCACTTGATCATGATGTATTATTTGTTTAATGTATTTTTTTATTCGATTTACTAGTATTTTGTTGTGGAATTTTGCATCTGTTTTCATCAGATATATTATTTTGTAGTTTTAGTTTTTCGTGCCAGATTTTGGTATCAGGGTTATGTTGGCCTCATAAAATGTGTTAGGAAGTATTGCCTCTTCTTCAATTTTTGGAAGAGTTTGAATGTTTGGTAGACTTCACTAGTGAAGCCGTCAGGTCTTGAGCATTTATTTGTTGGGAGGTTGTTGGTTTTTTAAAAATATATCTTTTATTGATTTCAGAGAGGAAGGGAAAGGGAGAGAGAGATGGAAACATCAATGATGAGAGGGAATCACTGATTGGCTGCCTCCTACAAGCCCCACACTCGGGATCAAGCCCACAACCCAGGCATGTGCCCTGACCAGGAATCCAACTGTGACCTCCTGGTTCATAGATCCATGCTCAACCACTGAGCCATGCTGGCCAGGCTGTTGGAAAGTTTTTGATGGTTGTTTCAACTCCCCCCTCACTGTTGATAAGTCTACTAGTATTTAGATTTTCCAGTTCTTCATGATTCAGTATAGGAAGGCTATACTTTCCTAAAACTTTTTCATTTCTTCCAGGTTATTACCCTTGGTGGCATACAATCTTTCATAGTATTATTCTTGTATGATCCTTTGTATTCCCATGATGTCTGTGATAACTTTTTTTTTTTAAATTTCTGATTTTCTTTATTTGAGTTCTTTTTTATTCTCAGTGAGTCTAGCCAGAGTTTTGTCAATTTTATGAATCTTTTCAAAGAACTAGCTCTCTGTTGCATTAATTTTTGTATAGTCTTTTTGTTCTCTATTTCATTTAATTCTGCTATAATTTTTATTATTTAATTTTTTTTCCTGCTGACTTTGGGCTGCTTTTGTTTTTATTTTTCAAGTTCTTTGAGATGTAATGTTAGGTTTTTTGGGGGGATTTTTCTTTTTTCTTGAGACTGCCCTGTAATGTTATAAACTTACCTCTTATTATTGCTTTTGCTACATCCCAGAAGTTTTGATATGTCATATTATGATTCTCATTTGTCTCCATATATCTTTCAATCTCACATTTTATTTCCTTTCTAATCCCATCATTTTTTACTAGCATGTTGTTTAATTTCCACATTTTTGTGGAATTTTTTGCCTCCTTTTTACAATTGATTTCTAATTTCAAAGCATTGTGATTGAAGCATATGCGTAGTATGATGTCAATCTTCTTAAATTTGTTGAGGCTAGTTTTGTGTCCTAACTTATGGTCTACCCTTGAGAATGTTCCATGTGCCCTGGACGAGAATGTATAGTCTGATGTTCTGGGATAAAAGGTTCTGTAAATATCAATTATGTCCATTTGCTCTCGTGTCTCATTTAAGGCCCATATTTCTTTATTGATTTTCTGTTTGGTTGATCTGTCTAGAGTTATCAGTGGAGTATTTAGGTCCCTCTAAATGCTGGTGTTTTTGTCAGTTTCTCTCTTTAGTTCTGTTCGTAGTTTCTTTATATATATTGGTGCTCCCTGATTTGGGTGCATATATTTTGAGAAGTGTTATGTCTTCTTTTTTTTTAATTTTTTTTTATTGAGGTATTATATGTGTACATATCTTACCATTACCCCCCCGACCCCACACCCATACATGCCCTCACCCCCCGGAGTTTTGCGTCCATTGTTTATGCTTATATGCATGCATACAAGTCCTTCGTTTGATTTCATAACTCCTCCACCTCTCCCTAACTTTCCCCCTGTAATTTGAAAGTCTGTTTGATGCTTTACTGTCTCTGTATCTATCTTTTTGTTCATCACTTTATAATGTTCTTTACTATCCATAAATGAGTGAGATCATGTGGTATTTTTCTTTCATTGACTGGCTTATTTCACTTAGCATAATGTTCTCCAATTCCATCCAGGTTGCTGCAAATGATGAGAATTCCTTCTTTTTTATGGCAGCATAGTATTCCATTGTATAGATGTACCACAGTTTTCTGATCCAGTCATCTGCTGATGGGCACCTAGGCTGTTTCCAAATCTTAGCTATTGTAAATTGTGCTGCTATGAACATAGTGGTGCATATATCCTTTCTGATTGGTGTTTCTAGTTTCTTCGGATATATTCCCAGGAGTGGGATTACTGGGTCAAATGGGAGTTCCATTTTCAGTTTTTTGAGGAAACTCCATACTGTTCTCCACAGTGGCTGCACCAGTCTGCATTCCCACCAGCAGTGCACGAGGGTTCCTTTTTCTCCGCATCCTCGCCAACACTTGTCGTTTGTTGATTTGTTGATGATAGCCATTCTGACAGGTGTGAGATGGTAACTCTGTTATGTCTTCTTGATGTAGTGTTCCCTTTATCATTATAAAATGCCCATCTTTGTCTCTTGTTACCTTTGTTATCTTGAATTCTATTTTGTCAGATATAAGTATGGCTACACCCACTCTTCTGTGTATGCCATTTACTTGGAGAATTGTTTTCCATCCTTTCACGTTGAGTCTATATTGGTCTTTGCAGCTTAGGTGTGTCTCCTAAAGGCAGCATATGGTGGTTTTTTTGTGTTGTTTTTTTTGTTGTTTTTTAAATCCAATCTGCTACTCTGTGCTTTTTTAATAGCAAATTCAGTCCATTTACATTTAGGGTAGTTATTAATGTATGAGGATTTCCTATAGCCACTTTATCTTTTGTTTTCTGATAGCTCTGTGCCTCCATTTGTTCTTTTTCTTTTTGTCTATTGTTTTGGTTTGGTAGTATTATATTCTTTTTTCCTGTTTCCACTTTTTTATTGTTTTTATTTTTTAAAATTCTTTATTGTTTAAAGTATTACATAAGTCTCCTTTTTCCCTCATTGACCTCTCCCCAGCTGCCCCCACCTCCCAGCACATCGCCCCACCCCCCACTCTGTGTCCATTGGTTATGCTCATATGCATGCATACAAGTCCTTTGGTTGATCTCTTACCCCCTCACCTTCCACCTTCCCTCACAGGTTGGACAGTCTGTTTGATGCTTCAATGACTCTGATTCTATTTTGGCTCATCAGTTTATGTTGTTCATTATATTGCACAAATGAGTGAGATCATGTGATATTTATCTTTCTCTGACTGACTTATTTCGCTTAGCATAATGCTCTCGAGTTCCATTCATGCTGTTGCAAATGGTAAGAATGCTTTCCTTTTTACAGCAGCATAGTATTCCATTGTGTAGATGTACCACAGTTTTCTAATCCACTCATCTGCTGATGGGCACTTAGGCTTTTTCCAAATCTTAGTTATTGTAAATTGTGCTGCTATGATCATAGGGGTGCATATATCCTTTCTGATTGGTATTTCTGTTTTCTTGGGATACATTCCTAGAAGTGGGATTACTGGGTCAAATGGAAGTTCCATTTTTAGTTTTTTGAGGAAACGCCATACTGTTTTCCACAATGGCTGCACCAGTCTGCATTCCCACCAGCAGTGCAAAAGGGTTCCTTTTTCTCCAACTCCTCGCCAGCACTTGTGATTTGTTGATTTGTTGATGATAGCCATTCTGAAAGGTGTGAGATGATACCTCATTGTTGTTTTGAATTGTATCTCTAGGATGATTAGTGACTTTGAGCATATTTTCATATGTCTCTTGGCCTTCTGTATGTCAACTTTTGAAAAATGTCTATTTAGGTCCTTTACCCATTTTTTGATTGGATTGTTTATCTTCCTTTTGTTAAGTTGTATGAGTTCCCTGTAAATTTTGGAGATTAAACCATTATCAGAGATAACATTGGCAAATATGTTCTCCCATGCAGTGGGCTTTCTTGTTTTGTTGATGGTTTCTTTTGCTGTGCAGAAGCTTTGTGTTTTCATGTAGTCCTATTTGTTTATTTTCTCCTTAGTTTCCATTGCCCTAGGAGCTGTATCAGTAAAAATATTGCTGCAACAAATGTCTGCTATTTTGCTGCCTATGGCTTCTTCTAAGATTTTTATGGTTTCCCATCTTACATTTAAGTCCTTTATCCATTTTGAGTTTATTTTTGTGAATGGTGTAAGTTGGTGTTTTAATTTCATATTTTTGCATGTATCTGTTCAATTTTTCCAACACCATTAATTGAAGAGACTGTCTTGACTCCATTGTATACTCTTGCCTCCTTTGTCAAATATTAATTGAGCATAATGTCTTGGGTCGATTTCTGGATTTTCTATTCTGTTCCATTGGTCTATATGTCTGTTCTTGTGCCAGTACCAGGCAGTTTTGAGAACAGTAGCTTTATAATATAGCTTGATATCTGGTATTGTGATCCCTCCAACTTTGTTTTTCTTTCTCAAGATTTCTGCAGCTATTTGGGGTCTTTTTTTTTTATCCCAGATGAATTTTTGGAGAGTTTGTTCTAGGTCTGTGAAATATGCCATTGGTATTTTAATGGGGAGTGCATTGAATCTATAGATTGCTTTGGGTATGGACATTTTAATGTTGTTGATTCTACCAATCCATGAACACGGTATATTCTTCCATTTGTTTATGTCTTCCTCTCTCTCTTTTTTTAATGTCCTGTAATTTTCTGAGTACAGGTCTTTTACCTCCTTAGTTAAGTTTATTCCAAAGTATCTTAATTTTGTGTTGCAATGGTAAATGGGATTGTGTTTTTAGTTTCTCTTTATGTGAGTTCATTGTTGGTGTATAAAAAAGCCATAGATTTCTGGGTGTTAATTTTATATCCTGCTATGTTGCCAAATTTATTTGTTAAATCTAATAGTTTTTTGATGGAGTCTTTGGAATTTTCTATGTACAGTATCATGTCATCTGTGAATAATGACAATTTTACTTCTTCTTTTTTAATTTGGATGCCTTTTATTTCTTCTTCTTGTCTGATCGCTATGGCTAACACTTCCAGTACTATGTTGAACAGGAGTCATGAAAGTGGGCATTCCTGTCTTGGTCCTGTTCTTAGGGGAAATGATTTTAGTTTTTGCCCCATTGAGTAACATGTTGGCTGTAGGTTTGTCATATAAGGCTTTTATTATGCTGAGGTGTTATCCAACCTTGCTTAGAGTTTTTACCAAGAAAGAATGTTGGATTATATCAAATGCCTTTTCTGCATCAATTGATATGATTATGTGATTTTTATCTCTCAGTTTGTTTATGTGATGTATCACATTTATTGATTTGCTAATATTGTACCAGCCTTGTATCCCTGGAATAAATCCCACTTGGTCATGGTATATGATCTTTCTAATGTAATAATGGATCTGATTTGCTAGAATTTTGTTGAGGATTTTAGCATCTATATTCCTCAGGGATATTGGCCTGTAATTCTCTTTCTCTGTGGTGTCTTTATCTGGTTTGGGGATTAGGGTAATGCTGGCTTCATAGAAAGAGCTTGGAAGTGGTCCTTCCTCTTGAATTTTTTGGAATAGTCTGAGAAGGATAGGTTTTGGTTCTTCTTTGAATGTTTGGTAAAACTTCCCTGTGAAGCCATCTGGCCTGGGGCTTTTGTTTGCTGTGAGTTTTTTGATGACTCCTTCAAATTCCTCCTTAGTTATGGTCTTGTTGTGATTTTTATATTCTTCTTGATTGAGTTTTGGAAGTTTGTATATTTCTAGGAATATGTCTATTTCCTCTAGGTTGTTTAGTTTGTTGAATAGAGTTGTTCATAATATTTTTTTTTTTTACAATCCTTTGTATTTCTGTGGGGTCTGTTGTTATTTCACCTCTTCATTTCTTATTTTGTTTATTTGGGTTATCTCTCTTTGTTTCTTGGTGAGCTTGGCTAGAGGTTCATCTATCATGTTTATCCTTTCAAAGAACCAGCTCTTGGTTTCATTGATCTTTTGTATTTTTTGTTTTGTTTTGTCTCTATGTCATTTATTTCTGCTCTGATCTTTATTATCTCCTTCCTTCTGCTCATTCTGAGCTTTTCTTGTTGCTATCTTTCTAATTCTTTAAGTTGTAGAGTTTAGATATTTTATTACTATTTTATTTTCTTATTTTTTGAGGTAGGCCTGTAATGCTATGAACTTCCCTCTCCAGACTGCTTTCACTGTGTCCCATAGGTTTTAGATAGTTGTGTTTTCATTGTCATTTGTTTCCAGGGTGTTTTTAAGTTCTTCTTTGAGTTCTTTGGTAACCCAATCATTTTTTAATAGCATGCTATTCAGCCTCCAAGTGTTTGAATTTTTTGGTTATTTTTATTGTAGTTCATTTCTAATATTATGCCATTGTGGCCTGAGAAGACACTTGATATGATTTCAATCTTCTTGAATTTTGAGAGACTTTGCTAGTGATACAATATGTAGTCTATCTTTGAATATGTAAGAATGTATATTCTGTAGCTTTGGGGTGAAATGTTCTAAAGATGTCAATTAAGTCCATCTGATCTAGTGAGTCATTTAGGATTGCTGCTTCTTTACTTATTTATTTTTTTTTATTTTTTTGGTCTGGAGGATTTATCCAGTGATGTCAGTGGGGCATTAAAGTCCCCTACTATGATTGTACTGCTGTTGACATGCCCCTTGTTATCTTCCAGAAGTTTTTTTTTTTTTTTTTTAATGTATTTGGGTGCTCCTGCATTGGGTGCATATATGTTTACCAGAGTTATATCCTCTTGTTGTATTAATCCCTTTAGTATTATGAAGTGCCTTCCTTATCTCTTATTATGGCCTTCACTTTGAAGTCTATTCTGTCAGATATAATATTTTTCATTTTCATTTGCCTGAAAGATATTTTTTCATTCCTTCACTTTCAGTCTGTGTGAGTCACTTGTTATGGGGTGGGTCTCTTGTAGACAGCACATATACAGGTCATGTTTTCTTATCTACTCAGCCACTCGATGCCTTTTGATTGGAGCATTTAATCTATTTACATTTAGAATTATTATTGATAGGTATTTGTTTGTAGCCATTTTTATTTTTTGTGCCTGTGTTCCTTCTTCCCCCTTTTTTTTTCTTCTTTTTACAACAGTCCCTTTAGCATTTCTGGCATTGCTGGCTTGGTAGTGATAAACTCCCTTAGCCTTTCTTTTTGTCTGTGAAGCTCCTGATTTCCCCTTCAATTTTGATTGATAGCTTTGCTGGATAGAGTATTCTTGGATTCAGTCCCTTGTTTTGCATCACTTTGTATACTTCCTTCCATTCCTTTCTGGCCTGATGTGTTTCTGTTGAGAAATCATTTGATAATATAATGGGAGATCCCTTATATGTAACTTTCTGTCTCTCTCTTGCAGCCTTTAAGATTCTCTCTTTGCCATTAATGTTTGCCATTGTAATTACTATGTGTGTCTTGGTGTGGGTCTTTTGGGGTTCATCTTGTTTGGGACTCTGTGCTTGTGTAATTTTTTTTTTCTTCCCCAAATTAGGGAAGTTTTCTGACATTATTTCTTCAAATAAGTTTTCTAACCCTTGCTCCTCTTCTTGTCTTTCTGGCACCCCTATTATCCATATGTTGCTTCGTTTCATGTTGTCCTAAAGCCTCCCCAGGCTCTCCTCCTGTCCTTTGATTTTTTTTCCCCCAATTGCAGTTCAGATTGGGTGTGTTTTGCTTCCTTGTCTTCTAATTCACTAATTCGGTCCTCCACTTCTCCTAGTCTACTGTTTATGAATTGTATGACCCTTATGCTGAATTCTTTTTTGACATATTGCATGCCTCTGTTTCATTTAGTTCATTGTCTGATGATTCCCTCTTTTTCTTTGCTTTGCTTTTTATTTTTTTGTCTCCCCAATTTTTGCTGTCTCTTTCTGGCCCTGGGCTACTTGCTTAGGGTCCAAGGGGATGAGGCCCCTTGCAGTTCACTGGTCCTGGACTTTCTAGTCCCAGGGGCTGGGTCTGCCTTGAGGTTCACACCTTTATTTTTTTTTTCTCTGAATTGTACTCTCCTTTCCTACAGTTCTGGTCCCTCAATTATCCGTTTCTCTGGGTTGGTGCGGGCAGGTGCACTGTACCTCTAGTGTGCAACTCTCTGTGAAGGCCCAGAGCCCTGTGGCATGCAGTTTGTTCTGTTGCTCCAGCCCCTAAGGCAGGATGGTGCCCTAGGTCCCTCTGGCACTGCACTTGCAGTATGGACCTGTGACCTGGTGCTTGGCACACCAGGTTGCACCAGCAGCTCTGACCTGGGCTGTGGGTAGGGCGTGTGCCAGGTGACAGGTCTGTCTGTGCTGGTGGCAGAGCACCCACTGGCTCAAGGCTCTGTCTCTTCCAGGTGCATAGCACACACTGGGCTGCAGCTCTGTCTGTGCTAGAGTGAGGTGTGCCCCAGCCAAAGGGTCTGTCTGTGCTGGCGGTGGAGCATGCTCTGTCTTTGTCGGGGTGTGGGGCACTCACCCAGCGAGGGCTCTGTCTGCAGGCAGAGCATGCTCAGTCTATGCTGGTGGCTGGGCGCTCGCCCTGGTCGGTGCCAGAGGTGGAGTTCTTACCCTGCAAGGGCTCTACCTAAGCTGGTGGTGGAGTGTGCTCAGTAAGTGCAAGGGGCAGGGCATTCACTGCCTAAGCTGGAGGCAGAGTGTGCTCAGTCTGTACCAGAGGCGGGATGCTCGCCTGGCTAAGACTCTCTCTGGGGAGAGGAGTAGCACACACCAGGCTGAGGTTCTGTATTTGGATCTGGGATGGAGTGGGGAGTGGGGAACCCATGGCTTGCACTCACAGCACGAGGACCTGAAGTGTGGGGTCTGGGGACGCTGGGTTTGGGCTCCGGTTAGGAGGCTCAGCCTCAGAGGTCTGTCTGATGTGCTCTCACTGGAGATGTCTGGGACCCACGTTGCATTGCTCACTGCCAGAGCATGGTGGTGGTTCCACAAAGGTTATGGCTGGCAACCAGCTCCCAGCACAGGTCTGGAGGTGCTGTCTGAGGTCAGTCCTTATGTTGGTGTGGCAGCACTCTTGGCTTCCTTTGCTCCCCTCTACAACAAGATGGCGTGTTTTCCGCATCAAAGCCAAGCTGGTGAGGGGGTACCCACGGCGGTAGCAGAGGCTCCCCATCTAGGCAAGCCAATCTGCCAGTCCCTGGGACTCCTGAGATATCTATCTGTCCCTCACTCACCCACTCACACACCACACACGTCCACACATGCTCCTCTTGCTTCTTTACTCTGTCACACTTTCTCCCTTCCTGCAGTCCTGTCAGCCACCATCTCCAGAATCATCCACTTTTTTTTATTGTTGAAAGTATTATAGAGGTTTCCTCTTTTTTTTAAGTTACATGTCTCAATTTTGTATGTGTGCAGTTATCATTAGGTTTATATAAAAGAATTTCACATAGACAGCAGCTTTGTTCTGCATGCATCTAATTTTCACCTCCCTTTGCAAATTCAGATCTTTACTCCCTCCCCTTTTATGTTTTTGTTGTCACAAAGTATCCTTATTTATACTGTGAGATCCTTTATGAATTTCAGTGGCTATTGTATTTTTCCTCTTTTTTAATGCTATTACCTCCTTCAGCCTGTATGCAATGTTGAAGTGTATAGTACCCTTACCTAATAAAAGGTTGTAATATCCTGCTCCTGTCGTAGTTTTGTGACCTTTTGTTCTTTGTTTAAGGTAGAATAACCCCCTAAGAGCAAGAGTTTTAATTTCAAAGCAAATGTATAGTTGCTTTATTTTTGTTTGTTTGTTTGTTTTTTCCTTTGAGTGCAGAATGTTTTTATGGCAACATATGCTTTGAATTTTTTACTTTAAACATGCATAGAATGGCATGAATCCATTATGTAAACTTATCATCTTTGTTATATAATGACATCTAGAATAGCGTTGCTGTCATCAGAAGGAACAATAATATATCAGACATTATGTTTTTGTATGGCTCTTTCTATTCATATTGAACTTAGCTTAAGTTGGGGAATCACAAAGAAAATAAAACTTGCTGGCTCTTCATTTCCTTAGGTTTTATTTGCATTGCTAAATGTGATTGGACACAAAAGCCAGACTGTTTCTTGTGTGCTAAGTTTCCTGCCAACAAGAAATCAAAAAAGCTTATTTCTGAGAATCCTGAAAATATATCACCCAATATAGAATTTTTATTTTCTTGAGCAAAAGTCCAATTTTAAAAGACTAGAAGTTTATCACAACTTACAATTGCCCGAACATGTCTTGAGATGTTTCCAAGCAAAAGGTACCATAAAAAAGTGGAGAAAACTTTATTAAATGATGTACTATAGAAATGTTTGAAATGGTTGATTGTTCAGGACAACAACAAAGCAAAAATAAAAGAGTGCCACTGTTCACTTGATATAACCTACTTCTGAACTCTGACATTTTGCTAATGTTTTGAAGCCAGTTGTCAAAATAACAGCTGTGCCATTCCCACTTGGCATGCAATTTGATGAAAAAAAATGATTGTTTCAGTAAAACTCTGATTTTTATCTATCATATGAATGCTGATGTCCTATTGTGTGCATGTGTGTGTGTGTGTGTGTGTGTGTGTGTGTGTGAGAGAGAGAGAGAGAGAGAGAGAGAGAGAGAGAGAGAGAGAGACCAACTCTATGTATACTTTTAAGGGCCAAGTTGTTCTAACAGTGAATTATTTTTGTCAAGCAAAACTCCTAATGGACGAATAATCTTGATACTATATGTACATGTGAAGTACCTATGGATATGTACATATGAGGTGAATATGGAGTTTCTGGGTCCAACATCCAGCTTGATTATTCTGGTGAAGACATAGGTTCTACTTTTCATAGAGACTTATTACTTCTGGCATGCATTAATGGCAGACTCTGAAGATCATCCTGAAGAATGCCTTCCTGCTCCATGAAAAGTTGTCCAGTAATTTTATAGCCAGAGACTGGAACCTATATTTTCACATTTTTATTTAGAAATGGAGCAAAATATGTTCTTTTTACTGTCAAGTTTTTGTTGGCTTTCCAAGAGGATGTGTCAATATGTTTGGTTGAACTTGAGTTGAAAATTTTACTTTATTTTTTAAGTAAAGGATTGCTGTATATCTTAGAACAATTTGATAACAATATCTTAAAGAAGTTTACTAGTGGTTTGACTTTCTTGTAGACGTAAGGAGGGTAGTGGTTAGATTCCAGATTTCCCGAATTTGTCTGGTGCTGCTGGAAACACCTGCCATTTTAGAGGAAAATATTAGAGTCAAAAAAGTGTGACCTTTGCCATGTTGAAAGATGGTTATCTACAAAGGAAAGGGAGTGGAAAAGGAGAAAGCCTTGTCAACTTATTCATGGGGAATATCTACCTCTGGAAAGACTGTAAAACTCTTTTAAATGTTACTTCTGCTTAGATGACTTAAAATTGAAAAAAGGATTCAAACATCTTTCCTTGCTGACACAGGCTGCACTGTTGATGCCAACCTTTCCAAAAATAACTTCATTTGACTTTTTATAGAATTTCAATTCAACTTGAAGTGTCTTGGAGAAAGCACAGGTGTCTTGACCCAAGTCTACTCTGCTCTGATAGGGAATTTAATTCTGTTTGATGTGAGTTACAACTTTGAACAGTTGCTGTTATTGAAATAGGCTCAAAATTGATTGAGCACTAAAAATGACATTAATATTTTCATGTAAAGGATAACTCCAAATTTTAATGTCTTCGAAAGCCAAATAAAACAGCCTTCTCATTGAAATATATTTTAAGCAGACAGAGTTTTCTCTTTATATGATTTAGTTAATTTGGATTTTATTTTTTACAGAAAACAGCCATTAATTTCTATCAAAAAAGTAATCACTCAATGTCCAAGGCAAAAATATGTCATGAATATTTAGACATGTGTGTGTTTTTCTTGGAATAACACTATAACATCATTAGATTCTCAAAAGAGTCTAAGATATCTTCTCCCATCCCCACCCTCAACACCCAAAATGAAGACTACTCTCTACTAAGGGATTCGGGTATCAGTTGAGAAAGATTACTTGAATAGTTGGTTTCTGTCTCTAAGGTCCTTCCAATTCCATCAATCTATAGTTACATAGCAAGTAATCCATTTTTTTTTCATGTAAATTACATGGCATTATGTAAGACTGGCATGTATAGGTGGTAGGAATATGTGATTATGTGAGACTATATGAATAGGAAGGGAAGACAGATACTATGAATATTTTAAACTAATAAAATAATAAAAAAATTAATGTAGTCATTTTATTGAGCTTTTGCATAATATAATCTAAAATTTTATGAAAAGAAACTGTAAAAACAAAATGACTAATTATATCACTCACTGAAAACAGAATTTTTATACTATAGTTATAGTTCTATTTCTGCAACTTCTTCAGAGAAAATACATATTTTTACTATTTGAGGCATGTTTATATAATAAACATGCTACTTTCTGGTAGCAAGAACAGGGTCTGGTGGCAGGAACCATCCTAGACTATAATTGCACTAATGGGTCATTGATCTTAAAGATATGTAAACAGACCTTCACAAATAGTCTTAATGACTCTGTTGGGTAAATACTCCACTCAAGTTTTTCAATTTGCTATTCAAATGATAAAATAAACAGTACTTCTTTCCAGAAGCTTGTAATTACATATACTTACACTATAGTTTGAAATAATAGAGTTCACAAAGTAGTTGAATTTTTATCAGTCAGATAGAGTGAATGTTCTTCCTTCTGTTTACATCATGGAACTGGAAATATGAATTTCTATTTTTGGCACATGCACAACAACTGTTTTTGTCCCCCCTTAACCCCCCCTCTCCCCAGTGAACAAGTCATTTAACCTTTTCTTTCTTCAGTATTGCCAACATATGTGGAGACAAGTCCATTTGCACAAGCCCTCTAAAAGGAATCTTAAGTTACAAAACGGCCTTTTTATCAAGTGTGCTGTTAACCCTCAGTATGATTTGCACATAGGAAAGGAAATGAAATTAGTGTCACTCATAACTCAAACATATGCAAGGCAATTATTAACTTTTTACCTTTCTCCCTTCCTTCATACAAGATTTAGGGCTGAAAACTGACCACTATATCTGTAATCATTTTTTTTCTTGCTTTTTATATAGTCTGTGTGCTTGTATATTTTCCTCAAATATACTATTTTAATTTAATTTATAAAAGGTACTAGAGGCTTGGTGCACGAAATTCGTGCACTTGGGGAGGGTGTCTCTCAGCCCAGCCTGCCCCCTCTCACAGACTGGAAGCCACAGTGTGGCCTCCCGCTGCGGGAGGTGAACGGGCTGATGAGGGGAAGGTGCCAGCCCCATCACCCCACTGCTGCTGCCACTGCTGCAGCTGCCAAGGTGTTTTCATCAACATGGACTCCAGTCCCTTCACCATGAAAAAATGACAACTTTCTTTAGGCATTTTCAAGATGTGTCTTTCATAGGATATGACATTTCTTTCTTTCTTTTTTATCCTCACCTGAGGATATGTTTCCATTGGTTTGTAGAGAGCTTGGAAGAGAGAGGGAAAGACAGAGAGAAACATCAATGTGAGAGGGACACTTCGATTGGTTGCCTCCTGCATGAGCCTTGACCTGGGCCCTGGCCAGGGAGGAGTCTGCAACCTAGGTACATGCCTTTGACCAGAATCAAACCCGGACCCTGTGGTCGGCAGGCCGAGGCTCTATCCACTGAGCAAAACTGGCTAGGGCAGGATATGACATTTCTTAGCCCCTCCAGCAGCGGACCTTAGTATTTTCCTCCAGGAGTGAGGTGGAAAAACCCTAGATCACCTTCTTGGATTCTTATTACCCAAGTTACCAAGAACACTGTGAGTGGCGTACAGGGAGCTTAGCCAATGTGCAGTCAGAAAAGGTGTTTCCTCTGCAGCTCACGTGCAGAGGACACCCTGCGTTGTGTCTGCTGGGCTTCTGTCCGCTGGGCTTCTGACCACTGGGCTGGGGGTGTGCCCTGAGCCGCACGGCGGCCACTCGGGGCACACTCCCTGCCCAGCAGCCCCGTGTTGTGTCCACAGCCCTCCCTCCCTCTGCATCCTACCCTGGCCGCTATGGGTGCCTCAATCTTTGTCGCAGAGTGACGGTTAATTTGTATATTACCCTTTTATTAGATTAGATCATGCTGATGAAATATTTGTGGATATGCTTTTACATTTAATATCATACTGCTAAGATTCAATCATGTCTTTGTTGTTGTTCTTGTTGCTGTAGTTCATTTATTATACTGTTGGGTGATATTCCATTGTGTCAATATACCACAGTTTAAATTCATTCTCCCATGGATAAGCATTTGAGTTGTTTCCAGGTTTGCACTATGATCATCAGAGCTGTTATTAAAATACTATACATGCATTTCTGCCCAGCTGGAGGGCTCAGTTGGTTGAGTATCATCCTGTGCACCAAAAGGTTGCTGGTTCAATTCTCGGTCAGGGCACATACCTGCGTTTCAGGCACATATGGAAAGCAACTGATAAATGTTTCTCTCTCACATTGATGTTCCTTTCTCTCTCTCTCTCTCTCTCTCTCTCTCTCTCTCTCTCTCTCTCTCTCTCTCCCTTCTCTCTAAGCATGTCCTCGGGTAAGGATTTAAAAAAAAGAGACATGAGTTTCTTGTTAGATCACTGAGACTTCTTTTGGGTGGAATTTCTGGATCATTAGGTGTAAAAATGTTCAGCTTTAAGAGATAATGTCAAGTCATTTTCAAACTGGACCATTCCATTTTATACTCCAACAAGCAATATAGTAGAAATTGTATATCCACATTACCTCTAACACTTGGCGTCTGAGAAATTTAATCTTTTACCAATTGAATATACTAAAATGGTATCTTATTGTAGTCATCATTTACATTTAATTGACCACCAAATTGTTGAATATATTGTAATTATTGTTCATATATGTTTCTTTTTCTGTAAAACATATATTCACATATTTTCTACTGATTTGTGCTCTTAGATACACTTTTATGTTTCTCTTATATATTATTGTTACTAATTATTTTACTGGTGGTGTAGTAAATATATTCTCCTACTTTGTAACCTGTCTTTAAGATGTCTTTCATGAATACAATTCTTAATTTTAAATATTCACATTGTTCATTTTTTAAATAATCAATGCTTTTCTGGTATGTCACTTAATAACTATTTTTCTACCTCAGTGTCTAAAAGATATTCACCTATTCTAAAAGTAAAAACTTTATTTTGGATAGTTTTTTCTTAATTCACCTAGAGTTGATTTTTGTAAATAGTATGAAATAGGGATTCAATTTTGACTTTTATCTATAAGGGTAATTATTTCCATCTTTGTTTATTGAATAATCCATAATATCCTCCCTGATCTGTCACATTAACATACACCAAAGACAATACACGTGGATCTGTTTTAGGATTTTCTGATAAATTGTTCAGTTTATCTATTTCTTCATTATTGCCCTACTTATATCATCTGGGAGAGCCAAGGCAATCAGTTTTGAGTGGGGCAGGGCAGGGCATGGTTTTAATCCTAGCTAGTTGTGATCCTAAGCTTTTGTTTCAGTAGGAGGTGTGTGTGTGTGTGTGTGTGTGTGTGTGTGTGTGTGTGTGTGTATTTATTTGTGTGTGTAAAGGTAAATTAATAAAAACAAGCCATCCATGAATTAATGGACAATGATGAATATGTGCCATAAACTAAAGATTATGATAATTCCAATTCTGTTTCTTGCACCTGAGGTCCAATGGGGGAAGAAAAAAAAAAGAACATAGTCTAATGATCTCAAACAGGGAATAGTTCCGCATTCATGATTTGTGGGTCTCTTTTAATTTCTTTCATCAAGGTTAATTAATATTTTAAGTCAAGTCATCTATCTTACTTGACTGAAGGCAGTTTTTCAATCATCACAGCAAAATTAGCACCTAGCATTGTGTCTGCCAAATAATGAGCATTTAATAAATATTTGTTGGATGCATGAAGAAATTCATTAAGGTGGTTCATTCTCATCAGTACACAAACATATATTTTTTTCATAAGCCTTGAATTTTAAATGAGCTCATACAAATTCCAGATAAAACATGATTAGACCTCTAGTTCAGAATAAGATTTTACTTACATTAAAATGGCTTCTAACCTTGAAAGGTGATATGTAATTATAATAAAAAATTTATTAAAAATGTAAAAGGGGATGGAGGTATGTGGACTGGATTAAAGAAGGTGAAGAGATTCGCTGAAGATCGTACATACATAACTCATAGACACAGACCCCAGTGGGGTGATAGCCAGAGGGGATGGTGGACTGTGTGGAGGTAGGCAAAGGTGGGGGAAATGAGGACAGCTGTAATAGTGGCAACAATAAAAATACAGTTAAAAAATAAAAATTGTCCCTAACCTTGACAATTGATCTGTAATTAGAATCGAACTTACAAGGTATTATATACATTGGTATGAATGTGCAAATATGTAACATGTGTTTTCATTTAGTAAATGTATGAATTTTGCAATGTGTGCAGGGTGAAATAGGAACCTTAGAAAGTACCTAGTCCTGTGGTTCTTAGCCTTTAGTATGTCATAAACTTCCTTGTGAATTTGATGATTACAAATCAGGTTAAATTTTAGTCTGTTTTTCATGGATTATGTACATGTGTGTGTATATATATACATATATGTACATATATATATATATACAAGGTGCCAAATGGATCCCCTGAAATTGATCCATTTGGCACCTTGACCTGTTAAAACCTCTTAATATACAGATGAGAAAGTAAGATCTGGAAAGTATCAGCTGTTTTTCAAACCAGTGAGTGCTTGAGTTAGTACCAGAACAAAGTCTCCTGAATCCTGATGTAGTTCTAGTTCCACTTACTATGAACAGTGGCAAAAACAGAACATTCTGAAATGTGGAAACAATGAGACATTGTTTCACTACTTATCAGTACTAAACTAAAATAATTGGGAAATTGCATCATGATTCCCATTTTCATAATTCCTATTCATATCTGTGTCCCATGTGTACCAACAGCATTATTTTGAATTTTTGCCTCTAGTTGTTTCTTTGCCTCATTTAACACATGACAATGCATTGTGGTTTAGTAATATATTCTCTCATATATTTATTATTCAAATTTCCAGGAGGCAATGTAAAAAATTAGTTACTAATTATTGTATAATTGGCAGCATATCATCAAAACAAGTTATGGCAGTTCCAGAAAATTTCAACCCCTTCTGGAATAGCTAGTATTTTTAAGACCAAACTTTAGCAAGTTTGCAAGTTTTAGGATCTGTCACAAATAAGCATGTCTATTCAAAAGTATCCATAGTCCTTTTCATAGTAAGTGAGCACTAGAGTCAAATCACATTGTTTAACTTTTGTTAAACCCATAACCACCACGTTAATGAGAAAGCCTGCTCTCCTAGATAAAAATAGAAGAGATGTTATGGGTAACCTTGTGTTCTCAAACTACCTTGTCTTTCCATGTCTACTTATTGACCATAAAAGGGACCCCACATATTTATTAAGCCTGACACTTGGAAACTTTTTGAACTACATTTTCTCCATGCTGCTGTTTCCCTAGGTCAGCAGTGGTCCATCCCAGACTTGCCCTACTGCCTAAAGTTCAGCTCCAAATTACGTAGTTATCTATTCCCCATTCACTAGCACCTAGAAGTGCAGTCAGAGCACCTAGTCCTATCAGTTGATGGGCAGGAGACAGCAATTATTATGAAAAGCATCTTTCCAAGTTGTTCAGGGGCTATGCAAAGAAATAAGCAAATAGAAAAATCAAAGAAAGAACCAACAAGCAACAACAAAAACAGCACAAAAAACCATGTACCTTAGAGTCATTGAGAGAGGGATTAGGGGCGAGCAGAGATAGATGCTCCTCCTCCCCTCAGACTTGCTTCTGGAAAGATGGGACCAGTGCCCAGGGACACAGGTGACAAGGATGGCATGGAGGACTGGATAGCCAACAGAAGCATCACCTTGACGACAATGGGCAGACGTGTATTTTCCATGTTAATTGTCAATGTTCCTTTTTCTTTTAGGTCAGGAAAGGAGAGGGAAATTAGTCTTTCTCGAACACCCAATAGAATAGATAATTTCTCTTTTGCTGATTTCCTTGACATCATTTTCTTCTCACACTCTTCTAAACAATTTTCAGATTCTACCCTGAATATCAACTGGCATGTAGCCATACAAGGATGACAGTGCCACACACATATTTCTAAAGAATTTTCAGGGCTAACTATTCCAAGGAATATAAACCCATAGGGAGTCAATGTGGGAAAGGTTACTGACAGTATAACAATATTAAAGAATCCTATCTCCTGGGGTTCCTGATGGAAAAGACATTCCTTTCAATCTCCTCGATGGCACCTGCTTGATTACCAGGTATTCGTGACGTTGTCTTTCAGAAAGTGAGTTGTAACTGAAGTCTATTAACATTTCATTGAAAATCATTTGATTTCCTCACAGATGGGACAGTAATTACTTCAGTGTCCAGAACAGATAATAACCAACTGCCACTATACATTGAGAGAATTGTGATCGCTAAGTAAATTAGACATTCCTAAACAAGCTATAAAATATGTCCTTCCTACAGATATGACAAAGATTTATTTTAATTATATTTCAATAAAAATTAAAATAGCCAGACAATATTGGAAGAAGTCAAGGTCTCAGAAAATTATAAAGACACCGTAGTAGTTTAAAATAACTTTTCAACAATAAATATTTTAAATCTTTGAAGATAGGTCCATGAGAGGACAATAATTTATTAATTATTGTGCTTCAAGATTTTACAATTACGAATGTGATTCAAATCACATTGTTGATAGTTCATGCAAAAGACCTTGTCAAGCATAAGCAACTACTCCAACAATGGTTCAGAGGAAGAGTCATTTAGAATGTTCATTTGCCTTAATTAATTTTGGCACACTATTACAGCGGAGGGAGAAATGTTCAAGATCTCCATGACTTATAGACTGAAAGTAATAGAATCACTAAATCAAATTAATACTCAAATTTTCATTTTAGAAAGAAGAAACTTGGGCAAGAAAGAATCCATTTAAAATATTAATCTAATCATCATGGTATAAAATTAAAAAATGAAATTGACTATTATAACTATGGCTTTATAATATTTGCATTAACAAATGCAAAGACAAATTGAAGTATATGCATATTTGAACATGTGACTATGCAAATGAGTTTTCCTCAAATTGAATTTCTATATAATGAAAATTGAGTCTTGTTAAGTTATAGCTTTATAAAAAATATCTCAGAACATTTATTCTGTTTTTAATTTGGTTAGCTAAATAGTTATAATGATCTACTAATGAGAAAAAGAAATATTGAATAATGTGATCTTTTTAAAAAACATTTTCATTTTGTAGAATATAAAATGATGATTTGCTCTCATTCAATTCCCAGTGATAAGAAGTTTTACATTTGTGTGTTTATTAAAAGATTCTAGAAGGTTTTTGACCATCAACTGCATTTAATTTTGAAAGATGTTTCACAGTGATGATTAATTAAACATGAGGTTATAAGCAAAATATTCATAAGTTAATCATGGATTTGGTTATTTTGTTTATTCACTGCCAATGGTCAGGTATTTACAAATACTGATTTCCTTTTCAAAAGGCAATATTTATAATTGTTAGAAAAACATATGCTTATTGAGCCATATTTCAGTGTATTTGGTATGCATGTACATATTGGCAGCTAAAAAGAAGGGTAAAAGGAGAGTATATATACAATATCTAATTTTAATATATAACATGTTTCAATGGATTTAAAAACAGTTGCATTGTAATTAAGCTTATTGATTTGCTCTGCTAATAGACATATAAACTGTTAGAGATATTGTTTCACACACTGCAATTCAATATATATAATTTTATTTTAATGTAAGTTATTTAGGAAATAAATTCACTCTATGTTGTGTGCTCTCCGAGAGACATTTCGTGTTTCCCACCCTTCTCCATCACTTTCTCTTTCATGTGGCCATTAAAAACCGAGTAACCACTGATATCTTCTCTTTACCTGTTCTCATCCCACTGCCTTTATTTTCTAATGTGTCTGGAAGAAAGAGAATGAGATGGATACATTTACCCCACTTTTTTAGACTGAGCTTGTTTAATTCTGTCTATGATATTGGTTCTTTTAAAAAATGTAGCAGTTACTAGTTAAATGACCTGGGGGCTTAGATTATTTCTATGCGAATGCTTTTTCCAAAGCAGAAATTTCCATTGACCTTTCCTAAGGTACATACACAGAATAACTTTTTAGAATCCTATTTGCTGTTAAACATAATGCAAACATATCATACATGTAGTCTTTATTTAGATGGTAAATTATGCCCCACATGAGTGAATCTGAATGTACCTATGATAGTGCAACAAAAAATATTCTTTCGATTGACTATGCAAATTAATTTTGCATCAACTTATGAACCATGATGTCACAGTTCCATTCCAGGCCTGGGTTGTGGGTTTAATCCTCAGTAAGGGGCATGCAGGAGGCAACCAATCAATGATTCTCTCTCATCATTGGTGTTTCTATCTCTCTCTCCCTCTCCCTTTCTCTCTGAAATCAATAAAAATACTTTTAAATAAATAAATTTTTCCTATGCAAAGAAATATTAATTTTCAATTGGCAGCCAGCACCTGGAGGAGCTCTTTGGGAAGTGCGTGACTCAGACATACATAGTCTGGCCCTAGTCTTGGCTCAATAACTTTTCTCCTCATAATGTCTAGTTACAAGAGACATTGTCTTTCTCTGTGATCTCCCAGTAAGCCATAGATGATGGTGCCAAACACTTAGGTGTTTGTAGTGATTTAGTGCATCATTGGAACCTTTCCTCATTCCTCTATGCCTGCTGAGCTCCCCACCTCTGTTTATTTGACAGCAGTGGCTTGGCTTCCACCCAGGACTTGTCCGGTATTTGTATATAGCATCAGTTCTGATCTCCTGGACTGGCAGGATTTACCTTGCTCCTTATCGATGAAGAGAGTGTGCTTATTTTAGTAATTCCTCTGGAACTCCTCAAGGGCACCAGGTAAGACTGTGCCCTGCACACTTTAGGGACACCATTTATTTTCATGCTCATCTGGATTTGAATATTTATCATTAGTTTCCTGACAGATGGCTGTGTCTTGAGGAATGACCAGTTTTTTTCTAACATGCACAGAGGCACCAGTTGTGCTAAGTACAGGACTGGATTCCCATAGCATATTCTTTGTCAGTTTGTGCATTTATAACTGAGGGGCAATATTTTATACATTGAAATTATAAGAGAAATTTCAAATCTATTATGAGTTAGTAGAAGTTCCTAGAGCCTTTCAACTTAGAAAGTTTCCTCTTTCTGACTTAATCATCCTCATATCTTTTCATTTCCTTCATGCAGGGTAGTTTCCCATTCTTTCAGTCACCTGTGTACCTCTTAACACATTCCAAAGTTCATGAGCAATGCTTACTGGAAATACTTGATTCTAGTGAATCGGTGCACGGATTCATACACATTGAAAGGAAATTAATTAGAAGGTGGCCTGTGGGGTGGGACTGAGCGAGACAGGCTGGACACACCCTGGAGCCAACCTCCCATGGTCCCTCCCTGGCGTCTGTGGAGTGAGCGGGGTCCCTCCGGCAGGTGGGGTCCCTCAGCCTAGCCTGTGGGGACCGGGATGAAACCAGCTCTCCGAATCCATTGAGGGGTCCCAGAGTGCAAGAGGACACTCTGCAAAGTTGCTGTCATACAGGGTGTGGAATGCAAATGCAAGTGTGCTGTAAACCAGATTCAGGACTGACAGTGCCCCAGCAACAACATAACCCATGGCAGAAGGTGGAATCATGCAGCCCCATGAGGAATTGGGCTCCCTCCTCTCTGGTTCTGGGGTGCATCACCTGAGAACTGCCACTGCCAAGTCACCGCAGCTCGGCAGCTCCTGCATTGAGCATCTGTCCCCGGTGGTTAGTGTGCGTCATAGCGACTGGTTGGATGGTCAGACACTTAGCATATTAGCCTTTTATATATAGACTAGAGGCCCGGTGCACAAAATTCGTGCACGGTGGGTGGGGTGTATGTCCCTCAGCCCAGCCTGACCCCTCTCCAATCTGGGACCCCTTGAGGGATGTCCGACTGCCCATTTAGGCCCAATCCTGGTAAAATCAGGCCTAAACGGGCAGTCGGATATCCCTCTCACAATCCAGGACTGCTGGCTCCCCACCACTCACCTGCCTGCCTGTCTGATTGCCCCTAACCACTTCTGCCTGCCAGTCTGATCACTCCCTAACTACTCCCCTGCCAGCCTGATCAACGCCTAACTGCTCCCCTGCCTGCCCAATTGCTTATAACTGCCCTCGCCTACTGGCCTGGTCACCCCTAACTGCCCTCCCTTGCCAGCCTGGTCACCCTCAACTGCTCTCCTCTGCAGGCCTAGTCCCCCCCCCAACTGCCCTCCCCTGTAGGCCTGGTTACCCCCAACTGCCTTTCTCTGCTGACCCAGTCACCCCTAACTGCCCTCCCCTGCAGGCTTGGTTGCCCCAACTGCCCTCCCCTTGCAGGCCTGGTACCTCCTAACTGTCCTCCCCTGATGGCCTGATCGCCCACAACTGCCCTCCCTTGCCAGCCATCTTGTGGTGGCCATCTTGTGTCCCATATGGGGGCGGCCATCTTGTGTTGGAGTGATGGTCAATTTGCATATTAGTCTTTTATTAGATAGGATAATGTTGGTTTACATGCAATACTGTTATATAATTGAGGCCCACTTACTCTCAGTACCCCGTGGGCCAGATTTGAAAGCATTCAAGTGTAGTGTTCCCTTAGACTGAAAAGAAGACAATTTGCAAAAAACTATTAACTTAGACATTTATTCAATTTAGTTATGCTTTTAGTAGCTATATAGTAATTTAACTATATGTATGTATATATATAGCCATCTACTTCTTAGAATCTTCAAAAATAGATGTTATTTAGTGAAATAATTTCCAACACTTTTACAATTAAGGATATGTCCATTCTAAGTATATCTGTGATACAAAAAAAAAAAAAGTCAGAGGGTGCCAGTGGTCATTGTTTTCAGCCCAAACCTCTAGGGACTTTTGCCGAGCTTATCCCACAGTGCTCTGATGAACTGCAGTGCCCGTTGCCTGAAGATCCGTCACACCCAGCCACTAAGCAGTCTACTCAAGCAGTTTGAATTGGGTAGGAGGGACAGACATATTCCAGTGTTCTCAGATTCCCCCACACTGAGGAATTCTCTAATTCTGATTGAAATGCTCCATTTATGTGTGACCAGAAAACCGTATGCATCTTTAATATTAAAGTTCCTTTCCATGAAACCTTGAGCTTTGTGGGCTTCTACTCATTTGCCTCATGAACGATATGTCATTTTTCTTTGTAAAGTTTAATATACCTTGGTTTAAACTGATAAATGCCTATGCCTTTTCTCCATCTAAGCCCAAACTTGGGCCACCTTAACTTCACCTTGCGCTTCACCTTCCAGCTTCTTGCCGGCAATTGTGTCTTTGTTTAGATTGGGCATCACATCGCTGTCCATCTTCCTTAAGTGTCAAGTGCAGAGCTGTTGAGATGCAGTGGGTCTGGTTTTTGACACTGAAGAACAGTCTCTGCTCTAGGATTTCCTCAAGAGTGAGCGTGCCCTGCTACTGATAGTGATTATGCCTTATGGGAACCCCTGGGTTAACCAGCCCAGAGGCAAGTACTGGCCTTCGTGATCTTATCCAGCAGGTTGTACCAGTACATGCTCACTTAGTTCATTAAAGCTGAGCCTTAGGTCTGCTGAGCAGCTTGGCAGGCAGCATTTCAGATCTGTATTCAGGGGACAGTTAAATGAGACACTCGCCACCTCCTGGTTTCTGGATTAATTAGTTCCTGGGAACTTTGACCTAAATTGTACCAGAAGACAAAAAACACACAGCTGTGAAGAAAGGTGTAGTCCCGTCAAGTTCTTTCCTGTCTTCCCAGCACGGCTGTCTCTTCATCCTTGAGTAGGTGAACCCTGACATGTTGGAGGAACTTTGTGAGTGATTTACCCTGGTGCTAGGCAGATGGCCTCCATAATTACTGTTGCACTCTCCTGGGGGCAACTTCAGCACTATTGGAGAGAAGAAACGCCACCAAGGTGCCGGCCGGTTGCTAACCATCCATCCGTTATTTCGCTGCAGGAGGCCTAAACTAGCTGCTTTCAGCTCTCCCTTTGCTTTGCTGTCAGTGTAGTAACACTTCAGGGATAAGTAATTTTATATGGACTGTAAGTCCTTAAATGTAAATAGAAACACTACGGGCATGTTACATTGGTAATATGAAACACTTGCCGACCACGGTAAAGACAACAGAGTGGTGAAGGCCTGGGAGGGGGTCAATGGGGAAAACAAACAAACAAACAAACAAACAAATGGGGCATCTGTAATACTTTCAACAATAAAGATAAATTTTTAAAAAATTGCTGAAGAAATTTTTTACACATTTCTAGGCCTACGGAGGATGGGCTGCAAATAATAGCAAACTGTCAATTAAAAATAATCAATGTTTACTATAAGCACTTACCACTAAGACATGCTTTGAGAATGAGGGTGTTTTCAGTTGATATTTCTCTGAGTCCTGACATCGTCATGATTGCTCATTTTTATGGAGCATAATGTTCATATGAAGACAGGAGTTTAAAAAAAAAAAATTCACGGAAGCCTTTCGGAAGAGGGAACCTATCCAAATAGATGGCAAGCTGTGGAATGGAGTAGAATGTGGAGAAAAGGAGAGAGCAGATAGATATTCTAGCTTTCCTACCAAACTGCTTCTTTCACTTTTTTCTTACAGGAAGAAATATTTTATTCAGGTGCCTACACCCCCTACCTCTTCATCCCTACACTCCACATGACTCAGGGAACGGTCACCCCAAGCTCGGCTAAATCTGATTGGTTTCACAGTGTCAATCCCCAGTGAGTGATTCGTTCCAAGGGTGAGGGGCAATGCTCTGATCTTGCCAATGTAGCCTGAGTGGCCGTCCCAGTGACAGTTTCATGATAGCTATTTATTTTTTATATTTTTATTGATTTCAGAGAGGAAGGAAGAGGGAGAGAGAGATAGAAACATCCATGATGAGAGAGAATCATGGATCGGCTGTCTCCTGCAAGTCCCCCACTGGGGATCGAGCCCACAACCCGGGCATGTGCCCTTGACCGGAATCGAACCTGGGACCTTTCAGTTCGCAGGCTGATGCTCTATCCACTGAGCCAAACGGGATTGGGCATATGATAGCTATTTAAAAGAGACAACATCTGCTGGATGTTGTCCTGTCCGGATAGGATTTTGGGACCCTGAGGGTTTTTGAGGGCCACAAGGAGAACAAGCCTCCAAAGACAAAGCTGACTTTCTGAGCCTTTCAGAGGAGGAAAAACCTGGGGCCTTGATGACAAGATTAAGTCCCTAAACGAATTCTCTAGATTCACTTTACCTTGAATTTTCTTGTGATTAGCCGTTCTCAGTGCTTGAGCCAGTGGTTCCCAAACTTTACTGCACCCCAGAGAGCTTTTAAAATCCTGCTGCCCAGCTCTCACCCATTTGCAATTTGATCAGAATGTTGGGTGGGAGCCAGACATCAGTGTATTTGAAGGGTCCCCAGGTGATTCCATTATGCAGCAACATTTGCGAGCCATCTGGTCTGGGCCATTTTGAATTTTATCTTTTGTTATTTCCATCTGAGTGCTTCCTATCTGAAACAACAGGATTTAAAGTAAAAAAAAAAAAAATACCATTATTTGTATGAGTAGCTGCACTGGGTTAAAAAACAACAACCCAGAAACACTAAAGAGTCAGAAAAATGCTTTAATAGTTTTCAGAAGGAACTAAGTCAGTTACTTAGCAATCTAATTGAATGATATTCAAATGCAATCAAGTACCTACTACTCTTGGTAGTCTTACTGATTATTTCCTTTTATAAAGCTTTGTATCTGTTTAATTATCTGAAGTTTAATTTATGTAAAGTAATTAAAAGTGAGACAACCTTTCTATCTTTATAAAATTTGCTCTTTGAAGATTGTGTGGACATAATAGAAACAAAGATTGGTTTCTATTTTACATAATATCAAGAAGGGAAGATTTATTATCTGTGTCAGCTGTTGCAAGTCCTCCCAAACACACACACACACACACACACACACACACACACACACACAATGTTGTTGTTTTTTAAACCACTGGTGAATCATAGATTAAGACCCTGTCATATCATAACTTCTTGCCTGGTTCATGATTATTGTAATATTGAATTTAAGAAACCATCTAAAACAGTATTTGTGACCTTTTTCATCTCATGGCACCACTAATATCTAAAGTTCTGTGGCACACCAAAAACGATAGTTTTTGCCAATCTGACAAAAAAATGTAGGGGTAATTTTCATTCATTCACAACAGATGGCTATTGTGTTGGCTATTTTCATTTTTTTTTTATTTGACAGTAAGGGAAAAGAGGTCAGTGCCCCTGTCTAAACACTCAGGTACTGCATGTTTTAAGAAATCTTGGGGCACACGGGTGTGCCTGCTGTGACACACTGGTTGAAAAATCACTGAGCTAAGAAACAGTCCATAGCGACTATATACTCCACACCGGAGACACGGGCAGCAAACCCAATAGCTCACCATGAATCCTGGCAACAATTCTATGACAACCAATTTATAGACGGAACATTGTCTTTGCTTATTTTGAGAAGTGACCTCTTCGTCTACCTCTTCAGGGTAGTCATCACAGAGCGGTAAGTCACCAACTCATCCCCTTATCTAAGAGCCAGAGGGCAGTGGCCCATTTCTTTGGTCACACTTTCATAAAATACAGTGCAGAGGACTCGGATCTTGCAGAGAATCTCAGTGTCACCTTACAGCTCAAGAGGGGATATTTTGGTACCCTAAGATAGGACACTGTTTGTGATCACACTACATCATGATCTGATATGGCAGCTGCCGGGGGAAAAAACCACTTCTAGTTTTGGAGGAAATGTTCTCCATAGCTCACACCTCTCCTTGATCCCATTCCTCCTCACTGCATACTTGTTGGACTGGGACTTTCATTTCCTACTTTGTCTTCAAGCAAGGTGATAAAATCTGGATAGATGCTACACATGCCTAGTCTCATAGACAGCAGGATATACCATTCAGTTTAAAAAAAAAACAAGCCTGGGAAATTGACAGATGAATGGGCTTTGCCTTTCACTGGCATATCAGTGTATAGTTTCCTTAATATTATAATACAGACAGGTAATCTGCTTAACAGGTGAGAAAAGTGACTACTCAATCTTGTTCTTTAAATAAAAGATTAAAAATATGCATTTATATAGGCAGTAAGAATACAAAGAGGACACTATTGACTTAGAAAGAGGCAAGGAATCAGAAAATTTTTAAAATACATTTATTTTTTATTTCAGAGAGGAAAGGAGAGGGAAAGAGAGAGAGAAACATCAATGATGAGAAGGAATCATTGATCAGCTGCCTTCTGCACACCCAAACTGGGGATCGAGCCCACAACCTGGGCATGTGCCTTGACTGGGAATTGAACCATGACCTCCTGGTTCATAGGTCAATGCTCAGCCACTGAGCCACACCAGCCTGACAAGATTATTGTTGTTGGTTTTTTTAAAGATGAGTTATGCTGACAATTATCTCTGATTAAAATGAATGGGCAATGTGACAGGAATAATCACTGGCTGAGAGAGATTCTTTGCATCCGTCTGAATTGAGAGCACTTAACCTGACTGATGGTAGGTAGTAATGAAACACCTCAACCTAATTAAAACTTTCTAAGTTCCCCTCCCACACCTTCAAAACTTAGGTTCTTATAAGATTGCATTTGAAGGATATGGAAATACAAAGGCAGACTTTTGTCATGCCTGAGGACAGATTAATAATACATTCAGGTTCACATTATCTTCCATGTTGATAAAACTGACCTATTTTTTCTTCCAGAGAGAAAAATGTCATGTGAAATGTTTTCATATAAAAGTGTTGCATTTTTTATATATCTTACTTCTTTCATTCTATAATTAAACCTGGCATATCACTTTCAAAAGTTAAATGAAGTTTAGTTCATTTTCAGGTCTGGGCTTTTTAATGAGTTAGCATCTCCTCTGACAAGTGGCATTTATAGCTTTGCATGCCAGATGATTTTTCTGACAGTTGTGATAATGATGCAGATGTTTTTCTTTGTGGGGATCTTCCAACAATATCCCTAATGAAAACACAAGCCTGTTTCCTGGCAAATAAAAAAATCATTACTGAAAAAAAAATTCAAATGCTTTCATCTTTAGATGGCAAATGTAAACAGTCCATTATTTTCTTCACATAGTTTTGGCTGTTTTCTGTTACAGCAGTAAAGTGACCATTTTCTTTGGCTTCTTTTTTTCCTGGTCTTGATATAAAACCAACTTGAACAAAATCTTAAGCAGATCAACGGGGAGCTGGGATTTTCAGCGCACCGGGGTTATAATTAGAGTAGAGGGGTCAAGCCTTATGAAGTGACTCATGAATTTGACTGGCTATGTCATCTTGAACCTTATGTCTAGAGAAGCTGAAACGGTTTCAACAACAACAACAACAACAAATAAATAAATAAATACAGTTGCTATAACTATTATTCCCTTAAACTTATGAGTGTAATTTTTGTCTTTTGAGGTTTACATACATGGAAATAATGAAAGATCTGTGTAAATAATATTTAATAAATATTTCTAAAGTTGTGGTATAATTGACATATGTAACAAATCATTTTATTAATGTGAAATTTTGGTAAAAAAAACGCTGCTGTGATTTTTGCAAAACTAAACTCTAGATATATTTTGGGGTTTAGGAGAATGTTTGCTTAGTGTGTTTCAAAAACAAGCCTTTTATCAATTAGCTTTAAAAAAAAAAGAATTTCCAGTTGATATGAACAAGAGATGTACTTACCCTAACCTTTAGTATATTGTAATAAGAACACTTAACATGAGATATAATTTTAAAGTATGCAATGGATAGTATTGTTGAATATAGGTGCAGTGTTGTACAGCAGAACTCTAGGACTTGTTCAGCTTGCTTAGTTGAAACTTTATGGCTATTGTTTAGTAATTGCCCATTTTCCCGTTGCTCCAACTCCAAGCAACCACCATTCCACTCCTTGATTCTATTAGTTTGAATTATTTAGCAGAGCACATGAAAAAAGATGAAATGGAAAACCCCTTTCCATCGTCTAGTGTTTCTGTAATAATGAGCCAGGACAATGTCAGGAAAGTGGAGCCTGCTCTGATATTCTTCATTCTGTAGCTTCTTAAATGAATTATCATTATACAATCAATCCTCATTACTCATGGATTCTGTATTTGTAAACTCACACCTATTTGTGATTCATATAGATGGAATCATGCAGTATCTGTCTCTCTCGTGACTAGCATAAACGAAAGACAAGTGTTGGCGATGATGTGGAGAAATTGGAACCCTTGAACACTGTTGGTAGGAATGCAGCTGCTATGGAAAGCAGTATGGAGTTTCCCAAATTTGAGGAAACTTCTGGGTATTTATCCAAAAGAATTGAAATCAGGGTCTTGAAGATATATTAGCACTTACCCTATTCTTTTCTTTTTTAACTTCCAATATTATTTTGCATTGGTTTCAGGTATACAGCACAGTGGCTAGACAATCATATATTTTACAAAGTGTTCCCCCCAATATTTCCAGTAACCGCCTGGCACCATACACACTTATCACAATAATATTAACTATATTCCCTATGCTGTATTTACATTCCCTCACATACCCTATTCTTAAGCATCAAGCATGACAACCTTATTCATGAGCTTCACAACGAGCCTGGCCCACACCTCCAGATGGGGTACAGAATAGGGTGAAGATAAGACATGTTTGTTGTACCCATTGCTTGGTTGTGAAACAGTGGTGTTTTAAATGTATTTATATGTGTTAAGAGGACTAAGTCAAATGCCACATCAGATGGGCCACATTAAAATATTCTTATTTTCAAAATAGGTAAATATTCTCATTTACCTCCTGGGGGTTATTATGAGCCTCTGTTTTCTCGTACTTGGGAGACTGTGCCATCATAGGTGTTAGGACATGTAAGTAAACAGCTCACCAAAAATGGAGAAGGAAACAATCTGGATAATTCAAGGCAAAAAAAAACCTGTCCTTATAGCAGTTTGTGTACACTTATGGGTAGGTGATTTTGTTCTCTCTCTTATCTTTGAGAAGATACATTGACTGCTCTTTTGTATGACCAAACCTTGAATATTTTTAGGCTTTACATTGATAAACAAAGTATGTTTAATTATGTTTATTTACTTGCTCTATTTCAATTACCTCTTTAATCTTAAGAAAATGGAGAACAAAGTCATTATTTCTGAGTGTCCACTTAGCCCTTGAATGAATGAACTTGAAATAAAACACTAACAAGAGTCTGTCTTAATGCCAGCAGTTTTTAAATCCTCTTTTGTTTCTCCTTCTTTCTTTTTATCAAACCTGTGCACTTTAAAAGGTAAGGTTTATCTTTGGTCCCTAATTTGAACTTAGTGATTGTTTTATAGTCATAACATGCACTTTATGAAATTTATTATATAGAGCCAAGTCTGATACCTTGAACATAAGTTGCATTTATTAGCACACATGAGAAAAGATGAAATGGAAAACTCCTCTCCATAAAGTATATAGTCTGGTGTTTTCATAATAATGAGCCAGGAAAGAGGAGCCAGTTCTGATATTCTTTTGTAGCTTCTTAAATGAATTATCCTTATACAATTGATCCTCATTATTCATGAATTCTGTATTTGTGAATTCACCTACTTGCTAAATTTTATTTTATAGTCATTATTTAATTTGCAGAGTTATGAAAAATTTGAGTCACCCACTGAGCACCCTCATTTTTCAAACATATTTTCATAAATGCATTATGGCACATTTATAAGATCAAATATGATGGCACCATTAAAATAATGAAGAAGAGAATTTAATACGTAGGGAAACTATACCCAATATTTAAGTGAAAATCAGATTATAAAAAGTATATCATGAGTAAGTTGATATTGATTTTTTAAGTCAATAAATAAGACAGACTAAGAATATGTCCCCCCAAATGTTAACAGTGGCTGCATCCTGGTATGGAATTATATAATTTTTAAAATTTATTGCTTGTATAGTTTTATATTGTACAAATTTTCTGTAACATATATATGAATTACTTTTACTGTCAAATCACTTAAACATTTATTTCTTTGTATTTCCTTTCTCCTGAATATATGTCATTTTAAAAAGAGTATATGTGAGTTATTTAAATTTAAAATACTATGCCTTACCTCTATAGGTTAAACAAAACTAAGGCTTGGTTTATAAGTTGCCTAAGTAGATGTTGGAGCCCATCAAAAACCTCTCTACTTCTCACTCTAAAGTTCTCCTAGAGAGGATAACATAGACACTTCATTTTCCAACTAAATAGTAGCTCACAAATTCAATATTACAGCCTCTATCTTCTGACCTTCAGACCTATGTATCTAGCTGAATACTGAACATCTCTCTTAGAGATCACAAGATAACTCAAATAACATTAGCTAAGTCAAACTTACTATCCCCTATTCTGCTCACATGACCAAACTGAAACTCTTCCTATCTGTTCTCACTCAAAGCTTACCATCACCAAGTTCTGTTCAGTTTACTCCTTAATTGAACTCACTATTCTGCCCTGAATTGTATCCAACCTTTCTTGCCCACCAAACTAAAATAGTTTCCCTTCAACCATAATCTGTTTATGAAGTCCAAAATATTATATGGGACATACTTAAACTAAAAATTTATCATTGTTTCTCTGAAATTCAAATTTAATTGCACATCCTGTACTTTTGTGCTACCTCTGGTAACCTTTTTGTTAGCTATAGTAATTTTAATTCAATCAATGGAATATTGAGGTTAGTTCTTAATATGTGAGCTAAATTTTCTTTAGTGTTCATAGTTTAGCTGATATGGACAATATGACAATAATATTAACCTAATTGATCCAAAATGATTAATTTGTTTTTCGGATAAAGACTTCTTTTAAGAAGTAGGGACTGATTTTACAACTCTTGAAAACTTTTAGCTGCACTGGTCATCTCAAGCCTGCTGAGCCAATATCTTAGCACATTGGGATCCTTCATGAGATTTCCAATTGTCTTAATCCAATCAGTAAAATGAGTCTGATTTAAGCCCCAAACATTGTTTGAGTTTTACTCAAAATAAGAAAATACATACCCAGTCCCTTTGAATGGTGCTATACTAATTGGAAATGACATTTTCCCAAAATTTTGCTCAGGCATCTCCTATAACAGGGGACTCTGGTTGTGTAACAAGGACAGAACGGGAACAGCTGCCTTAAGGGAATTTTTTTTTTAGTCAACCATAAGGAAAGAGATTTCTCCCTGGTGGCCTGGCCACTTGCCATGTGGACCCTGTGGAAATGCTCTGTTATTTGTAATCTCACTTTTTCCTTGCAGTTGTTAAACGATTTGCATAAAATACTTAGTTTGTACTACCTTATGAAAGCTAAATGTGTTAACCCACTAGGTAATATAAGCCAGTTATTAAAATAAATAGAGAACTTAATGCTTAATGGCACCATTTAAAAAATTATAGTCATTCTTTAGTTTTATAACTCTGCAACTAAATTATTCTGCTTTTATATAATAGAATATTTAGTTGTGAAATTATGAAACTGAACGAAGTATTTTCTGTTCCCTTTGGAAAATTAAGTATATGGCATAGTCATTTCAATTCATTTAAAACAAGTGATATAAATAACTTCTGGAAATTTCAAAATTGATAGAAATTCTGAGAACTGTGTTATGTAACATATCAATAGCCCTGATGTTTCCCTAATGAGTTCCTACAGAGCCAAAAACAAATTAAAGAATGTGAAATTTATTGTCATTCAGGAGGGAGCATTAAATCCACTTTGTTAAGTGATTCCAAAAGACCTTCCTTAAAGATCCTCTGATTCCTCTTACATCATTTAGGAGGTAGAGTAATAAATAACTTTCTTCATGAGTCCTACTCATTAGAATTAAGCTATAAACAGCATTTCAGAAACAATCCCAGTTACTTTGTAACTTGGCTAGGCAGATGGGGAGATATTTAAAGGCATTACTTTGTCCAAAATGTTCTTCATCTCCAATTGATCTAAATCTAAGCATTGAAGATCACTTGTAATTTGAGACTATATTTTTCTTCAGTCTAGTAATAACATTTTCACATAAATTCACTGTAAGACACAAGACTGGTAAAAATCACAGATCCTTTCAATTTAACTTTTCTATTACTGTAATTTACTTAATATCCTTTAAAGCAAATCATAAATGGCATTTATCATATTGGAGCAGGAAGTCTGATTCATGTAATTGATCTTGGAAATACATGTGTGAGCTGTGAGAGATAGATTGAGTTTTCAATGCTATTAAGAAGGTACATGGCCCTAGCCAGTTTGGCTCAATGTATAGAGCCTCAGTCCTTGGACAGAAGGGTCCCAGGTTCGATTCCTGTCAGGGACACATACTGGGGTTGTGGGCTCTATCCCTGGTAGGGGGCATGCCCGAGGCAATGGATCAATGATTCTCTCTCATCATCATTGATGTTTCTCTCTCTCTCCCCCTCTCCCTTCCTCTCTAAAATCAATAAAAATATATTTTAAAAAAGAAGATACATGATATTGTACATAGAAAGTCTTAAAGATTCCATCAAAAAACTACTAGACTTAATTAATAAATTTGTCAATCTAGAAGGATACAAAATTAATACCCAGAAATCTATGGCCTTTTTATACACCAATAATGAAATCATAGAAAGAGAAACTAAAAAGCAATCCTATTTACCATTGCAACAAAAAAATTAAGATACCTAGGAATAAACATAACTAAGGAGATTACTGAGAAAACTACAGGACCTATACTGCAAAAAACTATAGGATTTTGAAAGAAGAGAAAGAGGAAGACAAACAAATGGAAGAATATACCATGTTCATGGATTGGTAGAATCAACAACATTAAAATGTCCATACTACCCAAAGCAATCTATAGATTTAATGCAATACCCATTAAAATACCAATGGCATTTTTCACAGACCTAGAACAAACTCTCCAAAAATTAATCTGGGATAAAAAAGACCCTGAATAGCCATAGCAATTCTGATAAAGAAGAACAAAGTAGGAGGGATCACAATACCAGATATCAAGCTATATTACAAAACCACTGTTCTCAAAACTGGCTGGTACTGGCACAAGAACAGACATATAGACCAATGGAACAGAACAGAGAACCTAGAAATAGACCCAAGCCATTATGGTGAATTAATATTTGACAAAGGAAGCAAGAGCATACAATGGAGTCAAGACAGTCTCTTCAATAAATGATGTTGGGAAAATTGGACATTTACATGCAAAAAAATGAAACTAGACCACCAACTTAACACCATACACACAAAAAAATAAACTCAAAATGGATAAAGGATGTAAACATAAGACGGGAAACCATAAAAATCTTAGAAGAATCCATAGGCAGCAAAATATCAGACATATGTTGTAACAATATCTTTACTGATACAGCTTGTAGGGCAATGAAAACTAAGGAGAAAATAAACTAATGGGACTACATCAAAATACAAAGCTTCTGCACAGCAAAAGAAACCATCAACAAAACAAGAAAGCCCACTGCATGGGAGAACATATTTGCCAATGTTATCTCCAATAATGGTTTAATCTCCAAAATTTATAGGAACTCATACAACTTAACAAAAGGAAGATAAACAATCCAATCAAAAAATGAGCAAAAGACCTAAATAGATACTTTTTTAAAGTGGACATACAGAAGACCAAGAGACATGAAAACATGCTCAAAGTCACTAATAATCTGAAAGATGAAAATCAAAATGACAACGAGGTATCATCTCACACCTGTCAGAATGGCTATCATCAACAAATCAACAAACGACAAGTGCTGGTGAGGATGTGGAGAAAAAGGAACCCACATGCACTGCTGGTGGGAATGCTGACTGGTGCAGCCACTGTGGAAAACAGTATAGAATTTCCTCAAAAAATTAAAAATGGAACTCGCAGTTGACCCAGTAATCCCATTTCTAGGAATATATACAAAGAAATCAGAAACACCAATTAGAAAGGATATATGCACCCCTATGTTCATAGCAGCACAATTTACTATAGCTAAGATTTGGAAACAGCCTAAGTGCCCATCAGCAGATGAGTGGATTAGAAAACTGTTGTACATATACACAAGGGAATACTATGCTGCTGTAAAAAAGAAGGAACTTTTACCATTTGCAACCGCATGGATGGACCTAGAGAGCATTATGCTCAGTGAAATAAGCCAGTCAGAGAAAGAGAAATATCATAAGATCTCACTCATTTGTGGAATATAATCCTATCTAATAAAAGAGTAATATGCAAATTGACCATACCTCCGCTGCACCCACAAGTCACACCCACCAGCCAATCAGGAGCGAGTATGCAAATTAACCCAACCAAGATGGCTGCAGCCACGGAGTGAGCAGGAGGCTTGGGCTTCCCCAGCAATGGAGGAAGCCAAGCTTTCCACTCAACCTGGCCTGCCCTGGCCTCCTATCAAGGCTACAAAGTTTCATTTATAGAAGATAAATCAATCCTAGATACCAGGGCCTCAGTTTGGGTCTCTGGGGGGCATGGTGGGCCTGCAAACCACCACAGGCCCCTCACCCAGGCCACCCCACACCCCAAGGGAACCCCCACCCTGATCTGGGACATCCTTCAGGGCAAACCAGCCGGCCCCCACACGTGCACCAGGCCTCTATCCTATCTAATAAAAGAGTTATATGCAAATTGACCGTCACTCCAACACACAAGATGGCTGCCCCCATGTGGACACAAGATGGTCAGCAGGGGAGGGAAGTTGGGAGGGGCCAGGCCTGCAAGGGAGGGCAGTTGGGGGCAACCCAGGCCAGCAGGGGAGGGCAGTTGGGAGGGACCAGGCCTGCAAGGGAGGGCAGTTGGGGGGGACCCAGGCCTGCAGGAGAGAGCAGTTGAGGGGGACCAGGCCTGCAGGGTAGGGCAGTTAAGGGCAATCAAGCTGGCAGGGGAACAGTTAGGCATCAATCAGGCTGGCAGGGGAGTGGTTAGGGGGAGATCAGGCTGGAAGGCAGAAGTGGTTAGGGGCAATCAGGAAGGCAGGCAGGCGAGCAGTTGGGAGCTAGCAGTCTTGGATTGTGAGAGTGATGTCCAACTGCCCGTTTAGGCTCGATCCTACTGGGATCGGGCCTAAACAGGCAGTAGGACATCCCTTGAGGGGTCCCAGATTGGAGAGGGTGCAGGCTGGCCTGAGGGACACACACCCCCGTGCACGAATTTTGTGCACCAGGCCTCTAGTGAATAACATAAACAAAAATAGATCCAGACACATAGAAACATTGAACAGACCTTCAAACTTCAGAGGGAAGGCAAGGGAGGGAATGGGGTGGCGGGGGGTGGGCAGCAGGAGGTAAAAGATCAACCAAAGGACTTGTATGCATCCATATGAGCATAACCAATGGACACAGACAGTAGGGATGTGAGGGCATGTGCTGGGGGGTGGGAACAACTGGGGAGAGGTCAATGGAGGAAAAAGGAGACATATGTAATACTTTAAACAATAAAGAATCTAAATTTAAAAAAAATGTATCAAAGGACACCGATTGTTTTCATGTCTTAACCTCCATGAATAATGCTGCAATGAACATAGGGGTTGGTAAGTCTTTACAAATAAATGTTTTCATATCTGGGGGTTATATATCCAGGACAGGGGTTGCTGGGTTATATGAAACTCAATTCTCAATTTTTTGAGAAACCTCCATACTGTTTTTCCTTAGTGGTTTTTCAGTTTACATTCCTAGCAGTAGTGAATGAGGGTTCCTTTTTCTTCACAACCTCTCCAACACTTGTTATTACTTGTCTTGTTGATAATAGGCATTCTAACAGGCATGAGGTGATATCTCATTGTAGTTTTGATTTGCATTTCTCTAATAGTTAGAGAATTTGAGCATCTTTTCATATATCTTCTTGGGAGAAGTGTTTGTTCAGGTCCTCTGCCCATTTGTATTGCATTGTTTGTTTGTTGTTGAGTTGTATGAGTTCTTTGTATATTTTGGATATCAACCCCTTCTTGGAGCTGTTGCTTGCAAATATCATCTCCCATTCAGTTGGTTGACTTTTTGTGTTGTTGGTTTCTTTTGCTGTGCAAAAGCTTTTTAGTTTGATATAATTCCATTCATTTGTTTTTGCCTTCACTTCCCTTGCCTTTGGGGTTGAATTCATAAAATGTTCTCCACAACTAAGATCCATAAGTTTAGTATCTATGTTTCCTTTTATGCAATTTACTGTTGCAGATCTTATATCTCGGCATTTGATCTATTTTGAATTAATTTTTGTACATGGAGACAAACAACAGTCTGTTTCCATTCCAATTTTCCCAGCACCATTTAGTGAAGAGGCTTTCTTTTCTTCATTTTATGTTTTTGGCTCCTTTATCAAAAATTATTTGCCCATACACGTTGGTTTTTTTCTAGGATCAATTCTGTTCCATTGGTCTGTGTGTCTGTTTTTTCTGCCAATAACATGCTGCTGTGTTTTGTTTTGTTTTTATTTATTTTTTCACTTTTTTTTATTAAGGTATTATATGTGTACATATCTTACCATTGTCCCCCCCACCCCACACCCATACATGCCCTCACCCCCCAGAGTTTTGTGTCCATTGGTTATGCTTATATGCATGCATACAAGTCCTTCAGTTGATCTCTTATCTCCCCCACCTCTCCCTAACCTTCCCCCTATAATTTGACAGTCTGTTTGATGCTTTACTGTCTCTATATCTATATTTTTGTTCATCAGTTTATAATGTTCTTTATTATCCATAAATGAGTGAGATCATGTGGTAGTTTTCTTTCATTGACTGGCTTATTTCACTTAGCATAATGTTTTCCAATTCCATCCAGGTTGCTGCAAATGATGAGAATTCCTTCTTTTTTATGGCAGCATAGTATTCCATTGTGTAGATGTACCACAGTTTTCTGATCCAGTCATCTGCTGACGGGCACCTAGGTTGTTTCCAAATCTTAGCTATTGTAAATTGTGCTGCTATGAACATAGGGGTGCATATATCCTTTCTGATTGGTGTTTCTAGTTTCTTCAGATATATTCCCAGGAGTGGGATTACTGGGTCAAATGGGAGTTCCATTTTCAGTTTTTTGAGGAAACTCCATACTGTTCTCCACAGTGGCTGCACCAGTCTGCATTCCCACCAGCAGTGCATGATGGTTCCTTTTTCTCCGCATCATTGCCAACACTTGTTGTTTGTTGATTTGTTGATGATAGCCATTCTGACAGGTGTAAGATGGTACCACATTGTTGTTTTGATTTGCATCTCTCGGATAATTAGTGACTTTGAGCATGTTTTCATGTGTCTCTTGGCCTTCCTTCTGTCTTCTTTTGAAAAGATTCTATTTAGGTCCGTTGCCCATTTTTTTTATTGGATCATTTATCTTCCTTTTATTAAGTTGCATAAGCTGCCTGTAGATGTTGGAGATTAAACCTTTATCAGTGATAGCATTTGCAAATATGTTCTCCCATAGAGTGGGCTTTCTTGTTGTTTTGTTGATGGTTTCTTTTGCTGTAAAAAAGCTTTTTATTTTGATGTAGTCCCATTTGTTAATTTTCTCTTTAGCTTCCATTGCCCTAGGGGCAGTGTCAGTGAAGAAGTTCTTTTGGCATATGTCTGAGATTTTGTTGCCTGTGGATTCCTCTAGTATTTTTATGGTTTCCCGTCTTATGTTTAAGTCCTGTATCCATTTTGAGTTGATTTTTGTGTATGGTGTAAGTTGGTGGTCTAGTTTCATCTTTTTGCATGTATCTGTCCAATTTTCCCAACACTGTTTATTGAAAAGACTGTCTTGACTCTATTGTATGTTCATGCCTCCTTTGTCAAATATTAATTGAGCATAGTGGTTTGGGTCAATATCTGGATTCTCTATTCTGTTCCATTGATCTATATGTCTGTTCTTGTGCCAGTACCAGGCTGTTTTGAGAACTGTGGCTTTGTAATACATCTTGAGGTCTGGTATTGAGATCCCTCCTACTTTATTCTTCTTTCTCAGGATTGCTGTGGCTATTTGGGGTCTTTTTTTATTCCAGATGAATTTTTGGAGAGTTCTTTCTAGGTCTGTGAAAGATGCTGTTGGTATTTTGATGAGGAGTGCATTGAATCTGTATATTGCTTTGGGTAGTATGGACATTTTAATGATGTTGATTCTACCAATCCATGAACATGGTATGTTCTTCCATCTGTTTACGTCTTCCTCTATCTCTTTTTTCAGTGTCCTGTAGTTTTCTGTGTATAGGTCTTTTACCACCTTAGTTAAGTTTATTCCTAGGTATCTTACTTTTTTTGGTGTGATGGTAAATGGGATTGCTTTTTTAGTCTCTCTTTCTGTAAGTTCACTATTGGGGTATAGAAATGCCATAGATTTCTTGGCATTAATTTTGTATCATGGTACATTGCCGAATTCATTTATTAAGTCTATTAGTTTTTTGATGGAGTCTTTTGGGTTTTTTATGTACAATATCATGTCATCTGCAAATAAGGACAGCTTTACTTCTTTTCCAATTTGGATGCCTCTTATTTCTTCTTCTTGTCTAATTGCAATGGCTAATACTTCCAGTACTATGTCAAACAGGAGTGGTGAGAGAGGGCATCCCTGTCTTGTTTTGTTTTGTTTTTAAATTATTGTCTCTGTGTAATATAATTTGAAGTCAAGGAGTGCGAAATCTCCCAATTTGTGTTTTTTCCCCCCTCAGGATTGCTTGGCTATTCAGTGTCTTTTGTGGCTTCATTCAAATATGACAATTTTTCTATTTCTTTAAAATACTAGAATTTAGATAACTGGTAAAGGAGATGTGTACATATATGCAATGGGATACTACTCAGTTATAAGAAAAGATGAATACTGCCATTTGTGACAACATGGATGGACCTTGAGAATATGATGCTAAGTGAAATAAATCAGAAAGAAAAAGTTAAGAACTGTATGATTTCACTAATATGTGGAATATAAAACTGAAAGCAACAAATGAAAAGAAAAAGTAAAACAAATAAAAACTCATAGATACAGCCTAGTGGTTAGCAGAGGGAAAATGTGTTGAGGGCTTTGTAAAAGGTAAAGGGGGTCAAATATATGGTGATAGAAGAGGATTTGACTTTGGGTGGTGGCTACACAGTGCAATATGAAGATCATGTATCATAGAAATGTGCACTTGAAACATATATAATATTATTAACCAATGTCAACCCAATAAATTTAATAAAAATAAATAAAATACAATTATAAAAATGCTGGTACCATAGCCAGAGGTCCAGACATGCTCAAATCCTTTTCTTCATTTCCTCCTTCATTCTCAGGGAGTTACCAACCAAGGAAGCCAGGTGAAAGGACCATACCAAATAGGAAATAAATGACCACTTTGGTTTAGCATGGGACGCACACAAATCCTGTCTACTGAAACTTTGTCTGGTAAAATATAGGTTAGAGAATGAAGTCTGGGCTCAGATGCATAAGCGGAACTCTCCTCCCCCACCCCTTTTCCTCCAGTCTGAATCTGAGATGTGTGTTTTTTGTTTTGTTTTTTGCCTAAGAAGGAGGAATAAAAATTGAGAGGACCAGCTACATCTCCTGCAAAGCAGGTAACCCCCACCTGAATTCTTATCCACGAGTAAACTGTGGCTAATGCAGGTCCTGGGTGTTGACCATGAGGGTGCTGGTGCAATAAGTAAGCAGGTATGCAGAGGCTAACATGTGAGTGGGAGAGCCAGAAATGTCTAGGCCCAGCATGTCACATTTGTTTTCAGTCTGCAGGATTCAGTGGTCTGTTTTTGTTTGTCTGTTTTTAATGACAAGTAACGCTGTCCTCTGAATGGGTAACAAAGCAAGATCCTTACACATGCTGTTGACAAGAGACTCACTTCAGATAGAAAGACACATACAGACTGAAAGTAAAAGGATAGAGAAAGATATTACATGAAGATGGAAGCAAACAAACAAAAAAGTTGGAATAGCAATACTTAGACTAGACAAAATAAGCTTTAAAACAAAGGCTATATAATAAGAGACAAAGAAGGACCCAGCAACTCCATGTCTGGGTATTTATCTAAAGAAACCCCAAACACTAAATTGAAAACACATATGCATTCATATATTGATTACAACATTATTTACAAAAGCCAAGGTATGGAAGCAACCTAAGTGCCCATTGATAGATGAATGGATAAAGAAGAGGTAGTGCATATAGTCAATAGAGTATGACTCAGCCAAACAAAAAAGAATGAAAGGTTGCCATCTGCAACAGCATGGCAGGAACTAGCTCAGTGGTTCTCAACCTTTCTAATGCCACGACCCTTTAATACAGTTCCTCATGTTTTGGTGACCCCCAACCATAAGATGATTTTCGTTGCTACTTCATGACTGTAATTTTGCTACTGTTATTAATTGTAATGTAAATATCTGTGTTTTTCGATTCATAACAGTAACAAAATTACAGTTATGAAGTAGCAACGAAAATAATTTTATGGTTGGGGGTCACCACAACATGAGGAACTGTATTAAAGGGTCGCGGCATTAGAAAGGTTGAGAACCACTGAGCTAGAGGGTATCATGCTGAGTAGAAAGCCAGACATAGGAAGACAAATGTCATATGATTTCACTTATGTGTGGAATCTAAAAAAAAAATAATATTGTAATAACTATGCCAGATGGGGACTAGATTTATCAAGGTGATCACTTAGTAAATTATATGATGTCTAATCACTGAGTTGTACACCTGAAACTAATATAATACTGTATGTGAATTGTAATTGAAAAATAAAAAAATATTTAGGGTAAAAAAATAAGTTAAAAATGTTTTTAAAAATCATGCTATTTTATTGTGATGACTTGCTTATCAGATGTATTCTGTATGGATACAATTGAAGTAGGACACTGTATTAAGGCCAAATTTATTTCTTAAAGACAATACTTGTATCAACAAGTGTTAACTGAGCTTCTTCTTCAGTACTAAAGGAAGTTCTGTCTGGTCAAAGACATCTACTATGTTCTGTATCAGCATGCTTGAAAACAATAGCAATGAAGTAATGAAACAGACTTCCAGAAAGAAGGTCTTTGGGGTGCTTTGTGACTAAAATCTACAAAAGTCCTTTTGTGTTTTCCCTTCCCAGTTTGAGGAAATAAAGAGTACTTCCATGGCACTGTTGTCACTGAACACAAGAAATGCTTCCACTTCAAGTCCATGCCCCTTTTCTGGAAGGAATGTCAGTCGCCATATTGATTTTACCAGTAATATCATCAAATGTCTGCTTTAATGACCGAACCCTTTTTTGTAAATCATTTCAGCCTAGTAGAGATCTATTGTCCTTGGCTTCTTTATACCCATCAATATTTTTCTTGTCCATTTTTTCTTGTCTGGCATGTTGTCATCAAAGTTGATGGCCATATAAAGAGATGTAGACAAAGACATTACTCTGGAAATTTTACCTTCTTCGATTTTTACAAGATTGATTTGATCCTTGATGGTCTTACTGTAGCAGATTTGATTTGTAACCAGTGTGCCATTTAATTTTTTTTTCCTCACAAATAATTGTTGGTTCTAGACATTAAATTTTATATCCTAAATTATTTAGTTTACAGGAATTCTAACACTGCACTTTTGAAGAGAATGTTTCCATAGTCACAAAAGCACATGGAAACTATATATGATAGCTATAGCTTTTAAATATATAAACATTTTTTATGGCTGCTGTTTTCCCAAAGTGGAAGAAAAACTCAAGGCAGAAATTAGGTGTTTGGGGAATATATTTTTCTTAGTAGATGAACCAATTTTCAATTGATCTGGATTTCTACAAAACTTCCTAAAATAAGCAGACCATGTATTCAGTGATGTAAGCTCTATTTCTATTTTATTCCAGTCATATCAAATGCAATACTTTACTTCAGAGCACTCGATTTTTGCATAACTGGTTTTCACTCCACTAAGTGCAATGAAATTTAGAGCCAAAAATTTATTTTAGATACCCTTCTTGTACTAAAACCTGCTTTCAGAAAACTTGTCATTTTTTTTTGTTATCCTATATAATAAAGAGGTAATATGCAAATTGACCCTCATGCCCTCACCCAAGATGGCTGCCCCCAGGTGGTCAAAGTTGGCCACCACAAGATGGCTGGCAGGGAAGGGCAGTTAGGGTCAACCAGGCTTGCAGGGGAGGGCAATTGGGGGTGACCAGGACGGCAGGGGAGGGCAGTTGGGGGCAACCAGGCTGGCAAGGGAGGGCAGTTGGGGGCAACCAGGCCAGAAAGGGAGGGCAGTTAGGGGCAACCAGGCTGGCAGAGGAGGGCAGTTGGGGGTGACTGGGCTGGCAGGGGAGGGCAGTTGGAGGCAACTGGGCCAGCAGGGGAGGGCAGTTGGGGGAGATTGGGCTGGCAGGGGAGCAGTTAGGCATCAATCAGGCTGGTGGGGGAGTAGTTAGGGGGTGATAAGGCTAGCAGGCAGGTGAGCAGTTGGGAGCTAGCCGTCCCGGATTGTGAGAGGGATGACCAGCTGACAGGTATCAGGCCTAAACCAGCAGTCGGGCATCCCCCAAAGGGGACCCAGATTGGAGAGGGTGCAGGCTGGGCTGAGGGACCACCCCTCTGCCCCAGTGCATGAGTTTCATGATAAAAAACGTAGTGGTATAATATTGTGAATGATGTTGTCCAAACATTCAGGTTGACTAATTATAAAAAAATGAGGGGCGACTAAATCTTTACGTTTGTTATGAAAATATTTAAATTTTTAAAGTTAAATACTACATCAAGTGACTTTTTTTTTGCTCTTCCCCAAGTTTCCAAATCTGAAAAACAATAAACCCATTAGAAATTATAGATAAGTATAGACATAAGTATCAGTCTTACTATTTATATTGTTTTTTTATTAGCAAAAAGTACATTCTTGTTTGCTTTTTTAAAAATATATTTATTGATTTCAGAGAGGAGATGAGAGGGAGAGAGAAATAGAAACACAAATGATGAGAGAATCATTGGTCAGCTGCCTCCTGCATGCCCCCTACTGGGAATCAAACCTGCAACCTGGGTATGTGCCTTGACCAGGAATCAAACTGTGACCTCCTGGTTCATAGGTCCATGCTCAACCACTGAGCCAAGCCAGCTGGGCCTTGCTTGCTTTAAAAAAAAAAAAAAAAAAAAAAATATATATATATATATATATATATATATATATATATATATAGATACAGAGAGAGAGAGAGAGAGAGAGAGAGAGAGAGAGAAACATCAATTTTGTTGTTCCACTTATTTATGCATTTATTGGTTGAGTCTTGTATGCTTCCTCACCGGGCATTGAACCCATAACTCTGGTTCATGGAGACAACACTGCAACAAACTGAACCACCTTGCCAGGGCTTGCTTGCTTTTTCATAGGAGCTACCCACTTAGTAAGCCTTAATGAACACAACAATATGGTAGGACTTGGGCTATATCATTTTCCCATTTGGACTTTGTTTTTTAATAATTTTCTCTAATAATTTTGATAATTTCTTTTTTTTTCTCCCTTGAGGTAACTTGATCTAATGTCATTTTCATTTTTAATAATGTTGTTGAAAAGTTTGTTTATTTATTTATTTATTTACTTACTTATTTTTGCCAGTCATGGATATAGAGGGGTTTATTTAATCTTAATTGTAATCCTATTGACATTTTAGCAGCCAGCCTATTCATAATGAAGTAGCACAAAATCTCTGGAGCATCCTATATTTGAAAGACATATTACTAACCATTTAAGTATATCTGTTGCTTTGCACATTTACAAACTTTGAACATTGAGGGCTAATGTCATCATTTTGTTATATTAAAACTTTCTTAAATATATGTAGGTGCTTTGTGTTTCAAAGCTCTTATTTTCAGTTTACAAAATTATGATGAAATTTATGAATATTTTCATTTTTAAAAAGTCAAGCTTATTGAATATCATTAACATGGAGTAATATTTCTCCTTTTCAGCATATAGTTCTAAAAGTATTAATAATCACCTACTATCATGTATCCATCACCATTATCCATTGTATTAATTAATATACTTGCATTTGATTATTCATTCACAGTTGAAAGCTATATGAGTTGTTTCCAGTTTGTGGCAATGATAAATAAAGCTACTATAAGTGTTTACATCTCATTTTTTAATGAACATACACTTTTATTTTTTTGTTAATTAATCGCCCGAGGATATATATTTTTTTTCATTGCTATTCAGAGAGTGGAAAAGAGGGAAGGAGGGGAATAGGGACAGAAGAGAGAGAGAGAAACATAATGTGAGAGAGACCCATTGATTGGTTGCCTCCTGCATGCCCCCCATCCAGAGCTAAGGTTGGAACCTACAACCCAGGTACATGCCCTTGACCGGGAATCGAACTTTCGGGCCGACACTCTAATGGCATGACCATGGCTAATGAACATACATTTATATTTATATTGGATAAGTAGCTAGAAGTAGATAACTGAATCCTATAGTAAGTGCAGATTTAACTTTGTAGAAAACTGTTACCTTGTTTTCTCAAGTAGCTGTGCCATTTTCCATTCCAATCAGCAATATTTGAGAGATCTAGTTGTTCAACATTCTTGTACTTATTAAGTATTGTCAGTATTTTTTTAAACTAGACATTCTAATAAGTGTGTAGATGTACCTAATTATGGTTTTAATTTCAATTTTTCCCTAGTGACTATGTTGAGTATCTTTTCATATTAGTCACCCATATATCTTCCTTGATGACATGCCTGTTCAAACACATTACCCAATTTTTAATTAGGTTGTTTTCTTATTACTGACTTTGGAGAGTTCTTTATGTGTTCTGGATGTGAGACCTTTATCAGCTATACGTTTTGCAATTATTTTCTCCGAGTCAATTTGTCTTTTCATTTTCTTAACAGTGTTTTTCAAAGAGTTAGTCTCTCCCCCCCCTCTTATTAAACTACAATTTTAGTCTATCCTTTTTCAGTTTCTAAGCCCTCAGGTTAACAATTTGCACCAATTCCTAATGAGCAAATTATAATATAAGTTTTGGAATCTGATGGGGATAGAAGATAACCAACTTTAAAGACAGCATGCTTCTATATATGATTTATTTAAATACTATAACAATCAGGAATTCTCTTGGCTGAAAGTAGCAAAAAGTCAAACTTTAGTGGCTTAAACATATAGGACTATTTTTCCTGGTTGCAATTTGCGAGAAAGGCAGCTGCTTGCCATGATTCATTATATCCATACTTAGGACAAGAAGTAGAGAAGGGAAAAGAACAGAACTTGTACCAAGAGAGCAAAACTTTCCCAGAAGTCTCTCAGCTACTTTCAGTTGAATTCTCATTGGACAGAACTGGGTCATATGTTCAGCAGAGCAGGTTGGGTTAGGAGGGCCTACCTAGCGTCTTCCTCACACAGCAATTTCTTTTTTATTTCTTTAATATATTTTTATTTATTTCAGAGAGAAAGGGAGAGGGAGAGAGAGATAGAAACATCAATGATGAGAGAGAACCATTAATCTGCTGCCTCCTGCATGCCCCCTACTGGGGACTGAGCCTGCAACCTGGGCATGTGACCTGATCAGTAATCGAACCAGTGACCTCTTGGTTCATGGGTTAATGCTCAACGACTGAGCCACACAAGCCAGCCGATCAATTCTTATGAAGTGTGGATGAACTTCATGTCCTAGGACAGTGGTCGGCAAACTCATTAGTCAACAGAGCCAAATATCAACAGTACAACGATTGAAATTTCTTTTGAGAGTCGAAAACTGACTTCTGTGCATAGGCCACGAAGTTTCAATTGCACTATACGTGCGCGCCCGCACTTGGTATTTTGTGGCAGAGCCACACTCAAGGGGCCAAAGAGCCACATGTGGCTCGTGAGCCGCGGTTTGCTGACCACTGTCCTAGGAGATTTCTTCCCAAAAGATCAGGGCCAAATAATGTAGAAAACATTAAATAATAATAATAATTACCCCAATTTTATGAATGTAAGGCTTAAATGTAGATCTATTAGTCAGCATAACCTTTATGCTTTCTTCAACATCATTCTGCTCCCATTCTTACTATTTCATCTAAAAATAAATGGTAACTTGAGCCCATAGTTGGTATGTTGCTCTGTATTACTAGTTTTAAGGACCTCTTACTTTACTTGTCTTCGTTCTGAATATATTTTTGTCTATGAATTCTGAGTGTGTCAAGAACAGTAACATACCTACCAATGTGCAAAGAAAAGATAGTTATCCTGGTTTTGTGGAATATTGATTTGGAAAACTATTTTGAAACTGTTACATAGATTCAAGAAGCACATTTTTATTACATATTTTACAGATAGAGCTATATATAATGGTAAACTATCTTTACCAACAAACTAATTTTTATAATATATAGAAGAAAAATAAATATGAGTTTCTATATTTGATAAACATGCATAGCCAAATTTAAAACCTATGAGTAAAAGTGATTGCCTCCTCTGCCCCAAACTCCATCCTCTACCCCCTAACCCCCCCCCCCAAAAAAAAAAATAGGAGGGATTTTTGTTCAGACCTATTTCACTTTGTGATAGGGAACTTCTGTATTGCAATGAAAATGTACCATATTGTCTGCAATGAAAGAATTAATATTCTTAGTGTTCTTACACATTCTTTTTTTATGTGAACATTTTAGGTGTATCAATATATGCATGAAACGATAACTGTTAATGGCTGTCCCGAATTCCGTGCCAGGGCCACAGCAAAGGTAAGGCTTGAGTAACTTTAAAAATATACTTAACCCCAGTGATCTAGTAATTGATTGTGCGCGTGTGTGTTTCAGGTATTCTCGTGTGTACACTGTAAGAGAATTTAGACATCAGTGGCAGCCCAGAGTCTAGAACCAGTACTACTTCCCAGGTAAAAATCCTAATGGAAAATTGAACGTTTCTGCTGCTTCTGTAGCTTAAGAAAGGAGAATGATTTCATTAAACTCACTAAATGTCCATTTGGCACAAGCAAATCTACTCACTCGTTGTATGAAATACATTCCTCTGATCCAAAAGAACCTGTTCCCTGTTCAGTGCAAGAAGATTTATTTGAACAAGTTTAAAGATCTGACTTAAGTTAATCATTGAGAGAACTCACCTGATACCCAACGGTGTAGGATTCGTCATGTACTCAGCTGGGCAGTGGGTAGCTGAAAGAAGGTGATGCTGACCTAAAGGGAAGGCCTGTCACCTTTTGTGGTAGTGACCACATTTGCTCTGTAAAAACTTAAATCCAGATATTGCAGAGGCCCTACTAATGGAAAAGTTACAGCAATAGGATCAGGAAATTATCTGGAAAATAGACCATTAGGAAATGATAGTTAAAAACTAAAATCGCTAATGCAGTTCTTAGTTTCAAATACAGAAATATTATAATGCATACACACTTGCTTTTTAAAAGCTTTTCTGTGTTTAATAGTGTAGAAGAAGTAAGAACTAGTGAAAATAATTAGAATTTTTCATTTAAATTTTTTTTGTGTTACATCACCTCTTATTTGATTTCCTTCCTATAACTGAACACAATAGATTTGTCAGAGTGTTTTGTTTTTTTTAACCCAAACAAAAAGAGGATACTATTATCATTACATCATGCTTTGCTTGTACTGAAGTGGAACACACACAGAAAAAATGATCCCTCCATGGTTTAATTAAGGGGAAAGTGAATTATGTAATGTTTTACCATTCTCATTTCTTATTCATGTAGAACAGCAGGATAGCAGCATAATGTTGCAATAGCCAATATTTTCTGGTTGTTTCTGGGCTGTCTGCATTGCATCCATGTCAGCCATTAAATCTATGCATGACGACAAGGTTTGCATGAGCAAATGCATGAAGCTGTAAACAAGCCATTATTTCCATATCATTCACTCTCTTTCACTAAATGCAGACAGTAGCATAATGCTGAATTGATGTGATAATGCTGTGTGTGGAAAAGAATGTACAGTAGTTGCAAATCAATATTTTTATAGTGTTGAGTGAATCACTTTATAGTAGGCATCGAATCAACTATGCTTAAGAAAGGTTAATGGAGGTGGAAAATAAGCAGGCAGAGAATCCTTTCTTGATAGAAACTACATCATTGCTCTAATTTTATTTCCATGAAGGGTTGGAACTAATGGTAAGTTGTTTCCTTCAACTTATTTTTAAAAATTAATAGTAATGAATTTTAAAATACGATAATATCCATATTAAATGATATTTTGTACAGCTAGGTATAAAATAATAGACTTTTCATTGTGCCTACATTGCTACAGTAGTTGAAATATTAATGTAAAATGTCAGGGGAGAAAACCTGTGCCAGAGAAGAGGACCTCTCAAAATAATCCTATATAATAAAAGGCTAATATGCACATCAACTGAATGGCAGAACGACCAGTTGCTATGACATGCACTGACCACCAGGGGGCAGACGCTCAATGCAAGAGCTGCCCCTGGTGGTCAGTGCACTCCCACAGGGGGAGCGCTGCTCAGTCAGAAGCCAGACTTGAGGCCGGTGAGAGGCGGTGGCGGGAGCCTCTCCCGCCTCTGTGGCAGTACTAAGAATGTCCGACTGACAGCTTAGGCCCTCCCCGCCGAGGGCTCCTGGACTGCGAGAGGGCATAGGCTGGGCTGAGGGACCCCACCCCCAAGTGCACGAATTTCATGCACTGGGCCTCTCGTATGAAATATTGATGTGAAATAATAATCTGTTTGAATCTATTATTTCATTATAGCTTTTATTTTCTTTTAGATATCCCCACAAAAACACCAAATTTGCTAAGGCAGTGGTCTGCCAATAGCAAAATTATAGATATATTTACCAGCTTTATACATGTAAGTGCTCCTCAGTGTGTTGAATAAATATTTATGAAGATTTGTGTGCAAGCACCAGGTTAGACTATGTGTCATACAAAGAAGTAGAAGCCACAAACTCTGCCCTTCAGGTGCCCATAGTCACCATACATACATAATAATTATAGTATATGTACCATATGTAGGTAGCATATGGACCAATCCTATTTGGAGTGCAAGAATAGGAGGAATTCCATATGAGGTGATTGGGAAAGATATTTCTGTACAAGGTAAATTATTATCATTATGGATAATGTCTAGAAAGCTGGAAATAGCTGAACTTGGCTTTACCAAGGGAAAGGAATCATAAATGACATCTAAATGAAGAACGCCCCTCCATTTTGTGCTCTTTCCTTCACAGGAAAAATGCTATGAAAATATGAGGAGTTGCCTGACCTCCCCACTGCAAAGTATAGGATTAGCCTTCCTTCCTTCCTTCTACTACCAAATTACCATCTTGTCTTTCAGGCAACAGTTGCAGCTTTTGCTGCTAGTGAAGGCCACTCCCACCCTCGGGTAGTCGAACTGCCAAAGACTGATGAAGGCCTTGGTTTTAACGTGATGGGAGGAAAGGAGCAAAATTCCCCCATTTATATCTCTCGCATCATTCCTGGAGGGGTGGCCGAAAGACATGGAGGCCTCAAAAGAGGAGACCAGCTGCTATCAGTGAATGGAGTGGTATGTTCATAACATAATCAGAAGTTTTCTCCTTAAGCACATTCTCTCTCCCCTTACCCTCCCCTCCCCGCCCCCGCCCTGCTGTTAATGGAATCATTGTTGAAATCCTGGAACAAATCATAATTTTGTGTCCAAACAGCTTTCTAAGCATTGATGGATATTAAACTAGCAAAAACAGTGATTTTACAGTTTTTAAACATATTTTGTTTACCTTTTTTTTAAAATAAATCTTTATTGTTCAGATTATTACAGTTGTTCCTCTTTTTTCCCCATAGCTCTCCTCCACCCCGTTTCCACCCCACCCTCTGCCCTTACTCCCCACCACCGCCTGCCACTATCTTCATCCATAGGTGTATGATTTTTGTCCAGTCTCTTTCTGCAACCCCCCCACCCCTTTACCCCCGAGAATTGTCAGTCCATTCCCTTTCTATGCCCCTGATTCTATTATATTCACCAGTTTATTCTGTTCATCAGATTTTTTATTCACTTGATTTTTAGATTCACTTGTTGATAGATATGTATTTGTTGTCACTTTGTTGTTCATAATTTTTATCTTTACCTTTTTCTTCTTAAAGAATACCCTTCAGCATTTCATATAATACTGGTTTGGCAGTGATCAACTCCTTTAGCTTTTTCTTATCTATGAAGCTCTTTATCTGACCTTCAATTCTGAATGATAGCTTTGCTGGGTAGAGTAATTTTGGTTGTAGGTTCTTGCTATTCATCACTTTGAATATTTCTTGCCACTCCCTTCTGGCCTGCATTGTTTCTGTTGAGAAATCAGCTGACAATCGTATGTGTACTCCCTTGTAGGTAACTAACTGTTTTTCTCTTGCTGCTTTTAATATTCTCTCTTTGTCTATTGCCCTTGGCATTTTCATCATGATGTGTCTTGGTGTGCTCCTTTTTGGATTCCTTTTGTTTGGGGTTCTCTGTGCTTCCTGGACTTGTAAGTCTATTTCTTATACCAGGTAGGGGAAGTTTTCGGTCATTATTTCTTCAAATAAGTTTTCAATATATTGCTCTCTCTCTTCTTCTGGCACCCCATAATTCAGATGTTGGTACGCTTGAAGTTGTTCCAGAGGCTCCTTCCACTATCTTCATATTTTTGGATTCTTTTTTTCTTTTTGCTTTTCTGGTTGGGTGTTTTTTGCTTCTTTGTATTTCAAATCTTTCACTTGATTCTTGGCAACTTCTAGTCCGCTGTTGGATCTCTGTACATTATTCTTTATTTCAGTCAGTGTATGCTTAACTTCTAGTTGATCCTTTTTCATATCCTTGAGGTTCACTAAATTTCTCAGAGGTTTCTAGAAGATTCTTTTTTTAAAAAATATATATTTTATTGACTTTTTTACAGAGAGGAAGGGAGAGGGATAGAGAGTTAGAAACATCGATAAGAGAGAAACTTCGATCAGCTGCCTCCTGCACAACCCCCACTGGGAATGTGTCCACAACCAAGGTACATGCCCTTGACTTGAATTGAAACTGGGACCTTTCAGTCCACAGGCCGACGCTCTATCCACTGAGCCAAACTGGTTTCGGCTAGAAAATTCTTGAGTAACCTTATAAGCATGTTTTTGAACTCTATATCCAGTAGTTTCCTTTCCTCCATATCTGTCATTTGAGACCTGTTTCTTTGTCTCCACATTTTGGCGGCTTCCCTGTGTTGATAGAGTGGCTTTGTGTGCTAGGTGTCCTATAGGGCCCATTGGCTCAACCTCCCCAGTTACCTGAGGTGGACACTCTTGGTGCACTCTTTTGTGGGCTGTGTGCACAGTCTTGTTGTAGTTAAGCCTGGATTGTTGTTGGTATCACTGGGAGGAATTGACCTCTAGGCCAATTGGCTGTGAGGATCAGCTGTGTCTATGATGGGAGAACTTCTATGCTGGAGATACCCTTATGGGGCTAGGCTTGCTTCATTGGGGCTTTGGCGCTCACTGAGTCTGCCCCCTGAGTGTGTCTCTTATAGATCTGAAGAGTTGTAATCTGGATGGTCTCACTCTGACCACTGGGTACACTGACTTTTGGATCTCCAAGGAGGTGCTAATTTATCCTCTGCCTGAGGCCACCCAGCAGGAGCTACAGAAAGATCTGCAGATTCCTCCTCTTTGTTTGGGGTTTGGAGGTGCCCAGATGAGGCCCAGCTGTGAAGCAATGCAAGCTGCTGTGAAGCCTTGGGCCTTCTTTTGGAAGCTCTGGGGCTCTCTGATCCAGCTGCAGTTTGTTAGGTAATTTTAGATTGCAAAGGACCAGGCCATTCATATGCAAAAGCCTCTGCGCACAGCTTGGGTGAGGTTGTAAATTAGGTGGGATGGGGTTTCAGGGAATCACCAGGGTGGAGCAAACAGCAATGGCTGAGCGTCAGCCCTGCCTGGAAGAGGTCCCGTGTGTCTGTGTCTCATGGCACTGTGCAGGAACAATGATCACTGCAAGCACCTCTAAGAGAAAGCCGCCCTGGAGTTTCGCCCAATGCCAGACAGTCCAGTTTCTCCCCATATGAGTCTGGGTACCCAGAGTTTCGCCTGGAACTGGAGTTCAGAGCAGTCGGAGATTGTGTCTCCCTCTCGATTGAAAAAGAGAACAGCATACTCAGTTGCCAGCCCCTTTCCCCGCTCATGCCTCCATACCTCTGCACTTCACTTCCACACCTCTGCACCTCCTCTGAGTCTCAGTGTGCTTTTCTCTTTCCTTCTAGTTGTAGAATTTCCCCTCAGCCAGCCTTCCCATGGTTCTGGATGATATCCATTTTGTCTTTTAGTTGTAGTTTTGAAGTGGTTGTGCAAGGCAGCAAGTTCAGGTGTTTACCTATGCTGCCATCTTGGTTTCTTCTGATTTTACAGTTTTTATGTCTCATTTCATCTTGTCCAGATGTGATATATATGAACTACTTGGAAAATCATCCCAACTCGTAGAATTTCTCCCATATATACTTTAATTGAATTAATGGTTAGAAGAACATAATAATTTCCAGGTACTCTTTATTCAATTTATTATAAGCAAATACATTTAAAAAATAAAACTCTTTACCCTAAATTTTTTATTTTAATTAAAGAGGAAGGATAATTTTCATATACATAATAATATATACAGAAAAAGGTAATGCACAGGTAATTCTTTAAGCCAAGTATGCAACAATAGTATAATAAAAATACACCAGCCTCTGAATATTTGATTATATTATCTATTATTTTATATATTTATTTATTTATTTTCACATGAAATTAGAGTAAACTAAAGTAAGTAACATTTTAAAGTAAAAGCAGGAACATACTTTTTTTATAATAACCTCATATTCTTTGGATGCCTTTACTTCCACATGTAATAATGAGTTGCCAAAGAAATAGCTTACTCTAAAATGAGTGATTTTATCCCCATAACTTCTACCTACTTCAAAAATAAATAAACTAAAAGTACACATTTTAGAAGCATAAATAGGAATATGTCAATGATTACTTTTCTATTAATCTAAGATCTTTTTCTTAAGAATTTAAGATTTTAATAAATAAAATCAATTTGTGTGCTTTTTTGTGGACACATGATTTCTGCTTAGACTATCTAAAATAAAATTCATTTTAAAATGTAATATTTTATTGGTAACTGTGGAGGAAATTGTTCTGTATTTATATCTTGTGTTTTATTTCTTTTTTATTTTTAGCCTGACTATTAGTTTTATAGAACCCAAAACCATTCAACTCTGCTGGTCTCTGATGTGCTTCAAAATCATCAACCCATGAATATTTTATATCATTTCAGCATTTGAATTCTAAAATTATCATTTCATTTACTTTTCTCTATGTAACAATGCTTTGAGATGAGTTTTTTATTGACTTTTAGATAACTGTGACTTTTTCAAAACCTGTTTCAACTGATAATTTCAGAGTCAAATTCCAATAGACTACTCGAGAGCTTGGTCATGTAATTATGTCACAAAGTAATTAATCTATGCCTCAGTGTATGAGTTTATAATTTCTCTGAGTATACTGGGTAGATAAAAAGAAAGTATGGGTTTTAAAACATGAAAAGTACAAAAAGGAACCAAAAATATATTAATAGTAATTGTAATTATATAAAGCAACAATAAATACATATGAAATCACTTTAATAGGTAGTTGACCTCTAACTATCAGTCAAGGTGAGCTAAAAAGTCTTTATTTAACCCATACACTTGCAGGGGACAAATCTGTAGGCTTTTAATAATTACTCATCCATTCCTGGCAATGACCAGGTGGGAGTCTTTAAGTGGTAGTGGTGGGTGAGGGGGTAAGAGGAATGAAATCAGGCACATAAGACTCTGCCACCCAATATCTATATGATTATGGATTAATGTCCCCTAAACTTGAATTTCCTAATATGGATAAGGAAAGTAGTGACTCGAAGGGTGCTGATGAAGATTAAAATAAGACAAAATGTCCATTGAGAAGTGTCCAGTGATCATTTGGTCGCACACATCTTTGATAGATAAGGGTGGTTACCAACACAGGTTGAAGAACGTTAGCAATCCTCCTATTATCATACTAATGCTAATTATGTTAAAAGTAAGCCTTAAACCAACTTTTGCTAAATTTCAGGCATATTTTAGCAAACATTTATTAGCAAAAAAAAAAAAAAAAAAGCCTAATAGATTCATGCAACCTCTTCAATAAGTTTGGTGAAATCATAGGAAGGTTTATGCCACTAATTTTGCCAATGAGAATGCACTTCCGCCATATTTTTGCTAATAAGCAAAACATTATTTGTTCATTGAAATAGGTATAACAAATGCTTTTATAGTAGCCAACCTCTAAAGTGTTTGCCTTTCTGATATAATGCCATCTGACCACCTTGGATTGGTTAAAAAACACTTCTAAATTTGGTGTTTAAGATATTGCACATCCATATAATCAAGCCATATATTATAAATGATCTATTTTAAAATATTTAAAAATAACTTATATACATTTTAACAGTGTCTAATATTTATCAGATGTTCATCAAGAGCTAGTTTTCCTTCTGTCAATGAGAAACTGCACGGCACAGTGGGCTTCCCATAGTCACACAAAGAGTGGTTAATCCAAGGCAAAGTTCCATATAGCATGCTTGATAATGAGTCACTAATTTCGCCAATGAGAATGCACTTCTGCCATATTTTTGCTAATAACACCAATCCAGAATTCTTTTTAATATAAATAATTCCAGTCAAACAGAAATATTTAATTAAAAAAATTTACTCTGTATTGAAAGGGCCAAAAAAGAAAAAGAGAGAAAATATTAGCAAATGATCAAGTTATTACTATTTACACTTAAAATAAAGAACCATTTGGGGAAATTAATATGGAACATTTTCAGAACATGCCATTCTAAACTGAGAGCACATTCTGGAACAGCATGATTGGTAGGGCTGACAACCGCTCAGGACTCTAGGGGAAATTTCCTAATGCCCTACTTAGAAAGTAAAGAAATTATTCCACAGATCTTTAAACATCTGAAAAGATAAAGCATCTTAGAAGTCAAAAAGAAGGAAACTCATACCAGCTCAGCTTTCATTAGAAGAATTTTTTTTTTACTATCCCTGAGCTCCAAAAGAAATTTCCTATGAGATTTTTACTAATAAGACATTGAATCATCTAATGCATTTTTATAGAAAGTACAGAGGCCTTTTGTGTATGGCTGCTGCTAAAGTCAACTCTCAGTAAAAACTTAGAGCTGAATTCTCAATAAAAATTTAACATTAACAGGAAGTGAAAATGTTACAGATAGAATTTATAGCTATTTAATGATCTCCTGTTCACCCTTTTATGCCCAAGTGTTTCATCAGCAATTTTGAGAAAAGCCTAAAGGGTTTTTTATAAAGGCAACAGCTGAGGTGGAGCCAGTAGATACATTTAGTGATAGAGTCCAGATATAAAAAATCTCAATAGCATGGCACAATAGGCCTAATTGACTAAGAATCTACATGAAGTCCTGCTCCTTCACCCAGAAAACTAGCTATCTATGTGCAGAATTAAGGAGAAATGGCTAAACATCATAACCTGGAAAAAAAGACAAAATGCCTGGGGGATTTCCATTGATTTCAAGAAAAATATGAGGCAAGTTGGGAAAAACAAACATATTAATGTAATTGTAGGGACCATGACTACAAATATTGTGCACAGATATGGGATATTAATCCAGCTCTTGAACATGCTGTTCAGCTCATAGCTCATTGTGCTACCCAATCCTGGTTCCATCCTTATGAAGAACAACTAGAGGCCTAGTGCACAAAATTCATGCACGGGGGGAGGGGTGTGTGTCCCTCAGCCCAGCCTGCACCCTCTCCATTCTGAGACCCCTTGAGGGATGTCCGACTGCCTGTTTAGGCCCGATCCAGGTAGGATCGGGCCTAAACAGGCTGTCGGACATCCCTCTCACAATCCAGGACTGCTGGCTCCCAACTGCTTGCCTGCCTGCCCCTAACCACTTCTGCATGCCAGCCTGATCACCCTCTAACCACTCCCCTGCAGGCCTGGTCACCCCTAACTGTCCTCCCCTGCAGGCCTGGTCCCCCCCAACTGCTCTACCCTTAAGGCCTGGGTTCCCCCAACTGTCTTTCCCTGCAGGCCCGGTCATCCCCAACTTCCCTCCTCTGCCTGCCTGGTCACCCCTACCTGCCCTCCCCTGCAGGCTTGATCGCCCACAACTGCCTTCCCTTGCAGACCTGGTCCCTCCCAATTGCTCTCCCCTGCTGGCCATCTTTTGGTGGCCATCTTGTGTCCACATGGGGGCAGCCATCTTGTGTGTTGGAGTGATGGTCAATTTGCATATTACTCTTTTATTAGATAGGATAAGCTAGTTCAGAAATGGGCAGTCCTGCATACAATGAACAAGTTAAAGAAGGACTTGAGCTGTTTAGGATAGAGAAGAAAACATTAAGGGGATGATGGCTGTCTTCAGTCTTACCGCACTGTGTGAGGCACCAGATGGCAGAGCCAAGACCAGTAGATAAGTCACAAGGAAGGCAGATTTCAGCTTATTAGAACAGCTTTTAAACACTTAGAGCTCTATAAATAGAGAAAGACTGAATCATGAAATAGTATGTATCACTCATTTGATGTTTTAATCAGAGATTAGATGACCACTGGCAAGAATATTTCAAAATTTCTGCACTGTATAGAGCTAGAACAGTTGGCCCAAAGTCCATTCTAACCCCGTGACTCTGATTCTGTGTCTTCAGATGAGATTTTGTCAATACTGCCATGTATTCCTACACATACATACACATACACACATCTCCTTATACAGGTAAGCAGGCTCCACTTAGTCTCTACGCACACAACTGAGACATTTTATTTACTTAGTACTTTAAAGGGAGAAAGCCTAAAAGAATCAACCTGCATATGATATCCTACTGGCACTGAGGGGAAAAGGGCAGGTGGGTAGCAGGAAGCAAAGGACAAAAAGATAAAATAAAATCACAAGAACTTTAAAAATATGTCATAGAGAAAGGAGGCCTTCATTAGCATCTGAAATCCAAGCATAGATTTAGAGCATCATTGGTAGGAAAATTGCATTTAAATTCACCCAGCTCTGTAGTTAATCCTAAATAAAGCCATCGATACAGTGTATGCACAGTGCTAATTGATTTTTAAGCATAACAGATGAATGAGCAAAAATTTAGGGATGGAACAGAATAAATTGTTTTCCTGGAATCTTGCCTTTTTCCATTTTATAAATATCTATGCCAAGTTAAGAGTGAGTACTCACAGCTCAAATTATTTATGCAGGAAGACTGTCAGGTGTGGAATGAGGATGGAAAAAAACCCAACAAGTTAAACTCTGGATTTGAGTGCTATGAAGCTACAGCACATCAAGAGGAAATGTGTATTAAAATCTTATTTCTCTGTTATCTAAACAAAGAGAAAACACAAATAAAAAGATTTTTAAATTGCTCTGAAATACTGTAAGATTTCTGTGAAAATATAAGCTCCATTTTAAAATGCCTGCCCCATTGACAGCAGTAATTTTTTTGTTCATTGCCTTGTCTTTAGTCTTAGAACAGTCCCTGAAATGTAGTGGAAGCACCATATGCATTTTTTAAAAAAACTCAAGGCACCACTGTAAGCACTTTACATAATGAATTTATGATTTCCCCATAAATATCTTTTGCAGTAGGTGCTATTATTAGCTCTCTCATTTTACAGATGAGGAAACTGAGGAAGAGAGAGACCAAGTAACTTGTCCAAGATGACACAGCTTCTGAATGACAGCTGGAAATTCTAACCCAGACAGTCTGGCCTTATTCATAATAATTGAAGGGTAAATGAGTATCTTAGTCATTGCTCAATTAGTATTTTCATATATGGTATAGAAAAGATCAAGGTGTCTTCATCTTTATGGGTTTACATCAGAGCATTTTTTGGTGGGGAGAGGGTCTATTGTTTTTCTCGAATTCTCATAAGAGCCTATGACCTTTAAAAAATTGAGAACTAGTGTTAAAAATAGTCACATGTTGAGAAAAGGAGATTGCTTGGATTCAAATGGCTTAGAATAAGGAGAGGGCATGATGATTTGAACTGTCCCATGCCTGCCTAACTCATCACTCCACTTTGTGCCAGGAACCAGAGTATGGCCTGAACAGCCGGTGTAGCCCTGATGCACACTCACTCTCCAGGTCCACTTGACTTAGAGGGGAGCTCAGGCAGACATAAAGACGGGGAGGCAGAGCCTCAGCCTTGGGCTGCCCCCGAGGCCTGGGTTGAGCCTTCCCACCTCAATTCTAGGCTAAGGCCTCAAGTAAAGCAATTCTCCTCACATTCTCTCTCTGCCTAGGAGTCATTTCCAGATTCTTTACCTTTTTTGGCATCTGAGTGGGAGATTTTGGGGTTATAATTAAATAGAAGTGAAGACTGGAATTTCAGGTAAATGTTGAACATTTTTGTTCATTGAATGGCATCATGTGATACTCCATTCACAATTGTGAAGGAGCCAAGAAAAGTACAATTAGGTTGTTTTATTTCATTCACCTTTGGAATGACACAAACAAGACAGCGTAATCCAGTATATTTTGCAACACGAAGCAGGTCGCATTGAGTCTCCTTCATTCTGAGTTGGCTCATGACAAGAGTCCTTTTCATTTAGAAAGTGGAACAGGGAGGTATTGTGCTATCCTAAAAGAACAAGTAACAAGAGCTCACCAGCCAAAAGTGCTACATTCTCACCCTGTGATTTCAGCAGCAGGAATGAGCACAGGTATATTACTTCTCAGATTAGCTCTCAGACACTGTTAGACCAACTTGAGCTTTGAGCAATACCCTGAGATTGTGCTGATAAAATTGATTGAAAATGTATCAGTGGAAGAACACACTCACATCTAGCCAGTGTAAAAGCACAAATCTCTAGATGCTAGAGAGCCTTCCCACACATGGGGTCAGACTGACCTAAATCTCCGTTTAGACTGCTGATAGTAGATATTTGACTACTCAATTTAGTTGCTGGTGCAGTCTTTTTCATAGTTATTGCCATCATTTTCTTACCATTTGTTGTTTGTGTTTTCCTCATGTTGTGCTATTTTCACAATGTTTTTTTGTTCATTCAACAATTATTTGTAGAGCAATTATTATGTGATAGCTGCTGAGCTAAGCCCTGGGTATAGATGGTAAACAAAACAGAAAAGGTTACAACCCTCTTGGAACTTTCTTACCTGGTAGAAGGTAAGAAAATGATGATGGTAATAATAAATATATGCATATAAGTGTATATGTAACTAGTGATATATCCACCCTGTGTCCCACCCTAAAGGAAATTCCCCCAGTGACTCAGTTCAGTTCTACATTGGTCAAATAATGGGGTTTTTACTCCTCATGTGTATTAAGTTTCTTATGACTGTTGTGACAAATTACCACAAACTGGGCTTAAACAATGAAAAATGTTCTCTCTCAGCTCTGGAGGCCAGAGGTCAGAAATCAGCTAGAGTGACCCAAACCCAAGGTGAAAGGGACTGTGCTCCCTCCAAAGGCTCTAGAGGAGACTCCCTTTCTCGCTTCTTCCAGCCTCCGGTGGCTGCCTGCACTCCTTGACTTGCAGCTGCCTCACTCAGATCTCTGCTTCCATGGGAACATTACCTTCTCGTCTGTGTGAAATGTTCCTCTACTTCCCTCTCGTGGGCACCCTTGTGCTTGCATTTAGGGCCCACCAAGATAATGCAGAATAATATCCTCAAAAGCCTTAACTTAATCACATCTGCAAAGACCCTTTTTCCATATAAGGCAACAATTCCAGTTCCAGGGAATAAGATTTGATGTCTTTGAGGGCCATTATCCAGCCTTCTACAATTTGTTTAGATCCTAAATCCAGAGGGCGTACAAGTGTCCAGGACAAGGTATGGGACCAGTTGTCCACAGATCCTGGGCACATTGGTTTTCCACTATAAGGATAGCATGTGCTGAGTATTTCCACCTACTCCAGGTTCTGACAGTGCAAGTTCCTTCTTCCCTCCCACTTTGGGTACTGTTATCTTTTACAGTCAATGAAGCTCCTTAGCCTCATTGTCTTCCTTCCTCCAGTCCCAACCCTGTCTAGTCTTTGGATGGTGAAAAAATGAAAACATTTCTTTCTACCTTACAGCTAAAGACTTTCAACTAATTTTGAGTCTTTTTTTTTTTTTTTTTTTTTTTTAGCTCCAGATGTGGGCTGAAGGAAGCAATGGGGGAGGGGAAATACACATAGAATACAAATTTATACTTCAGGATGTAACACTGTCTTATAATTAAACTAGAGGCCCGGTGCATGAAATTTGTGCACAGAGGTGTGTGTCCCTCAGCCCAGCCTGCACCCTCTCCAATCTGGGACCCCTCGAGGGCAGTTGGACATCCCTCTCACAATAGCCCCTAACCGCTTCTGCCTGATCACCCCCTAACCACTCCCCTGCCAGCCTGATTGATGCCTAACTGCTCCCCTGCCAGCCTGTTTGTCCCTAACTGCCCTCCCCTGCAGGCCTGGTCACCCCAACTGCCTTCCTTTGCAGGCTTGGTCCCTCCCAACTGCCCTCCCCTTGTGGTGGCCATCTTGTGGTGGCCATCTTGTGTCCACATGGGGACAGCCATCTATGACCACATGGGGGCAGCCATCTTGTGTGTTGGAGTGATGGTCAATTTGCATATAACTCTTTTATTAGATAGGATAGAGGCCTGGTGCATGGGTGGGGGCCGGCTGGTTTGACCTGAAGGGTGTCCTGGATTAGGGTTGGGGTTCCCTTGGGGCATGGGGCAGCCTGGGTAAGGGGTCTGTGGTGGTTTGCAGGCCGGCCATGCCCCCCGGTGACCCAAGTGGAGGCCCTGGGTTCTGGGATTTATTTATCTTCTATAATTGAAACTTTGTAGCCTTGAGTGGAAGCCTGGGCCAGCCAGGGTGTGCAGAAAGCTTTGCTTCCTCCATCGCCAGGGGAAACCCAAGCCTCCTGTTCGCTCCATGGCCACAACCATCTTGGTTGGGTTAATTTGCATACTCATCCTGATTGGCTGGTGGGTGTGACCTGTGGGTGTAGTGGAGTAATGGTTAATTTGCATGTTACTCTTTTATTAGATAGGATGCTATGACAAGTGTTAAAGGGGAAGAGGGGGAAGAAAATAAGGTGTCATGTAAGAGAATAAGAGGCACTACCATTAACAATGTTAGGTATGGCCTTTTTGAGAGGTGACATTTAACCTGATGCTGGGGGCAAGGAAGCGTCAGTCATTATCAGAAGAAAGAGCTTGTTAGAAGGTCCCCAGGTAAGAAAGTTCATGACTTGCCTTGTAGGAGTGGCTGAATGAAGAACAGAGTGATGGGACATGGAGAGTCAGATAAGATAGCTGAAGAGTTGGTTGGGAGCCAGATGAGGCACAGTCATACAGGTGCTACAAAAATGTCTATTTCCTTTTAAATACAAAAGGAATCTTAATGTTGTCCAACTCTTAAATCTAGTGATACATTAAGGATTTTTAATATTTTTATGACTGTTCATTAAGAAATGAAAAAATGTTCTTCTCTATTTCAGTAATTATTATTTCCATATTGAAGTTTTTTATATACTCTAAACCAGTGATGGTGAACCTATGACATGTGTGTCAGCACTGACACGCATAGCTATTCCTGACACACGGCCGCTGAGGCGGCTGCATGCCGAGGATGAAACATTTGCTGCTCCTGAGGATGAAACATTTGCGACTAGAGTCTTGGAGTTAGTTTTTTCCTCAAAGTGACACACTACCCGAGTTATGCTCAGTTTTTTGGCGAAGTTTGACACACTAAGCTCAAAAGGTTGCCCATCACTGCTCTAAACCATATCACTAAGTCCTGACATCTAATAACTTCAAGAGCCATTTTGTCTTTCTATTGATACGTTCAATAGACATTAGAAAACTTTTACTTTATTGTCAATTGATATTTTCAACATTTCAAGTAAAACATTGCATTTCGAGTTCTTCTAGTTTCTGAGGAATTTAAGATATTCTAACCATAATATGATCAGTTACTTTTTGAGACTCATTTCATTGTCCATAAAGCAGAAATAACAATACCTTTCTCAAAGTGCTGCTCTGCAGATTAATTGAGAGAAAGTATGTGAAAGTATCTGCCACTATGGTGGGTACTATTTAAAAATACAATATCTGTTCATTATTATTAACTATTTATTACTATTATTAACTGTTAATATAAATTCCTTTCCTCTAAGGCAGATAATACCCTCCTCCTATCTTATAATTTCACCTGCATATAGACTTCTATTCTCAGCTCAGACTAAGTCATTCCCTCTGCTCTCTGTTTAACTTCAGGAGACAGTAAAAGTCCCCCATTGAATATTCTAATTCAGAGGCAGTTGAATCCCACTTATTAGAAGGTATTGACAGGTCCTTGGATTTTTTTGGCATCTGTACATCTGCAAAACTGATGTAACGACACCTTTTCTATCTATTTTTCCGAACAGGATAAAAGAGAGAATTAATAAATGTAACACTGGCAAAAATAAGACCTTATCTTTCCACAAAACACACTCCTGTATATTATTATTAAACAGCTTGTTTTTTTTTTAATCACACTCCTAGACAGATCTTTCCATATTTCCTATTGTGACAAAGTCTCCATGTACAAAAGCAGAAAACGTAAGCACTGCAGTAATCATCCTTTTAATATTAGCTGATAAATATGTGATTCATCTCAGGAGAAGACAGTGTTTGCCTTTAAATTCTGTGCTAGGTCAAGTTCTGGCATCATTCGTGCTTTGTGGAACTTACCAAACCCAATTACCAGTTACTGTTTTAACCATTGGTGGAGAAGCCAGTTTCTATTGCCCAAAAGCTATGCTTGATGATTCATTTGATGCCTAAGTTGATTGAGAAGGAACATTCTTCTAACTTATTCAGCATAGGTCTGTAGACTGCAGGCACCCACCTAAAGCAGAGCTAGAATGTTGTTAATTTGCCACGGCTGCATAAGTATACCTCATGAGATGCAAACCAAATTAAACCTGAGTGCATACAGTTATTTATAACGGATTTCGATCTCATCGTCTTCTTGATTTTTCTCAAAGAAAAAAAGACTGATACAAAGGGAACTCAAATAATATGTCATAAATTAAGTGTGCTTCCTGGGAGGTTCATGTGAGATGCCCAAACTCTAACTCAGCTGTAAGGAGCTGCACCTCACATTTGGGAAATGCAGTGATAGAGTGTTGACAGTTGTGGTGCAGAACCTCACCTTTCTTATAAGTACCGCGCGCTAACCGATTGCACCACTGGAGCTCCAGAACCTCACCTTTCTTAGTTCAGCCAAAGGGCATGGCCAGTTTTAAGAAGTTGTATAGTACTGATACAAGCTAATATATCAATTTAAGAATATATATATATATATATATTTATATATATATACATTATATATATACATTATATATAAATATATATATATATTCAAAAAGATTCAAATGAATAAAAACATCTTATTTAAAATAATAAAATCTAAATCAAAGTTTAAAAAAGAAAAATAAGTTGCTTGGTATGTCATTTTGAACCACAGGCCTTCCCTTCTTGGTTTGCTCTGTTTTCTCATAGACACAGAGTTATTAGTTGGTAATTTTTATCACTGTCGACTTTACTCTAAAATGTAAATTATATTCCAGCCCTTCGGTGGCACCTAAACTCTTCTCAAAAGAAGTCATATTTCTATTCATAGGTGTGTGACTATTATCACTAACTGTATAAATATAGGATAGCTTAAGCTTTAAGAATGTAACTTTCAATACAAACCCAGGCAGAGACTTTACCTCCAGGAGTTAAAGTATGCATATGTTGTCATTATTTTTTTGAATTTAAATCACTGCAAGGCTGGTATGCACCAGATTTGATCTCCTAGCACTTGCCTAGCCTGGTTCATCTCCCAGTACCAGAATCTCAGCTCAGCTTTTTCATTCTGAGCTCATTGCCACATATGCACTAGTCATTATATATTCAGAAATATAGTAAAATGTGATATTAGAAAAGTTGAGGATCCTAGACTGTCTCTGAGCTTCTACCTCTGAGAGCCAAGGAAGCATGATGTTGCACTGGATTTGGTTTTGCAAAGGGCTCTCCTTGAAGTAGGAGTGATAAATTTGACTACTGTGTGTCGAAAAGGAGATTATACAAAAGAGTGGAGATGACCAAGTGGAAATTGTGTCCATCTCAACAGGAAATGCCGCCTTGCAGTTCCAGCCAGTTATTGCCATTTGGGAAAGCCAACAGTGTTGGCAGATAATTCAGAATTAAAAACAAACAAACAAAAAAAACACACAAAAACTTATTGGTTTTGTAGAGGATATGTAGGATCTTATAGGTTAAATAGTAGTCATCCAGGGAAATGTCAGAGTGAGTGGGTTGGTGCAAAAATACTGCAGGCAATGTGGACAACATATGCACTAACATATAAGAAACAGCATGCTGTGTAACTGATGAGTAAGGCAAGGCATGGTGGTATTGGGGTTGGAGGGATGGACAAGGTCTCCTAAGCTATGAGAAGGAGCCTGGACTTGCCAGTTGAAGGTGATAGGAAGTGGCAAACAGAGCATGGTTTTGTTCTGGAGAGTGCCAGCTTGCGGGAGTGTAGAAGTGGAGGAAATCTGAAGGTGGCGAGACCAACTAGGATTCTCTTAGGAGTTTTGGAGGGATGTGGTGAAAGTCTTAACTGGAAGAAGAGGAATTGGGATGGAGAGAAAGGAAGAGATTTGAAAACCATTTTGGAGGTAATGGTGTTATAACCAAGACTTCATGATTGATTGGATGTGAGATAAAGGAAAGGGAACTACCAAGGCAGTCCCAAGTTCCTGGTGTGGAGCCCATCTCCTGTTGATACAGGAGGAAAGAAAGTTCAGGTGAGAAGGTGAGGCGCTTCATATTCCGCAGTTTGTGGTGTCTGTGGGTCATCCAGGTGAAAGTGTACAAAATATAACAATTTCATTTCATTTTAGATAGGGGCTTAGGTTTGAATTTAGTTTTATGGGTGTTAATTTAAAATGAATTAACTGAGTTCTAGCAAACTGACAGCTCTTGAAAGTAGAAAACTTAAGAAAAAAACTACTATGTAAACTTCTCACTAAACTATTAATTTGTCTTAATCAGAGTTTCTCAACCTTGGAACAGTTAATATTTGAACTGGATAATTCTTTCTTGAGGAGGCTGTTCTGTGCGTTGTAGGCTGTTCTGTGCGTTGTTCTGTGTGTTGTAGTATATTTGGCCAAGTAACACTCCTCACTCCAGTGGTGACCATCAAAAATGTCTCCAGATATTGTCAACTGTCCTCCAAGGGGCAAAAATCATACCTGTTTGAGACCCATCATCTTAAACTAAATGAGTCCAGTTTCATGGAGACTGATACAAACCAAGCAGGAGTTGTACTTTTAAAATCTGAATTGCATATATTGTACATTACATGGTGTGTGTGAATAGAATGGATTTACCAAATCAGCATGTAGGGAACTCCACAGGTGGACCATTCTGGAAAAGACTTCATCCAAGGCTTGTCCATGAATTGAGGGCTGTGTGGAGAAGAGCGCTGCAGTTGACCTTAATTACCAGGGATGACAAAGGCGAAGAGATTGCCAGCTCACCAGCACTGAATGTTTCTCTGCAGGCAAAGAGTGTTTTAAGAATTTCACCTTACAGGCGTTAATCAGACTGCCAAAAAGTAATTAACAGTGTGCCATGTGCCTGGCACTGAGAAAGGGACAGTTTAAATGAAGAACAGTTCATTAAAGGGGCTTAGTTTTAGCTAATTCCCCTAGAAATGTCAAGTTAAGTTTTTCATAAACAGAGGTGGCTGCATTACTCATAACTTGCCCTAGCTTTAGCTTTGGGTGATTTTACAAATATTTTACCAGTGTCATAAACAGAAATGTGCTAAGGCCTCCCCACTTTTCTCTTCTGCCTTAGCATAGAAGGCAGAGTATCTGTTTGACCACTTAGAGTCTGTAACCGGAGGCCACAGGGAACTGAGAATTCTCTGAGTTTTACAAATGGGTCTGAAATGAGGTTGGCCACCAGGAAGATGGGGGACAGTTGTTAATCCTGAAATTCTCTTTATTTTTGTGTCCATGATCTGTTTAAAGTTTTTAAAGATTATATTAAATGATAAGTATTACATTGCCAGTCACTGTTAAGTAGTAGAAAAAACAACTTTAAATATCATTGCCCATGCTAGAGCAATTTAGACAGAGATAATTACCAAAGGAATCCATTGCACACATCGTTTCACATGGGTCCTATTTTATTAATTGGTAGTAGGGATAATGCAAAGCTGTATGATGCTAGTTACCAGGTCACACATCAATCATTTTATGGTATTGATATGGGCAGCTGTTAGAAATATAACTTCCTCTGGTTGTATTGACTATAATTTTAACATATTTTGAGTGTTCCACAAAGGAGCCCAATCACTTTAAACCTGTGTGGTCTTTAATAAATGTATTTAATTTTTAAAGAAAATCATCAAACATTTAATTATATGCAACTTTTAGTAGGCATGTTTGATTATCCTGTGAATAAAACAAATCAAATAGAATCATCAAAATTCCTGTGATGCACTTGTAATTTGTAGGAATGCAGGAACTCGAGTCAGACTTGTAACTTGAACTACCTTTGTTGGATTACTCGACCTAGATATCTGCATGATTATCTGCTTTCTCTAATAGATTAGCTGCACAGTTATTCCACCAATCCCTTAGTTTGAGAGATATTAAATAGGGCAGTAAGCTGAAAAAGTATACATAAATGACCTGTGTCTATGGCATATATGTGTCCAAACAAGTTTAGATAACATTTCCTGGACACAGTCTTCCTATTCACTTATTCATTCAAAGAGTACTTACTAAGCATCTATAGCATACCAGGCACTATTTGAAGCAGTCAGGATTCTCTGATAGAGAAAAATAAAAGAAATACTTTTTTCCTTCATGGAGTCTATATTCCAGTAGGGTAGATAAGCAATAAGCAAAACAAATAAGTAAATACATTTAATGTTAGATGGTGGCAACTACTAAAGAAAATATGAGAGAGAGAGAGAGAGAGAGAGAGAGAGAGAGAGACAGAGCAGTAGAGTGTAAGGAGGGCAGGAAGTGCCAGGGTATGAAAGGAAGTGCCTGGGCAGAGTAGCCTAAATGAGAAGGTGATATTTGCAGAGTGGATTAAAGCAGGTAAGGGGGTGAGCCACCTGAGTATCTAGGGAAGAACATTCCACCCAGAGGAAAGAGTCAAAGTCGCTAGATGGAAAAGCTTTGGCAGATTGGAGCAGCAACAAGGAAGCTAGACATGAGTTAAGTGGTAGTACCTCATTAAAAAAAAAAAAAATTAAAGATTTTGCTAATTAAAAAATTGCAACTTTTAAAAGTATATTTTCTACTTAAATTACATTAAAATGGTATTTTAAAATCCCCACACACTAGGTTTAGAAATAAAACAGGCAGTTCCCCAAATGTAGTGACAAAATTGATAACAAAAGTAACAGAAAAGCTTTGCATTGAGAGCTAACAGGCCAGGCATTTGCTAAGCATTCTGAGTGCACTGGGCCATTTGATTCTCACAGACTAATTCCTTGTGATTTTTGGAGTTGGAGGAGTAATTTGGTAACTTCTCTAAACCTTAGTGTTCACATTGCCAAGAGATGATATTAGTGGCTACCTTGTTTTTATGATACAACATAGTTCCTAACACATAATGAGTACTAAATAAGTGTTGTGATAATTGCTGCTAGTTCAATATTAAGGCATCAGTCATTGGTTTAAATAAGAAATCACTGTTTTCTCAGAGAAGTGACAACATAGTTAAGTCACAAATTTGTTGAACAAACATTAACTAATCCATAAAACTTAGGTATTTATTTAGCCATTCATTTGGCAAAATATTATTGGGCCTGGCATTTAGTCACTAGTGAAATAAAAAATAAATACCCCTGATTTCATGCTTATAGGTCTGGGGAGGAAATAGGCAAGGAAGAAGATCATCTTTACAACGTAAGTTATTTTATAAATAATGATAAGTATGGGGTTCCCTCAGAGATCAGAGAAGGGGCATTAACCCCACGCATGGGAGGGCCAGAGACGGTTCCTCCTGTGGAGAAAAGCTCATAGGCAAGTAGGTATTGGGTAGGTGATTGGAGGCGGTGAGGGGGGTGAAACGCCATATTAAGAGGAAACAATATTAGAGTCCAGACAGAGAAAATTGCATATTCTTGTGTTTGGAGAGTTCAGAGTTGGCAAATGAGGCTGAAAACATAAGCAGAGGCCAGCTTGTAATGAGGCACACTGAGCTGAAGACTTTGAGCTGTATCTGAGCAATACGGGGACTCAGAAGGATTTTAAGCAGGAGAGTGACGTGATCAATTTGCATTTTAGGATGATTACTGTGATTGCAATGTGAAGAGTGGTTTAGAAGGGGCCAGAATTAGAGGCAAGGCAACCAATTTAATATCTACGAGAGGGAACAGACCTCATTATGCAGGGAATAGCTGTTTCTTTGTTTGTTACAACACACTTATTTGGGGGAAAGGAAGGAGAGGATCAATAATAACCATAGCAAAGGAGAAATATAAAGCCAACTCATTTCATTTTCAAAAACATTGCTAGGTTGACTGATTTGTAACTCTCTCTGGGATTTCACATCTATCAAGCTCAAAGTCACTGCAGTTTTTCATCTTAGGAGCCATTAGATGAAAAGCAAAAATTTAAACATGCAGTATTTCATAATTCTTTCTCCCCATTCCCCAGTCGGACACGATTCCCTGAAAGCCTGGATTTATAGCACTCACACTTAAGTATGAATGATCTACCAGGCCATATCACTGAAATGCTAGCACGGATAAATAAACAACCGAGGAGAAACAGAAGAAAGAAAGTCAGGTTTCAACACATGAAGGGTATCAGGAGAAAAAGCATTCCATCCTGGTCGTTTCAGCAGAATTTCGGTGGCAATCCCTTATAATTGGGGCTTTGAAGCAGCCGCAGACCACATTTCTACATTCATAATTTCTGAGCTAATGCAGCTAAAAATCCCTTCATTTCACCTAAATTACCCAGGCAGTTACAGTCACAGTTGATTTTTGCTCAAATCACTTCAAAGCTGTGTCTCAAAGCACTTTTTAAAGAAAATTACCCTTTGCCTCACCTTCTCCAGTTTGTTCTAAGATGACTTCTCCTCTCATTTTCACTTTCCTCATGATGATGCTGCACTAATGTATTAAAACAAATTATACAAGAAATATGTGACTGTGTGCTTATGAGATTTGTAAATAATTCCTTGTGAAAAGACTGAAATCAGATTGAAAAGTCCCTTTAACCACTCGCCTCTCCTTCCCTCCGCCCCAGTTCCTTCCTCTCCCCCACGAAGAATCGCTCTGATGGTGTGCTTTCATCCAAACATTTCCCTTGCACTCAAGTGCACATGCACACTAGCACACAAACATAGTTATTTGATTACTTATTTATTAATTTCTAGAGATAAACTTATGATACTGCAGTGGTTAAAAGGCCAGGCTTGGAAACCGTTAATGGTGTGCCCATTGAAATGTACTGTGCCTCATTTTCCTCATCTACAAAAATGGAATGATAACATCACATCCTCCACCAGGTTGTTAGGGAGAGTAACTATTTTAATAAATTTAAAGCAGATAAAAGAGTACCTGACAGGAGATACTCAAGGAATGTTAGTTGTTATTATCATCATCATTATTATTTTAAGTAAGTTGTAAAACAAATACTAGTACACCAATATTTTATTTTTTTCTTTATTGATTAAGGTATTACATATGTATCCATATCCCTCCATTGCCACCTCTACACCAATATTTTCATATACTTACTCTATGACTTGCTTTCTCGGTTAGAAGTACATCTTGGATATTGAGCCTTGTCAGTACTTACTTAGGTTTTGCAGTCTGCTATATAGTATTCCATAGTATGTGTATACCATAGTTAATTTAAACATTCTCCTACTGATAGATATTGAGTTCGTTACCCAATTGGTTTTTTTGTGATTGTGAACACTGCTTCAATGAAAATCTTTATGTATATGAATAACTATTTTGGGGGGTGAATACTGGTATGTGGTAAGCCAGGTTAAGAGGATATGGGCATAAATTCTTTTAGCAGATACTGCCAAATTGACCTCCAATTTCTATTTCCATATTGTATTTCCATACACATCTCACCAAATCCTTGGCAATGCATTACCATTTTTTAAAAGTAGGTGACTCATTTTTATCCCACTCTGGTTTTAATTTGCACCTCCCTAACTAAAGGTAAAGTTGAGCCTCTTTTACCTGAGGACTTTGTGAGAGGGAACTGGTGATACAAAATCCTGGCAGGAATGACCCAGGCATGTACAATACCAAACAACAACAACAAAAAAAAAACACCTCCAGTGTGATTTTGGATATGAATGAGAAAGTCTTAGAAAATGAAGTTGGAAAGGCTGGTTGGGAGTAGAGAGTGAAGGTCTTTGTAGGCCATTGTAAGGTATTAGCACTTTATTTGGGGCAGGAAAATGACATACTAGAGAATATGTGCTATGTGGAGTGAACTTGGAATGATGTGGGGGGTGGTGGTTTACTAAGACAGGAGAATGGAAAAAGGATCTTCTAGGCTAAGGGAATAAAACAGAAATTATGGCCCCGGCTGGGTGGCTCAGTTCATTGGAGCATCTTCCATATACCACAAAGGTTGCGGGTTAAATTCCCATTCAGGGCACATACCTAGGTTGTGGGTTCAATGCCTGGTTGGGATATTTAGGGGAGACAACCAATCAATGTTTCTCTCTCTCTCTCTCTCTCCACATTTCTCTCTCTCTTAAAATCAATAAACATATCCTTGAATGAGGATTAAAAAAAACACAAATGAAAAATAATGGAAACATGAAGATAGGTGGTAAAATCAAAAGCATGGTATTGCTCATATACTGAAGATAAATATTAAAAAAAAAAGTTTTGGATCTGCCTCTTTAAGGAAGTGCTTTGCATGCTATAGGGCATTTTAATTTTTGTTTTTGGAAAATGAGGGAATATTCATGGGGTACCTGCATTTACTGGGTGCATTCTGTGAGCCAGATTTAGTCTTAGTATTTTACATTAGGATTTCATTAAATCTTAAAGGACATCTTTGAAGAAAATGTTACTCCACTGTTTTGTATGTGTGGTAACAGGTTTAGGGAGATGAAATAACTTGTCCTAAATCATACAGTTGGTAACCTTTGGGCGTAAGCCTCAAAGCCAGGTTTCCCTGAGTTGGTAAGTAAATGCTGGGAGGGCACTATGCGCTGTGCTGGATCCCGGGGAGAAACAACCAAGGCAGCGCAGTCCTGCCAAGGACAGAGTCCACCACAGCTGTGTCCTTTCCGCTCTTCACGAGATCATAAACCAGAGCTTGGGAAGACTGTGTGATTCAGACCAAAATCTGGAGAAGAGTGTATACAAGAGAGAAGCTAAAGGTTATTTTATAACCCAGACAAGAAATTGCAAGGATGAGATGGCAAATGGGGGATAACTATTAACCTGAATTATGACTCATTGGCGGTGGATTGAGGGGAGAGTCCTAATAAAGATGTCCTGGGGGTATTAAGTTGGGGTGGCTGCATGGCTGGTGATAGCAGGAACCAGAAAGAAGGGGAGACAAGAATCTTTGGAGGTTAGATCCCGTTAGAGCATTTAAAATAAGTAAGTTTTATTTGGTAGACCTACCTGAAAATCTTAGCATAAGTCGCTGGTGACAAATTCCAAGAATATTCTGTGGGTGTGCTTTTAATTGGAAAAGTCATTTATATGCAGAGCCAGAGAGATATTGGACAGTAAGCCTGATTTTTTTTTTTTTTTTTACTTTCCACTTCTCCTGCAAGAAGGCATCTGCATTGTTGAGTCTCTGCAATCTAATTAGATGTTATAGCTATTATTAACGTGTTTTATCTATGGCACACAGCAACATAAAGGTCCCTGCTGCTTTACACTTCACAGGAAACACATTTGACAGCTCTGGACTCAGACAACTCCTATCTAGATTTGTGGGGTTTCTCCCATATGCTGTATATTAATTGTCTGAGCAACTAGGATTCTGAAACAGGTTCAATAATAGAGCGTATCCTTTGAATAATTTCAGGAACCTATTATTGTCTCTGTGACACCCCTTAGAAAATGATGGTCTCTGTGAGATCACTAGAATAAGATGCTGAAGGGAGAAAAAAACACCAACTATTCTGGCTGACAGAATTCTGGGTCCTGCAGCATAATGCATGCTGTCATCTCGAGAGAGCAGACAGGATGATGAATTCCATGCTTATTAGCAAAATAAGGTTTCCCACAAACTTCTTATAACCTCGCATATGGGTTTTTTTGTAAGTTGAAAAAAAATGTCATAGAACCTTCCAACATTAGCCCTGTCCCCACCACAATAACAACACCACCTGCCATAAAAGTCAGTGGGGACTACTTGAAGGGTGGGCTTTGGTATTAGTCCTCATGGATAGCAGCCAGGGTCCAGGTTTGCAGCACTGGCTCATCAACATGTAAAAGCTCTCGCCTGAGTCTGGGTACTTCTAAACTAGCGTTGCCATTCTAAGCCCAGCTCCATCACCCTTGGCATTCTGCAGTGGCAGGAGATCATGCTCCACGGTGACAGGTCTGCCTGAGGGTCTTGGCAGAATTGCAGTGAGCGAAAATGACATGGGTGGCCTCAAAGCTACTTTTCAAACCTTTCTCTTAACTCAGATCTCTACTTGCCTTCCCCTTCTTCATGCCCTTTGATGTTCAACGGGCAGGGGGAGAGAGAGAAACATTGATGTGAGAGAGATACATGGATCAGTTGCATCGAACCTGAAATTTGGGTACCGTGACTGGGAATCAAACTCATGATCTTCCAGTGCATCAGACGATGCTCCAACTAGCTGAGCCACGCCAGCCAGGGCCCATGCTTCTTTGATAAAATTGCTACCCTTCATGACCACTGAAAATTCAAATTCTACAAGGGCTGCTGATTTCAAAAACAAACACAAAAACAAATGTGTGTTGAAGAAATATCATGTACCAGAGACACTACTCTGCACTCTTTAATCTTTGCAGCATCTTCCTGTGTCCTCATGTGTCTTCCTGTCTCGGTTTGCCCGGGACGGAGGCATTTCCTGGGACTTTCACTCCTCAAACTGGCACTGTCTCTCCCTGGGGACTGAGGCACAGAGGCAGAGGCCATGCTCTGGAGGTCACAGTTCTCCTCAGGGATTTGTCTACTATTCCCACCCGGATCTGCTGACCCCGATCCCTGGCCTTTCTGCCCTGTCACTTTGGCTGTACTAAGGGTCAGTTTGATGATTGATTTGATTAAGGAGTGACACTAAATTTTAGTGGCTGAGACGTATTTGCATGTCTCAGTGAGCTGTAAAAGTGGCGAGTATGAGAGAGGCAGTTCTCCGTGGGCATGTGGGGGATGGTGGTTATCACATCCCCCAACTCCTCCCTTGTGCCAAACCAGACACTCCTGCTTCCGAACATTTGCAAGAGGCCTTGCCCCTGGGAATTTAGTGTCACCATGTGTGGTGGCTGGGAGAGTGTGGGCAGGCACAGAGTGCGTTTTGGAGGCACAGATCAGTCTGAATCATGATTGGGAAGAGTTCCCTCTAATCTTGACTTTCTAGATAAAACCTGCCACTCAAACATTAACAGACTGATTTAAAGATCTCATTTTCTAGGAATATTTTCCCACACAGCTTTGTTCTGTTTTCAAAGTGCTCACATTTGTATTATTGACAATGGTTGTGTGTGTGTATGTGTGTAAGTATATATGTATATGTATGTGTATAAGTATATATGTGTGTGTATGTGTATAAGTATATATGTATATGTGTGTGTATGTGTATAAGTATATATGTATATGTGTAATGCATATAGACATATGTATGTGTGTACACGTGCATACATGTATGTGTGTTTGGTGTGCGTGCGTGAGTATATATGTGTTTGTGTACATTTGTGTGTGTATGTGTATGTGTTTAATATTTATCCCAACAACCATCAGAATTATTTTTTAGTCTTTTGGCGCTAGAACAGCAGGAGTTGAGCAGAGTTACCATAAAGCATTAAAACTTGAGATGTAGTAGCTGCATCTGTTTCCAGTTTTAGTCTACAGATCTGAAAGGTGGGCTTGAGATCAACCAATTGTTAATTTATGATTTCTGGCACTGATTTTTTCTTTAGGCTGTTGCTCCCTTCAGGTTTTCTGTCCCTGGGCCCGCTGCTCTTCACTTTCATGTTCCAAACTTTTTTATTTATAACTACTCTCACAGGATAAAAATATGTGTAATTATATATGCTTTCTCCCCTATTAACCTCTTTGCTCTTTTGCAGTGTTTGGTTATTGGATGACTTTCCCCTCTCGGGTTCACTCACACTGTGTGATCTATCAAGTGAATCTCCTGTACAAGCTCCTTCCCTTAACTGAGTGTGACACTGTGGAGAGACGGAGACCAAGTTTTTACAAACAAATAATGATCACTTGTAATTAGCGTATCAATTGTATGTATGGAGATGATGCTTCTCTGTTACTTGAGTGTGGTCAGAAGCAGTTGACTTGCCTAAGTAGTTTTAAACATTCTTCCAATGAACTCCGTACACTATTAATTTATTTCGTAAATGTTCGCTTCCTAGATAACATAAAAGAAACTTCTACCTCCTGCAAAGGCAAATTAGATTTTGTTGTTGCTGTTGTCTTTAAGCACTTGAAGCCCTGCAACAGAATTATCACAGAGGAAATCGCTCAACAAAGAGTTAGCATTTGTTGGATCTCTTCAAGGGCCAGATGCTCTTCCAAAGTGCTTTGTGTATATTAAATTTAATGCTCATAATGGTCCTATTAAGTAGATACTCTGTGATACCCATTTTACAAATGAGCAAATTTAGGCTTGGAGATACTAAGTTCCTTGTTTGACTCACAAAGCTGATAAGTGCAGAAGCTCAAATTCAAACCCAGTACTGGCTCCTTAGCCAGATGATAGATGATAGATGATAGATAGATAGATGATAGGTAGGTAGGTAGGTAGGTAGATAGATAGATAGATAGATAGATAGATAGATAGATAGATAGGGCTTATTCATTGACTATTTACTGAGCATACAGTAGTAAGGGTCACCCTGTCCTTGGACAGTCTAGTGACAGCAGAATGATTATAAACTGATAAATTACTGTACACTGAAACAGATATTAATATTTAGGCAGGAAGAAAGTACTATGAGAGAGCATTAGCATATTTTTCCCAAGGGATATGTGTGGTACTTTTTATACACTTGCCACTTTTCTTCAGCAGAAGATAATACAGTACATTTAGAACAGGATATTAACATATTTGAGAAAGGAAAAGTATTAAAGTCATAAAGGTTTTTTTCTAAATATATCCTGTAGCTTGTGCAGAGATAGTTCATTCTTAATTAACCCAATTAATATAAATTTTTTAAATGACCCAAAATGCTGACTATGGAGCTATACTAAGCCACAATTATAAGATTTTCTTACCTAAAGAAAGCCAGCCCTCTTTCTGCTCTCAAAAAGACATGAATAGGGAAAGCCACCAAATGATATTTACTTTCTCTTTCTTATCTTTTTTAAGGCTGTGGATTGGTAGGTTAGAGCCTAGTCTCCAGTTCATGTCCATCTGTTCTGCTTACTACCTGAGGACCTAGGATAAATTTCCTATAGAGTTGTTGTGAGGATTAGATATAATGTACACATGGCTGTCAGCAGTGCCTAGCACTTAATAAGCGCTCAATAACATTAGAGTACACACACATTTGTAAGTTTAGACACACATACTTAATATCGGAACACCTTCATTGACTAAAAGCAACTCTATCATAATGATCAATCACCATAACCTTTGTGGGAAAGAAGTGCGTCAGTCTTTGACTCTTTTGGACCTTTCCAAGCTGAGGATCATAACCACTAACAGTGAGCCCTTCTGGTAGCTTCACGAGGCTCTCTCACTGGCGCAACTCATACTGTTTAGAGCTAGGAATTGACAGATCTTGTCTTGGTCACTAGTTCTTATCCTTCTACATCACACAAAAACCAATCTACCATGGTCTACGTTAGTTAATCTAGAAAGGCAGAATGAGGTTGTTGAGAAGGCAATCATCAAGAATCATGAGTTCTAATCCAGCCGTGCAACTAACAGATTTGTAATATGGACCAGGTCACAGCCATTCTTGGTGTTTGTTTCCTTATACATTAAGTTGCAAGGAGATAACGAGATTATTTCTAAGGGCCTTTACAAGTATAATGATCCGAGTTTCTGAGCGACTTATTTGCACTAAAATATATTATAATCCAATACCCTTGATAACATTTATTCCCTGATAACACCATTTGGCCCTTAATCTAAAGGAATTATGTGTCATTTAGGAGCCTATGCAGAAACTAGACTAGATAAACCTAGAATAACTGATAGGTATAGCCATCTCTCGGTTATCCAACAAAGTGTTTAAGCAATTTATCAGCAAGCTGGGTCAGGATTGTGTTCATGTAAACCTCACAGAGAAAGACTTTCATACAGACCTGGGAATAGGCCATTGTGCAGTGATTGTGCACAAATAACTATATTCCTCCCCAGGGCAGGCATTTCTTCCATTTGCAGTCTTGTAAGGGTCAACATTTAACAACTATCACAGGGGATAGAGCACATATCATGAGCAAATTCATGTATGCAGTGCAATCCAAAATTCTCTCTTAAAGAGGATTTGTAATCAACCAGAAAATTGGGCATACCAAGAAATGCTATCCATTTTGATATCTCACAATGGGTGGGGATAGAAAAACAATTCAATGATGAGAATGCAGCCATGTTTAACTCACCAGCCACTGAGTTGCTAAACTTCCATCAAGTTAACTAACTTTAAAGCTTCCTAGGCTTACTACTGCATGGGATTGCTAACAAAACAAGTATGTATCTGGTTATTTACTGAACTATTTTCTTCCCAGCTTTCTGAATAAAAATATATTCCTTTACTATATGGCATCATTACAGAAGTTTCAGTTTTTATAGTTTAATGCCAGTTTAGTATTTTATTTATGCATTTGGAAGTGGTAATAAAATTATTTGAATCCTCCTTTCCATATTGATTTCTATGAGTATCTTTTTAAAAAAATAGCAGGAAAAGATAGAAATATTTTCAGGATAGGGATGTCTATTCTTAGTATATTTTAATGTATTTTAGAGAATGCTCATATCCCTCTGCCTTCTTTGCCAGCCCTTACCTCCTTAATTACATCCAGCTTTAACCAGATAGATGCTTGTTGAAAAGTCTTATTAAATTAATCCATGTCAATGACTTCCTCAAGTTTCAGTATACACAACAAAACTCTAAAAGCCAGAGGCACGGAAACAGGGCACGGATGGAGCTCAGAGGGAAGGGGGAGGGAATGCTGTCAGAAATTAACCAAAGAACTTACATGCATATATGCATAATCTATGGACATACTTGTATTAAGAGTGAAATACAGACTAAGTCAAAAGTAGGGATAAATTATAAACTTTCAGGGCTCAAGGAATTCCTGTGTGTCAATGTGGATACCCTAACTGAACACATAGTTTGGCCTCTTGTGATGCATGGAACAAGAACTTTATGGGGCCAAAACCGGTTTGGCTCAGTGGATAGAGCGTCGGCCTGCGGACTCAGGGGTCCCAGGTTCGATTCCAGGTCAAGGGCATGTACCTTGGTTGCGAGCACATCCCCAGTAGGGGGCGTGCAAGAGGCAGCTGATCAATGTTTCTCTCTCATCGATGTTTATAACTCTCTATCTCTCTCTCTTCCTCTCTGTAAAAAATCAATAAAATATATATAATTTTTTAAAAAAGAACTCTATGGGAAAGCAGTCTGCTTTTTTGTTTTATCTTAAAAGATAAAGTAAGAAGAGAGAAAACTGCCTTATTCTTATTAAGAATTTATCCCAAGGGACTAAAAGCACTCCAGTGATCAATAATAGGTTAAGGAGGCAAGCATAAGCACTCAAAATATCCTTAAGAGAGGCAAAGAGAGACCCAGAACAATTTTTGAGATAAGAGTTAAGAATTTTTTTGGAAAACAATTAAAAAACAAATTTAAGGAATGTTTGAAATAATACATTCTACAAACATTCTTATATTTCTTCAAATCTCTCTGTAAGAGATACCTCTTATTTTCCATTATACTGTTCAGTTGTGTAATTTATATTATTTTAACTAAGCACTGTTAGTAGTAGAAATGAAGAATTATGACACTCTGCCTGGATCTTAGGCAATGGTTCTGTGCACTGGTGAAGAGGACAAAGTAAAAGGTAGATTAAACCAGGAGACCTGTTAACTCTGCGTAGCCGGAAAGAATCTGAGTCATTGTTGAAACCAGAGATAGAGCGTCAAGGCAAAAATGTTTTATTCAAAGACCATGGATTCTGCTGTTCATAAACTAACTGTGTTTGGGGACAGCAGAGCAGGGGTGGCAGAGGGTAAGCCTGACAGTGCTGCAGGGATGGGATCGCACACCAGCCCTGTGTGGCTCAGCTATTCACTGTGGCGAGAGCCTAATGGTCCCACAGCCCTCTTGTGGCAACTCTAAATTGCAGGCATAGGGCCTAAACTGGGATAATGGGCCTCTACAGGTCTGGCCTAGAATTTCCAACCCTAATAAATGAAAGCTAATAGAACAAAAGCCAAAAAGTATTCTGGGCCTAGAGAATGATGAACCATTGTTACTGAAACATATAAACACCCAAGTTTTAATATTAAAAAATAAATGAGAGAAGGGAATGGATAACCAAATCACCCAGTTTCCCTTTTAAAGGAGAATTCCATACATGAACAAGTCATGTGGAGGCAAATTACAAAGAAATTACATGCACACTGAAAATAGAGTTTGTATTGTTCAAAGTTTCTTTTGTCCTTTATGTTCTTCCAAAGAACTATAACTAGTAAAATAAATGCTTAATAAACACCTGCTGAGTGACCAAGTCAATGATTGAGTGAATAATGAAAAGAATGATTAGTCAATGAACAAGCCTATTTTCCTAAGCTTCAGCCAGAGATAAAAATTCATTCTGCCCATCAGTTATTTATAACCCTTGCTCTCTATGTAACCCAGATTTGGCGAAGGAGTGGTTATATAAGTTGCCTCCAGGGCTCACAATGGTCATTTCTTAAACTCTTAATATCTGCCTGTTTCCTGACTAATGATTGAAGCAGGGCTCTTAAGGGTCACTGAATGCCTCATTGCTAAATTCAAACCGTTTTTTTTTTTCTCAGTCCACATCCACCTTGCTGAAGCAGATGGCAGAATGGAACACAACCTCTTAAATCTTCTTGATCTAATCTGTACAATAATAGTAGGAATATGAATCACAAGATACAATTGAAGTGGGTTTGAAATGCACTCAGTGTGAGATCCATATTTAGTTTCCCTTCTACTTGGATTAAAATGTAATCTCAACCTGTTTGGAGCGACCTTCTCTGCCACTTCAGTGCCACTCTTAGGTGTGCTGGCAGTCTTTCAGCCCGTCTCTGTCCCTATTTGTCTCATCATATAGAAGTTTCTTCTCTGAGCTTTATCCAGCAAGCAAATCAGAAAGGCCTTTGTGTACTTCTATCCTATAAATTGGGGGTATGTCCTCTGTCCTGGGGAATAGCTGAGAGGGAAGAGCACTGTCTCCTTTCCTTAGGGTCTTAGAATGTCTGCTTACAACTTCCCTTGGCCTTGCTTCTGCCTAATTCCAACACAGAGAAGCTTTAGAAGGTTTGGGAGAAGTCTCTCTGTGTTTACTTCGAGTAAAGATAGTTTCTCCAACTATTATCTGTGCCATTGTGTTCAAGTGATTACTTTGAAACTCAAAAGCCAAGAATTAATTTTATTTTCTGCATTTTGTTATAACTACTTTATAGGGATGTGTGCATCTTTGATTATATTCTTCATACATTCCGCTGACAATAAAAATGCTTATTATAAAATATTTGACATATAACAAGAGTGCCCTCCAAAAAAATTATGCCAGTTTTTGTGAAATTATTATTAGTGTATGAGTCCCATTTTCCTACATTCTTGTTAATACACTACATTTGAAAATATATATTTATGGTTTTTAAATTAAAAATGAAATATTTTGTGTTTAATCTATATTTGTTTGATTACTAGGGAATTTGAACATTGTTCCATAAACTTATGGTACATCTGGGATTTTTAAATTATTACTTGTCATGAGTTCATTTGCCCATTTTGTTAGATCTTTATTGACTTATAAGAGTTTTTCATTTGAAGAATATTAATAAATTGACTGTTGCATATGAAAAATATGTTTCTGGTTTGTTTTTTACCTTTTTACAGTGTGTGAGAAATTGAAACTTACAATTTTTAAATCTGATTTTGTGAATTTTTTTATCTTTGGTATTTTTACTTAAGAATTAATTTTTCATGCAAGATGATGACTGTTCCCCTATGTTACATTTTAGTTGTTTTATGGTTTTATTTTTACATTTAAAATTTAATCAATTTGTTATATTTAGCATTGACTGTGAGATTGGGGTCATTTAATTATTACTTGTTCCAGCATCATTATTTAATAATCATTTTCCCCTTTGATCTAAATTCCATGTTTTTCATATAATAAAATTGACATATAATGGATCTGCTTCTGGACTCTGTTCTGCCTCTCATTACATCAAAAAGACTGGACTTCACTCATGTGAATAAATACTTAATAAATACTGATATCTGATAGGAAAGCCATCCTTTATTACCATTTCTTAATTTTTCAAAATTTTCCTGACTAGTACATTTACTATTCCAAATAAAATTTAGAAATGCCATTCTAAATGTTAGCATTATATTTTAGGTCATTATTTCTCACCCTCTTCACTTGAAACCCCACCCAATCTATTCTGTACCCTAGTGCTGTGGTCGGCAAACTGTGGCTCGCGAGCCACATGCGGCTCTTTGGCCCCTTGAGTGTGGCTCTTCCACAAAATACCACGGCCTGGGCGAGTCTATGTTGAAGAAGTGGCGTTAGAAGAAGTTTAAGTTTAAAAAATTTGGCTCTCAAAGAAATTTCAATCGTTGTACTGTTGATATTTGGCTCTGTTGACTAATGAGTTTGCCCACCACTGTCCTAGTGAATCCTAACCTGATTATAGTTCAACTTCAAAGTACTAAATAATAATGATGATGACAATAAATCCCATTTGCCATGGCTTCTCGAAATTTCAAATGTCTATATTTTAATATGATACTAATTTCAGATTTGTCACTCAAGAAAATGAACATGGAAACTCGCCACTTTAAGAAGTGTCACTGTCTTTTCAGAGTGTGGAAGGCGAACACCATGAGAAAGCTGTGGAACTACTCAAGGCTGCTAAGGACAGCGTCAAGCTGGTGGTGCGATACACCCCGAAAGTCCTGGAAGAAATGGAGGCTCGCTTTGAGAAGCTGCGGACAGCGCGGCGTCGGCAGCAGCAGCAACTGCTAATTCAGCAGCAGCAGCAACAGCAGCAGCAACAAGCACAGCAAAACCACATGTCATAGGTGAGAAGTGCCTTCCTCTGTGCGGGAAAGTCCATTGCATATTCCAGTGTTTGTTTGTTTGTTAAATAGTTTTTATTGATTTCAGAGAGGAAGGGAGAGGGAGAGAGAGATAGAAACATCAATGATGAGAAGAATCATTGATCAGCTGCCTCCTGCACGCACCCCTACTGGGGATGGAGCCTACAACCTGGGCATGTGCCCTGACTGGGAATTGAAGAGAGGGCTCCTGATTCATAGTCAATGCTCAACCACTGAGTCACACCAGCTGGGCTAGTGTGTGTGTGTGTGTGTGTGTGTGTGTGTGTGTGTGTGTGTGTGTTTGTTTGTTTTAATATGGTTTCTTAGCTGGAATAAAATTATTAGATTTAATAATTAAAAATACAGTCAAACAAATAACAATAATCTCAGAAAATGTAAACGCAATAGATGCTGCTTTGAGTGCCATTCAGGCACATTCTTTGTAAATGCAAGATATTTTGGAAAATAATATACTTTGGGAGGACCAGGTACAGACGCTTGATACCTTTTTACAAATTAGGAAAATTCAGCCTCTCTGCAAACCCAGATCCTCAGGCACAAAGCCAGACGACAAGGGTGGAGGCTGAAATCCAGCTCCCCGCTCACTCCCGTGGCCAGGGGCCTTGGCACAGTGCGCAGACTGAACAACCTCTAGTGCTGAGGCTGGGAAGTCCCCCTTTGGAATATTGAAATACAACTGTTAGGAAACTGTTTCACTGAAAAGAAAGAAGTAGAGACTTGTCAGTGTCCATGCTAGGAAAGATTTTGAAATTCTCTTTAGATGTTCATTTAGAATGTGCCCAAGACGCACCTGCCTTTTCCTATATTCCACTTGGCAAAGAATACTCATATTTTTCTATATAGCTTAAGAAAATTCAAGGAAAAAATCTTAAGAGTCTTTGAAGTATCTGCTATGTGCTAGGCCCTTCTCACATGTTATTCCTCACCCTCAGAAGAACTCTTTAATGTAAGTATCATGAAAACCCACTTTTTAAAAATGAAGCTCCAGTAATTTCAGTGGAGTCCCCATAAGCATAGTTACAAGTAGCACAGAATTATTTTACTTTTCGCTCTACCAGGTATTTCATCTGCTAACATCGGGTATTCTGGAATTATATAAATTTATCTTGCTATCTTTTGGAGGCCACAGCTTATATCGTTAGATATCCCTACACTATGACATCTGCAAATATTTGTTTGAAATGAGGTTCAAATGCTCTTAGAAAAATGACAAGGGGTAGTGGTGATTTTAACTCCTTCAATGTCAGATTATTATTTGCACAACCAGAAACATTGGATATGACATGAGACTTTCAATTTTTTGTGACACTTATGAAAAGCAGAAGCTACATGGAGAAGTCAAGAGTATGGGATTTTTCCTCAGAGAGTTGGGAATTCAACAATCTATCTTGCTTTTATAGCCTCCTAATCTTATTATATATACATCTTACTTTGGTGTCTTTATCTAAACCTCCATTTCATTTTAAAATCTACATTTATTCAACAGTGAATATTTATTGAGCACTACGATGGGCGAGGTACTGTTCAATAGGCTGAAGAACCAGCACGAGCTAAGAAAAGTCCTTGCTCTCATGGTGCTTACATCCTGATTAGAGGAGATAGTTAATAAATAGGTAAATTAAAATATCCTAGAGGGACCAGTATTTTGTAGAGTTAAAATTAGAGACTTGTTAGATCATGACTTTCAATTAGGTGACCAGGGAAAACTTCTCAAAGGAGGTGACATTAAACTTTAAATTGAATGATTAGGAGAAGCCAGAAACGATCAGAAGGGGAGGAAAAAACCAGTGTAGTAGTTCTAAGGCTAACATGAGCTACTTGATGTTTGAGAAGCAGAAAGAAAGCCAGGGTGGTTAGGGAATAATGAGAAGGACAGTGAAATAGATGGGGGCCAGGTCACAGAAAGCTTTTTAAACCACTGAGGGAAGTTAGATTTTATTGCAATTGAAGCCATTCAAGGTACTTAAGGAGGGGAGTGACATGATCTGATTTAGGTATTACAAATGATAACTCTGGCTGCTATCAAGAGAATAGAGTATTGCAGGGTAAGAGTGAAAACAGAGACCAATTAGGAGGCTATTAGTTAGTAGTCTAGACAAGTAATGTGGTGGTTTGGAACAGGATGATACTATCAAAAGGGAATGCCATGGATGCACATGGACAAGTTATTTTGTCCATATCTTTCTCTCTCATCCATTCCGAATGTAAATGTACTTTACATTTATACTTTCAAATCCTTTTAAATGTCTCTTTGCTAATAACAATTCACTATTTTTTAGTCAAGCATTGACACTCATTTCACTAACTCATTTTCTTCCATCCTCATATTATAGACTTGTACCAACTCTTCTCATTGATATGTCACTGGCCCACAGTGCTGGAAGCCAGTTCCAGCATGTCATAATTGCAAGAGTTTCATCGAAAGGTTGATGGAACTTGGGGACTCAACAAGGGCTGAGTCACATATGTTATCGCCTGCTGGGAATGGCTGAAAGGCATTTCCCCAAACCTGAAAGGGATGCATAAATTGATTGCTTGCTGCCCTTGTAGCTAAGGGCATCTTAATCTACATGCTATTGCCTCCTACTGGCCAAACACCTGAACAGCCGTAGGTTATTCCCCAATCTGACAATGGATTCTGTACCTAACCCTACCCTTTGATGTGTATATCTCCACCTCACCTTAGGACAAATTGTGTTAATAAAAAGCAAGGGGTCCTGAGACAAGGAGAACTTGATTTCTTCAGCCAAGCTCCTCTGCCCGCCCCTTCCCCCCCCCACCCCCCCCCCCCCCAATGACTTTCAAAATTATGTTTGGTCTCTGGACTCTTATTTAATTTATTCACAGTGCCTTCTCCAGGTTCCTGAACCCTTCTAGATGCTGGATCAAGACCACCGGTATTAACACAGTAAATTTTTTCTGAAGTATTTTGAAAGAAATATGTTACCATTCTGACTTCTGAGGTCTTACTAAAAACTTACAGCATTATGCTCTCTCAATCATCTTTGGAAGTATACAACGTGGCCATAAATATTTGCTGGACCATAAACTCAACATCATTTCTCTGTTCTATCAGCCTTCATTAAACCACTTCAGAATTTCCTACTGTCTCACCACTGAAGACTAACATTTTTAATAAAAGACAATTACAAACGATGTTTTTTTCTTGCACATTATGTAGTAAAGCTCTATTTAAGTGAACATTACATTTATATTTATACTCGCCAAGACAACACTTTCAATCTTACACAGGCATGGACCCTTGACATAAAACTGTGGTGACCATTTCAAGTACAAAGCAGAATAAAACTGAGTCATGTCACCCAGGGATTTTATGGTGAATTTATAGTCAGAGACCTACATTAGCTCTTGCTCAACTTTTAATTAATTAAGATTTTTAAGGATTAAATGAGATTTGCTACACTTGCTAACTCATGCTATGGTGGCTTTTGCAAAGACATTTGAAGCTAATTTTACATATTTACTTTGAACAGATCTCTGATATTTTTTAAGTATGACAAATCAAGAAAAGATTAGGTAAAGCAAAAGACTTGTCAGATATTACCTTATTGCTTATCACACAAAATATAATTTCTGTTTTCTAGAAATGGGGATGGCTGAAAGGCATTTCCCCAAACCTGAAAGGGATGCATAAATTAAAAACTCTGAGATGGTATAAATTATGGAGTAATTAGCATGGTAACTGCTGAATACAAATGGAAAAAAAAATATGTTGCATGCAGATAGTATGTGGAAAATGTCCCTTATACCTACTTCTAATGTTAAACTCCATTGAAGTAAAATGCAGTTGTTTTTTCTCCAGCTTCCATGTTTGGTAATAAGAAAGAATAGATTACATTTTCTAAAATGTAGTAGATATGATCACTATACAATTATATTATAGAATCTTAAACAGAGTGTATGAATATAGGGTTTTTTTAATCTATACTCACTTTTCAAAATTTTATTTTTCAATTACAGTTTACATTAAATGTTATTTTGTATTAGTTTCAGGTATACAGCATAGTGGTTAGACAATCATGTCCTTTACAAAGTGGTCCCCCCAATATTGCAAGTACCCACCTGGCACCATAGGTAATTATTACAATATTATTGACTATATTCCCTCTGCTGTACTTTACATCCCCATGATTGTTCTGTAACTACCAATGTGTAGTTCTTAATCCCTTCACTTTTTTCCCCTCACTCCCCAACCCTCCTCCCCTCTGGTAACCATCAGTCTGTTCTATGTATCTGTGAGTCTGTTTCTGTTTTGTTTGTTTGTTTACTTTGCTCTTTAGATTTCATATATAAGTGAAATCATATGGCATTTGTTTTTCTTTGTCTGACTTATTTCACTTAGTAGAATATCCTTTAGGTCCATCCAAGCTGTCACAAATGGTAAGATTTCATTCCCTTTTATGGTCAAATAATATTCTATTGTATCCAATAGTCTATTGATGGGCACTTGGTTTGCTTCCACTCGTGGCTTTTGTAAATATTGCTATAATAAACATAGAGGTGCATATATGCTTTTGAATTAGTGTTTTTGAAGTGTTACATTAATTCAGCTTTAAGCATCTTACTTTTTAAAGACTGACTTTATATACATCTATAAAATATGGAAATATATACTTTATATTTTACCTAGATTCCAAATAATAAAAATAGAAAGAAAGAGGAGTACTTCTAGAGATGTCAGCATTATGAGGAAGTCTAGACCACAAGCCTTTTTTATTTATCTGACCTTCTATTGCTGGAACAAGGATGGAGAATTCATTTACATTCAAAACCAGGCAGGATCTTAGCAGATGTACAAAGCAGCTGGCGTTTGCCAGAGGCCTCACCGACTCTTTCTGTCCTCCTGCTGTTTAGGCCCTCATTTCCTTATTTCGTCCACTACTGAGTGTTCTATACCTTCCAGCACCACGGCCTCAGCCATGGCCGGCTGGCCTGATCCAGGGAACGCTGGCAGAGCTGCCAGCCAGTCACTGGGTGGACCGGGTCTCAGAGAATGACCGATAAAACTAAATCCAAGGAACCCAGAGTAACCAAGCCAAAAACTGAACCAGAAATAACCATCATAATGCTGGATGCAAGAACTTCATATATGTCCTGGCTGGTTTTGCTCAGTGGTCAGAGTGTTGGCCTGGGAACTGAAGGGTCTTGGGTTGGATTCCAGTCAAGGGTACCTACCTCGGTTCAGGCTCAATCAGGGCCTGTGCAGGAGGCAACTAATCCATGTGTCCCTCTCATATCGATGCTTCTGTCTCTCCTTCTCCCTTCCATTCTTTCTAAAAATCAATGGGAAATATATCTTTGGGTGAAAATTAACCAAAAAAAAAGAAAGAAAGAAAGAAAGGAAGAAAGAAAGAAAGAAAGGAAGGAAGGAAGGAAGGAAGGAAGGAAGGAAGGAAGGAAGGAAGGAAGGAAGGAAGGAAGGAAGGAAGGAAGAAAGAAAGAAAGAAAGAAAGAAAGAAAGAAAGAAAGAAAGAAAGAAAGAAAGAAAGAAAGAAAGAACTTCATATATATTAAATGGTTTAATCTTCACAATAATCCTATGAATATTAGGTACTGTTTTTAATCTCATTTTAAAGAAGGAAACAAGTCAGGTTGGATTTTAAAAAGTTGACAGAATGTTTTTCAAAGCTTGTAAGCAATAGGGTAGTGATTCAAACCCACAAACATGGGCTTCAGAGCCTCTGTGCCACTCAGCCTCTTTCTTCAGTGGCACCTGCCCTCAAATTCCTCTGTCTCTCCTCACAGACACATTCCCATGAGCTTTCCAGAAATTCATTCTCACGCCAGTTGGAGTTGGAGCTATCCAACTCACCCTCACCACTTACTTTCAAAGCAGTGCCCCATACTTCAAAGTAATTCGTTATCACAGCCTATTAGTTTCCCATGGCTGCCCTAAAAAATTACCACAGATTTTGTTACTTAAAAGGACACAAATTAATTATCTTGTAATTCTGTAGGACAGAAGTCCAACATAGTCTCACTGGGTTCTAGGAGTCTCTGGGTGGAATTCATTTCCTTGCCTTGTCCAGTTCCCAGAGGCTTCTTGCATTCTTTGCCTTGTGGTCCCATCGCCCACCTTTCAAACCAGCCCTGGTGGCAGAGACCTGCACTGCATCGTGCACTGCATCGCTCTGAACTCTGTGTCCATCATCACATCCCCTTCCCTGACTCTCTTCTCACGCCCTCTTCCACTTTTCATTATACTGGGCCTACCAGGACAATCCAGGTTAAGATAGGTTAACCTGCCCATTTTAACATCAGCTGCTTAGCAACCTTCATTCCATCTACAACATCAATGGAATCTAACATATTCACTTCTTCTGGGGTCCATTATTCTGCTTACCACAATGGTCCATTTAAAAGTTAGCAAAGTGCCCCGCTGGCATGCCTCAGTGGTTGAGTGTCAACCTATGAACCAGGAGGTCACAGTTCGATTCTCAGTCAGGGCACATGCCCAGGTTGTGGGCTCGATCCCCAGCATGGGGTGTTCAGGAGGCAGCCAATCAATTATTCTCTCTCATCATTGATGTTTCTATCTCTTCCGCCCTCTCCCTTCCTCTCTGAAATCAATAAAATTATATTAAAAAAATAAAAGTTAGCAAGGCAAATTAATCAATGGAATTTAAACTAATATGGGAAAAAAAACACTAACCTATTGAATTATAAATCAATAGAAAGGAAAATATGAGCAGACTTGGGGCAGATGGTTCTTCTCCTTGGGCACAACAGTGACCCACATCATGGGTGCCCAGTGTTCTCTCAGCTGCCGGCATGTCCCACAGGCCCACTCCCCTCTTGATGGATGAGGAGATCCAAGACTCTTACTAAAATGTACTTGTTCTGAGACCCACTCCCTTGGGAATGTAAATATATGTATGATAAATAAATTTATTAAAAAAAGAACCTCTAGATCTCTGTCATTTGGGACTAACAGGAAGTTATTTAATCTAAGTTTCAGTAAAACCATCTGTTGTGGAGATTAAATAAGCAAAAGCATGTAAAACTCTTACCATAACATGTGGCAAGTACTAGGTGTACCAGCTACTAATGTGGATTTTGTAATCAAAGAAAACACGATAATTTCAAGAGAAACATCAAAAGTGCTTTATTCCAAGTAATGTCCATTGCTAGCTACACATTTCCCCCATCTTTCAGTAATTTGTGGATACCGTCCCAATAGGACTTTTCTTGTTTTGAGGCAAAACATTCAGAGACCCAATTTTCCACTTCTTCGTATGTTTTGAAGTGCTGCTCAGAAAGTGCGTGTGCCATCGATCGGAACAAGTGGTAATCTGAAGGAGCAAGGTCTGGTGAATACAGCGGGTGGGTTATACTTCCAAGGCCAGGTGTTTTAATGTGTCTTTAACTGGTTTTGAAATGTGTGATGGTGCATTATCATGAAGCAAAATTACTTTGCCGAGTCTTCTGGCACATTCTGGTGGTTTCACGATCAAAGAATGGTTCAAATTGATTATTTGTTGTTGGTAGTGATCAGTATTAATGGTTTCACCTGGTTTTAGAAGCTCATAATACACCACACCTTCCTGATCCCACCAAACGTAGAGCATTGTCTTCTTTCTGAAGCGATTTGGCCTTGAAGTCGATGTTGATGGTTGACCTGGATCAACCCATGATTTTGTGTGTTTGGGATTCTCAAAATAAATCCACTTTTCATCGCCAGTCACAGTGCAATGCAAAAACGACTTTTGGTGCCATTGAAGCAACATTTCACTGATGACTTTTTGGTTTTCCATTTGTGTTTCGTTCAGTTGATGTGGCACCCATTTTCCTTCCTTTCAAATCTTTCCCATTGCTTGTAAATGATTGAAAATTGTTTGCTGAGCAATGTTTAATCTTTCTGCAAGTTGTTTTTGAGTTTGACACGCATCTTCATCCAATATTGCTTGTAATTGTTGGTCTTCAAACTTTTTTGGTTGACCTGGACATTCTTTGTCTTTCACATCGAAATCATCACTTTTAAAGTGTTTAAACCAGTGTTGACAAGTATCTTGAGATGGAGCATGTTCACCATAAGCTTCCTGAAGTATACAATAACTTTTTCTTCAAAATAAAGTAATGAATTAAAACTTCCTGCAAATGCTCTTTTTTTTTTTTGGCACGAAATTCGACATTTTTAAGCGTAAAAATATCTATGATGTTAACACCTTCAGCAAATTTCACATATGAAGTTTTGAAGCTTGCTGTCAATACAACAAAATAGCAAACATATCAAATCGCATATATATCAACATATGAGTAACTCCATCTATTGAAAAAAATCCGCATCAGTAACTGGTACACCTAGTAAATGAGCACCCAGTAGTAGTGGTCATTACGGTTGCCCATGTTGTAGTTGTTAAAATGTCCTTGACCGATGTCATATGTAATGTCTTATTAGGTGTCTTCTGAAGAAGCACAGTGGCCTTATGCCGGGTTTCAGTTCCACTGTGTGAGCCCACAGGCTTTGAGGCACATCTCTGGAAGGCATGACAGCTAGAGAGTGCAAGTACCTCCCCCCTCACACACACACATAGACGCACACACGTGCACACACACTTTCACATCAACCAGAATAATTTGTTAACATCTGTTTTGTATATTGTGCTCTGCATTCATAGAAATAAAAATATTTGCAGCTTTAAAATCAAAGGTTGAAAACCAGTGTTCTCTCTGAAAGAAATGACTCATCACGGTGGAAGAGTGACAGGTCTCAGAGGAGTGTTTGGGGAGGCTGCTCCCCCAAACCTGACCATATGGGCAGCTGCCCACTCTGTTGTAGCTGTCAGGCTGGCCTTGTGGGAGAAGAAACAGACCTAATATCTGCTTCGGAGAAGAAATATTGGTACTTCTTGCAAGAACACCACTAACTGCCCTTCAGAATCATATAAAGCTTAGCTATTCTTTGACTTCATGAAAAACAAACAAACAAACAAACAAACAACAACAACAAAAAACAGTTACCTGGAATTGGGAGGAAGAAATGTTTTACATTTAAGATGTTTCCAAACTGGTGTTCTTCATTTCATTTTAGGGAGCAACTGGTGTCTTTTCCATCCTCATTCAGCAATTACTTCCTTTGCAAACATCAGTGTTTGTTCGTTTGTTTTTCGTATATGGAAGATAGTGTATGAATGATAGCGCCCAAAATAATTCTTGCTGTTCTCACGGAGAACATGCTCTTTTGATATTTTGAGCACATTGTTAAATGAATGTTAATCATTGATTTCTCTTCACTCTTTTTCCTCTTTCAGGTCCTTGAAGTAAAGCTACTTGATCAAACATCCGATAGTCACAAATTTGAAACCGTACGTCTGAATCCCAGCACATAGTAAAAAGAGAAGACAACACTGATCATTATACCTGTCAAGAAGCTGTGAACGCGTGGTGTGTAAATTCTTTACCAAGGCAACTCGACACCTTCTTTATCTGGGCTGCCCCCGGGCTGCCCGCTGCTCTTCACACACACAGACCTTCCATTCACTGCAGTGGGAATCCTCTGTGTGCCCATGGAGAGGTTTTCCAGTCTGCAGACTGAAACAGTGTAAGAATAAAGTCCATGACTTTCAGATTAATCACCAGGGCCAAGATTAAGTAAACCTTGGGTCTATAGCTTTTCCAGAGATGAACAAAACCCTCATTAAGCTATAGTTCAAACTGCATCAGTTCAATATTGTCACCACTTAAAACCTACACATTGCCCCTCACCCTGACCTGTTTCACGTCCATATTGCTGAGCTGTCAGAATTAGAAATTCAGTTAATTGCAAAGTCAACATCTTTTTCCCCTCTTGAAAACAAGTAATTATACTATATTTATACTCTCTTCAGGTTCTTGAAGCAATTGGCTTTTTATTTTGTTTCCTTGAATTTTATTATGCATTAATAGAGTAGGCCTATATAGCTCAACTTTAGTTTACTAGAAGCAAGGATAGAGAAATCTAGTACTGTATTTTTTTTTTAATTTAAGCATTGCTTGTATCTATTATTAATTCAACAGAATATAATGTATATTTATTCCACAAAATATATATTATGAGAGTGTATTTGTTACAAACTTAGGTCTTTCCTTACCAAATATTATGAATCTGGTAAGAGAACATTATTAGCAAAGGACCTGGTTTCATGAACTGATCCTCATATGATATTTATATATAACCCTGCCCTCAATATTATTTTTTGGTTTTATATTTTTGATTGATAGGCTCTAGAGAAATCTACGCTCTTTCTACCTACACTGATGTGCTGTCATAGAAGTCTATTTGATATTTTAAAGCTTACAGCTTTAACAAAAACTAAATTATATGTGTGCGTATATATACAAATATGTATGTTATACAAAGTTTACATAAGTTTCTTCAATTATAAAATGGAGATTTTTGGCAATCTATGTTCCAAAGTATTATCCCTTCTAAAATTAGGCATATGTAAAGCAGTGATACTAATATTGTGAGTGAAAAGATACTGCTGCTTCTAGGCGGTAAAGATACTGCCTTCATTCCACAATTCATGTAAGTAAATAGACAATGAGATAATCATCTTTCAGAATTTATAATTTACTGGGAAATGATCTGTTAGAGCCACATATACAGATTATAACTTTTGACTTATGGTAAACCTAGGCACATAAGTCTGGTTTTACTCTATGGAATGAATAGGAAGCAATAATTATTTGGGCATTTAAATATCTTAAGCACACAAGTGTACCTGAAAAAAGAATAAATATCCAGTTGAAGTATTCTAGATGGATCATTAAAACTGAGGCAAGTATTTGAATATTCCCTCTTCTCAAATGCAGAAATTGATCACCAAAGATAAAATAGAATTCACATTTCAGACAGTCCTCCAAATCAAAAATCTATAAAGTTCAGTTTAGGAACTGTTTTCAAGAAAATAAACTAATCAGGATTACCCTACACATTTTAGTTTGCCCTGTCAGGTGATGTTGTCAATGCCAAGTTCTGCTAACTCTTCATAGCCCATCACCCAACAGAGGATAAACAGCAAGGTAACTAGGAGGTACACCAACTTCAACAAGATTCTGCTGTAGTAACAGATTCTCAGGCTTGAAAACATCATTTTTTTACTATATAGAGCTGGGTGGAGGGCAAGGCTGAGGACTCTGAATATTGTGTAAAATAGGTTTGCAAAAGAGATAAGCATGACTAAAGGGAACAAATGGAGACCACTTGAGTATTATTCAGTTTGAAAGAGGTAGTTCTCATTTTTATAAGAAAAGTTTAATAAAACATATATTTTAGTTATCATTTAACAAAGAAATATTAAAGGTATTCAGGCGATGCCACTGATTCTCAGAAAGGGAAGTCATTGAACCTTTGTAATGAGGAAATGGTCATTTTGACACATTTTAATACATTGTATAAATTTGGAGCTTAAGGTATGTTTTTATTTAGCTGTATTTGGTTAATGTTAAATTATCATGTTTTAACATCAATCTAAATATTTTCATGGAATTACAGAACAATTAACAAATGAGCAGACACCTTACATTTGTGTTTTCTAGAAGTCTTTGTATTTTTGTGCTTCATTTGCATAAAGATAAATGCTAATAAATGTATGCCAGGCCCTTTGTCACAGTGGAGGGGCAATCCATCACACCTAAGACATCTAAGGACAGAGTGCATGTCCCAGTGTTCCTGCATACAAGTGTCCAGTCAAATGGCCACATTTCTTCAGTAAAATCTAGCTGTTGAAATGTAAGTCTTCCCCTAAAGTTTTAATCAAAAGTAACTATGCCTAAGACTTAGAGAGGGGAGGGGAAAAATAAAAGCCCAACCGGTGTGGTTCAGTGGTTGAGCATCGATCCATGAACCAAGAGATCATCAGTTTGATTCCTGGTCAGGGCACATGCCCAGGTTGGGGGCTTGATCCCCAGCTGGGGGCGTGCAGGAGGCAGCTGATTGATGTTTCTCTTTCATCAGTGTTTCTGTCTCTCTGTTCCTCTCCCTTCCTCTCTCTCTAAAATCAATAAAAACATGTTATAAAAAACAAAAGACTTAGAACACTTGTGGTTCTCTAAAGTCTCCCCGAACCTATAGGGAATGGAAAAAAGGGCAACTTGTCTCAATGCTCTTTATTATTATTAATGATCATATTAATCACTATTCTATGTCCAAAATCATATTAAAGATATAATAGTTACTCTTACATGAAGCTCAGTTTCTAATATAACAAACAAATTAGATATTAAAAGTTAAGGGGGTGGGGGATCTGTTGTTCCTCTTCATCAGTGATCCCGGTGAATTTTAGTTCTTTCTCTCAGTTAGGTTGGTGGCTGGATTTTTCTAAACTCCTTTTCTTCTTCTTCTTCTTTTTTTTTTTACTTTGAAAGCAAGTATGAGTACCCATTTTTTTTTCACTGGGCATTTATATTTTAATTCTGGTACCATTTGAAATTGAAATAGAACATCCTTGGGGAGATAATGAGTTCAAATTACAATTGACTTTGGAAAGAATAACAGACTTTCCATGCTTCATGTAATCAATAGGAAATTCTCTATGTGAATTACCACTATTTTGTAAGACAATGCTAAGATCTAAATACAAAAGTTGGGACTTCAAGGCTGTCTCCGAAGAACTTGCTTAGAGATGAATCACACCAATTTACAAATGCAGTTTTCAACCAGGACAAATCAAACAGGTCTGATAGCAGTGTTTTTACTCAGCTGTGTCTGTAGGACTCCGAGACATTGTAATGTTTTGTGGACGTTATTTTAAACATCTATAGATGTTTGTGGATGTGTGAATAACACCTGAATTTCTCAACTTCTAGCTAGTTTGTGTTTATCCTACAGACTCAGCCTGTTAGACCAGCTTTAGAAAGCATTGCAGAGTGAAAATCAGTGCTCTAGGATTCAGGAGGCCAACATAAGGCAAAATCTCCCCAATCTTGGGAGAGTCCTACCCATCTCGACCATCAAGGACTCAATGAGAAATGGCTGTGACCGAATTGTGGACAGCCATATTCCTGGCATCTGATATAAGGTCTGGCACAATGTAGGCAATCAATATTCATTGAATGAATGAATGAATGAATGACAGAACAGGTGAATACACAAATAAATAAATTTTCCTTCTGATCACTTGAAAATGTTTACCAGCTTATACGAATTGGCACTATAATTTATGAATTTCATAGTGAGAATTAGAATTGACTCTTCATGAATATTTTCTAGATATATGAGTTTAGAATCAATTACTTTGAAGGCTTTAAGTATTTGAGGACATTTACACAAGGAATGATTTGGGGATTCAGAGTTTTTATAATGAGTAAAATTCAACCTTTCTAGTTCTTTATGAAAGGACATTGGCAAGGATAATCTAAACATGGAATTCCATTAATAAATTTTATAAAACATACGTTTTTATTAAAAAAATAAGAAAAGTCACAACATCAAACATATTATTAATATCCCCTTTGATATTTATTAACTTTTTTCTAAGGAGTTCATAGTAAGTGGAGTTACCATCCCTAAATCTTGCCTTGCTTTCACAAGATCACTCTCATATTTGATTCCTAGAATGTACCTGAATTTAAGATTCATCACACAGCTATTAAGACTTTTTCATGTGTTTATTCATTTACCAAATGTTCATTGTGTAACTAATATGTAGTCGATTCTGGAAATACAGTGGCTAACAAGACAGACACAGTGCCCTCATGGAGCTTACTGTGAGGAACTACTCAACACTTACACTAGCAATAACTAGAGTTTCCTGTTCATCAGGTTCCTTGATAAAGAAACTAAAATCCCTAACCCCATGCAAATCATGAAGACTTCATGCACATATTCCTGAGCTGGGTTTTCTAAACACACCACTCAAAAACGCTGCTTAGTTTATCCATACATCATAGTTACATCCCAATGAGGTATGTAAGTATAATTTATTCAGAACTAACACTTAGCTCTTACTGGGTTCTACTGTGCTCAGTACTTTCATAGACTCTCTCATTGAATCCCTTCAACAATTCTACTAAGCAGGTTCCATTTTATAGAAAAGAAAACTGAAGCACAGTATGTGACTTGTTCAAGGTTGCACAACTAGCAGGTGGAATTAGGATTTGAATCCATGCACTGTAACACAGGAGCTCATGTGTGCAATCATCATCTGTGGCTTGGGAGACACCATTACATTAAAATAAATGAGTCACTGTATATAAAATGCTTTGAATTTGTAAAGTAGTATACAAAAAGATATTTGTAAAGTATTTATAGTCAACAAACCATGTAAGTGGCAGAAACGAAACACAATCTTATGTTGTAGCTTCCTCTCATGAACACTTCAAGCCAGGGTAGTGGATAAAAGTACAGGTCCAGAAAACTTCTGACATGTGATAAATATTCTAATGACTTTTCAGAATTATTGGTTGTTAGCCACTGTGTCTATTTGGTGCTACAAAAAAAAACCCTGAAAGAAACAAAATCCCTTGCTATAAGGGCTTATAATAAATACACAGTGTGGAGATGAACCAAGGATAGTTCACATTTATAGGGAAAGATGGGCAGTATTTCTCACCATTGCATGTGATTGTGTCTTTCCAATTGTTTTTATTATTTTTCTGAAAGAGCTGCAAAATTGTGCAGTGGTTCAACCTGACCAAAGTGGTATTATGCTGCTGGGAAGTAAAAATATTAAACACTAGACTGGAAGTATTGTCTTCATTGTCAAATGACTTTAAGTTCTTTTAAAGCATGGATGTAAAAGGATTTTTAGATGCTGAAGGCACCTGAATACCTGGACACCAAGTTCCGTGTGTGTTTCTCTATTCCAAACCATAGTGTGGAGTCATACTATTGAGTGGTTAGGTTCTGAAGCCAATATGAAAAGCAAGTTTAAGATTGGCCTGACTACAATCCAATAGATCAATGTCCATACTTCCAGAGGCTAGCAGGAAATGATACCTTCTGTGGGAAATATAAACTCATGGCTCCCTATCATTCACTCATAAAGAGGAATCGCATGCATTGTTTAATTTGTTCTCTCTCTGCTCCTCTCAGTTAAATGGGCATGTGATGCAACTTAAATGCTGTTCCATATTGGTGGAAGCAAGGAGTCGTCTTAAGATAACTTTTTATCCCATTCTTTCCTACTACCAATTAGATCCTTCTAAATAGTTAACGTTTAGGAAGTTTAGCTTTACACATAATACACTAGAGGATAAATTAAAATGCCTTATGTTCAAAATCATACTTGTTGACTTCTATTTCCCTTTTGACAACTTTATTTCTACGGATATTACCATCCTCTGCACAAATGTAGTCATCCTTCTCACTTCCATTCACATCAATTCTTAGATTCTTTACATTTTACTGTGACAAAGTCTCTTGAAACTGTCTTCTCTTATTCATTTTCACTATTCCTACCTATGTATGCACCCTACTAGGACTCTTGTGAGCTTTTAACTATTTTCCCAATCACCTCGTTTCCCCTTGTTTTTCCTACATATTGATGCTAGATAAATCCGCCTGAAGTTATTCCTTTACGCACATCAGATTCTTAGTCAAGATTCTCTGAACCAAAACACTAGTATGGTATTGGGGACATTATAGTGTCCTCCTATCCACAAGTACAACATACAGAACAGGACATGTGATGCTATTGAAATCAAGATTCTCTGAACCAAAACACTAGTATGGTATTGGGGACATTATAGTGTCCTCCTATCCACAAGTACAACATACAGAACAGGACATGTGATGCTATTGAAATCTGGTCGTTGGACTGTGAAATACAACCATGAGATTCCATGACACTGAAAATGTCACAAGTTGAAGAAATTAAATATTGTGAGAGAGTAACAGTGTTGTATGGTGGAGATATCTACCAAGACTGCATCTGACTATGACCCACAAATTCCAAAGTATTTGCTTGGTGTGTAGGGGGTGGCAGGGAGGAGAGGGATGTGTGAATATGTGGGGATAGGCAAATGTGCTAACATTAGGAAGAGGTATGGTTTATGATGTGTATTTTTCTTCTACATAGCATTGCTCTTTTAGCCTTCCTGTTCTATCTTGCAGTTCAAGGTGGCCACTACCTATTCCTGGAAACTGTCCCAAATTTCCTGCTCCTGAGGTTTTGATTATTTCTGAAATGCCTCTTTCCTTACCTTATGTATGCCTGGAAAATATCTTCAGTTTTAAAAGCCAATTTCCAATGGTACCTCTTCCAAGAAGCTTTTTCTAATTTTTCTAGGCCTGATGTTATCTACTCCATCATTAATTCCCATTGTGATATTATAACCTCTCTTTAGGTCTTTTTCTTAGCTTGTCTTATAGTATACCCATTTGTGTCTTTACATTCATAACTCCCCCTACAGTAATTAATTATGCATGGAATGAGTGCTTAATATTTTTAAATGGAACTACCTTTTACTTGTCAAATTCACAGAATGGCTTCTAGGTTATTTTAGGATTTATCTCAGTTCTCTGTAGCTCACACAAGAAGTTCATTTGAATAGAGAACTCAACACTAGATATTTTTAGAGGCGAAAAGAGCTTTAATTATGGAATATTTTGATTTTAAACAAAAATAAAGATAAAAGTGTGATATTTATAAACCAAACAAATTCAACATCTAAGATAAATATGGTATTAATTTTCCCTCCAATCCCCACAAGGATAGGAAACACAACATCCTAATGGAAAATTCGCACAAATAAACTAAGATGCACTTTTTTCATTCTTTAAGTTAAAATAATTACAAATAGAACTTCAAGAATTATTCTACCTGAACACAACACAATTTCAGAGTTTAATTGCAACCTGTCCAATAAATCCTGGTTCCTGTGGGTGTTCATTTATTAACTGCATTGTTGTGTCTAAAAAGACTATAAGAGTGAGAGGTTGACTAGCTCCCACAGGAGACCCATAGAGGGTCTGTACTTGGATTTTTTGAATTACAACTTCCCAGCATCTGGGTCTCAGCTTTATAAAGACAGGCTCACTTGTTTTTTCTAGTAAACCTGGGGAAAGTCTCAGTTGACATCTCTTTTATCAGAGCAATTATTAATAGCGCCCTCCTTAGTTTTCAGAAATACCTTAATTTAGCCCTGGCCAGTTTGGCTCACTGGATAGAGCGTTGGCCTGTGGACTGAAGGGTTTGATTCTGGTCAAGGGCACATGTCCAGGTTGTGGGCTCAATCCCGGGTAGGGGGTGTGCAGGAGGCAGCCAGTCAATGATTTTCTTTCATCATTGATGTTTCTATCTCTCTCTTCTTCTCTGAAATCAATAATATATATATTTTAAAAGTACCTTAATTTAGACAACATATTATAGTGTCAACCTGACTAGAAGTGTTAAAACACTGGGATGATAGTTCACATTAACCTTCCTCACTTCACCAGATAATTGGAAGCATTCTTTTTGTTGTAAATACCTAAAACAAGATTCAATAGAGCTTGAGTAAAAAGCAAAAAATAAATAAATAAATAAATAAATAACCACTGCCAAAGCAGGCCAGATCCAGGGTCTTGATGTTGATACAATTTTCACCTCTTCATACCTCTCTCTTCCTCAACTCTACTTGTCTCTCTTCTTTTTTTTTTTTTTTTTTTTTTGTTTGTGGCCCTTGTTATTTATGCTATACAGTTCCTCTCCTAGTCCCTTGCAGTACCAGAACTCAGCTGTATTTCCTTTACTCTATATCCTTAGAGCTCTTAATCTAAAAGGAAAACCAGACTCCCTTCTCCAGAATCTGTATCATTGAGGCAGACTCTGAATGGCCCTGCTTGGCTCTGGTGCTCACCTCTTGAGGCAAATGACTATGAGAGAAGTGCTATGATTAGCTATGCTTGGGTCACATTCTCATGCCTCCTGAGTGTCTACTTACTAGCTGTAGGAAATCCAAGATGGGAAGCACACTAACAGTTCTACTATAAAGCACACTAAGAAAACAACTACAAAAGAGATAAAAATATCAAAATGAGGGTTCAGTTACAGGTGAGATAACACATTATCTGAGGAAATCAGAAAAAAATCTTCTTGGAAGAGATACCAATTGAAATGGGTGTTGAAAGTTGAATGGGATTTGACAGGTATGGAGAGAGTCTGGAATAGCACTGAGATAGACATTGACTGGAGGAGGAGCACTATCCCAATCTTGGATTAAAACTATCATTTACTTAGTTCTTAATTCTGGAGCTCACCAAGTTAAGCTGGGCACAGACAGGCAGTTCTTGTGGGTTTAGCTGGTTGAATTCTCCATGTGGTCATAATCAGTTTCACATCAGCTCAATAGCTCAGCTTCTGGGGTTGCCTGACTTCCAAGTGAAGTGCCTCAGTAATCCTCCACGTGGTCCCTAACCCTCCGGCAAGCTAGTTTGGGCTTGTTCTTGTGACAAAAAAAGGAATTCAAGAGAGAACAGAGGTCCACAAAGCCTTTTGAGAGTTAGGATCAGACTGATGCAATGTTGCTTCTACCACATTCTATTGACCAAAGCAAGTCATGAGGCCAGCTCAGGATCAAGAACTGGAAAAAGAGTCTCTATTTCTTGATGAGTAGTCAAAGCTATAGTTAATAGCTAACATTTAAGTACTTATTATGTGCCAAGCACTGTTCTAAGAACTTTATGTATATTAACACATTTTTATTCTTGCCACATTTTTTATTTCAGAGAAATAGACTACCTGCTTATAGAAGTAAAGGAAACAGCTGAGTTCAAGGTCAGGAATTCCCTGAACTCTGGTGTTGTCCCTCATCAGAAGTCAGGCCATTATGCATAGTTGCTGTTTGGCTTTCCAACTTCCCAGGTAAAGTGCAACAGCTAATAGCATGGTATATTACTCAGGCTTCTTCAGAGAAATTATATTTATATATATATATATATATATATATATATATATATATATATGATAGGATATCCTATATAATAAAGAGGTGATATGCAAATTGACCCTCATGCCCTCACAAAAGATGGCAGCCCCCATGTGGTCAAAGATGGCTGCCACAAGATGGCCGGCAGGGGAGGGTAGTTGTGGGCAATCAGGCCAGCAGGGGAGGGCAGTTAGGGGCAACCAGGCCAGCAGGCAAGGGCAGTTGGGGTGACTGGGCCTGCAGGAGAGGAAGGGCAGTTGGGGGGGACCAGGCCTGCAGGGGAGGGAGGGAAGTTGGGGGGGACTGGGTTGGCAGGGGAGGGCAGTTGGGGGTGACCAGGCCTGCAGGTGAGGGCAGTTAGGGGTGACCAGGCCTGCAGGGGAGCAGTTAGGTGTCGATCAGGCTGGCAGGGGAGTGGTTAGGGGGTGATCAGGCTGGCAGGTAGGTGAGCGGTTGGGAGCCAGTAGTCCCGGATTGGGAGGGAGAGGGAGAGGGAGAAGGAGAGGCCTGTGAAAGGGATGTCCAACTGCCGGTTTAGGCAGGGATCGGGCCTAAACTGGCAGTCAGACATCCTCCAAGGGGTCCCAGATTGGAGATGGTGCAGGCTGGGCTGAGGAACACCCCTCCCCCCCCCCACACCAGTGCACAAATTTTGTGCACTGGGCCTCTAGTAGATATATATGAGGAGATTTATTATAGGAATTGGCTTATGTAACTATGGAGGCGAAGAAATCCCACAACTTGCCATCTGCAAACTGGAGAACCAAAAAAGCTAGAAATGTAATTTAGTCCATGTCTAAGGCCTTGAGGCCTACCTAGAACCAGGAGCAGGAAAAGATGAATATCCTAGATTAAGAAAAGGGAGCGAATTCACCCTTCCTCTGCCTTTTTGTTCAATGCAGGCCCTTACTGAATTGGATGTTGCCCACCTACATTAATGAGGGTGATCTTTACTTTCTTGTCTACTGCTAAATCCTTCCAGAAACATCATCACAGACACACCCAGAAATAATGTTTTACCAGATATCTGGTCATCTCTTAGCCCAGTCAAGTTGACACAAAAAATTAACCATCATAGATGGTTTCAATCCTATTCTCCCAAACAGAATGTAACCTAAAGCAGATATATAATGTTGAGAGAATTTTTTTCTATTGGACAGAATTATGGCTAAGACCAGAAGCTGAAATGAGAATTAACTATATATTTCCATAATCTAAAGAAAGCCTTGGAATTTCTAAAAGGTAGTACAGATGACCTCACTCTCTCCAACCCCTCCCCTCCCACCAAGAATTAAAACAGCAGCAAGAGATAGAGTTAGGTTGAGACATAAAGATAGATTGATATGAGAGAGAGAGAGTGAAAGAGGTATAGGGAATGCAGCTTTTTGGAGAGAAAGTTTTCCATCTGCACCTCCACTTCATCCAGCTGAAGCCATGTGAGAGAGGGGAGCTTTAAGATTATCTTTCATATGTAGTTGTAACTATAAGAAAACATTACTAGCTTTAGCCAGTTTTCTCAGTGGTTAGATCATCAGCCTGTGGCCCGAAGAGTCTCAGGTTCGATTCCCAGTCAAGGGCATGTACTTCAGTTGTAGGTTTCTTAGCCCCAGTAAGTGCGAGTTTGGGAGGCAATCAATGGATGTGTCTCTCACACATTGATGTTTCTCTCTCTCTCCCTTCCTCCCTCCCTTCCACTCTCTCTAGAAGTCATTGGAAAAAATATCCTTGGGTGAGGATTAAAAAAAAATTATTCGAAACTCACTCCCCAGCTGAATGTTTGCTAAACAGCATAAATGTATCATGCTGAATGGTGTCATTGCTTCTGTAGCTGAGTACAATGGGGAGGTTTTTAGGAGAGCTTTGGGACATGTCCTTTGAGGTGTGAGGGCATACATGAGCAAAAAGAATAAAGATGGGAAGCCTCTTGCAGGGCCTGTGACAGCAGTGCTTGAAGGGAATGTGGTTCCTGGGAAGATGATGGGGACCAATGGCCACTTCATTTAAATTCCCTGTGGCCCTCAGGGCTCACAGCAGAGGGCCTCAGCCATGCCCTTGGGCCATGTGTTGAAGTATATCACTTAGATAAGGAACTGAGATAGGCTTGGGCACTACATCAATGTCAGGTTACTGTACAAACTTCTAAATGCTTATTTTCACTTAATTTTATTTACCTTTGACCAGTAGCATACCATTTGAAAACCAAGTGTCCTTATGGCTTTGAATAAATTTACCTTTAAATCCTGGCTCTAGAAATAATATTTCTCTATGTATGTATCCCTCAGAGACCAAGCCTTTCCCCCAGATAATCAGCAACACTCTGCAGCAGAAGACAGTAGCCAGATCTGACTAATGATTGCAAAGTCGGAACCTCTGGCAGGCTAAAGATAGTATCTTGCCATAAATTATGTTTCAGCTCCTTAAGCCCTAAGGTGAAACAATTCCCTGGGTACTTTCCTAAGAAACCAGACAGGCGAGGCTAGGACAGACCTTGGAGCATTCCTTAAGACCTGAAGAAATGATTCATAGCCTTACCTCTTCTCCAACCAATCAGCTCCCAGCATAACCCAAACCCCCTAACACATGTGTCTTGTCATTTTGTCCTACATAATCTGTAGCCCACACCCCATCAAGAGTTTGGGCTTGAGCATTAACAGCTCATTCTCCTGGATGGCACCATTCATAATAAAATAGCTAATATTTCTCCACTGCAATTCTTGATGTCTAGTGTTTGGATCTGTCAGCACCAGGTGTACAAACTTTTTCTCTTTGGTGGCATATTCATGGGTCAGAAAGAGTCTATTTGCCACACTTTGAATAGCACAGCGAATGCACACTCTGGAGAAGAACTTTGAATCAAATATAAATAATTCCATTTTAAATAGAACTGGATTTAATTTCAATAAACATAAGCAACCCAAAGTTGTCCATGATATTATCACAAAGGATTGCAAGGTTGCGGGGAGGGTGTGGATTTGTTACTGAGGCAGGTTAGTAAGAAGCTAGGCAAATGCCTTGGCCACTGGAATGGGAAAACTGAGACAGATAGCTGAACAAACTGGTTAAGCAATTTGCAGCCACATAGTACATCATGAGGTCTTATCTTCCCTAACCAAGGACACTTAGGAGCACACATTCCAGACCATGCTGGGCAGACCTGCCTTGGTCCTGGTCCCTTTTCAGTGACATTCTTTGAAGGTGAAACTGACCAGAGAATGACCCTGATCCCTCTATAAGATCATTTTGATGAATCAACATTGAAGGACACACCTGAAAAGCTGATGAATTGAAGCATAAAAATCTCTATTTTGTAAAACTGCTGTTTGAAATTCTCTATTATTTTTAGATGGTCCCTTATTCTGTAAATTAACTTTGCTTTTTAGCTTGCTTCAATAATAGAAAAGATAAACTTAGCTGTCTGACCTTGTAGGCTAGGGACTAATACTCCCATACTCTCGTCCCAGGTGTTTTAGTTATCTGAATAGAACTGTGTCATACTCAAGGTTACAGGCTTCCTGCAAGATATCTACTAAGCATACATAGGGTTCTTTGAAAATTTGCAAAAGGGACTGGAACCCCCATATTTGACAGACAAGGGGCTAGAAAGATATAAAAGGGAAAAGCTTCCTCCATGTTTTTGCTCAGAATTTGAGAGACATATTCCTCTGAGCCCACCGGCGTAATAAAGACTCCTAATTAATTGGCTCATTAAGGCATCTTCTGTTAAGCTCGCTGATTTATGATATAACAATATTCTACTGAGATCCTCTTCTGAGATCTCCCATGAAATTCCTGCCTTTATAAAACAGATAATAGCCCTCAAGATAAAAAAAAAAAAAAAAGCCTGTTCATGTTCTCCTTGGAGCATGCCCATGCCCCTTCTTTTTCCTGGGTGTGTACCTTTGCTCTCTCTCTCTCCTAAACTCTAAGGGTCCCACAAGACTTGCAAGCAGAAGAGCAGTGAGCAGTGGCAGCTCATCCTGGGCTAACCCCCTAAAACTGTAACCAAAGCCCCCTTTTCTCTGACTTTTCCGTGAGCAAAAAGCAGCTCTGCCTTGGCTCACTTCTGTCACTGTGACGTTTACTTCTCAGTGAGTCCCTGCAGCCCTGCATAGCTCACTTCTTTCCTATAATGTTTCTAGGGGGCCAAAGCAGCACCTCCTAGCCTCAGTCCTGTTGCTTCTTCTAGCCTAAGCCTTCCCTTTACCTCACTGACCTCAGCTTTAATTAACATACTCTCAAAATCATCTGAAATATTTTTAGCATGTAGTTAAGAACCCACACATTACATGCCCACCCGAGGTAGACTCTCTCCAGGCCTTTCTGGTAACATTACCAGACCATAAAGGGACCCATTTGCCTGTATGCCTCAAAGCCTCATCAAACTCAAGCAAAAATTTGCAGTCAATTTAAAGTAAGGGCTTGTTAACTGAGGAAATGGTATCAAACCTGGAGTCTCAGGTAAGCTAATGCTCAAAGACCTGGCTCCCTGATGGCTTCCAGGAAATGAGGAAAAATCATTAGTCATAGTGGCTAAAGGAGTTGAAGTCCTGGGATCTACTGATAGGTTGTTTGATCATTGTATCGGGTTCTGGTGTCAGCCATGGCATTGTTCTGTCTGGTTTTGTGAGGATTTGGTCTGTAGGGCGGTTCCTTTTTCATGGGCCTGGGGATGAAACAGAACTGAAATCAAGCTGTTATCTTTAGCTTGATTGAAACTGTTTCTGCGGTCAACAGATCTGAGTTTTCTTTAGTTTGGTGCTGACCAGAATCTGATGTCCTAAGGGCTTAATGATTAAGGAAGGGAGTGAATGGACAGAAAGGAGAAAGGGTCATTAAAGAAATGCAGTTTATGCATGACTAAAAATTCAACAAAATGTTCCTAAAAAAAAAAAAAAAGTGAAAAAAAAAAAAAGCAAGAAAACATAATTTATACCACAAGGTGTAGATATTCTTCAATAAACCCATTTAGATAACAACTCTAATTTTAAACTTATTTTATCCTTTTGTGAGTGCTTACATTTGAATAAGGTCCAATCACAGGAATAGACTTGCTTTAAAATTTAACCAATCAAGGTAACAGCCCTGTGTAATACTGTGATTTACAATAAGAAAGATTTGGCCTTCCACTCCTTTCCTGACACAAAGCTCCTAAAACCCTTAGAATTTCCAGAGGAAAGAGTAAAATGATGTCTTTTGTTATGTTAATAAAGGGGATTTTGGAAAAACCCTCGGTTAACTAAGGATGGGGGCTGGTAGCCAGTGAAGCCAGCCCTGTGATTAGAGGAACTTTTGGTCCCACCCTCTAGACCTCCCAGGAGGGAGGAGGGGCTGCAGATGGAGTTCAGTCACCAATGGCCAATGATCTAATCATCCATCATGTTTACATAATGGAGCCTCCATAAAACCCCAGAGCGGGGTTCAGAGAACTTCCAGATGGGTGAATACATGGAGATTTGAGGTGCTCTCTCAGAGGGCATGGAAGCTCCTGCCCTCTCCCAATACCTTGTCCTATGTGTCTCTTCCATCTGGCTGTTCCTTTTATAATAAACCAGTAACCTAATAAGGAACATGTTTCTCTGAGTTCTGTCAGCAACTCTAACAAATTAATGGAATCTAAGATGGAGACCTTTGGTACCTCCAATTTGTAGCTGGTTTGTCAGAATCCCAACTGCAAGGCTTCAGCACAGTTATGTTCATGCTGTGTTTCCTGAGTCTGAAATGGAAACTCCTGTTAGTTCTCTTTTCTCACCTTCTGTACTGTTTACATAAACGCCTACTTCAGGTCAGAAAGAAGCAAGCAAACCTCTAAAAGAAGTTTGCTTTTTCCAACCTACTAAAGAAACTGGATAAGCCAACACATAGAAGCCTGTTGTAGTTATGTGAGAAATGCTCACCTGTCCACATTCAAATAAAGGACTCAGAGACCGAAGTGTGGCGAAAACAAGACTTTTAGTAAGTTCTCTAGAGTGGGTGTCCATCTGTTTGTACAGGCACACCTGGGGCAGTAAACACAGCCCATTTATTAAGTTCCTCCCCCGGTTCCTCATTGGCTGAGTACTATGGGGTCACCTGTTTCCTCATACATCACCTAGGTCTTATTGTCTCCCACTGGGTCATTTAAAAAAAATTGGGCTGTGGGCTGAGGCCTTTCCTAGTTGCCTCCACATCCCCCTGTCTAGTGGAGGCAGGCACCTCTGGGGTTTCCACCATGAGGCTGGACCACGCCCACAGTTCCTCTTCTCTCCTCCCTACATTGTTTGCCCTGGGGAAATTCAGCAACAGTTTCCATCAAAAGCCCACTGTGCTGCAGATGGATCACAGAGGCCCATTTACTATTGTTATATGTTCAAAAAGTTGCATAAATTTATATATTCAGAAAAAAAAAATCACCAATTGTGTTTAAGCAAGTTTTTGAATTTACAATTTTCATTTCAAAAATAATTTTAGAGAGTGATCATACTCAACATAACATTATGAGATTTGTACTTCTTATTTACTATTGGACAGAAGTACACCACAGTGTAAAGATATTAGCATATACACCCTGACTGGAAATTATTGAACACAGTCTAACACATGCTTCTTTTTCCACAAAATTACATGCCTAATATGTAGAAACTAGTGGTTTACCTTTCTCTGGCCAGGGCTGATAGTACTAAAAAATACGTAAATCTTGATAGCTGGTTCCAATCATGGGAAGCACAGTAAATTAAATGAGAATTGTCATTACCTACGAAATACTGGGAAGGGGGACCTCGATGAAAATGGGGTTCTAAGGTTGTTTGGATTTTGTTTTGTCTGTTCCACAAAGGTAATGGTAAAGGTAAAGAGTAGCAAATTTAAAAGGTGTAAGCAGATCTCTCTCCCACTAGAGATATAGACAACAATTTGTTGCTAGTGAAAATGGATCCTTGAGGTGTTTCGAGAAATGAGTTTCAGAGGGCCCACGTAGGAGAGAAATTTAAGTGTAGTGGCAAGATTGATTGGAGTGAAGGGAAATTATAGGTCCTCAGGGAGGTAGAGAAGGGGCAGGCTCTAGCAGCAACTGCCCTGAGATTCCTGATAATCCTCCATATATTTGCTTGTTTTGGGGGAACCAGCAGCCTGACTTTCAAACTGTGAAACCTTCTTCCTAATTCTTCCCGGGCTTGTGTTAGGCCCTCCCCCTAGCCAATCCCTCTCCTGGACCTCCTGTGGTTCTGTGCCCTCCTCCAACTGGATCCATTCCCCGGATTTTCCCAGGCGAGAGACCTCCCCTTTATGGTCACCATCTTGACTCTTACTGCCCATGCCTCCAAGTTCTGCTGCCCCATCTGGTTTCACCTGCAGATGCGCCCAGCAGAGAAATTTTCCCTTTACTGGTTCTTCCTCCCCCTGGTATTCTGCAGCGAACAAACCAGTGGTTCCCTGGGGAGATGGTAAAGATTCTCCCTGCTGGGGGTGGGAGAGGCAGGCAGAGGAATGTTAATCCCCACGGTGGGGATTTGGCTGTCCCCTGGGTATCTGAAGCTGTAACTTCCAGACCTAAGTCTGATTAAGTATAACTTCCAGACTCAAACAGGCACAGTCAACCCAGCTCCCTTCTCTTTTGCTAAGTAGCTGCCTATGCTAACAAATGCACCTGGGGATAAAATGCTGAAAGAGTGGACTTTTAGTTAAATATAAAGCCATTACTCATACTTTATTTTTATAGGAAATTGAATCACTACTGAGTGTGTGTGTGTGTGTGTGTGTGTGTGTGTGTGTGAGAGAGAGAGAGAGAGAGAGAAAGAGAGAGAGAGAGACCTTGCTTTGTAAGAATTGTGAAGCGACCCACAAATGGTAACAGCCACAGTAAAGTATGTATATGGGTAAATTCTGGTTTTGACAGACCCTAACTTTGAGACTTAAAAAAAAAAAAATTACAAAGGCAATTTCTTACAAAGGTGTGAAAATGAATATTTACTTAGAATAGAAATCACAAGAAATTATAAATTTTGAGAAGTTGACAAATACCACAAAATCTAGATGTGCTACATAATTTTATTTTTTTAATGAACTGAAAAGCTACATAATATTTTTACCAAGTTTTTCTAGTAAACTATAAAAAGGAGGAGAGAATTGAACAATAATTATGCAGTTTTCTCTAAACTGGTCAATCAAAATTTGTTTTTTTATTTTTCGTAGTTTATAAGAGTTTTTTTTTTTTTTTGTAACAATGTTATAACCTGCTATTTGGAATGTCAAATTAATTTTTTAAATTGTGGAATGTCAAATTAATTTTTAAACAGTGGATAACTCACTGTCGTATATAACACATAAGTTCTCAGGGCAATTTTTGCTCAGTAACTTACCTTAATATTAATTCTCTTTGAATTGACAGTACTCCTTGTTGTATTGATGTTAGAGAGAGAGGAAGGAAGAGAGAGAGAGAAACATCATTTTATTGTTCCACTTATTTATGCATTCATATGTTGATTCTTGTATGTGCTCTGACCAGGGATTGAACCTGAAACCTTGGTGTATCAGGACAGTGCTCTAATCAACTGGCTACCTGGCCAGGGCTTGAATTGACAATACTCTTTAAACACTTTATTACTGAAGTCCTCACTGTAGTGGTAGTTCATTATGAGTGTTTTAAAATTTATTTCTGTCAGTATTTCTTGTCCAATACGCAAGAAATGTATAGCTTTTCCCACACTGTCCATGTAAAACACTCTCTTTTGATTAGATTATATATCAAGCCAAGGGCCCACTCAGACTTTCATTCAAGCTTTTCTTTTTCTCTTAATGATTTACTCTTTTGGAAGAATCTCATTTTGTTGTTGTTGTTATAATATACCTCTTGGTATAAGATTAATTTCTATCAATTTTATCACTTCTTTTGTGACATTTTCATATTTCACTCCTATGAATTTGAAAGTTCTTTCAGTTCATTAGTGAATACATTTTAAAATAGCAAAAAGGTCCATATCAAGATTTTATCATTCCTCACTTATATTATTAAAATACCCTATCTTTCTAAATTACAACTAAAATGGAGTATCTGCAACTCAATGTGCCCTTACCCCAAACTCAAAGATCACTATAGGGGGGAGTATGAATTGGGCCAGTCACAGTGAAAAATGGTTTTGACAGGTTAAATTAAAATGCCCTTTTTTTCCCTTTCTTTCTTTCTTTCTTTCTTTCTTTCTTTCTTTCTTTCTTTCTTTCTTTCTTTATTTATTTATTTTTTGGTAAATTGTATAAAAACATATATATGATGATGTGAAAACATTTGCTGGTGCCTCTCTCAGGGCTTTGGAAGTGAGGGGTCCAAAGCTTAAGGCTCATTCAGAGTTAACTTGCGGATGGGTAGGGTTAAGCTTCCTCTGGTTGGGTACTCATGTGTTTTAAGGATCTGGGGACTTAATGTGCAGGAGAGAAAAACTAAAGAGGGAAGCTGATGTAGTCATTTTCCAGGCATCCTGGGTTAGATTGAACAGCAGTCATACTGCTTTGGGCTTGAGTATCAAAGTGGCAAACTATAAAAAGTGAATAATCACTACCAAGGGAAGCCTACCCTTTTCTTCGTGTGTGTGTGTGTGTGTGTGTGTGTGTGTGTGTGTGTGTTAGACAACAATAGAAGAGGAAGCAGAGGAAAGCCATAGTCTTACCACTCTACCACTCTAGGAATTCAGAAGCATCTTGTGAAACACCAGTCTCCCTCCCAGTTCCAAGAATGACCTTTAATCTTGCTTTCTCTCCTTTTTGGTTGTTTCCTAACAACTGACCTCCAAGACTATAGCTCTGTACAATAGAAATTCAACAAATATAAATTTCTCTGTATGTAAGTTAGAATATTTATGTTGTAAAAGGGACATTTGAAGCCTCAGTGAAAAACAATTATTTAACCTAACACCTGATCCACCTGCTGTTAAATGAGAGATGCTGGACTTCTGAATGCAATTTTGAAATACTATTATTATTTTTTAATGTGGCCGGGAAATTATATATGGTTTTCCAGTGCTTGTAAGTGTAATTTTCAATCTGACCACCAGGTAGCAGACAAATGCCTTTAAAGAAAGGATCTTCAATCACTTAGACATGAAAATGTCAAAACTTACCACAAAAGGCACATAAATAAAGCCAAAGACATAAATTGTATTGATAAACACAATGATTCTGTAGTTTGAGAGATAAAGCATGCCAGAAGGCATATGCTAAAATAAAACATCGCGGCTATTTTTCATCTCTGTATATTTAAACATTTTATCAACTGTCAACAACTTTGTGGGTTTGGACTGAGGAGGCCAAGTGTCTCCTCTCCCTGAAAGTGAGCATGAACTAATGAAAGTAAAGGCTACACATGTATCCTGCCCACATCCTGAATTATTTGACAAGTCTAAAGAAAGAGAACATTGTAAGACATCACCATAGTTAACCTATGACACAGACATTCCTAGAAGTTCTCTTTAGTCATAGCAAAGCTAGCTGTAAAAAAGCAAGTGAGTTTTCAATTGATCTGAGCTTGTTAGTGCCAAAAAAGTGTTTAGTCTAGTCATCAGAAAATTTAATTTTATATTTGTTTCAGGTGTACAATATATTGATTAGACAATGATATAATTTATGCAGTGATTCCCCTGATACTTCTAGTACCCAGCTGTCACCTCATGGTCATTACAATATTATTGATTATATTCTCTACTAGAGGCCCAGTGCATGAAAATTCATGCACTGGAGGGGGTTCCTTCAGCCCAGCCTGCCCCCTCTCACAGTTCAGGAGCCCTCAGGGGCAGAAGGCGACCCAGCGATCAGGGGAAGGTGATGCCCCCATCACACCTCTGCTGCTGCCACTGCCGGCAGTGCAAGCCTCGGCTGGCCCTGGTTACCTGAGCCTCGGGAAGCCCTGGGCGGCTGGGCAGCCGCCATCTGAGGCTTGCCTGCACCTCGGGCCGGCCCTGGGTGGCTGGAGGGCTGAGGGGACTGGAGGACTCTGGAGGCAGGCTTGTGAAGCAGCTGGACCCACCTGGGGGCAGGCCTGGCCTTGCCACGTGCCTGCTGCCCCGGCAGGGCTGAGGGGACTGGGTGCCACCATCTTGTGGCTATGGGCACTGCCATCTTTGATGGCGAGGCAGTCAATTAGCATACTCCCTCCTTATTGGCTGTGGGTGCCGCCATCTTTGAGGGTGGGACAGTCAATTATCATATTCCCTCTTTACTAGATAGGATGCTGTACTTTATATCACCATGTCTATTTTATAACTTCTTACTCCCTTCACCTTTTTCACCCAGTAGCCCACCCCCACCAATCTAGAAACCCTCAGTTTGTCCACTGTCTCTATGAGTCTGTTTCTATTTTGTTCTTCAGATTCCACATATAAGTGAAATCATATCATATTTGTCTTTCTCTGTCTGATTTATTTTACTTAGCATAATACCCTATAGGTCCATCCATGTTGTTCAAATGATAAGATTTCATTCCTTTTTTATAGAGTCATTGGCACATTTTAAATTAAATTCCAGTCCATCAACTGTAAAATCAATAGAATTGCAGTATAAAATTATTTTTAGGCAAGTTTAAACAGATTATCATTTAATACACAAGATCAAGATGATATGTACCATTAATTTAATTTAAAGTAATCACGATGTTATAAAAGCCCTCCCTGGCATTTTATTTAAACAAGCTTATTCCAAAGGATAATTATTCTTAGATAGAATTAAGCAGGAAAAGTTGTCTTTGAAATCTGGGAATTCTAATCTTCTCCCTCCCATTCTTTAAACGTTACATACTCTGTCGCCCCAGATCCTGTCTTTCCTGGATGCCATGTATACATGTATGAAGCGGTTATAGGGTTAAGCCTCGGACTGACCTGCTGGCAAAGTCGCAAACAAGTCCCAAGCTTGGAAGGGCACAGTCCTCTAAGCATAATTAAGCTTGATCCTGTAACTGATCCCTAGATCTTTCCTGGGTAGCTAGTGGGCTGTGGGAGGGGCAGCAAGTGCTGCCAAAACAAGTGAAACTTACAAGAACATTGTCAATTGCCTTGTTTGTCCCTGATTATAAATAAAGCATCAGCTTTGCAGTCTGGATCGGTTCTGTGGCCTCAGCCAGGCACAGAAAGATCCACCCAGGCTCCCAGCTTCATGAATCTATTTCTGCGTCTTGTTTTCTTTATTTCTATTATTTTCTCACTCCCTGGCTGCCTCCATTTAGAACTGGTTCATTCATCTCTCTTTCCGTGCGGGATGCGGAAAAGGGAGATCCCCGCCATGTCTGGCCCCCGCCGCATCAGGCCTCCGCATATACACATGACTGTTCTTCCCTCTCTCTCCCAACAGCTGTTGTCACGATCTTATGGTAATTACCACAAAGATATAGTGACTGCCTTTCAAAGTTATCCTTCCAAGAACTGACTGCATTTTTAGGGCTTGAATGCATAAGTTGAAGGGACAAGATATAGAACTTTAGACTCAGAAGTCAGGATGCTGGGTTTAGCCTCTTGCTAGCAAATTGCTCAACCTCTGTGTGGCTTCTTTTCCTCTTTTGCAAAATGGAGAAAATAGTAAGACCTAGCTCATGGGGCTGCTGTGACCCTTAAGTGAGGTCATGGGACAGTGTCTGACATGATGCAAACTCTTAATGACTGTTAGTTGTATATCTTCATTACAAGAAAGGCTTCTTATTAGCTTCTTCTCAGGTGACTGGAATCATTACCCCTGGTAGGTTTTCTGTTAAATGGGCCAGAAGATTCTGAGCTTCTCTATGACTTAATGCATAGGATTGCACTTAAAAAACACTCATATGATGACAGTAATTGTCATTCTAAGTAGCCTGTGCATGTCAACCAACCCTTTCCACAATGCCTCTTGTTTTGTAAAGAGATGTTACTGACTAGACAGGCAAATATACTTACTGTAGTCTCAAAGCTCTTTCTCAATTAATAAATTCTAGGATAATTTATGAGATGATTAATAGACATCTCAAACCCAGCACATCCAAAACTTAACTCCTGACCACTCACCCCTACTTTGGCACCCTCCCATCTCACTTGATAGCAGCTCCCCCTGGCAGGCTTTTAAGCCATATTCATTGGCATGGCCTTCAGTTCCATTATTTCTCTTACATTGCACAGTGTGTCAGGAAATTCTGTTGCTCAACCTTCAACATATATCCAAAAGCTGACCACTTTTCACTAATTCCATTGACATTATCCTAGGTCTCAGCCACCATCTCTCACTTGAATTCTTGTAATAATTTTCCTGATTGATCTCCCTTACCTCACACCCTCACCCACAGTCTGTGCTCAACACAGCAGCCATATTCTTTAAAAATACATCAGATTGTTTCCCCGCTCTGCTCAGTATTCTGTCATGACTCTTCCCTTGGACTGAAAACCAAGGTTTATACAATGCCCTTCTAGGATTTCCTTGACCCAGCTCTCACTTCTCTGCCTTGTGTCCTACCAATCTCATTTAGCTCACTTCCCTCCAATCACATTGGCTTCTGTGCTGTTTCTCAGAAATACCAGGCATGTCCTCCATCAGGCCTTTGAGCTAGCTCTTCTCTCTACCCAGAATACTCTCCCCAAGGCAATTGTTTAACTAATTCCTGCAGATGTTGCAACCTGTCTGTCCACACCCCTCACATTCCCAACCCATATTACCCTATTCTACTTAATCTTGTGTTCTGTTAGTACTCATCACCTTCCAACAACATATCTCTCTCTCTCTCTCTCTCTCTCTCTCTCTCTCTCTCTCTCTCTCTCTCTTTCTCTCTCCTTCTCTCTCATGCCATCTTTTATGCTGCTTATTTTATGTTCTCTATTTCTCTCCACTTGAATATAAGCTCCACAAGGGCAGCAATTTTGATCTGTTTTATTCATTGATGTGTCCCAACTACCTACAATATACAATAAATATTTGGTGAATATTTGAGTGGGAGGAGAAAAGTCTATAGACAGGAATAAAGATACATTGAAGATTTATTGATCACTGTCTAAGTACTTACACATACAAATTTACTTGTTTTTTCTTTTATATGAGACTAGAGGCCCAGTGCACGAAATTCATGCACTGGGGGGGAATCCCTCAGCCCAGCCTGTGCCCTCTTGCAGTCCGGGACCCCTTGGGGATGTCTGCCTAAGCTGGCAGTAGGACATCCCTCTCACAGTCCAGGAACCCTCGCTCCTTACTGCCTGCCTGCTCGCTGTTCCTTACCGCTTGGCTCACTGCTCCTTAGTGCTGCCGCGGAGTCGGGAGAGGCTCCTTCCACTGCCACTATGCTCACCAGCCATGAGCCCAACTTCTGGCTGAGGGGAGCTCCCCCTGTGGGAGCACACTGACCACCAGGGGGCAGCTCCTGCATTGAGTGTCTGGCCCCTGGTGGTCAGTATGCATCATAGCGACTGGATGTACTGGTCATTCTGCCCTAATGATCACTTAGGCTTTTATTATATAGATTGGCAAAAATCAAGCCCCTGTTACCACAGACTTGTATAATCATTTCTTGCCTACTAGTTGCTTTTCAGGCACCAGGAGGAGATGCTGAAATACAATAATCATATCGTTATCTCTGCATATATTTGGGTCAGGACAATACTAATAAGAATAGGGGTGAGGAATCAGAAAGAAAATAACATGGCGATTTCTTTCAGTGGTGTTTCAGAAGGTATGTAAGTACAACTTTTACAGCGACTCAGCATCTAGCAATCAAGTTCATCAAAATATGCTGATGCTTGTAAGTAATTTTCTTTGGGAAATTGGTTTGGATCCAGAGTATTTAAAAAAAATGTGTAAGCAGAAGCTAAAATTTATTATTTAAAAGTAACTAAATACAACAAACATATGTCTAGTGAACATTAGCACTAAGCAATGTGAGTGGCAAAACAGAAAATGAGACATGGTCTTTGCCCAGGAAAAGGTTATCTATATAATAAAAGCCCAAGCGACTATTCTAGCAGTGACCTGAACAACCGTTCCATATGATGCACACTGACCACCATGGGGCAGACACTCAATGCAGGAGTTACCCCCTGGTGGTCAGTGTGTTCCCACAGGGGGAGCGCCTCTCAGCCAGAAGCCAGGCTCATGGTTGGCGAGTGCAGCTGTAGTGGTGGGAGCCTCTCCCACCTCCGCGGCAGTGCTAAGGAGCAGCAAGATGATTGGTAAGGAGCATCGAACAATGAGCAGGCAGGCAGTAAGGAGTGAGGGTTCTGGACTGCGAGATGGAGCAGGCCGAGCTGAGGGACCCCACCCCAGTGCATGAATTTCGTGCACCAGGCCTCTAGTAATTGGAGAAGAGACAAAAGACATGCAACACCAATGATTATAATTCACTGCACAAGGTGATAAGTGTTATCATAAAGTTACAGAGCACAAGAGAAAAAGAGGAATAGGAATGATTAATTTCAATACATAGATATACTTACTTTTAAACTTCATTTTAAATTTGTGTGCTTATCTCTTGCAAGATGCTTCAACTAAATTGACCTCAGCCAACTGCAAATAATTGCTTTGGGTTTTATTTTATGTTATCAGACTCTCTGCTCTTAATTTGTCACTACTTCAATTTGTTTAAGCAATGCTTTGCAAAGTATAAAACCGTGAATCCTGAAGCTTTAAAGATTATTTTTTAAAACTAGTAACTTTACATAATCTGAAGAGCTAACTGGACTCAATTTGATTTCATTATCTGGAACTCAATTGATTTCATTATCTGGAGTTAAAATGAATAAGAAAATAAGAATTATGAATTCCATAAAACATAATTTAAGTATCTGTCAAAAGCAAAATATTGTGGTGTTAGCTTCATGAATACTACTATCTGAAGGTGTTTTATTTAGATGATCAAAATTATAAATATACAACTAAACTAAAAATTATAAAGAAATTCCTATATTAATACCCCTTTTTTAGTGAATGATAAATAACAGCAGAAGCAAAAACCTAGGATTATCTTTGAAACCTCCCTATGTTTCCTTTCATCCAATAACCAATGCGGCATCAAATCGTATGAATTTGTACCTCCCCAGCATCTTTCAAATGTATCCATTTCTTTCCATCTTTGCTTCAATCTACCATGTCTCTCACCTAGACAATCACAATGGATTAATACCACATGGGCTCTGACCCCCTGCAAGTCATTCTCCACCCTGTAACAAGAATGATCCTTGTTGGTTTGTGTGGTTATTTTGAGACCCCAAGTGCCAGGAGTTGGGTTACTTATGTTTCTTAACTCATGGCACTATCAGCATCAGTCTGTGCAATGTCCTTCTCTTATTTTATTACTGTCCCCCGGCACACCCCATCATCCTTTCCTCTCCTCGTTCTGCTTATTGGTATAGGTAGATACCAGCGACCTAATGGTTTGCATGTGGCTATGTACAGCCAGCTCTGCACATTCTCTGCACACAGGGACATAGGAAGTCCGTGTGTCTCACAGTCTGGCCAGCAGGCCTCTGTGCTGACTGGGGAACCTGGGCACTCTGAAAGTGCCTCACATTCAATTGGTTGTATCAACCTCCTACTGATTAGTTAGACCCAAAGTCCCATAAGCCACTGTGTCATTGATTAGATATTTTTTTCAAGTTATGTCACTCATCATGAATATATACCATAAATCTCTTTACTTTTCAAAATATATTTACATATCTGAGACACCACAGGTGTTTAGCTCCTTCGAGCCAGATGCTCTATGCTTACCCAAAATGGAATGAACATATTTATGACTTTAACACCTAGTGAGAAAACATGCTGACAAGCAAAGGAACACATGGTAGGACAGCTTTCTTTCCACCTTTGAGCACCACAAGATAGGTTTATATTTATTTTTATTAATATGTAGGATGAGGCATACTTAACAAAATTGATTTCAAACATGACACATGCCTGACATATCATTCTTCTGCTTCAAATTCCTCAAGGGCTTCCTGCTGCTCTTAAGATAAAGACCAAAAAACTAAAATGGCCAGCTGTATCATACAAAGTCTGGCCGCAGCCCACTTTTCTAGTTTCATCTCAAAACAATTATCTTTATTCCTTTTGGTTGAACCCTTGTTGAACCCAGGAACTTTGTATACATCTGCTTGGAACTCTCTTCTCAATCCCACTGCTCATCTACCCTACATTCACCCAGTTAACTCCCTTAAAGCTCACAATATTTATTTCTTCCTATGAGAAGCCTTCCCTGATTCTCTAGACTATCAGGTTCCCTATGGCTTGTTCTTAAAGCACCATATGTCTTTATTTTGTAATTATTAGATCATTTGTAATTTATCTTTTATCTGCATAATTATTTGATTAATATCCTTCTACTTAGAAAATACACTCCATTTCCATGCCAGCAAATAGGGCAATGCCACGTTATGTAGTAAGTTTTCATTTATATTTGTTGAGTGAATCAATAAATAGAAAGTACTGTCACTAGGTCCTAGTGGAATAGGGCAATTTTCCTAAGTGCTTATTTTCAGTTAAAAAGTTCAAGTTGGAAGCCTCAAGTTATATTGAGAAGTTCTGCCTGTAATATAGGCATCTTAAATTTTACTATGAAACTGGATTTTTGCTTTAGTGATGTAGATGCTAGAATAATGGATACTATAATTCATGCTTAGTGATGTTTTAGACAACAAATGTGACCTGTTGTTAGCCTTAGTATCTAATATCTATGTATTCCTAACGGAAGAGTACAGCTTATTAAGCAATACATGTGAATGGAATTTGACTTATTAAACATACATAGTTATTCCAATGAATTTTGGGATTTTTATAGAACATAGCCACAATGCCTATGGGTATGAGTTATGAAACGCCTGAATTGGATATTCTCACATTCAATCAAAGGGAAAATTTTGACAACTCTGTTGACACTTCAATGCTTCCACTGGATATTTTTAAATTCTAATATGTATCCTAGGTTGACCAGTATCTAGATTCTTTACTTATTAGTGAAATGGGTTTGCAGGATTCGTCTCATGCTAGCCAAAGATTTATTTCACATCCATGGGGAAAGCTCAAAGACAAGGCAGTTCCACAGTGTTGTCCTTCCCATCTGGGAGGAAGACTTTTCGCCTCCATGCCTGCTGACCTCCACCCACCCCCCAAACCTATTCTATGCACTCTAAGTCCAAACAAAACACCTGGGTTTCTTTCTTATTTCCTTGTATTCTCCTGTATAATTTAGCTATGGAGACAAAAATGAATACAGGCTGTTTGCTAAGAGATTTGTAATTTAGTTTTGAACTTACATGAGCAGAAGTAAGGGATCTTATTGAGTGTACAATAGAATAGGGCAGAAGGTTTGAAGTGTGGAGAGGAATGAGCAGCAAAAGACTGAAGAACTTGCCCAGCTAGTGCTATGTGCCTTCGAGAAGACAGCTTTGACACCTCTCATAGCAAGAAGTTTGAGAGTTGAACAGAATCAGTTACTAAAATTATAAAGAGTTTTGGTTAAGAAATATGCAAAGTGATGAATAGCAAGAACCTACAACCAAGATTACTCTACCCAGAAAAGCTATCATTTAGAATTGAAGGTCAAATAAAGAGCTTCACAGACAAGAAAAAGCTAAAGGAGTTCATCACCACCAAACCATTATTATGTGAAATGCTGAAGGGTATGCTTTAAGAAGAGGAAGAAGAAAAGGTAAAGATAAAAATTATGAACAACAAAGTGACAGCAAATACATATCTATCAACAAGTGAATCTAAAAATCAAGTGAATAAAAAATATGATGAACAGAATAAACTGGTGAATATAATAGAATCAGGGGCATAGAAAGGGAGCAGACTGACAATTCTTTGGGGGAAGGGGGTGTGGGGAGTGTGGGAAAAGATTGGACAAAAATCTTACACCTATGGACGAGGACAGTGCGGGGGGGGGTAAGGGTATGGGGTGGGGTGGGAACCGGGTGGAGGGGAGCTATGGGAGGGAAAAGAGGAACATTTGTAATAATCTGAACAATAAAGATTTATTTTAAAAAATAGTTTTGGTTAAGATAAACTCTGGAAAAGTTGTACTCCTTTTTTGCCTTTATTCACACCCTTTTATATAATGCTGTTTTATATTCATCATAGCACTTATCACTATCTAAAATGTTCTTATTAATTAATTTATTAGTTATTAGTTTGTTTGTTATTTATATTCTCACTAGCTCTACACTCTAAGCCTGAGAGTGGAGACCTCGGCAGTTTTGATCTGGACTGTGCTTTTATTATCTAAAAAAGCATATGGTACTGACAAGATCCTTAAGAAATCTTTACAAAGTTGATTAAAGAAACTTTAAAGTCCCAACAAATATTTCTACCTTCTCTGTAAAGTTTTTCCTGATTTGTTCAGATGAAATCAGTCACTCCCTTCACACTCTATTTGGGAGTATATTTTATTCATCCACCTATTCATTTGTTTGTTCATTCACACAACATTCGTTGAGTGTGTGCAATATACTCAGTACTAAGCACTTTGAGAACTATTGAAGCTATAAGATTGAATAAAACTCTTATTTCATGTTAGTCTAGAGGACAAGACAGGAAGTCTAGAGTTCAGACTGAGAGGTGCACAGACTTTTAGGAAAGTGCATTAGAAGAGCTCTTTTTTAAAATTTCTTTATTGATTAAGGTATTACATATGTGTCCTTATCTCCCCATTACCCTCCAACCCCCCCCCCCCCCGCCACTCATGTCCTCACCCCTCTGTTGTCTGTGTACATTGGTTAGGCTTATATGCATGGAAGAGCTCTTACCTCAGCCTTCCAAAGTCAGGAAAGGCTTTGGACAGAAGAAACTTTCAAGCTGAGATCTGAAGAATGAGTAGAGGGGAATTGCATTTCAGAAAGAAGCAATGGCAATCCCCGGGCTTAGAAACTAAAATAGAGTATGGCATACCTTAACAGCAACATTGTTCATCTGACAGATCCCAGCAGGGAGACAATGCCCTGCACAGAGCTAGTGCCCAATAAATGTTTATCCCAGTTGTTGTTGTTTTTCAAATGATAAACAGTGTAATTATGGAAACTAGAAAAATCATCCATAATGAATCGCTCTGTGCTTTCTTTCCTTGAACTAAGAGCAATATAATCTCTCCTATTAGACCAATACATGGATGAAATAGGATGCATTCCTACACATATTGTATTTTAAGTACCTTAAAAGACAGAATCCATGTCTTCCATGCAATGGAATTATTGCACAGCACTTACTCTTTTAGTGGCATGACAACTCCTGCTGAGGGTGGTGAAAGGACCTGAGAACCAGCCATTTCCCTGTTCTGTAACCAAACCAGTCCAGGAGAGGAAATCCTCCTCCTCCTATCTGAGGAAAAGAAATGCAGGTGCTTAAAATTTATCAAAAAGCTTTCGCTACTCTTTGGCAAAAAACAATGAGCTGTGTTAGCCCTTCAAAATTCTGGGTCTTTCAGTATATGCCATGCTAGTTAATATAGAATAACTTTGGGTGATTTCTTGGCAATCATAATTCATGGCTGGCTTTTCTCTATTCTTTATGATGTCCAGCCAACTCCCATCTGTTTTGTAGCTTCAATACAAAACTTGTCACAAAAGAGATTCACTGCCCAATGAAATTCAAAGGAGTAGCACAAAAGCTGCGGAGATATTTCACATCTCAATCTATAAGAAAAAATGCAAATGGAAGAACCCAGGGCACATACAAAGCCTCTTAGTTTCAGAAGAGGTGCCAGTTATCGAGATAATGAAAAGATATACAAAATAGATTGTCCAATAATTACCTCACTCTAAAAGCAAACCAAAAAATCATATAAAATATAACAGGACCCTAAGGAGAGGGATTGTCAGTCACAAACCTACTTAATATTGGGCACTCTACTTTGATGGCCATCTCAACCCCAAAGCTTCTTATCATCTTTCTAGTCTATCTCTTTACTTTCTTCTCCTTATCAACCCCCCCGCCCCGGGCGCTTTTCCTCACAATACAGATACAAAATTCAGAACTTTAAAACAATTTTAATTGACACTGTTCAAAATTAAAGCCATTTCAAAATAAAATTTGAGAGTCATAGTTGCTTTTGGAAAAAAATGGGCCTGCATTCCTTCTTGATGATAAGTAGCTAGAGCCGACCATGTAAAGCCTCTGGATTCTCTCTCTGCCCCAGTCCTCACTCATCCCTTTAATCACACACAGCCTCTTTCACTTGTTTACATGATCTCTCTAGTTTCAATAGTAGTTTGAATTTCACTTCTCTTTTTCTATAGGTGCTATATCTCTTTTAGGGCATGTATCACTTAACGTCTGTTCTTGTAAATATCAACATACAAGTCCTTTCTGCTACTCAACTACTAGCCCTTTAAGAGTTCTCTGCTTTTTTGGGTTACCAAAGGACCTATAATGAATGTTCAATGAATATTTGATGAAAGGATACTGCAGTAGACGAGAAAGTGTCACAGAGTAGAGAAAGGACTAGTACAGGAGTTAGGACATCTGGCTTTTTATTAACATACTACGTGGTTTTTAGCAAGATATACCTCTATTTGGGAGTCTCAGTTTTCTGTGTTTTTTAAAATGGGGAAGTTAATTTGAATGATCATGATTATCTTTTCACTCTAGAATTTTATGATGCTAGCTTTCTTTGAACTAGACTTCCCTCAATTTCTATAAATTTGCCAGCTGGGTCACAAAATCACCATGCTCTCTCCCACTGAATATGAGTGGGAAATTATTCTAATTATAGTTTTTGCAAAGGCAGGCAAGAGAGCATGTCAAGGAAAATAATACTTGGCACATCGTGAATGAGGTTTTAAACCAAATATTTTTAGATTGCGTTTTTTTTTTCTCCTTTGATGTGCTGTTATCTAAATCCTCCTTTGCAGGGCTCCCATTTCAGATGTGATTTAGAGTTAATAATATGGTAAGAGTCAAGCAACTCTGTCTTCCCCCATTATGTGACACAAAAGGGGACAGAGAACACGCGCCAGGGAACTCATGATGAGGAATTTGCCGAGTCATGTGTTCCTTTCTGTTCTGCGAGCAATAAGAATTCCCTTGACGTGTGAAAGAAAAATAATAATAATTGTAACAAGTTCTGCTTTATTACCAACAGGATTGTCAGAATCTGGAGAGTACTCTTTTTTTTGCTAATATTGCAACTGGGGACCCAGGCTCCCTGGTGTCTTTGGGAAGCTGAGCATCATGTCATAGGATGTATTATCTTTCCCCCAACTTGACATCAGACTGGATGTCTCAAATAAAGGAAATGATTTTCTCCTTAAAATGTATCACTATAGAACTATTAATTAGCCATTGATAAAACATCTCAATATAAATCAAAAGGAAACATTAAAATGAAAATCATCTAAAATACTGCCATGTAGACAGTTACTCTTTTTTTTAAAGATAATGCATGTTTATTTTTATTATTTTTTCCAAATATGTTTTTATTGATTTGAGAGAGAGAGAGAGAGAGAGAGAGAGAGAGAGAGAGTAAGGAAGAGGAAGAGAGAAAGAAACATCCATGGACTCCCTCCTGCACTCCTCCTATTGAGGATCAAGCCCACAACTTGGTCATGTGCCCTGACTGGGAATCAAACGGGCAACCTCTAGGTGCGTGGGATGACGCTAACCAGCTGGGCCACACCAACCAGGGTGACAGTCTACTCTTAACAATTCCAAACATATTCACACACACACACATACACGTCATTTTGAAAAGGATATTTGTCATTTTATCCCCTAGCATCTTTCCCCTACCTACCAACACTGCTATTCTATGGAGTATCATGCTTACCTCCTCCATATGTAATTTAGGTAAGATGGCAAATCTAGGTGTTAAGGAAAAATATTATTATTCAACTTTTATATTTCTATTTGGAGCAGTCTTTCCCAGCTTCGGCACTACTGACATTGTGAGCCAGAGATGTTTGTGCTGTGGAAGCTCTCCTATTCTGTGTAGGGGGTTTAATGGCACCCCTGGCCTTCGCCCACTAGATGCCAGTAACATCCCTCCGATTATGACAACCAAAATTTTTCCCAGACATTGCCAGCGGGAGCAAAATTGCCCCCAGTTGAGAACTAGTGGTATAATCGCAAAAATTCCAGGCCTCTGATTAAGGAGGAGTGACAGGTGTTTGGAGAATGAGGAGGGGGGGACTAAGTATGCATGGCCCAACACCTTATGAATTCCCTTAGGGATCTCTTTGCCTCCAAGAGAATATAGATATTATTGTCTAGTCTTGGGCTTCTGATAACGTATTATCTAGAGCTTAAAGTTTGGTGGTGGTTTACGTAATCAAATGTTTATTTAAAAAAATAGATTGATGGTCAAAATTGTACTACATGGTATGCTTTTAAGGTTCTGTAGTTCACTTTAAAATGGTATGATTTAGGTAAGTGGCTTTAGGACTTGACGTTTTGTAAATGCAAGCTACATGGTGTTTTTTTTATCTTAACAGATCATCACAGCTAATGGTTGCTTTATCCTCAGGCAATTGACTGAATCTCAGCAAAAAATGGGCCACAGTGACCTTGGCATGTGTCAGCAGCTTGGGCTCTAGAATGCAAGCTGTTGTAGCTTGATGGTAAACTATATCCTGACTTGGCCCTGCAAAAGAGACAGAAAAATTTATTCATTCTCTTTGAACATTGCCAGAGAAACAAATATTTGCTGCTTATGCTATGTTTTTGAGCCAGGCTTTCAGATCGGGACTTTGAACAGCACAGGCTGTTAAGTTCCAAGTGGACTCCACTAGTGAGTTTCAAACTTTGAATTATTAGTGCCAGGCCTAAGCAGACAAGGCAAGATCAGCTGCCTGAAATTTTATTCGTCTTTTTGTTGTCTTCAACTGCATTCTTGTCAAAGAGCTCACATCTTTTGATTCATGAGCCGTGTCCACATGTTCATACATGTACCCTCTTTTCTGCCATCACCACATGGTCCCCAAAATGGCTATGGCTTTCTTCACTACACAAGTTCTGATCAGAGCTTTACATTTCAGAGGTCCAGACTATGATTTTGCTTATATTAGGATGGTCAATTTTGCTAATTAGGAAAAAATAATATTATGTAGTTCTTTAACATAAAGAGGATATTCCTTCTGCTTGTTTGGAGACAGAGAAACAACCCAATGAAACTGGCAAAACTAAAGACTGTGAAATTAATTAAAGAGCTCTATGTCTGGAACAGCAAACATGCTTCTTAGAATCAGTTTCAAGGAAATCAAGAAATTGTTTGAAAAAATAGGTTTCAGCCATATTCTCCTAAAGGAGCAGGATAAGAATAAAAATAAAGGAGAGCAAATAATTAAACTTGAGGAAAAGAAAGCACTTTTTAATTTTAATATCATAAATGATATTATAGACAGATATGAAGAGAAAAATAACTTTAGATCATCAAAGCCACAGTAAAAAGATATAAAGAAAAAAAAGAAAATGCTTCTTCCAGATCTCATTTATGTGAAAGAGAATATATAAAACTAGAGGTCTGCAGTCAGTCAGTCTCTCATCAATAAATGGTGTTGGGAAAATTAGACGGATACATGCAAAAAAATGAAACTAGACCACCGACTTACATCATACACAAAAATAAACTCAAAATGGGTAAATGACTTAAACATAAGATGGGAAACTATAAAAATATTAAAGGAACCCACCGGCAGGAAAATCTCAGATATATGCTGAAGTAATATCTTCACTGATATATCTCCTAGGGCAATGGAAACTAAAGAGAAAATAAACAAATGGGACTACATCAAAATAAAAAGCTCCTGCATAGCAAAAGAAACCATCAACAAAACAATAAGAAAGTCCACTGCATGGGAGAACATATTTGCCAATGTTATCTCTGAAAAGGGTTTAATCTCCAACATTTACAGAGAACTCATACAACTTAACAAAAGGAAGATAAACAACCCAATAAAAAAAATGAGCAATGGACCTAAATAGATACTTTTTGAAAGAGCACATACAGAAGGCCAAGAGACATATGAAAACATGCTCAAAGTCACTAATCATCTGAGAGATGCAAATCACAATGACAATGAGGTACCATCTCACACCTGTCAGAATGGCTATCATCAACAAATCAACAAATGACAAATACTGGCAAAGATGCGGAGAAAAAAGAATCCTTGTGCACTGCTGGTGGAAATGTAGACTGATGCAACCACTGTGGAAAACAGTATGGAGTTTCTTCAAAAAACTAAAAATGGAACTCCCATTCGACCCAGTAATCCCAGTTCTAGGAATATATCCCAAGAAACTAGAAAACCAATCAGAAAGGATATATGCACCCCTACGTTCATAGCAGCATAATTGACAATAGCTAAGATTTGGAAACAGCCTAATGAGTGGATTAGAAAACTGTGGTACATCTACACAATGGAATTCTATGCTGCTGTAAAAAAGAAGGGACTCTTACCATTTGCAGCAGCATGGATGGACCTGGAGAGTATTATGCTAAGTGAAATAAGCCAGTCAGAGAAAGATAAATATCATATGATCTCACTCATTTGTGGAACATAATGAACAATATAAACTAATGAACAAAAACAGATTCAGAGACAGTGAAGCATTGAGCAGACCATCAAACCTCAGAGGAAAGGCAAGGTAGGGTAGGGATAAGGGGGAGAGATCAACCAAAGGAACTGTATGCATGCATATAAGCCTAACAAATGGACATAGACACCAGGGGGATGAGGGCATGAGTGGGTGTGGGGGCAATGGGGGAATAAGGACACATATGTAATACCTTAATCAATAAAGAAAATAAAAAAAAACACACACACAGAATTGTGTGAGGCAAATTATATTCATAACAGTGTCTAAAATATTATTATATAAACCACACGCAAATATTTGCATTATAATAACAGAGATAATCAAGTTGGAAGAACAATGATTGGTCAGACTATAATCTACTCTTGCAATGGGTGTCTTAAGTAGGTGGGAAAGTAACATGTTTTTAGTTATATATGGGTAACAAAGGTTATGTCTTGTTCTATGTAAAATTAAACAAATGCCATCAGCCCCTGGTGTTAAGCTAAGGAGTGGCTTATGTCAGAAGAGTCCATAGAAAAATATAGGCCAGCTAAATTAAAAAAAACACACACACACAAAAAAAACTAGAGGCCCAGTGCACGAAATTCATGCACTGTGGGGGGTGGTCTCTCAGTCTGGCCTGCGCCCTCTCTCAGTTCAGGACCCCTAGGATTGGGCCTAAGCTGGCAGGTGGACATCCCTCTCACAATCTGGGATCCCTCACTCCTTACTGCTCGGCTTGCTGCTCCTTAGTGGCAGGCTCCTTACCACGCAGCTCGCTGTTCCTTAGCATTGCCACAGAGGTGGGAGAGGCTCTCGCCACCACCGCTGTGCTCACCAGCTGTGAATTTGCCTGTGGCTGAGTAGCCGCTCCCCCTGTGGGAGTGCACTGACCACCAGGGGACAGCTCCTGCATTGAGCATCTGCTCCTGGTGGTCAGTACACATCATAGCAACTGGTCGTTCTGTTGTAGTGGTTGCTTATGCTTTTCTTATACAGACTAGAGGCCCAATGCATGAAATTCATGCAAGTGTAGTCCTTCCTTCCCCTGGCTGCTGGCACCGGCTTCCCTCCAGCCACTGGCAGGCACCCAGGACTCAGGCTTCCCTCGCATCCCTGGCTTCGTCCGGAAGGTTGTCTGGAAGGATGTCTGGTCTAATTAGCATATTATGCTTTTATTATTATAGATAGAGGAATTAGTTCAATTATTCATAAAGTGTAAGTAGGGTCCAATAACTTCTAGTAAAGGAAGATCTTAAAATCAGATTATAATACCTGCTCCACGAAGAGCAAGATTAAGAAAATTACTGACTTTGAACTATGCAATTAGTTCGAGTAAAGTTGCAAGTGTCATCCAGCCAGGATGGCTCAGTGGTTGAGCACCAACCCATGAAGCAAGAGGTCACCAGTTCGATAACTGGTCAGGGCACATGTCCGAGTTTCAGGCTTGATCCCCAGGAGGGGGCATACAGGAGACAGCTGATTGATGTTTCTCTCTCATCAATGTTTCTATCTCTCTATCCCTCTCCCTTCCTTTCTCTCTCAAAAAGTCAATAAAAAGCTGCAGAGTCAATGTAAGCACATGTGGGAAATCCACTTAAAAAAAAGAACAACTATATCAGGCAGGTTAATATAGAAAGTTTGGACCTTGAGAAAGAAAACTGAGAAGATTGATATGGATATCAAGAATTACTTGGTGAACTTTCAAGTGACAGTTATTGTCAACAGGCTTGCATATATGTTGCCAGAGCCTTGAAGAAACATGCTAGAAGAAATTTTGACATGAATTCAGGGGAAGGTACAGACATGATGAGACATCCTAAAGGAAGCCAGGCAGAACAATAACAGAATCCATGCCTGATCTGAATGTTTGTCCAATGGAAGATTAGCTCCTGGGTGAGGTAAGCTGACCTAGGGAAAGTAAAAGTGGACACAATTTGTTTGAATTGTGGGAGCTTTTAGAAGTCCCATAAACTTCATATTTCTTCTGTCTCTGGCAGACCCCAATAACACAAAATCTAGAGAAAAATGTAAGAAAAATAAAGTCTGAACCAGAAAACAAAGAAAGGAAAGAAAAAGACATTTATACCCAGCAAATAGCGCTGACCAGGTGGTTCAGTTGGTTGTAAGTGTCATCGTCCTACTCACCAAAAGGCTGTGATTGTCGTTTTGATCCCCAGTTGGGGCACCTTTGGGGGGCATCTGATCAATGTTTCTCTGTCACATAGATAAGATATTTCTCTCTCTCCCCCCCTCTGTAAAAGTCAATAAAATATCCTCAGGTAACCTCAGATAGAGATTAAGAAAACAACAACATGGCAAATAGTGCTGTTGCTCTCCATCTACACTAGAAAAGGGAGCAATTTGAGAATTAGGTAAACTGTTAAAGCCAAATTGAACGTTTCTAAAATAAGTGGGGGACATCAAAGGGAAATAAAGAACATAACAACTCTGTAAAAAAAACGTGCACAAGAAAGGTCTGAAACATTCAAAGCTTCAGGAAGACAGGGTCTTGTCAAACACACAGTAGAAGTACTGCTCTTTACTGGACCCTGGAACACAAGCTTCAAAGTTTCAATAACCAACCGGATATGGCTGTCAGTTCAGAAATCCGCTGAAGGAGATTCTGCAGCTGAGCAAATGTGGAGACCAGGTGAACACCTTCCTAAGCGTGCTGTTTTCGCCAGCCTAAAAAATAGCACAGCCAAGGGCGGTGAGAGCAGTCACGGAGCTTGTGCCCAGAAAAAAGGGAAGGTTGTGTGAATTAATACAGAAACACAGCATAAGAAGCACAGATTCTAGTGGGAGACGAAGATAAAAAATGTTTTAAATATGCTGAGCAAAAACAAGTAAGACCTGGTCACAGGGGATCCACACTGCAAATTTCAAACTTTGCAAGGAAATAGCAGTATTACAATGTGTCTAGGTAAGCATTTGCCAGGCTGATTAGGAAGAAAGATTATTCCCAGAGAGAGGGAAAGTGTCTTTAAGACTAAGAGGCATGAGATAAATGCCACAATTGGAGGATTGCATCTAGGTCAAGCAATGGAATGGGCTAATGGCCAGAAATAACGTCAGAGGCCAGATCTTATGTTAATAAAAAAATGCTTGATCCATAGATATCAAGTATGTGTCAGAAGGGGACATGAAACAAAACAAGTTTTAAAAAAAGTTTTCATGAGGAAAATATTTAGTGTCCTAGGAAAAGCAGCAGCTAGCTATATTCCTGGTAAGAATGATAAAATTGGACTTCAAAGAGAAGAGGTGCTACTGGAAGTAGCAAATCCTCCTATCTAATAATAGAGTAATATGCAAATTAACCATCACTCCACGACAAAATGGCAGCCCCCATAGCCACAAGATGACAGCACCCAGTCCCCTCAGCTCCGCTGCTGGAGTGTCCAGCCTGTTGGCAGGAGCAGCGAAGCTGGATCCGTCTCTGGAGGGGTTTTTGATCCGCCCCCATACACGGCAGTCAGAGCCTGAACAGCAGGGCATGGAGGCTTTGGTGGCAGCGGGGAAGCCCCAGGCCCTGCAAACAGAGCCCGGACAGCAGGGCATGGCGGCTTCGGTGGCAGCGGGGAATCCCCAGGCCCTGCAAACAGAGCCTGGACAGCAGGGCATGGAGGCTTCTGTGGCAGTGGGGAAGCCCCAGGCCCTGCAAACAGAGCCGGCACAGCAGGGCATGGAGGCTTCCCCAGCAGCGGGGAAGCCCCAGGCCCTGCAAACAGAGCCGGGCTGGGACAGCAGGGCATGGAGGCTTCTGCGGCAGTGGGGAAGCCCCAGGCCCTGCAAACAGAGCCAGTCGGCCTGGACAGCAGGGCATGGAGGCTTCCGCGGCAGCGGGGAAGCCCCAGGCCCTGCAAACAGAGCCTGGACAGCAGGGCATGGGGGCTTCCTTAGTGTGTCGGTGTCCTCGAAGCCCCCAGGCCTGGCAGACAGAGCACACTGCAGGGCATTGGGGCTTCCTTCACATGGCACATGGCGGCAGCAGGCAGAGAGCGGAGAGCAGGGCATGGGGGCTTCATCTCCATGGCTGCAGCGAAACCTCCAGGCCTGCAGAGAGCAGAGAACCACGGGGAGTGGGACTAAGCCATCAGTAGGACATCCCCTGAGAGCTCCTGGATTGTAGAGGGTGCAGGTTGGGCTGAGGGACCTCCGTGCACGAATTTCGTGCATCGGGCCTCTAGTATATAATAAAAGGCTAATAAACAAATCGACTGAACAGTGAAATGACCGGTCACTATGACACGCACTGGCCACCAGGGGACAGATGCTCAACGCAGAAGCTGCCCCCTGGTGGTCAGTGTGCTCCCACAGGGGAAGTGCCACTCAGCCAGAAGCTGGGCTCAGGGCTGGCAAGTGCAGCAGTGGTGGCAGGAGCTTCTCCTGCCTCTGTGGCAGCACTAAGGATGTCCAACTGCTGGCTTAGGCAGGGAGCAGGCCTAAGCCATCATTCGGACATCCCCGAGGGCTCCCGGACTGCAAGAGGGCACAGGCCTGGCTGAGGGACCCCCTCTCCCCCGGGTGCATGAATTTCATGCACCGGGCTGCTAGTAAGTAAGTAAGTAAGTAAGTAAGTAAGTAAGTAAGTAAATAGTATTAATTATCTATCGCTGCATAGCAATGTGCCCCAAATATTAACCCTTTGCACTCACTTGCTTTCTTCTCGATTCCTTTATTCTAATGCTAACCATGTCGAGTCACACTCGACATCTGAGTGCAAAAGTTTAATAGCTGAGAACAATTTATTATTTTTCATGGTTATGTGCATTGGTTGAGGGGGCTCTCCTACTGGTTTCTCCTAGAGCTTTCTCGTGGGGCTTATACTCAGCTGGTCTGCTGGTTGGGGATGTCTGTGTTCAGCTGGGGCAGCTGGAAGGGCAAGGTCTTTCTCTCTGTGTACTCTTTTGCCCTCAAGGAGGTTTGGTTGAGCTACTTTACAGCATGCTGGTCTCAGGGTTCAAAGTGCATGAAGCTAATGGCTACGAGGCTTCTGGAGTCCTAGGTTCAAGAACCTGTAAATATGACTTATACCACATTATATTTGTCAAAGCAAGCCACAAGCTCAGCCCACGATTGATATGCAGCAAAATATTGTGGCCATATTTTTTCAGTTCACCCAATCAAATGAAAAGCCTTTGAGATTTTGTGAGCAGACTTAGTTGATAACTGACTGACCTCAAGCATCTGAATTAAAATCTACCAACCAGCCTATAATGTCATCCTCACTCCAGATTTCTCCCAGTCTTAGGTCTTAGGGTTCTGTAAATGTTACTCAGAGAGGGGGCATGCATTATATGGGTTATTCTTTCCTTCCTGCACAACCTTTTCCCCCCATAGAACTAATTTTTGTTTTATTTTCTTTGTTTATTATTTTTGTACATTTACATTAAATGTATCTCCAAACTCTCCTCAATGTTTTGTTACTTGCTTCTTGATACATTTAAAAACAGAAGATAATATTCACTCTTCTCTTCCTGGAGATGTTTCTTGTGGAGAATTCTGTCTTGTTCCACCTAAGTGGATGGCTGAATAGCTGCCCCCTTGAAATTTACCATTAGCCTATTCCTGTGTTTGCTCTCCTGGTTCATGCACTTTATGTCTCACTCGTTCTGTAAACTCGCCCCTACTAGTGAAATATATCCTCTAGTAACTTTCTGGGGGAAAAAAATTACCTTCACACTTAATTGAAAGAAAGTCTAGATCAAAAATAATTTTCACACAATTATAAAGACATTGTTTTTCTGTCTTCTATCTGTGAGTATTGCTCTATCAATATTGATTGCCTTTCTGATCTTGGCCATGTGTATAAAATCTGTGTTCTCTCTGGAAGGTTTTAGAATCTTTGTCCTCAATCTTCTGAAATTGCATATTAATGTTACTTGGTTTGAGTCAGTATTGACCCATTGTGTTGGGCAGTCAATGTACGCATTTAATCTGACAAGTCCTATTCTTAACTTTTAGGAGATGTTTTGAATTTTGTTTAATTATTCCTTTGCACTGCTTTTTTGTTTTCCTGTCTCAGAACTCCTATTATTTGGATGTTAAGCCACTTAGACTAGTCCAATAAAATATCTAATCTTTTCTCCATTATTTGCTCCCTCTTTTCTATTTTCTGAGAAGTATCTGGAACTTTACCCTTGAATATTTCATTTTCTATTTTTCATTTCCATGAGCTCCTTTTTGCTCTCCCAATATTTCATTTTTTTCTAGAATCATTTCTTATTTCATGATACAATAATTTTTAAAAATCAAAAGGGCTGAGCTTTTTATTTTTTCTACTTACTACTGAATTCCTTGTGTCTAGCACATGCTAGGCCCTCAGATACTTGTTAAATGTATCTCTCTGGGAATATTTTTATAGATTTTTATTCTCTCTGCATAGTCTATTTTCTTCAAAATTTTATTTTCTATTTATTTTGGCTTCTTTCGCATACATCTGCTGATTCTTGGTTGTCTGCTCTTATTTAAAAGCTCAGCTTTAAAAAGCTGATCAGAAGCTTTTTCTACATAAGCAGAAATTGTTGACAGTGGATTTCTTTTATAGGATTAGTCAAATAGAATTTTAAATATTCATTCCCAGTTTTTAAAAATTCTTTATTGTTTAAAGTATTACATGAATCTCCTTCCCCCCCCATTGATCTCTCCCCCACCACCCCTTCCCCAAGCACAAGCCCTCACCACCTTTCCCTACTGACTGTGTCCATTGGTTATGCTCATATGCATGCATACAAGTCTTTGGTTGATCTCTTACCCCTCTATCCCCCACCTTCCGTCATAGGTTGTAAAGTCCATTCGATGCTTCAATGACTTTGGTTCTATTTTTGTTCATTATGTTCCACAAATGAATGAGATCATGTGATATTTATCTTTCTCTGACTGGCTTATTTCACTTAGCATAATGCTCTCTAGTTCCATTCATGCTCTTGCAAATGGTAAGAATTCCTTCTTTTTTACAGCAGCATAGAATTCCACTGTGTAGATGTACCACAGTTTTCTAATCCACTCATCTGCTTATGGGCACTTAGGCTGTTTCCAAATCTTAGCTATTGTCAATTGTGCTGCTATGAACATAGGGGTGCATATATCCTTTCTGATTGGTGTTTCTGGTTTCTTGGGATATATTCTAGAAGTGGTATTACTGGGTCAAATGGAAGTTCCATTTTTAGTTTTTTGAGGAAACTCCATACTGTTCTCCACTGTGGCTGCACCAGTCTGCATTCCCACCAGCAGTGTATGAGGGTTCCTTTTTATCCACATCCTCTCCAGCACTTGTTGTTTGTTGATTTGTTGATGATAGCCATTCTGACAGGTGTGAGATGGTACCTTATTGTTGTTTTGATTTGCATCTCTCAGATGATTAGTGACTTTGAGCATGTTTTCATATGTCTCTCGGCCTTCTATATGTCCTCTTTCGAAAGGTATCTATTTGGGTCCATTGCCCATTTTTTGATTGGGTTGTTTATCTTCCTTTTGTTAAGTTGTATGAGTTCTCTGTAAATGTTGGAGCTTAAAACCTTATCAGAGATAACATTGGCAAATATGTTCTCCCATGCAGTGGACTTTCTTGTTGTTTTTGTTGCTGGTTTCATTTGCTGTGCAGAAGCTTTTTATTTTGATGTAGTCCCATTTGTTTATTTTCCCCTTAGTTTCCATTAACCTTGGAGCTGTATCGGTAAAGATATTGCTACAACGTATGTCTGATATTTTGCTGCCTATGGAGTATTCTAAGATTTTTTTATGGTTTCCCATCTTATATTTAAGTCCTTTATCCACTTTGAGTTTATTTTTATGTATGGTGTAAGTTGGTGGTCTAGTTTCATTTTTTTGCATGTATCTGTCCAATTTTCCCAACACCATTTATTGAAGAGACTGTCTTGACTGTATTGTATGCTCTTGCTTCCTTTGTCAAATATTAATTGAGCATAATGGCTTTGGTCGATCTCTGGGTTCTCTGTTCTGTTCCATTGTTCTATGTGTCTGTTCTTGTGCCAGTACTAGGCAGTTTTGAGAACAGTGGCTTTGTAATGTAGCTTGATATCTGGTATTGTGATCCCTCCAACATTGTTCTACTTTCTCAATATTGCTGCAGCTAATTGGAGTCTTTTTTTAATTCCAGATGAAATTTTGGAGAGTTTGTTCTAGGTCTTTGAAATATGCCATTGGTATTTTAATGGGGATTGCATTGAATCTATAGATTGCTTTTAGTAGTATGCACATTTTAATGATGTTGATTTTACCAATCCATGAACACGGTATATTCTTCCATTTGTTTATGTCTTCCTCTATCTCTTTTTTCAGCGTCCTGTAATTTTCTGAGTACAGGTCCTTTACCTCCTTGGTTAAATTTATTCATTACCAGTTTTTAACACACATGTAGTAAGATTTAGTACAGAGTGTTCGAAATCATGTGGGATATATTTAAATATCTAGTTTTAACATATTCAATCATTTTTCTCATCTTCCTGAATTCCTTGTAATCTTTACTATAATTGTTTACACAGATTAAAGCCTCATCATATGCTTTATCTCTTATTTTACATTCCAAATATTGATTTAATAGCCCAAAATCCATATACAAGCACATTCATTGCAGTTTTGTTTATAAGCAACCTATAGGTTCATCAGTATGGGAAATGTAAAATCAATGATCGTATAGTTATATAATGGAACTAGAAGCCCAGTGCACAAAATTCGTGCACGGGGCAGGGGTGGGGGTCCTGCAGCCCGGCCTGCACCCTCTCACAATCTTGGACCTCTGCCTCCTAACCATTAACCTGCCTGACTGCCTGATTGCCCCTAACCCCTCTGCCTGCCTGCCTGATTGCCCCTAACCACTCGCCTGCCTGCCTGATTGCCCCTAACCACCTCTGTCTCACCCCCTCCCTGTCAAGGCTTCATCAGGAAGGAGGTCCAGAATGACATCCTGAAGGTTGTTCAGCTGTCTTGTCTAATTAGCATATTACACTTTTATTATTATAGTTACAATACTGGTTTAAAAATGCACTAGGAATACCTACATGTACTTATATGTAAAGATGTCTGAATTTCATTTAAAACAAGGTACAAAACCTAAAGAAAAAAAGGTGGTGTTCCACATGCATAAAAATGAATAGGCATGAAATTAATTATTCCTCTCTTACAAATAAAGCCTGGTTTGTTGGTGAGGGTATTAGTCTCAGTCTCCTTGATAACTTATTCTAGGGATTAATAAAAATCCATGACAACAAAACCATCTTATGTCTTACTTACATAACCTCAAAACAAATTTTAACTTATTTATTTATATATTACTATATTTCAGGTATACTTTCATGCACATTCGTATTTCAGGTTCTTTACATAGAATAACTTTAATTCTCACAGTGAACTATGAAGTAGATGCTTTACCACTATGCTATCTTATCATTTAACCATTATATGTACAGTTTTCTGTATTTTCTGCCCAAAGCATTTCTATTTGATATATGATTGAAATGGCCAACTTTGATCACTTTAAAATTATAGTTGGTCCTTCCAAAAAATGAGTTTTTAAATATTTCAATCAAACTACTACTTACTCTTATGTATACTATTACTTACATCTTTCTCTTTACTGGATCATAACTCTTATTGGCATTTCATTTTTATATCTGCATTCTTATAAACCTTAATTCTAGATCTGTATTTCTCTCATCTGGTACTGACAGCAGCCAAAAAACATCTGTCCATTTGAAATCTACTACCATGGTAGATCTTAAGCATTGTCACTACAGCAAAAAAAAGAAAAGAAGATGGTAACTATATGAGATGATGGGTTGATTAATATCTTAATTAGCTTGATTGTGGTGATTACTTCACAATGAATACATACATCAAAACATCAAGCTGTACACCTTAAATATGTATTTGCAAATTTTATTTGTCAATTATACCTCAATAAACCTGGAAAAACCCACATTTGTGCTTATACAATTCTTTTCTACCAGCTAGAGATCTAGTCAGTAAACTGGCAGAATCACCATAGCATGGGTTCAGGCTTGCTCAAGAAATGTATTATCTCCGAAACCGGTTTGGCTCAGTGGATAGAGCGTCGGCCTGCGGACTGAAAGGTCCCAGGTTCAATTCCGGTAAAGGGCATGTACCTTGGTTGCAGGCACATTCCCAGTAGTGGGTGTGCAAGAGGCAGCTGATCGATGTTTCTCTCTCATCGATGTTTCTAACTCTCTATCCCTCTCTCTTCCTCTCTGTAAAAAATCAATAAAATATATTAAAAAAAAAGAAATGTATTATCTCTATATCCTCCCCTGCCCTCTTAATTATGCCAGAGTTCCTTCTTAAATTTTATAGAGTACAATTTAATCAAATCATATTTATGCAATAGGACTGGCATGCCAAAGTCATTTCATCCATATAACAATAAACAAAATGAATAAATCTACAATGATATAGCTCTAAAATCTCTAGCTCCAGTTCCATCTTTATTTTTTAATTTTGTTGGTGACATTGGTTAATAGGGTACATAGGTTTCAAATGTACATTTTTATGATACAAGATCTGTATATTGCACTGTGTGCCCACCACCCAAAATCAAACTATCTTCCCTCACTGTATATCTTCCCCTCTACCCTCCTCCCTCTGGTAACTACCACACTGTTGTCTGTGTCTATGAGTTTCAGTTTTATATCCCACATATGGTTGAAATGATTTAGTTCTTAGCTTTTTCTGACTGACTTACTTCGCTTAGCATAATATTCTCAAGGTCCATCCATATTGTAGCAAATGGCAGTATTTCATCTTTTCTTATGGCTGAGTAGTATTGATTGAATATATGTATGGGGGCGGGGATTAGCTCCGGGAAACCATCCTGTTATGTCCACTTTACCTCTCTGAGAGACCTAACTGGCTCTTTCTCTAGCATTGTCTCCAACTGAGAGAAAATTCCCCTCACATCCATTTGATCTTATCTGTGGGTCCATGTCAGGTTCTGTGTGTCTTGTTACTATGGAAAGTGCTGACCTTGGCTGGAGCCACTTTGCCTGCAAATTCAGAGAGCAGGAAGTATCTGAGAGGTCTTTAGGCAGTGACTGACTGAAAGATCAATTCTTTTGTCTTCATAGGGACAAATCCTGAGATAGGATTTACACTCCAGAGCTCCCTGTGGGATCTAGCTGGTACTAGCGCTCGATCTGAAGTTGCATGCTTTCTTGGATTTTTCCCATTCCCTGTTTTGATTCGCTCATTCTCTTACCAGATTGTTCTCTCTTCTATGCAAGACTGAAATGAGCACCACATGCTCTTCAATCACCTGAGAATTCTGTGGATTTTGATTCTTACTTTGCTTCTGGCCTCCAAGAATTTTCCAGACTTTTTTGTTAGCCCAGCTAAAGACTAAAAGATACTTAGGATTAGGAGAATACTGGGTGCTGGGAAATTAGGCTGCTACACCAAGGAGACAGATCATAAAGAGGGCTATACACTAGAAACTGTAGATATAGGAGTTACTCTGCAAGAAAAATTTCAGAGGAGGAATTGGCAGACATGAGAATAGATTGGAATTTTGAGGCAAAGAGAAGATGGGAAAAATCAAGCAAGAACTTCAAGGTTTTGATATCAGCAAATAGTAATTGCTTCAGAGGTGGATTTATAGTGAGGACAAAGAAGTTAACGCTTCAAGGTTTCTCCCTTGCATAAGTCCCTTAGAAGGTCCTAAAAGGTGCCCTTACAATGTGTTCACATGGTCACTTGCAAAAGTAAAACATTTTAACTACTATTCATTAAGATTGCTGTCTCTATTTTGAAGTTTGCAATATCACACTGCCCTTCCTGTTGGGTATGTTGGAATATCTACTGATAATTTCATGATCTGGCTAATGGGAATTTGAGTTGGAAATATGCTTAATTTTGGATTGGGAGATAGTTCCATTATTGTTTACTATCCCCATTCAGGCGTTTATTGTGCCAAATTACTTGGCACAGTCACATAAAGGCTTAAGGCCAAGGGTTCAGTGATCATGTCATACAGTTAGTGAGCTGTCCCAAGATGTCCCCGCAGAGGAAGCATACAGATAGGGGAGTGGTAACGAAGTTGGAAATATATGGTGCAGAACATTATTTTACACATTGGATCAACAAACTTGTCAGGAAGGATTCAGTTCTCATTGAGACCTAGTCAAAACAGAAGTTCTCTCATGTAAGGAAAAATACATTATATACAATTTAAAAATACATAATACATTTTAAAGTAAATATAACAAAATTTTAACAGAATCACTATGTTGAAAGATACTACTTACAGCCACGCTATAACAAGTGAGCTCATCTGTGTGTATAAGGTTATATCTTTTAGGCACCTCTGCAATCAATTAATGAAGAATTCTATTAGCTATAATAGAAGAAAGACTGAATTATTTTTCTATTTTCTCTATAGATACTGGTTTTACAAACTTGTTGACAAATGAGAAGAGGATGAAAATGTACGCAGGCAAAGAAATGTCAGGAAAAGGTATTATAAAATGTGTAATATAATTAATTGGTAGAAATAGTGTTATTTTTCTGATTTTAGTGATATTTATGGTATTTGTCAGATTTTTGCATAATTTGTTGTAATTAATGTTCTCATTCTAAACAAATGTTTACTTTTATACCTGAATTTATATTTGTAATTTTTCATTTTTTCTTTTGATATTAATTATAGTTTATTTTAAAAGCATATCAACTATACAAATTTAGTCATTGCCCTAAAAACTGCAATATCCTATATAATAATAGAGGAATATGCAAATTGTCCATTATGCCGCCACATAATGACCAATCGCAGGAGGCTTGGGTGGGCGGGGACTTGCAGCATCAGGGTCGGGGGCAGGGCCGGGGCCCATGGACAGGCCTCCGCCTGAGAGGCGGCTCCCAGGCAAGCACCATGGCTTTGGCGAAGTGGCTGGCCAGGAGGCGGGCAGCCCAAGGGGCGCAGAGCTGTGCTGAAGCGGGGTGCACCAGAGGGGGCTCGGGCCGGGGGCCGGTGGGCAGAGAACAAGGTTCTGCAGTCGCCCCAAGATGCGGGTCGGCCCAGCAGGGAACAAGGGGAGATGACTGAGGGCATGGAAGGATGCCCGGGAGGAGGGGCGTGGACCCCTAGCCCTGAGGTGGGGTTGAGGGGCAGCACCAAGGCTGTGAGAGCAGCGAGGTGTGGGCAGGGCTGCATGCACAGTGTGTCCGAAGGTGTCAGTAAACTCAGCCCCTCCCCTGACCCTACCCCTGGTCAGCCTCTCCCACCCCAATTGAGGATGGGGTGGCTAGCCAACCCCCCAACCCCCTGCCCCTTGCCCAGGCCGGCCATGCCCCCATGCTTTCCCGGGGCTGGGGGTACCCCAGGCAGACTGCAGGTGTGGTGTCAGTGAGAGGCAAAGGTCCTGGCTGTCCCTGGCCTACAGAGTCCCAAAAACCTCAGCAGTGTCCAAAGACCAAGACCGAGTGGAAAGGTCCCTGCTGGTGCTTATGGCTCAAAGTGCCAGGAGGAGGCAGAGCGTCTTGAACCTGCAACCCTGGTGTCTGCACACCAAGCCTTGGGGCACACCACGCTGGTGCCTGTGGGTGAAAGGGGGAGAGCAGGGAGCTGGGGTGCGGAGCTGGGAGGGGCCTAGAGTCTTTGGGAGCAGCCCCCACACCTGCCCCTCTGGCTGTGGAGTCTGGGTGTGGGGAGAGCTGCCTGCCTAGGTTGCTGTGACCTGCATGCTCTGGCCGCCAGGCCCTGCTCCCTGCCCAAATCCGGGTTCCTACAGGTGAACGAGTTTCACCCACTCCCAGCCTCAACTCTCCCCAGCTGCAGGAGTGGAGGGAAGCCAACCGCTGCCATGCGACACAGTATGCCAGGGACCACCACACACCCTGGTTTTCTAAATCAGCTCCTTCAGCTTCGGGATGTCCCAAGCCCAGCTCGGGCTTGGTCAAAGCCCCTGGTCAGCTCTGCCACTTGCCTTCCAGGTGCGGCTAGCCCTGAGCCGGCTGGCCTTGTGCTCAGAGAAGCAGCTGCCACTGGGCTCAGTTACATAAGAGAAATCAAAGAGCCGCGAGTAAATATCCTCCCAGCCCCTTTCTACGCCCTGGGACAAGGAGGGCTGGGGATGGGGGTAATGGAAAAGGGCTGCTGCTTTGCATTTTATAATGAAAAGACTCCTACTATGTAGAAAGGAGAGCTGATTCGTTTCCAGCAACACCTGGCGTGTTCCCTGCCCCAGCCCTGAAGCCTGACAGCACCTAGCAAAGGTGTGTCCGCACAGCCACGTTGGCCTGGCTCCTGGAACGTTGGGAGCAAGTTTGAGCTGCAGTGATTAAAAAAAAAAAAAGTAAAGATTGAAAAGCACCTCTTTGTACTCAAATGGCACTATAAAATGCAGATTACAGCATCTGATTTTGTCTTCTGTGTTGATTTTGAGGCAGAGCGCAAATAGGTTCATGGGAAAAGCAGAAAAAAACAAAGGGAAAGGGAGAGGATCCTGCCGTCCACAGCACTGAACGTTGTTTTTTGTTTTGTTTTGTTTTGTTTTGTTTTGTTTTGTTTTGTGTGTGTTATTTTTCCTTCTGTTCTTCAAGTGAGTATATGCCATTTAAACCACTTTATGGCGTTAGGTAATGAGCTAATGCTTCCTCTATTAAGAGCAAGCAGCAGTGCCTTTCATATGAGTCGCATACATTTAATCCATTCAAATGGAGCATACTGAGTGGAGAGAGTGGTATGTGTCATTATATAAAGAACTTGGCATTATGATGCTATGTGGCTGAAGATCTTATTTATTTTGCAATTTAGAGAATGTAGACAAATCAGGCATTGAAAATGAATGTGCATGCTTAAGTGCATGACTTTATTTTCATCTGTAATGACCAAATGACTGAGGTGCATCGATGGATCCCGCAGCGCGGTGGGTCTGGAGTCTTGTGGCGCAGTGGGCCTGGGTGAGGCTGCATGGCATGGATCAGGGTCAGGGGACCTGAGGCCGTGCCCCCCGCCTCCCGCCCCGGCACCAGGAAGTGAGACTGTGTCCCCCGCCTGGCGGGGCTTGACAGAGGTGGGGCCGGCCGGGTCTTGGTGTTGCCCAATGGGGGTGGGGCCAGCCGGACACTTCTATTATAGAGAAAGGGCATATAGCAATATTAAAATATTTCCTCTAATTAATTCCCTTTTAATGTGCATGAATTTTGTGCACTAGGCCACTAGTACATTTATATCTAATCTAAGTATATTTCAAATAACAGTACTCCAATTCATGGGTAGAGATGATGCAGATAATTTATAACAGAATATTTCTAATTTGTCCCTCCTATCATTATACAATAATTATAAATTCATAGTAATAAAAGAGCAGATTGTCTGAGAACTGTGTGACAATTTCAAAAGGTATAACATACTAGTAATTGAAATACCAGAATTATTTCAAAAGGAGAAAAAAAGGAGAGTAGAACACAATAAATATTTGAAGTAGTAATAGCCAAAAACTTTCCAAAAATTACTGACAGATACCAAAACACAGATCCAGGTATCTCAGTCTTTCAACATCTAGACATACCATGTTCAAAATGCAGAAAACCAAAGATGAAGAGAAAATCTTCAAAGAAACCAGAGAGACAGATATGGACAGCTTCAGAGGACAGCTGACAGAGGTGCAGAGGCTCAGTCTCCATTTCAGAAGGGGCTCTTAGGAAAATATGACAATAAGGAAGCAAAAATAAGGACACTAAAATAATGTTCTGCTTCTTTAAGTTGTCAGTAGGGACATATCAGAAGACATTCACCTGAAAGCAAAAGTCTGACTGAATAATTTTAAATTTGTGCTCAACTACTTTAAGTAATGAGTGGCAAACTTGTGCCCCTCAATGCTTGACATCTACTTATGTGTTACCTTTTTAAAATGTGCTCAGAGAATTCTCTATGCAAAGGCTTACTCCTCAGTGAAAAATAAGTTTCTAAAGCCTTGTCTCATGTAGGCTGAAGAGCAATTACCCAATTCTAGCTTCCTCTAGCTGTCTCACCTAAGTGAGGGGAAAGAAAATAAAGATAAGAAGCATTTGTGAAGGTCACAGCCCAAGGACATAGGCCAACCAAGAGACTGAGATTTAATCATAAGATTATAGAATGCTTAAAGGAGCGGAATACTTCTTCGGTACCTTCCTTGAATAAAGAAATCAGAAGACAAAATAAAGAAATAACAGGGGTTTTTTTGGCAGCTCTGAAAGTTTTTCACCAGAGAGATGCATCCTTTAGCTCTTTCCACTGAGTTAATCCAGTCAGTTTAAAAAGAAGAGACCATCTCACGACAAACAAAAAAAACTACTTTTAAAATTCTTCTCTGCTCTGCCTAGCAATTATGGAATCAATGTACTATTTCAATTGAAGTACTAGTCAACAAAATGTATGTCAAGGATTTACACTTGTATGTTACCCTTATTTCCCTAAGAATATTTTCCCCCCAATAAACACTGAAAAATGTATGATGAGGGCCTTAAGTAACTAACAGCTGAAATTTGTTTCACTTATTATTTGTTCCTTGATTCAGCATGATAGGATTGTTTCTCATCCTACATAAACCTAAGCTACTCAAGGGCAGCCCGGTATTGTCTAGTTCTTTTACCCCTGCACATAATCCCAAGTAAATTCTCTGCACACTGTGACTCCATAAAGACCCGACAACTGGTTATATTTTAAGTCCATCTATTCCAAACAGAGGAATAAAGAGGATGAATTCTGACTGACCTATCATTTTCTTCTAAAGAAGGAACATTTGGGAAATATATTTGTAAGAGGCACTCAAGGGTGCCTCCTTCTAAAGGGGCAAAAGAAAAACCTTAAAGCCAGTTGCATCAGAAATGGCACCCATTAATCTCTGTGCCAAGCAGCATAAAGTGGGGAGGCCTTTGAGAGGAGCTGCCCTTAAGAATGGCGTCACGGTTTAGTGTGTTTGGTTCGGAGCACCTTGCTTTTAGAAGCTAGCACCTGCAGCAGGATGACAGAGGCGCTGCTTCTGGAAGCCTATTGGGGAATGATACTGGTGACATTTATGGCCCAACGTTTCAAGAATTAATTTACGATGGAGATGGTTCTTAGTGCAGTGAATACATCATTGCAGTGAAAGATGGACTCCCAGTTTATCATCTATGAACTATGCAGCCCAGCTTAAGTCCTTCAGGAGGCAAGCATTACAGACATTATTCACAGTTATTTAGGGTTCATAACGCACTGGGAGAATATTTCAAGTATGAAGGTAGATGCCACTATAATAAAAACAAGAGCCAAAACCTAGAAAGGGATTTAGAGGGAGAGCGGGAAATAAAGGAATGTGTTGCAGGTGCCATTGGGCTTCTGCAACATCCCACCAAAATATTTTCTTCATTTAGCTTCTCTTCATCACTTACAGTCAGACTATCATTTTCATTAGAAAGAAAAATTTCTGTAATTCTATTAGAAAATTCACATGAAGTGTGTGTCCTTAGGTTATTTTGTGGATTTTATCAAAGTGTTACAAGTCACTCATTTCTAGCCTTCAGTATAGACTAATATTTTCCTAGGACTTCTGAAATATTCTTCAAATGATTCTAAGAACCTATTTTTACAGGGGGAGATAGCTTTGTCTAAAAAAAAATACTAGAGATACACTGGTAATACATCCACATTTGAATATTGATTAGATTCTTGGATATATGAATCAATCTGTTTTAATATTACAAAAAATTAATAAAAATTAAAATTATGCAAAGGCGACTAACATAAGCTATTATACTACAGTAAACTAAAACCAATATTTGCATTAGAAGGCTAAAAGAGATGCTAAAGTTATGTTTATTAGTACCTATTCTTGGCATGAAATAGACTTGGAATACATTTTTAATTGAAATCAATATTTTTCTGTGTCTTTAAATTAGCATCATTTCTTCTTGAAGATATCCTGAGCACAAATAATGGGTGGGATGGGGCAATTCCCAAGGGGATGGTCTGCATGATCCCTGGGGCAGTAGGGAAAGAGACACTCTCAGGTTAGCTTGCACAAAGGTTTCTGTATAAACACGCTAAGTGTGCGCAGATTCCCAGAGCCTGCCCTCATGAGCATCTCCCATTTCTCCCAAGGTATCCTTCCTTCTTATGGTCAGAGTAGATGTACCGTGTGCAAACAGCACATGAAACCTTAGAGCTGCTTTCAAAAGTCAACTACCTACCTAAAAGAGAAACTATAGCTTGAATAATGATTATATAAGAAGACATAAACATAAATTGCTATGCACTGTTTGATTTTTTAAAAATAAAAGTGTCCATTTAGAAAACTTGGAAAAAAGTAAAGTAAAAAGAAAAAAAAAATAATGAGGCAATTATATCCCTAGTCCCTTCATCCAAATGCACTGTCAATCTTTGTCCATCAATAGCGAGGAATGTATAGTTCAAGTACAGCAGAAAGACTTTACAACAGTTTAGACAATGCCATTACTTTTGACTAAACATTTACTTAGAGCTAACATGTAAAGTAATTGAAAAACATACCACCATAAAAATAGAAGCCTTTCATATAACTTACCAGTAAGTGATATTGCTCACCGAGTAAAGCTAGAATGGACATACCAGAGATACTCAATCCTTTGTCAGTGTTCCCAAGTGCCACCGTAAATATAACACAGGAAACTTAATAGCCATGATTTTAAGAATTAACCTCCAGAGAGGATTAGATTAACAATTAGAATCCTATGCATTTAAGTTTTGGTGAGCTATGTCTTGCCATTCTAATTTTGTTATACATGGATTAAAAAAAGGAAAAAAGTGAATTTGCTTACCACACTCAAGTAAGAATTAAAAATTACCTTTCCTCATGTGCTGAAACAGCCATATAAACCCAGACAGGTTGGAGAACACTGTATTTTAATGTGATTGTAGATCACGTATGCCAATCACTAGAATATGATTCCAAAGTGTAACTCAGAAATTTTTCTCTAAAGATTATTACAAAGCAGTTTTCATAGCTATTTTATATTATATTCTCATATATATTTATTACTATTTCAGAATTTAATTTATATTGTGAAAACATAATAAAATCATATCTTCATTTACTAATTAAAAGAATGAAGACCAAATTTCAGGAAGGAGATTGGTGGGAAAGATACAGTCTTTGGTGTTGAAAGTAATATTTTAATAAAATGTGTAAATTAACCAAAATAAAAGAAATAATAATTTTAGGTAATTTATTTAAATAACTTTAATATTAGAGTATATATAGATTTCTATATAAACATTAATATCTGAAAATTCTAGAGTTTGTTAAATGAGTTTGAAACAATTCATTTTGAAATTTTGATTAAATATTTATTACTATGCAGAAACAAATGAAAAAAGAAAAATTAGTATGTTTATATTTTCTCTAGTTCTACCTAAACATAAGTTCTGGTTATGGTATTTGATCCCTAGAAAGGGATTTAGATGGAGAGAGGGAAAATAAAGGAATGTATTCTAGGTGCTTTTGTGCTTCAGCAACATCCCACCAAAACACTATTGTTAAAATACCTTAAAATAAACTGGACTATGGGCCAACTACTTGTCCGCTCCCCAGGTTAAGAATAGTTGAGTTTATTGGGAAATATTTCTCAAAATCCCCTCCACAGCATTGTATATAAATTTTGCAGACCACTAATAGGTAAAATTAATTATCTCCAGGTATGGCATGTGTTCTATGCACTAGCAATTGATTTCAGAGCTTGATACACAACTAAAAACAGCTTGCGGAGGTGATTAAGAACTCTATGTTAGGACTGAGAAAAATAAAGCACAGAGAGGGAAAGTCTTGTTAACTTATAAATTGGGAACTTGTGACTTGACCAAGGTCTCTTTTACGTCATAGCTCGTTCACTTAACTACTCTATACACATAGCTTTTCTATATCCTCTATGTTGGATCAGAAAACCACAAAAAGTCCCTATGTGATATGAAAGAACTTTTGAGCTGTTTAATAACATCTTGAATTCGGTTGGCTTCACTAACACGACCTTTGTGGTCATCATGGCTTCTAGGGACTTTATACCAGCACAGAATATTTAACCTTTCTGTCGTGGGCAGAAATCTAATTTGAGCAGTTTTACTTTGATGCTCTATTTTTGATTGGTTAAGCCACTCATCCTGTTTGACATTGTTGTGTGGTGTTGCTATGCTTACTTTAACCAGCTGTCACATTCCAGCCCAGAGGTGGGTGAAATGAGTCTTGTTTACATGTAATTCTGAAAGGACTTTTAGATGCTTTAAGTTGGCAACATGTCAATGTAAAAGACATTTATCCCTCCAGCAGAGCAAGCCTGAAAGACTTTCACAATTCTTCATGTACCTTAAAAAAAAATTTACTGCCGTTCAAATGTTGGCAGACTGTTTTGATGCAATTACAGATACTCATTTCTTCATGTTGAATTGATTCTAAATTTGTATGAGACCATTCCTATCATATATCCTGTCTTTCTGAAAGAGATTATAACATTTCAAATAGGATGGATGTTCTGATCTGCAATTAGAGATGGAAAAAAGTTTGAATTCTTCCAATAGATATTCCACTTGTGTATACACATTGATATGAGAATAGAAATTTATTCAATGACCATTTATTTTATCCACTTTATGTGTCTAAAGCAAGACTATGTATCAGGGAGACAGAGAATGGTTCTGCATTCAAGGAACTTCAAAGCCTCCCTAGTAAGAAAAAACACACACTTTTAATATTTTTTAGCCAAGAACTCATATTTCTCCCAAAATATACTAATAAAGTTGGTGAAGTCTTAGTTATCCAGGAAATTGCCTTAATTCTCCTTGTCTTGTTCCTGTGTAGATAGCTCATCTTCCAGGTAATATTATCCTTATACACAGAATGTAAAGCCAAGTAAGCGAGTCAAGAATAAAAAGGCCAACCCCATAGCAGCTAATCTCCTTATTTCCATGCATCCAGTTAACCATTTGTTTTACTCGAACTTTTACTTCTCAACAAATCAGGTTAGCATATGGGCATAGCATGAATTTGATTAATGCCATTATCTTCAATGATAAATTAATATATTCTTATATTCAAGTTATATATGTTGCTTTGGAGACAATTTTTTCAAAGGATAAAGGTATTATTTATTTTATGTTACCACCATATTACTTCATTGCAGCAGTATATAGTTTTATCAGAATTAGATTTTTAAATACATTGTTAGGTGCAATATAGTTGTTTAGGAGGATAAAATTTACTTTTAGTGAACTCAATATGGAATTACAATGCTTTACTTTTATATCACATTTAACTGTGCACAGAAGGAAAGTGTTAACATTTAATTATCTGTGAAATATTTCCAAGGAGTTAGCTTTGATGTGAAAAAATAATAGTTACTTAGAGAACTGTAATGCTGTAAGCTTGAGACACCCAACCCAATGAAAATTCTTTGAGTAAAAAAAGAAAAACCACAACAAATATTGTTTAAAATGCATTTCTGATAATATGAAGCATTCACTCTCTTCATGTTTTACCAGTTCTCACTTTTTTCAATATTCACCTGCCTGCTATACCGCTATTTACATTCGAGTGATTCATCCACACTGGCAACCTGATGACCAGTCTCTGGTAAAAATTCAAGGAATAGCAATTGGTACATGCTCAAGCTGAGTTAACGCAATGCTATTCTGATGGATGAAAAAGTAAAGGCAGTCAAAAAGTTTTAAATGTTTGATGGCAACATATCATGTAACCAAAACATCTGGATGACTGGATTTTACTCTATATCCAGATGTCTGGCATCATGCAGACACAGCCTCAGTGGTTCAATCAGTCAACAACTTTCACTGAGAAACACCCCACTGCCCTTGTACTGCACAACTCAGCAGGGGTTAAAGAACAGTGTCACCTCATATATGGGCCATTACAAATATTCTCTTAATTAGTCCTCCTCACTCTCCCCTCTCCAGTTTCCAAACTACCGAAATATTAAAACAACTATTTTTTTAAAAAACTACTTTTATTGTTGAAAGTATTACAGATGTCCCTTCCCCACCCGCCCATTGAGCCCCCCTCCACTCTACTCTCACCCCCTCCCCAGACTATTGTATGCATATAAGTTCTTTGGTTAACCCCTTACTTCCTCACCCACTCTTTCCCTCTAAAATATGTCCGATTTTTAAGATTTTAGTTGCTTCCTTAAGATACTTTCCTTGCTTCAAATTTTCACTGAATTCTGTAGTTGCTGCATAGATCCGTAAGTGGAGGGTTTACAAGGACCTCACTTAAAAATTAATCATGTTACATTACTTTCTGTCTGTAAACCCTTCATCAGCTCTAGTCTGGAGTAGGTAGTACCCATATCACTGAACTGTTTATATGCTTAGTTATATATTATGCATATGAGGCTCCGAAAGCCGTTTCAGGGATAGCAGTCACTCCATGAGGAGAAGTAATTATTTTTATCTATTAGTGATCAAAATTAATAATACGTGTAAAACCCAGTTCCTAGTATAAAAGAAGTATTTAATAAATGTCCTTTCTTAACATTTTCTTAGGGTCAACATTTCTTGACCCGAAAATTCCATTGGTTATAAGATGTTCAATTTAAAACAACTCTTTTAAGTAGAAAAGAAACCATATCCCATTAAATGTAGGCAAAACTATAGAAATTAGACTAATTTCATAAATTAGAGTGTGGACAATTATACTTATTAAGAAAATACAAATTGCTTCTATTGGTATTAATACTATTCTTTTTACAATTCTTTTTATGTTATGTTCCTAAAAAACTAAATTAATTGTTTTGAGGGAAAATGAGAGAAATAAAAAAATATTTTAAATTTGCATGCTCACATATGCATATAATGTCACAAAAGTGGGAATGTAGAAGATGAGTTCAATCTTGTTCATGTTGAGATTGCCATTAAGGTAGAAAGGTTCAGTTGCCCACTAAATTTTGAATGGCCTTCTTAAGAAAATCTTGCTGATTAATATTTGGAGGATGGTTAATGTGATTCTTTTAGTTACAACTACACTTAAGTAGCTCATATATAGGATTCATAGGAGTAATAAGGAATCTGTTTGGCCCAAGGGCCAGGTGGATGTCTTGCAATCAGGATAGTTCCAAAGATCCCTGCACCGGGCACTGATGAATCTTCATCCTAAATGATGAAGTCTCAACCATTATTCTTTCTTTCATTAATTATAATTTTTGGGTATTTGTTATGTATCAGGCACTAAGCTACAGATATCATATATATGCCTTATATCATGCAATCCTCACAAATTCTATGATTTATATTGTATTATTATCACATTTACAGTTAAGAAAAGAGCTTTTGAGAATTTCAGAAACTTACCTAAGTTCCCTCAGCTAATTAGTGGTGAATTAGTGGGAAGCAACTTCAACTTTTGTCCAGGCTCTAGAGCTACTACAAATAGCGGGCACATAGTGGGTGCTCAATTCACTCTATCCCTCTACCAATGGGCTTCTTTGGTTTACCTAACTTGTATATTACCACATAATTTCAGTCGATGCATGACCTATCAACCCCTCCTTTCAGTTTAGTTCCCACTATTAAATGGTAATTTACTTCTCTGAGTCTGAACTTCTGGTAAAACGAATCTATTCATCTCAATTCATGCATTACAATTAAACTACACATTTCATAAATGTTGGTCAATCTATGGATTTGTTGTCCTCCACTCAGATATCCATCTCTAACTGATTAACAGTTAATGAAAAGATCAATCATGCCAATCAGAGGTTGTGTGGGGGAGCAGTGTGTCTTAGAAAAGGTATGGATGAGGCAATGGTAGAAAAACCTCTACCATATGAGGTGAAGCTATGGAAGTAGAAAAGGTCCACAGAAGACCAAAAAGAAAAGAGGCCACACAATGAAACCCTAAGGAACAAATATACAAAGATTGGCCAGAATCAGAAATGTCAGTACTAGAAACTGACATAAAACAGAAAATTAAGGAACTGGTACAAAAGAAGAAAATAGTACTAAGGAAGTCTATGAAGGGGAAAGTTTGGAAAATGAGAGTGCTTTTCATAACAAATGCTTCAACAATGTAAATTTATTCATATACATACACAAAATATCCTACTATAGTCCAGGGAACACAGGGTTGAGCAAGAACAGGTCCTTACTTTTCATGGTGGAGGAAACAAATGTTAATTATCACACGAATTACTGAATAATTGCAATTATGAGATATACAACATAGAGCAGGTATACGGTATTTTGAAATCATAGAATAGGAAGACTTGATCCTATGAAAGAGTTCAAGGAAAATTTGCCCTAGAATTAATGCTTGAGTTGAGATCTAAAAGGAGGTTGGGAATTGACTAGATGAATTAAAGGGTGGAGAGGACTAGATGGAGAGAATGTGTAAAGCTCCTTTGGCAAGAGAGAATGTGGTGACGGATAAAAAGTCCCTTATGTGTCCAGAGAGAAGAGAGCAGGGTCTTGACATTACCTCTAGAAAGAGATAATGCTAGAGAGATAGATAGGAGATAGACATGCAGAAACTGGAAGGTCACATTAAGTTTTGTCTATCATTAACCTATGTGCATAAATAAGAGGAAATTGGGTAGTTGACATGATCAGATGAATATTTTGAGTTGATTTCTCTGGCTAGAATAGGCAGAAAAGATCAGAGTGGTATTAGGCATGATTCCTTCAGTTTCAATTAACAAAGTTCCCACTTACACTGGATTAAGAACAAAAATTATTTATTGACTTTAAAATTGGAAAGCATGGTCAAGAGCAGATATTCAGGCATTTTAGGATACAGATACTTAATTACATTTTCAGGAATACAACTCTGTGCATTACAGCTCAGCTTTCCACTGTGTTGGCTTTATATTTAGGCAGAATCTCCTCTCCTGGAGATAAAATGCAAGCTGGCAACCTAGAGTAAAAAATATCACATATTATCACCAGGGACTGTCACTTAAGGAACAACTTGATCACATGACTATGTATGAAACAACCATTATGGCCAAGGAAGAGGACATACTCAAGGTCAGGCCTGTTGACTTGCTCTTTTCTGGGGCCAGGAAGTAGTCAATGCCACCTGAACCACATGGCCTAAGAAAAGGAAAACTGGATGTTGTCTCCAGAAGTGGGAGATCCAGAGAAAATATAGGGGAACAGGTTAAGAGGATATTATGATACTCCTGGATAGAGATAACCATAGTTTATATTGAGAGTAGAGTTTTAAGAGGGATTTAGGAGAGTAAATTCATAGAATTTTGTAATGAATTAGACAAGAGGTTAAGAAGATTGAAGCATCAGAAGTGTGTCCTAAGTTTCATGTTTATTTAACTGGTGACATCATTCACTGAAGAGTCAACACTGAAAAGGATCCAGGTTAAAACGTAGGGGAGACAGGCAGAACTGCATGAGTTTAATTTAATTTAGAACGCGTTTAGTTGGAGGTGCCATTGAGGTCTAAAGATCAGCTGGACATACAGGTCTAAAGATCAAGGAAGGCATCTGGGCTGGAGATGTAAGCTTGCCCAGCACAGGAACAGTTCACGGATTTGAAGGTGTCTTGACCATGGATGGTGACAGAGGCAGAACCAGATGTTGGTGAATGAGTGGAACAGGTGAAAGGTAAGGAAATAGAGACAGCAAGTATATACTAGTTATTGTGGTAGATTATATGTGGCTACAAATTAATTACTATTTCTCCCATTGAAAAGTGAAGTTTAATGTGCTTCTTAGTGATTCTGGACTGGCTTTAGTTATTTGCTTGACCAGAAGAATACTGCAGATGTAATATTCTGGGATTTCCAATGTTAGGTCATAAGAAGCTTTGTAAGTTCTATCTGAGCCTCCTGGAACATGTGTTGTGAAGAAGCCCAAATAGCCAGCCCAAATAATGTGCTCTTGGACAAATTATTAAGCTCCTTAAGCCTCAATGTTCTTATCTATAAATATAAAAGTATAATATGCTAATTAGACCGAACAGCCAAACGAACTTCTGGTCGTCCTTCCCGTCATCATTCCAGATGAAGCCACGGTGGCAGGGGCTGAGGTAGAGGTGCTGGAAACAAATCAGTTTCACTAAAAGAGAGATGTTGACAGGAAGCCAGGAAGGCTGGTCAACAACCTTAATTGCTCTAACCACTCACCCTTTAGTTGAGATATTGTTAGCTGAAGCAGCTTCCACCTTGGTTTGTCCCATTAAGTTTTTATTATTTCCTGCCTAAGGGCTACATGTACATTTCTGTTTATCTTGCCTAAGATGTTTTCCCCAAAGCCTCAATAAAAGGGATGGCAGAGCCAGAGCAGTCAGTAGTTCTCCCACTAGAGTTGGACTACCGCCTGGCCCCCCATTTCGCCAAATTGAATTTCTTCAAGTCTCCTTTCATTTGTGTGCGGCCCTTCTCCAGAACTTGAACCCTGAACTGGAACCCTGAACCACGTGGGACGTGGAAAGGGATTCCTACATAGAGGCAGTTAGGGACAATCAGGCAGGCAGGCAAGCAGTTAGGGGCAGGCAGGCAGGCAGAGTTGTTAGGAGCGATCAGGCAGGCAGGCAAGTGGTTAGGAGCCAGCAGTCCCAGATTGCCTGAGGGACCAGGCTGGGCTGAGGGACCACACCTCCCCTCTAGTTTGCATTATAAGTACTCAATATGGCTAGTTGCTATTTTATTACTTCCTACTTAGTTTTGAATGAAATAAATTATCATAAGTGGAAATAAGGTTTACTTTTCTTTACAAAAGATTATTTTTATATTTTAACACAATATAATAATTTTAGTGGTAACTATAATCTTATCATAAGCTGTCATTTAACCCATTTTACAGATGTGGCAAGTAAAATAAAAAAGAGTGCAATACATTAGTAATTTTAAACATAGTTTATACTTTGGATTAAATTCTAGATCTCTGCTCAGCAAATGTACCATATTATTAAACAATTAAATCAGTAGTCAACTAAAATATCTAATTAGAATTCTTAAAGGCAATACATTTGATGTTTAGTGTTGTGTGTTTTTTGCAACCATGTGGGAACATTCAGTGGTGATATTTCAGAGGTACTTTGTCATTTGAGCAGGACTTTTCTGAAGTTACAAATAGCTTTACTCTAGCATCATTCCCAGAAATACCACCTCTGAAAGGCAGATATTTTAAATTACTACTTTAATCTAGTAATTGTTATAACCCAAAGAAAGATTTTCAAGGAATGCCATTCCCAGATTAAATATTTGTAAAAATGTCATCTTAAAGAACTTATGGGTATAATACAGCCACTAATTTTATCTGACTTGCATCTTTCAAATGAGAAAAAAATAGGAGAACTCAAGACACCTTAACCATAACTAAAGCCACTTGCTTCCAAATAGTACTTCCCCATTTCCATAACCTCACTGGACAGTTTCCTGTGTAACCCAGTGAGCTTGCATTTCGCAGGCACGAGGAGAAAGCAATCTTTTTCCACTCTTATTTCCTAAGAACCCCCTTCTCATCAGGTTTGTAGATAGTAAAGAGAACATTTACCTAGTTGCTCCTAGAAATTTGACTGTTGGTTATATTTTTCCATTAGCTGAGGTGAGTTGGTCTGATAAGGGGTCAGTGGCAATCCAGTTATTCACGTCATGGATTTATAGATGACAAAATCCTGTCCTTACGTGAATATTTTGCCAATATCACTCCTTCCCCCACCCCCTACTTTCTTGGAGAAGAAATTACTTTTCTGTGTCTGGGCTACTAGAGAACCAATTTCTGAAGTCCCCATGTCAGAACAGTGTGCATGACTGCAAGTGACATGCTGTGCTGAGCTGTTTCTGAGTAGACACCAGCCTTCAATGTTACTGCACTGGAAATGAGATGAACTGAGCAAGCTGGCAGGGAGAGTATTGTCTTTGTTGATGCATTGATCACCACCTGTATTAAATCCAGACTGCTGGAAAACTCTAACTAAATACTTTTAGGCATGATAATATCCACTGAGAATAACAAACACATCTACCAGTTATAGACATAACTGGGGTTTGGTAAGAAAGTTAATTTTTATTCACTTGAATTAAAAATCACCTAATATTCTCTGCTCAGTTTTATTAAATAGAACTCAGTATGGTAATGTGTTTTAAATCTGAACTTTAAAAAAAACAAGCCGGTCTTTGGATAGTCCTTTTTATTCTAATTCTACTAAGAACAACAGCAAAACTGCAACCTCTCCATAGAACAAGGGTGGGGAGCATCCAGCCCATGAGCCCTGTAAGGCCCAAGAAATCATTTGGTCTGCTCCTGCCAAGGCACCGGGGGTGAGTTAATTAAATGTTTGACCAAATACAGCAGGCTAATTTTTAAGTTGATAATTGTGTATGGCCTGTGAATGATGTTATAAATATCCAAATGACCCTTGGAAAAAAAAAGGGGGGTTCCCCACCCCTGCTATAGAAATATAGAAAGGAGAAAAATGTACCTAGCACAGTGTCTAAAAAAAGTGAATAACTCAAACTTACGTTGCAACTACATGTGAGTCTCTATCATGTTCTCTTTAATTCTCCTCACACTCTCCAATCATGGACAAAAAAGACGCACCTGTGTGCTAAAAGTCAGTATTCCATACTAGAGCAGATGCTGACAGAGTGACAGTGGCTACATTATTTTTTGTACTCAGCCCCTCTCCTCTCCCTCCCTTTATAGAATAATTTCTATCCTTTTATGTCTTATGACTGGATTAGCTCAAGAAAAAACAAATCACATCAGAAAGAAGGGAACACCTTCCTGAGAACGGAATGATTGGCAAGCTGTAGCAGAGTCTGGCCACTTGGCTTGGTTAACAAATATAACTATAAACCCTTGGCAACTTTAAACTAATGCCCAAGTTAGAAGATGAAACAATTATTTGTAGTGCTCTCTGTGCACAGTTACTTTAGATGCTTCAACGATACTGCCTGTTCCTCTCTCTCAGTGGTAAACTTGTGAAAATTATCCCAATGATAATCTCAACCTAATTTTCCACATAATTGTTCTATTTTTTTATCTTAAGTGATGAACAATAAAAGACCCATGCCCACCACACACACACACACACACACACACACACACACACACACACACACAAACTATGATTAATAATATCAAAAAGGCTGTGAAAAGAAGGAAGCCAACTGCAGTTTGGTTCACTTTACTATATAGTTTGTGTATGTTTTCTTAAAAGCAGCACTTTAACAATACAAAAAAAAATCAGTTCAATACTTTTAAATATTTTATTGAAAACATTAACACATTAATGTATCAAGTAGATACTTTTTTTTGAAGCAAGTAGATAAAGTAAATATTACCTAATTCATGATTTATGATATACTATAGGTATTAAAGTAATATAATTTTATTTAGCAGGCTCCCTTGAAATATTATTAAAATGGAAACATGATTTTTTTAAAATTTGTGACATCAACAGGACATAAACTGAGTCATGAGACGGTAAATATTCAGAGTTATCCTCTAAGCCAACTGCTTTGTTACTTTCAGTCCTACCTTAAAGATGTTATGTCAATGATTGCTAATTCCATTAGGGGTATTCTTTCAAAAAGTCATGAAGCAAAATATTTCTTCATTTAAACAATTTTATTTATGGTGGAATTTTCAAAATGTCTTGTATCTTGAAATTATCCACAAAGTACTATTTTGTGCTTACATTAAAAAGATGTATTTCTTATAAGAAAAGATAAAATATATACCATTAGACAGTATTATTATATTTTTATTTAATACAATATAACCAAAGAATTAAAGAGAAAAACGTTAAATATGTTTAAATTTTCCTATAACTAACTTATTTCCAGCTGTTCTAATGTTTTGAAGAAAAAATAAAGATCTAAACACCAGAGATAATATTTTGATAAGCAATATTAATAAAAATATAATTTAAGCATTGCAACAAGCTACCTTCAATAAATTGCTCCCTATCAGAAATAATATTATTGGAACTAAGTATCTAAAGCAAAGAATAAGAATAAAAGAGAGGGGGAAGGAGGCGAGGAAGGAGGAGAAAAGATATAAGTATTAATGGCAATGGTCACTTTTTAGTTAAATACATTTCTTATAAAGTGGCAAGATAATATGTACAAATTTACAACTGAAAGGAAATCTTTATATATGAGTTGACTTGCTTTTGGACTCTTTGGGCATCCTTCTTTCTGTAGGTCCTCCTGGCAGAACTGATGGGAACTAGATTTTTAGTTCATAGGACATGATAGATTAGCCTTGAACTAGAAGCCCCTGGGGTTGCAGGCTGTGAATCAGTGCTGGCAACTGGGGAGAGAGAGGCCGGGTGCTGCAGAGGCAATCCAGGTTGCTCTGAGTTGGTGATCCGATCCACTATGCTGGATAAGCAATCCAGGCTGGATAAGGAGCTTTTATCTGTGGCATATACTATGGATACAAAGAGAAAATCATTAAAAAGAAATTCCCAAATATACAGCCTTGCTTATGTTGTTGCCCTTTAAACCGTAGTTCAGCTCTTTTGACACCACGGGGTCAGCTGGTCTCAGAAAGCCTGATGTAGAAATCTTCAACAAATATTCAGCAATTCATTGGCAGTGAATGAAGGGAGTGAAAAGTCCATCTAGTACTATTGCAAGCAAAAGTGCACGTGTTTGTATCTGTTAGGTGGATTTTTGATTTTAAAAAAAGTGTGTGTGTGTGTGTGTGTGTGTGTGTGTGTGTGTGTGTGTGTGTCCCTTTTGCTCTGCCAAGAACTCTGCAAGAGAACCATCAATCTATTCCCTTCCTGGATGCTATGGGGAAGGAGGGACTGCTTTGACAGGTTCTAACTGTGAAGGTGAACTTGTCTTTAAACTCTTCTGAAGCCATCACTTCTTACCATTTGGTACATCAGGACAGTAGATGCTGTCAAAACTGCTGCTCTTTCTGGACCAGACAGGGCTGTTACATTCAGGCTGTAATATAAGACACAAAAGAAGTTTGTTTTCAGGTCTTGGCAAAAGATTCTCTGCTCTAGAGTAAGGCAGCGCTTGCCCACCAGGCTCCCTAAATTGACCACTGTCAATCACCTTCATTGCCTTGATTTAGGAAGGGTTAGCCCCACCAAACTGCAAGGGCACGGAGGTCAGCCTCTGTGCTTGGAGAAGAGGAAAGCAGCAGCAAAGGGAAGAGGGGGTGGAATTCAGCAGCCATGTGCGTTGGGTTAACCATGCAAAATGGATTGGAGTAGAAGGAAGCCACACTAATTCAGGGAGGGAACACTTTCCCAGGGCAAAAACACATTAAAACCTGGCAGTGGTGGAGAAGACGCCCTCTGTAAAGAATGCGTCAACATCTCCTTCCAGCCAGGCCTCAGCAGAGCAGGGACGGCAGCCCATCCATTTCTTTCCATTTCCTCATTACGTTACAAACTGTGGGGCAGTGGGAGCTTGAAAGAGACGCCTTTAAGATGTTAGTATACGACAGGGTCCACTGGTGGTATATTTTGGAAATCAACCGAGTGATGGTGAAATATGCGATTTGATCATTCACAGCCACCTATGTCACAGGGCAACTCTCTCCTGCAATGCACAGGAGCTAGAACCTGGTAAGAAGTCAAAAACGCCACGTCCCGTTCAACAGCTGTTTCCTGGCATCTTTCCAAACGTGGCATCTCCCTTCTCTTACAGCCACTACCATCCCACCCCCAGCTGCCAACGAAATAGTCACTGAACGTTCAGTTGCCACACCTGGTCTAAATGACAGAGAAGGAGTTTGGGGAAAGATAGAGGGGTGCCCGGGTAGGTGCCAGAGCTGTCCCTTACCATGCCGTCGGAGCAGTTGGAGGTGGGGCTGGCGGGCTCGGAGCAGCTCTGTCCCGGCATGCTGTAGTAGTTCTCCACCTGCTCCCTCAGCAGCTCCTGCAGGCTCTCTATGTAGCGGATGGCATTCCTGAGGATCTCCACCTTGGGCAGCCTCTGGTTGGGGTTGGTCGTGGTGCACCTCTTGAGCGTCTCGAAAGCCTGGTTGACCTTCTTCAGGCGCCTCCGCTCGCGCATGGTGGCCGCCTTCCGCCTGTCCACGGTGGTGGACTTCCTCTTGCACGCCTTGCAGGCCCACAGGAGGCAGTGGCCGGCCTGGTGGTGGCCCGAGGGTGCTCGCACGTGCTCGTCCTCGTCGGAGCCTTGCAGCTCTGCTCGGTGCGCCCCGAAGGCAGCCGCCGGGGCCTCAAACTCGTCCCCGAACTCGCCCTCGGGGGACGGGATGCAGGCGCCGTCGTAGAAATACTCAGAAGGCGAGAACTGGCAGCCTTCCATCAGGTCCATCCCCGGTGGCCACGCAGGCGGTGGCCCCTGGACAGCCGCGAGAGGGGATGGGGAGGAACTGCAGGCTGGCGCGGCTGGGGGCCCGGCAAACCCGGCGGAGCTCCCCGGTCGGTTTCTCGGGTTAATTAACCGAGGCAGACGCCTGGCGGCCCGGGTCGGCCGGGCCGGGGTGAGGGCTCTTTATATATTCTGGAGGGAGGGAGGCCGGCCCCAGAGGCCAGGCACCATTAGCATATCCCACCGCAGCCCCCGCCGGGGCTGTCTGCGCAAACCTTCGCCTTCCCTCCGGGGACAGCTTGCTGTGCACGGCCCCTCGGACGCTGATGGTGTCACTGCCTTTGTGCCGGGCGGGGGCACGGGCCCCAGCCCGCTCACTGGCACTCTCTGGACTGATGCGCTGAAAGCGTGTCACAGACAAAAGGAGCCAAGGAATCCCAACCCTTGGCCGTTGCCCGCACAACGTGAGACGTGATGTAAAAGCCCACCTGCCTACCCACGCCTGGGCGGAAGGAACCACCTTATGGTTCAGCGTTTGGGCCTGTTTTTTTAATGAACTTTAGCTATCTCGGGGTTTCTTTTTTTTGTCAGTGGACCGGAGTAACAGTTGCTAAGAACTTAAATGGACACTTTCGGTCATGGACTGAGTTTGGATGGCTTACAACATCCATTCGGCGTCGGTCAGGTTGTCATTTCTAAGTCCTGTGCGACTGGGGGCAGGCGGGAGCTCCGCGCGCTCTGTGTGTGTGTGTGTGTGTGTGTGTGTGTTGTGTGTGTGTGTGTGTGTCATCTAAAAGGAGGTGTGCTCCAGGGCCAGGTGGGGGGGAAAGTCTGCCTTCCTTTCCCCCTTCCGCACGCGTTGCCCGAGCGCCTCCTCCTTCCACCAGGCCTTCCCTAGACCCGGATCGGGCCTGCGACCCGCACAGCCGCACCCCTGGGATTTGCATGAGAAGAGACGCCGTTTTAGAAGGTGAACTCCCTCTCCTGGGGCGCGGCTCCTCTCTCCCCCTCTTTCTGCCCCGCCCTGTCCCTTCCACAGACTAAACAGCCACGCTGAGCTTTGGGGTCGCTAATTTTCTGCTTTCAGGCAAACTAACACCGTTACAGATGCATCCCAGCTGCCAGTGCAGCGATCCCTCTCAGCTCGTGTACAATTTCCAGCACAAACCCTGGGTAACTTCACACACTCCCGTGATAAAAGCCTCCCAGAAAAGCCATCGTAAGGGGGCCCTTTCAAACTTTGGTGGGGAGAAGAGGAGCGGGGAGGGCTGTCATTTGAGCAAGAATAAATCTATTAATCAGCTTTTGCCAACCCTCCTCTGGCCTTAGCCCATGTCCAGGTCACTAGGGGCTGGGGGTGCTGCTTATCGGTAGGAAAAACAATTGATTAAGATTTAGCACACAAACAGGCTTAAGGAGACGGGGTTTGGGATCAGAGCTTGCAGTCCCTGTTAAAGCAGGAGGGATTGTTCTCGCCCGGATCTACAGTCCTCCAGTACAGTAAGTGTTGTGGCTCCAAAGTTACTTGGGGTAGTGTGGTGCTTTCCTTTCTACTGCTTTTCCTAAAATTATTTTCCTCAAGCAGCCCTGACTGGCTGACCCCATGTCCGCAGGGGCCAGGGAAGTGCTAACTTCTCAGGGTGAGATCTGCTCTCCAAAACCAAGGCCACGAAAACCAGGGGTGGGAGGGTGCCCGTCACTAAGGTTTGCTACAGGGTGCTGGTAGCAGTCTCCTCGCCCAGGTTTTGTCATCCTGTGAACACCCAGCTCCCTTTCCCACCATGGGCTGCTTCATTGTCCGGCCAGTGGGGAAATCCGTCCGCACCCTATTTAGGACTCTTAGCAAGTGGATGGCTTTGAAATGAATACAGTACCCAGGGCTACTACACCAGATAACAGAGTCAGTTCCCTAAAGGACTCAGGGGGAATGAAGGCTGCATCCACCCAGGTAAAAACATTCGCATCTGTGCCCGTGGCTGCCTCTGAACTACTGCAGTGGGGAGATATTGTCACCCAGGAATTCTCGGCCACATCCCACAGGTTCTGGCCCGCAGCAATGCCAGCACTTCCCTTGGCGACGGAGCTCGGATGTTAGCACCCCGGCCTAAGCCCCACAGAGCTATGTGCAGGTTTATGATTTGGGCAAAAATACATGTGCTCTTAACGTTTAGGTGGGAGATGGAAGCTAGGCTCCTGCAAGCCTCCCAGCTGATTTCTTTCCTTCCTCAAGGCACCGAATGGGCTTGGTACCCAACCCCTCAGCGTGGGATATTTGTAGCAAACCATTCTGAAGACTTTTCTGTTTGCCAAAGCACGTTCTCAACCCTACCCATGTATGTATTCATTCATCTACTCCTCCCAATGATACTATGGGAAGTACTTGTTTTTAGATTCACGCTTTAAAGAGGGTAACCGAAGTTCAACGCGGAGGTAGTAATTTGCCACAGGCCACACAGTATTGGCAACTAGGCATTCCTTTGTGTAACTTACGCTTCTAAAGGTGAATTGTGTCTGTTTTCTTTTTTCTCTGCGCGCCAGCTTTGCGCTGCAGAGCAGAAACTCGCAGCGGCGGGCGGGGACGCCTTTGCCTGCACTCCGGCTCCCGGGAAGAAGCTGTGGCTCCGAAGGCTCTGTCGGTAGTGGTAGTTCTCAGAAGTTAGTGCTGTCTTGGGTAAGGTGATCTCAAAACACATTTACCAGAGTGCGGCTGGCGAGTGGAACTAAGGAATCCAAGAAAACACCAGAGTCTGGCGGCTTAATGGGACTTGCTAGGCGGGGGGTGGGGGTGGGGGGATAGGGTCCTGGGTTGAGGACCCTTGGGATTCAAGTGCTGAAAATAGGATCTCAGAGCACCAAAGTAAAGAGAGAGAGAGAGAGAGAGAGAGAGAGAGAGAGAGAGAGAACTTTTAAACTGCTGTCAGGGCCCAGAGGAGAAAGATAAAAATATAGGAGGCAGTATACAAAGGAAGCCAGCACCTCCAAGATGCCTAGGGCTCCCAAATTCAGAGGTCCGGCTGCTCTTTTCCTGGGGGAAAACATGGGAGAGGAAAACGGGAAGCTGGGTGAGCGATACAGAGAAAAAAAAAATATCTTCTGAGTGGAGAAGTTGAACAGAGAAATATGAAAAAGTTAAAAAATCACTTAAAAATATCTGCTGGGTATTCGGGTATTCTCTTTTACTCCAATACAGATTAGATTCTGGCTTTTGTTCCTCATAGAAAATAATAAAAATACAAACTCTTTTCCACCATTTCTCCAGAGAAGTGGACCTCTGACATGTCCAGAAAACGCAGATGTATTTAATTACGTAATCAGGTTGTTAGAAAGGGTATGCCAGCGTTGCTAGGGAAGCCTCAGAACAGGCAGACGAGAGGAAGAAAACCAAGCTACGGCCTGTTGTTATAAAGGAAAGCCCACCAAGGTCCTGGTGAAGTAGATAGATAATTTTTACATTTTACGTTCTTCATAAAAATAAACATGTTTGATTTTCTTACAAGTTAGACTTAAAGAAGGTTTTAATTGCATAGACCTTTAAGTAATCATCAACCTGTTTTTTGTTGTGTGTGTATGTGTGTGTTTTAAGGTAACCTATTTTGGTTGAAGCATTATGGCAACAATCTTAGTGGTGATGGACAGATCACACCAGCAAAATGATGCTCAGAGCTTCCTTTACTAGTAAAATTTGCCTACCTTAGGAATTCTACATACTTCTCTTAGCTGGAGAAGATATACCCAGAGACATACATCCATTTCAATTTACTTCTGCCTCTACCTGAGACACTGATCAACTCTTGGACAAAAGGAGTTGTTCCAGAAATTTTTGCTTATTATATATGAGTTCACAATGTGCTAAACAATTTCAAACTGCTCTTCGCTCTGGGAACCAGGAACACCTAAGTAAACACATTAGTACCTGCCAAAGCTGCTGGAAAAATTTGTGGAGAAGACAGCTGAGGAAGACATTGGCCTCTGCTTGAATTCGAAGGCTCCCAGGAGAGATCAAAGGCCTAAGTAAGGACTTGCAGCAGCCTTAAGAGTAGAGAAAGTAGCCAGTTCTGGCAACGTTATCTTGGTTCCAACAACAAGGCTTAGCCATTCCATCTCATCAGCTGGCTCTGACCAAGGCTTACAAAACTGCTTTTTTTTTTTTTTTTTTTCAGAATAAAACCTCTAGGACCAAGGGTCATCTTTTCTAACACTTCTTTTGAGTTTAAGGGAGTCACTCAGGGGTCTGTTGGATAAATGTTTTGATGGGTTGGCTCTTTGAGGAAAAACCATGTTATTGCTAATTTACTAATGCATTAAATCAGGAAATGATATATTCAAAGTTTAAATTAAAAGATTTAAAAATATTTTAGCTATGATTTTCTGGGAGGATGATTTTGAGATAAGTAAATGGGATAAAATATTACTTGGAGAAAGTACAAATAAATACATTGTAACTTTAAGTAAAAAATACCTTTAGGTTAAAAGTTACTTTAGCAACCCAAGACTTCTCTGGCAGTCACAAGAGTAGTTGGGAACACTGAATTTTAGCACCAACTCCCACCCTGCCCCAAACATGTGAAAAAGTAAAAAAAAAAAAAAAAAAAGATTGTATTAGACATAAGTGGATTTCTACTACCTTCAGGCTTTGAAGTCAATGATTCAGGTGTGATAATTAAAGATAGAGAAAGCTGACAGTTCATGTTTTACAAATTATTTCTATAGTAATATAAAACAGAAAATCACTTATTATTTCATACTTGATAACTTTATGCCTGTCTGGGAGGAGGCTCAGTTTAAATCCCAAATTACTTATCTTTACCAAGTTATTACATCTTGATTTTCTGCTTCCATGGCCCTATTTGTTTTGGCTTTGGCCTTAATAAAGATTGTCATCATTAATGGCCAATAAAAACACTTTAATTGCAAACACACCAAGGATTTCATTGGAAAGCCTAACATGTTAACTATATAGCAATGGAGGTCACATGAAGCCTTTGGGAAATATTTGCTCTATTTAACGAAGAGACTTCTATAGGCAAACTTATCCTAAACAATTTCTCAAATTACCCAACGAGGAGAGATAGAGAGGATTTGGTTTGCAAAGACTGAATCAAATCTATCAGCAAGTAAAGTCCATGAACTGAAAAAAGCATTCTGCTACTGAGCAGTTTAAAATGCAAATTTTATAAATATGTGTGCAATCACAAATTAGTCCACTTGGTCAATTATAATATTTGATTTCACCATGGCATGAACTTGATTTTTTTTTAAATATAGGTGTGTATATATACACATTTCAGGGAAAAATCTTATTGATCCTCAGGAAAAAAATCATGGATACCTAATAAGGGTAATTAATGGTTATACACACCACCCAGACATATTCACACAAGTCCTGATTGGATCATTTGAAATGCTTTCCCGCTTATTTTTTAATTAAATTACTACTCTAAGGTAGAGTTTACTAGCTAATCTTTCTTGAGACAAAGTTTTTGGTAAATAATTGCCAAAGAGAGCCAACTTATTCTACAGACAATAAATGTTCCTTCTTCTTTCCCAAGGCTTCTTTTTGGGGGTGCATGGTGACTGGGAGAACAAGCCTTTGATATCCGCTGGCTCTGAGTCCGGGCTCTATACTTACAAGAACCTCTCTGTCCCAAAGAGTCCTTTTCTCTAAACTAGACGTGACAATCGTACTTCTCTTGCAGCTTGTTGTAAGATGATATGCGCTAATATGTAAAATGCTACAAATGGCTCATTCCTGTTGCTCTTGGTCTCATTGTTATTGATACCTTCCCCTACAAAGGCTGGATCGGAAGGAACGGTGGCTTTTGATGGAGGAAACGCCTCCTGATGGTCAATTTATATTTTCGAATGAAAAGCAAAGGGAGTTGGCATTGAGTGTGTATATTGTGCCCTCGGTTTTTCTAAGCAGCTTATGTGGGCGCTATCTCAGTGAATCCTGACAACCCCTGGAGTTGAGCACTATTATTGTCCCCATTATTTTATACAAGAAGAAATGGACGAAGAGAGCAGCAATTACAGCCCAAGGCTACCCAGTAGCAGCCTGGATTCAGCCTAGCTTGTCAGCACCCACGGAGGCCGTTGGCACCCACTAACACTCCCGCCTGCTCTTCTCAAACCTTTGAGAGGGATTACATGTTAATGTCCGTTTCCGCTGTGAAACTTCCCGCATTTTAAAAGCATTCTAGGAGAAAGTAAGAGGCTCAGAAAACAGAGTGGCTGTTACCCTCAGAGCAGCATTTTGAGGTGGAAAAGGGGGGCAATACCTGCTCCAGGCCTGAAGGGGGCGCTGCCCGTGGCGGTATCTGAAACTGTGTTGTGCAGCAGGAAGGTCCAGAATGGCGTGTTAGGAAGCAAGGTTGGGCTGGGAAGTACTGAATTCGATTTGATTTTCACGTTTTCGAACTGAGGACTGACTGACTAGCTGCGAGGATAAAGAGGGAAGGGAGAAGTGGGGAGGGGGAGTCCACTGGAAGGTGCCGTCTACAGAATGCAAGAGAGAAGTCGAGATTCCAAAGAAATGGCTCGCCCCTCTCCTCTGCTTTACTTCCCACTGCGATTCTTGGTGGTCGTTCCTTCCTGAGGTTACAGGATAAACAAACCTGGCACACGTTGTAAAATCCTCACCCTGAGGAGCTCCTGGGGATGCAAGCCTCTCTGGGGCTTTGCTGTTTGGCCCAGCTAAGAGGTTTCATGTGTGTTGTTGTTGTCCTTTGCCCTCAGCATTTAACCCTTCCCTCCCTTGACGCAACCCTTCCTCTAAAGAAACCCACCCCACCTCAACAGACTGTCTCCTTTTCTCTTTCTAGTTGGAAAACTAACCCAGGCCACACAAGGCCTTGAGGATAGTCCAGTCTTCTAGCCACCAGTTTAGTTCAGGAAAACTGGGGAGGGCCCCTGAGACCTGGCAGTGCGGCCCCTGGGGGACTCCAGGTCAATGCTTTTTATCCAAGGGCAGGGGGCTGGAGAAAGTCAGAGGGAAAGTCATTTGGCCTAAATTAGCTGAAAATCTTTCAGAAAAACAAGCAAAGAGTTTTTGTGTGGCAATTTCTTGCAACAATGAGATTGCACTGGATTGAAAAGTCAGTTGTTAACTTTGGGTAAGCAATTCTCACCCAGAGCTCCAGGTGCAGGACAGAAAGAGAAAGAGAAAGTATGCGGATACAAGAAAAAAGGGACAATTTCCTCCTGGATATTCCTCACGTACAGGAAAGGAAACAGTTTAATTCAGACATAGAAAAAACAACCCATTTTCCTCCCTTTAAATCAGCCTTTAAGAAACCACCCGGATAAATGGGCTGGTGTGATGTCTAAATTAAAATATGGCTCTCTCTCTACCTCAGGCATCTTTTTTTTCCGCTGAATCAAAATAGGACCAACTTTATTCATACAGAAACTCATTTTTTTTAATATTACAATACCAGGATCCTCTCACATTGTATATACAATATGTCTGTTACTTTACAATATATATTTCTTAGGTTTGCATATAAAATGAAAGTACTAAGATTATTTACAAATATACATTCAGTACCCCTGACATTTTTAAATGCAACGTTCCCACTTTGTTTTAGACAGGAATGAACTTCTTTGGATCATGGCACAAAAGAACCACCGTAATAAAAGTAAGTATATTATAAAACCAACCAAACAGTAGCAAAGTAAGGCTGCTGGGCCTAAGCCACTCGCTGCTCCAAAAAATTAAAGCCCAAAGCCAAAGGCACCTGAGCGCGCACAACAGTCTCGAAGTTTCTTGGTGTCTCCTTCCCTGTCATAAACTTCTGCAGTCTGGGCTCCTCAACACGGATGTAATGTGAACTAATCCAAAGGGTCAGTCGAAGGAGGGAGGGGTGGGATCTCCCTGCCGCGGCGATCGTCCCCAACGCCGGCTCCAAGTTACTTCTCCACCACCTCCTCCACGCAGGGGAGTTTACGCTCCTCCGAGGAAATACTGTCCACGATGGAAGAAAGGCACCGAAGGCTGCTGGAGGCCGAGGAATCCATGCTTGCCCCTCCTGAGCACAGGAAACACACAGACATAGCAGCCCCGGGAGGCAGAAGAGGCAGCGCGGCGCCCTGCTCCAGGCCTCGGAGGCAACCAGGGAGCGCAGGGTCCCCGCGCGAAAAAAGCGCGCTCCTCCCAGGGCGCGTCCCTGCTGCGGGTCTGCGCCTTGTCCGCCCGGCGCGAGCAGCCAGCCCCCTCCCGGGGTGTTCCCTAGCGCAGCGCAGCCAGCGCCCCTGCTTTTCCTTACCTTCCTTGGCGGTGATCGCGAGCCCCCTGGAATGATCCGAAACACTTGGCCACTGGGAGCTGCAGGTGCGCAGGAAATCCGCACCCTCGAGCTGGGGAAAAAACCAAGGCAGCAGATTTAGAAAATCAACATCGGTTCCGGGGATGGGGGTGCCTTTGTGGGGATGTCTCCCCTGCTTCCTCGGGCCAGGCCGGGTGCGCATTTCCTGCCTAGGGCAGGCACCCCCCCGTGTCCAGGGGTCACTGGGGGTTCATTAGAGAGGGAGCTGGAGGGGCGGGCGAGGAAGGGGACGGGAAAAGAGACCAAGCAGCTGGATGGTAAAGCCCCAGGGGAAAGCGTCTAATCAGACTCTGGATGTATTCCCCTGCCTGGGCGGCATTTGGCCTTACATTCTCTTGTTTGGGTCTGTAGTTAAACGGGTCCACCCCCAGCTCCTGCATTTTCTCCTGCTGATCCAGCCGGTGCAGCAGGTCCTGCAGCCGCTCAATGTAGCTGATGGCGCTCCGCAGAATCTCCACCTTGGGCAGCCTCTGGTTGGGGTTGGCCACAGTCCTGCGCTTCAGAGCCTCGAAGGCCTCGTTGATTTTCTTTAGCCGCCTCCTCTCGCGCAGGGTGGCGGCTTTCCGTCTGTCCGTGGGGGCAGATTTTCTCTTGCAGGTCTTACAAGCCCAGATGAGGCATTGGCCCGGACAGTGGGGAGGCTGCAGGCCTGGGGGCGCCAGGACGTGTTCCTCTCCGCTGCTGTCGCTCCCAGCTTCCGGGGGCATTTGGTCCTGGCAGGGGGATAGGGTGCCATCGCTCCCTGGGTACAAAGGAGAGCCCTCTGCCACTTCTAATGGCTGCAGGGTAACATTTTCCCCGTCCAAGTAAAAGAAATAGGAGCCAGTTTCAAAAAGGTCCATCATCATGTTCTCCTCCTTGGCCTCTGGCTCAGTCTGAACTGGGTGATGGGCTCAAAAACCCAGAGGAACCACCCAGATGGCATTTAATTAGTGCGGTGACATAAGTCACCCCAGCTTTATATATAGTAGCTCCTGAAACTCAATCCAACTTTTAGCTGTCATGGAGCATCAGTCTCCCAATGTGGTTACAGCCAGGGCTCTCTAGAACATCTAGTTTGAAAGAAAGCTGAGAAGTGTCACCCCCAGAATGATGTGACAATCTATATGCAGAACAGGTTAAAACAAAATTCGCACAGAGAGAATAACCACCATTTAAACACAGAGTCCAATGCTTCCATTTGGGGCAGTTTAAATGCTAACCTGCTTACAGTACAACTTCAAAACAACCGGGGATTATCACTGCCCCATTCCCCTCCCCCAGGCTCATCTGAACTCTAAGTATAGTTCCATGATGAAAGATTTCAAAGGCAATAGCCATTGCTCCAAAATAGCCTGGTTAATATTTGCAGAGTGGTTCAGTTCTTTTCTCTCCTGTCTGTCAAAAAGATGCTATTCCTGTGATTAAAACCATTACAGTCCTTCAAAGGGTTTGCATGACTTTCAGGCTGCGGCCTCAGTAGCAGCAGGTAAATCTCTTTCCTCTCTTTTAATAAGGCAGTTAGATGGTTTGGGAGCTGGAGGGGGTGGTTGGAAGGTGCTCAGATTCCTTCCTTTGCTATCTTTTTTTTTTTTTTTTTTTTTTTTTGGAGGGGTGGCAACTAAAATCTGAATTCTGTACCCCTCCATGGTGGCACAGCAGTACCTATGAAGTAAGGGGTGGAACAGAGGATGTGACTGCAATACATGTAATAACCTGTTTAAAGACAGTTTTTAGTGGAAACAAGACTTTCACTAAAACTAGACGAGGTTTCAAGACTCATTGTGGCCCCCACTCCAAGGTGCCTCTGTTATGGCGCCTGTTCTACACAGCTTTTGCATTGGTGTGCTCGCTGTCCATTGACTCCAAATCAGTTGTTTCCTAGGATTCAGATGAGAAAGGCAGCCGCTGAAGCCCAAGCAAGGCAACAGAACTTTAATGACTGCTTCCCTATGGTCCAATACACACAAGTATGGTGGCTGGAAGGCAGTGCAATATCGGGATGAAGCGAAGAGGCCCTAGATTCGAAGGACTCCCTTGAAGTCCTAGCTTAGTTCATTTCTATTTATGTGTGCATAGGTAAGCATTAGATCTCAATTCCTTCAAGATAATAGCAGTTGCTTAACAGAATTCTGGCGAGGGTTTGATCACATGATAGGCATGTGAAGCCTATAGCCTATATTAACTGCTTGATAAGCATTAGTGCATAAGGCTATGTCAGGGCTCAGACCATTTCTTATGAAGGAAATAAAGCACAGCTATTGCAGAGCCTTTTCTGTTCTTTCGCTATTTTTTTTCTCATTTGTTATTGTACTCTTTCCTTCCTCTTTTTTCTTTTCTTTTTATTCCTTTTATTTCTTTTTTCTTTTCTCTTTGTTCCTTTCCTTTCTTTTTCCCCTTAGAGTTCTGGAAGGACCCACTCCACCTGTAAGTGGCCTTTGAAATGAGAATCCTCTTTGGTTTGGGCCTGTATAGTCAGTGCCTGAAAAACCAGATGGAAACCAAGCAGTGATAATTATAGGCCATATTCAATATGACTTCATTTTTTTAAATGAATAGAGTGAAGACAATGCCAGGAAATCAATGGTCAGACAATGTAGGAACTAGCTACATTTTCCAGCCAAGTCGCTTAGTCAAAAGATAATTCTTCAGTCTCTTTATATTGAGCCACAGGTGTTAGGTTGACATTTGGGGCTGTTTTTATGTTTTTGTTGTTGTGCAGCTGAATAATTCCTTATCAAATTTGAGAATGAATCAATTTTTTTGGAAAAGCAGGGAGCATAGGTAAGAAGAAGAAGAAGAAGATCTGTATTTTGTGACAGTTTCTCCTATTTCCGCCAGCGCCCTGGTTGCGGTAACGTCAGCAGTTAAGACTGCAGATTGGAGACTCCAACAACACAGGGCAAACATCCATTGTGGAAAGTTACCCTCTGCTCTTAACCACACTCTTATCAGGCATTTTATAATGTAAAGATACCTTAAAAAGGAGAGTTTAGCCAATATAATTACATAGCATAGTTACAAAGATTACTAAGATAATAATAACTGAAATTCATTTATTCAACATTTTTGGGGTACCTACAAAGTGCCAGACAGTGTCCTGGATACTACGGATAAAGAGGTGAAAAATGATCACTTTTCTTGTGGAGTCTGGATATAGAAGGGTGGGTGAAATTGACAACGATATATATAAAAACAGTGTGTGGAGGAGAAATAGCCCTGGAACTGGGGCATGGATGGCCTAGATTTTAATCATTTGGGGCCTGTGAGGGTTTAGTCAATTCTAACACCTCAAATTCCCAATTTTTTAATCTATAAAATTGATACAATGACAGAAAATATCATACTCTCAAAGACCGGAATAAATATGACATTTAAAAAAATGTGAAATCACTTTAAAATGTTGCATACTCTATGAAAGTACTTTTTATTACTTTTTTAGATATAGAGAAAAAACTGAGACAGGAAAAAATATTGCTACTAAGGAATTTTGTTGCTTGGATAATAGATATAACATGTAAGGTGGTATCATTCTTAGACTCACCACTGATTTTAAGAGGTATTGGATAGATGTGAGAGTCTGTACGTCAAGAGTTGCTAAAGAATAGGAAAGTGTGCTCTTTCTCCTTTATTTTTCTCTCATTCAAGTGTTTCCACTTGAGAAATAGTGAGTTCAAAATGTAGAAAGAGAAGATTCTAGAAAAAAGTAGAAAAAAATCTTTGAGGTGCTGGTCAAGAATAACCTCTCAGGCATTTCAACCTTCACTATCAAATTATCATTTCTTATAAAATTACAAAGCTCCTTTCCAACATTTTGTAGAATTTGTAAAATTAATGTTGTTCATTTTGGTCTACACTTCTCTCTGTTGTTGTTTTGGGGTGGGAGTGGGAAGAGAGAAAAAGGAAATGCCAGCTTGGGAAATAACCATCCTTTATTAGATTAGGTAATGGGAAAATATGCAATGATTCCAAGTGAACTAGTGAACTCTTGGAACTCCAATTGTTTGCAAAATATGAGATGTCTGTAATTGCAATTACATTATTTCTCAGAAGAGCTTGGAAGCCACAAACCTTGACAAGTGGTCAAAACAGGTTTATGAAAACTGAAATCCTCCAGGCTTTAAATAATTCAAATTACATGTTTAAAAATTATGGAAAAAAAGTAGATAATAGTAAGAGAACAATAATATTAAGTTTTAATAGATTACTTAACTAATCTAAAAGTAGGTTAGTGATTGAGTTTTCAAATAGTTTGCCATTCCATTGTTTTTACTTTACACTTAGGTATTTGTAAATGCATTTTCTTTCTATCATCTTCATAAAAGATTGAGTATGTACAGTTCTCTCCTTGAGAAGGAGTGGGAGGGAAAGGATTATGACTCTCACTCTGGTGGATTTTAGCTCTGAGCCTTGGGGCAAATGGTGTATGTGATGGAAAAACAGAGCTCTGGAGTAAGACAGAATTGCAATTCTAGCCGTTCTTATATGTTCGAAGCCTCATTTTATAAGAGATCAAATGGCATATGTAATACATACATCATAGGCTTGTTGTGTTGTATATAATGTATTGTGCAATAATGTATGTTGAATCCATGACATGAAATAACTCAACAAATGTGAATTTCCATTCTTCACCTACTCAATTCATAAGGCCTCTTATTGAAATAGCCATAGAGAATTAACTGAAAAACCTAGATTTGGTGACACTGATGTTTAAAATAAATTTAGGGATTTATTTGTTAATGTTATAATGGAAGTGAAAATAATGAAACTAATGACTTAAATCATAGTGTTTCACGTATTTTACCCTTAACATATTTCCAGTTTACTGGAGGACAGACATTAATTTAAAAATCACACAAAGAAACAACTGAGCTGGGAATGGAAAGGAATGTGGTTCTACACGAGTGTATAACCATGAAGAGTTTGTCATGAATGGGAAGCTTGGGAAAGGATGGCTGGAGATAGAAGTTACTGAGATGTTGGGTTGGTATTTCTAGGGAGCAAAGTTGAAGCTTCATAGCAAACCTGGAGATTGAGAAGGTGACAGTAAGAGGAAGCTCAAGGAGGAAATAGACATGGGTGATGGCTTGTAATATCAACTGGCGAAGATATTTTTGTGGGTTAGGTCTAAGGGATATGACTATATTGTTGCATAGTTGTGTTCAAAGAAAGCAGTTTCAGTTATAGCTAAGAAAGTAGGACTGGGGGACAGACAGGAAAATGATGATACTGCAATTTACCTAATCTGCAGACAGTTTGTGCCCAGAGATTTCCAAACACTGTGGTAAAAATAGGTTTGCACTTAGACCCACAGAACATTCCAGTATTGAAAAAAGAGAGAAGAGAAAAAAGGGTAGAATAAAGAGGGGGCTCGGGAGGGGAGAAAAAGAAAATGAGAAGAACCTGGTCCACCCTCCAGATAGAGAAAGGGTCAACTAGGAAGGCCAGTGTGTGTCTCAATAGAAGGTGAAGGAAGCCCCGCTGCCTGAAAGGGAAAATTCAGAAGAGTCAGATTAATGCTTTAAACTGGTGGTAGCTAAATGAGTAACAAGAACCTGTGCACCTGTAACTTACCTAATCGGCAGAGAGTTTGTGCCCAGAGATTCCCAAACACTGTGGTAAAAATAGGTTTGCACTTAGACCCACAGAGCATGCCAGTCACTTCAGAGGAGCTGGGGGAGGAGCACAAACGAAGCAGAGGAAAAGGAGATTTTAAAGACCAAGCCTCTGCAATCTCCAGGAGGTGGCCATGAGAAGTGATACAGAGAAACGAGGATGCCATGGAGCAGCCCTTTAAAAACAGTTCCGAAGAAATTAGGCGATGATTTAAATCACTAGTTTCACGGAGGAACCAGCGGGCTGCTCTTCAGAGCTTCCATGAAATACATATTTTGCTCTCACCCCTAATTCCCTTCCAATCGGGAGAACGTGACTGCCACAAAAATCCTGTGTTTACCGGTAGTTGATGATACTGCTGCAAAATGCTACTTAAAGAGGCTACTGCTCATTTCTAAGTTTCTAGACATAATTTCCAGGAAAGGAGACAATGAATGCTCTTCTACCTGAGATACAGTCCTTGGTGCTTAAAAAATGAAGTCCTCTTCATAATTCCCCAGGCTCCCCTACTTTTCACTCAGGTTTACGAATTTTGGGAGTAAAATTTGTGAACCAGTAGAATCTTTCAGGTTAAGTATTGCTTCCTGGTGGGTTACCAACTGTCACAGGTTTGCTTAGGACGGGTGCCCCTGAGCTCGCCCTGTGCTCTAAAACTGGGAAATCCCAGGCAAATCACCCTCCTTCCCAGAAAAACAGAATAGACGCTATTCACAAATAAGAACTATGAGCAGAATGCAGGGTATATAATGTAAACTTCTTATTTTCCAAACTTACGGTGATTACAAATGCAGGGTTTGGTGTTAGATCCAAATTTTAGGTCCAGTTCTGCCACTTGCTAATAGTTGACCTTAGGCAAGTGATATCACTTCTCTAAATCTCAATTAACTAATCCATAAAGTGGAAATACTATTACTTTATAAGGTTGTTTTAAAGATTAAAAAAATGTCAATGAAGCATTTAATAGACAGTGTTAGCACAGCAAATACTCTATATTATTTAACTTTTGATTGAAGAAATGAAAAATCACCCATCTACATGTTGCCTCAATAAATCAAACTCTGAATGTGTTTTTGCTTACTATATAAACAAAAATTGTATGTAATATCAGTAAAATATAAATTTTGTATTATAGGATTTAAAATGTAAATATAAATATAATACAATATTTGGCTCTGTCACTTAAAATATTATATAAACATTTTATGCTACAAATGTTTAAAATGTCTAAGATGTATAAAATGATTTTTCACTGTTGTTTACATCTTTTAAGAACTAAATGAATTGTGATATTCAGATAATCTGAATTATAGTAGTGTCTGGTGTTACTAACTTGCTAAGCTAAACAGATGTCTCTAGTATAGAATGGTTAGCCAAGTATTTTGTTACTGCCCTCCAACTGGCTGGTTATGACATATTGTCTAAAATAGTTGGTGCTTTAATGCCTATGTCAGAGCCTACTGTGACAAATAGTCACCACTGTACAAACACATTTATTCCGTAAAAAGTTTTCCTACCAGTTTGGAAAAAAAGTTGTTTAATCAGATGTACACACACATTTTATACTTTTTCAGAAGCTTAGACATTTTTGCCTTCAAACAATAGATGTCAGTTTTGATAATATTAAGTGATAGAAAAGTACCAAAAGTTATAATATGTTTAATTGCATATAATCTGGAGCTTTGCAAGTATATGCATTATATGTTTTACATATCACTAGTCACAAAAAAAAATAATCATGTTAAGTTTTAGCTTCTCTGATTTCATGATCTGGGCTATATGTAATTGGTAAAGACTTGCTATGTAATTTTACAACATAATTGTGATATTTTTATTAAAGCATATAAATAGATTTTTCATTTTTCAGTACTTAAGTATAAACCATTATGAGATTTAAGACATTTGACAATATAAATTCAAGAATTGGTGCTTTTAGAATATAGATAAAAATATATATATATAAATGTCTATTTTGTAAACTTGTAGCCATTATTTAACTGAAAAGAAAATGTAGCAGGCCCTGAAATGCTTAAAAGGAATGATCTCATTACCTTATGTTTTACAAGTGTGTTATATAGTTATCTTTATTTTAAAGAGAGAATAACAAAGCAAAGAAAAATTAATCTACTTGCCCAAGGTCACATGCTTATAAACTAAATTTTATTTCCTATAATCACAAAGTAATTATTCTGAGCCTCCTTTTACTAACCAATAAAAGAATAGTCTTCAGTGAAAAAAAAAATCTAGGATAAACTAATTTAGAGGACCTTTGAGTGTTTATTTACTCACCTGAAGGGTAAGTTACATTTTTCTACTAGAGTGACTAAGAGAGGTACTGTTGATAGCTGTTGGCTGATATTTGGACCTGCATACTGTCCCATTGGGAAATAATGATGCAATGGTGTTTTCCATGTACACTGCCATGTACAGGCAGTCTGTCCAGAAGTCACAAAACTGATGTTCTCATCAAAATGCTAGAAATTCGTGCTCTATTTCATTATTTAAAATATATACAGTAAGACTGCAAGGCAAGGACCATGGAGAGTATTATGCAATGCAAAATAAGCCACTCAGAGAAAGACAAGTATTACATGATCTTACTCATATGTGGAATCTAATGAACAAAATAAACTGACAAACAAAATAGATCCAGAGACATAGAAGCATGGAACAGACTGTGAAATCTCAGAGGGAAGGTGGGGGAAGGTAGATGGATGGGAAGAGATCAACCAAAGAATGTGTATGCATGTAAGCATAACCCATGGACACAGGCAATAGGGTGGGGAAAGCCTGGGGCAGGGAGGTGGAGGCAGGTTAGAAGAGGTCAATGGGGGAAAAAGTGGGACATATGTAATACTTTTAACAATAAATATTAAAAAAAAATAAAAATAATTTTTTAAAAAGAAGTAAGGGGGAAAAGATGGAGTAGTTTAGCCTATTTAGGATAGGGCAAAAGTTGGGTAGAGAGACCATATAAATAAGTCTTGAGTTATACAACGCTCATATATCTTGTTTTTCTCCCTTCCCCTTTAGTCTATGCCACTTACAATAGTCACAAAGACTAGAAGTGAGGGATTTCAGCAGATGGAAGGTGTCTGGAACCAATACTACATACTCCTAATCAAAAGCTATGTGCTATTGAGTTGGCTCTGACTCCTGGAGACTCTATGAATGAGTGATGTCCACAGTGATCTGATCTCAACAGTCCTGCTCAGCTCCTGTTGACTCATTCCTATGGCTTCTTTAATGGAATCAATCTATCTCATATTTGGTCTTCCTCTTTTCCTGCTGCCTTCTTTTGTTCCCAGAATTATTGTCTTTTATAAGAAACCTGCCTTCTCATGATGTGCCTGAAGTAGGGCAACTTTAGTTTTGTTATTTTTGCTTCCAGCAATGTTTCAGGCTTAATTTGCTCTCAGACCCACTTGTTTTCCTTTCTTGTGGTCCAGGGTATCCATAGAGCCTTCCTCTAACACTATATTTCAAATGAATTGATTTTTTCTTCCTATCATCCTTCACAGCTTTCACATCCGGACATAGTAATTGGGAATATGAGGGTGTAGTTGATTTTAGATTTGATCTCTAATGACACATCTTTGCTTGAAGGCTATGATTTACCTATAATCTGTTGGGAAGCCATGAGTGGTCAATATATGACCTCCTGAATATTGGGTGTTTCAGATATATTTGATGATTTGATGCTTAATCAATTCCTTCCTGTGTTGACAAGCATAGGTTACACCTACTTTATCTATGTTTCACATGTTTTCCAAGACATTTGCTTTTATATTTAGTTTCATCTATTGTCCTGTTTTCTCCTCTATTCTCTATGGTAAATTGAATATTCTTAAGTAACAGAAAATGTATAATTTTTATATGCTTGTCAACTAGAAGTGCTATTTCTTGATGTTTTTAATTTCTTAACTAGTTTGTTTGAATTATGTAATATAAATCTATCTTTCTAAAAGTTTAATTTCCTCTAATTTCTAATTGCCCCTGTTCATCCCTTGTTTTTGGCTTATTTTTGAAAGTTGATATTTTACTTATTTATAGCCCCCAAACCAAACCTATATTCCACAGGTTTATGTACTTACTGAAGAAAAACTATCACTTACTACAATCCTTCCTGGATTTTTAGATTTCATGTTATGTTACAAACATTGATATGATTAACTATTGAGCAATAGATCTAAGTTTATTTCACATCATCTGCATTCTGTATTTATTATATATCTTTTAAAAATTCAAGATAACTTTTTTCTTTTAAAAATACATTCTCTCAAAGGTTTTGTTAACAGACTTTTTAAAGGAACAGTTTTATTCATAGACACAGACAACAGTATGATGTTTAACGGAGGGAAGGATGGTGATGGGGATAGGAAAGGAGAAAGGTGGTCAAATAGATGGTGACAGAATATGATTTGACTTTGGGTCGTGGGCACACAATGCAGTATACTGATAATGTATCATAGAATTGTTCACGTGAAACCTATGTAATCTTATTAACTTCTAGAGGCTCAATGCACGAAATTTGTGCAAGAGTAGGCCTTCCTTCTCCTAGCTGCTGGCACTGGCTTCCCTCTGGCACCCAGGACCTAGGCTTCCCTCGAAACCCCCAGCTTCATCTGGAAGGTCATCTGGAAGAATGTCTGGTCTAATTAGCATATTATACTTTTATTATTATAGATTGTTACCCAAATAATTTTAATTAAAAAATAAAATAAAAATAAATAAAAGAGCAGTTTTAGGTTTAAAGAAAATTTGAGCAAAAGGTTCAGAGAGTTCCAATTAAACTTTTAGTTCTTCCCCATATGAAATGTTTTTAAAATTCTTTTATTCTCATTCTCTTTTTCTGTCTGTTTCTTTCTTTTAATTTTTTTTCTTTATTGATTAAGGTATTACATATGTGTCCTTATCCCCCCATGGGCCCTCCATCCCCCCACTTATGCCCTCACCCCCCTGGTGTCTGTGTCCATTGGTTAGACTTATATGCATGCATGCAAGTCCTTTGGTTGATCTCTCCCCTCTTACCCCCACCTTCCCCTACATTCCCTCTGAGGTTTGACTGATCAATGCTTCTCTGTCTTTGGATCTGTTTTTGTTCATCAGTTTATATTGTTCATTATATTCCACAAATGAGTGAGATCATGTGAAATTTATCTTTCTCTGACTGACTTATTTCGCTTAGCATAATGCTCTCCAGTTCCATCCATGTTGTTGCAAATGGTAAGAATTCCTTCTTTTTCACCACAGCATAGTATCTCATTGTGTAGATATGTACCACAGTTTTTTAATCCACTCATCTGCTGATGGGCCCTTAGGCTGTTTCCAAATCTTAGCTATGGTAAATTGTGTTGCTATGAATATGGGGGTGCATTGTCTGTTTCTTAATATGCCTTTATTTTGTGAAAAAATTTATGTCAAATTTAGAAAGATCAATGTATTGCTTGCCTTCACAGAGTTTACAATTTATTTAGAGGTATGAGGTGTAACTTCTGAAGCAGGTATACAACAGTACAAATTAGAAAACAGTGAAATTCCAAAATGAATAATGTTGGGAATATGGCATGAATGAAGGGTTATTTGAATGCATAGAGGATCTCATGGAAAAGTTGTTTTCTTTAAAGACCTAGAAAGATGGACAGGATCTGGATAGTTGATGAACATGAAAGTCAGGACATGATCAAACTGTGATGAGAATGACTGGTAAAACAGACCTAAAAGTATAAATATGGTGACTATTGGGGCTACTGGTAAGCTTATAGGGAGAGGAGAACCATAAACATTTTTGAGCTTATATAATTGCATGCTTCTATTAGTCTTCTATGGAGATTTGTGGTGGTATCTATTGTGGATTGGGAGTAGGAGAGTCTTTTCTAATTGGGTGTCAGATATTTTAGGGTAGCTTTTTTGAAATTATTGAAATGTCTAAATGCAACTGTGGTCAATAAAATAAGAGAAAGAAAAAAATACTGATCTTGTCAATTTCTATAAGTGAGTACATGGAAAAAGGCAATTTTAGATCTTTTGGAAGAACAATTTTATTTTTAATAATTTTCATATGCTGAAACAAATTAAATTTCCATATAATTTTTGATATATTGGGTTTATTGATGTAATTTACATTAAGGTTTAACAGATTATTTTATATAATTCATTCATAAAGAAAGTCTTTATTAAGAAATTCCTATAATATGTCTTCCTAAGATAGAGAAGGAATGCACTTCAAGTTTTCAATCAATATTAACTATCTTCTAGTCAGATTTAATAATCAAGGGAAAATGTTTATTCACTTTTATTACTATTCATTTATTAGTTGACAGAATAAAGAAGACTTAGTTTTCAATGGTGCTGCTACTAAAAAAAAGCTAGAATTTAAAATACTATAGTTCCAAATATTTTTTTAAAACTCACTCAGAAATAGTTTGGGCTTGAAAGAATCATTTCTTTCACAAAATGGTGGGTGAATTTTGGTCCAAGAATCACCACATTGGCAGAGGTTAGAATTTCTTTCTAAATTTGTGTCCAAGAAAACAGATGATCACATGCTGTTGGAGATCAAGAAACTGAGTTGCTTACAGAGCCCTTAATAAAGTATTCTTTTCTGCTAAACACAGACTAATGTGAATTGTGACAAGCATGACTCCTGTGATGTATATTTGTGAAGTACGATGTTCTTTTCATACAAACAAGAGCTCTATTAACAAGGTTCCTTCACTCCACTTCTTACTTCCAAATCCTCTAGGAATAGACACCAACTGTCCATTTTGACGCTTGTTCATTAATTTCCATTCAGTAGAACTATTCTCCTCCACTCAGCTGTTGTAGCGATTTAGAGTGTTAAAGCTTTTCTGATATGGCTCTTTGTTGAACTCTGTTTCTGTGTTCCGAGGACCATGTAACACCAGTGCCCTAAAGTATGTCGCAGTCATTAGAGCAGTTTGCTGCTTGCTTCACTACACATTCTCCTCGAGGGACAGTTAACTTGACCTCTTAAAACGTAGAAAGAGCACAGCCAATTAGTTCTCTCTGCCAAGACTTAATGGTCTCGATGGCAGTAAATCCGTGCCAATGCTTCCTTTCCTAACCTGGAACCTTCCACACACCCGACCTGAGTGGATCCAATAGATCCGTAGTTATAAACTTATAGAACATCTATTTATTTTCTTTTTTCCCTACTCTGATTGGGAGGCACATGTGGGCATATTCTGAGTGAACCAAGCCTGAAAGCAATAACAGATCCCAGGAAACAGAGAATGACTGTTGTATCTCTTTGTGAAATATGGTCAACCTTGATAATTTTTATTCGTGATTGGGAGACCCCAGCACTTTGAGGATTTTAGAGCATAAAAATGAATAATAAATGGCCATAGATGAGTATATTTGTTTTGTACTAAAATGAAGTTGGACCGTGCAGTGGTATGACTTTTCCATGGCAAAAGCTCTTTTCTTGTGTGTCAGTTTTTGTTTTGGGTTAATGAGAAACATCACATCACGAAGAAAGAATGCAAGCCTCAAGGGTTGCTTTGCACATTACCAATCTGTTGTGCTATTCTTGGCAATTTTTATACGTGAAGTTTGCAAAAGATAGCAATTTTTGTTGTTATGCTTAAAAATATGTATGATAAGTGAAATTGGATTGTTTTAATATTCTTTTACCATTTTATTTAGATCAATTATGTAGTTTAATCTTTTAGATTTTATAATATGCCATAATGTAATAGCACTAAGAACATATATTACTTTTTCAAGAACTAAATAATTTCAAGATATTAATGCCTTAATGTTCTATGTATTATTCTAAGATAGCTAAGACTTCTTAGGTTTCAAACTTTATTTTTACTACTTTGAGGATTTGGTATTTTATATAGCTTTCTAAAATTCCCATAACAGAGTTTTTTTCTTTAATCTTATCCATTTCACTTCACGAGGAAGCTTATTTTTTCCTGACTTTGAAGAAAATCCCAGTCTTCTCCATGGAATAAGTTATCTTTTGAAGATTAAAGTGATGATTAAAATCCGCTTTTGGACATATGATAATACTATAATACTATTTTTGGCAATGGTGTGTTACTTAAAGAGTTTTATAAATACATTATCTTAGCAATAACTTCAGCCACAGGAAAAATGAAGCATGATCTTATAAGACCTTATAAGATTAGTGTGAGATTTCCTGAGGGTGCAGTAATATAGCTCTACCTTCAGAAGTGGGCAGCAAGACTTTTCTGGGGCTTTTAATAGTCTATCTGGAGTGAAGGCAGGCAGTGGAGAGAGAAGAGGGGCTACAAGAGAGGCCGGGAAGAAAAGAGGGAGAGCGGAGGGAGGAGAAGGAAAGGCTAGAAGCGGGAAAGTGGGGCTGGAAAATCATTCTGAGTTCAGAATTGACTACTTTAAATCAACTCTTTAAAAAAAGTGCATTTTACAGTTCTTAATCTTTTCACCTTTCTCAACCAGTCCCCCAATTCCCCTCCCCTCTGGTAACCATCTGTCTGTTCTTTATATCTATGAATCTCTTTTTATTTTGTTTGCTCATTTATTCCACTCTTTTGGTTTCACATATAAGTGAAATCATATGGTATTATCTTTCTCTATCTGACTTATTTCACTGAGCATAATACCGACAGTTCAGGCTACAAAGTAGCCCCAGGGATCTAAAGTACAGACTAGGGAGTATAGTCAATAATATTGTAATAACTATGTATGGTGCCAGGGAGTTATTTAAAATATCGAGGTGAGAACACTTTGTAAAGAGTATGATTGTCTAACCACTATGCTGTATACATAAACTAATACAAAATAATATTGAATGTCAACTGTAACTGAAATATAAAATTTTAAAACATAAATGGAATGTGATTTTAAAAAATCACATTTTGAAAATAAAAGCATACTTTGGAAATATTTAAAATTCTTAGCATTACTAGATTGAACAAAACACCTTAAGGTAAAGTACATCTTTTTGTTTTTAATAATTTTTCCTCCTTTTATTTTATTTTTAAACAAGTATTGGTGAGTTACTTGTTCCTGGTCACCCTGCTCCTGAATACCTGACTTTGAAGGTATTATTGTTCCTGGTCTCCCTGTCAATGAGTCGCTGTTTCACCCAGCTGACCCCAATTGGAGAGCCGAAGGGCATGTGGCTACCTTACCCTGGGGCACTCGTCAGGACATTGCAGAAGCTGACCTGTATTGCTACCTTTTGACCTCTTGAGCCCTGCTGGTTCAGGCTCTCCTGGTGCCTGAAGGTTGTCACAAGAGTATGGGACCCAGCACTGGAAACAGTAATCCTTAACGCACCTCTTCATATTTTTTAACTTTCTTCTGTATAAAGTCTTGGCTTTATAGTAATAAAAATATTTTACCAGTAAGTAACATGTATAAGAGGACTTTGAAATGATCCCAGTAATCCATATAAGGTGCTAGTGAAATAATCAGGCTTTAATAAACTTCTTAGGAAAGAACGCATATTAATGGAACACTCAGTAGAGTAGGCTTTCCTTTCAAATGACTTAATGTTACCGACTTTTATAATTCAAGCCAAACCTTGAAAGCAAAATGGTCATATTTCTAGCCAATGTCATATAAGCTTACCAATGATTAGGAATCATCACAGAATCTTGATGCATTTCTTTCAGTGACCATGATCAGAAAAAAAAGAATGGAAATAACTACTCCAGCTTGTTAGGAATAGCTATTCTCTGGCCTGGACATTTGCAGCAAAATTCTCTTGATGCTGATCCAGGAATATTGAAGGAATACACCTTAAAATTCCCTAGGTAAGGATTAAATTCTTCCCAGAGATTAAAGTGAGGCTGAGCTTTTTGGTTAAACTGAATTGCTTCTGATAAACAGAGATGAGGATTGTGGGAACAAAGAATCAGGTGGCTGTTCCAGATTATAAGCTACTATTTTCCAGGAAATTCAATTATGTAAATAAGATCTTTCCTAATTATAAGGGGTTATGTTATATGCTACTTTAATTAAATGTATTGGACTGGGACGTAAAGTTACTTTAAGTAGCCTACTAGTCTATACTTCAGGTTTTGTTTTGGAGACATACATCTTTATAAATTATAGAGAAAATATAGATGTCTCACATTGGGTAGAAGGATGCAGTGGGCATTAGAAGTTGGGTGAGCGACCCGAGAAGGCAAAATTATTTATGGCTTTTAAAGGAAACAGGACCATGAAACATACTAAGATTTTTTTTCTCCAAAATTCATTTTGGGTTATGGTGAGGGAGTTAACATGATTTTGTTGTTTTTTTCTCAGCAGCCAATTTCCTTATATCATTTACTGAATAGCATATATTTCCTCCATTGGTGGGTCATATTTCTTTACTGACATACTAGAATCTTATAAGATGGTCTATGTTAGAAAAATGTATCTGTTTCATTGAGGTGCTGCTTGTTTCTCATATAAGTAATACATTTAACTTGACTGCTTCTCATGTAAGTAATACACTTTAACTTGATTTAGATAATAAAACATTTTAATATCTGAAAGGGAAGTTTTCCTCTTATCAGGCTTATTATTAAAAAAAAATTTAACCTATTTCTGTTACTTATTCTTCCAAACTTAAGCATTTTTTACAAATCTATAATAATAAAAGTGTAATATGCTAATTAGACCAGACAGCCAAACAACCTTTTGGGCATCCTTCTGGATGAAGTTGCCACGGAGGGGGCCAAGACAGAGGTGGTTAGGGGTGATCAGGCAGGCAGGCGAGCAGTTAGAGGCGATCAGGCATGCAGGCAGAGTGGTTAGGGATAATCAGACAGGCAGGTGAGTAGTTAGGGGCATCAGGCAGGCAGGCAGAGAGGTTAGGGGCAATCAGGCAGGTAGGCAGAGGTGGTTAGGGGTGATCAGGCAGGCAGGCAGTGTGGTTAGGGGCAATCAGGCAGGCAGGCAAGTGGTTAGGGGGAATAAAGCAGGCAGGCAGAGGGGTTAGGGGAGATCAGGCAGGCAGGCAGTGTGGTTAGGGGGGATAAGGCAGGCAGGCAGAGTGGCTAGGGGTGATCAGGCAGGAAGGCAGGCAAGTGGTTAGGAGCCATTGGTCTCAGATTGCTAGAGGGATATCTGACTGCAAGTTTAGGCCCACAGGTATCGGGCCTAAACCTGCAGTTGGACATCCCCCAAGGGGTCCCGGATTGCGAGAGGGTGGAGGCTGGGCTGAGGGACCCCCCTCCAGTGCACGCATTTCATGCATCGGGCCTCTAGTTTGATATAATCTAATACTATTAATATTTTTTAATTGTCATAGTAAACCTGTGAAGTAATTTGAGAAGAAACATGTTCTTTATAACAGGTTTCTCATATCAAAAAAATTAATCATGTTTTAGATTTCCCTGCTTTATAGACTTTTTTTTTCCCCAGAAATGCCCTATAAGTTTAATCTCCTGGTATTTTATAACATTTGGACATTTTCAAGGAAATAATTTTCCTCATTATATATCTCATTCATTAATTGTTTTTGGTTTTGTGTATTTATTTAGGGGTCACCTCTATTAGAGAACTTGCTACTTATAAAGTTCCCATTTTTTACTTACAAGCTTTTCAGTCTACTTATTTGTATCTTCTAGGTGTGAAATATTTTTTTGTACCAAATAATGGCAATTTTGGCTTTTCCTGGTTTTTGCTTTCATTATTATTGCTTTGGTTAGAATAGTGGTAATACACTTTGGGTACCTGATTTTGATATTTGTTGCCTCTAAAATTTCTCTGGTAGTCTACTTATTTAAAGCATTTGTTCATTTATTCACTCAGTTACCAGTTATTTAGTACCCTTAAGCACTATGAAGGAGAGATATAGATATATGCTTATCTATCTATCATCTATCATCATCTATCTATCCATCCACTTATTTATCTACCTTCAGAAAATGAGGGGTCTGGCTGGGAGGAAGTGAGCTGTCTCTGAATCTTGCTGGCAAGTAGGACCCTGTTTCCTGCTGACCCACTTTCCTGCCTCTGAATTTTTTGGATCTGCACAGGGCCAGATCTTGGGTTCTCTTTAGCCTTGCTCCACCTGTCTGTTATGATATGCTACCTCTTACTAGTCCACCCTCATGTGTCCTGCTGGCCTGGTTTGCCACCTGTTGCTACTGTCCTCTCTGGACCTAGTGTCTGCCTCTGAGCATGTGCATGTTGGCCACTAAGTCCAGAGCTGCCTGCTCCAAGTTTTTCTAAAACCTCCTCATCCTGTCTCATTAGTCTAATTAGTTTTAACAAAATAATTTCTTAAAAAAGTGTTAAACTCATTCCTGTCTCCTTAAGTGGAAATATAATGTAATTTAAAGAGGAAAAAAATGTGTTTTCTCAAAAGCGACTGGTTGGGATATTTATTTTTGCTCTCTCCAGTGGCTATTGATATATGCTAGATTTCAATAAATGGTCCCGGGTTTTTATGTTTTAAAGGCCTATGTACTTTTAATTAGAAAGATGTACATGTGTGTGTAAATATGCACAATATAACAATATAAACCATCAGCTTTGCTATTTCCAAACTCCTTCAACTGGGAAACTCAGTTTGTTGAAGTTATCTACAGTGTAAGAAAAAAAATTGACGGACTACTATTTAGTAAGTTACCCAATTGTACAGAATTCCTTTTTTCCAACTTCAGTTGTTAAAGGTTTTTTGTATACTATTAAGATCTTGGTTTTATTCTGGATAACTGGTAACCCGAACAAGTGGTTCATGGGTGCACCCAGTTTTCCCTGCTCTCCCACCTTCATTTAACTAGGACCCGTTACTGTTCGTTTGTTTCCCGGTTGAAAGATATTTAACGTGTGCAATACATAGTCACGCGGTAACTATTTTCTTTCTGCCAAGGCGAAATTTCAATTGAACATAATGGCTTGAATTTATCTCATGTGTGAGATGTTATGCAAGTGCCATGTGGTTAAAACCATGAGGAGAACATAGTCCTTGTTCACAGCAACTGACACTCTAGTGAGTGGGGAATTCCAGTGGATATGAGCTATTGAGGAAATTGTCAGGGCCAAAGCATGGTATTGGGACTGCGTAGGGTGCATTTTAGTAGGTCGCAAGTATTCTAGTTTGGCTTAGGTCTGGAAAAAAGAGTAATGAATGGAAAAGGAATCTTCTATGACTTTAATTCAATAGGCAATGAGGGCTACTAAACAGATCGGTAAAATGACCAGTTCAGAGCTGGGGAGATAAATCCGGTAACAAGTTGCAGAGAGTTGGAAAACAAATAAACAATACAATTTTGTTTGGATCAAATATATATTGGAGGAAGGAAGAAATAATAAAAAGAAAATTGAACTTGATACCTGAATTCAAGGGCTAGCATTATCACTAAGTATATGACACATAATTTACATAAAGTGGTCTGTTTTTGATGATATCAGAAAACTTTTGTTTTAGAGTTCAAGTGTATGCTCTACATCCCAGTAGGTAATATCAAAGACATTATTCTAAACCTGGTGGTCTCTAGGTAATACAGTGGGGTATGGTGGTGGCTAACACTGCAGACTTTGAAATCAAACTTCTGGTTTAAAGTCTAGGATTTTTCACTTACTTAATGGGTAACCTTGAGCAGGTAATTTAATTTTTGTTTTGTTTTGTTTTCTCATGTGTAAAAGGCAGATAGTAGCATCCGCTTCCAAGAATTGTCAATATTAATTTTTTAAATATCTTTAGAAGATTGTCTGGTGCATAATAATTCAAAAAGGAAAGCTATATTCATTACAGTAAATAAAATGATGATATTCTATTTTATGCAGATAATCCATACTACAATTTTAAGTATAGTCTTTTAAACATAGATTTGTAAGATTTCTGAGGTTAACAGCCACACAGAGTAGGAGTTTATCCTGTTAGCACGCATCAACTTTATGAATGCGGTGCTCAGATGGATGAAGCTGTGTCCCAGGGCCAGAGTTCAGCAAGTACCTTCCATAGCAATTCGCCCGATTGTAAATACTGAGTAAGAAATTCTGTGGGAAGCACTTGGAGCATATCAAGTTTTATTTTAATATTTAAAACACCAATTGTTAGTGCTTTGAGAATGGAATAACTAAGTAACAAAAGTGTGTAAATATTTCTCTCCACATTGCACTCATTCAAGCAGGAGAGCAGGATACTTTGATTTGTGAAAATAATCCATAAACATTTTTATGTCACTTTAATAAATGGCTAATGTTTAAAATGTGCTCATGCTTTAAAAAATATGAAATACTTCAAACACAAAGAAAACTTTAAAGAATAATAACATACGTATTTTCGTTTAGTACTTAATTTTAACAATCTGGGCTGCCACAAATGCTTCAAATTTTAAAACAAAATTTACAAATGCATTTGAAACCCTGTGAATCCCTAATTCCATAGCAATCTGTCTCCCTACCTGTATGTTTCCCATGTCAGAGGAAACCATGATTCTGACATCAACACTAACATTCCCATTCATAATTTTACATATGTACTGTAATGAATGAATCCATAAAAGTGAACATTATGTAAATGGCATATTGTATATTTGAAATGATTTTTCAGTATCCTTCTGTTTTTTAAAATTAGCCTTATTGAATTACCTTGCCATGTTTGTTGAAAATAAATTGACCAGCTATATGTGGATTTATGTTTTGACTTTCTATTTTTTTCTTTTAATGAGAAATACTATATATATATACACATACACATACACATATATATATATGTATATATATACTGTAAATCATTCATTTCTGCTCTATTTAAAATTATTTTGAATATTCTAGATATTTTTATCATTTCTATAGAAATTATAAAACCAGTTCATTGATTTCTAAGAAAAAAAAAGCCTTATGGGGTTAAGATTTATTGCCTTATTCTACTGGCTAGGAACACAGTACAATGTTGAGTAGAAGTTGTAAATGTGGGCATTTTTGCCTCTTTATTGACCTTGGGGTGAAGACCTTTAATATTTCACCATTAAGTATGATATTTATTCTAGCTTTTATGTAGTTGCCCTTAATCAGGTTTAGAAGGTACTTTCAGCACTTCGAATCAGTCATTCCATTTTCTTTTGGCTTGCATTGGTTCTGAATAGAAGCTAGAATATTTTCTTAGCTTTGTATCCCTGAGCAGGTGTCTATTGTCTGTGTTGCTATTAAAATTTTTATCTTTATTACTGACTTTCAGTAACTTGATTGTGATATGCAGCTCCCATGTGGTCTTGGGGAGAGCAATTAAGCTTTTACTATATTTATCTGTAATATGGGACCCTGAAGATCTTAAGGAATTTTGTAAGCATTAATCAAAATGTAAAAGTATTCTAAAAAGTTTATAGTTTACTATAATTACTTCCCAATCCAATAATACTTTGAGTGAAAACCAAAGTAAGTTTGACTCTAGAATCACAATCAAAATAATACCTTTTGTTACCGTCTATTAAGTTACAGTTTTATTTGCAGACACTAGTTCAGAATATCCTGGCAAGATGCCTGAAATGAACAATATCTTGACTTAGTTTCCAATTCACATTTTATGTTATTTTTGTACAGTGTTTAGTCCAAAATTTCCTTGAGAATGCTCTTAATCATTCATAAAAAGTCATTGGTCTTAATTATCAAAATTCAATATAATTTCCATAAATTTATCTTCAATCCCTACAGGTGAAACAGACATACAAAATATAGCACTAAACAGCACAAAGTACAATACAATCCTAAAATTGGACACATTATCTTACTGATAAATATTACATGCTGACCAGCCTGGGTAAAGATTATATTAACTTTATAGAATTCAAAATACTTTTATATGTGAGATCTAATCTATTCCTTAGTGCATCTTCATGATTTGGTGGGCATAGGAGTCCTGATTCTGCATGGAAATGCTATGCATATTTATGAAGTCATGTACCACGAATATTACTTATCCTAAGAAGGCAAGTTGATTTGACAATATTATGCTTATAAACATTGTTTGCATATTTTTACTTTTAATATCATTTGGTTGAGAATTTCAGACCATGTTGTATTCCAGGCTCCATCAAATACTTCATTGTGAGTTTTCTAAAAGGTGGCCCATGAAAATGGATTTATCACAATAATGTCATGGACTTGTAGAACATTCGCTGAACTTAAATCCCATTTTAAAAATCAGTGTTTGGTACCAGATTTGGAAAGTGAATCACCATCTCCTTTATGACAAGAGAAATACTTAATTAGCTTTTGTTTTTCAAGATTTCTTATACAGTTCACCTATAATCCGAAAGAAGAAAACGAATTTTAAAGCGGGATGAAAGTGGAGGTGATATCCACAGCTGCTCACGTCTCTGGCAAACCATTCTGAGAGGCTCCAGTTTCATTTGGTTCAGATGAAACACATGTTGCCCATTTACTGTACATGTGCTTCAATGTATTTTGACAAATCTGATCTAAAAATGTTACAGATGTTCCTCATTATTTTAATTTGAATTTAGTAGTCACCTATGTAACTTGGCTATATTCTAGCCCTTTAACAACATAATTAAGAGAAAAATTTAGCTATAGTTAATATGTATCAATTCAGTTATAGTTTTGTGATATAGTTAGCGAGCTATTCACACTTAACAAGTGCTCTGTTATAATTCTTTTCTGATAATAAAGCCAAATGTCTTTTTAAAACATGTTTCAAATAATTTCAGTTGGACATGAAATTATTCTGATGCTAATGTTTTTTAGAGATTTACTATTTAAGGGTCTAAGATCAGGCAACAACATAACTTTAGTACTTGCTAGAAATGAAGGTTCTCAGGTCCCATCCTAGATCTACTAAAGCAGAATCTGCATTTTAACATAATCTTCAGGTGATTTGTATACACATTAAATTTTGATAAGCACTGTTTTAAAGGAGGCTTTACATTAAATGTGTTTTATGCACACATATGCATATGGGTCAAATCTAATACTCTATGTTGTACACATCTGTTTTATACACATATTACAGAAAATTGACTGACTTGCAGATTTAACTGTTTATTTTCTTATTTAATACATTAAAGAGTACCCTCATCAATATTTTTCACAGGCTGTTACCTATCTTCTACAAATACAAAAAACCGCATTCATAAGTACCGGCATGCCACACATTTTCAATGGCCATGAAACACACTGAAGAACTTCTAATTCCAACGGAATCTTCTAGAGTTCTCATCATATCTTATTATTTTATGTAACTTTCTATAGAATAAACTTGTTGGTTGGATCAATTGTGAACTACATTTATACGTCCTTGTCCTGAAAAAACAGGAGGCAGGACTGCTTGCAAGATTAAGGATTTCTTAGATAATAAATTCAATTTTAAAATTACTATGGGTATCAAAGGAAATGACTATATCTTAATTATTTATACTAAATTATATTACACTTACATATAATATACTTCATTACATTATTGTAATTACCAATTATATCATAATATGTGATAGAAAATCAAATTTATAAGGATATCTGAAATTATGCTGCAAAATATCTCAATTCCTTAAAATTCAATTTTATTGGCCATCATATTTCCTATATTTATAATCCAGCAGAAATATGTACAAGATATAATTCTTATCATGAAAGAAATAGAATAATTAACATTATTTTGTTTTATGAGTCAATTGAAATCTATGACAAAATACCTTATAATTCAAAACTTAACACATTGTTACTATCTAATAAAAAGGAAGTTGAAATATTTTCCTTTTTAAAAAATCTCTAATTTGCTATAACCTGGTTGATTTTTTTGTTTTCAGTCCCACCAATCACACTCCTCAATAATCACACCAAATGTGGGAATAAAATAAAGACCATTTCTGTGGTCTATTCGGAGGTCTCTATTGGCACCACAGGGCACATCATTAGTTTACAAGCTTGCAACACATTACCTGCTTTTATTACTGTTTTTATACATTTCTGCTGACGAAAACCTTCAAAACTGATAATATCGGGTTGACTAAATAGCTAATGGATAAATACTCTGAGACATTTAACCGTATATTGAAATATACAATATAGCGGTGCAGCTTGTGTCTGAACACATACCAATGTAGACAAGCTAGAAAAGTCCTCTACAGTTTCATATAAGCGATTGCACTGTTCAATTTTTTTTTTCCCAAACTAAAGATCACAATGCAATTTAAATAGCCCTCAGTGTCCCCGAAGAGCTACTGTGTGTTGTATAAAAGCTAAGTAATCCCTGCAGTGTCAGGGGTTACTGTTCAGCTGTTCGAGATCATGAGATGATATCTCAGCACTCATAAAACAGAGGATTCAAAACACAGGGGCATACGTGGAAGTACAGATCATAATGACAGTCCTGGACGTTATCCACAAGAGACGTCAACACCCCGGAGGCCAAAATAACACGACTGAATCAACATTTACAACTTTTGTTCAAGAGTAAGTCCAATATGGAGGGAAAATTCACATGGAAACATTAATGCTATAATAATAAATTTTATTTTTGGCTTATTCCCAAAATATGAAAGTCTTCAAAACCCTCTGGGATATTTTTTCTTAAACATTTTAAATGCATAATATTTATTCTGTACAAAAGAAATGACGATCCTGAATCAGCTACTTATTAGAACTATTCATAAAATGTCAATGTATTTAGCAAGGCACAGTAAGGGAAGCATAAACGTTTCTTTAGGTGTGCACATTTCAATTCAGAAGAATGAGGGGTAATTTTGGCCCCTGGGATTTGAAAATATCTTCCAGTTGTAATCTTTGGTCTGAATATTTACATGGTGGTTTCTTCCCATTCAAGCTCAACATCACCTATAACATAAATATATCACAAGAGAGAACTGAAGTTAACAATTCAAAAGATTTAAATGTTTCATGGCAAAAATATAGTGCAGATGAAAAAGCTATCCTAACTGGGCTTAGAAATGAAAAAAAATTGATAAGTGCACCAGCCAAGCTTCTAAACATTTTCAAACATACGGTTATTATTACGTTAATACTCCTGCTATCTGTGGTAAATTAGTAAATTGGGGTATGCATTGCCTCTGTTTACCTTCCATTGCATCCAAAGAGTCCATCTTCTGAAGTGCTGAATAGTTAACAAAACAGATGGGCTGGTTATTGCCTTTACTTGATAGAAGATCCAGAATGCACTGGTGTAAGAAGATGTACTGCGCCTAGACATAAAGGAAAGAGTGCTTAAATAAATTGATGTGGTGAACATAATTTTTATAAGTTGATATGTACTGTTACAGTGAAAAGTAATATTGAATTCAACAAATGCTAAATAGCTAAATTCGAAGCTACATACAGAATTTACCTTGTATGTAAATGATTTTCTACCATCTCAAACATAAGGTTTTCCAAATTCCTGTGGCTTCTTATGGCTTCAAGTGTCTTTAAAAAAATACTTGTCATTGAACACCAAGTGTTAATATGTTCCTTCTTGCCGTGATTATAAAAAGTGGCAAATTCGATTATTTAAATTTGAGTAGAAGTTTCCTTCTTGCTGTTAGGTCTAATTGAGTAATTTTTCTTAAAAATAGTTTTCTTGTTAGAATGGCAGTTGGAATGCAGATGCTAAATTTACTTTCAAAATCTGTGAGTGAGCATATCCATACACCGTGAACTCATTTAAGATAAGTTTAACAATTCTTTTAATCACCTAACATTTGGCCTACTTATTGTCAAGTATCTGGTCTCTATTTGTAAATAAAAGGCAGTTGACCATTAAAATATCCAAACAATCTGGTGCTGGACAAGAACTCCTAACAGTTCATCGGAATGTTTGGGCTAAATTTATTACCATCCGAATTCTTTAAGTTTATTCAGTATAATTCAATATTCTGTTAGCATTTTTGAGTTTGGATTTCCCCAAAGGTATATAAAGTTACAGTCATAGGAAAATCACCTTTACTTTTACTTAGGAAATATATCTGACATTAAAGGAATGTAACCATGTGTTTAAGATATATAAATATACAAATAGACAACTGCTTTAAATAGAATGTCCTCTATGTGACCATCTGAAGAGGTTATATTTATATCTATTACTACTATACTACAAAACCTGTTTGAAACTGTCTTCAGAAATTGTTGGTCATTATCAGGAATATCTATTTTTTTGTGAATTACAGAATGTTTCCCCAAACACCTCATCACTGAAATGTTAGTGCTATGAGAACAGAACTCTCATAGTCACTGCTCAATTCCTGTTGCCTGTAACACTGGCTGGCATGTCTAGTTGTGTAATAAATGTTTGTTGACTTAGTCGCATTTAATTCTCACAGCTAACCAATCTTTACCATATAAGGACAGCTTTCATTTGGAAACTATCCAGAAGTCATTAGGGATAAAGTTTTGTAACTGCAACAGATCGCTAAGTTTCATAATTCAATTTTGTTATGGAATGAAGTGTTGTTATATTATTTTATAACTAATAAAAAGTCTATTGAAATCACTAGTAAATTACTTCTCAAGGTAATTCCAAAGCAGTATTTTCAAACATATATTACACAATGAATAACATTATTGGTAGAAATAAATTGACACAATATTTCCTTTGAAAACATCAATCAATTAGTCTGCTATTTTTTAAAATCACATTTGAATTTGAAATGTGAAGCTTCTGACTGTCCCCATCTCATCTTCTCCACTGGAAAGCATGTTGGGTGGAAACTCCGCCAGCAGGGCAGGCTGAACTCCATGGGGCAGTACTACATTTTCCAAGATCCCTCTGCCATGTGTGTTATTGCCAAAGAGACAGCCAGGAGTGAAATTTCAGTTTCTTCCATAGATAGTTATGTTACCTTAAGAATTAAACTTTTTGATGTTGTTTCCTCATCAGAGGGATCATAAAGTATACGTGGTAAGATTTAAAGGACTTAACATATGTAAAGTCCCTGGCAAAAAACTAGGAACCCAAAATATATTAGTTTTTTTTTTTTTCTTTCGTGTTCTTCACATCAGTAAATCTCCAGGAGAACCAGAGCAGAAAAGAGGCTCATCCAGATTAACCCTGATTTGAACCACCAATAGTGTCTCAGGATACTATGTCACTGCAGAGTATTCTTTCAGAAAGTCCTTTCAAATCTCGTGGGGCTGCTGGGAACTGTTAGACAATGAAAGATAAAGCTCTCTCCTGGGTCTGGGCCATGCCCCTCTGGTGTCTTTTTGTTCAATATTTTGTCCAGGTTCCCGCTCCCCACTCCTGCTCACAGCTACTGTAATATGTGCTGACATGAGGATTCTTCATAGGAACTGGGATTACTCCCAAGTGCAATAGAAGAAAGTAAAAAAACTTGTGCAAGGCAATGCTGGTTTGTAAGGACTGGAGCCGGGTGTGGTCATTTTCTTTCTTTCCTGCCCCCCCTCCCCCATCCCTCCCTCCCTCCCTCCCTTCCTTTTTTGCTTCCTTCCTTCCTTCCTTCCTTCCTTCCTTCCTTCCTTCCTTCCTTCCTTCCTTCCTTCCTTCCTTCTTTCCTTCTTTCTTTCTTTCTTTCTTTCTTTCTTTCTTTCTTTCTTTCTTTCTTTCTTTCTTTCTTTCTTTCTTTCTTCTTTCTTTCTTTCTTATCTTTCTTTCTTTCTTTTTCTTTCTTTCTTTCTTTCTTTCTTTCTTTCTTTCTTTCTTTCTTTCTTTCTTTCTTTCTTTTTCTTCCTTCCTTCCTTCCTTCCTTCCTTCCTTCCTTCCTTCCTTCCTTCCTTCCTTCCTTCCTTCTTTCCTTTCTTTCTTTCTTTCTTTCTTTCTTTCTTTCTTTCTTTCTTTCTTTCTTTCTTTCTTTCTTTCATCACAGGGAAAGGACAGTAAAGAGTAAAACCCCCCAGGGAATAAAAATGTGTGAAAGAAAGCTTCAGACTTCCAGCTTGGGACATAGCAGAGCCTTGTCACATTTGCTGCATGCTGGGCATTGACCACATGCTTGATGTTTTAGATACTGTCTCTTATTTAATACTGACAACAAAATCGTGAAAAAAATAACATGGCTATTTTACAAAAGAAAATGATCTCAGAGAGGTTAATTACACAAGGTTCCAGAGCCAGCAATTAGTGGGGCCTGATTCTGAACTCAGTTCTCCAACTCCAAGACTCATGCTCCTACCATTCCCCTACCCAACTGCTGCATTTTGCTCTAGCTGGTTAACAAGCATAATGTATGAAGATTATGTAGCATGCATTGAGTATTAACTTGTGTGAATTTATTAATAGGCATTTTTGAACACACTCTTTACAAAGTTCAGTTCTACAAATTTGTAGAGTATGGCAAATTCTTTTCAACTTTTATTATTTGAAGATTGACTCTGGCCTCTAGAAGAATACAATATCCCCATCCGTCCTACCCTCTATTCTATTCAAGAGAGCCAACCAAATTTTGATCAATGTCAAGAGCATTAATCATCAGTGCATGTGTGTTCACCTAAGCACCTGGGAGGAAAATCAGCTTTCTATTTATCTTTATTGTTAACTAAAAATATGAAAAAATTTGAAGTTTCATAATGGCTAATAGTTGGATTGATACTGGCGCTCTTAGAAGACCCCTGGATAAGAATCAGATACAAAATTTGCAGGGCCCAATGCAAAATGGTGTGTTCTCTTCCTCCAAAGTTATTAAAGATTTTCAAGATAGTGACAGCAAACATTAAAACAGGTGCAAAGGCCCTTTTGAGCCCTGGAGATCTGAGAGACTGTGCAGGTTTGCATATCTATGATGCCAACCCTGATCACAAGTCATCTTCCATTTCTGAAGTATCCTGAGAGAAGGGTAGCACATCACTCATTTATTCCCTTTCAGCATATCAAGGAATGGATATGGATTACATTACTTAGTTTTACATAACCATCAATGAATTGATGTGGCTTTAAAAGATTCCTACAAAGAGATTGTAGATATTTATTATGCAAGCTTAAATGAATGACAAAATAATGGCAGGGGTGACATTCTTTGTACTCCTAGAGTAATCCTCTTGTAGTAAGCTAGATTACTTTTAAAAAAATAGAAATAGCCTTTGCCGGTTTGGCTCAGTGGATACAGTATCGGCCTATGGAAGGGTCATGGTTCAATTCTCAGTCAGGGCATGTCTCATGCCTTGGGTTTCTGGCTTGATCCTCAGTAGGGGGCGTGCAGGAGGCAGCTAATCAATGATTTTCTCATCTTCAATGTTCTATCTCTCTCTCCCTCTCCCTTCCCCTCTGAAATCAATAAAAATATATTTTAAAAAACAAAAAATTAGAAATAATTTAAAATATGCATTTTTAAATTAAGTAGAATTAACCTGTCCTAAGTATATATTTTATATTTTAAAAATACCTAATAATACAATGAAACCCTCACAATTAGCAAGATTTTCAAAATAATATTAATCTGTCAAATGTTTTCTTTCTTTCTTATTTTGTATACGTTTAATAATTTACATAATTGTACAAGTACATCTTAAAAGCAAATGCATATGTATTGGAGTTGAATGCTCAAGCACTTTTTTCTGAAAGAGATGTGGAGTCCAAGAAGGTTGGATGTCTCTGGTCTAGAGCAACATCTTGCTAAGAACATTAATGTTTCATGAAATGGCATTATAAGTCCTCGGGTCAAAAAGGGTTTAAGGATTTCACAATCATATAAGTTTAGAAAATGTTGCCCACAAAGGTTCTGCATTTGCAGTTTTCAATGTGCATTAGTATAGAGGCTCTAAGAAACTTCTTTCTCCAACTTACGTTAGCAAAAAACCTGTTTTCTTACACTTTTAAAAACTGATGCCACTCATGTTTTCTAGGGTGTACCTTGGAAAATACTGTTAGAACAGATCTTTATATTTACTGTGAGAAAATCTCAACTTGGATAGCATACAAATTCCAATCCAAAGATACAGATAGGAACATCTTGTATATTATGACTTGGTTTGGCATTTGGCTCTGACAGTTATGAATAGTATAAACTTGGAATATCACTTAACTACTTGGAACATTTGCTTCCCTGTTTGTAAAGCAGAGCCAATAATACCTAGTCTGTTGATTATTTTTATTGGACTACAGATAAAAGATTAAATAAGATAACACATGTAGGGATCTAGTATAGCATGACCCACTAGACACTCCATAGAGGGTTTTTAGTCTCATTACCATTATAGTATGTGATTTTTTTCTTTCTTTCTTTTTTTGTTTGTTTCTTTTTCCTCGTCCAAGAATATTTTTTTCTATTGAGTTTTTGTTTGTTTTTTGTTTTGTTTTTAGAGAGGAAGGAGAGAGAGAGAGAGAGAGAGAGAGAGAGAGAGAGAGAGAGTTTGGATCCCCTGTGTCCTTGACTGAGAATAGAACCCGAGACCTTTTGGTGCACAGGCTGATATTCTAACCGCTGAGAAACACTGGCCAGGGCAGTATGTGATTTTTTAATGAAGAAAAGTCTGTATATTATAGAAATATTTTTTACTTCCAAACCAAAACAACAAACAAAAATTCCCAGTTAGTTAACATATACTATAATAAATGTTATGGTATTAACATGCAATAGGAATACATATGGACAAGGGAAATACATAGAACCCCAAAAGTCAACATTTTAAACGTTTTCCCTATTATAACTAAGCATGTTTATAAAAGCGATTGATTTGATCATTTTCTAAGCTCCCCAAATTTGAGAATGTTACAACAAGTCAGTTTTACGGATTATTTTCTACGTGCCTGTAAGTACAAACAAACTACGATGAACAGTCAACTAACATTATTGAAGGGTGATTGTGGCAACTGGGCTTCAGTTCTCCTATAATCTCCATCTGCTGCCCTCCCCCAAGGATGTTTACAATGCAGGAAAAGAGAGTGTCTGCTAGGCAAAGACAAGTTCAAGTCCATGTCCAATCACATGGCTGCCACTAAGATTCTCCCTTGTAGGAATTCTAGAGCTGACACCTCACGCAGCTTTGGATCTTACCAGGTTCTGTACCATGCACATTCTTTCACTTCTCAGTTCAGCTACGAGTCCATATATATCCACAAAATCATGATCATTTATGTGTTGTGTTAAGTGGTCCAGAGCAATAAAAACTCCCGTTCTTCCAACTCCAGCACTGCAGCAAGAGTGAAATTACATAAAAATTATTCAGTAAAAAGTGGTTCATGTGTATGGTGACGAAGAAAATAAGTTATGATAGTAATATATTCCAGACAGTTTCTTTTTTATTTGGAGGTAGATATTTTGGGAGTTTCTTTGGATTGATAGTGTTACCAAGAGTGTTTAGATAGGGCAAGATGATTATTATTAATACAAAATATTTGAGGTTTTTGTTTTTCTTTAAAGGAATACTCCTTCTCCTTTCATAGTATTTTATAGGTTGTAGTTGGAGAAGTATAGAAAATATTTTGAAAAATTGTTGAAAATTCTTAACACCCCAAATTTTGTATTAAACTTATTTTGGGTTACCAATAGAAATGCTAAACATTCAGCCGTATAGCATTTCCTCTGTATGATATTGAAACAATTTCTCATGTATTTTTTTCCTATAGAATTTTGTTTACTTCCTACAAATAATAAAATTGTGAAGGTATTTCCTTTTAAAAATTAGTTTAATGCCCAAGACAGGTATGAGCTCCATAGAAACTATTATGTGATATACCTGCGAAGATTTATTTAGAAACTCCCATTAGAAAGACAATGGGTATTTAAATAGTTAATATAGGAAGTAAATATTAAAAATAAAAAAGACATTTTTAAAGTCTATCTAATCATACAAATGTAACTTTAAACAACATGAAACTGCCATTTTTGTAGTTAAGAAAAAGTCAATTTCCTGTGATTTGACCTAAGAAATAGGAGCATTACAACATAAATCTGACACACATAAACATGCCTGAATGGGGTAATCAATCATTGCATCATTCAATATATTTTGAGTGTCAGACACTATCCTAGGCATCTTGGGGTGTAACAGTGAAAAATACAAAGTTCCTCACGTATAAAGCTTGTACTCTAGAGGACAGATTATAGTGTTACACAAACAAATGCATAGTATGTACCGGCAGTAATAAGGGTTATGACGATACATAAATCAGGTTTAGGAGATGGAGGGTGATAGGGTAGGATAGGGTCATCAGAGAAAGCTTCTCTGACAACGTAACGTTTGACAGGAAAGTTGATAAGGTTAGGGAGCGCACTGCGTGGGTATGCGGGAGAGGATCATGGCAGCCGGAGGGAGTGGAAGAACAGATCTGAGTGGCAGAATGTTCTGTGTTAAAGGAGAGCAAGGAGACCATGGTGAGGAGAGCGGAGTGGAGAGGGGATGGGCCGGGTCAGAGCGGGCGGCAGGCTGGAACGTGGAATGTGAGAGGAAGGGGGGAGTCAAGGATGAGTGCGGAGTTTCTGGACCAATCAGAGTGGACTTACTGTTTACAAACTTGGGAAGGAGGAGAAGGAGTGAGATTGGAAATTGGATCAAGTGTTCAGTTTTGGACACATTTAATTTTCAGAATTTTGTGGTCATCCAGGTTGTCATGTTAAACTGAAAGTTGAGGTAAGAAGTCAGAGTTGGAGATAAAAACTTATAGGTTTAACATATTATTTAAAAGTGAATATTAACATAATCCCACTTTTCTGTAATCTCTTTTATTTATTTAAATCACAAAAGAGAAGACTCTACTGTTTTTGAGGCTTCAAGAGAGGAGGTGCTTTCCTTTTCCAATGGACTGGTGCCAGTGGCTGTGTATACGAAAGATACAGAGAAGGTGAGGCAACTATCCATTAAAGATTTTAATAATTAATGATGCCAATTTAAAATAAATCACTACATTTAGGAGCAAACTGTTGTGTCATTTATACTATATACTACTTTGCTAAAAATATTATGTATGTGAAGGGAAAATATAATTGGTAAGGTAAGAATGAGACTTTTATATCTTGTTCTATATGCTTTTTAAATATAAACATTGTTCAGATATTTTATCAAGAGAAAGCACTCATGTAATAAACATAAATTTATAAAAACAGGACATATTAAGAGAATTACATACAAAAAAGATGACTTGGAACTACAATCTTCAGACATATTATCATTAATGAATGAATGTTCATTTGTGTTTTAAGCTAAAATAAAATAATATTTTAAAATTGGGGAAAAAGAGCAGGCATTTATGTATTACTCTTATAATTTATTTTTATATTTATTTATTTTAAAGACAAGTTATTTTATTTTTTAATATATTTTTATTAATTTCAGAGAAGAAGGGAGAGGGAGAGAGAGATAGAAACATCAATGATGAGAGAGAATCATTGATCGACTGCCTCATGCATGCCCCATACTGGGGATCGAGCCCGCAACCCGGGCAAGTGCCGTTGACTGGAATAGAACCCAGGACCCTTCAGTCTGAAGGCCGACACTCTATTCACTGTGCCAAACCAACTAGGGCTCTCTTGTAATTTAAAAAATCCAAAATATCCCTGGAAAAAGTATGACCATTTAAATTACAGGTTGAGTTTTTTCCTTTAAAAAAAGTAAAAACTGGATGAATTGATATTTTCTTACTTAACTGCACTAATTATAATATATATCTATTTGAAAAATTACTAATAAACTAAATTTTAGAATTATTATGATTAATAATAAACTTATTGATTATTACAATTAATAACAAACTTTAAAATTATTATAATAACCAACTTATTAATTATTACAATTAATAATTAATGTGTTCAAAATATATTGCTAATTAAAATGTTTTTTGTGATAAATGATATACAACATAAAATTTACCATTTTAACCATTTTGCAGTACATAATTCAGTGCCATTAAGCACATTGACACTGTTGTGCAATCATGACCACTATCCACTTTCAGAAATTTTTCATCACCCCAAAGCTCTGTGCCCATTAAACAATAACTCCTCGTCTCTCTCTCCCCCAAGTCCCTGATAACTATCATTCTTTCTGTCTATATTAATTTAGCTATTCTAGGTATCTTATGTACGTGGAATCACAAAACAGAATATCATTCACTTTTTCTCTAATCTCCAAACTCCAACTGTTGAAGACACTAAAGTTGAAATTGATTTAGATATATCATGTTAGAAAACAAAAATTGTATCAATCTGTCCAGGAACACTCTGAATACTAAACAACCTTAAGTTTTATTTTTAAGAGTATTAAATACTAGTATAAATAATGAAGAGGAAAAATCTCAATTTATACTCATATCTATTAACCATGTACAGAGGCTCAGGTCAAGGAATACATTTGAATAGCTAAAACTTTGTAGAAATTTGGAATTATACTTGGGTTGGTCACTTAAATTGATCTTTATTTTCTTTTAATTATCCTCTGTAATACCCATCTAGAAATTTGCTTTTACAAGAAATGTTTACGTTACAATAGTATACTAATGTCTGTTGAAATAATAAAAGATAAGACGTTTATTCATAAAATCTTACACATACACACAAACACACATACATTAATGATGGGCTATAATTTTTAAGTTTTAAAAGGCCTATAAAGGTAAAATCCAGGCAAGAATTCAGGAAAAGTTCTATACTGGTATATATGTCTTTTATATATCTTTATCACTCACTTTATTTCTACCATCTGAACTTTTATAAAGCTACATCTTTATTTATTATAGCCAGTAATATATCTGAAAAGTAAAACCTGGAATGAATCTACATTAACTTCTGCCAGAAAAATAATCAATAGTATCATGATAATGAAAGACCACATTGAGTTTAAAGACTATTTATAGTGTCTCATATAAGGTTCTAATAATATATCTTCCTTACCTGCAGTGAACAATCATAGGTGTGGTGTCATGTGCTCGGCTTGCTCGAACCAGCTTCACAAAGTGGATGAGTGGGGTACTGTTTTCAGGAACCCCATGCTCCGGCCACGCAGTAAAGTTACACTGTCGGACAGTCATGCAATCCCCATGCTAAACAAAGTGACAGATTTAAGAAGCATGACACAATCATTTAAGTACATAATGAAGGCTGAGAGAGCTGATGCCTTTTGAAAGTGATCTTTTAAAAATGACTGTTTACCAAACAGAAAAACTGTTTTTATTTTTCCTGTAAGGTCTTTTACTGCTGCTACCATAAAGAAAATTGCCTTTAGTATGGATAAAAACAATAAGCTTGCAAAGAGATGATAACATTTATATTAAAATGTAGTATAACATTTTGTAGCATTGTAAAAGTAGATTTTGAAACAATTTTGACCCTAAACTTAAATAAACACGTTCACCAATTATTCAAAATACAGATATTGGGTGTCTGATAATGTCGGAAAGTACAAAGATCCTTATATTATTTTCTGTGTGTATAGACACTTCTACAGACTGATAAAGAGAGACCCCACACTATCACATCTGTGCTGAAGGCAGATAGAGAAGAGTGCTTTGGGAAATTCTTGGTTTAAATAAAATATTATAGTTTATCAAATAAAATAATCCTAGTAATCTAGTTATTTCCTCCTTTTCCCCCCTTGTCTACCTAAGAATTTGATGCTACCTGGTTAATATAAACTTTAACCATGTGATTTGGAATTCAGACACAGTGACAGAGATATTGAAGTTAGATGACAATTCAAAACTTCTGTTTAAGACAACAATAGGAAAGCATTGTTGACTATACAGTGCAAGGTATAGTTCTAGGAATTCATTTTACAAATTTAGAGCATTCATATTTGCTATCACATTCCTGCCCCAGCCATTTTTTACCCTTTCAATTTTCAGATCCCTGATGGTCCAATCTATTTGAACATCCTCCATTAGCTTTGTAATCACTATATCTCCAAACACCGTAACTGGTTTGTTGTCCTCTGGCCAATACTGATGGCATCTGATCTGTATTCAGAGAAGATCACCACTCATAAGAACCACTGTTATATGGATATGTATCACAGTTATTGCTACTTAGTTAAAATTGCCTTATAGATATCCAAGTTATTGATGATTTGCAGTATTAGCTGAAATTGTCACACATACATTAACACAACTATAAAATAATATTTTGTGAAAAGATTAAAAAATAAACTTACCCGCCCTTTTTCAAAACACTGTGTTAGCATTACCAGTGTTTTTGCTCTGGTTTCCCAAACCATTCTCCAAAAATCCCCAACTGTTCCTGGTAATGGACCTTGAGTAGCAATAAATTCATTTGGACATAAGTAACCCTAGAAGGACATAAATACAACATTACATCAGCATTTACATATATGTAAATAGATAATAGGTTTTCTTTTGTGTTTTTTTATTATATATGTCTCCTTTTTCCCCCATTGACCTCTCCCCAGCCACTCCCACTCCCCGAATATGCCCTCATCCCCCTACTGTCTGTGTCCATTGGTTATGCTTATATGCATGCATACAAGTCCTTTGGTTGATCTCTTACCCCCCTCCCCTGCCTTCCCTCTGAGGTTTGATGGTCTGTTCGTTGCTTCTCTGTCTCTGGATCTGTTTTTGTTCATCAGTTTATGTTGTTCATTATATTCCACAATGAGTGAGATCATATGATATTTATATTTCTCTGACTGGCTTATTTCGCTTAGCATAATGCTCTCCAGGTCCACCTATGCTGTTGCAAATGATAAGAGTTCCTTCTTTTTTACAGCAGCATAGTATTCCTTTGTGTAGATGTATCACAGTTTTTTAATACAGTCATCTACTGATAGGTACTTAGGCTGTTTCCAAATCTTAGCTATGGTAAATTGTGCTATGAACATAGGGGTGCATATATCCATTTAATTGGTGTTTCTGATTTCTTGGGATATATTCCTAGAAGTGGGATTACTGAGTCAAATGGGAGTTCCATTTTTAATTTTTTGAGGAAACTCCATACAGTTTTCCACAGTGGCTGCACCAGTCTGCATTAGTTATTGAGCAGTGTATGAAAAATATACTAGTGTAAAATAGTTTAATATTTTAAAATATTGTGCAGTTTGGATGCTAAATAATATTACTCAAAATGTCCAACACTTAATTTTAACCTCACAATGTGATATATTAAATTAACTAATTGTTCTTGAAATTTATTTCTAACTTTTCAATAAAACATGGACTACATAAAAAAAGAAACAGCAATAATGTTGACCTTAATCAAATGCTTACTTTATGCCAGAAAATATACTAAGCAATTTATAGTAAATATTTTAATTAACTTATTTCTTCTAAAACCCTTGTGAATAAGTACTATTATCCTCATTTTATTTTTTTTAATATATTTTACTGATTTTTTACAGAGAGGAAGGGAGAGGGATAGAGAGTTAGACACATCGATGAGAGAGAAACATTGATCAGCTGCCTCCTGCACACCTCCTACTGGGGATGTGCCTGCAACCAAGGTACATGCTCCTGACCGAAATCGAACCTGGGACCCTTGAGTGCACAGGCCGACACTCTATCCACTGAGTCAAATCGGTTAGGGCTATTATCCTCATTTTATAAATGAAGATACTGAAGCTTAGAAATGTGAATTTGCTCAACGTCTCATAGTTGGTGTGAGTCCAGAGCCAGCACGCTTACCCACTCCACTGTTTCTGTCATATATTTACGGGTTTTGCAGAAATTTTCATTCTCTTCCTCTAAGAAATTACTTACCTACTTAAACTTTGGTGTTGGTGTTTATTCTCTAGAGCTCAGAACCAAGAGTAATGTTGGGTACAGATACAGAGAACAGACTGATGGTTGACAGAGGGAAGGCGGTTTGGAGGACCGGATGAAAAAGGTGATGGGATTGAGAAGTACAGATTAGTAGTTACAAAATAGTTATGGGGATATAAAATATGGCATAGGAAATATAGCTAATAATGTTGTAATAACTATGTATGGTGCCAGGTGGGTACTGGAAATATCAGGTGGAACACTTTTAAACATATGGTTGTTTAACTACTGCCTTCTGACTACTGCCTAAAAATAACTGACACTATACCTGACACTAATACAAAATAATATTGCATATAAATTGCAATGAAAAAAAAACAGAAAATAAGTAAAAATGAAGGAAAGAAAAGAGTAACATGGGTAATATGAAGGTTTATTTAGCTAATACAAGAATAAAGAATTTTTTAAAATATATTTTTTTATTGATTTCAGAGAGTAAGGAAGAGGGAGGGAGAGACAGAGAAACATTATGATGTGAGAGAATCATTGATTGGCTGCCTCCTGTACACCCCATACTGGGGATCGAGCCAGAAATCTAGGCATGTGTCCTGACCAGGAATCAAACCATGACCTCCTGGTTCACAGGGTGATGCTTAACCACTAAGCCATGCCTGCTGGACATATGACCAGAGATTTATGACCAGCTTCAACTTTATTTTGACAGCTCTTGTACGTTTTATCAAATTGTGCTAAACCCTGGTCCATTCACCTGGAATGTAGGTATGCAACTTGTGCCATATCTGTGGATTTTTCTTATAAAAGGTACTGTGTAAATAAAAAGGTAATAATAGAATCATATTGATTCCAAACATGAAAATATTTAAAGAAATAGGAATAAAAGATAAAGTTTATTTTTAAATTGCAATTATCTCAGTAGTCAGAGAATAAAGTATTATATAAGAATAATACACATTTTTAATTTCAAGTAACTTATTTTACTTGAAAGGATAATGAGGCACTTTAAGAGATTTCCCCAAATCTCACTGCTAGCCATTGACAGTCTCTGGGGTAAAACTTTGAGTCTCTTAAATACATTAATTGTTAAAGCATTTCTGTTTTTCCAATCTCAGTTGAAGTAAACATGACTGTTCAATTATTTTACATTTTAAGAGTTTGGAGTTATTTTTAGGACTAAAAAAGCAATATATATTTAGTATACAATGTTTGGAAAATTCAGAAAAGTATATATAATAGAATGAGGACTTCACCTACAATCTCACTATCCAGAATGAAAAACCATTAATGTTTTCATCAATTTAGTCACAAGTTTTTAAATATGCATGTTACTGCATTGGGTATGAGAGTTTGAAATTGAGGAAGAAGTTTAAGCTAAAATATACATACATTTGAAAGTAATCATCATATAGATCTTACATAAAATCATGAGAATGATATATAACCTGAAGTTGTACTTCTACCACTTATTAGTGAAATGATTATTGGTAAGTTGAAATCTCTATTAGAAGCCTCCATTTCCCCCTCTATAAAATGGGGGTACATAGTTGTAAGAAACTGGCACATCAAGATCCATAGAGATTATAATGAGTTTGTTGTTTTAAATAGTTAGAAAAGTAATATAATTTCAGTATCTAAGTTATAAAAATCCTATCTAATAAAAGAGTAATATGCAAATTAACCATCACTCTGCTATACCCATAAGCCACACACATAATCCATGCCCACCAGCCAATCAGGAGCAAACATGCAAATAAACCCAACCAAGATGGCTACGGCCACAGAGAGCAGGAGGGAAGCTTGGGTTTCCCTGGCAATGGAAGAAGCCAAGCTTTCCACCTGCCCTTGCCGGCCTTAGGCCTCCACTCAAGCTACAAAGTTTCAATGATAGAAGATACATAAATCCAAACAGAAATGGTGGCAGCCACAGAGCTGGAAAGAGCAGGAGGCTAGGGTTGCCCCCAGCGATGGAGGAAGCCAAGCTTTCTGCATACCCTGGCTGGCCTCCGCTTAAGGATACAAAGTTTCTGCACTTTGCTTAAGGATACAAAGTTTCAATTATAGAAGATACATAAATCCCAACAGAAATGGCTGCTGCCTTGGAGAAAACAGAAGGCTTTGTTCTGCTCTAGGCTACAAAGTTTCAATTGTAGAAGATAAATAAACCCCAGATAACAGGGCCTCCACTTGGGTCGCCAGGGGGCATGGCTGGCCTGCAAACCACCACAGGCCTCTTGCCCAGGCTGCCCCACTCCCCAAGGGAACACCCACCGTGATCCGGGACACCCTTCAGGGCAAACCAGCCAGCCCCACCCATGCACCAGGCCTCTATCCTATCTAATAAAAGAGTAATATGCAGATTGACCATCGCTCCAACACACAAGATGGCTGCCCCCATGTGGACACAAGATGGCCACCACAAGATGGCCAGCAGGGAAGGGCAGTTGGGAGGGACCCAGGCCTGCAGGGGAGAGCAATTGGGGGGAACAGGCCTGCAGGGGAGGGCAGTTAGGGACAAACAGGCTGGCAGGGGAGCAGTTAGGCATCAATCAGGCTGGCAGGCAGAAGCGATTAGGGGCAATCAGGAAGGCAGGCAGGTGAGCACCGGGATCAGGCCTAAATGGGCAGTCGGACACCCTTGAGGGGTCCCAGATTGGAGAGGGTGCAGGCTGGGTTGAGGAACACCCCCCAATCTCCATGCATGAATTTCATGCACCAGGCCTCTAGTATAAAATATATAAAAATAACAACTTACAGAAACATAGCTGGCATTAATGTAATCCGATCCTGGAATACTAGCATCAGCTATCAGCTTCACTCTGTTATTATTATCTAGAAAAAAATGTAAGAAATCAATGCTAATTCCATTTTAAATTGCTACTAGATTTTTACTATAAATATAATACAAATAAGTTCATGACATAACATTCAACATTACAGATGGATATAAAAGTAAGTTAGAAGTTCTGTTTTATCACATATTTTCACTACCTAGGGACAATGACTATTGATATGTCCTTGCATAAGTTTCCAGAGTTTTTTTGTACATACTAATAGAAAATTAATCACAAACTGCTTTTTTCATTTACCTGTATCATTCCATATTAACATATATAATGATATCTATCTCATTATTTAAAAAAATCCATGTAGTATTTCATTGTTTGATTATATCATATTTAAAGATTTGAATTAATGTCATTTATTTTATAAAATGCTGAATAAAGATAACTGAAGTTTTTGCATGTACTATGTTGGAGTGTATTTATATATTACCAGCAGTAAAATTCCCAAATCATAATGTGCATTTCAAATTTTGAAAGATAGTCCCAAATTATTCTGTAAGTATTAATACTCTCAACAAAAATATTCTAACAATTCTGTTTCCTTTTACTTTCACTACCACACAATATTATCAAACATTTTAATTTATGATCTTTTGACAGATACAAATTGATATCTCATAATATTTATTTTTATCCCCTTAACTATAAGTAATATTCAGCTTTGCTTGTTTATTGACCTTTTCTATTCATTTCCTTTTCATACAATAACACTTTCCTATTAAAAATACTTCATACTAAAAACAAAGGTTACATGTGTCCTATTGTATTATGTATTAAACGTTTCTCCTTTGTTAGTTGTTTGTCTCTTACTCTATCAATCTCGATATCTTATCCCACATAAAATATATTTTTTGTAATCAAATTTCTCATTTCTTTTCATTATGGCTTCATTATAGTTACTTTTATCATTCATGTAAGGGTGTTTGTCAACAATATTCCTATTTTCACAAATTCATTCATACTTTCTTCTGGAACTTTAATATGCTCTTCTGCTTTTATTTTAAGTATTTCAATCCATTGGGATTTATGTATTTATTTATTTATTTTACAGAATGAAGTAAAATCTATCCTTTATTGTTTGTTTGCTTGTTGCCATTTGAAACAACAAATAGACCTAATTTTTTACATTCCACCTTCCCCTTCTAATTCAAAATATTACTTTATTCATTCACTAGGTTTCTCTATATTATTTACATCTATTTCCAGAGTACTATTCTCTTCTATTAATTTATGTGCCTATTCTTGATTTAATACCAAACTTTTAATTATTAGAATTTTTAAGATTTAGAAAATGTAAATTACCCCTATTACTTTTCTTCAAAATATTAATTTTTCCCCTGAGAATTTTTTCACCAAGTTGGTATTATAATTGCAATTTTCAGTGCTAATTTTAACCAGACATGGGAATAATAAAAATAATATATTATTACTAATTAATTATTTTGAATGATTTTTTAAACCTTAATGAGAAGGCACTCAATACCGGAGGAAAATGGGAAAATGAGTTTGGGTTTGAATTACAGATGATCTGTCTACCATCCTCCTTTGTTACCTCAGCTATGATATGTAGTTATAATATTTATTTTGTAGAATCCTCTTGCGGAAAACTTATATAAAAGCTTATGTTAAGCATTTAATACGTTTTCTCATATTCTTAAAACTTGAGCCCATGTTATATGTTAAAATGACTTAGCCAGATTGTTAGTAATTAATGACTTTCCCAATGGTTTTAAAGTTAGAGATGGGAAATGTTTAGCAAATTCATGCCGATGATTGTGTTCTAAAGATTTTGAATTTGGTATCATCAAACTATTTTAATGACTTTGTGGCTAGTCTTGTAACTAAGGAAGGTTTCTATTCATTGGCTACATCTGTTTATAACTAAGTCAACAACAAGTTAAATTTTTTATTCGTAGTGTTGGAACACTCCTCAAGGTCATGATGTCCTGTCAAGCAGAGATTTGCAAATCTCTTCTGCAAGTATTTGTGGCTAATTCTAGCATCTTAAAGCCCTGTAAGCTAATACCTTCTAAAAAGCACTGTGATATTTGAAATTCTACTTCCTACATTACTCAAGGGAAACAATGCACTTCACTGATCTGGCTCAGGCTGAAATTCAGATTCTATTAAAATGAATTCATTCTCTACAGGAGAAAAAACATTTCTTCGGCTTTATGACTTCTTTGCAAACACAGTGGGTAAATATATTTAATCTAAAGTCATTTGCTTATTCCGTGTGTGTGTGTGTGTGAAGGGGTGGGTGGTGGATGGACTGGGCATAGGGTTGCTGTGAGTTTACCACTTGCCTTTTAACCCAGGCTGGGAAAGTGATCTTGTTATTCCCAGACTATAGATCATAAGGGCCTATTCTCAAGTCTTAGTCACTTAGAAAGTTAGCATTTTTGTAAGATAAGCAACCTACTGATTATTTACAATCATAAGAACCAACATATTGAGTGTTTTTCCTGTTTCACTACTGGGCAAACTGATTTACATGATTATTTCATCTGATCCTCACAATAACCTTAAGAGATAGAAACCATAAATAATATGTCCAGTCACTAAAGTAGTTAGTGGGTAAATAGGGTCTCAACTCAGGGTATTTGATTAGAACCCATGTATTCTTAGCTTATTTTTTTTATTACTATACAGAGGGTATGTGTTAGTTGAATTAACAAATTGTTCTAATAACATTCTCAAAAAATATAAAATTTTACCTAACAAAATTATTTCTTATAGGACCTCCAACTCTTTAAGAGGACAGTTAAGAAAAAAGTTTCCTTCTACAAATCCATAGATATAGATGTAATATATTATTTGAAAAATTACCATAGGTTTTTAGTACTGAAATTAAGAAGAAAGCAGAAAACAACTGGATATTATCTATTTGACTCTAACAAAGAAGTAAAATGCATGAAATGTCCATTCTATTATTTTGGAACATCATTAATTTACAACATAAGTCTATCACTAACAATTATTTTTTTTGTCTTAGCCTCAGAAATCAAGAATTGGGATAATCATGTTCCTCAGTTCTTATTCTAAAGTTGTTTATTTAGTCCCATCAACCATTCTTATTCTCATTTTATCCTATAAGAAATAAGCTAGTACTGTCTATTTTATTGCTATGATGTAAATCCAGAAAATAATGCAGTGAAATCTTAATCATAAAAGATTGAAATAACACATTTAAAAATATTTCTCTAACAAATTTTTACATATTTAAGTTAAATAGTCTTTGATTCTGGACAACTAATTAGACATATTTGATTTACTTATTTTACATATACTGACATATAATAAATTCATTCAGCTAACTACATAATTGTAAACAAACATTAAATATTACATAGTAACTGTCCTTCAATCAAACTATAGTATTTATTTTCACAGAATATCACTGAGTGTGCATGAACTAGATAGTCTGGAAGAAATTTAGGTATAGATGAGTATAAAAATATAATTTCTATAACTCTTAAACTTATGATGCATCCAACCCAAGTTAACTCTCTTAAAGGGAAGACCAAAGAGCCTGTTCAGAAAGGTTATGTCATAAAAGTTTGGAGATGTAAAATATTTTTTATTTTCTACAAGGTCTTATTTGTCAACTGCTCTTAAAGTCATTTACTTATGATTTGTTTTGTTCCAGAAAGGATTTTAGGATTAAAGTTATTTGTATTTTCATCCTATTCTAATTCTTGGGAATTAGCAGATTCCATTAGATTACTACGTCCTATATCATGTTTCCTTAAATTTTTTATTTCATGTCTCAGTTATCCTCTAGTTCTAGAATATCAGAATTGGGCTCATTTCTCCCTATCCATATACTTTGTGACTTAACATTCTGTGACTGTATCCTTCTCTAAGTCCATGTCTTTTTAGACAGAAAAGTTCAGTTTTTAAGTATGAAATGTTTCTCAATATAGCTTCGAAAGGCATAACACAAAGAAAAAATTATATTTGCTTTAAAATTAAGAATATTTTAAAACTTTAGATTTTGAAAAAATATTGACAATATTTAAAAACATCACAAGTGGCACTTTTTATTTCATAATGTAAAGGGTATTAAATTAGAATATTGATAGCAGAAACATGTTCAAAAATACAACATCATATATATAGCTTTTACTAGCAGAAGTATGTTATGTTTTTTTCTTTAATTCTTAAAGCAATAGTATGTTTTGTTTTTTCTTATTGATTGAAAAACAAAGCCATTTTTAGTATGGTAAGGCACAGTTCAGCCTTATTTGTAAGACCAATCCTGGTAAGCATAAATGTACATTAACTTTATTAAATATATTTGATTCTCAATGAATATTTTGCAATGCACTTTTTATATTCCATAAGAAAACAACGCAATTCTCTTAAGGGAAACTAATGCACAAAGTTCCACGTGAACTTTCTCTTCCCATTTGAAAACTAGGTCGGTAGGAAGATGTTAGAGAGTTTTGTTACTTGGGTTCAATTACAAAGCTGAAAAACGATTAGGTCTACAGTTTCTTGCACCTGCATTAAGTGAACCTTGTGTGAACAAACTGCAAACCAGGTATGTTAACTTTAATAAAATTAACAAAGCAAAAATGCTACAATTTGGAAGCTGCTGCTAACAAAACACATTATTATAATTTAATTAATATGCAATAAAATATATTTAAGAAGTGAAAAAATGTTAAGATGCATTTTGTGGTCATGTTAAAGCATTTCACAGCTAAAACCAGAGACGGTAAGAGCACATACATGGTTTTATGTTTGGAAAGCGGTTTTTTGCTCGGTTCCAAGGCAGATCGGCATCAGTTGAAGAAAGATCCTGAAGAAATTTTGGTAATTCCTGTGGAATGAAGTCATTGCACAGTTTACATTGATTTCAAAGGTAAACAAAAAATTCCACTTAGTAAAAGATCATTCTTTTTTCTAAACCCTTTTATATTTAAATTGAAAACTCTCCTCAGAACTATAGAAACAAGGTATAAGTAACCTTAATGAATTTATGTAAACTTTCACTGAAAATATCTTGAATAAAAGTGGTCAGTTGGGCTATTGCTCTCTGGTATAATTTCTTTATACTTTGGGAAGCTCTAAGATGTGGCAACCATGTTATTATCCCTTTCTCATATTTTCTTAATGGTTTTATTATATACACATATAATATTATTTAATATTTTAATGTCTACTTAGGAGGGGAAAGGAGTCCAGTGATTTATTTTTTGTTTTTTCTCCTCAGGCAGTGTGATTTCATGCCTAGTAATTGGTACAACACTGGTCAGTTTGAAAAGATGCCAAAGGTCAATTCCTGCTCTCAGAAGGCATTGTTAAACCGAGAGTAGAATGCAAAGGTGTGATTAAGAATGATCAGACACAGATGAAGGGTCAAGGAGATCTATTATTGACATTTTGGTGAAAAATCATCTATTCATCATTAAGAAAGTTGGTGCTAAAAACATATTCATTGTTGTGTTGAGCTGAGATTTACATTTTCGAAATTTATAATTTTTCATTTTAGAAATGTCTCAACTTGCCAAATTCCTTAAAAACTACTAAAATATTTGATTTTACAATTCATTCAACATCATTATAAATAATTTATTTTAATTGAATAATTCTCCCTCCCACCTTGTTTTATATCAGAAAGAAAATCTGGACAGTCTTATGCGGATGGGTAAGTGTTAGAGCATAGGGACAGTGTAAACATCTGAATTCTGGGGTGTTGGCCTCAGAGGCTTAGAAAAAAAATTAATCAAGTGAGGAATCCTACAGCTTCCATGTGTCACAGTTTTGGGAGCATATTTGAAAGAGACCAAGAACTATGTGGGTGAGGACAGAAGAAAGGTGAACTGGAAATTACCTGAAAAGTGGTACTTTTGTAATTATTTCACATATAAATGTCCATTTATAGATTTAAATGACTCTGGCCTTGATAATCAATACACAATTACCAGGCTGATTGTTTGGATAGTAATGTTACACTTGATGGCCTCAACCATCCTCCCCACTGTTAGCTCTTTCTCCTACTGTTTCCTCTTTGCAGTGGGATCACAGTTGGGCCGTTTTGGGTCTTTATGCTTTTGCATTCATTCCCTCTCTCTGGAATACCTTTTTCCCTTCATGCACTCATTGGATTTCTGTCCGAAGTTCATCTCAAAGGTCACCTTTTTGTGAAGTCCTTCCTGACTGCTATCCTAACAGAGTTGATCCTCATTTCTTAATGAATATCTCTGTCATGATACAGTGCCTCTATAATCTTTATATACATGTCTGCAGTTATTATCATAATATGATCTTCTTTCTGGTAGGAATAATTGTCATAATAGCTAACACTTGTGCCAGCCACTATTCTTAGTATTACACATGTTCAATCATTTTAGTCTTCACAACTCAATGAGGTAGATGCTATCATTTTATAGATGAGGACATCAAAGCACAGAGAGTTTAAGTGATTTGCCCAAGGTCACTTAGATATTAAATATGGAATTGATAGAAATCAAAGTGCTAAATACAATGCCTATTATATGGTATGAGCTTATAGATATTTAAAATATAGTATGTGAATATAACTGAATTATAAGGTTTTTCCAATATATGCATCAAATATGCATTTGTTTATTAAAACATAATTTTGCTTTAACAAAATTAATACAGCATTAGGATAAAAACATTAAAAAAACCCAAATCCCTTGCATATATAGATACATTTATATAACATATACACAAAACCTATATATTTATATAAAAACACTCCAAGTTCTTAAAACCGTGATCTCCAAAAAAGCTAAACTAGAAACTATCTTAGTATAATATATGTGAAAATGTTATTGCTAATAAAACTTTTCATCTACTCAGTCATGCATAATGTAATTATGCTCGCTTCTATTCTAGTGAAATTACACTTTTGCTTCTGAAAAATTGAGAGTTCTTGCTGTGTAAATGCTAAAAAGAGTTTTATGGTACCACCGATTTTGTTAAGTCCAGACCAATATTACTTAAGAAGCATAACCAAAAAGCTGTAGGAAATACCATTAATCTTCTCACATTTTTTGTTATTATTCCCTGAGAGACTGAAATATTATAATGCTGAATCATTCAAGCCAATTGTTCAATTCTCTGTTTCATAAGTTCACACACTCTATGAATTTCATGAAAAAAAGTTTTGGTGACATTTAGAAATCTGTTTTATTTTCATAATACAAAATAACCATCTTAGTTAGGAAAGATGCTTGCAAGTCTTAAAATAACTTAATATATGATAAGACTTAAAATATGATATCTACTGTTGGTTTTAAAATAACTTCAATTTTATAGCTATATAAAATGCTAAAAGCAACAAAACTGTTCTTAACTTTTAAATAGTTTTTAGGTGACAAGTTCTTTACTTACTTTCCATAACATGAGACAGCATTATTTTCATAGTAACTTAAAAATAGGCCTTGTAAAACATAGACATTCCTTATCTATTTTTTATTTTTGGACAGTTCTAAAATAACATTATTTGTATAATCTCTGGACACATCAACTTCTGCTCTCAGGTTCTCCTATATCACAAACATAAACTAAGCAGGCAAATATAAATTGGAATTATTTAGTTTCTATATTTAAAATAATTATTTAAATATAAACTGCATTTATGGTATAACCCAAGCCCCATACTCAATCAAAAACTAATGAATACAAGTGCTATAAATTAGCGTCTACATCTGAATGAGAGAGCAGAGAAGAAAGGAGGCCAGGATGCTATCCCCGGGAGGTCTGAAGAAGTGCACCTTTTCCTGACACAGTAGGTGAATAATTCTGTTCAGGTTGCACCAGAGGCCGCCCAGTGTAACATTACTATCCAAACAATCAACCTGGTAATTGGGTATTGATTATCAAGGCCAGAGTCCTTCATGGCCTTGCATGCTTAAAGTGGACATGAAATGTGACACATGAAACGACCAGAGGTCTGGCAATGTTGTGACAACTGTTAGTAACATACCGAAAATTCTTCTTGAAACTTTAGGTTGTTGTTTGTGCAAAGCTCTTCAACATGTTGTAGGAAGGATTTCTTGCTTATCGGCCTCCAAGCAAGAAAAGGTATAAAATGGAGTCACGTTAGATTGAGTTCTTTCACTTCAGCATGGCACTGGTTAACAAGTTAAAGAACAGCAGACATTTCAAACCCCATAAACCACCCAGCTCCATAAAGTCACTCTGTCATACTTACAAAATTAACTTTTCTCCTTTAAGTGCACTTTTTTTGTATTCATGGTTCAAAATTCCTTCTATTTTTAAGTGACTTTAAGTGAATGATTTAACATTTTAATGAAGAAAGTTTTTCAAGTAAATGTAGGGGCATAAAGTTATCATTGAATCCTCAAGCACATAATACCTCTTTGTCATACAGAAAACATTTTATACATTACAAGGTTTTAGAAGATATAAAATATTGCAGTGACCTCATTCTCATAATGACATGGCTTTTAAACCCCAAGGAGTTTAAATATCCCCGTATTACTTCCCAAGCTAAAATACAGACATGCAGACTTCACCCCAGAGAGAGAGAAAGCATTTCTCCAGTTACCATGCAATTAGTCATGCTTTTATGATTTATATCCAGCTTGGAGGTTTTTCTAACAAACATACAAAAAAGGAACCATACATTATGATTCATCAAGTCAGAGAGTCTAAAGTTGATATGCAAAAAGAAGAAAAGATATTTGATAAACTTACTTGATGGATTTTCTATAACTAAGTAACCTGCAACAGAGATTGTGTTAAATGCGTTATGAGTTGAGCGTATGGCTCTTTCTAAAAGAGTTCTAGATTAAAATAAGAAAAATATAAACCAGTTATGCATAATGTGCCATGCTTTTAACTAACATGTGATCATTATTTAATATTCTATTTCATTTTTAAATGTTACATATTATTTGGACCCAAATATAGACAAATGATAATTTAGCTTCTTTCTCAATCTAAGAAGGAACTTTTCTCTGTTGTTAGGTATTTTGGGCACCACATTCAAATGGGTCACTTTTTAATATATTGCATAGTATTTAGTGGTATAAGAAAGTTAACGGGAATTTTAAAAATATTTTCTTTGTCCATAGAGAATGCTGAACCAGGAAGAATGGGTCATTGAAAACTGACATCATATTGCCTAAGGCTTGTTTCATGAATGACTTTTGATGAACATATAATCATAACAAAAATCACAATCATTTCAGTTATTTTAAACATATCTTTTGTGACAGTTCATTGGTCATATTATTTATGCTCTGAAAAAATTGAAATTATTTCTAGCAGCTAAGTAGACTATGCAACACACAAATTCAGAAATGGGTACATCTTCAGTAACAAGTTTGTCATGCATAACAAATTAGCACTGCAAAAACACAAAGGCCACAAAGTATAATGAAATAAAGTAAAACATATAACTTATAAAAAGTTTCAAATGTTAATTATTATTGGGGATAATTTTACTGTATTCATTCAATAAAGAATCTTTATAAGAGGATGCTATGTGAAGTAAAGGATGAATGGAAGGAAATACTTAGATTGAAAAACATGGCATAATGAATATTATGAAGATGGTCACAAAGGGGTGTGTTCAATGAAAAAAACATGAGTCAAAAAGAAGTATATTTCATCCTAATATAGGGATTGGTGAAAAGTACAGGGGTGGTGGAGCAAGTATTATCAAGAAGAATGATAGAATCTTGGTTAATACTGTAGGTGTCCTCAAGCAGAAGGAAACCTCGCCCAGCTTCTCAGGCTGTAACCTGGTAGAGCATCCCATTATCAAATATGGCATGACAGTGATAAAGTAGCAATGTTTAAGCAAAGTCTTGGTGGATGAGCTTGTGGGCTTTCCACGACACCTTCTAGAGATTCTAAGAAGGCAACAGAGAAATCCTGGCTCCAAATGGATATGGAGATCGCTGAATGGGCTATTATATCAGAAGAATCCTTGGTTTGGAGAGAGGAAGACAAAATCTGAAACAGAGGCCTTGGAAATCCTTCAGACATGGCAACAGTAGGAACTGAGGAAACAATTGGAAATAACTACCCCTCAGCAAAGACCATCAAGAAAAAAAGACACTATGGCCTAAACCCACACTACCCCAGACCCTTTAGATGCCTGATGCCTGAATGCTCCCATGCCATGATGTTCCTCAGAAATAGGAATGGAAAGGGAATTAGGTTGGGCAAATCCTAATTAACCGAGCTTCAGATAGAAATAAATGAGATACTTGAATTATCAAATCAATTTCCCTGTTACCAAACAAATGAAAATTTTTGAGTTGCATGGAGATCATTTTTATGGCAACAAGGAACATTTTTCAGTTTGTGATTGGTGAGATTCAAACAAACTACATCTGATTTAATTACAGGCTCATGGTCCATCTATTTAAGGACAATCAGACCGAACACATTCTCTCTTTTCTCAGAAGATCCAGGATTGCTTGAGTATCCAGGCTGGACTGGTAAAATATTTTTACTGGAATATCTAGAATCTGAAATAGAGCTAGTTTCTGGGCAGCCATCAGTAAGTCATTTAAAGAATCAGTTATGTTTAAGACATTCCCAAAAAAATGTTAAACATGAATAATCATATTAAAATATAAATAAGCAAGAAAGAGCTAAAGCAACATGTTGTTATTCATATTCTTATTCTTTTTTCATTAATATCTATTCTCATTTAGAAATTATAATTAAACAATTTTTTCCTTTCAAGTAAGTTGTTTTCAGTGAAAAATGCTACAGAAAGTTGATTTTATTTTACTATTCTTATTATATTTTTCATTTGAAATATTTCTCTAAAAATACTAAGTTTAAAACATAACTGGCTAAATATTAGACTTGAATGAATATTTGTGAGGCTTCAAATACCTGCTCTGGTTTCATTATCTTGAGCAAGTTACTTTGATCTTTCTGTGCCTCACTTTCTTAATTTGAAAAAGTGGAATGAAATTATATAAATCAAGCCCTGGCCAGTATTCTCAGTGGATAGAGCGTCAGCCTGCGAACTGAAAAGTCCCAGGTTTGATTCCAGTCAAGGGCACATGCCCGGGTTGTGGGCTCGATCCCCAGTGAGGGACTTGCAGGAGGCAGCTGATCAATGATTCTCTCTCATCATTGATGTTTCTATCTCTCTCTCCCTCTTCCTTCCTCTCTGAAATCAATAAAAAAATAGAAAAAAATTACATAAATCTAGTTCATATATGTAAAATATTCAGAAAAAAAATCCCTGGTTTTGGTAAGCAATACATAAATATTAGTTACTATCCTTAGTACAATAGTTACTTTTTCTAGTTTATTTTGTATAACTCAAGTTCATCTTACTCATTGTTTCTATAACTTATGATATAGAGAAGAATATTTTTGGTTTCTACAAGAATATTGTCTTAAATATACTCAAATATGGGTAAACTAGATTGTGCTAGATTAAGCAGCAAGATTTCCTATTTTATTTTTCCTAATCAAGGTTTCTGCATAAAGAATGGTCACAAATATCTAGACTTTCAATCCAACTCTGATTTTCCAGTTCTCAATGCAAGGTCCTAAGTGCATTTCAGTTTTCATGTAATCATCTGAAAGCATTTCTAATCATGCCCACATTTTTGACATTATTCCTTACATTTCCCCTTTAGACACTCTGTTTGAACTCCAGAAATTCTCTTGGAATTCCTCCCTCTCAGTTTGTTTCATTCCAGGTGTTTTCTCACAACCAGATTCTACTGATTCCTTAATAGCTGATTCATATGTTAACTTCCCCCTGGAATTTTCCCTCTTCTATTACAGAGAAAATAAAATCTTCCTTCTGTGAAAACAAATTTCTTAGGACAAATCACCTTCTACCTTGTATTATGGCTATTTAATTACATGCATTAAGGATGCTGCACTAAGGTCCATGTATTTTTGAAGGCAAGGTCAGGAGTAGCACTTGATTTACCACAAGTCCCTCATAACCTTATTCATAGTAGACAATGAGTAAATCATTGTTAAGTATACGATGTGGATGAATTCAGACCAAAATACACAGTAAGCTAAATACAAGTGCTCTGATTACCATGAGAGTATTTGAATTAAATCAATTTTCACTAAAATATTAAGCAATCAAGAATTCTCAGAAGGTCCTAACTCAAAGCTTTGGATAATTATGGTCACTATACTTACCAGCAAACAGTATAGAGTATAAACAAAGGTCCGATCCTGCCATCTAACACTAGAAGTTAACAGGTGCTAGATACTTTGTTAGGAAATTAGATATAGGAACAAAAAAAAAAATCGCTCTTGCCTACGTAAGTAATAAAAAATAGGTTTTAAAAAGGAAGTAAGGCCTGTTTTGGCTTTATTTTCTTTTGTATCACTCTATCTAAACCCAATCACTTTCTGCAATCTGTCCTTCACATTTGGATTTATATAATGTAAGAAACAAAGCTTTGAATAGTCTAATTCTTATGTCATTGTCCAGTCTAGGCTTATGTTACAATTCCATTTGCAATACAATTTTCAGGCCAACCTGGCGGGTCCCGGGGCCCGTTTGCTCCCCCCTGGACTTCGGCAAGATCGGCCAGAAGATGCTCTGCTGCTTCTCCCCGAGGCCCGCCAGGAAGCGAGGCCGTGGGAGCCCTAGCGGAGAAGAGCGGGGATGCAGCAGCCAGCCCGCCAAGAAGGCCCCGTCGGAGCAGGAGGTGCCCAGCACAGCGCATCGCATAGATTCAATGTGCCAGTGGGTTTCGGTGAGAGTTGGAAGCACCTCAGTGGAGAGTTCAGAAAACCGCATTTTATAAAGATAATGGGATTTGTTTGCAGAAGAAGACGTTACACTGGTTATCCACCCCCACACCAAGTCTTCACAGGGGCCCAAATGTGTGACATAAGAGCCGTGAGGGTTGTCATCCTGGCACAGGATTCGTATCACAGACCCCTGGGCTCTGCTTGAGTGTTCAAAGACCTGTTCCACCTCCGCCCAGTTTGGAAAACATTGATCAAGAGCTGTCTGCAGACGTCCATGGTTATGTTCCTCCTGGCCATGGAGATTTATCTGGGTGGACCAAGCAAGGTGTCTCCCACTCACAGTCAGAGCACATCAGGCCAATTCTCATAAAGAGAAAGGTTGGGAGCAATTTCCCGATGCGGTTGTGTCCTGGCTCAGTGAGTAGTCGAAGGGCCTGGTCTTCTTGCTCTGGGTTCCCATGCTCTGAGGGAGGGCAGTGCCATCTGGCAGCGCCACCACGTGCTGCAGACTGCCCACCCCTCCCCGCAGGCGGTGTACAGAGGGTTCTTCGGATGCAAACGTTTCTCTAAAACCAACGAGCTGCTGCAGAAGTCTGGCAAGGAGCCCATCAACTGGAAGGATCTGTGACCCTGAACTGGGAGGTGGGGTGTGTGTGTGTGTGTGTGTGTGTGTGGGGTATGCCTCTGGGCAGTTTCTAGAAGATTCTATTGAAGTATTTGTCCGTGACAAGTCGAATTTAAAAACGTCATTTTCCTAGTGATTCTGAAGCACTTTGCACATGGGGGTGAACGTTTCGGTAAAGCAGCCATGAGCCAGGCTGCCCAGGAGTGGGAGCTTTATCCAGGAAAGACTGTATGCTGTGACCAAATATCTACCACTTTGGAACCTGGCCTTGGCCTAGAATACGGTCTTGGAAGGGAGAGGAGGTCAAATTCTCTAGACTGTTCTCCTCTGTTTCCTTTATGGTTAAAAATTGGGAGAGAAGCACCTTTTTGGTGTATGTCCGCTGCTAGTGTTTTTACCCAGAGGTCAAACTTTAGCTTATAAGGCATTGGGTGTTTTTATGTAGAAAGGCTCCCTTTGCGCACCCTGGTGTTCCAGTCTGGGCCAGGTCCACTGCCCCTTTGCTCCCTTACAGAGCCCTCAGGCCCCTCCTGGAAGGACATAGGATTTTTTGGCAGCTCCCAGAAATTAGGGATCAGTTTCCTGATTGTAGCAGAGGTGAAAATTCTTAAGGAACAACCCTTGGTGTGAGCCTTCAGGTTGGCAAAGGCCAAGAGAAGTAGGTTGGGTCTTATTCCCACTGTTCCTCTGGGTGTTTCTAGGAGTAAGCAGTGGAATTTGAACAGAAAGGAAGAGAAAAGGGGATTTGTTTAAGAGAGGAAATATTTTTCTGCCAGATGTATCCCGAATTGGGTTTTGAAGGCAGTATAGTGCCAAATGCTGTTTTTTTATGGACAAATCACTTTGGGACACATTTTTCTAGAACACTGGAGAATTTTGATCTTTTAAAAACTACTTATGAGGATGCATATATTATTTAAATCCTTTTTTAAAGATGCCATCTTTGTTAGGTCTGCCCCGCCCCTCTAGATCCTGTTAGACAGACTGTTCTGCTGTTAGCTGGGTTCAAAGTTAAACCTACTGGAGTTTGGTAATAAAAGGTTGATGAAGTTAAAAAGAAATCTCCAAGTACCTCTCTGGATAGCTTAAACCTATGCCAAAATGGGCATGAATTACCTATTTCAAATAAAAATTAGATTTTTTTTTCTTGTTGTCTGTGGTATTCAGATAATAGTCTCACATTTTATGGGTATATTTTGCCCTTAAGTCTTGGCTATGGTCTAAATTTTATTTTTCTTTGAAGTTTTAAAATTTTATTTTTTAAATAAGAGAAATTAACCTGGATGATGAATATGGAAAATTAGAAAAGAAGGTGGGACATAATATGAGGGAAATATGAATTAACTTACCACTGGTGAGGTAATTAAATTCCTTTAGGAAAAAATGTTTGGTTAGATACAAATAAAAATTTACAGAAATTGATGTGCATGAAAGTTAATGTTATTTCAGGAGAGCTATTTTCAAAACAAGTGCTCTGTGGTGACCTTCAAAGAAACTCATACAGAACACTTATTTTTATTAACATTTTTTAAAACTTCTAAAATTCTTAAACGGAGAGCATTTTACTGGTAGGGTACTCTTGTTTTATTCACTTACTATATAGGGTGTCCCAAAAAAGTAGATACAATTTTGAATAATTATAAAGGCAGTGTTTATTAAAATACATTTCATTTTCAAAATTGAGCAATCAGCTGTTAAAATGTGTGTACATTTTTGGCAACTCCCTGTATTTAAGGTTATTGTCAAGTCATATTCAGCTCCTTAGTATATAGATCAGTTGGGTAATTGTCCAGATTTCAATAAGATAACCGACCATGTTCCAATATAAAAGGCTAAACAGTGCTATTACATGAATCTTAGCTATCTTAATTCCTATGGCCTTTTGCTGAAAAGAGTATTATTTCACGGCTGGGCTCATTTTTAAAAAGTCTATCAAAAACTTAAATTCCACTCAGATTACTCTTGATAGATCCAGAGAGGAACCATTTATTTATGTTGGCAGTGGTGATTGAAGACCTTATTGTCACAGAGACTCGGCTTTCCCTCAAGGTCAATGAGTTGAAATCTATAGGGAATTAAAATATAGTCCAAGTAGAGAGCCATAGATGATAGCATATAGATGAGCAGCTTAAATCAGCATTACCAGTAGCTTAGGGCAAATTAAGAAACGTTGTGTTTTCTACTAACCAGTTAAGTTAGGCAAAAAAGAAAAGAACCTCAAAGTCTATTGCTTTGATATAAAAATATGAAATTTGTACACACTCATTTGTACTTCATCTTAAAATAAAAATTTGTGAACAATTCTACCTCTCTGGTAAAATGTATTAATTAATCTTTCCAAGTTTTGCAAAATGGTGAGTGTGAGTTTTTAATTGCTCCGACACTTACATTTACTTCTAAATGATATTCTATCACTTATCCAAAACATTGTAATGCTGTCAAAGGTGTCTTAAGTTTAGTTCTTCCTCTTGTTTTTATTTGTCTCACTTAAATGGCAGCCTTTCAGATCCTTCTTCATTTTTTATAAAATCATCAATAACTTTTCTGTGGTCTTCAATATAAATTAAGAATATTATCCTAACCATTGGCTGGTACTATAGAGCTGATGCTAAAACTTCATTTTATAAGGTAAATATACAACCCGAGTAAGTCAGTAATGTATGTTTTTCTTATTTAATTAGAAAAACAATCAATTAGTAAGTGATATCCAAGTACTCTCCAAATATGGCTCCTTACATCTGTAAGGACAAACAGGTTGAAAAGGAACTCAGCTATTTGAAGGGCAGCTCTTTGGGGGCTGCCTTCCTTTTTTCATCACAGTATTTCCAGTGCCTAGAACAGTGCCATGCACGTGATAGGTGCCCAATTGTCGCTTATTTTATTCAAGCAACGAGAAATGGACTTTAAGATAGATAGGGGAAAGCAACATTCTTGCTGATGTCAAAGAGCTGAAATAAGATTCCCAGGGTGCAGGAGTTATATTTTCCTCATTACTAAGCCTCTCCACATTAGCACATTTGAAAACAAATTCTTGACAGTTGGTGTATTTTGTCAACCATGTATTCTAAATTAAAACCATGGGCATAAGCTTAGCTACCCCAGGGACAATGGGGCTGAAGCAGTAGATAGAGAGGATGAAGAGCCTGCTGACAGCTGTGTGAAAAGATGGGCAAAGTTCTCAGTGAGGACTTAATGAAGAGGAAGCTGATGACATAACACCATCTAAAAGGAAGCACTTGCAGCCTGAACTATTAGCTATGGAGGCAGATAAGCACTGAAGTTCCTCTGGAAGGAGTTGGAAGGCATCCTCAGAAAACTAAATTTCGAAGAAGACCACATCTACTTTAACAAATACAATTTGTGTAGAGGTGCTCTATAAAGATTTTCCTTAACCCAAACTATTATATTTAGTTCTGACTGAGCAGGAAACTATGCAGGACACTAGGAGAAAAAAAAATGGTGAAAGGGGAGAGACAGTGAGGATTCTATGAAAAAGGGAACATTTTTTTCCTAATGGCATAAAGCAAAAGGATTATGTTTAATGATGATGAAGAAAGACACTCAGCAGAATTGCTCAAACAGAACATTTGTGTGTCTGGAATGATGACAGGTCAGCTTCGAGTGCTGGTTAGAGATGGATCTTTTATGTGTGACATGATCACTTAAATCTTTAGCTCAAGAGTGTCTTACTTTGACAAATGTTTGAATCTGATCAAGCAGGTCCTTTGAGGAAAAGGTATTTTCATAAAACTATTTTAATTCTGTAAATGGAAACTTGATAATTAGTTAATAAACAGTAAAACAAGATTAATTATGATTCCAAAATGCTAAATGTGATTAGAATAGAAATAGGCCTGGTCTCCTCTGTTTCATCATGCCGAGTACTATTCATGATCAATAAGAATGCTGGGAGCATTGGCCCCATCCAGCACTGTGGCTCATGGAGACTGATTCCTCTGTAGTAGATTTGAGATTTTGAAATCAAATGCATTTTCATTCTCTGCTTCCATTTATATATTTTGCAGGAATTAACTGATTATCTCTGAGGCATTCAATCAATTGCTGGGGTCCAGTATAATGCTGATATTTTGCTTTCAGAATATAGTAATTTTTGTGCTAATATATAAGTGACATTTCTGAGCAACAGAGGAGTGCCTGAAAATATGCACAGGTGGCCATCCAGTGGTCCGGACAAAATTAAAGATTCCATGAAATGTGCTACACTGTGTGCCCCGGTGTCAGGGAACAGGACATGGCAGCGTCTTGGTCCTTACAGATTACCACCTGCAGTAGTCGAAATGGGCTTGTGTGGAGTGTAAACCCAGCCTCCACTTGTCAGATGGCAAATTCAGCTCTTGTGCCATGATTAAAATAGGACAAGAAGTATGTGAAGAAATCTAGGTGAACACTTGTTTTTCAAAGCTAACACAACATGAGAACACAGCAAATTCTTAGACATGCACATTATGAATCAATGTGCATTTTGATAAGATTAACTTTACCATATCAATAGCATGCAGTATTATAGAGGACACGTTGTAAGTAGAAAGCATGGGGGATGGCTTTGAGAAAAATTGCAATTTAGACAACAAAGCACTCAATGATATTTTAAAATACAGAGCACACCACCTGACAAGATTAAAATAGTCACAGCAGAGCTCTGCATCACCACAGTAACTTACTGGATGACAAAAATCTCCTTGCGTCTAAAGAAAAATGAAGAGTATCTGGAAGTAAAGATTCATTAATTATTGAGTATACAAACACTGAATTACTTTTGATTTTCTACTATAAGGACATGTGCATTAAATATTTTAAGTTTTATTCTACTTCAGGATATTTCTTATTCTGAATTCATACATTTGTCAGACATTTCTTATTTGGATTCTCATATTTTTGCCATTGCTTATAAAATAGTTTAAAACAGAAGTAAAATTAACAACCAGAATCTGCCAAAAAACTGATGGCAATTAAAATGCTAACTGTTTTACATAAAATTTCCTGTGTCAGTCAAATACTATGTATTCTTATGAAAGCCACAGTAAAGATTGCACTACTAAAGATTTTCCAGTTTCTGCATATTTGAACTTATATTTAAATGCCATCATTCCTTTGTCCCATATCAAAAATTCAAAAGGAGGAGTGCTTTCCTTAGAATTGGTCCCTGATAGAAAATGCTGCTTGAAGAAGGAAACCATGAGCCCTTGTGTATTTGAGAGGGTTAATACTGATCTCATCTAGTATGCCTCAGAGTTAAATACACACTGTGCACACACACACACACACACACACACACACACACACACACAAATATAGGTGTATTTTGATATCTCAGAATCAAACAGACCTGGGCTATCACCATGCCTGTCTTATTTACTAGATGTATGACCTTGAACAATTACTTAAAATCTCTAAGTATCTTTTGTTTTTCATTTGTGAACCAAGGATAAGAGTACCTACAACAAAGACTGAAAGTTATTTGTAAACTTGACATACAGAATTTAATACATAGTAATTGCTCATAAACAGTAGCAGTTATTATGTTACCAATCCCTCCATGAAAGTAGATTAGGGTAATTTTAATTTTACAAATATTATAAATAACAATAATAACAAAACCAAATGTATTTTGATTTATAGTTTATAAAGCACATTCATAGGATTCTTTCAAATGGTAAGCTTCCTGAGGACATAGCTATAAGTTGAACAAGAATTCAACATGCAAACATCTAAAGTTATTGAAGAAGGAAAGATACTCTTAAACTAGCAATTCAACTGTTTGCTTCATTTTGTTGAAAAATTTAATTCCATTTATTATTACAGAATTTGGCCTTGAGTCTTAAAATAATGTACCATTACATTCACTCAACTATAGTAGGCAAGATCATTGGTATGGAATGATACACAAAATTTCTGGGGGGAAAATTGTGGCTAAGAAGAAATTGAGTGTCTGTCAAGTAAGAATATTAGAAACATTGATTAATGTTATTCTGCTATTTTTTTCTGATTTAGTCACAATAGCAACCAAACTTCTGTAACTTAAGTGTGAAAAGGAGGTGAAAATAAGCCCTTTTAGAAAATAGAACCTTTACCTTGTGTTATTTAATTTTTGTCATACCTCTTTGGGAAGGCAGTCAGTGTTGCACTTAAATTAGCTTAAAAAACAATCCACAGGGCCAATCTCACAATCTTAAAGAGACAGGTCTCTGTTTTACCTGTGCATGTATTGCTGACCTTGCCAATATTTTTACCTAGGAACCTTTCTCACTTCAATGAGTTAAGTGGTATGCTTTGAAGGAGTTATCACAAAATGTTGCTTTGTTCATTTGTTTATCATATAATAGGATCATTTGTTAACCTGGTAAATGTGTAATGGATGAGCCAAAAATATTAAATGTTCTTCCTAAAAATGTGGCTTGTATTGTCAAAACTTAAAAATAAAACGTGCATATTGAAATGACATAATTATCATTCCATATAAGAATTTGAAATGTTATGTTGGTGTACCCTGACTGTTCTCATGGAGTTATAGTATATTAAATCTTTGAGTTTTATTCTCCTTCAAGAAGAAAAAGTATAAAGCGAGATAATTCTTCAGATCTTTTGTGAAACAAGGTAAAATATAAATTAAAAAATAAGAATTTACATATATAACCATTACAGTATAAAGCTTAAAATGTAAGTAATAAATAGATAACATAAAATAGTTAATTTTTAACTATAAAATCCTTTAAAGGATTTAGTACCGAGCATCACAATGCTTTTTTCTTTTTCTTTTTTTTTCTTTTTTTTAAATATATTTTATTGATTTTTTACAGAGAGGAAGAGAGAGGGATAGAGAGTTAGAAACATCGATGAGAGAGAAACATCGATCAGCTGCCTCCTGCACACCCCCTACTGGGGATGTGCCCGCAACCAAGGTACATGCCCTTGACCGGAATCGAACCCGGGACCCTTCAGTCCGCAGGCCAACGCTCTATCCACTGAGCCAAACCGGCCAGGGCCACAATGCTTTTTTCTTATCTAGATAACTCCCTATAATTAATATTTTAATGATTGGTTAGATATTCTCCTTTATTATTTCTTTTATGGACATGTGGAGACATATAGCCCTGAGGAAAATTGCCAGTTAGCAAGAAGAAATTGAGCAGGTTCTATGGAAAAGAACATGCTTGAGCACAAGTAAGAAAGAGCATATGGGTGGACTTAAAGGAAATTACCTAAGTTCTTTCCTGCAAATGACAAAGACATACAGCATAAATTACTCAACATTTTGGAAGCGAACTCAAGCTCCTTGATTCTTCACTTCTAGAACCTACTGGTACTATCCGCCATCGGTCTCCGTGGCTCTACCCTCATCAGACCTGTATGGCTTTGAATAGGTTTAGATTTTCAGCACCTAATCATGGATTCTCCTCTGTTACTATTTTTCTAGTCTTACTGTCTAATGTATTAGTGACTTTATTAACATGAACAATTTCAACAAATAGTAAAGCTAGAGACAGATCTCTGTAATGAAGAGTTAATACCCAAACCACTAGATGGCTATTTTAACAAATTTCTATAATAAATCAAGCAAAGCATATTATTATATGCCATTGGAATTACAAACAGAATGTTTTACAGTCACAAATACTAGAATCATAACAAACAAATGGGAAAGTAAAAAGCATGGACACTAAAGTTTCCAAGTTTGCTATTACTAGGGGTAATATATACTAATTTTCTATGTGTAAAAGTAAATAAAACATTTAAAATATATTTGAAAGACACTTCTACATCCTTTTATAAATAAAGTGACATATAAATAAATGTGAAAATAAGAAAAAAAAATAACCAGGAGTCAAGGTTAAATAAGGCAGTCCCTGAATTATAAACACTGAATAATAAACAATCTGTAACTCCTCACCCACTTTTTCTATTAATTGCTATGACAGTAATTGTTAAAAAATAAACAAACAAAAATACAACAACAACAACAAAAAGCAAACTCCTACCTTTTTATAATGGCTGTGTTCTGAAGTGGAGGAAGTTTCAAACTGTACAAACATGTAGAGTTTAGGGGATCTGACCTCATCAAAGCCTCAAGTTTGCCTAGAAATGGTAACCTCCTTAATAAAGAATACTTCCTCTGACACTGACACTGACTGGCTTTACCCACCCCCCACACACACTTTATTATTTGATATCTGTTAGATATCAAATAATAGACCTACTTCCTAAGGACTTTTGGAGAATTAATGAAAAATATCTTTTTAAAAATTCCCTAAAAGTTAGTGCTTAGCAGTTCACATTTTAGTATGAACAGATTAAAACAAATAAAATGAATTGCACTGAGAGACTTGAAGTTTTATCACTTGCACACCTTGGGGTGTGGAAGAAACAGACTGGGGCCCCAGGCCTGTGAGGAGGCAAAAAGCCTTGAGAAAGGAGTACAGAAAGGCATTTGCAAAAATACTACTGAAATTCAGTTGGCCCACAGAGAAAACGACTAGACACTTCCTTTCACTATGCAGTATGACCCTTCAAGGACTGGGAGACACAGCTTCCTACCACTACTGCTCTATTGTTCCCATGATGTGGTTTCACTTTGGCAGGTTACCTGGGGAATCTACTGATCTTCCACACACAACATTTCTCAGGTTGAAAACTATGCCTTGAGTAATATATAGCTATCTTACACATAGTCTTTGGAGTAATATCGATTTCAGGTGGGAATGGTCTGCACTAGAATATTAAATAGAAAGAAGTTTGCAAAGCCAACAAGCCAAATTTCCTTGTAATTTAGTGATAATACTAAATAATTTCCATTCTGTAGCATTTGGAAGGCCCCTGCTCATCAGGTGACACTTCGCTCTATAGCACATTGTAGGTATCTTAGACAGGCTGGAAATATTCATACAAAGTCGATCTATATGTAATACCTTAATCAATAAAGAAATTTTAAAAAATAAAAAAAATAAATAAAAAAGTTGATCTATTAGGCAAAGGGCAAACTTTGTAAACAATAGCTATAAGTGATTGATTCCTTAATAAATTCCAGATCTTTGATGTCATATTTTCATAGTTAATACTTTTTAAAAGTACAACTGAGTTGTTTTGTAACAATTGCCTTGTATTTATATAAGCATCACAAAATATTGACTCTTAAAAGAATCTAAACTTGTTAAGACAGCCTGATGATAGTTTTTATTGAGAATTTGATAAATTATCTTAATAGACAAAAGTTTTTTAAATGTGCCAACATTCTGAATAATATGTAATGATTTTAAAAGAATTAAAAATTACCTATTCTTTAAAATTAAGCACTTTACTATTTCCAATACATATTATTGATACATATTTAGTACACACATATTTATTTTTCCTTCCAAAGGTAATTTTTACTTTACATTTAATTTTTAAATACTAAGCAATTTAAAAAATAAGGTTTCAATATACAATTTATAATTTTAATGTAATTTCATACTAAAATAAAGAATTATAAAAAGGCTTTTATAAAAATAAACAATATCAAGTAGTTACAAATTTAACTATTTTAAACTTGTGATTAAAAATGTGGACACCTCCAGGAAATCTGATTTTTTTAAAAATCTATCATATGAAGCGAGTTATTAAACAACATAACTTTAAAGGTTTAATGTGTAAAGATATTTGTCTCAGAAAAAAAAAAAAAGCTTGGTTGAAAACACTGTAGTCCGAGGTTCATATTGAACTCTAAGTATTAAGAAGATTAAGTGATTCTCCGAACATCAGTGAGAAGTGTGCAGAAGATGGAGGTCACCCTTTGAAAGAAGATCTCTGTGACCTGTATAAATAGGAGCCCCACAAACACTTCCAACAAGCATAGGTCAGAATAGGGTCATGGCTCCAGGCCCTCTGGACCACTGTTCGCCCAGAGGAGTGTGCTCACCGCGTTAATCTCTCGTCCTTCAGTTCCAGGTCTGCCACTGTGATTAGCTGGTCCAGCTTGAATTTAGTGTCAATAATTTCTGCATCTCGTGGAGAGTATGTGCCGCCTTCTTTCTGCTTCTGACGAATCCTAAAATCCATGCAGCAACGTCCAAGAAGGGGATATCACAGAAAACATTAGACATGAGTCAAATAATTTCTTCGTTGGGATCACTTCTCTGACTATACTGAAAATATATAGCTACTCAATATCTTTTTCAGTTTTAATTCCATAGCACCTATTTTAATAAATATTTTTAACATGTTAATTTCTTGAATTTTCAAATTTTAATGAGAATTAGTTGATCAAGGCCTGAGCCATGGGCATATTTAAAATATAGAGCAAATGAGGCTGATTCTGTGAGCTTTCATTCCTCCCCTCCAATTGCCTAATAGATTTCTCACAAATAAAAAACATGCCAAAGTGAAAATAGCTTAATGATATCAGCACCACTGCTAAAAGGCAATGCTCTGTTGTTTTAATTATTTTAAATATTTTAATTAAATCTGTCAGTTATAAATTATTCAAAAATACAGAGAAAGCCTGGCATCATCTTCTTTTGTGTTATCATTTTATGGTTTCTGAGCCCTAAATCCACTCTTCTTTGCCCTGGTTTGTAATATTAGAGCTAGATACTGTAACATTTCTCTTTTGCCTGCTAGCGAGATGTTAAACTTTGTCGACAGAGGACACTGGAGTGACCCTGCAAGGCTACAGGGATGGGAGACACTTCCCTTGGGGGTTCATGCTGCAATATTTTTATTCATGTGGGCGCCCAGCAGCCCACTTGCATGAGCTCTGGCTGCCTCTTAAGTGCAGGCTCTTCCCACAGGTGAATGGTAACAAGTAGCTTCAGCTGAATATCCAGATATTCAGCAAGAGTTTGCTTCTACAGACCAATTCAGCCTGCCTACCCTCCAAAAGCAATGGGTAGCTTCTAAAGAACAGCTCCAGCCCCTTCCCTCTGTCATATTTCCTTGCCCACCGATAGGCAATAGGCTGCATGTGCTTGTGGTAGCCACTCCTTGTTAGCCTGGGGCCTTTTCTAGTTCTTAGTTCCTTTTTTTGTCCTCTCTCCCTCATCCTAGAGAGGGCATCTCCTTTGCTGCACTGACACGTTCTAGATCCCTTAGATTCTTTACCTTGTAGTAGTTAAGTATTTCTACTAGTTAACAGTTCCTTTTATTAGATATTTCCCATTCAGGTCACTGATGTGGCTTGTCTCCCTATTGGACTGTGACAGAATAGTGCTCACAAAGCACAAATAATTCTTACCTTGCAAATGCAAAAATAGCTGTTCCAAGAAGAATGATTGAAAGGATACACAAAGTGACTGAAAGGATAATCTCCACAGTTCTTTCTGAAAGTCCTTCACCTGAAGAGGACGAAGTATAACATTATCATTAGTTATTATTATTATTAAATACTATCTTGGATCTCAAAACACAGAAAAATATTTTCTTAGAATATTGCTCAAGAATACTAATAAAATTTACAAATTTGTGTGCTCATCTTATTCTCCTAAATCTTATAAGTTTGGGGCTTAATCCTTGGACTTCATTTTTTTATCTAAACTCACTCCCTTGGTGAGCTTACCCAGCCTCATGGCTTTAATCTTCATCTATATGATGTTGACTATTAATTGTTACCTAGTGAACTTACTTGTATAACCAATTGCCTCCTAGAAGTGTAATTAAAATAAAAAATAAAAATTTCCAAAGCTAATCTCCTGTACTTCCCTTATTTCAAGTGCATCCTTCTGCCTCTAGTTGATGGCAACTTCACTGTTCCAGTTGTTCAGGCCCAAAACCTTACAGTCATACCTGACTCTCTCTTAGAACAAATGCAAAATCTTTGAGGAAATCCTGTTAACTTTATCTTCAAGTTATATACTCTTTTCATTAAAAGAAACTAGAAAACTTGGGTGATAATTCCAAAGTGGTAGTAAGGAACAAAAGGAATTCACATATCTTATGGGGTAAGAACGCTGAGAAGCTTTCAAAGACTAATGATATAAGAACAAAAGATCCTCTTGAAGAGATTCCTACTGGCCAAAGAAGAAACAATTTAAACTTTATAATAAATAGAAACTGAAATTGATTGAAAGAGTCAACATATAAAAAAATCCATACATTCAAATATTATTGAAACTAATAAGCTATGGGAGGAATAATAAAATTAGATACACAATATTACATTCCTAATGAAATAAGTGATTCAGGTAACCATCATAAGTGCATCTCTAAATGATGAGTTAGGTTGATAGGAAATTGGATATTTATAGAATCAAAAATATACCCCACAGATTATCTTATGGTTATAATAAAGGAAAAAACTACTTTCTAATAAAGGATTATGCTGTCACTACTACTAAACTTGCTGATCAATTAAAGTTCATTGAAAATGTGGCAACAAGATATTATACACCTTCTGATGTGAGGTATTTTGATCTAGGCAGCAACACTTTTAACATATCCCTGCCAAAATCATTAATTGTGAATATTCAAACCTTTATATCTAATTTCTAACTTATAAGAAAATATTAAAGGAGGAAAAAGTTAATCCTACCAAGCAAAAGTAATCTGGAAAATTCAGAATATGGGACCTCCTGCAGAACAACTTATTTGATTGCTTCAATGAGTCTAAGTCATTGGGGGAGAAAGAAGGGGAAGAGAAGTTTCTTCTAGATTAAAAGAGATTAAGAGATAAGACAATCAAAGATAATGTGTGACCTGTTTATTTTGATCCTGATTCAAACAAGCTATAAAGAAAAATACCAAAGGATGATTTGAAAATATATGCAGTATTATATAATATCAAGGATTTATTGTTAATTTATTTAACTGTGACAATATAATGTATATGTAGTTATTAGAGAAACATAGTAAATTATTTCAGGGTTCCTTCTGCAATTTACTTTAAAATGCTTCATAAATAAAAGAATGAATGCATAAATAAAACAATATGGCAAAATGTTTAAAATTATTCAACTTAATTAGTAGGTTTTGGGGTGGTTCATTATAATCTTCAAAACTTTTGTGTATGCTCTACTCACTTCTCACTATTTCCGCTGCTAGCATCCTTGATCCAGGCTACCACCCTGTTTTATGTGAATTATTGTATGGACACCCAAGTTCCCTGTATCCTCCCTTGTCTTCTACCCATCTATCTCTACATAGCAGCAAGAGTCATCCTTTTAAAACATTAACTCTCTACTTAAAACCCTCCTCTCTTACCGAGAAAAGCCAAAGTCCTTCCAATGGACTATTTGACCTGGTCCCTCATTAACTCTCTGGTTCCCTGACTTCTCCTCCAATTTCTACCTTGTACACTCCTCTGGAGCCAGAATGTCCTCCTTGTTGTTTCTGGAACACACCAAGTCACTCCTGACATAGGGCTTTTGCATCAGCTTCATCCCCTGCCGAAAAAGTATCTCCCTTGTATATCGGCCTGGAAAGCCATTTCATTATCTTCAAGGGTTGCTTCTCAATGAGGCCTACACTGACCACCTCTTATGAATGTTTAGGTGCCTCCAAACTTCATATGTTGAAGTCATAAGCCCGAGGGTAAATACATTTAGAGTAAGGAAGTAATGAAGTTTAAATGAGGTCATAAGACATAAGAGTTGGGCCTAATCTGATAGGCCCAATAAGATTAGTATCCTTATAAGAAGAGATACCAGAAAGCTGGCTTTCTCCCTCTGTACACACACACACACACACACACACACACACACACACACACACACACACACGAAGGAATAGGCATGTGACTTTAGTGAGAAGGAGGCCTTCTACAAGTCAGAGTGAGAATCCTCACCAATACCAAATTGACTGCAACCTGGATCTTGCATTTCTAGCCTACAGAATTGTGGGAAAATAAATTTTTGTTGTTTAAGCCACCCAGTCTATAGTCTTTTGTTAAGGCAGCCCAAGCAAACTATGATAGCACCATTTAAAATTGAAAGATATAACTAGCTCACTTCCTACCTCCTCTCTTCTATATCCTCTGCATACTATTCTACTCTTTCTTTTCTCCATAGCCCTTATCACCCTTTAATTTACCTTATAATTCATTTATTTACTATCCTTATTGTTTATTATCTGTCCAGAATGTAAACTCCCTGAGGACAGGGGACTTTATTTTATCCAAAACTGTTTTTCAAGTTCTGAAAATAGTACCAGGCACATAATAAATGCTCAATGAATATTTGTGAAATTTACAAATGAATAAAAATATTGATTTTGAAATAAATATTAATTTTGGGGGGTTGGAGATCAGTCATTGAGACAAATAAGAATGTACAACTTAATAATTTATTTTAGACAACTACTAAAATTATAATCAATTTTAATTTATGTGATTTATAATTTTACTGTAAAAAAGTATTAAAGTTGAGTGATAAAATAGGCTAACTATCTGTAAAATATGCAGGGCTTAATGTTTCATATTTTTCCCCTGGATTGATGCTTATAAAATGTTAAAATATAAAAGGGTTCCTATGGCGATTCTGCATGGTAGATTTAAATGAACACTGGACGTTAAAGCGTTATCAGAGTTTCATGGTTTTCTAGAATCATGGGCACAATTTAGAAGACACTAAAGCAGCATGTAGCTCCTAAAGTATTTTAGATACACCTTTCTTTATACATAAAAATGTGAACGGTCTGCTCGATTGAATTTTCACATGCTGACTCTTAATTGGATATGCTTGGGAAAGGAAACGTGAAGATGAATGCGGAATCTTTATCAGGTAATATTGAATCACTGGACTTTAGAACTCAGTGGGGATAAAAATGATTTCATAGACTACAATTTTTTTTCCAGATTAGATTACTATTTCAAAGCACCAGCCAAGTGAAGTGAGGAAATGACATATGATGTATTAATAAACAATGTGTAATCCTTTGGGCACATGTATTACAAAAAGTACCATTAGGAAAGGACAAAATGTGCCATGACTGTGAGAACAGATTCTGATTCATTGCTATGCATGTACGCACAAAGCATTACCAATACAGAATGAAGACACTTCTATAAATCTTTTCATAGAAAATGGAATTATTTTACCTAAAAATATAGACATGAATCTTTTTGGAATAAGCACAAGTCATTTCCTCACTAGACTTAAGATTCTATAAAAGGTCAAATTAAATTATGTTGTATTTGTAGAATAAAACATACCATTGTAATTAAGTCATAATTATGAAGTACTAATTAAATTCTCATCAGTATTATATTTTGATTGTAATTATCATCATTTAATCTAAGTATATATATCAGATTAAGCCAGTTTTATATCTCTAAGAAGCTTAAGTTAAATTGGTTATAAAGCTTATCAGCTTTATAATGACTGGCTTTTGACATAGGAACATGTTACATGATCTTATTAATATTGCTATTAATCTCCAAAGAAAACAAGTTCAAGTTCTTTTAACCAAAATTAAATTTAAGGAGTACTTCTTTGGTTTAGTCATCCTGGATATTCTAATACCACACAAAAATTTATGAAAAGCCACTCAATTTCATAATTCAAGAAATGTAAATTAAAATAAGCTAGGCAAATGTTATTTTCATACATCACAATGACAAAATATTAAAAGTGGTTTCTAGAATGTAGGAAGAGTCTAACTTATTCATTGCTAAAAAAAAAATAAAGGAATTATTGTATCTTTATGTGTAAGAATAAAGCATACTCCTGTGAGTGTTAACTTCAAAAGCTAAGACAAGAAGATGAAAAGAGAACAGCTAGAAATCATTTAAAACGTTGAGAAGAGAAAATGGTACAGCAAGAACAGGAAGTCTGTGAGAGCAGAAACCTCACCAATAGTAATGAAATTGAAAGCTCCTGAGGCACTTAACGATTTTCAGCCAACGTGGTAACAGTGGTTACAAGCAGAGCACTGACTGGAGTCACACTGCCTGGGTCTAAAAGCTGGTGCTGCGACTTCCTAGCTCAATAGTCTTGGGCAAGTTTCTTAAAGAGCCAACTTCATACTTTTTACCAATAAATAGTCGATAATCTATTTGTCGAAGATCATGTTATAGGGTTGTGAAGAATACATTAGGTCATATATAAAAACACTAAGAAAAATCTTGGTACATAAATAAAGAATGTTTAGTATTTTTATTAATAAACATTTATCACATTAATTCATTTATTCATCAGATTTACTTTCCCAGTTATTTTGTGAGATGAGTATTATTATTCTCATTTTGGAAATGAGATTTCAGAAGTTACTTTTTTAAGTAATTAACCTGTCACATAAATTCAATATATGCCAAAAGTGCCTGAAATATGACTGTCTAACCACAAAGTTTATGAGGTTCACCCCCACATTACCACTATCTCTTTAACATAATAAAAATCTCCCCTATATCTCTGGTGTTTTGGGGAATGATTATTTTGCTGCAAAAATACATACAGACCCTGTTTCTAAGTGAGCATATTGGAACTTTTCATTGTTAGCTTAGTAATTAAAGGAGAAGTGTTATGACAGAAGAAAACAGTCACATGGTGCCTTTGCCATGGGGTTTAAGGTTTCATCTTATTCAGCTTTAATGAAGCCTTGTAAGGTGCAGAAAGGAGTGTGGTTTTCAAATCACAGGAACTCTCTATAATTAAACTTTGCAATCAAAACATTGCATACCAGCAGTTTCCATAAACTGATGTGCCTATAGAGGATTTCCAAAAAGGGTTTAAGAAGAATTCTTGTAAATTTTGTTAATAAAAATGCTAATGCTCAATCCTGAGTGGAAAAAAAAATCGATTAAGTTATAAGAATTTTTTTCAAGATTAAAATAATGGTGCATGTCATTTCCCATGTTTATTCTTCCAGGCCATAATGATATCCCTACGTGCAAACTCCTCTTAGACCCACTCATCCTTATCCAGCCAAGCTCTGCCTGCTTCTTCTCCCTCGCACTACTGTCAGCCTCTTTCACTAAAAAACTTTTAGTCTATCAGTCTATGGTGATTCTTTTGTTCATAATTTTAACTTCTGAATGATAATGTTTCTGAGAGTCGCAACCACTATCAAAATGGCCTGCCTTGGAATAATATGCCCTGAACAAATTTAGAAACACAGCCTTGCAAAGGCTCTTAAATCCTGAAGATTTCACTGATAGATAACGCAGCTAAGAACTCACTGTCTGTGGTGTGTGAAATGCCAGTGAATGAACATATATCTACTGGTGGCTTGATGACCTAAATGGGACCTATATTTCTTTCACTGAAGTCTGGGATCACAGACATGCATAAGTCTTTAGTAGGCTTGTTAAGAATGTTGAGAGTCACTAGCCCATTGCAAATGCCATTATATATCCTGATACATGACATATTTGAGAGAAAAAGGGACTTGAATGTCTTTTGTACCTTATGGTGACATTAGGGATATTATATTAATGCATTTTATTATTTGCTTGCCTCCATTATGATAGCCAATTTTTCCATTGCCCATTGACTATTGTAGAAATGGTCAATGTTATTTCTTTTTTGAGTTCTACTATATCTTCCTTGGCAATGTTATTTTTCTGAAAAGTTGTATAACTCAATGGCCTTTTATTAATGTCAAATCATGGACCAGGGCCATTTCTAGGGGAGCTCTTTGATGCCTGGCTTATCAGCAAATCTGATCTCTACAGAATCATAACATCCAATAGCCAGGTAGAAAACTGATTGGAGGACAGAAAGTGACGTTGTTAACTCCATTAACCAGCAAAGTGACGGGACTGCTTTGCTAGTCATCAAGGAAGTCTACTCTACTGGTACACTTCATACTCCAAATCTGAACATCTCATTTCACAGCTGAGGTTTTCACTCCTTGTCATTTCCTCTACTCCTGCCTGTCACTGTTTTACTATCTATAAATGACTAGAGAGCAGAAGTCCACATGACCAATCCAAAGCATTACAGAGCGAAAGCCTATTTATTACAAAGCTGCTATATATCAGAAGCGATCCCATGGAAGACCACTCTGAGGAGGAGCCTGAAAGGCTGTCCTTCTGCCACTGGCTTACAAATAATATATGAACTCTGAGAATTTAATCATAGACACATGAAACCCTTCCCTGCCGCTTCCCCTTACCAACCTAGTGCCTTTCTACCTACTGCATCCAGTCTGTGTTTCACCGGCCCCTTCCTCCCTGGCCTTGGCAGGATCCTGCGTTCTGCCCTTTGCTCCACATCTTAACATCCCTTCTAGACTGCTGTTGTTACCAGGGCACATAAGCATTAGTACCTGGGTGACTAGGGTGGTAGTAGTTATGATTCCAGAAAGGAACCAAGAACCAATTGTGTATTCCTGTTACTTTCTAGAGTTAATTATTGTATTCTACACCCTAGTCTGTGAGAGAAAGGAAGAAAGAAGATAAGCCTGGTCCCTGATACTCAGCTTTCTCCTTTTTTTATGGATTTTCATGCTCATTCCTATTCCCCTGAATATCTCAACTTTGCCTCTCAGATGACTGAATATGTTGTCCTCACCTCACATCAATAACAAAGACAAATACCACATGATCTCACTTATATGTAGACTCTAATGAGCAAAATAAACTGATGAACAAAATAGAACCAGAGGCATGGATGCATACATGGAATAGACTGACAGAGCTCAGAGGAGAGGAGGGCACTAGATAAAAGAAGGTGAAGAGATTAGCCAAAGCATAGCTCAGAGACACAGACAACAGTGTGGTGATGGCCAGAGGGAAGGGGGGTTGGGGCTGGGTGGAGGTGGGTAAATGGGGAGAAATGGGGGACATCTGTAATACTAACAATAAGTAAAAAAATACAAGAAAAAAGATAAAAAACAATATAAATTAAAATAAATAAATCTGTATGAAACCAACAAGCTATGAGAGGCACAGCACAGCAAGGAGGTCTCTTTTCAGCACTGCTAGCTATTCACTTTGTCTTTGACTCTTTTCTTCCATCAGTAAACACACCAGGATCATTAGTTAGTGGAGGCAATAGTCTCTGAATGCTGTAATCTCGAGGAAATTATGTTAATGCCTTCAAGGCATTTATTGCAGTGGTATCATTGTGTGATAAAAATCACCTATCAAATGAAGAAACACTCAACACAATTTAAATATCCCAAGTCTCATCAGTAAGCTTTAAAATGGTTAATATATTGTGTACAATTAACCAAACCAGTGATTTTATGAAATTAGAGAGAATAGTCAAAGAAATTGGTTATTCCTCTATAAACATCCATGTAGCAAGTCACAAGCCCCTTCTTGATTTCTTCAAGATCCAAAGTTTTATTAACTAAGTGGAGCCTGCAGAAGCTGGCTTTCTATACAATTAATGTTTAAAAACCTGGTGAGAATTTCTAACTGAAACTGGTAGAACAATTTATCTGCATCCAGCTTCCACTCTTACTGAAATCTATTACAGCTCATGATATGCTGTGTATCTGAGCAACATACAAAGTTCCACATTCTCAAAGCTTGGTGCAAATTGGAAGTTGGGATCCACTCAGAGAAATTTAGGGGATATAATTTCTCCTAAGGAAGTATAATTCTAAAGTTTTTAATTATAGCCTACCCCAAAATAAGCTATTAAACATTTAAATTTTTTCTAACTATAAAATATTAGTGCCTTTACATATGTTGCTTTATGTAAATCTTTTAAAGTAATACCGTCATCACCATTTTCCAAATAAGGAAACTGAAGCTTATAGAAATTAAATTATTTTCTCAAGTGGAGGAGCCAACATTTGAATGCAGGTGTAAATACTCTATTTGGGGTGTAATTGCTATCAAATCTGTGCTAGAATCCTGACCCAGCCACTTAATTACTTAATATGAACCTTGGTTTTCTCATCATTAAAATGGAGGTAACATTATCCCCTGACAGGGTCTCTGACATTATGGGTCAGATAATTATTTGCTGAGAGGGGCTGTCCTATGCACTGTTGCATGTTCAGCAGTATCCTTTGTTTCTGCCCAGTAGATGCCCATAGCTCAGCACCCAGAGTTGTGACAACCAAAAACATCTCCAAACATTCTCAAATGTCCCTGGAGAGTAAAATCACTTTGGTTGAGAACCACTGGTCTAAAGTAAAGGGTAGCTGTGAAGCGTTCATCAGTTAATACATACAAAGAACCTGAAAGTATGTCTGGTGTAGAAGATTTAATGTTAGATGATGGTGATGACAAAGAAGGGGAGCAGGAGGAAGAGGAGGAGGAGGAGAGAGGAGGGGGAGGAGGAGGAGGAGGAGGAAGAAATATACTTGCATTTGACTAAATTGTATTTGTATTTTATTCAGGCCTAATTGAGTGCATATAATTAAAAAGAAAACTCATGAAAGAGTTGATTAGAAAAAAAGCAAAATTAAAGAGGACAGGTAAGCTTCTAGATTTTAGGATTATTTCAGAATAATTGCCATAAGCCTTTTCCTTTGTATTAGGTAAAAATCTTCTGCTGCAAGATTGTATATTAAACAGCCAATTAAATATTTGCTTGGTATAATGTTAGTACACATCAGCATAGAACTAGTACCATTTCAAAATCTAGGTCCAGATTCAAATGGATGGAACTTCCATCTATTAATAGAATATTACAATATACTATTTTTCCTTAATCAGGTTAGTTAACCTTGAAATGAATTTATACTTGAGAGCATTCATTCATAAATTAATACATTTACAAACATTGCACTGTAATTAGCATGTTGAGAATTGAGAGTAAACTACAAAATATGTCTTACCTAAAGTCTTGACAGGGTCAGAGTAATCAGAGTCAGTAAATTGTCCCATGACATTTGTGGCTCTAAATTTAAATCTATAAAATAAAATAAAAATTAAAACTAGCAATTTGCATGCCATATGATTTTTTCTATGAATAATTTAGCAAATAGCTATTAAAATAAACATTTTTATTTAAGATAAAGTGAATTTACAAGATGTAGACTTGGAATTCAATGACCATCAGGACAAATAGATACTATCTTTATGTGAGATGAATAATTACCCTAGACATGGACTTCATGAACTTCATGAGAGAGTGATTAAGAATCTGGGCAGACTCATAAGCAGTCAGAAGCTCAACTGAAGCAGATTATCTACCTTCTTCACAGATTTGTTTGGATTAAATAATGTAGTCTGTGAAAGTGTGTTACACAAACAGACTTTTAAACTATAAATCATAAACACTGCTGTAACTTGTCCACCTTTGAAAATACCAGTGAACCAGATATAGAATTGTCATATAGAACTTATCTTGTTCATATGTACGTAATTAAGAAAAAGTTTCTTAAATCTATGTGTGCAAAGCTATATTTTTACTTCCTATGCTTTTATAACATACTAGAGGCCCGATGCATGAACTTCATGCAAGGAGCTTGGCCCTCGCAGCCCTGGCTGCCTCACGGCCCCATGACCCCGCCCCCCGCCCACTGGTCATTATGGAAGGTTGTTCCAGAAGGTTGTTCCGCCATCTGGTCTAATTAGCAATTAGCTCTTTATTATATAGGATGAAATAGAAAATGGGTACAGAAGAGAATCAATCTTAAAAATCACTCTATGATTCTAACACCCACAAAGACAACCAAAACACCTTATTTAAAAACTATAGACATCCAGGCATTTAAAAACATAAAACCAATTTACATTAATAAATTGCAATGCATAATTTAATCTTTATTCTCAGTTTCTTATTATTGTATTGATTATATGAGGAGTCTGTTTTGGAAAAATATACAAAATAAAAATACTTGAATAAGTATTAAACTTTGTGATATACCATTTTCATAACTATCATATGTATAATGATTATATTTCAGGCAATAACCTTGTAACCAAAGTAACTGTAATTCATAATAGATGATAGAGCATTTTTTAAAAATTTACCTACTTTCTCTAATTTTTCCAATGCTAATTTGACCTAAGACATTTATAAAGAATTTATAATGCTTTAATTAGTTGGCAAGATGAGACTAGCTATATTTTTCAAATTTACTAGTAAAAAATTATATTTTGAAAATAAAATAATCCAAGACTTTTAAAAATCTGTCATCTTGTGACACAGAAATAATAGTTAATTTAGTAGGAAAAAATGATTTAGCAAAGAAATTAACAAAGCCAGAGATGAAAACAGTCTTTTCAACAAATGGTGTCGAGAAAACTGGGTATTCACAGACCAAGGAATGGAGTTGGACCCTTACCTAATACCATTTATAAAAATTAATGAAAATTTAAAAATAGATTTCATTTGTAAAGATATTTTTAATATGATATTCAATTGGTGTGATCTACAAAATGCCAAATATTAAAGTGAGTTGCAAAGATTTCAATCACTAATTCAGATGTTTGATGAAAGAATAAAAGTATTGCGATGAACAAGGTAAATCGAAGTTATCATTAACCAAAAGACTGTAATAGTGTTTCTAAACACCTGCACATTAGCATGTAAGGCAAAATAATGAGTGAAAAATACAAAATATTACATTGGTCACATTGTCCTCTACAGAAAGAATCAAATCCTCCTATCTATATTCTCCAAGGGCACATTTTTCATATTGACCTTATGTCACTTATCAGATCAAATCATAATTACGTTTAGGTTTGTCTGTTTTTCCTATAGAACTATATGTCTGTGGAATGTGAGGACAATCCTTTGTTGATCATTCCTAGAGCCTAAAAATTCAGGTCAGCCCTGGCCAGTGTGGCCCAGTTGGTTGAAGGCTCTCCCATGCAAGGAGAGGTTGCTGGTTAAATTCCCAATCAGGGCACATGCCCAGGGTTGTGGGCTCAGTCCCCAGTGGGAGATGTGCAGGAGGCAGCCGATCGATATTTCTCTTTCCCTCTCCTTTCCTCTCTCTCTTTCAAGTCAATGAAAATGTATTTTTTAAAAATATTTTGCCGATACCGGTTTGGCTCAGTGGATAGAGCGTCGCGACGCCTGCGGACTCAAGGGTCCCAGGTTCGATTCCGGGCAAGGGCATGTACCTTGGTTGCGGGCACATCCCCAGTAGGGGGTGTGCAAGAGGCAGCTGATCCATGTTTCTCTCTCATCGATGTTTCTAACTCTCTATTTCTCTCTCTTCCTCTCTGTAAAAAATCAATAAAATATATTAAAAATATTTTAAAAAATCAAGTCACAATACATGATGGATGCCCAGTGCTTACTGGAAAGATAAAAGGATGGGTGGATGGAGGAATGAAAGATCTCAATACAATGCATGGTAGATATAAACTATACATACAAGTATTGCTTTTTTGGCTTCAGAGGTCCATTGCAAATTTTGTCTTCATTGCCAGGAATCATACATGCGTGATCAGCACCTATTATGTAGATTTCTTCATTGCTACTGAACTTTGTCTTTCCTTCTGTACATGGAGGATTAGGAAAGCCTTCATTTGTAAAATATGGTCTTGGTTTATTAAAATATGCATCATACCACTTTGTTACATTTCCATCATGCTGAGCTATTTTCAGAAAAAAAAAGAATATTGATTACAAGTAACATATACAGTATTTTCAAATTTATAAGTAGTTTTTATAATTGCATGAGGAAATTCTGAATGAAGTATCTTTCACTCTATGAACCACCAGGGTTGATTCAGCTGATTTACCTGGATAAGCAGCTAGAGAAAAAACATTCCTCAGTCAAGGGTAACTGTAATGTTCACATCTCCAAAGAAGTTACCAATAATCCATCTTGTCAAAGTCAAAGCAACCCTACTGGCATATGGAATAAATAAATCACATATTTTAACTATGCCTTTTCCTATTTTTATAAAAATTTTAGCATAAGTGTTTAGTATAATTAATGATAATATTGACAATCTATTAAGGTCAAGACTTCTGTGCTAATCAGGAGTCAGTTTATATTACTAATTTTGAACTGAAATTTCTGTACCATTCAGCAATTCATACTTTACAAATTAACAGGATAAGTTAATATTTAATGATACCTCCAGCTTCTGCTACAAGCACTTGTACATTTTTGATGGGTCCATGATCATCATTGTAGTAACATATTGGCATTCTGATTGTAATTGTTGTTGAAGTCACCAGCAATTTTCCTGTGGCATCATAAATAGGGGTTGGTTTGGTTTTTGGTCGTGCTGGAGCTGTAAACAAAGAAGTATCATAATTGATTTTTTTGTTTCTGAAGAGAAGAAATAAGCATTTAAATTTTTTTTCAGGCAGGGAATTTACAGATAAAGTGATGATAAACATAAAGAACAAATAAATTAGTCTTGTTTTGTTACAGCAAATATTAAGCAATTATTATCTCCTGGTGGTATAATTATATATTTGAGACTTAACCTGAAATAATGGGACTCAGGTGTGATTTTTGGACATCTGACTTATCTTTACATATTAAATAAATTCAAATTATATATGCTGTCACTCATATATAATTTTCACAGGTGCATTAAATCATACTATTATTTTAGTGTTTTTTTATTCTTTTAGTTCTTTTAGCTAGTTTTCCAATTTCTATTCTGGTCATACCAGCACTTCCCTCTCACCCAGTTTATCCATGCCAAATATCCTTTTATTTCTGTGGAATAAATTTCCAAGAGCAGAATTTCTGGAACAATATATGTGTTTTTAACCTTTAATAGATATTACCAGAATAATTTATAAAAGTGCCCTGATAATTTACATATTACCATCAGTGCATACAAATATCTCCAAAATCAATATTTATAGAAGCTCCGTTTGTTTAATTTCATCTCATAGCTATATATAACAATTGTTTGAGAAACAATGAGTTGCTTAATCAAATTTCATTTTCCATCTTTATTAAATCTTTTTAAAAGGCCTCTCAATAATGCTATAAAATTGACAATATTACTTCAATTTTACACATGAGGAGATGGCCTTAGACACATAGCTATAAAAGGGAACCAAATCTTTTTACTTGATCCTTTAGCTCATTCCTCTGAGATATAAAGCCTATGATATTAGATAAGTAGCAAGTTTATTGGGGAAAATATCTGTGAAGAGTAAAGATACAGTGAGCAAGAGGAGATGGTGAGAGCCTTTAGACCACAGAGCACAGGTCGGGAGACACCTGAGAAAGGGGAGAAGGAAGAAAGAATTCAGCAGGAAGAGTGTCAGGTTTCAGGGAGTTCTGAGAAGCTCTAGGCCACTGAGGAGCTCCCAAGAAAAGGTTCCCAATTTGAAGAATCTGGCATTGGACACTACTACCCAACCTGACATTATCTGTCAAATGCAAACTTAATGAGGCTACCATTAATTCAATATCACTCCATTTTACTAACAAAATCATTCATATTACTGAAGAAAAATTAATTTCTCTAGGACCTCACCACTGCCTCCAGTATATATATTTATAAATATAGAGAAGAAAGGCAGAATTAGTCTTCTTTACCTGGGATGACCAAAGCATCTGAAATGGGATTTTTTTTTTTTACTAAAGAATCAATATTGTTAATTGCATGTCTACATGTCTGCCAGTGAATAACAGACAATAAGATGAATTGATGTATGCTCTTCTTTATGAAGTCATTTTTTCAAATTGCTGATTTTTTAAAACTTTGTATTTGTATTTCCTAAACGTATAATTTATCAATTACCAGTAAAGGCAAATAATTAATATTTATATACAGTATTACAATTGTGTAAACTGCCCATTGATGAAAAGATAATATTTATCAGCTTCACCTTACAGTGAATGTTTCTCATTCTCTAGTAGGGCACTGTCCTAAGCGTTTCTCAAAGATTATCTTTACTAATCCTCACAACAATGTATGCAATAGGAACTAGTATTATCTCCACTACCCAGGCTTATAGGGGTTAAGAAACTTGCCCAAAGTCAAACAGATATCAAATGGCCAATCCAGGATTCAATCTTAGCAGTCTGACCCTAGACTCAGCCTAGAGCCTGCTTTTAATCACTGTGCTTGGTGTCCTTGCCAAAGACTGAGAATCACTGTGCTCTGGTGTCCTTACTTTTTGCTCTAACAAGAGAAGCAACAGGTGGTGGAATTCTACTAAAGGTCCATACACTTGTTTTGTTTGTTTGTTTTTAGCTCTGCAGGTTTTATACAGCTTTTTAGAGAGATGGCACAGTTACATGCAGGTTTTCAGTCTCAGGAATAGAAGGCACCCTGATGACTGAATGGCCCTAAATTCCTCGTAAAAATCTTTTTTTAGTTTTTATGGATTTGGCGGGTGACAGGCTCCAAATTTTAGTTATATTTTCAATGAAAACTACCTGTAAGATTAATGAATTGATAGATCAGAATCTTTATAGTCAGAGTCATAAAGCTGAATACATGGTTTTTCAGTAAACACTATTTAATTAACTGTAAAGAACTCAACTTTCAATATAAATAAAGGTCATTTGAGAAATCTAGTTAAAACTAGTCAACTTCTAGTCATGGGTAATTTAAAGAATAAGTTTTGCTTTCAGTAAAATTTAAAAACAAAATAATGGACTATAAAATTTGTCTCAGAAAAGTTTAAAGTTAGAGGAAAGGAAATATAAGAAAAATAGCAGGTGGGCATTCTCTTTATTTAACACTAGAGGCCCGGTGCACAAAATTCATGCATGAGTAGGGTCCCTAGGCCTGGCCAACGATCAGGGCCAATCATGGCCTTTTTCTCCCCGCCCTCCTGCTGTCGGCTGCTGGACGGGGCCTTCCTTCATTCTACGCTGCTCCCTGGTGGTCAGTGCACATCATAGCAAATGGTCAAACTCCTGAGGGGACAATTTGCATATTAGCCTTTTATTATATAGGATGGTAATTTGCATCATTATTTGGGCATTTTAATTATAGCTTTAACAGGCATATATTATTACTTAAATATGCTTCATTAAAAGCTTGACTACATCCTTAATTCTAATACAGAATTCAAGTTCTATTACTGTTTTATTAAGAGAACAGCACTTGTGAAATGAATGGGAGCTTGTGTATATACCTTTAATATCCATAGTTATTCTCATCTGAACTTTTGGTCCTGCACCAGCACTATTGATTGCATAAACCTAAAACAAAGAAACATCTTGTTACTATTTTCAAATTATTGCTTATGTGTACATATAACTGATTATGGTTATATGTAATTTTAAAATGATTCTATTTTTAAAAACAATTGCATATAGTCTATTAATTATTTATTTCTTGCACTCACTTAAATGTGAATTATATATGGAGGAAGAATATTAACAATGAAGTAATTCTTAAAACTGATCTTGTGTTACTAGTAAGCCCTGAGAACAAAGGCTGACTGGCCAAAATAGACGGTTCACAGAGACTAGGAAAGGACAGTGGCTTCAATTGGAACCTGTAGGAGGAATAGAAAAGACTCTATTCGCTCTCTTTGTCTACTCTAACATCTTTTCTTCTTCTCTGTAGCTAGGTAACTGGCTTTCTGTAAATCCATATTCAAGATCCTCTTTTTTCCCTTCTCTGAGATGAAATCCTATTCCTTCAGCCTCCCAGTTTTCCTGTATTAAATCATCCCTCTGAAAGTTGCCCTTTATGCCCTTCTTCACCCCTGCCCCAAAGTATCTGATGCTATAACCTGCGTAATGCAGCATATACACATAAAGCATTTCTGTTTGTATGTACAGAGGGTGATTTACACAGATGTGAATCCTTTCAATTAACTTTGTGTTAGGAAACTGCAGACACAGGATTTTCTTCTATTCACATTCTATTGCTATATGAAACAAAGACTATGTTCTTGCCCAGTTTATTGTATTTGATAAATGAAATTCAGAGTTTAATGTTTATTGAAGTTAATAAATTTGTTTATATGTTAGTGACCCACACTCCACATTATATATACTTTGATTGAATTAAAATTGTAATGATATGTATGATGTGGTAGTTATGGTAAATAACCCAAGCCCCAAAAACATGGTTAAAAAGTACCTAAAGAAAATACTTATTGAAGTTTGTAAATTTAAAAAAGTATCCACAACAAAAATGATATTACGGTGTGCTTCATTATTTTTATTTCTTTATGGTGCAACCTAACATTTAAGCGACATAGTAAATGATGAATTGGACAGTGCTTTTCAATTGCATTGTGGAAAAGGGTCACTTGGAAACCCTGTTAAATGAAGATATGCAGATTTTCATTCAGCAGATGGGGACAGGTGCTGAAGTTATACATTTCTAATAAACTCTCAGTTGAGGATGCTGGAAATTCCACTTTGTGAACAATCAGATAACTTATTTCTTGTTTTTTAAATTATGAATTAGTTGTGCTTTATTTCCTATTTTTTCTCATATTCACAATAGGCAAAACTGATAGCATACTCACTATTTACCATAACTACAAATCATTAATACTCACAATATTCCTATAAAGAAGTTATTATTCCTATTACTAATTTTTCAGATAAGAAAACTAAGATAGATTTGCAGAAACTGACCAGACACAGAAAATAGCAAAATGAGTATTTGAACCAAGGTCAGTTCATTCTCTTAATCACCACTCTCCCTCTAATAGATCTTTCACAAAGGTAGTCACAATGTTATGTGCAACAAGAATCCTAGAAAGACATATTATCTAGTCCTATCTAATAAAAGAGTAATATGCAAATTGACCATCATTCCAACACACAACATGGCTGCCCCCATGTGGTCAAAGATGGCTGTCCCCATGTGCACATAAGATGGCCGCCACAAGATAGCTGGCAGGGGAGGGCAGCTGTGGGCGATCAGGCCAGCAGGGGAGGGCAGTTGGGAGGAACCAGGCCTGCAGGGGAGGACAGTTAGGGGTGACCAGGCCTGCAGGGGAGAGCAGTTGGGGGGGACCAGACCTGCAGGGGAGGGCAGTTAGGGGCAAATAGGCTGTCAGGGGAGCAGTTAGGCATCAATCAGGCTGGCAGGAGAGTGGTTAGGGAGTGATCAGGCTGGCAGGCAGAAGTGGTTAGGGGCAATCAGGAAGGCAGGCAGGCGAGCAGTTGGGAGCCAGCAGTCCTGGATTGTGAGAAGGATGTCTGACTGCCCGTTTAGGTGGAATCGGGCCTAAACGGGCAGTTGGACATTCCTCGAGGGGTCCCAGATTGGAGAGGGTGCAGGCTGGGCTGAGGGTCAACCCCTCCCCGCCCCAGTGCACGAATTTCATGCACCGGGCCTCTAGTAAGATATAAAGTTAATGAGGGAATACATATACACATAGTAGTATTCTGATGATTATAAAGAGTTACTAGGAGGATTAGTTAATAAGCTAAGGTTTAGGGATGAATTCTATGTTGCTTAAAATATGAATTTCTGAATTAGATACTTCTATTTTAAAATTTCAAGACACGTTATAAAAATCATCAAATGATGAAACAAATTGTTCATGGATTGTATATATGCAATATGAACTCACATATACACTTATTTTCCAAAATGGATAATTTAGAATGAAGATATAAAATGTTATTAGCTTTTAGTAATAGCTATGTGAAATATATGTGAATTTCAATCATGTAAATAATTATTTCTGCTCTTTGCCTTTGAAATTTGCTTTTCCATGTTCCATTTATAATCACACATTAACAGTTTCCCATTTGGCAGAATTATCTCTTTATCTACCACCACTCTTTTACTTTTAGCATGCATCTCCTTTATCCTTTATTTTATTTCTGCTTTTCTAACAATTGTACAAATGTTGTTTTTGGTGTTTACTTTTGGCTTACAATAATGCACATTGTTTTCTTATTTACAGTACATGCACAACTGTGGGTTGGCTGCATGGCTTAACCTTACTTGATATTTTCCCATTCCTAGACACAGACTGAAGGAGCAGACTCTGCTCAGAATAGCTCTTCTTGAGACAGAGAGGAAGAAGGAGAGAGCTGACAGAAACTTCTAATGCTTCTCAATAGATGTGGCACATTTCATTGGCCAAAGCATATCATGTGGCCCAAGTCAAAGTCAATGGCATAGATATATGTATAAGCCACAGAATGGAAGGGGAATAAAATATTTCTAAACAATAATGCTATTAAAGTAAATGGCATTATTGTTTGTACAAATGCTTTATCTACTTATTTTCATAGGACTTGCTGTATTTTAATAGGATATCAACAACTTCACTTCTCTAAATCTATTTTCTGTTGGCATGTCTTAAACAATCCCCCAAAATATATGAAAAAAATGTAGTGTGTACGTAAGCTGAAGTATTTTTGAATGCTGAGTTTGAAAATTGACTTTGTAAAATAGGCAAATAACTAAAAGCTATGAATGCTTACACTGATATTGTATGTATGTCCACCTTTCAGTCCTTCTAACATTGCGATGACGGATGTGTCCGTTTTCTGGATAATACTGAGGTTGTGAATCCGGACAGCAGTGGGATCATCTTCTCGGTAAACCAAAGCTTGATATACTTGGATATTTCCATTGGGTTGAGAAGGAGGAAGGAATGTTAACTGAAATTTTGTCACTTCATTTGGTATCTTCTGAAATGTCATGTTGTTAGGTGGATCCTTAGGGACTAAAATGAAATATTTACCAATTAAATTTTATAAAAAATATGTTCTTTTCAATCACCATATAAAACTTATTCACTTCAAATTTATGTTTATAAGGAGTATTACACAGATTATATAAACCCTATGAATTATGGAAACAAGCAAAATGTCTGATGCATTGTAACATCATTGACATCTTAGGTCACAGGAACCATACTGCTGATCCAGTTCATTTGCTTATATATTTCCTTCTTATTTATTTAGCTTTATATGTGTATTATTTTTATGCAGAACACATTTACATGACTATTGGAGTTTAATTAAAAATAATAGAGACTCACAGGAAGTTGCAAAAATCATACACAGTTCCAAGTAACCTTCCCCTGGCTTTCACCAGTGGTGGCATCTAATATAATTGTAGTTTAATATCAAACCTGGAAACTGACATTGGTACAATGCTGTTAACAAGACTATAGACAATATTCAAATTTAACATTTTTTCATACTTTCTTGTATGTAGTTCTATGCAATTTAATCCCATGTGTAGATTCCTATAAACACCACCAAAAACAAGATACAGAGCAATCCCGTCACCACAAAGGAACTTCATCTTGCCTTCTCCTTGTATTTGCCCTCCATGCCTCCCCTCAACACGAATCATTCTTCATCTCCATAACTATGTCATTTTGAGAAACACAATGCATAATGACTGTGAGGTTCATCAGAGTTGTTGCACATATCAGTAATTGATTCTTTATTCATTGCCAAGTAGTGTCCCCTTATATGGGTGTACCAGAATTTGTTTAATCATTAAAAAAAACAAAAACATTTGGGTTGTTTTCATTGTTTTTGTTATTACTAATAAATCTGCTATTAACATTTATATACAGATGTTTGCATGAACACAAGTTATCAATTCTCTATGATAAATGCTCAAGAGTGTAATTGCTGAATCATGATTGGTTTTATAAAAGATTAACAAACTATTTTCCAATGTGGCTATATCCTTTTATAATACCACTAAAAATGTATGAGAAATCCAATATTTCTGCATCTTTGCCAGCATTTGGTATTCTCACCATTTTCAATATTATTATTCTGTAGATGCATAGTGATATCTCATTGTGGCTTTAATTTGCATTTTCCTAATAAGTAATGATACTGAAAATCTATCTTATCATGAGTTTATTTGCCAATCATATTTCCTCTTTGGTGAAATATATTTTATCAATTTTTAACTGGATTTGTTGTGTTGAGTTTTAAGAGTTCATATAGTCTAGATAGTCCAGGTTTTTTCTAAATAAATAGCAGTTAGTTGGATATATAACTAGCTAAGTATCAATAAATTATTGTGAAAGAGAATGGTATATATGAGGATAAATTTATTTTATGAATATAGTTCATAATAAAAAATATATTTTATGAACTAGTTCTTGCTATACTACATAGTGTTCTTTATATAAATAACTGATTGAATGAATATATCTATCTTGATCAAGTTGGAATGGATATATTTTTCCATACTAAAAAAAGAATTTCCATGAAGAAGGCTGTTAATACTTGGCTATTAGTAGTTCAGGTACAAGCTCTATTTTCTTGCAAACATCTTTGGAAATAGTGCCCTCTGGCAAGCAAAAAATAAGTAAATAAATAACAGTGAGGAAAAAAAGAGAGAATCAGATAATATTTTATTGTTCCAAATACCACATTTTAAGGGCAAAAAGGCATAGATAAAATAAAGGTTAAACTAGTTCAACACATTTCCACAACACTAGTTGTTAAACATTTTTATGCTACATAGAAAAAACTATATCTTTTTTTACAAGAGATGTTTTAAAAAATAAGATCAGGTTTAAAGTTGGATAAGTGGAAGAATTCTCTCAATGCTGGAAAGAACTTCCTATCCTGCAAACATATTTGGTTTTACATCTAAAATTCCATTTTTAGATGTTCAGTAAAAATGTATTAAACTACAATATCTTTGAAAGAGGTAGCACATTAAGGTTTTCAATGAATGCTTTATGGCATGAATGTAAAGAAGTTCAGCAGCATGTTTCCTCACAGGTAGGTAGGATGATGGTGACTTGCAACAAGTACAATAAGAAAATAGATACCTGGGATACATGTGGCAGCACATTGGAAACAAGTGGGATTTTAGGGTTTAGAGAATAAGATGGACCCTTTAATTTAGAACCATAACAGTAGACAATGCAGTATATAACATAATGAAAAGACTAACTCAAAAGTATTTTTACCTCCTATACTTACCTTACAGATAGCAACAAATAAACTATAGCAACACATCCCTTCATGTGCTCTTTCCAAAGATATATCTGGTGGCAAAGAACATCAGGAGTCTGAAGGAGGGTGGGCCAGCGAGTTCTGGGAGGTTGACTTTCCACATTTAATTCTTATTGGTTACAATCTTATTATTCACTCAGACCCTGCTTATGGGAACTTGAGGAAATCTGTATGGATTCTGACATTTATCAAATAGATTATATAATAAAACATGTCACTTAAATAAGTGAAGAAAACATATGATAAATGTGACCCGGATTCGGATTTTGACTTCTAGATTATTTAATAATAGAGTATTATCACTTTAATAAGCATTCAAATCATGAGACAGAAATAATTAAAATGGAGTTTTAGGTGAAGCATTTTTGGCTATAGACAATTGGGAAAATCATCTCTTCAGCAAGATAACAATTTCTAAAACATTTAGTGTTTAAATAAATGCAAAAATTGGGCTTATTATGAACTAATTTGTTTTTTGTATTTACAAGGATTGGCTATTCTGCATAATTCCACTTTGCCTCAAAAAATAGCAAGCTTCACTTTTGTCAACCACAGTGAATCACTGAAAATTATATTTATATGCATTAAAAATTTGATAATACATACCCTTTTTAGGGTGGGGTATGATAAACTGTAAGAAAGTTACCTAACGAGGTCAGTTTTTAGCAATGATGAAAAATACGTCTTACCTGATTCTAAAGTAGTAACAATCACTTCAGCACTTGACTTTCCTTCTACGTATGCCGCACTAACGTTTCCAGTGAATGCAGTGATCACCACAGAATACCTTGTGAATATTTTTAAATCTTTAATTTCTATGGTTTTATTCTCTTCATTTGACTTGATTAAGGACATATTAAATTCATCACTATCTACCTATAGGAAAAAAATAGCTGACAATGAAAGGAAGCAGCACTTGAGATACAAATCACTAAAGTATAATCATACAAAGCTACATGTAGTATATTTATATAGTCAAGATTTAAATTAGAGTTGACCCTTGAACAACACAGGTTTGAACTGCATGGGTCCAAATATATGCAGATTTTCTCAGTGAATATTTGTTCTGTTTTCAATCTGCAGTTAGAAGTCTACAGATGCAGCTTGCTGACTGTATGCATTGATGTAGGCGACTTGACTATCTGAGGATGTTGGTGTCCACAGGTGGTCCTGGAACTAATCCCTGTGGATACTGAGGAATAACAAGTTTTGGTGGAGTCAAAAGTTACATGCATATTTTCAACTGTGTGGGGGTCGGTGCTCCTAACCTCCATGTTGTTCAAGGGACAACTGTATTTTTTTAAAACAGATTGTCCTGGGAAATCTAAAGTGTTACTTTAACAGTTTACTAATTAGCAATTACTTCAATAATTAAAAGAAAAAGCAATTAACCCATCAAAAATCATCAAAATCATGCCAAAATCATCTCTGCAGTCAATGAAACACTACTTCCTACTCTAATGTTTTTTAGAGAAAAATATATATAGGTTTTGGTAGCCAACCATCAAAGATTCAAACCCCAACTTAGTCACTTAATAGCTCCCATATAGCATTTGTCAAGTCACTTATGCTCTGTCTTATTTTCTGTGTATTAAAATGGGTGATAACATGTGTTTATAGTGCTTTGTTGAAATTTAGAAAAAATAGATCTGCAGTATTTTGTTTTATTTTAATATCAGACTCACACAAAGGAAACACATTTTGTAACATAATTCAGGATATCATTTTTCATAACATAACTCATAAAATCATTTTTCAGGTATAAAAAGTATTTATATGTGCACTCATATATATACTTCTTTATACCTGAAAAAATATTTTCAGAAATACAACTTCTTTTTGAAATACACTTGGTCTTTTCTGCTCTTTCTAATTTTATTCCAATTAATTTTAAAATGCTGGTCTTGATTGCAGTTTGAAAAACTCTGAGCTGACACCATGCATGACACTGGATAAGTGTGGATGTCATAATTATTAAATATGCACAAATTAATATCCTTTGGTGTACTAAATATAGTTTTATAATTTATTTAAACATGATCTATGTTTGATGGAAAATCTAAGTTTCTAGCAGTAAGGAAAGGCTTTTCCAGAGGTGAACATCAGAACATTTAAAATCTTATTTTGTGTGCTCCTCTTAGGTACAGGATTTTGAAAGACTCTAAAACAAATTATACACACTGTTCCCAGTATTAAGTTCATTCTCAACTTCACCCTCCCTGGTAACTATAAAAGATGGCTTTTGTTCAGTATATGGTCTTCAAATGGTCTTTTCTAAGGCCTTCCTTAACCTAATCTAATGTTGCTATGAGAAACACAATAAAAGGCTGATAATTAATATCAGCATAGAAAAAAGCCAAATAGATTGTTCCTACCTCAAGACAGAGCAGCGAAAGGTGAAGTTCCACTGCTCTAAAATGGCAGAAAAAGAAATTAGCCTAGAAATCCAATTGATGAGGTGCACATTCCTCCTGGTAGAAAGTGTGTGTATTTTATTTGTTGTCAATATTTAAATATCACCTGAACATCTGGCTTTTAAAATTTTCCTTAGGACGAGGCATATATTCACACTGAGTAACAATGACCTAGGGATGAATGATAGTCAGCTTCTGTACAGAGGCATGGGTCTCCAAGACATCACTGCCCCATCCAGTTGGCTTCACTTGGACTGCTCATTTATGTTATTTGCCGGACTACATACTGTGGCTACTTGAACTCTGGTTTTATAGAGTTGAGGTGAATTCCTCAAGATTCAATAACAACTAAGTCGCTGACAGGATTTATAGTCAGCTGTTTCATTAGTCCAGAACTGTCTACACTATCATAAGTTCACCGGTAATAATCTTGTAAAGTACAATGAAACTATTCCAATGCCATCCATGAAAACAATGGATAACAAATATCGAGAAGTAAAAATATGACATAGCATATATGTGACCTACTGTATCTTAAATAATATTTAATAAAATCTAAAAAGAATACTAGGCCTTCGAATACAGCTTATATAAAATTTATTGTCTTTCTTTATTAAACCTACTTTGTCTTTGTTACTGTTAACCATTATTTGTTCACTTACCCAGGACCAATAGTTCAGACCTTTTTGACTAGCATTTCCCTTCAGTTAGTGCCAAGGTTGTTTGCTCATATTATATTTGATCCCTTATTATTATTATGAAACATTTTTTATTTATTTTTGAGGTACGGTAGTTTTTATATACAGTATCAGTAGTTAGACTGGTTCTATTTCTCTCCTTTTTCTTTCCCACCTCCACCCTTCCTACTTGGTAAACCCTTATTCATTCCTCAAGTCCCAGAACAAATTTAACCTGCTCTGTGAAATCTTGTCTTTATCCCAGGTCTCCCATAACAGAAGCTTTAATTACCTTGTTAGCTTTCATTAAAAACAAAAACAAAACAAAAAACTGCCTATATCACACTCTATAATTAGCTGTTTATATTCTAGTGTCTCCCACTACAGTGTGAGCTACTTGAGTACAAAACTTTATTTTCCATCTTTGTTTTGGAAAACAGAGGCTGCTCAATAAATATATATATTTTTTAATTTTGAAAAAGTAAATAAAACAATGAAAAAATGACTACAAAATGCATTAATTTCCAGTACAATCATCCAGGATGATATATATACACACATACACACACACACACACACATACACACACTAGAGGGGGCCCGGTGCATGAAATTTGTGCATGGGGTGTGTGTCCCTCAGCCCAGTTTGCACCCTCTCCAATCTGGGACCCCTCGAGAAATGGATCGGTAGGATCGGGCCTAAACGGGCAATTGGACATCCCTCTCACAATCCAGGACAGCTGGTTCCCAACTGCTCACCTGCCTGCCTTCCTGATTGCCACTAACCACTTCTGCCTGCCAACCTGATCCCCCCTAACCACTCCCCTGCCAGCCTGATTGATGCCTAACTGCTCCCTTGCCAGCCTGATTGCCCCTAACTGCCCTCTCCTGCAGGCCTGGTCCCCCCAACTGCCCTCCCCTGCAGGCCTGGTCCCCCCAACTGCTCTCCCCTGCAGGCCTGGGTCCCCCCCAACTTCCCTTCCCTGCAGGCCCGGTCACTCCCAACTTCCCTCCTCTGCTGGCCTTGTCACCCCTGACTGCCCTCCCCTGCAGTCTTGATCCCCCCCAACTGTCCTCCCTTGCAGGCCTTGTCCCTCCCAACTGCCCTCCCCTGCTGGCCTGATCACCCACAACTGCCCTCACTTGCAGGCCTGGTGCCTCCCAACTGCCCTCCCCTACTGGCCATCTTGTGGTGGCCCTCTGGGGCCACCTGGAGGCAGCCATCTTTGACCACATGGGGGCAGCCATCTTGTGTATTAGAGTGATGGTCAATTTGCATATCACTCTTTTATTAGATAGGATAGAGGCCTGGTGCACAGGTGAGGGCTGGCTGGTTTGCCCTGAAGGGTGTCCCGGATCAGGGTTGGGGTTCCCTTGGGGCATGGGGTGGCCTGGGCAAGGGGCCTGTGGTGTTTTGCAGGCTGGCCACACACCCCCAGCGACCCAAGCAGAGGCCCTGGTATCAGGGATTTATTTATCTTCTATAATTGAAACTTTGTAGCCTTGAGCGGAGGCCAGGGCCAGCCAGGAAGCTTGGCTTCCTCCATCGCTGGGGAAACCCAAGCCTCCTGCTCGCTCCATGGCCAGCAGCCATCTTGGTTGGGTTAATTTGCATACTCACTCCTGATTGGCTTGTGGGTGTGGCTTGTGGGCATAGTGGAAGTACGGTCAATTTGCATGTTTCTCTTTTATTAATATAGATATATATAATTTTTTTAAGATGGTCAATTTTGGCTTAATTTGAGTTTTATATGGGAAGACTTGTATGTCCTTGTGGCTAGTATTTGGCAAAACTCAGGCTGTATCAGGAGTGCAAAATTCAATGATATGTGTTCTTCATGGGTCTATGAACTAATCATTCTTGAATGTAGATAGTTATATATTCATGAAATGAGCTGCAGATAAGCTCTATAAAGACAGTGACCACATCTGACTTGTTCAATTCTAGCTATCCAGACCTTAGAATAATGCTGGCATGTTGGATTTACTTAAGAATTTGTGTTGGATTAATTAAGGAAAGAAGGAACTAAATGACTACTTGGATCCAAGAATCCCAGGGAAACTGTGAAGTGCTAGAATCTGTTTGAATTCTTGCTATCCTTGATCCAAAGTGGTTTTGGTGAGTGCATATTTCAATTTGGCAAATTTTATTTGCTGTTTAATGGCTTTCCATTTATCCTATCATACCATTGTCTCTGGTCTTAGCCAAGTCTCAGTTATATGAGAAATTATTTATCATGTCTGTCTCAGTTCACCTTTATGCAGAATGAAGATAGTAATATTTACATCAAAATGTTAGATAAGGTGTGATAATGCAAATGAGGAGATAAGATAATACTAAGCTCTGATGTTATTTATTTAGGATATATTTCTCCTAATGCCCTTCATCCTTCTCATTTGGTATTATGAGTCCCTTTTCACTGTATTTTAAACAAATGTATTATCAATTTAACCACTTGTTTATAAACATCATGTACATCCTGAGGATCAATGTAATAATAAGCATGTTATTATTCTTTGCATGTATTGAGTACTTATTATGTTCCAGGCAATGTTTTAAGTTCTTTATACATATTAACGGTTTAGTCTTCACAAAATTTCTGTACCTAAATATTATCCATTATTAACCTATTATTAATCTTTTTTTATAGATGTGAATACTGAAACACAGGTTAAGTTACCCAAGGTATAATTGAGCTAGAATTAAAATGCAAATAATTTGGTTCCAAAACCTGTGTTCTTTTTTCCCCTTTTTAAATTAAACTTATTGGGGCAACAATGGTTAATAAGATGATATGTTTCAAGTGTACAAATTTGACACATTATCTGTATATTGCATTGTGTGCTCACCACCTGAAGTCAAATTTTCTTTTGTCACCATATATTTGACCCCCTTTACCCTTTACCACTCTCCTACCCACTTCATTCTGCTAAGTACCATACTGTTGTCGGTGTCTATGAGTTTTTGTTTTATTTGATTTTCTTGTTTGTTCATTTCCATGCTCTCCATTGCCTTTTGCAGAAGGTAAGACAAGCCTTACCGATTCAACATCTATCAGATAGAAGGTTGGTCCAGTAATGATAGCAGGTTCACTCCAGCTGATGTTGATGCTAAAAGGTGATGTTGCTACTACATACACATTTTCAGGAGGACCATCTGGAGCTGTAAAAATAGGGAACCATTTACTCATCTACATCTGAGTTAGTATTTGCTACAGTATAATAATAAAGAAGTCATGAAAACTGGATAGCCATAATGAATTAATTATGCATTAATTTATAGTTCACAGCACGCTAAAGTTGTTGTTAAATAAAAACATGCAATTCCTTTCAAAATTACTATACATGAAGAACTTTCACATTAGAAATTAATGGTCATAGATACACGGTTTTTAAACTGAAAATAATATGGAAAATAAAGCTTTACTATTGCTAAAATAAATACTTATTTTTATTCTAAAATATATAGCCTAACAATGTTGTTCTAAGAAAACTTGTAAAACATATATGATTACAGAAAAGTGAAACTGGCACAAGGTAATTAGATTCAAAAATGTATTGTAATATGAATGTAAATTGGGCTTATTTTATTGTTTTCACTGAGGGGATAGCATAGTAAGTAAGTTATATAACTGATCTTATTATTACAAATGTATACATTTACCGGATTTATTATGATTACAAACAAATTCTTTAATTATTCTATTTTTATTATTGTTGTTTTATTTTATCAAGAATGCAAAACAAGGATAATATTTTAAGGAACTGACTAATGAAAACCCTATATAAGCTTTCTCTTTTTTACTTAATTTATGGGTGACACTGGTTAATAAGATCATATAGGTTTCAAATGTACATTTCTATAATACATGATCTGTTTATTGCATTGTGTGCCCACCACTTCAAATCATCTTCCATCAGTCAGAAAATGCTAAGAACCATATGATTTCATATGTGGAATGTAGGTTTTCAATTTGTGAAACCACTAGATATTATAAGGGTTTATAAAATGTTAAGAAGTATTTATTCCCAGTTAATTGGCATAGACTTTGACCTAGGAATACAGTTGTACACATCTCTCTCCTCCTTTGATCCCTAGTAGATTCTAGAGACATTAAATATTGGGAAGTAAGTATTTTACAGTATCTCTAACTTTTAAATCCACATAAGCAAACATTACTAGACAACATTATTCTGTATATCCTGAGAAGGTATATAGAAGAAGATCAAATATTACTTTCCTCAAATAATTTATAAAAGGAGGAAGTTGTGTGATCTTGGTCAAACAACAAAATTTCTGTATCTCAGTTTCCTCCTCATATACATACTTTATATGTTTTAAAAGAGGAATATGAAAACAAAACATGTAAAATTGGCCAGTATAGTGTTTGGCCCATTATTGTCATTTAATACAGTGTTTTATAGTAAAGGGCAAAGTAAAGATAAGGACTAATTAGAAATACAAATAATCTATGAGAGGGCAAAGGGCAAAGTGGTGAATACAGATGGAGCAGGAAGTAAAGGTAAAGTTGCACAGAGGAAATGGGAATTGAATAGGCTTGGAAAGATGAAAAGGATTTTGATAATCAGAAGAGTAGATTTAGGGGCACTTTTATGGGAAGAGGATGATAAGCAAAACCCAATGACATAAACAACAGGGTCCACAGACAGAATTGTATTACCGTACAATTGCTTTCTTTGGTAATCTTATGTTTATTATTTTATACATTAAAAAATATTCCTCTAGGAAGGGGTCCGAGCACTTCATCAGATGACCAAAGGAATCCATGGTACAGAAAAGATTCAGAATCTCTAAATTCAAGGAATAGAGATGTCACAGAGAGATCAGTGTTCGTTGAGAAATATAGTTGGGAACAAACTAAATAGTAGTTTGGGAACTAAGTTAAGGAGCACTTGCTTATTATGTTATGGAGTTTGAAGTCCATTCTTTAAATAATGAGAAGCTACTGTAGGGTTTTGAGAAAACTCGGGTAGCTCTGAAAAAGGTAATTGCTCAGAAGCATTGAGTCCAGGTAGGCTACTTCCCAAAAACCAGGTGAGATATGATGAGACCCTAAACTAGAATAGTGACAGTAAGAATTGATAGGTAAATATGAATTCTAGAGTTATTTAGAAAATTTAAAAAGAACTTATAAGCTTATTAGATGTTCACACAAACTGAGATAGAGGAAGTAGTAAAAGGTAATTCATGTATTAATATTAGGAGAATGCTGAGTTCACAACAGTGCATTAAGGAATAGATATTGGTTTTTGGTAAGGATAAGACTACAGAAAGAGATTATAAATTTGGATTTGTACGCATTGAATCTAAGAAACTCATGAGGATTAGGTGTCTACCTGGCAATTAGAAAAATGAGACTAAAACTAGGAAGATAGGATAGAAACAGTTTTTAAGTGTGTTGTTGTTTTTTTAACTTCAGATAATCCCTTACAAATTGGGGCAGTATAAATATGAGAAGTATATTTAGTTCAAGTGATTCTACCAGATAGATATTTAAGGTTTTAATAGTAGTGATAATCTTCAAACTATGAATGAATTATTGGTACTTAGAACATATTTTTGAGAGAGATAATATATGAGGAATTTAGTAACAAACTCAACCCATAAAAATATTTTTAATGACAGCATCAAAATAGTTTAATAATGTTATTATAGAGCAGTGATTTTCAATTAGTGTGCTGCAAGAATTTTTAAAACATACAGTACCTAACTACTTAGTTAGGAGCACTGACCTATTTTACTTTAGATTGTATAAAAAAAGAAATGGCAACAGCCAACAAGACAATAGCTGTCCGGTGTGAATGAATCAAAATTAAATTTTTTATTATATCGGCGAAAAAATCTATTTTTTGGTGTGCCACAGAATTTTAGCAATTAGTTTATGTGTGCCATGAAATAATAATAATAATAAAAGGTTGAACACCGCTGCTATAGAGGAATCTAGCAAATATGTATAACAAAGTTTCTGTGGGAAAATGCCTTTGGGGTGCCAAACATACTAGTATCCTGTCCACCTCCCCACTCAGCTCGCTCTCCCAGTCCCTGTTGGGACCTCTTGTATCTCTTCTGACCGTTGTGCAATACTCAGAACACTGACTCAGAGACCCAGTCCAAATGGCCCAGTGAAGCACCCAGGGGAGGGCTGAGGAGGGGATTTCCCAGGATTCAGAGATTTGATGAGCTGAAGGTGCTAATAATGATGACAGAATTGGGTCTGGTGACTACAATAGAAGAGACCATGGAATCTGCATATTCTGACATGTTCAGTCTTATTACTTCTAGCTTTATGAAAACTGACTCAAATTTTAGCATAATTTGTTCAGGTTACCATGCATAGCAAATGAGCATAATGAGAGCTCTCCCATCACCAGCATAATTAATTGCTTTTGGGTGTCCTCACAGAATAATGCACTTCGTTTGCATGCGTGGCAACCCTTTTCCTTTTCAAACTGGATATTCCTTAGCAGTGTGCCCACCTTCTCCTTAACAAACAGCAGCTCTGAATCTCTTTATTAAAAATGTTAAATGAGCGGATGGGCTTCAGGATCAAGTATAACATTACTGAGAATTACTACATTAGTCTCCTCATGGAGAAACCTGCTTTGAAAAATATAAAATCTTTGGTGGATTTCAAAGGTCTGTCATCTGCCCTTGACTCTCTAAAAGAGAATGAGCTACAAGCAAAGCATCAGTTTATTAGGCCCCGTGATTATTAATGTCTTAGCAAACTGCCTTCTAGCTCTGTAAGAACCATGGAGGGAGAAGCAATTTTCTGAGAGACCACACATTTCAAGTGGTATTAGACAGGAAAATATTTTTGGCTTCCTTCTCTTTATTTATACCCAAATGTTCTGTTGGCTTTTAGATGAAACTTATGTATTCATCCAACCAACAGGTATTTATTGAGCACCATCTATATTCCCAGCACTAAAAAACACAAAGCCCATGGAAGTGATCAAGGTAGGTGTGGACCTATCATATAGAGCTTCTAGTATTTAATGGCTCTTCTTCACTCCACAACTGTTTAGTGAACATATACTATATGCTAGGCACTTTTGAGGTGCTGAGATAGAGATGAGAAGCAAAGAGATGGGAAGCATGAAACCTCTATGTTAGTGGAAGGAGACAAATAACATCTAAGTATAGTATAAAAATTTGAATCAATATACAAGTAAAAATATACCATGTTAAGAAGTGATATGTACTATGACAAACAATGAAGCAGGATACTGGGAATGGGGATGCTGATGGAAGTTACCACATTAAATATGGTGGTCAGGGTATGCCTCTCCATGCAGATGACATTTAAACGAAGACTTGAAGGAGGTAAGGGAGAAATAGTGTCACAGGGAGGAAAGTGGATCCTGCAAAGACCCTGAGACAGGAGTATACCTGGTGTGTTCTATGAATAACAAGGTCTCTGGTGAGTCTGGAGTTATGTAAGTCAAACAAGAGCTGGAAACAAAATGGGGGCCAAGTCATGTAGGGCCTTTGATGCCACTGCTTAGGTCTTTAAAAGAACCAGAAGGGGCCTCTGTAGATTTTTGTATCTAACTCATATCAGAAAGATGGGTCAAAATAAATTAGATCAAAAGAGGGCAGACTATGTCTAGAATCTATCTGATTCATGTACCTTGATAGAGTATACCAACTCAATGGCTGTCAGGACTGCACTTTTAAACCTAACTCATTCTAACAGGCAAACAAGGCTGTACAATTTGTTGCCCAGACATCACAAACAGTTTACTGAGAATTTTCTGTGGCTAAGAAAGTTGACAAGATTTTTCTGTGACTATGTTGATGGTAGCTTGTGGTTGTAAATATTTCCAGGGAAATATGTCTATACCTTCTCTGCTCCATAATCTGGGTCCTTTGGGTTTCAACTAAGGAGAGATCCAAAATCATTTCCCAAGGAAAACCTTGACTAGTTTTGCAAATATGTCTATAGACCAGCTCAGAAAGCAGTATGATGCCTTATTCAACTTCTAATCTTTCATAGTAAAATGTCAAGCCTGTAATCATTCCTTAAATACTAGCAATCAAAGCCCTCATCAGGGAGTGTCTGCTACCCATGCAAAGCAGAGAGAAAAATAACATTCAAAATAATTCATGGCACATAGTAACCGTTAACAGTACTAAATATTTTAAGGTCTATACAGTAATCAATCATTATGAAAAGGTAAAGTATTTAGCTCCTTGCTGAGATGTGCTTTAATGCCAGTTCTTGAACTTTTTCCCAGTTTCTTTCTTCCTTTCTTTTTAAGAAACAATCACTCTAAACATATGCATTTTCAGTAATTCAATGAAATTGCCTATTTTGTTACAAAAGTGTTTTCTTTGTTGAATCCTTTGTGAAAACTTTCTCTTCAAACATATTATAAAATTTGTATACTTGAAGGATTAGAATATGATGGAATAAGAACTCTTAAATCCGAACTAAAAAGCAAAGGCAAACACATACATAACTGAACTGATATATGAATATGTTATTTTCATGTAATATATATTTCATCTGTATATTGAAATGAAAATGATAATTTGATTAATTCATAGGTAATTTGAGAGAAATATTTAGGACACCATATGCTCAAGTCCATTATAAAGTAGTATCTAATTATTTTTAAATTATTTAAATATTATAGTGTACTTATAAGTATATAAAATTTCATTTCTTTTAGGTAATTTTTCTTGGAATTTATCAAAATTCCAAAATACATAATAAAATAATTCCAGTGTTATATCTTTTATCTCAGTGTACAGTAAATTAGTATTAGATTCAAATAATGGGAAGACAAAATTACAGTTATGAATATCAATGATCAAAATAAAAGAAGCTGATGGCAGTAAAGGTATGAGAGTTGAAATATGCCAGCTTAAAAGCTTAGTAACATATTAGCATCCTTGGGAGACTTTGTTTGTCTCCCCATAAACTGTCACATTCTGATTTAGGATTGTTTGTGAAATGAATCTAGTCAGTAATGGGCCAAGATATCACTATACCCTTTCTCTTATAAATCACAGCAATTTACTCAGTAAGAATGATCTATCCTTATTCTCTCATTCCCCATAATCCAATCACTTCCTCTCATAAGCACTTTCACCCTGGTTTTCACAATAATGCATTTTCTGTAACTAACAACCATCATTTCCTGATTATCATGCTTCTATCCTTGCACAGGAATGTGGGTCTTATGTGGGTCAGGGTCATCTTTCCCATCCATCTGTGTCCTCATGCTAAGTGTGTTAGCTGAAAGGTGAGTCTGGATAGACCATCATTTTGCCTAGTCCATATAAAAGTTTGAATGCCCCCAAGTCTGTGCCACTTTGATTAAGGACCATCAAATTTTGGTGTGTCTAATACTACACTTTCAGAATAAGCACATTCAAAGACTTATTAGTAACTTTACCTTCTGCAGATCCCTGTAAATTTAATTTAATGATGAAAAATGTTGTAGAAAATACTCCATGGTTTTTAGTGCACCATGCTAGAATGACTTTCCTACAAGAATAAATACAAATAAATAAATGATTTGACAGCCACTTGAAGGACAGAAAATCTTGAGCTCTGTGCACTAATGATTTAAATTGTCTGCACATTTATTCAAGTTCAGTTTAAAGCTTATTTAAAGGGCCTACCCTTCAGGGTAATTTTAGTTCCAGAATTTGGTATTCTGGACCACCAGATTCCCAGCTCTGGTCACCACTACATGGACTCAACTATACAAATGTTAGTGACCTCTAAAACTGTGAGTTGGCTTTGATTCACCTGGAAGAATCTGTTTTGAGTTTTAGAAGTCTCTCAGGACTAAAGATGTGGCTGGGTAGTTTGGATGTATTTCTTGTGTCTTATATAATTCAGGGTATCAAGGGCCCTGAAGAAGTTCAGCGATTAGATTGACCATATTTATGCAGGCCCAGAGCATCTCAGGACATATCCCACTGATTAAACACTGTTTTAGTCGACTGACCTTCCCTGGTGTTAGATGTTTCCCTAGAGCCCAGTGATTTCACTGCCCTGTATAGGAGACTACTGCTGTTGTATCAAATGTCTCCTACTGCTTTACAAGACTTTAATTTAGTTTTATAGTTACATTTCCCAACAGAAAGATGGTATCACAAAGAGCAAATATTACAAGCCTAAAAATCTGTCCATTAGTCTATTTGATAAGTCCCGAGGATGATTTGTGAACATCCCAACATTAGACTTCATTGTATGACTTTCTTCTTTGATGCTTAATTAGTAGTTTTCCAACTCATTTCAGACTGGCTTAAGGTGAAAAAAAACAACAACACCAAATAAAACAAAAAAAAAAACAGAACTCTGCCACTTCCAATACTAGCTATGCCAGGTAAGACTGAACATTTTCTAATGTTAGTACCACTATTTTTAGAATCCGATAACATCATCTTTGGAATTGCATCAAGTTTACAAAACAGCATTCTACACCAGTGGTTATCAAAATGTGACCTCCAGTCCAGCAGCAACACCTCGGAAGTTATTAGAAAAGCAAATTCTGAGGCCGGACCCCAGACTTACTGAATCAGAAGCCCTGGAGAGGCTCCAGCACAGTGTTTTAACAAGCCCCCCTGATGATTCTAATGCCTTTGGTATAAGAACCATTGCTCTACAATATCAACATACCATTTGAAAAAGTAGTGGCGTTGCTCTTCAGATCAGTTGACCGGTGATTACAACTCTTATAAAAAAGCTGGACAAGGGGATTAAACGATTGCTCTCTGAAGGCTAGGGAAGTAGTGGTGGAGGGCTTGGCAGCTGGTGATAAACATGGGAACATGTATCCAGCCAACAGACACGCCACAGATTAGTCTCTTCCCACCTTTCATTTATTTTAATTCTGGATAAACTAAAAGAGTTTTCTTCCTCCCATCACTCCCTCCCATTCACAAAGTTCCTAGAGTGGTAACAGATCAACATGCTTCATAAGAACATAGGAAAACATTATTAGCTCCACCTGGAAGCTCTGTGAAGGAACAACCTGAAATAATTCAGATAAGACTATCACATATGGAGTGTTTGGGCCAGGGTAAATGTTGCTATTTTGTCCACCCATTCATTGTATGCAGGTGCAATGAATTAAAGGTAAAATAGAAAAGAGAAAAGAAACCAAAAGTGTAGATTAGGGTTATGTGTGTTAGGAAAAATCCCATCCAATTTGTTTAGGAATAGAGATGTTTGTGTTACTTACTAGAACTTATATAATATCTCCAGGTTTTTTGTTTTTTTAAAATATATTTTATTGATTTTTTACAGAGAGGAAGAGCGAGGGATAGAGAGTTAGAAACATCGATCAGCTGCCTCCTGCACACCTCCTATTGGGGATGTGCCTGCAACCAAGGTACATGCCCTTGACCGGAATCGAACCTGGGACCTTTCAATCCGCAGGCCGATGCTCTATCCACTGAGCCAAACGGGTTAGGGCTCTCCAGGTCTTTCTTAGTCCCAGTTGCCAAAGCTAATAATATCACACAGTGATAATCCTTAAAATTTCCTTTACTGATTAGTTTTTAGTGCTTTTGCTGAAAAAGATATTCCATTTGCTTATACAAATTGGATTTCAAAATATTTTATTGATATTCTAGAAAACTTGCTTAACAACCTTACAAACGCTTTATTGACATTAAATATAGAGTCAAATGCTTTATTAAATAGTTTAATTTTACATGCTTACTATTATTTCCTTTGCATTATGATTTCACTTGAATATTTCCTCTTTGTTATCTTACTTAGCACCCCTCCACCTCTTATTGGTTTCATACCACCATGAGGCTTTGCCCAAGTTCTAGTCACATTCTAAGATCTCAGGCTTTTCCCTAGAAATTAATGAGGTTCATGAATGAATCAAAGTGTGTAAAGTTCTTAGAATAAATAGTACCAGCATCTATTAATAAGCATAGCTATTGTTATTGTTTTTAACCATCCAGCCAAGGTCTCTCAATTCAGTTATTGGGTCCAATCAGAGAGTACCTTAAACCACCAGGCATAGTAATCCTATAGAATTTACAGAATTGGAAGTTTTGCATAGTCAACTCAGAATTCTCCCTACTTCCTTAGTAAATGTAGGAGAAAATGAAGCTGAATTTTTGTAGACCCAAGGCCTGGTACTGCGGCAGACCTGAACTGAGGTCAATGACCAAAAGCACAAAGATTTAAGCCTATTGCACACTTCTCTCTAAACCAAGAGAAAGAAGATTCTCAGAAGACTAAAAATAAAATCAATTCAACATGAGATTTGAAGTTTGAGATGAGAAAGTGAGAGAATTCCTTTTTTAAAAATGATAAAATGCAGCTAGCTATAAAGGGAGAGTTGTGTGTTTTTTTTTCTTTTTTGTTAGGTTAACCAGGTTTTCTATAATACTGATTTTAAAATATAATATAGTGATAATCCGTATAATTTCCTTTGATTTTTAGTGATTTTACTGAAAAACACATTCTATGAGCTTAGGTAATGGCCTTTCAAATGTTTTTTATTTAAATTATGAAAAACTCATTTAATTACCTGGCAATACATCTTTTGAATTAAATGTATAGTTGAATGATTTATTAAAAGTTTAATTTTGTGTGCTTAGTATTATGTCCTATAAATTATTATTTTATCCAAATAGCTTCTCTTTGTAATCATACTTAGCAGCCCAAATTTAGACATTGTTCTTCTTTGTTTTCTTCATAGACTATCAACCTATTATGATGCAGCTTCCTATACAAATTCATTAAGAGTTTATTATCTCAGTTAATCATTTAAATAATACAATGAATACTGCAACCTATTTAAAGGAGGCATTTATTATTTTCACATATTGCTTAAAATATTTCTCTATTTACTACATGCTTATTTTGTTTCCATATGCAGCAATTCAAACTTCTCATGTTAATTAAAAGGGAAAAGAAAAAATATTTAAATATATATCATATACTGATTTTGTGAAATAAAGGAAGCTGAACATGTCAAATATAGACATTTTTAATTTTTGCAATAACCATGCAAGTATTTGTAAAATAAGTTAGAGGTAAAAACGATGAAAATTTAGTATGAACAATTTTGCAAATGGGGAATTCTGACATTTAAATACTTTCACATTAAAGTCAAATGCCTTCTTCAAATCTAAATGCCATATTAATTTAGTCTTTAACATTGAGTAGGTCTAGATGTTAGAAACATATATAAGACATGATCACCTGATTACTTCTGCCTTTAAGGAGCTCAGAGTTCCACAGAAGAGAGAGAGAAATAAGCAATTATGACACTACATGATCAGTATTTCAGAAGCAAGTTTTGGGAGATGGAATGGAGAGAGGAATTTATAGAAAAGGCTGCTCTCCAAAAGAAGGACAGTAAGAAAAAAAAAAATCAAAGATTCTGAAGCACAAAGAAGAAAAAACAAGGCATATATAGGGAATATAAGCAAAGTCATAAAGGAGGCCATTGTGCAGCATACTAAAAAGTATGATTTTTATACAACAAGAAAGTATAAAACTATCAAAGCTTTTAAGCAGAGGAATAGCATGTCATTTAGGTGTATTCAAAAGCTGAGTTCAGATGGGGATAGATTAAATGGGAACAGAAAGACCATTTAGATTCTTTTGTAATAATCTAGGATATGCATTTTAAAGGGCTGGATTTAGAGACCCTTAACAGAAAAAAATAAATTTGAGAAGTATTTAGTAAGTAAATTCAATAGAACTCAGATATGGACTTGGGGGTGAGGATTGCTAGAAAGAATTAAAAATTATTCCTAGATTGCTCATTTCAACAGTTAGATGAATATTGGTACAATGCACTGAGACAGGAAAATGTTTATAGTGGGGGAGAGGCAATGGTAATATGGGGTCTGAGATGTCTGTGTAAACATAAGTAATCATACTAGTAACTTTAATGTACAAGTCTAGAAGAGAGAGATATTGTCTTTTTTAAAAAGTTGACTTGAGAGAGAGAGAGAGAGAGAGAGAGAAACATCAATTTGTCATTTGTCATTCCATGCATTCATTGGTTGATACTTGTAGGTACCCTGACTGGGGGAGATCCAACCCTCAACCTTGGCACATCACGAAGATGCTCCAACTAACTGGGTTACCAGCCAGGACATGTTGTCTGAATTATACATTTGGGAGTCTCAGAAAATTAACTGAGAAGACTTTGCACAGCACCTAACTCATTTCCTCATGTGTAGAATAAATTATATTCATTTCCTCTAGTAGTAGCAGGATAAAGTCTATTATAAAAATGAACTACTGGTAAATCAAATAGGTTTCTCTATGTCTTAGACCATGGCTTCTTATTTATTTATGGCTAACCATCATATAATTGCTTCTTTACAGAAAGGTTACTATCTACTTCTATTATGATAGCATTCACCACATTAATTGAATAACTCATTAACAATTGCTTATTTTAAAAAATGCTATGCCATACTTTGCCCTCTATTTGGTTTTTCTTCTTTTTAGATCATAAAGTTGCATTCCTTGGAAACTTCTTTGATGAGGCATGTTTTGTTGAATTTTTTTAACCTAACAGATGTTTGGGTAGTTAACATTCCTCCTGAGTACGGTATCCTGTGGTTTTCACAACCTAAGTGCTACCCCAGGAATTTTCCTTTCTTGCTGTCTTCCAGTCCTGGTGGTCCATAGGAGATGCACATTATGAAGAGTCTCAATTCATTCCATTCTAATTTCACACCCATACTCTTTTAAAGTTATACATTTCCTCAACATTTTAAGTACCTATTGTGCACCACAGGGATACTTAGCAGTTTTCCAGTCTATATTCCTCCCTCTACTCAACTCAAATTGCTTTTGAGTAGAGGGGTAATAAAAAAATAATTGATTAGTAAAATGATCTGCAAGATTTTAATGTTGCAAGTTAAATATTTCTGCCATTTGTAATTTCTGTGCTTGTTTGTATCTATAAGCACTCAGCATGAAGTAGAGAGTTATGGTTATTACACAGATGACTTAAGGAGAATAGCAATTTGGCTTCAATGATCTAGATCAGAGTTTGTGGGAGAAAGAAATGTTAGCTTGTGTTGGCTGAATACAGTTTTCTTTATTCACTCTAGTGTACAGTGATAGATTCAGATTCAGCAAGTAACCCAATTTAATCCTCAGCTTGCCATCCAACTCTGCTCCCTGGATCTTTAATTTGAATTTTCTTCTTTAGTAGCTCAGAGAGAGTATATACAACATATTTTCTAATTTTACAAGCCATTTCAGAACATTTTAAAATAATATTTATTATCCAAACCAGGTTGTCCTTTATTTGAGTTATTCAAAGTGAATAATTTGAGTTCAAACTATCCATCAATTGCTCTCTCCTTATCCAGAAGTTCTAGGTTTTGATAAGAGGTTCTATTTTGCTAAGAGCTTGGACACAATTTGATGCTATTACAATAAAATGCACATATCAGAAATAGTAATTTTATAGCAACTTATATTGTTTTTTTGTCTTTTCTATTATTCAGATAAGTTTTTCACTTTCATAATTTTATCTTCTCATCCTATATAATAAAAGGCTAATATGCAAATCGACCAAATAGCAAACGACTGGTCACTATGAGGTGCACTGACCACCAGGGGGCAGACACTCAATGCCGGAGCTGCCCCCTGGTGGTCAGTGCACTACCACAGAGGGAGCACCACTCAGCCAGAAGCCAGGCTCACCGGCTGGCAAGCGTAGCAGTGGTGGTGGGAGCCTCTCCTGTCTCCATGGCAGCGCTAAGGATGTCCAACTGACGGCTTAGGCCTGAATTTGCCTAAGCTGTCAGTTGGACATACCCTGTGGGCTCCCAGACTGTGAGAGGGTGCAGGCCGGGCTGAGGGACCTGCCCCTCTGTCCCCCAAGTGCAAGAATTTCATGCACTGGGCCTCTGGTATATTATGAAACAACATTTTTTTAAAAACCAAAGATAAGTAATACAAAACTTACTAATAATCTTTATCCAGATTATTTCTAATGTTTGCAAATGGCTATACTTTCCTTGTTTAGTCTGCAATCAACATCTAAGCATTTCTTACATTTAATTTTAAAAACATCACTGCTTTCATGATTTTTGTTGTTTGACTGTTCTAATTTTTTTATTCTTATACTATATGTTACTTTACCATAAAAATATTATCTTGCAATAATGTATGTAGTGTCTTTTTGTCTTTTATATCAAATGTAATCTTAGATGATCTCTACTTGGCTTAATATAACAAATACAACTTTTTTTTACTGCACTATTATGAAATTCAAATATTATCATTAGAAAAATGTCCCCTCAATTCTTGAAACTAAAAGAAGAATAACCAACTCATTTTCCTGACTTATACAATTAAAATAATGTACTATTCCCACCCACATATGAATATTCAGATGAAAAGCTAGTAAGTTTGAAAACATTAAGAAAAATTATATCTATTGTTACAAATTCTGAAATACAGGGTGGGGCAAAAGTAGGTTTACAGTCATGAGTATGCAAACAGTTTTTTCTTGTATTATTGTTTATTAATTATTGTATTATTTTCCATAGGAATAACTGTAAACCTACTTTTCCCCACCCTGTATATAAATCTTTTCACTTTCTCTTAATCACAATGGCATAAAGGCAAAAAAGCAAGGAGCCAAGCACAGATCTCTTGGCACTCCAAAACTTAGAATCAAAGAAAAAGAGGATGAGCAAAGGAGGCTGAGAAAGAGCTACCAGAGAGGCAGGAAATAAACCAGATGGGTAGATTTCACAGAAACCAAAAGTCAAAGTGCTACAAAGAGGAGAGCTTGGACAATTGTGTTGAAGGCTGACTTGTCTAGATTCTATCTCAAATGTTGAATTGCATTAACAAACATTTATTGGACACTTACTATACAAACATTATGCCAGGTACTTTGGGGAATAGAAACAAAAGATGCACTTAGTGCCCTAGAAAATAAAGCCTCTAGATCAAAGCTTATTTCACTGTCAATAAAGGACTATAACAGCATCCATTTATCACTGAAAATCTGTGTGTGTTTACTCTACTAATAGGTACTCTTTTTTTAAAAGAAAAATATGATTTGGATTTAAAAGCAATCACCTAGTAAAAGTTTTGGTTAATATAGAAGGATGGTAACATAAGGCCCCCATATTATGGAGGGTTTGTGTGAGATGGTGTTGGGATGAGTGATTGGCAACCTAAAATTTGCTCTGGAGGCCTTGGAGCAGGAAAGGCATTTCAAAGACAGTGTAGTCATCTCTCAGAGCAGAACTTGATTTACAATTTATTTGTTTTGTATGGTAGCTACCATAATTATATGTAGACTAGAGGCCCAATGCACGAAGATTCGTGCAAGAATGGGCCTTCCTTCCCCTGGCTGCTGGCACTCCAGCCGGAACAACCTTTTTGCTCTGGCCTGGAGCTGCCTTTCCACCTTCCCAGCATCTGGGGAAGTGTGGAATGCCTGTGTCATCACCATGGCGACGATGCAAGTGTCCCACCCTGCCCCCGGCTGCTCAGCACTTGCATATGCAAATTAACCCACCATCTTTGTTGGGTTAATTTGCATACTAACTCCTGATTGGCTGGTGGGCATCGTGACAATATGGTTAATTTGCATCTTATTCTTTTATTAGTGTGGATAGTGTTCTTGATAAGTAATAGAAACATTTACTTAATTATGGTTAATATCTAAACAAGAAGGGTAACAATTTAGTTTTTTTTTTAAATATTAAACTAAAGTTGCAAGAACAATCTTTATCCACCCTTAGTGATTTCTCTGGAAAAACGTTTAAAGAGTGTTTACTTGAATGCAGAAGTCCTGAAATATGTGTAGATGGCAGAACAATTTTGAGAGATTATTTTGTGTTTCTTCTCTGTATTTTTCCCTTTTCCCCATCTCAAGTTGGGGGTCAGACCCTGGGCCTTTCTTTGTGTCATAACTTTGTTCAGGTGAAAAGCATACAATAAAAAGCTTTTACAAGAGAGATCCGTCTAGGAGGGAGGGAAGGAAGGAGAGGGAGAGAGGGAGAGGGAGAGAGAAAGAGAGAGAAAGGGAGAGGGAAGGAGAGGGGGAGTGGGAGAGGGAGTGGGAGAGGGAGAAGGAGAGGGGGAGAGGGAGGGTGAGGAAGACACTGAAAAGGTTGTAAAACCTGGTTTCATATCCTCCAGATATGAAGGGAAAATGTAGGCATGGACAAAGGGTTCTTGATATCAATTACTATAGTCTAATGACAGACCACAAGAGAAAGCAGTAATGCTTTGTTGTAATATAAGACTCTATGACACAACTCTGAAAATCTGAGAAAACCCTATTCAATTAAGTTAAAAGAAATGTGTTATTATTTGAGTTAGTTTGTGTACTAACTCAGTAATTTTTATGTTCGGTTATTTTTACACTATTTAATTAAGTAGAAATCAATACATAGATATAAACTACAACAGAAATCAGTGTGTGTGATATATGATATATAGCATATGCATAGATACATATATATGTATATAATATATACTCTTGTTCCTGTATGTATGTGTGTGTGTGTGTATATATATATATATAGGTTGTTACCAAAAATGAATCCACACCTTAACAGTTGATAACTCACTTAATTTTCACTCCTTTTCAGATTTAACTGATTTGAAATAATGGGTGAAGTCTGACTAAGCTTTGTTCAAAGAAAATTTGTCCTAAAGTGTCACTAGATTTTTTTTATGGGGATACATAAAAGATAAAAGTTTACTGTACAAAGCCAGGAACAGTTGACAAATTGAGGGCACAAAAATACCAAATGAAAATTATTATTGATGTTTGTGATTCCATTGCTTTGCATTATCAGCAGTGCCTGGACAAGAATGGTCATCAGTTTGAAAACAGGCACTGACAAAAGAAATTACTCCTTTCTGTATGTGGGAAACTGTCTATTGTCTTCACTAGCAGAGAGGTGTGGACCAGGATCCAGGAATGCTGGTGACCTTTGAGCTCTGGCAAAGGTCAGGGCTGTACAACCACTGTTTAGTCCAGACAATGGTAGCTGAAGCAACTTCCCTACCAGACAGTCATGTAAATCCTTACTGATAAAATAGTCTGCCTGTTACTGGAAATTGCCTGCCTAACAGCTATAGGTGTATCCCAAATTGAATAAAAGGATGGCAAGGCCTGAGCCCAAGTGGAGTCCTTCCTCTTGAGCTGGGCTGCCCCCTGGCCCCCAGATATTTCCAAATTATTTCTTCTCTCGTCTCTTTCATTTGCATGCGGACCCTCTTCCAGAGCCCAAACCCTGAACCACGTGGGATGTGGGTATTCACATCTGTAGATTATTCTGTACACACACACACACACACACACACACACACACACACACACACACACACACACACACACTTTGTATGAAAACCATCATTTACTTAACATTAATGATGTTGTCACAGCAAGTAAGGCAGTTAGTTTTAAAATATAAAATTTAGGTTGTAAGAGCAATCTTTACCTACACTTTGAGTACTTCCTATGGAAAATCAATTAAAGAACTTTTTCTTGAATGCAAAAATATATGTACCTATACAGGACAAAACTTACGGCCGGGCAGGGTTTTTGCAGATATCCAACTTGAAGCATTGCCATAGCCAGCATTGGTGCTGGCAGCCACTTGGAATCTGTACCATCTAAATTTCTTTAAGCCATATACTGTCTCTTCCGTTAGGTCAGCTTCATAGAGGTATTGAATTTTTTGATATTCGATACATTCTTCAGAATCCCATTCTCTGCAATTTTGAGCCCGAAGTTGAGTGGTAATCTTGTAATTTTGGAAGTAACCAAAGATAGTGTCAGGTCTCATCCATGTCAATGTTGCACTAGTTGACTGAACATCAGAAAAAGCAATATTTGTGGGAACACTGGGAACTAAAAATTAAAGAGAAAAAATACAAAGTCATTGGAATTACCAAACATTTTGTAAACAGAAGTAAAAGATGGTATTTAAAAATACTACTTATAATGTAACTAGTGGCATAATAAAGTGTCTTATTACAATTGCCCTTAGATTAATATTAAGTTGATGCTTCAGAGCCCACAGGTTCAAAGAGGTAGAAGACAAAATAATTGTGATTATTTTTATTTCTAGTTTTGCTCCCTAATTCATTTACAATATAAACTTTTGCTTCATATATACAAGCACTGGTACAAAAAAACTTGCATGCTAATATAGTCATATGTCCTTCCCTAGGTATGGTCTGAGTTTTTAATGTTCAGTTCCTAAGAAAGACATTCTATATTTAAATGTCTAGACAGACACAAGGGCATCTTATATACAGTAAATGTTGATTATAAAATAATTTAAAATAAGCAAGATTACTAAATGGATTAATAATTAGTTATTTTATCTTGCACAATTTAGAATTAAAACTCTTTCTAGAATATCATCCAGCACACTGATATTAATACTCAGACTAAGACATCTGTGTATCACCTATAATACATGCTCCTACTTGAACTCACTTATTAGATTTCATATTTACTATTGGTTTGCTATATGCATACCATGTGCCAGGCTTGGAGCCTGTTTAGGGATTAAAGATACATAAGGTTTATGTCTTTTTTTTAAAAAATAGCCATTTATTGGATAAGGAATATAAGCATATTATGGTTAGAAATATGAAAGAACAATATGCTAAGTGGTATGGGTACTTCCTTCAATCATGCCTACATGCAAGGACTTTTGCTCGGAAGACTGACATAGAATGAATGATAACAATGACTTGTATGGAAATGGCATAATTCATAAAAACTATATACGAACTTAAAAATAGACAATAGGGCTCCGATTGCACTGAACCCCATTCCGGGCGAAACCCTGGGAAACTCACTCACTTTCGCAACTCCGCCGCCCCCGCAGGCCGCCCGGCCCGGGATGCTGGGGACGCCGCCGCAGCGGCGGCGCCCAGAGCCCGGCGGCCTCCCAGCACCCGTCCCCGCCGCGCAGCCCCTGCGCGCCTGGTGCCGCGGGGCCGCGCGCCCCGCACACCGGATTGAGGCCCGGGTGCCCTCTCCGTGCACCTCCCGGCGGCGCTAGACTTCAGTAGAGTTGACTGAATTCAAGGGATTAAGAAGTACAAATTGGGGGGACGCCGCGGTGGCAACGCCTGGAACGCGGCGATGGCGGCGCCTGGAGCTCGGCAGCCGCCCAGCGCCCATCCCCGCCGCATGGCCCTTGCGCGCCTGGTTCCGCGGGACGCGCACACCGCGCACCGGACGGAGGCCCGGGCGCCCTTTCCGTGCACCTCCCGGCGGCGCTAGACTTCAGTAGAGTTGACTGAAATGAAGGGATTAAGAAGTACAAATTGGGAAGTTTGAAAAAGATGGCGGCGGAGGTTAAAGGCTGTTCTGTTGCCTCGCACCCAGCGAAATCGGAGGGGATGAGGTGTGGAGGCGCGTGGGTCTGGCTGGTGGCGGGGGAAAGGGGCTTTTGTTCTAAACCTAGGGGAGATTAGCTCTCCATCACCCTGAAATACATCTTCTGGCGAACCGCGGGAGACCCAGATGCCTGCGGGGAGAGGCGGGACTCTTGCGGAGGTGCGCCCAGCAATCAGTGTTTGCTGCGCTGGAGTGCGGAACGAGGGGACTTAGATACGTGGAAGGCAGAAGGACCAGACTCACAGCCATCGCGGCTCGCCGCACCATGGCCTGTTGGCGCCCTGAGACCCCGCCCCGCCCTGGGACCCGCCCCGCACGTATTGAAGACCTGCCCCGCAAGTCTTGCAGGCACACCTGCGCCCCAAGCAACGGCTTGTGCATGTGGGTGGCCTGCCCTCTGGCAGCGGACCAGATGAACTGCTGTTCTAGTCGGACTGCTCCAGGGCCACTCAGACAGGAGGAAGAAACTACAGTTTTTGCTGTAATCCTTGCTGAGTGCCTAAGGCAGTAGCTGATCTACACCCCATTGGAGACCCAGAAACGAGGGCATCTAGTGGTCTGTGGGAGATGACACCAGATTTCAACCACGTGCATAAGGGACACATTCAAAAGGAATATTCAGTGAGCGCCAAAGCTTTGCTGCACCAAGACCCGGCTCATAAACGTGTCTCCTGCACAGCAACTCTTCCTTTATAGACAAAGAGAGCCCCCCCAGTGACACCAACAACAATCAAGACTTAACTATACAAAGGAGGACCAAGATGGAGGCATAGGGCGGAAGCCTGATTGTTGCCTACCACAACAACTTTGAGACTACGACAAGAGAGCAGAGCAGACAACATCCAAGATCACCATAGGGCTGGCTGAGTAGATGCTCTACAACTAGAATAAAAGAGGGGTATGTGGGATGATGCTGATGCCAGTGACCCAAAGACCACACTTTAAGAACTACGGCTCAGGCGACACAAAAGAACTATGTCTCAGGCGATACAACAGCGGCCTGGAACGTGCTCGGCGCAGTTCCCCCGGCGGTCTCCGGCTGAGGGGACGGCTCCACTGGCAGCCAAGCACGGACAGACGAGCCCCTATGAGACATGGGGTGGGAGACTCCGCGCTTGCTGACCTCCGAGTCCGTCAAGAATCTCAACGCCCCGGAAGCGGCCAGGTGCGCATGCTCGGCGACCGGCCACCGATGCAGACCCAAGGGCCAACGCAGCGACGCCAGACCGGCCCACCGCCATGCACCGGGCGCACCGGAGCTTCGCCGAGCCGCCGCCCGACGAGTTCTGCAGCAGCCATACTGGAGCTCTGGAAGGATGGCCAGGGGAATTGCTGAGGGGGGATTGACCGGCAGGAATTAGGATCGGGAAGACGGGGCCCCGCTGAGACCCGGGTGCGGGCGGGATTGCGCGCCTCTGGGCTAGGGTGTGGTCACACGCCTCTGGGTATAAGTGAGGCCTCACGTCCCTGGGTCTAGGTGAGGCCACATGCCCCTGGGTCCAGGTGAGGCCGGACTCCGGGTCCGGGTGAGGCCATGTGCCCCTGGACCCGGATGACGGTGGATCCCGTGCCCGGGCGAGGCCAAGCGCCCCTGGGTCTGGGAGAGCCCACACACCCCTGGGTCCAGGCGAGACCATGTGTCCCTGGATCCGGGTGAGACCTCGTGCACCTAGGCCTGGGTGAGGTCACGTGCCCCGGGGTCTGAGAGGCCAAGCGTCCCTGGGTCCGGGTGAGACCATGTGTCCCTGGATCCGGGTGAGGCCGCGTGCACCTAGACCCGGGTGAGCCCAAGTGGCCCTGGGTCTGGGAGAGGCCAAGCGTCCCTGGGTCCGGGTGAGACCATGTGTCCCTGGATCCGGGTGAGGCCTCGTGCACCTAGGCCCGGGTGAGCCCAAGTGGCCCTGGGTCTGGGAGAGGCCAAGCGTCCCTGGGTCCGGGTGAGACCAGGTGTCCCTGGATCCGGGTGAGGCCTCGTGCACCTAGGCCCGGGTGAGGCCACGTGCCCCTGGGTCTGGGAGAGGCCAAGCGTCCCTGGGTCCGGGTGAGACTATGCGTCCCTGGATCCGGATGAGGCCTCGTGCACCTAGGCCCGGGTGAGCCCAAGTGGCCCTGGGTCTGGGAGAGGCCAAGGTTCCCTGGGTCCGGGTGAGACCATGTGTCCCAGGATCCGGGTGAGGCCTCGTGCACCTAGGCCCGGGTGAGCCCAAGTGGCCCTGGGTCTGGGAGAGGCCAAGCGTCCCTGGGTCCGGGTGAGACCATGTGTCCCTGGATCCGGGTGAGGCCTCGTGCACCTAGGCCCGGGTGAGCCCAAGTGGCCCTGGGTCTGGGAGAGGCCAAGCGTCCCTGGGTCCGGGTGAGACCATGTGTCCCAGGATCCGGGTGAGGCCTCGTGCACCTAGGCCCGGGTGAGCCCACGTGGCCCTGGGTCTGGGAGAGGCCAAGCGTCCCTGGGTCCGGGTGAGACCATGTGTCCCTGGAGCCGGGTGAGGCCTCGTGCACCTAGGCCTGGGTGAGGACACGTGCCCCTGGGTCTGGGAGAGGCTAAGCGTCCCTGGGTCCGGGTGAGACCATGCGTCCCTGGATCCGGATGAGGCCTCGTGCACCTAGGCCCGGGTGAGCCCAAGTGGCCCTGGGTCTGGGAGAGGCCAAGCGTTCCTGGGTCCGGGAGAGACCATGTGTCCCTGGATCCAGGTGAGGCCTTGTGCAACTAAGCCCGGGTGAGGCCACGTGCCCCTGGGTCTGGGAGAGGCCAAGCGTCCCTGGGTACGGGTGAAGCCAGATCCTGGGTCCGGGTGAGGCCGTGCGCCCCTGGATCCATCCGGGTGAGGCTGGGTCCCAGGCCCGGGTGAGACCACGCGCCCCTTGGGTATGGGTGAGGCCACGTGCCCCTTAGTCTGGGTGACGCCGTGCCCCTGAGTTCGGCCGAGACCAAACCAGAGGGAGTTGGACCTCCATTACTACCATTTGTCCACCATCCAGAGCCGAGGGGTCAGTGCTGACATGTACACATAAGGAACTACTGGACATTGAAATTGGGTCTCAAAAGAACTGTTGGTCCAGGGGGAAGCTCGCTACAGATTGATTCATTTGCCTGTCAGCATGACTATTGTTGCTCGTCTCACATTCAGTTCTTATTAGTGTATATCTAGTGACATATGATCTCGCTCATCTGGGGGAAATGATGAACAACATAGGCTGAGGAACAAGAACAGAACCAGAGGCAAGGAGGCATCGATCGGACTATCGGGCCTCAGAGGGAGGATAGGGGAGGGTAGGGGGAGGGTGGGGGGAGGGGGAGAGTTCAACCAAAGGACCTGTGTGCATGCATATGGGCCTATCCAGCGGTTAAGTTCAACGGGGGATTGGGGCATGCGTGGGGAGAGGGGTGGGATGGGAATGGGGGGATGAGGACAAATATGTGACACCTTAATCAATAAAGAAATTTAAAAAAAAAAAAAGAAAGAGAAAATATATTAGTTAAAATACAAAAAAATAAATAAAATAAATAAAATAAAAATAAGACAATTAATAAATAAATAGAAAACTCACTCATTCCTAAACATATCATATGAATTCAACATTTAATAAATACAAATGAGCACCCAATTTGTTCCAAGTGATATTGTAGATTCAGAGAATACAATGAAGAAAATAAACTAAAGTCCCTACCCTTGTGTAATTTACATTAAGGAGGTTTATCTATCTATCTATATAAAGAGGAAATATGCAAATTAGGCCAGGACTCTGTAACGGGTCACAACCAGACAGGAGGAGGTTGTGCACGCATGTGAGGCCAGGAGCGGAGATGCAGACAGAGATGGGGGCCTGCCTGAGCCGATGCAGCAGCTCCGGTGGCCCAGTGCAGACACAGGCAGGGGGTCGGGGGGGAGGCCTGGGGCTGGCTGAGCCAGAGCACCGGCTTGGGCAGCCCCAGAGTGGACACAGGCAGGGGTGTAGGGGGAGCCTTGGGCAGAAATCAGGCATGGGTCCTGGCCGCCCTGCGGCGGTGGTTCGGCCTGACTCCCGCGGTGGCCTGCAGGGTGCTTCCTCACATGGCAGGAGGCGGGGCACCTCCTCAGGTGCATTCAATCGCGCGCTGGGCCTCTAGTATATATATAAAAGGCGAATATGCAAAGTGTCCCCTCGGGAGTTGGACCAGGAGACTGGGAGTTTGATTGTTCACTATGATGTGCGCTGACCACCAGGGGGTGGTGCAGAACGAAAGAAGGTCGCAGCCAGCAACCGGCAGCCAGCAGCTGGGGAAGGAAGACCCAATCAGCCCTGATTGCTGGCCAGGCCTAGGGATCCTACCCATGCTCAAATTTCATGCACCGGGCCTCTAGTATACAATAAAAGTATAAATAAGTATTAGATATAGTACTTTGGATAATGATTTGTGTTGTGGAGGAAAATAAGGAAGCAAAAGAGAAGAATTACAGGGATATTGAAATTTTAATTGAGTTGTTAGAGAAGGCCTCACTGATTAGAAAACATGATATTCCTGATAAAGGTGGGGAAAGTAAATGTGAAAATTTGGGGAAAGATCATCCCAGCAGAAGAAAATACATTATTAAGGAACCTAAGTTGGAACCATGCTTGGTATATTTAAAGAATAACAGAGGATAGTGTGTCTACTAGGAGTCAAAGTCTAAGAAAAAAAAAAACACTGAAAGCCAGATTATGTACAATGTTGTAAGTCATTATTACTTTAATCTGAATAGAAAAGTGACAGGCTCTAACATATGTTTTCATGGAATCCCGAGTTGCTGTGTTGTGAATAAACTAAGGGATACAAGAGTGAAAAGAGAGAGAATAATTAGGAGGCTATTGTCAAGTCAACATAGGAGATCATGATGGCCTAGACCAGTAATGTAGTGGCAAAAATGACAGGAAGTATTGAGATTCTAAATATAATTTAAAGGAGCACTAACAGGATTTGCTGATGTGTGACATGTGGTGTGTAAGAGAAAGACAGGAGTAGAGGGAAATGCTAAGGTTTTGGACTGAGCAAAAGAAATATGAAGTTGCTATTAACTAAGAAGGGGATAATTGTGGAAGGAGTAAGCTTTGGGAAGAAAGATTGAGAATTGATTTTGAGTATGTTTACTTTGAAAGGCCTATTAGATATCCAGAAGAAGATGTGAAATAGTATATAGTTGCATGAGTCTGGTGTTCTGAAGAGAGGTCTAGACTTGAGTTGAAATTTTAGATTTCCTCTTAAATTTTTACTGAATTATCTACAGACAGATTGCTTGTATATTTGCCTAAATCTGGAAAAGACGAGAAAGTCGAAAGCAATGGAAAACAAGTAGGAGATTACTTACAGCCATTGGATTAAATTGACCTGATTTAATAACTCTGTTTTCAAATATTAATATTTATCATCAAATATCACTGCATTTAAGCAAACAATGTTTAAAGGAGCATTGCAAACAGAACACTGATGCATTACTTATAACACCCTCCCTCTTCTATCTTTAGTTATGTGGGAAAACAATTAGAGAAAAGCTATTTTTTAAGAAAAAATTACCTTTATAGAAGAAATTTTGAATTGGCTAAAAAGTAGAATTCCCATAATTCAGTCAAATTCCTCAGCCACTAAGTTTGAACTCAACCACTTGAAGAAAAGACACATTTTCAAGATATTTTAACACAAAGCAGAGAAACATGACTGGCTTGGGGATTCTGGATAAGTTTTAAGAGAAAAGGTAGCATGTGAGATGGGATTTCATTGATTGCAAAGGTAGAGATTCTAGGGAGTAACGTGATCTAAGCCAAGTGAGACCATAGTTCATAATTCATATTGGCAATTAGAAATAGAAAGACTGCACAATGGCCTGGGGACATACTTTTCCCGTGAGACTTGCAGATAACTTGTCAGGCAATGGAAAACCAGCAAGTTGTCAGAATAAGATGTTCAGAAGACCATTTTATCAAGTCCAGTTTGGCAATTGCACAAGAGGAAAAGGAACAAATTCATAGACCATTTGATTTGTTCAGGAAAGAAGAAACAATATAGTAGCAACATGGAGAAAGTCAAGTTTTAGATCTATTTTGGTCATTGAATCCATAGAACAGGCAAATGAATGAGAAGATCAGAGAATCAGAATTTGAAAGAAGTTTAGAGATGATCTTGGTCAACTTGTCTTTTTATGTCTGACCTTTATGTAGGCAGATGTCCCCTAAGATTATTGGCCACTATACACATAGCTTCTTCCAGTGTTTCTACCAAACACTGATATAGGTACTGATGTGATGAAATCTTGCTGTTGTAATTAAGAATTCAAATAAGTTTACTTCAAAATACGGAGAGATTATCCAGTGGGCCTGATTTTATAACATGAGTCCTATAAAAGCACAGAGTTTTCTTTGGCTAGTTATGAAAGAGAAAAGTAAGATATATTAATCAAAAGATATATTCAGTGTACAAAAATTCCTCCACTGCTGGCTGTGTAGAAGGAGGGGACCACTTACTAAAGAGTTGAGGACATCTCTAGTCACTGAGAGCAGCCTTTGGCTAAGAGCCAGCCCAGAAATGGTGATCTCAGTCCGGCAGCTCTAAGGAACTGAATTCTGCCACAGCCACATGAGCTTAAAAGAGGGCCTGAGCTCCACCTGAGAGTACAGCCGACTACACCTTGGCTCCAGCTGTGAGACCCTGAGTAGGAAATCCAGGCACAGCATGCCCAGATACCTGACCTACAGAACTGTGTGTGAATAAATCCATGTCGTTTTAAGTTTCCAATTTTGTGATAATTTGTGACATACAATAGAAAACCAATTTAACTTCCCTCTATAGAATGGCCTATCTCTACTTATCTAGCCTTTGCTTTAATATAGAGAGCCAAGGGAAACTCAAAATCTTGAAGGGCTTTATTTTAAAACTAGAGGCCCAGTACATGAAATTCGTGCACTGGGGGGGGGGGGTGTCCTTCAGCCTGGCCTGCGTCCTCTTGCAGTCCATGACCCCTCACTGCTTACCACCAGCCTGCTCACTGCTCCTTAGGGCTCGGCTTGCTGTTCCTTAGTGCTGCTGCAGAGGTGGGAGAGGCTCCCGCCATCACCGCTGCACTTGCCAGCCATGAGCCTGGCTTCTGGCTGAGTGGCGCTCCCCCTGTGGGAGCGCACTAACCACCAGGGGGCAGCTCCTGCATTGAGTGTCTGCCCCCCCTGGTGGTCAGTGAGCATCATAGCGCCTGGTCATTCTGCCGTAATGGTAGATTAGGCTTTTATTATATAGATTTATTTCCAGATAGCTCTATTAATTTGTTCACCCTTCATTATTTTGAACTGATACCTATTTTCCTATAAATCCTAGATCTACCCTGAAAACCCACCTCAAATAGGCCTAATCCTATTTTCATCTCTGCTTCACTCCATTTATACCAAATATCTAAAAAGGTTTTGATTCCACATTGATTTCTATAAAAAAATATTGAGCAACTATATGTACACACACACGTATAAACACACAAAATCTAATATGCTCATCTACATATTAGATTTTGCCCCTGAAGGTCTATATTAATGCTTGCAACAATGAAGGCATCTAATAAATATTTTTAATGTATGAACAAATGAATAAGAGGGTATAACAGGGATTTGATTTAGACAGATGGTCAGAAAAGAATTTTCTGATGAATTACTATTTGACCAGAGACCTGATAGATCAGATGTAGCTTCCCAGGTGAAAAACAGCAGGATGTGTTAAGACTCTGAGGAAGAAAAGAGTGTGGCACTTTGGAAACATTATAAAAGGCTGTTGGGTCCACAAGGATGTAGATAGGAAGATAGAAAGTTGGAGCAGTAGGCCAAAAATCAGAAAATGTTGAGCCTTCTAGACTAGATTCAAGAGTTTTAGTTTTATTATAAGTGCAGTGGGATAATTGAGAAGTTTTAGATTGAGTTTTCATTTGCATTAAAACCATAGACTCTGCTCTTTCCCCAGGAGAGCCAGGGAGTATGGTCTAGACATCACCAAGCACCCATTCTATGTTTCAATTTCCAGTGCCTAGCATTTAGTGGGCAAATAACAGTGGGAAGGAAGAGGGGTGCATTAGCTATCCAATAAACTAAAGAACTAAGAGGGCTACCCTTTCCCCATTTCAGCAGGAGGGAGGACTAGATGCCCATGGTTCTATGAGGAACTTCACCCTTAAATGTTCAGATTAAAAAAAAAAAAGACTTTAAACTTTTTTGCACAGTAAAAAGATTTTCAGCAGGTTAACATTGACCCATAGACTCCAGCATTTTCCAAAAAAGTGTTATGAAGAAGTCACGGTCTAAATAGGATAGTACTTTAACTTGACAAAGAAACAGGGTCTGTGCAAGAGCTGTTTATTTTTAATCTGGCTATGAAAGAGTAACAATTGCAGTTGCCTTTCATGTGACAGGTACAGTGATGAACCTTGAACAGAGCCCCAGTGTCTGACACATGGGCACTCAGTGAGTGTCGACTGTGTGATTAGATTATGCTTCACTGAAATAGCCCTTTGGTTTTCATGTAGTAAGAAATGTTGTCCACATTTTCCAATCAAGTGTATTTAAAAGAATGGTAAGAAATGGAATCTAATCTGAGGCCAAATATATAGTATAATTCATGCACAATTCTTTGTAACGAGGCTACCTTAGAGGCACTCATAAATGACCACCAGTAACCCTCATTTATATCCAGTATCTTCTCTTTTGATGAACTGTGTATTGAACTAGACTATTTCAAAGTGACTGCCCTATTGAATTACAGATACAAAAAGGATTACACTCATTTTAGCATGGAGAATCAGATTTCCATTCTTTAAGAATGACTAAAAACCTCAAACTTTTTCTATCCACAGATGGTACTAATTTGAACACATCATGCCATGCTTCCTGGAGTAATCACGCAGCTTGCTTAGATTTTCTAAACATGACTGAACTGTGATGAAGCGATCAACATTCACTGCCAAGGTATTCCGTAAATTATATTTTTATTCATAAATTATTCTTACTGGTGAAATTCTTTCATCCTGATTAAAATAAAAGTCTGTCTATCTATATAAGTACAATTTGTTACAGGTTTAAATGCATGTCAGCTTTAGTGACTACTTAATAGATTCAACTTAAGAGTATGAAAATGTATGTAAAAATTAATTATTCTCTAAACTTCTAAATATCAACTATTAGAAGTTATCAACCTTTATCACAGAATTCTGATGATAGCTTTATTGACTTCTTGCTGAATTTGTTAAGTATACTAACATGGAAGACCAAGTTTCCTTAATTCTTTATTTATAACTATATATTTTTATCTTCCAGCATAGATATACTCTCTTTTAAGAAAAACAGGTGTCTGGAAATTTATAAAACTTATAAAAGTATCAACACAATATTTCTTAGCTTATTAAGAATATTTTTTCTCTAATAATTTTAAATAGTTTACAACTCTTTTAGAAACACAAGGAACAAGTACATAATTTGAGCACACACAAATAAAAGTACAGTTTACTAACACTAACATAGTATGGACAAATATAAAAATATAAACTCCTACAAGGTTGAGTGCAAAGAAAATTTCAGCATACTACATATAAATTTTGAATTAACTTATATTTTGTTATCAGCATTTATTGGACATTCACATTGAGTGGTATGGGCAAGTTGTGTCTTAGTGTATCAGATCCTTTTTATACGTATATTAAAAGTAAATTTAGCTAATAGAAACCAGTGCAAATAGGTGATGCCAAGAGGAAAGGCTCAATGGAAGGAGAAAATATAGTAGCTATAATTTGAAAGAACAATTGAGGATTAGTAGAGATGTGAGAGAAAAGATGTTTAAATAGATTGAAGGGGAAACAAAATGTTTGTCATAGACTGGAGAAAAGAAAGTCTAAGGAAGTAAAAAGAAAAGGCAGGCCGTCAAGTATGGTATTATTGAAAGGCACTGACAGTTTGAGAAATTAGTTTAGATGACTATTTAATTGGTAAAGTACAAACTTAAAGGAAAGACTGAGCCTCCATATAGCTATTTATAGAGAAAAAAAGTAAACTTAATATAAACTGCTTAGGTATTGTATATATACGCAGCATCATGCAGGTTACAATGATGACAAAGAATTATTAGGAATAAGCAAAAGAATATTGGCAGAATGTGATGATTTATTTACATAGAGGAAATAGGAGTACAACAAATGGAATGAACCCAAGAATTTAGTCAATAGGTAAAATAGATATGCCATATACATTCTAGAAGTATTTTATGGTTTAGCTCTCAGTGTTCCAGCAAATAATATTTAAAAACCAACATTATAGATCTCTGTGGCAATAAAGACAAATTAAATAGTCAAGAAAAATGCAACAATCTCTGGTACTGAGATCAAAGATATATTTCTCCTCCCCAAATCACATAAATAGGGTATCATGTAACTTACTGAACAATGTCTTCAACAACATCCTTACATGGTAAATAAGGTTTAACTTAGCTCTTTCTTATAACAGCTCTTAGTGTGGGTGGGCATAGTAATTATCAGCTACATTTTTGTTAAACTATTTCTCCAGAAGTTTTAATTATTTAATTCAGGTGCACTTCTCTCAGGTACTCTGGCTTAGTCCAGAGATAAATTTTTGGAGTAGCTGGAATAGTATTTACCAAAATATGCTACATAAACATTATTTTAGGTAATACTACAAAGCTGAGATATGGACTGGCACACTAATTAGTATGACAAATTAAACCATATAATTTGCATTAAAGGCAATTGAGAACGTGTCTATTATAAGGACTGTGATTTCCTAAAAAAGAAGTCAACATGCCTGTCCCAATATATGTAGACACAGATAACTAGCGACCCAAAATTCTATGAACAAAAGCTATAATAATATTGGTTTTTTAAAAGATTTTAAAAATTGATTTTTAGAGAGAAAGGAAGGCAGGGGAGAGAGAAACATCAATGTGATAGCAGTGAAACATTGATCGTCTGCTTCCTGCATGCAGCCTACCTGGGATTGAGCCCACAACCTGGGCATGCACCCTGACTGGGAATCGAACTGGCACTCTTTGGTGCACAGGATGATGCCCCACCAAACTGCATCGACCAGGGCAATAATATTAATTTTAAACTAAGTATTAGTGAACACAGAACTTATTTATAAAGTATCTCAGTAAAATTTCTGGTGGGAAAAGTCTTTTATTGAAGACACTACAAAGGAAAATGAGTTATACATATCCTATTTGGAGGTTAAATGAGTTAATTTATTTTACAGAGTAATTAGTTTGACGACTGTATATAGCAAATTATCTCATGAGAATATAACAAATGACAACTTTGATTTAAAATAGTTCATATGAAGTAGTTCTTAGGGGAGCAATTACATAGTAGAGTTACTTTTCTATTAAGACCATTGCATTAACATCTGGAGACTAAATTGAGCCATTAATATTGATGATGAAATGAGAAAGACATACTGGTTTGTAGGGTTTCACTTGAGGATAGAAATGAGTAAGTAAAATGTACTTCATATCTTGTTAGCATAGATAAATAGAGATGTCTTAGGAGGAGAAGCTTAGATTAACATAAGAAGTCAGGAAAAAATAATTTAATTAAATACGTATATATAAGCTTTGAAATCATGAGAGTGAAAGAACATTTAAAAGGAGTGTTTATAGTGTCAGAACATCAGATGATGAACTCAGCAGTTAATAGTGAAGTAAAATAGGAAAAGATAATAAAAATTGCAAGTATGCCAATAATATCTGGCACACATTGATATTTAAGAAATATTTGTTTAACAAATAAATAAGTGAAAAATTAATAAATGAATGCATATATGCATGGATTCATGAAAAATTTTCATGAAGAAAGGGTCACCAATGCTGATTGATGAACAAGTGTCACCAATGCTGATGCAATCAAATCCTACTTGAAATTATTCCACTTTTTAAGGACTATGGCTATACAAACAAAAAACTAACTAACTAAAACCCTTAATAAGTTAAAATACTCAAAAAATCCTGGACCTAATGTTTGGGGAAAATTCTATAAGAAAGAAAAAAGAACTTGTATTTCTCAGGGATTCAGAATGAGAGAGAGGGAGAGGGAGAAGAAAAAAAAGAAGTAATTTAATGATATTTCAGAATAAAAGCCACACTCTCCAAAAAGAAGATAACAAAATCCAGAGTTTTTGAAAAGCATCACCAATAATATTCAATATGAGTTTAAAATTTACTAGGCAGATAGAGAAATTATTAGTAACAGAAATGTGACTAATAGTCAAGAAGAAAAAGTGTTCAATAGGAAGATTATAGGATAAGGAATTAGAATAAAATGAATTTTAAAAAGCTATTATAAATATTTTATTTGACAATGGTAAACAGTTATTATTGTAAAGCAAATGGGCAATATCAGCAAAGAAAGTGGAAATAATGAAACAGAACTAAATGAAAATTCTAGAATTTAAAGTACAATATCTTAAATGAAATATTCATAGGAGTTTTTTAACACTGGATTTTAAAATGGTAGAATACAAAGTCAATCAACTTGATAATACATCAATAAAACTCCAATCTGAATAACAGATAAAAAAAGTTTAATAAAGCTTTAAGGAATGACTTCAAAAGGTGTGTAATTGGAGTTCCAGAAGTGCTGAAAAATATTTGAAGATGAAAAGAACCAAAACAATCTTGAAAAATTAACACTTTTTTTTAGAACTTACATTACCTGATTTCAATATTCTTTTATAAAGCTATAGTTATCAGCACAACATGGTATTGTCATAAAGGTCAGCAAATAAATCAATGGAATAGAATATATTCTAGAAATAGATTCAAGTGTATGGGTAAACTGATTTTTGACAAAGCTACCAAAATAATTCAATAAAGAAATTGTTCTGAAAACACTGAATAAATGTTTGAAAAAAAACTTTAGAGCATATCTCATACTACATACATACATATAAAAAATTAGAGATAAATCATGGAGGAGAAGCTTAGGTTAAAAGTAAAAGCTAAAATGTTCTTGAAGTAGAAAATATTTCTTACATAGGACGCAAAATGTACTAATGTGAAATTTAAAAGTGCTAATTTGGATTTCTTCAAAATTAAAGTCATTTGCTCATCCAAAGGTACATTAGAAATTCAAGTTATTGACTATGATAATATTTGGATATATAATATATCCAATAAAGGACTTGTATCTAAAATATATAAAGAATTTCTATAATTGAATCCTAAAAAAGAAAACAACTCAATAAAAAAATGGGCTAAGACTTGAACAGAAACTTCCCAAAAGGAGGTAGTACCGACAACCCTCACTTTTCACATTCCACCATATTTGAATTTCTATTTCTATGGTTTAATTAAATTACACCTGTCTCTCCAAAACAGGGGTTCAAGCTTGTTACCATTGTATATTAATGAGTATTTGCATAAAGTGAACTTTGCTGCTATCTCTTTTGTCCACAAAATTGCTACATAAGTAACAGATGTACAATATATACTGTGACCAATCATGTAACTTCTTTTAATGCCTATCATTGATTGGTTACTGTGCATCTGTTACTTAGTTCATGAACAGTCAGCAAAGTGTGTAGTTTTATTGCCTCCTTGTCCCCCATGTTCATGTGACATATTGAACAACAAAGATGGCAGCATCCCATGCTAGAAGTGAAAATTCAATCAAACATAAAGGGAGTTTTAGAACAAATAGCTAATCATGGAAATGTGGACATTGCTGCCATTTAAGAAACTTTAGATATCCAGCCAGGGGAACTTAGTAAAAACAAACTTTATGGACATAAGAAAAGTGGTTGTGATGAAAGGATGTAGAATGATGTCCCAGAAGAAATAATACTAACAAGAAACTTCACACTAATGGAACTCTTGAAGAACATTATGAAGAGATAATGTTATACTTCATAACACCATAAGTGTTGGAAGCTTTGGAATGTAATCCAAATTTTGAGATGTATAAAAATTTGCCATGTCATAGGAAAGATGCTCTCTCTGTATTATAACCTAAACAATAAGAAAAATAAAGCAACCACTCTTGATAAGTTTTTTTTTTTACAAATTAATCTAAGACTTTAATTCTCAATATTTCTAATGTTTTAAATTATAGTACAGTAAATAAATATTGGTTTTACTATTTTTATTTTTATATATTTATAACTGACAGTAAAACATATTTAATATAGTGACAAAATATTTTGAAGATCATGGAATAATCATAGTATCCCCCATAGACTATGAAGATTGCTTTGCATAGATTCAGCTCTACAGTTTATGGTATCACACTACCACATAAAAATAAAATAGGCCAATATATGGTCAATAACCATGTTAAAGAATTTAATACCATTAATCATCACTGAAATGAAAATTAAACTTACACTAAGATTGAAATTCTTTATACTAATTAAAATGTTTAAAATAAAAAATAACACAAAATTCTGCTGATAACTAAGAAGTAATTAGGACTCTCACACATTGCTGTTGGGTATGTATTTAAAAGAGTACACTTTAGAAACCTGTGAGTTTCTTGAACAGTTAAACATGCATCTAGACTATATCCTAGCAATTCCACACACAAAAAAAGAGTCATTCAAAGATATCTATGGCAGTTTCCCTCATAATACATATTTTGGAACAATCAAAAGAAAACAGACATAAAATAACAGGGTACTCATATAATGGGAAATAACAACAATGAAAGAATGAATTACCCAAACCCTCAACAATGACTTTCCAAATTATGTTTAAAGGAATAGAGCATACATAAAAGAGCTACCAGAAAACAAAAGGTAAGATAGCTATAGGAAATCCTCATCTATAATAATAAAAGCATACTATGCTAATTAGACCAGACAGCCAAACTACCTTCTGGATGTCCTTCCAGATGAAGCCACCATGACGGGGACCAAGGCAGATAGGGGCAATCAGGCAGGCAGATAAAGTGGTTAGGTGCAATCAGGCAGGTAGGCGAGCAATTAGGGGCAATCAGGCAGGCAGGCAAGTGGTTAGGGATGATCAGGAAGGCAGGCAGAGCGGTTAGGGGCAATCAGGCAGGCAGGCAGAGCAGTTAGGGGCAATCAGGCAGGCAGGCAGAGCGGTTAGGGGCAATCAGGCAGGCAGGCAGAGCAGTTAGGGGCAATCAGGAAGGTAGCCGAGTGGTTAGGGGAAATCAGGCTGGCAGGCAGAGGGGTTAGGGGCAATCAGGCAGGCAGACAGGTAAGTGGTTAAGAGCCAGTGTCCTGGATTGCGAGACGGATGTCCGACTGCCGGTTTAGGCCTGATTCCAAAGGACAGTTGGACATCCCTTGAGGGGTCCCAGATTATGAGAGGGGTGCAGGCCAGGCTGAGGGACCCGCCCTCCCATGCACGAATTTCATGCACCAGGCCTCTAGTACATCAGTAATTACCCTAAATATAAATGGACTGAATTCATCAATAAAGGCACAGAGTAGCAGATTGGATAAAAAAAAAACAACAACAACACAGTGGGGGGTGGGGGGTAAGGGGGGAACAAGGACACATATGTAATACCTTAATCAATAAAGAAAAAAAAACCAACAACAATGTGCTGCCTTCAGGAGACACATCTAAGCTGCAGACAAAGGTAGATTCAAAGTAAAAGGGTAGAAAATGATTCTCTAAGCAAATAATATCCATAGAAAAGCAGGTGTAGCCATATTTATATCTGAAAAAATATGTTTCAAGATAACAAAGGTAACAAGAGACAAAATGGAAATTTTATAACAATAAATGGGATAATACATCAAAAAGACATAATTCTTTTTTATTGTATGTTTTATTGATTTTAGAGAGGAAGAGAGAAACATTGATGTGAGAGAGCAACATTGATCAGTTGCCTTCTGCAAGCCTCCTATCAGGGATCAAACCTGCAACCTGAGCATGTGCCCTAACTGAGAACTGAAACCAGTCTCCTTATGGTGCATGGGATGATGCTCAATCAACTGAGCCACACCTGCCATGTCAACACTTTTTAATATATATGCACCAAATCAGGGAATACCAAGATATATAAAGCAACTAATAACAAAACTAAAGGGAGAAACAGACAAAAACACAATCATAGTTGGGGACTGTAAAACTTCATTGACAGCTACAGATAGATCATGCAAACGGAAATTCAACAAAGAGATATAGACCTTAAAAAACACTTTCAACCAAATGGACATAGATGACATTTACAGAGCCTTTCATCCCAGAACATCAGATTATACATTCTTCTCCAGTGCACATGGAACATTCTCAAGTACAGACCATATGTTGAGTCACAAAACTAGCCTCGACAAATTCAAGAATGTTGAAATTACACCAAGCATATTCTCTGACCATAATACATTGAAATTAGAAACCAACTGCAAAAAGGAAGCAAAGAAACCCACAAATATGTGGAGATTAAACAACATACTACTAAAAAAATGACTGGGTCAAAGAAGAAATGAAAGGTGAGATCAAAAGATGTAGAGACGAATGAGAATACAACATATCAAAACTTCTGGCATGCAGCAAAAGGACTAATAAGAGGGCTGTTTATATCATTATAGGCCTATCTAAAGAAATAAGAGAGCCCCAAGTAAACAACCTAACATTAGATCTTAAAGAACTAGAAAAAGAAGAACAAAGGCAACACAAAGGCAATAGTAGGAAATAGTAATAATTAGAGCAGAATTGAATGAAATAGAGAACAAAAAGACTACCTAACTCTGATACCAAAACCTGGCAAAAAACTACAGACCAATATCTCTAATGAATATGGATGCAAAAATACAAAACAAATTTAATACAATAATACATTGAAAAAATAACACATCATGATAAAGTAGGGTTGATACCAGGGGCACAAGGATGATTCAACATATGCAAATGGAGCAATGTAATAAACCCCATTGACAAAACAAGGGATAAAAAATCATATAATCTTACCAACAGATGCAGAAAAACTATTTGATAAGATACAACATCCATTTACAATTAAAACACTCAATAAAACAAGTATGGAAGGAAAGGGCCTCAACATCATGAAGGCCATGTATGACAAACCCCAGACAATATCATACCCAATGGTGAAAAACTGAAAGCTTTTCCTTTAAAGTCAAGAACAAGACAACCATTCCCACTCTCAACACTCTTAATTCACATAGTTCTGGAATTCCTAGCCAAAGCAGTCAGGCAAGAGAAAGAAATAGACAGCATCCAAATTGGGAAGGAAGAAGTAAAAGTGTCACTGTCACTTTTTTGCATATGACATGATTCTGTATATAGAAAACCCTAAAGATTGTACCAAAATACTAAAGGAAATAATAAATACAGTAAAGTTGCAGAATACAAAATCAATGAACACAAAAAATCCACTGCTTTCCTATTTACTAACAATGAAACTTAAGGAAAAGAAATGAAAAAAATCAACTCCTTTTAAATTGCAATAAAAAATATATAATACCTAGGAATAAACTTAACAAAGTATGTAAAGTACCTACATACTGAAAACTACAAAGCATTATTAAGAAGGACTTAAATGTAACACGGGAAACCATAAAAATCCTACAAGACTCCATAGGCAGCAAAATAGCAGACATATGTCGAAGCAATTTCTTTACAGATATAGCTCCTTGGACAATGGAAACTAAGGAGAAAATAAAAATGGGACTACATCAAAATAAAAAGCTTCTGCACAACAAAAGAAACCACCAACAAAACAACAAAAAAGTCCATGGCATGGGAGAACATATTTGCCAATGTTATCTCTGATAAGGGTTTAATCTCCAAAATTTATAGGGAACTCCTACAACTTAACAAAAGGAAGATAAACAACCCAATAAAAAAAAATGGGCAAAGGACCTAAATAGTCACTTTTCGAAAGAGGACATACAGAAGGCTAAGAGATATATGAAAACATACTCAAAGTCACTAATCATCCGAGAGATGCAAATCAAAACGACAATGAGGTACCATCTCACACCTGTCAGAATGGCTATCATCAACAAATCAGCAAACTACAAGTGCTGGAGAGGATGCAGAGAAAAGGGAATCGTCATGCACTGCCGGTGGGAATGCAGACTGGTGCAGCCACTGTGGAGAACAGTATGGAGTTTCCTCAAAAAGTTAAAAATGGAACTCCTATTTGACCCAGTGATCCCACTTCTAGGAATATATCCCAAGAAACCAGAAACACCCAACAGAAAGGATATATGCACCCCTATGTTCATAGCAGCACAATTTACAATAGCTAAGATTTGGAAACAGCCTAAGTGCCCATCAGCAGATGAGTGGATTAGAAAACTGTAGTACATCTACACAATGCAATACTACACTGCTGTAAAAAGGAAGGAACTGTAAAACTTCATTGACAGTTCGCAAAAGCATGGATGGACCTGGAAAGCCTTATGCTAAGCGAAATAAGGCAGTCAGAGAAAGATAAACATCACATGCTCTCACTCATTTGTGGAATATAATGAACATCATAAACTGATGAACAAAAATAGATACATAGACAAAGAAGCATCAAACAGACTGTCAAGCTTCAGTGGGAAGGTAGGGGAGGGTTAGTGGGGGGTAAGAGATCAACCAAAGGTCTTGTATGCATCCATATAAACATAACCATTGGACACAGACACTAGGGGGGTGAGGGCATGTGCGGGGTGAGAGGGGGAAGAGGGGAGAGAGGGAGGACAGGGGAGGTCACTAGGGGAAAAAGGAGACATATTTTCTACTAATTGTAATACTTTAAAGAGTTTTAAAAAATGCCAGGATCCAGAAAAAAAAGAGATTGAAAAAGACACAATTAAATTAAAAGATATTTCTTGTTCATGAATGGGAAGAATCAACATATTTAAAATGACCATATTACCCAAAGCAATAGACAGATTTCATGCAATCCTCCTCAAAATCCCAATGTCATTTTAAAAAAGAAAAAAAAATCATCAGAATTATATGGAACCACAAAAAAAAAAAAAAAAAAAGCCAAAGCAATCCTGAGAAAAAAAGAATGAAGCCAGATGTATCAAACTCCCTGACTTAAAATTATAATACAAAGTGACAATAATCAATTGAACATGGTATTAGCTGAGAAATAACTACACAGAACAATGGATCAGAATTGAGAGCCCAGAAATAAAACCACAGAAGTAAAAAACATACAATTGGGAAAAGAGAGAGAGAAAAAAAAAAGCCTCAAATAAATGGTGCTGGGAGAATTTGAAAGCCACACAAAAAAGAATCCTATATAATAAAAAGCTAATATGAAAATTGACCCAATGGTGGAATGACTGGTTGCTATGACATGCATTGACCACCAGGGGGCAGACGCTCAATGAAGGAGCTGCCCCTTGGTGGTCAGTGCACTCCCACAGGGTGAGTACTGCTCAGCTAGAAGCCGGGCTCACGGCTGGCGAGCGCAGCGGCGGTGGCGGGAGCCTCTCCTACCTCTGTGGCAGCGCGGGGAGCGGTCTTAAGCTGGCAGTCGGACATCCCCTGAGAGCTCTCAGACTGTGAGAGGGCATAGGCTGGGCTGAGGGATAGCCCCCTCCCCCCCAGTGCATGAATTTCATGCACCAGGCCTCTTAGTGAAACTATATTACAGTTTGTCCCTTGTACAAAAATTAATTAAAAAATGGATCTAAGACCTAAATGTAAGATCTGAAACAATAAATTACATGGAAGAAAACATAGGTACTAAACTTATGGACCTTGGTCATAGAGAACATTGTATGAATTTGAGCCTAAAGGCAAGGGAAGCAAAGGCAAAAATAAATGAATGGGACCCTATCATACTAAAAAGTTTCTGCACAGCATAAGAAACCACCAACAAAACAAAAAGGCAACCAACCAAATGGGAGATGATATTTGCAAACAACAGTTCCAACAAGTAGTTAGTATCCAAAATATATAAAGAACTCATACAATTCAACACCAAACAAACAAATAATCCAATTAATAAATGGGCAAAATACCTGAACAGATGCCTCTCCCAAGAAGACATACATACAGCCCTCAGATATATGAAATATGTTCCAATTCACTAGCTATTAGGGAAATGTAAATCAAAACTACAATGAGATACCACCTTACACCTGTTAGAATGGCTATTATTAACAAGACATGTAATTAAAAATGTTAGAGAAGTTGTGAAGAGAAAGGAACCCTCTTTCACGGCTGGTAGGAATATAAACTGATACAACCACTATGGAAAGCAGTATGGCGTTGATAAAAAAAAACTAAGAATTGAGTTACCATATGACCTAGCAATCCTTCTTCTGGGTATCTACCTGAAAAATCTGAAAACATTTATTTGCAAAAACATATGCACTCTTACGTTCGTTGCAGCATTATTCACAGTGGCCAAGACATGGAGATAACCAAATTGTCCTTCAACAGAGAATTGGATAAAGAAGATGTGGTACATATATTCTATGAAATACTATTCAGCCATAAGAAAAGATGAAGTATTACCATTTGTGATAACATGGATGGACCTTGAGAATATTATGCTAAGCTAAATAAGTCATTCAGAAAAAGCTAAGAATCATGATTTCACTCATATGTGGGATATAAAACTGAAACTAGAGGGAAGGGGGTGGGGAGATAGTAAAAAATAAAAGGTTCAAATATACAGTGACAGAAGATGATTTGACTTGGTTGGTAGACACACATGCAATATACAGGTCATGTATCATAGAAATGTACACTTGAAAACTATATGACACTATTAACCAATGTCACCCCAATAAATGTAATAAAATAAAATAAACCATTTTTAAAAAAAGAAAGAAAAGAACACATATAGCTCAAGAACAATTGATATTGACCTATGTTGATTAAAATCAAGACAGTGGTTTCCAAGGGAAGTTTCTGTGGGAGACAGAAATGTTCTACATGTTGTTGAGTGGTGGTTACGTAGGTTTATGCATTGTGAAAATTCACCGAATCGTATACTAAGTTCTGTTCATTTCACTATACAAAAAATAATTTCCCATAATTAAAAAACATAAAAAGAAATCAGAAAAACATAAAAAGAAAAAAAGCTTTCCCATAAAAATATACTTATATATAAATTTAAAATACTTTCTAGCTTATAGAAAATAATAATAATAATACAATAATGTACTTCTCATATATCCATATTAGAAATGAAGCCTTACAAGTTAGTCAAACATGTCAACTATTTTCAACTACCTTTTGGTAACTTTAATCTGCAGGTGGAGTTCTTCCTAGTACTTCTGAGAATAGCATTCTATCCAGATTTTAGGGAGTGTGTCTTATATAAAATCAGCCATTTCTCTATAACAATAACTTAAATGAAAAATTTCAAGTCTATCATTTTAAAATGTTATACCTCTCATACATAACAAATAGTAATAAAAATTGTATATAAAAATTACAATTTTTTTTTAAAATCCTATTTAAAGTAAACTAATTTAATTAGTAACAGACTTTTTTGGGGCTACTGATTTTTAATATATCATTTAATTGATATAGTTTTCATTGTTATGTTCTATCTGGAATAATATTTATCTTTCTAACATTGCAATTTGTTTTAAAGTAATAATTATTCATAATAAGGTATCCAGGCACAGAATAAGTGATTGTTTTCAAGTTTGCAGTAAATAACTAGGTTGTGAAAATTCAAGTTACAATGATGATATTAATATATGAAGAAATGTTACTTTTTATTTGAAATTTTGGAAGTTTTTAATAACATGGTGGCTGCTATTTCTGCATGTTTTATATTTATAAAATAGGTTCCTCCACCAAAGTTGTTTTTGTAGACCATGAAACATATTTAAAATTCATTGTTTTGAGGTTAACAATAATGTGCACTCCCTTATATTCAAAGCCTTTTTTTTACATTCATACTGCTCTGATTTTTAAACTGAGTTAAATTAGTATTAATAAAATTTTGCTATCATTAAAATTCATTTATTCTACATTTGAGAGTTTTTATACCATTAGTAAACATTTTCCCCTGAAGTTTATAATCTCATAGGAACAATAGTCACATTCCTGAAGCATGCAAGTAATATTATTACCAGAAAAAAAGGAAGGAAGGAAGGAAGGAAGGAAGGAAGGAAGGAAGGAAGGAAGGAAGGAAGGAAGGAAGGAAGGAAGGGAGGGAGGGAGGGAGGGAGGGAGGGAGGAAGGGAGGGAGGAAGGGAGGAAGGAAGGAGTAAGGGGGGGGTTTGCATGCACACACACATTCTTAATTTACTTTAAAAGGAAAGTAAAAGAGAATAAGAAAAAATGGGGTGAATGGGGGAGGAGGTTGATATGTAAAGGCTGTTATGAAAAGTATCAGCTACAGCTGCATACGACAGGAATGGAAAATAGTGTAATAAGATATGCCCCAGTTCCTAAATAAGTTAATAAAAATGCTGCTGGAAGAACAGCTGGCTTTATCTGGAGCTGGGATGAAGAAAAGAGTCGGTGCCTAGAGTCGACTTAATGAAAGGTATTAGAGCATCAATGGGGTCAAGAAGAATTATGCAGAGTAACTCAAATTCATTTTTCTTGCAAAAGGAATTACATTTAAAAGGATTTTAAATTTATAATTTAGAATTTGATACCTAAGACAATTTCATAATAGCAGACATTACACCTTTGGGACTGATCCAGGCTAAAAAATGTGAGATATGTACAGGGCCTTTAAAATTTTCCCAGGATATATTTTGCTTCAGTATTTTACAGATCTTATCATGTTAACTAATAGTGTTTTTAATAGTATAGGTTAAGCACATATTTGAGAATAAAAATTTAGTTTTCTTGAATTTTAAATACATATATGGGTAAAAGCAAAGTATATATGTAAGCATATACTTTCATGAGGAAATTTGTAAATGGACCCGAATTCCCCCCACTCCATAATGACTCTATTTAGATATTGTAAAATAATAGAATAAAACTACTCTAATTATAATAAATTAAAATTAGTTGTTACATTTCTAAGGTAATGGAGGCATTGTAATTTAATAGAAAGATTTATGGATTAGTAAGATTTCTGCTAATAGTTATAATATATTTAGCAGACATTTAACCTCTTTGCTTCATTTCCCATGTATGTAAAATGAATGCCTGAATGACATTATCACAGAGATCTAATGAAAATCTAAAATTATATAATTATAAATTTTTAAAGCATAAGAAATAAATTTGTTTCATTATATTCTTCCCATTAGTACCTCATATAATAGTTATGTATTAAATAACTTGACCTTGAATATATGGATAAAAAAGGGTTCTATACATAGAGAGGAAATATATTCCCATGAATGCACTTCTGCTTTGAGGAAGATGGAGTAGATGCATCCTCCCTATTCTGCCCACAACTTACAACTTTGGGCATTAAATATGAAACAAACATAAGAAGACTCTGAAAGGTGATGAGAAGAAGGCAGAGCAAAGAGGAAACTCAGGACCCAAGGAACAACAGAGTGGTGAGTTACCTGGGTTTTCTTTTTGACTCATATATCCCAGAAGACAGCAGTCTGGAAATGTCAACCATCTCAGCTACCGAAAAAGCCCCAATAAAGACCTCTCTTTCTAGCAAAAAAGCAAAATCAAAATAAAACAGTAAAGCCTTGCAAGATAGAAAACCTTTAGACGATAACAGCTCTACCCCAGCACCACAGAGAAAAACTGTGATCCCATCCCCTGCCATGACAACAAAAGTCAAAAGGGGAATGTAGTGTCCTGCCATCGGCCGGCCATAATGAAGCAGCCCAGCCATCCTTGATAGGATGAGGGCAGAGAATGAAAAATAGGGAGCCGGGGATTTTACCCTTTCCAGATGTCACCAGACCCCTCCATCATGTCAGTGGAGAGCATGTGGGGAGCAGTAAGGAAGCCAGGGTCGGGAGGCCTCCTGAAAGGAGACCTAGTGGGCAGCCTCTTTCCTGTGCCCACCCAGCATCCTCCCCTGGATGTCAGGAGGCTGAGTGAGGAACTTGGATTTCTACCTCCACAGGACAGTAATGAAGAGGTGACCGCCCTTTCCCTACCAGAGTGGTAACAAAGGAAAGCACTACAAATGTAATGACCTTAATAGTTACAGGGCTATTCAAATTATCCGTTTCATATTAGATAAGTTGTGGTAGGTATGCTTTTTGAGATTTGAGTTCCTTTTATCCAAGGAATAAAATTTATGTATGTAAGTTGTTGGCATGATTCCCTTATTATTTTTTTTTTAATGTCTGTAGTGGTTTTATTCCTAAATGTTGACAATTTGTGTCTTCTCTGTTTGTTTTGTTTTTTTTTGCCAGGCTTGCTAGAGGTTTGTCAATTTTATTTATTTCAAGAACCAGCTCTTTATTTCACTGATTTTTCTTATTGTTTTCTGTTTTCAATTTCATTTGTTTCTGTACTTATTTTTATTATTCTGTTCTTTCAGCAAGTTTTGGACTTATCTTCCTTTTCTTTATCTATACTCTAGTGCAGTGGTTCTCAACCTTTCTAATGCCGCGACCCTTTAATACAGTTCCTCATGTTGTGGTGACCCCCAGCCATAAAATTATTTTTGTTGCTACTTCATAACTGTAATTTTGCTACTGTTATGAATCGTAATGTAAATATCTGTGTTTTCTGATGGTCTTAGGCGAACCGCTGCTGTAGAGCCTAAGACCATTGGAAAACACAGATATTTACATTACGATTCATTAACAGTAGCAAAATTACAGTTATGAAGTAGCAACAAAAATAATCTTATGGCTGGGGGTCACCACAACACGAGGAACTGTATTAAAGGGTCGCAGCATTAGAAAGGTTGAGAACCACTGCTCTAGTGCAGTGGTCGGCAAACTCATTAGTTAACAGAGCCAAATATCAACAGTACAATGATTGAAATTTCTTTTGAGAGGCCAAATTTTTTAAACTTAAACTTCTTCTAACTCCACTTCTTCAAAATAGACTCGCCCAGGCCGTGGTATTTTGTGGAAGAGCCACACTCAAGGGGCCAAAGAGCTGCATGTGGCTCGCGAGCCGCAGTTTGCCGACCACGGCTCTAGTGGATGAGTGGGAAAACAAATTATTAATCTGAGGTGTTTCTTCTTTTCCAATTTATGCATTGAGTGCTATAGTTTTCCTCTATTAATATGTTAACTATATTTCACACATTTTGATATATTTTCATATCAATTCAATACATTTTAGTGTACTATATTTCTTTATTTCTCTTGAGACTTCCTTTTTAACAAATGGATTATTTAGAAGTATCACTTTTTGCAACTGGTTTGACATCACATTTCAGCTTCAATTTTGTCTCCTGAGAACACTTAAACAGAATTTTAAAACTCCACAAAATAGAGATCCCCTGGCCTGACAGTGTCACTGGAGAACTCTATCAAATGTTTAAAGAATTAACACCAATCATACACAATCTCTTCCAGAAATTAGTAGAGAATCATATCATGAAGCTAATGTTACTTTATCCAAAGTAGACAAAGATAGTGAAAAAGAAACCCGCAGAACTGCAGACTAATATTCCTCATGAATATAGATGTAAAAACCCTTGACAAAATATTAGCAAATAGAAATCAGTAATATATAAAAACAAGCACACCATGATCAAGTGTGGTTGATTCCAGAGACCAAAAGCTGTTTAATATTAGAAAATCAATCACTATAGTCCATGATGTTAACAAATTAGAGAAGAAAATCACATGGACATGTCAATCAATGCAAAAGAAAATTACATAAAATTATTTTTTTAAATTAATGGCTACTAAATCAGACCCCATACACAGGAGAAAAAAGAAAACTTTACGAGACCCATATAAGGTAAGTACTATTATCCCTATTTGAGGGTGAGTATGTGGGAAAACTGAAATTATGAGAATTGAAATATCTGGTTGGCAGGGAATCTCTTCCTCACAGCCTTGTGTGTAACTGCTAAGATCTACTAATTGCTAATTATTTTTATTGGGAAACCATAGAAATTTACTCTAAAAATCATCCAGCAATACAAAACTATAAAATCCTAATTTCTCTCAAATCCTCTTCACAGTAGTAACCACTGTGTCTAAAGTACTTTTTATTATTTAATTTTAATTTTATTTTATTTTTCAATAATGGTTTACATTAAATATTATTTTGTATCAGGTATACAGCATAGTGGTTAGACAATAATATACTGTACAAAGTGTTCCTCCAATATTTCACATACCCACTTGGCTCCATACATTGTTATTATAATATTATTGACTATATTCCTTATGATGTACTTTACATCCTTATTACTATTTTTATATAACATTTTTGAAATGACAAAATTATGGAAAATGGAGAACAAATCACTGGTTGTCAGAGAGTTAAGATAAGGGGAAGTGCTAGGAGGGTGGGCATGAATTAATTATGTGTGGTCATAAAAAGGCAACATGAGGAATTATTCTCATGAGTCTGTCCTCTATTTTGATTGCATCTATATAAAAATTGTGTTTGTAATATTGTACTATAGCTTTGCAAGATATTACTATTGAAAGAAACTGGATAAAGAGAACACAGGATTTCTCTGTCTTTTTTCTTATAACTGCATGTGAATCTACAACTATCTCAAAATAAAACATTCAGTTAAAAAAGTACCCCATAAGACATGCCTTTCTTAGATATTTTATCACATAATTGCATAAAAATCATTTTGTGGCTGAAAGTTTCTACTTAAGGTACCCAAAGTATACATATTGTACTGATCACTCTTCGAGGCCTGTATATTCATTGATTGATTCATAAAATATTTATTGAGCACCACTGTATGCCAAACACTTTTATAGGTACTGGAAATAAGTGTGAACTACACAAAGAAGTCCTATCCTCATGAGCGTGCACTGTAATGAGTGCAGATCCACATACATGGCACATGTACAGAAAAATAGAGCAGGAAAAGGGATAGAAATTTCTAGCTAGAAGGAAGTTCAATCATAAATAAGTCAGATCCTTTTTGAAGACGTGGCATGTAAGGATAAATTTCAAAAGATGAAGAAGAAGACGTATATTTAACTAGCAAAGAGAATGTTGAGTTGTAAAGAGTTTTATGGGCCACTGAAATGATTGTGGAATTTAATTTTTGTGACTTGAGAGGCTCAGTAAATATGAAATGAACAAATCATTTTCCATCTAAAGAGGTTACTACAGTGTTTGAGGAAAATGGTAAAAAAGTAATTTTTGAGTTACTTATATTATTTCTTACTCTAAATTTAGTAGAATGTCCAATTTTCCATGATATTATATTCAAACTTCTATAGCAATTATATAAAACTAAGACCAGAGTAAGGCCTGCCTCCCTTCTTACATTCTTTCCAATGCAATGCCCTCTACTATAGTCAGAATTCCAACTCAGCCCGACCCTTGTATTACATTCCTTTATTCCAGTGTTGCCTCTTTCTGTATCTTGGAATTCCTATTTACTCTCCTCTATCTGTTAATCTCACTGTTTTCATCAATAATGATGGTGCCACAGGGTGGTTCACTATGAGTGCATTAGCATACCCATAATCTTCAGATCTCCCTAACCCCACCATCTAAAAGAGCTCAAATAAAAATAGGATGCATAGTTGACATTTTCTCACAGCATGTTAAAGAACAAAAAAATAATTTAGAACACATGACTATTTTATTAATGTATATCAGATGATCTAAACATGAAGCATAACTGCCTATGAAATTCAAGGTTCAAGAACATAACATTATCTTCCAATTAGGTTGCTGTTTCTCCTATAAAGCAATTCTGAAGCTACCAAAGAGCAACATCCAATTCTTATTTCACTTCATTATGTTCTTCAATAAAATCTGTTTCTCCTGAATTCCTATTTGATTAGATCTCTAATCTACACAACTAACATATTTATATAGTTTTGTATTTAACTGCTTTATATTTATTGTACATGTCTTTGTAATAATGGTGGAGTTGTTTGGTCATGCAGCACAGCGATCACCAGTGCCATTCAAGACTCAATAGAGCTTGCACATAATAAGCAGTAAGTATATATTGTCAAATGTCCACCACACTACAAGTGTAAAAGATACTTCTCCAATGAGGACATACAGATGGCCAATAGACATATGAAAAGATGCTCAACCTCACTAATCCTCAGAGAAATGCAAATTAAAACCACAATGAGATATCTCCTCACACCTGTCAGAATGGTTACCATCAATAAATCCATAAACAACAAATGCTGGCGAGGATGTGGAGAAAAGAGAACCCTTGTGTACTATTGGTGGGAATGCAGATTGGTGTAGCAGTATGGAGTTACCTCAAAATATTGAAAATGGAAATGCTTTATGACTGAGCACTTCCACTTCTGGGAATTTATCCAAAGAAAACCAAAATACTCATTCAAAAGAATATATGCACCCCTATGTTCATTGCAGCATTACTTACAACTAGAAGCCTGGTGCATGAAATTCATGTACCAGAGAGATCCCCTCAGCCCAGCCTGCACCCTCTCCAATCTGGGACCCCTTGGGGGATGTCCAACTGCCAGTGTAGGCCCGATCCCAGACATCCCTCTCACAATCTGGGACAGCTGGCTCCTAATTGCTCACCTGCCTGATTGCCCCTAACTGCTCCCCCTGCCAGCCTGATCACCCCTAACTGCCTCTGCCTGCCAGCCTGATCGCCCCTAACTCCCCCCGCCACCGGCCTGGTCGCCCCTAACTGCCCCCCTGCCAGCCAGGTCGCCCCACGCAGCCTGCTGTTCAGTCATTTGGTCGTCCCTCACTAACCCCCCTGCTGGCCTTGTCACCCCACAACACAGCCTGCTGTTCGGTTGTCCATCCAGTTGTTTTGGTCATGATGGCCCGTGGCTTTTTATATATTAGGATAGCCAAGATTTTGAAGTAGCCCAAGTATTGATCAGTAGATGAGTGGATAAAACAGCTAGAGTATATTTATACCAACGGATACTATGCAGCCAGAAAAAGGAAGAAAATTATGCCCTTTGGGACTGCATGAATGGACCTGGAGAACATTATGCTAAATGAAATAAACCAGTCAGAGAAAGACAAGTACCATATGATTTCACTCACATGTTGAATCTAATGAACAAAGTGAACTAACAAGCAAAATAGAGACAGTCATAGATAGAGAGCAGATAGCTCTGGTGGTGGGGGGTGGAATGATGAAATTAAGCAAAACAGGAAAAAAGAGAGAAAGAACTCATGGGCATGGACAATAGTGTAGTGACTATGGGGGGAGGGGGAAGTGGAGATGGAAAAGAGTATATAGGGAATAAATGGTAATGGAAAAATAATAATAAAATAAAAGGGAAAAAGATACTTCTCATCTGATGTTCATTCTTAAGAAAAGTATTATGTTTAAAAATTAAGTCTGTATGAAACATACTTTGTAAAACCCTTGAATTTCAATTAGAGTAGCAATGCTAATAGCTGTTTCTCTCTGATCTGTGACAGGCACTCTAATGGCTTTTGTGCTTTTAGCAATTACTGACTGGTAAGTAGAATGTGTCAATTCATTTGCTTAAGAACAAACAGGATCATGCAATTTTCCTCCATGTTTGACTTCTCATCTCAACCAAGGAAATAGGTGAGAAGAGCAAGTCAGGGGGAGGCAGACAAAGGGAAAAGTGAACTTTTGAATTAGTATAATGATTTGCAATCCTTTGAGAGGCACTTTTACCACCTACACTCAATCTATTAAAGGGTACTTAAGAATGGTATGAATTCTTATAAATGACATAAATATTTTTTTAAATCTTGTAAATGGAGATCAGATTTAGTCATAATTACAGTTTTCCCAGTAGACTCTGCGTTGTTCAGAAAAATCCACAAAATAGGAATCCAAATTAAGTACAGAACAAATATACTGTTTGAAGGATAACAATGGGCTGTAAGAGCTTTTTCTTTTTTATATAGTGTACCATTAATATAATTGCAAGCTCAATGGATTTCCATTGTCCCTACAGGTACCTGATATCTCCTATTGGACAAAAAGCTAATAAATCAACACAGAAAAGAATACTCTTAAACACTAAACTGTATAGTTTACTTTTCCTCAATTAAATTTTGGGCATCTGAAGGATATAGCTTATTTTTCGCTTTTGATTCTAAATTACTGAACTTGGAAGCATTTTGAATAAATCCAACTCTAAAATTGTCTTCCAGGAAAAAAAAAGTTTTTAAAATTCAGTATTAAATCAGGACATTTACTAAGTTTTGAACATGATATGAATCAGTGCATGCATTTTGAACTAATTGGAGATTCTAAAAGTTAAGTCTTACAGACACATGAACTTGCTATAATATTTTTATTGGTACATCTGATATATTGTGACATAAAATTCTGTTAAAAGTACTAAGTTTAGGGGCCTTCATTTATACCTGCCCTAGTCCAACATGTTTGACTATGACAATGGAACCAGTTTAGCCCCCAAATACTAATCTCCTCATAAATTCAATGATCATGATGCATGTTTAACTGTGCTCAGATATGACCAAGTTTACACTGAGGAAAATACCCAAAAATCCCTGAAAGGAATGCTAAGGTCAAACAGTAGGCAGTGAGAGAGTGAGTCAAATTTGACTTTACTTTATGTCAAAAATAAGCACAGAGCCGGTGACTCAGAGCTGACTATACACTGTGACTAATCTTAGACCACCATAAATTACAAGTTTGTAACAGCTATAAAACTGTTTCCATTCTGAACAATGAATCTCCAGTTTTACTAACATCTATCTCATTAACAAGCAATTCACGTGAATCCAGATAAAAGCAAATTATTTCCCTAATAATTATAATTACAAACTAGACCAAAATCCTCGTTTTAAAGATGAAAAAATAAATATTTTTTGAAGCAGCAATTAATTCTTGTTTCATATGAATGACTCTTCTTAATTAAAAAAATAGATATTGTATTTGCCTGGGAGAAAATGCCATGTTGCCTCATGGTTATTTGGAAATAATATATTGCTCTGGAGTAAAAACCTTATGAAAAATTATGAATTTCCTATGAAAAATAATTTCTTTCTACTACAAACATGAGTGCCTTATAATGCCCAAGGCTCTCAGGAGCTGTGAGAAAAATGAAGACAAATAAGACAGAGTCCCCAGAAACAAAGAGTAACAGTGAAATAGAGAGGTTTTCAAACTTCAGCACTGTTTTACCCACATATCTTGCTTAAATGAAGATCCGTAAGTCTTAATTTCCAAATTCTGATTCCATAGGCCTGGAGTAGGCCCTCAGAGATGTATATTCTGATGCAGGGGGTCAGAAGTCCAAATTCGGAGAGCCATATGTCTTTGGTAGCAAGGAACAACATAGTACATTGTACAATATGTCTAATATTTGCCTAATTGATTTAAGAATTCCTGCAACCTCCACTCCTGAGGCCTTTTAATCCTGAGTTAAGATCCAATTCAAATCTTTAATTAAAATTATTTTTGAAAAGACCTGAACCTTAAGTTCAGATGTCTCTACATCGAGTGCAGATTGCAATTTGCTTATGTGTATCAGTTTTACTAACTGAACTTCAGTTTCATTCCTGTGACTAAGCAGTCACCTTGTGTTCCAGTGGACTCAGTAATAAAGAGTCGTCTACTTTGTTTTTGGAGTCCTGAGCTTCTCATTTATCTCAGAAATACTCTTTTTTCACCATTTTCTAAAACTCAGCCCCTGCCCAATGATCAAGACTATTTTACCTGGTGCTAGACCACCCCGATGCAGACCACCTGCCTGGATTTGAACATATTTTCTTTTCCCGGACTGCGCATAGCAATGATCTGCCTCCCACCCACAGGGAAACACCTGTCACCCCTTTCTGGACTTCTCTGACACTGTCTGCCTGTTCTCACTGCTACATATCACCTGCCATCGAGTTCCTTGGTAATCTGCTCCAGTATTTTCCAAAATGTACAGAACATCAGCTCACCTGGAGAGATGCTTAAAAGTACAGATTCTTGGGCTTTATCTTTTGAGGCTATTATTTAGCAAGTCTGAGATGAAGTCCAGGAATAGAAAACACATTTAAGCTGGACTTTTAAGAATTAATACCATTTCTGTGACATAGAAAGGGAGAAGGACAATATAAGGCAAAGCAATCTGATGGTAAAAAGTGTTGAGCATGTTTAAAGAAGAGAATGTAAGCAATGTTTAGTCCATAAAGTTTGGCTAGAGGCATCAGCTTTATGAAGAGATGCAATAGAGGGACATAAGAATGGAAAGCTAGACAGAAGCCAGATTCTAACTGGTGATGAATTCTGGGAATAAATAAAACATTGGGAGTGTTCTGGGACATCTCCTACACATTGTTGTTTTCATTATCACCTCTATACTTCAGATAACCAAATCGACACATTTAATTTCTATCCGTCAGATAATAAACTTCAACTGTCAACACATAAATCCTCAAAATTGCATACTGGAGCCAATTTAATCAAAGTAAGTGGGTGGAAAAACGAGACTGATGGGCAGTCTAGATGAGTATGGGTGATAAGGCCAGTGTAGAGTACTAACACAGGAAGAACAGAGGTCTATTATAAGATGGGAACAGTCAAGTTGGAGAGGGGGAAAATTGAACAACTAGGGCAGAGATTGGAGTGATAAGATCTGATTTTATATAGGAGAGATGGGAGAGAAAAAAATCACATAAAAATATGAGGTATGGTGTCCAAATAATTATAAAAACAGGCATAGAAAACTGAGAAAGAGAAGGATAATTCATCCAACATAAATTCCATTTTGAATATGTTTGGTTGGTGTTGATATATCAACCTAGTCCTCAGTTGAAATTTTCTAACTGTGTGTGTGTGTGTGTGTGTGTGTGTGTGTGTGTGTAAGAGAGATGAGAGAGGGGAGGAAGGATAAAAAGCAGAAGAGACTAAATTGATTAAATAATGTTCTAGGGGAGACATGAGATTGAAACAAAATTGAGCAGCTAGATTCTTGAAAAGAAGGCAATGACAATGCTGAGAGAATATCTGGAGAGTATAAATGAAGATATGGGTAAAACTTTGAGAGCAAATCAGTATTTTTGATATTACTAGTAAAATGAGTGATAATGTCAAATATGGATGATGGTGTGAGTAGAATATAGTCAGAACGGGACCAGAAATTTCCTATGGAAAACTGATGGAGTGTACACAAGGGATGTAGAGAAGACTGTGAAGTCTCTGGGAGACTTCAAGAAGGTGAGTTTATAGCTGAACAAGGTAGAACTATTTCTATTTTTTTCTGGCATTGCTCATCAGCCAGGATCTGGTAAAAACAAACAGGGGGATCCTCTCAGATTAGGGAATCTCCTGGAAGTTGAGTCTCAATTACATGGTTTGAGATCTAAGGATCAAGAAAAAGGTGGAAATGAATCTGTTGCAGCTGAACAGGGAGAACAGAGGCGTCTGAAGAGATGTTGCATTTGAAGGATGAGAAGGAAAGAATGCTGATTGGATGCTGAAGTCAGGGAGAAGGTACTCCATACCTTGAAGTTCTGCAGTTTATAACCTCAAGGGTAGAAAAGTGAAGAAAAACTGGGTGACACATTTCAAAAAAAAAGGAAAGGGTTAACAGATGTTTCCAAGGTGAAGGATCTGGATGCGCCAAAGGTAAATAATTATGCCAATACCCATAGTCTCCACTAAGGAAGACCTCCAAGGAAGTGGAGTTACCAAGAAGAAATCAGGTTTTCATCTTTATGAGTCTGCTCCATGTTGGAGAACTTGGAGGATGAAGGAGATCATGACATACGATGGACCACTGTTAGAAAGAATGAGAGTTTTCTTTGTAGACCAGGCCTTAGTGACCTGGATATTTTTAGTCAAATAATATAAAGAATAAAGCCTGGCATATAGGGAAGGAAACATATAAAAGTGAGTCTGACACTGCAGCATGGAATTCAGAGAAACAGCTAGAATTCCATAAAGTAAATTAAGAAATACAAAAGTTTACAAATTCATTCCCTGTTTTAAGTTATAATAAAGCATAATTCAGTAAGTTTGGAGTTTGGATAGTAAGAAACAGATATTTGTGGAAACATAGTAAAACAGATTTTCTTCTTTTTTCCTGTTTTGATCTCCCAGTGTTGTAAAGAGGAGTCAATATACAACACACCTGGTAACACACGTGATAAAAAAGTATGCTTTGCACTTTTCAATATTTCTTTTATATCTTTAGATAAATGTGCTATAAAGATTGCAATGATATTGACAAACGTATGACATTACCCATGAATAGTTACCTGTTTCAGATTAGTTATCTCTTTCAGGTAAATTACCTGTTTCAGATTAGTTACCTGTTTCAGGTAGCGTGCTGATATTGCAAGTACTTTCATCACCTTCACCAGCTGAGGTTGAAGCTCTTATTTTAAAGACATATGAGGTATTGGCAAGAAGTTTCATGAACATATACATGTGATCTTGGGGTGAGACTTTTGTAGAATTCCTTTCAACTGTTATCATATAATGTGTAATCACTCCATTTGCCTTTTGGGGTGGGTCCCACCTCACTAAAGCGGACTGCCAGCTAGTTGCCACACACTGTATGTTCTGTACAACATCTGGAACTGAAGAGATAAATGCCTAAAGTTAACATTATACACATGTAGCAGATAAATCATTTAATTATGTGATTGCTAAATAAAATCATATCTAGTAGACACAGAATACAAATTTAACATATCAGCCTTTCAATTTGTGCTCCAAAAGTTCCCTTTTTAAAAATCTTTATTGTTGGAAGTATTACATATGACCCCCTTTTAGCTGAATCAAATGGCAGTTGGCCTATTTTCTCTGCTATCATGTTAATCCTTACAATACTAAAGCATTCACTTAATATTTTCCTAGGCCAAAGCCGCAATCACATCCTCAAAACTGCATAGTCAGAGGCAACTGCATAGTTTCAAGTTCAGGCAGCGACTGAAACCTGCTCCTTTATTTCTTAATCAGAAAGGAGAAGTCTTAGAAATACTTTATTATGAAAACTTTTTTGTGCAAAACAAAGATATAGGGTTCCTCCCTGATATGGCACATCTGGGTCTAACAATACCAGCAAACATGTAAGCAATTTAGGCGGGGGAAGGGGGTGCTTTTATATTAAGATGGCCTCCTTGGAAGAATTGTGAAGACCTGATTCGTCAGATCCTTTATAAAAATCGTTGAAGGGAAGATTTAAATCAGTCCTAGTTTTTAATTACTAGGACTGATTCCCTATAATCCACGTTTCCCTATAACTTCCCTGAATTCACTTGGAAGTGACCCCGTTTTTCAGAAGTGCTCTATTTATGGTAGACCTGGTTAAAGAGCCATAAATACCCAGCCCACCACAGAGACTGCAGACTGGAGAGACATGGTTACTTCCCATGGAAATGTTGAATTACCTGGTGACCCCTAATGTCAGCATAGCTTATCCTATTACAGTAAAAAGAGGATGCTATAAGGAAAATTAGAATACAGTTAGATTGCAAATAAGTAGTGAAAGGAACCAACTAGCTTTCATTATGTAAATCATAGTTATTGAAAGAATACTCAAGTAAAGTTGACTTGTTTACAGTTATCTCCCCTGATCCAAATTTATGTCATTACAAACCTGTTTGTCTTCCTCTGGAAGATATGGGCATCAGAACTACTGGAGAATACTTTCAGAATGAGTGAAATTTAAAGTTAAAGAAAAGACAATTTCACATCTAATCCAGGGCTCTGGCAATTAAATATCATTAACTATTTGCTTCTTTCTTTTCAAAAACGTATCACAATATTTTCATAAAATATGTTAACAAGAGGCACTTGATAACTTGCTTAAAGTTAATGTGCAAAACTGAGTTTTGTGAACATCTATTTCACTGACTGAAGCTAAAAACTATGAACTAATCAGCTGATATTATAACTCTTAAAGTTGAAAATGTTCTATTATTTTACCAATCAGGGTACAGAATGTTGTGTGGTCTTAGGAATTAAGTAATTTTCACAGATATATAGATCCTACTTTGCTCCTAAACTGGTCTTTCATTACAATTTCCTCAGTTCAAAAAGAAAACAAAAGTGTGAATATATGCATATGAACACATGTATTTGATAGCAGACAAGACCCAGTCTAGCTTTAAAGAATTAAAATTCAACTTCCCTTTGAGTGAACTATTAAATAATACTTTATCACATAAACTGAAAAAGGGAAGGGAAAAGGGTTAAATACAACTGAAACATCTTAGGTGATTCAAAACGCTGTGTCTAACCTGATTCTTGGGTTGTGAATTTTAGTACATTACTAAATTGATTGCCATTTCCCACTTTGGTAAAGGCCGAGATGCTGATAGAGTAGGTGCTGACTGGCTCCAGTCCAACAAGCTTGGCTTCAGTTTGAACACCTGAAATATTCTGAAAAGCAGGAAAAAAATTAATCACAATGCATCATCAAAAATGTGTTTGTAACTGGAAGACATATTTTAACACATAAAAGTTACACCATGTTTAACCTATCCTATCTAATAAAAGAGCAATATGCAAATTGACCATACCTCTGCTACACCCACAAGCCACGCCCATCAGCCAATCAGGAGCGAGTATGCAAATTAACCCAAGCAAGATGGCTGTGGCCACAGAGAGAGCAGGAGGCTTGGGTTGACCCTGGCAATGGAGGAAGCCAAGCTTTCCGCCTGCCCTGGCAGGCCCAGGCCCCACTCAAGGTTACAAAGTTTCAATTATAGAAGATAAATAAATCTCAACAAAAATGGTGGTAGCCACAGAGCTGGAGAGAGCAGGAGGCTTGGATTGCCCCTGGCAATGGAGGAAGCCAAGCTTTCCACCTGCCCTGGCGGGCCCAGGCCTCCGCTCAAGGCTACAAAGTTTCAATTATAGAAGATAAATAAATCCCAACAAAAATGGCTGGGGCCACGGAGCAAGCAAGAGGCTCAGCTCCACTCAAGGCTACACAGTTTCAATTATAGAAGATAAGTAAATCCCTGATACCAGGGCCTCCACTTGGATAACCGGGGGGCGTGGCCAGCCTGCAAACCACCACAGGACCCTCGCCCAGGCTGTCCCACACCCCAAGGGAACCCCCACCCTGATCCAGGACACCCTTCAGGGCAAACCAGCTGGCCCCCATCCGTGTACCAGGCCTCTATCCTATCTAATCCTATCTAATAAGAAGATAATATGCAAATTGACCATCACTCTAACATACAAGATGGCTGCCCCCATGTGGTCAAAGATGACTGCCCCCATGTGGACACAAGATGGCCACCACAAGATGGCCAGCAGGGGAGGGCAGTTGGGAGGGACCAGGTCTGCAAGGGAGGGCAGTTGTGGGCAATCAGGCTAGCAGAGGAGGGCAGTTGGGAGGGATGAGGCCTGCAAGGGATGGCAGTTGGGGGTAATCAAGCCTGCAGGGAGGGCAGTTAGGGGTGACCAGGCTGGCAGAGGAGGGAAGTTGGGGGTGACTGGGCCTTCAGGGGAGGGCATTAGAGGTGACCAGGCCTGCAGGGGAGGGCAGTTAGGGGCAAACAGGCTGGCAGGGGAGTGGTTAGGGGGTGATCAGGCTGACAGGCAGAAGCGGTTAGGGTCAATTCGGAAGGCAGTTGGACATCCCTCAAGGGGTCCCAGTTTGGAGAGGGTGTAGGCTGGGCTGAGAGACACACACCCCCATGCACAGTAACAGAAATTTAGCAAGAATTTCATGCACCAGGCCTCTAGTGATTTAATAAGCATGGATATTTTAATTAAAAGAGAAAATATTAAATATTTTTGTGGTGCAGGCAGTGCGCAGCTGATAATGGAAGGATAAACTGGACATTCAGCATGAAGAATCTCATTAATGCCATTTCATAAAAAACTAGGTTATTTTGTTTTCATTTTGCCTCACAGATTCTTACTTGGAATTACATCCTAATTACTTTCTTTAAATATACCAAAATTAACGTCCTCAATTTAAATCCAGCTTACAGGTGGTCAGAGATACTTGATTTTTCTTGAATTCATCTAAATTCATTTTAAATACCCAATAATATTCTGTGTAAGTAAATAAATTAATTCATCATCTACTATATGCTAAGCAAGGGGAATACAACAGTGAATAAACAAATCTCTGCTCCTATGAAGCTTAAATGATGAGTTTTCCTAGACAACTCCTACATTTTCTATTTGACAGAACCTTAGGAAAAAGAGATAAGGAAGAAAACAGCACAGGTGCCCAAGAAAGAATATGTTTTCTCATAGAAAATTTTACCATTGAGTATAAAATTTCCATTCAAAGATAATTATCCTAACCAAGAGGGAAGTTAAGATTAATCATTTATGTAAAGAAAAAGATAATATCCTGTGTGGTATAATTTTAAGAATACTGCATTATATCTGACCCCAAATATAAAACACTTGGACTTATTTATTAAATACTTCAGTAACATAAATTTAGCAAGATTACTAACTCTTGGGTACTTAGAACCATATTTTAAATTAATCTCTGGCAAGTCCTTGAACTCACTACATTACACCATTTCCTTTCATTTTTTCGCATTTACTATTTAAAAAGCATACTGTCAGATAACCAGCATATTGAAGAATATATAAGGCATGGCCCCTGTCATCAAGGAATTTTAATGTTAATTAGAGAAATCTACAAACAATTGCTACTAAGGAAAACTTAAACACTGTGTAGGTAAATTTTGATTTTGGTTAGAAAGGGCTGGTACCCAGAGAAGTGACTGAACTCAAGAGTTTTCAATGAAAGTGTGAGAGTGGATAGTAAACAGGTGGACACAATAACAGTAAGGAGGACACATAAGTGAGGAGTATTGCCAAACATCTTTTAAAAGAACTTTTCACTGAATAAACGATTTCAGGATGCAGGACCGGCCTGAGTTATCTGCAGACCTGGATCTTCTTGATCTCCATGGGAACCACACTGGAGTGACTGGCATGGCAGAGACACGTGGAGTGGCTCTGGAGTTATTCTGCCTCCATGAACCCACATATAACTCGAAATAATAAAAATAATAATAATAGAAACTGATACTGTTGTGGCATAGGGGTGGATGAAAACATAGAAAGGAAAATAGGAAAATATACTTATAGAGAAAACAAAACAGTGGGAGGGAACTAGATAAAGGAAACTAGATGTCAAGAAAGGAAAAGGGTGGCACAAGAGTACATTTAATGGAATTTGAACGAAAACAAGATCATGAGAATTGATGGAAGAGAAAATAGATGTAGAAAGAGGAACTAAAAGTAGATTTTCAAGAAAAATTATGTTCTCCACCCCAAAACTACATAATCAATACTTTATGGTATAAAGATTATATTTTGCTGCTAGTGGAATGTTAATGGTAGTATTCATATTGAGAGAACAGAATGTCTAAAAATCTTAGAATACAACTTATTTTCATAGTCAGGTAATGACATAATGTCATTTTATACTTAGGGCTATTACATTGCTGGATGGATATTTTGTTCTTTTTATAACTATGCATAATAACAATAGCTAACACATTTATCCTATGCCAGGGATAGTCCTAAGTGCTTTTTATAGATTCTCCCTTCTAACCCTCACTTTTAAAGATATGCATCTTTATAACTCCCATTTGGCACTTAAAGAAACTGAGTCATAAGAGGTTAAGCAACTTGTCTAATGCAGAGCAGTAACTCTTAAAGGTAATGGCATCGATGCTGGAGATCGCTGTTCTGAGAAGAAAAGATCGCACATAGACACCCATGCTCCAACACACATACACATTATCCTTCAAGCAAGATAACAATATTAAAATGATTCATTTCCCCCTTTTAATACCTATTTTCCAGTGACACCTATAGCCAAAGCAAATTAAAAGTTGGAAAATGTTATGATTAGAAAAGAGATAGATATTAGAGGGCTAGAGATTTGGGGTCATTAATATAATTTCACACTTTTGGGAAAGAGAGTCCACATTTATGGAGTATTAAATATAATTCAAATTCTACTCAGCCTTTCAGATTTTGAAGTAATACATTGATTTCCAGAAAGGAAGTTATTTGTTTCTTATGATATAATCTTAATCACAAATTTTGATTTTGACTATTCCCTTTGTAAGCTACATATGCTATAAAAATGATTTACCATCAGCAATAAATTGAAATACATATAACAACAATGTTTACTGCAGATTTTTTATACTCTTCTTGCTATAACTAAATAAGAGCATACCAGTGCTTCAATGTGCCTTTGGGGAAAAAAGAAGAACACTTAAAAAAAATAAATGTCATGTATTTTATAACATATTTTGGCAATTAAATGCTAGAAATCATAGAAGTATATTTCAGTCCCTTTGCTACATCAGTTCTTTGGCTAGTTTTCATTGATTCTGAAACCTAAAAATGGAGGAGGGAAAGGGTGTTTAGTGTTGCAAACTAATTAGTGTTGAAAGTAAAAGATAATGATATATCTTAAAATACCAATTAGTGTGGGATTATATGCTATCAGAGAAGATTACCAGAAGTCCAGTAAAAACAGTTTTCAGAAAAGGTTAAAACCATTAACTTGGCACGTCATTCTAACAACAAATGTAATATAGAAATATATTACATTTAAGATAATAACAGGTTTTAGTCTGGAAAAATTTTTTACTATGTACTTGCCAGCATTCACAAAATGGTGCAATTATTTCTTAAAATGTAGATATGCAGAAATTAGAAATTCTAAGTAAATCACTGTATGAACTCTTCAGCTTCCATTATCTGGCAAGTATTTTCTGTGTTTTCCGTATGCATCCTTCAATTGCAGGAAACTAAAAAGGTTTCTTAAAAGATGGCCCTCGTTTCATCTAAAGCAATCCATTTTCTCCCTGCATGCCAAAAGTTTCATTCACGTTCTGAATTTTTAAAATAAAAATATACTGTCATAATCAACCTACCTTATAAAATATAGTATCAGTTTCATGTTCATGAATTTTAAAACTATATACTTTAACAATACCGCCTGGAACAGGACTCGGGCTCCATTGCAGCCACACAGAATCTGAAGTGTAGTTGATTAAAGTCAAATTTTGAGGAGGTGCTAAAGGCACTGTAGGAAAACACATTATAAAACTTATATTCGTGATTTTTAACATAAAAATATCATTGTGACTGTAGCTTCCTGAAGACACTAGTTAAGAAAGACGTACAGAATGATCATATTTTAATTTCAGAAACCAATAGCATACATAATGATGTTTTTGGAACTCAGTAGTTCCAAAGTAGCTTTAAACAGAACACTTCATTCTGAAGCCCGAATTAAATAAGAAAAAGAATAAAAGTTAAGCGGAGTAGATGAATAGTTGTAAACCTGTCACAAATAGACCATCAAATATCCTCTCATTTTCCATGCGGTTCCTTTCAAAAGAGAGAGCAAGGGCTGCAACAGCGAAGCATTGGAAGAAATATGAATTCCGGCTTACCTGACTCGTCTGTGTAAAAGAAAAGGACACTGGAAGGACCGAGTCCCTTTATAGTTCTCGCAGCAGCAAAAATACTATATAGTGTAAATGGTGAGAGCTCTTCCAATATTATATAGTTATCAGAAGTAATGAAAGAATAGCTTTCATTTGGTCCTTGTAAAGTTAAATCATAACTTATTATTGCACCATTTGGTTTTACTGGGGGATCCCATGATAAGAGAACTGAGGTAGAGGAAAGGTTTTTAAAAGTGTTGATTATTGGTGAAGTTTCTGGGACTATAAGAGAAAAAAAGAATATTAAATGAAACAAAAGTGAATTAGCATTCAAAAAAAGGCTTTAATAATAATGGGACTTCATTTATTAGCATCTAATTATTTAAATTTTAAGAAACTTAGAGCTTATTGTGTTTATTGAAAGGCTAGTTACTTGAGAACAAATAATCTATATAATTATAAAAATAATGTTTTCTGTCAGAAAGAAATATAAATTAAAAAAAAAACACCCACAATCTGCTTAATAGACAATAAAAGGATCCAGCCTACCATCTTCTTCAGTTTTGATGTGTAGCTGGGCAGTATAGGTATCAGAAAATCCCTTTTCGGTTGATGGAGTGATTTTTAATATATAATCAGTGTATTTTTCCAGATTATCAAAATACATGCTTGTCTCATATGTAACTAGAGGTGGTCTTACGTGGCGAGGAGTCTGCTGTAAGCTCAGAGAGACATAATAGAAGACTAGACCGTTGGGTTGAGGTGGTGGGCCCCAGCTTACATTTATTGCAGTTGACGAAATGGACTCGTAAGTCAGGTTTCCAACAGGCCCTTCAGGTACTATGACAGGTAGTGTGCAAAATATAAAAATTATCAGTCACCCTAAATAATTTTAAGTAAATTCATAAACTGAAGATAATTGTTTAAATGCCATCTATTGCATCATCAGTTCTTAAATTGTTTAAATGCAGATACAGTAAATATCATCTATTATAAAATATCTTCTAAATAATAAAAATCATTCAAAATAAGTCCTGTCATCCCTCACATCTATTATGTGTGAGAACTGTTTTTCTATAATATTCTCTTGGTTTTTCTTTCTTACAATATGGAGATTATGAGTGTGTAGATATGCATGTATGCATGTGTATGTATACATATATTTAAATATTGCAATATTGTAATTAGCTATAAAATTCTTTTGTTTCTACCTTCCAAATATTATCCTTCTTGTATAGGAGGTTATCTAGGACCTCTTGCCTAGAACAGTGCACACAACACGTTTATTATCCATGGTGCTATAATAACTGACAAAAAGTTATAGGCTGGTAAAAATCTTAGGAGAAATCTGCGTTTAAAAAATGCCTGAAATGATATTGACCACATATTGCATTAAAACACTTTTGTTAAAGTCTATGTAAACAAATATCTCCATATATTTTATCATATCTTATTCTGCTGTTTAATTTGTGAGCTACTTAAAGATTTTTCCAACAAGGAAAGCATTCACTTCTCGTATATATATAGTCTGTCAACCTATAATCTTCAGATGATAAACATGGAATTTTACTCTCAGCAGTAGAGGTCAATACCATTTCTCAATGTGAAACTAGTCCTATCTAATAAAGAGGGAATAAGCTAATTGACACTCACGCCATCAAAAAAGATGGTGGCGCCCACAGCCAATGAGGAGGGAATATGCTAATTGACCGCCACACCCTCAAAGGTGGCGACGCCCACAGCCAATGAGGGGATATGCTAATTGACTTCCATGCCCTCAAAGATGGCAGCGCTCACAGCCACAAGATGGCAGCACCCAGTCACTTCAGTGCCGCCAGGGCAGCCCGTGGGCCTGCCTCCGGAGTCCCCCAGTCCCCTCAGCCCCCCAGCCGCCCAGGGCCGCCCGAGGCTTAGTTAACCAGGGCTTGCTGAGGCTTTCGCTGCCAGCAGTGGCAGCAGCAGAGGTGTGATGGGGGTGTCGCTTTTCCCGATTGCCGGGTTGCTTCCTGCCCCTGCGGGACTCCTGGACTGTGAGAGGGGGTAGGCCGGGCTGAGAGACTCCCCCTTCCAGTGCATGAATTTTCATGCACTGGGCCTCTAGTCTTTAATAAAAGTGGACGAGGTGGGGTTGGGGGACCAGTTGAAGGGGTGAGCAAACACAAGTTGGTAGTTACAAAGTAGTCACAGGGATGTAAAGTACAGCACAGGGAATATAGTCAATGATACTATAATCACTCTGTACGGTGCCAGATGGGGACTGGGAATATCAGGAAGAACACTTTGTAAAGTATATGACTGTTTAGCCAGTATGCTGCAAACCTGAAACTAATGCAACATAGTATTAAAATGAATAAAAGTTACAACCATAAAAAGAAATAAGCAATGATCCATGTATCATTATAGTCTCAAAGCTGAAACCTAAAAAACATAGAGAGTTTCAGTCGTTATAGTTTTCTGAATACTCAGCACAAACAAGATTCTGCAGAAGCTGCATACAAGAAACTTCTGGGGTTAAAAAAGATATTCTGGGTATATTAGTCAAAATTACAACACAAACAAAGAAGCTGCATAGAGTCCTATGTGGATTAAAAGACTGAAATGAAATAAGCAGCTAGAGAAAAAAAAATGTATTTCCTAAAGCAAATGGATAAGCATAGTAGCTATTAGGAAACCCATCCATGTGTACAACGGTTTTTCATGGCCAAACCGGATGGCTGTGACATCCTTTGAAGCAATAACAGCAACACAATTTTCATGAATAAATGGTAGCAGTTTATCTGAAGAGAAAGGCTGTTATTATTCTAATAGTTTTATAGCTATGTTAAATGCATTTTCAAACTTTTATAATGACTAGTTAAATGTGCCTAAATAAAATGTAGATCTTACTATGAATACATTCAAATAGAAGGTTGTGAAATAATTATAAAGTTTTAAGTTAATCTTATTAAATATTAATAAATACTTTTCATTTACATACTGTCTTGATCTGTGTATACTTGAACTATGTCACTGCTTTTATTCCCATTTCCAACTGAAGTACTTGCTGTTACCCAAAATGTATAGTAGCTGAATATTGCCAGTTTATCTATTATTGCAGATACGGTCATATTGTCAAAGTCATTGGTGACTTCATGGAGTGTAAAATTCTGAAAAATAAACATATTGTTTTAATTGTTCAGAATATAGTTTTAGTATATATAAACATTTCAAAAATAATTTTTCATGAATCGGTTGCCTCATTATTTTAATATGTTAATCTTTGAGGAAAATCAACATAGGACATTTTATTGCAATAATTAAACTGGAAATATGTTTGTACTAAAAGAGGAATCCATGGTAGCAGTTTTTATTAAAAAATCAATATATAGAAGAGCAAAGAGAAAAAACTCTTAGCAATGAAGAAGGTCCAATGACCAACTGAAAATGCTACACCTCTTCTGACAGTGTTAGTTTTCTTATGAAACATTCAAGTATTTTTTAAAATGTTAACAATATATTTTAAAATTTGAGAGTACAATAAATTTTTAATTTTTCCTTCCTATTAAAGAAGAAGGAATTATGAAAGTATTCACCTCTCTTAACTAACTAGATATAATTATTCATCTTTAATGAGTCTTCTTGTTCTCTATAATCCTGGGGAGGAGAGGAAGGCAGTTAGATACACTCTCTTATATGCAGAGTAAGAGAAATTTCAAAAATTTCTGGCCTGACTTCTAGTTATATTGGTCCCAAGGCATTGTTTAAATTATTGGGAAATTTATGCGATCATTGTCTCTCGAGCAAATATTAAACACAAAACACACAAAGAAAATAAATTTTAAAATAAAGGAAAACAGACTTTTAACAAAAAAACATTTGGCAATTAGTAAAAATAAATTTGTAATATGTTCATCTACATAGAGAAATCTAAATCATTCCCATCTACACAAAGCCCTTACTTAGAGTTCTATAAACCTGCCTTCATTCTGGCAGGATTGCTCTGGGAAAATCATCTAATCTCACAGATTCTTCTTCCTCAACATAAAATGGGAATAACCACTTCTACTTCACAGAGAGCTTTGGGGATTAGATGATATGAAGCACATTAAGCAATTAAAACCATGTCTGAACATAACAAAATCAACAAATGGCAATTAGGTAATTTAATTTAATAACATTGAATAAACAATTTGACTAAAATGTACAGTTAGGATGATTTTACACTGTATCAACAAATTAAATTCATCAAGTTTTGAGGTTCCTTTGCCAATATTTGGGGGAGAAGAGAAGAATGAGTGTAATAACAGATCTATTTTAATTTTGTGGTGATTTATTTAGCAGCAGACAAATTAAAATAATGTAACAATCTCACACAAAATATGATTTGTGAACTTCAATATCTTCTAACACATCTACTTAACACATGGAATAACAAGCTTATATGAAGTACCATATAAAATATTAACATAGTTTTTTGGTGTCACTTTTAATTTTTATTTATTATAGAATTTATTCTGATTACCTATTATATGACCTTGATGACAATTAAGTCACAAATTATTTTTAATCAGCCATAAGTTATTTATACTGAGTGTGCAGAGACATGCATAGACATGTAAAAATATAACAAATTTAGAATTAAATCAATTATCTAGATTATTTCATTCCTTTATTTTTGGAAAAAAAATCTTATGATTCAAATGATCTAATTAAGGTTTACTCTTTTGTGTATAGAAATGTAGTCAGAAGGTATTTAGCAAAAACTTTTCAAATTTGATTAATCACCCAGTATTTATTTTGCACTTTATAATATACTAAGACAATGCCAAGCATACTGAGGAGACATGACATGAGTAGGTAGAAATTAAAATGCAGAAGCATTAATACACTTTATAAAACACAATTTGCAACAATTGAGAGCAGAATGGGGATTGTCAAGTAGTAGTAGAGAGATTAACTTCCCCAGAATAAGAAGGAAAGATCACAAAAACTCAAGTGCTCCAAATTATCACTAAGTACTGAAAATAATGTTGTTCTGTTAAAATAATTTATGTCTTTTCAATTAAAAATATATTTTATAAGGGAATAGACAGGGATGGAAGATGCTGGTTTTATAAAATATGTTTTTATTGATTTTTAGAGAAAGAGGAAGGGAGATGGATAGAGAGATAGAAACATCCATGAGAGAGGAACATCATCCATCAGCTGCTTCCTGCACGCCCCCTAACTGGAGATCCAGGCTGAAACCTGGGCATGTGCCCTGACTGGGAATCCATCTTATGACCTCTTGGTTCCTGCATAGATGTTCAACTACTGAGTCACAGCAGCCGGGCTCAATTAAACTATTTATTGAGTATTAAACCTATGCATGATACAGTGCAGAGGACTTCAGGAGATGGAAAGTTAAGTGTCACATGACCCTTTTCTTCAGGTTGTTTGTTATGGCATAAGGGAGCATAAGACAAGTATGAGATACCAGGACTGGGAAGCAGAATATGATGTGCCATGCGTGAGATAATTCTATAAATCTTGGCGGGAAGGAGAAGGAAAAGCATGGGGAAGAAAATAAGTTATACACTTATTCCATTACATAATTTTGATTTTGAAGATTTCTTCTATTCTGCCAATCCAAAATAGAAAATTAGGGAGTGAAGATTTTGATGCTATATTTAACATTAACTGTAGGAAGAAATTAAAGCACAGATAAACTTCAAACAATATGAGAAATGTTTAACATCATTAGCTTTTGCCCTCTATCAGTTGTCAAACTTAAAAGCGTTCTCAAGATTATTTAATAAAATATTACATTGTCTAAGATAGATAAATGGCAAGCGAGATTGTTTTATATACCCAGGTTTGAATAAGGAGGCTCATAAGATCGTGTTGAAACCACAGTTAGATGTTTACACTTGATTATTTAGACACGGAGAACGAGAAGCAAAATAGAATCATGAATAAGCCATCAAGTAAATTGTACAAAAGCAAAAGCTTTGGTAAGATTCAGAATTACTGACACCACTTTGCAAATTTTTTGCTAAATGTGTGAAAGAAGAAAAATCTGCAATTCCAATAACCTCTGTGACATAATGACATTGCTAAATGTATAAACAACATTATAGTTAGCAAATATTAATAAATTATATACTAATCCCCATACCTCTTCCCCAAATAGAGCAGAACAAAGGGTACAGCAAAAATTGCTTGACATACAGAGTAGGGGGTGGGAAGGATCCTCCCTCTTACTCCTTTCTTAGAAGACCTAGAATGGAATGGAAAACCAAACCAACCTCTGGACTTTCTTTTCCTCCCTGCTGGGTTAGTGCTGAGACAGCTTGTAAAGTTCTGCTCTGACCCCATTCATTAGCGTCAACCTGACTACAGATGCACTGCAGCAAGTCATGCTCTAGGCCCAGAGATTGCTGCTCACAGGACTCACTCTAGTAACTAAACCTAGGTTGTCAGTCACAAGTAGGATCAGGCAACCTGGAATGTCTAAGACTTAGCTCTCTTCTCCTGCTCAAAATGATACAGAGAAATAAGAATGGCCAGAGTCACAACCAGCATGCAATCCATAGTGTTTATCAGGAAACAGCAGGATTTTTTTCTAAATCAGTGTTTTCCATATCACAGCCCATCTTTCTTCAATCCTGATTCAGTCACAAGTCCAATTGTATTCTTTTAATACATAGTAGTTCTGTAAAATGTTTAGTTTAGAAAAATAAATTCTGCAGGAAAAAATAAAAATATTTTCTAAACGAAATGAATTTTAGCTATTTTCATATTATCGTTCATATCTTTGAAAGTGTCCATATGCAAAGTGTGTGAGCCTAGTATCTTGTATACCTCAAGTTAACCACATTTCTAGTTTTCATTATATCTGATAATAGTAGTAATAGTTACAACTACTCTAGCTAACAATTGAAAACAGTTTTTAAAAGGAAAAAACACACAAACATATCCAAACATGAAAGGTATTTATACTGTATACAAACAAAAGAAAATTTTTCTTAGTTGAGAAATAATTGAGGGTAAATGAAACCACCAACTCTTTAGGGAACACTTCTTAGAGGAGTGGAATTAAGGGCCATATTTTTATACAGAATTTTAAATAGGTGGCAGCTTCATTGTTGATAATACCTTTGAAGCTAATATAGAAATGTGTGTGTGTACACATACATAGAGAGATTAAAATATATCTGACATTTCTCCACCACATTTTTCTGCCAATGGGAGCTTTATAAAATGACGACAGATAATTATCAATGTAAGATAAATTATTTTTTCTACCATGCCCAGTCTATACCATCATCAAGTGAAGGATGTAAATAAAGAACTGGAGAAAACTCAGGTCTTACCTGCACAAAAGTACCTGAAGTATTTCTGTAATAAACAGAATAATATTGTATAACCCCATTAGGTTTTGAAGGTGGAGTCCAAAAGAGAATGATTGATGAAGAACTGATATTTGCATAATGAACATCTTTTGGGGGATCACTCGGTGCTATAAAAAAAGCAATTGAACAGAAAACTGAACTTGTGGCTCCAAATAATGTCTGAAATGTTCTAAATTTTACCTGCCTTTGGTAAGTGATAATAACTGTTTTAAAAAAAAAAACACAAACTTAAATTGGAATACCATCTAATTACAAGTTAGAAATTAAATCCGTAAGGCTCACTGGGCAATCCCTCTAACACTATAGCAATATTCAAGCAGAGGAAAGAGTGATTCTTAATCATAAAACACTATCTTAGCTCTGAAGCATGCCTATTGCCCTGGATTTAAAAACAACATTATAACATGTTTCCAATATAGAATACATAAAATTAAATTCTAACTTAGAATTTTTAAATCGAATAATAGAGGGCAATGGCAGAGAGCTGACTTTGTGCATTTTATTTTGTCTCACTTAACAAACACATAAAATGTTTAAGTGTCCAGTTCTGTTCTGAGTGCATTTACAAATATAGATTCATTAAATCCTCATAGAACCTTGTGAAGTAGGTACTGTATTGTTTCCATAATACAGATAGGAAATTGAGGCACAGAGAGATCAGCTAACTTTACCATCATCACACAGCTAGAAAGTGACCAAAAAGCAATTTTGCATCCAACCAATGATAGATATTAGGATTAATAAATTTATATTTAACACTTATTTTGTCTAGGTAGGGTATTCTTTTACGTGGTCTGCAAGGATAATAACTCACCTCCTTCGGGTGTTCGAAAGTTAATAATATTGCTTCTTTTTTTTCCATCACCAAATCTGGTGCTAGCTGTTACATATGCACTATATTCAACATTATAGTCCAAATCTGAAAACTCTAATGATATTTCAGTTACATTAATAGTTCTTAATGATGACCTATCCCTGAGAGAGAAAAAAAGAGATTATCTGTAGAATTGACTTTTAAATTAAATGTTACATATATATTTTGAGCAGATTACATTAAAAATGAACATGTGCACAGAAATTTATTAATCCAGACTCATAAGATAATGATGCCACTTATCCTGAAATGCTAGAAAGAGAGAACTTCAGAATTCAATAAATAAATTTATTTTGTTTTCAAATATATTCAGTATCTAATGTGATCATATTAGAGTTTGCTTGGATTAATTTTAATGAATCTCTAGGCATACTATATGTTCAAAGTAATCACAGCATTTTTTTTCATACCAATGTTTTACTTGTTCAAATATTTGTTCTTTTAAGTGTTGACAAAATCATATTTGTACTACATATTTATCAACAAACTCGTTTTTCATATATTGTACAAAAGTAATATCTACTTCAGACAAATTCGAATAAATAGTAAATATCTGAATAGTAGTATTTAAAGTAGCAAATATGTATTTAATTAGAAACAAGACTGAAAATAATATATAGGAAAAAAATAGAGTACATATTTCTCATTCAATTAAAATCTTAAAAGTATTTAAAATGTCAATCCAGAAAAGAAAAGAAATACTCTTCTAGTAAGTAGTAAAACGCAGGAGAAGGGAAAAAAGTGAAAGAACAAAATATAGCTAAGTAAAAGTGTCCTACAATTATTTTATTTCAGTTATGTTAGTTCAAGCTTCATATTTTTGAACTAGGTATAGATTACAATCTAAATTAAAGAATGAACCTGTATATAGAGATGCTGAAAACTACATTTCTAAAATAAATTTAGATTTTAAGAGCAATAAAATTAATTTAAAAACTTATGAAATATGGCCAATATCACAGAATAAATACATATCTCTATAATCTCATTTTTACTTCTTTATAAACACACTAGAGGCCCAGTGCACGAAATTCATGCACTGGGCAGGGGGGTGTCCCTCAGCCCAGCCTGCACCCTCTCCAATCTGGGACCTCTTGGGGGATGTCAGCAGAACACTGCAATGTACCTAATCCAACACTAATATGTGAAAATACACATTTTGGCAAACTCTCACTACTAGTCTAGATATTAATCTTCTTAATTTCTGCAAGTTTAATTGACAAAAAAATAAATCTATGTAATTTGCACATCTCTGATGGTGAGTGAGATACAATGTCTTCTTATAATTTTATTGGTCATTTTTTAATAACTTGTTCATGCATTTTCTTTTATTTAAGTCTTTTGAATAGAGAACAATATATGTTGGAGTTAGGGATTATTGTTCTTTTAGACAGTGCTCCAAAAAACAAAGAAATATACCTTTTCCACCCTCTCTGAATTTAGAGGTGACATGCATGCAATCAATATTCAGTAAAATTCAACAAAATTTACTGAGTATCCACTTTATGTCAGGAGCTCTGTTGGACATAAATACAAGTAAGATACAGAAAGAAAGAGCAGTAAATAAGTATAAAACTATTCATTAATAACCATGTGATCTCCTTAAAGATGAGAATAATAAATCCTACCCCCGCCAGTGCCTAAAAGTGAAGAAAAATAAAAAGGAATGAGCAAAAAATGAGTTGTGACTAATAAGTAGAGAAGGAAAATAAAACAATAGCCCTAAAGATGCAGGAAGTTGTTTACTACAGAGCTAGTTTGTAAGAGTGGAGAGTAGAATAGAAGGCTGAGTGAGGTGGGAAGAGCAAGCAAGGAAGCCTACCTGACAAATCCACAGTCACAAACAGTGTAGAAACAGAAGAAATATGAATGCCACACAATACTTAACCTCTAAAATACATAGCTTTCAACATCAGCCAAAGCTCCTGATCAGTACAAATTTTCAAACTGGGAAAAAAACTTGAGGGGAATCTTCAGTGAAATCATTTTAATGATTTAGTTCTAGGAACTTATTACAACATTTTTAAAGCTATTTGAAACTTAATAAATCAAAACTATTCAAATGATTCTGAAATTATTCAGAAAAATATCCTGTATAATAAAAGCATAATATGCTAAGTGTCCAACCAGTCGTTATGACATGCACTGACCACCAGGGGGCAGATGCTCTGACCGGTAGGTTAGCTTGCTGCTGGGTTCCGGCCAATAGGCCTTGGGCGAGAGGGCCGGACATGTCCTGGAGCCTTCCTGGGGTCCCTCTCAGGCAAGCAGGCCCCCCTGATAGGCCCTGATCGGGACTGGGTGAGATAGCCCTGATCAGCCCCGATCTCTGGCTAGGCCAAGGGACCCCATCCAAGCACAAATTCATGCACTGGATCTCTATTAAAATATAATTTTTAGGGCATAAAGGAAATTCTAAAGCATATAAGCATTTCTTTGCATTACCAATTTCTTTGCTTAATTTTTATCACATCGAGACCATGCCAGGCAGCAATGGCCTATAAAGTAATTGTGAATACAAAAACCACATGGGAAGACTTAAAGATTTTTTCCCATTTCCCTAAGTGTGAACCTGAATGGTTTTCTACATAGGCTTGAGCCCCTATGAAAGGTGAAGGTCTTCATTCTAAACTACATCATTTTATATTTTGTTTCCTGTGGGTAATCTAATCTGATAATACATTCATTTCTATGAATTCATTTTCAAAACTTTAATCTGCTGTTATCTAAATACTAGAGGCCTGGTGCACAAATTCGTGCATGGGTGGGGTCTAGCCGGCCTGCCCTGATCAGGGCTGATCGGGTCAGGCTGGCAGGGGAGAGGGGCCATGGGCGGTTGGCCAGTTGGCCCTGCCCCCTGGTCGAACTCCAAGTCAAACTCCTGATGGAGGGGACAATTTGCATATTAGCTTTTTATTATATAGAATTCTAGATAGATCCTTTTATTCACTGAATTCCACTACCCCAAAACAAAGAATTTCAATATCCAATTACTTGACTTTTTATCAAATCATTATCTCCCTCATATGTTCCCACTACAAGCAAACTGCTCTTCTATGTTACACTTCAATAATTTAGTAATTGGGTATTAAACAGACCCAAATAAGCAAGGCATAATTAGTTGCACATTCTATAATCCTAAAGCTTTTCTAGAGTCTCAGAGAAAGTCTGAGTCAACATAGGGTATTCAATTGCTGCTACTGCTCTTATTGTCATCATTTGGTTAGCTGGTTGATTTGGTTTAATTTTGTTTTGCTTGTTTGCCTTTAGCAGAAAAAGACATATTTATAAGATTTAGAGGAAAAATCCACTAAAAAGAATGTGTTTGAAGCTAAGAATGCACTTATAAACCAGGACCTTGGAGAAGATAAGGAATTAGGGTCCAGAAGACAGAAGCATGAATTGTGCTTGAGTTGAAGGAGAAACATTTTCATTCCCTGAGGGTGGATAGATTCCCTCAGGCTAAATAAGAAATTTGGATTTTATTCTAAGAGTAATGGAACGTTCTTGGGATGTTTTCTGCAGGGGTGTGAAATTTGGGTGTATGGTTAAATTAAATATCCCATGCAATACAAAGATTAATTTCCTGTCGCTCTATTCCCCCTCCTCCTCTCTCTCTCTCTCTCTCTCATCTATGTAGTTTCTGGCCCACCCACATCTTCAGCTATATCCTTTCCCATTTTCTGTTGTGCCATTATACTCCAGACACAACTATCTTGCTGTTGCCCTTGTCAAGTTTCTTGCTGTTAATTGTCTAATGAAATTATTTGAGCTCTTACATCTGGTTAGTATTCCCCTGGACTTTTCAGCTACATGTGTCAATAAGTTCCCATTTTTGCATAATTCATTTTAGGTTGGGTTCAGTCACTAGAAACTGAAAGAATCTTGACTAATAACATCTGTTCCAAAATGGTAACTACTATCCCTCTTGAGCTCTTTTCTTTAGCTCTCCAAGACATTTTGTTCCCCAAATCAGTAATGCAAGGAAATCACAATCTCCCCAGCTTTGTGTATTTCACAAATAAAATGAAGAGATCCCCTAGATTTAGGGTTTAAACATTTAAGATCCAGACAGACAAAATAAACAACTAAAAATATTGGCCTTAAAACAAGTTGTGGAGGGAACTGTGGTAAATCACAGAGCAAATGTTCAATCTAAAGACAGCCTCCATTCAACTTCAGGTGATTCTATCATGGTGAACATGGCAGAAGTATTCTGATTTTAGTAAGAAACAAAGAAACCTGAAGTTTTACCAGATACCCACTCATTTTTAAATGCTCCTGGATTTCTAGTCAGAATTATTAATAGTTTACATGTCCAGCAAAGCCTGAGTGGTCAACATATAGCCTGTTTGTGCACCTTGACATTCAAGCTTTATACAAGTAATTCATTAAAAATGAATAGCAAGAATTAAAATAAAATTTAATTAAAAAATTACAAAAAAGGTATAACGTAATTTTATATTATTTATGTTTATGTAAACCAGAGGCCCAGTGCACGAATTAGTGCACAGGTGGGATCTGGTCAGCCCAGCCCCAATTGGGGTGGATTGGGGCCCGGTCTGTCGGGAGGAGGAGATGGTGGGAGGTTGGCTGGCAGGCCCACCCCTGATCAGGGTCCAATCAGGGTCGGGCCTGCTGCAGGGAGGGGCTTCAGGCAATTGACAGGTGGGCCCCACCCCCAATTGGGGTGAGGGGGCCAATTGGGGGAGGGGCCAGCTATGGGGAGGGGCTGTGGGTGGTGGACCAGCTGGCCCTGCCTCCAAATGGGGTGGGGCAGTCAATTAGGGGTCAACGGCTGGGGGAGGAGCTGTGGGAGGTTGGCCAGCCAGCCCCACCCCCAACTGGTGTGTGTGGAGGTGCTGATCAGGGAGAGGGGCCTCGAGCTGATTGGGTGTTTGGGGCTGATCGAGGGTGGGGCTGGCCATGAGGAAGGACTGTGGGTGGTGGGCTGGCTGGCCCTTCCCCCAAATGGGGTAGGGGGCCGATCAGGGGCCAGCAGCCTGGGGGAGGGGCCATGGGTAGTTGGCCAGCTGGCCCTGCCCCTGATCAGAGTGGGGGGGTGATTGGGGGTGGAGCTGGCTGGGGGAAGGGACTGCAGGAGGTTGGCCGACTGGCCCCACCCTTTATTGGGGTTGGGGGTCAATCAGGGGTGGGGCCGGCCAGGGAAGTGTTGGAGACCGGGTGTGAGCTGGCATGATTCTTGCACCTGAAGGGGCTGGCAAGACTCAGCCCCTACCCACACAGTTTTCCCAGGCTTGTTTGGATGGCAGTTATCAGTAGAATGAGAGCAACCTTTGTAGAATGAGAGCAACCTTTCATAGCTTGCCAAGAAGTCTGTAACTATTTACTGAGATTTGCTGTACTGAGAATCTGCCTGATTTACTGCACCGAGAATTTGTCCTTCTGCTCTGTCTCTCCCTTAGAGATTAAGAGGAACAAAGAATACATTCCTCTTGAGAGACCTCCCATTCAGTGTTTTGTGTATAAAAGGCATTACGCAGTTAATAAACTTGCTGCAGTCTCTTGATGACCTGTAGTCCTCCCGATCCCGCTCTCCTGTCTTTCTTTCTTTTCTCAATTCCCACCTCCCTACCTCAGCCCGGTTCAACCTGTCAGGCTGGCCCTGGCAGGGAAGGGGCTGCGGGAGATTGGCCAGCTGGCCCCACTCCCTGATCGGGCGGTTCACTGGCCAGTTGTACTGGTCGTTATGGCGCTATGGTCGTTGGCTTTTTATATATAGAGATAGATGTGTTTTGCTCACCTATTTTGCAACTTGCCTTTTTAGTTTATAATTATGTCGTGATATTTATCAAGTTTGATACCTATAGTTCAAGTTTATCCATTTTAACTGCTCTATAGTAGCCCATTCAATGAATATTCCTCATTTTTTATTAATTAACCTACTGTGGTTGGGAAGTTAGATCTTGTTGTGGCTGTGATGAACACTGCAATGAGCATTCAGGTATATGCATCTTTCTGCTCAAGAATAAGTGTTCTACGAGGGTCTATAAATACATGTGAAAGCATGAAACAGTAAAACTTGTGTACCCTTGAACAAAATGACTAGCAAGAAAGAGCAAAGACAGAGAACTTCTACCATCTCATTAGAAACCTCAAGTTAAAAGATCAAAAGCACCCTTTTACTCAACCATTCCCTCTATCGGTATATCTCTCATAATCCCAATTTGGCCCCAATCTTCCATGTCTATAATGCTGTTTATCAACTTATTGATACAGTTCATCCATGCTGCCTCAGAGCCTTCATATACTGTTTCCACTGAGATGTTCTCCTGACTTATGACTCTATCTTTACCACCTTCATTCTAAAATGGGAGTAAATTAATGAAATTTGAAATGGCCCTCTTCCCATCCTGACTATTAATCTATATCATATGCTCAAACCATTAGGTATTTGTAAAAGGGTGAAAATATTTTAGAAAACTGGAAGAAATAGGACCAAACATACTTTTTAGCATATGAAAGGCCATTTTCTAAGGTATGCTTTCATGTTACAGGGGAAATTATTAGACTAGTGACATTTGATTTAAAAAAAATGTTGTTCAGAATTGTTTGACTGCCTAACATATTGCTTAGCAAGTGTCTTTAAATTATTTTGCATATTACATTTTATCTCTAATTAGTCTACCATCATTTTAGCCTTCTATATATTTTATATCTCCCTGCAGAGTAAAATAAACATCTGTCAAACTGATTCAGAATTGCTTTTCATAATTACTGCTAAGAAAAGTGAGAAACATTTCAAAGCCAAAATCTGTACATAAGCTAGACTTTTCAGCATCACTTTTATTTGGGCTAAACCTAATAGAGCATTCATTCAGAAGTTTTATACACAAAGAAGAAAACTACTATTAAAATTTACTGACAATATAGAAGTAAAATGGCTAAATAAATCCAAGTTGAATTCAAACATAAAGTAAATAAATAAGCTTTACATCAGTCTACTTAATCCAAAGTGTATTAGAAGAATAAGCTTACTATGCTCTAATAGAAATTTATTTGTTTAATAGTAGTTGCTCTAAAAATACAAGGGTTATATATCATTTGAAAACATAAAAGTATAATTTATCAGTATAACTGAGGAAAAATACTACATAACCATATTGCTAGATGATAAAAGTTATTTCAGAAAGCGAACTTTAGAAGAAAAAGTTAATTTAGTATGCAATGGATGAAAACAGATTTCTGAGAACACCATCCACAAAACATATGTGACTCACACAGTAGTGGATATAAAATGACTGTGGATTATTCTTCATGAATTTTTTGTAAAGAAATGCTCACGACAAAGAGAGAAGTCATCCAATATAATAAATGTAACATGAAGCCTGCAGCCTTAGCCGGTTTGGCTCAGTGGATACAGCATTGGCCTGTGGACTGAAGGGTCCCAGGTTCAATTATGGCCAAGGGCACGTGCCCGGGCTGTGGGCTTGATCACCAGTGTGGGGAGTGCAGGAAGCAGCCAGTCAGTGGTTCTCTTTCATCATTGATGTTTCTATCTCTTTCTCCCTCTCCCATCCTATCTGAAATCAATAAAAATATATTTTTTTAAAAAGGGAGAGGAACCAGATGGCGGCATAGGTAAACACCTGAACTTGCTGTCTCGCACAACCACATCAAAACTACAACTAAAGAAAGAACAGATATCATCTAGAACCACGGGAAGGCTGGCTGAGTGGAAGTTCTACAACAAGAAGGAAAGAGAAAAGTGCATCTAGACTGGTAGGAGGTGCAGAGGTGTGGAAAAGTGAAGGTATGGAGGCACGTGTGAAAATGGGCTGGCAACTGGGTACACTGTGGTCTTTTTCAATTGGGAGGGAGATACAAACTCCCGACTGCTCTGAATTCCAGTACTGGGCGAGACTCTGGGGACCCAGACTCATAAGGGGAGAAACTGGACTGTCCAGCATCAGGCTGGAACACAAGGGCAGCTTTCTCTCAGAGGTGGTCTCAGCGTTCATTGTTTCTGCTTGGTGCCGTGAGACACAGAGACCAAGGGACCTATCCGGGGCAGGGCCAACGGGCAACCATTGCTGTTTGCTCCACCCCCGTGATTCCCTGAGATCACGCCCCACCCAATTTACAACCCCACCCAAGCTGTGCGCACAGGCGTTTGCATATGAATGGCCTGGCATTTTTCAATCTAACCTAACAAACTGCAGCTGGGTCAAAGAACCCCAGAGCTTCAAAAAGAAGGCCTAAGGCTCGTCAGCAGCCTGCATTGCTTCATAGCTGTGCCTCATCTGGGCACCTCCAAACCCCAAACTAAGAGGAGGAATCTGCAGATCTCTCTGTAGCTCCTGCTGGGTGGCCTCAGGCAGGGGCTGACTTTGCACCTCCTTGGAGATCCAAGAGCCAGTGCACCCAGTGGTCAAAGTGAGACCACACCAGATTACAACTCTTCAGAACTATAAGAGACACACTCAGGGGGCAGACTCAGTGAGCACCAAAGCCCCATTGAAGCAAGTCCTGCCCCATAAGGGTGTTTCCAGCACAGCAGCTCTCCCATTGTAGACACAACTGGTCCTCACAGCCAATTGGTCTGGAGGTCAATCCCGCCCAGTGATACCAACAGCAATCAAGGCTTAACTACAACAAGACTGTGCACACAGCCCACAAAGGGGTGCACCACCAGTGTCCAACTCAGGTGACTGGGAAGGCTGAGCCTCTGGGCCCTATAGGACATCTAGCACACAAAGCCACTCTATCAACACAGGGAAGCAGCCAAAATGTGGAGACAAAGAAACAGGTCACAAATGAAAGAAATGGAGGAAAGCAAATGACTGGATATAGAGTTCAAAACCACGGTTATAAGGTTACTCAAGAATCTTCTAGAAACCTCCAAGAAATTTAGTGAGACCCTCAAGGATATGAAAAAGGACCAATCAGAAATTAAGCATACACTGAATGAAATAAAGAATAATATACAGAGATCCAACAGCATACTAGAGAATCCCAAGAATCAAGTCAAAGATTAGAAATACAAAGAAGCAAAAAACACCCAACCAGAAAAGCAAAAAGGAAAAAGAATCCAAAAATATGAAGACAGTGTAAGGAGCCTCTGGGACAACTTCGAGTGTACCAACATCTGAATTATGGGGATGCCAGAAGAAGAGAGAGAGCAAGATATTGAAAACCTATTTGAAGAAATAATGACAGAAAACTTCCCCTACCTGGTGAAAAAAAATAGACTTACAAGTCCAGGAAGCACAGAGGACCCCAAACAAGAGGAATCCAAAGAGGATCACACCAAGACACATCATAATTAAAATGCCAACAGCAAAAGACAAAGAGAGAATATTAAAAGCAGCAAGAGAAAAACAGTTAGTTACCTACAAGGGAGCACCCATACGACTGTCAGATGATTTCTCAACAGAAACTATGCAGGCCAGAGGGAGTGGCAAGAAATATTCAAAGTGATGAATAGCAAGAACCTACAACCAAGATTACTCTACCCAGCAAAGCTATCATTTAGAATTGAAGGTCAGATAAAGAGCTTCCCAGATAAGAACAAGCTAAAGAAGTTCATCACCACCAATCCAGTATTATATGAAATGCTGAAGGGTATTCTTTAAGAAGAGGAAGAAGAAGAAAAAGTTAAAGATAAAAATGATGAACAACAAAGTGACAACAAATACATATCTATCAACAAGTGAATCTAAAAATCAAGTGAATAAAAAATCTGATGAACAGAATAAACTGGTGAATATAATAGAATCAGGGGCATAGAAAGGGAGTGGACTGACAATTCTCGGGGGAAGGGGGTGTGGCGATGGAGGAAGAGACTGGACAAAAATTGAACACCTATGGACGAGGACAATGGGGGGTGGTCGGTAAGGGCATGGGGTGGGTTGGAAACAGGGTGGAGGGGAGCTATGGGGAGAAAAAGGAGAAACAACTGTAATAATCTAAACAATAAAGACTTCTTTAAAAATTTAAGAAAAAGAAGAAGCCTGCATCTTGTGAACATAATGAAAAGAATAAATAACCAAAGATGCTGTTGTTGTTGTTTCTTAAAGTAATTATTGGAACAACTGAAACAGTGGAAGTAGAATTATGAGAGAAATAGAAACCCTGCTATTAATAATAGCCACAATTTATACAGTATTTTAAGAGAACTATACAGATAAGTAAGTGTCAGAGTCAGGATTCAAACCCATGTCTCTTTGACTCAAGAACCATGTGCACTATGTTATGATACCTGCCTCCTATTCTTCCCAATAAAACATATGGAAAAAATCCTCAAAAGGCATTAGTGACTGTGAAAGAACCAAGAATTATGACTATTCCTTAAACTACATGAGCTAAAGTTTCTAAAGCTACCAATAAGTATCTTAGTGAGAAGTTACTGGAAATTTAAAAATGCCTCTCTATACTTAATTATCATTAATATATATCTCAGTCTGTTACAGATAATATTCTTGAACATGCTGACATGTTTTTTCCACTTTTGCTCTTTCTTTATGTGATCTTACCCCATTCAACCCGAGGCATCCTTTGTCTGGAAGAGCATCACTGCTCTTATGGCAGAAAGTCAACGAGAAAAAGTCAATATCAATTTTTAACTCTTAAAATATACTTTTAGTTCATTCATCCATTTAAAATATGATCTCAATTATAAGCCAGGTGGCTTTCTGTTCTGGATACAGCAATGAACAAAGAAGTAAATCTTCTCTCTCTCTCTCTCTCTCTCTCTCTCTCTCTCTCTCTCTCTCTCTCTCTCTTCTCTCTCTCTCTTTCTCTCTTTCCTTTCCCTGCCCCCTCCCTTTCAAGCTATCTCTCTCCGTGTGTGTGTGTGTGTGTGTGTGTGTGTGTGTGTGTGTGTGTGTATAAAATGAAACCAAGTTTTGTAGAGGGAAAAATTTTTTCTACATTCTCTTTATACATCAAGAGTCAATCCTGTATGATTTGAGACCATAGAGTTTGATAAGTAATGATGGTGTAGAGAGGAAGGAGTAGATAAAAAATTAAAGTTTTTATCAATCAAGAATAAAAATCCTATATAATAAAAATGTAATATGCAAATGGTCATTACGCCGTGAAGCGTAACAACCCACTGTGTAATGACCGAATCACAGATTAGCAGGAGGGTGGGGAAGCAAGCTACAAGTGGGCGGCAGAGAGCTACAGGAGGGGGCAGGGCAGCAAGCTATGGGGGGGGGGCGGGCGGAGGGAACTTCAGGAGGGTGACAGTGAGCTACTGGCTACAAGCAGGGATGGAGAGCTATAGGAGGGGGCAGGGCAGCAAGCTATGAGGGGGACAGGGGGAGGGGGACAACGGGGGGAGAGCTACTGAAGGGCGGCAGTGAGCTACTGGTGCACGTATTCCTGCACAGGGCTACTAGTAAAAAAATAAAAAGCTTTGCACTACTAAAAAAGAGTGAGAGGAAGAAAAGGGCAAAGCAGTATAACTAGGGTGTCCTGGGATCTTAGGGTGATGGTAGAGTGATCAAAACATCCAAATAGGTTTGTGAAAGAAATCCCATTGTAAAGGACTTGTTCCTTCTCAGGATGAAGAGAAATGACAAGCCTCTCAGAAAATCTTTGTCTTCTATTTAGTACCATGGCCAACAAGACCTAAGGGCTCCTCTAGTGGACACTGAAGAGCTAGGGAAGGGTGTGGAAGTCACCTTCGCATCCTGCACACTGCAGATGCGGGCAGGGAAAACAACCAAGTGCCTCTGGGAGTTGAGACAGACATGCTGAGACCCAGGGCACTAGAAGAAGCCTGGGGTTGGATCAAGGACAAAACAGAAAGTAAGAACATTGAAACTAGAAGCTAGGACTGCAGGTCAGTACCTGAATGATTCCCCAGAAGCCAGGTCAGATAAATCACAGTATCACAGACATGAAATTCCCTCACCCCAGTTTCATTGGACTTCCCCTATACCTAGAATCCATCTTAGGAAGTGAAACAGAAAAGAAATACTCATAGAAAGAGGAGGGGAAAAGCACTGTTGGGGAGGTGAACTTTAAATTATTTACCCAAAAGAAATTGAACTAAACCCAGAGGGGTTGAGAAAAGAATGATTTACCCTGAATCAGTGTCCTCACTTCCCACACCAACATTATAAAAAGCACAAAAAGCCAGTCACAGAACATGAGGTCATTTTACATAACATCTGAATTCATATGAGCCATACAAAATTATATAGTCTTGCTATATTCTGGAAAGGTCGTATAATATACATAAATGCCATTGCAATGCATCCTACTATCTTTTTATAAAATTCAGAATTTTATAAAATAGATAACTTAGAATTATAGCTGAATTCCTAGAGTAAGTGGGTCTGATGGACTGTAACAGTTCATAACCAGAGAGAAAAGAAGCAGGTAGACAACACCCCACAGAATGCTGTCTAACCTTGTGTGTCTCTGTGTGTGCTGCACACATGATGCTAAAAACACCCTGATGCTTTAGTGAGACAAGCATGATCACTGCATAGAGAAGGGACTGGGAACTCTAGCCAGAAAAATCTTGACTCTCACTTTCATTAACTTACTTCCCTTTCAGTTTATTCTAACTCAGTAAAATGATGTCAAAATCTTGGGGTATCATGCTTGATTAAAAAAAAAATCTGGACGTTATCATTGATTTATCTTTTTTTTTTATCCCTGCAACAAATCCATCACCAAGTCCTGTCAGCTCGTCAGAACTTCAGTGGCCCATCTGTCTTTTCCATGGCCAATATCATCTATTGCAAAGACTACTAAAACAGCACCCCTACGAGGTTCCCGCTAGACCATTGGCTCCCTACAATTCACTCTCTGTAAAGTGTCCACAGTGCTTGAAATTCTCCAGTAACTCCCATCGTTGTTAAAATGAAAACTGAATCCTTACTGTGGCTTGGCTATTGACCTCTGTCTGCCCCCCAGTATTACTCTCCTCTGTCTCTGTTACCTCAGAAACACTGACCTCCTTTCTTGTCTTCAAAATGGTAAGTTGTGTTTCCTATGCAGTTGAGCCTATGCAGTTGGTGTCCCTTTTTCCTGGACAACTCCACCCTGCAGATCTTCCCGTGACAGGGAGGTCGTTGTCCTCCTCAGATCACAACTCAATGCCTCTTTAAAGAGGATTTTCCCAAGCACCCAAGCAATAGTACAGTAGCCCTCTTTCCCTTGACTTCCCCTCATTAGTTTGTTTGTGGGTATACAATCCAGTTATCCCTTTAGATATAAACTCCTTGAGGGTAGGGGGCTTATGTGTATTTTCTTCAGTATTGTTAATTGAAGGGATTAAAAAATGAATAAATAAATGAATGAATATGGTAACAAGAAGAGAACAATTAACTTCTTCCCACTACTTCTCTTCCTACTAACATCATTCATGTCACTCCTAATTTCACCATGACTGGGAAAAAAATGACTAGGAATAAGTCAATGAAGAACATAGGAGATGTAGTCCTACACAGCAGTACGTAAAGAGTTTAAAGAGAGAATAGGAAAAGAAAAATTTTAATTTAGGAGAAAAAAGTAAATTTCTTTGAAATATTGTAGCCTCTCAATGCTGGATCTTCCAAGTCAGGAATCTAAATGTAAGAAATGCCTATGCTCCATAAAATATTGTATAAAATGTATTTTCTGAGTTCAGATATTTAAAATGCACTAGGATATATATTACAAAACTGATGAATCATTCTAAGAGCATTAACATTGATGAAAATTAGGATTTTTATCTATTGAGTTTTCATGAAGTAGTACTGCCATGTTATTAATTGACAGGAGACACACTATAAGATTTTAACTTTTTCACAATTAATGCATAAATAGGTAATCAGGTAAAAGTTATTAGAAAATTATAAATCCACTGTTTACATTTCAATAGAAAACTGACCTTAAGTAACAGATTTCTGAAGACATATCTTTTAAATTTTAGTTAAAATGATTATATTCAAGAAAAGTTAAAAAGAACAGTAATATAGAAAATAGTTGAGTAAAACTCAGGAAGAGTTTAAAATTATATTCTCTATTCACTTAAGTTGATGGATCAATAATTTTAATGAGCAGAAATGTAGTATAATTATGCATAATACATAATTGTCTTTGTTTTAGTTACAAAAACTATATTATTTGACTATGCTTGGATTTCCACATAATATGGAAAAACTTGTTTCTTAATAAAAGCATATTAACTAGCCTATTAATAATCAGGTTCCTAATGTAGTATCACATTTTGAAATAAAAAAAAAATAAACCACATTCCTATTATGTTACAGATTAATACTTGTTCTCAGAACTATTTCCAAAAAAGAAAAAAAAAATCTTACCAGACATAAACTGTGTAATAGAGGATAATTCCATTTGGCTCCACGGGTGGTTTCCATGACAACTTCACCCTGACACCAGACAACTGTTTCACAGAGAAGTCACGGGGGGGAGAATCAGGAGCTGAAAAGTTAGAGTAAAAGATGATGCATTTTATTAAACGTATATTAAAAAGATTAAAATGAAGGTGCACAACATTTTTTATTATAAACTTTCTGGTAAATGAATCAGGTACAGTGTTTTTCTCCATGGCCATGAGAAACTGATGTTGACTTTCAAAATGAGATGATAAAAGAAGATTTTGCATGGTGGTGTTAGAACATCTGTTTCTGTGATTCAATGGAAAAAAGCATTTCATGAGAAAAAAGAGCAAAGAGTATTTCACAGTGATTCACCTACTGCTCAAGTACATCTTGGTAAATTATCATTCTCTAATAAAAATGAAACTATGTGGTGAATAAATGTAATATACAGTAAAAAAAAAAAGCTCCCTACAAAATAAAAATAGATGGGGGAAAAATCCACATTTAAAAAGTGAAAGTGATCAGCATAACATTGGGAAAGCAGTTAAAATGACTGACCTCGCAAATAAAAACTACACACCTCAATTTCAGCTGTGTTAATGAAATGTAAAATAATATAGATATCTGTTCATTTCATTTTTGAAGCTGAATAGTGTACAAAGGAAACACCAATGCAGCATATAAATAGGAAAATACAGCTTAGGGTCTACATCTCATTCTGCTATAATCGTGTAAGGAATCAAATACTTTAGCCATTCTAATTGAACAAGCACTAAAAGAAATTGCTGTAAACCAGCTAGCCAAGTATATATTTCCATTTAGATAAAACATTTAGAATGTCATTTCTCAGGTGCTGTATTACAGTATAGTTATGTTTTGGACTATTAATATGCAACTTTTACATATAAAATGGAATAAATCACTAAAACTGATCATTGTTACAGTTTTACATGGAAAATGAACAAGTAGGAAGTTAATAGAAATTCTGGGAATTTTTTGAGATCTTCAAACAATGTTAATTTATTAATCTGTACATGTGCACATCACTTTTTCCAATAATTTGGATAAAATACTACCTGAATTATTTTTATTTTCTGAATAACCTTAGTTATAGTTGTGTAGATACATGTGTCTCTGAGTGTTTTCTCATTATTTTGGTAACAACAATGTTTAAAAAAAAGGTTTATTGAGCAGAGAAAAGGTTTATAAGTTCTAAGAACTAATGATGACAGCTGTATTTGTATTTTCATTTGGTATTCCCACTGGCAGTACAATAAAAATGCTATCAAATACTGATTATCACAAGAATCCACATATCATTTGGAGATGCCTGTTTCCCAAGACATGCATTACTTCTATCTGAGAGCTCTCATTTGTCAAAACAAAAGCTTATGCTATTTTCCCTAATATCTTTGCAAAACTTAACATTTTTATTATTGGAGGAAAATATATTTCAATAAAAAATAACACTGATTTAAACATATGTTGTAATCAGGCATTTCTATTCTATACTATTCTTTAATATATTTATGTGGAACATGCGTTAATTCCTGGTGTTTTATACTTAATCTTACTATATCCTTGTATAACACATTTTTATGTAATACTTTGTATTGCTTAATAAATATAATTAATATGCTTATCTAAACAAATACTGCACATCTATCATAGCCAGGTATTCAGATGCACAGTCAATGCACTGAAACTATTGACTTGAGAGGTAACAAGCTCTGACTGTTATAATCATTTTGGCATTTGTATAAAAATTAGAAAAATAAATGCAACGTCTTTTGCATTTTACTCAGTTCATCATGACAGAGAATATGAGAATACATGAGAAGGGTCTTCATAAGGCACCTACTCTCTGTGCCTGGCATGATCTTTCCTATCTCTCACCCTACTTCTTTAGTCATCTTCCTTCAAGTCACAGGTTATACATAACTTTCCCAGATGTCTCAGAATAGCTGGAGTCCCTCTTTTTTCCTGGTGAATAATTTTGGGAACACTTATACCAATAATTAGAATTATAAGTATTATTTGTGTATACATTTATTAAATTTGTATCTCTTCTACTGAACTGAAAGCTCCATGAGGGCAAGGAACTCCTAATATCAAAAAAAAAAAAATCAAACTTCATCAGGACTTTATCCCTTCTCAATTTCCTTGCAGTGTTTTGATAAGGGGGTCTTCTTTACCCTTAGCAATTGTATCAATGACGAGGCCAAGGATTTGGATGGATGTTTAACTTGACTCTATTTTTAGCAAACCAGGTTTTCAGATGCATAGTCAATGCACTGAAACTATTGACTTGAGAGGTAACAAGCTCTGACTGTTTGAGATATATGTTCACTATTATCCTAGGCCCTTTCATATAAGATCTCAAATTCTCAGAACAATTTAATTAGAATAGAAATAAAGAACTGGGCAAATAAATTATAACAGTTTTAATTCTTCTTTTCCAAGTTGGATCTATTTTATTTCTTTTTCTTGCCTGATTGCTGTAGCTAGGACTTCCAGTACTATGTTGAATAAGAGGTGAAAGTGGATATCCCTGTCTTGTTTCTGATCTTAAGTTTTTCCCCATTGAGTATGATGCTAACTGTGTGTTTGTCATATATGATCTTTATTATGTTGAGATATGAGCCCTCTATTCTCACTTTGCTGAAAGTTTTATCATAAACTAGAGGCCTGGTGCATGAAATTCGTGCACGGGTGTCCATGTGTGTGTGTGTGTGTGTGTGTGTGTGTGTGTGTCCCTCAACCCAGCCTGCACCCTCTCCAATCTGGGACCCCTCAAAGGATGTCCGACTGCTCATTTAGGCCCGATCCCAGTAGGCAGTCAGACATCCCTCTCATAATCCAGGACTGCTGACTCCCAACTGCTCACCTGCCTGCCTGCCTAATTCCCCCTAACTGCTTCTGCCTGCCAGCCTGATTACCTCCTAACCACTCCCCTGCCAGCCTGATCGACACCTAACTGCTCCCCTCCTGGCCTGATTGCCACTAAGTGCCCTCCCCTGCTGTCTCGGTCACCCCTAACTGCTATCCTTGCCAGCCTGGTCGCCCCTAACTGTCTTCCACTGCCGCCCTGGTCACCCCCAACTGCTCTCCCCTGCTGGCCTGGTCACCCCTAACTTCCCTCCCTTGCCAGCCTGATTGCTCCTAACTGCCCTCCCCTGCCAGCCCAATTGCCCCTAACTGCCCTCCCCTGCCGGCCTGGTCACCCCTAACTGCCCTCCTCTGCAGGCCTGGGTTGCTGCCATCTGCCCTTCCCTGCTGGCCTGGTCACCCCTAACTGCCCTCCCTTGCCGGCCTATTCGCCCTTAACTGTCCTACTCTGCAGGCCTGGTCTCCCCCAACTGCCCTCCCCTGCTGGCCTGGTCACCCCTAACTGCCCTCCACTGCAGGCCTGATTGCCCCAACTGCCCTCCCTTGCAGGCCTGGTCCCTCCCAACTGCATTCCTCTGCCGGCCATCTTATGGTGGCCATCTTGTGTCCACATGGGGGAGGCCATCTTTGACCACATGAGGGCAGCCATCTTGTGTGTTAGAGTGATGGTCAATTTGCATATTACCTGTTTTTTATATAGGATGGGTGCTGGATTTGGTCAAATGTTTTTCTGCATCTATTTATATGATATGATTTTTATCCTTCATTTTGTTCATGTGATGTATAACGTTAATTGGTTAGCAGATATTGCACCAACCTTGCATCCCAGAAATAAAACCCATTTGATAATGGTGTATGATCTTTTTACCTCAATATAACGGGCTAATTCAGGCAAGGTGGTGTCCATTAAAGCTGAAAGTTCATTATAAAATAAAATGGGTTTTCCAAATGTGTATGTTAAAAAATTGACAAATTAGTTAGTTTGCCTATTTTACTTAGGTGCACTAATTTCGTGCACCGGGCCTCCAGTTTTCTTATAATCCTCTTTATTCCTGTAGTGTCACTTGTTACTTCCCCTCTTTCAGTTCTGATTTTATTTACTTGGGTGTTCTCTTTTTTCTTGATGAGTCTGGTTAAAGGTTTATAAATCTTCTTTATCTTTTCAAAAAACCAGCTCTTGGTTTCATTGATCAAATGCATTTTTTTTTACATTTTATTTCATTTCTTTCCACACTGATATTTATTATTCCTTCTATTCACCTTGGGCTTCAGTTTTTCTTCTTTTTCTAGTTCCTTTAGGTGTACAGTAAGATTGTTTATTTGAGACTTTTCTTATTTCTTGAGGTAGGTATATAATTGTGTCCCACAGTTGAGGGGTTGTTGTGTCAGAATGGCTATTATCAATAAATCAACAAACAAGTGTTGGCAAGTTTGTGAAGAAAATAAACCCTTGTGCACTGTTGGTGGGAATGCAGATTGGTGGAGCCACTATGAAAAAGGTTATAGAGGTTTCTCAAAATGGAACTGCCTTATGACCCAGTGATACCACTTCTGAGGTTATATCCAAAGAAACTCAAAACACTAATTCAAAAGAATATATGCACCCTTATGTTCATTGCAGCCTTATTTACTATAGCCAAGCCATGGACTCAACCCAAATGCCAATCAATAGGTGAGTGCAATATTACTCAGCCATAAAAAAGAATGCAATCTAACAATTTGCAGCAGCATAGATTGACCTAAGTGAAATAAGTCAATCACAGAAAGGCAAATACACATGATTTCACTTTTATGTGGAATCTAAAGAATATAAATTAACAAACAAAACTGAAACAGACTCATAGATATAGAAAACAGACTGATGTTTGCCAAAGAGCAGAAGGTGGTGGAGGACTGGATGAAAAAGGTGAAGGCATTAAAAAGTACAGATTGGTAGTCAAAAAATAGTCCTGGGGATGTAAAATACGGCATGGGAAATATAGTCAATAATATTGTAATAACTATGTATGGTGCCAGGTGGGCACTGGAAATACTATTGAGGGGAACCCTTTGTAAAGTATATGATTGTCTAACCACTATACTGTACACCTGAAACTAATACAAAGTAATGTTGAGTGTAAATTGTAATTGAAAAAAATTTTAATTTTAAAAATACAATTTTGGACAGGTAAAGGTTGATGGAGAAATAAGCATAGCAAGTAGAGGCAATGACTAAGGAAGACTAACCTCTAAGAAGACCTAGAAACTGGGGCAACCCAGAGCACCCTACCACCTTGCTCTAGTGAAGTAATTTGGTGGAGGGGAAACCATGGGGACCTGAAATGGGAGAAGGGGCTCCAAAGACTTTATTATACTGAGTAAAATAAGAGCAATGCAGAGAAAAGCCTTCCTTTTACACGTGTACAATGCACATTTTGTCCTGGTGAATGACTAGAATCTGAACATACACGGGATACAAACTAGCTTGAAGACTGGGAAACTTGAAACAGAAATGGAAAAACAAAAACCTTACAAATGCTTATGATACAACAGCGCCCCCCCCCCATTAGAATAGAGCATCCTTGTATAGTAAAAATTAACAGTCCCAAAACACACAATATATAAAACATAAATGAAAATCGAAACCCAAGTATATTCCTCAAAGTTAATTTTCTTAGCATGATATATGCCTCTAACTTGGTGAAATACTGGTGTAAAGTGGTCTTGGTAGTAAAGCTGATTTTATTTAGATTAAGAAAAGGTAGGTTTAAATATTCAATAAAAAGGCTATAAACAATCAGGAATAACATCTTGCAAATTATGTAGTGAACCTGGAAAACAGCCTGAGCTCATTAACAAACTAATTCTAATGCAATAAGAAACTGTTGCAGGTTCACATAACAGAATCTACTACAAAACTTACGTAAATGCCTATTCTTATTAACATAAAAGTTGAACTAATGAACTCATGAACAGTTATAACTAATGCATTAGTTGGTGTTCAAACTATTCAAACCAAAATATTAACCTTAAAAATTCCGATGAAAAAAAAAATTAGTGATTTTTTTTTTACAGGGCACGGATGACACCAGAATAATTTAAAAAGCGTCTTACACCTGATTCTATTGAACATAAATCTGACTATACTAACTATTTTTACACCATGACAATGAAATCTGTGTAATGCTGGAATGGCACACAACTGATACCCAAGGATACTGTTGTTGTTGTTTTTCATTATATCTTTATCTTCATACATTTTTTTTTTCCTGAAATGTGATGGATTCTAAATACATCACTATCCACTACCTTACTTACCATCTTCTTCTGTCAGTACACTAATTGGTGCACTCCGAACTCCTTCACCTTTGAGTGTGCTAGCAGACACTTCAATTATATATTGGGTATATTTCTTCAGTCCTAAATAGAAACAAAATTGACAAGTTGAGACTTACCAAATATCCTTTAATAATATGAATGAAGCAAACTATGAAATGTCTCTGAACAATCATCCAAAAGTAAAAGCTAAATGGAAATGCAGATCTTTGAAATAGTAACTCCTGTCATGAAGACAAAATGATACTGGCTAATGTGGACAAGGATTGACCTAGAATACTCTTTCATGTGACCTGAAATAAACTCCTGGCTTATCTAACCAAAAAGCCAGAGTGCCATAGCCTGTATAAAACTGCTCACACTCACACTTAATATTTATAATAGAACAAGCTAATATTTTGTGGCCATCCTATCAATATAAAGGTAAATATTTAACTATATATATATATATATATATATATATATATATATATATATATATATAGTGTTTATGTGTATATGTATATATATATATTTTTTTACCTTTAATGTTTTGGATCAAAGAGGTTGTATCTATAGTTCTTTCCTCATTTCCATTACTTCTCTTGAGATAAATTGTATATTTTTGTATGATTCCATTAGGACTATGTGGGGGATGGAATGATATTTCAATCTCTCCAGAGGAAATATTTTTGTAAGTAATATTTTCTGGTGCACTGTCAGGCACTAAAAGAAAAGAAAAAGAAAATAAATGCATAAAATAATTCCATCCTAAAAATCTATTTTGTTGAACTTCTCATTCATGAGCACTACAATGTGATTGTAATATTCTAAATGAAGTACGGTGTAGGTAAATTATACACTAAAAAGAAAAATTTCACCAAAAAAGAAAATTTATACTATTATTTTATAAAATAATGCTTATAGGATGATATTTTTATTAAAATACTTGTAACTGTAGTAAGCTACCTTGCACTGCAGAACACACAGACAAAAGAAAGAGGATTGAAAAACACTTTAAAATTATTCTGTTTTTAATTAAATATATATAGTTAATTAGTTTTAGTCTAAAACAAGATCTATGACAAGGCAAGTAATTTTCTCTAGACATAATGCTGTATATTATCGCCTGGCAACAAAACAGTCTTAAAGCACTAGTTCTTTTGTGTCTGCTAATGTTTTCATTCTATTAAATGCAGTGGTCATAAATGGTTCTCTACATATGTTCAAATAACTAACTGTATGTAGGATTCAAATTCTGGCAAAATATATATTCTAAACTGAATGACAATCTTACTTAAAATAATTAAACACTGCATAAAATAAAACATATTTTTCTTTTAATTACTTGCCAAGTTGACAGGAAAGTAAGAAAACAGTGGTGACCAAAAAACAAAAACAAAAATAAATAAAATAAAACAAACAAACAACACAGTAAAATCAGTATCCTCAGAAGGAAGCTAGAACTAAAGCCAGCTTTGCCTTGGAGGATATTGGTCAATCCCAGTGACTTTGAGCTTCTGTATTAATAGCTGTGCCAGAGAAAGACTTGAACCAGAAAAAGGGTAAGGGATATCCCTGCACAAAGAGCTAGAACCCATAAGAATGCAATTTCAACCAGAACCATTATATGGGACAACTGTAGGGGGCACCTTGAATTCTTCTGCAGAATGCCATAAAATTCACCAGGCATGGTCACTATTGGACTAGGGCAATGTGGTCTATTCACTCTCAGGAACTGGAGAGTGGAGAGTAAACCCACTGTGCAAAGGAGGACAGAAAAGAAACTTTTTTCTCTTGCCACTCTTCTTGATAAAGAGGTGGGAAAGAAAGAGAAATTATGCAGTTGTAGAACTGCAAGTCTGTTACTAGGAATTTATGTGGCCCAAATCCTGCTGCCTATATTGCATGAAAAACCTCTACTTCAGAATTTAAATTAAAACAAATTTGTAACTCTGAGTTGCTATCATTCAAAAGCAAATAACAAAAGTAAACATAAATTTCTGAAGAAACTCAACTCGGGCCACATAAATTCCTAGGAACAGACTTGCAGTTCTACAACTGCATAATTTCCCACACATAAGGTTTCAAGGAATATGAATTCACTAATAAAATCACTAAATACCTAAGCAAATTAGGCACCAACGGTTAATGCTGGCAAAGAAGAGGGAAAAAATAATACACATACTCACATACACGCACTCACACAAACACACAAGACTTCAGCTATTGAACTTGCTGTAGAATAAAAATATGGATGTTTAGTATATTTAAAGGAATAAAACATTTTTTTAAATATAAACAGGTAATTCTTCAAATAATAATAATAAATAATATAAATAAGCAAGCAGGGTTGATGAAGAACCAGACAGGCTTTCTAGAACAGAAAAACAAACTAACTGCATTTAAAATTCTCTTGATATGTAAAAGCAGATTAGATAAAATAGAGAGAAATTTAGTGAGAAATTTGATAGTATTGGAGAAATTATCAAAATGTAGCTTAGAGAAAGATAATATAATATATAAAATGGCAGTCAGATATAGAGGGTATACTAAGAAGGTCTAATAATAGAATGAGAAGAGTTACTTAAAAAGATAATGGATGAGACTTTATATATATTATATATATATATGTATATATACATATATATATTATATATATACATATATATAATATATATATTGATTGATTTCAGAGAGGAAGGGAGATAGAAACATCAATGATGAGAAAGAATCATTGATCGGTTGCCTCTTGCATGCCCCACACTGGGCATGTGCCCTGACAAGGAATTGAACCGTGACCTACTGGTTCGTAGGTCGACACTCAACCACTGAGCCATGCCAGCTGGGCATGGCTAAGACTTTTCAAAATAATTGAAAGATATGAAACTTCAGATCAAGGAATTCCAATAAATCCCAAGCAGAGTTTTTTAAAAATCATATTTAGGCACTTCATTGTGAAAGTACAGTATACAAAAAAGAGAGAGGGTCTTAACAGCACCAGAAAAGACATATCATCTATATAAGAATGAAAATTAGACTGACAATTAAAATTAATTGAAAAACAACTGGAAATCTACAGCCAGAAAAACTAGTAAGATCTTCAGACAATCAAGAACAAAGAATGCCATCAATACAACCTCAATAAATGAAATTTTAAATAATGTACTCTCAAGAAAAAGAAATTCATAGAGATGAAAAACTGCAGTTGCAAAGATAATGTTTAAAATCGTCTGCACAGAACAATAACAATAATGGCTAATTTTGGAAATAAGCAATATAAACTAAATATGTAAATATTATTTTCATTATAGAGTCCTGCTATTAAATTATTTCCTTTCAAAAGAAAAAAAATGAACCTTTTATTAGTATCCTAAATACCATGTACATAAATAGTGGTACTATTAATTTTAATAAAGTAGAGAAATAAAATTCTGAAGACTTGAAAATGTAGATACAGTACCCCCCATGCCAATTATTACCTGCTATGAAGTGTATTGTATCTAAGTAAGACTTCATAGAAAAAAAATTGACCTAAGAATGTTGATAGTTCTAAAATTTTTGGAAGGTTTGTAAATCAGAACATAATTTGATGTAACAATATATAGCAAGATAATCCTACTATCCCTTCCCAAACATCCAAAATCTACTCAGAATGCTTTGTTAACTTTCTGGCCTTCAGTGAAATCTTGGACCTGCTGAGAACACTACATCTTAGCCCGGGTGGGTAACAGGTAGCCATTTGTTTTTCTGCACAAGTTCTATAACCATAGGACCTGGGAGTTGAATAGTTGAATTTATTGCTCCTCTTTGCCATATTCAGATCTTTTCTCCTTCCTTCCTCCTGAAAAACTTTATGAGCTACACTTTCTTAAGACAGTTATCTAGTGACACTGCCACTTCTCCAAACATCTTAAAAAATTTACCACCTGGTTGACTGACTTCCTCTCTACCACTCATAGAGACATCAACATTGACACAAATGAGCTATCCAATTTCCTGGTGTATGCATTCCTTTATCTCTATAATTCCAACAATCTTTTCTCTACCTCACCTTTCATAGCAACACCTAAGACCTTGTCATTCCCAGTAACTGCCAGTACTTGGCAACCCCTTTCTATCTTTCCAGCTTACTGACACTTGTTCTGCCAATCGAGCAATTATTTTATCCTCATCAAATCTTCACTTCCACCTTCCTACTTACTCAGATCAGTGTCTCTAAAATCATTCCCTAGCAATCTCCCTCAACTCCTGCTTTTTCTATCTTACTTTCCTGGCAAAATTCCAATTTGGTTTAAACCAAACTCAGTGCTAGTTTCATATCAGCTATTTAACAGTTGAAAATGTCTGAATAAAACATAATTTCATGGTGACTAGTCTCATATAAATTTATAATCTCAAATATCAAATAAAATAGTTTTCACTATATAGCTTTTATATATATAATTAATTAATTAATTCAGTCTCCCATGCTGTTGTGTATATTTTCACCATTTTTTCTCTCCACAAACATCTAGTATCATCCCTCTCCTCATTCAAAGCTGATATATTGCCTCTTATTTCTTGAGAAAATGAAGCAATTCAGAAGAGAATTGCATTATCTTTCTACCACCAATTTTCCTTTAATTTTCTTCTCCTCTGCTCCTTTCCAAGTCCTAGCCTTCCACTTCTGCATTAGGTTCTATTCCATCTATATAGTCCAATGCTTTAGAACTGAAGTTATACCCCCTCTGTTGGATTTTTATTTTTCCTTTTTTATTGAATTATTTATATCACTAGAGGCCCAGTGCACGAATTTGTGCACAAGTGGGGTCCCTCGGCCTGGCCTCTAGGATTGGGCTGAAACCAGCTCTCTGACATACCCAGAGGGGTCCTAGATTGCGAGAGGGTGCAGGCCATGCTGAGGGACCCCACCGGTGCAAGATCAGGGCCGGGGAGGGACGCGGGAGGTTGGCCAGATGGGGAGAGACTGCAGGAGGGCTCTAGGGCATGTCCACCTCATCTTGCTCAGTCCTAATCGGCCAGACCCCAGCAGCAAGCTAACCTACTGGTCAGAGTGTCTGCCCCCTGGTGGTCAGTGCACATCATAGTGAGTGGCTGAGTGGCCTTAGCATATCATTAGCATATTATGGTTTGATTGGTTGAACGGATGACTGGACACTTAGCATATTAGGCTTTAACCCTTTGCACTCGCTTGCTTTTTTCTCGATTCCTTTATTCTAATGCTAAACATGTCAAGTCACACTCGACATCCGAGTGCAAAAGGTTAATTATATAGGACTATATACGTGTGTACACAGTAAAAAAAAAAAAAAGGATTATTGATTCTACTTGTCCTTTCAACTGTTGCTCCATTCTACCTTCCATTTTATATCAAAATATGTCTTTACTTGTTTAGTCCATTTTCTTGTCTCTTTAAGTCCTGCTTCAGTTAGTTATTTTCCCCATATTTTTTCCATGAAACCTACTGCTGTGAAGTCATCAATGGCCTCCATCTTGCTATATCATTAACAATTACATGATATAGCACTGTCAGTAGCATTTGACATAGGAAATAAATTCCTTCTATTTGAAAATCGTTATTCACTTGCCTTCCAAAACATGATCTTGTCCTGATTATTTTCCTATCTCACTGGCCACTTCTGCTTAGTCCTTGACTTGCTCCTCCTTGATTTCCCAAATTATACAATTATTAGAGGCCCGGAGCACAAAATTTGTGCACTGGGCGGGGAGGAGGGGGGGGAGTTGTCCCTCAGTCCAGCCTGCACCCTCTCCAATCTGGGACCCCTAGGGGGATGTCTGACTGCTGGTTTAGGCCAGAACTGCTGGCTCCCAACCGCTTGCCTGCCTGCCAGCCTGATCACCCCCTAACCACTCCCCTGCCAGCCTGGTCACCCCTAACTGCCCTCCCCTGCTGGCCTGGTCAACCCCAACTGCCCTCCCCTCCAGGCCTGGTTGCCCCTAACTGCCCTCCCCTGCTGGCCTGATTGCCCACAGCTGCCCTCCCCTGCTGGCCATTATGTATCAGCTATCTTGTGACCACATGTGGGCGGCCATCCTGTGTGAGGGTGTGATGGTCAATTTGCATATTACCTCTTTATTATATAAGATAATGCCCCCAGGACATAATTATATGCTTCTTTTCAGCTTTAGGACATTCACCCTGATGTGACTTTATCTCATCCCTTGACTTTGAATATCAGAGATATGGTGGTGCCTCCAATTTATGTATTCAACTCTGGATTCCCTCCCTGACTTTCAAACATATATCCAACTGCTTTCATGACAGTCACTTGGATATTTAAAACATATTCAAAACAAAACTACTGAATTTCTCTAAACTGACCTTCTTCCTAACTTCCCCATCTCAGTAAATGGTGCCATCACTTACTCATCCAGATATGCAGATCAAAAAATAATTCTGACTTATCCCATTACTCCCAAATCCAGCATATTCAGCAGCAGTCTTCTAAAACTATAAATCATACCAGGTTCTTGTCTCATAATTCTCTAATAGCTTCCCATTAAAACTAACCAAACTTCTTCTATTGGCGCCCAAAAATCTGCATGGTCCACCTCTGTCTCTCTCTCTCGCTTCATCTGCTAAGCTCCCCCTCCCAATAACTCATACCACTTGAATGACAGAAATATTCTGTTCTTCCTCAACTACATAAAGTATCTTCTCGGTTCAGGAACTTGGCAATTGCTATTCCACCTTCTGAAACACTTTTCTTTCTTATCCTCATCTAATTTAATCCCATAGATTAATATTTCTGGGTATGTATAACAACTTCAGAGAGACCTTTCTCAGTCCTTTATCTCAAATAGCTGCTCACTACTCTGTAACTCTGTCTCCTCTCCCTCATAATTTTTCTTCATAGAACACACCACTATCAAAAGGCGTATGTATTACTTACTAATCTATTTCCTGTGACCCTTCTAAGAATGTTAACTTCCAGGAAGTAGGAATTTTGTCTTATTTACTGTTGTATTCTTGTTATAGTACATGATATGGAGTCTATACAAATCTGCTCAATGAATGAATAAATATGTTTAATATGACCGAAATGTATTAAAATCAAGATTGAAACTCACAGCTAAGGAAAATAAGTAAAATTGAATAGCTTTTTAATAGCAAAAAAAGGGGAATTAGTAATGCTATGCTTGAATTTTATAGCTCAGTATAACTTCTGATTTTGAAAAATTATCATTGGCACTTTCTAAGTTGTCCCTCTGGAGTTTCCTGCCTACCACCAGTAGTTAGGATATAAATATGCCTCTCTGACCCAGGCTGATATTCTTTGCATTTTTATTGATTAATCCTGAGAGGATACTAGTGGCAGGAAAGTGAGAAGCTAGGAAAATTTCTGAGCAAGTGAAATAGGGAAACTAAGGCAATAAAATTAAACAAGGCCAAACTATTTGAACTACATCAGCCAGCTGGCGAACCATAAGACCTTATCTTCCCTAACCAAGGACATTTGAGAGCAAATGGCTTATACCTCCCCTCTCTAATCAGAGAAAAGATAGCTTAAATCATCCTGGCCTGGGGAAATAGAGACCAAAGACACAATTAATGCTATTTGTGCCAGCTAAACCCAAGGACAGATGAAGTCAGGGGAACAAAGAACAAAAACCCATTAAAGCCAGACAGGTCCAAGTTAAAAAGTAAAACAAGTATAACAGACCAAAGAATAATCCCAAACTTCCTTATACATTCATTTTAATACATCAGCATATTAAAAATACACCTAGAAAGCTGATGGATATTCTGCTGAAACACTCCCCTATGATTCTCACCTGAAAAGGGGGGAGGGAGAGAGAGAGAAAAAGCCCTCAGGACAAAGGCTCAATGTAGGCTCACTCTAGAACACACTCATACCTCTTCCCAGGCATGAACTTTGTATTTGTTCCTAAATGCTAAGGGTCCCTAAGAGACTTACAACCAGGGGAGCAGTGGACTCTATCAGCTCAACCCAGGCTTACCGCCTGGTCCTGTCTCCAAGTGGTCCTGTCTCTGACTTCCCAGTGAGCTAAAGCTTTCCCGCCCTGGCTCACTTCTTTCCTATAGCAATTCTAGAGAGCCAAAGCAGAGCCCTGCCTAGGCTCTCTCCTGTTGCTTCGTCTACTCTAAGTCCTTCCTTTGTTTCACTGCCCCCAGCTTTAATAAATGTATTCTCAAAATCATCTGGACTCCATACTGTGCAATCGTTCCTACACAAAGTCAAGAACTCACACACTACAGGCTGGACTGCCCGAGTCAGACCCGTTGCAGGCCAGTCCTGGTCCTGGATCTTCGGGGTAAATAATGCAAGACCAACTTGATAAATTACCATTTCAGAGAGTGATGAGGCACTCTTCAGTTTTCTGACATAACATAGTGTTTCCAATTGTAGTGTGCAAAATAAGTAATTCAGGAATAAAAAGTAATTATTATAGTTAGTTGAAAGAAGCTAAATCTTTATAAAAATTAAAAATAAATAATGTAGCTCATGATTATACTAAAATAGGAAGTGGGAATTTACCTTGTGCATGCCAAAAGATTGTTGTTTGGCATATACTGGTATAGTGTTAATGTTATGTAGATAAATTAAGATATGCATAGCCCATGGACAGACAATAGTGTGGGGAAAGCCTAGGGAGGGGACTGGAGAGGGGAGGAGTGGGTCGATGGGGAAAAGGAGAACATTTGTAATACTTTCAACAATAAAGATAAATTTTTAAAAAAGAAATGTGATTAAATATAAAATTATAGAGTCCCACACCAAATTTTGGTCAACATCTAAGTTACTATCCACAGTGGTTGTTGCTCAGAATCAGATGTATTCAAGGCATTTGGCTAAAGGCTTACTGTAAAGAAAGCTATGTTTTGCTCTGGATGGGTGGCTCAGTCAGTTGGAGCATCTTCTCATTTACTGGGTTTAATTCCTGATCAGGGCACATACCTGGGTTGTGGGTTCGATCACCAGTTAGGGTGCATATGGGAGGCCACCGTTTAGTGTTTCTCATTCACATCAGTGTTTCTCTCTCTCTCTAAAATCAATGAAGACATATCTTCAGGTGAGAATTTAAAAAAGTAGTTATGTCTTAAAAAGAATACAGAATATATGGATCATCATAGAGTAATCTGTATGGGAACTTAAAGTTCTTTATGTGATTACTGCACACTGCGTATGAGAAAATACAAACTAATCTCAAGTTTGCTTGTCAACTAACTGTACATTCTATACTTAAAGCACAGATATAAACACACACACATGAATTAGTCATGTATTGCACTTTCCTGATTGAATACAGGAGTATAGTATTTTACTTCCAAGCATTAGTAAAACCTGATTCCCCAACTAAGATAAAATGTTTAAACAAATAATTAACTCCTATTTGTAATTAGCAGAATTAACACATTACTGAGTTATCACATTCCTCCATTTCTCATGAAACAATAATAAAATGTGGGCTCTTCTTTTTATATGAGTAAAAATAAAATTATTGTATCTAATCAGTATCATGAGCCCTAAGAACAGATAGATGGTTGTTCTTGAGCATATCCTGCTTCAAATAACACCTGAAAACTATTTAAAATTTTAACTTCCTCTTTTGCAAAAAGAGCTAAATTGGTGGCTCAATAGTAGTAAACATGATCCAGGAAAAATCACTAACATAGATCCCATTGTCCGCCATTTCCATCCAGATGGAGAATACAGAGACTGTGAGAGTACCCTGATTTAGGACAGAGAAGTAGGAATTAGGAGCATGGACACAGAGCTCTAGGCCCTATATTTAGGTCTCTTTTGCTTCTAGTGTAAAGATGACCAATTTGTACTCACCCAAGTGGGTGAGCTAGTGAACCCTGTCATAATTGTTTCTCACTTCTCTATTTTTCTCACTAGATCAGGAGCCTTGCATGGCTGTCAGGAGGCTTAGCTTCAAGTCTGAACATTATTTCTCATCTACTATGATTTTTGAGAAATTCTATTAAAATATAAGTGGCCCGGTGCACGCTTCCTGCACATTAATTAGAAGAAATTAATTAGAAGAAATATCTTAATATCGCTATTCGCCCTTTCTCTATAATAGAAGTGTCAGAGTTGAAAGAAAATTAGTAAAATGTATATGAAAATAATATATAAATTGATTAATAAGTAAAAAATAACAACATGATATAACAACAATAAAGACATGATATAAAAAAAACAAAAACATGATATAAAAACATTGATAAAAACAATGACTGATAAATTGATTAAACTAATTCTAATATCTCCTGTATACCACATTAAGGGTAAAAACACTTTCAGAGTACTTGACCAATTTCCCTTGTGATGAAGTATTTACAACTTTCTTTCTTTATTTATTTATTTATTTTATTTTTATTTTATTTATTTATTTTTTTAAAATATATTTTATTGATTTTTCACAGAGAGGAAGGGAGAGGGATAGAGAGCTAGAAACATCGATGAGAGGGAGACATCGACCAGCTGCCTCCTGCACACCCCCCACTGGGGGACGTGCCCGCAATCAATGTACATGCCCTTGACCGGAATCGAACCCGGGACCTTCCAGTCCGCAGACCGACACTCTATCCACTGAGCCAAACCGGTCTCGGCTTATTTATTTTTAAATATATTTTATTGATTTTTACAGAAGGGAAGGGAGAGGAAGAGAGAGTTAGACACTCGATGAGAGAGAAACATCAATCAGCTGCCTCCTGCACAACCCCTACTGGGGATGTGCCCGCAACCAAGGTACATGCTCCTGACTTGAATTGAACCTGGGACCCTTGAGTCCGCAGGCCGACGCTCTATCCACTGAGCCAAACCAGTTAGGGCTACAACTTTAACTTTAACGTCACACTCTCTTCAAACTCAGGAGAAAGCAACATATAACTGACCATGTCCGAAAACGGGTTCAGGTAGGAATATTCCTACTCTGTCTAGTTTGTCCTTGTGATTTATTAATAGTCATCACAAATGAAAACTGTCTTCGAATTAATTTACGTGGGAAGCCAGTGACAGATGGGGACAAATATTGTGCATGTGCAAGTCAACATTTATTTTTAAATTACCAGTGCATGTCATATGTACTGGCCAGCTGGTCAGTCAGACGGTCAGATGGACGGACGGTCAATCACTTAGCTTTTATATATATAGATTCCTAGGTCTCCTCATCCATAAAATAAAGGATTCTGTGTATTTTCTAAGACACCTTCCAACACTAAAATTCACATTTTAAATTACATTTCAAGTTAAATTCACTTATGGCTTATTACTATCCCTACCTGAGAATTAAACTCATACAACAAATAATGAAATAAAAATCAAATTTACTTTTTAATATTAAGTAAAAAAACTGCAAGCATGTAATAATTAGAAAACAAAAAACTGATTTTTATAGATAGTCATAAAAATAAGGTGTACTTGATGCTATGACCAATTAAATAGTGAAACAATAAATGTTCATGAATATGGCTATTGTTTAATATCACAATAGGATTTTTAAAGTCCTTACTTTCCTTCCTAATGCTGTTCAGTGCTCCAAACAGTGAAATACACTGCAAAAATGAACGGGAAGATCAAGATATATTTATCACTTAGCAGCTCTACTGATGGCTTCGAAACCAGCATTATTGTGAAGGGGAATGGGCTTTACAGCTAGGTGGATTTGGGTTCCAATTCCAGCTTCATCACTTACCAGCTACATAACCTTAAGCAATTAAATACCCACCAATTAATAAACTTTAGGTGGGTAAAATTCATTTTATTCTACAGTGGTATATTCCCACTAGGGCTTGGCATATTGTAAATATTTATTGAAAGGATGAACCTCTCAGATCTCCATTCTTCATTAGGCAATGAAGATAATAATACCTTAATGTTCTATTCCAGAATAAAAGGCAATTATTATGAAATCCAATAGCAAAGCCCATGGTACTTCCCAGGTGCTTAAAATATACTTTTCTTTCATTGACCCAGTGTAAAATAAAATAAAAATAGGCCTGGTAAAGAGCAAATACTAATATTTAAGCACCATATCTATAAAAGCAATGAAACATGATGGTATGTATTTTAATATCAATTAGGTTTCACTTTAGGGGAACTCTTGATGATAAAAAAAAATGCTCTTTTCATCACTCTCCTGTTTCTGAAATTATAACCAATGCCATTCTCTATGGACATTGTGTCATCGCATATAATTAATTTCTGTGACCAGCTTCCCTCCAAGGTAAGCTGCTTTACTAGATTCCTTGATCCTCAAGGTCAGTGACAGGGCCACACTGTCACAGGGTCTGGCTAAGCCATATGAAGCTGCTGACATTTGGGCATTATGACCTATATATAGCACTGGTCGGCCAACTGCGGCTCGCAAGCCACATGCGGCTCGCGAGCCGCGGTTTGCCGCTCTGCTGACTAATGAGTTTGCAGACCACTGACCTATAGAAATAGCAAATCCATATAGTTCAGCCAGTTGCTAGTCAACAAATATTTATTTTTTACATGTAGGGATAAAACAGTAACTTTAAATTTAGTTCTTAATTCTTAGCACACACTATAAAGTTGGCTTAAGAGTGATGCTCCAATGTATGATTATAACCATAAACAACAAACTGACATCATCAGGCAAAATGTCTTCCTTTGTGCTGTTGGCTCTTGCATTGGTGAAACTGAAACACAAGCAACTCCTTGCTTGCACTATTTCCTTTAGATCAGATATCCCCTCATATGGCTTCTATAAGGTCCTCCTGCCCACTCCACCTGACTCCTTAAGACCTGGGTTAAATGCCACCTCCTCCATAAGGCTCCCCCCCCGCATGTCCTTTCTGTGCTCCCACTCTACGCCTCTATATACAGACATACCTCATTAGAGTATAGGAATCTATTCTTATGAGTGTGTCTCTGCTTTTACCTAATTTGAAAGCAAGTAGTTATTAATTCACAAATTTACAGGCAAATTGAAAAACATCTTTAGTTTTTTAAGACTTTCATTTGTAATATTTGCTGATTTTTATTTTGGAGTCCCTTGTATGCAAATCAGATTTTTTAAAAATTTGCATGGCAAGCCTTTTCATACTCGTTTACCAAAAAAAAACAAACAGCCTGGCCGGTGTTGCTCAGTGGTTGAGCATCAACCTATGAACCAGGAGGTCACGGTTCAATTCAGGTCAGAGCTTGATCCCAGGTGGGGGCATACAGGATGTTTCTATCTCTTTCTCCCTCTCCCTTCCTCTCTAAAATCAATAAAAAAACATATGTTTTTATAAAAGCAAAAAAATTCCTGGATTATACAAAATGGAATAATGAGGGGTTTTAGTTAAGTAAAATAAAAACAGTATAACAATTGTCAGCCACATTCATTACTATGCATTTTTTTAAATATATTTTATTGATTTTTTACAGAGAGGAAGGGAGAAGGAAAGGAAAAGGGATAGAGAGTTAGAAACATCGATGAGAGAGAAACATCTATCAGCTGCCTCCTGCACACTCCCTATTGGGGATGTGCCCGCAACCAAGGTACCCTTCGGTCCACAGGCCAACGCTCTATCCACTGAGCCAAACTGGTTAGGGCTACTATGCATTATTAAACAAATAAATAAAAAACTTACCAGTCTCAGAAGTCCTTACAGAGAGTAAGGAAGATAACTGATTGCCATGACCCAATCTGGTGTATGACCTCACAGAAATGTTATAGAGGGTATAAGGTTTTAAGTCCCTTAAAATTATGTGTGTTGTTGAGGTGTTCTTCATAAATAAGGAATCCATATTTTTATAGAGAACTTCATAAGCAACAATAATCCCATTGGGTTTCTCAGGTGGTAACCACTTCAGACTTATTTCATGTGCAGTAACATCAGTAACTTCCACAACTTGAGGTGATGATTCTGGTTCTGGGGGAAGAAAAGACAACTTTAAATACTTGTATTTTTTTCAAGTTTATTGGTTCATCTACTAAAGGCAGCAGGAGGTAGATGGCAGTAAGCAAGCAACACCGCTTGCTTTTTTCCATTAAAACTGCACCTAATAGTCTTACCATCTTCCAGAGTTCTCACAAAGATGTCATTTTCTTCAGACAAAGAACTTTCTCCAACATGAGTTGAGGCGGCCACCCTCATCTTATATTTGGTGTATTTCTTTAACCCTATAAAACCAACAGGCAATTTCTTTTAAATTTCGTAAAATAACACTTAGATTAGTGCCATTTGACATAGGAATAGTGAAAATAATTTATTTTGGAGACTGATTCCTCCAGTCACTTTCCCTATAATCCCAATCTTCCCAAAGTCCTTGGGCTTGAGGATCTTCCCATGTTGGTGAGGTTTTAGTTCTTTCCTAAAATACTAAGGAATGATTTGAGGCTGAAAAATAATTTTGGCACACTGCAAAGAGTATAGTTGATTTGGCACAAACACCGGATCAGCTGATTTACTTCACATTCATTCCTTCAATAATCCTGAGTTATTTCAATATACAGACAAAATTTCCTGGGTTAAGTATATGCCTAAGATACTTGTGATCTGATGGTTTTACTGCTTTGTAGATAAATACAAAGAAGAACACATTTAATCAAGGTACTTCTCCACATATTTTGTAAGATCTCGATGGCAGCACAGCACAGCTAAATCTGGAATGATGAAACACGCGTCCTGCAGGGCTTAAGGCAGAGAGAGATGCAGATGTTCCATCAGGATAGAAATGTTTTTCAAAAAGCAAAACTTTGTTCTACCTGTTATGAGAAAGCTGTTATCTAGAGTAGTCATCTGGAATGCTCTGTTTGTATCCAGTTCCATTGCATAAATTGTATAATGAGTTATTTTTCCATTGGGAAATTCTGGAGGATCCCAATATAACAAAATGGATGAGGAACTAATGTTTTTATAGTTTATAATCTGAATGGAGCTTGGCACTTGAAAAGAAGAATGAACAATTAATATGCAAGAAAAGAAAGAGGATTACAATGTGCAAGAGCAACACTTGCAGGTAATTATTTCAAAGGAAATACGTCCTTACCTTGTTCAAGTGTCCTAACATGGAGAACCGTTGGTGGTCCTTCTCCCATGATGGTGAAAGCAGATACACTAATCATGTGCTCAGTGAAAGGTACGAGTCTCCTGATAACGTAAGACAGCTGTTCGGCAGCAATGTCAGTGATATACTGATTCCATGTAGTTCCTATTTGAAATAAAATGTTTTCTAAAACATGTTTGGGTTCACGATCGAAATTATGTTTGCTCACACAGTGAAATCTTAAACTGGAGTCCACATACTTCATTAATCCCTCCATTCACTCCTTTATATGAAAGGCAGATGTATAATTAATAATAAATATGCTGAGTACTCCCAACAATATCTATAAACATTTTATGCTCATAATACAGCTTTGCTAGTTATTATGCTATCCTGGAATATGAGATTAGTGTTTTGAAAAATATAAAACTTGCTAAAAGAGACTGGCTAGGATTTTTTTTTCCTGAAAAGACAGACTAAGCAATGATATCAAATTGAGCCTTTTATTTGAACTCAAAATTCACTATACCTTCACCAAAACCAGTAGTATTTTAAAGCAAGCATGTTTGGATAACTGATATTTAAATCTGTCTGAACAAGGATTTCAAATAGTGTTTAGCTTTTTACTTATTTATTTAGAACTTGTGGTTCCAATGATGTTAATTAGCAATTAGGCCAAACTTGAAGTATTTAAGGAAACATCTGTATCAGAAACTGTGGGCCTCTTAATTTCTAGTGTTGCCCGCAGTCATCTTTGCACAGAAAAAATGAATAAGTCAGTAAGTGAAATAAACATATACTGAAGGTAATGTGATATTCTGACTGAGTATACCATCAATAAAGTAACACTTTTAATTTGCAACAGTACAAATATCAAATCAGAGAAAAGGAGAAAATGTTCTTCTCACTTAGCATTTCAGAAAAACCAGAGAGAGAATTTAAATGGATGTTCTCTAACCAAGTACTTTTAATTTGCTATATATGGCATTCTCCTTTTAGAAACAATAAGATCCACTGACCCTGAAGAGCAAGTGTGCACACTAATGACATCACCACGTCGTTGGGGCACCTACACCTGTTTATCACTTGCATGCACTAGAGTTGTAACTTTCTGACCTATTTACCTTTAGTGACATTTGAAAACCTATTAGTCAAAAGCTGCAGAGAGTGTGAGGCCTGCAAATGATTTGAAGATATGTTAATCCCTCCCCATCACACCTGCTTTGGCAACTGTAATAACTGATTGTCTATGCAGCTTGGCCAAGGACTCTAGGGTGCTACTTTCTCTGGGAGGAAGGTCAAATGGGTTAGGAGGGGCCAGCTCCTGCCTGTGTGGCATTTCCATTTGCTGCATGAGGTTATCCAACAGTTAAAGAAGAAAAAACTCTGACTCCAGCCCATGAACCATTAATAATTTGGCTGAACTCCAAACTGAGGTTCATATCTGTGCTAGCTAGCACTGGTGGTTTCAATGCATTTGATAGAACATAAAAACTGTACCTACCAACTGTTAAATGCTTGTCTTCAGCTCTATTCCTCGCAGGAAAGTTACTATGTGGATGACTGTTGTACATAACTGAAGCAATCGCATACAGGTCAGAAGATATCTCTGCTGAACCCTCAAATAATTCTGCCATTGACTCTACTATGTTCACAGTTTCTGGAGTGAGCGGGTTGTTTATGTACTGGAATTAAAAATAGATATTTACAAAAACTGCTTATAACCATTATATTAACAATGACTTCACTCAAGTATTAATTTAAGAAACTAGTAACTTTGGAATTACCCTTTTTGAAAAAGATATTATTTCCATAACTCCTGTCTCCTTTATATTCCAAAATTTTATTCTGAAGCTACTAAAATCCTGCATGATGTTACACTCTGATCACTCCTGTGTCTTAAGAGACTAATACTGGATTGTGGCAAGAAGCAGATATTTGTTTCTGACTTCAGTTGTAAAATTCAAAATCCTCATGCAAAGACTCCAGGACTAAAATATTTTAACTGTTTCACACACACACACACACACACACACACACACACACACACACACACAAAGGTAAGTATTCTAGGAATACTGCCTAATACCAGATGTGAGAGTCCTGCATGAATGCTTAATATACGTTAGGAATAGGAGTTTATCTATGATGGATTTAAGTTGCAGACATGAACAAAACTGCATGGCAATGGTTTTCAAACAGGTTCATGGTAGACATACCTATCCAAGGCTCTGTCCCTAAGGAATATTTTAAGTAACTGTGATTGTTCCTAAAAGCATAATGTTCTTCACACACATCAACTTCACCAAAGTGGCAGATATTGAAGTAAAAAACATCAGGAGCAGGCTACGAATATTTAGAGTTTTTGTTGGGATAACAAGATGACTTTTCCCTCCCCACACAGCATAGCTGATTGAAACAGAATGAGAAAAGACTGTTTTGGCCAAATAGTATTAGCTATTTTTCATGGGTTGTCAACCTTGGAAATAAGGTTAAATATTAATCAAAGAAAATGTTGCCTTTAGAGACTCAATAAGCAAATGCAATGTTTGGACTTTGGATTCTAATTACAACGTATCTACCAATACAGATTTTGAAGATAATCAGGAAAATATGAATATGGTCTAGGTATTAGATGATACCAAAACAATGTTAGTAATTTTGTTAGTTGTGGTAATGGGATCATTGAATGAATTAAAACATCCATGTTTTTTAGAGATTTGCACTTGGACGTGTAGGAACAAAATTTATTTTAAAATATGTTCACAAAAGTAGCAACAACAACACAAGAGAGCTGAGGCAAGAATGGCAGAATGTTTACAATTACTCAATCCTGGTGATGGGTAATTGGGAGTTCATCATTCTCTTTTCTCTCCTTTTATGTCTGCTCAAAATTTTCCAAAATAAAATAGTTGTTTTTTTTTTTAAAGTTTTTGTCTATTTCTTTTCAAGTTCTGCTTCAAAATCCACTGCTAAAACATTTTATTTAAAAAATAAAATAAAATTACCCTATTTATTCTCAAATATAAATTTCTCAGGATTTATAATTAATTCATAATAGAGGTTTTATTTATACATTTTGGTACAGTTGTCTTTTAATTATCTTATATGTTTAGGGGTTATCTTTACTCACAGAGACAAAACCAAGTTTTTAATTCCTTATTAATATAAAGCACTTAGTATTTTAAAAAAATAGATGCTCAAGAAAGAAAAATCTCAGGAAAGCTAGACATTTTAAGGCAGCTTATTTATTTAATTATCGACAAAGGTGGGTCATTTAAATATTAACTTTTCTGAGAGATAAAAGAATGGAGAAAAGATTTAAGAAAATTTTCAGTTCTCCAAATAATATTTTTGAGATAAAATTATCTAAATCTTGTTACACCTTTATCCACAAAAGTATTGTGATAAAGAGCAGGGGGACACCTATATGATCCATTCCAAAAATGTGTGATTAAAAAACCCTGGAGAAGGAACCCTATAGGGGACAAGTGAAAGGTCTTCTGTCTCCCAACGATTCACTTCAGCTCTGCCTCCACGGGAAAATCAGGGAGGGCATGAAGCACAAACACATAACTCAGAGATGCTCTGGTATTTCAGTCGATAGTTTATGCCCAACCACACAGCTGTTCCCACTATCAATCAGCCCCTCTGAAAATCTACTGTGTACAAACCACTACAGAAGGTACAATGAGGTAGTACAAAGAATTTCCCGCTGAACAATGATTTTGCATTAAATCTCTCAATATTTATACCCATGTCAGATAAATTATTGAAATTAAACCCTAGCATCCCATCAATTAACTAGGCTAAGCATCTCTCTTGATATACTGCCACTTCAAGGTAAGAGTTGACCTGAATACTCTTATCTGCAATTCTCCAAAATTCTGGTATTCATTGGAAAGGCCCTCCTTAACTTGGGCAATGATATGAGCATTTGGTTCGTCGTAACCTAGAATGTTCCTAATTATCATGAGGTGTGCCATTTGTGATATTTCTGATATTTTGCCTCTATAAAAAATCCACTAGATTCTAATCTGTTTTTAATAGATGAAAAAGAAAAAAAATAAGAGCAAAAAATGATGGGAAAGAATCAGAACTTAAGGAGTAATGGGAAGGGGCAGAGAAAAGCAGAAGTAGAAATAAAGGAAATATGAGGCAGAGGGAAATCCATTGCAACTTCCAAAAGTTTGAGACTCACTGAGTTGGCCTAAGGTTCTCACCCTCAGCACTACTGACATTCCGTGCTAGATAATTCTTTTTCTAAGGAGCTGTTGTGTGCACTGTGGGCGGTTTAGCAGCATCCCTGGTCCCTATGCACTAGAGGCATCTTCCTAACTGTGACAATAAAAAATGTCTTCAGAGATTGCCAAGTGCCTCCTGGAGAGCAAAATCACCCCCAGCTGAGAACAACCGAGTCAGGGAATGTCACAATTCATCAACATGAAAGGCCTCTTATAAGCTACCCAGGAATCTTTGGAATTTTTGTGAAAGAATTAGGAGTCCTTAGAGTTAAATTCCAAACCCACCTGAATAAACCAACTTGATTCTACATGTAATATTCTTCATTATAGTTAACCTGATTTTATTTAAAACAAACCCTAAATATATATGTATCTATATAGCCTGAATTATATCTACCGATTTAGACTCACTGGAAGTTATGCTGAGTTAATTAATAACAATTTATTCTTAAGAATTGCTTCTATATTGTATAATGGATTATAACATGACTTATGTTATCTATTATGAAGCAATAGTAAAAAGAAAAGTTTACAATTAGCATATGTTTGACATCTCCTAACAGATACCATATCATTCTGTACATTATTTGGGTGAAAAAAAATCCTTTAGGCTTGATTCTGTTATGTTCCTATTGCACAATAAAGTAAACTTATCTCAAGCAATCCTAAACAGATACTGAGTCCTGTCCTCAGCCTCATTCCATAGCACTGGCCACCATTTAGTTGGCAAACATTGATACACTTGAAAAATATGTTGTATAAAAAATATGTACTTGTATGAATCTCAGAAATTGTAATACTAGGTAGCAAGATGGTATCTTCTGGAAGAAAATGTCCCAGGGTTCTACCATAAGAATAAGTACAAGAAGAGACCTGAGTGTGACAGTCAACTAAAGAGAGTTCATGGACAGACGAAATTAGGTTACTTCAGACTTCAATCTCAGTAGATGAATCCCCCAAAGAAATTAATTTTGTCCACTGCACTGATATAAGTAAAAAATCTACACCGAAGGAGAAATTAATTATGTTCAAGTTGGTTCTAGTAACACTATATACGGAATATTGTGTTCAGCCAAGTAAGAGGCTCATTGACAAACAGGAAATATATACAGGAGCATAATCAATAATAGAAAGGACCTAGAAACCATGACTAAAGATGTTTCTCATCATTCTTCAAATGGTAAAAAGTTAAATCAATGTGTATTATTGTTAGTACTTCACAGACAAACATTTAAAGTGATTATGTGTCAAATACAGTACTAAACACTTTTGCCCATGAACTGTCACTTCATTATAACACAAGGAGATAGGTATTCACCTTTCCATTTCACAGTCATCTGTTCATGTGCACTTTACTAATGATAGCAAAGGAAGGATTGGAACACATTTTCCTGGTTACAAATCCCAAACTCAAGACTACGATAATCTACTGTGTGGGTCTAGAGAGGACAAACAAGACAGGTTGGTAAATATTGGAGGACAAATATTTCAGTTCAAAATAGTTAAAGGGCAGGGTAGTCTCTTATCCATCTATGTATTTTCTGGACCTAACAGAATATCTGAAACTTTATAGTTACTTAATAAACATCTGTGAGACCATTAAGAAGAATGTTTTAAGTTATTGATCAGGAGAAGAATGTTTTAAAGTTATAATGTAGTGAATGCCCTCTTTTCAGAGTTGACTAAATGTTATATCAGAGGCTGGATTCCCAATCATTTAGTAGGAATGTCATAGATGAGATTTATATAAGTTGGAAGTTGAAATAAAAGTCCTCAAACCCTGAGATTCAAGTTTCTAATGCATTTTTTCAAGTATGTTTGAATAGTGAAAGTAAAATCTTATACATATTTAGGCTTGCTTAAATAACTCCTATTCATTAAGAAAAAAATAAATCGCCCTGTCTGGTTTGGCTCAGTTGGTTAGGCATATACCTGTGCATGGATAGTATGCCAATTGGATTCCTGGTTAGGGCACATGCCCAGATTGTGGGCTCAATCCCTGGTGGGGGCGTGCAGGAGACAGCCTATTGATGCTTTGCTCTTGCATCAATGTCTCTCTCCCTTCCTCTCTCTCTAAAGAAATCAATTTAAAAATTTAAATAATAGAAAAAAGAAACAAATAAATATCTAGGGGGATCACTAGGAAAATTTTTCCAAAATGTAGATGATATCAGATTAAGCCTAGCATGATGGTAATATATTTTTAAAGTTTAATTATCATGATATATATACATGGCTACAAGAAGAGGTGATGAAGAATTTACAATGAAAATGCCTGTCCATTTTTTAAAAAATTTTATTGTTTAAGGTATTACAAATAGTAGTACCTCTCTCTCTCTCTCTCTCTCTCTCTCTCTCTCTCTCTCTCTCTCTCTCTCTTTTTTTCCCCACTGACTTCCCCCTGGCCTCCAAAATGCCTGTCTATATCTTTCTGACTTTCAGTCTTACTTCTGAGCAACACTATTAAGCACTTGTTTTCAGTTCTTATGGTGTTTATTTCTAAAATCACTAAATATTGTGCTTATATTTCCTATTAAGGCTCACTTATTTTAAACAGTATCTATTGACTTTCTGCAATAGAGGAGAGTTATATTACATAAATAGATACATACTTACCTTCCCTCCCTGTTCTTAATTCTTGTTTGATTACTTTTATAACTTAAATTAATATACTTAAGTCTGAAAAAAATTATCCTAATACGTATGTGAAATATAAAACAGTGCACTGAGAGAGTGTGGTGATAGCCTCTCAGGTGGTCCCCCATTTCCTACGTCCTCTTGTTCATGGTCCTGTATAATCCCTTCCTTTTGAATTGGGCGGGACCTGTGATTTACACCTAACCAAGAGAATAAGGCAAAAATGATGGAATTCCACTACCATGACTGCATTTCATTACCCAGACTCTTCTTGCTGGCTCGATGAAGTAAATGGACACGTTGGGAAAGTCCATGTGGAAAAGGAACGTGTGAGACCGCCGTGAGTTAGCGTTAGGATACTCTCCTGTTAAGAGCCAGCAAGAAACCAGGCTCTCTCTCAATTCTATAGCCAAAAAAAAGAAAAGAAATTAAATCTTCCAAAAAACTAAATGATCCTAGACATGCATTCTTCCCTAGTCCAGCCTCCAGATGAGAACACAGCACAGTCAGCCCCTTGATTGCAGCCTTGTAAGACACTAAGCGGAAAACCCATCTAAGCTGTATGGACTCCTGACCCACAGAAACTGTGAAACCAGATAAATGGGAATTGTTTTAAACTTCTGGAAAATTGTTATACAACAATAGAAAACTAGTGTAGTGAGATAACAACAATAGTCTAGGCAAGAGACTATGCAATTCTGAGCTGGGGCGGGGACACAGGAATGAAATAGAGATGTATGACAGTCACACTCTAGAGGTAGAAATAACTGGACTTAGCACTGAATGGCTATTTGAATGCTAAGTATAAAGAGCTAACCCCAAGGTTTCGAACCTTCATGACAGAGATGATAATGATGCCTTTATCCAAAAAGAGAAACATAAGGCATATAAAAATGCCATAAAAGCCTTCCAAACACTTAGACAATGACCTTCATGTCAGGGCTAGGTGTTGTGCCCACTCCAAGGGGTGAGGGAATTCTAAGCCTATTATTTGGTATGTTCTTGACATCCTGAAAGCATTAATTACCTAGACAGACTTTCTTCTTTTGTGTCCTGTGGGAATATTCACAGGTCCTCTTCACTGTCCCAGGAGCTGTCTAGTATCTGTTCCTCATCTCAACTTCTTTCCTTCTAAATATTTACCAAATGCTCTTAGCCAAAAATAAATAAATAAATAAATAAATAAATAAATAAATAAATAAATAATTTTTGTTTTGCTTTATGGAGTAGATGAGTTTAGATGTGATGAGCCCTAGAAGAATCTTCCCACAAATGGTTGTAATTAGGAATGCAGAGTGTTGAAGATCATTGTGGAAAGCAAAGCAAAAGAATCATGCAAATAGAAAGCAGTAGTGTAATGAGCCCTGGCCAGTGTTTCCCAATGGTTAGAGCATCCGCCTATGCACTGAAGGGTTGCAGGCTTGATTCCCAGTCAAGGGCACATACCTGGCTTGCAGGTTTGATCTCCGGCCCCAGTCAGGGCTCGTGTGGGAGGCAACCAATTGATGTTTCTCTCTCTCCCCCCACCCCACTGTCTCTAAAAAAAAAAAATCAATGGAAAAAATAATCTTGATTGAGGATTAACAACAATAATATAAAAGTATAATGAGATGGCTGAAAATAGAAATCTCTGGAATACTTTTATGAAGGCAGAATTAGAAAATCATAAAAGAGAAAGCTAGCTCTTTTATTTTCTTCATTGTTCATTGCATAAAGGCAAAATTTTATAAAGTCACAATGTATAAAAGTGGTGGAAGTATAAGGGAACAAATAATTATGTAAAATACTGGGAGCAGGATGGCAGAGAGATGGATTTGGAAGACACAGAAAGATGAGGAGTGTTAAAAATATGTAACCACTTATAGTGTGGTGAAGGCCTGGGGAGGGTGGGTGCAGGGTGGAAGAGGTCAATGGGCAGTACGTCTGTAATACTTTCAACAATAAAGATGTTTCATAAAAATAGTAAAAAAGTATCAAATCACTTATTTGATATTTAGGAGATCACTGGAGAAATCAAACAAGATTTCAAAGATTTAAAGCATTTTTGAAACAAGACTGGGTGTGAAGGCTATACTTTTTGAGACATTTAAGAGTGAAAATAGAATAACAAGACTCTTACATATGGTGTCTACAAGAGACTCACTTCAGACTGAAAGTAAAGAAATAGAAAAAGATATTTTCATCAAATAGAAATGAAAAAACAAAAAGCTGTGATAGCAATACTTATCCTAGACAAAATAGACCTTAAAACTAGAGACAAAGAAGGACCCAGCAATTTGCTTCTGGGTATATATCCAAAGAAACCCAAAACACCAATTCGAAAAGACATATGCATCCATATGTTCACTGCAGCATTATTTACAACTAGAGGTCTGGTGCACGGATTTGTGCACCAGTGGGGTCCATCGGCCTGGCAAACCGGCTCTCCAATATCCCCCAAGGGGCCCCAGATTGCGAGGGGGCAGTTCTCGGGTGACACACCCTGGAATCAGGCTCCCTCCTCTCTGGTTCTAGGTGCATCACCCAAAAACCGCAGCTGCCAAGTCACCGCAGCTCAGCAGCTCCTGCATTGAGACCTAACCCCTGGTGGTCATTGCACATCATAGCTACTGTTCAGAGAATCTGCCCCCTTGTGGTCATTGTGCATCATAGCTACTGGTCGGATGGTCACTTAGGCTTTTATATATATAGATAATCAAGATATAAAAGCAGCTTAAGTGTCCATCAATAGATGAATGGAGATATTATCGCGAGAACCAAGATGGTGGTATAGGTAAATGTGGGTACTTGCCACCTCCCACAACCACATCAAAATTACAACTAAAATACAGAACCATCATTCAGAACTGCCTGAAATCTGGCTGAATGGAAGTCCTATAACTAGAGAAGTAAAGAAGAAAGCACAGACACTGGTAGGAGGGGCAGAGGTGCAGAACAGGCTGGTCTGACACCCACATGTGGCACTTTTTTTTTTAATAGGGAGGAATATCTCCAAGGCCTCTCATAAGGAGCAAGGTGTCCCAGCCCCACACCAGACCCCCAGCTCAGCATTCCAGAGCCCATAACTTCAGGCTATAAAAACCAGCAGAGATTGCTGCTAAGTGACACAAAGGCTGCTGAAGATCCAGGCAGTTCCTCTTAAAGGACCACACATGAACTTACTGGATCCCACTTCCTCTGAGCTCCAATGCCTGGCAGAAGCTTTGGGGGATCCAGGAAGGAATTGAATTGTCTGGCTTCAGGGCAGAACTTGGGAATGGCTTTTTTCCAGATGGAAGTACTCACAGGAATCACACAGGGGTCATTGTTCCAGTGCTGGGGCCTCCCTCATCACAGAGCTGACTGGCAGCCATATCTGAGTTTACATCAGTGTGGCTCACACTGTTCCCTCCACCCTGTTGATTCCCTTAGACCCTGCTCCATCCAATTTGCAGCCCCATCCAAGCTGTTTGTAGTGGCTTTTCCATATGAATGGCCTGTACTGGCTCAGGCTTCAGACTTTGCTAAAATCTCTCAAACAAGCAGCAGCTGGTGTTAACATGCCCCAAACCTATCATTAAAAGGCCCAAGACCTGGCACTAGCACCAGCCTGCCTTGTTTCACAGCCTGGGCATTTCAAAACCCAATACAAATAGCAGACATCTGCAGATCACTTTGTAGCTCCTGCCAGGATTACTTTGCACCTCCCTGGAGGCCTATAGCCAGTGCACCTGGGGTACAGCTTCATACCACACCAGATTACAACTCCTCACATACATAACTCCTCACACACTCAAGGGGTAGACTCAGTGAGCACCAAAGCCCCACTGAAGCAAGTCCTGCTTCATACAGGAGTCTTCTGCATAGTAGCTGTTCCATTGTAGTCACAGCTGGTCCTCACATCCAATTGGCCTAGAGGTCAACTCCTCCCAGTGATACCAATAGCAATCAAGGCTCAACTACAAGACTGTGCACACAGCCCACACAGGAGTGCACCTAGAGTGCCAAGCTCAGGTGACTGGGGTGGCTGAGCCAGTGGGCCCTAAAGGACATCTATTACACAAGGCCACTCTACCAATTCCAGGAGACATAGCAACCCTACCCAATACACTAAAACAAACAAAAATGTGGAGACAAAGAAACAAGTCACAAATTAAAGAAATGGAAGCAAGCAAACTATTAACCCTTTGCACTCGCTTGCTTTTTTCTCGATTCCTTTATTCTAATGCTAACCATGTCGAGTCACACTCGACATCCGAGTACAAAAGGTTAAAAGTTCAAAAAAATGGTTATGTTACTCAAGGATCTTAATGAGAGATTCAGGGTTCTTAATGAGAGCTTCAAAGGAGGTAGTGATATTTTCAAGGATCTTAGTGAGAATGTCAAAGACATGGAAAAGGACCAGTCAGAAATTAGCATGCACTAATTGAAATAAAGAATGATTTACAGGAATTAAATAGTAGAGTAGGAGATTCTTAGAATCAAATCAAGATTTAGAATATGAAGAAGCAAAACAATATCCAATCAGAAGAGCAAAAAGAAAAACAATCCAAAAATATGAAAATAGTGTAAGGAACCTCTGGGACAATTTCAAGTGTACTACATTCACATTATGGAGATACCAGAAGAAGAAGAGAGAAAGCAAGATATTAAAAACCTATTTGAAGAAATAATGACAGAAAATTTCCCCTACCTGGTAAAAGAATTAGACTTTCAAGTCCAGAAAGCACAGAGAGTCCCAAACAAGAGGAACCCAAAGAGGCCCACACCAAGACACATCATAAATAAATGCCAAGGGTTAAAGAAAAAAGAGAACCTTAAAAGCAGCAAGAGAAAAGCAGTTAGTTATCTATAAGGGAGCACCCATATGACTGTCAGCTGTTTTCTCAGTAGAAACTTTGCAGGCCAGAAGGGAGTGGCAAGAAATATTCAAAGTGATGAATAGCAAGAACCTACAACTAAGATTACTCTACCCAGCAAAGCTATCATTTAGAATTCAAGGTCAGATAAAGAGCTTCATAGACAAGAAAAGCCTAAAAAAGAGGGAGGGAGAGAGAGAAAAACACCAAGCCAGTATTACATGAAATGTTAAAAGGTATTCTTTAAGAAGAGGAGGAGGCACAGGCAGAGGTGGTGGTGGTGGGAGGAGGAGGAGGAGGAGGAAATTTATGAACAATAAAATGGCAATAAATACATATCTATCAATTGAATTTAAAAATCAAAATAAATAAACAGGCAATCTAATGAATAAAATAGAACCAGAGGCAAGGAAACAGGGAATGGACTGAGGAATCTCAGAGGGAAGTGGGGAGGGGGCGGGAAGAGTTTAACCAAGGATCTTATATGCATACTAGAGGCCCAGTGCCCCAAATTTGTGTACTCGCGGGGGCGGCGGGGGGGACGGGGGGGCGGGTCCCCTCAGCCCCTCCTGTGCCCTTTCACAGTCCGGGAGCCCTTGGGGGATATCCAACTGATGGCTTAGGCCGGCTCCCTAAGCCGTCAGTTGGACACCCTTAGGGCTGCTGCGGAGGTGGGAGAGGCTCCCACCACCGCTGTGCTCGCCAACCATGAGACCAGCTTCTGGCTGAGCTGTGCTCCCCCTGTGGGAGCACACTGACCACCAGGGGGTAGCTCCTGTCTTGAGTGTCTGCCCCTGGTAGTCTGTGCGTGTCATAGCGACCAGTCGTTCCTCCATTTGGTCAATTTGCATATTAGCCTTTTATTATATGCATATATGCATTACCTATGGACACAGACAGTAGGGTGGTGAAGGTGGGATGAGAACCCAGTGGAGGGGGACAATGAGGAGGGGAAGGGGGACTTCTGTAATACTCTCAACAATAAAGATTATTAAAAATTAATTAATTAAAATATTTTAAAAATTGATGAATGAATAAAGAAGAAGTGGTGCATATATACAATAGAATATGACTCAGCCATAAGAAAAGAGTGAGATCTTGCCATCTGTGACAACATGAATGGACTTAAAAGGTATTGTGCTGTGTGAAATAGGTCAGACAAAGGAAGACAAACACCATATGAATTTACTTATATGTGAAATATAATGAACAAAATAAATGAAAAAGTAGACCTTCTGGACTCATAGATACAGAGAACATTTTAATGGTTGCTAGAGGAGGTTGGGGGAATAGGTAAAAAAGGAGAGGGGATTCAGAAGTACAAATTGACAGTTACAGAATTGTGATGGAGATGTAAAGTGCAGTATAGGGAATATAGTTAATAATCCTATATCATAAAGAGGTAATATGCAAATTGACCCTCATGCCCTTGCACAAGATGGCCACCCCCATGTAGTCAAAGATGGCTACCACAAGATGGCCGGCAGGAGAGGGTAGTTGTGGGCGATCAGGCCAGCAGGGGAGAGCAATTAGGGGCAACCAGGCCAGCAGGGGAGGGCAGTTACAGGTGACCAGGCTGGCAGGGGAGAGCAGTTAGGGGCAACCAGGCCAGCAGGGGAGGGCAGTTGGGGGTGACCAGGTCAGAAGGGGAGGACGACCGGGCCGGCAGGAGAGGGCAGTTGGGGGTTACCGGGCCAGTAGGGGAGGACAGTTAGGGGCGATTGGCTTGGGAGGGGAACAGTTAGGCATCGATCAGGCTAGTGATCAGGCTGGCAGGCAGGCGAGCGGTTGGGAGCCAGCAGTCCCGGATTGTGAGAGGGATGTTCGAGGGTTCCCAGATTGAAGAGGGTGCAGGCTGGGCTGAGGGACATCCCCCCCTCCATTGCATGAATTTTGTGCACCAGGCCTCTAGTATTGTAATAACTATCTATGATATCAAATGGGTGCTAGATTTATCAGGATGATCCCTTTGTAAATTATATAAATGTCTAATCACTGGATTGTGCACCTAAAGCTGATATAAATTTGTACAACTGTAATTTAAAAATAAATTTTTTAAAAGAGTGACTGGAAGAAAAATGTCTTTATCCTAAGATAGGTGCCAACATCAAGGAAAAGGATAATAAATTAATACACTAACCCAGAGGTTTCATCTGTTATCGCATATATTCCTCACTCTCTGAAGTGGGTATATAAGCCCGGCTTTTAAAATAAGGGCACCAAGTCTCCAAAAGTTGATTTGTCCAAGTTCTTGACCTAGAACAGGGCAGAGCCAGTGCTAGGATCCTAGCCGGTTTAAATTTAGAGCCTTAGCCATATCTTTCTCCCTGCAAGATGAACCCAAACACCAATAATAGGCCTCATCTAATGAAGAAGATACCATCACAAAAATAAAGTATAATGTCTCCTGTATTGAGAGATGGTAAGGGAACTAATATAGAGTGCCAACCAAGGCGAATGATCCAATGCCATGATTAATAATCACAACAGAAACTGCCAGTTATAAAAGCAATCATAGGGATGTAAAGTACAGCATAGAGAATATAGTCAATAACTTTGTAATAACCATGTATAGTGTGTCAGATGGGTACTGGACTTATCTGGGTGATCACTTCATAAATTATATAAATGCCTAATCACTATGCTATACACCTGAAACTAATATAATATTATATGTTAACTGTAATTTAAGTTTAAAAAATTTTTAAAGAAAAATCTATGCTAAAATGTAATCACAATAAGTCACAATTATTTAGCATAGTACTTACTACCTGCCAACTTACAGTTCTAAGTTCTTTACATACATTAATCTATGAAATCCTTATTACCAACCTTTTGTTTTAGGGACTGTTATAATCCCTATCTTAGAGAAAAGGAAACTGAAGTTCAGAGATGCCAGGCCAACTTGCCCAAAGTTAAATTGTCCGTAAAGGCAAAACCAAGGTTTAAATCCAAGTATTCTGTCTCTTAGGACCATGCTCTTAACCTCTCTGCCCAGTACAGCCCAGTAAGTGACCAAACCCAGATTTGTATGGTTCCAAAGCTCATGTTCTCCCTACTATGTCACAGGGATTGCAGATCATATAGACAGAAGCAAAATTACAAGAAGTCTCTCTATAGAACCTCTTCCCTTCAAGAGAAAAACAAGTGTGAGAGACCTGTTACCTAAGTCCCAAAAGAGCTACATATCTCATTTAAGACCTTCTTGGCAGGAGTAAAGGGTTGAGTTTTTGCCCTTTACCTGAGTATCAGAGAAAGTCGAACTCAACATCTTTTCACAGAAGAAAGGAGTCAACACAGGATTAAAACTGAACCCTAGTCTGGAGATGGTGAACAACTCGGAGTAATAATCCTGGGCAGCCAGAGTGCATTGAGCACCTAGAAGAGTCAACTTTCAAATAGATGCCAGAAACAGAGGAAGGCTGGGGTTAGAAATAGAGTGACTAAATGTGGGAAAAATAACAGCACAGCTGGAAGAAGCAGTGATTTTGAACCAAAACAGTAGAAGCCAATTGCTGAATACCCATTGGGCAGTGCCTCCAAGCTAAGTCCTCCAGGTGAACTCACTGGTCCTAAGTCTGTTTATTCTATGTGTGCCCAGCAAGCAGTGTGCAGGTGATATTTGACTGAGTTGTACACTTGAAACCTGTATGGTTTTGCAAACCAATGTCACCCCAATAATTTCAATTAAAAAAAAAATCTGGATTTGACAAGTCTACAGGCTTAGGGGCCCTCACAGTGAAGAGCTGGCTGGACAAGGTGAATAAAATCAGTGAAGGAAAGTCAGGGCTGCTTGTGCTTCCTAACAGAAACAAAGGCAAAAAGCAAGACTTCCAGGGTGGCCAGAAGCAAAAATATTGTCCTCTTATTTTATATATATAATATGATTTAATTTCTTTTATTTAGTTACTAGGGGCCCGGTGCATAAAATTTGTGCACTTGGGAGGGGTCCCTCAGCCCAGCCTGCCCCCTCTCACATACTGGGAGCCATCAGGGGATGTCCTACTGATGGCTTAGGCCAGCTCCCCATTGGGAGCGGACTTAAGCTGCAGTCTGGCCTCCCTTTGCGGAAGGTGACCGGGCTACCCACTGCTGCAGCCACTGCCAGTCACCACAGCCGCCAAGGTATTTTCATCAACATGAACTCCAGTCCCTTCACCATGAAAAAATGACAACTTTCTTTAGGCATTTTCAAGATGTGTCTTTCATAGGATATGACATTTCTTTCTTTATTTGTCTTTTTGTCCTCACCTGAGGATATGTTTCCATTGATTTTTTCCCCTTCCCTCCGATCACAGGCTCAGCCCCTTCCCAAGCCTAAAGCCTCTGCCTGAGGCTTTAGGCTTGGGAAGGAGGCCCCCCAGCCCCTCCGATGGCCGGCTGGGAGTGACCTGGGTGCCGAGGAGGTTCCCGGGACCCAGGTATGTATGCAAATTAACTGCCATCTTTGTTGGGTTAATTTGCATACTCACTCTGATTGGCTGTGGGCATAGTGGAGGTATGGTCAATTTACATGTTTCTCTATTATTAGGTAAGATTTGATTTATTTAATAAAATGTACTTGCTCAATATAAGGCAGCTCTGAGAAATATACTCTCCTAAGGCTAAACAGACAAAATCATTTGTCAATAATAGCTACTAAAATGACTGTACCTTTTGTTGTTCCCATTGCAAGCACAACCTTAGTAGGATTATTTAAACTATAATAGGAGTTTTGAAACAATTCATTAACTGAATTACCATAATAATATTCACATATGAAAGGACCTTTTGCCTACTTAATTGCTCAATTAACATTTTTCATATGCTGAAAGAGAATAATAACATTTCACTAATAATATCTGTCTTAAAATGAAATATGATCCAACTAGATTATCAACAAGGCCCAAATTTACTTCACATTCTACTATAAAGCTTGTCAAGTATTTTGTGTGAGTGACTGAAAACCTTCCAAGTTATCATGTGCCAGGACCACGCAGAAAGGGCTCACAAGATATAAAATAAAAGGCAGTACCTCATCTTTTCCCGTGAGCAAAGTATTTTCCAAAATTACTCCGGTCTCTGAAACTAGCACTTTCACTCGGTATTGGTTAATGATTCCATTTGATTGTCGTGGTTTCTTCCAAGTAATTCTTATTTGTGTGGCTTCTACTTCTGCAAGCTGTAAATCAAATACTGCACCTGGAACTACAAATATAAATAAAAATAAGGAGGTGGAAATTTTAAAATACATTTTAAAACTTTTAAAAATTTTCCAAATTCTTAATGATTTAAGATCTATAAGAAATTCTTCTAGAAAACAAACTAAAACAATTATTAATTTATCAATAATTAAGTATGTATAAGAATCTTTAAATACATCCGTATTTAAAGTTAAATTTCTACACATTGTTCTCAAAAATGAAAATAAGAAATGATAACGTGGAATAATTTCCCCAAATCAAAATGTTATAATATTTGTTCCAATAATTACATTAATAAAAAATAACTTCCCAGAAGAAGCTGTTTCTGGATGATTAATGCAGCATAGTAGAAACCTTGAAGGCTTTATACAAATTATAACAACATATCAAAAAACAATATCTAGAAGACTTGGAATACAATAAAATGTAGTTGGTAAATTCAATTAGGCTATCATTTAATTTATTACATAAGATTGTTTGAAGAGTTGATTGATTTTTATCTGCTGATTTTATAAATTAATTACATGAGTCTCAAATTTCAGGCACCCTTACATATTTCAGTAAAGAAAAACAGGGACAAACTAACTGGTTTATGACAAAGCACCAAATGCTTAAACAAGTTCTAGGTATAAAGTCACCAAAAGCGACATCGAGGAAACCTCCAGTGCAAAGGAGTAATGGATCAAGGACAAACTGCCCTGGGCTTTTGTCCACATTTTTCATATAGCTCAATGTGTGGTTACAAATAGCCAATTCACCCCTCCATCCCCAGTTTCCTTATCTATAAAATTGGTGTAATTATATAATTCCTATTACTATGTAAGGTTTCTGTAAGGAACAAATGATTCAAGAGAATTTATAAAATGTTGGTTCAAGAAAGAAAAAATGTCAGAAAAATAATGTCCTTTATAATCAGGATGTGGTAACATATTAAATTGATTTTCCTAAGTCGAGGTATTTCACATTAGTAAAGATTTAGCAAATTTCACTTAGAAGAGAGACACCTTAAAGCCCGGGGGGTGGGGGGGGAGGAAGGAGGGTATAATATAAATGGAAAATTACTCTGTTCCTTTTAAGATAACATAAAGAAATTAAAAATTAATGTCACAACTTCCATAAATATTATTTATAATTAGTGGATAGAATCATGCTTAAATTAATCATGAAAGAAACTGTATGGAGGTTCCATCCAGTAATTAAGAGTGTTTTCTTTATCTCTATGACATAACCATTTAAAAAGTTCTCTAGATATTGTAATAATATAAATATTTCTATACTTTTTTTTGAATAGTTAATGGCTAGATGGATGAATAAGTCATTCTGGCCAAAGAGCATATTATTTGATTATTGCAGGCAAGATTCTAGTGTCCAGCGAGGGTAAAATCAGAGCTCAAAACTGGGAGATAAACATAACATGGCTATACATCTGTAATTTGCTAATCTTTTGAATCTTCTATTCTAAAAACATTTTGGTATATCTCTAAATAGAAGGATAACTCTTTAGATTGATCCCCACAGGAGTTCTAATCTCAAGAGAAAGCTGTCCTTTGAAGGATGGAGGAAGAGTTCTAAGATCCCACAATCATTGATTCATTCATTCATCACTCAACAGAGCACTCATATAGTCACACTGCTCTGGGCACCTGGAGACAGAGGGAGAAATAAGATAGATAAAACATTTTGCACAGGTCACCTCTTGTACAGGTTTTATTTCATTAACAGATATTGTTTCCAGAGCTTATGTTTTTATTATCATATTTACCAACACATATTTTTCAAGGGTGGAGAAACTTTCCAATTGACTGAGTAGTGTGGAAACAACTCGGCCATTTAATTAGCAATGTTGCCATTTCACCTTTCTTCCATATTGTATTTTGGCATCCCTATGTAGATACAACCTTGGCCAGTATGGCATAACATATTCATAGAAGAGATAGGTCATTTTTTTATTTAATTTGAACTCACATAGTGGAATCTCAATTTAAGAAGCCAATTTAATGATTGCATTAATCAGATTAATCAGGCAGCTAAACCCTGCCTCCTAGAAAATAAGTGAAATTTGATGTAACAATTAGTTCCATTTGATGTAACACATTAATGTAGTAGGATACCACAAACTACCCAGTACATAGTTTGCTGTCTTTTAGTTAGCCAACTTAGAATAGTAGCAGATAATTTCTTCATTTTCTAATTTAGAAGATGTTTTAATATAACTTAGTAAGTATTGCCCCATGATACTAATGCCTAAAATTATGATTCAAGTAAAAATTAAATGGTTCTATATTACCTTAAAAATGTACCCCAAACTTGTATAAGAATGACTGCATACCTATCTTTCTTTTTTCTTATAAAAGAAGAAAAAACTAGGGCAGTGGTCGGCAAACTCATTAGTCAACAGAGCCAAATATTAACAGTACAACGATTGAAATTTCTTTTGAGAGCCAAATTTTTTAAACTTAAACTTCTTCTAACGCCATTTCTTCAAAATAGACTCGCCCAGGCCGTGGTATTTTGTGTAAGAGCCACACTCAAAGGGCCAAAGAGCCGCGTGTGGCTCTCGAGCCTCAGTTTGCTGACCACGGAGCTAGGGGATAAAGGAAATGAAGTAGACAGCATTGTATCTTATCTTCAGAAAGATATTTGATCTGTTATACCACAAATTCTTATAGGGAAACCAGAGAAGTGTGGATTAGATCAAGCTCCTTTAATATTGATACCAAATTAACTAAAGAAAATCAAACACACAAGGCAATTAGTTATTGTATTGTCTGCAGGGACTTTATAAAACTCAAGTCAATACATCTATAAGTTTTGCTAATAAATGAGAAACAGAGTTGATCTATGGTTGGTAAAAAATATTCCAAATGATCTTAAGTTTTCAAATAAAAAACTATTAGAAAAAACAAAATAGAGACAAATGACACTGGGTAAAGAAAATACATTAAAATAATTTCTACCATTATGGAGCAAATTAAATTTCCATCAGAAATACATTGTGGGGAAAAAAACCTATTGAAAACTAAATGTCACTGGAAATCCTGAAAAACAAAGTTGACAGCCTCTCAGTGATTTCCCTACTAAAAATTTTATTACCATTTGCAGAAAGTAGCAAGTTGAAATCACTGAAAACAAAAGTCTTCACTTCTACAGCTATTTATGGGGAAGTAAATATGGCTTCCAATACTTTGCTTTATATGATGTTAAACTCATTACAAAACATGTGACACTAGCTATACAAAAGTTATTAGGTGATATTGAAGCAACAAAGTTTACTTAAGATTTGTTTTTGTTGTTTTAATCCTTGCCCGACGGTATTTTATTTTTTTATTATTATTTTTTTTTATTTTAGAGAGAGAATACAAGGGAGGGAGAGGGAAAGAGAAACATTGACGTGAAAGAGATACATTGATTGGTTGCCTTCCACATGCCTCCTGACCTGCAACCCAGATACGTGCCCTTGACCAGGAATCAAACCTGCAGTACAGACAGAGGCTATAACCATTTAGCAACACCGGCCAGGGCACTTAAGGTTTTTTCAGCCTCATACAAATAATAAGAAAATGCTGTTGTCTATATTCAAGAGCACCATCTCATTTTCCTGTCTCTTAGTTGGGTAACTCATGACTCATGATTTTGTAGCATTGGAGATTATTAAGTTACCAATTTTTTCCCCAAAATCATCTTTTTCATTCTTATGTAAAAATCTGTTCAGTAAAATATTAAGCAAATATAGAAGTCTTATGAAATATATAGTACCACTGCTATAACAACATGACATTGATTTTTTAAATATATTTTATTGATTTTTTACAGAGAGGAAGGGAGAGGGATAGAGAGTTAGAAGCATCAATGAGAAAGAAACATCGATCAGCTGCCTCCTGCACACCTCCTACTGGGGATGTGCCCGCAACCAAGGTACATGCCCTTGACCGGAATCGAACCTGGGACCTTTCAGTCTTTAGGCCGTCGTTCTATCCACTGAGCCAAACCCGTCAGGGCTGGTTTTTCTTTGATAATCAAAATATACTGTAGACCATAATATTCTCAGTGTTAATGAAATCAGCCCCATTGCAATGTAATTGCAGATATTATTTTCTGTAAGGGTAAATTCAACATTTTTCTATGAATATCTGGAGATTTGTTAAAGCCCCAGTTGTTTTAAAAATTTGTCCTAATGAACAGACTGAGGAATCTCATAGGGAAGTCTTGGGAGGGTGGTGGGTGGGAAGTGATCAACCAAAGGACTTGCATGCATATATACATAATCCATGGACACAGACAATAGAGTGCTGAAGGCCTGGGGTGGGGGGCAGGAGGCGGGCTAGAAGGGATCAATGCGGGGGGGAAAAGGGGGCATATGTAATACTTTCAACAATAAAGATTTTTTTTTAAAGTTCGTCCTAATGAATTTTTAAATAGACTATAACCTACTTTTAAATAAGGAAAAGAAAATAGAGTAACTTTAATTAAGAAAATAAAGTGAGTAACTTTAAAATCTATTCTCTGTTGTATCAATACATGAAAAAGATCATCTAAAATTGAGAGATCGATTTTAATTGAAAGAATATAGTTCTTATGAGTTATTAGAGTATTCTCATATAGTTTAAAGATTCCTGTATTACAAAGCTTAATTAGTGGGACCATGATTCATTAGTGTTGTCAGAAGTAGAAAGCTACATTCACTGCATTAGACAGAGTATTCCAGTGAAGCCCTCCCTAAGGTTGAACTATCCCCAAGAACTCCATGGAGGAAGGCTGGCGTGCAGAAGTTAAGAACCATGTCATTCCTGCCCTTACTGGAGTTCACCTGTTGTCAATGGGCCCTCCTGAGATCCAAACGGATGTGGTCTATATGGTGAGTAGCCTAAGAAGATAGTATGATGAAACTCAGGGTAAACTGCTTGCTACAGCCCTGACTGGTTTGGCTCAGTGGATAGAGCATCGGCCTGCAGACTAAAGGGTCCCAGGTTCGATTCCGGTCAAGGGCAAGTACCTTAGTTGCAGGCACATCCCCAGAAGGGGGTGTGCAGGAAGCAGCTGATCAATGTTTCTCTCTCATCGATGTTTCTAACTCTCTATCCCTCTCCCTTCCTCTCTGTAAAAAATCAATAAAATATATTTTAAAAAGAAACAAAAATAAAACTGATTGCTACACAGGGCAAATAGAGCCATCTATTGAAAATAATTTGGTCTGAAAAATAACTCATGTGAAATATATTGAACAATGTCCCTAAAATTATACTTATTATTTTGTGAACAAAAATGCAGAAATAAAAAGGGAAATGAATGTTTACATGATATTCAAAATAAAAAACACGGGATTGTATGTGGCAATATTTTCTATTTCTCTGTTTTTGTCAAATACTGTAGGCCAAGAATGATGACAATAAAACAATCTTAAATTCTGGATTCAGAAGCACCAAAATTGGTTTGACTTGAAAGAAGACAAAAGTTTTTAATTTATTTAACTGTATAACATAAGAAGAGAAATTAGCTGGTCAATTAGCTTGGTTGAGAAAATGCTATTGCAATCAAACTCAAGCACTCTGGTGTGATGCGGGCCAGGGAGCTCTGCTGTGCTTGACAGCTATCCATAAATCTGTCCTGTTTTCTTGGAAATGCTTAAGAGCAGTTTTTAGTTGGAGACCAGGAAAAATTAATGTCTAGTGGAGAAGACATATAAAGCCAAAACTCTTCTAATAGAAACACGAAGGAAAAAATTTAATAGAAAAAAATGAGAACATTTTGCTTATGTGTATGCATCTCTTTCTTAATCTGTGTATTGAAACCATATATGCGTTAGCATTTTCATTTGAAAGTGATATAAAACATAATTTGTATGTTCTTTAAACAATAAAATATCATCGTTTTACTGTTTTTTGAAGGGAAGTACAAAATTCCCTAATGGTTGCTGCCCTCTAATGGTCAAATACTTGAATGGATATATTTCTGATGAATTCATGCCCAATCGTGTGTGTGTGTGTGTGTGTGTGTGTGTGTGTGTGTGTGTGTGTGTGTGTGGTGTATGCATGCCCATGTATGTTCACACATGAATATATTTAATTTATGTTACTGTATCTTATCTTTCACACAAAGAAAATATGTGAAACTTTTAAAATGTTAATGTGATTGTGAAAAAATTATTGTGTTCTTTTTAATTATACAATCCCTAAATAGAAATAAAGACATTTAGCAAGTTTGGTGTAGGCCAAAAAAATGCTATAAAAGAGTATGGTAAAAATTTTTTAACACTATATTTTACCTAAAACTGTGATGTTTACGAGATACAAATAAAAGTGTTTCTTTAGGAGAAATATTGTTTTAATAATTTCAGTATATGCTTGTAAATTAGTATTATGCACCCTCTAGGATTCCTTACTTGCTTAAAATATCCTCTTCATTATAAACATATTTGTTATAGGCGTTGGAGATATAGATTCCTCTGAACATTAATCTGTGAAGAAATATATATTCTACATCAAATAATGTGAGTTAAACACTGTTAAATGTATTTGCTTAAGATTTCTTGAGGTTTTGCCAATATTCACTGTGAACCTCTAGCAGGTCTGTTACTGCATGTAGTGTTTCCTAACCTCTTATTATGAAGTAAGCTATGGGTTTAATGTTCTGAGTTATGTATGTTTAGAATGTACTAGGTAGTCACCTGATAAAGAAATAACATGAATTAAGTACATATGGGGTGTCCAAAAAATGTATACACACTTTAACAGCTGATAGCTCAATTTTGAAAATGAAATGTATTTTAATAAACACTTATTTTATAATTATTCAAAGCGTGGGTGTACATCTCTTGGGAAACCCTATATAAGCCAAATAGCTTCTAATATAATGTTTAACCAATGCAATAAAATTCACAAGCAGAGCAAAAACATCTAATTAATACACTAAAGGAGGTGTTCTTACCTTCTGGGGGAGTGAAAATTGAAATATTTGATTTGGGTCCAATCCCTGCACTGGTTTCTGCAGCAACATATACATCATACATTGTAAACGGTGTTAGGTTAGTGAATGCAAACTTAAGGTCTTTTGTGCTGTTATCCCAAATCCGACCTGAAAAAAAGCAAAAAAAATATACCTGTGGATTATTTTCTCATCAAACATGTAATCATTCTCACATATAAGGATATAGTACATTTAAAGTACTAACTTGTGCATTGTTTTTTAATACAATTTATTTTTGTTGTTAATCCTCACCAGAGGATTTTTTTCCAATTGATTTTTTTTAGAGAGAATGGAAGAGAGAGAGGAAAGGGGGTTGGGAGAGAGAGAGAGAGAAAAAAAAAAAAAAAACATGATGTGAGAGAGGCACATCAATTGGTTGCCTCCCACACGTGCCCAAACTGTGGCCTGGATCAAACCTGCAGCCCAGCTACATGTCCTAGACTGGGAATCAAACCCGTGACCTTTCCATGCATGGGCAACACTCTAAGCACTGAGCATACTGGCCAGGGCACTATAACGTTTAAATATATTTTAAATATAGAGCTTAATAGTGCATTGATATTGATTTAATTAAAATAACAAAAATAACATGAAAATCATGCAGTGTTTAAAATGACTTTTATTAAATTATAAAGTCCTGTTCAATTCCAATGTTATTTTTTAATACATTTTAAAGGAACACATTAGAACTACTAGATTTAATAAATGAATTTGGCAACGTAGCAGAATATAAAATTAATAAGAAATCTATGGCATTTTTATACACCAATAATGAACTCTCAGAAAGGGAAAACAAACAACCCCATTTACCATTGCAACAACAAAAAAAATTAGATACTTAGGAATAAACTTAATCAAGGAGGTAAAAGAACTGTATTTGGAAAAAGAAATAGAGGAAGATATATGCAAGTAGAAGAATATACCATGCTCATGGATTGGTAGAATCAACATCATTAAAATGTCAATACTACACAAGGCAATCTACAGATTCAGTGCAATCCCTATTATAATACCAACAGCATATTTCACAGAGCTAGAACAAATTCTCCAAAAATTTATATGGAATCAAAAAAGACTCTGAATAGTTTCAGCAATCTTGAGAAAGAAAAACAAATCTGGTAGTACAATACCAGATTTCAAGTTGTACTACAAAGCCATTGTATTTAAAACAACCTGGTACTAGTACAAAAACAGGCAAATAGGCCAATGGAACAGAACAGAGAACTCAGAAATCAACCTGAGTCATTATGCTCATTTAATATTTGACAAAGGAGGCAAGAACATACAATGGAGCCAAGACAGTCTCTCTTCTCTCTTCAATAAATGGTGTTGGAAAAGTTGGGCAGATACATAAAAAAAAGAAAAGAAATTAGACCACCATACACAAAAATAAACTCAAAATAAATAAAAGACTTAAATGTAAGATGTGAAACCATAAAAATCCTTGAAGAAACCATTGGCAGCAAAATCTCAGACATCTCTCATAGCAATATGTTTACTGATACAGCTCCTAGGACAATGGTAATTAAGGAGAAAATAAGCAAATGGGACTACATCAAAATAAAGAGCTTCTGCACAGCAAAAAAAAAAAAAAACAAAAAAACAATAAAATAACAAGAGTGCCCACTCCATAGGAGAACATATTTGCCAATGATACATCCAATAAAGGGTTAACCTACAAAACAGGGAACTCATACAACTTAACCAAAGGAAGATAAACAACCCAATTAAAAAGTGGGCAAAGGACCTCAATGTCTCCAAAATGGACATGCAGAAGGCCAAAGGCATATGAAAAAGTGCTCAAAGTCACTGATCATCCCAGAGATGCAAATCAAAATGACAATGAGGTACCACCTGTCAGAATGGCTATCATTAACAAATCAACAAATGACAATTGTTGGCAAGGATGTAGAGAAAAAGGAACCCTCGTGCACTGCTGGTGGAAATGCAAACTGGTGCAGCCACTGTGGAAAACAGTATGGAGTTTCCTCAAAAAGTTAAAAATGGAACTGCCATTTGACCCAGTGATCCCACTTCTAGGAATATATCCCAAGAACTCAGAAGCACCCATCAGAAAGGATATATGCACCCCTATGTTCATAGCAGCACAATTTATAATAGCTAAGATTTGGAAACAACCTAAGTGCCCATCAGCAGATGAGTGGATTAAAAACTATGGTACATCTACACAATGGAATACTATGCAGCTATAAAAAAGAAGGAACTCCTACCATTTGGACCTAGAGAGCATTATGCTAAGCAAAATAAGCCAATCAGAGAAAGATAAGTATCACATGATCTCATTCATATGTGGAATCTAATGACCAACATAAACTGATAAACAAAAATAGACCCAGAGACATAGAAACATTGAACAGACTGTCAAATCTCAGAAGGAAGGCAGGGGAGGGTGGAAAGGGGGAACAGATCAACCAATGAACTCATATGCTTATATGCATAACCCAAGGACACAGACAGTGGGTGGTGAAGGCTTGGGGGTGGGAGAGGGCAATGGGGGGAAAAAAGCGGACATATGTAATATTTTCCACAATAAAGATTTATTTTAAAAAATCAGTGACATTTTATATTCAAATTTAGTCAATTAAAATGCTAAATATTCTCATTTTCATCTATAGAAAATTTTATTTAGAAAACATTTCTAATTTAGCTTCTGAGAAAAATTCCTTAAGTAGTCCAGCATCAAAATTCCTTAAAACCTGAACTTTTTCACTAAATAGTTCTTTCACCTTCTTGCTATAGTTGAAACCTGACTGTCCCCTCTAAGGGCCACTTCTGTTCCCTTCAGCCTTCCCAATAGTGGTAGTCTATTTTTCCCCAGAGCCCTTATGACATGATTAGCCCTTCAGGTGTGGTAAGTGTTTTCCATGTTCCTCATTACCCTGTCATAGGCCATTCTAGCTCCCTCCTTACAAAAGCCTACAGTTTTAAATGTGATGTTAAAATGACATCCACTGGCCCTCATTGTTGTAGTGATCTTCTAACCCCAGGGCCAGTCCCTCTCATTCTGGATAGAGTACCTACTACTTCAATGTCACTTTCTTCAATGCTACCATCTTACTGTGTGGTGATTTCACTATTCCTAGAGATAATCCTTAAACTACCTTGAGCTCTTTTTTAATAATCTAGTCCTGCACTCTATCTCAGTCACTCTCTCATGGTCATAACTTGGTTATCGCTATTACCAATAACTGCAAATCCTCCATAATCTCAATTTCATTCAACTCTCTGATCACTCTTTCTTATCTCCTATTCACTTACTCTAGAACCCTGAAACAACAATTCTTTGAGTCCACTGAGACCTCCAATCCATTTATCTTACCACTTCTTCTATTTTATTTTGTTTGGTCCTTCACCTCTTGATTTCCTCAATGTCACTGTCAATTATAATCACTGCCTGACGTAAGTCTTCAATTCCCTTGCCCTTCTCTTGTTGAAGGGAGCTGGAGAAAAACACAATCCACTCTGACTGGTATCACTTCATTCATTACCACATCTCAAATGAGACCGTAATGGTGCCTAGCACCTTACTTAATTCCTAGTCCTATCACTCTCTCTGTTCTTCTACATGATTATTTTATACTTTCTATTCCCTCCTCCGAGTTCAAAGGTCTGTCTGCTCCATCATCACTCACAGTTGATAGTCTTGCTTCTCATTCCATTAAAAAAATTAAATCAATCAGAAAAGATCTGCCACAGACTCCCAGCAACAAAATTACCTGTTTGCCAGCCTCTGTACTCAAATATTCTGCCTTACAGTCTGTCACTATGGACAAACCATCTGTATTCTTATCTCAAACCAATCCCTACATTTAAGCAAAAGATCTCAACTTCTGCCTACACAAAAACATCTTCTCAATAATTCTTGCCTTTCTTATATCATTACGTTTTTGTTTCTTTCTTCATTCACATCAGACAACAGACAAGAATTATTTGTTCTTTCTGGGGGAAAAACCCTGTTAGCTCTGCTTACCCCCATCCTCACGCTCTGCATCCTTTCATTGCTTCACTTTGCAGCAAAACTCAAGAACTGTCTGTTATCTACTACTACAATGTTCTCCCATTCTCTTGAATCCATCCCAATCAGTCATTTATCCCCATACTTCATCATAACTGTTCTTTCCAAGATTGTTAATGACCTCCATGTTGTTAAATGCAATAGTTACTAAATGCATCTTACTTGATTTATCAGCTTTACAGATGAAAGATTACCTTGTCACTGTTTTGCAAAATAATACCAAAACATACAGAAAAGGTATGTCTCTGTATTGTGTTTGTCTCTGTGTTTCAGAAAGAAGAAAGGGTTGGGAGGAGAAGAAAGGACTACCATTTTTTAAAAAAACTGCAAGTATTTCAGAATTTTAAGAGCATGGGTATTTAGGAATGAAAAATAAAGGTTACTCATATGATTCATGAGATTCATAAAAGTTTCACAATGAATAATTTGGAACTCTATTTTTTTCATTCTTCCAAATAAATAATAATATGTGAGTTCATGTTATTTCATTATTTGAATTTAACTTCTCTTGTATAACCATAGATCTCAAATTAGGAAACAATTTTAGATTTTATTTAATTAACTACCAATAATATAGTATTTGAACCCCTCGAAATATCAGTGACAAATGGATGCCAAAGTTCTCCTTGTTCACAAAGATGGAGAACTTGACACCTCATAAAGTTGCTCATATTATTTTCAGAGAGCTCCAACTATTAGAAATGGAGTCTGTATTCTAAGCAGAAATCTGAGTTAGTATAATCTAAGACTATTGTTCTTCATAAATATATTTGTAATCAGAATAACTCAAGGTCTTCTTGTTCAAATATGAAGACATATAAGGAGTCCCAAAAAATGTATACATACACTTTGAATAATTATAAAAGCAGTGTTTATTTAAATACATTTCATTTTCAAAATTGAGCTATCAGCTGTTAAAGTATATATACATTTTTTGGGGGGGTTCTCTGTAATTCTCCTCTAACACTTTTCTTCTTGAGGAGTTATCTCTTTGTTCAGCTCATCCTCAACAAATATGGAACATGGATAGTATTTTGCCATCTTTATACTTATTTATGGTTTTAAGAAAAATTTCAAAGAGCCTCATCTTCCTTATTACTTTTCAATTATTTGCTTCAATTACAGGGTCTTTTTAAAAGGAGTCTGATACTTTTAAAAAATTGATACCAGTAACATATTTTATATAATTCTTATTCTAAAAGGTAAACATAAAACCAATGAACTCTTACCTGATGGCCCATATAATTCAACTCTATAACTAAATTTCCCTGTTACTGTCATTGGTGGATCACATGAAATTGAAAAGGACTTTCCTGTAATGTTGCCTGTTACACAGTTTTGTGGTGGTCCTTCAGGTACTAAAATAATCACAGGGGAAAATAAATAAATAACAGAACAGATATATATATATTTAAAATTAAAATTTACCTGATTAAATATACATAATAAAATATAAAGTCAAAAACAAAATAAAATATCACAATAATAGCAAAGGGTTTTCTTAACTTAAGAAAAGGAAAAATAGAATAAATTGAATTTGAATAAGACATCATAAGATCAACTTATTTGGATCATAAGATCAACTTATTTGCAACAATTACTAGTCTTATTTAATGCTGCATCTAAGTTTCATTTATTTATAGTTCAGTGTAGAGTTACACTGTCCTGAAACATGTATATGTACATATATATTGCATTCAACAGGCCTGTATCTGGCTTGATATACACTCAACTCCTGGTAGATACAAGTAAAAGCGTCAAGAAAATAACAACCTTCAGAATCTATTGGCAATGATCTTTACTTTTTGTATCAATATTTGTACTTGGTTCTGAGAGAATATTTATAGCCTATAGTTAGAAGATTCTAATGTAACACTGGTAACATGTAAAATTAATAATGACAATTTAAAATAGTCTATTTTTCATAGATGTTTCTACATTTTACACTTTAAGTTAAAATGAAACATTTCAATTTTTTTTTTCAAAACAAATTTTGTGCCTACTAAATCTTACTTTGGGTGACCCTCATGAATTTGTTTTTATTGTATAAGAAGAAGTAAAGGATACAGAAGAAGAAAATGCTATGATTCAAAGATGGTTATTAAAATTTTAAAAAATTTAAACTTACATGTAATGAAATGATAAAAACTAACAGCTATGTTACCAGAAAAGAAAATACTATGCTTTAGTGAAATTACTCTACCAGCAATAATTTCCAGTAACTTCAAATATTACCAATCACAACTGAATGTTTGATACTATATATTTAGTATGGAATTATATCAGTATCTACATAAATTTACATATATATATCCATACTACCATAATTAAATAGATATTTTCAGATCTAGAAATAGTATGTGCTTTTTGAATTTAGTGGTAATAATATCTAATTATACTCATTGAATCCTAACACCACTGCCATAAAAAACATACTATTACAGTCTCCTTTTTTCACATGAGGAAACTGCAGGGCAAATAGGATACTAATATGTATATTTTTAACTACTGTTTTTATTTAATACTGAAATGTTAATTGCATGATATTTATGCTACTGCAGGTGATAGCTTTACATTGGGTGATAGCAATATCAGTGAGAGAAGGGTATAGGTGATTATAGAAGATGCAGAAGGGAAGGGATGATTATGAATAAATGCTGAGATCACAGAATAAAAGCTGATCTTAGAATCAAGGTCATTAGTTCAAGAATCCTTTCAAATATTTCTGCTTCTAGATGCTTATGTTATAAAAGAGAAGTGAAATTGAAGATTCTCCAGGTAAGATTTCTATTGTCTGTCATTAGGGAGGAAAGTATTGAAAGGGAAGAAATATTTTAACAAAAAGATCTGTATCAAAAAAAGAAAGAAAGAAAGAAAGAAAGAAAGAAAGAAAGAAAGAAAGAAAGAAAGAAAGAAAGAAAGAAAGAAAGAAAGGCCTTTCGTTCGTAATTTAACTTTTATCCCCACACAAACCCGAAATAAATAGAAACCATACCTGATTCTGGTGTTCTGACAATTGTACTATCAATATAACCTGCTTCCGTTGTAACAGCAGAAACTTCAAAAAGATATGTTGTATAAGGTCTCAAATGTGTCACTACAAAACTGATAGGTTCTTTCCACACAGAGCTTATCTTACTCCGTGCCAATGTGTTCGATGAGTATGTAGTACGCGTTGGAGGCGTACCTCTACTAAGGGTTGGAGAAGGGCTGGTTGTACTCCACAAAAAAGATTCATTATTCTCCTAGTGAATAAGATAAATATCAATGGAAAAATGTGTTGTCTCTTCACAGACATAAGAAGTTTATTTCTTTTTCCTTTATACTATAAATATTATCATTAAATTTGTGATATGTGTATGATTGGTTAAGATTTTAACAAATTAGCCTATACAAGTTCTGGGAAAATCTGATAGATTATACCCTAGAATTATACCCATTTATGCCTATAGTTTTAGAGCATAATATACATATTGCATTCTTTATACCTTAATCTTTCTTGTGAGTAGGATTGCAAGTGGCTTAAAACAAAGATAAAACTATAACAAAATCATTAGTAAGAATTTTTGAAATTCAAGTTAAAAGTACAAGAGCCAAAGAGTTGAAATTTTCCCGTTTGTGAAATTTCAAATATGTTTCTTTCTTACTGTTACTATAATTTTTTCTCATAAGCACTCAAAATACAAAGCATGTGTTGTGTATGTGAGTGCATGTTCATGTGTGTGTGTGTATGTGTTTGTATATATTAGAATATATCCAAATTCTACAAAGAAGATTTTGAAACTTGTAAAAATCCGAGCATTTAAAACAGAATTTTGTTTGGCTGTTTCTCCATCAATATTATCACAAAGATCAACAATATTATTTTTAGAAGAGCATTATTACAGTACTTCTAGGGATTTCCCATTGGTGACTAGAATAATAACAAATTTTTCACCAAAGATATGCACAACAAAAATCTACTTCCACAAACTTAACCTTGACAATGCCCATCCCTTCACTTCCTGTCACATCTTGTTATTAGTGATAGCCTACACTTTCTTACTTCAGAGCTTTATAAAGTATCCTTCACGCAAAATGTGTCTCTCAGACAATCTCCACCTATCTTTTCTCCAAGGCCTATCACAAATGCTAGTCCTGTCAGGAGTCTTTCCTGAGCTCCCTAAGCAATTCTGACACTTTACTCTTGAATTCTCAAACCCTTCTCTTATTCTACTTTGAATATAGCCAACTGTGTGTAACATGTTACTATGACCTAATACTATAAGTAATCAAATTGCTATACCTTGGCAAAATATATAGTATCCAGATGCAGGAAACTTCAAGATATACATTTATTTAAAATTCTTGAGACATAGAAAATGTTCCATAATACTTACATTGCATTCTGGCAATTTCCCAGTCAAAATGTCCTCTACTCTGATTGAGACATCTTTCACCACTATCCCACTTCTTGCATGTTTGACACTAATCTTGAAACTGGTAATTTTGCCATTTGGTTGACGAGGTAAGTACCAAATCAGGTTTACTGCTGAATAGTTAAAGGCCTCAACCGTCAGATTTACCACTTTTCCTGGAGCTGGGGAAGTGAGAGAGATTACAAGAGAGGTAAAAATAATGTTATAAAACTTAGAATGCCAGTTATATAATTTTGGGATATTACATTTCCCATGTTATATGAAACTAAATATGTAATACATTGGGGAAGGGGGAATCTACTTGGGTGAGATGTTTTGAAATACATTTAATTAACTTCTTCCTAAAATAAAGAACTAGAAATTAGGCCCATAGTGTTGTGTTTAAGGGGTAGATAAGTTTAACTTCAAGACTATTTGATCAACACATCTATAATAATAAAAGAATAATATGCTAATGAGACCAGACATCTTCCAGACGTCATTCCTGACAAAGCCGGGGCGGAGGGAAGCCAGCCCGGGTCCTGGGTGCCTGTGGGCGGCTGGAGGAGGGAAGCCCAGGTCCCAGGTGCCGGAGGGAAGTCGGTGCTGGCAGCCAGGGGAAGGAAGGCCTACTCTTGCACGAATTTTAGTGCATCGGGCTTCTAGTCTAATGATAAACTACTTCAAATACATCTGAAAAATTCAATTAATAGTTGTTTGTGAATATACAAAAAAATAACTGAAATATGAATCTCTTCTCAAAACCTTTTGGAATTATATAGATTCTCTAGGTAATGAAGAAATGGCAAGTTAAAACAAATATCCACCAATTACACCAAAAAGCATTTCTAGAATGTCTAAATATCTAGTGTCTAACATAAAGTGGATACCACCCAGTTGGTTGTGATTATTACATTTTGAGTTTCACACACCCTTAAAATTAATTTTCATCAGAATTCATGGTACTTTGGTTTCAATTATTCATAATCTGCAATAATAATAATCTGTATATTATTTTAATTGGAATGAGACAAACAAGTGCAGAATGAAAGAAAATTATGCCCATTAATTTCAAGGAAATTTATACAAAACTGACAAAGTAGAGTAAATAATCAAGATCCTTCAGAATATTGAATAAACATGACAAGTCACTATTAAAAGAAATAAAAACAAAATAAGACATTTGGGGTAAAACATTATAAGTGATAGAGTTGCCTAGTATTAAGATACCAAATAATAGTATTTAGGTGCACATTGTAGAAAAGAATGACAAAATATGATTTATAAATGAAAGCCACATAAATTATAAAAAAGTTTGGCCTTGGGAGAGGGGCTGTATGTGAATGATATGACAAACAGTACAAACTAAGAAACTTAAGGACAGCTGCAATGAGGTACCATCTCACACCTGTCAGAATGGCAATCATCAACAAATCACCAAATGACAAGTGCTGGCAAGGATGTGGAGAAGAAGGAACCCTCGTGCACTGCTGGTGGGAATGCAGACTGGTGCAGCCACTGTGGAGAACAGTATGGAGTTTCCTCAAAAAACTAAAAATGGAAGTCCCATTTGACCCAGTGATCCCACTTCTAGGAATATATCCCAAGAAACTAGAAACACCAATCAGAAAGAATATATCCACCCTTATGTTCATAGCAGCACAATTTACAATAGCTAAGATTTGGAAACAGCCTAAGTACCCATCAGCAGATGAGTGGATTAGAAAACTGTGGTACATCTACACAATGGAATACTATGCTGCGGTAAAAAAGAAGGCATTCTTACCATTTGCAACAGCATGGATGGAAATGGAAAGCATTATGCTAAGCAAAATAAGCCAGTCAGAGAAAGATAAGTATCACATGATCTCACTCATTTATGGAATATAATGAACAACATAAACTGATGAACAAAAACAGATCCAGAGACAGAGAAACATCGATCAGACAGTCAAACCTCAGAGGGAAGGTAGGAGAGGGTGGGGGTAAGGAGGAGAGATCAACCAAAGGACTTGTATGCATGCATATAAGCCTAACCAATGAACACAGACACCAGGGGAGTGAGGGCATGAGTGGGGGTGGGGAGGGACAAAGGGGGGATAAGGACACATATGTAATAATGTAATCAATAAAGAAAAAAATAATAAAAGAAAAAGAGTTTGAAAGCCTGGGGTAAAGGGTATGGGCAGGCTAGAAATGGTCAATAGGGGAGAAAAGGAGATATATATAATAATTTCAACAATAAAGATTTAAAATAAATAAATAAATAAGATTTTTCCTCACTGCCACTAGAACAATAGAGGTGTGTTTAAATTGGTTTGGTAATGACTACATGTTATGGATAATATTATAACTGTTAAAATCCAATATTTCTAAAAATTTAATGTCATATAAATGCTTATGATGATTTTAACAGGAACATGCAGGATATAAATGTGCATAAATGGCACAAGCCTACCTTCATTATATGCTGTTATATAGAAATATATATATGGGGGGAGGAGACCAGCCAGAAATGTACCAAAATGAGAACAGGATATTTTGTAAAACAGGGCAATGAATAATTTTCATTTCATGCTTTTTTATTTTTGTGGGTTTTTTTTAGTTTCTTAAGATAACACTTGCTTTTATAATCAGAAATGACAATATATACTTTAATGAATAAATTAACTATCTAAGAAGACTCTAAAAGAATTAAATGGTCATGCTATTGAATATTTTATTCATTTTAGCAACAAATTAAGTAACAAAAACTCATAACTAAGTTAATGTAGAAAAAATGCTTTAGGAAAATTACCACTTTCTGCAGTTTGGAAGAGAAATGGGTCACTAAACACTCCAATGCCAGCACTGTTTTCAGCAGCCACCTAGAGGAGATCAAAATAGTTATGTTCAAGGGTTTTGCTCTCTAATTAAACAGAATCTGAAATAATATAACTTTGACTTGTCTTATTATTTGGTAAATGATAAAGACCCTTTTCCTCTCATCCTTACAATACACCCAAAGTGTAAGGCATATACAGAGTTTGTCCATATTTCCATTTCCCCTAAGGATGTATTTGCAGCATAGTTTGATTCAACAGATTTCTCATATTCTTAATGAAAAAATTAATAATCAAGTTTTATAGCCTATGCTAACAATTACCATTTAAAGTGCAACTTCTATGTACCAGAAAATCTTCAACTTTTATAAATCTCATTTTAGCCACATAATCAAAACATGATGCATTATTGTCAACAATTTATAGATGAGAAAACTAGTTGAGAGAGGTCAGATAACTTGCCTGAAGTCATATAGGAATAAGTAGCACAACCAAAATCCAGCTAAAATTTGCCTTATTTTTAAAGTTCAACCTCTTTCCACTATAGTCACTCTATGCAAGATCTACAATTATTTCTGTAACAAATACAAGACCATAGCTATGGTATCTGGCTTTAGAGTTTACAATTTAATCAGGCAAATAAACACTCAGGAAAACACTTTTTAAAATAAGCAGATCTTTGCCCTAACTGGTTTGGTTCAGTGGATAGAGCGTCGGTCTGTGGACTGAAAGGTCCCAGGTTTGATTCCGGTCAAGAGCATGTACCTTGGTTGCAGGCACATCCCCAGTAGGGGGTGTGCAGGAGACAGCTGATCGATGTTTCTCTCTCTCATCGATGTTTCTAACTCTCTATACCTCTCCCTTCCTCTCTGTAAAAAAGCAATAAAATATATTAAAAAATTAAAATAAAAAATAAAATAAGCACATCTAATTAATCATTTACACTAAGGATTCTAGAATTTAGGAGAAGAAAAAGTTCTTTTTGACTTGGATAGCTAGTCAAATAGAATAGGCAGAAAAAGTGTCATTAAAAGAGAGCAAGACTCAAGGCCTTCCAAATTCCATACCAGAGTCAGACAACCTTGGTTTCAACTGCACCTCTACCAATTCCCAGATAAGTAGATTTGGTCAATTAACTTAACTGTTCTGAGTCACATTTCCTTTTTCTTTAAAATGGCAATAATAATGTATCTGAAAGGGCAGAGCAGGACAGCACAAAATGTACTGTACCCTCCATCCTGTGTAACTATGTATATGACTCCTTTTTCTTAGAAAACCGCGAGAATGTAACAGTTGCATAAACCTGCCAATAGGAATGTAGAGAAGTAGATTCAGTCCAAATTAGGCAATCTCTGTAACCCACGTCACTTCCCTAAGCCCACCCAAATGTCCAACCCTTTATAACCCATCGCTCCCCCGGGGTTCGCTCTCTGGCCCCACTGCTGCATCAGGAGGAGGCTGGGAGCCAAACCCGGGTTTGAATAAAGACTCTTAGCTTTTGCATCGGAGAAAAGGCTCCCTAGTGGTTGATTATTGGGGACCCTGAACTCTGGGCATAACAGTATCTATGTCCTAGGATTGTTCTGAAATAGCACATGTGATATACTTAACAGGATTTTTCCATTATCATATAGATTTGATACCTACATTTTGAAGATATCAAAGGTAACATGCCAAATACCTTTTGGAATTCTGCAATGGCTAACATTTATCCCCACAGGGTAAAGGACTCAACAATGATTTATAAAGTGTGGGATGAAAAGAATAAGAGAATTCAAAGGAATAAAAATTCAAACTCCATAAAACTAGATCTAAGCAGAGCTAAGTTGGCTAGTAGCTTCTCATTATCACATTAAAATATAATCTCTACTTATTACCTTCAACAGGATATTTTCACATAAATTAGTCTGAGTATGTGCCTGTTTATAGAAAATATCTGTAGTATGTCATTTTCAGATGTCAGTTAGGAAAAGGTTTCCCATTCTTAAACCCACGTTTCTGCACTAAAATTGCCATTACAAGTTTTTGATTTTTGACCTCAGTATCAGTAAAAGTTTGTTTTTACTTTTCTCATTTGTGAGATCCCCAATTTTGGTATATGCTCTCCAGTTCTTGTTATTTTTCTTTTATTATTTCACAAATAGGCACAATTCCAGTAGGAAAAACCCTCCAGGCAAAATCTCTCCATCATTTCTAACCATCTAGATTCTAGAAGGTCATCCCAGTTATGTCTGATCACATATTTATACAGCTCTAACAGATTTTTTCTCAACATCCAATTACCTACAATGATCAAAGAACATTTTGATGTTATGTTGGAAGTACAGAAGAACAAGAAAACATCTGTACTTTTTACCACCTCCCTAGAAATATCACAGATATCTCTTAATTGTAAACATTTTCGATATGGCCTAACTAGGATAGTTTTTCATAGGTTATTTTTTTTATTTCATTTTCAAATAAGATGTTAAATGTTGCATATTAAATGTTGTAAAGGATTAAACATTTTTATTAGCACAAATACACAGTAAATTATCAGGAAATATTGGTGAATGGAGCTGATCTGAATTCATGGTTCTTTGAAAAACTGGCTCATTAGTTACTCCCATTCCATTATCCAAATTTTCAATAACAGACATACAAATACAACAGTATTCAGAGAAAAATAACAAAGCTAACTTTGATTTTAATTAAAAAGTAGAACATTTTCACTTATAAACCCTAAATTATTTAATTTAAACTTGATTTATTCTTTGAAAAAGTCATTAAGCTAATGCTTTTAAAAATAGATAAATTACATAAATGCACATAAAAATGAAAGAGGATTATAACATTTGTTTGTTTTAAAAGCCCTGATGGGCACTGAGGTCGTGATTCAAATGATCATTCCTCAGGCACTTCTGTGCAGCTGTAAAGGCTTGACCAGATGGGAAAAGCTCCTTCACCTTTAAAATAGAGGGAATATTTTAATACTAAGTAATTGTTAAAAAAAAATTATTACCTTGATTTCATATGTTGTTCCAGGATTAAGATTAGTAAGAAGAACTTCCAGACTGTCTGGCTTTGCTCTAACTTGTGTATATGCTGTTTGCATCCATGGACAAACTTCCTTATACTTCACAACATAAGAGGTAATCCTTCCATTTGGATTAGGGGGTGTATTCCAAGAGAGAAGAATCCCAGCAGAACCGACTCTTTCTCCTGCTAGGAAGACTGGAGGCCCTGGTTCTATTAAAACAAAATCATGTTTAATTATTGTATGTTCACCATCATAGGGAAGAAAAGTATTTGCAAATGTACACTTGTGAAGACGAACGGTCTCTTAAATGTGAATGTATCCTCCTTAGAACCAAGAGAAAAATAAAAAGATTAAGTGCTTTGGGAAATACCAAAAACATTCTTTTGTAAGAATGTAAAACATGGAATGCTACTAAATACTACATGCCAAATATACATTTGATGCCAGGTTATTTTCAAAAGAAACTTACCTGCGCCAGTCTTACACACAAAACTAAGAAAACAAGAAAAAGTCTTACAAGCTGAATAATTCTTTCTTAGCAAGGACAGTGAGTTTATTTTCAGGCTCTCCATTATTTAAATATTACGAGTAACAGTCTCTGATCCATTTCATGAACAGGTATAGAATAGTTACCTTTAGTCTTGGAAAGAAAAGGACACGAAAGAACCAGTAAAATGAAGGTTCTAAACAGATCACTTTCTTAAGTTTGCAGTTTGCTTTAATTACCAAACTGCTTTGGTGCATATAATGCCCATATTGCTAATACAAGTGTTTCCACCCAATAGATTTATACTGGCCCCAAACAGAAGCACATACTCACGCGTTACATTCGTTGTCACTGTTCTACTAACAGGTGAGCCGTATGTTGTAGCAGAAATTGAAGAGATAGTTACATCGTACCTAGTGCCAGGAACAGCATTGGAAACATCAACCTAGAACACCAAAAGCAAACAAATGCAATAAAACTCTTCCTGGAAAGCAAGAAAGCTAAGATAATGAATCTATCCCAGTCAGAAAAATAAAGCAACTTTGCTGTATAACGCTGCACTGTTTAAAATATCACGTTTCACAGTATTGTAAAATATAAGCGTGTTCTATCACATAACCATTCACACACACACACACAAAAAAAAAAACTTACAGAACCTACGGCATTATAGAACACCAAATCTGCATTTCCACCTATGCTAGTTCATTGTCACAAGAAACAACTATGTAAGAGTCACAAACCTATAGCCCACTGCTTAGCCCTCGTTTTTATGAGTGTGTACGAAATACCTGTGTCTCTGAAGTTCCAACAAAAACTAAACAAAGTAGGATAAGAATATCCATCGTTATTACATTTTTCAGGCAGTGGAATCACATTGATGGCTCTCGAGAGAAATGGTGCCTGCATTAATGATTTAAAGGCAGATCCTCCTGGCAAGTACACAATTAATGAGCCTGGATTACTCAATAGCTCTGCCCTTTCTTTGTTAAACTATTCATGAACCCTTGGATGGATGGCTGTAGGTTCAGGGTAGACTTAAAAAAAAAAAAAAAAAAAGGGTATAGACGTTGCTAAGGTAACAGTCCACTGATGCTGAAACTTACACGCCTCAATTCGGCAACAGTGCTTCTGTCTCCCACTTGTGCTTTTGAAAACTCTCAGAGGAGGACGTTTTCCTGCTGAATGAGTTTCATGAAGAACTGTCCTATTAGGACCAAATATAAACACAATTTGGGCTCGGCAAGTGTGATAATGAAAACTGTACCTGATACTCTCCGCCTCCAAGATCTCTGATAGTAACGAAGCCACTGTCAGGAACCAGATCCACGTGAAACCCCTCCGCGCGGCCGGAGGGCAGGCTCCAGCGCAGAGAAAAGGAATGTGCGGAGATATTGAAGGCTTTGAGTTTCTCGGGCTTTTCCGGCTCTGATATTGAAAAATGAGAGTTTTCAAATGGTTATTCACCGAAAGCTTCAAAGAAAAAAAAAATGGAAATCAATAGGCTAAGGGTCAAGTTACAAACTAATCACATTGTTGGAAAGCGTGGAGCCCTTTAAATTATGTCTAGCCATACGGAGGTGTTAGGCATGGATATCAAACCTTTAACAATAACTAATTTTTAAGTATAATGATCAGAAATAGCATATCGACTTAGGTTATCTGTCTCTGGGATTTTTTTTTTTTCTTACTAAAATCTGTTGGTGGACCAGATTTTTTTTTAAGCTTGGCTGTAATAGAAAAATTGAATCACTTTATAGCAAAGTAAGTACAAACTATCCAATTTATCTGGATATTTACCAAATAGAAGACAATTGGAAAAAATGTATAACCAAAACCTGGCAAATTTTTTAAAGGTTAAAAATTCTGATATTTAGTTAGGTGTTTCTTTTTAAAGGAAAGCTAAGTTTTCAGATGGGAGAGGAAATATGATAGTTTTTAACCTAGCCTAACGGTCCTAGCTATTTCAACCATAATTTTCTATCTTTGTTTCCTCTGTTTTCAAAATTTTTCTTATGCTGCCTGTACCTCCTTGAAGGGAGTTTGGGACATTAAGTTCTGCTGATTGGTTGCCAATGACTCATTTTTTTCATTCTGCTTTATCTTTAGTGCAAATTTCAGACAAACAATATATGAGAGGGAGAGAATTTATGAGGACAAGCATGTGAAAAACATACCCAATACACATCCAATATAACACTGTTTCCAGAAGAAAGGAGTCTGGGATTAATAATTGAATTCCACACACCATTTTAAAGCCCTCCCCCCTCCAAGACCATTTGAATGAATATATTTTTTAAAATAATTTTTATTTATTTTTTTTTATATTTAATTGATTTTTCACAGAGAGGAAGAGAGAGGGATAGAGAGTTAGAAACATCGATGAGAGAGAAACATCGATCAGCTGCCTCTTGCACGCCCCCCACTGGGGATGTGCCCGCAACCAAGGTACATGCCCTTGACCGGAATGGAACCCGGGACCCTTGAGTCCGCAGGCTGACGCTCTATCCACTGAGCCAAACCGGTTTCGGCTGAATATAATTTTTAAATGTACTTTGCCTTACAAAACTGATCATGGCACATTGCATAAAACAGAAATCTTAACAAGTCAATTTCTCTTTTTGGGGGAGGTGGGAGGGAGATACTTTTAGAATTATTTTTTATTCCCTTTGAAAGTTCCTTTAATGTTTATAATGCTTCCCTAGTACCTGAAACTGATATAAATTACGGTAATTAACTTGCACCACGACATTCTCTCGGCATCTCCAAATTGCCCACAGAGTGAGAACTACAGTTTTATAAGAACTCTCTAGAAATATTGTAGTCCTGGCCTGTGTGGCTCAGTTGGTTGGAGTGTCGTCCCTTGCACCAAAAGGTGGTGGGTTTTATTCCAGGTCAGGGTATTGGGTTTGATCCCAATTAGGGCATGAGCTGGAAGCAATAGATCGATTTCTCTCTCTCTCTCTCTCTCTCTCTCTCTCTCTCTCTCTCTCTCTCTCTCTCTCTCTCTCTCTCTCTCTCTCTCTCTCTCTCTCTCTCTCTCATCAATAAAAAAAAAAATAGAATTATTATAAGCCCAAGGTAAAAAATCAGGGAAATACCCAGTTTGAGATGGCTACAATTCCTTTGTTGTTCATAGCTGCTGGCATTTTCCCTGGATGATTGTGCACACAGACCTATGTCCTTGGTATTCTTTTAGTCAGCCCACATTAAAATAGACAAAAAGTCTAACATGACAAAAATCCAATTAACTACTACCAACACTTTACTGATTTATATGAGGGCTAATACTATTGCTTCAAGGGTCCTGGAAAATAGCTAATATCCCTGAAGTCTTAGGGAAGAATCTAGAAAAAGACCTCAGCAATCTGATTTGGTGTTTTGGTGTTTCGGAAGAAAAAGGACGATAGGAGAAGTGAAGGTCTGCTTACTGAGATAGTGGTGAGATAGGATGTGGTTTCCTAGACTGAGGTTTAAGATTACACACTGAAGAACTCTTGGCTAAGGATGAAGCGTGTCTCACCAAGAGGAGGAAGAATATATTTGTCTGGAAATTTGCCAATCTGATCAGGAGGGAAGGTCTGAAAACATCAAGACAATTTGGTAAAGACCTTTCAAAGCAGAGTGGATAGAAGCCTGGGAAATGGGCAGAATCTAGAGTACCTGAGAAAAGGCAGCCTGCGTTTCTGGGATCACATATGAAAGAGAAACAGTCTGGTGAACATGCAGGCCATAAAAAAGATCCTAGATTTTTTCCTAAATACAATGAAAATTCATTTAAGATTTTAAGCAGGAAAGCAATTTGATTTGGTGGTTTTTGTTTTTGTTTTTTAATTTTAAACCATTACTCTGGAACGGTATGATTTGGAGAAAGGTAAAAATAGCAGTGAGAAGCAGGTTAGTGGGATACTGTTAGGTCTGGGCAAAGAGAAGAGAGGCCTGCCCTCATAAAAGGTGGTGGAGGCAGAGCAATGCTGAGTCACGTGGAAGAGTGCAGCTCTTTGCGTATGAGCTGGAAGAGTCAGTTAATTGAAAGTAGACCCCAGAATAAATACATGATTTGCACTCCATGGAATTTAATCCCTCAAAAGGTTGGAAAATATGAAACAAAAAATATTACTCTTAACCTAATTGTTACTAAACAATAAAAACTAGAGGTGGATATGTTTGTTTTAAGAGAACAAAAAATCACAATATGTTCAATTTAATTTGGGCTAGCAAAAGGAATTCTAGGCTTTAATTGGATATTTTTTGTAGACCATAGTCTCCCAAAAGTTAATCTTCAGAACCCTAAATCTTTAAAACTTAATAGATCTCCCGTGATCAAAACACTTTGTCAAATAATTTCTATTTTCTGTTAGTTTTCTTTATTGCAGGATATCTCAGAGCCTCACATATGCTTAAATATATCTCTTATGATTCTCTAGAGCAGTACTGTCCAATAAAAATATAACGTGAGCCCTGGCCGGTGTAGCTCAGTTGGTTGAGTGTCATCTCATGTACCAAAGGTTGCAGGTTGTATTCCTGGTCAGGGCACATGCCTTGGTTGCAGGCTCAACCTCCAGCAGGGGGCATGCAGGAGGTAGCCCATTGATGTTTCACTCTCACATCAATGTTTCTCTCTCTCTTTTCCTCTCTCTTCCTCTCTCTCTAAAAATCAATAAAAATTTTTAAAAATATATATATAATGTCAGGCACACTAAAAAAGTAAGGAGAAACATGTAAAATTAATTTTAACAATATATGTTATTTAAACCAATTTATAAAAAATATCATTTCACATGTAATCAATATAAAACTATTAATAAGATTGTTAATTTTTTTCAAACTGCCTTTGAAATCCCATGTGTCTTTCACACGTACAGCACATCTGAATTTGGACTAGCCGAATGTCAAGGCTCAGTAGTCACGTGTTGCTAATCACTACATATTAGTGCACTCTAATGCATCTCCCAACTTTCCCCTTGGCATTTCAGTAAATTTACCGAAGCTGCATTTTGAGAAGCTGAGAAAAAAACAGAAATGCCCCATGATCGGTATCTATAAGGGAAACAGCTCAAAAGAGTTGGGAGAACCTCAAAAACAAAATTGTGATACAAACTATCGTATATGAACCTTTGAGAAAGAAAGTAAAAATAGATCTGAAATGGAAGAAAACAGCACACCCACAGCTCCTCATTATATTCTGACTCCTAAAAGAATACATACAAAGTGAGGCCAAAATGTTACATATCCCAGAATATTCACAAAACAGTTGTACAAACCTATCAAAACAGTATCAGGAAAACAAAACCCTACAATGCACAGCTTTTTAAAAATAGAACATGAAGACTCTAAAAGTTTCGTTGCATTATTGCTTTTATTACTTCCGATGTACCAAAACTGTAATGATAAGCTATCACATTTACTAGTAAGCCTTTCCATGATTAAATTATATGTTGGGTATAATATATACTATGATCCTCATGCATTGGATACAAAAAATAAGAACTCTTACCAAGTTTATTATATACTATGCACTGAGCTAAGCACTTTCACACATTGTTTTATGTAGCAGTCATAACAATTCACAGATACAATTATTATTGCCATTTTTAAATGAGAAAATTGAGAGCGAGTTTCGGTAACTTCTCCAAGGCCTCAAAGCTAACAAGTGAATGGTAGAGCAGGATTTAGACACAGGAGCAATAGCTTCAGAGCTCAAGCTTAATTAAAATTGTAAACCTTAAAATGGAGATGAAACTTGATTACCAAGGTAGGCCCAATCTAAGCACACAGACCCTTTAAAGTGGAAGAGAAGGCCCTGGCCAGTGTGACTCTGTTGGTTGGCCATTGTTCCATGCACCAGAAGGTTGAGGATTCAATTCCCAGTCAGGGTACATGCCTGGGTTGCAGGCTCAGTTCCCGGTGGGGGCCATGCAGGAGGCAGCTGATCAATGATTCTCATCATTGATGTTTCTATCTTTCTCTCTCCTTCTCCCTTCCTCTCTGAAATAAATAAAAATATATTTTTTTAAAAAGTTCCTTATCCTTTTGAAGATACTATCAGGCTCAAAGAACTTTCTCCACCCATGCTATGTAGCTAGCCTTTCCTTTTTCTGTACAACCACATTGTTTGAACATACTCCCATTACTTCACCTATTAATTTGATTTATACTATGTGTTTTCTTGCTTCTATTCTTTACTACTCTCTGCACATCCTAAGACTATGGTGAGTTTTTTTTTTTGTTTTTTGGTTTTTTTTATGTGTAAAGCACATAATAGGACATCAAAGACAAAGTTTTTAGGAGAATGGGAGATCCCCAAATCAGCATCTAATTTCACTAGCTGGACCTCTAATTTAATGTGCAACTAAGTATAATATTGGCTGCATTTACTGAGTATTGACTATGTACCAGATATTATTTTATTCATTTTACGTTTATTATCTCAAAAATCCTCAGAATATTCCAGCAAAATGAGTATTTTTACCCTCTTAAATATTCTGTGGACTGTAAGTTTCAAATTTTAAAAAATACATTGACATTTTATCTTGAACAATACAATATGCAATATAAATGTGAACTTTAAAAATACCAAAAAGAATTTGTATACCTGCAACAACGCTGATAAATGTTCCAGATCCTTCAACATTGCCTCTTACTCTGTGTACTGTGATGTTATATATTCCACCAGGAGTCAGATCTGTAACTGTGTACTCAGTCATCCTTCCCCAAACGAGATATTCTTTTGCAAATGTTCTGTTTGATATATAAATCTTGTAATGAGTGAAGTTGGTCTCTGTTGGATTCCACATTAAATTTGCTGAAGAAGTATTCACAGCTTTTAATATTAAGCCACATATCTTAGATGGTTCTATTGAAAAGGTAAATTACATGTAAATAAAACTACATATATATAATGATATAGCAAACATGAGTAATATAATTTAAACACTTATGTTATAATCCTTAAATTTATTCATGTACTAGTATAATGTCCTACATGTTCAGCTATGCAAATAGAGAAATAGAACATTATATATATAAACATATGTTTTTATTTAAGTGCCATATTAACATCCTCCCTTGTTCCCAACTAGTTTCCTCAACCAATCATAAATCACTTCCAATAGTCATTCTTCTGGTCTTGTGTCTCCTGAATGTTCATTTTTTAGCTACCACCTAGCAGTTAGCTAGTGTTCAATGAAGATGACACAGAACAAATAAGTTAGAGAAGCAATGAGGACCAGAAGTGAGGGCATTTTCAAATGTGATCTGGTTATATCAGTTTTTCAATAGTCCTATATCACTGCACTTCAATCCACTCATCAATGGAAGTCATGTTGTTTCTTGCAATATTGGTCTCCAATGGAGAGGATCCTACAGGCCTCACAATCTTTCACAAGAATGTTATAGTTATACTACAGTATAACAAATACTATAACTCTTCCCAACCCTAAAAAATTATGAGACAGATTTACAATTGATTTACAAACTTCGGGGAAAATAAGATAGAGTTTTCTGTTTATCAAAACCCTACCTCAGAAGAAAATAAATTGTGCTTATATTATTATGTGTATATATACACATGCACACATGTGTCCCATATGTGTGGCATGCATGATATATATACATACATGTTGACTTCAGATTTTTTAAAAACTCTATGTAGTTCCCAATACATTTATACATACAAATTTTTTAATTCATATATTTTTGAGAGTTCTCTTAACATTTTTGATCATCAGGCTTTTATTATTCCTTTATTATCAGGCTTTGTTTTTTAAAATAGCTTTATTTATGCTGAGCCAAAATACTTTCAATTTTTTAAAACTATAAAACAAAGATTTCACTTATGATATATCCTTACTTGTAGTCACTTTTTTCATCACGGATACACTGTAGTCTTTGCCTCTAACTGTCTTCACGTGAAACATGTAGTCCACACCTGAAGTCAAATTCTTTACTTTGACTTTGTTTCCGTAAACAATTACTTTAAATAGCTTTTCCTTTCTAGATGTCATACAATAAGATACCTAGAAGGAGGAGAGATAAATTTATGTTTTTCATGGTTTAAGAAGTATTTACTTAGCACCAACTTTGTACTAGTTACATTCACATAAACTGCTACTGCAAGGTCGGGGCTGTGATCCTTCCCATATTCGCCAAGAAGTAATTTGAGTCTAGTGGAGAATAAATAGCAGTCAACTGCCCACAGCACTAAACATAGAGGACTAAATTAGAAGTAATTCACTAAAAGACCAATAGTCTCAAACTGTTTTTACATTTTCATTTACATATGCTCTGATTTATATGTGTATATGTACATAATGATTGGGACTTTCCCTTTTGGTTGCCTGAGAGCAAAAAAATATATATTATATAAAGTTGCATAACCGCTCTCTGAATTCCGTGCAAGCAGAAGACAGGAGGAGAAAGCAGGACCTACTGAAGTCTGACTTTCTGGCCTAGGGAAGAATGCCACGACGTTTTCCTGGCTGCCCAAGAGGTGGGAAGTAGGGCTTTTGCCCACACCTCCAGCTAAATGAGGAGGGCTCCATATGTACTAGTATCACCACCATCACCTGCTAGAGAAGGTAGCACCTCCCAGTAGGTCATGTACTTAGGCTGAAGGTGTTTTGAGGAGAGAGGAGAAGAGAAGAGAAGAGAAGAGGAGAGGAGAGGAGGAGAGGGGAGGGGAGGAGAGGGGAGGGGAGGGGAAGGGAGAGGAGGGGAGGGGAGGGGAGGGGAGGGGAGGGGAGAAGAGAAGAGAAGAGGAGAGGAGAAGAGAAGAGAGGAGAGGAGAGGAGAAGAGAAGAGAAGAGAAGAGAAGAGAAGAGAAGAGAAGAGAAGAGAAGAGAAGAGAAGAGAAGAGAAGAGAAGAGAAGAGAAGAGAAGAGAAGAGAAGAGAAGAGAAGAGAAGAGAAGAGAAGAAGAGCCATGGATCAATTTGTACACCCACCTGTGCCCTGACAAAGATGTGAGAGCCTCCATGGGTGAAGTATAGACCACAAAGAGTGGTCAGGCTTGAACTATCTTTCCAGGACCTCACCCAAGAAGGCTGGCCTCCGTGCAAACAGACCCTCACAGCAGAAAGCAGCAGGACATATGCTACAGGGAGGAGCTGAAAGGAGTTAAAAATGATTGAGCCAGAGCTGGTCTGTCATGTCAAGGAAGTGGGCAGTGGAGGTAACCCCCAGGGGCCTCGAAGAACTCATGCATGTGCCGGGGAGAGAGCCAGTGTTTGCAGGACCGTTAAACTGCTGTCATTGGAAGTCAATCAGTGTTAGGGGGGTAGACGAAACCAGCAAGAGAGAGAACAAAAATAGACACCCAGAATGAAGAAGGCATTTCAATTTTTTGTTAAATGAATCAATCATAAATGTCACACGCCATACCAGCCCATCTTTTATCATAACCTGAGCCAATCCATTATTCATTAAGCGTTGAGAATTGGCATTGCCTTTAGAAATGTTCAGTGAAGTATCTGATCGTTCCAATACTTCGGAGATTTTTTTTTAAATTCATTAAATGATCTTTACTCTTCTTCACTCCTTACTTCATGTTTGTAAAACAGAAACATATTTCTAAATGAAAGTAATCACATAAATTTTATATATTATTTCAACGTTATTATGCTTTTAAGAACATTGTTATGTGGCAGGAGTGAAACAAATTTTCTAAGCAGACATGTTTATCGCTGTTTTGTGGGAAGAGTGTTTTTTACTGGAGGAAGATAATCATTAGGTCTAGAAGCATATCATTGCTTATTGACTTATAAGGTGTCACTGACAATTACCTTGATTGTCTGGCATATGAAAAAATAGAAGGAGTGAACAGAATGCTGAATACTTCTGGTCTGAAAAAAGATGATAGGAGAAAGTACCATGTAATAATAGAAGAATATTTTCTTAATAAAGTACTAAGTTCAAACATAAAAAGTGTCATATAAAGATACAAATGAAAGGGGTAGTAGGAAAAGAAATTGTCTGTAGTGATCTAATGATGAAAATATGTAAATTTTTAAAAGTGCAATTTGAAAAATAGAGGTTTGTTCCTGTTTTATGTGGACTACACATGCCTAATAGAAACCAACAGAAGAAAACTGAATTCATGCTTTATGTCTACTTTCAAAGCATAGTTTGAAGACCTGGGATGATTAATTTTAAATGATGAGGAAAATGATCCCAATTATGCAAGTACACTTTGCTAAGCAACCAGGATACTGTTGCTTAATTCATTAAAATTTAACAAATAATCTCATTGGTTGCATAAGACTAGGATAACCATTAGTAATATAATATAGTTAATAAAAATAATCTGAATCCTAAAGATTAACATGATCTCTTAAAATAAGTTTCACTTAATAACAGATAATAATTTACAGTCTCTGAAAGAAATGTGTTCATTGATATAGTAAAAAATAATTCTATGGCTATATATTTTATCCAGCAACAAATAATTTTATGGGCTTGGTTAACCCCATGGAAAGATCATTTCTTTGGGCATTTGCTTTGAAATAATGTGAATCAGAACAGAAAGACAAGGGTAAAAAAATGTGGATCTTTTACAATTAACATTTAAAAGGCAGATTTTTTACTAGAGAATACCAACACTGAATATAGGAATGGTTTGAATCATTCTAAAAGGATAGAATTTTTCATGAATGATTTATTATTCAAGATGCCCCTATCATTGAATGACATTTACAAATAACAGATAGAATGCTCACTCCTGACTTTGTGAACTTGCTAATGTAGGAAACCCTCTCCTCTTTTCCATGCATCTGAATCCTACCTGTTACTGAAAGTTCATCTCATGTTCCAAATTTTCCTGATAATTACATTCAGTATTGATGTCTTCCTCCATCATCACTCCAGTCATATATGAGAACACTGATATATAAAGTTTTATTTTTTATCAAATATTTATAGAGCACCTATTTTATTTTATTTTTTTAAATATATTTTATTGATATTTTTACAGAGAGGAAGGGAGAGGGATAGAAAGCTAGAAACATCGATGAGAGAGAAACATCGACCAGCTGCCTCCTGCACACCCCCTACCGGGGATGTGCCCGCAACCAAGGTACATGTCCTTGACCGGAATCGAACCTGGGACCTTTCAGTCCGCAGGCCGACGCTCTATCCACTGAGCCAAACCGGTTTTGGCTAGAGCACCTATTTTAGAGCAAGCATTATTCTACATACTAGAGATATTATAGTAAACTAGTGACCCATCACACAAAATTGTGTGAGACCTGGGACCCTTCCTCCCCCCCCCCCCCCCCCCGCCATGCCATGGGACCCTCCCGAGTCCCGGAGTCCCTCCCCGCATGGCCTGCACACCGTGGGACCACCCCGAGTCCTGGAGTGCCACCCCGATGCCCCACCTCTGGGCTGTGCAGAGCACTGCCAGGCCCCGCCCCCGCGGCACGCACACACGGGGTCACGGAAATCCCGGCAGAAGCCACACGAAGCAGACACCAGGACCACCAGGACCCCCGCGGGGTCTCAGGAACCCCGGCGGAAGCTGCGTGGAACAGCTGCCGGCCCCTCCCCTGCTGCCCTGCCCCAGCTGTGCACACCACCATCTTGTGATGGTGTTATGGTGTGAGGGTCAATTTGCATATTACCTCTTTATTATATAGGATAAGACAAAAAAGCTTCTGATTGTAGGAAATTATATTTCTAGTGGTGGCACCTAACAATAAGCAACTCAAATAAATGAAGGAGATAAATCATCCACACCATGAGTGAATAGAAAAAGCAGTTTTATTTAGACTTGGTAATCAGGGGAGAATATGAGGAGATGGTATGTGAGCTATAAACTCAATGATAGGAAAAAATTAACCAAAACTGGAGGCAAGATATCCATGCATAATGAATGTCAAGCACAAAAACCTTATAATGGGATGTGCTTGAGAAACAGAAAAAGCCAAATATGGTCTCAACATAATAACTAAGTAGACAAGATATGTAGATGAAGGTCCACTCAAATGAAGTATTGGAGACCATTGCAAGGAGTTTAGATCTAATTGAAGAGCAATGGAAATCTATGGAGGTGTTGAACAAATAAGAGACACTGTTTTTAATAGTTCTCTCTGGCTGTTATGTGGAAAGTGGATTGTAAGGTACTCAAGATCGGAAACAGATCAGTTAGGAGGTGAGAGGCTATTATCTGTCACCTCGGCTGCTGGTCGCAGTAAGAAATGATAGTGCCTAGGACAAGAGTGGTGCAATGGGGATGGAGGAAAGTGCACACATTAAGGGTTTTAGAGGTGGAAGTGGCAGAACTAACTAGCTGATGAATTGAGGGATCAGTGAATAGGAAGAATCAAAGATAAGCAAGAAAGTGATTGCAGGACCCTGTCCTTTCCTGAGATGAGAGATACTGGAAAGAGCAGGGCTGGGGTCACAAGGGACAGCCTTATAAGCCATGGTAAGGAATCTCTGAAGCACATTTTATTTTGGTTAAAAAGAAAGAGAATGATGATTGCTATATGGCAAGGGAAAGGATAAAGAGAAATTCACATTAAAAGTGAGCTTCTCAACCAAAGGACCTGTATGCATGCATATAAGCCTATCCAACGGTTAAGTTCAACAGGGGATTGGGGCATGCGTGGGGAGAGGGGTGGGATGGGAATGGGGGGATGAGGACAAATATGTGACACCTTAATCAATAAAGAAATTAAAAAAAAAAAAACAATTTAAAATATGGATTAAATAAGTTCTAAAAGATAAAGTGGTATTTTGTAAATATTGACACTAAAACAAAATGATTATACTTTTAAGTATATCTAAAGGAATAGAAATACTGCTGGAAGCAAATTCCAGTAGTTAGCATAATAAATGCGAGAAGTTCATCAGAAGGCTGATGGACAGCTTCAGGGCTGAAGATTTGCATTATTATTGCCTGCTGCCAGACAGCTGAGGGCAGTTTCCCCCAACCTGATGGTCCTTTATTGTTTACCTGGCCTTACCTTTGATATGTATATCTGCTTTGCTAGAGGGCAAAATGTGTGAATAAAAAGCCCTTGTTGTGAAGACTCCAGGAGCTTAGTCACTAGAACTAAGTTTCCATCTGGCACCCCAAAATGCCTTCTAAATTCACATTTCTTCTCTAGTCTCTTTAATCCATTTATGCACAGCCCCTTTTCCAGATTCCTGAACCCTTGTAGATGCTGAGAAAGACCCTGGCAAAATACCATTACGATTTGATTTAATAATTTATTAGAAAATGCATGAATAATTTCCTATGGAAATTTCATATTTTTCCTTTTTGTTCTTTCCATTCCAATTCTCCCACAGAATTTTATCTTCATGTAATTATTTTCATGCCAGAAAGTCCCTTTACTGACCACCCTATTAAACCCCTCTTTGACAAATCTCCTGGATTGAGTTGTTGCAATCGTTATTGTTACACAACTGATCAAGACAACAAAATTATTATAAAATAATTATATTATTTTGTAATGTATTAAGCAGAAAAATAAAATGTCATTGAAAATGAAAAAAAAAAAAAAAAAAAAAAAAAGTGAGCTTCTTTGACCAGCCAGCGTGGTTCAATGGTTGAGCGTCAAACCATGAACCAAGAGGTCACTGGTTTGATTCCAGTCAGGGCACATGCCTGTGTTGCAGACTCAATCCCCAGTAGGGGGCGTGCAGGAAGCAGCAGATGGAAAATGTTTCTTCTCATCATTGTTTGTATCTCTCCCTCTCCCTTCTTCTCTCTCTAAAAAAATCAATAAAAACATATTTAAAATGATAAATGCTTACATAGTTAACCTTTTAAAAAAGTGAACTTCTTTGTGCAATGTAAACAGTGGAAACTTATAAAAAGGAAAAGTAATAATTCAATCATTCACTCATCAAAATATTCATTGACTCCTGCTATATATCAGATACTAATCTCAGTAATGGAACCAAAAGGTGATGAGTAGACAAAAGGTCTTCCCTCACAAAATTTACATGACAGAGCAGTTGCCCAATACATTCTCTCATTAATTCCCACAACAATTCTATAGAATAATAATAATCTTCACTGACAGAAAAAATAGGAGCAAAGAATATAAAAACTTGCCCAAGGTCTCACAGTTGGGGTGAAGTTAGGATTCAAAGCAAGAAATTCCAGGGCTTTGATCCTCCTGTTCCAGTGTACTGCCTACCACACCTTGTAAGAGCACAGGGTAACTGAACACAGGCATATATATCAAAGTTGCATCGTATTAGAAGGCTAGCACATGCGGTCTGGAAGATAGAAATTATGGACAGGTATACAGTAACTTTGGAACTCTACCCTTAAGGAAATGGTGATGTTAGCACATGTACATCTATAATTGCAATACAAGATAGCTTGACAAAAGTAACAGAAAAGGTTAAACTGAAGTTTCATAAAAGCTCTGTGCAAGGAAATATTACTCTCTGATAATGGGATCAGAGAAGGTTTTAAGAAAGAAGTAGGATTTGAGCGGGGCACTGATGGGCCAATTTTTGCCAACTTCCACCTTATCATTAAATCCAGGTAACAACAGTCACTCTGCAACTGTGTAGTCCACTATCATAGCCCCTTGTCAATGTTGCTGTTAAGTACTTCAAATGTGTCTAGTCAGAACTGAGATTTTTTTAAGTATAAAATGGACACTCAATTTTGAAGAGTTAGTATAAAATAATGTAAAATATATCATTAATAATTTATATATTGTTTACATGTTAATATTTTGAATATGTTGGGGTAAATAACATATATTACTAAAATTCATTTCCTTTGATTCTTTTTACCTTTTTACTGATTCTATTAGAAAATTTTAAATTACACATATTATTCATTTGTGGATCACATCATGTTTCTATTGGATAGTGCTGGTGTTACATCACTGAGTTCATAAAAAAAATAGTTAAAATGTATACGAAAGGAAATGGCAAACTTTCATAAATGTTCTATGTCAACTATTGATTTATTTTCTAAGTTCACAATGAATTCTCTTAGGTCTTAAATATGCAATCTAATATTTATTTTTATGCTTGGAATAGATTAGACCTTCAGTTCCATTACAGTTCTGAGATTCTATTTAAAGATATAAATATTTTTGCACTCACAGTACACATGAAAAAGGAAGTCAATACTTTCAGAGGATTACTAACTAGAACAAATATTCAGTGTTTAAATGAATTTCACAGTTTGTCCATACTAATAAATGTTCCTTATCTTTTGAACTCAGAATGCTGGGCAAAACAAAATGAGGAATTCTATTGTTTAAAGAAAACCCTAATATAAAATTTATTACCAGAATATTTTGTATAAGAATGTCACTCAGAGATTAATTCTTCTGCAAAAATATAAAACTCAAGTTGATATCCTAATCTCATAAGAAATATGATACTTGTGTTCTTATGTGCTCTATGACAAAGACTTTAATGACTTTGCATGCCACACAGATTCCATCATCTCACATTGGTAGAGAACTTTTAAATAATTTGGTTTTCCACCCTTTAAGAACCAAATGGAATTTATATTTCAGTAATGGAACTGACAATACATGGTGACTTAAGATTTTAGTCAAAACAGTTCCTTTGGAAACTTGCCTTGGTTAATCAACCAGACCTTAATACATAGTAGCTTCCTCCCTTTTGTTTTACAAGGTTTGGGGACTTGATCTTATCTCCTCCACTCTTTATTGAGATGTTGGTCTTCTAGACTGCAAGTAAGCATCAAGAAGACAAGAATTTGTTGTTGAAGGATTAACATTTTTGAATGTTGAACACTGAATTTGTTGACAATGAAATTGGTTCTGTTCTAGGAATCTTTCAATTTAGCCTGAAGGAATACATAATACCTACATCTTTTTAGATTTTTTTTTAATTTATCTTTATTATTGATAGTATTACTGATGTCCCCTTTTTTTCCCCACATACCCCTTCCATCCCACCCCCACCCACCCCCAGGCTTTCATTCACTACAGTATTGTCGATGGGTTATGCATGTAAGTTCTTTAGTTAATCTCTTCCCACCCCTCCCTTCCCCTTCCTCTGAGATTCATTATCTTTTTAAAAGCAAACAAAAAACTCCCTTTCACTTTATTTCTTCTAAATTTAAACTGTAAATTAATTATAATAATAAAAAAGCTAACTCTATTGTTTATGTTTCACTATTGCCAACTTTCAGATCCCTGCTCCTCTTCCCAGCCTACTCCATATCCAGATAATCAAGATAAGAAGGCCATAGCTCTCTTTGCCTCTAAGCTTAGGGAAAATTTCAAACAACACAGCCTCTAGTCCTTCCAGGAAGCCCCTACACCCTCGATCCACAATAAAATCCAGAAACCAACCCTACTGGCCTTGCATTTACTTACCTTCTCGCTGCACCCCTACAAGAGCCTGTCCCCTCCGAGGAACCCTCAGTGTGTGTAAAAGCCTAAGGCACTTGATTCCTAGTCATAGATGAGTGTGTTGTGTCAACTGCCTTGACATCCAAAACATTTCTGGTGAGCAATCATGTCTGCTTCTGAGCAGACATCAAAACAAGTGTATTATATAAATGCTATGACAAAGACAAAAATAAAGTTGTGTGAGTCAGAGAAGAAGGTAAGTAACAATTTTTAGAAATAGCTTGGGAAGCCACCACCTGCCCCCTTCAAAAAATGGTGAGAGTGAAGAATATATAAGTGATCATTTAAGGTAGGAAAAACAACTGCACAGATACATCTCAAACAGGTGTGTACTATCAAAGAAAGATTAAGATGTCTAATGCATTTACAATATGAGTCCGGAATTTAAGATAAGTGTAGGACAAGGTAATGAGATGATGGTTCAACAGATTTAGAATTGTTCTGAAAGTTGGCTTGATCCTGAGGGTAAGAGAGAGCCAACAACAATGGTAAGGGCCGCAACTGAGGCATATAAAATGGAGATGGAAAGGAAGGGAAATATTTTTACAATAATTCTAAGTTAGAATCACTACAATTCCATGAACAAGTACATATAGACATGAAAGAAAGAGAGCAGTCAAAGGATGACACTAAAATTTCTAGTATGGAAGACTGATAAATGATGTTAAAAGGAACTTTTCTATAAGGAATGATATCTGAGTAGGGTCTTGAAGAATTGACAAAGAAAAACATAGAAAAGAATATATTCTGATTGAAAAAAACAATATAACCAAAGAATACAGTCAGGAACACATAAAGTATAAGAATAATGGTGGGCAATACAATTCAGTGGAAATATGAGATGTATGGGAAATAGAAGATTAGAAAGGCTGTTGGAGTCACTCAATGGAACCAAAGATCACAATAAGCAATATATATAATATTAGGTAGACAGTAGAGAGCCACAGAAGGCTTTATTCTTTATATAAGCCTTACAGTTAGATCTATAATAGTATCTTCCTATATATAAACTATCCTATATAATAAAAGCCTAATATGCTAAGTGTTTGACCATTTGTTCTACCGTTCGACCCAGTCGCTATCATGTGCACTGACCACCAGGGGGCAGATGCTCCAAATGGTAGGTTAGCTTGCTACTGGGGTCTGGCCAATCGGGACTGGGTGAGATGGGCCAAACACGTCCTGGAGCCCGGTCAGCTGGCCCTGATCGACCCTGATTGGGACTGGGCCAGACCAGCTGGACACACCCTGGACAAATCCGTACACTGGGCTGGTTTCGGCCCAATCCCCGCAGGTCAGGCCAAGGGACCCCACTGGTGCATGAATCTGTGCACCGGGCCTCTAGTTATTTAATAACTAATATTTTATATATTATTTTAAATATTTTAAACTTAAGTTAACTAGTGAGTAATACCTTTTAAATATATTTTATTTATAGTTAATGTACAATATTATATTAGCTTCAGATGTACACCCAGTGATTAGACATTTATATAACCTATGAAGTATTGCCTCAATAAATTTAGTACCCATCTGACACCATACATACATATTACAATATTATAGACTATATTTCCTATGCTATACTTTACATCCCCATGACTATTCTGTAACTACCAATTTGTACTTCCTAATCCCCCCAACTTTTTTACCCATCCCCCCCAACCCCCCTCCCATCTGACAACTGTCAAATTGTTCTCTGTTGCTATGTGTCTTTTTCTGGTGTGCTTATTTATTTATTTTGTTTTTTAGAATCCACATTTAAGTGAAATCATATGGCATTTGTCTTTCTCTTTCTGACTTATTTTCCCTCAGCACAATACCCTTTAGGTCTATCCATGCTGTTTGCAGATGGCAAGTCTTCATTCTTTTTTATGGCTAAGTCATGTTCCATTATATATATGTAACACTACTAAATCCATTCATTTGTTGATGGACACTTAGATTGCTCTCATATCTTGGCTCTTGTAAATTATGCTACAATGAACATATAAATAACAATCATATATAACAATCATTTTTAATCAGTTTTTTACTTCTCCTTCTCCTTCTCCTTCTCCTTCTCCTTCTCCTTCTCCTTCTTCTCCTTCTCCTTCTCCTTCTTCTTTTTCTTCTTCCCCACCTCCTCCCCTTCCTCTTTTCTTCTTCTCCCTTAATAAGACCATTTAATATGTCTTGTAATACTGTGTTTGATGGTGATGAGCTCCTTTTTCTTGTCTGGAAAACTCTATCTGTCCTCCAATTCTAGCTTTGCTGAGTAATCTTGATTATAGGTCCTTGCTTTTCATCACTTTGAATATTTTGTGCCAGTCCCTTCTGGCCTGCAAAATTTCTGTTGAGATATCAGCAGACAATCTTATGGGAGTTCCCTTGTAGGTAATTAACTGCTTTCTCTTGATACTTTTAAGATTCTCTCTTTGTATTTGACCATTGGAATTTTAATTATGATGCCTCTTTGGGTTCATCTTGTTTGGGACTCTCTTCCTGGACTTGTATGTCTATTTCCTTCACCAGCTTAGGGAAGTTCACAATCTTTATTTTTTCAAATAGGTTTTCAATTCCTTGCTCTCTCTCTCTCTCTCTTCTCCTTCTGGCATCCCCATGATGCAAATGTTAGTATGCTTGAAGTTGTCCTCAGGCTCCTTAAACCATCCTCATTTTTTTAAATTCTTTTTTCTTTTTGCTGTTCTGTTTGGATGTTTTCTGCTTCCTTATCTTCCAAATTGCCAGCTTGATCCTCTGCTTCATCTACTCCACAGTTGATTCCCTGTAATGTATTCTTCATTTCAGTTAGTGCATTCTTCATTTCTGACTGGTTCTTTTTTATGTTTCTAACTTTATTTTAATGTTTACTATCTCTTTGTTGAAGTTTTCCCAAAGTTCGTCTACTCTTCTCTTAAGTTCATTGAGCATCCTTATAACCAGTGTTTTGAACTCTGCATCTGTAGATTGCTTGTTTCCATTTTGTTTGGTTCTTTGTCTGTAGTTTTGTTCTGTTCTCTCATTTGGGACATGTCTCTTTGTCTCCTCATTTTGGCCAACTCCCTGTGTTTGTTTCTATGTATTAGGTAGAGCTGCTATGTCTCCCAGATATGGTAGAGTAGCTTTATAGTGGCACAGTCTCTTAGGTCACTTAAACTGGGGACTCCAGGTGCACTCTCTTTTCCCACCCTGTGACCTGTGTGCATCTTTTTATTGTAGTTGAGCCTTGTTTGCTGTCAATGGGGGGTGTTTTACCCCCAGGCCGATCGGCTGTAAGGACTGGCAGTGACTACAGCAGAGGATCTACTGCACAGAGGCCAACCCCACAGAGCAGGACTTGTCTCAGTGGGGTTCAGGTATCCACTGAGTCCACCCCTTGAGTGTGTCACTTGTGGAGGTGGTTGGGTGGTTCTGTTTCAACATGGTCTGAAGCCGTCCACTGGATGTGCTGGCTCTGGTGCCTCACAGAAGGTGTAAGCAAGGATCAGCTGCAACCTATGCCCTGCCTAGGGCTACCAAGCATGAGCTACAAAGTGATTTGCAGATGGATGCTTCTTGTGCTGGGCTTGGAGATGATGGGAGAGGCCAAGCTACAAACGAAAGCCGGATGCCACTACTGCCAGGCATGGGGCCACTTAGCAAGAGATATGGGGCTCACTGAGGCCAGATGCTGCTTGTTTGGGGTTTGTAAACCTTTGAGATATTTTAGGAAAGTCTACAGCATGAACCAAGACTGACCATCTGTATAGAAAAGCTACTGGAAACAGCTCAAGTGGGCCTGAAGTTGGTTGGAGCAGGGTCTCAGGGAATCCCCAGGGTGGGGTGAACAGTGTGAGCCAGGTTGATGGAGACTCAGATCAGATATAGCACCTGTCTCTTGGCCCTGGGGGTGGGGGAGGTTAGGAACAATGGTCTCTGGGAGAAAGCTGCCCCCGCAAGCCCTCATTTATAGACAGACAACTCAGTTCCTCCCCTTATGTCCCTGATGCCCCAGTGCTGGATGTCAGAGGAATGAGTCTAAGTAAGTCCATGTGGGCCCTTTAAGAGGAACACCTAGGACTCCAGGAGCCTTCCATCTCACTCAGCCACAATCCCCGCTGGTTTTCACAGCCAGAAATTTGGGGTACTTCTCAGCACTGCAACCCTGAGATGGGGAGCCTGGTGTGGGGCTGGAACCCCTTGCTCCTCAGAGGGGACCTATGAATCCAGGATATTCCTCTGGATGTTTAACCATCCCACGTGGATATGGGACTAAACCATTCTGGGTCTCTGCCCCTCCTATCAATCTAAACATGGTTTCTTCTTTATATCCTTAAATCCCCTGAAAGGAAACCTGTGGCACATCACCCAGCTTTAACTCCTAGAACTGTTATTTTGGCCAGTGCTGCAACAGGAGCATTATCCTCCAGCGCCGTCATTCCTTTATTTACTTTTGTACTGTGTATGTGCATGTCTAGCTCCATTGAAATTCCAAGCTCATTTAAAGTCAAGTATCAGCTTTTACTTAAATTTGAATGCCTCCCATGACAACTTTGTACTTTTAAAGCAGTACATAGAAGAATTGCTTTGGAGAAGAAGTTTACATTAAAGGAATGCTACTATAATGTCTAAAACCATGAGTGGAAAATGAAGGACAAAAAGAAGGAGTAAAATAAAGACCTCGGTAAACATCAAGGTTTTATGACAGCAGCACTGTTCTTTACCTGAAACTTTTCGAAGCCTCCTTGTGGGAGTTTCCAAGACAAATATATTGTGTTTTCTTCCTGCCCCAAAATTAGCAAGTCTGATGGTGGGTCGGGACCTAGGGCAATGAAATAAGACACAGAAATTATATATTTTTTAAGGTTCTGCCATTATCTTATCTACACTGGGCTGATGACCTTGGACTATCACACCATGGAAGAGAGGACAGGATACCTAGGTTTTTCTAGTCAGTTTTAGCACCATCTGATCTCATGCCAGCTGTTTACCCTGAGTCCCAGTCTCCTCATCTTTACACTGGAAGGAAAAAAAGAATTTTCTAGAAAGCCTTTTTCCACAATAAAATTATATGAACTATGGATTTTTCAAAAATATTTTTCTCATAGCAGAATTCAGTGTGCAGTTATTACAATTGGGATTTTTAAGTTAAAATTTTATGGCACTGCATAAAGTAAGTGATGCATCTTTTCCCCTACCTTAAGTTCACAAATTCCTTTTTCCTTTAAACATTTTATCTGAGAAGGTTCTAGAAACTTATTTTTCTAATCAGTAACATGTCTCTACTTCTAAATTATATTTCAAATTTAAATGTTGCATTGCTTTCTTTAATTGGAAGACATGTAATATTAACGTTTTATCAGAATCAAATGATTTCATCTCTAAATTCAAATTTTGCATGAGATTTTTGTCCCTACTTATATACTGATTTAGTTTATTAGAATTCAGCTCAAAATTAAACCTGTATTACTGATTCACAATTCTTTTTATTTCATTTTTTGTAGTGCATATTGCCTTCCTACTGGAATTAATTTATCCCCCCACATTACCATAATACTTTTTAGCTCTGTTTTGTAAATTTTTAATATCCCATCTACTTCTAAATGGATTTGAGTTGGTTTTCAAAGAAAGGGTGGTACAAAAAATTGTATATCATTAAAGACACAAGTGAAATTGTCTGGGAAAACAAAGCCAAAACAACAACCTCTAAAAACATATTATCAAACATAGGTAGAAATGAGGAACTTGAGGTCCAAACAGAATAATGATTTCTACAAAGTCACAGAGCAAAGAATGGGTAGAGTCAGGCCTTCCAACAACACAGCGACTCTTCTACTGAAACACAGTGGTTATAAGGACAGAATTTAATGTCAGGGAAACGGGGTTCAAATCCCTGTCATCATGTATAAGCTACTGAAATTCTCTAATCCCCACTTTCCTCATTTGAAAAAATTACCTCATTGTGACTGATAGAATAAAGGTTGTCATTGAAAATTAAGTGATACAAATCATAAAAATTTTTAGCAAGGTGCTTGACAACGAACAATCATTCGATGCAATAATCACAATGGTGATGATGGTGATGATGATGTTGACAACTATAATGACACATGCAAATCTAAGAAAGTTTCACTGATATAAAATAATGAGTTATCATTTTAAAAAGTGAAGCCATTTCTCATTTATTTCTAGTGTGTGTGTGTTTTTAGGATGATCTTTTTGAGAGGCAGCAGTATCATATCAATTGGCTTAGATACCTGGGTTAAATTTCACCTTACATAATGAATTATGAATGCCTCTGAGCCTTAACCTACATTTTAGGTAATCTCGGGAGAGTCAATGTGGTCACTTAAGCACATAGCACCATGTTGATATATAAGCGCTCAAATTCTTTAGTTTATTTCCCTGGAATTGATTTGACTGCTGCTGCATTTGCCAGAGCTTTCCCTTCCTCCACATGGAAAATTCTGAAATTAAGCCTTCTCTCATTCTCCTAGGACACTGGTACTTGCGTGCACATTCATGCAACTATGACCTACAGATCACAGGGCTCTTTAGAACATCTGAATATGTTCATACATGTAAGTGATGCTAATAAGGTCAGAAGAGGCAAATTGAACCCAAATAATGCAATTGAAAACATAGTGACATCTATTTTTATCATAGTCCAAGGTTTTTGTTTGGCTTTCATAAAATGTTATAGATACAGTCAAAATGTTAGAAAAATATCGAGTATTCCATAATGATAGTGCCCTGGGATTTAGGGCACTTTGAACTTTCACTAAGAACTTTGAATTTCATTTTAGTAACAAGGTTTTATACCTAGGCAGGAATAACTATTCTCATTTTCTAAGTGTGGACATAGTAATTTTGCCTAAGGTCACATAACTAATAAGTGATAGAGTCAGGAATATAACCCAGGCTTTCTCCATATTACATGCAGTGCTCCTTCTCAAGCATGTCACAAACTAGTTCCAAATTCATTCATTTAAGTTAGATATTGGCTTTAAACAAAACTATTCCCCTTATTTTTACCCATGAAAAGTTAATCAAATATAAAGTGAACTCACAAGTGCTAACCATGAGGACAATAGGATGGCTTCTCTTTAATCCGTTGGTAGTTATAACGCTAACTGAAAAGTCAGTCCCTGGAGAAAGGTTATCAAATGTGAATGTCCTACACAGTAAAAAAAGCCACATATTAAGATATTTAGCTCAGAAACATTTGGAAAACTCTATTATCTCACACTACCTGAAGAAATAACGTTATATATGTTTGGTTTTTATTGCCTATCATGGAAACAATGTGCCATGCTTAAGCAGAAATGGTTAATTAGAAATCACATCTTCTCACACAGAGAAATTTCATATAAATCAGAGTGTATATTACACATACAAGAAAGACAATATCCTGAAATAACTCATTATTATCTATTTGCAGAGATAAATTTGGCTCTACGTATCAGTTATTCTAATTACATTATAATCCAAAAATTTTTCTTGCAAAGTTTTCTAATATCTATTTATATTAAACCATTTAATACCATTTAATTTATGAAACACACACACACACACACACACACACACACACACACATATATATATATATATATATATATATATACATATATATATATAATGTTAATTTTGTGTTCCATGTAACTTGACATAATTTCTTTCAATATTATCATACCTTTTTGTGGAAGGCAGGATTTCTTCTTTCATTAACCTTTCACTGGTTATTGAAATAATGTACCCATCCAGAAGACTTCTGGGTGAAGGCCAGCTAACAGTTACTGCACTTGAGTTTCTGCTATGGTTCAGAAATTCAACTGCACTCGGGGCTGTATCATTTAAAGCACACACATAAGATAACATTTTCTAACATACTAAGCACCTGCTCTAAAACAATCCATTCCCAGGATTGCTTTGATTTTCTTCAAACTCTGAGAGTAGCCAAGACATTTTTTTTTATTCTTCTTAGTAGACATGAACAGTTAAAAGTCAAAAGAGGAAAAAAACCAGCAAGAATCATTTTAAATGTTAAAATAAAGCCGATGTGTATCCCAATAGCATTGTACTTAATATTTCCCTTGCCTCTAAAATGTAGGAAGAGATTATATCTTGGTCTTGTACAACCATGACCCTCAGAAATATTTAATGATTTTTAGGATTCATTCTAATTAAATACCAAATAGTGACAAGGTTAACCATTAGGAAAGTTAATTGCAATCTAATTATGAAATGCTTCTCTTCTTTCCTGAGAAAAAAAGTTTAATTAAATAATATATAATATATATTTTCTTTCCTCTATAAAATTCTTCCATGTATAAGAACAAAATGTTAAGCTATTCTTCTCCATTCCATTCCTTGTTATTACAGTAAAAGAATACTAGATATGACCTGTTTCTAAATATATAAATATTTATATATAGCATCAGTGTCAAGAATAACTAAAATAGTTATTCCAGCAGACTAGTTGACAATTTTACTTCACCTAGTTGTGAAAATATACATTTCGCATATATCCTTCCCAATCATCCTTTATTTCATATGCCAGCCACGGAATAAGTTACCATCTGCCACTGGGAGTAAGTTGCTAACACTGGGGAAATGGCACTTCATTGTCTACCTAACTGAACAATGGAGAAATTAAATCCGAAATGGAAAATTTGACCAGACCCAGGCAATTAGCCACCCTATTACCTAACAATACATACACAAAAAAGGTTGTGCTAATCCATATAAGAGGAAATAGAAAAAGAGACAAGAGAAAACACTACCAGGCCATAAATAAAATCTAGAAAAAATGTACTATTTATTAAATCTTCCCTAAAAGCAAGCAAACAAACAAAAAAACCACAAATAAATATTTGAACATTGAATAAGACTGAAAGTGCTTACACGGCTGTACCTGTCTGTATTTCTTTTATGGTAGGAGTGCTGTCTTTAAAACCTTCTTTCTCTGTCCGAATTGAAAAAGTGTACACTGTAGCAGGCTCCAGGTTAGAGAATGTTGCTGCTTCTTGCACTACCTTCTGAACCTAGCAACCCAAAACAATACATTCGCAAGTTTTCATGTAAGAAGTGCTCTATAATCGAACATAAGCAAAAAAGCTCGGGGGTTATTTAATTTCACTACTATCTAATATAAGAATGCAGTAATATTGAATTCAGCATGAAAGATTCAAGTTTAATTCCTCCAAGAGCCTTTTATAACGTACCATGAAAATGTCAGCACAGTTTATGCATGTGATTTCATAATGCTGAAAATTCCCATCAGCTCGATTCCAGAGAATTTCTATGGAAGAGTCTGTAACTTTGCCCTCATGGATAATTGATGGTGCCTCCAAACCTACCAAATACACAAGACACACTTAAATTCTTCTTGGAAGTTTTCTAACTGGGTTTTTCTTTTAATTTATCCTTTTAAAGGGGGGGAGGAGGGGGGCAGATAAGGAAGCACAATGTGAAAAAATAAGAGTAAAGTTTATTAATCAACTATCTCTATATATGCTAGTTAAAAATAGTTGTTTACACATACAATGACAGTTTATAAAATATGATAATCAGTTGCAATACTCAGAGTCATTGTAAATGCCATTACAGGCAGCTAATATTGATGTTGCAGCAAAAACTACATCAGAGCAAATTCACAGGAACAAATGCACAATATTCAAAAGAGAAAAAAGATTAAAGTTTTCTGAAACTATTAGCATAAGCTGAAAAGACAACAGAGAGAAAAATATGAAGTCAGGACAAAGTAAAATAATCCTCTTTGTATCAAATATTGGCTGAAGCTAGAAACAAATTTTTATCTGCAGAGTTTTTAATGGTTATTTTTCTAATTTTAAAGATCCTATTTAGCATAAAGGCAAAAATTATTGCAGAAAAACTGAAAAACTGACAGTTTTAGATTATCTTATATACTGATATGTTTTGCTGCTTGATATCACAATATTGACATTTTTAGATAATCTAGCACTAATGATTTTCAAAGACAAGAATTGTCAAAGAGAATGCTACTCATGAGATTTGTAATATACGGAAGAGGGGCAGAGAATACATATATAAAAAGTATATAAAAATTACAAGCAAAAATAAAATATGTACTGACCTTATTATAAATATATTAAAATACTATTGAAATAATGTGACTTGTGACATCAGTTTGGGAGTATTTTATGGAAAATTTAGGTTTAAACAGTAGTGGAAGGATTATAATTTGGGAGAAAGAAGATACTTGGTAGTATAATGATATATGTGAAAATTTATATAAACAGAAAGAGCAAATCATAAAGCACCTGGACATGGTATAGTCAAAATTGTAATGTTTTTAAGACTCCATGTGATATTTGCATGGCATTTATTAGTCTGTACCATTTATTTCTGCATACACTAGATGAATATCTTAGATAAATTACATATATCCCAAATGTTCAAAATCAAGATTTGTAGAATTTTTGAGTGACTTAAAAAACAATGAGTCTAAATCAACATGAATCTCATAATGTAAGTATTGGTATGAACAAATATAATATGTTTTCATTGTAAATATTCAGAGGTGGGAAAAATATGCTACTGGTTCATTCCCGACGAATGGCAGCACAGGGAGAGCAAACACACATGACGTTAGACTTTGAAAGACACTTTCAAAAAATGTAACCTAGTCCTCACAATCTGCCTAAAATTACACACATCCCTCACTTTTGGATTCAGCCATTGAAAGTTCTGATTACAAGCACATTTTTTATAATGGGTAGATTAAAAATTTTATCACCTCAATTTTATGCAAGGTTAACTCTAGGCAATAAAAGATCAGGCTCAGTATGAGGTATCTGCAATTATTTTAAGAGATCTTTAAAAACTATTGCATTACCATGAGCATAGCCTACTAATTTGAAATGGTACACAAACCAAAATCAAGACAAAGCTTATGCAAGTCCTAAAATACTTACATGTTTTTACTGCAGGCACATAATATGCATTACTTAATTTAGTCCCACTGATGATGGAAACAAAGAAATTGTATTCTGTGCCTGGGGTTAAGTTGTCAACAGTTATTTTATTGTCATGTTTTAAAGGCCTGGTTACATTTGGCCCTCCTTCAGTTACAATATGTATGCCATCAAACACTCCAATATCAGGTGTTAGAACAAATAAGATTACAGAGGTGCTGTAACTTTCATAAGGAATAACAATTTGGACTGGTTTGGGCTCTGAAAGACAAAAAGATAGATTTATAATTAGTAGGTTTTTTCAAATTTTCAAGTATATTTCTCTGTATTTTGTCTGGCATGTCCTAGCATATGTGAAAATATTCAATGTCTCTGCATTAAACTTATGTTTCCTATGTCAGCATTAGACAGAGAAACAAGGTGGATCTTTGGATAGACCAGATGTACAAGTATACTGGAAGTACATAATTAACTTTTACTTCTTGATTTGCAGTAATAGTGTCAAAAACATAATTAGAGATTTTGCAAGTGGTTATCTTTCTTTTATTTATTAAATAAATACTTCTGAGAACCTATATACCACAACGAGTACTCAAATAAAATAAATAAGGCCAGGTTTCTGCATTTAAAGAGCTCCCTATCTCAGAAGTAGATGCACATTTCACTAACTAGAAGCCCAAATGGTCCAAGTGTTACTGACTTGGGTAGGAAGAGAGAGGAAACCTCAGGGAAATGTCCGGACAGATTTTATCAAGCTTATGCTTGAGCACAAGGGAGGCAGCACAGAGGAGAGGAAAGTCCTGTGAACTGGCTGGGGGCTGGCTCTGCTTGGCTGCTTTTATAAGCTGGGGACAAGGCAGGCTTGTGTGGAAAAAAAAAAATTGGCTTTTTTGACAAAAGCAGGTTTATGGAATTTTCCATTTCAGGATCAGGCGACTTCCCTTTGCAGCTGTGTTGCCTCCTAACTCTGTTCTCACCATGCTGTGAGGGCAAGGTGATGGACTACTCATCATCACCACCCCAGAGAGGTCCGATAGCAGTCAAACCTTGACCAACGACGCAGGTGGGTCCATAGTTCCCACATGGGCAGTTAGAAGGGAGATGAAATCAACTGCCTCTGTTTTTGCGTAGGGAGTGGAGCAGGGGTAACTTTCTGGAGGTCAGTTTAGCTGGCATTCCTTCTGGCCACCTGGTCTAAGCTTGGCTTCCTGATCACCCGTATTCTCCCTCTCCCGGGCCCCAGTCCCTATCCTGTGTCAAGAGCTGAGCTGATGACGTGAACAAAAAGCTGTTGAGAGGAGAGGAAGAAATATCAAATGTAGCAGAGATAATTGGGGAAGGCTTTCCAGAGTCAGTGAAGTTTTATCTGAGCCTAAAAGGGTAGTACAAGTCTACCAGAAAGAGTGAATCTGAGGGGGCAGAGGTAGTAAGAAGGAAATTCCAGGCAAAGAGAATACATAAGCCCAGTGTGGAAACCCAAAAGGCATCATCATGTGTTGGGAGTGTCCAGTTCTTTCTGCTCTTTATTAGCAAATTACTTAGTCCCTCTGTGGTTTGGTTTCCTCATCCCTAAAATGAGAAGGAGACTAGCATCTACTTTGCAGGGCCATTGTGATGATTAAATGAGAGGCTGTATCCTATCTAATAAAAGAGAAACACGCAAAATGACCATACCTCTGTTATACCCACAAGCCACGCCCACCAGCCAATCAGGAGTGAGTATGCAAATTAACCCAACAAATATGGAGGCAGCCACAGAGCTGGAGAGAGCAGGAGGCTTGGGTTGTCCCCGGCGATGGAGGAAGACAAGCTTTCCACCCACCCTGGCCTGCCCTGGCCTCCGCTCAAGGCTACAAAGTTTCAATTATAGAAGATAAATAAATCCCAACAAAAATGCCAGCAGCCACAGAGCTGGAGCCAGCTGGAGGCTTGGGTTGCCCCTGGCGATGGAGGAAGCCAGGCTTTCCATCCACCTAGGCCGGCCCTGGCCTCCACTCAAGGCTACAAAGTTTCAACTATAGAAGATAAATAAATCCCAGATACCAGAGCCTCCACTTGGGTTGCCAGGGGGTGTGGCTGGCCTGCAAACCACCACAGGCCCCTCACCCAGGCCACCCCACGCCCCAAGGGAACCTCCACCCTGATCCAGGACACCCTTCAGGGAAAACCAGCCAGCCCCCACCCGTGCACCAGGCCTCTATACTATCTAATAAAAGAGTAATATGCAAATTGACCATCACTCCAACACACAAGATGGCTGCCCCCATGTGGTCAGAGATGGCTGCCTCCACCCATGTGGACACAAGATGGCCGCCACAAGATGGCAGCAGGGGAGGGCAGTTGGGAGGGACCAGGCCTGCAAGGAAGGGCAGTTGGGGGTGATCAAGCCTACAGGGGAGGGCAGTTAGGGGTGACCAGGCCAGCAGAGGAAAGAAGTTGGGGGCAACTGGGCCTGCAGGGAAGGGCAGTTAGGGGTGACCAGGCCTGCAGGGAAGGGCAGTTAGGGGCAATCAGGCTGTCAGGAAAGCAGTTAGGAATCAATCAGGCTGGCAGGGAAGTGGTTAGGGGGTGATCAGGCTGGCAGGCAGAAGCAGTTAGGGGCAATCAGGAAGGCAGACAGGCGAGCAGTTGGGAGCCAGCAGTCCTAGATTGTGAGAGGGATTTCCGACTGCCCGTTTAGGCCGAATCCTATCGGGATTGGTCTTAAACGGGCAGTCAGACATCCCTTGAGGGGTCCCAGATTGGAGAGGGTGAAGGCTAGGCTGAGGGACACCACCCCCCCCCCCCCCCGCCCCATGCACGAATTTCATGCACTAGGTCTCTAGTATCTTACCTTATAATAGACAAATATGCAAATTGACTGCACCTTCGCTACGCCCAAGCCACGCCCATCAACCATGCCCACCAGGAAACCGTTACAGGGTCACTGGGGCCGGTGGCTTTCCTGGCGCCTGCTCCGATGGCAGGGACCCGGCTGGGGTGCGGTGCTGCGGAGCCCAAGGACCGGAAAGCCGCCCGGGGCTTTCCGGGCCTTGGGCGCCAGCCGGGTGCGTGCTGCGATCGGAGCAGGGACCCGGCTGGGGTGCGGTGCGGCCGAGCCCAAGGACCGGAAAGCCGCCCGGGGCTTTCCGGGCCTTGGGCGCCAGCCGGGTGCCTGCTCCGATCGGAGCTGGGACCCGGCTGGGGTGCGGTGCGACCGAGCCCAAGGACCGGAAAGCCGCCCGGGGCTTTCCGGGCCTTGGGCGCCAGCCGGGTGCCTGCTGCGATCGGAGCAGGGACCCGGCTGGGGTGCGGTGCGGCCGAGCCCAAGGACCGGAAAGCCGCCCGGGGCTTTCCGGGCTATGGGCGCCAGCCGGGTGCGTGCTCCGATCGGAGCAGGGACCCGGCTGGGGTGCGGTGCGGCCGAGCCCAAGGACCGGAAAGCCGCCCGGGGCTTTCCGGGCCTTGGGCGCCAGCCGGGTGCCTGCTGTGATGGGAGCAGGGACCCGGCTGGGGGGCGGTGCGGCCGAGCCCTGGGGGTCTGCTCCTGCAATCGGGTCGCAGGGATGCTGGGTGCAGCTGAGCCCAAGGCCACCGCCCAGGGCCAAGCCCGGACCCTGAAAGAAGGTAGAGGGCAGTGGCCACAGCCAAGGCCTGGGTCCCCGGTGCCGGCAGAAAACTGGTGCAGGCAGCCAGGTGAATGAAGGTCTATTGCACGAATCTTCGTGCAAACGGGCTACTAGTTTATAGATAAAGTGCTTAGAGCTGTGCAGGCACATGCTTAGGCTGGTGAAAGCATGCGGTGTGTATGAGGAGAGGGGACAAGGCATGGAAAGGCCCCTTCTGTGACTGGACACTGTCTATGAGAGGCTTCGCATACCAGGCCACAGATGTCAGACAGTATCCTGCAGGCACAGGGATTTGAGCAGACATTTCATTTCATTTTTAGGAACACAGCTCTGGCACCTGCCTGGAGGAAATTTTACACTCTCCCTGACCTCTATTAAGTAGCTTTATTTGACCTCAGCTTCCCACTGTGCTATTTAGAGCTGATTTGAAATTTCACACAAATTCTATTCACATTATTTTTCCTCAAGTCAATTTTAATCTCAATTCTATCTTTGGATTATTGGGATACCATCCAGTATATCCCTAGATTTGTCTTTCCCCCAAGTAGATATCTTCTTCTAAAATACCTGTTCTGCAGAAAGTCCTTTTTTCCTCCACAGAATAATTAGATGGCCTTTTCAGTTCTACTGGTGACATATGGTTTCAGGCAACGGAACTTGTTCTAAGTCACTGTTAAATATTTGATAATGAGATTCTGCTACCTCGCATAGAACCAGTACTGTGGAAAAGGATTTAGGCACATACCTATAATTAGCATTCCAGAGCATTAAAATCTGTGCAATATCCATCAACTTATTCAGCTGGAACATATAAATTTTTTGCCTCTTCTACTCTTGGGGTTATGAGAAAATATTCAATAAACTAAACATTAAAAAAATTTCCATATGGTATACTACTGGGTTTCAAGGCACTTTTATACATGTTTTTTCTTTTCCAGTTATATTATCATAACTTCTCTCTTTTGGTCCATAACTAATTTTTTTGTAGATTTCCTCTTTAAATTCCTTCCAGTTCTCTTCAGTTACAAAGCTCCTACAGTAAATATGGCTAGGATGACATCCCACAAGTATCCAATCTATCTGAATCTGTGGTCAATGATCTGCTAAAGCTCCTAATGTGCCTTGAGCAGGAATTAATGATTTGGGATTAGAAATGAGTGACCAGTGTAGTCATGGAAACAATTCATTTCCATGTTCCTGGGTGCCAATGACATTTTCTAAGGAGAGATGCAGCTTTAAATAGGCGTAGTCTAGTTTAACTTCTAAAGATATATAGAACCTGGCCAGTGTGGCTCAGTGGTTGAGTATTGACCTATGAACCAGGATTCCTGATCAGGGCATATGCCCGAGTTATGAGGGTCTACAGGAGGCAGCCAATCAATGCTTCTCTCTCATCATTGATGTTACTATTCCTGTACCCCTCTCCCATCCTCTGGCTGAAATCAATTTAAGAAAACAGTTTAAACAAAAAAATAAAATAAAATAAAATAAAATAAAATAAAATAAAATAAAATAAAATAAAATAAAGGTATATACAGTCAGTGACATTCCCTCCAGTGGGAAAATGTGGGATTTTCCATCAATTTCAGTTGCCCAGGGAAATGGAGCCAATGGCCTTATTGAGTGACACATTAAACCTGAGGGCTCACCAAGGCTAGAAATGTGTAGAATAGGACAAAGTTCTTCCTTCTCTTCAAAATTCTATCCTGAACCTCTGCAAGCTCAAGCTGGATAAGATTTCACTTTAAAAAAAGAAAGGTATTGACATAACCTGGGGATTTGTGATGGGTCTCCACCACTATTACTGTGACCTCTATCCTTACCCATTTTACTTCAAAGGCTCTTTCAGAAGAATGGCTAGCACTGAGGGCTGTGTGAGGTCTTTTCAATATGAGAGAAAATGAACTAGGCCAAATTCAAAGGCTATTATTACAGACAAGGTAGAATTAGGTCTCAGGGATACCCAACTATCTTAAAATTTATTTTTCTATACCAAGAGGTAAAAAGAAAACACAAAGTATCCTATTGCTCTCGTTGCCTCAAGAAAACTGGGAATAGTTCATTCCTCCAACAAGGAGATCTGCCTGAAAAGCTAAAACAGCTTTTCTTCCCACCAAGGACGGCCACAGCTCCTCGATGCCACACTCCACTCCTACTGAAAAATACAACCCACCACAACAAATACTCTCATAGTGCTTGCTTCATGTCTGAGCCCTTAAATTATATTAACTTCATAAATTAGATATGATTCTTATCTTTCTCATTTTAGAGAGGAGGACACTGAGGACCAAAAAGTTTGAATGACTTCCCCAAGGGTGTAAACTGGTAATTGTGGAGCTGGATTTCTAACCCAGGCAATCCAGTTCCAAGTCTGTGCTGGTAAGACTGCCTTTTCCCAAAGGGCACATTTATGTTTCAAGGTGCATAATAATAAGTGGAAATCAAGCATTGCTAGTTATTTTCAGAATAATAGATGAGAGAGAGAGAGAGAGAGAGAGAGAGAGAGAGAGAGAGAGAGAGAGAGAGAGAAAATACCCTCTATGCTTGATTGCCTCAAATTGTATAGAAGAGAGTAAAACAGGACATAGTAAATTGTAGTTATCAACTAATATTGGTTGAATGAATGCATGGAAAGCATTAATTCTACCTATGTACTTTGGAATAGGTTAATATTTATTTTATCTTCTTGAAACAAGTACAAATGATGAATGATAAATAATCTGATGATTATGAAGCTTAAGAACTGAATAAATAGGCCAATAGGATTATAAGAAACTAGAGGCCCAGTGCATGATTGAATCATGCCTGTGTAGGGTCCCCTACATGCTTTCGCTTTCGATCGCGGGGGAGCTGGGTGCCTGTCTGCTGGTGCACCAGGCCTTTCAGAAGCCTAAGACTAGAGTTCATTTCCCATCTATGCATTTTAATTTTAGTACTTCCATTCTGCCAATAAATCCTAGGCATGAAATAATTGCTTTCAACAATATCTCTTTCTTAGTACTCTTTATCATAACTTTTCTATGATAATTAACTGTAGGTAGGTTTCCTCAGAAATTTAAGGAAGAGTCATTCATGAATTTAGTTTTAGTCTTTGGAGGATAAAACAGAAAGTTTCGATGTTGGTTGAGTGTAGACACTGCTGGTACATAATTTTTTGAACCAATTCATTTTTCCACCAGGCTGCCCTTACAGATAGCCAAAAGGCCTGTGAGGTCCCATAATCTTCCCTTCCTCAGAGTCACCACTATCCACCCAAATTACTCACGTCAAAACCCTAAGTTTCTCCCATCCTTTATTTACCACAAGCACTCCAGCATCAAAGCCTGGACCACCTACTTCCATAATATGAAATGTACCTGTCCTTCTCCAACTTGTCCACAATAATCTTTTGTCTACACTCTACAACCTCTTACACAGTTTCCTTGCCCTTTTACGTATCATTCTTTGCACACAGCCACAGGTAAATGTTTGTAACATAGGTCACACTGTCACTCTCCTGCATAAGCTCTCAATGGCTTCCCATCACCTCAGAAGTAACACAAAAGCACGTACTATGTGACCTGACCTCTGAATACCTCTCCAATGTCATTTCCCAACACCTTTCTCCCTATCCATTAGACACCACACCTTCTGGCCTTGTTGTTTTTTATATATACCAAACTTCTTCCTGTTTTACATCCTTTGTGCTAGCTGTGTGTACCTGAAGTACCCTTCCTCCATCTAATTCCACTGGGGCTCCTCCTTTACATATCCATTCAAATGTAACTCCTATTACAGCCTGTTTACAATAGAACCCTCCATCCCTCTTCAATTACTCTCCATTACAAAACTTTGCATTTTCCTCTCCCAATGTTTATCATAATATAAATATGTATAAATATTATTTCAATCATATATCTTCTTTTTAACTGTCTTTCCTTAATAGATTTTTCAATGATTACTAATTGAGTAAAATAGAATTATTTAAGAAAGGACATAAAAATTATTGTTGGTTTGATCCTAAACCTTTTATATACTGTCAATATTTACTTCCAGTGTGCTACTGTATACCTTTGTTGATAATAATTGTAAACACTTACATAGCTATGTGTCAGGCACTGTTCTAAGCCCTTACATTTACTACATCAGCTATTCTTAGGAAATCCCATTATTTTTCCCTGTTTTATAAGTATAGAAATTGAGGCATTTACAGGTTGAGTAAATGCCTCAATTTCTATACTTGCCAGGGCTATTCAAAGAGTTGAACCCAGATTCAAGCCTAGATAGTATGGCATTAGGACCAGGTTCCTAATCATAAACAATCGTAAACAACGTTGCCTCATACAAGCAGGGAACATTGTCAGGATAAAGGGGATAAAAATTACTCTAGTTCCTGAGGCTACCATTAGACAAAGCACACTAACAATCTACTTAAAACCTATTACAGAGGGGTCTATAGGGAATAATTTATAGCACCCCAAGATCAGCAAATATCTGTTAAGGATGTAATGATCAACATAATTTGATGAACAAGAATAGATCTAGAGACAAATGGCAGAGGGGGGGGGTCGCGGGGAGGGGAGGGCGGGTTAGAAAGCCGCCAAAGGACTTGTATGAATGCTTATTAGCATAACCAATGGACACAGACACTGGGGCGGTGGGGGCTTGCCTGGGGTGGGAATGGCTGGGGGGCAAGGGGGTCAAGCGGGGAAAAAGGAGATATATGTAAAATTTTAGACAATAAATAAAAATAAAATAAATAAATCTTAAAAAGAGTTTAAAGAACAAAACAAAGCAATAATCAAGGTCTTCTATAGATCAGGCTTTGTGTGTATGTATCAGGCTTTACTTTAAGTATAGTAGCATACCCTAAATAAAGCTACCTGCCTCCATGTGCAATAAAAATTAATAAATAAATAAATAAATAAATAAGAAGTATTTGGTTCTCACTTAGAGTTTGTTGAATAGTTACCAGCTCACTCAAATTCCCATTCATCACTGTTGCCATTCCAATGTCATAAGTCATTCCAGGGATTAAGTTATCAATCTTGAATCTAGTAGCATCCCTTACAAAAAGAGTCATGACTTCTTTTGTATCTGGTATGGGTTTGATTTGAATGTAGACCTCATGGCCATCTTGTGGGGATTCCCACTGAAGAATTATACTGTCCTCCCCCACATCATCAGGTTTAGCATAAACTTTCTGTGGTGGATTTATACCTTAGAGAAACAGAGAAATAGATACACATATCTTAGTTTATTGTTAGCAGCACTCATTCTATTGAGTAAAATTATCTCAGTTCAATATTAATTAGTATTTAAAATAATTTAAACAAATCCTTTGTCACCATTACCTTGAAAAATAACTCACTTTTGGAAAAAAATGTATTTGTTATTACTATGTAAGATTTACTAATTATGATTAAGTTCAAACATTACACACCAAGGGAAAATAGACAGTATTTTGCAAATTTTTCAGATTTTAAAGTTTTATTGAAATTATTCAGTCTTTTATCAAATACTAGAGGCCCAGTGAATGATTGAATCAAGCACGTGTAGGGTCCCCTACATGCTTTCGCTTTTCGGGGTGGAGCTGGGTGCCTGTCCGCTGGTGCACCAGGCCTTTAAGAAGCCTCCGGCTCGGCGGAGGCTTCTGAAAGGCCTGGTGCTGGAGCAGACAGGCACCCAGCTCCCCCGCTTTTGATGGTCCGCGGCCGCTGAGGGGGGCTACCCTGCTGTTGAGAGGCGCAGGGGGTGGGGCTCCCACCCCCTGTGCCTCTCAACGGCCGCTGAGGGGGGCTGTCGTGAAAACCTGGCTACCCTGCTGTTGAGAGGGGCAGCTGGGTGTCCGCGGCAGGCCCCCTCAGCAGCCTCGGATCTGGCCGTTGAGAGGTGCAGGGGGCGGGAGTCCTGCCCCCTGCGCCTCTCAACAGCAGGGTAGCCCCCCTCAGTGGCAGCGGATCCGTGCCTCTCAATGGCCGGATAGGCCACCCCGAGTCCCACCCCCCAGCCTCCCGCCGCCCAATCGTGGGCGTAGCAGAGGGATGGTAATTTACATGTTACTCTATTATTAGATAGGATACATAGGAACCTACTATGTACCAGGCATTCTCCTAGCATGTAGAGCACATCAATAAAAAATAATCAAGGTCACTGCCTTATAGAGTTCATATTCTAATGAGTGAAAATGGTCAATAACAATCCTATCTAATAAAGAAGGAATATGCTAATTGACCCCCACGCCGTCACAAAGATGGTGGCACCCACAGCCAATAAGGAGGGAATATGCTAATTGACTGCCATGCCCTCAGAGATGGCGACACCCACAGCCACAAGATCGAGGTGCCAGGTCCCCTCAGCCCTGCCAGGGCAGCAGGCATGCAACAAGGCCGGGCCTACTGCCAGGCAGGCCCAGCTGCTCCACGCACCTGCATCCGGAGTTCCCCAGTCCCATCAGCCCCCCAACCATCCAGGGTCAGCCCACAGTGCAGGCAAGCCTCAGATGGCAGCTGCCCAGCTGCCCAGGGCCACCCGAGGCTCAGGTAACCAGGGCCAGCCAAGGCTTGCACTGCCTGCAGTGGCAGCAGCAGAGGTGTGATGGGACGTCACCTTCCCCTGAATGCCGGGTCGCCTCCTGCCCCTGAGGGCTCCCGGACTGTGAGAGGGGGTAGGCCAGGCTGAGGGACACCCGCTCCATTGCATGAATTTTATATATAAACTAGAGGCCCAGTGCACGAAATTCTTGCATGAGAGAGGGGGAAATGTCCCTCAGCCCAGTCTGCCAATGCTTGGAATCCAGAACCCCTCAAGGGATGTCCAACTGCCAGGGATCGGGCCTAAACCAGCAGTCAGACATTCCTATCACAATCCGGGACCACTGGCTCCTAACCACTTGCCTGCCTGATCACCCCTAACTACTCGCCTGCCTTCCTGATCTCCCCTAACTGCTCTGTCTGCCTGCCTGATCACCCCTAACCACTCGCCTAGGCAGGTGGTTATTAGGTGCCTGACTGCCTAATTGCCCCTAACCCCTCTGCCTGCCTGCCTGCCTGATCACCCCTAATCACTTGCCTGCCTGCCTGATTGTCCCTAACCCCTCTGCCTGCCTGCCTGATCACCCCTAACCACTTGCCTGCCTGCCTGATTGCCCCTAACCACTCGTCTGCTGCCTGCTCAGTGCGCATTATAGCAACTGGTCATTCCAGTATTTCTGCTGTAACAGTCGCTTAGCCTTTTATTATATAGGATATATAAATTTATATATATGTATATGTATATATATACATATATATACTGAGTGGCCAGATTATTATGATCTCTGAACGCATAATAATCTGGCCACTCAGTATATATATATATACTCTTAGAGGCCTGGTACATGAATTCATGCATGGGTGGGGTCTGGCCAGCCTGGCCAGGGGGAGGGGACATGGGCGGTTGGCCTGCCTGCCTGCTGGTCGAACTCCTGGTCAAGGGAACAATTTGCATATTAGCCTTTTATTATATACGATATACACTGAGTGGCCAGATTATTATGCATTCAGAGATCATAATAATCTGGCCACTCAGTATATATATATACATACACACACACACACACACACACACACACACACACACTAATAAAAGGGTAATATGCTAATTAGACTGGATAGACCAGACATCTTCCAGGTGTCCTTCTGGACAAAGCCACAGTGGCAGGGGCCGAGGTAGAGGTGGTTAGGGGAGATCAGGCAGGCAGGCAGGTGTGCGATTAGTAGCCAGCAGTCCTGGATTTTGAGAGGGATGTCCGACTGCCAGTTTAGGCCCGATCCCAATCTCAGGGGATCGGGCCTAAACCGGCAGTCAGACATCCCCCAAGAGGTCCTGGATTGGAGAGGGTGCAGGCCCAGCTGAGGGGACCGCCCCCCCCATGCACGAATTTTGTGCACTGGGCCTCTAGTGTGTGTGTGTGTGTGTGTGTGTGTGTGTGTGTGTGTGTGTGTGTATGTATATACATATACATACACATATATATATATATATACATATGTGTATATATATATAATGTATACATTATATAGTACTTTAGATATGATAAGTGCTAAATAAAAAAAGAAAAGTAAACCCCAGTTAGGGAGATCAAGAGTGTGGTGCTTATGGAAAGAAACTGATATTACATAGGGAATTCAAGGCAGGTGTCTTTGAAAAGATGAGATTTTTTTAGCAAAACACTTGAAGGAGTTAGACACACAGATTTCTGGAAGAAGAGAATTCCAGGCAGAAAGAAACAGTAATGTAAAAGCCCTATGATAGGAGTTTACCAGGCATCTTCCAACACAGAAAGAACGCCGGAGTGAATGAAGGGAAGAGTGAAAGGATGAGGCCAGGGGTCCACAGGGAGCCAGGCCCTGCAAGGCTTCCCAGGCTTTCACTTTGAATAAAACAGGTAGCAACTACAGGGTTAAATGCAGAGGCATAACCTTTCCTAAATGTTCAAGAATCACTTGGCTGTTTATATCAATAACAGACTATGGAGAGAGCCAAGCGTAGACACAGGGCAGCAAGGCCAGGCACCTATGTGAGAGAGTGGTGGCCTGGTTGACCATAGCCCTAAGTGGGGACAAGTGGTGGGGATTCTGGGTTTCTTTAAGGAGATAACCAGCTCTGGCTGGTTTGGCTCAGTGGATGGAGAGTCAGCCTGAGGACTGAAGGGTCCCAGGTTTGATTCCAGTCAAGGACACTTGTCTGGGTTGTGGGCTCAATCCCCAGTGCGGGGAGGGCAGGAGACAGCGATCAGTGATTCTGTCTCATCATTGGTGTTTCTATCTCTCTCTACCTCTCCCTTCCTCTCTGAAATCAATAAAAAATATGTTTTTGTTTGTTTTTTAAAAAAAGAGAGAGAACCAGCAGGATTTCCTGACAGATTGGGTGTAGGCTGTGAAAGAAATGCAAGGGTTAACAACACCTTCAAGATTTTGACCTAGACTATTGGATGAATGAAATGGCTGTGAATCTCTGTGGAAAGGGCTATGAGTAAAGCAGATTTGGGTAGGAACATCTGCAGTTCAGCTTTGGACATATTCCATTTTAGATGTTTCTTAGATTGCCAAATGAGATATATTGAGTAGGCAGTTAGATATTTAATTCTAAAGTTCAGGAGAATGGTTTGAGCGAGAGATATAAATTTAGGCATATTAACATGTAGATGGTTTTTAGAACTTTGGGACTAGTATTTATCATAAAGATAGCTGCAACTTTAAATTATATTACCTTTCTAATTTCTGAAAGGTATGACACATTTAGAAATAAAGGGAAAATCATTGTGTTTATAATTCATTTAGAACATAATCGGAGAAAATTTCCTTGATACTCTATTGCAGTGGTCGGCAAACTCATTAGTCAACAGAGCGGCAAACCGCAGCAAGCCGCAGTTTGCCGACCACTGCTCTATTGCAATAACCAAAGAAAATATTTAGATTTATCTCCTTACACAATTTATTTGAATATCAAGCCTGTGATTTTTACTACTATATAACACTCTGGAATTTGTAATGCCTTCCTTTTAGTCTTAATTCTTTGTCCTGTGTTATATGCTTCCCCTGAACTTTTAATAGTTCCCGAGCACAATAATAAATCATTAGTTCATTATGATAAAGATGGTTATGGAATTTTAAATTGTTCAGTAGTTTTACTTTAAATAATCTTTAAAGAATTTATTATGATTTTCATAATTATTTTATTTGAAGAAACTATAATTTGATTTTTAATCTGTTCTGAAGTTTACTTTCTTATCAACATAATTAAACACCCTTTTGAATTTTTCAGTAAAGTATCATTCTCAGCCAGACCCAGTCTGTTCATCCCATACTTTAATTACACAAAATTATAGTTGGACTGACTTGGTGTTGAAACTGATCATTTATGTAAAATTATCAGAAAGTAGCAGCACGATCCAATTAGAAAAACTGTTCACAGGACTCCGGGGGGCGGGGGCAGTGAAACAACTTCAGATCTTTGTTCTTATGTACTTGCAAAGCTTATAGCTATTGTAAACATTTACTCCTGAGATGAAATCTACTGAATACCACACACAGGCAGAGATTGAGGGAACATCTACTTGGTAAGTCTGTGGCAGCCCTGTAAGCACAGAATTCTCTGTGCATGCCTGTGCATTTTCATGGGAGAAGGTCCATTCTTTTTTCACGTTCTCAAAAGGCTCCATGCCCCAAAGAAGTTAAATTTTACTGAATAAAAAGATACTCCTTCTTATGTATCGAGGCTCTTCATGTTATGTGTCTAGTTTACTTACATTTTCTAAACTCTCTCTACATGACCCTCTGTACTCCAGCCATGGCAATCTACTTTCAGTGTCCGGTGTTCAAATGTTGGTCTCTTCAAAAAGCCTTCTCTGGCCAGGTCGCAGTGGCTCAATGATTCTCTCTCATCGTTGATGTTACTATCTCTCTCTCCCTCTCCCTTCCTCTCTCTGAAATGAATTTAAAATAATTTTTTTTAAAGCCTTCTCTGGCTTTCCCAGGTATGGCTAGACAGATGCCTCTTCTTTGGCCCTCTCTGTGTATGTACATCTATTTGGTCTACTTGCAACGTTCTTCTGCCTCCTCACCCCACCTGCTGCACTCCTTCTGCTCCTTTATGACTCAGAGCACCACTCCTCCACAGGGAACTTCTGTAACCATCCCTGCTCCCCAAGTCTGGGCTAACTGATCCCTCTCTGCGCTTCCACAGTATCCAGAGCATTCCCCTATAATAGCAATTATAACTCAGCATTATCACTTTTTAAAAATTTATTAGTCTTGCTCCATTAGTGGAAGGCAGAGACCAGGTCTAATTCATGTTTGCATCTCTAGTATCTATTGCAGTTCCAGATACTAAAAAATAATTTGTTGAGTAAATAATAAATGAAAATAAAAGAATATGGCCTTGAACATCAGGGGAGTGAAAAAGCACTGGGTTACTAAATCCTGGACATGTACTGCTGTGTCAGCTTACAGTTTATATACATAGAAAATGACCCAAAATTAAGCATGCAGGCCCAGCCAGTGTGGCTCAGTGGTTGAGTATTGACTTACGGACCAAGAGGTCACTGATTCCTGGTCAGGCACATGCCCGGGTTGCAGTCTCGATCCCCAGTGTGGCACGTGCAGGAGGCAGATGATCAATGATTTTCTCTCATCATTAATGTTTCTATCTCTCTCTCCCTCTCCGAAATCAATAAAAAAATATTTTTTAAAAAAACAAATAAATAAATATGCAGATTCACATGCACCTTTCTCCCCTCCCTCTATTAAATAAATTGGTACGTACCACAGGAGGTTTTAATATGACTTCAGAATTAATGTATCTATGAGAAATCCTCCAAGTCTGCCTGTCAGTTAAAAATGAAACTATCTTCTTAAAGTGTAAGGAACTCAGCTAAGCATTTATCAAATGAAGGATGCTTTGTCTGAGCTCAGAGAAGAAAAACATCCATTGGAAAAATTCTCTTGGTTAGGATTTCTAACACTGGATACATGTATGTTAAGCACTTGCAATTTCATAAACATTAAATAATATATTTTCTTATTATTATTATTTTCAAAGACTACCAAGTATTTCCACAAGTCTGAGAAGGCTAATTCATCTATGGCTGTGAACATGTAGGTTTTCCACCTCAGCTCTAATATGTTTAAATTTTAACTGGTGAAATTTCAAAGAACTTTGCACGAAGGCATGTTAAATACACACACGCACGAACAATACACACATTACACACAAAGGGATAGGTGTTTAGCTCTGCAATTTCATACAGTAGTGTTTTATCTTTTAAAAAAAGAGTGACTTATACTTAAGGAGGTCAATAGAATGCTTAAATAAGATAAATTATTATGTTCTAGACAAGGATTCAAAAAACTGTCAGGTGGAGGTGAGTAGAGATTAGAAATGCATTGGCCCAAAGTCCTGGGATGAAACTGCCCCCTAGTGGTGGAGTAATCACACTGAGTAAGAAAATGAATGAAGTAAAACTGATTAAATGTGCAGACCTTCATATTTGTTGGATCTAGTATTATTAAAGAGAACTGGTGAACTATATTTTATGATCATTTATTTTCTGGCCACAGCTGTAATAAGGAAGATGTCTTCTAGGAATTCTGGTTGAAACAATGCTGATGTTTAAATCTAAATTAATTTAGTTATTTGGAATCCATGCTTAAAATTGTGATAGAACATTCAAACGAATATTCAACTGTAAGTATTTCTACCTATAAAGGATCAACACAATTAAATTTCATCAAAATTATATTCCAATATATTCAGTTTATGTATGTTTTATTAAAAGGCAAAATATGCCCACACTTACCTGTAATGGCTGAAATAGGTTGCTCAAAGCAGCTTAAAGTTCCTCGTTCTGCTACACTGAATAGATATATCAGATAATGGTGGAAAGATCTGAGACCTCTAATTGCTGTTGATATGTTGAGTTTTTCAACAAATACCTCTTCTGATTTATTATTTTGAACATCCAAAGTAGTTACAAGGTAATGGTGAAAAGATTCAGGATCTGGAGGATCCCAATGTAAAAATATTTCTGTTGGGGTCACATGAGTAACTGTGACATTTTGGACTGATAATGGGCCTAGGAGATAAAAATACACGCTATTAGTTATATGGGTTGCCAGAATAACCTCTCACTTCTCAATACTTCTATAATACTTTAGTTTAAAGAGAAAGGAAAAACTAGGTTTGAGTCCTGGCTCTTACACTTTCTGGCTCCACTCCCTGAGTAACTTGCCAGCTTTGAACCTCACTTCTCTTGACTATAAAATGGGAATTATAGTAGTAGCTGCCTTATAAAATTATTGTGAAGATTAAATGAGATAAGGTATGTAAAGCACTTGGCACAGTGTTTGACACACATTATTGTTCAGTCATTATTTTTAATGCAACCACCACTGAAAAGACACTCACGGCATTTAGTGATCTCATTTTATATGTCTTTTCCCTCTTCTGTCTTGTCAAACTAGAGTGCAGGGACTTGATATTATTCACTCTTTAGTCCCATCATCACCGGAACTCAGGATCTCATCCTCTTACAGAAATATTTCCCCATCACAAACCATTTCATCCAGTGCCAATGATTTTCCTAGTTAATCCCTACAGATTAATGTTCTTAAAACAGCACCTTACACATATCAGTCATAAACCCATATCCGTTCTCTGCCCTCCCAACATACACATTCTTCTTGATTCTTTCTTTAGAAGCAATATCTCAAGAGTTAAAATTAAACCATCTTGTTTCCTGTTTGGATCTACTAAGCAAGTTATGTTACTCTAGTCAATTTACTTAACCTTTCAGAAGCTCAGTTTTCTCATTTCTACATAGCTACTCCCTGAGTTGAGGTAAGGACTGATAAAATAATGCATTAAGAGTGCTTTGTGGGAGGTAAAGTGAGTCTTAAAATACAATAGACTTAACTGATAACCATCGCTTCTAAGGTCAAGTCTAACCATCTGAGACAGAGACCTCTAGCACTCCCAAGTCTTTTACCACCTACCTCTCAAACTGATTTGACCCTCATGCTCAAGGAAATCTTCTCCAGTCTGCGTTACTCTTCTCCTACAAACTCTTATCTCCATAAATTTGCTCATATGTTTTTTTCCCTCAAGTTTGAGCCCAAGCCTCTCCTTTCCACAAGTCTGCCACTATCAACCACCCTCTGAATTCTAAAAAGCACTTATTAAATATGCACCACTGAGTGGGAATTGAAGTTAGGTTTTGTTATATATAGCATTTCCTTTTATTTCTCACTATTTGTCTCCATTGTAATCCTCTCACAGTCCAGACACACATGTTTATTTTTTTGCTATTAGCACATATCAAAAATCCATTTCCACAGAAATTTATTGAGTATCTACTATGGACTGGACTCCAGTCTAGCTGGTGCCATAAGATATAGTTCCTCATAGATTAATATTTTAACAGGAAAGCCAAACATATAAACATATTAATTACAATTTAAAATTGGTAAAGTTGCAGGTGTACCTAAAGTGTTAAGAGAAAATACCAGATCTTCAGGAAATATTTACAAATGATGATATTAAATACTTGAAGAATGATAACTTCAGATATCTTGTAACTTACGTGTTTCAACAGTGAATACTGGACTTAGCGTAGTTTTTGCCTCCCATTCATTTATTGCAAAGAGTAAAAATCTGTATACATGGCCAGGAGACAGATGGGTAATTGCTTTTTCTGTAGTATTTGGGGGTATGCTCTCAAAATATTGTTCTGCATAATCTAAATAATATTTTATAATAATTTTATATCCTAATTTTAGCCATTTATTCAAATTATTCCAACCATTCAAATTATTCCAACTAAATACAACTTCAGTTGTTCCAACATTCTTTATATAGATCAAAAGATTTTCCTTCAGAGAAGGTGCTGAAAGAAATATAAAAAAGAATCATTTTAATTACAAATTATAATTCTATTTTAAAAGTTAATAAAATGATGAGATGCATAAATATAATATTAATAATTACATTCATATTTGCAAATAAATGGCAATGGAACATAACAGAAAAATCTTGCAAAAAAATAGTTTGATCCAGTTGCATTTTGTTGTAAAATGTAGCAATCTGTTTCATTCTTGGGTAGCAGTGGGAAAGAAAAGATTTCATTTTTCTTAAGGCCAAAAGGTGATCCATCTGTCCATGTGAGATGACCTTCTTTCTGTAATAAGATGTACAAAAGAAGCCAATTTAAAGAAGTGTCATATCTTCAAATAAGTATACTTGAAGATATTTATTAGTTACACTTGTAATATAAAATGTTCTAAGATTGTTAAATCATAAACCGGTTTAATATATATTTATGCAGACTTCCTTTATTATGAAGATTCTGAGCTGGGGACAGAGTTCACTTTCATTCACTCCTTAGCCATATGTATTCAGACAAATTGCTGAATCTCACACTAAGCCTCTATTTTCTCATATGTAAAATGGGTATAATAATAGAATCTACACATTAAGTTGTTGTGAGGATTAAAGAGGCAGTGCATGTGAAGGGCTCAACACAATTCCAGGCAGAGACCCATTATTCATTAGTTGTTAGTTATTTTATTTAAAGTCATAAATCATATGCATCAGGAGTGGTTTATGATACCTTTCTGCTAAGGGATATCACTGATGGATATCACCAACCTCAATTTTCAAAAGCAGTGAATGTACCTCTAGCTAGTCCTGTGGCTACCCTCATTGAAAAGGGTAGTAGGAAAAGTACAAGGTTTGACAGAGATGCACCTGTATTCTAACCAATATTTCTGTCGCTATTTATTCTTGGACAACTGCCAACCTCTTAGAAACTAAACTTTTCCACCTGTACAATGGAGATAGTCATAAGTACTTTGCATGGATGTCAACAGGTTTAGAGACTGTGTAAACAAAACACCAGGCACATAATAGGTCCTCATAACATAAACATAATTCTTAGAGATAATGAACTCTGTGGAAACAGAGACTATGTCTATATTGTGATTATGATGGCATCCCAGCATCAAGTACAGCTCCAGGCTAGTTGCCCAGATAGGATTAAAGAGAATTACTCCCCCCAGACATTCTGAAGACTTTTTTAAGTACATTCCAATTCCACCTAACAGAATGGAGGAATATTGTTTCCTCATAGAGTCTGCTTTATTGCATACATGGTGCTGCAGTTTTGGAAACTTTATAGAGGCTTGAGGGGAAATGTACTAGTGGTTAAGGCATGAGTACTGGTCAGACAGACACAGGCTGAAGCCTGGCATGGCCACTTATTACCTATGTGACTGAGAAGTTTTCTGAGCTCCCCTTTCCTCATCTATACAGTGAGAACAATGATAGTGCCTACCTCATAAGGATGTTGTGAGAACTAAATGAGGGTTACCGATTTAACCCTCACAAAGTTGATTAGAAAGACTAATACCCTGTCATTCCCCAAGTTCCTGCTGAGTATCAGACCCCAGTGAAGCTAGGAATTGCAATGATGAATAAGACAGTCATTCCTTGAAGTTCAGTAACAAACGCACCCTTATTCAGCATGGGTGAAAGAGATGATTAGTTTCTCACACTTTCAGGGACTATAGCCCAGCAGGTGGCTTTGAGAAAGCCTCCCAAGAGGTCAGCTTAATGGAGAGGTCATAGAGGACAGTGGTTAAATGCAAACTCTGATGCGTGTCCATGTGGACAAGTTAATCTACCTGTTCCCCAATTTCCTTACATGTCATACAAGTAAACCACATCAAATGGTGCCTAGCAATACAGATTAGGATATCTCATGGAGAACAGATTTATGTTTGAGTAACAAGATATAAAATTAAATAAATCATCAGGAAAAAAAACACACAAACTAGACAGAAATTATTGTTTTAGGTCTTGGTTTTTCCTACAAAATGCTGACCAAAATGAAATTTCACGAGATATCCCATCGTGTTAAGAATGTTGGAGAAAAGCCCTGGCCAGTTTGGCTCAGTGGATAGTGCATCAGCCTGCAGACTGAAGGGTCCCAGGTTCGATTCCAAGCAAGGGTACATGCCTGGGTTGTGGGCTCGATCCCCAGTGGGGGGCATGCAGGAGGCAGCTGATCAATGATTCTCTCATCATTGATGTTTCTATCTCTCTCTTCTTCTCCCTTCCACTCAGAAATCAATAAAAATACATTAAAAAAAAAAAAAGAATATTCTACTCTTAAGTAAAAAACAACAAAACTTAATAAAAAAGGATGTTGGAGAAAAATGTCACAGAATCTTTTTCACTGGTATTGAAAAAATCTTCAGGTATTTCTGTATCTTTTTTAGTAAAATTAAACCTCATAAACCAGGATATGTGGAGTGAAATAAATAAAATGGAAAAGACTTTCAATGTTTTTGAATTCATATTACTGTATTGTTCACTGAGGTGAGAAATAGAGGATTGTGGGTGAAGGTGAAAGAGGTTATGAAAAAATACATTTTAATTTAATTTAATAACAAAAAAAAGAAGTAAAAGAAGTGAAACAGGTTTGGTGGGAAGGAGATGACAAGGCAGTCTGGGCAATGTTGATGTGTCTATAGATAATTTCAAAAGGCATAATCAGAAGAAAATTCAATGTCTGGAGCTCATAAGAAGAAAGTAGACTAGATAAATGTTTGAGAATCATTGGTTTAGGTATAAATTAGGTAAAGAAATGGATGGGGTCATTCATATAAATTTAGAGGGGTCTGGGGAAGACCAAAATTAAAGCAAAATTAGGTAAAGAATAGTTGCCTACAAAAGAGACTGAAGGAGGTGGGAGAGGGATGAATATGCAGAGTACAGAGGATCTTTAGGGCAGTGAAAATACTTTGCATGACATCAAAATGATGGATACATGTCATTACTTATTTGTCCAAATCTATAGAAAGTACAACACCAAGAATAAACCACATGTAAACTATGAACTTTGTGTGATAATGATGGGTCCATGTAGGTGACTCAGTTGTAACAAATGTACCACTCTGGAGTTGATAATGGGGAGGCTATGGATATGTGGAGACAGTGGGGAGCATGGGCAATCTCTATACCTTCCCCTCAATTTTGCTGTGAAACTGTAACTGCTCTAAAACAGAGAAACGGAGACAGAGATATTGAAAAAAAGAGAAAGTGTCTAACTTATAATAAATACTCAATCAATATTTATTGAATAAAGGAATCCGATCTGATAAAAGAGTAATATGCAAATTGACCATCACTCCAACACACAAGATGGCCACTCCCATGTGGTCAAAGATGGCTGCCCCATGTGGACACAAGATGGCTGCCACAAGATGGCCAGCAGGGGAGGGCAGTTGTGGGCAATCAGGCCAGGAGGGGAGGGGAGTTAGGAGTGACTGGGCCAGCAGAGAAGGGCAGTTGGGGGAGACCAGGCCAGCAGGGGAGGGCAGTTGGGAGGGAATAGGCCTGCACGGGAGGGCAGTTGGGGCAACTAGGCCTGCAGGGGAGAGCAGTTAGGGGCGACCAGGCCTGAAGGGGAGGGCAGTTAGGGGTGACCAGGCTGGAAGGGGAGGGCAGTTAGGGGTGACCTGGCCAGCAGGGGAGGGCAGTAGGGGCAATTGGGCCAGCAGGGGAGCAGTTAGTTGTCGATCAGGCTGGCAGCGGAGTGGTTAGGGGGTGATCAGGCTGGCAGGCAGAAGCAGTTAGGGGCAATCAGGAGGCAGGCCGGCAAGTGGTTGGGAGCCAACAGTCCTGGATTGTGAGAGGGATGTCCGACTGCTCGTTTAGGGCCGATCCCACTGGGGATCGGGCCTAAACGAGCAGTCGGACATCCCTCGAGGGGTCCCAGATTGGAGAGGGTGCAGGCTGGGCTGAGGGACACACACCCCCCTTGCATGAATTTTGTGCACCATGCCTCTAGTAAATGAATAAAAGAGCATGGGGCGAACAGTTCTGTTCATCATATTTGCACATTTTTATATTTACTGACCTTCAAATCATTAAGACCAGTCCATAATATTATTTGGTTCTTTGACCTGAGATGCGAAAATATAAATTTTTTTTCCTCTTCATTTTTTATATCCACAAGGTGTGCAGAATTTAAGGATAACTTACAATGTTGCTGGGCTATAGTCCATGGTTTACTCTCTTTGCTAATTCTGTAACAGCTATTTTTTAATGCTACCCATCCTTGTGAACATGAACCTATCAAAAGAAAAATGCTTTATTAAAGATGAATTTAGTAATATAACATTTCAAACTTATATTTTTTTAAAATCTGAAGAAGTGAATTGTGAAAGCTTCACAGTATTCATAGTGTACTTGCCCTATATTTCTCCCAAACCAATAAAAGTGCTAAAGCTGTTATTCAAGTAGAAAATGAATTACTACCAATTAAAATAGTTTTTCAATAGCTGTAAAAGTTAATTTTGCATAATTACTATCCAATTATAACTTAATTAAAACAAAACCACAGTGTTTTTACCTTTTTCTAAGTTACTTTAGGTTGACTTCCTACCCCTTACTCTGAACACTGGTAAAAAACTAAGGATATTTCATGTTCCTTTTTATTTTTGAGAACCAGGCATAATGCTTGCTAAGAATTCTGTTCTCTGCCACTTCAAATGGGTTCACCTTCCAGAAAAAACTGAAATGGCTGCTTAGAGTTTTTCTTCAATAATGCATGCCATAGAAAGACTGAGGAAATGTAGGCCTGCTCAGAGTACATATGGTACTTTGATAATTGTTGATGCTTCATCAGTGCCTCAACCCACGATATTAGGAAAATGTGAGAAGCATCATTTGAAGAAACTGCGGTCTTCATTTTTCAGAGGGCAAGTAGGATGGGGAGAGGGAATGCTTTAATTACTTCACTGTCTTTTTCTTACTATTCAAGTGTCCTTCCTCTTAACTTGTAAACATGCATGGTGGTTTATGTGCATGTTTAATAGAGAAAGTATTAAAATGGGACTCTCAGTCCATCACAGTGAGGGTATTGCTCTCATTAGCTACTTACGACTTGTCTTCTCTTATGTCATTTCCCACCATGTGGGGGAAGGAAGTGGAACCAAGAAAGCACACAAAAAAAATTGAACACATTTCCTTCCCCCTTGCAATATGCTAAACTGTGATTGCATTCTATCAGAGATGAGTAATAGAGAAGTTTAAGTCAAATTTTAATGAACCTTTAAAGACCTGAAAATGTGACTGCTCACTGATATTGTAAAGTCATCTAAAAAAAAACTATGGAATTTGTATGAACCATTACTAAGGTGAGAGAGAGAGAGAGAGAGAGAGAGAGAGAGAGAGAGAGAGAGGCCCACTTGATTCAGTTTAAAAGAAGTGGTAGTAGGAAAATAAAGTTGGTTCTTACCTTTACACTGCTAAATTCAGCTTGTTCACTATATCAGTTAAATACCGAATGATATAATTAGGAAAGGGGGACTATGCTAATTCCCTTACAAGTAGCTCACAGTGGTTAATACTAGCCTGGATCTCTTTTTTAAAGAACAATATAACTGCCAAGTTATCTACAAAATATATAATAAATATATTGTTTAATAATGAACCAAATATCTACACACCTGTTTCAACTTGAACATCCAGTCTCTGAAGTATATGTACAAAATCCAAATGCAACTGTTTAAATTCAAAAGTAAAAGCATATAAGGTGGCAGGTTTCAAATGATCCCACTCATAAGCTATGACATTATTTTGCATAATTTGTGAAGAATTATTAAGAGATATTGACACTGAAATGTCCTTGGAAGATATCACACTCCAGTTAAAAGAAACACTCGTACTTGTTGCTATTGTTTTAATATTTTTAGTTGAGATTCCACCTAAAAAATCAGAAAGGATAATTAGTATGTTTTCAAATAAAACTGAATGAAACACAAAGACTATTGAATTACAAAAGATCAGCCATGGTGGAAAATACCTAATTATAAAATATTTTCTAGATTATATGGGAGTTCCTCGTACCCTCTTTAGGATGAATGAATTAGGTTACAAACCTACATTATTTTTTTAGAATAATCTGCATTACATGTAACATTTCCATTATACTTACCTATATATATCACACATTAAATGTCAAAATGAAAAATTTTATTCTTACCTTAGTTTATTATTTCTTTCAATATTGAAATTTACATTATATTTAAAGAACATAATATTACTCTCATGATGTGATTTTCAACTGCCATTACATACCTGTTAATCAGTGTAAAATTCAAATTATCTGGTATTTTCCCTTTTATAATTATATAATAAAGCTGAACAACATATACATATTACTTACGCATTTGAAATGACTTTTCACTTAAAATTTGTCCATATTTTATGGACTGTATAATGATGTGGTAGTCTTCATTTTCTTCTATTGTTATAATTGATTTTGGAGGGTTTTGTGGATCTGCAGGAATGCTTTTGACATTCTGTAAATAGTGAGATACATCTGCTTATGAAATATTTTCTAACTATGTCAAATACATTAAAAGTTTGCGGAAAAAGGAGGCATATGTAAAACTTTAGACAATAAAAAATAATTAAAAAAGTAAAAAGAAAGAAAGAAAAAAAAGTTTGACTTTTTTATATCTCCTTCATAAAAAACAGTTTTTCCAATATAGAATATTTATTTTTACATGTTACTTTTTAAATAACTACTCTGTGTATAATATACAAATTCTAAAAAGGAAAATACATAATCATTTATATGAAAAAGTTAAATATTATTTTGACTACTTATTGAAGATACTTCATAAAATGCTAACATTTTATGTATTAATAAAATAAAAGTTAGAAATCAAAATAACTATTAAGTTCCTACTTCTGATGAGTTTTTTAGTTACAACACATCTACATTATGCTTACTTTTCATCAGAGCCAAAAAAAAAAATGATGCCTTACTTTTTGAGCCAAATTATTAATAAGTTGGTATTTTAAAAAATAAAACTCAGGACTTCCTCCCTCAGGAAATTCTTCCCAGTCAACAAAAATTGTTGTTGTTTGTTTACTTATCGGTATATAATGAAAACTTTTTGAGATCTGAAATAGGAAAGGAAAGGAATGGTGAAAAATAATAGAAATGCATTCTTGGTTAATATTTTATAAGCAATTTTACTAAAATGAAACCTAAAATATGCCAAATTATAATAGAAAACTATTTTAGCAATATTGATTTCTACACATAAGTTAAATAATATTCACTGGATACTCTATTTGTAAACATAATTTTGAGAACAACTTAAGAAAGGCAAGTAAAATGTGAACAAGGAAATACCATGTTCCCAGGCTCAAGAGAGTTGGGAGAAACTCACAGTCACAGGAAAAACACAGTACAACCCCTGGCATGTCACCTGTGCACCTCGATGGTAATGGCTACAAAATTAAATTACTTCACGGGCATTCTTGATAATACATCCACAATGAAAATAAGTTTGAGTACAAAACATTTGACTCTGAGTCATTTTAGAGCCTTGGTTCATTTATAGGTAAAGAAAATGTTACTAATTGAGTCAAAAATGTTAGACCACATGACGAGAGACCTTTTATGTTCCCTAGATCACAAAAATAAAGAAATAAAGAGTTCATCTCTCAGGAGAACAATATATTTTATATTTATCAAAAATCCAACCAAAAACAACCTTAAGATGAATCACCATACCTTGTCTTTGGTTCTTATCTTTCTCCCCACTGATAATCCCCAATACAATTTGTAAGCAGGGAAGACAGATGCCATCTATATGCACAAATCTGTGCGGCACCTAGCAAAGACACTTTCCTTAGGTTATAAACCTAATATTTGGTGTTATTTCTCTTCAACATGCCCCTTATGTTCCAAAGTGAATAGACTCAATGCAATAGCATCCTACCAATCAACTAATTTTTCTGAAAAGGGCACATTAAAAAATGTCTTACCTTAACAATATATTGTATCCAGAGCAGTAAAATGATTGATTTCTCCATCTGGGAAATAAAGCATATTTAGTTCAATTAAACACATACATATTTAGATTCAATACTAAACTATTGGACATTCTTTATGTGGTGTGTGTGTGTGTGTGTGTGTGTGTGTGTGTGTGTCACTTTAATGTCATGACTTTTAATAATGACATGACTATTCATCCAAATGAACATTAAGGCATTGGTAAGTAGGTGCTGCATGATATTCTCCACCTCATAAAGTTGGAAACGTAAGTGCTTTCCCACAAATACCAAAATAATTTGCTTCTAGAAGCTGCTGTGATGAAATATAAAGGTGTTAAAAAATAAAATGAGTTATTAGGCAATTACACAAAATTACATTGTAGTGTGTGAAACTTAACCTTAATTGATGGAAATGTAGAACACCTACACTCTGCTACTTCGTTGGAAGTAATTCCTCACATTTTATCGCCATGAAAAAAAATTTCAATATGCTATTGATGAAACTGTAACTTCAAAGGGAAAAAACATTCAAAACCCGTTTCGATTCCATTTATTTTTTTTAAATGTATGCATCTGAAAAGCTTGTGTAACTTTTCATAGAAACTTAAGAGTCCCTCAGGACCTAAGAACGTTTTACATTCAATTTAAGATATAAAGAAAAAAAAATACAATCTGTATTTAAAATATATACTTCTAAAACTGAAAAAAAAAAAAAGTCATTTTAATAGTAAACAGGTACCGGGATCAATTTCACGGCTCTCTCTCAAGCCCACTCTAAAGCAGGTTTCTGCCTACAAAATCCTCTTTAGTTACTATTAAGCAGGTGTTCCCCTCAGACACAATGCACCCAGTTAAAAAGAAATACCTAACCATTCAATCCACAAAACTGCAGGGCTGTAACCTGGTATTACTTTTCTCAGCACAAGTGCTCTATTCCCCACCCCACTCCCGCCCCAAATCTCAGCGTAACGTGGAGTGTCCAAGTCTGGGCGCTGTAAGATCAAAGTGGCAAGAAAGGCCGCTCCCGCTCTGCCGGTTCAGGTCCCAAAGTCCCCGCTCAAATTCAGGTTTGAGTCACAGGATTTGCTCCGCGAGCGGAGAAAGGGTAGAGAGCAGCTGCCCTGGAGCGCGCAGTTTTAGAAAGAGCCCAAAGGAGCCTCTTGTAACCGCAGAGAGAGGAGGAGGACAGAGGCAAGAACTGGGGGTTGAGAATGGTTAGACTGGCGGGATGAGGAGGAAAGAGCCCAGACCTGCCAGTCCGAGCGCCGGGAGTGCACAGCGGAGGAGCCTGCGGGTGCCGGGCTTTGCAAGTTTCGTGCTCGGAATGCAGCGCGCGGTGGCGGGTCCCCGGACGCAGAGGCGGCGCGGGGCGTGGCCGCAAGGACGCGCGGGGGGCGGCGGCCTCGGCCCACCTGGCGGCCTCCCTGCGCGCTCCCTGGTCCCTGCAGCTCTCTGAGCCCTCGCTCCGCTCCGCGCCCTTCCAGCCGAGTTTTCTTCCCGCCAGCGGTGCCCTCTCCCACGGTTGGGTTAATGAAGTGAAGGTCTCCATGGCAACCGTAAGCAGTGGGAAGGAAGAGACGTGGGAGGCGAGTCGCAAAACATTGATGTGTGGAGGAGAATTCTCCTCCACGTGGAAAGGGGAGGAAAGGGGAGGGCGATGAGTGGGAAACAGTGGCTTCTCATGAGAACCAAAAGGAAGTCGAGTGGCTGTGAATAGCCCTGGTTGGGCAGATTTAAGCTGTTTCCTGCAGCATTTGACAGTTTTGATTGACCTTTTCTCCCTCCTGAGGTCTTCTCAGCCTCCCTGACATTACCCTCATCTGGTTCTTCCATCCATTTTCTTAGTCCACAGCCTCCTCTGATGTTTCCAGCTAAAATATTGACTTGACACGTGGTACCTTCCTTGAGTCTGGGTTATTTTATTCACTTTTGTGATTTCAGTCCTATTCAAGAGTCCCCATCACTTCGTCTTGGATCTCATTTCTTTCCAGGGCTTCGGAGCTGTATTTATAGCTCCACACTGGCCATCTCCCACAGGCAATTCAAAACCATCTTTCCATAACTAAATGTATGCTCTTTCCTCTCCTTGCCCTTCTGAGCAGAGAGTCAGCCAACCAGCCAAACAAACCAATTCTACACAAAGCCCACCTATCCCCCCAAATCTCTTTGATTCTAGTTCTAAAACGTCTCTTAGGGTGATTACTTCCACTCTATTTTCACAGTCATGCCCTTACTTGAAAACTTTAATTATCTGTCTCTCTCCAAAAAGTATAAGCCATTTTTAAGAGTTGGAACCTCAGGTTAGATCCTGTTGTTCCATTTACCAGCTGAGCATCTATCTAAAAAGTTTACTGTTGTCAAGAGTAAAGTCTTAGAGTGCTTAATCCTATATAATAAAGAGGTAATATGCAAATTGACCATCACTCCAACACACAAGATGGCTGCCCCCATGTGGTCAAAATGGTCACCCCCATGTGGACACAAGATAGCTGCCACAAGATGGCCAGCAGGGGAGGGCAGTTAGGGGTGACCAGAACTGCAGGGGAGGGCAGTTGTGGGGGACCAGGCCTGCAGGGGAGGGCAGTTGCGAGGGACCAGGCCTGCAGGGGAAGGCAGTTGGGGGTAACCAGGCCTGCAGGGGAGGGTAGTTGGGGGTGACCAGGCCTGCAGGGGAGGGCAGTTTAGGGCAACCAGGCCTGCAGGGGAGGGAAGTTGGGGGTAAGTAAGCCTGCAGGGGAGGGCAGTTGGGGGTGACCAGGCCTGCAGGGGAGGGCAGTTTGGGGTGACCAGGCTGGGAAGGGTGGGCAGTTAGGGGTGACTGGGCCAGCGGGGGAGGGCAGTTGGTGGTGACCAGGCCAGCAGGGGAGGACAGTTAAGGGTGACCAGGCTGGCAGGCGAGGGCAGTTAGGGGTGACCAGGCTGGGAGGGGAGGTCAGTTAGGGGTGACCAGGCCAGCAGGGAGGGCAATTAGGGGCAATCAGGCCGGCAGGGGAGAGCAGTTAGGGGCAATCGAGCTGGCAGGGGAGCAGTTAGGCATTGATCAGGCTGGCAGGGAAGTGGTTATGGGGTGATCAAGCTGGCAGGCGAGCAGTTGTGAGTCAGCAGTACTGGATTGTGAGAGGGATGTCCAACTGCCCATTTAGGCCCAATCCCAGTGGACATCCCTCAAGGGGTCCCAGATTGGAGAGGGTTCAGGCTGGGCTGAGTGACACCCCGCCTGTACACGAATTTCATGCACCGGGCCTCTAGTAGAGTATAAATACGGAATAGAGTGGCAATTGGTATTAATTCATTGCATGCAATAACTGCCAATAAACTCACATTTGGACTGTATATTCTTGTGTGATATCCCAGTCTCTCCTACCATAGTTAGCTAATGTGATGTTTCTAAAATACTCACATGATCCAGACCTGGGTGCTTACTTGAAAGCTTATTCTGACTCTTGGTTGCTTACAATATACCTCTGAACAAATTCACTTTTCAACATCACTTCTCTCCTCTTTGGCACCCTAACTCGTATCCTCAATGAAGTAACAGGCTATAAACATTCACACTTCTGTTTTCCTATAGAACTTTATTTCTATTGTAGCACAAAAATTTACTTTTTTATGTATTCATGTCCTCGGTCAGATTAGGAACTCCATTATGGCACAGACTATGTCTTCATTGAAGCACAGGTGTCTATGTGAACTATATTTATATTGTTTTAATGTAGGATGTTCTACATGTCTTTTGTCTTTAAAAGTAGCAAGTTTCAAAGCAATATATCACAAAATGATTTTATTGACAATGAATTAGCTTTCAGGCTTTGGGAAATATGATCAAATTAAAAATCCATCAAGATCCCTGGCCAGTGTGGCTCAGTTGGTTGAGCATTGTCCCATGCACTGAGAGGTCACAGATTCCATTCCTGGTCGGGGCACATGCCCAGGTTTTGAGCTCAATCCCCAGTGGGGGCAAGCATCAATGTTTCTCTCTCTCATCAATGCTTCTCTCTCTCTCTCTCCCTCTCCCTTCCTCTCTCTATAAAAAAATCAGTAAAAACATATTTTTTAAAAAGTCATAAAGGATATTAAATAAACTTACTGTGGTAATCACTTTGCAATATACACATATATCAAATCATCATGTACATCTTAAAATTCTATGATGTTGTATGGCAGTTATATCTCTGTAAAACTGGGGGACAAAGAAAATCAGGAAATTGGTCGCTATAAATAAATACATAGTCCATCAAGTGAATTGAGTAAATTATATATATTTTGATGTGGCTCTTTTTCTTTTACAACAATAGCATTTTAAACAAGCAGGCATCATAACACTACCACCTTCTGTACTAGGTCAATAAACTTAATGGTAAGTTAATCAATAGGGTTTCCTTAAGATACCCTCCTTCCTGAAGAGACAGCCTATGAAAGAATGTGGCCTTGCTCCTGCCTTCCCCTTTTATTTGGCCTAGGAACTTACATATAGAGAAATAAAAGTGGAAGTTTCAAGAAAATTATGGGTCATTTATTTTAAGAAAAGGAAAGGATAGATTTATTACTAGTTCAGTGCATTTATTCTTAAGGAAAATATTTTTCAGACAGGGGCCATTTAGGCAATAATGGCGACTATTAATATCTTCTAACATGAATTTCCTATTAGGAAATATACTGTTTGAGGTCTTATTTACCTACTTGCCATGAAAGAAAATCCATGCCTTCACCAGAGGTTGGGTGGACATATTTGCAAAACCACATCCTGGCAGAAATGAAAAATATACAAGTAAAGACAATACCCAACCCTTCTTCACCTTCAACTTCCAGTCATTTATTCAATCAAAATATTGAGTGATTACTATGTGCCAAGCACAGTGCTAAGCAATGCCCAGACACAGCTGGGTGTCCTACAATTCAACTCAATTCTGATATTATCTACCCAGAGAAAGCATCAGATTCCACAGGTTAAGGGTTCAGTCCTACAAGACTCCCCCTGCTCCCCTCTTTAGACTCTAGTCACAAGGCTAGGTTGTTACCTATTCTTCTGACAAACCCTAATCGATTGGAGGTTCCCAACCCCATCCTTGGGTTGCTTAATTTGTTAGAGTGACTCACAGAACTCAGGAAACCTATTTACTTACTAGATTACTGGTTTCTTATAAAAGGAACAGCCAAATGGAAGAGGTGCATAGGACAAGGTATGTGGGAAAAGGGTGCAGAGCTTCCATGCTCTCTCTAAGTGGGCCATTCTCCAGGCATTTTCATTTGTTCACCAACCAGAAGGTCTACAAACCCCGTCCATTTGGGGGTTTTGGATGCTCTCTTTTGTAGATCATTGATTACTGCAGATTAATTCAACCTCCAAACCTTCTCCTCTCCTTGGAGGTCAAGGTGGTTCTAAAAGTTCCAGTCCTTGATTCTCATTGTGGGCCCTTTTTTGTCAACCAGCCTCCATCCTTAGAAGTGGTCAGAAAATTGTCTCATTAACATAACAAAAGACACCTTTGTTGCTCTCATCCCTTAGGAAATTCCAAGGGGTTTAGTAGCACTTCCCTGCCCATAGAGGAAAGAAGTCCAAATATATAACTATTATAATTCACAGTATAATGTCTAGATACCTGACATTCCTTCTTATTAGATTGGTCTAAAACAGGTCTCCCTATCTCTAGTTTTTCCCTACTTTAATTCATTTTCAACTTTCTTCAGAGTAATCTTCCCTAAAGGTCTGTTCAGATAATGTTACTTTCCTAATCTCAAAGTCTTCAATGGCTCTTCAGCCTCCCTAATTCCTACGTTTGAAGTCCTCTGGCACATTTTCAGTTCATGTCATGCATTTTCAGTTCACTCTGTTTTTCTCCTATTTCATCTTTTTCATGAAATTTTTCCTGTGTTCCCCTAACAAGAGTCACATCCCCTCCTCTTTTCTTTTGTGGCATTTAATGGTGCTAATGATGGCTCATTGCATTCTATTTTTCATAGAATTATCTGTGAACATCTTAGTATCTTTTTCTTAATCTTTATTGTTGAAAGCATTACATATGTCCCCTTCTCCCCCCCCTTGACTTCTAGCCTGTCCATGCTCCCTGCCCCAGGCTTTCATCACCCTATTGTCAGTGTCCATGGGTTATGCATATATATGCATACAAGTTCTTTGGTTGATCTCTTCCCATCCACCTACCCTCCCTCCTTGCCTTCCCTTTGAAGTTCAATAGTCTGTTCTGTGCTTCTCTCTCTGGATCTATTTTGTTCATCAGTTTATTTGGTTCATTAGATTCCACATATGAGTGAGATCATGTGATACTTATCTTTCTCTGACTGGCTTATTTCGCTTAGCATTTTAGTATCTTTAACAGATTGTAATCTCCCTGAAAGTAAGACTTCACATTACTCAAGGAGCCAATTGTGATATCTTACGTAGTAGGCACTCAAAAAATATTTTTAATAAATACTTGTTCAAGGGATATTATAAAACTCTGTCTTTTCCCTTTTCTAGGTGGCCCTTGGGACTTACCACATTGTAAAGATTTTTAAATGTTTTGGGGAACAGCAAATAGAAATTTCAACATGAGTCATGTCACTCAGGCAAAACTCAGGCATGATTTACAAGATTACTATAAAAGCCCTTCTGGTTCTGCTTGGAACTCCAGGGTCTTTTTCAGTCATTTGCAATGTATTTGAGATCTTTCTTTATGCTTTACCCTTTAGAGTAACAAGATTTGTCACATTCCAGAGTGTGGCAAAGTTTACTGTTTTAAGGTTAAAATGGAACAGAACTTCAAAATTAAAGACCAACATAAAAATAGTCTTCCTTAAATCTTCTAACTTGTATAAATTAATGGTACTGGGTTTTGGGTTTTTTGTTTTGTTTTTTTGTCTTTTATTGTCTTGTATTTCTTGTTCTTACAGTTCTTTTTTAATTACTTCTTTCAAAGAAGACATTTTACTCAAAATTTTCTCACAAAAGTAACATTTTCATAAGCTGATATGTAATTAAAGTAAGTCATATTTCTAACACTACTTAATGGAAAGCCACTGTTGTTATGGAATTCCCAAAGCTCTATTTTGCTGGCATAAGTTATAAGAGAAAGAAAATAAAAGATGGATTAGCAGCATTTTTTTTTTCATTTGTATTTGGTTTCTTTCTTTTTTTTTTAAATATATATTTTATTGATTTTTTTTAGAGAGAGGAAGGGAGAGGGATAGAGAGTTGGAAACATCGATGAGAGAGAAACATCCATCAGCTGCCTCCTGCACACCCCCTACTGGGGATGTGCCCGCAACCAAGGTACATGCCCTTGACCGGAATCGAACCTGGGACCCCTTCAGTCCGCAGGCCGACGCTCTATCCACTGAGCCAAACCGGCTGTATTTGGTTTCTTAAATGTGATGCCAAAAAGACTGGTTTTTGTTCAGTAACTAAGATTGACCTTTTCTACAAGGTAAAATTTCCTGAATACTTGTGGTATGATCTTTGTAGCATATTCATTCATACAATATGAAAAGTAGTTATTACAATAGCTCTTTTATGAAAATATTTAATTGTCCAAATCAATCCAAATTGATTTACTTTGAGTGAGAATGGTATGTTTAATAAAGTGTTATTGGCTGTACTTCAGAACCTAAGATTAGAAATTGGATTTATCTATATCCATTGGTATGGACTAAAATGCAGATGTCATGTTGAGAAACAGATCTTCATCTCCGGGGTGGGGATGGTTGTGAAGTAATTCAGAGTTCTGGCCCATTAAGTTCATGGCTTTGCTGGTAGATTTGTTAACAAGTGTGCTGGAATGGATGAAACTTTTTTCTACATGAGATTATCAGCATCTTTAACATACTGAATAATTTCAGTTCACTAACTTTTACTGAGAAACTTTGATGAAGAAAGTATCTTGGACGGAGGGACAAGGATAGAGAAACAGAGCTAAACCCTGACTGACTATAAGGACTTTATATCCAAAGGAGAAGATCCACTATCCTTACACCTTGAAAAATCAGAGAAAAAATATAATTAAATTTCTAAATTGTGACTAGGTGAGAAATTGCATTTCAGTGTAGATTAAATTTGAAATGCTTTTACTAAAATTATTGTTATCTCTTTTCATTGTTAAAGGATTTAGGTTGTTATTTTTTAGGAGATCTTTATATATAGGAAGATTAGCCTTTATCAGTGATACATTACAAATATTATGCTTTTGTTTTACATTTTCTTTCGATTGCATGACGTTTTTGGTCATGATAGAATTTGTTATCTGTTTTCAGTTTTCTTATTAAACTTACCAATCCTTTCTTTTGGGCTTCTGGATATTGAGTCAGAATTAGAATGGCTTTCCCCACTCTAAGGTTATAATGAATTATTCCAATTTTCTTTAGAACTTCTACTCTCTTTTTCCTTTTTCTTTTTCACATTTAAACTTCTGATGTGTTTAGAATTTAGCCTGATGTCGGTGGATGTATGAATCCTAATTTCTCTCTGTCCAAGTTACAATCCAGTTGTTTCAACACCATTTATGGAAAGTTCATTTGTATTCCTCTGCTGATTTGAGGGCCACCTTTATCATATACTACATTCCAAAAAGGTTTGGTCTGTCTTTCTGCACTTTCTCACAGCTGTTTATCTATCAGATGCCTACTTTCTTACGAGACTGTAAATTGTGTGAGTATGAGCACTGTGTCCTTTTTATTTGCCTATGTCCTCAGAGCTTACAATGTGTCTGGCACATACTGGTAGCAGGTGCTCAATATATTTTTCCTGCATTTGAGAATGTTTATGAAGTTCTCGGAGAATGTTGCTCCTTTTCCCACAAATAAGTTTAAAGATGACTTGTTGTTTTTAATTTAATAAATATTTTATAGAGCATGAAAATAAAAAAAAATGTGTGGTAGACAGTATACAGTATTATGTGCTCATTTGAGGTACATAACAGTTTTTCTTCAGCAAAATGTTAATTTATTTTAACCAAAAGCATTTGATTCAGTCTATATATTAATAGGGGTCAAAGAATATTGAAATGTTAATATCTAGATGAAACCCTTATATTAAGTACAAATAAGAAAAAATCAATTTTTTTATATACAGTAGACACTGGGACTTTGTAGATGTTCATTTCATTCTTTCACCCATTTCTAAGTAACCCTGGAGATCCAAAATATCTAATAAGTTGCAATTTTGGGGGGAAGCATGATCTCAAAACCAAAGAAATCACCTAGCTCATATCTGAGCCTAGACGATCAGGCCCCGCATCTGCTTTTCAATGCAACTTTACTGTTCTCTTGTTGCTGTTTGACTTCATTAGGTCCTCACGATAATAATACCAACTAGGGTATTCCCTCCTTTTTACATACAAGGAAACTCAGACAATTATGTACTATAAATGTCAAAGAAGTTTGACATTTGCAAAGATCTCAGGATATATTCCTTGCATATGTCAATAATCTGTATGTAAAAAGTGCAGCATTCTGTTATAGAATTATTAATACATTCAAATAATTTTATCTCATTCTTCATTGGCAAAGCAGCAGCATGAGAAGCAAAAAGCGTGTAACTTCAGTAGTATGCAAATACATCTCAAAAATCAGAGGTGCATGAGATAGTAAATAGCTAACTAAATGTTAAGTAGTAACAACATATTTAATAATAGTTTTAATGGTATAAAAAAATAAAAGCCCAAGATATCCCTCCTCTATTTAGGAACTGATGCTACATTTCCCCATTACTTATTACTGGGATAACTATTAAGTGAATGTATATACATAGGAATGTGTGGCATTGTGTTTTCTTTTTTTGTAAAAGCATTGAATTTAAAATTCTTAATTCTATGCAAGGCTAACTCTTAAAGAAGAAAAGATTCTGTGGTAGACACCTTACTGTACCATCCAAGAGAAAAGAACATAGGACTGGAATAGTAAAGATCTAGACTTAACCCAACTATTAACATGAATCCAATACATCGTTATACTGAATTAATTTGTACGAGTCACCAGCTTCTCTGGTTATCTGCTAGACCTGCAAAATGAGGGGAATTTGCAGTAATACCCCTAATATCTATTCAAGTTTTTAAAAAACTAAAATCCTATAGTTCTATGATCTGTCTCTAGGCATACCACCCTTTATGACTATCCAGATACCAATGTTAACTGATTACATTTACCAGAATATCAAAAAATGACTACTGAATGAAACTTCAAGAATTCTGCAAAATAACCTGCTTAATGAGCATATCTCAGGTTTTTAGCATGTTGCAATGATATGTATAGTATTTCAGCTGAACAACTTAAAATAATTTACTTCTCTAAAATACAGTAAATTAATACATCTAATTTTCCATGGAAAGTGTGTATATTTTTGTTAATTTCTATATCCCAATAGTCTGAAAAGTACATTATCAATAAACAGTATAAATCTGCCCAGTGCCTAAATAACAGTGCTGAAAGTTAACTCCATTTGATTGGTGATGTTGCATAGAGTTCTTGGAATCCACAAGTCTAATTCCACTGGCATGTGCAGTCTATAGGTTCCTGGAGCGTGTACATGATCTCGGTGCCATTTCCCGAACAGTACAGGGGCACAGTCAGATTCCGCACTCCATTCTCACGACAACACTTACAGAATCTTAGATGGCTCTCAATGTTGATGTTATATATGGTAGCAGATGGGCATTTTCCATCACAAGATGCAACATTTATCTGTAAGGCGAGATGATGAGAAAAAACTCGTAAAATTTAAAAATCTGGTTACTTGATTTTACTAAGTCAAATGAAAGCAAGGCTTTCTTATCACTTTAACTCTCAAGCTTCTCTGTGTTAAAAGATTGCATAGCATACCAGGTTGAAATTCAGTAACTTAGTTCCACGGTGATGCCTAGGACAGCAATGCTGACAGAAATTTTGAAACGTGCTCACATAACTAGACAGGCGCCTGCAATATATTAATCATAATCTAATGAGTCTATTGTAACCCATATTATATCATGGCTCAAGTAGACTGTGGAATTGTATGGGTCATATTAAAGGAGGTAAAGTTAGAACCAGGACTATTTTTGCTGAGTAAAATTGCATAGTTAAGAAAATACATAGTCAAATATATTTAGATTTAATTTCCATCTCTCTGGATTGCAGTTATCACTTCAGAACTTTTGACTACTTATGCTAAGAATAATTCACACTTCTTCACAGAATATTTTAATATTAGAATTCAAGAATAATCTCAAAGCTAAATGTTATGTTAGCATTTTGTTGGCTTACAAACTTATTAGTGCTGCGATACATATACTTTGGAAAGACACATGCCCTTTATGTAACAAATGATATTTTTCCACTTACAGAGCTTTGACTTATACAGTCCTGTTTCCTTATAACTGATTTGATAATCACTTTCTGGCATATTCTTTCTTCTCGTTTACCTGATAAAATATAGAATGTATTTATTCATTAAAAGGCTCATGCCAAATTGTTTCTTAATTCAGTTAACATATGAATATATTGAAAATTGATATGTTTACATAAAATATATTCCTATATTAAGAGATATTTAAAATTTCCCTCATATTTTATGTTCAATATTTATTTTCACCATCTAAATAGATTATCTATTTTCTCTACCTTCAAACTTCTCTTTACCTTATTGTCAGAATAATTACCAGATTCACAAATCAAAAATATTGTACACATACAGTACAGCTAACTGTATAGTATGTACCAACCTCTGTGTGGTATATAGATAAATAGATAAAATGTTTATTACATGGTATCTAAAAGTAAATATACACATAAATAATTAAGGCATCTATACATATACTAGTATACATAAATTTATTTTGAAATTAAAAACTAATAGATTTAAAACCACATTATCCTAATGTATATTAATAAAATATCAAGCATGAATGTAATTGAACTATTTATCAACCATGTTTAAATGTATGGATGAGTGATGGCTAATTTGATTTGATGGTTCTGAAAAGATCTCTTAGGAGTTCAAATGAAAACACTTTCTATTAATTAATGGCATATTGATATGCCTCTGTGTGGGTGATGGATTATCACTTGGCAATACACCAAGAATATTTATTTCACACTGTATGTAGTAGATATAACTCTGAATCAGGCTGCAAACATCCAAGGTTTTTTTGCTCTGATACTAACTTGTTTTGTCATTCCGCTGATTTACCTTGTTTGCAAAAGGCTGGGTTTAGATCTCCAGTTTTCAAATGATTTTAGTCACAACATTATTTTTTAATTAAGTAATTCTGTGAAATCCCAACATGTAAAGTATGTCAAAGCTAAGCTATGCTGGTTCAAGTAAAGATTACCTTAAATTAAACTGTCCTCCTCAAGGTTACCCTTGACCGTTAAATTGCGAAATTCAAGGTCACATCTCAGTTCTCATTCTATTTGACTTTGCAGTAGTATTTGACCCAGTTCATCACTCTCTTCTTCTTGATACACTCTCTACACTTGGCTTCTAGAACAGCCACTTTGGTTTTCCTCTGTCTCACTGTGGCTCCTCCTCTCTCTCCTATGCTTGTTCTTTCTCCTTTCCCTGATCTCTCACCTATATAGTGTGGCCCAAGGCTCAGTGTTGGTGACAGAGGTCAGGCTGTTTGTACCTTATAGTGCTTTCACTCAGTCGTAACTTCATGCAAGTTTAAGAATAATTGTTTAGAAAGAGAACATCTTTAACATCCCCTATAAGGTACCTTACCCTCTTCTTTCTATCACTTTCATCCCTGTGCTATAGCCACACCTGCTGTTTCCTTTGCTTTCAACTCTTCCTTCTTCTGGCAGACATTCAGTCTCCATTCAAATGACACTTCCTTACAGAGGCCTTCTTTAATGATTCCCTTAAGTTAGCAACCAGTTCCCTTCACTCTCCATCCCTTTTATTCTGCACTATTTTTCTTTACATCACTCATCACTACCTGACATAATAATATATATTTATGTGTTCATTGTTTCTTCCACTTCTTGATAATATGCACTATGCATACAGATACTGTTTCATTCACTATCACAGTCCCAGTGCTAAAAGACTGTCTGGTGTGTGGTAGGCACTCAGTAAAAATTGGTTTGATAAGTCAATTCATTCGATGAATGAAATTGGGACAGCATCAATTTAGTTAGACAGCATAAATTTGTTTGTACCAAGAAGCATTCCTATTCATTCTCAGAGACTTTATTGTAACACATTTTGTTTAGCACAGCACCTGTGATAGTATCCAATACCCACAGTCTCTCTGGTATAGCCTGGTCACACAAAAGCAAAGACTGCAGACAAGGGTTCTCTGATACCAAAGCTGAAACTTCCTTACAAGTCCTTACTCATCAGATAGGAAAAACTGAGGTGGCTTTTTTACTATTCTGCAGCTTCAAAGAGCTTAGCAGAATTGAAAGGCCCCGGGACCAGCCCTTAATCTATTACTGATGAGTGGGATCAACTTTTCTGAACCTTCATTTTCTTTTCTATAGGGGGAGCCATCCCTATCTTCCCATCTAGCTCTCGGAACTTATGAAGATTAGTTGTAGTACTGGTCTGCAATGGGCTTAATAGAGTGTCTATGTGTGACAGGCAATAAATAGTACTAATACGGTCAGTCACACAGATCTCCTGTCCACCCTCAGATAACATAAGTGTACTCACTTCTCTAATAATTAACATGGAGTTACAGAATCTAAGCTCTTCACATTTGCTATATGATTCTACTCCTATATCGCATACCTAAAGAAGAGTCTAGACTGAAGAAGCAGAGGAAAAAGAAGTGAAGTCATAAAAATATAAACTTCCTCAGATTCTGGAGCCTAATTTCATTCCTTGGGTTCCTGATACAATGACTACTATATATACATTATTTTACATATAATTCATAAAATACTGAATTAAAAACTACTTATTTTCTAACAGAAAAAAATTTAATTAGTGTGTGTCTAAGACCCCCAGTAATTAAAGAGGTGTAAGTGGCATTATCCTATTTACAAAAGTCCCAGCAATAAAAACTGTTATGGGTTGAAATATTCCTATGAGCCTCAGAAATCACCTTATTTGGAGATGGAGTCTTTACAGAGGTAATCAAGTGAAAATGAGGTCATTAGGGTAGGCCCCATTCCAATCTGACTCCTGTCCTTATAAAAAGGGGGAATTTGGAGATAGATACACATACAAGAAGAACCCAGCTAAGGAGAGAGGCCTGCAGCAGATCTTTCCCTCAAGTCCTCAGAAGGAACCAACCCCATGGACCTCTTTATTTTGGACTCCTAACCTCCAGAACTGTGAGATGATACATGTCTAAGTCACCCAGCTTGTGGCACTGTTATAACAGCACTAGAGGCCCAGTGCACGAAATTCGTGCATGGGGGGGGGTCCCCCTCAGCCCAGCCTGCACCCTCTCCAATCCAGGACCCCTCAGGGGAGGTCCGACTGCCTAGGGATCGGGTCTAAACTGGCAGTCGGACATCCCTCTCACAATCTGGGACCACTGGCTCCTAACTACTCACCTGCATGCCTGCCTGATCACCCCTAACTGCCCCCCTGCTGGCCTGGTCACCCCCAACTGCCCCCGGCCTGGTCACCCCTAACTGCACCCCCCACCAGCCTGGTCGCCCCTTACTGCCCCCCCTGCTGGCCCGGTCAACCCCAACTGCCCCCCTCTGCGGGCCTGGTCGCCCCACACAGCCTGCTGCTCAGTCGTTTGGCCACCCCTCACTAATCCCCCTGCTGACCTGGTCACCCCACGTAGCCTACTGTTTGGTCATTTGGTCGCCCCTCACTAACCCCCCTGCCGGCCTGGTTGCCCCACACAGCCTGCTGCTCAGTTGTTTGGTCGCCCCTCACTGCCTCCCACCTGCCAACCTGGTCACCCCCAACTGTCCCCTTGTGCAAGCCTGGTCGCCCCACGCAGCCTGCTGCTCAGTCGTTCGGTCATCCCTCACTAACCCCTGCCAGCCTGGTGACCCACACAGCCTGTTCGGTCATCCATTCGGTTGTTTCGAATGCAGTTGTCGCTTAGCCTTTTATATATATAGATTAGCAAACGAATACAATGTCACATTAGATGTCAGGTCATCTTATGTTGAACTCTTTGTTGTGGTAAGTTTGTGTGTCTCAGATTTACATACTATGTAAATAAAAACTGCCATTCTAACCTTAAAACTCCTATTTTATCTTGAGAAAGTCATAAACACTTTAAAAAGAAAAAAGAAAAGAAAAATGGCTGCATTAATACCTCTCTGTTCTATTTCAGTCCTTAAAATCATTAAAAATTACTATGAGCCCTGGTTGGTGTGGCTCGGTGGTTGAGCATTGACCTACGGAGCTGGAGGTCATGGTTCTATTCCAATCAGGGCACATGCCCTGGTTTCGTCTTGATACCCAAGGTGGAGTATGTAGGAGGCAGCTGATCAATGATTCTCTCTTATCATTGATATTTCTCTCTCTCTCTGTCTCCCTTCCTCTCTTAAATCAATAAAAATACATTTTAAAAAGTTGCTATGAAATAAACCTTATCATTTGAACTAATATAACATATATTGTGTGTACATAACTTTATCAAAATAATTATTGGGAAGTTTTACATATAGGATTTAAATGTACTCATTAAATTAGCATTTCTCAAATGTATCACACAGAACCATAGACTTGTCCCAATAGGTTTGGAAAATACTGCACTTTGCCCTTATTGGAGTCACAATGACCTTCTCATCGTAGCCTACTTACTCTTGCATAGTTCCACATGTTCCAAGTAAATCTGACCACAGAGCACTTTTAAACTTAAACCCATTAGAATCCTACACAATACTTTTGGGGAAATGCAACAATAAAGAAATTTCTAATATTTAAATTAAAATTTATCTAAAGAAACATGTTATTCAATGAAGACTAAATTACAAAGTAATCAGCCATAACACAAAAACATTTAATATGTATTGTACAATTTGTTTTCCTCCACATGTCATAGGAACTAAATTTTACAAGAAAAATCATAGGACAATTAAAACTAATCTATCAAATTAATCAATGTAATATGTCTTCACTTACAGATCTTGCAACAGCCTTCATTATAAAGCTTTACAACTCCTTCATTCTAGGAAAAGAGGAGAAAAGTCAAAATTCACAGTGTTTGTTTATTTCCTCTTGGACTAGAAATAGAAAATTAACTCTCTTGATATTTTTATTAAGTATCACAAAGTACTATATAGGAAAATGATTAGAATTTAACTACTAATAAGAATTCCTTAAAAAAAAAGAATTCCTTTAGTAAAAAAATTTAGGAGCGTGTGTTTAAAACGTTATTTCTTTATTTGTAATATCAGAGTGTAAAAAGATTAACTTCCTTAAAAGAACAGAGAGGAATCGACAGGACTACTCCAGCCATGAAGACAGAATAGAAGCAGTCCAGAGATGGAAGACGCTGACTTGGTCTTCCCATACTAGCAGTTAGCAGCTGTGCATCACTGCAGGTTGCCCAGGACCAAACCAGAGAGAGTCGGACCTGCATTACCACCATTTCTCCACCATCCAGAACTGTAATGTCAGTGCTGACATGTACACATAAGGAACTGTTGGACATTGTAATTGGGTCTCAAAAGAACTGTTGGCCCAGAAAGAAACTCACTACAGACTGATCCATTTGCCTGTCAGCATAACTATTATTGCTTGTCTCACATTCAGTTCTCATAAGTGTATTTCTAATAGCACATGATCTCACTCATCTAGTGGAAATAATGAACAACATAGACTGATGAACAAGAACAGACCCAGAAACAAGGAGGCATGGATCAGACTGTCGGGCCTCAGAGGGAGGGTAGAGGAGGGTGGGGGTAAAGGGGAGAGATCAACCAAAGGACTTGTGTGCAAGCATATGCGCCTAACCAGTGGTTGGGGACAACAGGGGGTGGGGACATGTGTGGGGAGGGATGTGGGATGGGAATGGGGGCATGAGGACAAATATGTGATACCTTAATCAATAAAGAAATTGGGGGGAAAAAAGAACACTACAAAACTTTATTTTTTTAAGAATTATAAATTTATTATTACATCTGCTAGCAGAAGGGCTGAGACCAACATGGCATCAGCCCAAATTTTTAAATACAAAAAAAAAAAAATGTCTTATCAGTAGAGACCATTATATTTTTCAACTCCTCAAAATAATATAATCTACTCTAAAAGACTAGACTGAGTTTCTGAATATAATTGAATGTTAAAGTGGTGTATCTTTTTCTGTAATATTTTACTATTTTTAAAAAATCTCTACTTCAGAATGGCTTCTGCCTAAGGATAACTTAAGAAAATTTTATTATCTTTTAGAATTATTATGGTAAGTTTCTAGTTGCTTTTAGTAACTTGATAATTACAATTCAAATTTTAAAATCTGTGTATTAAGATGGTGTCTAAGATTCTTTCCAGACCTGAAATTCTATTACTTTAGTACATATGTTATCTACCTAGCCAGCTAGCGAGTTATTACTAAAAGAGGACATTACTAAAAGAGGACATTTTGAAAAATATAAGTGAGACTGCTATTTCTCTACACTTAGAAAATATTGCCCCACACAACAGAGCAAAGCTTACCTTTCATTAGGGATTATTCCCTATTAAATAATTAAAGCTACAGTCATCATTTTTTTTAATTGTATTACTTTCACATAGAATAGAAAGTTGTTTCAGCAACCTTCAAAGTTAGAAATATAAAGGGGGGAAAATTGTATCACTTTTAAAAATCTGAAAGAATAAGGAATTGGGAGCACAAAACTGAAGGCCCAGCTATGACATGTGCTTAGTTCCACAGTGGCCTATGCTCAGAGGAGCTAAGACAAATTTCACTTAGACCAGCATGCATTAAGAAGTGAATTAACCCTAACTGGTTTGGCTCAGTGGATAGAGAGTCGTCCTGTGGACTCAAGGGTCCCAGGTTCGATTCTGGTCAAGGGCATGTACCTTGGTTGTGGGCATATACCCAGTAGGGAGTGTGCAGGAGGCAGCTGATCAATGTCTCTCTCTCATTGACGTTTCTAACTCTCTCCCTCTCCCTTCCTCTCTGTAAAAAATCAATAAAATATATATTTTTTAAAAAGTGAATTACATCATAAATCTGGCTGTGTGTTTAAGAAAGAGAAAATCATTCAAGCTCTGATTGATTCGTTTATTGATCATTATTGAGAAAGAGGCTAGGTGATCAAATGATTTTTCAATAATCCTTTATCTACATATTAAAAACCCAGAAATAGCATAATGTCTATTCAGGGAGAGTGAAAATTATTTGGAATACCATATATAATTCAAAATGGAAAACTGAGGAAATATAATAGCACTTTTATGTACACATAAAAATAAAACACTCACCAAAATAAACAAGCTAAAATGTATGTATGACCTTGGAAAACACACTATTTTCTAAATTCTAATTAATACTAAATTTTCTTAAATATAACAAAGTACAAACCATTTTGCATTCAGTCTCATTAAAAGGGGGGCAGACCATACTGTAGTTCAGAATCATTGTTCCTTCATCAGTCTTGACACATTCATATGTGGTACAGTTATGGTGCCACATACTCCCTTCCTAAAAATAAAAGAGAAAGTAACTGTTTTACTATTGAATTCTGCTAAATTTCTGAAGTAAAATATTTCCTATCCTACTGAATCAAAAGGCATGATGCAGAAAGCTTTTTGAGTCATAAAATGTCCTTCTGGAAATGTCCACAAATCTAACTTAAATGATTAAAATACATGCATGGTATGTGTGTGTGTGTGTGTGTGTGTGTGTGTGTGTGTGTGTGTGTTTGGTTTCATACTAGAACTGAGATGCAAATGTGAAGTAAAACAATAGGGAGTAAAGAAGCAAAAGGTATTTGTTTTTACTACAAAATTATCTAATTTGATCAAGTGTCAAATGTCTTGCTCTCCTATTTCCCTCACTAATTATAAAAAAACAAATCATATTATGTAATACACCTCCTTTCTTGAGATTTGTTTATTCTTCCTTCCACTCCCTTGTCAGCAAAATATTTAAAAATCTTCAAATGATAGTAATTATTGACTTGTGGTTCTAGTTTTGTATACCTTATGGCTATTTTAAAATCTATTCCTAGTCTTTTAACTTTTAAACATAATAACTTTATTTCATTCCTGATGTCAGAATTCCTATTTAGAAATAAAGTCTGCTAGCACTAGCTGAATTGCTCAGTGGGTAGAGCATCGGCCCAGGGACTGAAGGGTCCCAGGTTCAATACTGGTTCACTTGCAGGCTTCATCCCCAGCCCTGGTCAGGTCTCTCTCTCTCTCTCTCTCAAATCGATGTTTCTCTCTTCCCCCTCCCTTCCACTCTCTCTAAAAATCAATGGAAAAATATCTTCATGTGAGGATTAACAAACAAACAAAAAAACAAAAAACAAAAAGAAAGTCTACTAAACATATTTATTACATAATTATCCTGTATAATAAAAGCCTAATATGCAAATCAACTGAACGGTGGAACGACCGACCGACAGAATGACCAGTCGCTATGATGTGCACTGACCACCAGGGGGCAGACGCTCAATGCAGGAGCTACCCTCAGCCTGCAGACCCCAGGCTGGCCAAGGCAGGTGCCAACAGGGGCCCCCAATCACCCCGCCAGTTGCCCAGCAGAGGGAGGCAAGTGGCAGTGGTGGGGGGCAGGGCTGGAGAGCAGGCGGCACCAGGCCAGCCAAAGCAGGTGCCAATGGGGTCACCCCAATTGCCCCACTGGTTGCCCCACAGAGGGAGGTGACTGGCAGCGGTAGGGGGCAGGGATGGCCAGCAAGTGGGCAGGGTCGGCCTCCCTGATTGCCTGCCAGTCACCCAACAGATCAGCCCTGATCACTGGCCAGGCCTAAGGACCCTACCTGTGCACAATTTTTGTGCACCAGGCCCTGAGGATTAACAAACAAAACAAAAAAAAAACAAAAAGAAAGAAAGAAAGTCTGCTAAACATATTTATTACATAACTAGAGGCCCAGTGCACGAAATTTGTGCACGAGGGGGGGTGTCCCTCAGCTCAGCTTGCACCCTCTCCAATCTGGGACCCCTTGAGAGTTGTCCGATTGTCCTGGTGGGATCGGGCCTAAACAGGCAGTAGGACATCCCTCTCACAATCCAGGACTGCTGGCTCCCAATGGCTCGCCTGCCTGCCTTCCTGATTGCCCCTAACCACTTCTGCCTGCCAGCCTAATCACCCCCTAACCACTCCCCTGCCAGCCTGATTGATGTCTAACTGCTCCCCTGCCAGCCTGTTTGCCCCTAACTGCCCTACCCTGCATGCCTGGTCACCCCTAACTACCCTCCCCTGCAGGCCTGGTCACCCCTAACTGCCCTCCCCTGCAGGCCTGGTCCCCCCGCAACTGCTCTCCCCTGCAGGCCTGGGTCCCCCCTAACTGCCCTTCCCTGCAGGCCCGGTCGCCCCCAACTTCCCTCCTCTGCCGGCCTGGTCACCCCTAACTGCCCTTCCCTGCAGGCTTGATAGCCCCCAACTGCCCTCCCTTACAGGCCTGGTCCCTTCCAATTTCCCTCCCCTGCTGGCCTGATCGCCCACAACTGCCCTCCCTTACAGGCCTGGTCCCTCCCAACTGCCCTCCCCTGCTGGCCATCTTGTGGTAGCCATCTTGTGTCCACATGGGGGCAGGATCTTTGATCACATGGGGGCAGCCATCTTGTGTGTTAGAGTGATGGTCAATTTGCATATTACTATTTTATTAGATAGTATAGAGGCCTGGTGCATGGGTGGGGGCCGGCTGGTTTGCCCTGAAGGGTGTCCCAGATCAGGGTGGGGGTTCCCTTGAGGCATGGGGCAGCCTGGGCGAGGGGCCTGTGGTTGTTTGCAGGCTGGCCATGCCCCCCTGCTACCCAAGCAGAGGCCCTGGTATCTGGGATTTATTTATCTTCTACAATTGAAACTTTATAGCCTGGAGTGGAGCCAAGCCTCCTACTTGCTCCGTGGCGGCAGCCATTTCTGTTGGGATTTATTTATCTTCTATAAATGAAACTTTGTAGCCTTAAGCAGAGGCCAAGACAGGCCAGGGTGTGTGGAAAGCTTGGCTTTCTCCATCGCCGGGGGCAACTCTAGCCTCCTGCTCTCTCCAGCTCTGTGGCTGCCACCATTTCTGTTGGGATTTATTTATCTTCTATAATTGAAACTTTGTAGCCTAGAGTGGAGGCCTCGGCTGGCCAGGGTGTGCGGAAAGTTTGGCTTCCTCCATTGCCAGGGAAACCCAAGCCTCCCTCCTGCTCGCTCAGTGGCCACAGCCATCTTGGTTGGGGTTAATTTGCATACTCACTCCTGATTGGCTGGTGGGCGTGGCTGGTGGTGTGGCGGAGTGATGGTTAATTTGCATATTATTCTTTTATTAGATAGGATTATCTATATATATATATATCTATATATATAAAAGCCTAATATGCAAAGTGTCCCCTGAGGAGTTCGATTGTCCTGGAGTTCAATCACTTGCTATGATGTGCGCTGACCACCAGGTGGTGGCATGGAATGAAGGAAGACCCTGGCCAGCAGCTGGCCACCAGGGAAGGTAGGCCCTGGTCAGCAGCCAGTGGCTAGGGAAGGGAGGCACCAACCAGCAGCCAGCAGCCACTAGCAACCCTACCCATGCATGAATTTCGTGCACTGGGCCTCTAATTGTGCTATAGTTGTTGATGTATATTTTTATAGTCTGGATTTTAAGATGTTAGTCAAACTCTGGCTTGAAGATTTCTTGTGTACCAGTAAAGAATTTTAACTAACTTCCTTTTTCTAAATTTTATTTTAGTTTATGAATGGCTTTGGTCTTCTTTGAATCTTAATTGGAAAAAATCTAGAAGTCTGGGTGTAAAAGAAAATAAAATATTAAAATTCAAGAAACACAGTAATATCTTATTTGTTGGGAAAAAAATGAGTTGTTCCATAGAAATTAGATTTCTAGAGAACTAAAGCTTACCTTGGAAAAAGCCAAGAATTATGTATATTTACCTATATTGCATTGCTTGTGTTCTCAAAAAAATATTCTGAACATAGTTTAATCTTTTATTTACATTTCAAGAATACCACCATGAATATTAATTACATACACCAATGCTTCCTAGATTAACAATATCTATAGAGTTTATGTTGTCCTTTTATTAAAATCCCCCAATTACTATATTTTTTCCAGTATTCTCTGATTCCTTTTCTCTCACTGTCACCTCTGTCTCCTAATCATTTTGTAAGCTTCCTTTTTTAAGACTCCCTCTTTTAAAAATATATATTAGAAAACAAAAATATTGCTAGGATAAACAGGTAAACAATAACAACAAAATAACATAAATCAATAACACTATTTTTCCCATAATTGTAAAACAATAGGCTATGGTATAAAAACATAATTGTTCATTTTTCATATTTAATAAAATGTACAGGATAGAAAAAATATTTTATTTTGGATATGTGAGTAATCCCATGTAATTAAGAACACCAGAAATAATATCTACAGATAATTAAACTATTAATGGAAGAAATGTAATGATAGCAATAATAAATTGGAATTAGCTTCAGATAAATTATAAACACAATTTGTGACCTTCCTAAATCTGATCATACTACTAATAAAATTATAGAGTTTCATTAAAAATTCTAGGGAAGAAGTAAGTCAGTCTGCAAACCTATATAGAGTTATCATGAGATAAAGGGGGAATTCTGAATAATAATTATTTTTTGTATAAAGATGTAGTATAGCATATTTGTTGCCCTGGTCTGGTGTCTGGTGGCTCCATTGGTTGGAGCATCAAATCATGCACCAAAAATGTTGCTGGTTTGATTCCAGGTCAGGGCACATACCTAAGTTGCAGGTTCAATCCCCTGGAGGCAACTGATTGATGTTTCTCCTCACATTGACATTTCTCTCTCTCTCTCTCTCTCTCTCTCTCTCTCTCTCTCTCTCTCTTCTCTCTCTCTCTCTCTTTCTCCCTCCCTCCCTCTCTCTAAAAGCAATAAAAACTATTCTCCAGTGAGGATTAAAAATGTTTTAAAAACTAAAATTTTTTAAAAAATGAAATTTGTCCTATTGTCCTGGTGTGCTAGAGTTCTCGGAGAGAATCTGCTGGTCTTGATTCACTGACATGGGCCGGAAGTGCCCCGGTAGTGCCCAGATCAGAAACATAGGCTTCCCAGCTCCTAGATGGAATGGGTTGTCTGTCACCTTCCCTCATACCCATTAGGGAGTTGGTACCTGCCACAGTGTGTTATAACCCTTTTCTCTATTCTAGAAAAAAATAAAATAAATAAATAAAATAAAATAAAAATAAAAAAAATGAAATTTGTCAAATGGCCTAAATCTTTATTCTTATACTAGAGGCCCGGTGCACGAAATTCATATATGGGGGTGTGTGTGTCCCTCAGCCCAGCCTGCACCCTCTCCAATTTGGGATCCCTCTCACAATCCAGGACTGCTTGCTCCCAACTGCTCACCTGCCTGCCTGCCTGATTGCCCCTAACCACTTCTGCCTGCTAACCTGATCATCCCGCAACCACTCCCCTGCTAGCCTGATCAACACCTAACTGCTCCCCTGCTGGCCCAATTGCCCCTAACTGCCCTCCCCTGTTGGCCTGGTCACCCCTAACTGTCCTCCCCTGCAGGCCTGATTGGCCCCAACTGCCCTCCCCTGCAGGCCTGGTCATGCCCAACTGCCCTCCCCTGGAGGCCTGGTCCCCCCCCCCCCAACTGCTCTCCCCTGCTTGCTTGATTGCCCACAACTGCCCTCCCCTGCTGGCCATCTTGTGGCAGCCATCTTGTGTCCACATGGGGCAGCCATCTTTGACCACATGGGAGTAGCCATCTTGTTTGTTGGAGTGATGGTCAATTTGCATATTACCTCTTTATTATATAGGATATCCACTGGAACCATCAAAAGCTGAAATAAAGTGCTGGCATCTTGAATTTCAGATTTCTATTAAAGTGTTTCATTCAAATGAATAAATAAAATATCATTGTTCTTTTTCTTTGTAATGATTAGAAATCAGCATTTCTCTAAGCCCATTCCTCACATCTAAAACAAATAAAAATAAAATGCCAGGCTGGTTCAGTGGTTGAGCATCGACCTATGAACCAGGAGGTCACGGTTCCATTCCCGGTCAGGGCATATGCCCAGGTTGCAGGCTCAATCTCCAGTGTAGGGTATGCAGGAGGCAGCTGATGGATGATTATCTCTCATCATTGATGTTTCTATCTCTCTTTTCTTCTCCCTTCCTCTCTGAAATCAATAAAAAATATAATTTAAAAATAAAAATGAAGCCCAGCATCAACCCATAAACCAAGAGGTCACCGATTCAATTCCTATTCAGGGCACATGCCCCAGTTATGGGCTCCATCCCTGGTGGAGGGCGTGAAGGAGGCAGCAGAATTGATGTCTCTCTCTCATTGATGTTTCTATGTCTCTATCCCTCTCCCTTCCTCTCTCTAAAATCAGTAAAGACATATTTTTTAAAATGAAGATCTATTATAAAATAAGTTTGAGAAACTGTAAACTACAGTTACACTGTAAACTATCTGATACTTCCTGTTGTAAACATGGTTCTTTACAACAGGAAGTATCAGATAGTTTACAGTGTAACTGTATCTTGTCCACTAAAAGCATGTTGTATATGGGTATGTTTATTGTATGTAGAACTCCCTGTGTGTATTTGTGGCATTTTGAAAACTTATTTGATTTAAGAATGTCTTCTTCAGAAAGCAGTAGCATAAAGAGTATCCTCCAATGAACATATTTTTAGAAAATAAGGAATTCATACCTCATATATAACTGATGTTCCATTTTCCATTTGAAATTTGCAGGATACATTTTTGCAGGTACCACAACAATCATAATCACTTGGAGATGGAGTATATACCTGGTGCTGTGTATGATAATAATACATTGAATAAGCCCCACAACAACACCAATATATAATTAATTAGCTCTGAAAGTGCTTCCCAACATAAATATATGCTCTCTCAGAACATCTATAAGCATTTCTAAGGTTGAAGTTAAAGTACTTCATAGAAGAATTGACTTTATATCGCTATAATCTTCACATCTACCAGCCAAGATTCATCAAGCAGGTATAACTTCAGGTTAAGTAAGCTGTAGATAATAAGACTTCTGAAGCTCAAGAAAAGAAAAATCTGTAATAGGTAGATATGTTACAAATTAATAGATTATTGAAGAACTATTCAAGTATACATTTTTAACTTATGCAGTATTCCCTAGCTCCGTGGGTGGCAAACTGTGGCTCGTGAGCCACATGCGGCTCTTTGGCCCCTTGAGTGTGGCTCTTCCACAAAATACCACAACCTGGGCGAGTCTATTTTGAAGAAGTGGCGTTAGAAGAAGTTTAAGTTTAAAAAATTTGGCTCTCAAAAGAAATTTCAATAGTTGTACTGTCGATATTTGGCTCTGTTGACTAATGAGTTTGCCGACCACTGCCCTAGCTCAAATTTTATAGCTGCCATTTTAAGATTGATTAATTCTCACCAGAATGACTTATAAAGAATACTTACAATGTCACATTCTTTTGAACAATTCACCATTGTAAAATTCAGAGTGTGAAAGCCTGTAAAGTTATCTTTTTCTTCCAGACACTCTATTGTATGACAAAAGTCCCCTTCCAAATACTTTATCATAGATTGGCCAGGATTCAATACTGATACTTCTTGAAATACACACACATCATCTTTTTCTAAGAAAAGAAAAACAGTCAACAAAAAGTACAATATTTTAATTAATCATTTAATGGAATTTTTATTTAAATCTATGTTTTCATTGTGATGTGCAATTTTTCCAAAACCAAAATAGACCTTCACCTTTACATGTTGTTAGTAACTCAAGAGTTTACTTAATAATGTAGCACATTTATTCCTTAACATACAACAAGAAAATTGATCTGTAAACTCAACTGCTATTCACTGATTGAACTTCCTCCAAAACTATATTTTATAGTAGATTCCAGAATTTTAGACCTAAGAGATTGTCAAACTACTTATTGTTCCCTCTTCCAGAAACATAACATGACAATTTTGGGGAGTGGATATAGATGGAGGCAAAATATAAATTAATAATAGTAGATCTCTTCATGGTGGGATTCTGTAACATTTAATTTTTTTTAATTGTTATTTTGAGAATAAATTTTTAATTTTATTGTGTTGCAAAATAAACAGTCATTTAAATCATACTTCATGATGAAGGCAACTGATACAATGTGCTATCATATCATTAAGAGTGGCACGTTAGGGTAAGCTAGGTAGTGATGAAGAAATCAGTTCAGAAAATCTTTGTGCCTCACCAACATGGAAATTAAGCCTTCTCTCATATAAAAATACAAGTTTCAAGATCTTGGACAGAAATTTTATTTTCCATTAACCTATTAATACTTAATATGAAGTTTTGTTATTTCATAGAAAAAAGCAACTCTCTGCTTTGCAGTGTTAACATCCTTCCTATATAATAAAAGTCCAGTGACTGAATGGCAGAATGACCAGAACAACTGGTCAACCAGTCGCTATGAGGCACACTGACCACCAGGGAGCAGATGCTCAACGCAGGAGCTGCCCCCTGGTGGTCAGTGCGCTCCCACAGTGGGAGCGCTGCTTGGCTGACCAGGATGAGCAGAGCTCCCACAGTGGGAGCCGCTGCTGAGAGGGCGGGTCCACAGCCGCTTGATTGGGATGAGTGGTGCTCCCGCAGCGGGCCGATCCCTCAGGCTATCCCCCCGACAAGTGCATGAATCCCGTGAACTGGGCATCTAGTCAATAATAATAAAACAGTGAGCAAAAAAAAATCTGTCACTTATAGATGTATATTTTTTAAAATTAAGTTTATAGGAACCCTAGCATCAACTTTACATACTGTGATGCTTCTGAAAAGTACTATTCACTTTTCTGTCCAATTATCAAACTTCTCAGAGCATTTAGAAGTATTACAAAAGAGGAAACTGAAATATAATAATATTTATAATATTTTTATACTCAGAACTTGGCAAATGGCTTAAAATGTGTAATCCATTTCAAAGAAAATTATTTTTAATTTCTGAATAGTGAACAACATATACCAATAATATTCACTGGCATTTAAAAGTTATAAAAAACATAGTTACCACAGAGATACTGCACACATCCACAGTCACTCTGAAAGTTATGGTCTATTGTAGTAAATTCTCCCTATTAGAAAGATATTATTTTTATTATTATAAAACATTATATGGCTTTTTATATGACAACTGTAAAAAACAGACAATATAATATTTAATAAGTTGCCTACCATACAGTCAGATACATAGCAGGTGCATAATAAATATTTGATGGTGAACAGTCTTGGATTAACCTGGTGGTCATTTAATTAATAGCTCAGGGAAAAAATCACAATGAACAATGTGAGCATGGATCACTTAATCTTCATAAACTTATAATTTGCTTATCTATTAAGTGAGTGAAGACAGATAAGATGATCTTTATTATCTGTCCTAGCTGTAAAATATTGTTTGATTCTAAGCTTCTAGTGGGTAATCAGAGATAAGAAAATGTTTGTTGCCCTAGCCAGTTTGGCCCAGTGGATAGGGCATTGGCCTGCGGACTGAAGGGTCCCAGGTTTGATTTCAGTCAAGGGCACATGCCCGGGTTGTGGGCTCACCCCACAGTTGAGAGCATACAGGAAGCAGCCGATCAGTGATTCTCTCTCATCAGTGATGTTTCTATCTCTCTTTCCATCTCCCTTCTCCTCTGAAATCAATAAAAAATATATATATATTTTAAAAAAATTAAAAAAGAAAAAGAAAATGTTTGCTAATCCTGGAAACTTTGCTTGATGGAAATGGTCTTGATCTGTTCTGTAGGAGTTGTCCAGGCTCTGATGTCTGCATCTGAGCAAGGCTGCTGTTATATGAAGCAGGAGCAGAAGAGTATAATATAGTGCTTAATGACACAGACTCAAGAACAAGACTGCCCGTGTGCTGATCTTGCTCTACTACTTACTAGATGTGTGATATATGGAGGGCAGGTTACTTAGTCAGTCTGGTCCTCACTCCATTTGTAAAGTGGGGATAATGATACTGCCTGACCTTTAGGATTGTTGAGAGAAATAAATGGGTCAGTATATGTACAGAGCTTAGAATAGGGAAGACACACAGAAGGTGTTGTGTAACCTTTAGCTGTAGTAAGCTGTTGTCATGACCAGTACTCAAACTTTGCCCTATTAGGAAGGGTCTAGATTCCTCTCAAGTGTAGGACCAGGCTTAAAGTTTTAAGAATTACATTTTAAGCATCAACTTTTCCTGGATTTAATTTTCATAAGATCAATAATAAAATGAATTGATTCTTGACATAAGAAATGATTCAAATAAATTCATATATAAAAGTAAATTCCCCATAAGCTAATAATATCCTACTTTTCATAGTGCTTTGACAAGTTGTAAAGTAGTTGTATAAATGTTAACTCAAATGAGGTTTTATGACTTTTAGTCATTACATAATTCTGATGAGATTGGAAATAAAATGTTAGAAATATGCAGTTAAAGATAATAAATTAAATTATCTCACTGTATTAGCTACTCCAGAAGATTAGATAAGGAAGTATTGGGTACAATCTACCTTGTTTAAGCCACTTAACCACTTGTTTTTAATAATTATATCCACAATGCCCAATGTGCCCTTGCAAATTTAGACTTAAATCTTCTGTTCTTTCCTTCTACTTATATTTCCTTTGGATCTTATCCACATATTTGGTTACACTTTTATTTTCAAAGTACCCAATTTCACCAAGAGGAAATATCTCCTTAATTGTTCTGCCAGTATGAACATAACGGCTTTTTGTTTACTCCTTTAAAGTCTGTAGCAAAATCACCATAATCTGTTTTCACTTTTTGGCTTTATGGTTTTCACTTTTTCACTTTTACAAAAGGCCACATAATATACAATCCCATTTATATAAAATACCAAGAATAGGCAAATCTATAGAGATAAAAAGTAGATTAGTGATTTCCAATGGCTGGGGAGTTTGTAGAAAAGTATGGAGTGACTGCTAATAGGTAGTCTCTTCTGGGGTGATAAAACTGTTCTAAAATTAATTGTGTTGATCGTTTCACAATTCTATGAATACACTAAACAGCATTGAATTGTACACTTTAAATAACTGAACTGTATGATAATTCTATATAATAAAGAGCTAATGTGCTAATTAGACTGAACAGCAGAACAACTGTCTGGACGACCTTCCAGATGACTGTCCGGACGACCTTCTGGACAAAGCCAGGGCTGCAAGGGCTGGCCGAGGCAGCCAGGGCTGTGAGGGCCAGCCGAGGCTGCAAGGGGCTGTGAAGGCCAGCTGAGGCTGCGAGGGGCTGCAAGAACAGAGCCCCTTGCACGAATTTTGTGCATCGGGCCTCTAGTGTGAATTATCCTATATAATAAAAAGCTAATATGCAAATTAACCAAACAGCGAAACGACCTGTCGCTATGACGTGCACTGACCACCAGGGGGCAGATGCTCAATGCAGGAGCTTCCCCCTGGTGGTCATTGCACTCCCACAGGGGGAGTGCCACTCAGCCAGAAGCCGGGCTCACGACTGGCGAGCCCAGTGGCAGTGGTGGGAGCCTTTCCCACCTCTGCGGCAGCATTAAGGATGTCCGACTGGACTGCAAGAGGGCGCAGGCCAGGCTGAAGGACACCTCCCCCCCCCACCCCCCCCGCCCGAGTGCATGAATTTCATGCACCGGGCCTCTAGTATTTCAATAAAGCTGTTACTGAAAAAAAAGAAAAAGAAATGCTGCAAAAGTCTCACATAGAGTCTTTAGCTTGAAATGCATCTGTTGTCTATGTGAAAAACTAATGTGATCTTAAATATATACAGATAATATCATATGCACTGAAACAAGCAGCCATCATTCAGAATGAGAACTCAGGAACAATGGGTCAGGTCAATACTTATGTAGAACAATGAATGTTAAAACTAAATTATGATGCATGGATGGTTGTGGTATATTTGGGTAAAGTTATTGAAACTACTGTTTATGTTGTATGTGCCCAGAATGATGCTAATATACAATAGCCATTCAATAAATATTTGCAAAATTGAGTAATGTCAAAGTTTGATTCATATATAACATTCAGACATTGAATGTTGAGCTGGTAATGAACTAAATGGATCAGTATTTACCACAAATGTTGGGGAGGGAGAAGAACACAGAAAAAGGGTAAGTGGAGAATGGTAGAAACTCATTAAAGGGGAGGGGGCAATTAAAGGGAGGAGCACACAGGAATGTATTTGGTTCATGGGTGGTTAGGCCAAAATAGGCAGTAAAGGCACAAAAAAAGAGAAAAAGAAAAAAAAGGAAGCATAGTTAAGGTAACAACCACACAAAGGTTAAAGAATGAACATAGAGGGTCCTACTCAAAGAAGCTTCAAGGAACCCAGAACAGAGGAGGCACAAAATCCCATGGGGTAAAAGGAATAAATAATAATAAAAGCATAATACGCTAATTAGACCGGACAGCTGAACAACGTTCTGGGCATCATTTTGGACATCCTTCCAGATGAAGCTGCAGTGGTGGGGACCGAAGCAGAGGCAGTTAGGGGCAATCAGGCAGGCAGGTGAGTGGTTAGGGGCAATCAGGCAGGCAGGCAGAGTGGTTGGGTGATCAGGCAGGCAGGCAGGTGAGTGGTTAGGGGTGATGAGGCAGGCAGGCAGAGCAGTTAGGGGCAATCAGGCAGGCAGGCAGAGTGGTTAGGAGCTATCAGGCAGCAGGCAGAGAGGTTAGGAGCAATCAGGCAGGCAGGCAGGCAAGCAGTTAGGAGCCAGTGGTCCTGGATTGCGCCTAAACCGGCAGTCAGACATCCCCCAAGGGGTCCTGATTGCAAGAGGGGGGCAGACCAGGCTGAGTTCCCCTCCCCATGCACGAATTTTGTGCACTGGGCCTCTAGTGGTTTATATTGTTGTGTTGGAGGTTATTGAAATGCCTTAGGACATTGTAGTACCTCTTTCAGACCAGCAGGAGAGCTCTGAAAGAGGCTGGGAAGGGTAAAATCCCAGCGTCACTCTGATCTGCTCCTTTGGCCATCAGTGTTTGTCCAAGAATCCAGTATTTGTGAATTCAGTGTCTGAGCCTTGTAAATTTAAAGGTATTTTAGAGCTCTCTCTACATATCTCTCTGTCTTTTTTTTTTTCCTTCCTCCTCTCCTCCTTCCTTCTCTTCATCTTCCACACACACACACACACACACACACACACACACACTCACTTGTAAAATACATTACAAAAGGCCAGAGTCTTCCATTTTGCTCTCCTGAATTCAAACATACTCTACGCCCCCACACACACTTCTTTTCTGTATTGATCTCACTACACTCAAGTTCATGAGCAGCTATATTAGTCTCTTGCTGATATCCTGCCCCCTAATGTTTAACTGTCCTTATCCTGCTTCACAGGACTATCAATATCTGCTCCCTCAAACACCATTTTTATAATAATTCCTATCTGATACAAGACCCCTTCTATCTCCTATCACATTAAATCTACACTGAGCTCTTCAGGGTAGCATTTTTAAGTGGCTGGCACCATAACAAGATGTAATTGTATTTCAACAAATATTGGTTGAATGATTAACTGAAAAGAATAAATGAATAAATCAAATAAAAGTTTCTTAGCCTTGCCTTTAAAGCCCTCCTTAATTCAACAATTTGGATAGTTCTTCATCCCTCATTGTTCCTCCTCAGGTTAGCTCTCTCTTAAGGAAAGAGAGAGGTCGTGATCCTTCAGCATACATATTTTACCTCACTCCTTTGGGCATGTACTTATGTTCATACTAGCCCCAGTCTGGAATAGTTCACCTCTTTTTATTTATTACTACTAGTGGCCCAGTGCACAAAATTTATGCATGGGGGGCAGGGAGTGGGGGAAGGGTTTGGGGTTCCTCAGCCCAGCCTGCACTCTCTCCAATTGGGGACCCTTTGAGGGATGTCCGACTGCCAGTTTAGGCAGTCGGACATCCCTCTCACAATCTGGGACTGCTGGCTCCTAACCGTTCACCTGCCTGCCTGCCTGATCACCCCAACTGCCTCTGCCTGCCTGCCTGATTGCCCCTAACCCCTCTGCCTGCCTGCCTGATCGCCCCTAACCTCTCTGCCTGCCTGCCTGATTGCCCCTAACTGCCTCTGCCTGCCTGCCTGATCGCCACTAACTGCCCTCCCCTGCTGCCCTGATCTCACCCCCAACTGCCCTCCCCTGCCAGCCTGATCACCCCTAACTGCCTCTGCCTCAGCCCCCACCACAATGGCTTTGTCTGGAAGGAAGTCGGATGTCCGGAAGATGGCCAGTAGACCCGGTCTAATTAGCATATTACCCTTTTATTAGTATAGGTAGATTATATAGGATAGGATTGCTTAATGGGGGTGGGAGCCTTTTTCAGCAGGAGGAGATGCTCTTGGCAGACAAAAATACATAATCCCTATATCTGGACTGATAGTCAGCCATATGCTCTATACTGCCAAACTGGTCATTAAAAAATTGAACCGGTTTCTTACACCTTACACTAAACAGCTGTTGCCCTTAAAATCCCTCCTCAGCCCCCACATTAGGTTCTGCCCTTGCAGTTCACCCAGATTAGGTTCTGATTGGTCAGTTTCTATGCCAGTCAGCATCTCTGGGCCTATCTCCAGGCCTGATCAGAGAGGTGGGGCTGATCAGCAGCCACCCCAGGCTGCTGGCAAGCGGGCTGAACTCCTGACTTCTCGGGGGGAGAGAGAGAGAGAGAGAGAGAGAGAGAGAGAGAGAGAGAGAGAGAGAGAGGTGGCTGCTGGCGAGGACTGGAGAGAGAGAGAGGCAAGGGCTGATCAGCAGCTGCCACGGAGGCTGCGAATCAGACCCTGCTTCTCTTTCTGGGCCTCACCAGCAGCTGTGGCAGCTACTGATCAGCCCTGCCTCTCTTTCTCTCTGAGAGGTCAGCAGTTCAGTTCGCTCGCCAGTCCCCGCCCACCAGAGCCTGCTGCGCACGCAGCCTGGCGTTTGGTCATCCCTTCGGTCGTTTTAGATGTTACGGGCCCTGGCTCTTTATATATATATATATATATTCCTCACATGACTATCACTTGCTTCCAAACTTTTCTTGATGCTCACCTTCCATCTCCATGATGATCTACACCTTGTGGTAAAATTCTCAGCATGGGGGAGGGGAGTTGTAATAATAATTATCACTAATACTTACTGAACTCTTGTTATATGTTAAGTATTATCTAATTTATATTCATTTATTTCATTCACATAACAGGTATTGTTATTATTTTCATATTACAGTTAGGAAAGTGAGTCACAGTTAAAGAAAGGCAAAGTCACTAATAGAAACAAGACAGTTTATTCTTGCCTTTGTTCTTGTGTCAACTTATGTCTTGGGTACACTTTGTAAAGGAAATGAAAGAATAAAGACAGAGTGGAAAGAATAAAGGAATACAGCCTTAACCGGTTTGGCTCAGTGGATAGAGCATCAGCCTATGGACTGAAGGGTCCCAGGTTCTATTCTGGTCAAGGGCATGTACCTCTGTTGCGGGCACATCCCCAGTGCGGGGAGGGGGGGTGTGCAAGAGGCAGCTGACCAATGTTTCTCTCTCATCGATGTTTCTAACTCTCTCTCCCTCTCCCTTCCTTTCTGTTAAAAAATCAATAAAATATATTTATTTTATAGAAGAAGAAAGGAATACACATAAACAAACATATACACAAAACAATGCCTGGCTTGAGGCCTGAAGATCTCAGTCAATTTATTCTCTTAGACCTTGATTTCCTTATTTATAAAATGAGCTAAAAATACCTACATTGAGATGATTCATTGATATAATATGCTAAACATGTTATGTAAAATATTAAGAACCTGAGAAAATACAATACAATAATTCTATTTTATTCTATAGATGTGTATATAGTGCACACAAAATATCAAATGAGATAATTTTTATGAAAGTTATTTATACAAAATTATTTATACAAGATTCACACACTATGCAAAAATAGATAACACATCATTACAGTAAATGTTGAATTAATGTTTTTGTAAAATACAATTACTTTATTTGACATGCAACTTGATGAATTTGAAAATAAATATATATCCATGAAATCATCACCACTATCTATACCAATATTGAGATAGTATTATTTTAATGGTTTGCTTGCTTTTAAGACTAGTGAACTTAATTAGATATGAGATTAGTAGATTCAGTCACCAGTGGAAAAAATAAGGTATTGTACTTTCCTGTCTGAAGTAGAACATAAAACATTGACAGTTCTCTAATATCAGAGCACATTGTTTTCATCTACTACAGTACAACTTAAGGAGGGTAATTCCATTAATTTTAAGAATTCAGAAATAAGAGAAGTAAAGGAAGAAAAAACCGATTTAAATTAGATGACAAGTCAATTAAAATATGTGTTCTTACCACTTCACAAGTTGGTATAACAAGGTTCTCACAGCTACATTCTAAAAGGCAAAAATCAACATTTATAATGATCAGAATACATTAGTGTATTGTAATAAAACTTTAAAATATGAAAATTAATTACCGCAATGCCATATTGGACAACATTGACCAGATACATTTTCTTTCACAAGTTTCATATCTTCTGCACAGTTGAGTAGTGGCACAGGACAAAGATTTGGCTCACAAACTAGATAGAAAAATTACATGGGTAAAGATTAACTTCATGGAATCAGGAGTTTCACTCCCTACCATTTAATTCACTGCCACTGCTGTAGTGCCTAAATTCATTTATCCCCAGTGCCTCCTCCCCCACCACCCAATTGCCCTGTGCTGGTGAGGAAAAACAAATGATTCATAACACATACAACAGAAGGACATCGCACCAAGTAAAGAGCCCTGAGAAATGGCAGGAGTACAAGAAGAGAAAGGAAGTGAAAGAGGGTATGGAATCAACTAGTTGAGTAGAAATTCTAGGATAATGAGACAAGTCATAGCTGAGCTTTTGTCATAGCTGATCTATTTTTGGTAGGTAATGGTATTATCCAAGAAGAGCTCTTAGATACATGAAAACATTATTTATGTTTAATATGTATTTTGTATGCTAGAATTCAACTATGGTCTGACATGACAGTAGCACTAAGATGCACTGAGCTTCTTAAAACTTTGGACACTTTAAATATTTCAAATTAGTTAAGATATACTTACCACAGTAATACTGAGGACAACAGAACTGTGTGGTATTAAGGTCCACAGTGAGAAATTCCCCATCAGTACATAGTGGAATAGGTTCAGTGCAAGATTCACACACTAAAGGTAAAACAAAAAGCCAGAAGTTACAGCTGAGCTAAAAAAAATATATATCTAACATTAGTTCAGATTAATGTATGTATAGAAAATCAACTTAAATAAAAATAAAGCTTCAACAGATCATATTTTGTCATAAAAACAATTTTACTGCCTGAGTATATTGCTTTATGCTTTCCAAGCAGAGTGACATAGAATACCATTTTACCAAAAACATAGGGCATTAAGATTTCTGGAATAATTTTTTCTTGTTAGGATTGAAATATTATTGATTGGTTTATTTAAGTTTTATTAATTCACTGTTCTTGATTACTCTAATTTATGAGTAAACAATATAATAAGCACTTGTCCTTTTTAATAAAAATACTAGAGGACCCATGCACCAAATTCATGCAAGGGGCTCGGCCCTCACAGCCCCAGCTTCATCCAGAAAGTCATCTGGAAGGACGTCCGGAAGGTCATTCTGCTGTCTGGTCTAATTCGCATATTACACTTTTATTATTATAGATATTTTTATTGATTTCAGAGATGAAGGGAAAGGGAGAGACAGAGAGAAACATCAGTGATGAGAGTCATTGATTGGCTGCCTCCTGCACTCCCCACACCAGGGATCGAGCCTGCAACCCAGGCATGTGCCCTGACCAGGAATCAAACTGTGACCTCCTAGTTCATAGGCTGGCATTCAACCACTCAGCCATGCCGGTCAGGCAGCACTTGTCCTTTTGAGCTGTTCAGCATCCCTCTCCCAATTTTGATAAAAACTCTGTAAAGACCTTTGAATGCTCCAGACTTGGTATGACTGTTATAAAGGCATCTCATTCTCATCTGGCTTCTGTGAGGGAACACTCCACATTGGTTGAACCAGAATCTCTTTCTACGGCATTTGAATCATAAATGGAAGCACACCAGGACAGGAAACAAATATTGCTGACTCAATACTTAATAATTGACAGATAGAACAGCTAGCTGATTTTTCTCTTTCCCAGAGCCTAATCTGTTTCATCTTAATCCTTCAAAATGTTGATCCCCAAATCCTTCAAATAATTGGTTGTGCTTAAGCTAGATCAACCAATTTTGACTACTTGTAGTAGTCAAAGAGCCTTAACTGGTACAAATAATGTGTTTTGATTTAAGTATATCTAAAACCTATATTAATCAGCAATCTTTTATATGATAACTAGAGGCCTGGTGCATAAAAATTCATGCATTCAGGGGGAAGTAGGGATTCTCAGCCCAGCCTGCATTCTCTCACAGTCCAGGACCCCTCGGGAGATGTCCACCTGTGGGCTTAGGCCTGCTCCCCAGGGGAGCAGGCCTAAGCTGGCAGTCAGACATCCCTCTGGCAGCCTGTGAGCCCTTGGGGGATGTCCAACTGACAGCTTAGGCCCAATCCCCACAGGGAGCAGGCCTAAGCCACAATTGGACATCCTTAGCACTGCTAGGAGTCAGGAGAGGCTCCTGCCACCGCCGCTGCGCTTGCAACCATCAGCTCGGCTTGTGGCTGAGAGGAGCTCCCCCTGTGGGAGCGCACTGACCACCAGGGGCAGCTCCTGCATTGAGCATCTGCCCCCAGGTGGTCAGTGCACGTCATAGCAACTGGTCATTCCCTGTCATTACGCCATTAGGGTCAATTTGCATATTACCCTTTATTATATAGGATTCACTTGAAATGAAAAATAGATAATTCTTTATTTTTCAATGTTCAGTTTATCAGACAAATATATAGCTCCATATACAGTATTTCCCAGACAACCTTCATTTCTACCATTCTCTTTCAAGATGATATAGGAAATAAAGTTTTTAAGAGGTCATATAATGTCTTAACAGAATCCGTTATTCTACTTGGTTCTACAAGGAAACCCAAGGCTTATTTTTTTCTCCAAAAAGAACTGGATGCTGGCCTTACTAAAGAAAAAAACACTTTGATTATATTATCTTGATAATGTTTTGACTGATATATGTATTATTTGTGGATAAGGAAAAGTAGTACTAACTAATAATTGTAAGAGTCATTTAAAATGCTGGACTTTCTGATTTATTGTTCTCATTCTGTTGAATTCCTATAAAAGCAGAATACTGGTTTCCATCAGTCCCATGGAATTCACATCAAATAAGAGATTTTCCCTGTATCCTCCTTCTTCCAAGAAATTATCTCATATAACACTCACCACAGATAGGAGCAAAACAGCAAGGCTCATCGTGTTGAACTTGAATCATGAATTGGTCTTCTCTGCATTCTGGTATTGAAAAACTGGGGCATTTCAATGGGTCACATTCTGCAGAAACACGAAGTTATTTTAAATACTGCATAGTATTTAAAAAAAACACGCAAAAAACTGCATATTGTGGGATAAAATAAGTGAAATAGTGCATTTTAAGTTATCTTTGAATATATATTTACTGGAGGCCTGGTGCACGAATTTGTGCATGGGTGGGGTCCCTCAGCCTGGCTGGCGATTGGGGCTGATAGGGGCCAGCTAGCCCAGTTCTGATTGGGGCCGATGGGGGCCAGCTGGCCAGGAGGAGGGACTGTGGGAGGTTGGCCGGCCCCAGGAGGTTGGCTGTGGGAGTGCACTGACCACTAGGAGGCAGCTCCTACATTGAGTGTCTGCCCCTTGGTGGTTAGTGCACGTCATAGTGACTAGTCGACTGGTCTTTCTGTCGACTGATTGTAACAGTTGCTTAGGCTTTTATATATATAGATATATTTTTCTACATATTTCCAAAATATCAAAATCTTTAAAATAAGTTTATTACTATATATATGCATATAATGTCTAAATTATATGAGGATATGTTTGTTGATTTTAGAGACAGAGGGAGAGAGAGAGAGAGAAACATTGATGTAAGAGAGAAACATTGACTAGTTGCCTCCCATACATGCTCCAATCAGGGATTGAACTCAAAACCTAGGTATGTGACCTGACCAGAATCAAACCCCCAACCTTTTGGTGTATGGGACGATGCTCCAACAAATTTAGCCACCCAGAGCTCCACAATCTTAAAAATAGATTATTTCTTTGCATACACAAAGAATGAGAATCTAATCCACTATTCTGAATGAACAATGACTCTCACTATTATTTTTTCTAATCAATTACTCACCACATTGGTACTGTGGACAGCAAGAAAGAGGGCTATGGCCAATGTACAATTTTTGGCTATCTGTGCATGTTGGAATGGTAGTATCACACAAGGTCATGTCACATCCTGCAAATAAGAAACAGAAGTATTAAAATATTAATGAACATAACTAAAACCTAGTGATTCCAATTCAAAGCAGGGGAATGATTCTCATTATGCGTGTTTTCACACTGCAGTTCAACCCATTCTGTTTACAAAATTGGTTATAGGTGAAAAGGCAGCAGATGTAAGGTTTACTTATTTTTTCACCCTTGATTGTCATAAATCAAAGATTCCCAGATCCTCAGACTGACGTGGCCCAGCAGCACAGATAACATGTCACATACCTATCCTTTCTCACATTTCTGTCATGTATTACTGAATATTATTAACTACTAATAGTCAGAGTTTTGTGTGTGTATTTGCAAAATCAGCAAAACCATAATGAGGCAAAGCTTGCTTTGAGGAAGTGCAAGTGAAATTTATGGAAAAACTTCCGTTGTTACCTCAAACTTGCATTTTTTTTAGACCCAGCGTCATGCACACCCACTTTTTCACAATGGTTGTAAACGTACATGTTTTGTGACATGAGCTGACTGTACAGCTTCAGCTGGGTACATACCACAAACCTCCTTTGAGCAGCAGGACTCCTTGTCAATGATGCCCATGATGAGCTCAGCCTCTCGTTCACAAATGGGCGAGGGCTCTTCATCACAGTCAGGCTCTATAGGAATGATGCTTCCATTCTCCAGACATTTGTAGAGGGCGCATTCATCAACACCCCCATTCCAAATCTCCCCAGCAGTGCGGGGCTGGTCTTCACTGTCAGTACATGCTTAAGAAGATGGACAATGTCTCATCATTCATAACCTGGGCACTACAATCAATCAAGCTGCTGTAGTTTGATTTCAGACCGTGACTTGGCCCAGCGGCACCGATAACATATCACACAACTATCCTTTCTCACATTTGTCTTTTCATTCATCAGATACTAGCTTGTATTTTTCTTTAATGAAGTGTTTGATGTATTCCACAGAAACCATATTTCCCTTCTAAAAGTCTCTGTAAATTTGTGTACTCCATTTTATAAATAGCATAATTGGTTAGTTACTTTTATTTTAAGTCTTATTAACACAATTTACTTCACTTGAACAAACACAGTAATATGACTTCAAATGCTTTAAAATATTAACTGTTGAAAGTGAGTGGTATTAGAAAACAAGATAATCCCTACCTCACCTTAACATTTTTTGTGATATGAAAATTCAAAGTATTTTAACTTTGAAGTCTAAATATGGAAAGTAGGCAACAAAATAAATTATTTAGTGACTCTACTAGTTTTATTATTAAAGTTTTACTTAGTAATAAATATGGTTCTCTAGTAGCTCTTTTAAGTAGTAATAAAGGTAAATGTAGTGACCCACTGCATCCCAGCCTCCAATGAACTTACTTTATACCACCCTATCTACTAGCAAGCCAACGTCATAGGTTCCTGAAAACAAACATGAGCAGGCCGATATATTCTCAAAGTCTCCACAAATACTTTCCTTAGTGGCAAACAAAACTTGTTTCTGAAACTACGTGTGCATTTCACTTCTACATGCCTAAATAACTTTTCTTTAATTTTATCTAAGTGTCTTTTCTTCTGACTGTGATGATGAGCCCTATGACTGCTAGACTGAAATTTTCTCAATTTTTCACCTGGAACCACCATGGAGATAATGTGTCAGAATAAAATGGTTTGAAAATGCAAGTAAATATATTAACTATTTTCTCTCAGATAATAACAGTATCTGAAATTTTTAAGTGCTATTTTTTTTTCTCAAGGCACTGTTGTGAAATGCTTTGTATTATTTTGTACACTCCCACACTAACCTTATGGGTATTTTCCCCATTTTACAGATGCATGACTCAGGCTTACAGAGGTAAAGCTGGAAACTTGAAATAATTGGAATTTGAATTAATTCACACACTACACTCTTCATTCTTAGTTTTCCATACTCTTGCCCAGTTATTAAAGGCACAGGTGGAGATTAACACATATTACCACCAAAACTCCTGTTTTGGTAACTTCAATTGAAATCCTCTGAAACCCAACTACAAACTAACAAACTCAGTTCCTTTCCAACAGCTAGGTAACTTGTGATCAATCTTTCTGAGTACATCTCTTCAAGATCTGACAATGTTTTATTTGTTTGCTGGACCCATAAGAGGTCATTTTGTACTTTGCTGCTTACCACATTCCTCCTCTGGAATGCACTGAGTTGAATATGGCCTGTGAAGAATGGTTCCATTTTTGCACACACAATCTTCTCTTACATTCAGACATGAAGAGTGTCCATAGAACCATCTGTTCAGACATGTTCTTGCCTCACAGGGTCGCACACAGGGTTGATACTCCTTACCCTCTGGGCAACTCAGAGCTAGGAGGAATAGAGGACAGAGTTTGATAGTGATAAAATTAATCTATTTGAATTCTAATAAAAGGAAGAAATGTAGATTTCTTTTTGAAAGTAATTTTTCACATTTCAGTTTCTTCAAAGTCTTTTTTTTTCATTTATTATGCAATCACAAAGCAGAAAATTTAAAAATGGGTGGGTATTTTTGAGTATCTTCCAGGTGTCCAGCTAGTATTATGTTATGGTAAGAAAAGTTACCTGCTTTATATTAAATGAATCTCACCAATAAGCAGCCCAAATCTCATTGGCATGAATATAGAGTCAACTGTTATGAAATTCCTGTTCTGTTCTACAGAAAAAGCAAAGAAATACACTTTAAATATGCAACTCGACCATGTCATAAAGACAACAAATGCTGCATATTTAAGTTCAGTCCTTCACTGTCAAAAGAAGCTACCATTGTTGAGCAATTTCGAAATGATGTTTTAGAAAATTCTTGTTTATTTTCAGTGATCTTAAAAAATCCTACTGTTAAAAAATGAACACAGCCTGGCCAGTGTGGCTCAGTGATTGAGTGTCGACCCTGGAACCAAGAGGTCGCCGGTTCAATTCCCGATCAGGGCACATGCCTGGGTTGGGGCTCCATCCTAGTATGGGGTGTGCAGAAGGCAGCTGATCAATGATGTTCCTGTCTCATTAATGTTTCTATTCCTCTCCCTTCCTCTCTCTCTCTAAAAAAAAAAAAAAGAAAAGAAAAGAAAAAAATGAGCACAGAGCTGGTGGGTGTGCAAACTGGTAAAATCTCAGTGGAGAAAAATTTGGCAGTAGCTTGTAAAATTGGTGAGGTCATACATTCCCTGTGAACCAGGCCTCCCACTCTTGAGTAGTGATGACATCTGGGAGGGCAGGGAGACAAAGGAGATAGAAGGGCACAGGGGGAGCCGCTTCATTTCTGATGTGGAGTCATGTAGGTGGTGTTTGTGATATATTATTCTTTCTCTATGCATCTTATTCTTTTTCCTCTAGGAAAACACTTTTATTTTGGAGCATTTGAGTAACATTCATTTTGAAACTCTTTTACCATTTAATCCTTTTGGTCACTATTTCTTAAATTGATATTTCTGTAAGATGGGCTCAGGATTGGTGAAATGTTTTATAAATGTCTTATGAAAAGCATTACAACTTGATGGGAAAGCATGAACCCTATAGATAAAAATGGACAAAGAATACATACAAAGGAAAAAGGAAATACAACCATGTAATTGGGAGAATACTGAATGTAGATATCAAAGAAAGCCAGAAATATCGATTTCTTGGAAGTGGATATTATGTCAGGAAAGGAGAAAAAGGGGGCAAAAATCCCTGCCCTCTCCACATAATAAATGAATAAGAACAAGCTGCGGGGAATGAAGCAGGTTAAATGGGATGAACAAAATGTGTTGTGAAATACAGAATTAACGTCCCTCTTCAATCCTCTGTGATTTCTTTAACTCTTCAGTTTACTTTGCTGGACTAGGTTTTCTTTTATGGTAATTGAGGTTTACTTTAAATTTAGATCAGGATAAAAATAGAAGTTGCCTCTGTAGGAAAGCTTGCCTCCTGCATCTAGGTTAGATTGATATGCAGCTATTCTCATGAAAGTATTTTGTGATGAAAAAGAAAAAGAAGTAAATGCAAAAAAAAAAAAAATGGAAAGTCACTTGGCTGTTAGAAAATATGATTTGCAGTGTACTACTTACAGCAGTAATCAGGTGTCCTCCACTGAATACAGATGTCAAAATTGTTGCACAGAGCCACATACGCAGACGGTGCATCACATTCGTGGTTCCAATGATTGGTATAATTGATCCACATCTTTTCACAAAAGTTCTGTGGTGAAACCTAGAAATACGTTGTGCCTTTGGATAAGTTACATTATTTTATTTCTCTAAATGCCCTAAGCTAGACTAAAATTGTTTGGAAAATCAAAGAGTAGCAAGTTAATGTGCATTACTGTTCTTCTTTGACCTTAGATTTTCAAAACTTCACAGTATGAGATGTCACCTCTGAATTTACAACATTTTAGATAATGTAAGTACTATCTGCTCTAATCTACATAAATCTATTCTATTAAAGATGAAGAAAAAGAATCCCACTTTTGGGTATTTATCCTAAGGTTTATAGGGGTGAACACTTTGTAAGGTATATAAATGTCTAATCACTATGTTGTACACCTGAGACTAGTATAATATTTCATGTCAACTGTAATGAAAATCAATTTCTAAAAAGGGGTGGAAAAAAAGCAGAGTATGTGGCTCTAGCAAAAGCCATTTCTGATATCACAGTTTAGGTTACAATTGTCTTTTCTATGTATTGAGTAAGACTTTGATCTATTATAAGTAAAATTATAAGTAAAATTAAAGCTCCTGAAGCTTTCCGTAATGATACACAACATTGCTCACTAAATGAGGTTATAAATGCTTAAGAAAACATGCACAGCCCTGGACAGTGTGGCTCAGTGGTTGGAACCTCCTCCCATACACCACTGAAAGGTGGTGGGTTCCATTCCCTGTCAGGGCACATCCCAGGTTGCAGGTTCAATCCCCAGTCAAGGTGCATGCGGGAGGCAACTGATCTATGTTTCTCACATCTTTCTCTTTCTCACTGTCTTTCCTCTCTTTCTCTCTCCCTTCCTCTCTCTAAAATCAATGAATAACATGTCCTCAGTGAGGATTTTTAAAATATATATTAATATACGTTTCTCAAATAACTTAATTTTTCTTACCTCAATGTAATTAGGTACCCATTTCTTCCCTACAGATTGTTTCATTTTGAGCTAGAGATGCCTGAAATCTAAATAATTTAACTTTTAAGATCCTTATTCCAATTCTCTATTCATTCATTCAGCAAATACACTAAGCATCGACATTCAGGTTGACTGTTCTGTAATTTAGTTGTAAGTCCAGTTCGGACCTGGCAGGAGGTGAGTGTAACTTTCACCTACTCTGCCACCATCTTATCCGGGCCCCCACCCCCACCCCCAATCATCTACATTCAGATGCTAAATTCTGACATAGGTCAAAGTTTCAGATAAAATGCTTAATATTTTTCATATCCCATCATTTCTTCTTCAAGGTTCATATCTACACAAAGCAAGATTCCCCTTCCTTTTAAATCTCCTTTGTTGCCTCCCCTCAGTTTCCAACTACTTTACTTTGCACAGGATTCTTGGATGGTCATCAGGGCCTCCTAATTGTCAAATACCAGGAACACTAATATTCTGAACCTTCCCCAACCTCTCAGGGGCCTATGATGCCACGAACCCTTCCTGCTTCTTAGAACCCTCCGTTTCCTTCGAGGGTACAGAACTCTATTGCCTTTCACCTGCTCTTTGTTTTCTCTCTCTTTTGGAGTGTTTCTCTAAATTCCATCTCCACTGGTCATGTGACTCATTGCAACCGCTCTTCCTGGGCTCACCCATTTTCAGTTTCTACCACCATCTGGGCATTAAAGTCTTTGCATTGATTTCTTTGTAAGTCAAATAGTCAATAACAAGCTTACTACTGCTTAAGATTGCTGTGAGTTAATATATGTGAATTTTATAGAACAGACTCTGGTATATCAGTAATTATGATTTTTTAAAAAAATGTGTGTATTAATAATTTCCCAAACCTGATCTCTGGCCTCAGCTTATCTCCTCTGAACTCCAGAATTATGTTTCTAATTTGTTTTGTGGCTATATTTGCTTTAAAGTCCCACATGACTTAACTTACTCAAAAAAAAAAAAAAAAAAAGATACCCTTCTCCATTTAACCCCCGCAAAAGCTGTTTCTCTTGTAGCCTCCATTCATCTATTCATTTATGCATACTTCCATAATTTATTGAGCACCTGACTACATATCAGACACTATGCTATGCATGAGGAATATAAAGGTGAATAAAATGGATCTCTTCGCTGCCTTGTGGATCTCAATTTAAGAAAACCTTTTAGTGAGCAAGAGGAGTCACCATGTTAAAATAGATTGAAAGAGGAAAGCATAAAAACCTATGGGCAGAAAAAAAAACCCTGAAATATTCAAAGTGTTGAAAGGAGAAAGGCTGATGTTCAGCAGACAAGAAGAGTGTAGTAGAGGAGGAAGCTGGAGATGGGCGGGCAGGGCATGGAGAACCTGGTAAGCTCCGATAAGAAGTTTGGAATGTGTCAGTAAAAGACATTGATGGGTTTTAGGTGGAGAAATGATACAATCCCGTTTCCATTTTTAAAAGACCATCTGCCTCCTTACATGGTAATTTGCAAAATAAGATGAAGATTAGAAGTAGGGAAACCAAATTATGAGCATTCCTTTCTTTTGCCATCAAACCCACTAAGGGAAAAGCGGAGGCTATCCCAGACTAAATGGTACCCTGTGTCGCCTCACTATACCCTAAAAGGCAAGCTGAAAAGTCTCCTGATTTAATCAACCCTCCAGTTTCCCTGTTAAAAATTCAATTTTCGAAAACCATTCTGCTTTAAAAAGACATAAAAATGGCACTGAAATCAGTTTCAAAGCATTTGCTATGTTTTCATTTTTGTGTGCATGCATTGAAAAATGTAAACTTTTAAAACTTATTTGTATCCAAATCTCTAAGTAGAAGTGAAGCTCCAGAAACGTGTCATTTTTTGTCCCTGACTTTACACCCTTTGCCTTTGTCCTCAGGGGAAGTGCGAGGCGGGCTGAGGACTGTGAGGTCTGCACTTCCTTCAGCAGGGTGCTTCCTAGGGAGTTCCTTCCTGCTCCAACAGCTCCCTCCCTCTCCCTCCAGGCTCTTCCCGTCCACACGACTTGCACTGAACCTTCAATGTTTTCCTAACATGCGCTTTTACACCAAGCTTGGTCTTACATATATTGTTTTATCTGCCTAAGTCTCCCTCCCTCCCTTCTCTCTCCTGGAAAATGTATTCTTCTATACAGCATAATTCAAATGTCTTAAACTGGGGGGAAGTTTTCTTCAACCCTGGGCTTCCATGTACCTCCATAGTGTATCTTGCAACATATCTATACACAGGCTTTCTAACCCACTAGATTATTTGAGGACGAGGAGAAAGTCTTATTCATCTTTGGATCACAGGAGTTTAACACAAAGCCTACTAGGGCCGAGACGTTCACTAACTCATGAAATGCTGCATTTGTCTATTCTTTGTTTCTAATAGTGGATCTTTTTAAATATATGGGTTATATTAAAATATCTGCTAGTCACCTAGAGTCAGAAAGTTAGATACTAATAAAGAAAATTAAATATGTGACAGGTTCTATTATAAGTATACCCCTCAGAGGCCAAGTTCATAAGGAATTGATTAAACCCTCACTGTCCTGGTTTCTATTCTGGGTTATCAAGCGACATTGATCTCTTTCTCCTAGAGGCATTTACTCATAAGATGGAATTTCATTTTTTCTGGAAAGCTGTTGATATAGTTCTGAAATAAAAATAGGGAGACAAAAGGTAATTATCCTTCCTCTTGATAAATCTATAAACAGCAAATGATTCTGAATTCCAAAGCAAACTGACGGAAGGTTTGGGGATAAACTATTCTTAGTAGAAGGACATCATGGTGAGAATAGGACTTTATTGGGTTTACTTTCAACATGTCTAACATGACAGCTCTTACCTATGGTCACTTTCAACTTACTTTATCGTGGCATGGAACAAAAACTTTTCTATTTAATAATTCAATGCAGTGACTGCAATCATACTCAGTGCAATTTCTAACAGGTCTTCTTGTTATTACTTTAAATGATTTCTCAATTTCCCAGCTCTCAATAAATAATTCTATGTCTTCCATATTTGTAATAATTGTGCCATTTTGCATCCTTAGATCATCATCTGGATCATCATTGCAAATTCCTAGAAAGATATGTGACATTTAGAAGGAAATTTTTTTCACTTAAACCGAATGTAGGCAGCAGAATTAAATCATCTTAACAATTGATTAAGGTTAATGATCCTAGAAGTCAAGATATATGAAAGGATCATAGAAAGTAAAGGAAGAGGAAATTGGTTCTGTCCTTATGCTCTTCCACTTTTAGCACTATCTCCTAATTTAAGAACAAGTTCTTAAATCTGTCAGATATCCCCCATAATAGTGGCCATCTGGTGATTGACTCCAGGCATCCACTCCCCCAAGAAAACCCTGCCTGAAAACATTAAATTATCCCTTTCAGAAATCATCCCTGCCTCATCACCTAGTACATGACACCCTCCAGGAGAGGGGCCTGAATTGCACACCTTTTATTAAAAACTGTTACAAGCAATCCAGGTATAAACTAGTCAGCTCGTGGCAGTCACCAGACACAGAGATTTGTTCAACATTAGGACGACCATTGCCAAGCTAAGAATTTGACCTAGATATTCTAGGACAGTGGTCGGCAAACTGCGGCTCGCGAGCCACATGCAGCTCTTTGGCCCCTTTGAGTGTGGCTCTTCCACAAAATACCATGGCCTGGGCGAGTCTATTTTGAAGAAGTGGCGTTAGAAGAAGTTTAAGTTTAAAAAATTTGGCTCTCAAAAGAAATTTCAATCGTTGTACTGTTGATATTTGGCTCTGTTCACTAATGAGTTTGCCGACCACTGTTCTAGGACATAGACAATCTCCCTTCCTTGGGATGACGTGGCCTTTGATGGCTATCACGCATTAACTTGCTACAGCCTACCTTCCCTGAGGAAGGCCAGACTGAGGATGGAGCTTACTCTTCACCCAGTGGAGTGCAGAGACAAGGGAAGTACAGAGAAATGGATCTGTAACCCTGATCATAACTTACCTGAATCCCACCCTATTTGAAGACATACTAGTATTTTTTTCTTAATTCCTAAGGCTCCCAGATATAAAAGAAATGAGTTAAACATTTTTCCAGGATCAAATCTTCTATAATTATCAATAAAGGTTGCTGTTGCCATGGTTGCCCCGGCCCTTGTAAATATGCAGAGAACTGAGTACAGTGCAAAAAAAAAAAAAAAAGACCTCAAAAAACTCAATAGCACTATACTATAAAGCAGCTTCTATTTTTAAACCTAGACTCTTCTAAAGATAGGTAATTGCTAGTAAAAATAGTTTCCATTGCTACTTCAACCGGCACCCCCACAGACTTTACAGTGCTATGTAAAACGAGGTGTCAATATAGACCTCCCATCCTAGTGTCCATGCTCAGCTTGGGCCATACTCTTGTTCACTGCAACTTTATCAGCCAGCACCCAACCTAGGGATCCCAAGAGCACCCACATTTCCCTTCAACCCAACCCCAGTGTGGAGGTCAGGAAGCTTAGGGGCTGACCCTAGGTAGCAAACATGGGATCTTAGCCTTTTCTCTGTAGTGATGAGTTAAGAATCCAGTTAGAGTGACTGTCTCCACAAATGCATGAACTGACAGTAGAGGGGGGAAAAATCTCAAAAATCAAATAGAAATCATAGCACACAGAAATTATCAATCCTAGTAGAAAGTATACATATTCAAAGTCTCTGAGTTATTACTCAGTAATAGCTATTGAGTTGTTTGTAATCAATACTATATACTCATTAATAACTATTTCCACAATAAAATCTTTTAGTCAACATAGAAGTTTATGCTATGTGTAACATACTCTAGATAGGCAAGGAAATATGTAAACCATTTAGCCTATCTTTCCACTAAATGCGTTACATTTTTAAAGAAGAAATATGGGTATTTTGTGTAATTTGTGAGGGCAAGGTTTAGTCTATTTATTTCACATTGTCAACACCAAGCATAGTGTCAGAAACTCAGAAGGTAATCCATAAACTTTTATTCAATTTACATTTAGTGAGATTAAAGTAGATATATTTGTACTAACATTTGTTGACTGTGTGTATTAAGCAATATGTTGTGTTTTTACAATCACTTTCACATACAATTCTAGCAACAATCTTGAAGGTAGATATTGCTATTCTTATTTTAAAGGTGATGAAACTGCCCTAACTGGTTTGGCTTGGTGGATAGAGCATCGGCCTGCGGACTCAAGGGTCCCAGGTTTGATTCCAGTCAAGGGTATGTACCTTGGTTGTGGGCACATCCCCAGTAGGGGGTGTGCAGGAGGCAGCTGATTGATATTTCTCTCTCTCCCTCTCTGTAAAAAATCAATATAAAATATATATATTTTTAAAAAAAGGTGAGGAAACTGATGTTGAGCAGAACTGTAAAGGGATAGCACTGCTTAACTTACCAGCAGACACCAGAGCCAGTATTATTCTTTTTATATTTCTAATTCACTTTCTTTGGCTTGAAACTCTTTGTATCTATGTAACATACAGGGTGGGGCAAAAGTAGGTTTATAGTTGTAAGTACATGAAACAACATATTCGTGTAGTAGTCTTTATTAATTATTGTATTATATTCCATGCCAACAACTATAAGCCTACTTTTGCCCCACCCTGTATTATGATATTAAATTGAAGTGTAAAGGTACATCTAGGCTTTATACTTTATAATAACAATTTATTTTTAACCTTTCTATGCCTCATTTTTGTCACTTACAAATTAATGCTAGTGCCTATTCATAGGGCTATAGTTATAATTAAATGAGTTGAAATAAGTAAAATAATGCCTGATACTTCATTAATGCTTACTAAAGATGAGCTAGTAGAAATATAAGCAATATTGTATTAATAGTGAACTTATAGCTCCATAAAATACCCACATTGAACTGTTATCTCTTGCTTCTTAACCCATTCATGGGAAACGATTACTTCCTTCAATATTCACATAGGTCACTGAAAGTTAATATCACATCTGGAATCAAAAAGATCTGGCAATAGGTGCCAAAAGAGTGTAAAGTGAACAAGAAAGAAAAGTTAGAAGAAATTGAGATTTGAAGAGCAATACTCACCACAAAGTCCTTCTGTGTAGGATGACAAGTTAAATTGAAAGCCAAAATGAATGTCTAAGATTCCTGTAAGATGAGCCCACTTTATGATTAGTCCAGCTGGAGTAGTAATCACATACATAGTACCAGAATCCTCTATCAGCAGTTCTTGATTTGAAAAGGGCAAAGGCACAACAATAGAATCCACTTCTACCTGTAATTACATAATGCAGGTAGCTATTGAGTTGTTTGTAATTACATAATTACAACTGTTAGTAAAATTTTTATGTTTATATATACATCGATTAGCCATGGCCAGTGTGGCTAAGTTGGTTTGGCATTGTCCCATGCACCAAAAGGTTGCTGGTTTGATTCTTGGGCAGGGCACATACACAGGTTGTGGCTCAATCCCCAATAGGGGGTGTGCAGGAGGTAGCCGATCGATGTTTTGCTCTCACATCAACATGTGTGTGTGTCTCTCTCTCAAAATCAATATTAAAATATACATTTATTAAAATTAAGAGAATTTAGATTATCCAATTTCTTCCTATTTAATATAAACTATATTTCAAGTTTTTAAAAATTTATTTCCCTGGTGCTGTCATAGCATATCATAACTTCAGAGCTCTTTTATGGTTTCTTTGCTGTGTCTTGCTGTATTCAGTATTTGTTTTAACCTCATTGCCCTTTATTTTCTTCAAAACTTAACTTTTGCCCTAGCCAGTTTGGCTCAGTGGATAGAGCATCAGCCTGTGGACCAAAGGGTCCTAGTTTTGATTCTGGTCAAGGGCACATACCTCTGTTGCAGGCTCCTCCCTGGCCAGGGCCCTGGTCAAGGTCCATGCAGGAGGCAACCAATCGATGTGTTTCTCTCAGAAACAACAAAACACACACACAAAAAACAACTTTATTTTTTTCTGTTATGTAAGCTTTCTGTCTGTTTCCCTTAATATATGTTGATTATACCATTACCTACTAATATGAATATAAGCTAATAAAGTTACTTTCAGGATATTTTCTTTAAGCTGATTCTTCCTATGGTCCTCCTAAATTAGTGTTTAACTATAATTTTTATAACAGTCATCTGCCAAGGTTAGTAAAGATTAGAATTCCCAGGAATTCTAGTTCCTAGGTTTGGGTGGGATTCCAGACTGTATTTTTATCATGTACTCCTGGTAATACAAATGTAGGCACTCCAAGGATAATGCTTTGAAAAACAGTGCTTTAAATAATGGCAATGACATGGAAGCATGAACTGCAGCCAGCAGTAAATTTGTCGAAGTTTATACCTGACCAACCACCTAATTTCTCATCTTTATATCTTTCTCATACTGTCACCCTTGAGCTAAAACATCTCTCCACTTGCCTGTTAATTTCTACTCATTCTTTAAGATTTATTTTAGGTGTCACTTCCAAAATTACTTACTTGACACTCCTCCAAACTGCACTAAATGACCCTTCTTTTTGTTTCCATAATGTCTTGGTCATAACTCTGTCATTATACCTCCTACTACTTTATAATTGGCAGATAATTACATTCATGCCTCCCACACACAAAGACAAGTAACTTGAGATCAGGACCTGTGTTGTTTTTATCATGTAAATGCTCACTAAATGATTTTTTAAAATTCATTAGTTTTTAACTAAATACAAGACCAGTGACAAGTTCAGCTGAGGCCAAAAATAAACCCATTTGCCCAAATGCTGACAATAATAGCATACCAGGTTTGAGTTCACTTCTCATTCACTTCCTGTTAATATATCAACCTCATAAAAATCAAAGGTGTATATAAATACTATCATTCAAAAGGACTGCATTCATATATTTTTAAAATTTTACTTAAAATTTAACACCTTGCTATGTTAGGATTATTTTATTTATTTTAATATATTTTTTATTGTTGATAGTGTTACAGATATATCCCATTCCCTCCCCCTCTGCCCCTCCTTCTCCCAGCCCCTACCCACCCACCCCAGGTCTTCACACTATCCTATGGCCCGTGACCATGAGCTATGCATATAAGTATCTAAGTTCTTTGAAGGGTTATTTTAATATTGTTTCTAGTCTAGAGTCTGTGGTCCTGTGTTAATGGAATTATTTTCAGAAAGCCTACAACGCCTCAGCCATTTCAAGCAAAAATATTTTTTACACATTATTTTCTTATATTTTTGAGAGAATCATTTATATCTGAGTGAGACATCTGGCTTATAACTCACTCCTATCTGGTAAATATATTCCTTGGGAATATCTATTTATATTTTTATATTATAAAGCCTTTTTAAACATTTTTTCCTCTAAAACTAAATAGATCTTTTTCAACTTTTGTATACCTTGCCCTTCTTCAGTATATTTCAATAAAGTTAACTATCCCTTTATTTTTTCTTATTTTAGCTGTCATTTATTCACTGACAAAGTCATGGCATCAACATTTCAAAATTACTGCTTCCATTTATTCTTTTGGTGGTCTTCATGCTGGTATTCATGGCTACTACTCTTTTCAACCTTATGATCCCTCTTCTTCACATCATTTCCATTGTGTTTAATTTGGAACACTAAGGTTAACTCTGACACTAAGAAGATTGGCCACATACCTTATCCAAGAAGGCTTTAGCATATTTCACATGGCTGTTGCAGCTAACCTCACAAAGAGAGAAATATTTGCAACAGTTGGCACATTAAGGAAAGACGAATATAATACTAAGAAACACTTTTAGGCTGCCCATGAAAAGAATGATTATACATAATAGCAATAAAACTCCACTGATATGTTTAATTTTCCTCTTTTTGGAAATAATTGTATTTATATAATTTCTTAATTTTATCTAAGGCAAGGATATTTTTAAGCTTTGTATTCTTACCTTTCTTGCTGCCCGATTGACAAGTATTTTATGTATAGATGTTGTCAAATTTAACCTTTTAAAACAAAGTCCAGAGATTCTTTCAGAAGGAGCCTTAATTTAGGGAAAAAAGAAAAAAAACTTTGTAAAGTTGCTAAACATAATTTTAGCAATAAACAGAAGGAATTTACTAAACACTTCACAAATACTACCTTTTGAAAGGAGTCCTCATTCTGAAAAGAAAAAAAGTATAAAGAGAAAACATGTTTAAAAGAAAAATACTACTTGACTTAAAAACATTTTTTGGATTACTATTATATGCCTCTAAATATGTTAACATGAAACATTTTTTTGTTTTAAGTACCAGAAGATAAATGTCAGTGAGTTCTTAAGCCCCTCCTTACTCTAAGAATACCTACTGTTGCAACATACTCCAGCTGTAGATTTATGAAGAAAGGACAAAAGAATAGAACTTAGGGGGGAGGTCAATGGGGGAAAAGGAGACATATGTAGTACTATATGTAATACTTTAAATAATAATAAAAAAGAAATTTTACTCAGATCTTAAGAGCTAGAGTATATAAATGTGCAATGATCTCATTTGATTATTCTTCTTTTCAATATAGATTAACAAATTTTCATAAGTTATTATCAACATGTTAATAATTCCATTTGCTCAGTATTACCTTTGTACTTCTCACTTAGTATTGGTTATGAGAACTATTGAAAGTTCGTTATTTACCAATAAAATCTATGTGGGAAGAAAAAAAAATAATGGAACTTACCTGATTCATGGAGCATTTTTCAATATGAGCAACTATAATTTCCCCAGGAATTCGTACTAAGATATAAGAAGCCATACTATATAATGCTGCATTGTTTCCATCAAACGTAATAATGCTCAATTCTGATAACATGGAACACCGACCTAAAAAAAAAAATGTTGGAGAGTGGATTTCCTTTATTTACTAATTCTTTGTATTTGTAGTAACAATTGCTTTAAATTAGTCTTATCATGTTTGACAAAAAGCAAATCTAAAGGTTACATACTGGGAACCAAAATCATAAATCAAATGAAGAATGCTCAACAATGACTTTGGCTTGATGAGTTGATTGGCTCAAAAAAATTAACCTACTCCTGATTAAAAATTGATAATCATGTAAGAAATGCAAACCCACAAGGACATTCCCACTCAGGGCAGCAGATATCAGTGTTCACTTGAACAGGCCTTCCCCGGAAACCACAGTCAGGCATTTCCAAGTCCTTTGGGCAATTGAGAGACCAGTTGTACAACTTCCATTCCATATTAAGGCATATATATTGGCTACAATTATAAACAGGATCAAATTGTTGAGGCTGTTGTAAAAAAAAAAAAAAGAAAAGAAAGAAAGAAAATTGGTGATTTCCCCCCCATTTTCAACTAATGTTTTCAATTATTTTTAAACTAGAGGCCCAGTGCATGAAATTCGTGCATGGGAGGGGGGGGGGGTGTCCCTCAGCCCGGCCTGCACCCTCTCCAGTCCGGGACCCCTCGGGGGATGTCCACAGGGATCGGGCCTCAACCGGCAGTTGGACATCCCCCTTGCAATCCAGGACCATTGGCTCCTAAACACTCACCTGCCTGCCTGCCTAATGCCCCCAATAGCCCTCCTCTGCTGGCCTGGTCACCCCCAACCGCTCTCCCCTGCCAGCCTGGTCACCCCCAACTGCCCTTCCCTGCCAGCCTGGTCACCCCCAACTGCCCTTCCCTGCAGGCCTGATCACCTTCAACTGCCCTCCCCTGCTGGCCTGATTGCCCCTAACCCCCTGCCAGCCTGATCTCACCCCTAACTGCTCTCCCCTGCTGGCCTTATCACCCCTAACTGCCTCTGCCTTGACCCCCACCACCATGGCTTTGTCCAGAAGGAAGTTGGACATCCGGAAGATGGCCAGTTGACCTGGTCTAATTAGCATATACCCTTTTATTAGTATAGATTTTTTGTCTTTATCCCCTTTAGGCAACCCTCAGTTTGTTCTCTGTATCTATGGTTCTGGTTCTGTTTTGTTTTGTTATTCACTTGTTTTTGTTTTGTATTTTTATATTCCACACATAAGTATAATCATATGGTATTTGTCTTTCTCTGTTTGACTTATTTCACTTAGCATAATACCCTTCTGGTCCATTCATGTTGTCACAAAAGTCAAGATTTCATTCCTTTTTTATTGCTGAGTAATATTTCATTGCATATATTTTTAAAATTTTCCATTCACATTGCTTATAGTGTATATTCCCTACATATGACAGCCTTTGAAAGATGAACAATTAAAATTTTACTACAACTTTTTGTTGACATAACCTTTCTAAAATACTCAGTATGAACATTTTATTTCAGCTTTATCTCAATATTGACTTGATATCAGAATTGCCCATGTACTCAGAAATCTGAGCAAATTGAAGTCTTATCCTAATTTATCTAGCTTAGTGTTTTGCAAGCAGACTCATATAGTGGCTCTCAACCTGTCATATTACATTGTGTAAAGCTAGTATTGAATCTAATCTCTGTTAGTGTCAACTTTTTAAAATTACAGCTTAATTATATCTTAGTATTTAATTAAAAATTCATATGTGAGGTCAATTTGACTGTTGGGTAGAATCATTATAAACTAACTTTTATATATAGCTCACAGACTTCTAGACAAACAAGAGTCAAATAAGTGGTGGATTTTTCAGTTTATAAATTACATTATATTTAAATCATGGTAATAATTATAGCAATGATAAACATACCACTTATTATGCTCCCCATTGTTCAAATTAACCCATTTCATTCCCACAACAACCACCCTCTGAGTTTGTAAACTCTAAGTTTAGCATATCTGTAAATCCACAGATTTTTGATATCTAAAAGGAATCTCAATCTTTACATGGCAAAACTGAACTCTTGGTTATAACCAACCAGATCTTCACTTCCCACAATTTCACCATCCTACTTAATGTCAACTTTACCGTTCAGTTGCTCAAGGCAAAAATTTTAGATTCCTTGATACTTCTCTTTCACTCACACCTCACATCTAATCCTTCAGCAAATTCTGTAGCTTCTATTTTCAAAATATATCCAGAATCCAGGCATTTCCCATCATCTCCACTGCTGTCACCTGGTCCAGGCCGCCATTGTCTTTTGCCTAAATTCCTGCAATAGCCTCTTAACTTGCTCTATTGTCTCCTTTCACCCTGCTCTCAACACAGCAGCTAAAATAATCCTGAAACAAATTATCTCATGTAATTCCCCTGCTCAAAAATATCCTATGTGATATCCTGTCATTTAGAAAAAAAAAAAAAAGCCATGGTCTTTACAATCATCTACAAGGCCGTACATAATCTAATTTACTTGTTGCTATTGTATTCCTTCCTTACTTAATGGCCTTGTTGTTGGGGGTTTTTGTGTGTGTGTGTGTGTGTTTTTAATATTTCAGGTGCTCCCACACTCAGGGCCTTTGCACTTGTCTGGAACACTATCTGGTTCTCTACACGGCTCACTGTCTCAACTTCTTCAAATCTTTCATTATGAAACTAGAGGTCCCATGCATGGATTCGTGCACTGGTGGGGTCCGTTGGCCGGGCCTGCAGGGATCGGGCATAAACCAGCTCTCCAACATCCCCTGAGGGGTCTCAGATTGCAAGAGGGCAATTCTCAGGTGAGGCATCGTGGAATTGGGCTCCCTCCTGTCTGGTTCTGGGTGTGTCACCAGAGAACCACAGTTGCCAAGTCACCACAGCTTGGCAGCTCCAGCGTTGAGCATCTGCCCCCTGGTGGTCAGTGTGCATCATAGCTACCAGTAAGAGGGAAGGATGGACACTTAGCCTTTTATATATATAAATCACCTCATCAGTGAGAACTTTTGACCATATCACTAAAAATAGCTTTATTTTTCTCCTGAGCAGCACCCTCTAACATTTTTTATGACTCAGGAATGTATTTTGCTTATTGATTATCTCCAAACCTCCAGTAAAATGTAAACTTCATAAACACAGAAATTTTTGTCTGCTTTTATATTGTTTTGTCCATGGTACCTTAATAGAGCCTGGCCAGAAATAATAATGGTTGAATAAGTAATTACTTTATTAGAACAAATGGCATATTTGGAATAAGGATATAAGTGCTCACGTCTCAGCCCAGGAAATTACAAGCTCTGGGGTTCAATGACCTTATCTTGCTTTGCTTACCATTGTATCTTTGTCATCTTACACAATGCCTGGCACATAGTAGCTACTTAATAAATGTTTTTTGAATGCTTGACTTACAGAGAAGCCCACACTAGATAGCTATTTATTAAAGAATCACACTTAAGTCCCCATTTGAATTTTATATTTTTAGTGTGACCAGAACCTAATTAATAAGAAATATCTGGGTCCGTTTAAAAAATATAATTGTTAAAATGGTAATGCATATTTCTTATTACCTTTTAGCAAAGAAAGACTAGCGATCACACTGAAAAGTTTAATAGCGTTTGGATAGTGATACAGACACGTGAACAGATGCTACAAGAAAAGGACACAATAGGTGAAGAGATTGCTCTGTCTTACCTCACATTCCAAACCTGGGGTGGGTGTGAGCATGTCGGACACGGTGACTTCCGGTGGAGAAACCGTTTCTGGACCTGTTGGAAATGAAGATGTCCTCTCCGTTAGTGGAATGATAGCCACTGTGTATGGAATTCATATGTGGTAGAACCTGTGCTATAGTATATAGATTATTTCATTTATTCCCACAAGAACCCTGTGACGTAGACAACAATACTCTTGTCATTTTACAGAGAGGGAAACTAAGGTGCAGCGAGATAAGCTGGTAAATGTTGGGGACAGAATTCAAACTCAGAGATTTTGATTCCAGAGCCCTGGCTTTTAGCTGGCATTTTGTATATAATAACAATACCTCTCTCATGGAGTTCTTATAAGGATTAAATATATGCAAAGAACTTAGTCCAATGCCTGGTACATAGTAAGTACTCAATAAATGGTAGCTAATTAGAATAGTAGTGATGGTAGTACTGTGATTATTATTTTGAAGATGTCACAGGACTCATTAAAATTTTCACTGACTTGCCATTGTCTTTAGAAAAAAAAAAAAATCCAAGTTTCTGACCAGGGACTCTGTGATCTGGCCCTGATCATATGTGCCATCCCATCCCTTGGATCAATTCCCCTCTCACTACATGCTCAATATACATTGACCTGCTTGAAGTTTGTAAACAATAATATAAACGGAGGCACTTTAAAACCGGAGCGGAAGCGGCCAGGCCAGAGGAACTGCCTTGCACATCTTATGTCTCATACCTTCAGATTGTTGCAACGGGGCAAATAACCTTTGGATTGAACCTAGGGCAACATTATGTTCAAAAAAAACTGTTTGCAAAGATAACAAGAAAGCAGTGGTGACTCCTGGACTGATGACTACCGGACTGAAAATTGAAAACATTGTTTAGAATTAACATCACTATGTTGTTATCTGCACCGATAGAAATGCCTTCCTTCTACTGATGCAGTTGTTCTCCTGCCCTTTCTCATAAATTCCCATTGCCTTTGTCTCCAAATTAGAACACTGTTTGGGCTTCTGCCTGAATCAGTGCATCCAGAATGGCTATTCTTATTGACCTCAATACATTTCTTGTTGCCTCTCACTTTGAAAGGCCTATTGTTCGGTTAGCAAATCCCTCTGTGCGTCCTGGTCTCTCTCAGTTACAGGCCTTTGCACAGGCTTCCCCTTCTAGCTGGAGCGTACACTTCCTCCTCCTCCTAGTCTATCCAACTCCTACCTTCTGTTACCTTCCGAGACCATACCTCCAAAATGAGTACAACACGCCTCCTGCCTCTGCTTGTATTACCCCGATGGTAATATCACAACAACCTATGGGCTAGTAGCGGTTTTAGGGTAGAGGCTGTGTCTTAATCACCTCTCTCCTGTCTTCCCCCCAGCGCCAGGACACTGCCTAGCAGAGTTGACACTCGATTAAATCTTGTCAAATAAATTGAAGAATAAATATCTGAGCTTCTCTAAGTTAAGTGTGTCAAGCCTCGCTATGAGTAGATGTATTCAATCCTTTTCTGAGGCAAGTTTCACAGTGAGGGAGAGACGCCGGGGTGTGGGCCCAGAATGCCCTCTCCAGAGGCTGGGACAGAGCACAGGAACAGGAATGGAAGCGATGAAAGGATAATGTCCTTTGCATTAACATATTTTTAGAGTCGGCCTAATCGCTGTGAAAATTTAAGTAGGATTTGGTAAAACCCAAATTCTAGGCAAAAAAAAAAAAAAAAAAGTGCGGGGAATCTTTGTTATCTGTGCTCACTGAGGGGGAAAAAGGTGGACCAAATGCAGAAGCCCTGCAGAAATGGTGTTATGTGGACCCAGTGAACATCTACTTAACAAACAACTGACGGCTAGGTTTTCCAGGGGATGGGAGAGTGCTAACACCAGCCCTTGTGCTAAGTGTGCCAAGACTTAAATCACACAATACTCTTCTAGTGTCTACAATTGTACCAATACCAGTACGTATGGGTAGAGATAGCTTACCTGGTGACATGGGAATCAGAGGTATGCCTGCAAAGAAACAAAAAGACTTTCCGTAATCAGTTTTGTTTCAAGTGACGCCCACAGAGTTCATAGAGGGATCTTTGGCTTCAAGGGAAATGTTTGAGGAGAGAGAACACAGGAGAAATGTTAGAGGGAAGATTTGCATGCTTTGCGAAGTAATTAGAAATGAAAAGACAATGTATAGGCTATGGAAGAAGAATCTTACGAAAATATATTGTCCATCTAAAACTTCTGTTCACTAGTGTGGAATCTCGGAGGGGTGGGTGGGTGGGTGGGTGGGTGGGGAGGTAATCAACCAAAGATCTTGTATGCATATATGCATAATCCATGGAGAGAGACAATAGGGTGGTGAAGGCCTGTGGTGGGGGGTAGGGGTAGGCTGGAGGGAGTCAATGGGGGGGAAAAATCAAAATAAAATAAAACTTCTGTTCACAACCACTTGCCATCATAGAGAAAAATATGTTCAAGTGTTTTACTTTTCCAGAATAAAGTAAGTAGGGTTCACACTTACAGTCTCCTGGATAAACACATTTGAGGGTGATCTCATCAAGGATCATATTTTTAGGGCAGTAGGGCAAGCATCCTTCAACCCTTTACATTAAAGAAAAATCAAAATGAAAAAAGTTTATCATATAAATTATACTGCAGTTAATATACCATACAATTAAGATATATTTTTCCTAAAATTCTCCCATTCTTCTTGTCAAGCACTAAGGAGTGCTCTAGCTACCAGTCCATCATTCCTCATTGTACACAATCACAAGCTAGTGGATTATAAAGAGGTATCACTCATGATTAAAACATAATTTGAACCCAGAACATTCAGCATACACTTATGTTTGGGACACATTAAGGCCATGTTCTATAAATCAGAAATGCAGAAGAACCATTTATTGTGATTTTTAAACTACATTCATTTACTTACTTTTCTTTTTACTGATTTATGTGTCAAATATACACATGCCTTATGCTCCCTGTCTCCCTCACCTTCATTTTTTTCCGTAACACATATTGCCACCTAATGACCTATTGCATTATATATTTACATTTTTATTTCTTTATTCTCTGCCTTACCCCAACAAAATTTAAACTACATAAGGATAGACACTTCATCTATTTTGTTCACTGCTGTATCAGACGCAGCTAGAATTCCTGGCATATAACCAACCCTTAATTACTATCACTTGTATAAAATAAAACAAGTTTATTGAATGTTTAAACATGACTTACGGTGGAAGAAATTTACATGCCAGTGCTTCAGGATCACTACATGTTTTAAAACAGGGAGTGGCACAAGGTTCGTATCTCCATTCACACATCCTCCTATAAGGCACTGCTGCCTGGATTTCTAGTGGAAAAAATAAAGCTTAGATTATGTATATTTTTTATGTGTAGCTTGAAAAATAATGATTTGTGATAGTAATTCTTCCAGGGATTGATCCCCCTCTCCCTCTTTGACCACTAACGCTATGGGAAAGGCAGGGCTAAGGTAAAGCATTGTAATTGGTTGGCGATTAAAGCATCTCATACTCAGGTTGTATATCTAAATGTTAGTCTGTCTTCCAAATATTTTAAAAAGCAAGGTGGGAAGAGGCCTAGGAAGTTTTTATTTATTTTTTTTAAATATATTTTATTGATTTTTTACAGAGAGGAAGAGAGAGGGATAGAGAGTTAGAAACATCGATGAGAGAGAAACATCGATCAGCTGCCTCTTGCACACCCCCTACTGGGGATGTGCCCGCAACCAAGGTACATGCCCTTGACCGGAATCGAACCTGGGACCCTGGAGTCCGCAGGCCGACGCTCTATCCATTGAGCCAAACCGGTTTCGGCTGCCTAGGAAGTTTTTAAATCTTCTTCCTTTCTTTATGTGTATTGGGTTCCTATTGATCTACATTTCATAAAAGTATTAAACACTTGTTCAGAATTTTATTTTTTACCAAGTAATTTTTCTATCATTATATTTTATCCTTATAACAACCATGTTGAATAGGTATTATTTCCTTTGTATTAATAAGAAGTTGAAGCACAGAGGAGCCAAGTAACTTGCCAAGATCAAACAATTAGAAGATGGCAAGACCAAAAACCGGTCACCTGACATCAAACCTAGGGAGAACACTCCATGTTTATTCTTCTCCCAGAACTTAGCATAGTACCTTGTGCATGGTAAGTATTATCTGATAAAAAAATAAAAGAATGGATTTTAATAATACATGCTTACAGTTATAAAATCTCCCTTGATTAAAGATTTTTCTCCTATAAATTCTGCTAATACTCTCCCTTCCCCACATCATAGACCTCTCCTTCTGCAGCAGTCCAAAATTATCTCTTTAGAGCTCCATAAGAAAGAGAGCTCAGTAAACAGATTATGTTTCTTGGACTCTGAATACAGAATTCAATTCCACGGAATGGGAAGGAAAATAACACTTTTTGGAAGACATCTATGCATATAAAGTTTAGCGTGACTGCTAGACCTGCTGGGATCATGGGCCTGGGAGAGGATTGGTTCCAAGATTAGAGTAGACCCCTAGCATTTCTTAGGCTTAGGAAGCCCATGAAGATCCATTTCTGAGATTTTGATGATGCCATTGGCTATAGTTGTCCACAGATTAGGTGGAACTGCTGGGTCTAGTTCTAAGGGAGCATATTTCTAGATTGGAGGGGATATATAGGTTTGTAAAATTTTGACTTTGAAGTAAATTCATGTAAAAAATATCACATCCTCCCTATTGAATGTTGTATAGACATGTCTGTGGTTCTTTTTCTCGTGAATACAGAAACCTTTTTTGAAGCTCAATTTGAATTATCTAAAATTAAAAGACTATCCAGGTATACAGAAATTTATCCATGACAGAAAAGGAAAATGATTAGTTTTCTCAGACTAACAAGGGTAGGTTAGACTGAAAGGGCGTGTGTGGGAGAACCAAGACAGATAGTAAGCTCCTAAGCTTTGAAAATAAAGCGTGAGATTTAAACATTGAATGAGGCAGTGAGGATTGCTCTCTGAAACTCAGAAAATGCAATGGCTCTGCCACTCTAAGGATCTCTAGAAATAAGATCAGGTTCCCGCTGAACCAGGGAAGTCTTCCAGAGGTCAGTGGAACCAGACACCCCAGTACTCCAAGGACAGAGATAAACATGTGTCTTCATCATTAAGAATCAGGTTATTGAGAAGTTGTCTTCTAGGGAACAAAAAGTAGATGCAAACAGTAGAGATCCATGAGACATGGGTGAGCTCTATTTCCAAAGCCCAGACAGCACTGAAAGTAATCATTGGGTCAATAACTAAAAACAACATTATTCAAGGCTGTTGTAGGCAACTTACCAATTAACTTATATATTCAACTAGATGCCCAGTGCATGAAATTCATGCACTCGGGAGGGGGCCCCTCAGCTGGGCCTGCACCCTCTTGCAGTCCGGGAGCCCACAGGGGATGCCATGGGGAGTGGGCCTAAGCTGTTAGTCGGACATACTTAGCTGCTACCACTGCTGCACTTGCCAGCCATGAGCCTGGCTTCTGGAGCACTGACCACCATGGGGCAGCTCCTGTGTTGAGCGTCTGCACCCTGGTGGTCAGTGAGCATCATAGCAACCAGTCATTCTGCTGTTCAGTTGATTTGCGTATTAGCCTTTTATTATATAGGATAACCCTATGAAGTAGGCATTATTATTTCCATATACTTATACTCCATTAAGAATGATTTAAAATTAAAACCTGCCATTATGTAAATTATCTATTTATTCTCCCTTTGAAGACCTCAGGAAACACACCTTCAATGCTGAAGCTACTTGCATGTTTAAACTCTTCCGAATCATCATATTTTGATGCTTTGACAGTAAAATCCGTGAGTGTGATGAAAAAGCCTTTCTTGCTGTATAACTCAAAGGCACTGTAACCAGGAATCCACAGGCCTTGGTGGTGGAAAAAGGTGGCTCTCCGATGAAACGCTGAATTCACCTGCCACAGTTTCAAACTAAGTGTGTCATCTTTGTGGACATAGAGAAAGTAGTTTGGCCTTTCAGCAGATTCCAAGGACACAAGTGCAGGTGCTGAAAGACATAAAGCAGTGTGTGTGACAAGCCCCCGGGTTCTCTGGAGAAAGCAGATGACCAACACTGGCATTGCAAAACGTACCTATAAAGTTAATGAAAACAAAACTGCAAAATTGCCCTGCATTATTAATGCGATTCTTACATATTTCAGAAATGAGTGCTAAGATCTCTAAAAAAAAAAATAGTATTTTAATGCATTGAATAACAGTGACAACTTTTATGAGTATTTGATGAGTGCTATTTTTTAAATAATTTATCTTATCTTGGGGGGGGAGGGGAAGATATATCAATTTCGAACTCCAGAATGTAAAATGTCATACAAGTAATTAAATGATTAATTGGACACATATTTGTACTTGTAAGCTTTAACATTTTTAAATGCATGAAATCTACAAGTGGCTTCGTTGAATACTAGAAAAGAATAAGAGAATAGAGAAACAGATCAATTTAGGCATGTCACTGTGTTTTAATATCACTGGGTTTTTAATGAGCAAATGTTCTTTCAAGTTATATGACTGCATTAAGAAAAAATTAGATCAACATTATGGTCTATTCCCAGTCAATGATTAAATTGCTAATGAACAACTACAAAGCATTTGAGAAGTATAATCCTTTTTTTATATAGGCTTTAAAAGTTTCCCTTATATTTGTAAAACCCATAATATAAACATGCTTTTAAATTAAAATTTTAGGTTTAATTTTTAGACCTTAATATTTTTAAGCAACTTACTGAATAGGAGAAGATATTTGCAAATTATTTATTTGATAAGAGATCTTAATGTAAATCCATTAGGATTTTTTTTATTAAAAACATGTTATTATAAATCATACAATGCAAAGCTCTCTAAAAGCCAATATATCTTTCCAAAGACTGTTGTTGTGTCCTAAAATTTGCAAGTCCCTTTTTTGAGCCTGAAAGATGCAAATAATAGTAAAAGAAATCTTTTAAAGAGAAAAATTAGAACTTAGGTGTTTTCAAACATTTAAAAAAACTAAGGAGCACTTTTTATAAGGAAAAGGCCATTTATTCTAATTGGAGAGTCAGGAGATTTCTCAGAACAGGTGAAATTTAAGTTGGATTTATTCATTCAATAAACATTTCCTAAGTTTATACGTAAATACGTGAGGCATGGCTGGTATAGTAACAATATAGCCTGAGCCTCACAGATCAGACAGGTTCCAAGCAGATACAACCCGTGTAGGTCAGTAAATGTGGGGCAGGCACTGAGACAATCAAGGGCACGTGAGGGTAACAAATGGTCCCAATGGCTCTCTCTGCTCTGATTTATGTTCTTACTATTTAACAACTTTTATATCAAATCACATTTTTTTATTTTCCTTTAACATTAAAATCTTTCAGATGTTAGCTATTAGTGAACTGTTTTTCAAAAATTTCAAATTAAGTTCAGTGATTAATACCATAAAAAAGTTTAAGCTGTGCTTTATTTAGGACACAAAAAACTCAAATAATTGCAATCCTAACATATATATGCCATCAGATAAAGAAAAGCAACTATTTTATATACAAAAGAGATAGATGGTTCATGTACCAGCATCTTATTTTATATTCTCTGGGACACCTAGAAAAAATGCCATACACATATTAGATCCCAAATTAATATTTAGTGAATAAATAATTGAAAAAATGTAAATGGAAAACTAAAATCTTATTTTCAATTGGAAATTATACTTACATGATGCCTTCTCTTTGAAAAGACCTGGAGTGATCATAAAAATGAAAAATAAATCACCTGGAGTACCAATTCTTGACAAAGGGAAAATGCTTCTACTGGTTATATTGGCCCCTAAAACAAGGCCACTCTGCCCATAACTTGCCAGCATATATGGACCTTCTCCAAGCCCTATTTAAATACAAATAAGAGAATTATAAATTGGCATAGAATTTTTACATTTCAAGCTGTCATTTCAATGGGATAAATTTTAATAACAAAAGCTACTCCAAAACTTACTGCACATTTAAACATTAGTCACTAATAAAATCGCTGAACTCTTTACAAAAATATATACTATAATTTTTGGACTATATACATACATAGTTATGTAATTTAGAATATATATACACATGGATGTGTATATGTATACAGGTATGTATAGCAGTGCTGGATATGAGGTTGACATAAGCTTTCTGCACCTCAAATTTTCCCACCTATATGAAGAACTTTGTCTAGTTAACCTTCCACTCTAATATTCCAAGATTCTAATCTACTCTCAATAAGCATAAGTTTATTTATCCATCAATGGCCAGATATTCTGATAGTCTTCTAAAAATAATTTCTCCCTAATAGGTTACATTCATGAAAACAGAATGCACAGATTTGATATACATAATTTGGTGTTCTAGGAATTATTGAATTTCACCAGTGAGGCATGTCTATAAAAAAGAAAATAATGAACAAAATAGATCCAGAGACATGGAAGAATGGAACAGATTGACAAATCTCAGAGGACTGTGGTAGAGAGATTATATGTGTATATGCATAACCCATGAACACTGACTATACGGCCGTAGGCCTTGGGGGAAGGGAGTCTTGTGGAGGGGGTCAGTGGAAAGAGAAAAAGGGGACATCTGTAATACTTTCAACAATAAAGATAAATTTTTAAAAAATGAAGATGAAGCTTAACAGAGAAATCAAAGATCTTTTTATTTAATACTATCATTTCCTATACACTTAAATAGTTCCATATAAAGTAGAAAATATTTGCTATAGTTTGTATAGAACCAAACCTGAAGCTCAATTTGAAAATTTTTTCTGCAAATTTAATCTTATAAACAGAAGAATATATATTGTAAATAAGTTTGCTAATATTTAAAAATATATATGAGTTCGATTTTATGATAAGATCAAATTATCTTCAACCTAATCCTATGTGAAATTTATTCTGAATCATCAAAATTAAGTTAAAAATTATCAGCAGTATACCTTTTACAGACATATGTATATTTTATGTCTTAAATTATGTTATAAGTTATGTAAAATGGTAATATATATGTAGCATGTGGTATCAAAAAAGATTAATCTGTTTACTCTCATCGCATTTCACTTTCCTTCTATTCTCTAATTTTTAATCTCAAGGACAATTTTCCTTTCCCAGCCTACTGTTAAGATGAAGGAAAGAAAATATTTAAAGAAATCCAAGGACAAGGTTGTTTCCCTTTCAGAATGAAGACCAGGCCCGAGAGAAGAAAATAAAATCATTGGATTAGAGCAGTGGTCGGCAAACTCATTAGTGAACAGAGCCAAATATCAACAGTACAACGATTGAAATTTCTATTGAGAGCCAAAATTTTTAAACTTAAACTTCTTCTAATGCCACTTCTTCAAAATAGACTTGCCCAGGCCGTGGTATTTTGTGAAAGAGCCACACTCAAGGGGCCAAAGAGTCGCATGTGGCTCGCGAGCCGCAGTTTGCCGACCACTGGATTAGAGGGTCAAAAATCTTTTAAGTAGAAAGGAGAGCAAGAACCAAAATTTTCACCATTAAGACCAGGAGAAGAGGCAGGGTCTCATAGAATGAGTCATCTTCAAGCATTGTCCCCTCCACTGACTCATCAGCTGGGACACCTTGCCTTTGAACTGCTGGGGACACTTATAAGCCAGGAGGAAAAGAGCTTTCTAAGGGACTTGACACATTGGGTGGAGAGGAGACTTGAAAGAACTTTGCCCCCACACCAAGACAAAGCTGAGCAGGGACAGTGGAAAATTTCTAAGCAGTGCACACCCCACTGCTGTTACAATGTACAGTGTTTCTCTATGAGCCCAAGTCAATAAAAACCAAAGAAAACTATATCATTAGTCTATACCACCTACTGAATTGTTTTCTAGGAAAGATGAGAACAACATAAATTTCCAAGATGTGATATCCTTCAATTTATAAATATGTAAATTTGTATAAATACAGGGTAGGCAAAAGTAGGTTAGCAATAATGAATGATAGATGATAGATAGATAGATAGATAGATAGATAGATAGATAGATAGATAGATAGTTAGACAGATAGATAATAGACAGATGATCCTATATAATAAAGATATAATATGCAAATGGTGAAATGTAATGACCAACTGCGTAACGACCGGATCACGGATCAGCAGGAGGGTGGGGCAGTGAGCTACAAGCGGGCAGTGGAGAGCTACAGGAGAGGGGCAGGGCAGCAAGCTATGAGGGGAGGCAGGTGGGAGCTACAGGAGGGCGGGGCAGGGGCAGAGAGCTACTGGAGGGCAGCAGCGAGCTACTGGCACACAGATTTGTGCACAGAGCTACTAGTAGATAGATAAATGATAGGTAGATAATACAAGAACAAATTCTGTGTTTCAAGTACTCACAACAGCAAACCTACTTTTGCCCACCCCTCTATGTAAATAATGTACAAATGAGTAGATAAATAGGTATATTATAATGAGATACAATTCAAAATGAAGAAGACATATACAACTATAACTTAAGGGTTTGAAGACCCTCATGGATATTCAACATAAGAATAGGGAAAAGGCCCAGCCGGAATGACTAAATGGTTGAGCACCGACCCATGAACCAGAAGGTCACAGGTTCAATTCCCCATCAGGGCACATGCCCAGGTTGCAGGCTCGATCCCTAGTAGGGGGTGTGCAGGAGGCAGCCAATGGATGATTCTCTCTCATCATTTTTGTTTCTATCTCTTTCTCCCTTTCTCCCTCCCTCTCTGAAATCAATAAAAATATATATATTTTTTAATGAATAGGGAAAAGGAAATAGATAAATGAACAAAATCTCTGCCCTATTGCACAAGTCCCTTGCTACAGCAGTCTGAAGAGATAACTGCCACCTGAGAAATCCATTTGTATAAAAATCAAACACTCCTGAGTTGACTCCCAGTTGATTGATATCTTGTGTCTGGATTGTTTTCATACATTTTCACCAACAATTGAGAGACACAAGTCATTGACTTTATCATTAATTTTCTGCAGGGAGAAGAATAATTTTACCACCTACCAAAAGCAATCATTTCCTGCAGTGATTTTTTAAACATAGTATTAAGCATATCCTATCAAGAAAACACTGAACATAAAATGTGTACAACAGTTTTTAGTGGGATTGTGAAGTCCTTGCTCATTTATGGCAATAACAATAAAATGTTTATATTTTTGTAAATGCCATAAAATGAACATGAAGATAATATATACAGTCTTTGTATTGAAGATTATTGAGAGAATCTCAGCTGTAACCTCTGAATTCATCTGCCTTTTTAAAAAAATTTCCTCTAACAGAATTATAATTATTTATTTCTGAATTTCTTAAATAATAAGTAAGAATTTTAATAAGATAGTGTCCATGATGTGATAAGTAAACAGAGAAGTATGTCAGCTATGAATATCCAAAGAAGAGTAGGCAAATTTATAATAGCTCTGAAATCATTTGGGATGAAAATAATTAAGAATAATCATTTAAAATTATTTTTTTCTGTACTACTATAAAAATATTATATTCCTGTCAATCATCCATTTTATTGCATTATTTTCACGAACTCTTTTTTTTAAATATGTTTTATTGATTTTTTACAGAGAGGAAGGGAGAGGGCTAGATAGAGAGTTATAAACATCAATGAGAGAGAAACATCAATCAGCTGCCTCCTGCACACCCCCTGCTGGTGATGTGCCCACAACCAAGGTACATGCCCTTGACCGGAATCGAACCCGGGACCCTTCAGTCGGCAGGCCAACACTCTATCCACTGAGCCAAACCGGTTAGGGCTATTTTCATGAACTCTTACTCTCCTGTGCAGATTGGTTCTTTTCCCTGTTACTTTAGTCATAGAGAATAGATTCCCCTGTCACTTCACTGAGTCCATCGGTGTCTCATGAAGGCCAAATGCCTCATGTTCACCCTCTGAATATGACCAATATCATTAAAAATGAAGCTAAAAGAATTGGTTTGAAGAATGCTGTAACACATTAGAGAAAAGAACCACCAGTAGAAGTGCACAGACTTGTTGCCAGAAAAGAAAATATACGAAATAAGAAGAGGCAGAAAGTCAATTCTCAGAAAATTCTGCTTCAGGATCCAACAGCCTCAGAAGGAACATGAGAAAGTATAGGGCACAGGTGGAGACTTTCACAGCAGAACTGCATAGGGCAGGAATTCTTAAGTGAAGAAGTTATTGAAGTGTTTTCTTTTGTCTTTTTTTTTCTTTCTATTGGGGTGATACTGGTTAATAAGATTATATAGGTTTCAGGTGTACATTTCTATGATACATGATCTTCATATTGCATTGTGTGCCCACCACCCAAAGTCAAATCATCTTCTATCACCCTATATACTGTATATTTGGCCCCCTTTACCCTTTACTTCCCCACACTCTTCCCTCTGGTAACCATCGTACTGTTGTCTGTGGAGTGTTTTCTTAAATTGGTATCTGTGTACCTTGTGCAGAGTGTATGATAACAACGTGTGGTAATCATTCTTAGACTAGGATGTGTTAACCCAATGGTCGGCAAACTCATTAGTCAACAGAGCCAAATATCAACAGTACAACAATTGAAATTTCTTTTGAGAGCCAAATTTTTTAAACTTAAACTTCTTCTAACGCCACTTCTTCAAAATAGACTCGCCCAGGCCATAGTATTTTGTGGAAGAGCCACATTCAAGGGGCCTGTTGGAGAGTGGGAATTTTTGAGCACTCCGGAGAGGCCGTGGACTATACCCCAGATAGAGTTGCCAGTGTTGACACCAGGCCAGGCCTTGAGATATGGCTTCATGGCCCCTTCCCCCTGCACCTCACAAAATAGCCTTGCTAGATAGAACACTGTCAGCTTTCTGAAGAACAGGATGACCCTGTGAGTAACATGGTCGTCATTGGCATAATCTTGATGTTACTTGGGAAAAACTGTTTTGTCTTAGGATTACTTGTTCTGCAAAAACAGGATGTGGTTAATGTGCTTAAAAGTGGTCCTACACAAAGGGTCGCTGCTGCTCTCTGACCTACCTATCTGGAAGGCAGATCAGCCGCTGGCCGGCAATAAAGGTTCCCTAAATTTTAATTTGGTTTGGACTCCAGTGGTCTTTACTCGCGTTCGCTCCACAACAGGGCCAAAGAGCCGCATGTGGCTCGCGAGCTGCAGTTTGCCAACCACTGTGTTAACCAGACACTAGGCAGTGTAGCATGGAGGTCAAGCTCCTTGGTTCTGAACTCAGATTGCTTATAAATCCCAAGTGACTTTGTCCAAATTATTTACCCCTCTGTCCTTCAATTACCTCCTCTTTAAAGTGTTAATAACAATGCATATAGTACAAGCATATTTTGAAGCTTAAATTATAAAGTTGCTAATACAATAAAAACTATTGTTATTATTACTGTTATATATATATTAGGCAATCAGTCTCATTTTAAACATGAATTCCAAATGACTGATGTGGAATATGGGTGTGTTTTAAATCCTGAACAGGAAATATATTTTTTTAACTATCACAGAATATTTTTAATGTTTGATTGTTTCCTCTATCAAACTTCCATACCTGTATGAAAACAAAGAAAAACTAAAATATGTATTTTCTTTTTAATTTAGCATCTCTATTTCTCTAAAATTTTCTGGCTTCCTTTGTACTGTAGTTGACAAACTTCTCTCTGGCTCAATAAAGCACCAAAAATGCCTTTGATTGGTTGCTTGGTTGTGGTTGTTTTTGAATGGCTTAGGGTTTCCTACAACTATTACTCTATTCTTTCCATGATGGGTTCATATTTTGTCCAGTCACTGACAAAATAGACACCTCCTGGATCATCTTACTTTTCTGAAATTAGTGTTAAGTGGCTACGCCTTCCTCATTAAACAGGTTTGACAAGAAGCAGGTTCCAATCTGCCAACTTCTGGTGCTTTCATTGAGAATATAATTTTGTCTCATAGCTTCTATAACTTAGTAACAGCCAGCACCATCTGTTAGACTTTTTACTGCAAATGTGGATGCTTTTTGGAGCCAGGAGATTTTCATTATTATTATTAAATTAATATGTTCTCATTCTTATAATATTTAAATAATTATTTGTGCCCTAACTTATGACTATATAAATTCCTTCTATTATTATTACATCTATAATTTGTTTCCCTTTTCTACAACATAATAAAAGTTTGCATAATGTTCATTTTTATACATAATGGTAAAAGGTATACATTTGGTCTATGTCTCTCTTTCATTTTACAAAAAAAAATTAGCTAAGTTCACTCATTCATATTTTCATATCATTAAAAAACTATTGAGGGCCTCCTATGTGTTGAGATGATGGTCATACCCTCCTTTTATTTTCCAGGGAATAAATTTTAACACAAATACAATTTAGATACAGTTTAGAAGGCAAAGGCTTTTATTGAATTGCAAACCAAATTATTAACTATTCATACTTTGTTCCCAGCAAAGTTGTCCAAAAACTTTTAATCTGAAGATATGTTTAATAGAATACTATAGTGATATTCTTTAATTGTCACATACCTTCATTGTAATAGTCACAATCATGTGCTAAAAGAAAAAAAAGAAGAAATATTAACCTATATAAGAATCTGACCACTTACCTAAATGTGTGCAAGATATTGCCATGTGTTTATCAATGACCAAGCAAAAGAACACTGAAGTGACATCATTATAAAGTCTTCAGCAGACTAACCATCTACACAAGTACATAATAATTTTAGAATCAAATTTAAAAGCAATTCAAAATGATGTTTAAAAAAATGTTTCTTATCATCAGAACAGAGAAACTTCATAGCCATAAGAGGAATAGCGGAATAAGCACCTTATCTGAGGATGGCATATAAATAAATTATAGTTCACATGTTGAAGTGACAACAGTCAAACACAGAACAGAAAACATTATCTCAAATTTTTCTGTTTGTAAATCCTTTAGCTATACTAAAATATTTCTGCATTGTTGAAAAAATATACAATTTAGTCATCTTAAAGCAATTCTATTTCCATGAGTTTTATGGTATTAGTTCTATAAGAAGACAATTAATATGATCTCCTTATGACATTCCCACCTAATGATGATGTTCTAAGAGGGATACTTACAGCACACAGTAGAGGATCTCCAGTGAACCGATACCCCTTCCTGACAACACTTATGCGCATACGCTGCTACGCTTGTGCATAAGCACTCACAGTCCCCACCGAGATTACAGTTACAAGTGTCTTCATGGCAATTTTTGGCAAAAGAAGTAACATCAATCTGGAAAATGAGGTAGAAAAAATCAATCAATTTCAGTAACTATTAACTATAATTGAGGAAAATTCTAAGGAAAAACTAACTGGTAGATTTATAAAATTTGATATTACCAGTTTATCACTGACACCTAGAGAGTCCTCAATATCTCAAACCTCTATAGTGCTCACAGGAGAAAGAAGTTGATTAGGCAAATGTAAGATCGAAGAACTAGTAAAACATGTAATGGGATTAACATACCAATATAATTTCAACATATGCAATATAACAGATTTATAATTTGCAGAAGTTCATTGTTTCATCTATGGTATATTCACATGGCATTTTTAAAAAGTTCTGTTACCCATGGTTCTCTTACTTGACTTTTATAGATATCTTAAGCAATTACATTTCTAAATAAGTTACAGTCCATCTTGCGATACACTTCTAAAACCATTTTAAATGTGCTACTAGAAATACTTTTAAACTATACTTGGGATTGAGAAAGAGCATGCCATTTTGCAATATTCTCTGCAGAAAAACAAATGCAGCTTTGATCAATCTTTTATGGCTTTGATGATGTATGCAAAGAAATGCTTCATAAACTAGTAGAGATTCCTGCAAATGGATGCTGTTAAATAAGATGGTGTGGAGAGAGAGGAAATTAACTAAATGCATCACTTTTACAGAAAAAACAAACCACCAAATTTGTCTTCCTAACCATGGGTAGCTAAATTATTTGTCTCAATGTTATAAATGTAGCAATACCCATTTAAATGTGAAAGATTAGTAAAGTATTCATTTACCACATTGCGACAAGGAGCAAAAACATCGCTGTACAAAATGGAGCATTCTTTCTTGGCATAAGGAAATTTGTTCTGATGTGCCTCACAGGGTTTAAATAATTCATGTGCGTTTTCACACTGCGGAAAATGTTAAGGAAGAAAAGAAAGTTTTAGGGGTGATCGGTGAAGCAGAAACCAGAGTAACCAATGCTGACTGTGTCCATGACAAACACAGCTAATACCATATATCCTCCTTCTTCCAGACAAGCATTATCTAAAGCACACTGCTCAGCCAGCTCAATGTTCATAGCATGCATTATTTTTTAAAACAACCAAACGTACTGTTAAAATCATAGGACTATTAGAGACAGTAGAGGTAAATAATTTCCCAATTGTCTTAAATGCGGCATTTAAATGATTAAGATAATTACATGAGCAAAGGATTCTCTTTCCTTTAATTTTCACCTCTTTCATTTCTGTTGCGTGCCATCCTCTGAGTTCTACACCCTCGTGTCAGCAGGCTCACCGCCCATGTACTCAGCAATGTGGTCTCAGCCTCTTCTAATCTACACCCCTGACACCGCCCAGGGAAAGGTCATCTTGGTCTCTTCATTGCTAAGTATAAAGGCAATTTTGCAGTCTTCATCTCACTTGACCTTTCTTGCTACCTTTGATTCTGTTTATAACTTTGCCCTTTTTAAAGGTCTCTCCTCATTTGATTTTGGAGGCACCATTTTCTGGGGGGGTTTCCTCATTGGCTGCTACTACCCATTCTCCTTCACCCTTCCTTCTTTGAAAACCTTGACCTTCAAACTTCTCTTTTCCACATTCTATTCACTTCTCATGGCTTCAACACCCTGAATACACTTGTAACTGCCAAATCTATTTCCAGCCCGATCTCTTTACTGAATCTAAAAACTGGGCATCTTCACAAAAGATATCTCTGTCACTTCCCTCTCACCATATCCGAACCTACTTATCTCTGCACCATTGTCCTGTTCTCACCGTCCCCTACCACCCACTCTCCGCTTTGTCCTGCCTCGGGGAAGAGTGCCAGCATCTATCCAACAAGCCACGAAGGCAGAAGACCTTGAATTCTCCAGACTCATCCTTCCTAATAGAATCTTTCGTAATATTTGTCGAATACACAAATAATTTAACCTCCCTCAGCCTCAGTTTCTCCATTTATAACATGAAGACAACGTCTGTTACATTGCATGGTTGTCACAAGAATTATATGAAAAGACAAATGTGAAAGCAGTTTGTCCAATGTGAATTGCCATACAAATATTACATTAAAATAGTATTGCCTAAATAAATGTTCCCATAAGAATAAAGTTATTGAGTCCTAAGATCTATATTCAACTTACCTGTCCTAATGCCCAGCTATCTCCAAACACCTGGGCATTTCTCACTTCTAAGTTATTCGATGTGGTCATGTCATTTGAAGTACATTTGTCAAAGTTTCCACATAATCCTGATATTTTGTTCTAAAGTAAGAGAAAATTACTAAGAAATATTCTATATTCACTTTAACATTTAAGGACACATAACTAAAATATTTTAAATATTTAAGGTAAACATTTTAAGAATTTCTTCAATAACCATTTACAATATGTTTCAAAAAGGTGGAGTTTCATACATAGCTAATTATATTTAACAATTATTTTTAAGTTCTCAAAAATGTTCTACCATCCCCCAAATTTTTATCTTTCCACACTTACCAATGTCTTAGCATTGATGCAACCAATAGCATAAGTAACTTGGAAAAGAATAATACAAACATTACACTTGTGTGTATTCATATGTACATAAAATTTTATTGATGAAAGCCCCACCTCCTGATATGTTTAAGGTTTTGTAACACTATAAATGTTGAAACAATAAAATAATTTATTTTCCTCCTTATTAGACTGAAAAGCCAAAACATTAAAAATATAACAAAAAATTAACTTTAATATTTCTATATCATGCCATCATGATATACAATGAATAAAATCTAAATTTTACCTAATTTTATAAAAATCATTATGGGTTGTGAAATTATTATGGAAAGTACCATATGGATTATTCACATCAACAATACCCACTGTATCTTCTCAAATAATGTATAAAATTTTACTCTGAGGGAAAGGAGATGGACTAAGAATACAGGGAAGAATTTTTCATAAACCATGGAAATCCTCCTTAAAATTTTAAAAGGAAGCAAACTGAACTTTCTTGGTGTGCTGAAGGGTGGACTGTAGCCCTTCATTAATGATGAAGCAGACTGCCCATGTCCTCAGCAAGGCTGACAATACCCCTAGGATTACAGCTGCCAGGCCACTGCTGACCTCAGTGTCTCTGCTCTCAGAAGCCACTACGTTTATCCAAAGACTGAACAATCCACCATTGGGGGCAGGGCGGGGGGATGGGGGATGCAGAAAACTAAATGGTTAATTTGTTTCCAAAAAGTAGAGAAAGGAGGATACATGATGAAAAATGGCCCTAACCGGTTTGGCTCAGTGGATAGAGCGTCGGCCTGCAGACTCAAGAGTTCCAGGTTCGATTCCGGTCAAGGGCATGTACCTTGGTTGTGGGCACATCCCCAGGAGGAGGTGTGCAGGAGGCAGCTGATTGATGTTTCTCTCTCATCGATGTTTCTCACTCTCTATCCCTCTCCCTTCCTCTCTGTAAAAAATCAATAAAATATTAAAAAAAAAAAGAAAAATGGCAGAGAAAAATTGTTAAAGACATATGACCATTAAGAAATTATATCAACTTCATGAAAGAAATGCAAGAAACCAGCAAACACCAAGGAATAGATTTGGGGGCTTTTTCTCACCTAAGAAAAAGAAAATGACTTCAATATACAATCATATCTTAAATTTACAGCATGTTAAAATATTTTTAAATATATATATATATTTCATAGTTTTATGAGAATATGTTGTTACAATTTTTTCCTTATTTACCACAAATTATATCCATGTCTCAATTTCAATTTCCGATAAACTGAATTCTTATAAAAACATCAATATGTCAAAAAACAATATATAAATTTAAACTACTTAAATAAAATTTTAAATATTTAAAATAATAAACATATTTAATAATGTTTAACAAAGTATTTAATAGAAGACAATGTTTAAAACAACTTAAAATTACCAAAATGGTAAGCATCCAAGATTGAATATTAAATCAGGAATGGATAAAACAAACTAGTACATCTATACAACAGAATACTACTCAGCAGTATAAAGGAACAAACTATTAATTCATTCAACAATATGAATGAATCTTAAATGTATTTTGCCAAATCAAAGAAGCCAGACCCAAAAGACTACAGATTGTATGATTTCATTTATATTATATCCAGAAAAAGCAAAACTCTAGGAATGGAAAATAGATGAGTGGTTTCCAAAGCTTAGGGAATAGAGGTAGGAGTTGGCAGTAAAGAGCCAACCTGGGAGAAATTTTGGAGTTGATGGATTTGCTTTATATAAGACTGTGGTGGTGGACATATAACCCCAGGTGTTTGTTAAAACCTGTACAATTGTAAATCCTAGGAGTATTTTTTTTACTTTTTAAAAACAATTTAACTATATATAAATGTAAAAATAGATCCAGAATATGGAGGGAAAGATGAAGTGCAGATTGTAACTAATGAATCAAACTGTATTTCAAACATATCACAAAACCATGCTGAAGGGGGTGGGAAGAAAGAAGCTGACCTAAGTAGTTTTGGAAAACTGGATACTGTGAGGATAAGACAAAAAGAACTGTATACAACGATGTACTCTAGTTGGTAAAGTGGTTCTTCACTGAAATATGAATTAGTAATTCTGAAAATATAACCCATTTCTTTAAAAAAGACATTAATCATTTTATTTCCACAAAACATTAAAAGGCACATGTAATTGCATATTTTGCATCTCACTTGGATTGACCTACCAAATAGGTTGACATACCTTCCACTGTGGTCCAATTTTGATGTGAATGGTTGTCTTTTTATCCCAAAGAATAGTGATATCTTTCTCTGGAAAGTATACCACCATGTAGTACCCTGCCTTCCAAAGCTGGTATGTAGGTTCATTTTCCAGAAAAAAACCTGATTGTTTCTTTAGAAATAATAATAATGATTTTTTAAAAAGTAAATTCATTGTTTTCAAAATGTAAACATTAAATTACTATTTACTAAGTAGTCTCTATATACTAGTATTTTTGCTCAGCCCTTCTTTCTGAATTCTATAGTAAATGACAAAACAAATGCATAAAATAGGAAACACATAAAATTGGTTATATTTTTTAATAGGAAAGTGACAGATCATATTTGTATATTAAAAGAAAATAAGTTTTATGTTAGGAAGGATAACAGTAGAAAGAAACTAGAGATAGAACACATTGGGAAAATTTAGTGTCATTAGCCTAAAGTGAGAATATACAGTAATCTTTATGAACAGGGTCTATTCCCTATAAAAGACTACATTGAATCTGACATTGAAATTAACTCATATAATAATTTCAAAATTACATGGTTACATCAAATTAAGTAAAACAAATATTTCCAGAAGCAAAATAAAAATTATGAAGGAGATATGCAATCTTTTGGTTATTTATTATTCTCACCCCCAAGTAATAACAAAAGCATACTTTAGAAATATTACACTATGGTAAACACTTACAACTATTCCATAGGACAGATTAAATAAACTTAATCATATCCATAAGAGTTTTCAGTCTCTTAGACAAATTTCATACTTATAAGTGCTCAGTGTATTGGATATAACAATACATACTGTGTAACCTACATATTGTTAATGGATATTATCTAACCTCATTTCCTTCTACTCCCAAGTGCCAAGCTGAAGTTAGGGGAAGGGCCCTGGGTGCCTCTGAGAGTCTGAACTCAACCTGGGAGTATCCTTGTGCTTAAGTCTGTGGTCGGCAAACTGCGGCTCGTGAGACACATGCGGCTCTTTGGCCCCTTGAGTGTGGCTCTTCCACAAAATACCATGGCCTGGGTGAGTCTATTTTGAAGAAGTGGCGTTAGAAGAAGTTTAAAAAATTTGGCTCTCAAAAGAAATTTCAATTGTTCTACTGTTGATATTTGGCTCTGTTGACTAATGAGTTTGCTGACCACTGGCTTAAGTGAGAAAGGCATCCTATATAATAAAAGCCTAGGTGGTGTCACACCCTTGCACGACATCATCACAAGATGGCCACCACAAGATGGCTGCCCTCATGTCATCACAAGATGGCTACCACAAGATGGCCGGCAGGGGAGGGCAGTTGGGTGTGATCAGGCCAGCAGGAGAGGGCAGTTGGGGGTGATCGAGCCGGCAGGGGAGCAGTTAGGTGTCAATCAGGCCAGCAGGGGAGTGATTAGGGGGCAATCAGGCTGGCAGGCAGAAGTGGTTAGGGGCAATCAGGTCAGCAGGCAGGCGAGTGGTTAGGAGCCAGCAGTCCCAGATTGTGAGAGGGATGTCCCAGATTGGAGAGGGCGTCAATCAGGCCAGCAGGGGAGTGATTAGGGTGCAATCAGGCTGGCAGGCAGAAGTGGTTAGGGGCAATCAGGTCAGCAGGCAGGCGAGTGGTTAGGAGCCAGCAGTCCCAGATTGTGAGAGGGATGTCCCAGATTGGAGAGGGTACAGGCCAGGCTGAGGGACACCCCTCCATGCACAAATTTTATGCACCAGACCTCTAGTCTATATATATAAAAGCCTAAGCGACCAAATGACTGAACGACTGGTCGACTGATCACTATGATGCACACTGACCACCAGGGGGCAGATGTTTAATTTAGAAGCTGCCCTCTATGGTCAGTGCACTCCCACAGCAAGAGCACCACTCAGCTGACCTACAGACTCCAGATGTTGGGCTCATGGATGGCAAGTGCAGCTGCAGAGGTGCAAGGCTCTCTCGACTCCATGGCAACACTACCTAGCACTGGCAGGCACAGGAGGACCAGGATGAGTGGGAGCAGCACGGTGCCTGGCCTGGGCTCAGGCTCCTCCTAGGCCACCTGCCACTTTGTGCACTACTACACCCCTTGGGGGATGTTGGACTGCCAGTTTCAACCTGATCCCCACATCCCCTGAGGAGTTCCAGATTGCAAGAGGGTGAAGGCAGCTGAGGGACCCCACCAGTGCACGAATTCTTGCACCGGGCCTCTAATTGAATAATAAAGGAAAAAAATACCATGATAGGTCAAGAGGAACTCCAAAAAAAAGGAAAACATTTTCCTGTTTTGACAATGGGCCTGTATTTTCATTTTTCATTAGGCCCATAAAATGTGTATCCTGCCTTGGCCCCAAGTCACTCTCTGCTGTAAACCTATTTCTATTGTTTTGATTACACTTTTCAGTACTTTTCTGCTATCTGATTTGTTTGCAGCTTTATTATCTGTCTTCCCCTTAGTTGATTGTCAGCTCTTTGAAAGATGTACTTTGTCAACTCATGGCAGTATCTTCAGCTTCTAGATCAAGCCCTGAATCATTAATTTTTAGCACCTTCCTGTATTGGCCTGTTCATGGGTCTTACCTTCCAGCCTGATCAGCAATAAGTAAAGCATCTAATGTGGCTTATGGCTCCATTTCAATCATGAGATACTCTTCCATATATGTTTCTATTAAAGTTCCTTGACTGACTGACATATCACTAGAACATAACATGAATTTTTGGATAAGGCAACTTATTAGACTTCCTTCAGTTTGGTTCTGCAGTAATTATCCTGATGTAAAAGTACATCTTCTCTATTTGCCTACAGGACAGTTTTTATTAGACAGGACAGTTTACTACCACACAACAATTATCTTTGATCAAAAGGAGATGCATATTCCTTTTGTTTCAGATTAGGAAGGAAGAATGCTTCTCAGAGAGCATGGTATTATGAATTGCCCAAAATAGAGAACTCCACTTTAGGTGAGAATTACAGCACTTTACACAAACTCTAGTGATGTTATAAATGTAAAGAATTAACCCTGGCTGGTGTGGCTCAGTTGGTTGGAGCATTGTCCTGTACGCCGGGTTCCATCCTTAGTCAGGGAAAGTATGAGAAACAACTGATTGATGTTTCTCTCTCCCTCTCTCTTTCTCGCTCTCTCTAAGATCAATTAGAAAGTAAAAATAAAAAGAATGTGAAGAATTACAACATTTAAAGTACAGGTTAAATTCATAAAAAGTTTATATCTTACATCTATAATAATAAAAGGGCAATATGCTAATTAGACCAGATGTCCTCTGGATGTCATTCCGGACGTCCTTCCGGACAAAGCCAGGGCCGTAGGGAAGCCAGCCCAGGTCCCCAGTGCCTGTGGGCAACTGGAGGGAAGCCAGCCCAGATATCGGGTGCCAGAGGGAAGCCAGTGCAGGCAGCCAGGGCAAGGAAGGCCTAATCTTGCACCAATTTCGTGCATCGGGCCTTTAGTTTTTAATAAAAGTAGAAGTGAGCATTTATTGGGGGGGAAAAAAGAGATTTATTTATTTATTTATTTTGGCTAGATGAGCAATTCATTTGTCATAAAGTAAATGGTACTTATTTTCACTTTTGATGTTCAAGAACAATATTAGTGAGGGATTTTTTATGGTTAAGTTATCTTTATGACCTTTCCTCATCACCTGCCTATGGGTGAAAATTGGATTAGAAAATTACACAGAGCTGTAATTACCACTTCAAGAATGTGTTAAACTGTTTTTATAAGAGCATTATTTTCTCTTCAGGTTTTTTTTTCAATACATCCTTGTTCTTAGAGAGAACCTTCATCTATAAATGAATATCCAGTTGATGGTTATACCAAACTGTAGTAATTACTTCAAAAGGATGTCAACATGATTATAGAAACTCTGTTTTGTCCAAAGCTTGAGTGCTGCCTGGCTGGTCTCAATGTTTCTGACTGAGATGTAAGCTATGTTCTAGGGGAGGGGTGGGAAACCTTTTTCTGCCAAGGGTCATTTGGATATTTATAACATCATTCATGGGCCATACAAAATTATCAACTTAAAAATTAGCCTGCTATATTTGGTCAAATATTTAAATAACTCACTCCTAATGCCTTGGCAGAGCCAGACCAGATGATTTTGAGGGCCTTATAGGGTCCACAAGCCAGATGTTCCCCATCCCTGTTCTAGGGCACTGGTTCTCAAACTTAAGTATGCAAAAGATTTTGGGGTACCATTAAAAATAGATTTTCATTCTCAACCTCAACCATTCTCATTACCAAGGTGAACCTAGGAACCTCCTTTTATAATAAACTAGAGGCCCAATGCACAGATTGGAGTACCAGTGGGGTCCCTCAGCCTGGCCTGTGCCTTCTCACAATCCAGGAGCCTTCAGGGGATGTCAGAGGCCCGGTGCATGGATTCAGCCCGATCCCCACAGGCCAGGTCGAGGGACCCCACCAGTGCATGAATCCATGCACCAGGCCTCTAGTATGCATGTAAGATCTTTGGTTAATCTCTTCCTGCCCTCCTCCCTCCCCCCTTCTCCCTGAGATTCATCAGTCTGTTCCATGTTTCCATGCCTGTGCATTGAGCGTCTGCCCCCTGATGGTCATTGTGTGTCATAGCTACTGGTCGAACAGTCGAACAGTCGTTTGGTCACTTAGGCTTTTATATATATAGATATTTCAGATGCAGAAATTTTGCAGGCCAAACTTTGGGAAACACTGTTTTAAAATCTCAGAGGACACTTTTTAAGGGCCATATGTCCAATCATGTCATTTCTCTATTCCAAAATTTCTTACTTGTAAAATAAGTTCAAATGTCTTACACCATTAGAGACATTTCATGATCTGGAACCAGCCTCCTTGTCTACTTCTCCTGCCATCATGGCCCCTGCATTAAAGTCAATCTGGACACTTATCCCCGAGTCCCTTTGCCATACCCTCCCTCCAGTATTCCCATACACTTCAACTAAACGTAACCACTTGGAGTTCTTCAAACATGCCATTTTATCATTCATCTCTGGTCCTTTCCTCTGTATTGATTGCCTTCCTACTCTCTCTCTCTCTTTATTTGGCTAATACCTGCTCATTCTTTATTACTCAGTTCAAATCATTACATCCAGAACATGTCTCTGAGTCTTTAAAAATAAGGAGGGTAAAGAAGAGGAAAGGAGCCATTTCTTGAAATTCATTATTTAGTTTAATCTTCACATGAACTTAAGAAGTAGAATCACCCCAAATTTACAAATGGGAAAGCTACAGTTTGCCCAGAGTGACACAGCTAGCAGGTGATAGAATAAGGATTCCAAGTTGAGTACTGACTAACTTCAGAGTCTATGTTCTTAGCACCTACCCTAAACACCCAAGGTTGGTTTAGGTCTTTTTCCCAGGGCTTCCCATACTGTACATATTCATGCCATGCATAACACATAACACTACACATCCTTACTTACTTGAATATATTCCTCACCTCAGAAAATATCCTTAACAGTGAAAGCACAGTGACTTTTCACTTTCAATCTCAATAATTAACACAAATTTTGATATATGTAGACATAAGCATGAATGAATGAATGAATGAATGAATGAAATGTATTCATTCTTTCAAACTGGGTAGACTCCAGAATGCAAGAATAAACAGGGTGACAGTGGTTCCAATTCTCACACAACTCATAGACAAATAGAGAAGACAACCACTCTCCTAATTTCACTAAAGTAGGATACATGAAGAGGAGATCCTGAAAGGGATAAAATGAGACCTGTCACATAAGAATAAGTTAATCGAAAGGTTGAAGGAGGTTCCAGGTATGAGCAATGATAATTAGGAAGAAACAGAAGTGAGAGAAGACCACAGAGCCCTTGAAGAACTGATAAAATCCCCACCTTCTGGAACCTGGGTCAGAGCAGAAAGTGATGAGAAGTAGGTGAGGAGAGGTGGCAATGGTCAGATTGGTGAGGCCTTGTAGGAAATGGAAGTCACTTAAAGGTTTGAAGCACTGGAGTGACAGATTAGATTTCCATTTTAGGAAAACCACCCTGACTGGAGTGTGGCAGGATCGATTAGAGGAAGTCAGGAGTCTAGTTGGGAGCATGTTGAAGTACTCTAGGTAATAGGTGACTGTTGCTAAAGCCAGAGTGATAACCATGGAAATGAAGAAAAGATAAAATAATTAGAATATGGAGAATTAGAGCGTAACCAAAATAGACAAGTCAAGTATGACTCACTGTAGCCACATAAAAATAGCCAAGAAAAAATGAAAAGCTAGTAACCGTTTACAGAGAAAAAGTACCCCAATTATTTATATTTTATTTTCAGTATCCTTAGTACAAGTTATAATGATCCTAAAAGAAATAATTCACTAACCTCTTTGTCAGGAGTATCATTCAGGTAAATTTCAGTGTCCCCAACTGAAATCAAAACACTTTTAGAACAAACAATATCGTTGTCAAAGCATTTCTTGTTCTGGGCAATGACAGATATATCTGATTCTTCTTCACTCTGCAATGTCAATAATATTATATTAATACAATTGTATACTATACATAATTTTAGCTATTTTCATTAACAAATCTGAAAGAAGACCAAGATGTACGATAGTGAGTATTAAAACTGAAATACAACTTACCTCTAAAATAAAGTTCATTTTGATCTAATAGTACGAAAAATATACCAAGATAGCTTAATGTTTAAACATTTATCTCTAATATATTCTGTTAATTTTTTTCTAGCAAAGCTTTTTTCCCCATCCTATCTAATAAAAGAATAATATGCAAATTAACCATCACTCCGCTACACCCACCAGCCACGCCCACCAGCCATGCCCACCAGCCAATCAGGAACGATTATGCAAATTAACCCAGCCAAGATGGCTCCGGTCATGGAGAGAGCAGGAGGGAGGCTTGGGTTTCCCCGGCAATAGAGAAAGCCAAGCTTTCTGCACACCCTGGCTGGCCCTGGCCTCTGCTTAAGGCTACAAAGTTTCAATTATAGAAGATAAATATATCCCAGATACCAGGGCCTCCACTTGAGTTGCCGGGGGGCATGGCCAGCCTGCAAACCACCACAAGCCCCTCGCCCAGGCTGCCCCATGCCCCAAGGGAACCCCCACCCTGATCTGGGACACCCTTCAGGGCAAACCAGCTGGCCCCCACCCATGCACCAGGCCTCTATCCTACCTAATAAAAGAGTAATATGCAGACTGATCATCACTCCAACACACAAGATCAAGATAGCTGCCCTTATGTGGTCAAAGATCCTGCCCCCATGTGGACACAAGATGGCCACCACAAGATGGCCAGCAGGGGAGGGCAGTTGGGAGGGACCAGGCCTGCAAGGGAGGGCAGTTGTGGGTGATCAAGCCTGCAGGAGAGGGCAGTTAGGGGTGACCAGGCCAGCAGAGGAGGGAAGTTGGGGGCAAACATGCTGGCAGGGGAGCAGTTAGACATCAATCAGGCTGGCAGGCAGAAGTGGTTAGGGGCAATCAGGAAGGCAGGCAGGTGAGCAGTTGGGAGCCAGCAGTCCTGGATTGGAGAGGGTGTAGGCTGGGCTGAGGGACACCCCCCCCCCCATGCACGAATTTCCTGTACCGGGCCTCTAGTCTTATAATAATATCAGAGGCCCAGTGCATGAAAATTCATGCACTGGAGGGGGAGGGGGTCTCTCAGCCCAGGCTGCCCCCTCCCACAGTCCGGGAGCCCTCAGGGGCAGGAGGCGACCTGACGATTAGGGGAAGGCAATGCCCCCATCACACCTCTGCTGCTGCCACTGCCAGCAGTGCAAGCCTTGGCCAGCCCTGATTACCTGAGCCTCGGGCAGCCTTGGGCGGCTGGGCAGCCACCATCCAAGGCTTGCTTGTGCTTCGGGCCAGCCCTGGGCAGCTGGGCAGATGAGGGTGGGTCCAGCTGCACCACGCACCTGCCACTCCCCACCACCTCCACTGGCGGGGCTGAAAGGACTGGGGACTCCGGCAGGGCTGAGGGGACTGGGAGCCGTCATCTTGTGGCTATGGGCGACACCATTTTTGTGAAGGTGTGACGGTCAATTTGCATAGTCCCTCTTTATTAGATAGGATTAACTCAAATGTATTAACCAGTTTATTTCCAATAAATAAGCCAAAACACATGTTGTTTAGGGGAATTTTTACAAAAATTCATTTTAGACAACACTTTTGTCTTATCTTTAGGAATTTTCTGACTAAATAATTATATGCCTACAAGTGAACACTGAAATAGATACAAAACCTTGGAACATGTTAGTAAATAAGATAATGCATATCATTTGAGGGATTCCTTTGAGCTTTATATATGTTATCTCACTTAATTTTATGGTACTTTTTGAATTAAGTATTATCTCCATTTTACAGATTAGGAAACAGAGGTTAAGAAGGATTAACTGATTGTCCAAGGTTAATAAGCTAAATAAGGGCAGATACAGAGTTTTAATTTTTTTAAATTGATTTAGAGAGAGAGAGAGAAGAGAGAGAGAACCATCTATCAGCTGCCTCCTGTAGGCACCCTGACTGGGGATTGAACCCACAACCTAGGTATGTGCCCTGACCCAGAATCAAACCCACAACATTTTGGTGTACAGGATGATGCTCCAACCAACTGAGCCACACCAGCCAGGGTTCTAATTTTTTTTTTTTTTTTTTTTTTTTTTTTTGCCTCTTGTAGAGAAATTAGCAAGAGTCTAATAGTGGTTAAAGAGAAAAGAGAAAAGTCAATGGTAGGTGATAGGAAATCCTTAGTCTGAGAGAGTATTTAGCCCCAGACACTCTAAATCTAACCCCCTTACCTCTCACTTCACCCTCACCTTTTTTTGGCCACTCCCCACTCCATCCCTAAGAACATGCTCTCTAGAATCAGGGTTTCTAATTTTGTATCTCACTTTCATGGATGACTCCTATAGTTTTACAGACCCTGAAAATTCATTGTAAAATGCTGTTTTTAAATATCTATATTTTTCTAGGAAGAAAACCCTTGGTTTCAATCAAATTTTTGAAGTGGTCCTTATCCCCCCAAAAGTTAAAAGCCACACTGCTCTAACTTAGGGACAGTGGAAATTTCATCAGAAAAAAAGCGATATTTCTCTGGACTCAATATCCACTTTTCGAGGACTCACACACATGAATCCTTGTCATATTTAGACATTTGGGTCAGTGTTTATTTTCAAAGTGAGAAAAGTCTTTAAATGTTTGGAAATCACATAGGTCTTGATGCAAATTCTTCACACTTAGTTTTTCATATCGCCAGCAATATGAGCATTAGCTCAATATAGCTCTTGGTTTTTCTAAATTCTTCCTGTCTCACTAGTAATTACCGTAGCATCCTGCCTAGAGGACCGGCTTTCAATCAATGTTGCTGACAGTAACTGATGTTTCCCTCTGCACCCCACTTTTCCTTCCTTCATAGCACTGAGAGCTCTTGCTTCCTAGCCATCCTTTTGCAAAGCAGGGACTGCATTTTGAAAAGGGGAATAAAATGATTATGGCATTGTACTACTAAAAAAAATAATGCCACACTTTCTTGCCTTTGTGAACAATTTTCAAAGAACAAAAATAATATGTAATTTAGGGTTTTGTTTTGTTCCTCTTCTTGGGAAGACTTAGATAAAGGATGTAAGAAGCTGGCTGAAAGGCTGTCTATGGCCATCACATTTCTATTACTAATAATTAAAGTGACTCAATGTTCGCTGTGCTTTTGATATTAACTCAAAAAAGCCAAGAAGCATTCTGTATTGTATGGTCTTGTAATAGCATGTTATGTTGACAGTAACTTGAAATAATATCAATTCCTAAGAATCACATTTCTCCAGTTTCCATTTCTCATGTATTTCAAGCTACATTCGGTTTGAAGATAATGCTGCAGAGTTGCTAAGCAACATAGTGAGTGTGATTACAAAGCTAGAGGGGGAAAAAGTCAACATCAATGTGCCACATGGATTCCTCAAACTCTTTATGCTCAGGTACTGAAAACATTATAGAGAATATTCTCCCAAGTGATTCTAAAACATAAAATGTCAGCACTTCTCAAGGTAGTGTATTGTTTTACTTGACACCTCAGTCTTAACCTTTTAAGAGTAACTACCCCACACCGTGGGCATTGTACCTGGGCTGCAGGCTCCCTCACCAGAGGGGGACATGCAGGAGGCAGCCTATTGATGCCTTGTTCTTGCATCGATCTTACTCTCTCTCTAAAATCAGTAAAAATATTTTTTTAAGAGAGTACCCCACACAAAGTCCCTGCTGTATACAGTAGCCACAGGCATCCATGTTTATGTCCCACAGCTGCTTGGACCCAAAGTAATACATTCACTCATGGGCCAATGGACTTTAATGCTGACAAGAAAAAACACAGCTCTACCCAATTAGATTATCTCTCTCCCATTTGAACCAGAAAATAGCGACTTAGAAAAGTTTTGTATAGTAAGATCTGAGGGTGAATAGACAGAGAGAATAAAGGCGGAGTGGGAGCTGAACAGGTGAGAGCAAGCTTAGGACATGAAGGAAAACAAAACAATGATTGAACTGAAGTCAAGATGGAGACAAGCCCTAGCTGGTTGGGCTCAGTGGACAGAGTGTCGGCCTGTAACCGAAGGGTCCCAGGTTCTATTCCAGTCAAGGGCACATGTCCAGGTGGCAGGCTCGATCCCCAGTAAGGGGTGTGCAGGATGCAGCTGATTAATGAGTCTCTCTCATCATTGATGTTTCTATCTCTTTCTCCCTCTCCCTTCCTCTCTCTGAAATCAATAACAATATTTTTTTTTAAAAAAGGGATGGAGACAAAATATAGAAGAGTTACACAAGCAAGCCCGAGTAAGCAGAAAGCAGAGCATTCACAGAGAGATGGTCCAAGCTGCAGCAATGACATCAGAGCACCCCTGAATTCCTGCTGCCAGGAGGCAGAACCACCCTGCAGTTGTCACCTTTGTGAGGCGCTGGGCCCTGTTCAAGGACGTTATTTCCCTCTGGGTTTTACACTCAAATCACCACAGCACCCACTCCCTACTGTTTGTTTCCTGAAATAGCAAACGCTTAACTCAATGTCACTTCCAAGAAATACCACCCTGAGGTGCTTCACTGCAAAGGAAATCTACTTGAAAATCACCGATAAAGAAGTGTTATAATTGGGTGAAATACACCAGGTACGAAGCCTTCTGCTTCCATGAAACTTTCCTGTTAACTGATTCTCTAGTCAAAATCTGTTACATCTCCACAGCAGAGCTTTCATTTGGCCCAGCCTTTTAGCTTCTTGTTTAATAATGACTCCCTAAATGTAAAACAATTGAGGGTAAGGCTAATCTTATAAAATAAGAGAGAAATATGCTAATTATCCATTACACACTGAGGCATAACGACCAACCATGTAACGACCTGATCAGGGATCAACAGGAGGGTGGGGCAGCGAACTACAAGAGGATGGCGGAGAGCTACAGGAGGGGGCAGGGCAGCAAGCTTTGAGGGTGGCGGGGGAGGAGCTACAGGAGGGCAAGGCAGCAGGCAGAGAGCTACAGGAGGGTGGCAGTGACCTACTGGCGCACGGATTCGTGTGCAAGGCTACTAGTATCATCATAATTGTACCCTTAACAGTGCCTAGCATAAAGGCATAGAGTGTAGATTCTAATATGTAATTAATTATTATAAAAAGTTTAAAAAATTACTAGAAAACCTATGCTAAATTACTATTGAAATGTTTTAGGAAGTTTCGGTACATGGAGTCTATTATCAAAGTATGTAAGTTACTACAATGCAAAGTAAATACTGAACCTTAATATCTAAGACTAATAATGGAGATGAATCTTATGAATAAAAGATCACAACTATCTTGCCTGAAACTTCCAATAAGGATATGATATTTAAGAGTTAACTTATATGAACGATGTAGAAAATTATTTAAACACTGATTTCCTGAAAGGGCACTTAAAGAATTAATTCAATAAACTCCAAGATTTTCACCTTCTTACTCAAATAGATTTTTAAAATATGCAAAAGCCATCTACAAAGTAGTGTTCATATAATTCTAAAAATTAAATAAAATTTAAGATCCATTTCCATTTCAGCTTTGGAAACATTAATGTATCAGAATTGGGGGGGATAATATACTAGTATTTTAGATTGTATCATCCAATTTAATTTACTTTTTAAAATTTCTGATTTTCCTGATATAAAAATGCCTAGAAAACTATAAAGAACTGATTTGGGTTGAAAATATCCACTGTTATATAGACAATCACTGAAGGCCCAAGTTATTGTCTGCCTCTGAGCCCTTTGTCTTCACATGTTGCCATGCAAACAATATAAGTAAAATCTGCTAAAGGGGGTCATTGAGAGGATTGGATGAGCAGTTTATCCATGAGCTGAATCCAGACAGTTAGAGTCTCCTTAACCCTCCCTGTCTTTGGAATGTAAGTTCTGCCCACCATTCCCACAGTGGGGGCCATTTTCAAGGACACAGCCTTGAGAGATCAATGTGCTGGGGAGACCTTCGATGGCAGAAGTGGCTGAAGTCAAGTAAGGCCTCTCCGTAAACAAGATTCTGACAGGTAAGTGTGGAGAGCTACTTGTCTCACTGCTGCCCAAGGCAAGCCTCCTCTGCAAGCTCCATTGCTCACTAAAACTGCCTCCTACCCATCTGGAGTAGCCTGCCTCTTTCTTCGGTCTCTCCTGGCCCTCAGTGTCCAGGGGCCAGTTTTAGATTTCATCTGGGCAACTCCCAAATTTGCAAACAAACATGCACCTGGGAGACAAACCACTTTAAGAATCATTTCAGGAACAGAGAAGATAAACATTAAATAACGTTTCGTTGGATTTGCATTTAGGTCATTGTTGACTTTTACAGTTGCATTTTTTTTTATCAATTTTGTGATTAGGTTATTAATAACTCTCCCCCACCAGCCTAAGATAAGGAAAGACCCATATCTTTTTTTTTTTTTTTTTTTGCTGATCATTGTACATGCACTTCTTATTATAGAGTCTGACACATATAAATCACGTAAGATATATTGATGTGAAAATGATGCAAAGAATTTGAGAGCAATGAAATTAGGAGGGTTTTCAGAGGCTTAAAGAAAGCACTGAACTTTTGAGATACCACCTGAAGAGAATTTTGAAAAACCTAATCTAGAACAAATGATAAGAAAAACCCTAGCAGTGATGGGGGCTTGCCACAGACTAAAGGAAGTCGACTTTAGCTCTGAACTTAGGAGTTAAAAATTATATTTCTCAATTTTGTTGAAGATCATCAGTGTTCCCGCTTGAGGTTTTAGCACAGCTCAAGGTGCTGTTTGGTTTTACATCTCTTTTTTTCTCTTAAACAAGTCTTAACTCAGGAAGCACAATTACAACCTTTTTTTCCTAAATTAGATAATTTAGGAAAACACACTTAAAAAATAATGTGCACCCTGGCTGGTTTGGCTCAGTGGATAGAGCATCGACCTGCAGACTCAAGGGTCCCAGGTTCGATTCAGGTCAAGGGCATGTACCTTAGTTGCGGGCACATACCCAGTAGGGAGTGTGCAGGAGGCAGCTGATTGATGTTTCTCTCTCATCGATATTTCTAACTCTCTATCCCTCTTCCTTCCTCTCTGTAAAAAAATCAATAAAATATATTTTAAAAAATAATAATGTGCTATATTTCCTATGCTATTTATAGTAAGGGTAAACAGCCTCCAAAATGAATAAAATATCAGAGAACCTAATTATTTTTAAGGATTATCAGGCACCAACCAATATATAATAAGCACTTATTCTGTACCTAGAACTAGGTTACATTTAAAACTGCAGAGTTGTGAGATTTTTTTAAAAATTACTTTAATATCTCTTTAAATGTGAGGGTAAAATAACATTATACTTATAAAATAAAGTTGAAAAGTATTAATTTTTTAATTTAAATATGTTTTTATTGATTTCAGAGAGAGGAAGGGAAAGGAAAGGGAGATAGAAACATTGATCATGAGAGAGAATCATGGATCGGCTGCCTCCTGCACATCCCCTACTGGGGATCGAGCCCACAACCCGGGCATATACCCTGACTGGGAATCAAACCGTGACCTCCTGGTTCATGGGTCAATGACCAACCTCTGAGCCACACCAGCAGGGATGAGAAAGTATTAATTTTTAAAAGTCCAACTGTCCACAGGGTCCAAAGAAATAAATGATGAGTTTCACCAGATAAAAATGTGTTACAAATAACAAAGATAAAGCCTGGAATCTGTAATCATGACAAGTAGGAAAGAGAGCTGCTTGGTAAGAAATAATTAAAGCTGCCATTCACAGAAATGACTCTTGCCACTGAAAAGCGTAAGAGGAAAGGAAAAGAAAGGGAAAGGCACCAGCATGTTCCTGGGAGAAAGAGCACAATGAATCCCCATCCAAAGGATTAGTGTTTGTGTTGGTTTTTTTTTAATTAAATCTTTATTGTTGAAAGTATTACATATGTCCCCTTTTTTCCCCCCATTGACCTCTTCTAGTCCACCCCTGCCTGCCACTCCAGGCCTTCACCACACTATTGTCTGTGTCCATGGGTTATGCATAACGTAATAAATAATTCACTTGTATAATTCTAATTAATTATTAATAGTAAGTTTTTTATTACCAAATTAAATTAAAAGTTAAGTTCTAAAGTCTGTTGTTTGTAGTCATACTTTCTTTTTTTTGCTTATTTTTATTTTTTATTTCTTTTCATACTTTCTTTCTTAAAGAATGTTATTTAAGAAAGAACACTTCTGCTTGACAAGCAGAAAGGCACATGTAATTCTAGAACCTGAAAATGTAGTTTTAATATTTTTCATATCTTAATCTTACTGCATGAACCCTAAATTTACTACATAAATTTTAATTCAGAAATTAAAGATTCAAATTTCATTGCTTACTGAAAGATTAGAAGAATATTTCCTGTGACATATCTTCTCATATACAGGCAGTCAAACCTTATTAAAATTTGAAGTTGAACATGATGTATTCATTTTAATAGAAGAATATAATGGCAAGTTAAAGTGATGATAGGAAATCGAGTTTCTAAAGCCTAAAAAGCCAAACCTTAGTATATCTTGCCTGCTAAATGGAATGGTACTGTTCTATTACAGCATTAATAAAAAGAGACTGCTGTAATCAGGTAGCATCAAACATAAAGATACACTTTCATTTTTCCAGGAGAGTTGAGACAAATATTTTAAAGGACTTTATGAACAATCACTATTTGAAAATATAGTGGTAAATACTATGATTATTGTGAAGGCAAATGAGAGGTTAAGAAAAAGCCAGGCAGAACATACAGATCAAATAAGTAGTTATTAAGAGTTTACCAAACACCCAGCATTTTGCTAAGTTATTTGGGGAGAAAAAAATAAATGTAAGGCATGGTCCCTGTCTTCAAAACTTTAGAATTTTCTTGGAGAAATCTGTTCAAATGTAGAATATATACAATAGGCATGTCTTTGTTAGCATTAAATAGGCCATAAAAATTGTTAACTGAATGAAATGATAATGAATAAGCATGGATCATTGTCACAAAGTTAAAAATGTTTGCAAACACGGTGATATGTGAATACAGTTTTAATAGTTTTAGTAAATACTTAAAAACAAATTTTCCTGTATACAAATGAAAATAAAGTTTGGCAAAATTTTTGTTTTATTACGTAAAATGATATTTTTAAAAGCACCTTTAACTACCATTAATGAAATGTCCAATGGAAACACGTTATGTTTGACATGATATTGTTAATAATACTTCCTTTTTCCTAGATGTGACTTAAATTTTACTATTCAGAATAAGAAGAAAATTTCAAAAGTAATTCAAATCTGTTTCTTAAAGAAGAAAGTGCTCTACATCCTTGCTACTCAAAGAGTAGCCCTTGGACATGGGACATTGTGGTAGTTTGCTAAAAATGGCAAGATCCAAGATCCTGCTCCAAACCTATGGAGTCAGGATATGTATTTTACAAAATCTTCAGATGGTGTGCATGGATACCAAAGTTTAAAAAGCACTGCTCTACATACTTCATGTTAAAGGCATGTATATCCATTTATAGCAAATATTAGATTACTAGTTAAGTGTAAGCTTGTGGTTTCTCCCTCTAGTAGAGACTTAAAAAATTGAACAGATAATTATTCAGCTTTTACAATGCCACCATAATTGTGTTAGCTCCTATGAAGAACCCAAAAGAAGTGTAATATAGCCCTGGCCAATGTGTTTCAGTTGGTTGGAGTGTCATCCTGTGCACTGGAAGGTCATGGATTTGATTCCTGATCAGGGCACATACCTAGGTTGTGGGTAGTCAATCCCCAGAATGAAAAAAAAAAAAATGTTATTGTGGGGATGAAATGGATTCAGAAAGCCAGCCTAGAAGTTGAGGGTTAGAGGTGTACATGTTGATTTGGAACTCTTCAGCCTATAGGGGTGGTTAAGTAAGATTGTGGGTGAACACACCAAGCATTAGGAGAAAAGGACAGATTACCAAAAAAAAAGACATCCAGTTCAGTCAACATTCATTAAACAACTATGTTCCCAACACAGTGGTCTGTGCTAGTTCTTTCCCTGAATGATCCAAGTCAGTCACGTAGGGTCAGAAAGAAGAAAAGGCAACAAAGACACAAAGAAGAAACCAAAAGAGACATTAAAGGGCTCAAACTGGATAATATCCAGAAGGTCAAAGGAGGAAGACACTTAAAGCAATGTCAGAGGCACCTAAATACCAAAGGAAATGAGGGTTTGGTACAAAATGAGTCTGGCTGATTTTGAGAAAGTGGTATCAGTTTATGTATTCAAATTTCTAAACTGTTATCTACAACCCCAAGCTTCTCCATTTACAACCTAAATGGCAGGGGATGAAAAAAAATTGAATGTAGAATTGTTCACTAAGAGGACAAATACTCATTGATGTATATGGATCATGGTGTCTTCCTTATACTACAAAAACAATCAAAACAACACAAAACTCCTTTAGGCAAGTTGTCATCATCTATAATTATCTGCCAAATCCATTCCCAGGGACTAACTCTTTAAGAAACATAAAATTGTTCACAAAGGAAGCCAAGAATTTTACCAAAAGGGAAATTCAGTGGCTTAAAACATAAGCAGGAGCTTTGTTCAAGTTTGGAAGGCTATAGATTTTAGTTTGTTTCCTTATTTAATTGAATTAATATAAAATTGGAATGTGTCTACATTCTTGACATATGCTTAAAGAACAGTATCACACACAAACCTCTACTAACAGGAAAGTTGGAGGGGGGGGGGGGGGGGGGCAACATGCATTTAAAATAATCACAGGTAACTTTGCTGGAGGAAATCTGTTATTTTGTTTATTTTTGTGCAATTTTTTTCTAAAGCTTAGTTTTTGGATTTAGAAGTTTAATTCTTTGATCAGTGATATCTAAATAAAACTTAGGTATACAGAAAATCCAAATTCATTAAACGTATGAGAAATTTGAAGGATTTTTTCAGATATACAAAGCCTAGGGATTACCAAAACCTATCAAAATAGCATGTCTAGAATTGAGAATAATGCCTTTTGATTGCTACAACCATAAACAAATCATAGTCCAATACATGATTTAATGTCTTATATTTCTAGTCACCCACTTAAGTCTGTAAAAATAAAGCAGCTGACATTTATTGTATAGTAACTATATATCAAGCACTATCTGAGAGTGTTGCATAGTTCAGTTAATCCTAAGAACTACCCTGGGAATAGGTCTAATTATTATCCTCATTTTACAAATAAGAAAACAGAGGCACAGAAAATTTCAGAATTGGCTCATCACTTATCTATACTAATAATAGAGGAATATGCAAATTGTCCAGGATGCTGTCACAGTAACAGTAATGACCAAACAGCAGGCTGCATGGGGCAACCAGGCTGGCAGGGGGAGGGCTTTTGGGGGTGACCAGGCCAGTAGGGGGGGGGGTAGTTGGGGGCGACCAGGCTGGCAGGGGGGGCAGTAAGGGGTGACCAGGCTGGTGGGGGTGGCAGTTAGGGGAAACTAGGCTGGCAGAGGGGGCCAGTTGGGGGTGACCAGGCCAGCATGGGTGGGCAGGCCAGCGGGAGGGGGAAGTTAGGGGCAACCAGGCCACAGAGGGGGAAAGTAAGGGGCGACCAGGCCCACAGTGGGGGGCAGATGGGGGCAACCAGGCAGGCAGTGGGGGCAGTTAGGGGCATTTAGGCAGGCAGGCAGGTGAGCATTTAGGAGCCAGTGGTTCCGGATGTGAGAGGGATGTCCGACTGCCGGTTCCAGATTGTGAGAGGGATGTCTGACTGCCGGTTTAGGCCCGATCCCCAGGATTAGGCCTAAACCGGCAGTCGGACATCCCTCGAGGGGTCCCAGATTGGAGAGGGTGCAGGCTTGGCTGAGGGACACACACAAACCCCGTGCACGAATTTCGAGCACTGGGCCTCTAGTAAATAGTAAAACTTTAGAATGAGCCAAGGAAATTAGATTTAAATTGCTTAATTTTATAAATTATATTAATGATGTATGGATTTGATATACCATGGCCCAGCATACTTGTATTTTTACATTGCCTTTACATAATTGCAAATAAAAGTATAAGTAATTGTGACATACCTTTATCAAAAATACCTGGCAATCACCAATATAGTCATATTCCAGTCCATCAAAAGAATGATAATGCCGATCCCCATATATTGTGCACACTGCTGGACATGGATAGTATGTGCAATTGAACATTCCTCGTCGACAAACACTATTAGAAAATAACAGAAGTCCCCATTGTAAGAAACATGGCTCTCATTAAGTTTTTCAAGTGGCATAAACATTGGAAGGTTTGCATTCAAGAGCAATCACTGAGCCAATAGCCCTTATAAATATTGCCAATTTGTTCTGATAACATTACTCTGACTAATTAGGCATATATTTACCACTTTGTTTAAATAAAATATCAGACACCACAACCAATCCCAGAAATTGTGCCTGGGTTACACTGAAAACAGATGTTGGAATGAAAAAATTGAACATAGGCATGCTGGTAGCCAAAAGACCACAATGCCATCTTGATACTTGAGTCTATTTAAATACATTAGGTGTAATTTTGTTCATGAGCTTAGAATCTTTATCTGCATTTTAAGAAAATTATATTTCAATTTTATGGTTTTCTTTAGGCTGGTTTCCAAAACTAAAACCTTCCATTAAATGTGAACTTCTTTTTGGAATTTTTATCACTTTCTTATAAACTTGAGATATTTTTTCTTATTACATTTTCAAATTGTCATATTTTACACTTTTCTAATGTGTGAAACAAATATGCATAAAAATAATGGTATGATTCCCTAGAGATAGAAGCTCTCTATCAATGCATGAATGACTTTAAAATCTTATTTACTCAGGCTTGATTTGTTTTTGTTGAAGTCAGTCACCTTAAGTAAATATAAGATGGTCGAAACTAATACAATTGCTTAGGATGTTTTTTGTCAAATAAATGAACCTGATTACCAGGTATAACATGGTGTAGCAATCACTTCTCCTGAGAGGTACTCCCAGTCTTTCCAGATGCACGGACAGCTTTCAGGAACATAACACTTTCCTCGGTGCTCCGCCATTCTTCCAAAAGAAAAGTAAATGCTATGTAGTGTAAACTACTAATTTCAGTTTTCAAAGAAATCAGTAATCTCATCATATTCAAAACCATCTCTATTCATTACATCTGTCATAGGCATGTTCAAGCTGGCCTATTGAAGGGTTGAACCCAATCCTTATCTCCCTCCTCTTCTTTCCATATAGTATCTTGCATATCACAGTAGGAAGTAAATGCCAGGCAAATGACTGGATGCAGTAATTTTGATCTTTTGCTATCATTTAATATAATAAAAGGGAGACAAAAGCCAAAATTCATAGGTAAAATGAGTTATTCTGGAAAAGAAATTTAAAGAGGTAGTGAGGGCCCCTTTCTTCAATATTTACTGCTTAAGAGAAAGAGTCTGTAGGTATAACAATTTTGATAAAATAGTGAATTATAAGATATATAACATTTTTTGTTATGAAACAGAGAAAGTAATCAAAAGCTTCTTTTGTGAGTGGCTTCGAGTGATTATGCTGATGACTGATGAGTTTTTTTATAACTAATCAAAACTGGTGTGCTGCATCCATGAAGTAGATATTATTACACCCATTCTTAAAAGAGGAAGTTGAGGCTGTAAGTGGTTAACTTTTTCTGACATACTTCAGTTAATAACAAGGAGGACCAGCATTTGGACCCAATTCTATATAATTCTTTCCACTATATTACTTTGCATTTCTTTAATCCACGGTGACTTCTAAACTAAGTCCTTTTATAGTCAACTAGAGGCCTGGTGCACAAATTTGTGCACTCAGGGCAGGGGTCCCTCAACCTGGCCTGAGCCCTCTTGCAGTCTGGGAGCCCTCAGGGGATGTCAGACTGATGGCTTAGGCCCGCTCCCCAGGGGGAGCAGGCCTAAGCCATCAGTCGGACATCCTTAGTGCTGCCATGGAGGTGGAAGATACTCCTGCGTTGAGCATCTGCCCCCTGGTGGTCAGTGCACATCATAGCAACTGGTCTACTGGTCAACTGTCTGCCTCCTGGTGGTCAGTGCATGTCATAGCGAGTGGTTGAGCAGCCTTAGCATATCATTAGCATATTATGCTTTGATTGGTTTAACGGACAGCTGGATGACTGGACACTTAGCATATTAGGCTTTTATTATATAGAATGAATCACTGGCACTATCAGGAGCCTCATGAAAACAAGTTATAGACTTATTGTCCTAAAATAAGGCAACCAGGGTCATATGGAAGACAATCCAAATCATATTACCATAAACAACTTTGTAATAGAAAGTCCTGAAGAGCAAAATTATTTCCAAATCAGTCAGAGGCCTCTTAGTCAATATCAACTATATTTATGCAATACATTTCTTTAAGTTTTTGTAATGAGATTTGACCAGTAAGAATATAAGTCATTGTTGAACTGAAAGTCAAAAGTGACAGCAAATAGATACTTTTAAAATAATAGCATCAACCACAAGCATATGAAACAAAATTAGGATGTAGCTTTATCTAATCAGCCATGCATCTGCAATAGTCATAATCAAATCAAGTAAGTAAGCAGTGATGTAGGCCTCAATTATTTTATCATAATGAAGGTTTTATTTTCCTTGTTCTTTTTACTAAAATGTCTTCCTTATTCAGCTGCTCCATGGCCTGGTTCCTACCTGCCTTTATTTCAGCCTCCACGTGTGTCCTTCCTTCTAAAGAGCTTGGTACAGTCCCAAGTTACGTGGCTCTTCAACCTAGTCTAGATAGGGACCATTTAGACAAATGCGACTCTCCTGGGAAGCTGACCACAAAACCTCTCTCTTCTTTGCTCCCGGTTTATAAGAACCGAGCCCAGGGATCCTTTGTGTGAATATGCTCATCGAGGAAGAATGAGTGACCTATTTGCCTTAGGTGGCCCTCCATCTGAGCACTGCCTCTATTCATTAGGAGAAGAGAAAGGCCAGGGAGGCCATATTGTAAATGCGCCTGCCAGAAAGCAAATAGCCCCCAGATTCACAAGTGTTATGCATTCCTGCTACTGAAGGAAATTTACAAAGATAAGAGTAGATTATGCTGCCATAAAATAGTGAACCCTATTTATTGAGTGTACACACACACACACACACACACACACACACACATACACACATGCAAGCAGGCACACACAGGCACACAAAGGCACACGTCACAATGCCTAATTGAGATTTTAAGGAAACTTGCAGAAAACCACTCAGCCCACATCAGCAGAGCTGGTATTTGAACTCCGGTGTATCTGAGCCAGAGTTCCCACTGTTACCCATGGTCCTATACAGACTCAACACACCATTTTCTGTAATATCCATTAGATAAAGCAGTTGGCATCGCCATTATAACTTAATATCAACAGTAATAGCACCAAAGAATACACAAAAGATATACACTAAAATGTAGTCAATGAAGAGTGGTTCACTATCAATTTTCCAAAATTGCAGTTGAATCAGGGAATAAATGTTAAGTCCATCCTAAAATTAGTTCTCTCATCAATTCACTGTATTACTTTAATGACATTGTATTATTCTAATACTATCTTAATTAATTAATGCTATATTAATACTTCAGTACTTGAATAATATTGTACACACTCTATTATTTTAACAATATTGTACACTTAACATGTGTGACATTATTTAATCACTAGAGGCCCGATGCACAAAATTCGTGCAAGAGTAGGCCTTCCTTCCCCCAGCTGCCAGCACTGGCTTCCCTCCTGCACCTGGGACCTGGGCTTCCCTCACAGAGGGAGGCCCCTCCCACCCGCTGCAGCCCGCTAGTTGGTGGCCTGGGCCTCCCTCTGCGGGGCGATCATGGAGCCCCCCAATTAATCGCCTCACAGGCTGGTTGCATGGGCCTCCCTTTGCAGTGCAGTCATGGGGCAATGGCCAGGCCCCTGACCAATCGCATGGCACCCGCCTTGGCTGGCCTGGTGTCAGTGGGTGTCACAGCGTGGTCCCGGATGGTCATTCTGCTGTTCGGCCATTCGGTCAATTTGCATATTATGCTTTTATTATATAAGATATGTTATATTAATGTGTAATATGTATTATCTCACAAATAACATATGTGATATGTTACATGAATGTAAAATCACGGTTACAATAGTCTTCTAGTTACCAACTAGTTAACCACCAGTCAACCAGACAACAATTTTAACTATTTTTGTAAATTATGGTTTTAAGTGCTCTTGTGGTATTTTTAAAATTAAATCTTGAATGTTCTGAATTGTCAAGAAAAAGAGGCTTACCCTGGAGCACAAACACAGCCACTTATGCAGGGTGAGGATGGGGCACAAGTGAAGTTCATGGCCAGGTTTGCACATGTAATCTCACAATTTACACCACCAGCTGGCAATTCGGGATCAGGAAACCTGCAGTTGAAATACACTTTTCCCTCGGGGCAGGCATGAACTTCAGGGACAAGGCACAGACAAAATACCCTTAAGTTTGTATTCACTCCATAGACAGATAATCGTATTGAAGTGCATTGTATCAAAACACAAGTGACCATAGAATATTTTACCAGTTACTATTACATCATTCTCTTACTCCGTGAAGTTTGGTTGGTGAGTTTACAAACATTCTCTAGCCAGATTCCCTTTATAAACATCTAAATTCCAAAACCTTCTTTGAGTTTCAAAACCATAGCTTCCTTCCATAATGCGATAACTAAACAACTAGTATATAATATTATGAGGTCAACAAGCAGGGCATTTTGATTAATCCAAACATATGTCCTCAACTTTTGAGGAATAGCAATTATTATAGTTAAACTTTACAAATCTCTGTGTTAACAACACATGATTCTTTTAGGTCTTGCTTCATCTCCGAGTCCTTACTGATATCAGTCCTCACTATATAGTGGAAGTACAAAAGTGGACATAATTATGGGTAGGCTAGAACTACAAATTCCTCCAAAAAGCATTTGGGGTTAGAGGGATTAAAAAAGGTCCCTTATTAGGGGTCAAAAGGATCACATCTTGTGGATTCCTCCATAAGAAATCTGGCCTGGATGTCCCCTTCTTTAACTCTGAGTCCCCTTGAAGCAAAGGGGGTAAGGCAGGGGTGGCCCAGAAGCTACGGAACATGTGTGGTCCATGAGCAAAGCCTAGAAGAAGCCCTAGGTAACCTGAATCCTTATAAAGTAAATCCAAGGCATATAATTCAAAGCTAATTTATAATAATACTAGAGGCCCAGTGCACGAAATTCGTGCACAGGTAGGGTCCCTAGCAGCTGCTGGTTGGGGCCTCCCTTTCCTAACTGCCAGCTGCCAGCCAGGTCCTTCCTTCATTCTGCGCCACCCCCTAATGGTCAGTGCACGTCATAGCGAGGAATTGAACTCCCGGTCAGTCGAACTCCCGAGGGACACTTTGCATATTAGGCTTTTATATAGATAGATAGATAGATAGATAGATAGATAGATAGATAGATAGATATACATGACCATGGAAATAAATAACAAAGGAATAGCTCACAGCCTGCACTCTTTCTGTCCACTAAAATCAGTGAAAGTAGTGTTGTTTATTATTTGCCTAGAATTTCCCCACAGTGATTAAAAATTTGATGCCTTTTGTATGGTAAAAATAAATAATATAGCATCCCCTAACCTTATAGGATCTTCAGGAATGATATACAATTGTAAAGTGGCATTCTAACAAGACAGGAGTAGATATCATTTCGCATGCCATTTTTAAAGGGATAGCTGCTAGTCCTAATGCCTTGTTATTTATAATGTAGCCCAGGAGCCTGTGGCAATGGCATGACATCGACCTTCCCTAGAAAGGTAGAATCTCAGGCATCACCCCTGACCTGCTGAATCAGAATCGGCACTTTAACAAGATCCCGGGGTAATTGTGTGCACATTAGTATCTGAGAAATCTGGTCTACAGTAGTTTCACAGCTTCTGTTGCACAAGTAGGCTACAACAGGTGTCAAGACACATATCCCTAAATCCTTTTGGGCACCGGGGTTAGTTCTGGGGTAGGCAGAACCCCTGGGTTGATGACCTCTGCCCCTAAACCTTTTACGTTCAACCCAGACTGTCCTACATATATTGTAATTTCTAGTGTGAAAAAAGTTAGGAAGCGCTGGAGCACCATGCTGAGAAACGTTCCCAAGGCTATACTCATGCACATTGGCCAAGGAGGGGTGTGATGGGGTAAAGGCTTCTGCCAGAAAAGTTGGGGCAGTACTAGAGCTGCATTCTCCTCAGGGAAAATACATTATCTAGATCTTACCAGTAGAGGGCGGTGCTGGCTCATCACATTTCACAGTCCCATTTGAACATTGGCTAGTAAAAGTAAAGAAATGTTACAAATCCAAATCTGTTCTTTTTTCTGTATTTCACAAACAATATAATGGATAAGAATTGATTGAATATATATACAAATGTTATTCTTTCCCATTTAAATTTTTCTACAAATAAGTTATTGGCCAATTTGAAGAGAGTTATTTCAATTAACATTTTTATCAAACACATATATAAGTCACTGTGATAGGCATGGAAGAGACAAAGACCAAAATTCATAGTCTTTACTCAAGTAAAGGCCATAATACTCAGTTGGAATGTAGTACAAAGCCATAGAGGGGAAGAACAGTGTTCTATGTAAAAAAGTGCAATGCAGGAAGTGGCAGGAGATGCAGATGACAAAGGGGCAAAGGCCAGCTCTTATTCAGACACTCAGACTTTGTCCCTGAGGTAGACCATTGACCTTAACCAGAGAAGTGATATGGTTGGTCTGAATTCTAGAAAAATCATTCTGGCAGTAGCACTGACAACATAATAAAGTTACAGCTTCCTTGCAACTTAAGTTCTAAAGTCAGGGCATAAGACAAAAACCCAATACAGGCCAAGTTAATTCTGAAGCTCCTTTAAAAAGCTGTCATGATAGGGAACAACAAATCAGTTCTCAGTAACTCCAACATCAACAGTTTTTCCTCCAGCTTTGGACCAGATCATGTGTTCTATGTTTGAGCCCACAAGAAGAAGCTGACTAATATATAAGAGCCATGCCACATGAAAAATATGCTTATGTGTCATCTAACACAAGGATGACGACACTCAGAGGTGACATTTGCTCACATTGTGAATGGCAGAGAGGAACTGAGACAGACAGATCTCAGATCACAAAGCCAGCTTTTCCATATCATTCTGGGACATTTTTTTAGAGGAATGGCAAATGAGGTCACTGCACTACAATGGGATTTTCTTTTCTCATTGAGGACAACGATTTCTTCATTTTTTGCCAATTTACTAAAATAAATTCAATTATGTTAAATTCAGGAGAGATATACCTCCTTGGCAAAATGAAGGGGACAAGACTAGAGGCAAGACCAGGAAGAGACGCTGTTGCGGCAGTGGCAATGGAAAAGAGGGAGATTTCTACTATTTGCAGAAAGTAAACTCCACAGTCGTTAGGGTTTATTGGTTAGGGATATTGAACAGGAGGTAGGGGTCAAAACATGACTCCCAGATTTCTGGCTTGGGAAACTGTGGCTACTAGTACAACCTACTAGAGAAAGATCTAAGAACTGGTTGCCTTTGTATCTTGATTGAAGGGTGGAAGGAAGAAAGATGGAGATAACACTAAAGGTAAATTAAGCATAAACAGGATACTGCCATGAATATGAAATAAGCCGCTGAGCAAAGCAGGAAACAGGAAAAAATCACCACAGAGCCACATCGCCTGGGTTTGAATCTTGGCTTCCTTCCCAAGTTGCTTGCCTGCCTGTGCCTCATTTTATCACCTGTAAACTGGGGGCAGAGCAGCAGTACTTATCTTTTAGGGTCACAGTGACGAGTGTTTTAATAATAGATATGGAACACTTAGAGTGCTGCCAGGACTACAGAAGGTGCGTAGTAATGATGAGATATCATTCTTTTTACTATTACCTACGGTCTGTTATCATCTGTTGACACCTATGGTGGAACTGAAAAAGGAAGGTCAAGAGTTGGATGTAGATCAATTTAAACTGCTGCATGGATTTGTCTGCATTTGTAACCGCCAGGTTCCAGCCCGAGTGAGTGTTATCCTAGCGATGAGTATTATCTCACCAATGTTCCCATCAATGTTCCTAGGGAGGTGGTACACTGACTCCAGCATGTGACCTGGTTCAATCCATGTTAAAATTGCTTTTTTTAAGCAATTGGATAAAACAAAAATGAAACCCTCCCCCCAGTAACTTGCATTGTTTGAACACCCACCTCACTCCTAACTTCCATATGCAAAACCAAACTGATCAGAAGGCTTCCATCCTGCTGCGTGGCACTTCAATGCCACCCTTTTCTGCAGTTATGACTACGAGACTCAGGCATCCCATGTCGCAATGGAATAGATATTTGGTTTTAAGGATTATGTTAGGGTTATCTGCATTTTTAAGTTACAGAAGTCATATTTCAATTTATGGTTTGGGTTAAGAAATTACATCAGCATGTGTTATTTATCAAGTACAATCACCATCACTGAAATCTACCATAAGCCGGAGGGTGTTGGGATAAGCTCTCCAGGTTGATAAACGCTGCCCCTATAATGACACCGACAGTGAAATCTATAAGAAAAAAAAAGGTTAAATTAATGAAATAGGATATAAGCATATAGATTTTAGAAAACAGTAAAATTCAAATAGACCCCATGCACTGTATTGGTCATTTGAAGGCACACTCTAAAGATGGCTTCATTCAATGAGACTACAAATGGCAGAAACCATTTAAATGTGAAGTCTTGTGTAGCGTCAGATTTTGTTTTCTAAAATAAAAGTCTGTATTGTTTTAGTCACAATACAAACTGTGTTGTGTTAGTCACAAAAAAGTCCCTACATGCACCTCAAAGAGACATAACCCAGACATCAATTCCACTCTTTCCTGCAGTTACGAGTCCAGGACTTAGGCATGCCATTTAACCCTAGTATAACACAAAAGTCCTTATCGCAGGCGAGATTGGAGAAACTTCCGAGTGCTGACAGACGTTGCAGTGCTGCTACTGAAACCTGCCACCTGACCGTGACACATACGCCTTCTCATTAACTTTGATATGATAAAAACAAGTAGAAATATACCCCAGGGTTAGCCATCAGATTCCTTGGCTCTTCCTACAGCTGCTTGTGAACAAGCGCAGAGTTACACATAAATAAATAAGGTAAAGACATTAGGAAATATTAAAGAAACGACTCACAAGCAGATCTTTGCATATATGCACACTTGTTTCATGGAAAAAGTGACTGTTCAATAGTGGAGAAAATTCTTTTTTTCCCCATTAAATGGTGTTAAGTCAGTTAGATTAAGAAAGAAAAGAGATAAGCATGAAAGCTCATTTCAGGTGTAAAAGAAAAAGAGATGGAAAACTGGATGCCATGAACTGTTTCTGTGACTTACATGGGCACACAAAAGTGAAGTGTGTCTTCATAGTATTTGCCCTCAGGACAGTTGCAGCCTTCAGCACAGTCGTCATTGCACTGCTCAGGGGAGGAGAGAGCGACACAGGAGCGGCGGCAGAAGGAGGAGCAGTGATGGTACAGCATGCCTTCCTGGCACACCAATCCTGAGGACAGAGCAGCGTCAGCTGAGAGAGAGATCTCCACAGAGACAGAAGCGTTTTGTGCTGAACTACAGGTCTATGATAGATGTAAATCATGGAAAAGAAATATCAGACATCAACAAACCCAGAACACTACAGAATCCTATAACAGAAATGAATTATTAGTTACAATCTTTGCCTCAATGGAAGTAGAAGAGAAAAATGAAATTTCTATTTTGAAATTTGTTTTATCTTCACCCGAGGATATGTTATTAATTTGAGAGAGAGAGGAATGGAGGAATGGAGGGAGGGAGAGAGGGGGAGAGAGAGAGAGAGAGAGAGAGAGAGAGAGAGAGAGAGAGAGAGAGAGAGAGAGAAACATCAATGTGAGAAACATCAATCAGTTCCAACCTCGGTAAGTGCCCTCACTGAGAATCGAACTCGCAACCTCTTGGTGTACAGGACAACACTCCATCAACTGAGCCACCAGGCCAGGGCTGAAATATTTGTAAGTGAGACATTCCATAACATTCTTTAATAGCTTGTACCATAGTTGTTGTTTCTAATTATTTAAGGCATTTTCTATGTCTAAATAAACTTCCTGTCCTTAAACTTCAAGTCTATTGATTGCTATGTTAACAACGTCTTCTTTATATATTAAACAAACTTTTAGTCTTCTACAAATAAGACAAAACTTGACTTTATTGATCAGGGTCCATAGCTCTTAACTTTTGCTTTCTTAATCATGTTTAGACTTTTTTTCTAAACCCTTCCAATTTCTCTCTAGACCAAACTGAATTGATTAGAATAGGCAAACTAAAATAACCTAAAAAACAAACACCCAGAAAATCCTGGATAAAACATAATTGAAATTATGTAAAATATATAAGTGATCTTGTAAGAAAAAATGGGGGTGGGGAGTGAATAACATCCCCCTATGCCAAAAATAAAGAGGGAAACAATATCCAAAAACTTGAATGGAAGAGAGGAGGATCAATCTATTGGTCTGAACTCATGTGGGAATCCTATATAATAAAACCCTAATATGCAAATCGACCAGCGGAACTACCGGTTGCTATGATGCACACTGACCACCAGGGGGCAGATGCTCAATGCAGGAGCCACCCCCTGGTGGTCAGTGTGCTCCCATGGCAGGTGCAGTGGGGCCCAGTTGAGCAGGATTGAGCCCTGCGGGGATTGGGCCAAAGCCGGCAGTCTGACATCCTCCTAGGGGTCCTGGATTGTGAGAGGGCACAGGCCAGGCTGAGGGACCCCACTGGTGCATGAATCTGTGCATGGGGCCTCCAGTAGAAAATAAAACTAGTCCTTTATGAGACAAGGAATTGGGGGACCTTTCACTTGGACCCTCAAAATTACTCCATCCTCAGTTGCAAGGATGCACTACAGCAGAGGCCAGCAAGCTTTCTGTAAAGGGCCAAACAGTAAATAGTTTCAGCTTTGCAGGACACACAGTCTCCGTCACAACTACTCAGCTGTGGCCTTGTAGCTCTTTACAAAAACACAGGAGGACCAAGGGTGTGGTTTGCCAACTTCTGAACTTGAAATTGGCTCTTAATAAAGGAAGATGCTAGGAAAGCAGCTGTAATTCTGGGGGTCTGTGATGAAATAAAGTCTCCTCTGAAAAATAAAAATCCCAGATATACATCCTGCACAGGTTTGTTACATAAACTTACATTACTTTCATATTTACATTATTGTTCTTAGAAAGCCCAAGCTAGGAAAATAACATCAAAACTGGCTAATAAGCCCTGGCTGGTGTGGCTCAGTTGGCTGGGCTTACTTACATGGGTGGGCTTCGATTCCCAGCCAAGGGCACATGCCCCTGTTTCGGGTTCAATCCCCAGTAGGGGGCATGCAGGAGACAGCCGATTAATGTTGCACTCTCACATAGGTGCTTCTCTCTCTCTCTCTCTCTCTCTCTCTCTCCCTTCCTCTCTCTCTCAAAATCAGGTTTTATTTATCTTAAAAAAAAAAAAAAGAAACTGGCCAAAAAGCCCTTTGGAGTGATAGAAAAAGGCTGTATGAAACCACAGGGGGGTGGAGAAGTAGAGGAAGTGATGCTCTTGAAATCCAGGTCACAGAGGATTCTAATGGGGAGAGGCAGAGCCCCAACAAAGATTAGCTCATAAAAAATTATAGAACAAACAGAAGAGGAAGCAATCTACCATGAATGAGAACAGCAGACACTATAACCATGAGGACTAGACTCCCAGGAACTTGAGATAATACACAGTTGTTGCCTATTTAACTACAAATCAGCTGTGTTGCTATAACACATAATGCTTTTCCACATTTAGATATGACATTTTTATAAGACTTTTTTCAAGTGTTTTCAGTTATTTCTGACACATATTTCAAACCATAGTTATACTCTGCTCATAACAAAAAAATAGTCAAAAGTTATTGATCTTATCCAACATATCTTCAATTTTAAGAAACAAAGTACTTCATTTGTTTTTGTTGGTACATTGTAATATTTCAAATAACTTAAGCAATATCAACTCTCCACTTAAAAAAAATGAAAGCCGTAATTATAAGTGTAAAAATCCCTAAAGGGTTACCTGATTGTCTTGATCTGTGCTGTTGCCATTATACTCACCACAGAACGAGACGTGAGCTCTGAAATCAATGGTGACACCCCGCTGGCCGCAGAGGTAGGCATAGTGGGCGAGAGCATTGCACAGGCAGGCGCTCCCACACTTGCATGCATCGTGGCGGCACAGCTGGTAGTACAGCCCCGGGCTGATGTAGAAGTGGCAAGGAGCAAAGAGCTCCTGGTGGATGACGTCGCAGTGCGCTGCGTAGCCAACTAACAGACAAGGAACCCCATTAGCACCTCATTTACCAGCTGGGATCCTTAACCTTAGTATCAAGTTCCAGGACTAGCCAAGATTCTGGCTTTCCTAGAAATGCACTGTGTTGCGCATTACTTTTAAGAAGAGCCAATGTTTTCAGCTTATACTGTTTTGTGGTTTTTGTGGGATTTTTTTTTTTTTTTTTGGTTCGGTTTTACTTTTGGTAATATTGGTGACAGCACTATATTCAATGATATTTTAGGGCAGTGGTTCTCAACCTTTCTAATGCCGTGACCCTTTAATACAGTTCCTCATGGTGTGGTGACCCCCAACCATAAAATTATTTTTGTTGCTACTTCATAACTGTAATTTTGCTACTGTTAATGAATCGTAATGTAAATATCTGTGTTTTCCGATGGTCTTGGGCTCTACAGCAGCGGTTCTCAACCTGTGAGGGAACTGTATTAAAGGGTCGCGACATTAGAAAGGTTGAGAACCACTGTTTTAGGGGGAAAAAGTTGTTTTACCTCGATAACATGAGTAACAGAAGGGTTGATAGCCTCAATCACCCCATGGCCTGAGAATCATCTGAGGAAATCACCCCAATTCTACTCTAAAGAATTGGTGAGTAGTGGGAGGCTTATCTCCAGACATCCATACACTGCATGTTGTGGATGTTATGGCAACTCGCTGGAATACACAATTATCCAGGAAAGTTTGGGGATCATCTCATTCCAATAGAGTCTCTGAAGTGAATGGTAATGTGGCAGATGCACATAAAGTCATTGCACATAATGTCTGCACAAGGCACAATGCACAGCGTCTGATAAGTGAATCTATGAATTCATGAATAAATGAGCAATGAATAGAAATTAGGGATTGGAACATATACTAAAGGCTATGAGATATAACTACCAGGCCTTTCGGGTGGCAGGGGAGTGGGGGAGTCTGTGTAATTAGCTCTTAAAATTTGTTGACTTTTCCCTTGAGAACAACTGACTGAGCAGATATAATTCTTTTTGGGTGTAACCAAGTTTGACCAAACAATCTAGATCCCACTTTCTGAAAAAAAAAAAAAACTATGTGATTCCTTGATGTAGTGAACCCAGGTTGCATTGATTCCTCACAGCTAAAATTAATCAATCTTTGAATTGTCATTGTCTTTAAGAGAGCAGATGAGCTGTCCAGAGATCAGAATGTTTTTGAACTAATTAAATATACTAAACTTATTTTGTTGAGTATTTTAAATAACATATTATTGGTAAAAAACAAACAAACAAAACACACAGACACAATAATTATCCTAGTGTTATATTTTTGCATTGTTATGACTATCTATGTGAAAACAAATGACTTAGATTCTAACAACATGCTGTTGGCATGCATACTCCCCAGCCTCAGGAGCTCCAAAACAAAGCAGTACGTCAATGGGAATTTTGTTGTGTTCCCTAACGATTTGTAAATTTAAAAATATTCCTACTGACATTAAGTAAAAGGGTGACTCAACATATCCTTGTGAAAAAATACCTTTCAGAATCCACATCAGAGTTATTGACTTTTATCTATTTACTTTCCTTTCTTTGGGAATTTTTCTGACTTGACCAATTTGAATTTTTTAAAATTTAAATTCTTTATTGTTTAAAGTATTACATGAGTCTCCTCCCCCGCCCATTGACCTCTCCCCAACCCCTCCCACCCCCCAGCACATGCCCTCACCCGACTACTGTCTGTGTCCATTGGTTATGCTTAGATCTCAAAACGGATAAAGGACTTAAACATAAGACAGGAAACCATAAAAATCTTAGAAGAAGCCATAAGCAGCAAAATATCAGACATTTGTCATAGCAATATCTTTACTGATACAGCTCCTAGGACAATGGAAACTAAGGAGAAAATAAACAAATGGGACTACATCAAAATAAAAAGCTTATGCACAGCAAAAGAAACTATCAACAAAACAACAAGAAAGCCCACTTCATGGGAGAACATATTTGCCAATGTTATCTCCAATTTGAATTTTTTTTTAATAGTTCATGGCAAAGGTGAAGAGGATAATATCTAAAATATATATCAGAAGAAACATAAGATATAGGGATAGAAGTGATAAAAGTATATAACAAAATGGAATGTAATAAAGGAGGTAATTAAGGAAAAGGAAAACTGAATTTATCAATTATACTCCAACGTTTACATGTTATCAAGATAATTAAAAATAAACTTGCTGCAATATCAAGGAGGGAACTGAGAAAGTTAGAAACAAGCTGCATAAAACTAATTGAAGGAGAAGGAGTAGATCTATTAATAGAAAGTTAAGCATTAAATGGGGGAAAGTGTTGTTAAATGAGAGTGAGATGAAAGTATTCAATCTATAGAGACCAAAAGACTATAGTCTAGTCCTATTATTATAGGTAGGAAAAATGACCAAAGAGATTAATAGTCTTCTTCAAGTTCAGAAATTGGAGAGGTAAAAAGACAGCACTAAAAGCAGCATTATTTTATTGTTGTTTTTTCCAGTACACCAAAACTATAAGTTAATAACAAGGACCATATGACAATCAACAGAATCCTACCAAACAACCACTACAAAAGCCAGAAATCATACTGATTTTACATAGGTACTCAACCAATATTAATAGCGAATTTTTAAAAACTACACACAAAATAATAAACTAGCCAAAATAATTAAAGAAACAAATTAAAACATTTTAAATTTATTTAAGCATGCACACTTTTTTCACAAAATTATTTTATAAAAATAATAATAATGTGCCTTTTTAGTGAGCAGTGAAATAGCCGTTCACATGGTTTGCTGTGGCTTTAGTTAAAAAAATACAGCCAGAAATTCTTGGCGTGTGAGTTGCACTGTCATTGCAAATTGCAAACCTGGAGCATGACCATCTCAAATTGTCTCACGCTTGATGGCACAAAGCTTCCTTGGATCACTGGCTTCCTACTTATGAAACCATAATATATTCTGTGAGTAGGAGCTCATAATGTGATAGTAATAAACAAGAGAAACTGCATGAGCTGTCACATTATGGAACTAAAGTCAAACATCCTAAGACTAACAACACTATTAGAGATTTTCCAGAGGTTTTTCTTAAGCATTTAAATAATCTGAACACACCAAAATGCTAGCTCACATGCCTAAAATAAGTAAATGTATGAATGCAAAGTAGTAAAAAAAAGAGTCATTTTCTGGAGCTCTTTTTAAAAATAATGTACATTGTATAAACAGGAGTACGTAAAGGCATAGTATTAAACAAAAATACATAAAGAATGGCATCGATATTATCCAAATGAGGAAAATCAGAATTTAAAATCACTATTTATTCCCCTGAGTTTACAAGTAGAAAGAAGGACTTACTGTTTTGTTGATTAATGTTACAGGGGTCCACCATGGGAACATGAACAGGTGCAAAACAAGTGGAGGAAACTCGCCAAGCATTTGCATGAAGTTGTGGTGTGCCTTCTATCATGCCTGATGGAGAACTAGAAAGCAAAGATAACATTCACCTTAGTCTTTCCTATTATTTCATTTGTTTATAGTCTTTAAATATTGAAAAAAAATATGCTATTTTTAATTTACAAAGAAATTTTAGAACTTAAAATGTTCTATCATTTTTAAAAATATACATGGCATTAATTTCCTATTATTAAGACTTTACAATGTGTCAAATTGTGGACATACATGGTTTCATTTAATAATCAGCTTCATGGAAAGAATAAAATAATTAAATAAAGTAAAAATGTCTTTATCCCCCTTCAGAAAGAAAGCAAAGCAGAAGCTCAGATAACTATTAATGTTCACTCAGCTGATAAGTGCCATAGCCAAGTAGCCAAGATTCAAATCCAGTTTGCACTGATTAAATGAAACATCACACAACCAAAATAATAATCTGTGTGTGGCTTAAAGTGTATGAAAAAACAAAAAGGTGGGTAGCTCACATGATTCCTTTCAGAGTAGAGACAAATGTCCCAAAGAATAAACAGTTTAGCCCTGCCAGTGTGGTTCAGTATCAACCTATGAACCAGGAGGTCTTGGTTCCATTACTGGTCAGGGCACTTGCTCAGTCCCCGGTAGGGATTGTGCAGGAACATCATTGATGTTTTTATCTCTTTTTCCCTCTCCCTTCCTCTCTGAAATCAAGAAAAATATAGTTTTAAAAAGAATAAGTAGTCTATAATTCTGGTTCAGTATTTCAATTTCCATTAGGAGGTCTGAAGTGCCTGAAATACTGAGGTTCCGTCATGAAGTTGCATAAACAAACCAAAAGCAAATTGAGAAAAAAATGGTATAAAAGGCACCCTTCATCCAAACTTGTGAATTTCTTCAATTCCCCTCAGCAAATCAAAAGGGAAGAGAAACAGCTACCTTTCTGAAGTCAGGCTTATAAACCACAGCAATGTTCAATAGCCAAACACCAAAATGCCCCCTCCAGCAGCCATCGGGATTTATTAACTCATCAGCCAGTATTCTGTAAGTGACAATCCCTCTTGGACGCTATGCCATCTACTGTCAAAACTGCTTGGAGAGTCAGGCTGGACCATGTCTCCTGTAGGAAGCTTTGACTAAGTAAAACGTTACTAACACAAGCCCTAACTGCATTAATTGCTAAAACATGGCTAAATGGTAGAGTGGGCTTTATCTTGGCTCTCTATAGTGTCCTAATAAATGAAGTGGTTTGGTTATTATTAAGATCAGACACCACTAACCATATGGAGCTTCTCACCACAATGACTGAAAAAGAGAAAAGAGAAAAGAAGGAGCTACACAAGTCTTTCCACAATGCCCAGCCTTGTCCCCACCCTTCCCCCTTTTCCTATTCCTCAAAATCCAACCATTCTGAAATTGTAAGACGTTATAACAAACACCTAATCCAAAGTCTCATTTTGTTCAAAGAGAACATTGAAACTCAAAGAGATTGTATGACGTGCACTAGCTCTTCTCATTCTTTCCCTTCCTTCCCTCGTCATTCCTACAAAAGACAATAAAATAGGTCAAGGTGATGGGTGTAGTCAGGGTTCCCAGGAGGAAATGACTCAGAGCTTGGCTCTCTTATCTCATTTAGTTCACGTAAAACAATAAATAATGAGGAGTGTAAATGTAGACCCATTTATTTACTGCATTTTATTTTAGAAAAGAACCTTTGGCTCACCATAACTTACTATAACAAGGCAAGCAAAATAAAATTTTAAGTCATTAATATTTTCCATTCCACCATGTTTGCAGATTCTCATTTACTTCTGTGAAGTAAAGAATTTTAACTGCTTATGCTTGGAAAGCCAAACAATGTTAGAAAGTTATCTCTAACTCTGAAATATTATCCTGCACTGTTATCACGCCTCCGTGTTTATACATGGAGGAGACTGGTGCCTGAGGAGGAGGGAGACAGATCTGCCATCTGTTAAACAATGACTGCTAGCCCATTCTGATAAACAAGGAAGAGAAAGAGGCTGGATGTCTCTTCTGCACATCTTAGCCAAGCCACTAAAATATCACTTGTGAAACAGAAGATATATATATAAAGATATTGATATTGTGACCTGCAAATAAATGAAACAACAACAACAAAAAAGAATTTAATCACACTGGAGACAAGAAAGAAAATTTCTTTTTAAATTCAAATTTTTAAAAGCCAGTTCTCCTTGCCCATTCTAATTCTCTTCTTGGTGCTCCATTCGAAGTCCTACTTCTGTGCAGTTCTACGATCTGCTGCATATAATAGTCTATGCTAGTTCCTGAGAATACAAGGATCAAGGATGTGATTCTTCTTCTCAAAACCCTCAGAGTTGTAAGTGAAAACCAGGCTCATAAATGACAGATTTTCAAAATTAATTTTGTCTGGTGTGATATGAACTCGCTTTTTGAAGCAAATAATGTCTGAGTTGGGTTGAATGGTAAAATAGGAGTTCATGAGAAAGATTAGGAGGTGGAAAGAACCCTAAGCAGGAGGAATACACAGCAGGGTTTTTTTAAATGGTATTTGGAGAACGGCTTCTCCAAAAACATTCCTGCCTACCCAGCCCACACTCACCTACTCAAAATTCCTACTGTGCTTCTAGCCATGACTACACAGCTTAACTCTTCAAAATTATCTCAGTCTTTATGTATGTATTGTTGACTAACACCTGACCTGGAATTAAATATTCTTAGAGGTTGTTATCTCCTCCCAATCTGCAACCGGCTCCTTGAGGATGAGAGCCTATCAAACTGCTTCACCTGCCCACCATGCTTTGCACAAATGCTCAGAGCATTTGCATTAATTTACACTATTACACTGTGTCTCTTCACATGTAGGTGAAAGTGCTTTGTCATTACAAGGAGTACAAGTGGATTTTATTGCTTTTCTTCTGATTAAGCACCAACTATCACAAAATCCAATTAGCTGAGATGCCCAAGTGTTGCTTTAGAGGTGTCATTCATACTAAATGATATCAATATTTTTAAACTATAATTTACTATTGTTGGTACCAAATGATATTAAGATTTAAAAAAATACTGTTAATGTTGATAGGTGGCAGGGGAGAGTATAACAGGTAGTTATCCTGTGGGTTAAGCTCTGGTCACTCTAAATTCAAAGCCCAGCTCTACTCTACTTGAGCTAAGTGACTCTGAGCTATTTATTTGCCACCTTTTGGCCTCAGTTGTTTTCTTCTCTATGAAACCAACTGATGCAAATCTGTGGATGGCTATAACATTTAAATATGATGATTCATTTGAAGCTCTTGGAACATTGGTGACTAAGCTATATTATGGTCAAACATTTTTAATGAAAATAGTTATATCCTCTACATTACTAGTCACTAAATCATGTTAGCTCTACAGAAATCATACTTACAGAAAATCATCCCTTATGTTCCCATTAAAAGTGCCACATAGACCTAGTGTTCTTCTTTTCCATGTACTGGTGAGCTGAATATAAATTCTTTCCCCATCTATAGCAAACAGAATCTTTAAGCCAAATGTGGTTTTTAGAAGGATAAATAAGGATGACAGAGTTTGAATCTCAACAACTCCTGCAGGAAAATAACATACATAAGTCAGCCTTGAGATTTATACGCAGTGTTCTTAAATGCTAGCATACAACATCAGCACTCTCCTCCCAAGAGACTGGGACATGGGGAGGCAGGGTCCCAGTTCCCGCCCCTGGGCTCCAGCCCCAATTTTTGCCACCTTGTGCCTGCTTTCTTTTCTCCCATTTCCTTTCTGCCCCTCCTTTCTGGATCCTAAGCTGATATGTTTAATAGATTGTCAGGTACACATGTAGTTTCAGTTTCAGACATCTGGACAGTCCTTAGACATTTGAAATCTGATCTCTCTTCCTCAACATGTGTGTGTGTGTGTGTGTGTGTGTGTGTGTGTGTGTGTGTGTTTCCCAAAACTCCTTATGATCCAATAAGGAAGTAGCACTTTCCCCAAAAATACCCATTCCCTTGAGCCTGCCAGCAAAAGGAGGAGCACAGCACTTGAGAAACGGATTTTATGAAATACCTTCAAAGACAAGAAACTTGTGTTCAAGACTGAACTGATGACTTTTGCCCCCAGAAGAGTTGCTCCCGTATCTCTCACGGTTTCTGCGATCATCTGATCACCAAACCCAGAAATCTGAGAATCATTCTTTGATCACTTCATCCTTTTTTGTGCTCCTCCAACCAACCCCAATCCAATCCATCACCAAGATCAGACCATTTTTTTCTTAAATAATATTTTAAGCAATCTTCTTTTTTCTATCTCTATTGTTACTGCCTTAGATCAGTTCTTCTTCATTCTTTGTATGCCCCACTTTAATAACATTCTACCTGCTCTCCATGTGAGTTAGGGATGTCTGACATTGTTTTAGTATTCTACTCCCCGCAAAAAAAAAAAAAAAAAAAAAAAAGATTATATCAGTCTCCTCATTAAAACCGGCTATTTATTTTGGTTGAACCACATAAGATTGTCATTTATATTCATAAAAATTGGTAAAATAATGATAATCTCATATTCAATTTTATATCAAGTTCAACTTCTTAGCATGATAATCAGTAGAATGACCATGTAATTTCTACAAACTGGGACATTTCTGGGAGTCTCATCCCCACCTATTTCCCTATTTTCATCTCTGGATAGCCTCCATTTACCCTCTTCAGGCTTCAGCAATGCCACACTAGCTATAGTTCCCCCTAAACATACTGCAGAGTTCCATAGCTCTTTGCTATGCATGGAGCACTTTCACCATCTCTTTCATCCCAGCAATCCTCAGTTTTAAATGCTCAATGAGGCATCACCTCCTTCAGAAAATATTCCTGACCACACCTGCATACCCCACCCCAAGGCTGGGAGAGTTACACTCATTTAGACACCGCCCCCCCCCCCCAGGTCCCTATGCATATCTTTGAGTTTATTGTATGTTACATAAGTGGCTGTTTGCTTGTATAGCTCCCCTTCCAAACTCCACTTAACACTAGGTCAACACTAGGTCCCATAAACACGGTGGTCTTTACTGTGTCCGAGTGAGGATCTGACAACACAGAGACACTCAAATTTCAGGATAAGCAGCCAATGGGAGAAGACTCCATTTAGGTTGTTTCGTTGTTTTATTGGAAGGAAAGTACTCTGTTAGCATTGCTTCTTACCGTTCAGATTGAAGCCTTGGTTAGGACTGGTGAGGATTTGTCCTCCCCGACTAAGGGTCACTTGTTTATCAAAATCATCATCCAGAATTAGAGTTATAGACTGAAGGCAGACCAAGCCAAGATTCTGCATAAAAATTAAATAACCAATTAAAGAGATGGGAGAGATAAAGAGACATGGAAAGAGACAGGGACAATAGAAGAAAAAAATGGGAGAAAGTTAAGGAGTGAAAGAAGAGGAGAGAAAAAAAAGAATGCACATAGATAAGAATTTCTGGTATGTCGAAGGCTTGAGTAATATTATATATTAATATTATATATTACTTATATAATAAAGTAATTACTATATAATCCATTTTATGTAGTCCCATTACTAATAAAATGTCTTTGTATAGTATATTAAATACATTGTATATATATTTTTATATGAACATTAAATAATGGTTTCAATTTAGTTCCAATAATTATGTTTTTCATAGCTATAGTTAAAGTACCTCTCTATATTCATTTAAGTGGCTTATCTAATCTAATAATAGACAAATATGCAAATTGACCATACCTCCGACACACCCACAAGCCACGCCCACAAGCCACGCCCACCACCCAATCAGAGCAAGTATGCAAATTAACCCAAACCAAGATGGCTACAGCCACAGAGAGCAAGGTTTCCTAGGTAACAGAGGAGGCCAAGCTTTCCGCCTGCCATTTCCAGGCCTAAGCCTCCACTCAAGCTACAAAGTTTCAATTATAGAAGGTAAACAAATTCAAACAAATGGCGGCAGAATGGAGCTTGAGAGAGCAGGCCAGGGTTGCCGCCGGCAACAGGGGAAGCAAAGCTTTCCACACACCCTGGCCGGGCCCACCCGCTTAAGGTAACAAAGTTTCAATTATAACCCCAACACAACGGCTGCGGCCTCGGAGGGAGCCCCAGGCTTGGCTTGGCTCCGCTCCAGGCTACAAAGTTTCAATTGTAGAAGGAAAATAAATTCCAGATACCAGGGCCTCCGCTTGGGTTACCAGGGGACGTGGCCAGCCTGCAAACCACCACAGTCCCCTCGCTCAGGCCGCCCCACACCCCAAGGGAAACCCCACCTGATCTGGGACGCCCTTCAGGGCAAACCAGCTGGCCCCCACCCCTGTACCAGGCCTCTATCCTATCTAATAAAAGAATAATATGCAGATTGATCATCACTGCAACACACAATATAGCTGCCCCCATGTGGTCAAAGATCCTGCCCCCATGTGGACACAAGATGGCCACCACAAGATGGCCAGCAGGAGAGGGCAGTTGGGAGGCACCCGGCCTGCAAGGGAGGGCAGTTGTGAGGGATCAGCCCTGCAAGGGAGGGCAGTTGAGAGGGACCAGGCCTGCAAGAAAGGGCAGTTGGAGGTGATCAACCCTCCAGGAGAGGGCAGTTAGGAGTGACCAGGCCAGCAGAGGAGGGAAGTTGGGGGCAAACAGGCTGGCAGGGGAGCTGTTAGGCATCAATCAGGCTGGCAGCGGAGTGGTTAGGGGGTGATCAGGCTGGCAGGCAGAAGCGGTTAGGGCCAATCAGGAAGGCAGGCAGGCAAGCAGTTGAGAGCCAGCAGTCCTGGATTGTGAGAGGGATGTCCGACTGCCCGTTTAGGCCCGATCCCAGTGGGATCGGGCCTAAACGGGCAGTCGGACATCCCTCAAGGGGTCTCATATTGGAGAGGGTACAGGCTGGGCTGAGGGAGAACCCCCCTCCGTGCACGAATTTCGTGCACCGGGCCTCTAGTTAGACATAAAAAATCAATTTAAAAAACAGAAAATTATGATTCTATGTAAAAAGCTTATTCAGACTCTGACATATTGCAAAGGAAAAAATCAAATGGGGAGAAAAAAGCAAATAAAGTAGTTGAAAATTTTCACTGGAAATAACCATTTTATATTATAGTAAAACTAGAAAATTAATTATTTCTGCAAAATTTTGACTACCTGAGTTAGAGAGAGGGAAGATCCAGGTGTCTTTATTTACAAATTATTAATGTGTTTATTTGAAGAAAAGACTTAAAATAAATGTTTCCGTATGCGAAGAAATTTGTTATATTTATTTAGAATGATATGAAACTTGGCCAATCCTATAAAAATCATTTCTTTAAAATAGTAGTTTTGAAGTAACCAGAAACTTAGGTCCACTGTGTCATTATGCATGAAATGCTCAAAAAACTATACATACAAATATCATTTTTAAAAGAAATAAAATGCATTGAAATATATAATATTTAATATAAGACATATTTGTGCTCATATTTTAATATCTCTGAAATCAGGACACATCAGATGATCAATAGTATAACAGATTATCAACATTTTTTCTTTCTTTGTAGTACATAGAATGATGCATCTTAGCAATCAATGGTGTTTTATTTATGAAGAAAATAACTATGCCTACTCAGGTTACTATTCTTAACCTGGATATAAAATTTGAGTAAAAAAAAAATGAACATTTCTCTGGTCATTTTGAGATATTCTTACCTGCTCACAGTGAGCTTTCTGTAAGGTAATTGTGAATTTCTCCTTTCCAGTTGCTTTCACAAGGATATATTGACACATTCCAATAAAAGAATAATGTCGACCATCAAAAGTTGTAAAATGAGAATCACCTACAACAGAACATTGAACTACAGAAAGAAAGAAAGAAAGAAAGAAAGAAAGAAAGAAAGAAAGAAAGAAAGAAAGAAAGGAAAGAAAGAAAGAAAAAGAAGGAGAAGGAGGAAAAGAAATTATTTATTCTCAAAAAAAGCAGGTCAACTTAGGGTAAATAATCATTCATCAAAAAGAATAGCTAAATGTTTAAAATTAGTTTGACAAACTTACTAAATTATGTTATTCAATTTAATTTAAAGTTTACTAAATGATAGCTATTTCACATGTTTTAAGTTTTGTAATATTTTTACTATTTTAATAAGTTTTTACCAAAATTGCCTGCTCAAAGCTATCGTTTATTCAATTTTCCATTTATCCTCTGCCTACCTGGATTTATAGATGATTACATCTCTCACTATATATGAGATGACATCATAAAAATCAGTGCTACCTTGTTCCTTAATTTCAAAAAAACTGAGGCATTTAAAAAAAAAAAAACATGTTAAAAGATTACCTGGACAGTCATGCTCAGTGCAGTTCCAAACACCACCAACACATACACTAAATAAAATGATAAAATATTAATCTACTGGTATAGAGAAACTGTATTATTTGCATCAATGTACCAAAATATATAATGTTTATAGGCACAGAATAACCTGACTTGAAAAACCTCTCCACACAAGTTCAATTAACTGCTAAATTTGTGCTGGCCAGCATCTAAATTATTATTTACTAGTGGCCCAGTGCATGAAATTCATGCACATTAAAAAGGAATTAATTAGAGGAAATATTTTAATATTGCTATCTGCCCTTTCTCTATAATAGAAGTGTCAGAGATTAAAGAAAATTAGTAAAATGTATATGAAAATCTTCCTCCTGTCAGAGTCTGGGCACATTGTGGGACCCAGAGTCAAGTCCCCACCCACCCGCGTGCACCTCGAAATTGTGCGAGACCCAGACCTGGCTGGCCCCACCCCTGTCAAGCCCCACTGGGCAGGGGACGCAGCCTTAGGTCCCCTGTCAAGCCCTTCCAGGTGGGGGGCACAGCCTCAGGTCCCCTGTCAAGTCCCGCTAGGTGAGGGGGGGGGCGCACAGCCTCAGGTCCCCTGGCACACCCTCAGGTTTCCCAGCCTGGTGCTGGAGTGGGGGGTGAGGCCTGAGGTCTGCTGTCAAGCCCCTCTGGGCAGGGGGCATGGTCTCAGGTCCCCTGGCCCAGCGCCGGGGCAGAAGGCACAGCCTGAGGTCTCTGTCAAGCCACGCTGAGTGGGATATATGGCCTGAGGTCCCCCTTCAAGCCCCGCTGGGCCAGGGGCGTGGCCTCAAGTCCTCTGGTGCTGGGGAGGGGGTGCGGCCTCAGGTCCCCCAGCCCAGCACTAGGGCAGGGGGTACAACCTGAGGTCCCCCGTCAAGCCCCACCAGGTGGGGAGGGGCGCAGTCTCAGGTCTCTCACCCCAGCCCGGTGCCACGCAGCCTCAGGTCTCTGCTGATCACTCATTACAGTAACCCTGCCTCCGCTGTGGGTGCAGCCATCTTGTGACAGCATGATGGAGTGAGGGTCAATTTGCATGTTACCTCTTTATTATATAGGATTGTGTGTCAGGCTTAAAAGTCACTAAAGATGATACAAAGTGAATACTAATCAAACAGAGAGCCTCTGCTTTGGTCCTTCTCTCCTTGCTTAAACTAAAAGAGCTCACACACAGAGAAGCATTTGCCTTTATCATTAGAGAAATACACATAAAGAGTTCAGATTTATAAATTATCTCATGTACTACAAATTAAGAAAATTGGTTCTGAAGATCATCAAACATTAAAGAGAGAAAAGATACATTTTTATATAAAATAAATTCTACCTTCTACCATCAAGACGATATTAGTTTGGGAGGACAAAAGCAGTCTCTGAAAGGCAGAAACTCAAGTCGGTATTTAAGAATAGAGTTATCCAATTGCATTTCCATTGTATACACTTACACCAAAGGGGAAGGAGCCTGATGATATCTGCTTCTTTTTAGGACTGCACTGGAGGGAGCAATCCTTGCCTATAATAGTCTTAGCTAATTTAATAAGAAATTCTAAATGTCTCTAATCATGGCCAAAAACTGGCAATATGGAGTCACTTTTTAAAGTACTCAAGAGAGCCTGGCCAGCATGCCTCAGTGGTTGAGCATCAACTTATGAACCAGGAAGTCAAGGTTCAATTCCCGATCAGGGCACCTGCACAGGTTGCAGGCTCAATCCCCAGTGTGGAGTGTGCAGGAGGAAACCAATCAATGATTCTCTCTCATCATTAATAATGGTGTTTTTTTTCTCTCTCTCTCCCTCTCCCTTCCTCTCTGAAATCAATAAAAAACATATATTTTTAAAAAGTACTCAATAGAGAAGATCAGGAGAACCATCAATTCTAAGAGTATAAGTATGTGCAATTTAGTGATCAAAAATAATAAGAAAATAAAACATAAAGATTTTATGAAACTGCCAAGAGAAGTGAGAAGAATCTATGTATATCAAAGCCTAATATGCAAAGTGTCCCTGCAGGAGTTTGACCAGGAGACTGGGAGTTCGATCGCTCGCTATGATGTGCGCAGGCAGCCGGAAGGCCCTGATCAACCCTGATCACCGGCCAGCCCTAGGGACCCTACCCGTGCACGATTTCATGCACAGGGCCGCTAGTTGCATTATAAAAGAAGGTGCAAATGTTCCCCCACTCCTGTACCAACTTTAAATAAAATGCATCTTGGAATTTTTGGAAGAATAGTAATAAGTATATTCTTTTAACCATATGTTATACTAGTATAAAGTTGTCACCCAGCCAGGTCCGCAGAAATAATTGGCTCTGCATTGATCACATACCATTCAGTGCATTCTTGTTCAATTTTGGAACCAACTGAATAAGCTAATCCATGAAAACTACATGGGCAACTTTCCAAGGAGATGCAAGTCCCATTTTCCATGATGAGGCCTATTGAAGAAAAATTTATATCAAATTCTCAAAAGAAATAATAAATATTTATTCTTTGAATATAATTTAACCAACTTTTATTAAATACTTGCTTACACTACATAATAAAAAAGAAATTACTTCCAAGGAGGTTTCCAACATCCTTGCTCTATCTCAATTGGTAGCTACCTTACAAATCTCTACTTCAGTGATTTTCAACTTTCTTATCCTATGACTTACCATAAAAAACTCAAGGTTCTCCATATAGAATAAAGGCAACTAAGGAAGTTTATTCTTGGTTGAATCTCTGTTCATTTGCCAATGAGATACTTACACCATCATCACATGTATAATAAATAGCCAGACAGTGCTACTCAAAGGGCAAGTACAGTGGAAATGGATTCGTTACTTCTCTCTAATGAGCAAAGACGGGTGAGCCAGAATGTAAATGAACTGTGCTACTAAGCACACTGTTTCATTCGCTGACCTTTTGTCTGAGTAAGACTTTCTGGATGAAGGAAGCATTGACTTATATATTTGGTGCATTAATTTATATTCTGGTGCAAACTCCTTATCTCATCAGTGAATGGTAAGAAACAGTTGATGCCTGGCACTGATCCAAAGTGCTACCCCTGAGTAGCACTAACAGAACAATGGATTGAAGTCAACAGATCTAGTTCCAAGTAGTCCTCACTCATATTAACTGAGTGACAGTGCTAAAATCACGTAACGTATCTGGGATTCTATTTTTTTTTAATCTGTAAAAATAAAAGAATTTGAGTGAATTCTCAGTGTTCTTTAAAAAGGTCTATAGGCATAGGAGTCATTCCTAAATTTAAACCCCACCTGTATCACTTGCTATGTTACTTCTAATTTCAAATGTTAAAGCTGCATCACAACTAAAATCTTGTACTGCCAATTTGTTTTTCTAAAATTGCTTTCATAAATTATTAAATATATATTAAATATTCAAGAGAACAAAAGAATTGCCATGGTTACGCCAGGACTCTAGATTCCAAATTTCCTGGGAAAGTTACAAAGCAATAAGCCTTTTTATTAAAGAAAAGCAGACTTTTCTCCTATCACTTCAAGGACCAGATCCCACAAGGGCTGAACATTGCAACAGCCCTGGTGTCCTGGGAGAGAATGCCGCAACTCGATATTTTCCATGAGTGGAGACATGATTTCTTTCATGGAACACTTACCGTCTGGACAGTAACATCCATCAAGACAGTGGAGATTGCTCCCAAGACATTGTTTCTCAAATGTGCAGGTGGTTGGGCAACAACTGATACAATCCCGGTGGACAAAGCTATCATCACATTTATCAGCTGAAATGGGCAAATGGGAATGCTGTAAGTCAACTCTATTCACCTCAAGAAGATTAGTATTTCAAAAAGTTTGCAAGTTTACCAACGTTCCTGCACCAGTAACAAATCCTTGCCATTCATCAGTTTTGAGTACTCAGGGAAGTTTTGAATACTAGAATAAGCCTAACATTAACAAAAGTACACAGGGCTTAGGAAAGTAAGAAACCATACTGCATGCTGGGAAGTCATCTCTCCAGTCTTGAATGGGGTAGCCAGCGTGGGAACAGGCTCTAGCATACTCGGTGGCTGCTCGACAATAGGTATCATCATCATCGGTTCTGGAAAGTGAGAAGACAGAGCCAGAGTCACACCGGGGATACTGGCAGAATCCGCATCTTTGAGCTCCGGATCTCTAGAAATGTTTAGTGTCTGGTGAATATCCCAACACTAACTGATGTCAGCATGTACATAATATAGCATGTATAATAATGCAGAAAACAAATAAACATGGGATCCCAGCTAAAAAGGCCTAGGTAAATTGTCTTCATCAGTCTTAAAATATTTGACCACTTTTCTTTTGATTCAAGAGTGTCCCTATACTGAAAAAGATTTCTATTTTAATTCTGACATTCCTCCCAGAATCCTTGTATGTATTTTTTGGCTCCCACACAAAGCAACACAGACCTTGTAGAATTTAATAAATCCCATTAGAACAGATAAAATTCCATCACAACAAAAGCTCCAAATATGAAAATTATTTCAAAGATGCCATGATCTTGATCTTCTACATGAAGGAATAAAACCAATACTAATAACCTGCAGCAGTCTTGAAATATTGAATAAAAAACATTTAACTAAGATTTTAAATTTTTTTCATTCTTTCAAGTTTAAATTCCTAAAGCTAGTTACTTTTATAATATTGCCAAGAGTAAATAGTCTCTAATTATTTTCTTATAATCACTCTATTAGCTCCCCCAAACAAATAGAAGAGGTCAGCCAATTCCCAAAGCAGATCCACAAGGTACCTATAAAATGAGCGGGGTTTATAGTAAGGTAGTGGCCTTGTTTTTCAACCCAATTCTAACTCAAAAATGAATAGCTAACTATCTTACAGGATAATGACCTTAAGAATGTTGTGCTTTGTGAACCTTAGCCTTTTCAGTATCTCTATTGTAGAAGCCACCCATCTCAAATTGCGCTTATCCTGAGCTACTGTAATTGGAGTCATGCGGCTTATCTGGTCCAATTAACTGAGCTTTAAAAGGAAAAAGGGACTGAGCATAAACTCCAGAAACTGAGAAAATATTCTAAACCTCCAGACAAGAATTTTCTCTGAAAGACAGGGTAAGCTAAAATGATTCGATTGCTAGAAAGACATGAAGTGTATGATTTCCCTTACAATATGTGCGTGGTTTCCTACAATTAATAGAGTCTTTGAAAGTTAATTCAATATTGGTTTTCCAACCCAATGCAACTATTATTAAAATAGCTACCATTTGCAACATTAAACAACAAAATAAAATAAAATAAATATATAAATAAAATAAAATAAAATAGCTACCATTTATTGTGTCTGCGTTACTCTAGGATCTATGTTAGGCATGTTACACATGGTACCACACGAAAACTCACAACAATCAGGCAGGAAAGAAATTATTATCTCAATTTACTGAGGAAAAATGAGGGGTTTTGTTCTATTTTTTTTTTTTTTATGTAAACTTTAGTAGGAAAATGAGCATTAAGGAGTAGTTGTCTTTAAATCAATTGACTTTGTTGTGGCAGAACCATTTCCTTGCTGTTAAGTTTATCATTCTTAGAAGTAGCAACTGGGCTTCCGTTCAAGGCCTGGAATTGTATCATTCTTCAAATTTCAACTGAGATGTTATCTCCTCTGTGGAGCACTCCCTGATAAAGTCAGCGATCTCTCCTCCGCATTGCAGTGCTTGCGTTCAGAGTTTGTGTCATTGCTGGAGGCCTGTTTCTCTGCCCTCCCCACCCCCTCCCCCACCCCCAGAATCTGAGTTCCCAGGACAGGGTCTCTGTCTAAATTGTCTAAACTGTTTCTGCTTCTCCAAGGTGTGGCACAATGCTCAGCTCAGACCAGATGCTCAGAAAATATGTGTTGAATCAAATTTAATATGCTATCATATTAATTCAGACAGGAAATTAACTTGAGTTCAGCAGATTGGCAATGCTATTCTCATGCTCTAGGGTCCGTGTGATGCAGTCCTCTGCTACATAAGAAATGAAGAGAATCTCCTTTAGGGGAGAGAGAATTAGGTGGGTCTGGTCCTAGGTAGCACACGGAGAGGATGAAAGGCTAACTGGGCTTTCATTCCACCTATGACCACTGACTTGATTTATAATGCCCTTCTATTGGTAGTCTATGTCTGCTGTGCCCCCAAACCTGGCCTCTGCACCTCAAGCATATCAGACGATTTCAACCAATAAAGGATGCTTCTCTAGCCTTCTATTTTTATTTACCCTGGAGAAAGCAATTCGGTTTCAAAATCCAAAGCCTAAGTCTACCAAAATATCATGTTAAGGGCTCAATGATGACATTTCAGACAAAGTGAATGCCGCAGAGACTCTTTTTGGTGCCCAGTTCCCTTTCTTCTCCTCAGTATTAGACCCTCTACGTTTTTGCTGGGCATATGGGTGCCCAGCCAAAGAGAGCATTTCTCAGCAGCCCTTGTTTTGAGGTGTGGTCATATTTCTAAGCAGAGTAATTACAAATAAGGCAGTTTTTATACCACCTCACCTTCCCTCTTTTTTCTTACCTTTAATTAATTTAAACCTTTTAACAAGCCATCGAAAGTGCCATTTAAGTAGTTTTACTCAACCAAAAATTAGACTGGTCTTTTAAAACGAAGTTCCTATATACCATTTACATTTATTATTTTTTTAAAAATGCAGATTTATTAAAATTTGTTGAGATATTCTTGAAGTCTTACTGAGTTTGTTCCCTAGAAACCACCCAGTTTAGGTGTCCTTAACCTGGGAGAGAATGCGGGAGCCTATGACCTTGGTTGGGAAAAATATTACATGTTTATTTTCACTAATCTCCAAATGAAATTTAGCATTTCCTTCAATTATACATTTAGGGAACATATCACAATGTTCTTAGTAGTATCTCTGACTTTTTCACCAATATATCTCAATCTATCATTTTTTCATGTTTTAATTTCACATTATAATTGCTGCAGCTATCTCAAAATATTATTTACACTCATCACCAGATCAAAGTACAGTAGTTATTAGACCTGAAATGCATGTAGAAAAGTCCTGTTATCAAAAAATAATCTCACTTACTATATTGATAACTCTATTTCAATATAGTTTCCATTGTAAACTTATGTTGTGCATTTGAACATTATTTTGAAAAAGAGTCTATGGACATCTCTTGATTCCCAAAATGGGTCAGTGGCATAAAAAATAGTTAAGAATTGCTGTATTCTGTTCATGCTGCTAATACAGAACAGACTGTACCTATTATCCAGTGATCTTTTAAAAGCTGCTAGTACAGTTTATGCTTTACATTTCCCATTATATTCTGTGAATCAGTGAGATGGCTAAGTTATAAAAGTGGTTGTTGCTCTTCTTTTGGGATAAAGAACATTTTATTGCAAATAGTAATCATTTCACTTACTTGCAAAGATCATTAACACAGCTGGCAATATATAAATATGGGTCAATATATTCATGGCAGCTCAGAAAAGGGAACTGCAACAGTATCTGACACTTGAAGAAGATCGCCTGTGCACAAAAAGGTGGAGGTCACCACAACATATTTAATGATATGCATGTACTCTCATTTTTTTCCTACTGATCTAATTGCAAGATTCTGTTCATACTAGGAAACAGAAGGTCATTTCTGCTTGTAAATTTTAACCAATATTTTTTAATTACATGTTGTTGTAATGAGTGCTACTTTCACAAAACGTCACATTCATTATTTCTGAAATAATTGTAAAGTTATTCCTATTGCAGTTACATTTCCTAAATTTAATAGTGTTTAAGAATATAGTGTTTGCATTAAAAATGCTTAATGTTAAATATACAAATACAATATATGGTTGTTATATCCAACATGCCCATAGTTTTCACACCAAATTTACCTCAAATGCTGGCATTCCGCTGGAACATGGATTTGGAAAATCTGAGGGTGTGGGTATGCATTTGATGTCATCTGGAGTTTGCACCAGCCAACTATTTGCAAACATAGCAATGTCTTCTGTATAGTCCTCTGTTTCACACAAACACACACACAAAAAGGTGTAATAGGATCGCTTTCCACAAGCACACAGTTCATCAACATGAACTCCTGGTCAAAAAGTTAAATTCAATAACTTGATAATTATCAGTGGTATGAGACTATACAGGGGTTGGGAAAAGTAGGTTTACAGTTGTTCTGGTGGAAAATAATACAATAATTAATAAATAATAATACAAGAATTAACTCTGTGTTTAGCATACTCACAACTGTAAACCTCCTTTTGCCCACCCTGTAACATCCCTTTAGCATGATAAAAATAAATTGAACAAAGTGTTAGTACCAAATAAAAATTAATATCATTGGAGAGGAAAAACTTCACTGAGAGTGAGTGACACAACATGCACTTTAGTAAAGTACTAATTAGCCTCTAGGGTTGTGCTAACCCTAACCCTAACCCTAACCCTAACCCTAACCCAAACAACAATAAAAAAAATTGTGTTGAGCCCTTGAAATTTCAGAGGACATACATACAGTAAAAGACTGAAAAAGACACCTGGTGAATAGAAGACTAAGGAGTGAACTAATTTCAATGGAATGTGATAAGAAGTGTTTCTAAACACGTTCAGGACAGATTGGTAAGAATCCTGACACTGTCTCAGCATTTCAGAGGCAAGATTCCGGAGCTAACGTGTACACAGCAACAGACAGCGGGCGGTGAGCACTCTGGCCTCTCTGCTCAGATCAAGTTTAAATCGCCTCAGCACCTGGCCTGAGAACAAGTTTGACAATGAAAATTAATCCTGCCCCACATTCAGACGAACAAGGTGACATCTCAAAGTTCCATCTAAGACAATTACCCTTAGGTTTGAGCTTTAGGTTCTCTGCCATGTAAATTACACAGCCACACGTCTACCTTTGAAGAATAGCTACCACATCAGTAGAATCAAAAATCTCAAGCCAAATGTTTGACACCTCTCTCTCTCTCTCTCTCTCTCTCTCTCTCTCTCTCTCTCTCTCTCTCTCTTCAAGACAGGAAGGTGATGTCCATGTGCTACTACCAGCTGTTGAGAAGATTGTGGGAGTAAAAATGCTTTTCTTTCTGACTGTAAAATCCCAAATTTTACTTTGGCCTTGAAGACTTTTTTGCCTCTTTATTCCTTCAACTCCCAACCTCCTCCACTTACCTCACCCCACCCTGGCCCAGCCCCTCCTATACCTTCTCCTATTCTTGCTCAACCTACACCAGTCTTCACTCAAACTCATCCCCAACTGCCTCTTGCACTTGCCTTGCTCTTGGCCCTCCTCCTTCAGAATCACTCTTACCCCTGCTCTCTCCCTTATTTGGTCTTGGAGCTATTTTTACTACATTGTGTTAATAAAAGAGTCACAAGAGTTGGTTATATGAGACACTATTTAATATCACCTCCTCAGGAGCATTCTCTGTCAATTGACCTGAACTATCACCAAACACACACTGTTTTATGACTCTTAACCTCTTTTCTTTCCTCATTTTTTTTCATGGCTGCTATTTTTCACAAAAATTATATTTTAATTTTTCTCTTTATGTATTTTGTCTTTCACTGTAATACCTACGATGGGAAGGGAGAGAGCTTCCCTAAGCTGTCCTTCTGCTGTATCTCTAGGTTAGGAACTGGTATATAGTAGGTGCTCAAACACATTTGCTAAATAAGCGAATGAATAAATAAAGGGAGTTTGTCGTATTTATTTAAAAGATTATTAGAATCCTAGAGCTTTCCAGTTTGGCCCACTTCATTATCTTTGATATTGTTGGAAATGTTACACACTGAACTAAGCATGGACCTAGTCTAATATACTGATTTTAAAAAAGGAAAAATGGATGTACTTTTAAAGAAAATTTATGGTCACATTTCATTTTAAAACATTATAATTTTTTAAAAGTCTAAAGAACTAAAAACATTTACTAAAGTCTCACTTATTTAAATATTTATGTATAAATTTTAATTTAACTAAATAACCAGGGAAATCCCTTAAAGTTCACTTAAATTCCAGCTTTTCAACACATATTTACCTATTTTACTATATTGTGTTAATAAAAGAGTCACAAGAGTTGGTTATTATGAGACCCTTGGTGATCTTAGTGCCTGCATAACTAAAATTTAAATGTTTTATATAGAAGGTGCTACAAATAGAATAATATTGTCCATATTGTGACATTTCTAAGAATGCAAGTGAGGCACTATCAATTATGTTGAGAAAGTGAAGGGTAAACCAGGGTTTCTATGTTAATGTGTAGCTAGCTACAGACATTAATTATGGAACAGAAGCTCAACTAGCAACAAATTAAAATCTTTCTATATTCACAGAAATTCTGAAAAGCCTCATTTCTTTGTGAAGTCATTCCTGAAGAAAAAGTAGGAATGCAGAAAGAAATACAATTTTAATCACTTTTAATAAATTATGCACTCAATGGCATTCAGTTAAACTCACTGATTCTAAAGAGTTCTCTAATCAGCAAAGGTACAACTGACTTTCAAAGTACAGTTATTTTAGCTTTAGGATCTTAAAGCTAAAGGTAACACAGCTCACCTGTAGAAAATGTCTTGCATTACTAGCACATGGAAGAAAAGTGGAGGTCAGAATTCTTGTCACATCCCTATAAATTATTGTAAGTTAGTTTCTTAATTACTCTGCTTTATACTGTGCACCAATAAAATTGTGAAAAAGCTGAACTCTCTCTTTAGGCTCTTCCCACATATTCTCTGGGGTCTTTCTTGCCTACTGCCAGGCCTCCGTAATTCAGTCCAATTGCCTCCTGCTAGTCTTCTTCCGCTTATGATTTGTTAACACCCCTTTGCTGCCCAGTTATCTCCCTGTGAGCAACCATTTTATATTCCAGGTTATCAAAGTCTGTCTGACTTTGAACTCAAATCTTAACAAGAATACATGCTGTTTTCTGTCTAGACCCAGACTTCCATACAACGTTCCCGGATGTCCTGGGAGAGCCACCCACAGCGGTCTTTTCTGACTCTAATACAGAGAACTGAATTGAGTGTTATTATTTTGTGTGTGTGACGCTTTCATATAGAAGAAATTAATAATCACCATTTGATTGATTCTGCTTGAGTCTAAATCCCTACTCGCAAAATTCACTCTAAATCTCCAATTAGATGCAAAACACCATTTCATGGGGATATCAATACTGTGAGTGTACTTGAATTGTGCTCACAGAATTTGTACATTTTCAGTTACATTTTCTTATTTAATCCTCACAGGCTGGAAGATCTCAGGGTCATTATTATTATCTCCATTGTTCATATAAGGAAATTGGCTCCATGAAGCCCTGCCCTTTACCCCAGCCACCAGTGATCTAATCCCGATGATGCATTATGCATCTTGGGTAAATGTGTGCATTTAACAAGGTCCTCTTAAATGTCTTTAATGGAACATTTTTACTTCAGCTTCATTATAGTTTTATTGAGACCACGTGAAAGCAATTACAAATTAGTTAAAATGTATTTAGCATTAACTATGTGCTACACGCTATACCAAATGTTTTGCATGGGTTGTCTCTTTTAATCCTTGCAACTCTATGAAGTATACACTATCACTATATCACTAAACTTAGAAAATTAATAAATGGCAAAGCAGGATTTGAATATCAGCGTCTGAGTCCAGAACCCAGACTCTAAGTAGGATTTTCACTGTGCCTTAAAACACAACATGTGGGCAACTCTTCTCTATTAATTTCATAATATTAAAGACGTATTATAGCCCAGCCAGTGTTGCTCAGTTGAGCATCGACCCATGCAACAGGAGGTCACAGGTTCGATTCCCAGTCAGGACACATGTCCGGGTTGTGGGCTCAATCCCCAGTAGGGGACATGCGGGAGGCAGCCGATTAATGTTGATGTTGCTCTTTCATCGATATTTCTATCTCTCTCTCTCCCTCTCCCTTCCTCTCTCTCTAAAATTGATAAAAACATATTTTCAAAAAGTATTATATAGTACTTTGCAGATTTAAAATCCATTTCTCACACGTTTACCTAAGCATAGGATTGGGAGACATTCAGATCTGTAGTCCAACCCTGACAGCATTTTACAAGCTGTGTTACATTGGCAGACCACCTTGTGTCATTGAAAAACTAAGGAAATACCACCCACCTTACAGAATGTTGTAAGGGTTGAGAATAATACAGTTATGTGCTTATATTAACTGTTATTGTAAATAATATCAAGATATGTTCTTATTATTCCTGATATATATTAAGGTTCAGACTTATCATATTCCTATTTTTCAGCTGAGTAAACAGCATCAGAGAGATTAAATGAGTTGCCCAAACAACAAAACTTTTAAGACTAGAAACAAGATTCACAACCATGTCTGCTGGTCCTAAGAACAGTCCTCTTTTTATTACACCTCTCCATGTGGACCTAAATCATGATTGCGTCCTGTGACTCTCTTATTCCATTGCCAGTACAAACTAGTAACCAAAGTATGAGAACACATTTTTAATAGCTCACAGAGATTAGTTTCATGACTTTGAATAAATAGATAAATGATGATAGAGATATCATTATTCGTAATAAAACACTTCCAAGTTATTCAACTTTTACAATACTGCTCACATTTAAATATCTTTGCAACACTGTTATTTGGCAGTCATTTGTTCTATTCCTATCAGGACTGGGTGCAAAATAGCTTTTGTCCAAAAGTGAATAATTTTGCCCCAATGGATTTGAATCACTAAAATATAAGCCCCAAAAAGGAAGAAGTCTTTGTTTTACTCACTGATGTATTCCAAGCTCTTACACCAGTGCCTAACATGAAGTAAATGCTCAATTAATATTTGTTACATGAGTAATTACTATATCTTAATTTTGCAAATATAAAATAACTAATGGTTTTCAAGCATGACACAAAAATATTTTTTTTCTATTCAAACTTCACTTAAAATCTCTAAAACAGGCAAGTTATAGCTACCAATTTACCCAACCTAGGACAAGTTGTACCCTTCTGGGTACAAACAGGTTGACTGGTGAAGGAAAAAGACCTCAGAAGTATCCACACATTTCTTCTGCTCCCCTTACCTTGTTGGATGATGAAATCATCAGATTGAATGCCATTGTAGTTTCCACATAGGCCACAAGATTTCCCTTTAAGCTCCTCAGATATTTTGAGATAAATTCCAGATATTCCATCCCAAGCCAATGAAAAACCAAAGGTTGTTTTCACCAGAATGTAGTCAGCTAGTTTCTCAACAGAAACCTGTCCAATTGTCTGAGGCAATGTTAAACTTGAAAAATGGAACAAAGGCAGGTTAATTATAATGAAGGATCAATTATAGATCATTCTTTTCATAGTAACAGACAATTAAGTAAAACATAGTTATTATTCAAAATTATTGAATAAACTATGCAGTTAGATTTACCAAGCAACCAACCTATAGAAAATCTTGTTGTTTTTTTGAAAAATTCAATATTGAAATAAAAAAAAACAAAAATTATGTTTCTCCATGCTGATTTAGATTTTATACTTATAATTGGATGATTCTTTCAACCAACCAAAAACACACTTCTGCTAAATATCAGTGATTTTTGTAATCTGGAAAATAACCATGTCTACTTTGAATAATGAACTTAATGTATTTAATTTTATCTGGATTGTTTGAGATTAAAAAAAAGTGTTGCTCAAAATTTTGAAGTACAAACATTGTCAAAATATGTAAACAGGCTGCACAACTTCTGATTCTGTTTAATGTTATTTTAAACTTGGCTGAAAGGAAATAGGAGCTTCTATCCCAAAGTGTCACCTTGGCGTAAGTCATTGTTTTCCAAGAGAAAAAAGTCAAGGCGTGATTATCACTTACATTTTTAATGCTACAAAGAACATTATTAGGAATATAGAATACTTTTTTCTACAGTACTGCATATAGGTTATATTCATAATTTTTAAAAAGCATAAAATTGGGGCTATTTAAATAAGGGTCACACTGAATATTTAAATTCCTGATCCAACGTCTAGTCTTTTCATTTTTCACAAGCATGTGCACGTACAGAGGAAGTGGGAAACATATGAGAACTAAAGAAAACTAAACAATTGGACATTTTAAAAGCACAGGAAGTTGCCTAGGATACTTTTGAAAGAGCATTATTCCCCTTCCATTCACAATATGGCATAAAAGAGCAGGTGCTAATAATTCAAGACACGGAAGGCAAAAATCATTGTTATTATGGGAGCCATGCTAACTGAAAATTATAAACTATAATGTGAGGGAGGCAGGAGATTAATAGGTATATTTACACATTTCTCTCAAAACTTCTAAATACTGGGTTCCTTTTCAGGAAAAGGATGGGTACATGGTACAAAAACTATAAAACTAAACAGACTCGTTAACAAAGGGATAGCCCACAAAGAAATAATTCAAAGTATCTAACCATTTGCCCAAAGATGTCTGCATATAAATTTTTACAGAGAATTAGTCATAAGAATAGGAAAATAACTAAAAATTTACTTTGCAGAATAAATAAAAAGACTTTAGCTAATTGCTTCCATAATCTGTTAATATTTAAAATTATAGACATGAGGAATTCATATTAAATGCATAGTAAAATTCAGTATGAATAATACTAAGTTTATAAGTTTATAAAAGGTATACATAAAAAAGTGAATCAAGTTTTATAAAAATATTTTATAGCAATGGAATATTGATTTTATAGAGGTATAGTTGTTTTGTTGTGGGTAGTTTTGGGTTTGATCATTTGTCATTTATCTCTTTCATAGTAAATTGATTAGATAAACTGTTTTTTAAAATAAAAGATGCATGTGATCATTCTGATGTCTATAACATAAAATAATGCTAGTAGTGATGGGGGATAATAGGAAAAATTAGATAATCTCCCAGAAATCTAAGAAAAACTCCAACCTCGGCAAGAAACATTAACAATGTAAACTAAAATGAATGCACTGATTACTGCTAAAAGTTATTTACAGATTTATATGTACAAGATGCCTTCACTTCACAGGTGAGAGAACAGAAGTCCAGAAAGGTAAGGCGTGGTGTGCAGAGCCTCACGTATTTGATTTCATTTTGGCAAACATTTCTCTAACACCTGCTATGAGTTAGGCCCTAGGCCAGATACAGCGTTAGTATAAGCAAGTTAACTGGTTAATAAAATAAACCCATCCTTTTTCTATCATACAACATCTCTGAGTTAAAATTTAAATATTATATCTTTGATTTAACAAAGGGTTAGTATTCTTGAAAATCTCCTTGAATGCCATTTCTGCTTTATAAAACATAATTTTTAAAGTGTCATTTATGTTATCTAAAATCCCATATAGGAAATTCTAAATTTCTATTTAAATTCAGTTCCAGGAAATACATATGTAGTGTGTTACCTTCCCATTCAAATGGCTGTTTCTTTTATAAGACAATTAGAAGTACAGAACCCAACTGATCAACGAAATAAGCCCAGAGAGACAGGCTACTCTGGTTGCCTGACTTGGTCAGTGCTTCAGCCAAAGCCCTTTCTGTACCATCTGTTGACTCTAAACTGAGAAAAAAAGCACCTCGGTTGGTCAGGCCATGGCACTGGAAAGAATCCCTCTGGTTCAAACACTTGCTAGTGAATTCTGAAGGATGGATAGAATTGTTCCATCTGGTAATTTCCTTTTCCTGGCATAACTCAGCCAAGAGATAGTTAAGACTGAATATCTGTATAATTATTTAGATCAGAAGGCAGATTATTCCACAGTATTCCTAGTTTAAAATGTATAAAACCTTCCACCAATTCAATAAGTAAATGTCTCCTTACCTAAAACCCTCAGATATTATTTTTGGCAGACAGAAAACCATAGCCCCCTCTCTGAACTATTCAAGAAGGCCGGTTACATTTACATATTGGCTCTGAATCTTTGTCAGAACACTAGTGGAAAAACTCAATTCACATAAATTTGGAAAGGACTTGCAGAGATTTGGTTTTATTTAAAGTTTCTGCTTTAAAAATAAAAAAAGAAAGAAGAAAATATAGAGGCCAAAAATGAATGAACTATGAAGATATTTCTCGAGACTCTTAGAAAAAGATATGATCATCTTTTTTCCACCTATGTAGACATATTTGTATCCTACATAAGCATTAGGGAGGTTACAATGGCTAGATTCCTGGCCACCTGGCTGGCCTTGGAGCCTACCTAAGTTCTGGTATCTATGATATAACTTAAAGGTTATTGTTGAAAAGAAATTCTCTCTTCTTGCTCCACAATTCACTTTCAATGTGAGATGTTTGAAAGTGCTCTTTGGCTCTTTGTTCATGGTGTTATTTTCATTATATAATTTATTCCATCTTACCTGATTCCATTCTTTTTTATTTCATGCCCATAAATTCGAATTTCCTCTTGGTCTGAAAAGAACAAGCTGATTGATCGGTAACAATAATACACTGAACCAAGGCACTTAGGGCTATTATGAACCTTAAAGAGAGAAAAACAAAAGAAAGGATAGGAATATATGCCTTCATTTCAATTACTAAAACTACAATGTATGTCTACATTTCTATGGCATCATTAGTCCTATGACACTATACAAAATCATAACTACATTTTAGATTTTTAAGAGAAAACAAATATTCATCTCAGAAATTGGACAACAGGATTAACTTCATAAAGTACAAGTTAATTCAGCATTTTTTAACATGGTGTATATTAGAAAAAATAGTCTGACAAGACTGTAGAGCACCACAAAGAAACACACTTGTAATTGTAAAATATATTTTTATTGATTGATATCAGAGAGGAAGGGAGAGGGAGAAACATCAATGATGAGAGAGAATCATTGATCAACTGCCTCCTGCACATCCCCTAATGGGGATCAAGCCTGCAACCCAGGATTGTGCCCTGCCCCAGAATCGAACCATGACCTCCTGGTTCATAAGTTGAAGGTCAACCATTGAGCCATGCTGGCCAGGCCATTTGTAATTTTTATGTCCATATTTTTTACCTGTTAGAGAATCATGAAATCAAGCTTCAAATAGAGCTCTACATAAAGCTTTGTGTAAAGATTGCAGTAGTGACTATAACCTCACTAAAAATAAAATCGCCAAGACACTTTAAGGAAGAGAGATTGTTTTTCAAAAAAGAAATGGATAGGGAAAATTAATAAATTAGTAAAAAGAAAAGAGAAAGCAAGGAAGAAAAGAAGAAAGGAGAACACCCTCTTCCAAAATTAATTTCCAAAGGTTCACAAAGTAGAGTATAATGATGAAAACATAAAATAACTGAAAGAAAATATAAATAACTATATAGACAGAAAACAACTTTCTAAGCATAAAGGTGATAAGAAAAATCACCAACAATAAGATAAATGCTTAATACTGAATAAATGTAATATATAATGAATAATCAACAAATTTTATTGGTCCCTTATTACCTACCAGTTGCTATTCTAGATTCTAGAGATGTAACAGTCAACAAAACAGACAAAAACACCTGCCCTCATGAAACTTTTATTCCATTAGAGGAAAACAGTTAATAAAAAATATAACTAAATATAACTAAAATATATATGATGCTAGACAACATGAAGGAGAAACATTAAACAGACAAAGGGGATAAAGAGTGTATTCAAGTGTTGGGAGTTAATTTTAGGTTCAGTAGCCAATGAAAGCCTCACTAATAAGAGGAAATTCTAGTAAAGATGAAGCAGGCATAAGAACAACTCATATGGATATTTAGAAGACCATCCTAGGCAAAGGAATAGCAAGTGCAAAAGCCTGAACAGGTATGCCTAAAATGCTGGCAGTACCCAGGAACCCATGCACCTGACCCCACTGAGGATACTGGGGAAATTTTCTTTGGAGAAACGAAATGGTAAAAGGACATACAGATACTCACATCTGGGGCATATCTAATGAAACTAGAGGCTCCCTGCTCAATCTCCCACCATGCAAGCAAGTCCCCATCCATATATTCAGAGATTTCTGATCAGCTTTTAGAGCCTAATCCTCAAATGTGAATAAACATTCATGGATTATGATAAAAGCCTGCAATATGAAATACAAATATATAAACCAAATATAAAAGAAATAAAAAATTTTCAATAAACTTCCAAAAATTCATAACTAATATCTTCAGAGGGAAAAATTAGTTAGTGAGTTATATCATTCATGAAACAAGAATAAAATTCTGTTAAAATGAAATTCAAAGAATAAAAATAATAATTGTATATTGACAATATCACAGGAGAAACCTATAACTGAAATAGAATGATTAGAAGGGAAATATCTAAGAGTTGGAAATAAGTCTGCCAAAATGTAAACAAAAAAAAAAGCAAAATGATGAAAAATAGGGAAGAATTAATAAGAAAATTAAGGACTCAATCACTTATTTCAGGAGCTCTAATATCTGAATCACAGAATTTCTGAAAGAGAGAAAGAAAATTCTGAAAGAGAGAAAGAAAAAGAAATATTATTCCAATACTGAGGGATTTTTAAAGCTTGAAAGGGCCCATGAAGTACCTATATCCAGCACAATAAATTTTTTTTAAAAAACTTACATATTCACAAAATCGCACAACCCTAGGGATAAAGAGAATAACTAAACATTTCTGCAGGGGGTTGGGGGGAGCATATGTAAAATGTCAAAAATCAGAATGGATTGCATTTCAAAATTCTGAAAGTGATTTCCAACTTATAATCAAGGTTTCAGGATACTCACTTCCATGCACACTTTCTAGGAAAGTGTCTTTTCTGTCAAGAAAACAACTCAAAAATATAGTCAATTAAAACAAGGATGAGTACATGCGTTTCTGCTCAGTCACCACTGCAAATAAGCACTGTTTTCATGTTTGAAGCATCCATTGAGCTTTTTAGAGCTTATCTCTCAAGTATGAACCAAGTTCAACGATCACTAGACATTTCATGGACCCAAACAACAGAGAAATCAACACAGGAGAAACAAGAATGAAATTCTCCCAGAGGATGATGAAGAGAAATCCCAAGTGCTAGGTGTGCAGTAGGCTCCAAAACAACCAGTCTCAATGGGAGCAGAGAATAAAGAACTAAGAGATGGACACATTATGGAGGGGAAGGAGAAACTGAGGGATTTCCTAAAGTATCTGACCATATTGAGAAGAGTTTTATAGTGCTAGAGAGTTTAGAGAGAAAACCAATAGTGATTGCTGCACATGCAGCAAATCAAAATTAGGATGTTAACGCCATACCAATGCACAAAGAAGAAAAATCCTATATAATAAAGAGCTAATATGCTAATTAGACCAAATAGCAGAACGACCGTCCAGACGACCTTCCAGATGAAGCCGGGGCTGCAAGGGCTGGCCAGGGCTGTGAGGGCCAAGCCCCTTGCTTTAATTTCGTGCATTGGGCCTCTAGTAAAATCATAATAACCTACCAAGCTCAATTCTAAACAATACTTATATGAATATTATCCATATATGTATAATATGTAAATGGAAATAAGTGAAAAAACACACATACGATTTAACTAAAAATGGCAATATACCTCTATTAGGAGGAGGGAAAGAAAGTGTGTGTGTGTGTGTGTGTGTGTGTGTGTGTGTGTGTGTGTGTGTGTTAGGGTTAGGAAGGGTGATGTACCTGAAATGATTCCTCATTTTCCATAGTAAGAAGTGAGTAAGGCCCATCTTTGGAAATAAATAATGGTATATTTTGAAATGTAAAATAAAAGCCAGAAAAAACATCTAAAGAAATTGAAGTAATTGCCTTTGAAGAGCCAGACTTCAGCTGGGGCTGGGGAGTGAAGGAAGGCAGGGCTATTTTATTTTTATCTTATTTCATTTTGTTTTATTTTTTGCTTTGTATGCTTTGCTGAAATCTTTTAAACTGTGTGCATATATTATTTTCATAAAAAGTAAAATTGAAATGAAAGGGAAAAGAATCAGGAGAATAAAAATATGTTCATAAAGGTGCTTATCAATATATGTTTTAAAATACTGAAAATATTTTTAAAACCTACATTTCTAAAACAGGGCATAGTTAACTAATTTGAATATTCTATAAGTGGAAACAAACATAATAAAATTAGTGTTTGTCAAGGATATTTGAAATGCAAGTAAGTTCTTAATATATTAGGTGAAAATATAGGACAGAAAAGTATACATAGTATGAGTTTAATATTATAAATGTGTACAAAACCCAGAAGAAAAAAGTGTAAAAGTAAATATATGAAGCCATTAGCAAAGATAACTCTTGACTTATAGTTCTAGTATTATTTTTCAGACTTTTCTGAATGTTTAAACTTTTCTACAAATGAAGTGAAATATTTCTATAATCAGAGGAAAGATGATATTTAAAACAAATGGATTTGTTGACCTGAAAGCAAATTCTACCCAGCAAAACAGGGCCAAGTAGAAACAGTATCTATTAGCTCTGGAAGCAAGTTCAGCATTGTGTATTATTATCAAAGGGTAGATTATCTAGTTGACACTTTAGTCCTCGAAAGGGTGAGACACTGCACAAGATCAGTTCAATGAAGGAGTCAGAAGGTGTGTGAGTGATAAACCCAGCGAGAGAGGGAAGGCATAAAGGACAGGAAGGGATGAGAACAGGAGTCCTGTGAGTACTGAAGGTATTCCACTACCTCTCCCATCTAAAGAAACCTCTAATTGTTTAATCTTTATGCCCCATAAGTTAACTTTCAATAGACTTCATTTCCTTCCTGGACCACTAGGATTTGTTGTTCTTGAAAAGCTTCAGGATCTACTTTTTAAAATTTGCCTCACCTAAGAGACAAAAAGAATTTATGCAACTCCCATATAATTAGAGGAGGAAAAAACAGGTTCAAACAAACAACAGCTATGGAGAGTGTAGCTTTTGAACAGGACACTTAGCAGTTTCCAGGGTGTGCTTTAAGATCCCTGAAATTCAGGGGAAGATTGTGGGCAGGGAAAGAGGGCCTCACTTCCTTCAGCTAGAGCCACTCTGCAGCTTACGTTCCGGGATGTCTCCTAAGATTCTTTTGAAGCAAGAATTCTGAAACTAAGAACTACCTCTTGAGCTCAATCATAGAGTATCAATCCACCTAGCAATTAGCTGTTTATATCCATATCCTCTAGCCTGTGCTCATGTAACGCATGGACTCCATTTCACAAATGCTGTTCTCCCGTTCATACTGAGCGGGGTTGTTTTAAAAATTAATGCAGGTGACATGACACTGGAAGTGTGAAGAAGGAAACATATATGAGTAATATGCTGGTGCCTGGACCCACCTTCTCTTCAAAATGATCAAATAACACCTGAAGAATGAGGACATCAACTGGAGTTGGCATTTTGACGTCTGTGATGTAGACATTTCTGCACTGCCTGAAAGTCCCTTCCACATGGGTCCAAACCTTCCTTCTCCCAGTCCTAGGCCCCATCTTGATAGAAGGACACTCAATATAGCTGCAAATTTTATCCACCCCCTTAAGAACCAAACACTCTCCTTCCCCAGTCAGAGCCCTAAGTATTCATGCTCTGATAATTATATACTAGAGGCCCAGTGCATGAACTTGTGCATGGGTGGGGTCCAGCCGTCCAGTCCTGATGGGAGGGAGGGGCTGCAGGCAGTTGGCCGACTGGCCCAACCCCCGATTAAGGTGTTGGGGGCTGATCGGGGGCGCGGCTGCCTGGGGCAGGGGGAGGGGGCTGATTGGGGCCGGATCAGGCTAGTTGGCTGCCACAGTGTATGTCATAGACACCCATCATTGCGGTTATTCTGATCATTGTGCCATTCCGGTCGCTGGGCTTTTATAGATATAGATTTTCTATAATTTGACCAGTCCTTTAAAAGAATAGGTTTCACCAGACGTAAGTTTTAAGTTAATTATACCCTAGGATCACTTACCCATACAGTGTATCGAGGCTCCAAATTACCACAGTCTTTTGCAAAAATATAAGAACAGTTTCCTGGGAAATAGTAGTAGATGCCATCAAAAGTTTCAAAATGGTACTGTCCCCAGGTTTTGCAAATCCCATCTCTGCCATTGCCCATGTTTGGCACTGAAAAGAAATAGAGTAATACTTAGTAGAATAAAATAAATTACACCTGTTTCTGGCAAGGTTCAGTCATGAGAGGTGATTCTATTGCATTAAAATAAATATTTTCTTCTCTGGTGGTCAATATTAGAGGAAGAGATAACTAACATAAAATTACTGGTTGCTCTCAAAACCATTAAACTTCCCTGAAGGGAAACATAGCCTTCAAGTTGCTTTGAAGAAAGGATTTATGTTAGAAACTTCCTTATGCTTGTTCCCAAAGGAAGATTCTAGAAGAAAGGAGGAGTAGGGAGAATGATACAGTAAGAGAAAGTAATAGTGATAAATCAATATAATGGCTCACAAAAGAATAAAATGTCACCACTGAGTTTCCTAAAAATTAGCATTGGCAACATGACAGTGTTCCAGTCTCCACAATTTTTTCAAAACTATCTTAATAGTATCCACAGAGAAAAATAACCACTGACAAAAAATAATCATGTTTATACATCTGGGGATGGGAGCATTAGTCATCCAAAGTATGCTGGAATTTAAAAATTCATGATCTCTATATGTATAACCCATGGACAGACAATAGTACAGTGAAGGCCTGAGGTGGGTGCAGGAGTGGGGTAGAGGGGATCAATAAAAAAGGAAAGGGAGATACCTGTAATATTTTCATCTATAAAGGTAAATTTTAAATAAATAAATTTTTTAAAAAAAATCATGATTTTAAACTGGCTGAATTTTAAGCAATGTTTGTCTTAAATTATATATCGTCTTCTATTATATTCATGCGTACCTCCCTTATTACCCTTGTGGATAGCCCTCTATTTTATTTGGATTTTTGAGATCCTCCCCTTTAGAATAATATGAAAATCAATGACATTTACTGAGTAATCGATATGTGTAAAATATTTCAATACCCTATATAAAGAGCATAAAGATAAGACACAATCATGTCTTTTCTTTTGTAATTTTACCTAAATTTATTAGCCTTGGCCAACTTTGGCCTTTTTGGGGGAAAACAGAGAGTGATTCATTACTCAGGCAGTCTTCTTTGACAGTATGCCTCACCTCTGTTGTAAATTTTCATAGAATCTTATACTTTACAGATGTCACAAGTGCGATTAATGTGTATCTGTTGTGTGTTAGTCCCGTCCTCTAGACTACAACTTCCAAGAGAACAGGAACTTGTCTATATTATTCACTACTGTATCCTCAGAGCCAGCCTGGGATCTAGTATATGCTCAATAAATACCCATGACACCAATTAATATTTATTGATTATGATTGATGTAGGATCCTAACCTAGACACCATGGTTAAAAATATTTTTTAAAAGAATCCTCTGCTTTGAAGAGCTCTCACTATTATTTCTATATTATGTACAAAATGTCCAATTAACTCAAAGTCAAAAAGAATGTGTGGCTCCAAATAATAAATCTAATTTATCAAGCAAAAGGGAGATGAATGAGAACCTGGTTCTAATGGGCTAGTGTCATCTAGAGTAGGAAAAACTGCTTGAGGAAACAATAGAGATAAATGAGAAGAGAAAGTAGGCATATCTATTTTCTTTTACGTTGTATCTAAATTGCTGGGAATGAATTGTGAGCATTCAAGTTAGTATGTAATATGATTGGTCCAAATCCCAATGGATGAACCCTAATATAGCAAATTATGCCTTAATGTCTTCTTCAGCATCTCATAATTCTCTCCTAAGTATCCCTGAAACTTACCAATCTGGCACCGTGTCCCAAGTGCCTGAAATATTTGGCAGTCACATGTACCAGTCTTAGAACAGAAAGCTCCGTTAAGGCATTCATGAGGGCAAGAACCTGTGGGACAAAATAAATAAGTTATCTCCTGGCATGCATCAGTTCTTATAAACATAATATGTCAAGATTGAGCTTGGACTAATTGTAACCACTATTACTATTAACTCAAACAGAACCCTGGGCATCTTGCCTTGATGAGCTAAAGAATTAAGCCCATCAAAGCTTTATCTAGTTCATTTCATTATGTGTGCTCTGAAACAAGAAAGACAGGCTTTCACATCTCCAACTACCCAGAGAGCAAAGGTTAGCTTCCTTCAAGCCATTGAAAGGTCAGGTTCCCATGTAAGGAATCCCTGTCCCCAGATGATGAGATCCAGAAATACACAAGCTGCTGATGATTCCCTTGATGGAGTTTGGCACCCGCTGCACGTCCAGTGGGGTCCTTCCCCAGGAGCAAGTGCTGTGCTAAAGAATCACGTCCATTTATTACCGCAAAGGATGGGGCAAAGTATAAAACTCAAAACAAAACTCCCATTTTTTAAGAGAATGATTAAAAATTTAATTTGAAGTTTACGTATTGATCCTCAGGCTTAATTACAAATGATGCATTTTTTTCTGACCCATATTTAATTTTAATGGGAGAGAAGCCAAAGTCACAGCTGGCTGTCATCAAAAATACTTTCTTTCTTTCATGGAAAGAAAACTCGCCCCAAAGGATTATGTTGAAAAGAGAAAGCAAGAAACTAGGAGCTCCTGAGCGAGTTTTAAAAACGCAAATGAATCGGTGAAAATTTTTCCTCTAATAAGGAGAGGACAAGAGGCAGCTGGCAAAACTCAAGCAAGAAGGATTTAAGTAACACGGAGAGAGAACTGGAGGACATCTTTGAGTCACTATAAAGCATTACCAGAGCTTGTGCCTTTCTGGAATACTTCAAGGTCATGAAAGCACTTATCTAACTGCAGGAACTGACCACAGTTTTGCCAAAGGCAAGAATTGGGAAACCCTATTATCCTTCCACCTTAAGATCCAGGGATCTAAAGTTTCTCTTTACACTTAAACACAGACAACTCTCTAAGTAGTATATCTTAACTGAAGAAAAATGAGCTGTTTCAACTTTGATCGTAAATATAGGTAAGGGATATTTTTCATAAACTTAAATGCAGGGTTTTCCCACTAAGGGGCAATACTATCTTTAAATTTTATCTTATATCACCATCTTGCATTTTTACAACAAATAATGCCTAAAAAATTCAGGTGAACAAATGTATGTCCTTCAAAAAATATTTACAGCCCTATTTATTCTCTGAAAACAAATATTAAGCCCAAAACAGAATGTCTTGTTATTTTAAATGCAAGGAAAAATAAATTAAATTTCAAACTACCCTCAGCCTTCTGCTTAACAGAAACAGGAAATTGGTAAGCAAAAAGAGGATGTCAAGGAGGGACCAACGGACAAGTAATTGCTTTAGAAAATAAGTTTCTGATGCCCAAGGATATCTGTCCTGGTCATACAGTTATCAGCTTTGCCTGGGTGTTTAACCCTGTTTGTTTCCCAAAAAGAAGTGAACCTAAATTATCACTAAGTATTATTACCACCCTGGCTCCATTTCCTTCTTGCATTATATGGAAATAAAAAAAAAAAGAGTTGATTCACTATATCACCCAAAAAAGGGTCTTTTGGAGAAAGCAAATACAAAAACATACATGTAGCACTGACCTTTTATTTTACTCTCACCCCAATTAATAGCTTCATGGAAGAAGTATCTTGGAGATGTTGCTTCAAACTTGGAAAGAAAGAAATAAAAATTCAGGAGAATTAGATTATTTAAATCAAGCCAAACAGGCAAATTGGAAAATAGCTAAAAAATACAGAGATTATAAGGTACTGGCTTTCTATTTTCTTGGGTTACTGAGGCAATCTCAGTGAGGCCGTGGTTTTGCCTCAACATGACTTTGACATGTTCTTTATCCTATCTGACCTCGGCTCGCCTGCCTCCCTACCCTCCTTGGAAAAGAGCCTGGTTGGAGTCTTTATTTTTGCATTAACTGACTGCTTGACTGCCCTGCCTGCAGAAGTAGCAGTTCTCTGATGCTCCCAAGTGCAGATGGGTCTGGAGAAAATACATGAGGCCAATGGACTGACAATGATGTTCCCACTGCCTGCAGACCCATCTGTGAAGGCACCATCCACAGAAGCTTCTGTGGCTGCAGTGTGTCACCTCCATTCTCCAAAGAGCTAACACTTGAAGGTTCATAGAATATTGACATGTATTTTAATAGTCCCCAAGGCACTGTAGAGTTAAAAGCATGAATTTGTGAATCAGAGAAACCCGGATTAGAGTACTTACTCTTAGACAAGTTTCCTAACCTCTTACTGCCTTCCTTTACTTGTCTGTAAAATGGGAACAACAGTACCTATTTTGTGTAGTCATAACAATAAATAAAACAATTTATGCCGGGTGAGGCCATGTGTCCCTGGATCCAGGTGAGGCCTCCCGCACCTAGGTCCGGGTGAGGCCACGAGTCCCTGGGTCTGGGAGAGGCCACGAGCCCCCGGGTCCGGGTGAGGCCATGTGTCCCTGGGTCTGGGAGAGGCCACGCGGCCCTGGGTCCAGGTGAGGCCATGTGTCCCTGGATCCGGGTGAGGCCTCGCGCACCTAGGTCTGGGTGAGGCCACGCACCCCTGGGTCTGGGAGAGGCCACGCGCCCCTGGGTCCAGGTGAGGCCATGGGTCCCTGGATCCGGGTGAGACCTCGCACACCTAGGTCCGGGTGAGGCCACGCGCCCTTGGGTCTGGGAGAGGCCACACGCCCCCAGGTCCGGGTGAGGCCATGTGTCCCTGGATCCGGGTGAGGCTGGGTCCCGGGTCCGGGTGAGGCCATGTGTCCCTGGATCCGGGTGAGGCCTCGCTCACCTAGGTCCGGGTGAGGCCACGCGCCCTTGGGTCTGGGAGAGGCCACACGCCCCCGGGTCCGGGTGAGGCCATGTGTCCCTGGATCCGGGTGAGGCTGGGTCCCGGGTCCGGGTGAGGCCATGTGTCCCTGGATCCGGGTGAGGCCACGCGCCCCCGGGTCCGGGTGAGGCCATATGTCCCTAGATCCGGGTGAGGTCTCGCACACCTAGGTCCGGGTGAGGCCACGCGCCCCTGGGTCTGGGAGAGGCCACGCGCCCCTGGGTCTGGGTGAGGCCACGTGCCCCTGAGTCCGGGTGAAGCCGTGCCCCTGGGTCCGGCCGAGACCAAACCAGAGGGAGTCGGACCTCCATTACCACCATTTGTCCACCATCCAGAGCTGAGGGGTCAGTGCTGACATGTACACATAAGGAACTGGTGGACATTGAAATTGGGTCTCTAAAGAACTGTTGGTCCAGAAAGAAACTCACTACAGACTGATTCATTTGCCTGTCAGAATAACTATTATTGCTCATCTCACATTCAGTTCTTATAAGTATATCTCTAGTGACACATGATCTCACTCATCTAGGGGAAATGATGAACAACATAGACTGATGAACAAGAACAGAACCAGAAACAAGGAGGCATCGATCGGACTATCGGGCCTCAGAGGGAGGACAGGGGAGGTTGGGGGGAGGGGGGAGAGATCAACCAAAGGACTTGTGTGCATGCATATGAGCCTATCCAACTGTTAAGTTCAACAGGGGGTTGGGGCATGCGTGGGGAGGGGTGTGGGATGGGAATGGGGGGATGAGGACAAATATGTGACACCTTAATCAATAAAGAAATTTAAAAATAAATAAATAAATAAAAAATAAATAAATAAAACAATTTATGTAAAGATTCTGCCATAGTACCTTTCGCACAGAAAATTAACAAGAGATTTATATTAATCTAAGCAACTCAGATAAAACCTTAATACTTTTAGAGGTCAATATGGATTAGTAGCAAATAATTGCGAGTTACTAAAACTAATCAATAGTGATTTTTATTTTAACTCAAAGCCAATCTATAATAACAAAAGCATAATATGCTAATTAGACTGGACGTCCTTCCAGACAAAGCTGAGGCTGCAAGAGAAGCCCACGTCCCAGGTGCCAGAGGGAAGCTGGTGCCGGCAGCGGGAGGAAGGAAGGCCTACTCTTGCACGAATTTTGTGCATTGGGCCTCTAGTTTAGTATATGGTCTGCAGCACTGTCCTTTCCAATGGCAATTTTATGCTCACAGAATACACGCTCCAAAATTTTGCCACCTAATTGTGAAATTGAGAACTAGAGGATGCTAGAAAAACTTGAAGGGTAAAGGATAAGAAGAAAGGGTGATACGGAATATGACTCAGATACAAAGTCCTTTCTCAATATATTCTCATCTCCTTCCTTTTGTTTTTTTTTAATCCTCACCAGAGGATAATTTTTCCATTGATTTTTAGAGAGAGTGGAAAGAAGAGGAAGGGACAGAAACACCGATGTGAGAGAGACACATCAATTGGTTGCCTCCCACATGCCCCCGACCAGGGCAGGGAGCCTGCAACCGAGGTATGTGCCCTCAACCAGAATCGAACCCGGGACCCTTCAGTCCACAGGCCAGCACTCTACCCACTGAGCCATACTGGCTAGGGCTCTCTTCTCCTTCCTACATGTAAAGTTTTATTTTGGCATTTTCCAACCAAGTACTTTTTATTTTAACAGGCAAACCATGCCTGCAGAAGAACTTCCACACTCACTACTTTAAGACTCCTTTCTAAACCCCTTGGCTCACATCACAGTCCCAAGTTCATTGCTGCTGCTTTCATTCCTCCAGGGTTTTATCCTCACTACTTAATCTCCCTTTTTGCCCTTGCCTCTCTCTTCAAACCAAGTCAGACTCACAACAGTCTGTGACCTTGATTTTCTCCAAGACAGCAAGTTATAGTCTCTCTTCAGTCTCATTTTTTTCCAGCTGCCTAAATCTAGCATAACCACCAATATTACTGGGCGCCAAAATCTTCTTTGGCTCCAACTAATTATCTCTGATGCTCACTAAAAGTGAACAGTGACTTCAACTCTGCCTCATACAGGCTTATACCCTTGAACAAATTATTTAACATTCTCAGCCTCAATTTCCCCACCTATAAAATGGAATAACAGTAACTGCATCACAGAATTGTAAGGATTAAATGCGATGGGATAAGTAAAGTACCCAGAATAGTGCCAGGCACATAATAAGGGTTCTAAAACATGTTACATATTTTTATTATTAGGCAAAAACTGAATACACTGGACAACACTAGACTAAGGCAAGAGTATGTAACTCATTTTTTGCTCCCTATCCTCTCACTACCTAGCACGACAAGGTATGACTACCGACAATACCAGTCTCCTGGCTATCACAGCATCCTAATGACCACAGCATCCCATGTGTCAGACTATAATATTTCAACAGTGGTAGGACATGACACATCATTTTCACTTTTTTTTTAACAGATCTGAACTCAGAATGGTATTTTTATTTATAATTGGGAGCGCTTTTGTTTTTTATGTCATATAAATAATGGCAAGTAATTGGTGGTGTCTCAGATTCAATGAACAAGTTACACCGAAATGAATTCTTTACAGGCCTCCACTGTAGAAACAATGAGTTTCTACATAACAAGTACTGCTATTCATGTTTATCTTTAGTATGATCTCTTGTATGTCATCAACAAACACCAACTAAACTGAAAATAGACATTATTGAGTGGGAATGACCTGCCTCCCAAGGCTGTTTAGAACCATGTCTATGAAAGATTCTGTGGATGCCCCTCCCTGCATCCTCTCATCCGACCTCACCTGCACCTGGGTTTCTGTGCACATTGAGACCCTCCAACTTCAAACACCAGCTTCTTCCTATTTCCCTCCGAGGAAATAGACCACAAGTAGGACAGACCACAGAAAGTGCCTTCCAGGGGATGATTTAAGCCCCCCAGGCAGCTGCCCACATTCAAGGAGGAAAAGGAGCTGGTGAATAAGTATCCCAGCTTTCCCCATCCATTGGAGAAACAGCTCTACCACACATTCTACACAGCCCCTCAGAGAGTCCCCAGGAAGACTGAGCCCCAGATGCCTAAAGCAAAAAGCCCCTCATTAACATAGCTGTATTGGGTTTTCTGCCTTCCTACTCTTGTTTTTCTCTCTCCCTGACTGTGCACACCCTAAATCAATTACCTGCACCTGAGTCTAGGTCTCAGCCCCTGCTCTCAGGATAATTTTTAAATGTAATGCAAAAAGAAAGGAAAAAATGCAAGCAGTGGGTGCATGTATTCACATAAGTGATAAAAAAGAATAGGCCATTCTTCCTCCTTGCTGATTACATCTCCACAGGAGGCTGAGAAGCACAGAGAAATGCAGGCTTTCAATGAGAAATCTCTGCAGCACACAAATACACCATTGAGGGAAGCCTGCCTACCCTTCCTTTGCTCATTGTTCATCTCACTGACAACATATTTCTGAATTCTTACTTGCACAGATATCTATCCATCAGTGTTCTGTCTTCCTAGAGCAGGGGAATGAATCTGGAGAGAGGAACAGACTTATACAGATGAAATTTCAGTCCTAAACAGTGCAACACATGATTGTGACTTCATTGTCCTTCTTTAAAATTTATTCTTTTAAAACATGTTCAAATATTAAATAATCCTGATGTATGTGCTTTAGGTCCAGGAAATAAAAAGGCAAGTGTCTTATTCATTTCTCTCTAAAAGAGAAATCAAAACAAGGTGAGTTCCTAACGTATTAACAAAAAGGGGGTATTACCGTAACTACTTTGGAGTAAATTATACAAATTCTAAGACACCTATAAGGACAATAATAAGGGTGGTACAAAAGTAGTTTTACAGTTGTTCATATGGAAAATGATATAACAATTAATAAATAATACTACAAGAATAAACTCTGTGTTTCACATACTCACATCTGTAAACCTACTTTTCCCCACGCTGTGTAATCCCAGCAATAGGTCACTTCATGTGACAACTGTAGGATATGTCTCAAGGTTCTTCAATCTAGTGGGTCCAATAGAATGCAGTTTTCCTCAAAAATTGGATTTTCTACTGAGTCAAGATGATGTCTTTTTGTGGTTAATTTTGTCTACTGGCGAACATGTACATATAATTTCTCAGAGAAAGATCATTTTAACCACTTCACATGATATATAAGTACTTAAGTACACCAAACACTCTTTATAGGAAAAAATAAAATATTTCCATTTCATATACAATCCTTTGCCCATTTCAGCACACCTATCACTCAATTAAAATAAATTAGTTCTGTCTTCTAAATTGTCACAATAGCATATCAAATCTCTCTTTAATTCTTTTTAATTAACACCAAAAAAATATTAAAATTTAGGCATTTACCAGAAATGTATTGCATTTCAACATTTGACAAAAGCCTCCTTGAATATACATGTATATGCTGTTTGCTATCTAAATGCTCAAATCATATTACTTTCCAAAGAAATGCCTTTAAGTTAGGATTCTCTCTTTTGCCATCCATCTTTTATAGAGAAATGTTTTTTAAAACCCACTCATTTGAACATTCCAACCATAGTTTGAAGATATTGCAATTATATTATCCAATACCCTTTATATAAAAAGGTCAAGGCAAAAATACATCCTCAAGTTCAGTGCTATCCCACCCCTAAAAAAAAAAGGTTACCTCTTCAGAGTGCCTATAACTTAAATTTATATAAAAGCTGTTTGTCAGGGACATCTCTGATGACCTTTGCAGTATTTAACTCCAATCATTTACACCTTTATCGGCTCCATTTGCTTGTGTTTGTTCTGTTGTCACATTGTCCTGATTTGGGGCTTAATTTTTAAACCCATTTAAATTTTCTGGCAAGTAGATGAGATTGAATCCCCCACAAATGCTGTGAGCCTCTCAGTAGGAAACGGAGGTGAACAGCAAGTAAACAAGTAAATGTGAACTAAGCATGAATTGGAGGGGCACAGAAAAGCAGTAGAGAAGTTACTGTGCCTCTTCCTCCTCCTTCCTGTCTTGTTTTTAGCATTTTATTCCCTTCCACAATGGTCTCATTGTTGAAGTGACAGCAGAGTCCCAAAGCAGAATGGATTGTTTCTCTGCCTCTCTCTCCATCTGAGGCATAACCTACCTGCGCTGCTAAAAGAGCTCTTTTCTGTCGGTTTTCATTAAATCCGTTTCTGGAAGAAAACAAAAAGAACTTGTATAGTCAAAGGCCCCAAGGCAACCTGAACAAGCCTTTCCCAAGAGAGGGCTGGTGTTTTCCTCCTGATTTCCATCACTTTATCAAAGAGGTCTTTCTTGGTTTAACATTTAAAAGGTCCCCCTCCCCCTTTTGGAGGGGTTAGATTTGGGTGGTGGTGCTGTCTCATTTTACAAAATTCGGGGGAGTGTCCCCAAATCTTTCCCGCCTCTGATATAAATGAATTTTAGGAAGGAACTTCAAGATAGAGAAATAAACAAAATAGTGTAGTATTTTAGCAACAACATGCAATGCTATTTTCACCACATGACTTCATAAAACTGGTGAGATAAGTATTTGCCAAGAGCACGTTTACTTTTATCAAACCTAATATTTACTCCTTTACCATGTCATAAAGGGCAGGATAGCATTAAAGTGAGTCAGCACATCATACTGTGATTTACCAGACTCAATGGGGAATAGAATTCTGCTTTTCCTTAAGCAGATCAGTTTAATCCAAAGAATGATTTTCATTATTTAGTGTCAGATCAATTTTATTACTTTTTAAAAATATATTTTTATTGATTTCAGAGAGGAAGGGAGAGAGAGATAGAAACATCAGTGATGAGAGAGAATCATTGATCAGCTGCCTCCTGCATGCCCCATACTAGGGATCGAGCCCACAACCTGGGCATGTGCCCTCACCAGGAATCAAACCATGACCTCCTGGTTCATAGGTCAATGCTGAGCCATGCCAGCCAGGCTCAATTTTATTTTTTTAACCATTAAAAAGTGTTTTACTCTATGTTAAGATACAGCACATTTGTAATCAGCAATGTACATTGAAGATAATAATATAAAATGGGTAATTACTGAGTATAACTTCTTTACAAATCTTTGAATTGAAAGTAATGTCTCTTTAGTATCTACAGTCTTTGGATACCTCCAAGAACTCCTCTATCATTAAAATAAAAGTGAAAAAAATTTGCTTCATAAATAAGCAACTGAATGCTTGATAATTTTCAATTTGTGGAAATGTTTTAAAGAACTACATATAATGCCCTTATTTTGTAAAATATTTTCTTTATTTTTTTTGTAAAAGCAGATATAGTTATTGCTTGTTCTTATTGGCTGTATGTTTCAGAGGACATAAAGAACAAGAAATACTCACTTTGATGTTTCCGTCAAGATGGATGATGCACAAATATATCCTGCTAGAGAAAAATAAATAATCAAATATATATATTACAAATATCTTGGTCACATGTTCTGATTACTAAGCAGATCATTTTAAACTAGATTCTAAAACTCTGACTGAGTGTAGCTCTTACGTATTTTGCATTTTCTGAAAGATTTTAACCAGCAAATTCCCTGTGAGACACCAGAGTGACTGGTAATCCAGAAAGAAGGAGCAATGCACCTAGATTTACGCAGAGACATAACCCTAGGACAAGCATGAGACTTAGAGTCCAGAGATCCAAGTTTTAGTCTTGGCCCTACCACTTAGCAAATGGCAAACTCCAACATGCTACCATACATATCATAAAATAATGATGTTAGACAAGTTTATCTCCAAAGTCCACTCCACATCTCGACTCTCTATGACATTTTGTCCGAGGAGTTTCAGTCACTTACTAGGATTAGAAAATAGCATCTTTGACCTCACTAGTCTTTTATACTTTAGTAATTTCTCCCTCTTCTCCTACAAGCTCCAAAATATACAGCTCTTTTAGGAATTAGAAATTAACAAATATTTTTGGGGGTAAATAAATGCTTTCTCCATAAAATATTTTTATAAAATTGAATTTATAAATAAGATTGCTATAAAATAACTGAAAATCAATTCTTAGCACCAAATGTTAAAGTCTTTCTTAAAACATCTGTTTACCATTCTTCCGTATACTGGTATAAAGAAAGTTTCAGTACTCAATTTCTCTTTAGTTATAAAATTTTAAATGATTAAATTACAGAGACAAATATTTTAAATCACTCTTCAGAAGATAAAAGTTAGAATCAGAGCTTCTTTCAGTACAGTTGCATAACATAATAAAAGCATGGTTTTAACATTTAAAGAAAAGACAAAAACACAGAAGTCTCAAATTATCTACATTATCAAGAATTTTCAAAAGAATGATCTGTTCACTGTCATTACTTCAAAGTAAGTGCTTTATAGTATAAAGACAAACTATTCCTATCAGTTGCAACAAAGACTAAAATACAATGAAATAAAGTAAAAATTCTATATGAGTTCTTACCTTGCAATGAAAACAGCAGTATATGAAGCAAGAATATACTCCAAGGTATCATTAAATTGAGTTTTCTCACAATGTTCATTTCAGTGCAGACTTTCTCCCTAAAATGTAACCAAATTGTTGTTCTTTTCTATGATGGCATCTTAGAAGGTTATGTATTTGTAGAGTGGTCAAATTCTTATAAATACTGCTTAGCAAAAAAGTAATTCATAAAGGCATTCCCGTCTTTCTAACTACATACAAGATCTGAAGCTTTAGAAATTGCAGGCAACTGTTTGGCTGAGTCTCTCATTAGTAATGCATGGCAGCCTCTTACCTGAGCCTGTATTAGTTACACCCTACCTTGATCCTGCACATCATACGCCTTTTTAGCCTATGCTAGCATTTTATAACTTCTAAAGACGGCAGCATCAAAAAACAAAAACTCAACAAAAACATTAACTGCTGGTGTCATTTGAGATCATCATTATTCCTAATTATTCATCCATTCTCTGTGTTTTATTCATAAAATAATCACTGTCCTTAGGAAAAGGTGAAATCCAATCCAATCGACCTTTCACAGAATGTCTACAGGTTCCCATAAAATTTCTTTGAGAATTAAAAGTAAACTAAAATTATGTGCAAATATTTTCAACTCCAGTCCCATTACAGTGTAGTATAAATTGATATATTTATGTGCCCACAGATATTGCTATTAAACATTCTGCAACAAAAGCAGAAAATAACACACAGAGATGGTATTCTAATTTTAGTATATGTGCTGCCGAAGCGAGCACAAGATGGTATTCTAATATGTGACTTTAAAAAGAAAAGAACTCATCCAGCCTGAAAACCTTCGCTTCACACCTCATTTTTTCATCCTCCATAACAAGTACCCAACTAGACAACAAAGGAGGTCTTCATATTCCAGGAGTAAGAAGTTTCTTCCCTGGAAGCAGTTGACCATCTAGCCTGGAATCAGAGAACAGCTCGAATATTTCATAGCGAACTCCATAGGAGTGATCTAAGCCCCAGGAGTGGCCTGCATTATCATCAGACTCATTCAATGGAGCACAGCGGTGAGGACTGTCTAACTATGGAACTACCTTATAAGACAAAAAAGCACACCCTTTTTTACTGTCTTGTACCAGACACCTCTTTCGCAATGACTTCCCAGTCTTTTCTGTAAAGTTCTAATTATTGCATGCCCAATATCTATAACATAAACAGGTCTTTGTGTCCCAAATTTGATGATCATTTTGTCTTCTTCTATATTCTCTTATTCACTTTCCATTGCTTACCTTATTGCTAATTTAGCCAAGAGAAGATGTTTCCCTATAAATTCATGTTTTAAGCATGAAGCTATGCACATACTTTATTAAAAGTATAAGTACCTATGTGTCTATGTAACACATATACATGATTGTATACTCATTTTATGATTTTGATGGCTAAGTTTAAATAACTTCATTATAGTTTGTGTTTAATAGATATTTATTAAATGTTTATTAGCTATTACACTTTAATTAATCACTCAAATTAACTAGACAATAAATTAATATATTTCTAAGCAGATAGACTTACCTATTTATAGTTGCATCCTAAATATTGGTCCAAAAACATGTCTCTACTTAACTACAATCAAAACTATAACATATACTAGACACTTAATAAAAGGTGACTACAGAATAAATTAAAAGGTTAAGCTTAAAATTTGTTTATAGAACAATAATTTTCCTCCAAAGAAATTTTAAAACTGAGGGCAACAATTTTGTTTCTGCAGAATGCTTATTGCCTCTCTGGAAAGGATGGAAATGTACATAACTAATATTCATTACTAAGTACTTTTCTTAATTTACAATAATTTCTCTTGGTTTCATAAGTAAACCTAGGGGTCAACTTAAAATATGAAGAATCTGCAAGTCATACTTTAATATGTTTTTTCCAACCTAGTAACTGCTTAACTTTTTTTAACTTAAAAAATTTCACAAGTGACACACATATGGAAAAATCCCAAATGAAAATCAAAGTTGAATTTCATGTTTCAGAAATAAACATTTTAGTAATACTCATAGTTATTTCTAAACATTAAAGCCATGTGGAAAGTATTTATGTCTAATATAAACTTAGATATCTTAGGTTCTTAATTCAAATGCAATAACTATGAAATTTTTACCTCAGATTTCATATAGTATCTTTAAACTTTTTATTCAAAAACATCACAGCCATTTTCAGTGGCTAAGGTTAAACATACCTAGGCTATATTATCTGGCATTTATTTTATTTTATTTTATTTTTTTTATTTCAGAGAGGAAGGAAAAGGGAGAGAGAGATAGAAACATCAATGATGAGAGAGAATCATTGATTGGCTGCCTCCTGCACATACCACACTGGGGATCAAGCCCACAACCCAGGCATGTGCCCTTGACTGGAATCGAACTTGGGACCCTTCAGTCTGCAGGCCAATGCTCTGTCCACTGAGCTAAACCAGCTAGGGCTTATTTGGCATTTTTATTACTGATTTTCTGTTTTAAACTACATGCATTTAAAAATTATAACTTGTTGTGTTTGGTAAAGAAAATAGTAAGAATCATGACAGGGCGACCATTCTTCTTTAGATAGGTTTAGTGTGTAATCTCTTTCTATTTCTCCTCCATCCAGGCTTGTAATAGGTAAGAGATTGGTAAAGGAGAAGGGAAAGTGGAAAAGAAAACAATAAAAGAAATCCCAAGTACTTTTTTCAAATAACTGCATTATGAACTCATTACATTAAATGGTAGGCTGCATGAAAATAGGCAAAATAGACTCCCATGAATAGGTACAAAGAACAGAGAGTTTAGATGAAAGATTAGACCCACAGCCACACAATAAAGGAATTTATGACTGTGCTACATGTCGTTATTACTGTCAAACTTTAGTTGACAGCTTTTAGGTTTCATTCTACTCTGACAAAGAAACTTTGGCAAAAAGTAAGTCAGCCACCAGCTTGTGAAGAGATATTAAGTTCATAAGAAGCCTGAGGCGACCACATAACGCATGCAATCAACAGTCCCCTTTCTGCTACAAGAACACGGCACATTTTCCCACATGGAATATGATCTTTAGAAAGTTGACACCTGACAGCCTATTGGCCTCAAAACACCGCATTAAAAACAACTGGCAAGGATGGGAAAACGTTGGCCTTCAGTTTACATGTCAATGACAAAAAAGGGAGGGTGTTATTTTTAATAAAGTTCATCATCTTTGGGAAAAAATAATTTTTTTGGTAATTTATATAACGGTCATTTTTCATTAATTGAGATCACATCTAAAGTAGATAACATTTGATTCCCATCATATCACATTCTACTAGTGAAATGCAATTATTCCTCCCTTGCTTTACTAAACCCCTAACACATTTCAGGTTTAGTGATTCTATCCAGAATTTAGTTTATCACGGAGCAAGCAAAAAGAATCCTATATCTTTGACATGCTTTTCACCATGCTGAATTTAACTGCCATATTATAAGATAGTTTTGCAGTATTCTATTTATGCTTTCAGGAGGTGTGTTGCTTGGCAACTTCTGGATTGTTTGACATCATTTAATTTACAAATGGCATCTGTCTCGGTTTTTCTGAATAAAGACATGCTTATGTGTCATCGGCAATACCTGTGTTGGTCATGATTTCAAGTTAAAGCTCACCCTCATAAGTTAGTGTTATATTTTATAGGAACATTCATTTTTCAAGTTGCTATTGATTTGCAATATCTGACTGATATCTTGAGAGAAATAATGTTCCTACAACTAAAGTTTCCTCTTGTCAACATTTTAACTTCAAGGTCAAGGTAAAGTAGCAATATTTCTGTCAGTTGTCTTCATTCTTTATACTACTATCGCACTATGCATTTGCACTATATAGTGTTGCATAATACACCGGATATAAAATGATTTAAATAAATTCGGTTTCTTGTGGTTTCAATTCCATTTTATATTTTCAGTCATTTTAGATGTACTTCTTTTAGAGTCACTGAGAGATTAATTTATTTGAATATTCAGGAGAAGGAGGGGTCTAGCCCTGTTGTTTGTTGTGTTTGCTTTTCACATGTAGGGTGGATTACCTCATGGATTTTGTAATTTTGATTTTGGGTTCATTTCTGGCATTTGCATTTTTCATGGGAATCCTTTACTGCAGGGTTGAGGATGGGTCCCTCCATAAAAGATTTTGCATCTACCTCTTCCAATTGCTCCAGGAATTTTGTGTTAATTTCTCAGTTTGAAGATTCCAAGACTATAAAATCTAATCCCAAACCCAAAGTGAAAGAAGGCCAAGTTTAATTTCTGCTTTGTTTTTGGCTTCTGGGAATGTTCCTTACATCTTTGTGAACTCATCTACCACTCACATGGATGCCTCTTATATTTTATTCAGCATGTCCAAGTATTTCATAGCTGGCACATTTTTAGATCTTCTAATCCACCATATTGTCATAAACAGAACCACCAACTATCAAAAATTATGTGTGGTCATTTTCTAGGTTATACTTTATATATTTGCAACTTACCTTTTCAGCTAACTTACAAACTTATGATATGAAGCCACCTATGATTCACAAGTGACTACTTATCTAATTTGACTCTTCTACTAATTTCACCTAATTCAAAGCAGATAACTATAAATTTATAAACAAAGCATATAAAAACATCTCACACTTGGCCCAGCCGATGTGGCTCAGTGGTTGAGCATCGACCTATGAACCAAGAGGTCACGGCTCGATTCCCAGTCAGGGCATGTGCTCCAGTTTTGGGCTCAATCACCAGGAGGGGACTTGCAGGAAGCAGCCGATCAATGATTCTAATCATTGATGTTTCTATCTCTCTCTCCTTCTCCCTTCCTCTCTGATGTCAATAAAAATATATTTAAAAAAACCTCATACTGGATCAAATTATAGATAATATAAAAAAACTATCAAATCCCTAAATTCCATGGTTAGATGATTTTATTTAATACCAAGATAACAACTCCGATACCTGACCACCTGATTTATGATAATAGCCACTGCAGCCATTCTGGGTTGTCAAACATCAGCTTATCATCTTTACCTTCCCTAAATTGGCAAGGCTGATAGAGACAAACTGCCCTTGTAGACACAGCATCATTGTGGTTTTCAGCAGAGTACAAATCAGTATGAAAACATAACCTAGAAGAAACTAAGCCCTTCATTGTGATTTGAGAGTCACATAAAGGTGGATCAATCCCCAAAAATGTTCCTCTCTTATCTTGATATGACCTCTTCCTCGGCTCCAAGCTTGAAATAGAGTCTTACTGAGTTACATGCATAATTGTTGTCATTATCTCCCAAAAGCTGCGTTGAAAACACACTAGTTCCCTTGGAAGGTTTCCTCAGTCTTCTCTTCTAACCAGATAAGTTTATTGGCTTTAGAACACAGTGGTGGTTCTCAAACTTTGGTGCATGCAGGAATCACCCAGGGAGTGTTTTAGAAGCACAGGTTCCCAAGCCCACCTACACCTGTGTTTTCTGTTTCATGTGTCTAAGGGGATTAGTCACCTGTATTATAATAGATAATCCAACTTTGGGGAAAATGAAATACCAGAAAGTTTATTCTAGTAGGAAGAAGAAGTGCAAGTGAATTACAAACATGGGAGGACTGACATCCCATTGGAGGGGAAAGGAGCAGATTCTGGGAAAATTAAGTGGAGGTTGAAGGCCAGCCTCACTTCACACTAGGTTCTTGTTTGGGAAGATGAAGTAGGCATGTTACTTATGTTGCCTACTCTTTCCACACTCCTGATGCAGAGAAATTCCTGCCTCTGTTCCACTGGCAATACTTCTTTATGACTCTCACTATGATAGCTTGAATATCGGCTCCCCAAAGACATCCATGCCATAATTCCCAGAACCTGTGAATTTTTCCTTACATGGCAAGAGAGATTTTCAGGTATAATGAAGTTAATGATCCCTTTAATTTCTGTGGGCCCAATGTAATCACAAGAGCACTTGAAAGAAGGAGTCAGAAGAATCAGCGTGAGAGATTAGAAGATGGAAGAAGCAGCCACAACCCCAGACTGCAGGGAACTTCTAGGAGCTGGAAAAGGCAATGGAATGGGTACTCCTCTAAGTCTCCAGAAGGAATGTCGTCCTACCAACATCCTGATTTTAACCCAGTGAAACTCATTTCAGACTTCTGATCTCCAGACCTATAAGATATTAAATCTCTGTTGTTTTAAACCACTAAGTTTGTGGTAATGTGTTACAATAGGAATAGAATGCACGCACATTCTCTGGTCACCAGGGGTAAGCACTTGACACTAAGCAAAATAATATATGATGGTCCTACCACTAATCTAATTAGTTTTCTCAGGTGCTGAAATAAATCAGAGATAAAAGTCACATGTGGCTTGGCTCAGTGGTTGAGCGTCAACATATGAACCAAGAGATCACGGTTCGATTCCCTGTCAGGGCACATGCCCATGTTTCGGGCTCAATCTCCAGTAGGGGGTGTGCAGGAGGCAACTGATGATTCTCTCTCATCATTAATGTTTCTATCTCTCCCTCTCTTTTCCTCTCTGAAATCAATAAATATATTTCTTTAAAAGATTATAATTTGGTGAGGTAAAAAACATAAAAAATAATTATAAAACTAATTATTTAATTAAAATTGTGGTACATGTTCTTAAAGAAAGTACAAAATGCCCCGAGGGGGTCGTGCATGAAGTGGGTGTGTCAGGAAGAATTTCAAGAGAACGTTACTTTTATCTTGATAACTGGAATTAGCCAGAGAGAACCAAGATTTTACCAAGCAGAGAAAACAGTGTAAATGCTTTAAGAAGGAAAGAGCTTGGTAGGGTTGAAGAGATAAAGGGCTAGTGCAGCGAGAGCAGGTGAGCTAGGGAGAGGATGATGCAAGGCTGGGATGTGAAAGCAGCAAAGTGAGGTCATTTGTTGTTTTATTTAAAAGGATACAGGTGCTTATTTAAAAGCTGACAGGAGAGGGAAGGTAGAGAAGGGTGGAGGAAAGGAGGAGAGATCAACCAAAAGACTTGTATGCATGAATATAAGCCTAACCAATGGACATGAACACCAGGGGGGGTGAGGGCATGAATGGGGGAAGAGGGTTGGGGGGTTAAAGGAGGGATGAGGACACATATGTAATACCTTAATCAATAAAGAAATTAAAAAAAAATAAAGACCACAAAAAATAAAATAAAAATAAAAGCTGACAGGAAGGATACCACAGAGAGTGAGGTATTAAAAACAGAGACATAAGAGCTGCTCAAAAGAGAATAGTTCTTAGCAGCAGGAGAGCCTTCTTTGGAGGAGCTTATACCCCAGAAGATGAGAGAAGTTAAGTATATGTAATGAAGATAATGTTTTAAATATATTAATATATTTTACTTTTTTGAGATTTCATGTGTATGACCTTCTTCCAAGTCAGAATGAGGCATGCATCTACCTTGGGGGATTCAGATTATTTCAGCCAAGAAGCAAAGAAGAAAAAAGAAAATATATATAGTATTCCACTTCAAACATACAAAGTAGGATTTCTTTTTTGTCTGCAAAAAAAGACAAGTTTAAAAACCAAGTGTGTGTTTTTTCAAGAAATGAGATTTCCTATAGATTTATCTCCCCCTATTTACGTATTAGGCAGCAGGACTGAGGCACTGGATCTTAGAGTTTATATGATGAGGTTCCCAGTAAGGTAAGAGGGAGGAGTTAAAACCCATCATTCCCAGGCAGAGGGACTGTGGGGAAGGGACAGAATCAGAGAGAGGAAGGAAGGTGGCGCCATAAAGTGCAAGCTAAAAGCAGGTGCAACATGTGGATAAGCAAAGGGAGGGCCTGAGTTCAGCTCTCTGGGGCAGCCCTCAGATGCCACTTGACAAACAAAACCAAAACCTCCACCGGATGCTGGGGAAGGAGGTTGGGTCTGGCCTTACAGCTTACAGGAGGGCTGCTGTCTTAAGAAAGAACTACCCGGGTAGCAGACGTGTGCAGGTTGGACTATGTGGCCAAAGATTCACAGTCAGACTTTAGAGGGTTCCACAAAACCAGCAAGAGCTGAAGTAGAGCCCAACATCATCAGAGAAAATTCCCAGAAGGACAAAGCAAGAGTCACAGCAGCTTCCGTCATCAGTTCCAGTCAGCAGCAGGCACTAGTGATACGATTAATCACATGGGTGAGGTGGAAGAGAAGCCTGGACTAGCCACTCACTACAGAAACCAGCACTCCTCCAAGAATGCTGCACAGACCTAAAAACCAGTCTCCCAAACACAGACAGGGACAAGTGAGCCCCACCTGACCCACACCTAGATGCCCGCCAGGAGAGGGACTGAAATGCTGAAGGACATTTACCTAAGCCATATAGAGCTAAGTCAAATAGAGCAGTGAATGCTGGTCATAAGGTTGGCTCCAGAAAGAAATTAAGAGCCTAATGGTTGCTGCCCTGCCCCCTCCAGTAGCTCTCCACTGCCCACTTGTAGCTCGCTGCCGCACCTTCCTGCTGATCCGTGATCCGGTTGTTACATGGTTGGTCGTTAAGCTTCATGGTGTAATGACCATTTGCATATTACATCTTTATTACATAGGATTGTCAACAATAGATGCCATGAAAGGTGTGTAGTTGAAAAGCGATAGCATTTCAGAAGAAAGAACTGAGATCCAGACTAGCCATGTCTGGGACAATTGCATTCACAGTAGTCCCACTTATCCAAGGGGAATACATTCTAAGACCCCCAGTGGATGCCTGAAATGGGTTAATACCAAATCCTATATATGCCATCTTTTTTCCTATATGTCCATAGGTATGATAAAATTTAAGGTATACATTAGGTATAGTAAGAAAATAACAACAATAATAATAGAGCAATTATAACATTGTCCTATAATAAAAGTTATGTGAATGTGGTCCCTCTCAAAATATCTTATTGTACTGTTCTCACCTTTTCACTTAAAGGAAGCACTTCACAATTTCTGTTTGGCATATGCAAATTGCCAGCATCACTACTCTTGTACTTTGTAAATAAAATAGGATTACTTGAACACTAGCATTGTGATAACGTAACAGTTGACCTGATAACCGGAAGTGACTATTAGGTGGGAGCGTTTACAGAATGGATATGCTGGACAAAGAGATGATTCACCTCCCTGGCCGGAGGGCTGGGGCAGGGGAAGGGGGGTACAGATTTCATCACACAATGTAGAACACTCCATTTAAAACTTAAGAATTGTTTATTTCTGGAATTTTCCATTTAATATTTTCAGACCTTGGTTGACCATGGGCAACTAAAGCTGTGGAAAAAGAAACTGCAGATAAGGGAGGGGACTACCATACTGCGTGCTATGAAAGACCAGGGGCAGAAAATAAGCAGGAGGTCAGGGGAGAGGGACTGCAGCTCAGTGCTCACCGTCACACCAAGGCCTCAAGGCCTCTGCTCACCATCCCCCACACACAGCTTGCTGCACACCGAACAGCAGGGGCAGCTGTGGGGTCCGCCTCCAAGTCCCACCTCACTTGTTAGTGGAGAAAGAGGCAGATTGAGTTCCCAACATTAACAGCCTGGCACCAAACCTTCAAGAATGACTTTTCCGGCAATCAACTGGGCTGGATGGAACAGACACAAGTAGGCATGAAAATGGTATGTGATTGGCACAGTTCTCAAGAATGCACACCCTCCCCCCTGCCCTTGTTGTTGTTTTTTTTGTGTTTGTTTGTGTGTGTGTATGTGTGTTTGTTAATTCTCACTGGAGGATATTTTTTATTGACTTTTTTTTTTTTTTTTTCAGAGAGAGTGGAAGGGACGGGGAGAGACACAGAGAGAGAAACATTGATGTGAGAGAGACACATCCATTGATTGCCTCCTGCATACCCCCTGACCAGGGGTGGGATGGAGCCTGCAACCGAGATACGGTACCTGTCCTTGCAGGGAATGAGACCTTGGACCCTTCAGTCCATGGGTTGACACTTAGTCCATTAAGCCAAACCGGCTAGAGCAAGAATGTCTCTTTTCTTGTTATATCCAGTGATGTGCTGGTAAATGTTCAAAAACCATCTCAGGGGAAAGGGAAAGCCCAGATTGTAGCCTTTGCAGATGTCCAGGGGGTAAATACTCCCACCATGGTCAATTCTGAGCTATCACTGTGATTTCAACTGACTCATAAAATTCATGCAAATGTAATAATTGGTTTTCATAAGCCAGTAGGAACTGGCTCCAGCATACCACTGTGACCCAGTCAAAAAGCCATGATGGGTCATATCAAAATCTAATTCAATGGAATCCCCAAAACTGGTAAATTATTACCTACACTTCTACCTATTAACACACATCGTGACATTCAAAGGGATGTTACTAGTTGTACCGGTTAATAATGTGCATTTTTTTCAATAGATGGAGTTACACATATGTTGATATATGTGCGATTTGATATGTATGCCATTTTGTTGTATTGACAGCAAGCTTCAAAACTTCATATGTCAAACTTTCTGAAGCTGTTAACATCATAGATATTTTTACGCTTAAAAAATGTCAAATTTTGTGCCAAAAAAAGAGCATTTCCGGGAAGTTTTAATTCATTACTTTATTTTGAAGAAAAGTGCTGCTGAAAGTTATCACATACTTCGGGAAGCTTATGGTAAACATGCTCCATCTCAAGATATTTGTGAACGCTGGTTTAAACGCTTTAAAAGTGACGATTTTGATGTGAAAGACAAAGAACGTCCAGGTCAACCAAAAAAGTTTGAAGACCAACCATTACAAGCATTATTGGATGAAGATGCGTGTCAAACTCAAAAACAACTTTCAGAAAGATTAAATGTTGCTCAGCAAAAAGTTTTCAATCATTTACAAGCAATGGGAAAGATTTTAAAGGAAGGAAAATGGGTGCCACATCAACTGAATGAAAGACAAATGGAAAACCGAAAAGTCATCAGTAAAATATTGCTTCAACGGCAGGAAAGAAAGTCTTTTTTTGCAGTGATGAAAAGTGGATTTATTTTGAGAATCCCCAAAGCACAAAATCATGGGTTGGTCCAGGTCAACCATCAACATCGACTTCAAGGCCAAATCGCTTCGGAAAGAAGACAATGCTCTGCGTTTGGTGGGATCAGAAAGGTGTGGTATTATGAGCTTCTAAAACCTGTTGAAACCATTAATACTGATAGCTACCGACAACAAATAATCAATTTGAACCACACTTTGATTGTGAAATGACCAGAATGTGCAGAAGACATGGCAAAGTAATTTTGCTTCATGATGACTCACCATCACACTCTTTAAAACCAGTTAAAGATACATTAAAAGATCTTGCCTGGGAAGTATTAACCCACCCGCTGTATTCACCAGACCTTGCTCCTTCAGATTACCACTTGTTCCAATCGATGGCACACGCACTTTCTGAGCAGCACTTCAAAACTTACGAAGAAGTGGAAAATTGGGTCTCTGAATGGTTTGCCTCAAAACAAGTTAAGTTCTATTGGGACAGTATCCACAAATTACCTGAAAGATGGGGGAAATGTGTAGCTAGCGATGGACATTACTTTGAATAAAGCACTTTTGATGTTTCTCTTGAAATTATCATGTTTTCTTTGATTACAAAATCCGCCATTATTAACCAGTACACTAACAAGTCAAATATTAGATTGAATTAAATCATAGACATTTCATTCCACTATTCAGTCTTTCTATTTTATTTTTATTTAAGCTAGCGTATATCCAGGACATGGCTTTCCCTTTAACCTGAGCTTATATTTTTTGCTCTATGATTCTGACAAAAACAACACACTTTGAGCAAGCACAGAAAGCCCTCTGCTGGCTCACTTTGGAAAGTCAATGTGTGTCCCAGGCTTGGGAGCATTCCTCCCCCTGCTCTGCATGCTGAGCCAAGCTGCACATTCTGCCTCAAAATCTCATTAAGATAAGAATGGCTGAACTCTTTCTAGTAGATTTCACTGTTAAAACATGAGACTTGTCAGCTTATAAATCAAAGCATACTACATTATTCCAAAGATTAGCTACAATTGTCTAAAGAAACTTTTATAAACATCAAACTCCTTTTTAAGAAATACATTCTGAGATGTAGAAGGGGAGGAAGAAGTGTCTACTTGCCGGGGACATTAAAAAATTACATTAAAAAGAAAAATGAGGTTTTTGTAATGCATTTTTTAAATAGCAGGGTTAACCCAGATGCTTTTGAGAAGGAATTTGAATGGGAGAAAAAATGTAAAGGCCTTTATTATATCACTGTTATTTTAGTCTGACTTACATAATTCTATGGCTGTTGTTTATACTATTTTATCAGTTTGGAGGTACCCCCCATTTCTAATAGGAAAACAAGCCAAGTTAATTTGTTTTATGCAATTTTTAAGATTTAGAAAACAATCTGGGCAAAATAAACTAGTATTACTTTAATTTTAGAATGCTCTCTGGTGTAATCCATAAGGGAAAACTTTTCTCATTTATTACAATAGTGTTGTCAGGTTATTCTTACTAGAATTTAAAATTTGTCATAGCTCAAAAGATCTAAAATATGTTATTGTATTATGTTTCAGTTGGGGCAATTAGAAAAGAGTATTTTTGTTTTTCCTTTATGAATCAGTTTTAAGTTACTTTAGGTAATTTAAAGTGACTCTATTGTGTGATTTGAATTTCCATTAAAAATTTTAAAAACTTGCTTCATTGTCCAGTAGATAGTAGTTGCTGGAATCACTTAAGGTTCTTTAATTGAAAATATCAGAAATAAATCTGACTGATTTAAGCAAAAGGGGAATTATCAGGTGATTAGAGCTCTCACAGAACTAATAGGAAGGTTGAAAAATCATGCTTAGATTTTGCAATATATATGCATATATCAAATCATTACACCATGCACCTTAAACTTATACAATATCAGAAGTCAATTATATTTCAATAAAGCTGGAGAAAATAAAAATCATACTTAGGAAAATGAATATTAGGTTAACACCTAAGGTAAATGGGTTTCAGCTGTTTCCTGTTTCCTTACAAAAACTCTGCTTAAGATTTGAAATCCCTCAAGTGGCTGATTAAGTCACATGCCTAACTCTTGCCGATGCAGAAGCAGTTTCATGGGACACCTCAGCTTCCATGACTAGCTTTCCAAGATTCCATACTGTTGGGGTAATGTCATTTCCAAAAGAACACCAGTGTTCTTAGGAAAAGGGAATGGATGCTAGACAGCCAAGACAACACACGTTCGCTGCACTGCTTATTCAGTTTTACGCCAGCACTAACTCCATCAGTATAAGAGAAAGACAACTACTTCTCTCAGCCTCCGTTTCTTTGATCATAAAAAGAGAAGAATGCGTTCAGCAGTCACCAACCTTTGGGACCTCACGGACCACCAGTGGACGGTCCTGTTTTTCAGCACACAAGTGTCTGTAGACTCAGCCACTGGAGCTGCCTTCGGAAAAATGCCCTATCCCAGTGATCGGCAAACTCATTCGTCAACAGAGCCAAATATCAACAGTACAACGATTGAAATTTCTTTTGAGAGCCACATTTTTTAAACTTAAACTTCTTCTAACGCCACTTCTCCAAAATAGACTCGCCCAGGCCGTGGTATTTTGTGGAAGAGCCACACTCAAGGGGCCAAAGAGCCGCATGTGGCTCGCGAGCCGCGGTGTGCCGACCATGGCTCTAGACGAAGGGACTGCTCCTAACCCTTGTCCTTCTCAGTCCTCACCATCCCTCCCCTCGGTTATATTCAAGTCTTTCGGAGAACATTGGTTGGTCACTTTTCTGGCTCTTGCCCACATCTCCAGCACATGGGAAATAAGTTCTGTTGTCTGAAAGGTAACATTCCCTCATCAACGAGTAGATGTTCCCAGTAATATAGGCTAAGGTTAAGAATACATTATTTTCTGTTTAAAATGAAGTTCTTAAAATGCCTTTTACAACAGGAAGACTTGTTTACCTAACAAAGAAAAGGCCTGGTGCTCCATCTAGAGGACGTTTTGTATTTTCCAGATGAAGGTGTTAGAGGGTCTATGAGAGATGTCCAATCCTCTGAACCTGCCTGGGATAATGCCACCAATTTTCTAAAACTCACATGTTTTTAAAACATTTTGAATAAGCCCATATTGTGAAAGAGTGAAGATGGCATTTTCCTCATCTCCCAATTTCAAATGCTGATTGTCAAAATAATGATTTTATTATTTTATTCATAAAATATGTGGATACATACTATGTACTCACTACACTTACTTTTTGGAGTCTCATGGTTTAAAAAAATTTTTAAATGATTTCTAACTACTAGCTTTTAGTCATTTTCATCAATTATCAGAAGCTCTTTTATTGACAGATATTTTCCCTAATTTAAAACATAATAATACATTGGGCAGAAACATACATGCTCTTCACTTAGAATTACACAGCATTTTCCTTCAAAAAGACCTGCTTGTTGAGAGAACATGCTATTTTTATATCTAGTGACAAGAGTTTCAGTTGGGCAATGCTTCAAAAAATCTTGGAGAGACTCCTTTTTACGTAAAATCTAGGACCTTATTTTAATGAAAGCAATGTTTCCAGCATGGAAATTCACTTGTAATCAAATGGAGCACATACACAGCCCATATTTTCCCATAAAATTCTGTGAGAAAGTAAGTATATGGTGAAGCAAAGAAGGAGGGACCAGGAACAAGGATCAGGAAGAGAATTCAGGAGGCGGGGTGGGGTGGGGGGGGGGCGGGCTGGAGGAGGGAAATAGTGGCCATGAGTCAGTCTTGAGACCTCTTTCCCAAACAATTTCCTACATGGTCTTGAGAATAAATTGTGGTTCTTCTGAGAGATGGCTAATGTAACAATGTGTACACAGTGATGAGTTTCTTGGAAACAAATCTGGATGAAATTTCATTTTAGATTTCCTTCGTAGAAATGCACATGGTGCTGAAGTGTGCCACAGCCTTTAAAACTGGAATAGTGTTCCCTGTGCTCTCTCTTGCCCCGTGAACAGAGCTCAAGCTACTTTGTTCCATGTCACAGAGCCAGTGAGGGGCAGAGCTGAGACTAGAACTCATTCACACTGTTCACCTGAGCCATCACTTTCTATCACAGCATAATCATAAGAAAACTAGTCTGACACCAAAGCCTTTACAAAACCAGTTGTCATTAAAGTCTTAATATCCATCTTAGTAAGAGGTCGATCGCTTAGATGCAGTATTCGTATTTTGAAGGAGAAATAACAAACAGAACGAAACTTTATAAATTACAACCATATTTAGTTCTTTTGAGTAAATTTGAATATACGAAGGAACACATTTAATGGTTTTTAAAAATTCATTTAGCATTTCCCTGCCTTGTTCCAAAAAGTATCTGGGCAGTATCCAATAATTTTAAAGCCACAATATAAAACAAATGAGAGATGCCTTTTGGCCAGGATGGATCTATCCTAGAAGGAAAAGTGTTAGTGGCCTCATCCCTGCCTCAGCCCAGCCGGTGTTGCTCCCTGGTTAAGCATCGCCCTGTGCACCAGGAGGTCACCTGTTCCATTTTCTGGTCGTGGCACATGCCTGGCTTGCAGGCTTGATTTCCAGTAAGGGGATGTGCAATAGGCAGCTAATCAATTTCTCTATCCTTTTCTCCCTTCCTCTCTTTGAAATCAATTTAAAAATATTTTTTAAAAGTGAGTTAGTGGCGTCAGGCTGCAACTATTCCCCTCTCCTCCCAGCCCACACGCTTGTGCGAACAGAAGGCAGTGGAAGGCTGGCCGTGCCCTGTTCCCTGCAGCCTTACCAAGGCCCCTCTGCAGTAGCCTGGGAAAAGCAAGAACCACAAAGGAAAAAAAAAAAAAAAAGAACTATTTTTAAAAAGGAACCACTAAGAATACTAACACTAAATAAAACTTGGATTAATTCTCAAACTGAGCTGCAAGGGTTCACTTTGCCCATGGTTTCGAACTGCAAGCATTGGTTTGATGCCAATGATACCTTGATGTCCAGAAGAAAAAAATAGATATCAGCTTTAATTACTTTCATGCTTCTTTGAATTTCTTTTTATTACTTCTAAGCATTAAAATATTTTTAAATTGTACTAGTTGAAGCATGTGTTTTACTGGACAGAGAAGGCTCTTTTGTGGGCCACTTAAGATTCAGGGTACATCCTGTTCCCAAACAAATAGCACAGCAAATATTAGTGCATGCATAGAACAGCATAATAAGTCACATCCAAATATAATTTCAATGAAGATAGTTGCTATGAATGCCGTTTTGTGCCAAAATAACTTACAAAAACAACAGCATTGTTATATTATATCCCAAATTTAAAAGGCAGGGTCTATAATATTTCAGACTGCTATAAAAATGGTGCCTAAGAGCAAAAGAAACTATCAACAAAACAACAAGAAAGCCCACTGCATGGGAGAACATATTTGAAAATGGTATCACTGATAAAGGTTTAATCTCCAACATCTACAGTCAGCTTATACAACTTAATAAAAGGAAGATAAATGATCCAATAAAAAAATGGGCAATGGACCTAAATAGAAACTTTTCAAAAGAAGACAGAAGGAAGACCAAGAGACACATGAAAACATGCTCAAAGTCACTAATTATCCGAGAGATGCAAATCAAAACAACAATGTGGTACCATCTCACACCTGTCAGAATGGCTATCATCAACAAATCAACAAATGACAAGTGTTGGTGAGGATGTGGAGAAAAAGGAACCCTCGTGCACTGCTGGTGGGAATGCAGACTGGTGCAGCCACTGTGGAGAACAGAATGGAGTTTCCTCAAAAAACTGAAAATGGAACTCCCATTTGACCCAGTAATCCCACTCCTAGGAATATATCCTAAGAAACTGGGAACACCAATAAGAAAGGATATATGCACCCCTATGTTCATAGCAGCACAATTTACAATAGCTAAGATCTGGAAACAGCCTAGGTGCCCTATCAGCAGATGACTGGATCAGAAAACTATGGTACATCTACACAATGGAATATTATGCTGCCATAAAAAAGAAGGAATTCTTACCATTTGCAGCAACCTGGATGGAATTGGAGAACATTATGCTGAGTGAAATAAGCCAGTCAATGAAAGAAAAATACCACATGATCTCACTCATTTATGGATAATAAAGAACATTATAAACTTGAACAAAAAGATAGATACAGAGGCAGTAAAGCATCAGTCTGTCAAATTACAGCAGGAAGGTTAGTGAGAGGTGGGGAAGATAAGAGATCAACCAAAGGACTTGTATGCATGCATATAAACATAACCAATGGACGCAAAACTCTGGGGGGTTAGGGCATATAGGGGAGTTGGGTGGGGGGGGGGCAATGGAAAGATATGTACACATATAATACCTTAATAAAAAATTGAAAAAAATAAATAAATAAATAAAAATTAAAAAAAAAAAAAAGAAAAAGAAATGGTGCCTAAGGAGCTGTGACTAGCTCCAGTAGGAGCCACAGTCAAGAGGCCCTGTCAACCTATGTTTCCTGTGTCCAATAACCCAAGCTACGCTGGAGATCTAGTCAACCCTCAGGAAGAAGTAGAAACAGTTTTTGGTGAAATTACATTCAGCTGTTTCTACCCCTCTCCCCAAAACTCCTCCCACGTTGCTATCTGATTTCTTAGCTTCACTCAAAACTACTTTAAAGCAAAGAACACCACCCTAGAAGAAAGATGGGGATCCATCTTTCAGAACCCCCACTCAGACCAATAAAATGCTATCCTCTGTGTGAGGGACCCAGACATTAGCTTTGTTTTTTAACTCTAATACAACCTTATGGATGGAGACACTCTATATAGGCCAGCATTCAATAACATGACTTTTGCAATCAATCCCTTTTGGTCTCCCAGACAAACATATTGTACTTTCAGAAGCTTCCTAGAAACTTGCTTTTTCCAAGAAATGAATTAACACTAAACAATTTTTTTATTAAAGGGGACGGGCGAGGTTAAAGAAGAAAGAAAAGCAGAAGAAAGTCAATTTTATTATTATGAGTCTTAACCAATTCCCAGCTGCTGGGTCTTGTTTGGTCAATTGGTCAAAGACTGAATTCTCTTTGTTTTATTAAGAAGCATGCTTCAAAGAAAATAAACATTAAGTTGAAGACAGTGTTGAGTAAAAAGATTATTCAACTGGGATTCACATCATCTGAATCATGTTTAGTAGTTAATAGTTGTGGGACGTGGGACCTTGAACTTATCACTCTATGTCTCATTTTCCCATCAGAAAAATGGAATAACATACTTCCTTCTTCCAAACTTTCTGTTAATCTGAGTATCTATTTATGATTCATTCACTCATTGTGGTAAGATTTATTTAATGTTATCAAACAATGTTCCCTCAATAAATTTAATTTTTAAAAGCACAAAGATAAAAGAAAACAAAAAAAAAGTGGTGTAGACTTTTTCCTTATGTACTCACATAAAGACATTAGATTAGGGAGACCAAATTATAAACTCCTTGGAAGATTTAAAACAAATAAAATAATTAAAGCAATGCTGTGGGAAAGCTTTACTCAAACTAAAATACTGAAAGGTCTGTGGAGGATCAATTGTTTATGATCCTGTTCTCTAGAGACCAAAATTCTTTGGATACACCAGATGGTTTTATTTATATAGCAAAAGTTCAGCTCTAGTGAGGTGCTGCTGGCAAATTCACACACAAATAAAAGACATTATATTTATGAATGTATACATATCCTTGTCCGCAAGAGAGATTTTCCATTGTTTCTTATAGACCTTTGAATAAATTTTACATTATAATATGAAAGAGAAGGGTCACCACATTGAAAAGGAATATCAGTCTCCCAATATAGCAGAATACTCCACAAATCCAAAATTTAACACAGGAAAGTTGGAGATTTTTGTAGATCTCCTCTATCCAAATGCAGGACAAACCTCATTTAATTTACTCTTTGATGTCCATGCATAATCCTTCATTACTGAAAATGAAAAAGAAGGCCCAGCCCTCTCCCCATCTGAATATTTCAAGCTGCATCCTGTGTCAACTCCTGGCACTGAATCAGCCTTGTGAGCCCAATTTAGAGCACCTGGCCGTGGTCCAACTCATTGTGGTTGTTTGTGGTCCCCAGATCAAGTTTCAAAAAAGAAGGGCAGAAATCCGGTGACCTTCTCAAGATAGTAGAGAACAGCTCTGGTCATGACTGACACCTGATCTTTCTGCTAACATTAGCTCCTAATCAAAGTCGGTGCCAAGATCGCTTCAGACACCAGCCCACAAACCTTTCTGTCCTCCTCCAAGAGGTGTGGAGCGTCCTGCCTCCCGCTGGGTTTCAGTTTTGGAATGCCTTTCCCTTTCAGATCCAAGGAAGTTTGGTTTTATTGACATTTGAGATAAAACTCAGGCCTGCCTTAATTGAGCTTCCCTGTTATTTATAGTGCACACCTATTTGCTATTCATTGTCTTTTATACCTAGTGAAGTACAACGCGATTCATAACAAAGCTGTGGTGATATAGCTCTAAAATTAACAACCCTAGACATTCAGATAATGAAGGTACCTCATTCACTCATCTTTTTTCTCTGCATCGCTCTTCCTGTCATCCTTATCCTTTCTTAAAAATGTGACCATCACTCTTCCTGCGCTCCAAGTCATCCTCCCTCTCTAACTTCTGCTGGATCCTCAAGACTGGCTCAGATAGAGTCACAAACTGGGAACTCAGGAAGGTCTAGAGAAGTAGCTTCACCTTCTAGGCCAACCCCATGATTTCTTACTTGACCAAATACCAAGTACCAGTGTGAAATAAATGACCTTGTCGCTTGCCTTAGTATCCCTTTAATTAGGAAGTTGTCCTTAACCTTACCAGGTTTTTAGGGAGTATTTGTTCTTTGCTCAACCTCTAGCTTTTACCAAAAAAATTCTCTCTTGAGGCTTGAAGATTCTTGGGGCTCTGGAAGTGTTCAAAGTAACTATTGGTTTTACCCCAGCTCTAAGTTTACACATAATATATTATTTGAATCCGTAGAGTTCCACTTTTTCTATACAGAATTTTATCTTGTTTCTATCTCCCTAAACAAACAATCTTTGAAGTAGATAAAATGAGAAAAGAGGACGGAATTATTTCACCCTGCCTTGTTTGTTTCCATGAGGGTTCCAACCAAAAGGAAAAGATGAGTCACTCAGCTTCATTCCCTATTTGGTGCTTTAGACTCTGGGCCACTGTAACCAAAAGAGGGCAGCACTCCATGGGTTTTGAATTCACAGGAAGCAAAACCTTTCAAACAGTTTTTAATAGAACTCTCTCCGTAAGCAAAGCACTGCACCCTGTGTTGCATGGGGTCCAGAGACGACTAAGACACGGCTCTAAACATGCAGGTCCCAGGAAAGAAGGAAGCACTGGAGATAGCAATTAGAACAAAGCTATGTGTTGAGAAGTGGTGAAAGGTAAATCTGGAAATAGAGAATGAGATTAGATTGGGAGGGTCCTCTGAATATTAGGCACTTATCCTTTATTTGAAATGGACTAGGGAGCCACTCAAAAGGTTTTGAGCAAGTGGGTAATAAGATTAGAAGATGTTTGGAGAAGATACATCTGATAAGAATGTATTGGAGAGATTGAAATAGGTTGATACCAAAGGTCAGAGGAAAATAGTACAAGGGACATCCCAGAAGTGATGGAGATCTAACCCAGAGGGAAAGTGGCGAGAGTGGACATATAGTAGAAACTTTAAACAAAATTGGGAAGACAGGAAAAAAGAGCTTTTGGAAAATATTTTCCCTTCAGGGAGAGTAAAGCGTCACTGTGTTACCAAGATGCCAGGGGCGGGGGGCGGGGGCGGGGGCGGGGGGAGGAGCAGGATGGAAATACAGGCATGGCATGACCTCAGGGACTATCTGGGACAGAAGGAGCCTAAAACACACTCCGTCCTCTTTGCTTTGTTCACCTGAACATACGGCCAATGGCAGATTTGGTGTTGGACACGACAGCCTGTCCTCTTGGTTTTATATGACTTAACTTATTTGTCCCTTTATTCTAATCTCTTTAAATGTATATTTTATGGTCCTGCTCCTCAAATCCTTGTGTGAATAAATTGGATAAACATCAATTAATCAATCCTGATTATTACATTTTAATATACAGACTTAAAAACACAGCCATCTGGAGCAAGAACATAGATTCATTATGTAAAAATGCATATCACTAACATTTACTGAAAACTAAACTTAGATAGAGATAGAGATAGAGATATAGAGATAGAGATAGAGATATCACTTCATTTAATCATATGAATAATAAAATGACTTTATGCAGTCATTTTATTATTTTTCCATTTTACAGATGAGGAAACTGACCGAATGACATTAATTAACTTATAATATAGTAAGAGGCAGAGCTTGCATAACAACTCAGGCATCTACACCTACTGCCCCCCTGCCCAGATTGCCCGTATCATTGTGCCATCCCCATTTTCCTGATGTTTCTCTATCTGTCTCATGTTCCACTTTAGAGGCCACTTTCTCATGTTAAAGAAACACTGGCCTCTAGAGCCAATGTCTTCAACCATAGAGCTTTGCTGCCGCCATGTATATAGAGTATGAATTAGCAGGTTTAAGAAAAGGCACATTATTTCATTTTTTAAGAGTCCTACTATATCATTGAATCTTACATCTAGAATTTCAAGTCTAAACAACCACAGAACCACAGATCACCAAGCCTTTGGGTTATACCAGTGGTAGGCAAACTCATTAGTCAACAAAGCCAAATATCAACAGTACAACGATTGAAATTTCTTTTGAGAGCCAAATTTTTTAAACTTAAACTTCTTCTAATGCCATTTCTTCAAAATAGACTCACCCAGGCCATGGTATTTTGTGGAAGAGCCACACTCAAGGGGTCAAAGAGTTGCATGTGGCTCGTGAGCCGCAGTTTGCCGACCACAGGGTTATACCATCTTAGCCTGTTTGCTAGAGGCAAGTAGCAAATACGTATATAATTGTGCAAATTAGAAAAAGGTACACTTTCTCAAGTTAGTTTATTTATTGGGAAATATCCATATTATTAACTATCTTAGACATTTTACTGTAAAGTGATTATGTATATAGATAGATATAGTTGATGATATAGATATAGGTAGAGATAGAGATAGATAGAGATATAGAGATAGAGACAGAGATAGAGACAGAGGTAGAGATAGAGATAGAGATAGAGATAGAGATAGAGATAGAGATAGAGATAGAGATAGAGATAGAGATAGAGATAGATATGCATACACATATTTTGCTATTACCTTGGTATGACTGTCATCTCCAATCTGAGCCATTGCATTAATTACTTAATTGTTCTCCCTAAGGCCACCATGCCAATTGTACAGTTTGAGCCCTGCACAATCACCACACTTGAGATGAAGGCACCATTTACATTTGGGCATTAGAGATATATGTATTTTTCACAAAAATTTTCTTCACAGTAAAAGGCTGTTATAAGAGAATCAATAATATAAATATTTTCCAGTAAATAAAGTACTTTGAGAAAGTGTACCTTTTTCTAATTTGCATAAAAGTTCCACATGGGCTCACAATAGCCTTGGATCTTCCTGCTCCTAATGTTCCCTCCAAGCCATCCATCCACTGCTGCATAGTATTCTTCCCAAATGCAAGCTTTATCATGACTCTCCTTCAGTGGAGTGCAAAGATCTTCATTATCTGCTCCTTGGTTTAATATGACCATGTACTACTATTTAGTTTTTATTATCCTGGGGTGATGCAAATTAGCATAAAGAGAATTTGGGGAGTCGTGCAACTAGCTGTCTCTTCGGCCGGCAGTCTATGCTGCTGCCTGCTGGCAAGCTTGCACGTAGAGCTGAGCTGCTTTGGCTGCATTTGCTGATCCCACAGAGACTCTATCATAGATGTAACTGACTTAAATAGAAAATTTTGATGACTAACATTTAAGGTCAGAAGTATGGGATTAGAGCCCTACTTAAAGTGACCCTGAGTTGTGTGTCTTGGACCAGGCCTAGCTGTGGATTTCAGATTAAGTCATGTGTTCAATCCCAGTGTAAGTGTCAGCTGTGTGCCCAACTCAGGAGAATGGCTCTTACCTGTGACTACTGGTTGTATGTCTCAACCAGGCATTGGCCCTAATTCTATTGAAAGCTCAGGGGAAAGGCTGATACACTGTGGAATACACAGACCCACTTATGTTGTATACAGATCACTTACGGTTGGTCACTTACGTGAGGAAGAGTAATCACCATGAGGCATTAAGCTGTCACACTCCTAAAAGCAGATGGCTCACTAGGACCCTTAAAATGCCATTGCTGATGCTATCGCCTATACCTCTATTGCCAAAAATTCCTGATCCTTGGGGTTATACAGAAAACACCCATGATACTCCATGGAGCTAAAATAATTCTATACTAATAAAAGGGTAATATGCTAATTAGACTGGGAGACCTTCTGGGCATCCTTCCAGACAAAGCCATGGTGGTGGGGCCGAGGCAGAGGTGGTTAGGGACAATCAGGCCAGGAGGGGAGGGCAGTTGGGGGTGATCAGGCCGGCGGGGGGGGGGGACAGTTGGGGGCAAGCAGACTGGCAGGGGGGGCAGTTGGGGGCGAGCAGGCTGGCATGGGGGGACAGTTGGGGTCAAGCAGGCCTGCAGAGGGGGCAGTTGGGGGCGATCAGGCTGGCAGGGGGGCAGTTGGGAGTGATCAGGCCAGCGGGGGGAGGGGCAGTTGGGGAAAAGCAGGCTGGTGAGGGGGACAGTTGAGGGTGATCAGGCCAGCGGGAGGGGGCAGTTGGGGGCAATCAGGCTGGCAAGGGGGGGCAGTTGGGGGCGAGAAGGTTGGTGGGGGGCCAGTTGGGGGCAAGCATTCCGGCAGGCAGAGTGGTTCGGGGCGATCAGGCAGGCAGGCAGGTGAGCAGTTAGGAGCCAGTGGTCCTGGATTGAGAGAGGGATGTCCAACTGCTGGTTTAGATTGGGCCTAAACCGGCAGTCGGGACATCCCCCGAGGGGTCCCAGATTGGAGAGGGTGCAGGCCGGGCTGAGGGACACCCCTCCTTCCGTGCACAAATTTCGTGCACCAGGCCACTAGTTTATATTATAAAAAGATAAAATGGTGCTGATTGGCTTTTGTGCCTCTATGACAGAGGATCTAAATTATCTTTAACATCTGCTGAAATGTACCAATTGGCAAACTTTAATGATCTTACTCACTATTGAAGTTTAAATTAGTTACACCTGGAGCTAGCACTAAATTTGAACACGGTACCCCGTGTACTTTCAGGACAGTTACTGAATATAAAATAGAGGACAAATCCGTATGCCTCATTTTAGCCATCAGAAAAATTGCCTTGCCCCATAATCATGGCACATTAATGGCATCCTCCTCCAAGGAGATTGACTTGGCACACTCATTCAGGGAATAGAAATACTCACAAAGGAGCTCACAAAAAGGGGTGGGTCATTGACCCATACATTGTTAAATTCCTGAAAAGTCATTGGTAAGCCAAGGGCCACTTTATCCCTGATGCCATCAAGAAATAGCTATTGACCCTCTAAGCACTCACAACATTAAAACAGGCTAAACATATTTTAGACCTTTATGGGTTCTGAAAGCTACATATTATTCATTTTAAATTTTCTTTAAGCTCACTTACACTATTGCTCATAAATTTACCCACCTTGAATGGTACTCCCCACAACAAAAGGCTCTAGAATCTGTCCAAATTGCAGTAGAATAGCACTTTTCTCAGTGTTCCCCAAGAGACTCCTTCATTGTAGAGGCTTTAGCAACCTCCTCTAATGATTTGGAGTCTAGGGAACATCCATGATGGTCATAACTTGCCCGTGCACTGCTGGTGTAAAAATTGCTCTCTTTGGCCACACACTATATGCCGTTAGAGGGACAACTGGTGACTGCATTATGGGTTGTCCTGGAAATAAATGCTTTTGACTGTGACTTTTCATACCCAGCTGCTAATTGTGCCCTGGTAGGAAAGCTGCACCCTGAAAGCTCAGCAAGGCCACCAAGCCTCCCTCGCTAAAACAGAAGTGATACCCACATGATACAGCCAAACCAGGACCTTCTGGCATATCCCACCTGCAGGAGGGGCCGGTCTCCCCAGTCTTCAGTCCCTTGCTAGATGCCACAGTTCTGGAGGAACTTGGCTACTTGTAGACTCCTTGGCTACCTGGAGGAACAATTGTGTGAACAGCAAAGGAAATTTACATTGTATTTTATGGACAACAGCACCACCCTCCAGTGATGGATGCTCACTGGAAAGTCACTGCTTTAACTAAGATGCCCGGAATCATGGATGGAGCCCAAGGGTCAGCACAATTGGCCAAACTTCACACACTGGTTGCTCATGCCAACAATCGGCACCATTTGCACATTTTTAGAGACTCTTGAGCCAATGTCATTGGTCAGTCCCTCAAGTCCAGCAACAACAATTTCTTATTCAGGGCTGCCTCATTTAAGGTAAAGAATTCTGGGAGTCTCTTACCTCATAGATACCCAAATTATAATTCAAGATTTCTCACATCTCTGCACACACTATAACCGCAATGCTAGGTCTCACTCAGATACTCCTTATCCCCGGCAGAGTTCCAAAATTTACTTCTCCAAATGCATAATGCTGGGCTCTTGTAAAGAGCATTTAACAAAGCTTCCACCTTTCTTACTGACCCCATGAAATAGGACTCAGAGTGCCATAATGACTGACTTAAACAAGCTCTGATAAAATTAAATGAAACATGGCCCATTTCAGTCATCAAACATCAGGGGTAGGTAGTAATTAAGAGTCTTAGTCCCTGGTTGATGCCTGACTGCTGACAGCTCTCAAACCTCAGCACTCTACTTCCCCTTCTGTCCCGCATGTGGGCAAGCTGATAAGAAAACTCTCTCCTTTGGCGCCAGCAGGAAGTTCAAACCATGTAAGCCTGCTCCAGGGAGTTGTTACTTTACCCAGGCCCCATCTCCTAATCACAATAAACGCCAAGCCAGTCTCCTTTCCCTGCTCTCGCAAGCTATTTTAAGACCTCTTGGGAGCCTGCCTCATTGTGTTAGTAATAAACCTTTTCACACCCACAATACTTTCTATGTTATATCTCAGTTCTCTGCTGGGATTGGAGTCTACCTGAAGCTTTCACTTTGAGAACAATAGTTAAATAAAAAGAGTCATAATTTCTATACTAGGTAGAGAAAGGTAGCTTTTGAAATACAAATGTACAAATAGAAAATGTAAAATGGTCCAATCACTTAGGAAAACAAACAATTTTTTAAAAGGTAAATGTACACCAATGACTCCACCCAACAACTCCATTTCAAGGTTTTTACTCAAGAAATATGAAAGTGCCCTAACCAGTTTGTCTCAGTGGATAGAGCAGTGGCCTGTGGACTGAAGGGTCCTGGGTTCGATTCTGGTCAAGGGCATGTACCTTGGTTGTGGGCTCGATCCCCAGTAGGGGGCGTGCAGGAGGCAGCTGATCGATGTTTCTCTCTCATTGATGTTTCTAACTCTCTATCCATCTCCCTTCCTCTCCGTAAAAATCAATAAAATATATTAAAAAAGAGATATGAAAGCATCTATCTACACAAAAATTGATGCATGAGTGTCTATAGAAGCTTTATTTGTAATAGCCCAAAACTGAAAACAACCCAAATGTCTATCAATAGGTGATGGATCAGTAAATTGAGGTATATCCATTTTATGGATACATCTCAGCAATAAAGGGAAAACTATATATACAAGAACATGAATCTCAAAAAAAGTCATGCTGAATGAAAGAAGCAGACTAAAAAGAAAACACACTGTATATATTTCATTTTTTGAAATTCTAGAAAATGCAATCTATAATTACAGAAAGCAGATCAGTTGTTGCCCCTATGGAGGAAACGAGGTTCCTGAAGAGGGCAAAAAAGAGAAATTATCACAAGGTACAAGAAAACATTTGGAGCCCTAACCGGTTTGGCTCAGTGGATAGAGCGTCGACCTGCAGACTCAAGGGTTCCAGGTTCGGTTCTGGTCAAGGGCATGTACCTTGGTTGCGGGCACATACCCGGCGGGAAGTGTGCAGGAGGCAGATGATCAATGTTTCTCTCTCATCAATGTTTCTAGCTCTCTATCCCTCTCCCTTCCTCTCTGTAAAAAATCAATAAAATATATTTTTTTAAAAAAGAAAACATTTGGAAATGATGGAAATGTTCATTACTTCGTGTTGATGACTTGATAGATTTATACATATGTTAAAATGTATCAAATGGTATACTTTAAATGAGCAATTTGAAGCACATCAATTATGTCTCAATAAAATTATTTTAAAATGATACCAATTTGGAAGAAGGTATTATACCAGGGTGAGCAAAATTAGGTTAGTAATAATAATGAAGAGTATAATAATTAATAAATGAATAATAATACAAGAATAAATTCTGTTTCGTGTCCTCACAACTGTAGACCTACTTTTGCCTGCCCCTGTATATGTGAAATGGGGGTTCAGAAAATGCAGCGAAGTCTGAAAATTTCTGAGGATAGGACTCTGAATATTCCTATTGGAACATGAGCATTAAGCTGGTTAACTTTGAGTGAAAATTATAGCAGATAGAAAATTGGGACTGCTACATCCATGGCTAAAATGTTTTTATCTCCTCTAATGAAGAGTGGTTAGTGACTGTAGATACTATAATCAGCCACTTACAAGCCTACATTTACTGTTTAAAAACTATCTTTAAATCATTGATAGCTTTACTTTGTGTCTTCAGAATCAACCTCAATTCTTCCAAAGTGTTATTTTAAAGAACTCCATTCCGCCACTGTTGAAATAGAAAGCATATCTGAGGAGCTGCAATGAAACATCTTGTTGTAGACAAGAGCTATTTCTAACTGAGCACAAGCCAAGACACTAGTCATCCCGATACTGGTTCCGTCACAAGCCCCAGACAAGGGCCGTACCTGAAGTGAAGTTGCCAAGCCACCCAGTGTGACACACATGACAGAGGAAGAGCTCAATATGGAAAAAACTCAAAGGCAGAACCTGAAGAGCCTAAGGATGCATAGGCCACAGTTAATCGAATTGAATTAGAGTCAGTCATTAGGGCACTCTGAGTCCTGTTTTCTGGGACCAGTGAGAAAGGTGAAAGCTTTACTAAATCTCTTACAAGAACCCAGCATTATGCATTTATATAGAAAAGTAAAAGAACTAGAATAACCAAAACAATTCAAAGATCAAAGTTGGAGAACTCATAGTACTTGATTTTTCAGACTTATAATAAAGCTATAGTGATCAAAACAAGGTGGTATTAGTGAAAAGAAAAACGTCAATGGAACAGGATAAAGAATCCAAAAGGACGTAGACACAAATATAGTTAGTTAGTATTTGGTAACGGTGCAAAAGCAATTCACTGGAGAAAGGATTTCTTTCAACAAAGGGTGCAAGAACAACTGGACATCCATACGTCAAGAAGGAAAGAGAGAGAGAGAGAGAGAGAGAGAGAGAGAGAGAGAGAGAGAGAGAGAAAGGAAGAAAGAGAAAGAATCTTAACCTATACTCAATGCTTTATACAAAAAAATAACAAAAGCAAAAGCAAAATGAATCATAGATCTAAATGTAAAACAAAAATATTGTAAAAGACAACAAAGGAGGAAGGAAGGGAAGGACGAATACAGAACCCTAATTAACATCTGCTACAGATACCTATTCATTTTCCTAATTGTTTAGAGAAAGTTTTATTCACCAAACTGAGAGGAGCTTCTCAAGAATTCATTCTCTGTCCACTGAAAGAAGAGATAGTAATTTCCAAGATGTCTCTAATAGGCATCTATTAAATGCTATTCTAACCCTGGCTGGTTTTTCTCAGTGGTTAGAGTGTCACCTACATACCAAAAGGTCATGGGTTCAATTCCCAACCTAGGACACATACCTTGGTTGTGGTTCAATCCCCAGCCCTGGTTGGGGCATGTGCAAACTGATCAGGATCATTAAATGCCATCAGCAGCTCACCTTTTTCGTTTTCAAATCTTAATTCCCCAGTAAAGTTACTCCAAGACTCCTCTCAAAAAAAAAATTGTACAATTTAATTAATAAAACATGACATAACCCTATCGACCCATATTTGGGCAAATTGTCTTCCAAGGATGCTGACTTCACTAGGTAAATCAATGTGTACTACTTATAGCCTATAATTAAAAAAAGAAAACTTTCAGAGTCAAAGGCTATTGCTAAAGCAACAAATGAAAAAACTACAGTAGAATGAGTTGAACATTTATGTAGTGGAGGAGCTTTCTCCTTATTAGGGTTGAAAAGGGTTTGTAAAGTTTTATGAGAGGCAATTCTCGAGTGACTGGAAGATACTTTCTATTGCTCAGGCTTTTTGCACTTATATTCCTTTTTCTTTCTTTCTTTCTTTTTTTTTTTTTTTTAACTAGGTGGTGGCATGATAAACAAAATCAACCAAAATCAACTCTGAGGATTCCTGGAAAGCAATTATTTGACAGATAAGGCATTTTGTAGTGGAATTGTAAAATTGCACTTTATTATCATTTTATGTTTAACTAGACACAAGTAAAATATTAAAAGGTAGAAGATGAGAGGATGCTATTTAAAAAAAAAACAAACAACATTTTGGCCAAATGAGTATTCCTTGAAGAAAAAATAATAATTCTATAATTAGCATGAGAAACTTTTATTTAAAAATTAAATACAAGATCATATTACCTCCAATACAATTTCTACATTTATTGCTTTTATTCAGGTTTTCAATATTTCTTATTTCTTACCTTGAAACCAACCCTTAGTTTATTGCCATGTTCAAGTCTTGCCCCCTCCACTCAAGTCAAATTTGATCTTATTATTCTGATTTTTTAAAAAGAATTCCAATAACTCTTTTGAAAATTCAAAACCACAATATCTAGCCTGCTACCCAGCCACTTCACAATCTAGCTGTCGCCCTATCTCTGGACGTCTCCACCTCCCCACCACTGCCACAAACTCACACCCTTCACTCTACCAGTCTGAATGGTCACCTTCAGGAGGAAAGTTATATCTTTTCCAACTCCACGACTGCTACAGACAAAGGACCAGGATGAGAAGAGCAAGGTACTCTCTTCCAAGTTTAAAGGGGCACCAAAACACTCAGAAATCAAGACAAATATTTTAAGGTAACATTTTAAAAATCTAAATCAGTGCAAAAACATCATAATGAATGTAATATCAATTTTTTTAAAAAGACAGTATCGTTTATCCCTGCCTGAATTTTATCCTGCTTAGGAAAGTCTTACTTACATTCAAAAACTAACTTAAATAGTATCTCTGCCTTCCCAGAGAGTGCACTTTTCTCTGCCTCTAACTCCACCACCCTTTAACTTTTCTCCAGTTGGTCTCATACTTATCTCTTCACTTACATATATTTTCAGGTGAACTGTGAGAACTTTTAAACCATCTGTGTACCCCAGTGATGAATACATACTAGGAGTTCCACAAATATCTGCTGCATGAATAAATATGTAGGTTACAGTAAGTAGAGAGTGAGGCACAAAATTTGGCATCAGAAACAGAAATTTTAATTCCATGTATTTATCAATTTGATAATGCTGAGTATATCTCTGAGTATGACCTCACTTCCATAGGACTGAGTACTTATCAAATTTGTTGAAGGAGAAGCCATATAAAGAGAATAGATATTTATTTATTCATTTGAAGTGAGCAAGGTGAAGAAAGAGAGGGGCAACGTGGCTTACCCAGCTGAAAGAACTACATGTTTAAAACAGAGTCAGGAAAAGCATCAAGTGCATTGTTCGGGGAACTGCCAGTGGTTCCGCGTGGTTCATGTAAACAGAGACTGAACATCAGAGGATAAGACAGGAAACTAAGTCGGCACAGACCCTGGGTGAGGCTCTTGTCTGATATTCCATCCGGGAATATGTGGCCTAACTGAGTTAACCTTGAATTAACAATAATGAGTTTTTGCCAAAATTTAAATGGAGTACATAAGCTGAGTTTGGCTTTGGAAAAAAAAAATAAGCCATAATACATTCAGGTTTGTGAACTATTATCTATTTCAAATGCACCATTGAATAAGATTTTAAGAGGAATATATAGCACAGATAGAAATTCTTGAGATATTAGGGAAGTAGATTATATAAAATTTGTCAACATACTCATAGAAGGCAGATTGGTTATTGAGAGTGAGGTATTTAGATTAGAAGTGTAAGTCGTGAGACGGTATAATCATAAATAGAAGCAGCGGCATTTTAAATTTTTCTAATATAACGTGGGCACCAAATTATCAGGCCTTAGTGCTAGTGTCTTTTCTCAAAAAATCCGTTCTATAGTTGTGTCCAGACATTTCTTAGATTTCAAATGTTCTCTTGCTTGTCTCCCTGCACATTGTGTATTTATTTGCTTTATAATGGTCTTCTCATTTTTAGGTGTGTACTCCCTGAAATAGTACTCTGAAGGATAAGAGGGAAGGACTCTAGCATAAATTCAAAATACATGGTGTCCAGTGTTGCACCTGCTCAGGCGTGCCATCAGCTGGAGCCAGAATGTCCTCACTCATCTCCTTTTTCTCCTTCCACACTCAACTCCAACCATAAAGCTCTACTGATTTTTAAAAATGACAAATGTTTTATAAGTGCCATCTCTTTATTCTTCACAAATATCTAACAATACAGACATCATTAATCTCTGCTCATAGGTGAAGAAACAGAGGACAGCAAATTTTCTCAAAGCTATGCAGTAAACCAAGATTTCATGTACCTTATACTTGGCCAAAAATATCACAAATTCCCACCCTCTATTTTCTATTCCACAGTACTCATCACTTGTGGTAGATTAATGGCTCCAAATCTCCATAACCCCAGGCCCTAGACCCATAGCCTTTGACATGTAGCTTCACAGTCCCTTTCCCTGAAGAGTAATATACTCCACCCTTCACCTGGGGCTCAGCCCTCTGACTTCACCAGCAAAATATTAGCACCATGACATAACCAACAGCTTGGAAAGAGCAGGCAAATTGAGCTTGCCCTCTTGCTCCTGTGTCATTGTCATGAGAACATATCCAAGTTGGCCCACTGGTGCCAGGAGAAGAATGAGAAAAGCAGAGAGCAAAGTCAAATCAAAGCCCCACCTACATCAGCTGACTTCCAGACACGTGGGCTGAGCCCAAACAATCTCGACAGAGCCACCTGCCAAGTCCAGCTGAGAGCAGCCATCCTCAGCTGACCTGCACCTATACAGGTCACATTACATCTTTGAAACAGAATAAATGATTGCTGTTTAAAACACAGTAGCAACAACAAAACTTCCGATTTCAAAAGGCTTACTCTTCCACTGCACCGCATTATTCTTAGGTCTGATACTAACTTGATCCTATGGTCTCAGAATCTTTGATCTCTTTGAACCTTAATTCTCCAATATTTCTTGGAACTAAACTTAAATTTTTTTTTCAATTACAGTTTACATTAAGTATTATTTTGTATTAGTTTCAGGTGGACAGCATAGTGGTTAGGCAATCATATACTTTACAAGTGGTCCTCCTGATAATTCTACACACCTGGCACCATACGCAGTTATTACTGTATGACTGACTGTATTCCCTATGCTGTACTTTACATCCCATGACTACTTTGTAACTACCAATCTGTACTTCTCAATCCCTTCACCTTTTTCACTCAGTCCTCCAAACCAGCGGTCGACAATCGGTGGTCCATGGACCACTGGTGGTCCATGAGGTCTGAAAGGTTGGTGACCGCTGCAAGTCCCCTCCCCTACGGCAAAAGTCAAAATGTTCTCTGTTTATCTATGAATCCGTTTCTGTTTTGTTTGTTTATACTGTTTTTTAGATTCCACATATAAGTGAAATTATGTGGTATTTGTCTTTCTCTGACTGACTTATTTCGCTTAGCATAATATACTCTAGGTCCATCCATGTTGTCCAAAATGGCAAGATTTGTTCTTTTTTATGACCGAGTAATATTCCTTTGTATATATGTTCCACTGCTTTTTTATCTGCTTGTCTATCGATGGGCACTTGGGTTGCTTCCATAGTTTGGCTATCCTATATAATAAAAGCATAATATGCAAATGACCAAATGGCCAAACAGCAAATGACCATCTGGACCACCATCCAGACCACCATCTGGGACCACGCTATGACACCCACTGGTGCGATGCGATTGGTTGGGGGGCCAGCCATCATCCCAACCATGATGGCCCCACAGGGGGAGGCCCAGGCCACCGGCTGGCAGGGCAATCAATTGGGTGGCTCCACGATTGCCCCAAAGTGGGAGGCCCAGATCACTGACCAGTGGGCTGTGGCGGGTAGGTGGGGCCTTCCTCTGCAAGGGAAGCTCAGATTCCAGGTGCCAGAGGAAAGCTGGTGCCAGCAACTGGGGGAAGGAAGGCCTACCTACTCTTGCACGAATTTCATGCATCGGGCCTCTAGTCTATATATATAAAAGCCTAAGCGACCATTACACCAGAACGACCAGTCACTATGACACACACTGACCACCAGGGGTAGATGCTCAATGTAGGAGCTGCCCCCAGCCTGCAGGCCCCAATCCCCAGTGGGGCCTGCCGGCCAACCTTCTGGTTCCTCTCCCAGGCCAGCAGGCTCCAATTGCCTGATCAGGGCCAGGCCCCTGGGCTGGGACAGGGAACCGGGGGTGGGTGGCGGCAGATGCAGCCCCTTTCCCAGGGGGACCGAGGGCTGGTTCCCTCTTTGGGGCCAGCAGTCAATATCCCGGGTCCCTCCTCCTTTTCCTCCCACCCTGGCCGGCAGGCCCCGATAAGCCTGCCACCTGCCTACCGCAGTGGCGGTTGGCCCCTCCCCTCAGCCAGCAGGCCCCAATCTCCTGATTGGGACCTGCTGGCTAATCTCCCAGTCCCTTCCCCCTCCAGCAGGTCCCAATCGCCCGATCAGGGCTGGGCCCCGGGCTGGGACTGGGAACTGGGGGTCAGTGGTGGTGGATGTGAGCAGTGAGGAAAGGAGGAGGGGAGAGGCGGGAGGCAGGGAGGCGGGGAACCTGATCGGCCCTGATCGCCAGCCAGGCCTAGGGACCCTACCCATGCCCGAATTTTGTGCACTGGGCCTCTAGTCATAAGTAATGCCACAAAGAACATTGGGTGCATATATTCTTTCTTTGTTATTGAATTTATTGGGGTGATATTGATTAATAAAACCATATAGGTTTAAGGTGTACAATTCTATAATATATCATCTGTATATTATATTGTGTGTTCACAACCCAAAGTCAGGTCTCCTTCCATCACCATTTATTCTCCCTTTATCCTATTCTACCTCTTCCCACCCCTCTTTCCCTCTGGTAACCACGATACTGTTGTCTGTCTCTGACAGGTTTTCTTTTTTTGTTGTTTAATCCCTTTACCTTTTTCACCTAGCCCCCCAACCTTCTCCCCTCTGACAGCTGTCAGTTTGTTCTCTGTATCTGTGAGTCTGTTTCTATTTTGTTTATTAGCTTATTTTGTTCATTAGATTCCACATATAAGTGAAATCATATGTACTGGTCTTTCTCTGACTGGCTTATTTCACTTAGCACAATACTCTCCAGGCCCATTCATGCTGTTGCAAATGGAAAGATTTCATTTTTTTTGGTGACTGAGTAGTATTATATTGTGTAAATGTATCACAGCTCTTCAATCCATCCACCTACTGATGGGCACATGGCCTGCTTCCAAATCTTGCCTATTGGAAATAATGCCACAATGAATGTAGGACACATATATTCTTTAGAATTAGTGTTTCTGATTTCTTCAGATATATCCCCAGAAGTGGAATCACTGGGTCATAAAGCAGTTCTATTTTTAATTTTTTGAGGTAACTCCATACTGCTTTCCACAATGGTTGCAGCAATCTGCATTCCCACCAACAATGCACAAGGATTCCCTTTCTCCACATCCTCACCAGCACTTGTTGTTTGTTGATTTATTGATAGCCATTTGGACAGGTATTAGGTGATATCTCATTGTGGTTTAAATTTGCATTCCTCTTATAATTAGTGACGCTGAGCATCTTTTCGTATGTCTGCTGGCCACCTGTAGGGCCTCTTTGGAGAAGTGTCTATTCAATTCCTCTGCCCATTTTTCAATTGTATTCTTTTTTTTTGGGGGGGGGGGTGTTCAGTTGTATACATTCTTTATAAATTTTGGATACTAACCTCTTATTAGATGTATCATTAGCATATATGTTCCCCCATTCAGTGGGTTATCTTTTCATTTTGTTGATGGTTTTTCTTTGCTGTGCAAAAACTTTTTAGTTTTATGTAGTTCCATTTATTTTGTTTGTTTGTTTATTTCCCTTGCCAGAGGTGATATATCAGAAAAAATAATGCTATGAGAAATGTCCATGATTTTACTGCCTATGTTTTCTTCTAGGAGTGTTATGGTTTTGAGTCTACATGTAAGTCTTTACTCCATTTTGAATTTGTTCTTGTATGTGGTTTAAGAAAGTGGTCTAGTTTCATTTTTTGCCTCTGTCCTATTTTCCCAACATCATTTATTGAATAGACTATCTTTACCCCACTGTATGTTGTTGCCTCCTTTGTCAAATAGTAATTGACATGAAATAGGCATGGGTTTATTCCTGGGCTCTCTATTCTGTTCCATTAGTCCATATGTCTGTTTCTGTTTGTTTGCCAATGCCATGCTGTTTTGATTATTATGGCTTGTACTATAGATTGATATCAGGTAGCATGATTCCTCCAACTTTTTTCTTCTTTCTCATGATTTCTATGGCTGTTCTGGGTCTTTTGTGGTTCCATATAAATGTTTGGATTATTTCTCCTAGTTTGTGAAATACACCATTGATATTTTGATAGGAATTGCATTGAATCTATAAGTCGCTTTGAGTGTATGGACATTTTAATGATGTTAATTTCTTTCCATTTTGTTTTACTTTTTATTATTTTTTAAATTTTTATTATTGACACTATTACAGATGTCCCATTCTCCTCCCTTCCTGCCCTCGCCCTTTAATTCTTCCTATTCACAAGCCTGGTATATGCTTCCATTTATTTGTATCTTCTTCAGTTTCTTTCTTCAGTGTTTTATAATTTTCCAAGAACAAGTCTTTTACCTCCTTGGTTAAATTTAATCCTAGATTTGTTTGTTGTTTTTTTATGCAGTTGTAAATGGTATTGTTTTCTTAGTTTCCCTTTATGATAGTTCATTATTGGTGTACAAAAAACTGCAACCAATTTCTGGACATTTATTTTATATCTGGTTACTTTACTAAATTGATCAGTCCTAGTAGTTTTTTTGTGGAATTTTTAGTGTTCTCTATATTCAGTATCATGTCATCTGTAAATAATGACAGATTTACTTCTTCCTTTCCAATGTGGAGCCTTTTCTTTCTTCTTTTTGTCTGATTGCTGTGGCTAGGATTTTCAGTACTATGTTGAGTAAGAGTAGTGAATAAGTCTTCTTCCTGGTCTTAAGGGAAATGCTTTTAGTTTTTCCCCATTAAGTGTGATGTTAGCTGTGGATTTGTCATATACGGCCTTATTATGTTGTGATATGTTCCTTCTACTTCCACGTTGCTGAGAGTTTTTATCATAAATGGGTGTTAGGTTTTGTCAAATGTTTTCCTGAATCTATTGACATGATCATATTATTTTTATCCTTCATTTTGTTTATGTGGTGTAGTACATTAATTCTTTGCAAATATTGTACCAACCTTTCATCCCAGGAATAAATCCCACTTGATCATGGTGCATGATCTTTTTGAATGTATTGGTGGATTCAGTTTGCTAATGTTTTGTTGAGGATTTTAGCATCTATGTTCATTAGGGATATTGGCCTATAATTGTTTTCCCCTTGTAGTGTCTTTATCATGTTTTAGAATTAGGATAATGCTGGAAGTATTCCTTCCTCTTGAAATACTTTGAGGAATAGTTTGAAGAGGATAGGTGCTAGTTCTTTGAATGTTTGGTAAAATTTACCTGTGAAGGTCCAAACTTCTGTGTATTGAAAGTTTTTTTATTAGTGCTTCCATTTCACTAGTTATAATGTGTCTGTTCAGATTTTCTGTTTCTTTTTTTATTCAGTTTTGGAAGATTATATGTTTCTAGGGATTTATCTATTTCTTCCAGATTATCCAATTTGTTGGCATATAGTTGTTCATAATATTTTCTTATAATCCTTTGTATTTCTGTAGTATCAATTGTTACTTCTCTTTCATTTCTGATTTTATTTATTTGGGTCCTCTTTTTTTTTTCTTGATGAGTCTGTTTATCGATCTTGTTAATCTTTTCCAAAAACCAGGTCTTGGTTTCATTGACCTTTTTTATTTTTTTAGACTCTATTTTGTTTATTTCTATTCTAATCTTTATTATTTCCTTTCTTCTAGTCTCTTTGGGCTTGCTTTATTGTTCTTTTTCTAGTTCCTTTCATTGTAAGGATAGATTGTTTATTTGAGATTTTTCTTGTTTTTTGAGGTGGGCCTGTAATGCTATCAATTTCCCTCTTAAGACTGCTTTCACTGTTCCGCATAAATTTTGGGTTGTGTTCCCATTTTCATTTGTCTCAAGGAATCTTTTGATATTTTTTCCTTGATCTCATTGTTAACCCATTTATTATTTAGTAACATATTATTTAGCCTCCATATGTTTGTGTGTTTTTTAGTTTTCTTCTTGTAATTGACTTCTAGTTTTATCCCATTACTAGAGGCCTGGTGCACGAAATTCGTGCACAGAGGGGGGTTGTCCCTCAGCCCAGCCTGTACCCTCTCCAATATGGGACCCCTTGAGGGATGTCCGACTGCCCCGGTGGGATCGGGCCTAAACTGGCAGTCGGACATCCCTCTCACAATCCAGGACTGCTGGCTCCCAACTGCTTGCCTGCCTGCCTTCCTGATTGCCCCTAACCGCTTCTGCCTGCCAGCCTATGACACCCTAACCACTCTGCTGCCAGCCTGTTTGCCCCCAACTTCCGTCCTCTGCCAGCCTGGTCACCCCTAACTGCCCTCTCCTGCAGGGTTGATCACCTCCAACTGCCCTCCCTTGCAGGCTTGGTCCCTCTCAACTGCCCTCCCTTGCAGGCTTAGTCCCTCTCAACTGCCTTCCCTTGCAGGCCGGGTGCCTCCCAACTGCCCTCTCCTGCTGGCCATCTTGTGGTGGCCATCTTGTGTCCACATGGGGGCAGGATCTTTGACCACATGGGGGCAGCTATATTGTGTGTTGCAGTGATGATCAATCTGCATATTACTCTTTTATTAGATAGGATAGAGGCCTGGTACAGGGGTGGGGGCCAGCTGGTTTGCCCTGAAGGGCATCCCGGATCAGGTGGGGGTTCCCTTGGGGTGTGGGGCGGCCTGAGCGAGGGGCCTGTGGTGGTTTGCAGGCCGGCCACGCCCCCTGGCAACCCAAGCAAGGCCCTGGTATCTGGGATTTATTTTCCTTCTACAATTGAAACTTTGTAGCCTGGAGCAGAGCCAAGCCTGGGGCTCCCTCTGAGGCCCGCAGCCATTTGTGTTGGGGTTATAATTGAAACTTTGTTGCCTTAAGCTGGTGGGCCCGGCCAGGGTGTGTGGAAAGCTTTGCTTCCCCTGTTGCCGGCGGCAACCCTGGCCTGCTCTCTCAAGCTCCATTCTGTCGCCATTTGTTTGAATTTGTTTACCTTCTATAATTGAAACTTTGTAGCTTGAGTGGAGGCTTAGGCCTGGCAAGGGCAGGCAGAAAGCTTGGCTTCCTCTGTTACCTAGGAAACCTTGCTCTCTATGGCTGTAGCCATCTTGGTTTGGGTTAATTTGTATACTCGCTCTGATTGGATGGTGGGCGTGACTTGTGGGCATGGCTTATGGGTGTGTCGGAGGTATGGTCAATTTGCATATTTGTCTATTATTAGATAGGATGGCCAGAGAAGATGCTTGATATAATTTCAATTTTTTAAAATATCTTTGACACTTGTTTTGCATCCTAACATGTGGTCTATTCTAGAAAATATTCCACGTGCACTTGAAAAGAATGTATGTTCTTCTGCTTTTGTGCTCCTGGCTGGGGATCCCAGCATGGGGTCGAGACCACTTGCTCCTCTGGGGGAATCTTTGAAGCTGAGATATCCCTCCAGACTCTCAGCTGCTGCACGTGGGAACAGAGTCAGCCCTTTTCTCATTTCCGCCTTTCCTACCGGTCTTGATGTGGCTTCTTATGTAAATCCTTGGTAATAAGACTTCTGTTTGACTAGTCTTCAGTTGCTTGTTCAGGTTGATTGTTCTACTAGTATATTTGAGTTGTAATTTCAGTTTGGTCCTAGGAAGAGGTGAGTGTGGCTTCCACGTACTCCACTGCCATCTCTGTATCTCTGGAACTAAACTTTTCTTACAAGGGTCTACAAAGTTTCTAAGTTATAATGTTCGACATTTCTAAATAATGGAATGATAGAATCGCCTACTTACTTATAGGGGATTCTATCATTCCATTATTTGTTTCCTCTTCCTTATTCTTCTCCCCAAATGATAATGCAATGTTGTGTAACAATGTCATTTTTCATTAGTTTATTCATTCATTTGAAAAACTTATTATGTTAGGCATTATACAAAGCTCTGTCAATAGAAACTTATCTTATATAATAAAGAGGTAATATGCAAATTAACCCTCACACCCTCACAAGATGGCTACCTATGACCAGGCCAGCAGGGGGGTTAATGAGGGAAGACCAAACGACTGAACAAGCAGGCTGCATGGGGCGACCAGGCCGGTGGGGATGGGGGTGTGAGGGGCAACTAGGCTGGCAGGGGGAGGCAGTTGGGGGCGACCAGGCTGGCTGGGGGGGCAGTTGGGGGCGACCAGGCCAGCGGGGGGGGGGGGCAGTTAGGGGTGACTAGACCAGTGGGGAGGTGCAGTTGGGAGCAACCAGACCAGCAGGGGGACAGTTGGGGGCGATTAGGCTGGTGGGGGGACAGTTGGAGGCAACAAGGCTGGTGGGGGGGTAGTTAGGGGTGACCAGGCTGGCAGGGGGTGGCAGTTGGGGGCAACCAGGCTGGCAGGGGGTGGCAGTTGGGGGTGATTAGGCTGGTGGGGGGCAGTGAGGGGCAACTAGGCCAGTGGGGGGGCAGTTGGGGATGACCAGGCTGGCAGGGGGGGGCAGTTAGGGGCAACCAGGCTGGCAGAGTTGGCAATTAGGGGCAATCAGGCTGGCACACAGAGGCAGTGAGGGGCAATCAGGCAGGTGGGGGGGGGCAGTTAGGACTGACCAGGCAGGTGGTCAGGTGAGCCATTAGGAGCCAGCAGTCCAGGATTGTGAGAGGGATGTCCGACTGCTGATTTAGGCCTGAAACCAGCAGTCAGACATCCCCCAAGGGGTCCCAGATTGAAGAGGGTGCAGGCTGGGCTGAGGGGACCCCTCCTGTGCACGAATTTCATGCACCAGGCCTCTAGTATGTAAATAAAAGATATTAGGACAAATACTAAATTAAAGAACCTCTCAAAATTTTTTTTCCATAACAAAGTTATTACTTTTACTCATAGATAGATAATTATGATGTATTCAGGCTCTAATTTTTTGGAGAGAATATCTTTATTCTAATAGTAAATAGTGTTGCCTTGGTCAGGTGGATCAGTTGGTTGGAATGTCATCCCATACACCAAAAAGGTTGCAGGTTCGATTCTCCGTCAGGGCACATAACTAGGTTGTGGATTCAATCCCCAGTAGGGGCGCCTATGAGAGGCATCTGATTTCATATCTATATACCTCTCTCTCTCTCACCCTCTTCTCTCTCTAAAATCAATAAATATATCCTCAGGTAAAATAAAGAAGACTCAGTGAACAAATAATCATCTTTCAACTGATTGTCAATTTTCCTCCTTGATAGAGCTGTCTATACCAGCCTAGCAGGCAGGAGTCCTGTCTCATCTACGTGACAGCTAGCGCTCTATCCAATTCTCAGTACACTCACAGCCTGTCTTTATGTCTTAATGGGGGCTAGGGATTCATGAGTCATAGGGACATACCTTATGATGAGGTATTGTTATGGACTGAATTGGGTACCTCCCACCCCAAAAAATATTGGCTTCCTAACCCCCAATACCTCAGAATGTGACCTTATTTGGAGATAGGGTCCTAGAAGGAAATCAAGTTACAGTGAGATCATAAGAATAGGCTCTAATCCAATATGACTGATGTTCTTATAAGAGGGGAAATTTGGACACAGAGACGGATATGCGTAGAGGGAAGACAGTGTGAAGAGACATGAGGAGACAATCATCTATAAGCCAAGAAGGGAGGCCTGGCACAAATCCTTCCTTCGCAGACCTCAAAAGGCAGCAACCTTGCTGACACCTGGATTTTGGACTTCTAACATGCAAAACTGTGAGGTATTGTGGTATTTGGTTATGGCAACTCTAGCAAACCAATACAGGTGCCTTACCACAGTGAATTCCTCTCTAGACATAAGGAGGCCCACTTAAAAAGAACTAGTCATAAGTGCTAAAACTGTGCTTGCCTGTAAGCAAGATGCTTTCTGTAAAATTAAACAAGTGCATCTGTTTCTATGACACCGCAGTTTTTTTGTGGTACTTGAGCAATGACAAAAGTATGACTGTGGTTTTATGACTGACATTTCACAAGGGAAGGGGATAAATGTCTATTTAATAAACTACTTTTTTTTAATAGCAAAGGTGGAAATTTATTAAAGAACAAGTACAGATTCCTACGTGGGGAGGAGGAAAGAATCTCACAGCACAGACTCCCACATGGGGAGGGGGAAAGAATCTCACAGAACGGACTCTCACATGGGGAGGGGGAAAGGGTCCCCTATTTAATAAACTACTTTTGAAGAATAAGAATTTTATATAACCTTAAAATGGTAATTCTGAATTCACAAGAAGCCAAAATCATAAAATTCACTTCAGCATTTTTTGTAATTATGTATTAATTAAATTAGTGATTTTGGAACTATGGCATATGTGCTGAGGACATGAATTGTTAACATGAAAATGGGAATTTCTGATTTTAGTTAAAGTATATTTGCTTAAATTCTAGCATTGGCAAGGCTTTGGTTTTCACAAGCTTTGCCAAAGTTCTGCAGTTAGATTTCTATGTAAATTTCAAATGAAGAACATACTCGGAATTGTTTTTATCACAATCTCATAAATCCATAAATGACTATAGCAAACTTTACATTTATTTACCGTCTTTATAAACATTGCACCATTTCCTGCTGTTTTTAATATCTGAGTTTCTTGATATGTCATAACTTAAACATCCCAACTTCCCTTAAACTTGCTCTTCCTCCTGCCTTGCATATTTCTGTTAATGGTAACACTATTCTTTCAATTGCGTGGGCAAGAACTGAATTATTCTAGATATCCTTCTATGTAAGTCAGGGTTCTCCAGGGAAACAGAACAAAGAGGAGATATTTCTAAAGAGATTGATTATGAGGAATTGGTTCATGCAATTATAAAGATGGAGAAGTCCCACAATCTGCTGTCTGCTAAGTGGAAGCACAGCAGAGTCAGTGGTATAGTTCTACTTCAAACCCGAAGGTCTGAGAATCAGTGGAGCAGGTAAGTCCTTGTCCAAGTGTGAAGGCCCTAGGACCATGAGCACAAATGTCCAAGGACAGGAGAAGATGGATGTTCTAGCTCAAGTGAGGAACAAATTTTCTCTTCCTCTGCCTTTTTTACAATATTCAGACTTTCAATGACTTGAATGATGCCCACCCACATCAGTGAGGACAATTTTCTATACTGAGTGTACTGATTCAAACGCTAACCTCTTCTGGACACATCCTCACAGGCACATCCAGAAATAATGTTCTACCAGCTATCTGGGCATCCCTTCGGCCTGTCAAGTTGACACACAAAATTAACCATCACACTTTCTCTTCCCCCATATCCAGTCAATTATTAAGTCCTGTAGATTCCATATTTATACTTTGGCGCACCACTACCTCATTTATATTGCATTTATCCTAATAAAGCAACCTGTTGAATATGTCTCCGTCTGCAAGCGTTATCTTTATGCCAGCCCACTTAGCTTAATGTTCCTTTAAGCACAATGTCATGTAAGTTACTCTTCTGCTCAAAATTCTCCATTTCTAAACAATATAATCCAATGTTTATAATTTTTAAATTTGTATCTTACTCATTCTTTATTCTTTACCTTCTCCAACTTCTACTTGCTATTTTTTCACACTCACCTCATTTTTCCCTTTTTCCATATTTAATTTTTTTTCTCAGAATGCTCGTATCCCCTATCTATGCCATTCTATCAATTCTGCAAGGCTCATTTCAAAGAAAAGTTTTTCTTTTTCTGAAATCTGATGCAGCCACACAATCCCCTTGTCCCAAACCCTGGGTCCAGTGGAGTTCTGAATTCAGATTTTTTTGAAGTTCATACAGAGACTGTATATACACTCTGTCATTATGTAACATGCCCCCAGTGGAGCCTGATCAGTCCCTTGAAATCAAACACATCCATTTTTATGCAATAAGAAATAAAGCCACACTAAGTGAGATAAATAAATACTCTGGGTAGCTTCATGTCAGTGCATCCGAATTTGCAGTCAAATGAGTTTGCCACAAACTTATTTTTAAAAACTCAAGTTTTCAGAGCTTTATAGATTTTGAAATTGTGGATCCTGTGGATTTTTTTTCTTATACTTAAAATGTTTACAGATTTACTAACTTTGATTTATATTTATTTATACCTATCATATAAGGAGAACGTATTATTGGCCAGATACTATACTATATAGTTCATAGAGATGCATCAATAAAAAAACTACCAAGAAAACAGAACCCACTACAAGAATTTACAACAGAGTTATTAATTTAGGGAAATGGTCATACCAGTGGCTGAAGGAACTGAAAGCCAAACAGGGAAGAGTGAGGTTAACCAGAGAGTAGCAATGGCAGGAAGCCACTGTCACCCCTAGGATGGAGAGACAAAGGGAGGAGGCGACATTGCAGAGACCCAGGAGCTTGGGGACACCTGAAGGAAGTAGGAGGCTAGGTGGGTCTCCTCAGTAAGTGCTGGTTCCATGGAGGGGATGCAGCTGCCACCAGAGAATATTCCTGAAGCAGAGAGGAGGGGAAATGCCCTGGCTTCTTCTTTCTTCCCACCCCCTCAGTCTTCCACCAGCCAGAAGTCTGTTGACTCAGGAGCCTAAGGAACACACCCTGGAGGAGACAGCCCCCTCTGTGATACAAAGTAGAGCTGGGGAAGGGCGAAGAATGGATTGAATACAAACCATCCCAAGACCAGCTTGATTCATTATGTTCCTTAACTCTTTTACCTCTATAAGGAAGGCACTATTATTATCTTTTACAAAAGACGGAACTGAGATACAAAGAGGTTAAAAACGTGCACCGCTAGTTAGCAATGGTAGCCCAATGGCCAACCCACTTCTATATCCAGAGTCTATTCTAAACATCACAGTGCCCTGGATGCTCAAGGGGCTTGTTTATTGAGTACTTCCTAGGTAGAGTCTGGAGATACAAATATGAATGAAAGCCTGGAGTTAGAGCACGATTTAACTCAGCACACTATTCATTTCAACCAATATTATAGAAAGCAGAAAAAACAACTGCTGATCCTCCACAATTGTGAAAGCAGTTTGATTAACAGCACATTCATAAACTGAGTCTTCATGCTATATTTAGACTCAATGCCGATTCTTTGTTCCATGTGAGAAAAATTGCCAAATAAGTAGCAGCAATTGCTGAGGAACATATTAATTTCTCAGTGAAAAATGAGCATTTGCTTAGGGGAAGATATAAGAAAGACCATTTTATTTACTGCCTATAAAATGCAAGTTTCTGAGAATGAATAAGGTTTAGAAAGGTCAGGCAAGCCCTCCTCTAAGCCCCTGAGGTCTGGTTTCCTTCTCTACAATAAAAAAGGTGGAAGAAAGAAGGCCAACGAAAAAAAGAACTAAGAGAAAAATAGGCAAACTCGTTCCTTGAACTAGATAATATTTATAATGAAAAAGATAAGATAGAATGGAACTTTACAAGTACACTACCCACCATTACATGGAGTTTTCTAGACTGTACAGTCATTCAGTGTGGTCCTAAAGTTAAAATATATGCAAATATGTTGAAAGTCTGTTATGGCTATTGTTGTCCTGGTCCCAGGAACAGTTGGGGGCCCTTAATTCAACTAATATTTAGAGTACCCAAGTGTGACACTTCCTTTTCTTCCTTCTTCTTTGCTACAAGTCTTCTGTCTCCCCCTGATGTTTAATAGAAAAGGGAGATAGAGCAGGAGCAGAAATCCAGCTTTCATTTATAGGTCAATGTTATTTAAAGAAGAAAAAAAAAGTGTATATAGCTTCATTTGCAAAAATGTATTCCCTTAACTGTTGCATTTTTACAACTGTTGATAAAAATGCCTTTTCAGTTATATACTTGCTTTTCTTTTAGGAATGTCACTATCTACACTAATAAAAGAGAAAGATGCAAATTGACCGTACCTTCACAACGCCCACCAGCCAATCAGGAGTGAGTATGCAAATTAAACCAACAAAGATGGCAGGTTAATTTGCATACACAGGCACCGAGCGGCTAGGAGCGGGGCGGGACGCAGGCGTTCCACTCCGCCCCAGCAGCTCCAGGCCTCTGGGCAGTGTGGGAAGGTGGAAAGGTGGCTCTAGCTGGAGCAAAGGCAGTGCCCACCGCCAGGAGGAGGAAGGCCCATTCTTGTACGAATCTTCGTGCATCAGGCCTCTAGTTGTTAAATATTCTACCAAAATTATCTTCTGATTCTGATAGCTTTTCAGGTTGACTGAAAAGTATGAAATAAAAGAACTTAAATCTATGTACTTAAAGGTGGCAATTCAAAACCATTCTATCCTAAGTAACTATTTCTAGTTTGGCAGGACAGAAATGAAGTAAACGTATACTTTCCTGTAAACATCATTCAAAAACTATCATTCCTAATTAGAATAAGTCAATAAAACATCATCTCTTACATTACCTGGGAGAATAAACCAGAATTATCTGGAGGACACACGTGAGAACCTCCTCCTTTGCAGTCTCCCTGACAGTACCTCCTCAGTCCAGGGAGAGCCTTCTGGTGTAGGCTCAATGATTAGGAACCTAGGACATGTTTCCACTCTTTTGCTTTCAAATGTAGACTGATTTTCCTAAGTAGTGTTGTTTGTCAACTGTATTAGGGTTTCGGGTATTGGTCTGTGATTTTATGTTCTTAAACTGGTGGTGTTAACTTGTCATATATTAAAGGCTGGTAAGTCTATAGGATTCCTGTGGAGACTCTGGGTATTAGTTGAGTTTTCTGGAAAGCTAATAAACACAATTTGAGTCCTAACTGGTTTGGCTCAGTATATAGAGTGTCAGCCTGTGAACCAAGGGGTCGTGGGTTCAATTCTGGTCAAGAGTACATAACTCGATTGCAGGTTCCTCCCTGGCCTGGGCCCTGGTTGGGGCTCATGCAGGAGGCAACCAATCAATGTGCTTCTCTCACATTGATATGTCTCTCTGTCTTTCCCTCTCTCTTCCACTCTCTCTAAAAATCAATGGAAAAATATCCTAGGAGGGGAATTAAAAAAAGTCAAAAACATAATATTCTCATAATATCTTACACTTAATACTCAATGAACACTTGTGAATTATTTTTAAAATAAAAGTAAAAAAAATGGTGACAAATGTTGGATTTTTGTAACAGGGGATTGGTTTTGTTACCTCTCCTCAAATTCTAGGGTCATCTGTGACTATAAATCCTCTTTGACCCACAGACTATTTTAGTTGTGAGTTCTTTTAGGTCTCTTGTATGAGTGCCCTCCATTCCAGCTATTTATTTGCACCTATGTTGTCATTAAGTTTACTGTACTGTACCTTTATCACTATTCCAGCACCTTTGACCTTCCAACTTCAAACTGGAATTTTGGAGGAAAAATCTTAGCATCTTTCTTAGCAAAGAATGAAGCATACAGTTGATTGGACCTCTGCTTACCCCTCCCCCCACTGCCCCCCGCCGCCCCCAATTCCTAAAGACCTCTTTCATGTCCTCATCCAATTGTGCTGTGTTAGATTAGGCTCTGACAGACCTGAGAAGTAAGGAAACCTATTTTCTAGCTTCTTTGCTACCAAACTCCCAATCCCCAGGAGCCACTATTCTTTACCACACTCCAACTGTCAGTACTCCACTCTGACAAGGAGCCTCACATGCTCAGGTGACCTCAGTCCTTCCTGCCCTAGATGAAGCCAGTCTAGCTTTATAAGTTCTCTCTGATAGTGACAGCCAGATCAAGACTCTGAAGTGCCAGGTGACTCTGACAAGAAGTAAATAGTTTTTTTTTGTTGTTGTTGTTTTTTATCTTTACTATTGAAAGTATTACAGGTGTACTTTTTTCCCCTATTGACCCTCTCCACCCACTCTTGCCCCTCCCAGGCCTTCCCTGCACTATTGTCTGTCCATGGGTTATGCAGATATGCACACAAATTCATTGGTTAATCTCTTCCCATGCACCTCCCTCTTCCCTCTGAAACACATCAGGTTTTTGCATGCTTCAATGTCTCTGGATCTTTTTTGCTCATTTTGTTCATTAGATTCCACATATAAGTGAGATCATGTGACACTTCTCTTTCTCTGTCTGGCTTATTTCGCTTAGCATAATGCTCTCCAGGTCCCTCCATGCTATCTCAAAGGGTAAGAGATCCTTCTTTTTCATAGCTTCATAGTACTCCATTGTGTAAATGTACCACAGCTGTTTTATCCATTCATCTACTGATGGGCACTTGGGCTGTTTCCAGATTAACACTGCTATGAACACAGGGGTGCATATATTCTTTCTGAAAAGTGTCTCAGTCTTCTTAGGATATATTCGTAAAAGTGGGATCACTGGCTCAAATGGTAGCTCCATTTTTAATTTATTGAGGAAACTCCACACTGTTTCCATAGTAGTGGTTGTCTCAATCTGCATTTCCACCAACAGTGTACTAAGATTCCTTTTTCTCCAATTTCTCTCCAGCACTGTTACATGAGATGTCTGATATTTTGCTGTCTATTGTTTTTTCTAAGATTTTTATTGGTTTCACAATGTATATTTAAGTCTTTTATCCATTTTCAGTTTATTCTTGTGTATGGTATAAGTTGGTGGTCTAATTTTATTTTTTTGCATGTACCTGTCCAATTTTCCCAACACCGTTTATTGAAGAGGCTGTCTTTACTCCATTGTATGCTCTTGCCTTCTTTGTCAAATATTGATTGTAATGGTTTGAGTCAATTTCTGGTTTCTCTGTTCTGTACTATTGATCTATGTGCCTATTCTTGTGCCAGTACCAGTCTGTTTTTATTACAGTGACTTTGTAGTATAGCTTGATGTCCAGTATTATGATCCAACCAATTTTGTTCTTCTATCTCAAGATTGCTGTAGCTATTTGGGGTCTTTTTTTGGTTCCATATAAATTTTTGGAGTACTTGTTCTAGATCTGTGAAATATGCCATTGGCATTTTGATAGGGATTGTATTGAATATATAAATTGCTTTGGGTAGTATGGACATTTTAAGAATATTAATCCTACCAATCCATGAACACGGTATATTCTTCCACTTGTTTATGTCATCTTCTATCTGTTTTTTCAACATTCTGAAGTTTTCTGAGTATAGGTATTTTACCTCCTGGGTTAACTTTATTCCTAGGTATCTTAAATTTTTTGTTACAATGGTAAATAGGATTTTTTTTTTTTTTTTAGTTTCTCTTTCTGTGAGTTCATTATTGGTGTATAAAAGTGTCATCAATTTCTGGGTGTTAATTTTGCATTCTGCTACATTGCCAAATTCATTTATTAAATCTAGTAGTTTTTTGTTGAAGTCTTTAGGGTTTTCTATGTACAATATCATGTCATCTGTGAATAATGAGAGTTTTACATCCTCTTTTCCAATTTGAATGCATTTTATTTTTTCTTCTGGTCTGATCACTGTGGTTAGGACTTCCAGTAGTATCTATAATAATAAAAGTGTAATATGCTAATTAGACCAGATATCCTTCCAGACATCCTTCCTGACGACCTTCCGGACGAAGCTGCCATGGCTGTGAATGCCTACTCTTGCACAAATTTCATTCATCGGGCCTCTAGTGTTAAATAAAAATAAAAGTAGACAACCCTGTCTTATTCCTGTTCTTAGAGGAAATACTTTTAGTTTTTCCCCATTAAGTATGATGTTGGCTATAGGTTTGTCATATATGGCCTTTATTAGGTTGAGGTATGATCCCTCTATTCCCACTTTGCTGAGAGCTTTTGTCAAAAATGGGTGTTGAATTTTGTTGAATGCTTTTTCTGCATCTATTGATGTGATCATGTGATTTTTGTCTTGCAATCTGTTTATGTGCTATATCACATTTATTTATTTGGGAATATTGTACCAGCTTTGCATTCCTGGGAAAAAAACACTTGGTCATCATGTATAATCATTTCAATATATTGCTGAATCTATTTGCTAATATTTTATTGAAGATTTTAGCATCTATGTTTATCAGGGATATTGGCCTATAATTCTCTTTCTTTGTAGTGTCTTTATCTGGTTTTGGAATTAGGATAATGCTGGCTTCATAAAAAGAGCTTAGAAGTATTCCTTTCTCTTAAATTTTTTGGAATAGTTTTAGGAGGATGTGTGTTAGTTCTTCTTTGAATATTTGTTAAAATTCCCCTGTAAAGCCATATGGGTCAGGGCTTTTGTTTGCTGGGAGATTTTTTAAATTACTGCTTCAATTTAATTAGTTATCAGCCTATTCAAATTTTTTGCTTCATCCTGATTAAGTTTTGGAAGATTATATTTTTCTAGGAATCTTTCCAATTTGTCCAAGTTGTCCAGCTTGTTGGAATATAGTTGCTCATAGTATTTTCTTACAAATGGTTGTATTTCTGTGGTGTCAGTTGTTATGTCACCTCTTTCATTTCTGATTCTATTTATTTGGGTCCTCTCTCTCTCTTTGTTTCTTGATGAGTCTTGCTAAGGTTCATCAATCTTGTTTATCTTTTTTAAAGAATCTTGTGTTTTTTTTTATCTTTTGTATTTTTTTTGTTTGTTTGTTTAGTTTCTATGTCACTTATTTGTGCTCTGGTCTTTATTATTTCTTTCCTTCTACTTAACTCTGGGATTTTCTTGTTCTCTTTCTAGTTCTTTAAGTTGTAGGGTTAGATAATTTATTAGAAATTTTTCTTGTTTCTTGAGGTAGGCCTGTAGGACTATGAACTTCCCTCTCAGGACTGCTTTCGCTGTGTCCATAGATTTTTGGGTTGTTGTGTTTTCATTTTCATTTGTTTTCAGGAAGTTTTTTATTTCTTCCTCCATCTCCTTGGTAACCCATTTATTGTTTAATAACATGCTATTTAGCCTCCATGTGTTTGAATGTTTGGGGGTGTTTTTGTTGTGGTTGATTCCTAGTTTCATGCCCTTGTGACCTGAGAAGAAGCTTGATATAATGTCAATCTTCTTGAATTTTTAGAGACTTAGTTTGTGTCCAACATGTGGTCTATATATGAGAATGTTTCATGTGCGCTTGAGAAGAATGTATGTTCTGCAGCTTTGGAGTGAAATGTTCTGTAAATGTCAATTAAGTCCATTTGAACTAGTGTGCCATTTAGGATTGCTGTTTCCTTGTTTATTTTTTTTGTCTAGAAGATCTACCTAGTGATGTCAGTGGGATGTTAAAGTCCCTTACTATAATTGTGTTGCTACTGATCTCTCCCTTAAAATTCTTCAGAAGTTTTATATATATACTAGAGGCCTAGTGCACAAAAATCCTCAGCCCAGCCTGCACCCTCTCACAGTCCGGGAGCCCTCGGTCCTTACCGCCCGCCTGCTCGCTGCTCCTTAGTGCTGCCTCGGAGGCAGGAGAGGCTCCTGCCACTGCCGCTGCGCTTGCCTGGCTTCTGGTTGAGCAGCACTCCCCCTGTGGGAGTGCACTGACCACCAGGGGGCAGCTCCTGCATTGATCATCTTCCCCCTAGTGGTCAGTGCATGTCATAACAACCGGTCATTCTGCCCTTCAGTCAATTTGGATATTACCCTTTTATTATATAGGATATATGTGATCCTGTATTGAGCACATATATATTTACCAGAGTTATATCACCTTGTTGTATTGATTACTTTAGTATTATGAAGTGGCCTTCATTATCTCTTGTTATGGCCTTCATTTGGATATCTATTTTTTCAGATATGAATATTGCTACCCCAGCTTTTTTTTTTCATTTCCATTTGCATAGTAAATGTTTCTCTATCCCTTCACTTTTATCCTGTGTGAGTCTTATCCATTCAACTATCCTATGTCTTTTGATTGGAGCATTTAAGCCATTTACATTTAAAGCTATTATTGATAGGTACTTATTTGTTGCTATTTTTATTATTTATGCCTGTGTTCCTCTCTCTCTCTCTCCGCTCTCTCTCTCTCTCTCTCTCTCTCTCTCTCTCTCTCTCTCTCTCTCTCCCTCTCTATTTCTTCTTCTTACAACAGTCCCTTTAGCATTTCTTGCAGTGCTGGTTTAGTGGTGATGAACTCTTTCAGCCTTTTTTGTCTGCAAAGCTCTTTATTTCACCTTCAATTTTGAATGATAGTCTTGCTGGATAGAGTAGTCTTGGATTCAGTCCATTGCTCTTCATTACTTTGTATACTTCATTCTAGTCCCTTGAGAAATCAGCTGATAGTCTAATGGGAACTCCCTTGTAGGTAACTATCTGTCACTCTCTTGCAGCCATTAAGATTCTTTCTTTGTCTTTAACTTTTGACATTTTAATTATCAGGTATCCAGGTATGGGTCTTTTTTATGTCATCTTGATTGGGATTCTCTGTGTTTCCTGAACTTGAGTGACATTTTCCTTCATCACCTTAAGGAAATTTTGCCATTATTTCTTCAAACAGGTTCTCTAGTCCTTGCTCAGATTCTTCTCCTTCTAGAATCCCTACTATGCTGATGTTGTTATGTTTCATGTTGTCCCAAAGCTCCCTTCAACTCTTCTCCTGCTTTTTAATATTTTTCCCAATTGCTACTCTGAATGAGTGTGTTTTTTTCTACTTTGTCTTCTAATTTGCTAATTTGGTCCTCTGCTTCTTCTAGTCTACTTTTGATTATTTCCAGGTATTTTTTATTTCAGCTATGTCATTCTTCATTTCCACTTGATTTTTATTCATGGTTGACACCTGTTTTTTTAATACTGGTGCAGTTTTCATTAAGTTTCACAGTGTTCTCATTAACTTGCTTACAGTTCTCACTAAGTTATTTGAGCACCCTTATAATCATTACTTTGAATTCTTTATCTGACAAATGCTTTGCCTTCATCTTATTTAGTTCCTTTTCTGGCAATTTCCCCTTTTCTTTCATTTGGGGTTGTTGTTGTTTTTTTGTTGTTGTTGTTGTTTTGGGTTTTTTTTTTCCTCCCCATGTTTGCTGTCCCTTTGTTTCCAAGTATTAGATGAAACTGTTATACCTGCCATTCTTTGTGGCATGGTCTTATGTAGAAGATGTTTTGTGGGATACCATTAGTGCGATCTCTTAGATCTCCTGAGCTGGGTACTCTAGGAATGCCCCTTGCTTGAGTTATTTTGGTTCTCATGTTGAAATGGATTGTGAATGTTATTGTCCTGTTCATGGATGGAATCTCCTCTCAGGCTGGCTGATTGTGAGACTCACCCCCAACCATGTCATGCAAGCTGTTGTGGAGGTGCTGACAGAACAGAACAAAATACAAAAAAACAAAACAAAAAATGTACACAGACCCCTACAACAACATCAAAAGCAACCACAAAGTAAAAGAGAATTAAGGAAGAAAAAAGAAAGAAAGCATGATAGAAAAAAAGAAAAAATATATGAGGAAAAATTGTTGGGGCAAGGGGAAGGAATATGAAGGGGCAAAGGTGTAATAAAGAAAATAAGAATAAAAAGTAGAGGAAGGGAAATGGTATAAAAGAAAAGAGGAAGAAAAAATTGAAAAGGAAAATAGAGAAGAAAGCAGACAGAAAATAAGAAAAGGAAGGAAGATGAGAAAGCAAGAAAAAAAGGAAAAAATAGAATAGGAAAAGGGAAGAAAAAAAAGTAGATATATGAAAGAAACAATAGAGACTAAAATAGAAAAAATACTCCAAAAATTTATATGGAACCAAAAAAGACCCCAAATAGCTGCAGCAATCTTGAGAAAGAAGAACAAAATTGGTGGGATCACAGTACTGGATATCAAACTCAACTACAAAGCCACTGGAATCAAAACAGCCTGCTGCAGGCATATAGATCAATGGAACAGAACAGAGAACCCAGAAATCAAACCAAGCCATTACACTCAATTAATATTTGACAATGGAAGCAAGAGCATATAATGGAATAAAGACAGTCTCTTCAATAAATGGTGTTGGGATAATTGGACAGGTACATGCAAAAAACAAAGTGAGGCTAGACCACCAACTTACACCATACATAAGAATAAACTGAAAATGGATAAAAGACTTAAATGTAAGTTGTGAAACCATAAAAGTCCTAAAAACCATAGGCAGCAAAATATCAGATATCTCACGTAGCAGAATTTTTACTGATACAACACAAGAGAAACAATGAAAAAATAAACAAATGGGACTACATCAAAATTAAAAGCTTCTGCACAGCAAAAGAAACCAGCATCAAATTGAAAAGGGAGCCCATTGTATGGAAGAACTGTATAGTTTTTGATTGAGTAAAAATGAGGAAAGTCAGAAACCTTGTTTGAAGACCCAGATTTATCACAACTGGGATTTGGGGGGGCAAGTTATTTGACCTTTCTGGCCTTCATTTCCTCATTCAAAAAGATAAGAATGGTAATAACTATAATCCATGGTTGTAAAGAGAATTAAATATGATACTATCTGTGAAAATATTTATAAAGTGAATTGAAAGGCACTAGAAAGCTGACGTTTGGATATTATTGTTGGATTCTATAAGGCACAGAAATCACGATGCTCTTTGGGTTCATGATAATTTTAGATGTCTTATAAGTTAGAGAGCCAAACATGGTGATATTAGTCACTAGTCAGCTTCTTCCCCACCGCTGTCCCCATTGTTCCTTCCCCTCTGGGGCATTTACAATTCCCAAGAAGTCCATTTAAAAGAGACAGTGAATAGCTAAAGGTACAAGTCCATGATCTGGAATAGCAATACTAATTCAAGTACAAATAAGATGGCCCTATTCCCACCGATATTTTTTATAGAATTCTTTTTTAATATCTCCAGATAAACTGATATCTTAGACATTAGATAAATCTCAAGATGGTTTGTTTTCTTGTAACCTGCCTCAAAAATTTAAAATGTTGTAATTCTTGTCATCTATTATTTCAGTCATGTACAATTCCAGAATTAAATAACTAAACATTATTTTGTCTTTTTCCTTTGTAATTTTTTAAAAAGTACAGATGCAGCAAAGCATAATTTTCCAGAAACAGCTTTTAAAAGTAAAAATATAAAAAGCATCTAGTTATACTGCTTTTTATAACTTTCTCTTTTTACTTACCCTGTGGTACAGAGAGGGACTTCAGAGAGTCCACACACTTCCCTAAATTGTACAAAATTGTTGTATGCGCATGCAGGGCCCTTCCTCTTCACTGTGATCCAGGACTCCATCAAAAGTGAATAATGACTACTCTGTATGGCCCCTGACCACAAGCCAATCACAATGGGTGTTTGTGAACTTAAGACTTACTTTTGAGTTTTCTTTTATCTAACACAGGCTGCAGGTCTTTTCTCCAGTAATTGTAGTATTTGTTTGCTGCCTTAGTAACAGCAAAAAGCCAATGACTAGCACATCACACGCTGATGAAAGATAAATGCAAATGGATGAGTCCTGAATGTCACCCTTTGATCTTCAGCTTGTTGGGGTACCACTCTGGTTTTTTGTTTTTGCGGGTGCTTTTTTTTTTTTTGAAAGGGGGTGCAGGGCAAGTTAGAAGCTTCTTTTGAACAGCTTTATTTTTTCATTTTTATTGGACAAGAAATTACATTCTGTTCAGCAAGGAACACATTATTCTATCATAGCTGCATTGAAAGAGAAGCATTTTCAAAATGAATATGACATAGAGGAGAGATATAATCCCTGAAAGAAGTTTGGCTCAGTAAGGTAAACAGAAAAAAATCATTTGGGAGATTTATGGGGAACAATGACCTTGGTCATACCAGACTTTCTATTTGAGAAAGAGCAAAATCCTTTCTATAGGTATTGATATTCATTTTTGTGTTTGAATCAGACACTATATTAAGAGAGACACAAAAGTATTGTGAGGCCGCTGAACACAGAGAAAAAATATACACTTCTTTCTGGCCATCCTCTGAGTTATTCTCTGAGTGTAAATTAGCCCCATCTATAGTACAATTAACTCTTTTAGATGAAAGAATCCTTAGCTATAGGTAATACACCTGAACAGCATACTACATGAGCAGCCTACTCTTCCAATAAGATCAGCAGCGCTGTGCTATAAATACAATGGTAACGGATGCTTAACTTTGAGCACATATTTACTGCCCATGTTCTGTTTTCTTTATGCCTGCAAGGGCAAGCAACACGGCCAATTAAACATGATCAACTGAAGTCAAACAAATTTCCTCTGGTCCAAAAAATGCTGAGGTGAACTTCTGACTAAAAACACCCCCTTAACTTCAGACTCAAGAGTTTCTCTCAACTATTCAACAATGCAGGAATATTCTGTGGGGAGCTATACACAACCCTTTGAAATTCCAGGAAGTAGAAGACAAACAATGAAGAAATGAAGACTAGTAAGGGAAGGAGAAGAAGAAGACTTGTTCAATTAATGGGAGAGATCACTTTATTTATTTTTATTTTTTATTTCTTACTATGCATCTTGCATTGATGTTAGCTAAAGCAAGTTTCTTTTTTAAATATTTTTTATTGTTTAAAGTATTACATGTAGTAGTACATATATCTCCTTTTTTTTCCCCATTGACCTTCCCCCAGCCTCCTCTACCCCCTGTCGCATGCCCTCATCCCACCCCCCAGTGTCTTGTGTCCATTTGTTGTGCTTATATGCATGCATAAACATAAACAAGTCAAGCAATGACCGCTAGGGTGTAATTTGAATTGCGATACAAAAGCCTTTCTATTCATTCTCCTCCAACCCCCACCTACCTCTAATATAAATTCAGGTTCACAGTTCCTTACTGGAAACCCATGGATCCAGCTGGAATTCGGGATTCAGAATATTTTTAATTTCAGAAAGTTAATAGAGTGCAAATTCCTTATATTATGTAATACTTCATTCATAGTGGGGTCTTGGGTAGCACTCCATTATCAAATACATTAATATTCTGCTGCAAAATGTATGATTATTCATACATGTGAAAGCAAAAACTATAAATAGCCATGTCAATTCATGCCAAGTTTGTAACCAATTAAGTCAATCAGCTTTTCTCACCAAATTATTTTCTCAAAGTGGAATATTTCTACATTATTCATCCCCAGCAGTCTTTCCTACCTCTTATATGTATGTCTTCCCACAAAAATCACTAATTGCCTGAGTGGTCCCAGGTTCTACAGATTTGCTTTTAATACTTGAATTAAAATTTTAATATTTGAAAAACAGTTCCATATAACGTAGGGTGGGAAAGCCCCTGTTCTGTCACCCTGCCATGCTTCCCATCCTTCTCGGGTTTGTCCTTTATGCTGGGTTCCCATCCCACCTGGCTCTTGATGACTGTTTTATTTTCTCTGCCTTATGTGACCCAACTATGTAACACAGTCCCTATTCCTTTGAGTGTCCAATGCAACCAAAGTAAGTGGGGTTAGAGAGGAGGAGACAGATACAGGAAATGTCAAGGCTGTAGGCAAGCATGTCAAACTCGCGGCCCGCGGGCTGCATGCCTCGTTTATTTGGCCCGTGTTGGCCTTTGAGTTCAACATGCTTGCTGTAGAGTGAATGAGACCTGGCTTTACTAGGATGCCAGAAATGAGGGAAAGAAGTTACATTCCTGGCTTGGGTGAACACTTAGGAAAGAGTATTTCTTGCCAATACAAATATAATGAAGTGAAAATATTTTATATGCAATAACAAAATTTTACTGGAGATATAAGGATAATGGAGAGAGGGTTATATATTGACAAAACACAGAAAATAAATTAAAAATTTAAATTTATTAACCCTCATCAATTGGCATCACTCAGATCTTTAACTACCTGTCTCTTCACAGAACTCCAGACCCTGGCCATGTAGTGGGGGTTCCTCCCAATACATCTGTGCTGCCCGATACAGTAACCACTAGCACATGTAGCCACTGGACCCTTGAAATTTGGCTATCCCAAATTAGAACATACGTCAATGTAAAATATATTACTAAAATTTATTTCACCTGTTTCCTTTTTTAGCCTAATTACTAGAAAATTTAAATTTATATGTATGACCCACATTATGTTTATATTGGAAAGTGCTGACCTAAGTCTTTCTCATATCTTCCTCTCTCTCCAGAGTCTACCTCTCTATCTCTTGGTCTTTTTCAGAAACTCAGAAGTTCTTCCACTCATTTACTAAGCAAGCAATACCACTCCCTCTTGATCTCAGTCTATCCAATCTTGGCCAAGCCCACCTGAGAATGAGAGAGAAGAAGGTGAGGAGGAATTTTGGGGGACAGTCTCCCATTTTGTCCTCAAAGTGGCTAATCGGGTACTTTCTTAAACATAGCCTGTTCATATTTAAAGCTGAATTCTGCTGCTGACCTTAAAATAAAAAAAATATTATTTCGACTACAACCATAAATAGAAAAACATGTTTATCAGTCACTAACTTTAAAGACTATGAAGAATATGAGCAACTTGAAATTCTTGACTTTATGTCCCTTTGTTGACAAAAAAAAAAAAATCTTGAGTGGTGGCTGATTCTTTAGTTTGAGTCTCAGAGATCTCAGGAGCAAGACTGGGAAGGAAAGCAAAAAGAGGTTGACACTCTTTAGGGAGATTTCATCCATGACAAGGCAAGGCCTGATGAAACAAGTCTGCCTGTTATTAGAGAATGCCTCTCTCTTTACTCAGTGAATATGTATTGAGCTCCTACTAGGGTTGAGCAGTGTGATTGCTGAGCAGTAGGTATTCATAATCCCAAGTTCTCTGGAGGCAGTATTCTCCCATGGACACCAAGTGCCAATACATAAGTGCCTTATTTCCCATATTTTCATCCCTGAACATGTCACCTTCTAATGGTGCATCTTGATAATTTAAAAATGAGTCATTAATATTCACCTTTCCATTAGAGGAGAAAAATAAAGACAAGATACTATAAATGTTAAGTTATTCTAAAAGACTAATTAGGCTAAAAGACAAGAAAAAGGAAAGATCATTCTACTTTTATTTCTATAGCTAATGAAATATATCTTGCCTTTTTTTCCTTGAAATCATCACCCAACTATATGCAATTTAAAAACTCAGGAAATATGACAGAATATAATGAGCTACTCCTTCCTTTAAAAAAAGGTTGAAAATAAAAAGATCATCAGTTCCAATAACACATTTGCAAGAGCTATAAAAATATCACTGGTTCTTTATGACTCTTGTGGAACAAGTTACTTTTTATTAACAATTATCAGGACAATTCAGTTTTGTACACTATTTTTCTGAAGTTATATTTAGTAAGTTAAGTAAACTTGAAGAAGTTATTCTATGTATGTTTATTGTATAAATGTGACAAAAAAATCACTCAATTACTAAAATCATATATATTCACAGAGATACTAGTTCTTCTCTCCTATTTAGCTGGAATTTCACATCATTTAGATACTTTAAAACCTCAAATTCACATTTAATAAATAATAAAGATAATAGCTGACACCATTTATTTACTTTAAGCTAGGCACCATTCTAAACACTTGACATATACTGCCTTATTCAATCCTTACAACAACATTCAGAGGTAAATATAGTTATTATCCACATATTACAAATAAGGAAGCTGAAGCACAGAGCGATGAAGGAACTTGTCCACGTTCATAAAGCTGTTAGTGGCAGAGCCTGGGTGATCCCAACCCAGTTAGCAGAACTCCAGAGTCCTCACTTTTTAAAAAAATCTTTATTGTTGAAAGTATGTCCCCCTCTTTTCCCTATTGACCCCTTATAGTCTGTCCTGGCCCCTGCCCCAGGCCTTCATCACACTATTGTCTGTGTTCATAGGTTATGCACACATGCACACAAGTTCTTTGGTTGATCCTCACTTTTCAACATTGTGCTCTACTTCCTAATAAAATAACAATAATAATAATACTTGACACTTGATATAGTTATTTGTTTCATTAATGATGGTAAGGCTGAAACCGGTTTGGCTCAGTGGATAGAGCGTGGGTCTGCGGACTGAAGGGTCCCAGGTTCGATTCCGGCCAAGGGCATGTACATTGGTTGCGGGCACATCCCCGGTGGGGAGTGTGCAGGAGGCAGCTGGTCGATATTTCTCTCTCATCGATGTTTCTAGCTCTCTATCGCTCTCCCTTCCTCTCTGTAACAAAATCAATAAAATATATATATTTTTTTTAAAATGATGGTAAGCTTGCCTGAAATGCATCTTCTGACAAAACTGATCACAAGTAAATAAAGCATACATCAAAACCAATCTGCCTCAAAACTAAACTCAAGGTACAGTCACACAAAATGATCCACATATGCCAGTAATTTACCTTTGGTGAAGCTAAAAAACAACTCAAAAAAATGTGATGGACATGTGACACAAAGACCATTTTGTAGTAATATGAAGGAGATGAGTGTACAGTCCACATGAGAAATAATGCAGACCAAATGTAGAGGGAGAGGAGAAGAGGGAACAGGTGAGGTAGATGGAACCTGAGTTGGTATAACTTGGTTACTGATTGGATGTAACAAGAGAAGGCAACGGTATTTGGGATTGTTGCTCAGGGACCTGGCTTGAATAATGATAAGAGAATGATGCCTGCCAATCATTAGCATTGGGGGTAGGGAAAGAACGGCAGGTTTGAGGGTATAGAGAGTGAATTCTGCTTGGGAAATATTTAGCTTTGAGTGTGAGTGGAACAGCAGATGAACATGTCCTGGAAGTGGTTGGGAGGATGGGTCTGAAGTTCAGGAGAGAGGTCTCAGTTGAAGATAGACCATCAGTATGTATATTATAGCTTCAACTGCAGGCACACTGCACCTAGGCAGTGTTTCTAAAGGCAACCTTCCTAAAGTGATTACAGTTAATTCTTCTGATATTCATTAAGTGCCTACACCTGCTACACCTATGGCACTGTAGTAAGTGCTGTGGGAATTCAAAAACGCCTTTAAATATATTTTAATTTTATGGTCCCTCAAACAACTTACATTTGAGCAGAGTAAGGAGACTAACTCAAAATCAAAGCATAATATGACAAGAACCATAATAGAAACACAAAACCTTTCAGTGGATCAAATAAAGCACCTTAGTTGAGTGGAATCAGGGAATAGTTAAGAAGGGGAGTGGCATTTGACCAAGGAGGAGGATGCGGCTGTGGCAGGGAGGGAGGAGGAACCTCTATGTTAGTCAAGACTTCATTGAACAATCCCTTAAACAGAAAGGGACTGCTCTAATTCCCAGGTATTAAAAGGTTTACAGAGTAAATGGGTGAATTAAATAAATAAACTCTGGGCAAGGTGTCTGAGGACAACTCCCAAGTTCCCACCGCAGGAATGGGCTTCCAGAACAGCTTCTTCACCTGCCAGGCCAGCCCCAGGGCCATCCCTCTACCGCAGCCTGTACCAGCAAAACAGATACCCCTTGTTCTTCCTCTCTTGACTGCATGACCCAGGTTGAAATGCAAGTCTCATCTGAGTTCATCTGACTGACCAGACTTAAGTCACATCTGGCACCCTTGCTATACTATAAGAGAGAGTCTGGGAGATGTGGTTTTTAATCTTGCTAGTCATGGCAGTACAAAAGGACACACTAAAAGGAAATTGGAAAATATGACTAAGACAGTCTATGTATCTGCCACACTGGACAGGTGCAGACACTTGTGATTAGCCTATGAACCCACCATCTACCTATCAATTCACTTACTCATTTACCAAAACCAAAACAAAAAACAGTTTGGTGTTAATGATGTGTCAATAATCAATATTAAGCTTACATTTCTACCTTCATCTAACTTCTCTGAAAACATATCAATCCACTATTCAATTATAGCTTGTTATTGCACTCTTGACACTTTTTAATCTAAAATATGACTTTATATTTTCTTGACATTTGTTTTATTATTTGAAACTGCTAATTTAGCCATTGGCTTTCTATGTTGGAGTCCTTTGACTACTAAAGTAGTTGATGTTCTTATAATGTGTCTGATAGCAAAAGCTATCATAGGCAGTCTTTGAAAGCAGATGAAAATATTCCTCACTATCCCCATTCCTATTCATCTGAAGAACGTATGTTTTCATATTCATTTAATAATTATCATCATTGAATAATGGTAATAATGGGAAGGAAGAGGAAGATGGGAGGAAAAACACTAACAATTATGTAGTGTTTGTCATGTATCAAACTTCGCTACACACAACTTATTTTATTTTGATAATAACTTTATTAGAGTCTATAATGATCACTATTGCAAATGAGAAAACTAAGAATATGAAAATAATCTTATCAACCAATTAGCAGGGGTTTTTTATTTGTTTGCTTTTTAAATATGTTTTTATTTATTTCAGAAAGGAAGGGAGAGAGAGAGAGAGAAATATCAATGATGAGAGAGAATCATTGATCGGCTGCCTCCAACATGCCACACACTGGGGACAGAGCCCACAACCTGCTTATGTGACCTGACCAGGAATTAAACCATGACTTCCTGGTTCATAGGTTGATGCTCAACCACTGAGCCATGCCAGTCAGGCCCAATTAGCAGTTTTAACCAAGCATAATTATACTTCTAAGCCCTTCTTTATAGCATAAAGGAGTCCTTGCCCAAAGGCAAGATTCAGTAAGAATCTCCTATACCTCATATTTTTGATTCACAACAAGCTCATCACATCTATATAATTGAGTGTGTGGTTATTTAGAAAAGTGATATCTCACTTAACTCTACCCTCTTTAAGAAGAAAATTCTAACTCTAAATTGATTAATAAACCATAATACTCCATTATATTATGTCAGCATAGTATATTCTAACATGTGGAACTCTTTTTCATTGAGCCTATTATTTTAGCCTCTCAATCTAAAAGGTGAAAGACATTAAAATGATACAATTTTTCCCAAAGAACAGAAACACAGATTAGAGCTACATTTTTTTTTTATCAGTGTGAAACAGGTCTCATTCCGGACCCTGAATTTTAATGGGAAAGTCTGCAGTCATCACAGCAGCACCCTGAGATAAAGGATGCTCCTTAGACCTGGATTCCAGGGATTAGCTTGGCATCAGATACTGACATCACTAAAGAAAAACATGAGACAAGAGTGTAAGCCATGGAGTCCCAGCTTGAGGTTAATTTGTAATGTGGCTTTAAATAAGTCACTTAACTTCTTCCCCATTTGCTTCCTCATCTGTAAAATCAGGATTAAAATAAATTCTCAGAACTTGATCAACATTAATTAGTGTTTTGAAAGCATATTAAGGTCTGAGCACTGAGTAGAATAATGTTAAAATAGCCAAATCAGTGTCCTGATGTGTCCTAAGTCAAATGTCTAATTTGGCAAAAGATTTTGGTCAATTCCATTTCTCACAAGTTCATCAAAATCCTATCTGGGCAGGTTAAAGCGATCCATTTGAAAGACCACATAAATGTCTTTCACTGTGTAAACACAAAAATAAGTATTCACATTGATTGTGCCCAAAGCATATAGAACTAGATGATAATTGAATTTTCAGTGACATTTTTTTCTTTGCTGCCTAGAAATTCCTTTATAACATGAAATTATAGTAACCACTGGCATTTCATTACAAATACCACACAGAGCTTTTAGACAGCTACAGTTGACTTCAGAATATAAAAGTTGAAAGATTACATAATTTCTGCTGATTACATTTTAAACAATCCTGTCTTCTTACCCTAAAGGAAAAGAGCTTTCCTAAAAGAACCAATATATGGAATTTTTTTCCCTGTGAGTGGGAGCATTCATTCAGGCAACAAATACTGGTTTAACATCATCATGTGCCAAGCGCAATATTCCTGGTATTAAAAGTACAATAGTAAACACACAAAAAATCAGTATCTCTATCCTTATAATGCTTACATTCTAGTGGAATGGGATCAAAGGCAGAAAAATAAGAAATTAACATAAATAAACAAAGTACTTACTAGTAGTATGTCAATACTGATTAAATGCTATTTAAAAAAATAAACCAGGAGAAAAATTACAGAGAAGGATGAGCTAGCTACCTGGAAGGGTTGGAGTAGGGTGAAGACAGCAGTTGTAAACAGTGGGGTCAGAAAAGGCCTCCCTGGTAGAGGGCACGTTTGGAAAAGACCCATAGCCTTGTTTGTCTGTGACCATCTGGAGAAAACACATTCCAGCCCGAGGCATCTGGAATATTTGAACACCAGCAAAGAAGCTAGGATGAAAGGAGCAGAGAAAACTAGGAACGAATTAGTAGAAGAGGTCAAAAATTATATCATGAAGAATATTTCATGAGGTCACAAAGGTATCATATTTTACTGTAGGTGGAGAAAAATTGTATGAGGACAAAGGTGGTGGCAGGGAAACCTAGTAAGAGGCTATTACACTAGTCCAGGTAAAGGGGAGGGTGGCTGAAGGTGATTGGACTCTCAGTGTTTGTTAAGAGCAAAGCTAAAAGAATTGCCTCCCAAAAAAATCTGATATAGAATGTGAAAGGAAAAAGTTCAAGGATGGTGTTAAAATTTTTAGACTAAGCATCCAGAATAGAATTGCCATCAACAGAGATGGAAAAGACTTTGAGAAAGCTGCTTTGGGAAAAAGCAGAAGTTTTTCCTCAGGCGGGTTTAATTTGAAATTACTATTAAACATCCCATTGAGACAGAGTGGACACATTGATTATACAAGATTGAAATTCAAGGAAGAAATCCAAGTTAAAGAACCAAATTCAAGTCTCATCAATATGTACAAAGAGAATGAGGCTCTATGAGATTGCATGAGAGTGAAAATAACGAAAAAGTAGACAAAATAATTCAGAACAATTCTTTTGCTAAAAAGTAAATGCTTACCTAAATATAAAATCCTCACAACTTCAGAAAAACATCAAAGATCATTCAGCTGAAAATCATCTGCATAGTCCAGAAATCTCAAACCTGACACTGAATTAAGGTGGTATTGGATTACTACTGCTCCCAGGAACTTGGTAAAAATGATCAGAGTTCTTCATTGAGGAGTATAATATATACAGGCCTCAAAGTATTTTTAACAGTCATTTTCAAATGTAATTTGTGACACACAAAGATAACAAGACACAAAGAGAGATCTGGCAGAAGCAACAGATATAGGAAGAGATCCATGGGGGCTCTAGATGTTGGAATTTTCAAAATTAGACTTTATTTGTGAAAAGCAGACAAATGGAAACTATAAAGAGACATCATAACAAATTTTAAAAGAACTAAAAATATAATTACCTAAATTAAGAACTTATGAAAGAATTTAAAAGTGAGTTATATCTGGCTAAGAGAGAAATAGTGAACTGGAAAATTTTGAAAAAAAAATATAGAAAACAAAATTAAAGCACGTGGTCAGAGTGTGCAAGCATACTGTGAAGTCTAACATATATAATTGGATTTCCAAAAACAAGGGGACAGAAGCAATATTTGAAGAGATAACTAATAGTTTTCTAAAGCTAATGAAACATATTGATCCATAGATTCAAGAAGACCAGTAATTTCTCAGCAGAACAAACAAAAATAAAGAGACTATTTTCACTGAGTAAACCCTAGAGAACTTCAATATTTAGAAGTTGGAGATATCAAGGGATGAATGGGTAAAGAAGATGTAGTTTATATATACAATACAACATTATTCAGCCATGAGAAAGAAGGAAATCCTAACATTTGCAACAACGTGGATGGACCTTGAGGGTATTATTCTTAGTGAGATAAGCCAGACAGAAAAAGACAAACATTGTATGATACCACATTTGTGGAATCTAAAAGAGCTGAACTCATTGAAACAGAAAGCAGAACGGTGGTTACCAGGAGGTGTGGAGAGGGGAAATTGGAAAGATGTTTTTATAAAGTCCATAGCAAAATGAGAGCTCATCAGCTGAGAGATGGTAGCAGGTCTCTAAAGAAGGTGAGATGAACATTAAAATGTAGATAGAGTTTCAATAAATGTAAATAGACTGCTTATCTGAACTTTATTTGGAATATAATATGAAACCATTGAAATTTTAGAGCAGGAAGATTGAGTAATCTGATGTGATACATAAAATGAGTTGAAAGGAGAGGAAACCAAAGGTTGGAAGACTTCTCAGTGGTCTTTAGCAATAGTCCAGGTGAATAATGAAAGAAATAGGACGACTTTGTGATGTATATGATTGTCTAACCCCTATGTTGTTTACCTGAAACTAATACAAAATAATATTGAATGCAAATTGTAATTGAGAAAAAAAATAATAAAAAGAAAAGAAGAAATAGGATGGTACCAATGAGAATAGATAGGAAAGAAAAACTGGGAACCTGATTGCATCAGTCAGCTATTGCTGTAAGAATGCTTTTTAACAAACAACATTGAAATTCAGTGACTCTAAAAAACAATATTTTGTCTTGATCTGTGCCTTGTCTAGTGGTTGGCTGATCTAGTCTGGCCTTGACTAGATTTGAGCCCAAGATGTAGGTTGGATCCAAAGCTGTTCCATGTATCTTTCATCTTCTTTGGATTAAGCCTTAATCCAAATGACCCACAGGTTGAGAACCGCTAGCAAGGTCGCCTAAGACCATCGGAAAACACAGATATTTACATTATGATTCATTAACAGTAGCAAAATTACAGTTGTGAAGTAGCAACAAAAATAATTTTATGGTTGGGGGTCACCACAACATGAGGAATTGTATTAAAGGGTCGCGGCATTAGAAAAGTTGAGAACCACAGCCCTAAAATATTATTGAATATAGTGCTGTCACCAATATTAGTTATCTATTGTTGCATATTAAATTATCTCAAAACTTTTAAGTTTAAAACAGCAATACACAGAATTTCTTTAGTTTAGGAAACTTTGAGCTATTTATTTCTTTATTGATTCTGCTTGAAATTATGCCTGTGTTTGAAATTTCCTTTTCCTCTAGCACCCATGCCCAGCCCTATCTTCATCTTCCTCCCTAAATTAGCTTCTAGTCATCTTTCAAGACTCATTTCAAGTTATTTTGCTCAGCAAATCTCTTATGAATCTCTCCAGCTCCTGCCTCAGACTCTTACTTTCCCCTAGAGCCATGGTCAGCAAACTGCAGCTCATGAGCCACATGTGGCTCTTTGGCCCTTGAGTGTGGCTCTTCCACAAAATACCACGGCCTGGGCGAGTCTATTTTGAAGAAGTGGCGTTAGAAGAAGTTTAAGTTTAAAAAATTTGGCTCTCAAAAGAAATTTCAATCGTTGTACTGTTGATATTTGGCTCTGTTGACTAATGAGTTTGCTGACCACTGCCCTAGTGCATCATTCATATTGTGTGTGTGTGTGTTGTGTGTGTATAAATTTTGTCACTTTACTTGTATTTTAAAGTCAAAGATCAGAATAAATGAGCTGAATTAAAGAGGTAAAGATGGCAGAATAGGTAAATACAGTACTTGAATTCTCCCATAACCACATCAAAAAATACAATTAAACTACAGAACAAACATCATTCAAAACTGCCTAAAATCTAGCTGAACAGAAGTCCTATCTTCAAGGATATGTAGAAGAAGCCACTTGAAGACTGGTAGGAGAGATAGAAATGCAGAACTGGCTGGTCTCACACCCACATGTGATGGATAAAAATCCGGAGAATATCTCAGCTGTGGAGGTTCCCTCCTGAGAATCCAGAGGTCTTAACCCCATGTCAGGCCCCCCAAACCAGGGTCCCAGTGTGGGGAAGAGAAATCTCCATAACTTCTGTCTGTGAAATCTAGTAGGAATTATATCTGAGTGAGAAAGAGCACTGCTGAAGTCCCAGGTATTCCTCTTAAAGCACATGAACACAGACTTACTCACTGAGGGACTCATTCACTTGCTCAGTGCTGGCACAGCAGCTCCAGGGACATATGGGGGAAGAACTAAACTGGCATCAGGACAAGAGTTGGAGGGGCAGCTTTCTCCCAGACAAAAGTGCTGACAGAGGCCATTGTTCCTTTGCTGAGCCCTCTCCACACAGAGTTGGCAGGCAGGTGCTTTATCTGCCTGGTGCTTTATCAACCTGGCTCACACGCTTTGCCCCACCCTGGTGATTCCTTGAGATTCCACCCCACCCAACTTGTAGCCATCCTTCCCCAAGCCATTTACAGTGGCTTTCCATTCAAATGGCCTGTCTTGGCTTATGCTTTAAGTTTTCCTAAAATCTGGTGGGGAGGGAATACAAGGATAAGAAATAGTTGGAAATCAAGGTATGGCAGTGGCAGTGGCAAAGATGGAGTCCTTACCAAACTCTCCTAGAAATGAGGTGTTTGCTGTATCTACTGCTTCCTGACCTTCCAGAGCTTCCTAGGTTCCAGCTATGCCAATTCCGATCTTCAAATCTCCTTTGGATTCTGGGAGTACTTCTAGTAAATTCTGACTCCCCATTCTTTTGGAAAAGGGAGGGGAAAAGAAGGCTTAAGTTAGTCAGTGTTCACTTTCATTGCTTTGAACCAAGAATTAACTGAGAGCAGATAAAACATGAATTTTAAAGGAAAGGTGGAATTCATCAAAGCAGAGAAGATCATGGCATGATAGGCAAGGAATATGGCAGAGATGTGGGAATGGGCTGGGGGACAATCATTGGACTCATTAGGTTAAAATAGTAGGTTCATCCGGTATATCAGCCTAGGACAGTGGTCAGCAAACTGCAGCTCGAGAGCCACATGCGGCTCTTTGGCCCCTTGAGTGTGGCTCTTCCACAAAATACCACATGCGGGCACACACGTACAGTGCGATTGAAACTTCATGGCCCATGCCCAGAAGTCGGTTTTCGGCTTTCAAAAGAAATTTCAATGGTTGTATTGTTGATATTTGGCTCTATTGACTAAGGAGTTTGGCAACCACTGGCCTAGGAAATCCTTAACCACTCTCTGTAGACTTTTTCTAAACCCATTTAGCAAAAGTTGACTCCTTAGGCAAATATCACATCAGAAACCATTGAACTCAGCTTGAGCTCCCCACCCCCACCCCGACTCCCGAATCCCCACATTGTCTCTAGCAGTGTAACAAACAAAATGTGCTGGCCCTAGTACATTGATTGGCTATTTCCTCTGATCACCTGCCCTCATCTGTCCTCATACTGGCTTGTCCTAACTGGGTTTGAGCCCCTAATATTCTACAATATATTTCTACATTGGCTCCATTTCAACTTCCAACTTTTCAAATCGCCTTTGATTTCACAGCCTTGACTTTTAGCCCTTGCAATCCAACTTCAAGCTTCTGACTAAATTGGCCTACCTCAGCATCTACATCTAAGACAACTGCTCATCTACATCTAGGACAACCTCAGCATCTACATCTAAGACAACTTTCTTCACTGGGTACTTTTCTAGTTAAGAGAAATATATCATCAGATGCATTCCTAACTGGCTTGAATCCAGCCACTTTCAAGCACAGAGTATGATAGAGTGATTTGTGGTGGGGTGTTTTTTTTTTTTAAGTGTTATGATATAAAAATCCAGCAGTAGTTTAGTAACAGTTGGAATAAGAAAAAAGCTGAACACAAAGGGGCCAGTACAGAAAAATAAGCAAGATAGGACTTGGACAAGAGTGATAATATGAGATTTGGAAGGAGCAGGGGAGATAAAACATTACAAAGAAAAAATAGAAAAGATTGCAAAAAAGGAATGGAAGTGAATCAGAAATAATTATGGTTTTAAGCCATGAATGACCAAAATAAAAAAGTTGAATCAGGTAGTTTTGAGAATTATTTTTATATAGTGACATAGGAGTCAAGAGAACAAAGGAAGAGTTTCAAGGCAGTGAGGTCATTGAATAAGGCAAAAGAAGGTCCAAAAAATGAGTTCATTTTAAATAGTCTTAAGATATGTTTCCTAAAAGGTAACTCATGAATATGAAGACACTTTCAGGAGAGGTTGAATTTCAACCACAAGGAAATAAAGAATAAACATGTGGGGAAATAGAGGTGGCAGATACAAGGTATTTTAAGGAAATTTGGAAATGAAAGAAAAGCAAAAACTAAAGCAATGATTCATGATGTTCAAGTTGAGGCAGGGTCAACCTACCCTCATTATAAAGCTATAAGGAAACTCTAAAATGGTCTTTTCTATTTGTATTATGGGTCAAGACTTTTAACCTTAAAAGTCAATGTATTCTAAAAGGGGCTGGCATAGTTTCTTGATGTAAATATCTGTTGGCTTGGCAGATTTGACATAATCGCTGATTACGTGGGTGCTATCTCAGAAACATAGAAAAATATACTGAAAACCCAAAAAGGCCAAGTACTTACAAATCTTACTCATACCTTTCCACTCTATAAATGAACTTGGTTTTGTTTGATGTGAAAGCAAGACACAGAGAAAAGGGTTTTTAATTCAAAGCTTACACTCTCTCTTCCAAGAGCATGTTTGAAACTAATTGCTTTATAAAGTCCAGAGTACAAGTAAGGACTCCAGTTGCAGACCAGCTACATCGATTTCTGCATTTGGAAACTTGGTCTTTCCAAGTCATAGAAATGAAAACAAAGCCTGTTTGAAAAATGACTGTCCTGCTCTTATTTGAGTGTTTGATACTGTTTCCCATAAAGGAGCAGAAACCCAGTGTCAGACTTGTGCATACTCAGAAAGGGAAAAGAGAGCATCTCCGGAATGTGACTGGAGAAATGTGACTCATCTCTTTTGTTTCTTGCCAAGCTTACCTTGACTTTTACTTCAATAAACATAGTGAGCAAAGACTATGCAAAGAAATTATCTCCCAAAATCTCCATCTGGATTTTTTTTCTGCTGCCACATCTTGACCAGCTAGGAGAGTTTTTCTCTCTTTCATTCAATAATAATGTTCATAATTAGCAATGCAATGTGCCTTGTGTTGTACCTTACTTCTTTCTCCTTGCCTATTAGTCTCACTTTAGCTTGGCCATAGCCCTGTGAAATGAACAAGGGCAATATTTTTGCCTTCCATTGATTATCAAGGTATGTCTTGATGGCCATGCAAAGGTAGCACAAAGGCACTTAAAGTTATTTTGGTGTTGGGTGACAGTGCATTTATTCCTTCTTTCGTTTATAGGTTGGACTGCTATCTTAGAACTGCATTCATAAGGTAGAAGTGTGTCGGTATACAAATCTTCAATGTGATCTCAAATACACATTTTACTCTTTAATTAACTACACAACTCAAAGGAAAAGAATGGTTTTGACAATTGTCTGTTTGTTAGTTGTAATCAACCTAAAATGATTCAAATAAGATCATTTGAGCCACAGGTGAATTTTTGGCTTGAATTATTTATATAAGCTGCATGGTGATTTTGCATTAATCTCTTTCTTATGTTTACAAAATCATGTTCTGAAACTAAGTACAAATTGTAATTGTGTGTCATCCCATACACTCTCTGCATTGCTTGCATTCTTACTCTTCAGCATCTCAGGCACACCTCCAACTACTGGAACTCAATACAAACTGTTCCAGTTTAAGATTACTGAGGGGGAAAGGCATTGGTCAATAGTCCCACATGAACTCACAGAGAAGCTTTCACTATGGATCTATACTGTCTTATCATCCTCGTAATGTTAGCTACATTTTCTTACCTTAACTATTTATAATAATAAAAGCATAATATGCTAATTAGATTGGATGTCCTTCCAGATGACCTTCCGGATGAAGCCGAGTTGTGAGAGAAGCCCGGGTCCCGGGTGCCAGAGGGAAGCCAGTGCTGGCAGCTGGGAGAAGGAAGGCCTACTCTTGCATGAATTTCATGCATCGGGCCTCTAGTTGTATTATAATATTAGACCATCTACATAACATAAAGAGTTTTAGTGTCAATTATTCTATTTATTTGGTCAATTTAGAAAACCAAACAAAGTCATTCAAGCTGCTGCTATGATTTTTTTTTTTTTTTTTTTTTTACCTAAACTGGTTGAATTCACTTTGTATAGATTCTCCTGTCTATGAAGGAATAAGAGACTTCGGTGAGATCGTTTCTAAGAATGAGGAGGTGGTTGCAGATATTTAGTGTGTACACCTGTAGTGTGTTAGAGTCAAGAGTTTATCTTTCAGAATTTCTGATGGAGGAGTTTAAGTGGCAACAGACTGATTTAAAGGCAAGCCTGGGAGTTCCATCTTAAAGCTTCATACACATAAAAATTATTCTGTTCTGTTTGGATTAAGTGTTTACTTGATGTGGCTTTAGAAGTTGTCATGTTGGTTCCTGAGCCAATTTTCAGAGGTGGTTTATTATGGATTATTCTCAAGAACAATGCTTTAAAGGAGTAAGTGAAGCAGGACAGGGCAGGTGGAGAAAATGAACTGCAATGCAATTACAACAGTGGCCTCACCCCATCCCACAGAGTTTTTGGAAACTGGAATGGCCCCTCAGATTTGACCTGAATTGAAGTAAGAAGCTGGGTCTTTGTGCCCCTCCCACCACACACCCCCATCAACTACTCACAGGAAATGTTCTGGCCCCAAGTATAGGATGTAACCTTGAGTAGCCAAAAGACTTGCCTGGAGAGGGAATCAGCTGTGAGCCCTCAGCAGCCAGCACTCTGGTCCTGGGGAAACAAGGGTCTTGGTGCTGAAGGCAGATCTGGAGGATGCACCACAACATCCACTGCAGGGGTGGACAGCAGAGATTATGGGGGTGCTAAGGCGGTCCCCTTTCCTTAATCCAAATAATCCTCTGCTGTGCCACTGCCTAAGAACCCCAGAGTCCAAGGACAAATCGTGAGGATATAAAATCGTTAAAGTTTGTGTTTTTATGCTGATGGAAATCTTTTAACAATTCATCTTATCCTGTTCTAAATCTAAAACTTCTCTTTTGCAGTGATAATTCAAATTGAAGGACGTTTCCATAGAATAAACCTTAGTTTCTTTAATCAGTATTTCTCAAACAGATTTTTTGAGAAATCCGTAAGGGAAATTTTTTTATGAGGAATTTGTACATTATTCAATTATAAGAAACGGAGGGAGTGGGGTTCAAATCCCTAATGTGCTCCTGATTACTAACTGTGTGACATTAGAGAAATCATGACGTTTTTTGAATCCTTTATGTTCTCATTTGTAAAATGTACCTACTCACAAGGTTGTTGTGAAAATAAAACAATGCAGCAAGGATTCAGCACAGGGCCTCGCATATTTAGAAACACTAAATAAATGGTACATATTGTCATTTATGTCACTAAATCTTACAGTCACTTGATATAACTTGGCACACATCCTTTTTTGCATTACCTGAAGAAAAAAAAAAAGGTGTTAATAAGAAGGTAATTAGAAATCTGTCATCAGAGCTATTTCATCCTATGACTGGCCAAATGTGGTGGTGTCATAACCAAAGACACAAATTCAAAAAACCTCAGCATTTTCAAACTCTACTGCTCCAGAAAAAAAAGGGGGGGGAGGCTGTGAAGAAGGGTAAAAAGTCTGAAGAGCCTCATTTAACAAGATCAAAGGAATTGAAGTATTGTTTTGTAAAAGACTAAAACTGTTTTAAAAGAAAACCAAGCAAATAAAATCAATCTCAGTCACTAAGATAACTGGTGAAAGGAAATAATAAGTCTAAAAAATCATAAATCAGAGTTTTAAACAGATAATGGGTATCCTATAGATATTCCTTAAATTGATTTGCATCATGTACACAGAATGAAAGTGACCTTGTTTACTAAATAGCATTTTTAAATGGAAAAATTTAATGAATACATACCATGTACCAAAAAACATATTAAGGGTTTGAATATATCCTATATAATAAAAGAGTAACATGCAAATTGACCATCATTCCAACACACAAGATGGCTTCCCCCGTGTGGTCAAAGATGGCTGCCCCCATGTGGACACAAGATGGCTGCCACAAGATGGCCAGCAGAGGAGGGTAGTTGGGAGGGACCAGGTCTTCAAGGGAGGGCAGTTGTAGGCGATCAGGCCAGCAGGGGAGGGCAGTTGGGGGTGACCAGGCCAGCAAAAGAGGGAAGTTGGGGGTGACCGGGCCTGCAGGGGACAGCAGTTAGGGGCAATCAGGCTGGCAGGGGAGCAGTTAAGCATCAATCAGGCTGGCAGGGGAGTGGTTAGGGGGTGATCAGGCTGGCAGGCAGAAATGGTTAGGGGCAATCAGGAAGACAGGCAGGCGAGCAGTTGGGAGCCAGCAGTCCTGGATTGTGAGAGGGATGTCTAACTGCCTGTTTAGGCCCGATCCTACAGGCAGTCAGAAATTCCTCGAGGGGTCCCAGATTGGAGAGGGTGCAGGCTGGGCTGAGGGACACACACCCCTCCCCCATGCACAAATTTTGTACACTGGGCCTCTAGTAAAGACATAAAAGACATCATTCCAACCTTCACAGAGCTCACTGCGTAGGTATGAGAGTGACATATCAACAAGTCAGTACAACACAGGGATAGAGTGCATTGGGACACAGGGGACAGGGAAAGGGCTACTAACTCTGGTGGGAAGGGTCAACTTAGGAGATTTTGACATTTTTCTATAACCAATAGCAAGACAAGCTTATAAGCAAAGAGGTGGCATTATTTGAATTTGTTATTTTGGAAAATGCATTCATTCATTCATTCATTTTTGAAATGTTTTTATTTATGTTACTGCCAGGTACTGTCTTGGTGAGCCAAACAGACATTCTCTGTCACTCCAGTTGCAGTGCTAGCGGCAGGATGAACTGAAGCCGGGTGAATCTGAGGGCAGAGAGACCAGCGAAGAAGCTGTTGCATTTATCCTGAGGAGAAATGATGAAGAGAACAGGACGGAGTCAAGAGATAGTTGGAAGAGAGTCCTGCATTCTTCGCAGAACTCGGAATTAGAAACTTTTGTCTTAGAAAGAACACCCCTGATGCCCTGTGATCCTAATTCTAAAATCTTGGATTCTGTCGATGTCAGCTGGGTCAGAAGGTCAGTCCCTCGATGCTGGTTCCTTTCTTCTTCCCACTGTCCTTTCTGGAGGATAAACAATCATGCTCCTCACATTCCCATCAGATAGGAAATTGTGATTCCAGGGAAATGGGCCAAAACTAGCCAGCTTCCTCCTTATAAGTAGGCCTTTTCTTGATAAATAAAATTCTATTTACTTTGAAACTAGAAACTGTGTTTAATATCCAATATCAATATCAAAAGACAATCTTGTTCCTTTTCTTAAGATGACCAAAAAAAAAAAAAAAAAAAAACAGATCTAAGATTAAACACTTCTTAAGACATGAGTTTTAGGACCTCTCTCAGTCAGAATCTGCCTGATCAAAATGACTTTTCCAGGTTACTATTTTTAGCTTTCATCTCTTTCCTACCAAAAATATGTTCTCACTAGCACAAAATGTCAGCTTGTGTGCAATAAAAGTCATTTGTCTCCAATTTTGTTATTAGTAAAATGACTCCACCCAAATAAAGCAAATGATATCTGAGTGCTTAAAATGGTGCCAATTGGATAATATTTCATCTGACTCTAAAGGGCGGTAGTAGATATTTACTGACTGAGCTATTGTTTATTTTGTAAATGTAATTAAATTCAGCGTTTGTAATTAAGCATTTTTGGCACATGAGATTCAATATCCCCTTCACCTTCCTAAGGCATCAGGGAAAGAAAGAAAGAAAAAAATTCCTTCTGATGCCCTCCCGGTCCTGCCAGCTTGTCCAAATCAGCAGGTACCACATATAGTTTACTCCCTTTGCAAAACTGGTCAGCATCAATGTCTCAACCATGCTTCACAGTCCGATGGCAGCTGAGAAAGACCTTTCTACAAACTTGTATCCTCCAGGAACTGAATCTAGGAATACAAAACACAGGTATCTTTGCGGAGTAATTACCTCCAATTTCCCTCATCTGAGCCTGCCAAGTTCACCTCTTTCCTTCCTGATGCTAAGTTCTTAAACTAGACAGCAAGTCAGGGTGTTGTTCGGTGGCTCCGATAATAGAGCAGTCTTGTGCGGCCCACCCCCCAACCCCCGACTCCTCCACACACCCTTTTTAAAGGAAGGTAGAAAATAGCCCAAATAAGAAGTGAAGAACACCCAGGCAAGAGATTGGCTATTGGCAGTGATTAAAAATAAAAGGCTTAATTGACTCAAGCTTCCTAAAGAAGGTAATTTTAAAGATGTGCTTTGAAGGAAGGGGAATATTTTGAAAAATAGCAATAGTAAAAAGGGCATTTAGGATTAAGGGAAGCATGGGCCAGGAATAAAATCAAGAAAGCACAGTTGTCCAAGAAAGCATGTGAAATCCAATTTGGCTGCAATTTGGTACATGGATACTAATGAAACAGAACCAGGTGGATAAAGCAGGTTTAATTAATTTGTGGAAGGTTAAATTTAATTTGGTAGACTCTTGGAAGCAGTTGATGTTATGAAGAAGAAAAACACATCAGATGCTTTAGGAAGGTTATTCTGGCAAGCAGTTTTCAGAATGAGTAAGAGAAAGAAGAGGCAGAAAGTTTGGAAAATATCAGGTGGCTATTTCAGGCAAAATGTACCCAAAGCTGAATTAAAGTGATGGCATTGGGAATGGAAATGACATAACAGATTCAAGAGCCATTGTGGAGTTATAGTCTACATGACTGGGCTTCTAACTGTGATTGCAGAGTGAAAAGAAGCAGGAGTTACAGATAACGCTAAGGTCTCAAACTTAAATCAAGTAAATAATTCAAATAACATTTATGGAAAAAGCAGAGTCAGAAAAGGGATTTGTTTTAGAGAAGACATAATTAGTTCTATTACATACAGGGATGGTATGCGTATGTAATAAAAATAGGTCTACAGTTGTGAGTATGCGAAACAGAGTTTATTCTTGTATTATTTATTAATTATTATACTATTTTCCATAAGAATAATCGTAAACCTACTTTGCCCAACCTGTATTTGCTCTAAGCCACCCATTTGTCACTCGGGTCCTTATCCAATGGGTCCCACTGAGCATTCACTTTGATGACCAATTCTATATGGGCTCCAATAAGTTGACCCAGTAGTATCTGACCCTTCAGCAATGGGTACATCTTTCATCTCCTATCCCAAGGCTTCTTTATTGCCATGGAGCTGTAAGACCCTGCCTCACTTACTCAGGACAGACACATGCACAATCAAAGTATAGGAAAGCTAACTTTATGGCCAATTCCTTTGAGCAATGGGAGACAAGAGCTGATGGGTAATTTCTTCTTCCCAAGATGGACCCTGCAGAGATGCAGTCATTTAGTGTGGCCTACTGGAAGGAAGCACTTCAAAGTGAGTAATCAGTTGACACCCAGTGGTACCAAGGTCAGCTCAGAACATATAATTTGGCCTTTGCTTCTGCTCTATCTCATATGCCTTTTTCCTCACACCAGCTTCCCTGTATTCCCTAATAATTCACTCATACTTCCCTGTATTCTCTAATTAGAAGTTTCATGTAAGCTTTTGCCTCAGGCATTGTTTTCTGGGTAAACCTAGGCTACAAGAATAACAAAGCCTTAACAAAGAATGTCTGGTTGTATATTTTATAAGAATTTGTGGTTATTGAGATTGATATGGCAGTAATCTGTGATGTTCTAGTTATCTCCTAGGCATGTAGTAGATTTGCACTTCTCTCATCCCTTGAAATTGGTTGTGATCAATCAGGTGTTCCTCTGGCCAATAATGAAATGTAAATTGAAAGATATGAAAAGCTTGAAAAGGCAGTGTGTAGTTTTTGTGTCCTCATAGAATCTTTATGTGTTCTTAAATCCAAATTTATCTAAATATCCTTTTAAAAAATCATATGGATCAATAAGGATATTAAATAAGACTCTCACAATACATGTTTACAGCATAACTCAGAGACAAAAAATAGAGTGCTATCAACTTAAAAATGCATGATGAAACAAACATATTAATGTTTCAGGCACCAGAGTTTTCACTGATGGACAAAGAAAATGAAAATATGGAGGGCCTAGAAGCAGCAGCAGCTTTCATTTCAACTAAGAAATAAAAACATTTAGTGTCAATTTTTTGTTTCTAAACACCAGTTCATACTCAGTCTCAAAGAAATTAAAGGTTCCAAGATGGGCCTGGAGCATTTTATTGTGTCATATAGCACAGAGAGACTATAAAACTGATAGAGGCGAGTCAGAAAGACATAAGAACTTCTAAAGGCTGGCATAATTTGGCATAATTTCAGCAATAGAAAGAATAATAATGAAAGTGAATTATTTTTAAAAACGAATCCATGTGTTCAAAATGATACACATATCTTCAAAGAAAAGGAAAGTGGAAGAAAAATTCTTTATAAAAGAATGCCAGCTAATAAATGTAGGATGAATGTTAGAGTTAGAAAATCATCCTTGTGCAACCACCAAGGTAATAACTGATTTAAGCATGAATCATCAATTGGTGCTAAAATCACTGGGTAAAATTTACATATTCTCAAAGTATCTCTCGCATAGATTGCTATGAATTGCAGAGAGAAAAAAGAAATGCAATACTGGGGAAAATATAGCAAATGCCACTTTAACCAAGTGATCAAATTCATTACCAATTATGAGACCAACTGACAATATGTGTGCATTCTGATATGTTTCACAGTGCTTAGGGTAATTTGTGAACACAACCTCACCTACTTGCCACTGCAAAAATAAAAAATTACTCAGAATTATTACAGAATAATAAATCAGAATTTCTGTAAAGCTCAAATGATATAATTTATCAGAAAGTGAAGAAAGTCCATATGCCAAAAATAAAATTTTCTAAAGCCAGTTCCCTTAAAATCAATTAGCTAAATGACTAAATTTAAAAAGTCATTTGCCAACTTCCCAATATGAGCAATAGCAATTTATAAAAGGCTTGTTTCTTTTAACTATTTAAATAACATTTCACTAAATTTGAGATAACTTTTGCAGCAACAGCAGAAAACCAATACAGCCGTTCTACAGCCTGCATTGTACAGTCCACATCCAAGCTGCCCTCTTGATTGTAGACATTTGAGTGAACCCAGCCAACATCAGCCAGATAGTAAACAGTTCTATTTAAAAATGCCATAAAATTTATAAACAGTTAAAAGATACATATTTTTGGTAAATTGAAACATGGTAAATTTGTCAAACTTATATTTCAACACAATTTTTAGCAAATTCACTAAAGTAAGACAAAATGCTTCGAAACATAGCTATTGTTTTCACTATAGTGCTAATAAATATTTTCATCCATTTTGCTGCTGAATCAATAAAACTAAGTAAAAAAATAGAAACTACAAGTAAAAAGTTTAATGTCCACTGTTACATTGCCTTCTTTATAGTAATGATTAATCAAACATATCCAAAGCAGTTATAAAATATGGAATAATTCAACTAAAAGCATCGTATGTAATGAGTACTAATGAGGGATGGAGTATAGGACTCTGTGTGTGTGTGTGTGTGTGTGTGTGTGTGTGTGTGCATACGTGTGCATCTTGTATTTTTGTAAGATGGCTGCAAAAATCTTTGTGTCCTGTAGAATATGTGCCAGTTGCCTGAAAATCTAAAAGTGGGCATTAACTTAAGTGATATATGGGGTCCCTGGTTGGTATGGCTCAGTTGGTTGGGCGTCATCCTGTGTACCTGAAGATTGCTGGTTCAATTCCCAGTCAGGGCACTTGACTGGGTTGTAGGCTCCATTCCCAGTAGAGTGCATGCAACAGACACCTGATCAATGTTTCACTCTCACATGGATGTTTCTTTCTCTCTCCCTCCCTCCCCCTTCTTCTTTCTCTCTAAAAAGTCAATAAAACATCTTTAAAAAGAGAAATATATGGGGAAGATGAGAGAAAGAATTACCAAAAATATATGGAGTAAAGAATAGATAAAAAACGGAAAGGGAACTAAAGAAGGTAGACACAGTCTCTGGATAGATAAAACAATGCAAATTTGGATGCCAGTCCATTGGGAAATAAACCTAAACCAGATTACCAGTTTAGTGACATGGAGCCCTAGACATAGTCTGTGAAGATTATGAAGATGCAAGGCCATTCTGTCCCAAAAGAAGACAGAAAGAAGAAATGATTTTATAATAAGATAAAGTTGACAAAGGAAGTTTAAAAATCTTCCTTCATTGTTTCATGCATAAATTTTGCCACACACAGGCACTAAATGGTAACATCTGAATGGAACAGCTGACAATGCACTATGGCCTTGGAGCCAGAAAATGTTTTTGTCCATACACCCCAGCAGTTATGATTTGCATCCACCTATCCTTGTGGAGCTTGGAATGATTCCCTTGTATTTTTAGTGATAAGATATTTGTTTGAACAATTAACACTGAACATATCAAAAAAATCATCTGCTCATGTTTTGATGGAAATGTTTTTATCTGAAAATAGTTAATGTAATTTCTCTGGTCCCTTTTGGAACCAAGCCATGCATGATTTCCATTGGGTGTACCCTCTTGTATTAACAACAAAGTTCCAGTGTTTTGTAAACTTTTCCACAAACCACCTTCAGAAATAATTATTTAAATGTAGTCATGCAGAGGATATCAATTTACCATTTCTTATCTAGAATCATAAAGTCCGGGTAAGGCAAAAGGGTCATAGTCAGGGGAAGCAAGATAAGAAGAATAGCAAGGAAAATGTTATTATTAATTCTCACTTTTGTAGTACTATCAAGATTCATGATACAATTCTTGACATATATATTCAAACATTTGTATAAGGTGGGCTAAAATATTAATATTTTTACTCTCCAGGTGGAAAAAATCTTTTAAAAAATATATTTATATTCATTTCAGAAAGGAAGGGTGAGGGAGAGAGAGATAGAAACATCAATGATGAGAGAGTATCACTGATTGGCTGCCTCCTGGACATCCCACACTGGGGATCAAGCCCACAACCCTGTCATGTGCCCTGACTGGAAATTGAACCATGACCTCCTGGTTCATAGCTCGACACTCAACCACTGAGCCACGCTGGCAAGCACACAAAAACAATCTTTATTAGAACAATTTGGATATTATCTAAAAATAATGATAATATGTAGTGCGAAAATAAAATCTGTGGGGTATCTTGAAATAACATCTTCTGAATTGACAACACCATTTCCATTTTTTTAGAAATATAGCTGGTATATGAGAAACCTTCCTCATATAGCTAACAGTGTGACCTTAGACAAGTAAGCTAACTTCTCTTTCAAATGAAGAATGACCACTATGATGTCTTTGACCTCTAGCATTTTATGACTGATTGATAATTAAATTTGTTGTGATGTGACTTCCTCTCCACAGATGTTTTCAGCCCACAGTTAGCCTCTACAGCATATGTTTTTAGAATAGTTCTCAATAAATTTTCCCCAAAACAGAAATTTCTAATTTAGTCACATTTTTTTCTCAGTGTATTTTCTTAATTTTAACTTTTATTCTCTAGTGTGTTTTTGTTTTGTTCATAACTTTAAAACTTATAAATTCGCCAGATTTTTTAAGAGACTAATGATGCATAATCATTACTAAAGTTTTTATGTGACATAGACTATATACACCTACAATAATGCCTTGCATTTAAGACATGCTTGGCCAGGCAGCTCCTCCTACCACCCACCCACAATCCCATTCTCACCCCCTCATCCAAAGCATGCATGCCTTCCTGAAGAAATAAGAAAAGTAATGGAGGACTAAGAAACTATGTTCATTTCATTATTAAGTATATCCTTGGCCCTAGCTAGCTGACCAAACTGGGTCTTTCCCCAAGTTAGATAAGTGCCCAATGCCACAGAGAATACAGAAATTGCCCCTCTTGGTATCTCTAACTTAATGGGTGTTGGCTAGGGCCCAAGTTGCAATTTGTTGGAGCTCCCAGGTATTCTAATGAGCAGTAAATGTTGAGAAATGGAAGAACTTGAGACTCATGGATTTTTCTAACAACCTCTACAGAGACAAGGTGGACAGAGGGCTGTATGCCAAGGACAGTTCTTGGTGGGTGAGGGTTGGCCTTGAGCTTCTACCTAGTGTGTCTATTCTGTGCCCCATTTAAAAAATGTTAGTTACAGTGATATAACTTACAAACATCTAAGTATTGTTGCATGCACACTTAACATCTAAACTGTTTCGCTTATAAAAAAAAAATCTTATTTTATGATGCTTTTCCTGCCAGAAGATGACATTATACATAAGATTCAGAATATTATTTATGTTATCAGCCATACAATGCCGGTCCCCAAACCATCTGGGTAACAATGAACATCAGTCACATAGGGAGCTTTTTAAAAAGTCAGAATTCTGGCCTCACCACAAAGCCATTGAATTTGGATATTCAAGTGCTTCTTTTACCTCCTCAACACATTTGTCAGCTGCTTTCAAAGTAGGTTCTTTGCCTCACACAGCGCTGTAGCCTTCACAGCACCTAGCAGGTCAAACCTGATACAGAAGCACATACTGATAGTGCTTAGTTAATAATTTTCAGATTAAAATAGATGTGAATGCTACAGCCCAGCTTCAGTAGGTGATTAGAATAAATCAGTAGGGAAAGTATCAAGTTATCTCATATATGAATTGAATTGAAATTTGAAACCTCTTGCCAAAAAAGTCAACCATATTTGAAATAATATTAATGAATCTTTAGAAGCAAGAAAGACAAAGTTATAATTTATCAGGAGCCTAGAATATGTTATTATCTTGAAACCAGTTAAATAACTTACAGGCCCTTTATTTTTAAAGAGTTATGTTAATTTGCAAGTATGTGGGCTTTTAAAAAATATTAACAGTATTTCTATATTATTCAGCCATACTGAGTTCTGAATGGAAAAAGGCATTCAGTAAGTATTTATTTAATGCCAAATGTATGCTAGGCACTCTGGTATTCAGCAGGGACAGGACAGCTTCCATGGGGCCTACGTTCCAGCGCACAAGGTAGCTAAAGTCATCATTTGAAATGAATGCTATGAAGAGAAGTACAGAATAGTATGAACATGTAACAGGTGGGTTTTATTCCATTTTGTGGTCAAGGAAATGACATTTGAGCCAAGTTTTGAAGAAGTAATGTAATGTCACTATGGGAAGAGAAAAGAGAACTTTTTGGCATGGAGAACAGCAAGTGGGGAGACCCGACAGCCAGAACAGGTGTGAGACCAACAAAAAAAGAAGAAGCCCCTCGTGTGTGGAGTTCAGACAGCAAGGAGAGAGCAATAGAGACAGCTCTGGGCAGACAGTGATCAGTTGGACCTTATTAAAATTAAAATTTTGGCCCTAACCGGTTTGGCTCAGTGGATAGAGCATCGGCCTGCAGACTGAAGGGTCCCAGGTCCGATTCCAGTCAAGGGCATGTACCTTGGTTGCGGGCACATCCCCAGTAGGGAGGTGTGCAGGAGGCAGCTGCTCGATGTTTCTCTCTCATCGATGTTTCTAACTTTCTATCCCTCTCCCTTCCTCTCTGTAAAAAAACAATAAAATATATTTTTGAAAAAATAAAAATAAGATAAAATTAAATTAAATTAAAATTTTGGTATTTACATCAAGAACAATAGGAAACCACAGAAAAGATTGAAGCTGAGGAGCAGCATCAAACTTGCATTTTTCAAACTACCCTGACTACAGAGTAGGTGCAATTGGGAATAGGGGGAAATAAAAAGGAAATTAAGAATATTCCAGTAATCCAAGGTAACAGGGATTGTATCCCCAACTTAGAGAGATGAAGAGAAGCAGGTTGAGCCCTGGCCAGAGTGGCTCAGTTGGTTGGAGCATCATAGCGTCCAACAAGAAGTTGCCAGCTGATTCCTGGTCAGGGCACCTACCCACTTTGTGGGTTTCATCCCTGGGGTCAGGGTGCATACGGGAGGTAACCAATTGATGTTACTCTTTCACATTAATCTCTCTCTCTCTCTCTTTCTCTCTCTCCCTCCCTCTCTCCCTCCCTCCCTCCCTCCCTCCCTCTCTCTCTCGCCCTGGCCGGTTTGGCTCAGTGGATAGAGTATCGGCCTGCAGACTGAAAGGTCCCAGGTTCGATTCCGGTCAAGGGCATGTACCTTGGTTGCGGGCACATCCCCAGTAGGAGGTGTGCAGGAGGCAGCTGATTGATGTTTCTCTCTCATCAATGTTTCTAACTCTCTATCCTTCTCCCGTCCTCTCTGTAAAAAATCAATAAAATATATTTTAAAAAAAAATCAATAAAATCACATTTTTTAAAAACCTTCTAAAAAAGAAGAAAAAAGCCAAAATCAACAGGACTTGGTGACTGATTAAACATGGGGTGAAGGAGGAGAAGGAACAAAAGCTGGCCCCAGTCCTCTGTCTTGGACCACTGGGCAACTGCATGCCAGAATAGTTCACACAAGGAACAGATGTAGAGGTCTGGCCTTCGGGGAAAAGTAATAAGGCCATTGGGGTGATAATAAAGCAAGCAATTATATAGCAATAGTTCTGTACCTGGCACTGTTCCAAGTGCTGTATCTATTATTTGCCCAAAGTCTCATAGGTTCTATACCAATGAGGTAACAGAGGTACTAGGTGAGATGCTGAGTCACACAGCTGGTAAGTGGACAAGTCATTCAACTACTATATTTAGCAACCTACCTGTATTGAGTTTCAGGTGTCCAGGAGGCATCTGAGTGGATTTATCAATCCCTAGAGTTGGAAGAGGTCATAGAGAGGACATGACCTCCAGTTTACCCATGAGCTGCACCCGGAAAACTGAACGCTACCTACCACCAGACCTGTCTTTGGAATGTAATTTCTGTTCACCAACCCCATAGACAGAGACATTTCAAGGATGCAGCTTTTGTTTTTAAAAAATATATTTTATTGATTTTTTACAGAGAGGAAGGGAGAGGGATAGAGAGTAAGAAACATCGATGAGGGAGAAACATCGATCAGCTGCCTCCTGCACACTCCCTACTGGATATGTGCCCACAACCAAGGTACATGCTCTTGACCGGAATCAAACCTGGGACCCTTGCGTCTGCAGGCCGACGCTCTATCCACTGAGCCAAACCGGTCAGGGCTCAAGGATGCAGCTTTTAGGGAATAAAGTGTTGTTGACATCATCTGGGCCGAAAATGTGACTAAACCCAGTTAAGACCTCTGTATAGTCATGTGTCACTTAACGATGAGTATATGTTCTGAGAAATGCATCATTGTGTAAACATAGTAGAGCACACTTACACAAACCTACATGGTATCACCCACTATGGCTAGAAACCTGTATAGCATGCTACTGTACTGAGTACTGTAGGCAATTATAACACAATATCACATCTAAACATATCTAAACATAGAAAAGGTACAGTCAGAGAGAGAGGGAGAGAGAGAGAGAGAGAGAGAGAGAGAGAGAGAGAGAGAGAAATGGGACTGGGAGGAAAGAGAGATAAGGAGAAACCCAGGGAACAGAGGGAAGTTTTTGCCCGTCAGTGCATATGTGTGTGCATTCAGGGACTGGCAGGGGTGGGGACAGACTCCCAGGCGCCCCTCCTCCCCAGCCACTTCACTTGCTCACTCGCCATTTCCTTGACCAGGCTGGGAGCCAGTATGCTGAGCCTTCTTGTCTATTTAAACCACCCAGAGCTAGCAGTAAACTCAGCATTGCAGTGGGGTCAAGCTTTTTCTTTCAACATTGCAAACTCTGCTTATAACCCGTTATAATCTTACTAGAGGCCCGGTGCACGGAAATTCGTGCACTCGGGGGGCCCCTCAGCCCAGCCTGTGCCCTCTCACAGTCCAGGAGCCCTCCAGGGATGTCCAACTGATGGCTGAGGCCCTGGGGAGTGGGCCTGAGCCGTCAGTCAGACATCCTTAGCACTACCGCAGAGGCAGGAGAGGCTCCTGCCACGGGCACTGCGCTCACCAGCTGTGAGCCTGGCTTCTGGCTGAGCAGCACTCTCCCTGTGGGAGTGCACTGATCACCAGGGAGCAGCTCCTGCATTGAGCATCTTCCCCCTGGTGGTCAGTGCGCATCATAACGACTGGTCATTCCACCATTCGGCCGATTTGCATATTAGCCTTTTATTATATAGGATGGAATTACAGTCATATATGTGGTTTGTAGTTGATCAAAATGTCATTATGCAGCACTTGACTATATAATCTTCTAAGATTCTGGAGGGCAGGGATCTACTTATCTTGTGGCCGCCCAAGACAAACCTTGTGTGTAACTTCTCTTTCTTCTTAAAACTGCCACCCACCAATCTGGGGTGGTCTGCTGCTTTCTTCAGTCTCTCCTTGCTCTCTGTGTAGGGAACCAGTTTTCAAATCAACAAGCAGACTCATAGGTCTGGAGTTAATCCAAGTCTGTATTGGATACATGGTTACACAGAGAACATAAGGTTGGGTTGCAGAATTAAGAACATTATTTGATTTCACTAGATCTTTAGAGACCAAATACCCTTTCTGCAGAATAAAATATTTGAAATGGAGCAGATAAATTTTGGAGCCCTTCCCAGAGAATGTTCTGTTTAATGACCCTGAAGACATCAATATCACACCATTTTAACGATAACTGTTCTTTACCTATAGAGTGTGAGACTCAGGTAAACATGGATTCCAACCTCAGGTTTCCCTTGTAACTAGTTCTGTGCCCTTGGAAAAGCTTTTTTATGGGTGTGTGACTCGGTTTCTTCACCTATTAAATTAGGTGTTGTGTCTTTTTTAAATCAGCTTTCACACTTATAATGTGTAGGTAGCATAACATATATACAGGAGCAGGCACTATTTTTTAAAAAAATTGTTCCCCTTACACTCTCCACATGGCCTTCTGGTAAATGTTTTAGCTAGGTTATTATGTAATTTTTAAATTTTACACTAATTGAATTATAAGGCAATTGCAAGAGAGGGTAGACCATAAACAAGGGGTGAAAACAGTCTCCGCTCAGCCTTGTAATTTTGGTCGGCATCCAGGCTAGAGCCTTTACATCAGAAAGGAGGATGTTGTTTGGAAGGGGTGGTGAGAAGAAAGAAGTTCCAAAATAAGGAGGTGTGTGCCTACCTTGATTCCTACCCTAAAATATTCAAAGTATTTAGAATTCTTTGTGCTAAGAAAACTGGATATGTATTCCACCCACTCACCACCACAAAAAGAATTAGTGGCATTGGACCTGTGCTGACTTGTACCCCTTGTACCACGCCATTCTATTTGAACTCTGGTGGTAACAGCAACCTTTCCCGTTGGAGGAGCGGACAGATTTGTTAACAAGAGACAGCAAGATATTCTGCAGGAACTTCTTAAGTGCTTTTAAAGCAAACATTTGAATCACAGCAACAGACACTTTTCAAATTTGGGGCTTTCCATTTCACCGTTCATTGAATGTTTATTCATAAGCAGGCAGGAATTATAAAATTTTCTTCAAGCTCTTATTTAAAGCTTCAACTGTGAATCTACTGCTAAGGAATATAAATGTAAAGAAAATCAAGTAATTCCCAAGTGTCAAGGAGCTTTTGTACTGGAGAGGGGAGGTTTTTTTTAAAATTGCCTTGGTAACTGAAAAGAATTTTTTTTAATGCATTATTATTTTCTCCATTTGAAATGGGAAACAGCCACAGAGGGAAAAAGTGAAAGTAGAGGAACAAGAAAAACAAAAGTAGGAAAGGATTTATTCATTTTAGCACAATGAATACCGCCAGATTGAATCATTCTTCCTTTGCATAAACATTCTGGAGTTGTAAGAATGGCTCACACTCCTAACCCTGGCTTGAGGAAAAAAGAAAAGAAGTTAACTTCTGTAAAATGATGAGCTTGTTACTAGTTTTCCATAACATCTGAACACAGGTTAACACAGTGAATTCAGTCAAATACTTTCCAACAGTGTGGAAAACAATGTGTTTTTAAAACTTTAAATCAATTAAATGGGTTTATATGGGCCTTCACTTCTATAGTTTAGTATACACTATATTTTTGAAGTAACAATACTTGCTACCAATCAGGCAGCTTAAAGTCCTGACTTCTTGAATGCACCTTGAGAGTGTCAACCTGTCAATTATAGGCGAAAGGAAACTGTACTTTCCGGGATCTGAGGACGCAGGGGAACTGGGCTCGGGAGAAAAAGGAAGTTGGCAGGAGCCATGTCTATAATTGACCCTTTCAGAGCTGGCTTTTGATTAATGAATTATTCTTATGAGTGTAGAAACAACCGCAGCAATGGCCATAGAGCACACAGGTCCCTGAGTGGACCCATTGGAATTGTCAGTTTCTTTTCTGGAAGGTGATTGGAACCAAGCCACTGATCTTTCTGACTAGTGAACATCCAGGGGTTCTTGGGTTTATCAAAGGTGGGATTATCCTACAGAGGGGAAAAATAAAGTCATTCCTGAGCTATTGACATAAGTAATAATTTTTAAATGTTTTCCTCCCCCTAGCTGGTGTTGAAGGATATATCATAAATGCTTCATAAATCTGTGCTCATTAAGTCATTTTGAGTAGAGCAGCCAACTACCATGACTTCTAGGTTTGTTCTTTTATAACCACTTCAGCCTCTGGCCCCATGTCTTACCAGGGGGCACTGGCTGTGGCTTTACCCGTTAAGGGTTATATTTCTAGAGTTCCTATCTGAAGGTCTGAGAATCCTACAAGAAAAATGCCCTTATACACTTTCTACAGAAAAGGAAAAGAACAGTGGTGAATCACTTAAAATATCAAACAGTGGGTATAAATCACTCAATACCTCATCCCCTTTTTGCTGATGTAAAGTCCATCACCATGGAAACAGGGATTAGAAATAGCAACCTATGAGAAACACTGGGTTTATTGGAGCACATGGAAGTTTTAGTTTGGTTTTCAGCCAAATCTTGAAAAAGCAAATCTTTGACTAATACCTACAAGCTATTTTTATCACTTTTGAGAAGCAATGTTTGAATTATGGATTAAAGGGGAAATCTTTTATTTCCAATTAAAGACAATAAAAACAACATAAACTAATTTGGAAATTGGAAAGCATTATACAATTTAAAAGGCTCTCTTTGGTCATCCCTCCTCGCCCCCAGGTTTCTCTCTCTGCTCTGCCTCATGTAGGTGTATGACAACAAAATAATAATAATCTGTCTTGATTTGCAGATTAGTTATAGGTTGGATCCAGAGTTTTTCATATATATATATATTAGAGGCCCAGTGTATGAAATTCATGCATGGGGGGGGGGGGGGGGGCATCCCTCAGCCTGGCCTGCACCCTCTTGCAATCTGGGACCCCTCAGGAGATGTCCGACTGCTGGTTTAGGCCCAATCTCAAACCGGCAGTTGGACATCCCTCTCGCAATCTGGGACTGCTGGCTCCTAACCACTCACCTGCCTGATCTCCCCTAACCACTTGCCTGTGGGCCTGATCTCCCCTAACCACTCTGCCTGCCTGCCTAATCACCCCTAACCCCTCTGCCTGCCTGATCACCCCTAACCACTTTGCCTGCCTGCCTGATGCCCCTAACCACTCGCCTGCCTGCCTGATGCCCCTAACTGCCTCTGCCTGCCTGCCTGATGCCCCTAACTGCTTGCCTGCCTGCCTGATCACCCCTAACCACTTGCCTGCCTGCCTGATCGCCCCTAACCACTTGCCTGCCTGCCTGATGCCCCTAATTGCCTCTGCCTGCCTGCCTGATCACCCCTAACCACTTGCCTGCCTGCCTGATCACCTCTAACTGCTTGCTTGCCTGCCTGCCTGATGCCCCTAACTGCTTGCCTGCCTGCCTGATCACTCCTAACCACTCACCTGCCTGCCTGATCACCCCTAACCCCTTTGCCTGCCTGATTGCCCCTAACACCTCTGCCTGTCTGCCTGATCACCCCTAACCACTTGCTTGCCTGCCTGCCTGATCGCCTCTAACCACTCTGTCTGCCTGCCTGATCACCCCTAACCACTCACCTGCCTGCCTGATGCCCCTAACTGCTCACCTGCCTGCCTGATTGCCCCTAACTGCCTCTGCCTGCCTGCCTGATCACCCCTAACCACTCTCCTGCATGCCTGATCACCCCTAACCCCTCTGTCTTCCTGCCTGATTGCCCCTAACTGCTCACCTGCCTGCCTGATCACCCCTAATGCCTCTGCCTCAGCCCCCCACTGCCATGGCTTCATCAGGAAGGACATCTGGAAGGTCATTCGGCTGTCCAGTCTAATTAGCATATTTTGCTTTTTTTATTATAGATACCCTAGTGTGTAGTCTTCAAGACTGTTTTCATTCACAGACAAAAGAAGTTTACCTTAGATATGAAGAGATATCTAACAATATTTTATTCCATAAATTAGATGCCTCCCTGCTTCTTAAATATACTGGACATTGTAAAGCTCAAAGGTTCAGTTTGGGAGACAGCATGGTATCCTAGAGTAACCAAATGATCAGTGGTCAGGAAGGTAAGAGTATGACCAGAACTGGGCCCATAAGAGGTTGACATCTCTCCCCACTCATCCCTCTCACCTTTATTTGCTCATCCTGCAAAATCTACCTCAAAATTCACCTCTTCTATGAAGCCAGTCCTCCAGGTTTACAATATATATTATTCAAAGATTCAGTATTTGCAAATTCACCTACTGGCTAAACTTTATTTGTAATCCCAAAATCAATACCTGTGGTGCTTTTGTAGTCATGGACATGCGCAGAGTAGCATGTCCCCAGCTGAGATCACGCAAAGCAACACTCCTCCTTCTATTTCAGATCTCATATTGTAAACAAGTATCCTTTCATCGTGTATTTAATGCCATATTTTTTTTGCATTTTTGTGCTTTTTGCTGGCGATTTCACTGTTTAAAATGGCCCCCAAGCACAGTGCTGAAGTGCTCAGTATTCCTAAGCATAAGAAAGCTGTGATGTCTTACAGAGAAAATACACATGTTAATCTTCATTTAGATATGAACACCTAAACATATAAAAGGTACAGTCAAAATACAGAATAAAAGATGAAGTGTGTGTGAGTATGCATGCTAAGAAGGATAAGGTGGAGGGCTGTGGAAGGAGAATCCGTGAGAGGGGAGTGTGGTATCCAGGAGGAGGGAGGGAGGAAGGGAGAGAGGGAAGCAAGAGAAAAGAAGAGCAGAGATGAAGGGCTGGTAGGAAAGAGAGATCAAGAGAAACTGAGAGAGCAGAAGTGAGTTTGTGGGTGTGCGTGTGCATACAGGGACCATCATGGACAGTGCGACTCCCTGGCTCCCCTCTTCCCCAGCACTTTTTGCTCATTCCCTCCGCACTTCCTGCCCCAGCTGGGGTGGTTGCAGAGTTTCTACACAATGTGCCAAGTGCCATTGGCTGTGAGGTCCATATTAATGGATCACTAATTCTGTATATGTTAAACAGGTATCTTTAAATAGAACAAGATTATGTTTTGATCCATTGATTAAAGTGTGACCAGAGGCTCTCAGGAACCTAAGCCTGTATTTCCCCTAGGAGCAATGCTTAATTACTGAAACAATTAGCATTAGTATTGCCTAATTCAGTATTCACAGCAACTTTATAGAACGTAAGTACCACAAATAATAAGAATTCACTGAAACTTAAATTCATACTACTCTCATTTTAAATGTGTCTCTACCTTCTAATTAGCCTTTTATTATGCACTAGAAGCCTGGTGCACAAAATTCGTGCACTGAGGGGGGCGAACCTCAGCCCGGCCTGCGCCCTCTCGCAGTCTGGGACCTGTCAGGGGATGTCCCAGGGGATCGGGCCTAAGCCGGCAGTCGGACATCCCTCTCACAGTCCAGGACCCCTTGCTCCTTACCACCCACCTGCTCACTGCCCCTTAGCGCTGCCATGGAGGCAGGAGGGGGTCCCGCCACCACCTCTGCGCTTGCCAGCCAAGAGACCAGCTTCTGGCTGAGCAGCGCTCCCCCTGTGGGAGCGCACTGACCACCAGGGGGCAGCTCTTGCATTGAGTGTCTGCTCCCTGGTGGTCAGTGCTCATTATAGCAACCAGTCATTCTGGTCATTTCGCTGTAACGGTTGCTTAGGCTTTTATTATATAGACTAGTGGCCCAGTGCACAAAATCGTGCATGGGGGGGTGTCCCTCAGCCCGGCCTGCACCCTCTCCAATCTGGGACCCCTTGGGGGATGTCCAACCCTATACCAGCAGCCGGACATCCCTCTTGCAATCCAGGACCACTGGCTCCTAACCGCTCACCTGTCTACTTGCCTGATCACCCCTAACCACTCTGCCTGCCGGCCCGATTGCCCCCAACTTCCACCCCCTTCTGGCTTGATCACCCCTAACTACCCCCCCGCCAGCCTGCTTGCCCCCAACTTCCCCCATGCCAGCCCGCTCGCCCCCAACTGCCCTCCCTGCCAGCCTGCTAGCCCCCAACTGCTCCCCCTGCCAGCCTGCTTGCCCCAACTGCCCCCCCTTGCCAGCCTGCTCACCCCAACTGCCCCCCCACACAGCCCTGCTTGCCCCCAACAGTGGCCTCCTGCTGGCCTGATTGCCTCCAACTTCCGCCCCTGCAAGCCAGCTCGCCCCCCCCCACTGGCCTGATCGCCCCCAACTACCCCCTCCTGCTGGCCTGATAGCCCCCAACTGCTTCCCCCTGCAAGCCTGCTTGTCCCCAACTGCCCCCCTCCCTGCCTGATAGCTCCCAAATGCCCCCCCCCTGGCCTGCTCACCCCCAACTGCCCCCCTCCTGCCAGCCTGGTAGCACCCAACTGCCCCCCTCCCTGCCTGATAGCTCCCAAATGCCCCCCCCTGCCAGCCTGCTCACCCCTAACCTCCTCTGCCTCGGCCCCATCACCATGGCTTTGTCCAGAAGGTCTCCAGGAAGGTTTGTTTAACTCTTTGCTGTGTACTTTGTGATAAATAATAAAAAAATATATATCAGCCCTTAGTGATTGATTGAGTTTCCACTCTGTGACTGACAGGGGAGAGTTTTACAAACATGATCCCTTTTATGGGTGATTCATCTCTCAAACTAGGTGGCAAGCTTTTTTTAGTTCAGGGACCTCCTTGTTTTTACTGCATAATATTGTCTAGCACAGAGACAGGCCCATAAAATTTGCTGAAATTTTGTGGGTTTACTGTTTTCATTCTTGTCACACATTTCCCAGATTAGATGAAAAGTCCTTTTTAAAAGTTACTTCATCCAAGTAAAGTTTCAATTATGTCTAATGGTTAAATGATAGTAAACATACTTCTCATCCCTCCACCACTGGCTCAGATGTGCTTCACACTAAACAGAACCTGAATAAGCAGAGTAGCACAGTGGAAGCATGCTGGGCCCATTGGCAGAATCTGAACAGACCAGAAGACTGACCATAATTATTGCCACTGAATGATTCTGGGGTCATACAGACCCATGCTTGACTCTCAATTTCATATTTACTAGATATGAGATGTTGGTCACTTTCCTGAGTCTCATTTTTCCTCTCCTCAAAATGATTATAATACTATCCAACTCAGAGACTTGTTGTGAGAAATGAGATAAAATATATAAATAACCTAGTATAACAAATAATGGGTAACCAATCAATATAGGTTCCTTACATCCAGGAAATCCCCCACCCCTCTTTCATTTGGAGATCAAGGCCAGCTAAGATAAGGGAAGAGCTCACCTTCTGATCCCGAGATTTGGACTGCTGGCCACTGTCATTGCCACATTTCCACAGAAATAATTCCTGTCCACGTAGACACAGAAAACACTACCCAGAAAACAAGAATCAAGAGCTCTATGAAGTAGAATACTGTGGTGGTTTAGCACTTAATTTTGGAATGAAGACAGTTTTCATTCAAAACATCATTCTGACTGGCTTTATGGGCTTGTGTAAATTACATAATTGACCTGATCCTTCTATTTTTTGTTTTGTATCTGCAAAATAGTTACTGTAATCATTATTAAGCTAATGCTTCTTACAGTTTCTGGACATGGTAAGAGCTCTAGGTAGATGGTCATATTTAGTGACATAGCTGTGTGTCTGCCACTGCTGGGTACAGTCTACTTTCATCTTGAAGAAGAGGTAGGCTTCCCCTGCACAAGCATCTATAGCCCACATCCACAGCAGGGGCCCACAGGTGATGAGAAAACCTGCATCTGTGTCCCTCCCCTCTGTTCCCTAGTTCTCACCAGGCATTGGAACTCCTTCTTCTCCCTCCTATCTTCATAACTCCACTCCCTTCATACTTGCCTCTTCCCAGCTGCATCTACGAGCCTTTGCTCCCTTGCCCCAACCTCCTGTCTACTTTTTGGAGGTGAAAGTATAGCTTTGAAAGTAAGTAGCAAAATCTTTCTGTCTCACATTTAGGCTAGAGGCTTCATTAAGTATTTATTTCTGCTTTCATTCTAAACCAGCAGTACTCTTGGGGTACCAATGAGTAAAGAAGAACATAAATCTACAGGAAACATATACATCCTCTCCACACTTATGCATATGTTTATGTGAATACACATATGATTTTATATACATTATATATTTATATGCTTATAGCATATATTTGTTTTACTTATATTTTACATATGTGCTTTCATTCAATAACATGTATTCTCTAAGAGCCTTCTATGTGCTCAACATCATTCCAGATGCTGGGATACATCCCCACCTTCAAGGAGCTTATGATCTAATGGGAAGAGCAAATAGCAAGTAAAAAATAATAATAATAATAATTTAATGTAGATATTTACTTTGTTGTTAGTGGATAAATTGATAGGTTTATAATAAGTGGTAACTCAGATGGAGCAGATTAACATAAATTTAGGTGCACATCTCTGGTGAATATGTTCTGTTTCATTCCTCCCAAGAAAAAGGGTCAGAAAAAGTTTACATTCTCTTGTCACAAATAATAGTATAGATTTATGGTCTTTTCCCAGAGCTATATTTTAACTCTCTTTCCTGTTTTCATAATATGACCCAAAAGAAACTGGACCATCTGAACATTCTACCAAACATCTCCATGGTCCATCGTATTGATGACATCAAGCTAATTTAGTTAGATGAGCAAACTAATTAGATTGGATCAGCAAAAAGTGACAAAGCCACCAGAAGCCACAGTAATACTCATGCGATATGAGGGTGTGAGGTAAACCTTATAAAGATTCAGGGGACCCCCCACATCATTGAAAGTTTTAGGTCTTATGGTCAGGGTCATGCTGATACATCCCCTCCAAAGTGAAGGACAGATGATTACATCTGAACTTCCCACATCTGAAGGAAGTCCAATTTCTGGTTGGCTTCTTTGGGTTCTGTAAGCACACAAATTAGAGTGAGCACATGAGAAAGGTCAAACAAAATGGAAGTTTTTACTTTGAGATAGTCATTTTTTTGGTTCTTACATGTATAATTAGATACATCAGGCATTTGATGGACAGTGATAAGCTTAACTGAAAAAAAAAAAACGTAAGAAGAGGAGTACGCTCAAGATAAAAAGAGCTCACAAAGGAAAATGAGTTCAGCTTCTCATCCAAATTGTAAGTTCTTCATACATGTATGCATATGCCATTCATACCTACTGGGATGACTAATATAAAAAACAACAACAATAATATGTGTTGTCAAGGGTTGGAACGCTTATGCATTCCTAGTGGGACTAGAAAATGGTGCAGCCACTTTGAAAAACATTTTGGCAGTTAGTTCCTAAAAATGTTAAACACAGAGTTACCCTATGTTCCAGAAATTCTACTCCTAGGTATATACCCAAGAAAAATGAACACATATATTCATGTAAAAACTTGTACATAATTTTCTTAGAAACATTATTCACAACTAGAGACCCGGTGCATGAAATTTGTGCACTCAGGAGGTCCCTCAGCCCAGCCTGCACCCTCTCACAGTCCAGGAGCCCTCAGGGGATGCCCAACTAATGGTTTAGAGCAGGCCTAAACTGTCAGTCAGGCATCCTTAGTGCTGCCGCAGAATTCTGCCTCAGAGGCAAGAGAGGCTCCCACCACCTCCGCTGCACTCACCAGCCATGAGCCCGGCTCAGAGCTTCTGGCTGAGTGTCACTCCCCCTGTGGGAGTGCACTGACCATCAGGGGGGGCAGCTCTGGCATTGAGCGTCTGCCCCCTAGTGGTCAGTGCATGTCATAGTGACCGGTCATTCCACCATTCAGTCAATTTGCATATTAGCCTTTTATTATATAGGATAGCTAAAAACAACTCCAGCCGAAGCCGTTTTGGCTCAGTGGATAGAGCGTCGGCCTGCGGACTCGAGGGTCCCGGGTTCGATTCCGGTCAAGGGCATGTACCTTGGTTGCGGGCACATCCCCAGTGGGGGGTGTGCAGGAGGCAGCTGATCGATGTTTCTCTCTCATCGATGTTTCTAACTCTCTATCCCTCTCTCTTCCTCTCTGTAAAAAATCAATAAAATATATATATATATATAAAAAAAAACTCCAATGTCCATCAACTGATAAAAGGGATAAACAATATCTATACAATGAAATACTTTCTAGCCAAAAAAGGAATGAAGTACTGATATACAACAATATGGATGAGCCTTGACAACATTATTCTATGTAAAGGAATCCAAGCAAAAAAAGACCACATATTGTACACTTCCATTTATATACCATGTCTAGAATAGGCAAACGGATAGAGACAGTATATTAGTAGGAGAAGGGAGTGGGTAGTGTCAGCTAATGGATACAGAGTTTCTTTTTGCAGTGATGAAAATATTCTAAAATTGTGATGATGACTGCACAACTGAATATACTAAATATATTAAAAACATTGAATTTTATGCTTTAAAAGAGTGAGTTTTATGCTGTATGAATCATGTATCAACAAATCTGTTTAATTTTAAAAGATAATTTATTAAAGACCTTGCCTTTCTAAATCAATCAATGTTTTTAAATCTTCTTTATGCATTAAACTGCACTAAAGAGTGAGCAGAGGTAAAGAAATAGAGATAACTAAGTTAGATATATGTATGACACTTGTCTGTGAAGGTTATGAGAGATGGGGTTTCAAATGAAAGGTAATGATGAGGTAAGTACTTATTTAGAATCTTAATACAAGAAAGGACATTTAGGATAGTAAACAGCTCTATTCAAACAGGCCCTCAGCATGAAAGTGCACCTAGTAATATGGGCAACAAGTATATAATACTTTCAATTTTCCAAAGATTATTTGTTTTTTAACTAATCATCATTTTATCCTTTCTAGCATTAGAAAGTGCACTCTGAATTTATAAACATTAAGAAGCACTGGAACAGTCTTTCTGATAATGATACTCACCCCACCCCACCCCGTGGAGACACTGCATTTCTGGTCCTGAATCCCATCCTGGCACCTAGAACTGTATCACTCTCCAAGGCCAATTCTAAGATTCTGGAATTCTAGTGTCACCAGCTCTGGATTTCCCAGTCCTGGTCCCCAACTATACAGATAACAGGACTTCACAATCACCAATTTTGTTTCGGTCAATTATTCACCTACACTATGACTGAAATTGCACTTTTTCAACAATATATTTTGTATTCCAGAATGAATTTCTCTATCCAGAGCAGTTGGGCAATGCTTCCAGCCCAGGAGCAAGTATAATTTCTCATCCCATCTCCCACCATAATCTCTATCCTATCTTAGTTAACTGATCACTCCAAATGAACCCCAGAATCCAATTAATGAATTCTTATGCTTATGATATCTTTGGACTCCTCTTCCTATTATTATTATTCATAATTAGTCAGTGAACTAGTCACTGTGGTAGTCATTGCTTCTGTTTGCTATTACTCAGATCTCGCCTACTACTAGGCACATAGAATGTCTCCATTCCCTGATATGAAGTGAAACATGACCATGTCATTTCCTTAGGACAGAAAGAGGGCAGTAAAAATTATCTTCTAGTGGAAGAATTTAATTGCTAGTGCCTGATTTGCTAGATCATTCTCCTACTGTCATAGTGATCATAAAAGTACTTGCTATAGATGAGTCATAAGATCAAAGAATCCTGTAGTGCTGAACCAACACATGCAGGACAACTGCCCTAAGAATCACCTAAACCTGCAAAGTGGATAAACAAGAAATACATTTATTTTGTAACAAAGTTTGATTATTAATGAATATATACAGACATATTCATTGCATGTCAGTGATGATGAAACACTGGAAACAACTTCAATATCATAATAAAGAATTTATTAAACAAATTATGCTACAATGAAATAATGTCCAGTCACTGGGAGGAAATATGTAATGACATGAAAGATGTCCAAGATAGACTATTAAGATGGGAGGTGGGGGGAAGCGAGTTTCAAAGCAGCAGATATCAGTGATTGCATTTAACATAAATACAATATGTGAATATATTTTATTCATATGAAGAAGGGAATTTGTAATAATATTTTACAGCCCTGGCCAGTGTGGCTCAGTTGGTTAGGCATCATCCCATGTACCAAAGGGTTGCTGGTTTGATTCCTGGTCAGGGCACCTGCCCAGGTTGCAGGCTTGATTCCTGGCAGAAGGTGTGCAGGAGGCAACAGATGATGTTTCTCTTTCACATCAATGTTTCTCTAGCTCTTTCTCCCTCTTCCTTCCTCTATCTCTAAAAATCAATTTTAAAAAAATTTTTAAAGAATACTTTACCAACTAAATTTAATTACAAGACATTTTTGCTATTAAATATGCTTCTGTATTATTGGATTTTTTTACAAAGATTACAAGTTTACTTTTATAAACAGAAAAAATATGATGTTTTTAATACACCATTCATGTCTTGTCCTCCTTTCTATCTTGTCATCTTCAAGATTAAGACATCTTCCATAGGTTAAAAAAGAAAAACAAAAAACTTAAGTAACATCATACACTGAGTGGCCAGATTATTATGATCTCTGAATGCATAATAATCTGGCCACTCAGTATATATATATATATATATATATATATATATATATATATATATATATATATATTAGAGGCCCAGTGTGTGTATATATATATATATATATATATATATATATATATATATATTAGAGTCCCGGTGCATGAATTCGTGCATGGGTGGGGTCCGGCCAGCCTGGCCAGGGGAAGGGGACATGGGTGGTTGGCCGGCCTGCCTGCTGGTCAAACTCCTGGTCAAGGGGACAATTTGCATATTAGCCTTTTATTATATGGGATATACACTGAGTGGCCAGATTATTATGCGTCCAGAGATCATAATAATCTGGCCACTCAGTGTACGTTAGCTGTGTATGGCATTCCAAATCTTCTTTGTTATAATTCTGAATTTGCTTCTTAACATAAATCACTTTATACCAATGAACATGTATAAAAGTGTATTTATTAGCTATGTAATACACACAATGTCTGCACTTTTCCTCTATTTATTCCCATCTTTTAATTTAAGTACTTATAATTGACTCTGAACTGCTTTTAACTTTAAGCTTCTTATCTTCAGGTGCACCAAAATATATAAAGCAAATATTAATAAGCCTAAAGGGAGAAATTGAAAGAATTAGTATTCTCAATTACAGTAAATTTGCTAACTAAAAGAAATTGTGCCATTTTATGTACTTCATTGGCAATGATGTTTTCAGTACTTCAGTCTAAAAACCAACAGATGGAGGCCTTATTTAAGCTATAGATCACGTAAAATATGTACATTGAAATGGGGTCATTAGTGGGACAGGAAAATTTTTTTATTTGTCCATATTGATCCAACCAATGAACTATTTTAGGAAACTTCTTAGCCTAGAGTCACAAGAATAGGCTCAGTAGTCAGATTGCCTGGCTTCAAAGTCCATTGCAGCTATTCACTGGGATGTGATTGACCTCAGGCAAGTTATTCTATTCTATTATTATTCTACTAGTGGCCCAGCGCACAAAATTTGTGCACATTAAAAGGAAATGAACTAAAGGAAATATTTTAATATTGCTATTTGCCCTTTCTCTATAATAGAAGTGTCCAGCCAGCCCCACCCACATTGGGCAGCACCAAGACCCGGCTGGCCCCATGCCCATCAAGCCGCGCCGGAGCGGGGGACACAGCCTCATGTCTCCAGGTCCCAGCGCCGGGGCGGAGGGTGCGGCCTCAGCGGGGCGTGGCCTCAGGTCCCCCAGCCCAGTGCCAGGGTGGGAGACATTGCCTCAGGTCCCCCACCCGGCCTGGCGCCAAGCAGCCTCAGGTCCCTGCTGATGGGCATGATGGCATGTAGGCCTGATGGCATAATGACCATTTGCATATTAGCCTTTTATTATGATGACTAGAGGTGCCCCGTCTCCTGCTGTGCGAGGAGGCGCCCTGTGGGGGTCCAGGACCCGTGCCTGACCCATGCAGTGTGGCTGCCGTGTTGTGTCCACTGGGGTGGGGGCAGGTGCTCCTGTGTGTTGTGTCTCCACTCTGGCCCGCCCCCAGCCCCAGCCTCCCCACAGCCACTGGGGCTGAGGGCAGCATGCAGTCCCCTCCCACCCATCTACACGCGCATCTCCTCCTGAGCGGTGGTGATCCAGCCTCCTCCTGAGCGGTTGTGATGCCCAGCTAATTAGCATATTCCATATATATATATATATATATATATATATATATATATAATAACCCCTAATCACAGGGTTATTGTACTGATTAAATGAGAGAATCCAGATAGAGCAGTTAGTATGGTTTCTTGTCATTTGGTAACAACTCAATAAATGTTAGTTGCAGCTAGTTAGTATTGTTGATAATGTCTTTGATATTGAAATTGCTGCTACTTTGTCCTGTTATATGTTGATATTTTATTGGAACTTATCAGCAATATTTCCCTTAGTTGTAGTGTTCATCTAGTAATAAACTAAAAATGTCAGTTCCATGGACACAGACAATAGTGTGGGGAAGGCCTGTGTTGGGGTGGGGGTTCCATGAAGGGGAGATTTGGGGGACATATGTAATACCGACAACAATAAAAATAATGTCTATCAAAAGTCTAATTTTCTGATCCAATGTTTAGTTTTGGGGTTTCCCACTTACATAAAATCTGCAATGATGCTAACAGAAAATCAAGACTTTAATATCTTGCTAAATGTTTGATAGTATGATTCATTTTATTTAGTAAATTTGAATTTGGTTTACTTTAGAAATGTAGTAATAGGGATCAACATCAAACAAGAAAAATCATAACCTTAGTAAGTTTTAAAAATTCTTGAGAATTAGTGTGGCCTTAGCCAGTTTGGCTCAGTGGATAAAGCATCAGCCCACGGACTGAAGGGTTGCAGGTTCGATTCCAGTCAAGGGCATGTACCTCGGTTGCAGGCTCAATCCCGGGCCTGGTCAAGGTACATGCAGGAGGCAACCAATCCATATGTCTCTCTCACCTCAATGTTTCTCTCTGTCTTTCCCTATCTCTTCCACTCTCTAAAAAAAATCAATGGAAAAATAGCCTTGGGTGAGGATTATCAAAAAAGAATTAGTGTGCCTGTGCTATCCTGATATATCTAGTATCTCCTTTTTAAGCCACTTCATACTATCTTAATAAATTTTTGGTCATTTAGAAAATCACATTAACTATAAGGTGTCCAGGAAATCTGTTTTTACACATTTTTTTTTCCTTTAAAATGTGCATTTTTTTTTCCCTGCTCCATCACATCTTAATGATTGTGAAATATGTTTTCTTAAATTTTAATAAATTTAGTTTAGAGGACATCTATAGTCTGTTAGGAGAAAATTCTATAAATCATTGTTTCTCAAACTGATTCTTGGGAATTTTTTCAAAGGTTTGAGAATGCTCCGTGGATTTCTTCTTTAATGTCATGTATTTAGTTTGATGTTAAAATAGCACCTTTAAAAAGAGGTTCTGGAACTTTCTAATGATCTTATAACTGAGTACTGCATTCAATTTTAGTGCCTGTGTTTGTGCTTATGACTACATTGTATGTATGACTACATTGCCCACAGAGTGCTGCTTTAATTTTCACTGGTTAATGAGAAATGAATAGATTGACTTAATACCTAAGTGATGAATCTGTGCCAAGTGAAGAACAAATGACATCACTGCAAGCTGTACAAAGATTACTTTATAGTCCAAGTTGTAAAACATGGTGGCAAAACTGAGTCATCACAAAATGTGTTATATTATAGGCATACCAAACTGAAAAGATCCTATCTTTAATAGTCAGTATTCACATAACAAGTGACAATTTCCTTTCCGCAAAACCTCACTAATCACATTAACTTAATGTCGCTAATTTATATTTTATTGATTTTGAGTTTTATTGTCATTTCAAATCCATAAGCATAAACCTAGCTTAATGTTTATACATATTTAAATAATATAATAAAAATAAATTGTCAACACTGGCTAGTCTTAGAATATTTTTTAAATGCTATTATGAAGTTTTCTGATACCTGTAGCTGTATATATTTTTCATAATTTCATTTGTGTTAATCTTTAAAATGTCTTTCAAAACCTATTTTCCCTACTCATACTTTTCTATAAAATCCCAGCATTCTTTATGATTATAATAATAATAGTTAACATTCATAGTATTCATTATATACTAAGCACTGATCTAATTGCTTTTCATGTATTAATTTATTCACACTTCTTTGAGATAAGTTAATCCCATTGCTTAGATGAAGAAACTGAGGTGGAGAAAGGGTAAGAAATCTGCTCAGGTCATACAATAAGTAAGTAGCAGAATGGGAATTATAACCCAGGTATTCTGCTTAAGGGTTCATATGATTGATTAGCCACTGAATTTTATGCCTCTGTAATTTATATATCATTTATAGTATACTAGAGGTCCAGTACACAAAATTGGTACATAGGGGTGGGGGGTCTCTCAGCCCAGCCTGCACCCTCTCCAATCTGGGACCCCTTGGGAGATGTCCAACTGCTGGTTTAGGCCCGATCCTGAGGATTGGGCCTAAACCAGCAGTCGGACATCCCTCTCACAATCCTGAACTGCTGGCTCCTAATTGCTTGCCTGCCAGCCTGATCACCCCTAACTTCCCCCTCCCTGCTGGCCGGGTTGCTCCTAATTGCTCCCTGTGTCAGCCTGGTCGCCCCCAACTGCCCCCCTCTGCCAGCCTAATCGCCACCAACTGCCCCCCCTGCCAGCCTGGTCACCCTTAACTGCCCCCCTGCTGGCCTGCTCACTCCCAACTGCCCCCGCTACTGGCCTGGTTGCCCCACGCAGCCTGCTGTTCAGTCATTTGGTCATCCCTCACTAACCCCCCTGCCGGCCTGGTCACCTCACACAGCTGGCTTGTTCAGTCATTTGGTCGTCCCTCACTAATCCCCCTGCCGGCCTGGTTGTAGGCAGCCATCTTGTGAGGGTGTGAGGGTTAATTTGTATATTACCCCTTTATTATTTAGGATGATTCCCCTAAATTATTCTAATATTGAAAACTACTTTCTCTCAATTTTACCTTTTAACAGTATTTAAAGTAGGACAACACATCCAGTAACAACACTGAAATTGGTGTTAATATTTTATATCTAATCATCAACTCAAGCTGATTTAATTATTTCTGTAATAATTTTATCCATAGTGCCCTAGTACATTGAGCCCAAAACATTCTATAGATTAGAAGGTTAAAGTTAAAAGGATTTCAGAGTCAATTTTAAGTACTTAAATTAAAAGATGGGAATAAATAGAGGAAAAGTGCAGACATTGAGTGTATTGCATAGCTAATAAATATACTTTTAAACATGTCCATTGGTATAAAGTGATTTATGATAAGAAGCAAATTCAGAATTATAATAAAGAAAATTTGGAATGCCATACACAGCTAATATGGCAATTTGACAATCAGGATCGCATTAGGAAGAGGAGAGCACACTCAAATTAGGCCATTTGTAGAGTTTAGTCAAGTGACTTTTTCCAAAGGAGTGGATGGGGTCGAGGGAAAGCACAAGAGACAGTGTAGTGCCTACTAGCTAGTAGCAAGAAGACATCTTTATCATCCCAACCCTGATGGTGTGGGGAGGGAGCAGTTGCCGGACCAAAAGGATAGAGTCTTGTGGAGGGAGATGCCTGACAGAAGTCACAACCTTTGGTAGAGGGAAGCACCCAGCCCAGGGACACCCCTCAGGGAGGCTGCAAGGAAATGTATACCTGACATCTCTCTCCCCCCACCCACCTTCAGCTCTTGTTGAGGATCCCATTGGCCAAACCAAACCAGAAAGGGAAGGACAAGGACACTGAATTAGTGCATGCACTCAGTTCCTAGAGCTCAGAGGAAAGTGGAGAACAGTAGACAGTGGCTCTGAGGGGGCAAACAGAAACCATCCAGTAACAATACTGCAGTTGATGTTAAGATTTTATATTTAATCGTCAACTCAAGCTGATTATTCTTCTAATAGTTTTGCTCTAAAGGACTGTATACCTAAAATTTTCCTTAATTCACATGATAGAAATAGTTCCTTGAAGTCACCCTTCAAGTAAAAAGTTTCCAGGCCACCCTAACTAAAATTACAAATACTCATTATTTTTTGTTCCCTTCTATTTTATTTTAATTTTTTTTAAAATTTTGTTTTAGTTTTGTTGTTATTGTTCCCTTTTATTTTACTCACTTCTGTTTCCCTAGTGCTTAGGATAGTCCCTGGCACAAAAGAGATTCCTAAAATATTATACTGTTATTGTTTACTAGCTGTGTGACCTTGAATAAACTACTTCACTTCTCTGTGCATCGATTTTCTCATCTGACAAATAACCTACCCTATATATTTGTGATGAGAATGAAATGAATTAAAATATGGCAAATGTTTAGAATAGTGCCTGGCATATAATAAACTATTTTACTGAAAAGTACTAAATTACAATTTTTATTTATGTTTGTGAATTTTTAAAAGTACTAGGAGCTAATTTGTCTCAAAGGAAACAAAAACAAGTTTTATTGACTCTAATTAATTTTTCTTCTAATGTTTTTAGTTGAATCCATTATTAAAATACACAGGTGATCCATTCATACCACATATATCAATCAGATTGTTAAATATGCATTTTCCATATGCATACAAGTTTGAGTTTTATTAGCCATGATGGAAACCAATAAAAAAAAAAGCAAATGGGGAGAATGCCTGCTTTCCTCTTTTTATTTTTATTTTTATAGGTATAATGAAAGCAGGAATTTGCCAAGTGGAATTTGTCTCCAGTAATTATAATTTTTAAACAAATTTTACTTTTGGCAGTGTTCTCTCCCATAATTTAAAAATAAACATATAGTTACATATTTTTCTTAATTTATTCTTGTTTAGAATTAAACCTTGTTTATATTCTTTAAAAGTTATAAAAATTTGAATGCTATTCAAAAGGTACAGTTTTGCAAAAACTTAGTATCCTGTTTTCTCAGCCAAAAATAATATCAGCCAAACTTAATACAGTATATCTAATGTTTAAGAATTTAATGTTTTAACCACTGCAGGGTTATTAGGAATTTAGTATGGAGACTGTGTATTTTAATGCTGAGGTCTAGCCTTCATATCTTTAGTAAGAATAACAGATGATTAAGACATATGACAGAAGAAAAGCACAAATGAATTATCTCTTTGTCAGTGGGTCAATGATTTGTTTTGTGCTGAATTACGTATGTCTATAAAAGCTGAATTATTACCCTGACCTATTGAAAATAATATTCATTCTTTAATTAAATAAGGTATTTGAGTATTAACACCACTGTTGTTAGAAATATTTGTGTAAACATACACTTCAATGGAGTGAATATGTTCCTTCTCATCGAGAGATGATTTGGCAAAAATTTTACATTAATGTATTTTTGGTAATCATTCAAAACAGTAATTTTAAATGACTATGAATTCACAAAATTTCCCAAAGACTGAATAATCATTATTTTTTTAAATCCAATAAATCACAGTGTTGTTCTTTCTTTTGGTGGTGACAAATTCACAACAAATGGACATTTTATTGTAGGTTTCTTTTTCTCTCTTTTTTAAATTTTTGGCTAGTAAGTATAATTACAATTAATAAAACTGAAATAAAATTATTATAACATTAGCATCTTTAAGGACTTTTTCTTATATGTCTTTCTATTTATTTTATCCCTAGAACCCCATCTCAACTTATCACTATAGAAACAAACTGTAAGGACCACTCATTGAAACAGGACATTCATGATACACTTTGTACACTTTATTACCTTATATAACTATCAATTATGTTCAATTTAATCCTACCTTAAGATCACTCATTATGCATTCACCCATTCATTGCAAAGCGCTGTTTCAGGTATGAGAGATCCACAGTGAATATGGCAAACACTTCACTCCCATTCTCACTGCCATGCCTTCATCCTTCCCTGCTGCTTCAATGAAAATAATAATAATCACCCCTTATTGAGCACCTCTTAGGTAAAGTTCATGGTGATGTGCTTTTAACAGAGTTATCTATTTAATTGTCACAAACTGACCAGACAGGCAAGAGACAGTATAGTTCAAGTCAACTTTTAGCTCTGCTATTTTCTACCATTTACTGACTGTGTTTCTTGGGCAAGTAACTTAACGTCAACTTAACCAGATCAATTTCTTTTTGGGGGGTAAAATTGGATGTGATAATAATAGTATCTTGCCCTAACCGGTTTGGCTCAGTGGATAGAGCGTCAGCCTGTGGATTGAAAGGTCCCAGGTTTGATTCCAGTCAAGGGCATGTACCTTGGTTTGCGGGCACATCCCCAGTGGGGGGTGTGCAGGAGGCAGCTGATTGATGTTTCTAACTCTCTATCCCTCTCCCTTCCTCTCTGTAAAAAATCAATAAAAGATATCTTAAAAAAATAAAATAATAGTATCTTTCCTTTGTAAATTAGGAATCATAATAGTAACTAGCACAAAGAATTCTTACGAATATTAAATTACTTAATACAAATAAAGTACATAGAATAGTGCCTGACTCAGTAAATGTGAGCCATTATAATAGTTACTTTGTTGGTTTTTATTTGTTTGTTTTTTTTTAAAGAACATATTTTATTTATTTATTTACTTTTAATTTCTCTTTATTGTTGAAAATATTACAGATGTCCCATTTTTCTCCACTCTGGCCCTCCTCCCCCCCGCACCAGGCCCTCACCACACTATTGTCTGTGTCCATGGGTTATGCATATATGCGTACAAGTTCTTTGGTTAATCTCTTCCTGTTCCCCTTCCCTCTGAGATTCGTCAGTCTGTTCCATGCTTCCATGTCTCTGGATCTATTTTGTTCATCAGTTTATTTTATTGATTAGATTCCACATATGAGTGAGATCATGTGAACTTGTCTTTCTCTAGCTGGCTTATTTTAGTAAGCATAATACTCTCCAGGTCCCTCCATGCTGTCTCCAAGGGTAAGAGATCCTTCTTTCTTACAGCTGTATAGTTGCTGTTTTATTAATAAAGAACCTGATAAATTCTTACCTGAATACAATCAAGGGACTGAGCCAGGATCTCTAATCCCTGGCCTGACCAAGTGAGGTTTTATCTGACCAACTACCAATTTATAACAGATTTTGCCCTCTCAGGAAAACTCAACTATAAAAAGGAAAAGAAAACACTGCCCTCTGAATAAAGCTAAAGAAACTCTTCTAAACAGTTAAATTTTTTTGAGTTAACAATAGTGTAGGGAGATAGTAAAGATTTTTTTATTATTATTTTTTTATTTAGGTATTATATGTGTACATATCTTACCATTACCCTCCCACCCCACACCCATACATGCCCTCACCCCCCAGAGTTTTGCGTCCATTGTTTATGCTTATATGCATGCATACAAGTCCTTTGTTTGATTTCATAACTCCCCCACCTCTCCCTAACTTTCCCCCTGTAATTTGAAAGTCTGTTTGATGCTTTACTGTATCTGTATCTATCTTTTTTTTCATCACTTTATAATGTTCTTTACTATACATAAATGAGTGAGATCATGTGGTATTTTTCCTTCATTGACTGGCTTATTTCACTTAGCATTATGTTCTCCAATTCCATCCAGGTTGCTGCAAATGATGAGAATTCCTTCTTTTTTATGGCAGCATAGTATTCCATTTTGTAGATGTACCACAGTTTTTTGATCCAGTCATCTGCTGATGGGCACCTAGGCTGTTTCCAAATCTTAGCTATTGTAAATTGTGCTGCTATGAACATAGTGGTGCATATATCCTTTCTGATTGGTGTTTCTAGTTTCTTCGGATATATTCCCAGGAGTGGGATTACTGGGTCAAATGGGAGTTCCATTTTCAGTTTTTTGAGGAAACTCCATATTGTTCTCCACAGTGGCTGCACCAGTCTGCATTCCCACCAGCAGTGCACGAGGGTTCCTTTTTCTCCGCATTCTCGCCAACACTTGTCGTTTGTTGATTTGTTGATGATAGCCATTCTGACAGGTGTGAGATGGTACCTCATTGTTGTTTTGATTTGCATCTCTCGGATAATAAGTGACTTTGAACATGTTTTCATGTGTCTCTTGGCCTTCCTTCTGTCTTCTTTTGAAAATATTCTGTTTAGGTTTGTTGCCCATTTTTTTTATTGGATCATTTATCTTCCTTTTATTAAGTTGCATAAGCTGCCTGTAGATGTTGGAGATTAAACCTTTATCAGTGATAGCATTTGCAAATATGTTCTCCCATGCAGTGGGCTTTCTTGTTGTTTTGTTGATTGTTTCCTTTGCTGTAAAAAAGCTTTTTATTTTGATGTAGTCCCATTTGTTAATTTTCTCTTTAGCTTCCATTGCCCAAGGATGGTACAATATCTGCAAATCAATAAACGTGATACATCACATAAACAAACTGAGAGATAAAAATAACATAGTCATATCAATAGATGCAGAAAAAGCATTTGACAAAATCCAACACCCTTTCTTGATAAAAACTCTCAACAAGGTGGGAATAGAAGGATCATACCTCAACATAATAAAAGCTATATATGATAAACCCACAGCAAACATCATACTCAATGGGCAAAAACTAAAACCATTTCCCCTAAGAACAGGAACAAGACAGGGATGCCCACTCTCACCACTCCTGTTTGACATAGTACTGGAAGTATTAGTTATCGCAATTAGGCAAGAAGAAGAAATAAGAGGCATCCAAATTGGAAAAGAAGAAGTGAAGCTGTCCTTATTTGCAGATGACATGATATTGTACATAAAAAACCCAAAAGATTCCATAAAAAAACTAATAGACTTAATAAATGAATTCGGCAATGTAGCAGGATACAAAATTAACGCCAAGAAATCTATGGCTTTTCTATACACCAATAATGAACTTACAGAAAGAGAGACTAAAAAAGCAATCCCATTTACCATCGCACCAAAAAAATTAAGATACCTAGGAATAAACTTAACTAAGGAGGTAAAAGACCTATACGCAGAAAACTACAGGACACTGAAAAAAGAGATAGAGGAAGAGGTAAACAGATGGAAGAACATACCATGTTCATGGATTGGTAGAATCAACATCATTAAAATGTCCATACTACCCAAAGCAATCTACAGATTCAATGCACTCCCCATCAAAATACCAACAGCATATTTTACAGACCTAGAAAGAACTCTCCAAAAATTCATCTGGAATAAAAAAAGACCCCAAATAGCCACAGCAATCCTGAGAAAGAAAAATAAAGTAGGTGGGATCTCAATACCAGATTTCAAGCTGTATTACAAAGCCACTGTTCTCAAAACAGCCTGGTACTGGCACAAGAACAGACATATTGACCAATGGAACAGAATAGAGAACCCAGATATCGACCCAAACCACTATGCTCAATTAATATTTGACAAAGGAGGCATGAACATACAATGGAGTCAAGACAGTCTCTTCAATAAATGGTGTTGGGAAAATTGGACAGATACATGCAAAAAAATGAAACTAGATCACCAACTTACACCATACACAAAAATAAACTCAAAATGGATACAGGGCTTAAACATAAGACGGGAAACGATAGTAAAGATTTTTAAATAAAAGGAAAAGAGGAAATAAAAAGGACAGAACATTTAGAGTTATAACAGAAATGGACAATATAGTGGTGAGAAATTTCCTTCATCGTCCACTTGCTCACTCCTCAGAACAAGGTCATAGTAGACACCTGTCACAACATGCAAAAGGGAAAGAGCAAACTTTGTGGGACTGACCATCACACTCAGTAATTCAGTCTGAACTACAGCAAACATGGTCCAAGCATGACCCTGTGTTTTTGCCTGTGTGGCTGCCTTAAGCCAGCATTTTAGCATTTAAAGAAAATTGCTTTGTCACATAATAAATCTGTTTATGAAATTTCTTACTTTTTACCAGTTCCTGAAATCACAGTAAATGTGAATATCAAGCTTAGTTTTAAAGATAAACAGTGACTTCATATACAGAAACATACTTTCCACATTATTTGCATATAAAAATAAATCATGGAACTCTGAATGTTGGCTGCCACTGTATTACATCACAATGCCTTTTATATTAAGTTAAACATTTGTTGTCAACAAAAGATTATTTTTTCAGGATTTATAAAATTCATGAGCTCTGTATTTCTAGAATACTTATTTAGAAACTGCTTAATACTACATATGTATTAATCTGGAAATCTAATGGACAGTATAGTAAATATAGGTAATAGCATTGTATTGTAATCATCAAACTTGCTAAGAGACTAGATATCAATTATTTCCACCATAAAAAGGACATGATAATTATGTGATGTGATAGAGGTATTAACAATCACTATCATTATATGCTACAATATATAAATGTATCAAATCAACATGTTGGACACCTGAAACTTATACAATATTATATGTTAAATGTATTTCAATTAAAAGACTTCATCTCTATCTATCTTTCTAGCTATATATTTACAGGGAGTCAAAATACAGATCTTTTTTCCTGCCTCAGTGAACACAACTGTGGGCTTAGATACCCTGGCAAGTGTGGGCCTCACTTGATAAAATGGGTAGAAGAGATAACTATAGCATATGAGTGATGTAAATGAGAACTAAGTCACCCAAATATATGAGGATATAATTGGGGGCATAGGTTCACCTAACATTTCAGCTGGGTAATCCTAGGCTTTAGCTTGCATATCTGTGGGATAGAGGAATCCCTGCAAGAATGAAGAGAAACTATTCAAAAGTATACAGTGGAAAAATTAGTCCTCACAATGGGCTTCCTTTACAGAAAAATCACTGGGTTAGCAGTATGTATTCCATCACACATGATTTTCCAGGGTTTGATTCAGCTAGTCCAAGTAGGAATAACAATTGGAGCACTGTGCAACAGTGATTGCTTGCTGCGGCACTCATCATTTGCTGTGGCACTAATTGAAGCAAAATCTACCCCACACCCAGCCCAGGAAAAATGTTTAAGATGGAAAAATTTTTAAGCAAAAAGATATCTTTGAGTACCATGTCCATGAATAGTGCTTAAACATGGGTAAATGAAAGGCAGCCACATTTCAAGCAATATAATAGTGAAGCAACTTGTAGCTGATGTGCCTTTGGCATTTGGATAAAGAGAAAAGAGAATAAAGACCCCTTGAAAAGAATTTTACTCAAACCAAGAGTCCTTTCTTGAGGTAAATAAAGGAGATACAGATTTCAATCAATATAATAATAAATTTTGAGCCTGGAATGAATAAAAGTATCCTTCATACATACAAAAATAAATTCTGGGTGAAGAGTACATGTAGAATATATAGTCAATAAACAAAGAAAACCTTTCTATTTTACTGGGAAGGTAGTGGACTTATTTTGGGCATTAGGATCTGAAGTAGTCAATTTTAAGACAAAATCAGTTCAGAAAATCATTTGTCATTAGCTAGTAAAATCAACATAGGCATGCCCCATAAATGTATAAAATGTCCATTGAAAAATGTATAAAAAATTTTTATAATAAACTGTTACAGAAAAAAATACAGGAAACAACCCAAAAATCCACTCAAGAGAAGAATGGGTAAAATATTACACAATAAAGTACTAAAGTAAATCATGTAAAGTATACAATTGAATTTTTCTTACACACAAATTATTGAATGAATCTTACATATATCCTGTATTATTCCATGATCCATATACACATATGAAGTAAAAAAAAAAAAAAACAAGTAAAATATCTATGGTATTAGAAGTCTGGATATTGGTTACCTTTTGTGGGGGTGTTGTGATGATATGAGGGGCTTCTGGGGCTCTGAGGACATTCTGTTTCTTGATCTGTTTGCTGGTTGCACAGATGTGTTCACTTTGTAAAACTTCATCAAGTTACTCATTTTTATGTTTGTGTATTATACTTTATTAAAAATCTTGCTTGAAATAAGACAAAGGAAACTCGATTCAAGTCCTGACTCCATGTATTACAAGCTGCATGATCTTAAGCAAGTTATATAACCTCTCTTATCCTTTACTTTCAAATTTGTAAAGTATGGATAATAATAATGCCTACCTCAAAGAGTATTTATTATTACACTAGAGGCCTGGTGCACGAAATGCATGCACGGGGGAGGGGGTCCCTCAGCCCAGCCTGCACCCTCTCCAATCTGGGACCCCTCGAGGGATGTCTGACTGCCCATTTAGGCCCGATCCCTGTGAGATTGGGTGATGTAAATGAGAATTAAGTCACCCAAATACATGAGTATATTATTGTCAGTCAGACACCCCTCTCACAATCCAGGACTGCTGGCTCCCAACTGCTTGTCTGCCTGCCTTCCTGGTTGCCCCTAGCCACTTCTGCTTGCCAGCCTAATCACCCCCTAACCACTCCCTTGCCAGCCTGATTGATGCCTAACTGCTCCCCTGCCAGCCTGATTGCCCCTAACTGCCCTCCCCTGCGGGCCTGGTCACTCCTAACTGCCCTCCCCTACAGGCCTGGGTCCCCCCCCAACTGCCCTTCCCTGCCGACCCGGTCGCCCCCAACTTCCCTCCTCAGCCAGCCTGGTCACCCCTAACTGCCCTCCCCTGCAGGCTTGATCGCCTCCAACTGCCCTCCCTTACAGGCCTGGTTCCTCCCAACTGCCCTCCCCTGCTGGCCTGATCACCCCCAACTGCCCTCCCCTGCAGGCTGATCGCCCCCAACTGCCCTCCCTTGCAGGCCTGGTCCCTCCCAACTACCCTCCCCTGCTGGCCATCTTGTGGTGGCCATCTTGTGTCCACATGGGGGCAGCCATCTTTGACCACATGGGGGCAACCATCTTGTGTGTTGGAGTGACAGTCAATTTGCATATTATTCTTTTATTAGATAGGCTTAGAGGCCCAATGCACGAAATTTGTGCCACTTGGTGGGGGCCCTCAGCCCAGCCTGCACCCTCTCACAGTCCAGGAGCCGTCAGTTGGACATCCTTAGCGCTGCCGTGGAGGCGGGAGAGGCTCCCACCACTGCCACTGCACTCACCATTCATGAGCCTGGCTTCTGGCTGAGCGGTGCTCCCCCTGTGAGAGCATATTGACCTCCAGGGGCCAGCTCCTGCATTGAGCATCTGCCCCCTGGTGGTCAATGTGCATCATAGTGACTGGTTGTTCTGCCGTTGGGCTGAAACCAGCTTTCCAACATCCCATGAGGGGTCCCAGATTGTGAGAGGGCACAGGCCAGGCTGAGGGACCCCACTGGTGCATGATCAGGGCCGGGAGGGATGCGGGAGGTGGGACAGTTGGGGAGGGACCGAGGAGGGTTCCAGGGCGTGTCTGGCCCATCTCCCTCAGTTCTGATTGGCTGGACCCCAGCAGCAAGCTAACCTACCAGTCAGAGTGTCTGCCCCCTGGTGGTCAGTGCACGTCATAGCGAGCGGTTCAGCAGCCTTAGCATATCATTAGCATATTACACTTTGATTGGTTGAACGGCCGACTGGACACTTAGCATATTAGGCTTTTATTATATAGGGTAAGCTAATGGGCCTGGCATAAAATAAGTATTTAATAGACTAGTGTGTGTCATGAAGCAGATTAATCCTTTAGTGGTGAGCTATAGAAGAAAGCAACCTAAAAGCTAAAACAAACATCACTGGAGAGAAGTCTAGTGGCAGATAAGATAAGGAAAAAGACTATTTCAAAATAAGAGCCATGAACAATGTCATTTGCTGCGAATAGCTCAAGGAAGATAAGGAGAGACAAGATTTGGCAGTATGGATGTCATTGGTGACCTTTATTCCAGCAGATTGAATCCAGGCAGAAGGAATACTATAGTGAGTTAAAACACAAAGGAGAGGTGTGGAAATGAGTAACTATTTCAAAGAGTGTGGCTGTGAAGGAAAAAAATAAAGATCATAATTAGAGGAGAATATGAAATTGAGAAGATTATGTTTAATGGGAGAGACTACACATGAAGAACCAGTAGAGAGAAACTGATAACATAGGAGAGAAAGATTAACCAAGTTATGTCCACAAGGAGCTGAAGAAAGGTAAAATGAAAGCACAAGATAGTTATCTTGCTCAGGAGGAAGGACAGCTCTTCCTGTGTGCCAAGGGAAAAAGAAGAAAGGATGAGTGCAGCCGCAGAGCCACTGGGAGGCAAGGAGACATTCTCACCACATGTGTCCATTTCCTCAGTGAAATAAAGGCAACAGCATCTACTGAGAGAGATGGTAAAATTAGTAGGGTCTCTGAATACACCTCCTTAGAGGCTATAAGGAGATTTTAAAAATAAAACAAAAATAAAATTACTGAGGGGAATAGAAGAGACCCTAACCAGAGGTAAAATAAATATTGCCAAGGAGTACTGAAGTCCCAACTGTGCTGAGAACCATGACTGATTTGAGGCACCAACCTACACACTCCAGTAGTAATTTGCATCTTGGAACTATTCTTACAATGACTATATAATTATTTTTAAGACCCCAGGTATACAGATGATTAGATTGATCCAGGTATGAGGTTTCTTACAAGGCTGGTGCAAAGGAAAGATTTGTGATTTCATATGACAGAAACCCAACTCAAACTAGCTTAAACCCATAAGAAAATTTATCAGGCTATGTAACTGGAAATTTCAAAGTATATTTAGTTCCAGAGGGTTAACCACGGTCACTGGCAATCTCTTTCCTCTCTATTGTCTTCTTTTCCAGACACATTTGTACCTATTGGTCACAAAAGAGAACACTTGAATTTAAATTTATTGTTACAGTATCTAGTCTCCAAAAAGAGAGAGAGAGAGAGAGAGAGAGAGAGAGAGAGAGAGAGAGAGAGAGCACATCTTTCCCATTAGCTTCAGAAATTATTACAGGAATGACTCCTATCTTCTTTGACTCCTAAGTCAATCATTGTGGCCCAGGAAACAGAGTCTCTGATTGGCTACCCCTGGAGCTGGGGGAGGGGGAGGGGCTGAAAGGGGAGGGACAACTGAGAGAAACTTAAAAAAAAAAAAAAAAAAAGATAAATTAGTGCTACTGGAATGCAGGGATTGAGGAAAAGAGTAGAATGAAGTTACGCTGGAGACATAGATAGGAGTCAAACCACAAGAGTCTTTAAGACTACATTCATTATTTTAGTCTCTATTTTATTCTATTTTATTTTTATTTATTTACTTTTTGTTAATCCTCACCTGCTGATATTTTTCCATTGATTTTTAGGGCAAGTGGAAGAGAGAAAAATATCAATGTGAGAGAAACACATCGATTGGCTGCCTCCTGTATCAGCCCCAACCAGGGCCCGGGCCCGGCCCAATCATTAATTAGAGGAGACTGCAACCAAGATAACTACCCTTGACCGGAATTGAACCCAGGACCTTTTGGATAGGCCAATACTCTATCCACTGAGCCAAACTGGCTACGAGCTATTTTAGTCTCTATTTAAAACAACAATGTCCCTGAAGGGATGGGGGTCAGGTAAAGAGAGGAGGTAACAATAAAAAATTGTATTTGAAAATATTGCTCTGGATACAATGTAATAAACTGATGAAAGAGTTCAACTGGACATGCGGAGACCAAATAAAATCACGTTGTAGGAGTTCAGGCTAGAGAAGCTAGAGTCATTGCAGTAGAAAATAAGAAAAGTGAATGGATTGACAGGATATTTAGGTGATAAATTTTACAAGTTTCTTATGGGGTTTAGACACATTGCACTTGAGAACTCTGAGACACTCGAGTAGAGATACTGAATAAGCAACTGAGTGTATGGGCACCCCACATATGTGAATGAGGCAAAAGTATGAGGCTCAGCCACTTCAATCCAAATCCATCCATCATGGATGAGCCCAGGATCTAAAATAAATCCCCTCCCCCAACCAGGTTGGCCAAAGCGTTGTTGGGACTGCATACTAGTTGAACTTATTTCTCACATTTGCACCTTCCTTCCACAGGTGTTGACTCATAATGAACAGTGTGTACCCCAAGTGCTATCACAACATCTGATCTAAAGAACCCAACCTATAAAAGTATGAAATGGAAAGGGGAAAGTGCTTAGAACCAATGAACCAGAGAAAGGTGAACCTGCAAAGTAACAGATAAGGAAATGCTAGAAAGTAAGAAGGAAAGCCTGGAGAGCATGATGTCCTGGGAGCCAAAATAAGCACATGTTTCAAAAAACAAAGAGTGGGCAAGAGTGCTGAGAAATCAGAAAAAATTGCTGCAAAATGTCCACTAGATTTAAATCATAGAGGTCTTTGGTGGCCCTAGCCACAGTTGTTTTGGTCCAATGTTAGAAACAACTGTCATAATAGAGAGAGTAGAGGAGTGAGTTCGAGGTGAGAAAATTGACTCACCAAATATCAAAAACTCTTTAGAAAATTTAGATTTAATGAATGGGAAAGATTGAAATAAGGTGGGAGGGGGGAGAATGTGGGAATCAAGAAAAGGTTGTTGTTTTTAAGACAGAAGAGACATGCACAGGTTTGAATGTAATTGGAAATAACCCAATTGAGAAGGATATGTTTAATGAGTAGCAGAGTGGAAGTGGGGCAGAGGAATTGAACATGTAAGACACCTGATGAAGCATGAAGGGATCCAAAACACAGGTGGAGCGATTGGCCTTAAGTGACCAGAAGACTACCTCCTAAACTAAAATAGAAAAAAAAAAAACATGGATGCAGATGGAACTGTCTGAATTTGGTAGCAGGAAGCTGAGGGAGTTCCCATCTGATGCCTTCTATTTTCTTCAGGAAGGAGGAGGTGAAGTCATTCGCTGTGAATGAGGAGGAGTTAAGAATATCTGAAGTTTTAGAGTGCACAATGTTACAAACCATTATTAAAAACAGAGGGAGAGAATTTACCAGGTAAATACGGAAAAATTAGCAAATTTGTAAAAGTCCCAATGTATTGGCAGCAATCTTCCCTGACAGGTGACTTTTGTGGCAGTGCCAGGCTGTTCTGCTGTAGGCCTGGAGAAGGCGTATAAATACGTTCACCCAGGATTGGGCTTTTGTCAGATAAATGGGAAGGGAAATGTTTAAGAGACAAAGGGACAAGGGAGTTAAGAGTATTGCTGAGAGTGATATTCAAATAATGGACTGAGGGATTTAAACTAAATGATGATGATGAAAGAATGAAAAAATATGATAAGGTGGAAACTGGTGAAGAAAGTAAAAGGGTTAGCACATTAGAACAATACTCTCAAGATCTGAGGATCATGTAAATATGCAGACTAAGATTCGATCCCATAGGGAGAACCTAAGGTTCTGCATTTCTAACAAGTTACCAGGTAATGTTGATACTGCTGGTTTGAGGACCAGACTAACAAGGTATTAGAAGTTCAAAAAAGATCAAAAAGTAGTTTTGAACTTGAAAATGAAAGTGATAGAGAGAGCAAGAGAGATTATAAGAAGAAGAGATTACAAGAAGCAATAGGAGGAAAGTAGTGGACAACGAATCAGAAAACAAAAAGAAGCAGAAACAAAGGAAAGCAGGGGTATTAGAATTTTAGAGGAGCAAGGTGGATGTCTGCTTCTGAGGGTGGGCAAATGACCAGGTCACCAAAGATGCTAGGAGATCAGTAGAGCTGCAGTAGCTGAACACTGAAGATTTGACTCATGGGATTCCATGAAGGACAATCTGTACAGTTACTAAAGAGGATCCTTCCATTGCTGTTTATCCCCTCACATTTTTACAAAATATCCCCATTAAGCCCTGGCCAGGTGGCTCAGTTGGTTGGAGTGTTGTCTCATACACCAAAAGTTTGCAGGTTCAATTCTCAGTCAGGGCACATATGTAGGTTTTGGGCTCGATTCCCCATCATGTGCTTACAGAGGCAACCAATTGATGTCTCTCTTTCACATCGATGTTTCTCTCTCCCTTTCTTTCTCTCTAAAATCAATAAAAACATAACCTTGGGTGAGAATATATATATATATAGATATATATAGATAGATATGTACATATATATATACATACACATATATACACATGTATATGTATATATGTATATACATATACATATGCATATATATATATATACATATATATATCCTATCTAATAAAAGAGTAATATGCAAATTGACCATCACTCCAACACACAAGATGGCTGCCCCCATGTGGTCAAAGATGGATGCCCCCATGTGGACACAAGATGGCCACCACAAGATGGCCAGCAGGGGAGGGCAGTTGGGAGGAACCAGGCCTGCAAGGGAGGGCAGTTGAGGGCAATCAAGCCTGCAGGGGAGGGCAGTTAGGGTTGACCAGGCTGGCAGAGAAGGGAAGTTGGGGGCGACCAGGCCTGCAGGGAAGGGCAGTGGGGGGGGACCCAGGCCTGCAGGAGAGAGCAGTTGGGGGGGACCAGGCCTGCAGGGGAGGGCAGTTAGGGGTGACCAGGCCTGCAGGGGAGGGCAGTTAACGACAATCAGGCCAGCAGGGGAGCAGTTAGGCATGAATCAGGCTGGCAGGGAAGTGGTTAGGGGGTGATCAGGCTGGCAAGCAGAAGCGGTTAGGGACAATCAGCAAGGCAGGCAGGCAAGCAGTTGGGAGCCAGCAGTCCTGGATTGTGAGAGGGATGTCCAAATGCCCGTTTAGGCCCGATCCTACTGAGATCGGGCCTAAACAGGCATTTGGACATCCCTCAAGTTGTCCCAGATTGGAGAGGGTGCAGGCTGGGCTGAGGGACACACCCGCCCCGTGCATGAATTTTGTGCACCGGGCCTCTGGTATGTATATATATATATATATATATTAGAGACCCAATGCATGGCATTCATGCAAAAGTAGGCCTTTCTTCCCCTGGCTGCCGGCACCGGCTTCCCTCTGGCACCTGGGACCCAGGCTTCCCTCGCAGCCCAGCTTCATCTGGAAGGTCATCCGAAAGGCCATCCGGTCTAATTAGCGTATTACACTTTTATTATTATAGATATTGCCTCCTAACCTAGGCACAGGCAAGTTATCCTACATAATAAAGAGGTAATATGCAAATTGACCATCACACCCTCACAAGATGGTTGCCTATGACCAGGCTAGCAGGGGGTTAGTGAGGGATGACCAAACGACTGAACAAGCAGGCTGCATGGGGCGACCAGGCCAGCAGGGGGGGTTAGTGAGGGATGACCAAATGACTGAATAGAAGGCTGAGTGGGGTGACCAGGCTTGCGGGAGGGCCGTGAGTGGTGACCAGGACAGCAGGAGGGGCAGTTGGGGGCGACCAGGCCAGCAGGTGGGGCAGTTGGGGACGGCCAGGCCCAGCGGGGTCGGGGAGAGTTAGGGGTGACCAGGCTGGCAGAAAGGAGCAGTTGGGGGCGACCAGGCTGGTAGGGCAGGCAGTAAGAGGTGACCAGGCCAGCGGGGGGGGGGGGCAGTTGGGGGCAACTAGGCTGGCAGGGGGGCAGTTGGGGGTGACTAGGCTGGCAGGGGGGGCAGTAAGAGGTGACCAGGCCAGTGGGGGGGCAGTTGGGGGCAATTAGGCTGGCAGGGGGGGAGTGGGGGGCAACTAGGCCAGTGGGGGTGGGGGGCAGTTGGGGGTGACTAGGCTGGCAGGGGGGGCAGTAAGAGGTGACCAGGCCGGTGAGGTGGGCAGTTAGGGGCAACCAGGCAGGCAGGTGAGTGATTAGGACCCACCAGTTCAGGATTGTGAGAGGGATGTCCAACTGCCGGTTTAAGCCCGATCATCCCCCGAGTGGTCCCGGATTAGAGAAGGTGCAGGCTGGGCTGAGGGGACCACCCCCACCACCACCCCCCCCCCCCCCGCACAAATTTCATGCACCAGGCCTCTAGTATATATATCCCCATTCACATGCAGCTATCTCAGTGACTATGTCCTGGCCACCTGTGCCTGCCTAACTAACGGAGATGCCTTGCTGGTCCTGGTCGACTAGGTTGTAGTTCAGTGTGGGAGGGACACCCACACTGTCCCTGAGGATGCAGAAAAGGCAGGACTGATTTCTAAGAATAACTCTATTGCAACTAGAATTTTAAAATTAACTTCCAACACATCCCAGAGCCCCAAAAGACAGGATAGGCCAATCTGTAAGGCAACTCTTAAAAACTGGAATTTTGAGGGCTTAAGACACATGTACACATAGGGAAGGGAAAAGGAAGATTCTACTCTGACTTAAGAGGGACCACTAAATCTAGACAGCTCAAATGGGGTTAAGCTTAAGCTCAGGTGATACAAATGAGTCCACAAAATCCATTTTTCTATCCCTTCCTATGAACCAAATCTTCCCAAGAAATTGTAACTTGCCTTCCAGTTCCTGAGTAAGGCCAAAATTTTCCTCAAATGCTGAGTGGTATCAACCACAGAGTAATAAACAGCAACAAAGAAAGAAAAATTATATAAACAAAAACAATGTTTGTAACTCAAGGTGAATCGGTCAAACTCAAGTTTAAAAGACAAAACAAGGTTAGATTAAACAAATATTGATAATATCTCATTTTTTGGGGTTAAACTTTAATTGTGCTTAATGTTTCATTTTCTTTAAATCTTGTCCTGTATAATAACTCTTCCTTGGATATGTAGTGATTGAATATTATTTAAGTATTTGTTTTGAAGAGAAAAGTTTTAACTTTTATGAAAAAGAAACAATTGAACATAAAAACAGGCTACAACACAACTTCGAAACCATACTTCAACAATTAAACTCTCTGATAACCCACGGACACACACAATAGTATGATCAAGTCCTGGGGGTTGGGGGGCAGGATGGAGGGTGTCCATGGGGAAAACAAAGGGAGTTATCTGTAATACTTTCAACAATACAGATGAATTTTACAAAATTAAACTCTGTGGACCACAAACATGCCTCCTAACCTAGGCACAGGCAAGCTATAAGGGTGTATGAGTAATAAGTAATAGAGTCATAGTTTTCTGGCAACGTTCAAGAAGTATAAGCAACATTATGTAAACTGCCCTTGCAAGCCTGAAATCTGCAATGAGATGACAAACCTAAGAGGATTTATTTGCTCTTCAACAATAGCTTCATTGTGTCAACCTGAATAAACGAGTCACATAGTCATTTCTGGCAGGGCAAACCTGTGGAGCTATTGCTGATAACTCTGCAAATCACATAAACTAGGCAATGTCCATTCCATGGTTACTACTGTACAAACCTGTACAAATTTGGACAGAAGTCGTGATTTAGCATAAACCAGAAGTTTACACCTTGAACTACCTTGAAACTGGCCACAGTTTCTGGGAAGAATATTTGTGGAAGTTGGGCAAAGAAGCAGATTATCTAGATTCTTGCATACATGAAAAATCTGATTCTTATAACTACTCAGTTTAATTTAGAAGGAAAAGCTTGTCAGTATCATCAAATGATTAGCTCTTTCTTGAATTAGAGAGATCTTACCTTGACAGAAGAGTAGACATATGACATTCTCAATGCTCTGCTACTCACTGTGTAACAGCGTCATCAGATTCCATGGTACTCCCTGACATAAAGTTTTATCCAAAAAATAATATATTTAAGGGTAGAAGTCTAGCCTAAAAGGGGAAACTTGCAGATTTAATAGGGTTGGCAATTTGGGGCCCAAGGAGATAGGGGAAATTTTTTTCACTAGGGAGAAAAAACATAGAATGAATGCTCGCTCTCTCTCTCTCTCTCTCTCTCTCTCTCTCTCTCTCTCTCGCCTCTTGCTTCTCGCCTCTCATCTCTCCACTTCTTATATAGGATTCAAAATAAAGACTTTTTTGTTTGATGGCTTTTATCTTTCAACTTCTTAATAAATTACTAATATTTTAGCTCATGGTGTACCCAAAATAGGGATTACAGATTAAAATACCCACAAGGGTTAAGCAGATAAAGCAAAGGAGCTAAGTCATTTCTGTCAAGTTTAAGAAAATAAGCGGTGGTGAGAACTTGGGAACTTGTAGAGTGCGTGAGCCATTGAAGGGTCTTACTATTTACTTACCTCTAATCAGTTGTTACATGTAGAAATTCCAGCCGAGTGTTGCCAGATGTTGCAAATTTTCAAGATAAACTGTAAATCTGAATTTTTATGTGCTGTCTCCTGGATTTTTAATCTGGCAACAATTTGAACATTGTTTGGAAATGCATGGGGACTTCTAATCAAGATGGTTTAGTGAGTTCATAAATTACCATGCCCTCTCTCTCTCTCAAAACCCTCAACCATGTTTGGAAATATATTTAAAAAGATACAAGCATTATGATACTAGCTGAGTACACGATCAAGATAAATATCTCCATGAACTGGAAACAGAACAGAAAGGCAAGGCAGCGAGCAGGGCTCTGGCAGATGAGCAGCCAGAACCAGGCACCCTGCCTGAAGCCGCATCTGAGTTGGAACTACCGTGAGTATGTAGGAAGCTTAAAAAAATTCACTTGCTGCTATGGACTATGGTTTACTAGGAAGTGTTAGATCTGAGAAAGTAGGAGGGGGTAAAACAAAGTCTTAAGACAAAGAACTGATCGAAAGATCCCCTATCTCCATAACTATACCTACACTATTCCCAATATTACCATGATCAGGAGCTCCACAACAAAACAACTCTAGAGATTTCACAAGTGTTGTCTACCTTAATCATTAAAACTCTTTCATCAATCTACCCGATTATTTATTCAACAGCAATTATTGAGCAGCATGACATGCCAGTATTCTAGGTGCTAGAGAAAAAAAAAAGTGGGAACAAATCAAAATCCGTGCATATTTAGGTTACATTCTCATTGTGGGGAAAGGGCAATGTGGGAAACAGATCACAAACAAACAAGGAAATATAACGTATGTCAGAGAGTGAAAGTACTAGGAAGAAACAACAAACTAAGGTAAGGAAGAGCAGCAGAGTGTTAAGAAGGATGTTTTTTACAGAGAGTGCCAGAGAGAAGTTAATATTGGAGGGAGCCAAGTCTCCCAGGCAGATGACGCAGGAAGTCCAAATACTTTAAGGCAGGAGCATTGCTGACATGCTCAAGGAACAGCAGGAGACGAGTGTGACCAGAGTGGAGTGAACCAGAAGAGGGGTAAGAGCAAAAGTCAGAACTGCAGCAGGAGGCCAGATCGCACAGACCCGCTTTTAAGTCTTTGGCTTTGACTCCCAGAGAGGTGAGAAGCTACTGGGAGATTTTAAAGAGACAAAAGACATAATGTGACTCATACATTGAAAAGATCACTCCAACAGCTGTATTGAAAAGACGACAGCAAGATATAAAGAGCATGGAAAGAGGCAAGAAAACAAATTAGGAACCTGTTCAAGTAATCCAGGCCAGAGATGATGACGGCTTGGACCAAGGTGGAAGCAGTGGAGGTGGTGCGAACTGGTTAAAATCTGAATATATGTTGAAAGGAAAGATAAGAAGATTTCTGTTAAATTGAATGGGGAGTGTGAAAGAAAGAAAAAAGTCAAAAAAGACTCCAGGCTTTTTGGCTTCCATAGCTGAAGGAACATTGCCATTTACTGACATTGGAAAGTATGGGGAGAGGTTGGAAGGTGGGTGAGAATCAGAACGGGAGGTTTTGATGTTAAGTTTGAAGCTATTCAAGTGGAAATTTCAAATGGGAATCTCAAGGGAGAAGTCCAGGCTATGGATGAAAATTTAGGAGTCATCTGTGGAATCATGAAATTTAAATCCATACACTAGATGAGATCAGCAAAGGAGAGCATGTAAATTTATTAGTCCCAGTAAAACACTCCAATCTTGAGGAGAGTTTAACAAGGGGTCTATTTAAATGGTGTGGCAGAGATTAGGGTAAAGAATAAGTGATGATGCACTATCCCAATAGCCACATGCTTAAAGGGGTAAGAGGAAAGAGAAGTTACTAGGAACTTAGAAGAGGTAACTGGATGGAGAGGACCCCTAACAAGAGCTGCAACCTTTAGTTAAGGAAGGCTAGCAGAATAAATAGCCCCCACCCTCACTCTCTTCCCAACTTTCAACTAGAAGTCAAAGGCAAAAGAATCTGGCACCTCTTAGGCACGAATCAAGGAAGAGAAGGGGAGAAAGCAAATGTGGAGAGGCAAATGGAAGTACTCCAGCACAATGGATAAAAGCAGAAAAGAGACCCAAGAAAGGAACTCTGGGTAATTCCAGTTTTAGAGATCAAACAGATGAGGAGTGTGTGTTGAAAAGACTATTCTTTCTTTATTCAGTTGACTTGACACCTTTGTAAAAAATCAACTGATCTTAAATGGAAGGGTTAATTTCAAGATTTTCATTCTATTCCCTTGATCTATATGTCTATCCTTATGTCAGTACCACACTGCCTTGATTACTATAGCTTTGTAGTCAATTTTGAAATCAGGAAGTGTGAGTCCTAACTCTGTTCTTTTTCAGGGTTGATTTGACTAGTCTGGGATCCTTGCAATTTACATATAAATTTTAGGATTATTTTGTCATTTTGTTTTTAAAAAGGCAGCTGGAATTTTTACAGGGATTGTATGGAACCTGTATATCAGTTTGGGGAGTATTTCTAGATGAATAATGTCTTCCAATCCATAAGCAACAGATATCTTTCCATTTATTTAGATCTTACTTAATTTCATTTTAAAATGTTCTATAGTTGTTAGTGTACAAGTATTGCACTTCTTTTGTTAACTTTATTACTGAATTTTTTATTTTTTTGATGGTATTGTAAATTAAATTATTTTCTTAAATTTTTTCAATTGTTCATTGCTAGTATATAGAAAATACAATTGATCATCCCATATGATTCCCATGGGTTTGATTCCTGGTCCATCAGGGCAGATACCTGAGTTGTGGGTTCAGTCCCCAGTCGGGGCACATTCAAGAGGCAGCGGGCTGATGTTTCTCTCTCACATCTCTCTCTCTCTCTTCTCTCTCTCTCTTTCTCTCTCCCACTCTCTCTAAAATCAATAAGCATATCCTCAGATGAGTAATTAAAAAATAAAATTGCTTTTTGTATATTGATCTTGTATCTTGCAATTTTGCTGAATTTTCTTATTAGTTCTCACAGTTGCATGTGTGTAAATTCTTTAGGATTTCTGCATACAGTATCATATCATCTGAAAAAAATTTTACCTCTTCCTTTCCAATCTAGATGCCTTTTATCTCTTTTTCTTGCCTAATTGTCCTAACTAGAACCTCCGTACATAATATTGAGTAGAAGTAAACCATGTATTTTTGAAAACCCATACTCAAATACAATTTGTCTCAGGAACTTAAAGGCTATTCAATGTTATAATATAAGGTAATACATTGAATGAGAAATTTCAAATGATCATCTCAATATATTTATATATGGAATACATATCATGCTTGTGATGTGCCAGATAGTTTTAAGCACTTTATATGTATTAACTCATTGAACCTTTAAAACAACTCTATGGTTAGGTGCTGTCATCCCCAATACCACACATGAGAAAATCAAGCTAGAGTTTCTTTGTTCAATATAATGCAGCAGTAAGTGACAGAGTTGCAATTTAAACCCAGACAGAGTCCTAGCTCTTAACCATTCAGAATGCTGACTCACATATATGGTTATTCCGCACGTAGCTTAATGGTGAAATTTGAGAAGCATTCTTATAAATGTCAGGATAAAGATAAGGATGCCAGCTATTACTACTTCTACTGAATATTTTAGCATAGGTTCAGTAAATGTAAGCCTATAAAATTTTTTGACATAATAATTGGAAATGAAGAGACCTAACTGTCATTATTTGTGGAAAATATGGTTCTCTATACAGAAAAATGAATAGCCTCTAAGTTCAGCCATGGTAATATAGTAAAAGTCAGCAGACTTGTAGATAAATGAGACACATACAAAAAAGGGGGGCATATTCTTAAGCACCAGTAATAGTCCATTAGATAATATAAAAAAATTCCATTCAAAACAAGTACTATAAGATGTCTAGGAATATAGATCTAATCTACACTAATAAAAGAGAAAGATGCAAATTGACCGTACCTTCGTGACACCCACCAGCCAGTCAGGAGTGAATATGCAAATTAACCCAACAAAGATGGCGGGTTGATTTGCATACACAGGCGACCAGCAGCTGGGAGCGGGGCAGGACGCTTGCATCATCGCCATGGTGACAACACAGGCATTCCACACCATCCCAGCCACTCTGGGCCTCTGCAGCATGGGAAGGCGGAAAGGTGGCTCCGGGCCAGAGCGAAGGCGGTGCCAGCAGCCAGGGGAAGGAAGGCCCATTCTTGCATGAATCTTCATGCATCGGGCCTCTAGTCCTATATAATAAAAGGCTAATATGCAAATCCACTGAACGGCTGAATGACCGATCGCTATGATGTGCACTGACCACCAGGGGGTAGACGCTCAACACAGGAGCTGCCCTGGTGGTCAGTGCACTCCCACAGGGGGAGTGCTGCTCAGCCAGAAGCCGGGCTCACTGCTGGCAAGCTCAATGGACTGCAAGAGGGCTCCCAGACTGGAATAGAGCACAGGCCAGGCTGAGGGACACCCTCCCCTGCCCCCCGAGTGCACGAATTTTATGCAGTAGGCCTCTAGTAAAAGATAAAGAAGTAGGGGAATGAAGTGTTTGAGAAAAGAAAAATAAAGTAGACTGTAGACTGACTATAGTATAGGGTTTCTGCTGGGGGAGAGGTGTGGGTCAGAAAAGGGCACTTGGCTGAATTTAAAGGGCTTGAATATATGCTCCATAGAAAGTTTTTTGAGCAAGGAAGTAATAAAATTAATGTACAATTAGGGAAATTTAATCTGACATCAGTTAAATAAAATCCATTGTCTAAGCAGCCCTGAAAATGTGGTGCTGATATTCAGTGGTGACCACATTCTCGTGTGGAGAGTTTTTGCAACTGGATCATTCTCAATGAAGAGCAATATACTGCCACTGTCCCAAATTAAAGGGAAACGAGTATTTGAGATATTACTACATTTTGTATACAGTAAAACAGAAAAGCAGAAAACATTGCTGTGGTGCTGCTTGTCAGACAAACACTTTGGCTCTCATATTTTTAATATGAGGTCAAGTGACAGAATCTTGAGTCATCCAGTGGCCTGGTTGATGGCCAGGTCTTCTATCTAATGACTAATTTTGGCATTTAGAAAAAAAGACTAAAAATATAACTATCATAGACAGAATGCACTTACTTTAAAAAATGGGACTTCTGGACAGTTTCATAAAATTGTAATGAAACCATGGTAATAAGAGGCAATCGCTCTAAGGGATAAACCGGGGATTAAGAAGATTTTAACATCAAAGTCTGGTGTTAGTTTGGCATTGCATAAGGGGAAACCCAAATAAGTATATTCAGGTCCTTCTCTTTCCTGATTTCTCTATTTGTTATATTTTCATTTACCAAATACTAATTGGACACCTCCTATATAAAGCAGAAATGCACCTGCTATCTTAAGGTTTACATTCCTGCCTGAAGCCCACATTGTAGCACACTCCTCCTGGGCATGCAGAGCTCCACTCTCCCAAGTCACCCCCTACCTCCCTCGTTACTCTGTATGCTGGCTTGTTTTCTTTTGCTTTTCTCTTAATATTGGTTGTCCTCAACCCTCAGCCCTCTTCTCTTCTCTCCCAATATTCTTCCAGAGTAATCTCATACACTCCCATTTTTCTATTGCATTTATTTATTATATGTGGATCAATATATATAGAGACTGCATACATATGGATTAAAATACATGGATTACTTTATATATGGATTAATATGTAAGCATTTTGCAAATATAAAGTCGTGTGTTCCTCATAACAATCATTTGAGGTAGGTATTATTTTACCCATTTTTTCAGATGGGAATGTCAAGGCACAGACTAGTTAAGAAAGTGGCCGAACTGGAAATTGAATCAAGGCAGACCATGCCCTAAGTCACTATGCTATGAACTCTCCCAGCATCCACCTGGGCCCCCCTGTGTCTCCCCACTCGGGGACTTAGGGGTAAAGATAACCAGTGCAAACATAAAGCTTAAGTTGCTTGCTGTATTGTGAGTAATGACCCAGGAATTTTATGTCTTCCACCAGTATCCATGAAAGTGTGGTAGGCTAATTTGTTAGCTTATAAGTAAGGTACAAATCTCAGACTCTTCACGATGTACAATGAGTGATGAGAAAATCTTTTAACTAAGTGAAGTGACCATGTGAGGCAATCCTGGGGAATAGCTTAAAATGGTTAGGATAAAGATGGCCTAAGAAGGATCACTATCTGTGGGAAATAGGCAGCCACTGAAAGTATTTAGCATGTGTAAAACATGACAAAAGTGTTACTTGAACAAAATTAATCTGACATTGGCATTTAGAAAAACGGCTGCTAATGCACAGCTGGAATTAGACCCAAATAGCAGCGCCACAGAAATTAACATTTACTGAGTACTTACTGTGAAGAAGGCATTGAAATACAAATTCTATTTAACCCCCATTATAACTAAACTAGAGGCCCAGTGCACAAAATTTGTGCACTGTGGGCACCACCATCTTTGAGGGCAGGGCAGTCAATTAGCATATTCCCTCCTTATTGGCTGTGGGCACCGCCATCTTTGCGATGGCATGAGGGTCAATTAGCATATTCCCTCTTTATTAGATAGGATATTAACACATGTAATATTTGCCATGTTAACACCTATAAATACATGAACTCACTAAATGTACATAACAACCTTATAAGGTAGATACTACTATCACCACTTTTTTACAAATAAGGAAACTAAGATATCCTATCTAATAAAAGAGTAATATGCAAATTGACCATCACTCAAACACACAAGATGGCCACCCCCATGTGGTCAAACATGGCTGCCCCCATGTGGACACAAGATGGATGCCACAAGATGGCCAGCAGGAGAGGGCAGCTGTGGGTGATCAGGCCAGCAGGGGAGGGCAGTTGGGAGGGACCAGGCTGGCAAGGGAGGGCAGCTGGGGGTGATCAGGCCTGCAGGAGAGGGCAGATAGGGGTGACCAGGCTGGCAGAGGAGGGCAGTTGGGGCGTGACCAGGCCTGCAGGGGAGGACAGTGGGGAGAGACCAGGCCTGCAGGGGAAGGAAGTTGGGGGGGATCAGGCCAGCAGGGGAGGGAAGTTGGGGTCAACCAGGCCTGCAGGGAAGGGCAGTTGGGGTCAACCAGGCTGGCAGGGAAGGGCAGTTGGGGGGAGACCCAGGCCTGCAGGGAAGGACAGTTGGGGGGGACCCAGGCCTGCAGGAGAGGGCAGTTGGTGGGGGACCCAGGCCTGCAGGGGAGGGCAGTTGGGTGGGACCCAGGCCTGCAGAGGAGGGCATTTGTGGGGGACCAGGCCAGCAGAGGAGGGTAGTTGGGGGGACCAGGCCAGCAGGGGAGGGCAGTTAGGGGCAACCAGGCCTGCAAGGGAGGACAGTTAGGGGAGACCAGGTCGGCAGGGGAGGGCAGTTAGGGGTGACCAGACCGGCATGGGAGGGCAGTTAGGGACAATTGGGCCAGCAGGGGAGCAGTTAGGCATCAATCCGGCTGGCAGGGGAGTGGTTAGGGGGTGATCTAGCTGGCAGGCAGAAGCAGTTATGGGCAATCAGGTCACTTACCCAAAGTCATAAAGCTGGTAAGTGGTGAAATCAGAAGCCAGTAAATAAAAAGAGTCAGGCTATATCATCAACTATATAAATTCAATTTCTATACTTATCTGGTTCTTTTCAACTAGTCCTTTTGTGGTTCTGACTTAAAGGGATTCCTTTGGAGATTGTTATAAAGAGGGTCCTAACTCAGATTCAAAGGGGACCTTCAGTCATTGTGCTGGTAACCAAAATAAGCATATGAGGCAAGCAATGCTTTACAGGATGACATCACTTAACTTAGGGCTCTTTGACTGAGAATGACAGGAACACAATTCAAAACTCAATGTCAGCAACAACTGGAACCAGAGCCTGCCTCTCTCTCTCTCTCTCTCTCTCTCTCTCTCTCTCTCTCTCTCTACCTATCTATCTATCTCTCCCTGTTATTTCTGCTTCTCTATGACCATTGACATCATTCTCACAATCAGATTTTCTCCCTGAAGTGGGAATGATGTTTATTATCATCTGCAGGCTCACATCTAACTAGCTTCACCACCAAATCATGAAAAAAATCTTTCTCCAATTCCAGTTAAAAATATATATATAGTAGAAAGGACTCCATTAGCCTGGCTCGAGTCATTCCCTCACATTATGACCAATCCTTGTGAGCAAGAATGTGCTATCTTGGAATAACTCAGGCCACTTATTCATTCCTGGATGGGGGCAGGGTTGTGGAGTGTGTAAAGAGCAAGTCAGGAAGCAATGACTGATAGTCCCTTCTACTACCAGGTAATTGTAGTTGAAGAGCTATTTCCCAAAGGAAGCAAGGAGGGGGGACAGTGGTCTCAGGCAACCAGGAGCAATAGATCTTCACAATATCTGAACAGGGACCCTTTCTATTTGGCTTTGGCACCCTTTACATTTGAAACACATTTTGGAATTAAGTAGATAATTCAATTTAGCACAAGGCTGGGTTTCATTGCTTTATTCGTGGATACCTTGATTTCCCAAATGAGACAATGATCTTGGAGAAGGGAACTGAGCTCAAATTGGGTATTTTCATACACTTAGTAAGTTCCTGTTGAAATGATGTCCAGCCAACCTTCACTACCACACTGTAAATGTGGAAACCTTTCTTTGGTTAATGGCAGCAGCGGTTTCGGGAAGACTGTCATTGTTTGAAATTCTTCCTCTGATTCACAGCTGGCACAAAGCTTTTGCTCCCAAAGTGATGGCCCCCACACCATTTTGTCTTCATAAACACTAACAGCTCACTGTCACTAACAGCGCAGCTAGTTGAGTTAAATGTCCATTGATTTCTACTCTGTAATGGTATTTGACATGTTGCAGGTTTTTTAATGTTTATATTACACTCTTACCACAGCCAGTTTTTAAACTTGAAATAGTATCTACTATTCTTTAAGCACTTGGTTTGGCGTTTTTGTATATCTTAGCTAATTAAACAAAGTTAGCATTTACACACACACACACACATACACACACACACACACACACACACACACAGTTAAGATGATTGAGGAGAAATTAAGGATGTACCCAAGCTCATGACCATTGTATGTTGTTTAGCCAGAATTCCCAACCAGGTCTGTCTGACTTCCAAGACTATCTTATCTCACTATTTGGCTAGAAAATCAAATGCTAATTACATCTTTAATTATTGCACAGCTAATGCTTCCTTTGCAAGACATTAGCATACATTCAGTGCAAGCAAAAACATTTACCTCCTAACAGAGTGACACTCTCCCCTCCGCACACCCAGCATGGAATTCCCAAACATTCAGAATGATCTCCACGTTAAGCTGCTTGTTTAGAGAAGTCCTCATCTTGAACACTTTGGGCTGTCAAGAACAGGGACAAATTTGTGTTCTCATTGTACAGAGATGATTTTCTAAAATTATCTTCAGGAACAAAATCATAATAATGATTTTGGATGATAAGGGGGGAAACTCCTTTTTTCTTTTGTTGGTTTTCTTATACCCCCCCCCCCCGCCCCCAAATTTTTCTCACCTGTTCTAAAAACTTCACTTGGGAAAGAAATCAAACCAAAGCCAATCTCAGCCAAAAAAAAAAAAAAAAAAAAAAAAAAAAAAAAAATGAGATGGAGAGAGAGGGAGAAGAAAAAGACATGTGAGCAATAGTCAACTGCTGGCTGATGGCCTTGCGCACATCAATTACGTGTCAATACCCCTCGTTCTGGTAGCCATGACAGTAAAGTCAGCAAGAAAGGCAAAAGCACACAATCTTAACTGAGCCATGCGGTCCAGCCAGGATGGCTGAAGAGAATCCCGAAGTGGCGTCAGTGAGCAGGATAACTGTGGGTAAGGAGGGAGCCGAACACAAAACTGTTTTTATTTCACTTCAATGACTACAAAATCAGTGGGGTAAAACACTTGTTACCAAAAGGGGAGGTGTTTCTCCTTTCTTAATTATAGAATAAATTAAGTAAACATGGTCTGAATCCAAAAAGATTAGATCATGGAGAGAAACAACACCCTAAATTTTCCTCTGGGAATAAAGGACCCAAAGAGTTTGAACAATGCACTGTTTTGGTTGTTGGGGTTATTTTCTTTTCTTTTCTTTTCTAAAAGAAGTTGGAATGTATCAGCTGATGTCACTGACATACCTTGATACTCCTGAGGGAAAGGAGATAGAAACAAAAGACAAAGAAATAAATTTAAATTGGCTTTCTCTTGCCTTTACCAGCTGGCTGAAAAAATATTCTGCCTAATAAATGGGAGATGGTTGAAAGCTCTGTGAAAGCTTAAAGAAATGTTCTAATGGTAACATATTGTGATAATTTTATACTAAATCTTTATATCCTCTTGTTTATTTGAATATTCAAGTTCATGAAATGACATGTCTGTATGCTGTGTACAAACATACACTGTAATAACTTTAATAATAACTTTATGTATTTTGGAAGGAGGGAACTCTTTTGTTTTATGTATGGTTTTGGGTTTGGGATGTTTTTGTGTGTATTTTTAAGCCATTCTTTAAAAGAAACATTCATGTATTTACACAACAGCACTTAGGAAATACAATGAAAGAAATCATTACAATAGCACTTATAATAGCAACAATCTGTATAAAACCCTAAGCGATGGGTCGACCATTCAACCAGTCAACTGTTTGACCGGTCACTATGATGCACACTGATCACCAGGGGGCAGACGCTCAATGCAGGAGCTGCCCCCTGGTGGTCAGTGCACTCCCACAGTGGGAGTGCCAGTCAGCTGACCGACAGGTGCCAGACGCTGGGGTCACGGCTGGCGAGCGCAGCTGCGGCAGTGCAAGCCTCTCCCGCCTCCATGGCAGTGTTACTGAGTGGCAGTGGCAGGCACAGTGGGGCCGGGATGAGCGGAAGCAGCCCAGCCTGGGCTTGGGCTCCTCCCCAGCTGCCTGCTACTTCACACACTGCTACATCCTTTGGGAGATGTTGGACTGCTGGTTTCGGCCCGATCCCGCCCGAGGGGTCCTGGATTGCGAGAGGGCACAGGCCAGGATGAGGGGCCCCACCAGTGCACAAATCCATGCACCGGGCCTCTAGTAGAAGATAAAATTACAAAGAGTAAGAATAACATAAAATTTATAAGCTCTATATGAAGAAATGTTTCTAAACACTGAGAAAGGGGACCAACAAAGACTTGGACAGTTGGAAAGACATATTGTGATCTTGTATAGGAGCACACAGTAGTATAATAAGGAACAATTTTCTCTACTATCACTTAAAAATTAACATGATCTCATTTTTTCAACTGGGAAGCTAATTCCGAAGTTTATAAACAAAATAAACAGGAAAGAACATTTAAAACAATTCTAAAAAACAAAGGTATAATGTGGAGGAGACAGCCTTATTAGATATTAAGGCATACTAGAAAGGTACAATAATTAAAACAATCTGTACCTGCACATTACTAGGAAGAGATCAATCTATAAAGAGTCCAGAATTAGAGCCAAATACATACTGCAATTTAGTGTATAACAAAAGTGGCATTACAGATTGTGAGGAAAAGAATTAATAAATGGTATTGGAAAACTGGGTAGTAACTTGAAAAACAAGTTTATTTTATCTGTAGCATATTTGTACAAAATTTCAGACGGATAAATTATAAAAATATAAAAATAAAATATGAAAGTTGTAGAAGAAACTATTATGGATTTAAAAATATATCCATAATAGTTTCTTCTACTAAATCAGAGTGTCAGACTCTTCCTAAGTAATACTCAAAAGCATAATAGAACAAATCTATAATAATAAAAGCGTAATATCCTAATTAGAACGAACAGCCAAATGACCTTCCAGATGTCATTCCGGACATCCTTCTGGATGAAGCCACGGTGTTGGGGGCTGAGGCAGAGACGGTTAGGGGCGATCAGCAGGCAAGCAAGCAGTTAGGGGCAATCAGGCAGGCAGGCGAGTGGTTATGGGCCATCAGGCAGGCAGGCAAGTGATTAAGGGTGATCAGGCAGGCAGGCAGAGTGGTTAGGGGTGATCAGGCAGGTGAGTGGTTAGGAGCCAGCAGTCCTGGATTGCGAGAGGGATGTCCTACTGCCAGTTTAGGCCCAATCCCTAAGGACCTAAACCAGCAGTTGGACATCCCCCAAGGGGTCCCAGATTGAGAGAGGGTACACGCTGGGCTGAGGGACATCTCCCCATGCACGAATTTCATGCACCAGGCCTCTAGTACAACTATAAGAAAGTAAAATTTTCTGTGTAGCAAAAACTATCGGAAAATAAATGCACAAATGACAAACTTAGAAAATACATTTTCAACAAGTATCACAAAGGACTATATATTAAGGGATCACACAAATCAAATAGCAAAGCCACTCACCCAATAGAAAAATAAATAAAAAGGAATAAATAGTTTCATAGAAAAGGAAATAACTGCAAATAAGCTTCCCATTGAAATATCATTTTGCACCCATCAGATAGTCAAAGATCCAAAAGTTATATTTCATACTCCATAGGCAACTGTATTAGGAACAGGCACTCTCATGTGTGCTGACCTGAGTGGGTAAGGGGAAAACCTCTTTGGAGTGTAATTGAGCAATGTCTACAAAAGCTACAAGTATGTATACTCTTCAGCCTAGCAAAGATTATCCTACAGGTTTACTCATACGTACATATGGAATATGAAAGCATAAGAGTATGCATTGCAGTTTTCTTAAGTCGCAAATTATTGGGAACAGCTTAGTATCCTACAGTAGGAGCTGGCAAAATCAAAGTGGATCTGTTTCACCGTGCTTCCTTTATACAACTCCAAACAACAAAGACAAAGGTAAAACATAGGCACAGCATATTTAAGGTGATCCAATATCCTGGTTTCCAGGGCAGTTTGGGTTCATGCTCATTCCACCCAGTTACCACCAACTTTACTCTCAAAAGTGTCCCTGTCTCTATGAAAAATAATTAGGTCATTCTAAGTATACTTCTTGGGAGTGAGAGAAGGAGGTAGGATGAGGTATGGAGCAGAGTTATGAGGTTTAGATAAAGGGAAAAGAAAGGCAACTTGAGCCTCCCCAGGCAAGCTGGTACTATTCAATTCTCCTCCTCTTGACCCTATCAAGGCCACAAGACTCTGGAACCAGACAGTCTGAGTTCAAATCCTGGCTCCACTATTTATAAGCTATATGATCTTGGCAGATTTCTTAATCTCTTTCTGCCTCAGCTTCCTCATTCTATAAAACAAGGATACTAGTACTCATCCCATAGTGTTAGGGTTATCCAGAGGATTAGATGAGTTCATGTATGACAGCACTTAAAACGGTGCCTGACACTTACAAAGCACTATAGATGCATTACTGTTACTGTGATTCACACTGCTTCTCTGTGACTGCCACATCCAGACCTTGCCAAAGTGAAAACATGTAGAAAGACATAACCATTAAAAGAAATCACAATTAAGAGTTACATATAAACTAGAATCATTCATTCAGCAATTTTTCATTGAGCACTTATATTTAAGGCTCTGAGCTAAGCTCTCTAGGGGAATAAAATTACATAAGACACAGTAGGAAATGAGGTGAACTGGCATATAGCCCACACGTATACGGTGACACTCTGTTTCATCATAAGCTTTACCTCAATTAAATTCAGCAAGGAACAAATGGTCTTGTTTCCAGTAAATTTGATGGTCTCTCGATTATCTGGTAATTTTAATAAAACTTCCAACAGAATAAAAACCTATTAATATAGACCAATCAGCTAATACTGAACAATAAGAGGACTTACATGTACTCTCATGGCCAAGGACTAGACTTCTGCAACCAAGATAGGCTCAAGTTTGAAACTGATCCTGCCACTTGCCATGTGTGACCTTGGGCAAGATACCTAAACTTTCTGTCCATTAATTCTTCATATTTAAAATGAGGAACTCTAGCTACCTATTTCAAATGTAGTAAAGAGGGTTAGATGTATGGCATTTACCTAGTGCTTCACAATAATAAATGTTTGCTAAATAATTGTCGGCATCATTATTTTTATTTCTCTGAATTAAAATAAACAGCACATTTTTCTCTCCACCTGATTTGTCTCTATTGCTCTTCAAGCCAATGAGATGGAAAATGGGTTGTTTCTGTTAGAATGTATAATATATTTTAATGTATTTTCAAAAAACAGCAACTTGCTCATATTTCTGATAGCAGGAATATAAACTGACTCCCCTCCGCGGAGCCACACAGCCATTCTTTGTTTAGGTGCTTTCTAGAGTTCCTATTTAGGCAAGGCCCTGATCTAGAAGCCATAGCTCCCTATCGCCCTGCTCTGATGACACAGCATGAGTAATGAAGCTATACAGCTCCCCGCTCCTCCTACAGGCACTTGTGTCTGGAGAATGAGGACCCAGCTAGCGGGAATTCACTGGTGAAAAAAAAAATGGGAACTACTTCTTTCTTCAGCACACATCTGCAGCACCAAAACTTTTTAGCTATCTGCCATCTCCCTCACAATTACTATTGAAGCCAAAAGAAAAATTTTGCTAAGTTATCTATGTTTATAGGTGTTTAATTTGTCCTTTTAGAGTATTAATATTGAAAGCAACTTAAAATTACTTGAAGATTAAAAAGAAAAAAAATGAAGGATTACTGATATAATTATTAAAGTGAACCTTAGGAATTTTAACGTCACATGTTTTAATGGAGGAAAACAGTACGATTAACTGAGACCTGAACTCTGAGGTAGGTATTTTTAGGAATCTGGTAGTGTTTTAATGCCAGCCAGCTTAAGAAACTAAAGTGTTTGTTTCTCATAGTCACCAGGCAACATATTGGGTTTGATTTGGTTTCCAGTCATTTTAAATAACAGTGCTATGATTATCTATTGATATATATAAAGGCTAATATGCTAAGTGTCCGACCATCTGACCAGTTGCTCTGACATGCACTGACCATCAGGGGACAGACGCTCAATGCAGGAGCTGCCGTGACACTCACTGACACCACAGACCTGGTGCCCACAAAACAACACTTGGCTTCCCCCAAGTGGGACACAGGTCCACCACCACCCAGAGTGACAGCCCACCAAATCGCAGCCAATGCTGCCAAGATCCAATGATGCAAAATGCAGCCCACAGCCCAGCCCAGCCCAGAAACAGTGGCTGTGGGTGCCGGGTAATGATGTCATGTAGCAACGCCCGGCTTCCTCTCCCTAGTGTCTAGCCTCCTTGCAGTTTCTTTAGCCCAGGAACATGACTTGCTTTATAGCCAGATGGAAACACTTTACACTTTAACCAAATGTCTGTGAAGTGTTTTCCCGTGCCTCATCTCATTTGATCCTCACAGAAGTCCTGGAGTAGGTAGATAGGAGACTTGGTGAAATCCTATTTTCTTTTCGTTAGCCAGAAAATAGAGATTTAGAAAGCTTAGAAACTTGACCCGACTGAAAAAAAGTAAGAAATGGTGGACCGTGAAAATGACTTCAGGTTTTCTCACTGCACAGAATATTGTCAAACACTGCTGCAGTTAAATATTTTTCCCTTTGTTCTCCCTGCATGCAAAATGCAGCCCACAGCTCAGCCTACAATAATAATCTGCTTCATTTTGATATTTAGTGCTGTGTTGCTGACAATTACCTGAAAGAGAAGTTGGGGTGCTTCACTGGGCGGGAGAAAGTTTAGCTAAATCAGAAAGCAGGTCTAATTAAGCAAGTTTATTCTATATCTATAAAAGGCTAAGTTGACACACATATGCACAATACATATAAAGTTCTCGCTGGCGCCAACACACACGTATGTTTCAATCTGTCATTGTTGATCATGAATTTGGTTGACACTTCTATTATAGAGAAAGGGTGAATAGCGCTATTAAAATATTTCTTATAATTAATTTCCTTTCAATGTGCATGAATTTGTGCACCCGGCCACTAGTAATAATAATAAAACAGTATTATCTTTTTCAATTTAATATCAAAATACTTAACAACAATTGGCTTTGATAAAGTCATTATTACTTAACAGATTTTTTTCATATCCTTATTCCAGAATCCCAGAACCACATAGTATACTCTTAAAATAATAACTTACGTTCTAATTGTGCACTAGGCTGTATTTCTATTTTAGATTCAAAATTTACATAAAATTCAAATATTGCACTTTGTTTCCTTTTCTCTGAGTTCCTACACACTCTGATCATCATATTCCCGAATCATAAAGCATTCTCTTTTTACGAAGGCAAGGGAGTAGCATGTACCTTAGAGAGATCTTCACTCAAAATAGTTCAATGTTGCTATTGAAGAGGAATAAACTTTTGATAGTTTAAAAATAAACATGTTTGTGAAAACCTAATACTCCAACCAAGCTGGGACTATTAGGTGCCACTATTAATATGTTTTTATGAGTTTTTAACATAATGATATTTTTGTTTTCTTATAAGACTAATATACTTTTTCATTATTTGTTTAAAGTCAGACATTACAAAGGAGTACAAAGTGAAAAGCAACATTGCTTTTCTTACTCCCAGCTCAAACTCAATCCTACTTCCCAGGAATAGTCACTGCTAACACTTTCTTATGATTGTATGTTGTTTTGTTTTTTTGTTTTTAATCCTCACTCAAGGATATTTTTTTCATTGATTTTTAGGGAGAGTGGAAGAGAGAGGGAAAGACAGAGAGAAACATTGATGTGAGAGAAACACATCGATTGGCTGCCTCCGACCAGGGCCAGCGCTAAGTAACTAAGTAACTAAGGTACATGCCCTTGACCCGGATCGAACCCCAGACCCTTTGGTCTGCAGGCCAACGCTCTATCCACTGAGCCAAAACGGCTAGGGCTGCTTGTATGTTTTTAAGTTCTGCTTGGAAACTGACATTTCAGATTTTGACACCTAACTCATCTATTGTTAGAACTTGAGAGCTCTCTTTGTTACCACCAACCAAGAGATTTTTTTTTTTTGTTTTGTTTTTTAAGAGCAATTTTCCAGCAAAAACTGCATCCCTGGACCAAACCTGTTCCTTCTGGCTGTCCTCCAGTAATAACGCTTTCTCCTGTCCCATTTCCGGACAACATACACACACAGTCCAAGCACCCAGCTAACTTACCATCTTGAGTGGGAATTTCTTGGTGTCTGTTTTTTAAGGTTAATGTTCTACAGCAGTTTTTAATACATAGCTTATTCTAAATTAAAAGTACCAAACAATCTCTCTCCCTTTCTTTTCCTTTCTCCCTCTCCCTTCCCTGCCCCCATTATTTCTTTATTTATATTAGCTTTTTTTGGTTTTAGTATTTATTATCAATTATCCTATCTAATAAAGAGGGAATATGCAAATTGACCACACCATCACAAAGATGGTGGATCCCATAGCCACAAGATGGCAGCGCCCAGCCCCCTCAGCCCTGCCGAAGTCCCACAGTCCTTTCAGCTCAGTCGGGGTTCATGCCAGACCCGCCCTCAGCCCCCCAAACCAATCCTGGGCCAGCCTGAGGCACAGGCAAGCCTCAGATGGCAGCTGCCCAGCCACCCATGGCCATCTGAGGCTCAGGTAACTAGGGCTGGCCGAGGCTTGCGCTGCCGGCAGTAGCAGCAGCAGAGGTGTGATGGGGCGTCACCTTCCCCTGATTGCCAGGTTGCCTACTGCCCCTGAGGGCTCCTGGACTGTGAGAGGGGGCAGGCTGGGCTGAATTTTCATGCACAGGGCCTCTAGTACATTACATAAAAGGCTGGAAGGCTGAAATAATCTGGCCCCTTTGAGGTTTAGGAAACCCACTCTGGGTACATGTACAAGCCACAGCTGCACTAAGACATCATTATGAAGAGCCTTTGTCACACACACACCTCTTAAGTCAGAAGGCTGTTCCTCTAGATCCTCTCCTCTGTCAGGTTCCAGTGTTCTGTTTAGTCTAAACAATTTTCATCCTCCAGCCCTAGGACAACCTACTGTTCTTATGCATTTTTGGTATCTGGAAGATTAATTTCCTTCCTGTTTAGTCCTGTTGTGTGTGTGTGTGTGTGTGTGTGTGTGTGTGTGTGTATGTGTGTGTGTGTGTGTGTTTTTCTATAATGTGAATTTTGTATTTTCTCTCTCTCTCTCAACATATCTCTGCCATTAGTAGTTTTTCCAAACCATTCATCAGCAATCACACTCTGAACTAAAACCATCCTGGGTATTCAGCTTACTGCTGGTCATCACCACGTTTGAGGTGCTTGCCCAGACTGCCCTCTTCTCTGTGAGCTGCCTCATCTCTCTACAATTGCATCTGTTTAAATCACATGACTTCATTCCTCCTTGGCCAACAGCTGATTGGATCACAGGTGGACTTCTGACCCTTATGCTGTTCCCATCAGACCTGCTTAGTTGAGAACTTGAACTAAGAGTTTCAGAAATTGGAAGTCAGCTAGAGCTAAAAAGATACTGTAGTATCAGGAGTTTGGGTGGCCATATGGGCATAACTGTGTTGATGAAGAATCAAAAAGAACCAGATTTCAGAGAAAAAAAAGCAAAATAATAGACATTCACAGACATGAAAGACATGAGGCCATGTGACAAAAGAAAGAATAAACAAGACCAAGAATGTACGAGAGAACAAATCTTTCTTAATTACTGACAACTTTCCTTTTCTTCATGAAGCAACAAATGTTATTTTCGACACTGAATCCTTAGAAAAATTCCAGAATTTTTATCATAAACTCACCTTGCTTTAATCAAGTTTAACAGGGCCTTTATGTCTTACAATGAAAAAAATCCCTTATTATGATCCCCCTTACTCTCTTCTCTTTTTTTCTTTCTCGTTTTGTACTGACTTAAAAGATAATGCTATCTGAATATTTTCTAGTAATCTCTAAATCATGCCCAGAAATTGCATGACAAATGGTGAATAAATGTTGGTAGACTTTCATGGCATTGGAGCACAGATAATAGGATCAATTGCCCAACGCAATATAAGCTCCCAAGTTTTAGTGCTAAATTTGAGGTGTTGCACCTAGTACTTTATAGCTGTTGATTATTTTGTTTGTTTGTTTTCTGTGTGTGTGTGTGTGTGTGTGTGTGTGTGTGTGTGTGTGTGTTCTAAATATTTAAGTTACTTTCTGTTCCTATGACTACCTAAGGTCTGAGAGGACAGAAAGCAATAACTCTAAAACACAAAGTCAAAAATATTTCACATTTGGATGGAGGGTAAGGCATATAAATAAAAACGATTAATCAGCATGGTGGGACAGTGGAATATCTCAGGGTTAAGAGGAGGATTTTAGACAGAGGACATGACAGTGTAACTGAGGGAAAGTGCCAGAAGAGAGAAAAATGTAGGTATACACAAAATTTCAATTGCATATTCACCCTGAGATCAGCAGATTAGTCCACCTTATTTAATCAAGATATATACTCTAAGTCATAGCCAAAAACTAGAATGAAACAAAACCAAAAACATAAACCTGTCAAATGCTTCTCCTTCTCCTTCTTCTTTTTCTTTCCTCTTCTTCTTTTTCTGGGCAGGGGAGTGGAAGTAAGAGGGGCTTGGAGCTCTCTCTCAGATGATATTCAAGAAAACAGCAAGACTCTGAGCTTCCAGCACTCAGTAATGGCTGCAGGGGACATAGTGGCAAAGAGAGGCTAAGACAGCTCACAGAGATACCATGGCCCCTCGAGGTGTCAACTAGCAACCAAATGTTTTCCTTCCCACTAGGCCATGAGCAGGAGACAGGTCACCACAACCTGCCAGGACTGGTGAGCAAGACCAGATAGATAATGTCCCTCTCATCACATGGGTGAATTGGTCAGAACAATCAGGCAAATTATAAAACTTCCACACTACTGCATTGGTATTCCATAAACATAACTGGAAATTGTCCAAAAGCTTGGGGAAAAGGGAGATGTAATTCTAAACTGACTGAAGTGATGTTTCAACCACTCCATGTAACTAGTGCTCAAAATGGATATGAATTTCAATCATAGAAAATGTATATGTTGTGCTTCTTACACACGTGCTTGTGAGCTGATGATGCTTCCTGCTATAACTCCACTTTTCAACCCATGCCTTTATGAACTGTAATTACTTTGGGGCACTCTCTTCTGCCAGCTTCTGGGTTTAACAAGCATCCACTGCATTGCCACAATTCTAAGAGAAACCCATCAACACTTTTACGTGGTCTTAATTCTTTGTGTTTTCCTGATAATCTGGTATCCAAAAATGTTCACCCATCCTATATCAGCTTTAATATTAACAATGAGTTCTAAAGGAAAAAATACAGAAAAATCATTTTTATTTAACTATAAAAAAAATCTGTGTATTTCTGAATCATGGAGCTATAGCCATTAATTGTATTTTAAAAGTCCAGGAAGGAAGATATACAAAGGTTAAGAAAGTTTTCTGTGGTTATGAAAGTCAAAACTTCTGACAACATGAATAGTTTTGCTTTTTAAGACTTACTTTTGTGGATGTGTGGAACACCCAGACAGGAGGGAGGTCGATTAAGTAGCATTCTAGAAGTGATTATCTCAACTTTCTACAGAGAAGGTGGAATCAGAGGATGGGCATGTCTAGAGCAGGCCTGAGGGGATCAACATAGCCTTATTCAAAGCCGTGATGGTAGGCTGGATTACCAAAAGCCAGGGGTTGTCTAAAATTGGAATTAAGGTCAAGGGTCAAACACACACACCAAATCCATGCTTCTAATCCACACCAAAATCTGGGGGTGAGTGAGGTGGTCCAACAATATAAGACAAGTGGACACAGCCAGGAGTTGAGAAAGAAACTTCCAGTCAGATTGGATTAGGGCCCACTCTAAAGGCCTGGTGTTAACTTAATTACCTCTTTAAAGTCCCATCTCCAAATTCTGAACCACTGTGGGGTTAGGGCTTCAACACATGAATCTGGATGGACATAATTCAGCCTGTAACATCTGTCTTCTCTAACTTTAGACTAAGTGCAATAACAAAAACAAAAGAAAAAATAGTCTGTTGAGACAGGTTTTTCCATAGTTGACAAAGTGTTTTAGGAAGCTGTGCAGAATGGATTGGATCAATGATGTCCTATAGAATACACAGAAACACTATATCACAGTGTTTGAACTACAAAAGCCTGTGCAGCTGCCGAAGAACTCTTAGAACCACAGAATGTTTCATATCTTGGGAACATCTGTATTATTTAAAACCGTGTTTATTTTTAACGTTGTACATTATGGAATCCAGTATGTGCTTTATAATATAAACTCTTCTTAGCTTTCTTTGGTCTCTCAGCCTGTTTTCTTATTCTTTCATTCATTTATTCTCCTGGGCCCCAACTCCCAGGAGTGGGGACAACTTTATCTGAACCATATGCACTCTTCCTAGGGACTGACTGGGTTGATTGGTAGAAAATGCACTCTTTTATATTCTCTGCCAGCTCATTCATTTGTGATGTCTTCAAGGCCATGTTCGTGTCACTGACCTCACTCCAGTCAAAGTCAGGCCCAGGGAGAGGTTCCGTGTATCCAGAGAGGTCATGGCCAGACTGTGGCACCCACGTTCACTTTTCTACACTTTAGAACAATGTCTGAGGGCCACAGGGCACCAGCATAATCAAACCTTTGTTAGAAGACAGATACATTCTGTGTAAAACCATTCACTGGAGAGTAACATTTCACTTCTTTTTTCTTTCAAAAACAGTTTTCATTGCTTCTGATTTAAAAAAAAAAAACACACAGCTAAATGATTTTTTAAAAATTCTTACTGTGCCACTGTTTCATGCTATTAAATGACTGTAATTCTGTCAGAATACATACTGACATCGCACGAAGAATCCATATAGTAAAGGCATAATCCTCTAAAATTCAAATAAATAGAAGATTTACCAGGCAAGTGACTTTTTACATGGTAAGTGAAAATTTTACTTTGTAATTCTCTGTAGTCCCTGCATTCTTTATAAGCTGCTTGGTACGTTTAATTTACTTTTCTCGTTGCAAATCGTGCTTCAGGAAAGTGGGCTCTGGGGGTATAAAATGAATATATTTGGGCATTGTCCACACTGCTGCAAAGGAATGATACTGTACATATTCAAGGCCAGTATCCAAATATTCTGGAAAGCTGAGCCACATAAATATAGAACAGCCTCACACTTCTCACCAGTCACTACATAGTTGGGAAACTATGCATCAGTTAAACAAAGAAATTAAACACATAGGGCCTGCTACATTTAAATATTTAAGTGCCATATTTTAAACAAATCATATTATTGTAGGCCGGAGGATTTCCAAGGCAAAAAATAAAGTCTGGACCTTTCATAGAACACCTTTTTTTTCCCCCCTTTAGATTTTGAACTTCACACAATAATGCTTTTCATTTCTGTACTTTCTCCAAATGTTTCCACTTCTTAGAGGCTACATTGTTTTGTAAGAATAAACTGTAGGTTTTCCAAAGAGCCTCTCTCTCCCACTCAGCTGCCCTGAGGGAGTTAGAGCTTCTGCACACAACTTATTTTCATTTCCCTCACCCTAAAAATGATCAAATAAGGACTGCTTCCCCACCAACATTTCTAGGGCAAGAGGCTCTGACAAGTGCAACCTTTATCACCACAAACATCTCTTCTCTTTCCTGCTCTGACACGTCCAAAGAAAAAGATTATTTAGCACACCCCAACCGTGCTAGAATTAGGGCTCCATTACAAAGACACAAGGTGAATATCCAGTTTTAAGCCATTGGAAAGTGGATACTTTGAGCATCTCTGGAATTCTGCCACTAACAATTGGGAAAGCTCAACAAATGCTACAGAATCGGTACTCTCTCTTCAGAGTCTGCCCCTTCTTGTGCAGCCAACAAAATAGACATTTGTTGGCTGCACAATTCTCAGCATCCTGGTTCAAATAAGGATACTGCATATTACATATTCTTTACTATTTTGGAGTTGCCATGGCAGAGAAGAGAAGAGATATTTTTGTTGATGGAATGTCTCTTAACAGAGCTCCTTATTTTGGCCTTCCTGACTTTCTGACGCAGTTTTCAGATCTACTTCAAAATATCTCCCTGACTTTCTTTATTTTTTTTTAATTATTTAAAGCAATCAACATGCCAGCATCCCAGAAAGAGCAGAAGACAGAGTACTTTATTAAATGTGCAAATGGGCAGATGACTGAGATTTGAAGACGTGGAGTTTAACTTTCAGTCCCAATTCCTCCTAGTCCTTTCTCAGCTTCCCTTTCCCTTTTTCTTTCCATTCAATTTTGTCTTCTAGTTATTCATTGCTGCCTTATCATTTCTTAAAAGAGCAGAATCAGTGTGTCAGATTGGACTGGGCTATCGTGTCATTTGAAAGAAAATCCTAATGGCTTAAAATAACAAGTTTTATTTTTTTCACGCTAGTTTTATTTTTTCACACACCAGATATGCTTAGTGGATCAGTTGGGGGCTTTGCTCTGTGTTATTCTTCCCCTGGGAATCAGGTTCAGGGAGTGGCCTCCATCCAGAGTGAAGGCCAACAACTGTGGCCTGTAGACCACATCTGGCCTGCTGCCCGGTTCTGCAGACCCAGGAGATATGATTGGTTTAAACATATTGTGTTAAAATAACTTTTTAAGGAATAATATTTTCTATGAAAACTATATGAAAAGTATATGAAATTTACATTTCAGTGTCCATAAATGAAGTGTTATCAAAACACAGCCATGCCCGTTCACTTACAGATTTCCCAGGGTTGCTTTTGCTCTACAACAACAGAGCAGTTGAGTAGTTGCAACAGAAGCCACATGTCCTACAAAGCCTAAACTATTTGTCATATGGTCCTTTACAGAAAAATGTTCCCGACCCTTGAACTAGAGCACTGCTGGTCGCCAGGCAGACAGTGGAAGAAAGAATGGGAAACCACGCACTGATCGGGCTTCCAGCTACAAGTGGCGCACAGACTTCTGCTCACGTTCATTGTCTAAAGCAAGTCACATAGCTACACTGGATTTCAGCAGAGGTGAAGACGTGCAATCCTACCCTGTCTGTGCCCAGGAGAAGAAGCAAAAACAATTTGATGACCATCACTGATAATTATGACAATTAAGAAAAATAAATTAGAATGTAATTAATTACATGGTAAAATAGATCCTCTATTTTACAAAATAATCTACTGGTTGTCGCAGAAAAGATGGCAAGTAACAAGAGCTTCTGGCTACTTCCCCTGAAACCAAACTCTGAAGATGCCACAGAAATGAGATGGAGGTTGAGGAATCTCAGAACTTTGCACCAAAAGTATGGGAGCTCTTAGGGATAGAGGTCAGAGCCTGTTGTAACTGGGGAAGGGGGGCTGAGGGTAAGACAGCAGCCAAACGCAGAAGCCTGAGATGCAATAACAGGGGAAAGTCTAGCAAAGAGCTTTTTAATGGGGCCCATTTCTTTCCATAACATGACCCTAAAATGCCATCACTCATCCCTTTGCCAGAGTGAACCAGAACAGCCCAGAGCCAGCGGGATAGAGGAGAACAGCCTCAGGAGAGCACAGGACCTTAGCTGGGATGACAATGAAAACCTACAAGCACAGGCAGGCCGGACCCCATCGTGAGCATTCCCTTCCCTCATTTCTTTACTCTTTTCCTATCCTTCTTCCCCCATATGCCATAATTTATAAATACAACTGAGAACACGGCTTCTTAAAAGAGCCACACACAGGGAACGGGTGCTGCAATGGAACACGTGGTGGGAGATGGTGAGGGAGAGAGGACCACATGAATGAGAGTGGCCCAGCCAGAGGGTCTCCACTCCGAGCATCACCCCGCTCCCCCGCCTTTTAAAATTAGACAAAAGAAGAGCATAATCTGGGCCTTTTAAAATTAGACAAAAGAAGAAAAACAAACACAAACAACTACAAATACAACAGAGGTTGAAAAAATATTATAAACAACTTTAGGCTGATAAATATGAAAACTAGACAAAATTAGTAAATTTAATTTAATACTAAAACACAAATTGAAAGCTTAAATAAATTAATATCCATTAAATAAGTTGAAATGTTAATTAAAGACCTCCTCAAGACCACCAAAAAGGCCCCATGTGCAAATTATTTTACATGTATATGCTCCCAAAATTTTATTTAAGAAGTAAACCTTCCTTTTCACATATTATTCCAAAGAATTTAAAAAACTAACTCATTTTATTACTCCAAGTTCAAATAAGAAAGGAATACCAAACATAATGATTTAAGCCCTGGCTGGTTTTCCTCGGTGGTTAGATAATCAGCCTGCGGACTGAAGGGTGAAAGGTTCAATTCGGGTCAAAGTCATGTACCTCGGTTGAAGGCTCCATCTCTGGCCAGTCAAGGGTGCATGTGGGAGGCAACCAATTGATGTGTCTCTCTCAAATAGGTGTTTCTCTCTGTCTCGACCTCTCCTTTCCACTTTCTCTAAAAAAATCAATGAAAAAAATATCCTCAGGTGAAGATTAACAAAATTAATGATAATAATAATAATGATTTAAGTAGATCCAAAAAAAGCATTTGATAAATTTAACACATATATGCAGAAAAAACTAAGAACACTACAAGTAGAAATTCATTAATTTGATAAAAGCTATTTGTAAAAATAACTGAAACAAATATTACAATTAATAGTAAAAATATAGATACATTTTTTAGGGCCCAGAACAAGACAAGGAATAGTGCTATCACTGCTACTATTCAATATACTACTGAAGATCCTACCAACCAAATAGGACAAGAGAAAAAATATAAATAAGATGATAAAATAAGAAATAGATTAGAATAGATTAAAAAGCAACAACTAAATGCTGCCCAGAAAAGACCACTTTAAATATAAATACACAGACGGGATTAAAGTAATTGGATGCAAAAAAATGATATATTATAAAAATAGCAAGCAGAAGAAGGCTAGAGGGACATATTAATATCTGTCCAAATAGACTTCAAGACAAAGACCATTGCCAGAGATAGAGACATTTCATAACAAGTTAAAGCTCAAAAATCAGGAATACGTGATAATCATAGATGTCTATGTGCCTAATCATAGAGCTTCCAAAATTATGAAACAAAAGTTGACAACATTAAGTAGAAATATAAACAAGTCACCATTGGATATTTTAACACCCCTCTCTCAGCAACTGATAGAACAAGACAAACTCAGTAAAAACATAGAAGAATTAAACAACAGCATTAACCTGCTTGACCTAAAGATATTTATATAGTACTACACCCGAGAGCAGAAAACACATTCTTTGCAAGTGCACATGGAACAATGACCAAAATAGAGCATATTCCGGACTCTAAAACAAGTCTAAATACATTTAAAGGATTGAAATGTGGTCAGAGTTTGTTCTCTGACCATATTATGACCATAATGGATATAATTTAGAAACCAAGAATAATTAATAATAATAATAAAATACTAAAAATACTCAAAATGTTTACAAATTAGACAACATACTTTTACATAACTTATGCATTAATGAAGGATTCACAGAGAAAATTAAAAAATATTTCAAGCATAATGACAATGAAAATACATTTCAAATTTTGTGGGATTTCCAAAGAAAATACATGTCGAAATTTGTGCTTAGAGGAAAATTTATAGTTTTAAATGTTTTATATTAAAAAGGAAGAACGATATAAAATGATCTAGGAAATTAGAAAAACAAGAATAGAAAAAAAAACAAAAAAGTAAACAAAGAAAATAACGAAGAGAAGAAATCAATGAAATAAAAAACAAATAATAGAGAAAATTCAGAAAGCCAAAGCTGATTCTTTGAAAAGACCAACAAAATTGATAAACCCATAATTAGACTCCTCAGGAAATACAAAGAAAAAGAACATACGTTATAAATATTAGAAAAAGGGCATATTGCTACCAATTCTGTAGACATTAAAAGAATAATAACAAATACTATAAGTAATTTTATGTCATTCATTAAACAACTTAAATGAAATGGACAAATACCTTCAAAAAATACATCTCACTAAATGAACATGGATGAAACAATAATTGTGGATAGCTTTGTATCTACTGAGGAGATTGAATTCATTCTCAATAAACATTCCCACAAAGAAAGTTGCAAGCCCAGATGATTTCACTAGGGAATTCTACCAAATATATACAGTGAATTTTTTTTTTAGAATCTCATACAAAACTCTTTCAAAAGGACCAAGAACATTAATGTACTGAAGATGCGGGGGAGGGAACAAAGCTATATAACAAAGGTTTCTTAAGAACCTAAAATACAGGTGATTTGGACAACACACCTCAGCCCAGAAGGCCACACAAGACAGGCAGCTGTGTGGTGAAAGTGGAAGAGAGAAATCGACATTCGGTATGTTTCCCTCCTTCATTCAGCACACCCATCGCCCGCTCTCAGACTCCGCAAAGCCTGCCTGGAATCTGCTCTTGCTCTGGAGGCTCATTCTCCAGCGTTTCCCGCCCCGCCTGGGCCTGCGGTGCTCACCGCTGGAGCTCTGTGTGCGCAGTGCCAGGCTCTGAGGCCCGGAGAGAAGGTGGTTTGGAGGAGCACTGCAGAGCTAGTGGCACAGCCTCTCCTCTGGTAGCCAGGGGACCGACCGACCGTGGGGCTGGCTCTAGAGCTTTCCATCATATGCTGCTCCTCAATGGGAAAGGCAGGGCACGGGGGCCTACTGAGACCAATGAGGAGTCTCCCAGGTGCTCAGATCTGCAAGCAGGGCCTGGGCTCCTGCCTGGAGGGGCAGCCCTCATGAGCCGCGTGGGAAGAAGACTCTGTCAGGGCTCTCAGAAGAACCTGGGGCAGTGTTGTGCCTGAAGCTCAGTGTGAAGTCTGAAATATGCAACAGGAGAAATCTCTCTCTCCTTCTCTCTCTGAAAAAAATAGAAAAAAGGGGGATAAGCAAGACCTATGTACCAGGCCCCTTCCCATTGCTTCATGTCACCACAGTGCTGGATCCTGACCCTTCATTTAAGGAGCCCCTTAGAAACTGACCTTTGCTATTGAATCAATAGCCACATTTGGGTTGCCACGGCCACGACTGAGGTTTCATTCTTCAGGCTCTGAGGTGAAGGAACTTGAACACCAATCCTGGCTCTCATCCCACATTCATTAGGAAAAGCTCTTCAAGTCCTACCTTTTTATTTAATATTTATTTATTCATTTTTTTCCCTATACCAACCCTGATATATTAGGTGGCTTGAGGGACACACACACACACACACACCATTCCTTAGGCTACCCAAGGGGCTGTTAACCTCCAGCAGACTCATTCTCTATGCACCTGCCCCAGCTCCATTTTCAGGAGGCATATTGCCAAAACCAGAGAAGAGTTCTGTGCCCACATAACACACCCTCACTTTCACTTTGTAACCAGAAATAGTACCAGGTACCTCAGTTAGAGATTGAACACCTGCTTCCCTTTCCCATCCCAACTTCCCGCTGAGTCTGGAAAGAGTGCTTCTTGCATTGACATCCTGCACACCCACACTTAGAAAGTGTGCCTGGTGTAGGCCACCAATGGAAGGATTGACCATTGAAGTGCCTTATTCATGCCATTTGCACTGTCTTCAAAGGAAACTTCTAAGGGATCATATTTGCTTTTAAAATGAATATAAATTATGTTTTAACCTACTATTTCTAATAGTTTTTATGGGAAGAGGTGTCCTGACTTCACAGTTAGCACCGGCTATATAATTTCTTACACACACCAATATCTGGAGAACAATATACACATGTCCTCTTTCTTCACCCACAAAGAGGGAATATGCTAATTTCTGCCATGCCCTCAAAGATGGCATCGCCTACAGCCACAAGATGGCGGCACACAGTCCCCTCAGCCCCTCTGGGTCTGGCCGCTCCGCGTGCCTGCCTCCGGAGGCCCCCAGTCCCCTCAGCCCCCCAGCCACCCAGGGCTGGCCCGAGGCACAGGCAAGCCTCGGATGGCGGCTACCCAGCCAATGCCCAAGGCGCAGGCAAGCCTCAGATGGCAGCTGCCCAGCCACCCAGGGCTGCCTGAGGCTCAGGTAACCAGGGCCGGCTGAGGCTTGTGCTGCTGGCAGTGGCAGCAGCAGAGGTGTGATGGGGGCATCGCCTTCCCCTGATCGCTGGGTCGCCTCCTGCCCCTGAGGGCTCCCAGACTGTGAGAGGGGGCAGGCCGGGCTGAGGGACTGCAGGGGGCAGGCCTCTAGTTTATAGTATATACGCAAAATGGTTCTTGCATCACATGGCATTGTGAAGATGAAAAAGTGAATGTGAAATAATTCATAACACATCATATAAATTCAGGTAATGAAATTTTCATTGGACCAGTAACTCAGTCTCCTGGTCAGATGTCCTGGTTTTCTTAGTTAGGTCTCATTGATTACATGTAATACAAATCATATAAAACTAGCTTTTAAAAAAAAGATAGAGCAATGTTTTATAAGAATGCCATGGTGCATGGGATATAAAGTACAGCATAGGGAATATAGTTAATAATATTGTAATAATTATGTCTAGTGTCAGACGGGCATTAGACTAATCGGGGTGATCACTTCATGAGGTAAATGATTGTCTAGTCACTATGTTGTGCACTTGAGGCTAACATAATATTGTATGTCAATTGTTATTTTAAAATAAACATAAAAATAAAGAAAGAACACCATATCTTGGCCCTCTAGCCCCAAGGCATGGTGCAGGTGGATGGTGCTTGAATGAGCTCCTGGGGTGTCCATGTGCATGTGATGAGTGGCCCTTTGTGATACTGATAAAAGAGGAAAGTCTGCAGACCATCTCTCTCCTGCAAAGTTACTTTCCATTGTGGAATTCTGAAGAGCCTCAGAACTTTAAATTGTTAAACCTCACCTCTCAGATTGTTATGAATTAATTATATTTGCCCAGATAGAAAGATAGAAGATATATTGCGTAATAGTTTGTTTTCCTAATTTGTGCCTTCTCAATATTTAGATACATGCTATGGGGGTTACCATCTGTACTCTTGCTTCTGGTCCCATTAATATTGGGGGTAATTCAATTATTTCCCAAAGGTAGGTTGTATCCCCAGCTCCAAGGTAACAAGCAATAGGCTCAGTCATGGGCGGAGAACAAACTCCAGTCTCTCAGCTCTAACTCTGAAGGAGTCTGGAAAGAGAGTCTGATTGGCTCAGTTTAGGTTGGGGAGGGAGGGAGGGCTGCAATCCCTGGTCTAAACATTTGAGTACTTTTGAAATGGGCCTTTTCATGGAAATAAGTCTGTTAGGGGAGGGAGATGTTCTTGTGGTAGAATGGGAAGTTTCCAGAGAAATTTGGCTAGGGAGATTCCCCCTTGAGTACCTAACTTCACAGCTAAAACCAATGCAAATTGTATTCCTCTTATTTCAATAGGGCCAAATAGCGGAAAATCAATATATTCCTATTAGAAAACTGATTATACCATACTTTTTAAAGTCTTTTTCACAGTTGGCTCTAATGGGAGCAATTAATATGATCTATAGTGGAGAGGACATTTCTGTTAAAGGCAAATTAAAGTTTTATTGAAATGATATTCAACTCTCATCCTCGGGTGTTTTTAAAAAGTGATCAGTGTGCTAATACAAGTCTAATACTTGTTTCCTTATTAGAAAATCAAGCTAACATGTTTTTTAAAAACATTCCATTGACTTATTCTTCTCTATCTCTTTTGTTATAAAAAAAAAAAAAAGGTGGCAAACCTAATAAGGTACACCATGTTTCATTAAAAAACACTTGCCAAGCCTTCTAGCTGTAACAGAATGAATACAGTTCATAACTGGGATCTCTAACAGTCCTATTTGAAAAAAAAATACAAAGGACTGGGAACTAGTATTTGCTTTGGATACAAGAAAAGCATGTAGAATAACAGTGTTTCAGCAGATCATTTCCATGTGACAGTATGAAATATGGAAGAAATGAGAAAGTATACTTTCAACCTTTTCTGAAGGAAAAGGAAAAACTCATCAAAAGGAGAAAAAAACACGGGCATACATTGTTACTGTTTCCATATATGCTTCTTCACCTCAAATAACCTAATGTTACTGTTTACACTTAAACTGAAAGGTCCATCCATTCTACCCAAGTCTGAAGCTTAACCTCTTATGCAGACAAAATTTGTGCTGATTTCATTTGGCTCCCATAGACAATACACAACCATCCAGAAGTCATCAGCAATTCTAAACAAAGCATTATTTGCTCTGGAGCAACAGAGGATCCCTAATTCTATATAGGAGGGGCTTGTGGGCAGTAATCCAGTTACAATGGGGAATGAAGGGGGTCTTCAAACATTTTAGCCTGAGTATACATTTAAAGACCATTTAAATACTGTGAAGTCCCTACAGAATGTTTAAATCTAAATATACAATTTTCCTCCCACATAAGTTTATATAGTAAAAAAGAAGCAAATCCAACATATTGCATATTTTGACATTTTAAAAGTAAAATGGTTATAACACTTTTTCAATGTGTCAGAATATAGTGATTTGACACCACATCATTCATTTTAAAAACATATAAACAAGTTCTTCTTTAACAGTTCCTTTTACTCCTTGAATTCTTATTTCCTTTTCACATCCTTCACAAAATTGTATGATGTAATATATTTGATGTTTTCTACATCATTTCAATCATCTCTGTAATGTTTCTTTGCAATAGAACTATGTATAGAAATTGAAATTAAATGGAGTTCTTTTCCTGTAACCACAATGATCTAAGTGTTTCATTAAAAACCTTCTGGCCATCATTAGCATTAATGATCAATAATTGCCATCCTCATAAAGTATCACACATTCGCAGTATGCTGGGATTGGAGATGGGAGAGAGGTAGTAGGCCTTTTTTAATCAAGTGGGAGGAGAACAATTGTGAAAGAAAAGGCAGCAAAGAAGTATAATGACTCTTGAGCAGGGAGAAATTCTCAGGTAGATGAATTTTTAGAAAGAATAAACACAGAAGTTTAATATCTATAAATTGACTCTCATAAAGTCATATGTGTCCAAGACCCAAGGGGAAATCTTGTATTCCAGGCAATGCAGACTGGTTTGAAGATTTTTAAGCTAGATGAACTTACCTAAGACTACATTTAAATAGTAAGCACATTGTTTTACATAGATTGTTTGTGCCGGTCAATAAGCCATTGAAGTTTTGTAATGATGCTTTTTATTGAACATCGAAGAAAATCAACTTGGAAATGTATTATTATTTTTATTTGGACTCACTTGAGAAGCATTGAGTAGAGATTAATGAGGAACTAAAACCAGCTTCTTGCCACTCCTGCTCATATCCTGTTCATCTCATATCATATCAAACCCTTTATCATTGCTACCATTTGGTCTACAAAAGCAGTTGGTTTTTTCAATCCTTCCTAAACGCTCAGTGCTTAGTCAATTTAAGATTTCTGGCCTAAGTGGAGAGATCTTCTGTTAGGGAAGTTGTACTCCTTTCCATCTGTGCTTGCAATAGACTCAATCCAGTATGAATCTCTATCTTGTCTTTAAAACTTCGCTGAAAGGAATAAAGGAGCAGCCAATACAGTCCAACATCCAGAATTATTCTTTATCTCTTCCTGTAGAGCTATGGTCTTCATGAGCATTTGGTCCAAGTTATTACAGATGACAGTTCTCCAAATAGTTTCCCTCCATACAGTAACAGTACCCACCTTCCAGACAGCAATACCTCTGCTCTTGGACTCACCACCTGACCACTCAGCCAATTCCCACTTTTAGGTACCTATTCCATATTTTCTCCAGACAAAGGTTCAGTTGTTATAATAAATCTCAGAATGACAGTGGTTTAAACGAATGTTTCTTTTCATGTAACAATCCAAGCTTAAGCAGAACTGGGTTGATATGCCAGCTTCATGGTATTAGAAACCCAGGGCTCATGTTATCTTGTTGCTCTGCTGTCCTATATAGTTGCCTTCATCAAAGAAGTCTCAACATCACATCCCCATCTCAGATAGCAGGAGGAGAAGAGAGAAGCAGGGACAGATATGCTTCTCCCTCTTAAGGGCATGACTCAGAAGTTGCACACGTTACTTATGCTCCTATCCATTCATCTTATAGTTACACCTGGTGGCAAGGGAGGCTGAGAAATGTAATCAGTCAGTGGGTGGCCACATGCCCCAACCCACTGACTGAGAAAATTCAACCACATGGGAAAAGAGAGGGGACTGGATATTGGGGGAAAACTAGTAGACTCTGCTACAATGTCTATTGGAAAAGCTGAGTACATTACCTATTCAATGTCAAAAGCATCCTTTGGACTACTGCTCTGAATTAAATACAATAGCAAAATAAATAAATAAACAAATAAAATAGCAATTGCTGCTACTTGATCAGATCATGTGATATTATCTGTTCAATGTTTGTTTTCACACTTGACTGGGTGAACATTACCCCTCAAATAAGAATTCAAGCCAAAACCGGTTTGGCTCAGTGGATAGAGGGTCGGCCTGTGGACTCAAGGGTCCCAGGTTCGATTCTGGTCAAGGGCATGTACCTTGGTTGCGGGCACATCCCCAGTAGGGGGTGTGCAAGAGGCAGCTGATCGATGTTTCTCTCATTGATGTTTCTAACTCTCTATCCCTCTCTCTTCCTCTCTGTAAAAAATCAATAAAATATTTTTTTAAAAGAATTCAAATTATGTGGTATGGCTTTATATCAAATCAAAAGAACTGCTGAGAACAAATAGATCAGTATTTTTCTCAAAAGAACCATGACTTACTTAAAACGACTGAAAAAAATTCACATTTCCCTCACATAGGCTTTTCTTTTCATTAGAATGTTATATCCAGAAAGCAATTGTTTTTCTTTCCCTTCCTCATTCCTTTTCTCTCTCCCTCTATCTTCTCCTTCCTGGATTAATATTTAACAAGTGGGTATAAAGTACCTATTTAGGCCAGGAATTTTTACATGTATATTATCTGACATAAGCCATACAACAATCATATGAGGCATGTACCATCTTTAATTTATAAATGAGAACATTGAGAATGAGAGAAATTTATTGACTAGCTTAAGGGAATTTCACTAAGTTACACAACCACACTATGATAGTGCTTGCTAGAGACTTCCAAGAAGCCATATATTTCTGTCCCAGCCTAAAACAGATGATATGCTTATGTAGTTTTCAGTGAGAGGGCCAAACATCGCAATCCAATAGATCAGAGAAACTAATTAGTGTAACTGGTCTGAAGAGCAATTTTAAAACACATGCTTGTCATCACCCAAAATAGGTTCATTCTTTCTTCCTTAGCAACAGAACCTCCAATTTAGATAGGCACAAAGCAGGCCTTTGCATTCAAGTATGACCAATGTAAACAAAATGTTTCTGTACACCATATAGGAAATGTCCTTACAGGCAAGAGGCAAAGCCTCCTTCTTCCATTATTATTTTTGCAGGATCAAATGTAAATATGATATTGGAGCCTGTGTGGGTCAAACTGTGTCTCTCTCCAAAAAATAAGATATGCTAACATCCTAACTCTCAAAACCTGTGAAAGAGACCATATTTTGACTATACTTTTTCTATGTTTCGATGTTTAGATATGTGAAGACTTACCATCTATATATATAAAAGGCTAACATGCAAAGTGTCTCCTCAGGAGTTCAACCCAGAGACCGGGAGTTAGATCACTCGCTATGATGTGTGCTGACCACCAGGGGGCAGCGTGGAATGAAGGAAGGCCCCGGCCAGCAGCCAGAAGTCCCTGATCGGCCCTGATCGCCGGCCAGGCTTAGGGACCCTACCCATGCACAAATTTTATGCACGGGGCCTGTAGTTGTGTTATAATTTCCTAATTTCCTACAGTATTCAGTAACATGCTGTTCATGTTTGTAGCCTAAGAGCCCTAGGTTATACCATACAACATAGGTAGGTAGTAGGCTATACCATCTAGGTTTGTGTAAGTTCACTCTGTGATGTTTGCACAATGAAACCACCTAACAACACATCTCTCATAATGTATTCTGTTGTTATGGAATATGTGACTGTATTAAATACTTATTTCCACTTACATGAAGTATCCAAAATAATCAAATTCAAGGTTGTCAGGAGTGGAGAAGAGGGGGAAAAGAGGAGTTACCAATCAATAAAGTTTCAGACAAGCAATACAAATAAGTTCTAGAGATATGCTGTGTAACACTGTACCTCTAATCAGTGATAATACACTAAAAAAATTGGTTAAAAGAATAGATCTTATATTAAGTGATTATCTCACAATAGGATAAAATATAAAATACAACTGATCTTTCATTACAGGTAGTTCAAGAACCACATTTCTGCACCAGGAATCAGCAAACGTTTTGTGTAAAAGTTGAAATAAGTATATCGGCTTTTCAGGCCATACAGTCTCTGGCGGAAGTATGTAACTCCACTCTTTTAGCATGAAAGCAGCCATAGATAATCTAAATGAAAATGTGGCTGTGTTTCAATCAATCCTTATATTCAAAAACAGATGTGCCCTCGTTGGTTTGGCTCACTGAATAGAACATCGGCCTGGGGACTGAAAGGTCCCAGGTTCGATTCCAATCAAGGGCACATGCCCGGTTGTGGGTTCGATCCCAAGTATGGAGCATGCAGGAGGCAGCCAATCAATGATTCTCTCTCATCATGGATGTTTCTCTCTCTCTCTCTCTCACCCTCTCCCTTCCTCTCTGAAATCAATAAAAAAAATATGTTAAAAAAAAAAAACAGATGGTGGGCCATATTTGATCCAGGAGCTATGGTTTGCTAAATCCTGTTATAGACCATAAACTTCCAGAGAATGGATGTCTCATTTATTTTATTCCTAACTAGTGACCTGGTGCATGAAATTCATGCATGGGGGGGGGGGGTGTTCCTCAGCCCAGCCTTCACCCTCTCCAATCGGAGACACCTTGGGGGATGTCCGACTGCCGGTTTAGGCCCGATCTGGGACCACTGGCTCCTAACCGCTCACTTGCCTACCTGCCTGCCTGATCACCCCTAACCTCTCTGCCTGCCTGCCTGATTGCCCCTAACTGCCCTCCCCTGCCGAACTGACCTCGCCCCCAACTGCTCTCCCCTGCTGGCCCAATCTCGCCCCCAACTGCCTCTGTCTGCCTGATCACCCCTAACTGCCCTCCCCTGCCAACCTGGTTCCCCCCAACTGCCCTCCCCTGCAGGCCTGATCTCGCCCCCAACTGCCTTCCCCTGCTGGCCTGATCTTGCTCCCAACTGCCCTCCCCTGCCAGCCTGATTGCCTCTAGCTGCCTCTGCCTCGGCCCCCACCACCATGGCTTTGTCCAGAAGGAAGTTGGACATCTGGAAGATGGCCAGTTGACCTGGTCTAATTAGCATATTACCCTTTTATTAGTATAGATAGATTATATAGAATAGGATTGCTTAAATTGGGGAGGAGGGAGCCTTTTTCAGCAGGAGGAGATGCTCTTGGCAGACAAAAATACATAATCCCTATATCTGGACTGATAGCCAGCCATATGCACTGTACTGCCAAACCAGTCATTAAAAAATTGAACCACTTTCTTACACCAAACACCTGTTGCCCTTAAAACCCCTCCTCGGCCCCCACCTTAGGTCCTGCCTTTGCAGTTCACCCAGATTAGGTTCTGATTGGTCGGTTTCTATGCCAGTCAGCGTCTTTGGGCCTATCTCCGGGCCTGATCAGAGAGGCAGGGCTGATCAGCAGCCCCAGTGGAGGCCCAGAGAGAAAGAGAGACATGGCTGCTGGAGAAGCCCAGAGAGAAAGAGAGAAGCAATGGCTTGTCAACAGCTGCCACAGAGGCTGCAGATCAGACTCTGCCTCTCTCTCCAGGCCTCTCTCCGGGCCTGATCCTCAGCCCCCTCACCAGCACTGACTGCAGGACTGACTTTCGGTGTCTGGTTGAGCCTTCGGTCATTATGGACCCTGGGTTTTTATATATTAGGATTGTCTTCCCAGTGCCTAAAATAATCTCTCCAATAACAGGTGCTCAATAAAAAAGTATTGAACAGATGAATAGTCTACTCCCTGTTACATATGCAGAACTTGCTTGTTTTGAGGTGACAGTCATATGTCCAGGGTCACGGATGCCATGGATGACCATGATAGGTTGTTAACTTGTCCTGGTTAACAAGACAAAAACCATAGATGTTTCAAGGATCACATATAGTCTGGGAAGCAAAGGCAATCACCAGTTGCTAGAAAGAAGAAAAGAAGAAGCTACTGGAACTCGGTAGGTTTTTAAGGAAGCTGAGAGGAATGGGGTAGGGTGGGCATGGGGTGTAGGTGGGGGGAGGGGAGCTAGAAGGGGCATGTGATGGATTGCTTAGTGAGGTTGAAGAGATGAGTGAGAGGTGGCAATGACCCAGAGGGTAGCAGTTTCCTCTAACAAGGCGGGTGGGGATAGTGGCCCAGGGAGATTAGACTACACGGAATTGCTTGATAATCCATTGCATTAATCTCTTTACAAACGGAAAGAGTGTGAGAGAGAGCACACAATTTCCATTTCAGGGCAGCACTAAGCCACTGAGTAGACACCATGAGCATAGCTCACCCTCAAGAATTGAAAAAATGTAAGAAGTTATCTTTGAAATTAAGTAGTAGCAAACATGTCCAAGGAAGGGGATTTGGTCCCTTTATGAATCCTGTAATAGATGAATGTGTAGAGATCACAACTAGGAGCCACAGAATAATATTGGAGTGGCGGTAATACAAGGAAGTGTGTCATCATGTTAGAAGCCTCTGAAAAAGTATAAATAATGACTGTGTTCACCAGAGAAATAAATTGCTTCCACCTGTCCCCTCTCCAAAGGGCCTGTTTCATGGTGGTGCGAAAGTCAAGTCATGTACAGTTGTCATATGAAATGCCTTTATTTAAAAAAACAACAGAAAACCATTCTGATGACTGCTGAGATCAGGACCACAAGCCTCTGGCTGACGTGGAAAGTTCTGCATCATTTGCTCCCAATCTGCCTCTCTAGTCACTTCACGCCAAACCCCTTTCCCCACGTGTATTTTTCCTAGAGCCATACCAGGCCCTTCACTGTTTCCCTCAACATGACTGGCACATTCACAAAAAAGTGTCTGTGCTCTAGCTGGTCTCTGGCCTGCAATGCCTTTCTTCTCCTCTCCATCGAACAAATTCTTATCCCCCTTTGAGATCTATACTGTAACGCTTCCATAGTTCACTTACCCAGTTTGTCTCTGATTCCACTGCTCTGCCATTAGATTACAGCCCAATTATTTGTTTTCCCTTGGGCTGAGACAGGGAACTCCTTGAAAGCTAGTTTTTTATTTTTTTAAATTTATTGTTGACATTAGTACAGATGTCCCCCATTTATCTCCCTATTTTACCCACTTCCACCCAGCCCCTACTCTTCACCTCCCACCCCTGACCCCCAACTCTGGCCTTCAGCACACTGTTGTCTGTTTCCATGAGCTAGGCACATATGTTCTTTGGCTGATATCTTCACCTTCTTCCATCCAGTTCCCCCTGCCCATCCTCCTCCCTTCTGACGTCTATTAATGTGTTCCGTGTATCTATGCCTCTGGTTCTATTTTGAAAGCTAGTTTGAATATTCTGGTGCTTAAGCATAATTGACCAAAATGCAAATAGCCCATGATGCTGCATTTAAAGCAAATATAGCAGTATTTTGTCCTGCTTTCTCTCTTGTTACACTAATTTCCCTTTCTGCACTTTACCATTCCCAGCTGAATCTTCTATTTTGCTACTCTCATACCCAGGCACAGAAGAAAACATCTCTATGCAAGGTTGATAAGCTTATCTTTAAGAAGGGCCTAATAGCCGGGCAGGCATGGCTCAGTGGTTGAGCACCGACCTATGAATCAGGAGGTCATGGTTTGATTCCTGGTCAAAGCACATGCCAGGGTTTCAGGCTTGATCCCCAGTGTGGGGCATGCAGGAGGCAGCCCGTCGATGATTCTCTCTCATTATTAATGTTTCTATCTCTCTCTTCCTCTGCCTTCCTCTCTGAAATCAATAAAAAATATTTTTAAAAGGGGCCAAATAAGTGTTTCAATTGTGTTTTTTAATTATTGAATGCCCAAACCCACAAAGACTCTTTAGAGAACTTTTCAATCCTATGCGTGCATTTTTAAGGAAATGTAACTAGTATATTTTTATTTGTTATCTTACATTTAACTTATCAGCATACCGTACTGCATCTAACGCATTTCCTTGGGAAGCAGAACAATCCACTTTTCCTCTATTAACAGGGTGTTCTTTCTCCAACTGAAACTTGGCACATAATAATATTAATTAAACCAAATTTTTAGTTTCTTCAAAATAGTGTTTCCAAATAAACACAATAAAGTTCATGATCTTCGGGTTAGCATGTACCATCAGGGGACTACAATGGAACCCAACATTTCCTTTCCTTTCCTTTCCTTCTTCCTTCCTTTCTTTCTTTCTTTCTTTCTTTCTTTCTTTCTTTCTTTCTTTCTTTCTTCTTTCTTTCTTCTTTCCCTCTTACTTTGTTGTGTTATTAAACATTTTCATATAATAATATCATAATGTTTTAGTTTTATAATAATAAATGTTCTAAAACTATCTGAGGTTACATGGAACACCCTCAAAGAGTTTTAATGTTGCAGTTAAATAAACATCCTTCTGAAGTTGACCTTTTGACATTTTATTTCATAATTAGAGGCCCGGTGCATGAAATTCGTGCACGGGGGCGGGGTGTCCCTCAGGCCAGCCTGCACCCTCTCCAATCTGGGACCCCTCAAGGGATGTCTGACTGCCCGTTTAGGCCCAATCCAGTCAGACATCCCTCTCACAATCCAGGACTGCTGGCTCCCAACTACTCACCTGACTGCCTTCCTGATTGCCCCTAACCGCTTCTGCCTGCCAGCCTAATCACCCCCTAACCACTCCCCTGACAGCATGATTGATTCCTAACTGCTCCCCTGCCAGCGTGTTTGCCCCTAACTGCCCTCCCCTGCAGGCCTGGTCCCCCCCAACTGCTCTCCCCTGCAGGCCCAGTCACCCCCAACTTCCCTCCTCTGATGGCTTGGTCACCCCTAACTGCCCTCCCTTGCAGGCCTGGTCCCTCCCAACTGCCCTCCCCTGCTGGCCATCTTGTGTCCACATGGGGGCAGGATCTTTGACCACATTGGGGCAGCCATATTGTGTGTTGGAGTGATGGTCAATCTGCATATTACTCTTTTATTAGATAGTATAGAGGCCTGGTGCATGGGTAGGGGCCGGCTGGTTTGCCCTGAAGGGTATCCCGGATCAGGGTAGGGGTTCCCTTGGGGTGTAGGGCGGCCTGGGTGAAGGGCCTATGGTGGTTTACAGGCCGGCCATGCCCCTGGCGACCCAAGCAGAGGCCCTGGTATCTGGAATTTACTTACCTTCTACAATTGAAACTTTGTAGCCTGGAGCGGAGCCAAGCCTCCTGCTCGATCCCTGGCTGCAGTCATTTCTGTTGGGATTAATGTATCTTCTATAATTGAAACTTTGTAGCCTGGAGTGGAGGCCTAGGCCAGCCAGGGCTGCAGAAGCTTTGCTTCCTCCATTGCCAGGGAAAACCCAAGCCTCCCACTCTTTCCAGCTCAGTGGCTGCCGCCATTTCTGTTTGGATTTGTTTACCTTCTATATTGAAACTTTGTAGCCTTAAGTGGAGGCTTAGGCCAGCAATGGCAGGCAGAAAGCTTGGCTTCCTTTGTTACCGGGGAAACCCAAGCCTCCCTCCTGTTCTCTGTGGCTGTAGCCATCTTGGTTGGGTTTATTTGCATATTTGCTCCTGATTGGCTGGTGGGCGTGGCTTGTGGGTGTAGTGGAGTCAGGGTCAATTTGCATATTACTCTTTTATTAGGTAGGATTAGGTAGGATAAGTCCTAAAGAGGTAGACTCATTCTTCCCCAAATTTTCTCACTTAAAACAGTTATCAAGATACAATTTTCTTTTTTTTTCCCACGATATTTTGAATTTAATTTTAAAAATCAATTTGCAACAAGTATTATAAATACATTACAATTCAGGTGTTCTTGAATATTTTTAGCTGAAAATTTTCAAGAAAAATGATTTTTTATTTTTATTTAATTTATTTATTAAGGTGTCACATATTTGTCCTCATCCCCCCATTCCCATCCTACACCCCTCCCCAAGGATGCCCCCACCCCCCTGTTGTCCTTAACCATTGGTTAGGCTCGTATGCATGCACACAAGTCCTTTGGTTGATCTCTCCCTCCTACCCCCACCCTCTCCTACCCTCCCTCTGAGGCCCAACAGTCCGATCGATGCCTCCTTGTTTCTGGGTCTGTTCTTGTTCCTCAGTCTATGTTGTTCATCATTTCCCCTAGATGAGCGAGATCATGTGTCACTAGAGATATACTTATAAGAACCGAATGTGAGACAAGCAATAATAGTTATGCTGACAGGCAAATGAATCAGTCTGTAGTGAGTTTCTTTCTGGACCAACAGTTCTTTTGAGACCCAATTTCAATGTCCACCAGTTCCATATGTGTACATGTCAGCACTGACTTTTCAGTTCTGGATGGTGAACAAATGGTGGTAATGCAGGTCCGACTCCCTCTGGTTTGGTCTCGCCCGGACCCAGGGGCACGGCTTCACCCAGACTCAGGGGCTTGTGGCCTCACCTGGACCCAGGGGCACGTGGCCTCACCCGGACCCAGGACCCAGCCTAACCCGGATCCAGGGGCACACGGCCTCACCCGGACCCAAGATACAATTTTCTCAAATCTACAAAGTTACAGAAAAGAAACAATAAAAAAAGACAGTGTATTAAAAATGACACAAGTGACTAGGCTAAATCTACTATTTCAAAAAAAGTTTCTTAAAAAAACAGAAAAGAAAATAAATTTATTTATTAAAAACTAGAGGCCCGGTGCATGAAATTCATGCACAAGGGGTGGGGGTCCCCTCAGCCCAGCCTGCACCCTCTCTAATCCGAGACCCCCCTACCCCAGCCTGCATCCTCTCCAATCTGGGACCCCTCAGGGGATGTCCGACTGCCGGTTTAGGCCCAGGGATTGGGCCTAAACCAGCAGTCGGATTGGGCCTAAACCGGCAGTCGGACATCCCTCTCACAATCCTGGACCGCTGGCTCCTAATTGCTCACCTGCCTGCCTGCCTGGTCACCCCTAATTGCCCCCCCCCCCGCCAGCCTAGTTGTCCCTCACTGCCCCCCTGCAAGCCTAATTGCCCCCAACTTCCCCCCTCTGCCAGCCTGGTTGCCCCCAACTGCCCCCCCTGCTGGCCTGGTCCCCCCACTGGCCTTGTCACCCCATGCAGCCTGCTGTTCAGTTGTTTGGTCGTCCCTCACTAACCCCCCTGCCAGCCTGGTCATAGGCAGCTATCTTGTGAGGGTGTGAGGGTTAATTTGCATATTACCTCTTTATTATATAGGATTATATTGTGATCTCAAGCAGACAGAATTATATGTATTTCTCAGAACCTGTTTTTACGGTACTTATTCACTGTTGTCCCACATCTTGTCCCTGCCTTTCCCAGTTGCCATATTTTTCATAGGACATCTCAACTCCCTAAGAAACTGGTCTAGAAAATTTTTTAAGAATTCTGTTACACTTTGAGATTTTTATGGTGAATTCTAGTGGTGAGATGCAGTTTTTTTGGTCTTTCTTTGTGTTTTTCTTTTTCCTCCCTTGTTTTAATTTTCCTGTCATGCCCTTCTGAAGTAGTCCAATGGGGAATGCAATATTAGAAATAGATTTTTTAAGAGAGAACAAGGAAAATAATGCAAGATCTTTTATTTTCATGTAATAACCTATTCTGTATTTCTGAGGGGGTACCATTCAATGGAAAAGGAAAAAAGAAAAAAGAAGCCAACAATAGATTAATTTAGATATGAGCATCTGTAAAATTCATGATCTTTTAAACAATTCTAGGAACAGAATTTGCAGTTCAAAAGCTAAAAATAAGATTAGAAATAAAATATGGTTGGTTTTAGTAAAAAAAAAAAATACAAGTATTTTTTAACTGTGACAAGTGGTACTAATTTTTGCTTGGACATGCTTATTCCACCTCTATTTCCTAAGCAAGATTCTATGTTGGAAATGGGGAAAGATACCAAAAAGTGAGTTTGTATATCTTTATAAACCACAAGATGTGGTCCAGTTAACAGCAGGGACGTAAAGGAGGGGCTCGGCTCTGATAACAGGCCCATCCGTAGGAGTGTGGCAGACATTTGGAACCAACTCAGCCACAGATGCTGGGAGAAGGCCCAGTGAGAGAACTATACTCTGTATCTGAAACATTACAACAAACAATTGGAGGGTGGGGGTACCCTAATAGAGTCCCTCAGATGACCTTTACCAAGAATTAGGGACACTCCTAAACATGATGTCTAATAACTACAGTCCTCCAGGAGCTTCCAGAAAAAAATAAGAAAGCCAGTAAGTCAACTCATCAGTACCAGTGAAGTCAGACAATTGATGCAGTCATAATCCAAGTCTCCAGGAACAAACAAGAGTAAGGTAAGATGTCAGATTTTCAGGGGAAAATTACATACAGTGACTAAGGTCCCAGATATCGAGGTGAGTGGTCCATTGTTAGAACTGAGGCACAAAAATCAGAAATCAACTTAGAGCAAAAATCATAATGCTGCATCACAGAATTCTTTGCTTTACTGTTATCTCTCCTCAAAATTGGTCCTGAAGGTTAGGGCAAGGTTGAATATTCCTTAGGGTTCAAGTACAATTAGCATTGAAGAGGAAAGTACTGCAAAATCCAGCCGACAGCACTGAGAATTGGTCCCTAACCTCATGACTTACACTATAAGACCTAAGAAGAGAATGGGGAGATGGTTCCCCAGAAGAAACATGGGTTACTGTTTTACCAAAGGAAGAGTTCATGGACATTGAGTTGGCAAAAACAAAAGCTATCCTCCAACTGTGAATTCCAATGCAGTACTGTGATCTAATGAAAGAAGAATGGAAAAATGATGGTGTGTATTCTGAAAGATTTCAGCTCTAGATCCAACCAAGATCATTAACTACTGTAGAATTCATGTGATTTTAATGTATTGGATAGGACTGGCATCTTCATAGTTTCTTGAAAGTTCTAAGTGAACTTTGAACTGATGATTGAGTTTCATGTGTGAATGCAGTAATGCACTTTGCTCTCTTTTCATTTCCCTCTTTCTGGCTATTGAAAATTATATGTATGTGCTTACAGATTATAGTATGCAGCGAGTGCTTCAAAAACTTGTGACTGTTTTTCCAGCACTGTAAGGCCAATTCAACTAATTAATGACACCAAGAATAAAGAGATAAGAAGATAACAAGTACTATTTGCAATCAATCTCATAGCCATTGCCCATTTAGAATGGCTTGACTCTATGATAGCAACCACCAAACCTTAAAAATATAATCTCAAAATACTCTCAGCTTCTTTTTGCAGCAATCATGGCTTTTATCATTAGCCAACTTTTTTTGAAAATTATGCCTTCATTTCTACCTGTGAATATAGACTCAAAGGTGGGTTATAAAATCATTGCTATGGTTGGGACTAGAGTTTTTAATAGACAGAAAAGAATAAAGTATAACTAAAGAGTAGAAAAGATAAGCAAATAGAAGAAAGAAAACTGTGTGTGTGTGTGTGTGTGTGTGTGTGTGTGTGTGTGTGTGTGTGTGTGTGTGCTGGGTTCCAATATAAAATACATTTTTTGCCCTAGCTGGTTTGGCTCACTGGATAGAGCATCAGCCTGCAGACTGAAGGGTCCCAGGTTTGATTCCGGTCAAGGGCACATGCCTGGGTTGTGGGCTTGATCCCCGGTAGGGAGTGTGCAGGAGGCAGCCCATCAATGGTTCTCTCTCATCATTGATGTTTCTATCTCTCTTCCTCCCTCTCCCATCCTCTCTGAAATCAATAAAAATATATTTTAAAAATAATTAAAATAAAATAAAATGTATTTTTTCCTGCAGATTATAATTTAAAAAATACATACACAGACATAGGTATGGATATAAATATAGAGCTATAGAAATAGAAAAGAAATAGCAGGGAAACTCTCCCCAAAATACTATCACCAATCCCACAGATGCTCTCCACCATAGTCATCCACAAAAATACAATAAAAATGACGTCCTTAGACAAGCCCAGGAATAACTAAAAGTTAAAACGGAGAGAACTTGAAGTTTGGAAAATAAACTTTTAATCTTAACTTTTCCAAACTTAATTTTTTCAAAAAATGTTTAAACTTTCAAAATACTTGATAATATTCTATTATTCTGTCTTATTCTATTCTCTTCTGCCAACCCAAAATCTGAGTATTGTCATTTACTTTCATCCAATTCTAAAGTAAAATGTTTTTCAAACAGATTATTTATTTATGGCATCATCTTTATTTAAGAAGCCTTTTTTTTCCTACTATAGAATGAATTCCCATTCAACAAATAAAATGTAGAAGAAAGAAGATCACACTTAGATCTAACATTTAAAGCAAATAGTGAAGATTTTTCTAAGCAGTGTAAATTACCCAGTACTTTCAGAGAGATTTACTTTAAACTATAGGATAAGGACAAGTTTAGAGATCACATTACATGGGGTCTTTTGTTTGACTTATTCTGTCTTTGAGTTTTAAAGAGTTATACAAATGTACTTCCTGATAAAATGAAGAGCAAATCAGTATAACATTGCAGTCCAACCTTTGTGTTGGCAGAAATACACACTGATATTTTGGAGTGGGGGTGAACACTGGAATTCCTTTTAAACAAAGTATCAGCTGCCTAATTCTCCTCTGATCTCACACCTACTTGTGCTGATCTTCCTTTTTCTCTGCCCAGGCACAGAGTGGGAAGAGATCAGAAAAGAATTCTTCAAGGGCGGCAGTTTGACCCTCCACTCCCAATTGCTCAAACTCCAGTTTAAAGATAGAAATGAAATCCAAACAGGGTGTGGCTACACTGTGTGATCTGAGTTTGGCCAGCGCCTGAGCATTGTTATCTCATCTGTTTAACCTACTCCCTGAGCTCTCAAAGTCCTATCTCTGATTCATTCTTTCTCAACCCTCTGAACCTTGAACAGAAAGACCTAGCATTTGTAGAACTGGATCAAGAGTGACGGGTATCATTAAACCAGAGCCTTCCTATGGTCCATGCGGTGCTTCATCACCAAACCTCTGTCTATCCCTGTGACCTCCTCTCCTGAAACCCTCCCCTTCCTTGCACTGCCCTCCTTGCGGGCCTCAAACACATGTAGCATGTCCCTGCTGCACAGGCTGCTGCCACTGCCTACAAAGCTTAGGTTTCTGCGTGGTCTCCTTCTGATCCCTTCTCTACCTCTGCCCTTGTACCAATTACTCAGACCCTTTAGTCTCCATTTCCTTAGTGGTAAAAATTAATTCTTGTATAGTTCAAATGGGATTACATAAAAAATCTCTGAACTCAATGCCTTGTTACACTAGAATGCAGGTTTCATAAGGACAAATCTGTATTTCAACCCTCACAACAGTACCAAGGATTGGTTTAATAAATATATTTTGAAGGAAGGAAGGGAGGGAAGGTGAGAGAGAAATAGGAAGGGAAGGAAAGAAGACAATTATGTGCATACTCCATATTAATTTATGATCACTATTATTCACCTTTTTTCCACCAAAGTGGCTCTGAAATGCTTCCATGAAGGAAGACATGTGTGATAAATAAATGTGCACCTAACTTTTCCTAACTCATCACAGTCCCCACCTTCCTTCTTACTATGTGAATTTTTAAAGTTATCCAATCCTTATATTTTTATGACAACTGAAACCAGCCAATAAAGTGAAACATGAGCAGTAACATGCTGAAGCTAGGAGAGCGGTGGTATAGGTCAGTCAGGCAATAGTTGAGACCCAGAGTCTAGCAAAATCTAGCAGAGTGAGATGGCCCATGTTGCTGATGGCCCATAACTATGACACTCTCCAGACAAGAGAATGAATTATTTGCAGGTTCAGTGATAGAGACTCTAGAAGACATGGCGAACAAAGCCCAGAATCAGAGGTCTTTGTCAACAGAAGTCTTGTCAGAAATCCAGGCAGGCAGGCAGGTCAACCTCAGAGAAATCTAACAGTGTTCCTCCAGTCAACTGTGAGCTTCATGAGGGCGGAGACTGTCTCTGGTTATCCTCTTCCATTTCCACAACACCCAGCCAATTCCTGATATGTTGTGTATTCTCAATGATTATTTATTGAGTGAATAAGATTTTTTTCAGTTGAAGGTAACAAGCCCCATCACAAATTCTTTTATTTTTAAATTGGTTTGAGAGAGAGAAACATTGATGTGAGAGAGAAACAAGAGAAACATCGAATGGGTGCCTCCCATATTCAAACAGACCAGGGATTGAATTCACCCCCTTTTGGTGCATGGGATGCCGCTCTAACCAATTGAGCCACACTGGCCAGGGCCACCGATTCTTTTAAACAACAATAATAAAATAACATAACTGAGGAGTCCAGGTTTAGATCTGACTTCAGAAGAACTGAATGCAGGGACTAAATGTTATCATCAGAATGTGGTCTTTCCATCCTTTCCTTCGGATGACTCCATTCTCAGACCACCAGCACTTCCCAGGACTACATTCTTCCCTAGTCTTGTCCAGGAGAAAAAGGGAAAACGTCTTTCACACACATGCATTAGAGAGGAAAGCGTATTGCGTTGCCCCTGCTTGGATCATACACCATTTTTGAGCCAATCACAGAGTCAGAAGGATGCCAACTGCTGATTGCCTAAAGCCAATCAGGCATGAGGGCGCCGTGCTGAGTCAGGGACCCAAAAGTTAGGTTTAGATAAGACTTCAGTACCTGGGAGCATTGATGAGAGTAAGGTAATACCTGAAGACTCAGCGCGCAGATTGGAGTAACCGCAGAAGTGAGACTCAGGCACGAGACATGTAATTGGGCACCATTACTGATCTGAGGGGAAGGGCAAGACCATAGGTGAAGTTCAAGTGAGACCAGCCGTAAGGCTGACTGGATGTTAAGTTCTCTCTCAAATGCTACCTTTGATTGAGAACATGGTTGGCTTTTGGTGAAGCTGAGTGATGAATTACAGAATGCAGAAGTATTTAAGATTTTAGAGGTAGAAAGATCAGGGTGATAATAAAGTTCGGAGTGTCGCCAAGGGGACCACTGTTATCCTCTTACTTAGGTCTTACATATCTCCTCCAGTACTGGCACTTACCTTTAAGCATATTTTAGACTCTTATATTAAACTGCTTGTTGGATACAAAGATGTGACACAGATACCCAAATTCAACTTCCCACTTCATCTCCCACCTCTTCTTGCCCCAGCCAAAACAATATTTCCCTCAAAATGTGGCTATTCTCCTCAATTGCCAGTCTCAATTAATAGCACTCACTAAGCCAGAATTCATAATATATTGCTTGATTCCATCTTCTTCCCTCCACTCCCAAAAACTGTTGCCCTGATTCAAGCCCTCATCATTTGGGAAAAGCACTGCAATTGTGCCCTAACTGGATTCCCTACTTTGAGATACATTCCTGAAAACCATGGTCCACATAGTTCCTCTGTGTTCCCAGAGCATTCTATGCCTGCTTCTTGTTTGACATTTATAATACTATACTGTAATTATGGGTTTATGTGTCAGTCCTCCTGACTAGATACGCAATTGCGCAAACATGAGAGTTCATCTTTGAATCCTCAGTACCTAACATAGTGTCTATGGAAGTGAACCAAGTCTCTGAGTATTTATACACTTAAAGGCAAAACGGGGGCAGTAGATCCTTTCAACATCAACAGTGGGTTGTCTTGGGACCGTGGTGTAAAAAGCTTTTCCTTGGCACTGACAGTGCGGAGAACCAGACTTTTTCTGAATTAATAGACAACATTCTGCTTTATTGGAAACTTTTGCTTAGATGACATGATTTATTTTCATCAGCAATTTGTGGGTGCAATGGCCTGTGATTCTGTAATATGCATATTATATCCCCGAAGATGGAAGAAAACATTCCAAACTTGGGCTGTCGCCCTCGTTTATAATTATAGAGAGCCTACTTTGCACCATCATTCTGGAGAAGATCCAGAGTATCTTAGGGCATTAATTTTAAAACTACACCATAATAGTTTAACCTCACCTAAATAATCAATCAAAAACTCTATGTAGACACACGAACACAACATTCTTACCATGAGCAGACATTGAATTTTCTTGTGCATTTATGGATTAATAGACTTAGTTATATGTAATCATTTTGGCTCACCTACTTAAATGATGTTTTGATTATGTAAGATAATTAAATTTTTAATCATGTTTCTAGGTTACCACATGTGTTTATCTTTGTTTTGATGTGATATGTAACCTGCTTTAACTATTCAGACAAGCAACATTACATAATATGTTATAGGTAGGTGCTTTGTAGTAAAATTGCTTAGATAAATCTTTGATAGGCTCTGATTTTAATAATGAGAATTTTTTTTCAATGTGCCTTCTTGTTCTTCTCTGCAAAAAAAGAAGTTCATTTAAAAATAAAGAAATCTTAACATTTTAAAAGGGTAAAAATACTTACTTATATTTATACATTTTAGATACTATGACTAATATCCCTTCTTTTAAAAAAAATAAATGTCATATTAGAGAATGTTTATGTTGTGACTTTACTGAATAACTTAGAAGCAATACTGATGAATTTGCTAAAAGCACAGCCTTAGTGTTGTTTGATGAAAAGACTATAGGTGATGGATGCTTTGTAAAAACACATGATCTAAAGTTTAACCGAAGGGTCAAGGGGAAAAATAAAAGGCACAAGTTAGAGATAATAATATTTCCAGAGGTAACCAAATATGCAAAATGCATTAAATCATTCCAAAAAAATTTAAATTTTGAGCCTTTGAAAATAATACACAGCCTGTGTTTACTTTATTAAAAAAATCATTAAGTAATTTAATGACTTATGCACTTTTCTGGATGTATGTGTTATACTTTCATTTTAAAGCATACTTGAAAAACTGCACACCCTCTAACACATTTAATAGGCACCAGAAATTATGGCAATTCTAAACTATCACTAATCTTTATATTTTCCTCAACATGCATCTCTTTATTTATAAAACAAGTTCATTCATTTATGATAAGGACTGCCTGTTTCTATCAGTGATCTATATTGTGAAGATAAGAATTTTAAAGGCAAGATCTCTGTCACTTTCAAATGGCCTGCTCTATTAAGTTCTGGAAACTAATCATTCAATGTTTACACATGTTTTACTAGACACCCAGCACTAGGCTGAAGATACTATGTTAGAACTTTATGTATAGAGATATGAACCCTGACCTTCCAGACTTGCAATTGCAGTGACTTCTACTGATGCATTTACTGTTACAGTGTCTGTGTGTGTGTGTGTGTGTGTGTACGTGTGTGATGAGAAGGGAGGATTGAGAGAGAGAGTGAGGTCAGCTTTCTCCCCTCCACCCCCCAGTGAGTCAGTAGTGTTGGGTCAGTAAAATGAACATTCCTATCTCATTCATTCCATGGAAACAGGTTCACATGCCAATGGGTGTGTATGTTGATACTGGTGAAGCCTTTGCCCAAAATATACCAATTGTATTAGTTTTCTTAACAAACATTCAACAAATATTAAATAGCAGTGAGTCTTTTCCTTATATTTTACAATAACATGTGATTACCTACGTCTGGTATTCGGGGTTTTACGTGGCAGAGAAAAACAGATGAGAATCCGCAATTTATGGTTCAAATGAAGAGTCACAAACTGGTAGATGAATTAATTGGTAGGACAAATCTATCCAGCAGGTATATTTTATTTGACAAACACAATATCTTTTAAAAATTACTTAAATCCCAGCATAAAATGTTTTGCAGATTTTATTTTTAAAATCTACATTTGCAGTTTCTCTTCACAATCAAAGGATATGGAAATATTGGGCGCTCATTCCTATATGGACTGAGTACTGCTACCTCCTTTAGACTGGGTGTGTTCAAGGATTGGGTCCATGCTATACGCAGACTGTTTTGCCACTCATTATTTGCCTGCCTCCTGTGGCATTTGAAGTTGCAATCCTTAGTTTCCAGAGAGTCTAATTTAATTGTCTGGTACACTGGTCAATCAAAAATTTATTTTCTCTGTTTCCTTCCTACTCTATAGTGGAGGATATTGATAAATATTCTGTCTATTAACTTTCAAAATGCTCTTATGTAAGGAACTATGACCCTTAAACAAAAAGATCAAAATCCTTTTTGCTAGTTGTTTTAAAACCCAAGAAGTCAAGACTTTCTACTAAATGGATTACCAGATTTTTAAAAAATACTTTTGTAAGTTCATATTCCATATAATTATTTACCTCTTTACTAGATAAACAGTCTTAATGAGAGTTGACAAACAACGTTATCCTCATATACAAAGCATTGCATATTTCTGAGGAAGTAGCCTAAGACCAGGTAGTCAGCCATCAGCTTTAGAAGTATCTGTGTGTGAGGACATCCTGCCTTTTATTTCTTTGAAAGTATTTTTTAATATATCTTTATTGATTTCAGAGAGGAAGGGAGAGGGGGAGAGAGATAGAAACATCAATGATAAGAGAGAATCATTGATTGGCTGCCTCTGCACATCCCCTAATGGGGATCAAGCCTGAAACCTAGGCATGTGCCCTTGACCAGAATCAAACCTAGGACCCTTCAGTCTACAGGCTGGTGCTCTATCCACTGAGCAAAACCAGCTAGGGCAAACATAATTTTTTAAAAAAGCAATCTTTGGGGTTTTTCCTTAAAGTATGTAGAAGTGCATGGTATTAATTGATGATGAGAAAATATAAAGAAAATTTTCTTTTTGGACACTGACTTTCAATATTATTATTATGGTCACTATAAACTTTTCATATTTGTTCAAACATTAGGTACAGGGGGAAACCGGGCAGATGAATATACCAACACACTGTCTATTTTCATGGTGATTTTAAACTCAGAAACTTTATGAAAAAATCTGCTGAAAAACACATGTATCATTCAAGTTTTACCTTCAGTCACTAAAATTTTTAATATCTTTAAGATCTATTTGGTGTGCATAGAAAGCTACATGTTAATGTGCTGACATAAATATTTAAATAATCTTATCAAATGAAACATTTTAGAAGTTATATAACATAAAAATCATAATGGCACTAAGGTAAACATTAGTAACTTTCCTTGAGAATGCTTTTTCTTCACAAAGGTAAATTTGCCTTAAACACACACACACACACACACACACACACACACACACACACACACAGTCTTTGTACCAATGAAAACTTTGGGTAAGAACTTGAGAAATTTACCATTTATTATTTACTACCTCCTACAAAGATGGTGCTACCACCCACCTTCAGTAGCCTTCAGTTATTTGCCCAGGAGTAGGAATGAATGTATGATGATCTACAACCTTCCCAATGCCCCACTCCACCTGTACCTAATGCCTTGGATTGTAAGTGAGATGTAGACTGTGACCAAGAACAAGAATAACGTCTCTAGTCTCTGTGGGGAACTGTCCTCTGTAGAAAACTCTAACCAGCTGAGTGAACAGGCTAAGGATAGATAATGCTGTTCACACAGACAGTGCATAATTTAAATTTACTCTTCAAACCAGGTCATCACAGTTTTCCTACCATCTCTCCCACCATTTCTCCATACTCTTTATTCATTAGTTGTTGTTTTTTGGTGTGTTTTTTCCCCCCAATATAAAATAGAACGGAGTCTTCTTTTTATACTCTGAGTCTGAAAAGTCGCTCTTTGTCTTCAAACACATCAGGAGCTGTTCCTTTCTACAAACACATATGTCAGGTTAGTCTCCTAGCCATTGGTTAGCATGGTTTAGCCACTCATACCTACAGAAACTAACCTGGGAACAACCGGAAGCTGGGGAAATTATATTAAGTGCCTGTTTAAGCTTTTTGTGTGAATCTGTTCTCTCCATGTACCATACCCCCCTCGCCAGGACAGGAGATATTATATTTTTTAATGGATCACAGTACACAGAAGTTGCTTAAAAATATTTACTGACTTAATAAAGGAACATAGGGAATCCCGTGGCTTAAACAGATTGCCAAAATTTAGCATGCATAAGAAATTAACTGAAAGGTTAGCTAAAGACAGATTGCTGGGCTGTATCCCCAAAGTTTCTGATTCAGTAAGTCTGAGTTTGGGTCCAAAATCTTGCCATTTTAACCAGTTCCCAGGTGATGCTCATGCTGCAGTCTAAATTACTCACTGAGAACTATTAACTCTTAGACCATAAGAGTGCATTATTGTAAGACTACGAAGTGCTCTGTCCATATATGCAGTTAACCTAGTTCTTGTACCCATGCATAAGATAGAAATGCTACCTAAGATTTAGCATGAAGGTATCAAGACTATAAAATAGATTTCCCCAAACTATACAAGAAAATGTATTGAGTTATTGACACACAGTAGTGGCATGTGCAAACGGGTAGGGGAAGAAAATGGCATAGTTTGAAAAGAGGAGAAACTGGAGGGTGTTCCTGGGAGCGGCAAGGGTGGAGTTGCCAATGGCAAAAATAGGGCAGTTCTGCTCAGAAACTATGCTGCCTGGCAGCTCCCAGCGGCTGAGCCTGAATGTTCCTCTCTCAAAAGCAGGATGTAGCTGCCCTGCCATCTCTCCCACCCTCTCCCCTCCAAACCGGGGAGAGCCTTCATCCAAGCTATCTCCCTGTTATTTCACTAGAGCGTAAATATAATTTGAGGGAGGTGATTTTCAAAGATGTTCACTAAGTCCAAATGTCATAGCAGTGCAACTGCATCAACCAGAAATGATCCAGTTAAAAGTCTGAAGATCATTTTGGAAATCAATGTTAGAGATTAATCTGTTTTATTGCAAAGAAGGCAAGTGCACATTCAGTGAGAACTTAATGTAGCAGCAGCAAAAGAGATCAGTGGGACCGAGCAGCCGAATGCCCGTATTTAGACAAGAACAGTTTCTTCTTTTTTTTTCAGAGAAAGGTCTCAGTGCTAGGTAGAGCTCAATGTTTCTCAAATTTGAATTGCTTCCTCATGCTGAAATTGGAGTTGTTTTTCTGTGTATCACATGAAAATATTCCTTTTTATTTGCCCTGACCAGTAGCAGCAGCAGCAGCATGCTACCCTTACAAAGGAGAAGTGGGTTTTGAATGAAAACTGAGGGAAACAACCCAGTTTATCTAACTTCAAAATGCAAGGGTCCTTCATTCAGGCTTCTCTGCTCAAACTGTTTGCTAGCTACATACAAAAACTGCCTTCTGACAGTGTGACCTGTCTTCAGGTGTCATTAAGCTTGTGTTGTTTTTGTTTTGTTTTGTTTTAATTTTTTTCCCTACAATTGAGAATTGGGTCTAAAACTTGATTAAACTTAGTTTAAATATTTTGGACACAAATACTTCATACTGATACTATAGTCCTGTCCCCACATACCCGGAGCCACATAATTCAGCTTGTCTGTCAGAGACACTTGGCTTCATAGCTATGTTAAGTGACCGGGTGCCTCCATTGTAAAGGTAAGGTTTTTTTCCTTTTGCAATCAACAAGTAATCCATGTATTCTTGGATAGTCTATGCAAATATCCTCCTCCCCATCAGCTTCTCATGGAATGATTTTGCTTCCTACAGATGATGTTTGCCTGAATCAATAATTAATGGCATTAAGGGTTCCAAATGGTGGTTTTTCTAATTCTACTATTTCTTTCATATTAAGGAGCTGGCATTCTTTTGTGTGTGTGTGGTAGTGTTTTGTTTTTAAGGGAGCTTTCACACATTAATGGTTTCAACAGATATTATAGATAGCTTCTTACCTATTTTCAGAGCAAAGTGTTAATATAATATATAATATCACTTGCAAAGGTGGAAATAAATCTCTCCTTTCTCTCTCTCTCTCTCTCTCTCTCTCCCCACACCTCAAAACTTATGGAATTTTTATTTACTTAATATATTATAGTAATTTAATTTTTTAGAGGGGATGCTTAATTTGTTCCACGTTTGATTAATGGAAGCCACAAACTCATGGATTTATTTTATTCAATGTTGTATAATCATGCAGTTATTATTTTGGGATATTTGGCTTGTTCCAAATTTGGTCAATGGAAGCTGCTTCAAGAGGGCTCCTATATTTAAGGACTTCTTTGCTTTCTGGCACAAGATCTTGCAAGCTCAACTTTTACCTAAATGCCTCAGCCATTTCTTTAGGCAAATCTGGTTCCTTTCAGAGAATTTAATAATCAAGATTGGGGCACCACAGAACCTTTCTTCCAGGTCTTCTCAGTTTACAGAGATAAGATATATCATATCAATATTTCCTATTCAAATATAACATTAAAGGAATGGTTTTTCCTTAACTTCTTTGATTTCATATTATTGTATCCCTTTCTTACACAAAATCTAATTTTCTAAAACACTTATTTCCCCCCAAATATGCAATAATGCTTAAAAATTATAATAACAATATTACTACTAACAATAACATCACTAAGTAATGTTTAAGTTTTCTTTGTAGTTCTTTGGGTCTTTAGATTTTATCTCACTAAGGATGCACAGAGTAAGCACTACATTCAAATTTCACTAGAAATAATTTTTTTCCTCTGGGTGATTATGTTAGCAATTTGATATACAATTAAGGTTTATTTGCTTGTTTTCAATTTTAGAGATTTTTTAAAATATTCATCCTGTGTTTTTAATATGTAAAACATTTACATGAGTCAAACTCTAAATTAAATTTAAAAGCATACTTAGATTTCTAAGTCTTACATCTTTCATTTTCCCCTCCATTCCATTCCAAATTAATAATCAATTGTTACCCTATGGGTAACAATTACTTTAGTTCCCTTTTTTACACTGCCCATGTTTCTTTTTGCAAAAATAAACAAAATATATGCACCTTGATTTTTTTCACTTAGCCACATATCATGGAGATCATTCTCATTCTTTTTATAGCTACATGATAATTAAAATGGCAGCATCATAGTTTATTAAATCAACTAGTATCCAGAGTTGATTCCTAGAAGTAGGATTGCTAGGTCAGATGGCAATTATAAATGTAATTTTCCAGAATAAATTCCTATTTTTTTTTTTTTTTTTTTTTTTTTTTTTAGTTTTCCAGAAAACTTCGATAATCAGCCAGGTTTGGTAACCATTAATTTACGTATAAAAGCAACAAGTTTTAACTGAGTTACTACTTTGAGCTTGTCATTATGGAAGAGTACAGACATTAATTCAAAAAAAGCATATACCCTTTGAAATACTAGTGGTGAGGGTAAAAAAGAGCAGAAAGTTGAGGTAGTTTGTGTGAGAAAAACTATTTCCTGATGGTTTGCTGGAAGGAAAGAGAGCAAGGAAAGGAAGATGAAACACAAGAAAAGGATTAAGTTTCATAAAGGATAGTGAGTGTTGGAATAGTTAACAAAGAGAACAGAAGAAGCAGCTGGATTGGGGTGTAATATCAGAATGTCAATAAGCCCTGTTGGGAAGCTGAAATTGGACACCGTATTGTAATGACAATGATCCCAATAGTTGCTTTTCCCCAAAACTGCTCTCTCTTTCACCCAGAAAGAATTATGCCTTCATGTTCTGCTTTTCTTTAGTGTTGTGCTCCTATAGCATTTGCCAGTATTTTGGTGTAGCTGTCTAGTCTATCTACCTTTACACACTGTGAATTCCCCATCTTTGAACTGCCAGCACCTGGCATGTGGCCTGCCACATAGTAGGCACACAATGGATGTGTGTTCAATGGACTTGAATATCTAAATAAAACTTTCCTGCAGATTATAATCTGAAAAGCAAGCTAATTGAATGTTTCTTCCATGAGAATATTAAAATGTGATTTTTTGGAAACCATTGAGGTTTGACAGGCAAAAATTTATCAGCCCAATGTCATTCAACAGTGATAAATTTTAATAAGCAAACACCTTGTATTATGGAATGCTTAAGGTTTATGGATAGATAAGATTAAAAGCAAAGCTTTGTAAACCAAAGTTGCCACGTTATTGCTTTTTATTGTATGTAGCTGTACTTCCTCATGAGATAACCATCAAATTATGTCAGACTGTCTGTTTCTTGTGTAATGCCAAGGTTAACTGACAAAAGAGTTTCAAAAATAAAAGTGGGTTCACAGTAGAATTGGAGAGCTGTGAACTCATAGCATTCACAATATTTGTGTCACTTTCATGATTCATCTAAAAATATTTAAAGTTCTTTATGGATGGTCAGTTTTGTTGACATTTTAATTCTTCTGTTAACTGGGGAGAGCAAGCTAAGTATTAGGTTTATATTTTTATAAACATAAGATGTGATAGGGTATGATAAAAAAATTAATCAAAATATGCTAACATTAAAAAGGGGTTTTTTGTTTGTGTTTTTGATCCTCACCTGAGGATATGTCTTCTATTGATTTTTAGAGAGAGAGAGAGAGAGAGAGAGTGAAGCATCAATGTGAGAGAGAAACATCCATTGATTGTCTCCTGTACAAACCCCGACTGGGGATTGAACCTGGCAGTATAATGTTACTGAAATTATCTCCTTACAGGTTTGTTTCCTCCATTAGACTATTAGTTTCTTAAGGATAAGGAACTAATAGCAACTAAAATATATATATATTTTATTGATACTTTACAGAGAGGAAGGGAAAGGGATAGAGAGTCAGAAACATCAATGAGAGGGAAACATCGATCAGCTACCTCCTGCAACACCCCCCACTGGGGATGTGCCCCCAACCAAGGTACATGCCCCTGACCAGAATCGAACCTGGGACCCTTCAGTCCACAGGCCGACGCTCTATCCACTGAGCCAAACCAGTTAGGGCAGGATAAGGACTTTTGAGTCTACTTTATATTCCTGGGTATAACACAGAGCCAGGCACATAGTAAGCACTCAAATGTTTGTTGAGAGGAACTATTTGTCCAGTGCCAGTTGTATAATTAGAATTTCTTTCATTCTTGCAGAGTTAGGAACAAAGCTGCAAGTGACCTGCTGCTATTTTGAGGTGCTGACTATCATGGAAATTTTCCCAACCTGCTTTGCTGGGATAGCCTGGTCACAAGAGCTCTAGTCAATGTAAAAAGTGTAGCAAGTGTCTTCTGTAAAACCTTTCAGAAGTGTGAGGCAATCTAAGGAATACCAAATTGGAAGTGTTCTAGTCTTGGCTCTATTACTGATCTAGTAATTACTTCTTGTCTCAGAGGTCTTAAGTTCTTCCTCTCTCTATTAAGGGGTTTGTGTTAAATTATCTCTAAATTCCCTCCCAGAATTAACATCTACATTAAATTGATCTTTGTGTTCCTGACACAATGCTGGACACATAATATGAGCTTAATATTTATTAGTTGAATGAGAGTGAAGTTGCCCCATGATATCTAATGCATTGCTTTACAGTGTTTTAGTTCTAAACTAATATTGCTTTTAATAAGTTTAAAAATAAAATCTAGATGGTCTCAGAGAATGTTATTTTTACCACATTTTAAAAATCCAGCTTATGTAAAGGACACTCATGCAGTGAGAAAATCACCTGTGCTTTAAAAAATGTGGATTGACAAATTTTGCCTTTGTGAGTAAAATATTCTCTAAGAAAATGAGGTTTCGGGGGGAAGAATGCTTCAAATTACTTGTTCAGGTTGTGCAGGTATCTCAAGAAGTTTCAATAGCACTTACTAGCAATGTGGAAGACAAAAAGCACTAGTTTTACTTCTGTAACAAAATGTATTCCCTCAAATAACTTCTTGACAACCTCCTTTTAGTTTACTTCTAATTATTAAATAAATTTGAAAATAATATATCTTTACTTTTTAAAAAATTCTGAAATTCATGCTTTTTCCTAATTCAGGTTTCTCACTATCAATAAAATTAGTGTGGTTTTACATATTTATATGATTATACAAAAAATATATAAAACTCTGTATGAAAATGGAATTAATTTAATATTGATTAATGTAATGAGTGTTGAAATTGAACAGACATTTTTCAAATGTGTGATAGGTATAGATCATCATTATGATTTTGAGGAAGAGAGTAATATTTTTTTACTATTTATCATATGACAGGTACCTTGCATTATCTCCTTTGACCCTCTCTAAGGTTATATTATCATCTCCATTTTTTAAATTGAATTTATTGGGGTGACATTGGTTAATAAAATTATATACATTTCAGGTGTACAACTCTATAATACATCATCTGTATATTGTATTGTGTGTTCACCACCTCATTAAGTCTCCTTCCATCACCATTTATCTCAGCCTTTGCCCTCTTCTACCTCCCCCCACTTCCCTTCACCTCCTGTAATCACCATACTGTTGTTTATGTCTATGAGGGTATGTTTTTTTTCCTTTGCTTAATCTCTTCACCTTTTTCACTCAATCCCAAAGCCCCTTCCCCTCTGACAGCTATCAATCTGTTCTCTGTATCTATGAGTCTGATTCTATTTTGTTTGTTAGTTTATTTTGTTCATTAGATTCCACATATAAGTGAAATCATATGATACTTGTCTTTCTCTAACTGGCTTATTTCACTTAGCATAATATTCTCCAGGTCTATTCATGCTGTCACAAAGGGTAAGATTTCCTTCTTTTTTTAAGGCTAGGAATTATTCCATTGTGTAAATGTACCACAGTTTTTTTATCCACTCATCTACTGATAGGCACTTGGCCTGCTTCTAAATCTTGGCTATTGTAAATAATGCTGCAATAAACATAAGGATGCATATATTCTTTTGATTAGTGTTTTGGGACTCTTGGAGGAATTACACTACCTGATATCAAATTATACTACAGGGCCATAGTAATAAAAACAGCACTGGCATTAAAACAGACACAGATCAATGAAACAGAACTGAAAGCCCAGAAATAAACCCAAGCTTTTATAGTCATTTAATATTTGACAAAGGAAGCAAAAACACACAATGGGATAAAATAGTCTATTCAATAATGGTGTTGGGAAAATTGGACAGATACATGCAAAAAAAAAGAAAGAAAGAAAGAAACTAGACCACCAACTTACACTATACACCAGAATAAACTAAAAATGGATTAAAGATTAAATGTTAGAATCAAAACCATAAAAATCCTAGAAGAAAACATAGGCAGTAAAATATTGGACATTTCTTGTAGCAATATTTTTTCAGATCTATCATCTCAGGCAAGGGAAACAAAAGAAAAAATTAACAAATGGGGCTACATCAAACTAAAAAGGTTTTTCAAAGTAAAGGAAACCATCAACAAAATGAAAAGACAACCCACTAATTGGGAGAACATATTTGCCAATACATCTGATAAGGGCTTAATAGCATCTCCATTTTTAAAAATGAGAAAACTAATGCTGAAAGGAGTTATTACTTGCCCTAGAGAAAATGGTGGGATTCCATCCCAAGTTGTCAAATATCAAAGCCTATCCATGCTCCTTAAAATCATGTTATGTTAACTTTGTTATATTAACTGCCTCATATAAAAGGTCAATATCTGTTCAAGATCCTTGAGTTACTAAAAAAAGATATAATTTGAATTTACCACTTGCACTGATATATAACAACCAAATACCTATTGGTCATTCTATTATTGCTAGGGAACATTATTAATGCTTAACATCACAGATAATATCAATGCAAGAATAACTGTGGTTTGGTATTTTCCCAGGCAGATGTTGATATCTAGACTTTGGTGGTTAACAGTGTATTGAGTTTATTCAAAATTTACCACAAAGAGTCTCAAAAATTTTCTTACTAAACAACCATTTCAAAATGTTGGTGGAGCTAATTAGAAGTACCTAAAATATCCTAATACATAAAAAGCCAGGGGCTGTCACGATCAAAACAACCAGACGGACGACCGAACAGCAGGCTGTGTGGGGTGACCAGGCCAGCAGGGGGGGAAGTTGGGGGCAACCAGGCTGGCAGGGGGGCAGTTGAGGGTGACCAGGCCAGTGGGGGGGCCATTAGGGGCAATCAGGCTGGCAGGGGGGGCAGTTGGCGGCAGCCAGGCGGCAGGGGGGCAGTTGGGGGCAACCAGGCCAGCAGGGGGCGGTTACAGTGAGGCATGACCAGGCCAGCGGGGGAGCAGTTGGGAGCGACCAGGCCAACAGAGGGGGGCAGTTGGTGGTGACCAGGCCAGCAGAGGAAGCAGTTAGGGGCAATCAGGCAGGCAGGCAGGTGAGCAGTTAGGAGCCAGCGGTCCCAGATTGTGAGAGAGGTGTCAGACTGCTGGTTTAGGCCTGATCCTGGCAGTCAGACATCCTCTGAGGGGTCCTGAATTGAAGAGGGTGCAGGCTGAGGGGACCCCCCCCCCATGCACGAATTTCATGCACTGGGCCTCTAGTACTTTTATAATATATTTTCATATGAATAAAAAAATAACCATTCCAAATTAGCTAAACAATAGTTGTATCCCTATAATTAGTATAGGGATATATATTGATTATATATAATTTATTTACTGATCTTATGCTCAGAGCTCAAACTTCTGTTATACAATTCCATTTTAAGAAATTTTTTCTTAAAAAATATGAGTCAGATATTCAACTATGCATTTTTTTATAATAAAAAAAAAATGTGTAGGCCTGGCTGGGTACTTCAGTTGGTTAGAGCCTTGCACCAAGATGCCAAGGTTGCAAAAAGGTTGCAAGTTCAATCCCTGGTTAGGACACATACAACAATCAATCAATGAATGCATAAATAGGTAGAACAACAAATCTCTCTCTCTTTCTCTTTCTCTCTCTCTCTCTCTCCCCACTCACCTTCTCCCTCTCTAAAATCAATTTTTTTTTAATTGTAAAATGCCTGAAAAAACAACAAAAGAAGATTGATTAAATAAAATACAGTACATAGAATGACATATTATCATTGACATGGGAAGATGTCCATGATACATAGCTAAATGGAAAAGGTGGTTATTAAACTTTATGTGTAAAGTGATCTCATTTTATTTTTTTAAAAACCTGTTGAAAAATCACAATGAGATATCACCTGTTGGTTATTATAAAAAATACAAGAAATAACAAGTGTGAGCAAAGATGTGGAGAAAAGGGAACCCTCAAGCACTGTTGGTGGGAATGTAAATTGGTATGGTTACTATGGAAAACAGTATGTAGAGTCTTCAAAAAATTAAAAATAAAACTATAATATGATCCAGCAATTCCACTGATGGGTACTTATCCAAAGAAAATGAAAACACTAACTTGAAGAGCTATATGCACCTGCCACATTTATTGCAGCATTATTCACAATAGTCAAGATATAGAATCAAATCAAATGTTCATTGGTGGATGAACGAAATAAAAAATGGGATATATATTTAATTTATATATACATCATATATATGATGGAATATTATTCAGCCATAAAAAAGGAAGTCTTGACATGTGTGGACCTTGAATACATTATGGTAAGTGAAATAAGTCGGTCAGATACCTTATGATTTCATTTGTACGTGAAATCTATTTAAAAAACAACACTAAGTGAGCTCATAGATACAGATTGGTGGCTGCTAGAGGCAGGAATTAAGACGTGGGAAAATGCATGAAGATACAAACTTCCAGTTATAAAATAAGTAAGTCATGGGGATGTAATGTACATCATGGTGACTATAGTAGATAATACTGTATTGCATATTTGAAAGTTGTTAAAAGAGTAAATCTTAATACTTTTCTCCATAAGAAAAAACGTTTGTAACAATATGAGGTAATATATGTTAACTAGATTTACTATGGTGATCATTTTGTAATATAAACAAATATCAAAACATTATGTTGTACACCTGAAACTAATATAATATTATATGTCAATTATACCTCAATAAATAAATAAGTATATATTCATGAATGTACTTAAAGAAAAAAATCTGGAAAATATGTTGAGTACAAAAATGTTAGCAAATCTCAGAGTAATGGAGTTACAAGTGACATTATTTTCTTCTTTATATTTTTAAAATATTTCCTGATAATTTTTCAATGAGAATAAATTAGCTTTATAATCAGAAAAAAAACTACTAAAAATAAGTCTGGTAGGCATTTTGGGGGAGATTATTCTATGATCCCTGAGAAATAGTAGCAATGTCCATGTATGTAGCACACTTGAAAGGAATCAATTATGTTTGATACAGTCCCAGTTGCAAACTACATTATTCAATTAATCAGTTATAAGCATTTGTCAAACTTGTACAATGTGAGAAACATGATATTTCACAATGTAGGAGAATAGAAGAAATTGAGTATGCCTTAAAGAACCTTATAACCAAGTGAAGAATTAAAACATACCTAATTTTTACTACAAACTAGTAAAGAATGTAAAACTTGCTAACTTATTTCATGAGCAGAAGGAAGTTGTAGCTACTTGTTGAACCAGTTTCATGTTTGTGCATAAGATGAGGTTGATGCAGAGCTCCAATACTTTTTATCATTTAAATTTTCTAATTGTAAAGGCATCAGTGTCTTAGGATCTGTTGGACTCTACTGTACCAAAAGTTAAAGTTATGAATTTATTATTTTTTTCTCCTACAACAATGGAGAAAAGCTCACAGACTTTGTTAAATATAATTAACATTTTATTTAAATCACCTGAAAATGTGACATTCTTTATATCTAAATTTTCCCAATGTCCAGAGCTTACATTTGAAAGGTCACACTTTTTAATATTTTACCAAGATATTCACAAAATATATTCCTTCCTTCTTAAATATATAAATAAACTAGAGGTCCGGTGCACGAAATTTGTGCACGGGTAGGGTAGGCCTGGCTGGCAATCAGGGCCCATCGGGGCCTTCTTCCCCTGGCTGCTAGCTGCTGGCTGGGGCCTTCCTTCCTTTTGTGCCGCCCCCTGTTGGTCAGTGCACATCATAGCTAGTGGTCGAACTCCTGGTCGGTCAAACTCCCGAGGGGACAATTTGCATATTAGCCTTTTATTATATAGGATTTGATACTTTCTCCGGTTTATTATAACATATATCCACTATTAAAGATTTGTTCCAGACTACTAAAAAATATAGGTCTCTTTGCCCTTTCATTGATTGGGTCCATGCTGTTACATTTTCTCAGTTCTTGTGTCTATTTTGTTGTTATAGTTTTTAGTCTATATAATCTTTTGTTTTTCAGGTACCACCTGTAACTTGCTGTTAAGAATGTGACTTTAGGGAAACCCCTCATCTAATGTCTTTTTCTAATTTGCTGCAGGCTAAAAATGAGAACCTGGGTAGGTAAAGGTTGGAACTCTCTATGTCAAGTGCATGGGCTCATGGACAATGAGATGTTTACATTAGCTACTCACAGGCCTTTTGCGTCTTCCAGGCATTCAATGCTGCCATAGATTGCTGAGCATTTCATAATCTTCAGATTTCTGAGATGTTTTATATTTCAGAAAACTTTGATGGAAACTTTTAAATTTATTTCAGAAATCTTCATAATATTTTAAGTTTGAAGGCAGGCATTCTTCAGAAGAAAAGGATAAAAGAGATACATTGAATAAGTGATAAAAGGTTATAAAAACAAAAAAGATACAAAAAGAAAGGGGGAAGAAAGTGAAGAGAAAAGGGAAAGAAGAGGAAAAGGCAAGAAGAAGAAAGAGGATGTGAGGCTATTAGGAAGAACGAGAGAGGGGAGAAGAAATGGAAATATTTAGAGAGCGGGGGAAAGGGATGTGGAGAAAGGGATGAAAAAGAGGAGGAGAGAAAACTAAAGCAGCAGTGGGGAAAGGAGAAACTGAAATGTGAAAAGTGAGAAAAACAGACAGAAAGAAAAAAGAAATAAAGGGAGGAGGTAGAGAAGTAGATGCATAGAAACAGAGTAATAGAGAGATAAAAGGAGAGAAAAGAAGGAAAAGATATACCACCTAACAGCTTTCTAATTCCCAAGAATCAAGGTATTCCTCTTGAATATTTTATGAAGTTTATCCTTTCAGTATATCCTTGTTTTTACTTAAGTTACTTTGATTAAGTTTAAGTTCCTTGCAAATAAACAGTATCTGACTAAAATATATTCCCCAATGATCACGTATTGACCATCTTCTAAGTATTAGAAATTAGACTCAATGCAAGTCTACATATTGCAGTATCCTCATTTTATCAATTAATATAACCGAGCTTAAAATTCCAGTGGATGGTAATCCACATCAATGTGGTATGGCCTGGAATATTTAGGTTTGAATGTGTTTCAGAAAAATAAAATACTAGTGTTTTAGTTGTCTCTATATAATAAATTATCCCAAAATTTAGCAGCTTAAAACAATAACATTTATTATCTCAATGTCTATGAGTCAAGAATTTGGAAGCAGCATAGCTAGATGATTTTGGCTCTAGATGTCTTATGAGTTTTCATTCAAAACATTAGTCAAAGAAGGCTTCCCTTGGGCTAAAGGATCCCCTTCCAAGAAGTCTCCCTCACACAGATAATTTCTTGAGTGTTCTTACAACATGGCAATTGGTTTCTCCCAGAGCAAGTCATTCCTGAGAGAGCAAGACAGAAACTTTAATGCTTTTATGATGTAAACTATAAAGTTACATTCTGTCATTTCCTCACTATCCTATTGGTTACACAAGCCAGCCCTTTCACTGTGGGAGTGAACTACACAGGGGTGTAAACACCAGGGGTGCGAACCCCTGGGGACCACTTTGGAGGCATGCTCTCTATCACACTTAGTTAACCAGTTTGATATGGGTAACAAGTTTAAACTTAAATTTCTGAAAAACAAATGATTCGAATGTAAGATGGCTTTTGAGAACTTAACTGTTTTCTTTCAAAGTTTTAAAGAGGAGAATCAGCTGTATTGAGGGTTATATTGGTAGTATTTACTATCTTAACAGAAAAATCATCATCTAAATTTTGAATGTGATTTTATGAATACGGCATAGTTTCTCCTGGCTGTGACACTGACAGTCTTAGAACTTACGTGGCCTCTCTCTCTCTCTCTCTCTCTCTCTCTCTCTCTCTCTCTCTCTGTGTGTGTGTGTGTGTGTGTGTCTTTCTTAATGAGGTGTAATTTATAGTAAATTTCATTCTTTTTTATGTACACTTCAATGATTTTTGACAAATATACCATTGTATAATCATCACCATAATCAAGATATAGAACAACTTCAAAATATTAGTACTCCTTTCTTTTTTTTTGAAAATTTCTTTCTTTTCTTCTTTTACCAAGGTAAGAGGAAACATTTGTCTTTAGAATTAAGTCAACAACATACCGGAAATCTTTGCAATAGAGAAAATATTCATCTCTAGAAATGAGGTAAACAGGGTTGAACTGTGATCTAGTGTTGGAGATAAAGGAAGTCAAAGAGAATGCCGCGATAAAACCACCAGAATGGCTAGAAAGTGCAAGAGCAGTGCTCTAGAATTCAGTTTCTTTTCTTTATGGCACCCTTTTCCTATACCCCAGAATCTAACCTCCATATTTTTTCCAGAATGCTCCTTCGGATTCAATCTAATGATACTACTCCCCTGATAAGAGTTCTTCAATGGCTCCCCATCATCTGAAGCAAAACTAGCAATTTCCAGTGGCCACAGGGACCATGCAGGTGGCCTAAGCAGCAGTTGATTAAAGCAGATAGGAGGGGAACTACTGCAGAGTGGTGACAGCAGAGTCTGTCAAATTTGGGAAAATGTGGTCAGAACTCCCAGTTCTTCAGGAGAGCCTAGGAATCCAGGTTTGTATGTGAAATTTCTCAATTTTCAAATGCTGACAACTAATTCAATTTTAAAAAACACATAGTAAGTAAGAGCCAAATAAACCACTTCTGTGGCCTGTGGGCAGTAAGTCAACTCTGACCTGACCCACAGGAGAAAACCCAAACTCCTCAGCATGGCATAAAAGGCTCTTCATGAAATGCTTCCTGCCTACCTTTCAACCCTACCTCTTGCCAGTTCTTCCTTCCAAAAAAAAAGCATGTGCTTCATCACTTGTGTATTACCTTCAGTCCCAGTAGAAGTGTAGTTGTACTTGCTGTTGTGTTTCTGCCCATGTTCCTCTGATGGATTGTCCCTTTTACTAACACAGCATCACTCCCAACCATCTCATCCAATTCCTCCCCAAAGTGTCATCTCCTCCCAGAAGTCATCCCTGCCCTCCTTTATCATCTAAAATAGATGACTTTACGGTGGGTTGCCAAAGCATTAAGTAAATCCCAGTCATTATCTGAAATAGAGTCTCTAAGAGGAGAGGCAAATATATGTGGGGAGCTAAGCTCCATTTCCAGTTTGTTAGAGTTGGTTGGTTATTTCATGTCAGTAGGCAATTGTATAAATAGGATGGAACTTGGAAGCAATATCTGGCCTTGAGGTGGGAAATCTGAAAAAAAAATTTGGAAGGGGGAAAGAAGAGAGGGCTGCAGAAGAAATCCTGTGAAGTAAGGGGTAGGCAGGGGAAAAGGAGTATATAAGAGGAGTTTTGAAAGTAGTTAGAAACTTCAGAGGAAAACAAGCAGAAAGTGGTATCATGGAAGTCGAGGGGAAATTTTCAAGAAGGTGGAAGTAGTCACTGTATAAATACTGCAACATGTCCACTGCATTTAGCAATAACATCAGGGGCCATCCTGATAAGACCAGTTTTTAAGGAAAGGTGGTTGTGAAACCAAACTGGTGTGAATTAAGGAGTAAAAAAATGAGGAAGTGGAAACTATGAATAAAAATTACTCTATTTGATTATTCTTGAGAATTGAAAAAAAAACACTAGAATTTTATATGGGGTTAAGATATTTTTGGAAGAGCTATTTACTAAGTATTTCTCAACAGGAGAGGTATTTGTATTTTGAGAAGCATAATTCATTGTTGTAAGAATTTCTTCATATTACAATTTACTTAGCATTCCTGCCACCTCCCTCCCCAATAAATCACAGAAGTGCTTCCCAGTAATTTTGATAACCATAAATGCCCCCAGCCTCATTTCCAAATGCCCCTGGGATTGAAAAAGCAAATAAACAAACTCTGCAAACCACAATAGGATTTCTTTTTTTCTCAACATTTTGTGAAAAATTTTAAACAAAAAATAGTATAATAAATACTTGAACACCCATTAGCAAGATTCAGAAATTGTTAACATCTTGCCAATTTACTTTATCTACTTATGTGTGTTTGTACTTATTTTTCATTTTGCTGATAATTTGAAACAAAGTTGTAAAAATCATGAGACTTTATAGATGCATCGCTCTAAATTAAGATAGAATCTATAATCACATTACTATGATATCTTGGAACACAAACAAAAAAAATTCCTTAATATCAATCTAAAATCCAATCCATATTCAATTTTCCCAATAATCAAGTATAACTAACATTCATCTCATAGGAGGTACTTAAAGTAGTCAAATTCATACAAACAGAAAGTAGAATGTGGTTTCCAGGGACTGGGGGGTATAGGGATGGACTTATTTTTTAATGGTTATAGAGTTTCAATTTTTCTTTATTTTTTTTAAACTTATTACTTTCCTTCCTTCCTTCCTTCCTTCCTTCCTTCCTTCCTTCCTTCCTTCCTTCCTTCCTTTCTTCCTTCCTTTTTTTTTTTTTAGCGAGAGGGAGAAAGGAAGGACGATAGAGGAGAATCAATTTTTGTTATTTCACTTACTTATGCATTCATTGGTTGATTCTTCTATGTGTCCTGATTGGGGATCTAACCCAAAACCTTGGCATATCGGGGCGACACTCTAACAAACTGAGTTACCCAGCCAGAACCTCAGAGTTTTGTCTTTCAAGATGAAAAAAGTTCTGTGGATAGATGGTGGCGATGGTTACACAGCAGTGTGAATGTAGTGAATGCCACAAACTGTACACTTTAAATCAAGCATGTCAAACTCAAAGGCTAACATGGCCAAATAAACGAGACAAGCCGTCTGTGGGCCGCAAGTTTGACATGCTTGCTTTAAATGGTTATAATGGTAAATTTTATGTTATGTATAGTTTAATATAGTTTAAAAGTATTTTTTAATTTAAAATGGCCCGGCTGGCATGGCTCAATGGTTGAGCGTTGACCTATGAACCAGGAGGTCACAGTTAGATTCCCAGTCAAGGGCACATGCCCAGGTTGCAGGCTTGATCCCCAGTATGGGGCATGCAGGGGCAGCCTATCGATGATTCTCTCTCATCATTGATGTTTCTATCTCTCTCTCCCTCTCCCTTCCTCTCTTTGAAAAAATAAAAATATACATTAAAAAAATAAATAAAATGTAGCCTATTTTAAGGAGATTATCCTGAGAGGGCCTGAGTTAATAGGAAAAGAGGGACTGGGCCCTACCTGGAGGGAGATGCTCCTGCTGGCATAGACACTGTGTTGTCAGGAGGCCTCATGGTGAGGACCTGAGAGCAGCCTCCAGCTGACAGCCAGCAAGAAAATGGGGACCTCAGTTCTACTACTGCAGAGAATTGAATGCTGCCAACAGTCAGTGATCTTGGAAAAGAACCCTGAGACTCAGTTGAGGATGAGGCAGGCAGCATCTTGATTTCAGCTTCAAACCCTAAGCAGAAGAGAGAGCCAGACTCTTGACCCACAGAAACTCTGATTTTAAAATTTGCGGTGTTTAAGCTACCAAATTCGTTGAAATTTGTTGCACACAATAGAAAACTATTACAAATAGGCAGTCTTAGTCTGTTATTTGCAATCTAACATCCTGACTGACTCATGAATCTACGCTTGGCTAGGGAACCTCGATAGAAAATTCCAAGACTCTGTGCCGTGAAATAAATACCCCCCTTCCCTTCCAGGAAAACCTATGCATTACTGTTAATAGAAGGGGGAAAGCATGCCACCAGGTGAAATTAAGAAACAGATGTATGTACAGCATGTGTATAGGTGTATATTTTACTTAGAAGTTAACTTGTTATCTACATATTATTTTATATCTAATTTTCTTCCAGTTTTTAGTATTAATTTCTAGCCACATATGTCCATTGTCTTATAGTGGCATTCCAAGTGTTCATTTATTTGTATTTTTAAGTTATGAGGCTGGGGTAGAAATACATTTTCTCTGTAAGTTCCAAGGAACTGTGAGGTCTTGTAGTTGAGCCAGACCATTTGACTGAAGTACAAATGGGGACAACCCAGTAGGACACGCGTAATGCTCCTACATGCCATCAGAATGGACAAATGAGCAGAGGAAGGAAGTAGCTGGACACACAGTCCTCATATCATCCCGTTAGTTGCCTCTACAACTCCAGCTGCCATTCAAACTAGTCTCCCAAATAGAAAGGAAAAGCATTTCCCGTCTGGTCTAAATATATGAGGGTTTTGGTGACTTGTCATTGAACTGATGACTTTTCAGTCTTTGAGAATTTTCTTTTAAAATTAGATAGGTCATATTTTAAGCCTCATTAGATAGGATTTAAATTCTTAGTTTATGTCAATGATTAAGTAAACCTGCTAATAGCAAGAATGAGTCACAGGATAAATGCTTGGGAAGGAGAGAAAAGTTTCAAAGATAAATTAAGCTTTCTTCAATTTTACCTACAGCTCTCTGAGTTACTCTGAACAATTCTGTGTGATCCTTTACAAATTCTTCAATCAGCCCATCATTTTTATGATAAATATGTCCCTTTGTATACACGATTGTCCATATAAGGCTACTCTCTATTTCCCCATGTTTTGTGCTCTGATAGTATTTAACTGTCCCTCTTTCTGCCTTTAGACATATAAAATTCCCACTCCCCCTCCTACACACACACATACACATCATTATTTGCACCTAGCCAATTCCTACTCTTCCTTGAGGATGAGTTCATGTATCATTACCTTCTCAAAGATTTCCAAAACAGGCTACATCTGTCTTCCTTTCCCCTCAGCCCCTCCCCTAAAGTATACTCTTCTGTGCTACAACAGTATACACGGCTTTACCTGTATCCCTTCATAGATAAAAATTTTGTATAAATATTAACTCTTATCATTGTATTAAAACTAGCGTTCCCTTTGCAGGAAAAATCCTGCAATAGGATTTCCTGCTGCACTCTACCCCGCCTCCGCTCCTCCCTTGTCACCCGCCCCGCCTTCTCCGCCAGCCCACCTGCCTGCGTTTCCCTTCGACCCCGGCCCCGCCTCCGCTCCGCCCTTGTCGCCCGCCCCGCCTTCTCCGCCAGCCCGCCTGCGTTTCCCTTCGCCCCCGGCTCTGCCTCCGCTCCGCCCTTGTCGCCTGCCCCGCCTTCTCCGCCAGCCCGCCTGCATTTCCCTTCTCCCCCGGCCCTGACTTCGCTCCTCCCTTCTCCTCCCCTCCCCCACCCCCACCCCCCGGCTTGCTTGCTTCTTTGAAGCTTTACTCCCTTCTGCAGCTCTTGTCGACACTGTCTTGATATGCAAATTAGTTGCCATCTTTGTTGGGGTAATTTGCATGCTCGTCCTGATTGGTTGGTGGGCGTGGCTTGTCTGGTGGGCGTGGCTTAGGTGTAGCGAAGGTGCGGTCAATTTGCATATTTGTCTATTATTAGATTAGATTATGTATTTCAGTATCACCTGCCTCCACTAAAGTATAAACTCATTAACCTAAAACACAATGCCTTATTCATTTTTATTTTACTTAGTTCTTAGATTATAGTAGGTGATCACAGAATGTTCATTGAGATGTAGCATGGTAAGGGACTATTATTAATTGAGCCTGTGTAAGGCAGGATTTCTAAAACAGTCCCTCAGAGACATCCCTGCTTTAACCCCTGGAACCTATAAATATGATATAGTAACTATTATTAGGCTCTGTTATATGGTCAATTGACTTTAAAATAGGGAGATTATCTAATCTCAGCAACTCTTAAAAACAGACACCTCTCTCAAATCCGTGATAGAAGGGAAAGTCAGAGAGGAAGCAAAGCATGAGAAGTGGCTTTGAAGGTAGAGGAGGCATGTGTACAAAACAGTGGCCCGTAGGTATTGGGAGGGACTCACAGTTTACCACAAACAAGGAAATGGGGATCTCAGTCCTGCAATTGCAACTTGAATGAGCTCCAATGAGCCTCCAGATAAGAGCCCAGCTCTGCTTTGTGATACCGAGCACAGAACCTAGCTAAGCCCACCTGGACTTCTGATCTACAGAACTGGATATTGTTATAAGGTGTTCTGTGTGTAGTAATATCTTACAGCACCAATAGAAAATGGCCTACGTATCAACTACACATGAAAAGCTCTTTACATATGTATTGGGAATGAGTTTCACTTAAAGACTCCTCTTCTTTCCGAATTTTCTATGAAGAACTTAATTTCAACCTTCACACCTGGCTAGTAGAGAACTCTATATCAGTCATTCTTGGAGGTCTTTCACCATCACCAGGGATGAGACAAGTTTCTGAGATACACTGCATAGTGCTACTGTGGTCATCAGTCATGTTTGCACACTAGTTAATGCTGGAACATTTATCCTAGTCTGGATGACCTCTTCAGGTGTATTCCTGACATTCAAGTCCCAGATAAGGACAGATTTACTGTGCAACTTCAGGGCCTCTCATTCGAACGAATCCCTTCCAAGGCCCTATACTCATTTATAATTTTATATCTTTTTTTTTTTCTTAAAGAGGAATTCCCAAACTATATGAAAGTCAGGTACCACAAAACCTGGATACCCCTCAGCTCAGAACTTTACTGATTAACTAATTACAGTAATTCCTCTTCCCTACCTTCACATCCCTTTAACTGACAGTAACTTTAGACATTGTCTTTTACTTTCTCTCTTGTCCTACTAATTTTTTTCACTACACTTATAATATCTGAATTTACTTATTCATTTCAAATGTGTTCATTTCCTGTCCCTTCCTACTAGAATGTAAGCTTGTGGAAGGTAGGTACATCATTTGTTTTAGTCATTCCTATATCCCCAGAACCTAGAATAATGATTGACAAATAATAGGTGTCAATCAATATGTACTGACTTATCAATCTCATGTTTACCAAACTGTTACATTCTGGCTGTTTTAGTCCATTCAGACTGCTATAACAAAATACCATAAATTGGGCAGTTTATAAACAACAAACGTTTATTTCTCACAGTTCTGGAGGCTGCTAACTCTTAAGATCAAGTCACTGGCAGACGCTGTGTCTGGTGAGCGCTCACTTCCTGGTTCATAGATGGTGGTCTTTTCGCTGTGCCCTCACCTGGTGGAAGGAGTCAGGGAGCTCTCTGGGGCCTCTTTGTAAGGGCACTAATATGACCTAACCACCTCCCAAAGGCCCTAACTAATAATAGGATTTCAACATATGAGTTTTTCGGGGGACATAAATATCAAGATCATGGCATCGGACAAGTTTGTGGCACAGCTATGTTTGGCTAGTAGGAGTCCCTAGTGGGAGTCCCAGGCCTAGCAATTCATTCTGAAATCCTGTCACATTCTAGAGACGACTCCAGGGATCAGGAGAGAAATCCCCACTGCTCTAGAGACCCACCAAGTTCTTTCTCATCCTTTTAGTCTAGGCATCACTTTTTATTCTCAGTGAAATCCTTCTTTTCCATAGCAGTACACAAGGATGGCTTGGGAGAACTTTTTTCTCTACCTTAAATAAAATTACATTATGAATTAACATTTTTAAAAGTGGAATGAAAGCAAATCTAGAAAATGTTCCTATTTGCATATATATATATATAAATAATAGGCTAATATGCAAAGTGTCCCCTTGGGAGTTTGACCCCGGGAGAAGGGGAGTTCGATCACTTGCTATGATGTGCGATGACCACCAGGGGAGGCGCAGGACATGGCGGGCAACCAGCAGCGGCAGTGGGTTGCTGAGGGAGCAAGGGAAGGAGGAGGCAGGGAGGTGGGGAGGCAGGGAGGCGGGAGGGAACAGTGTAGTGGTGGCCCGCAGGTGGTGAGGGGAGGAGGAGGCCAGGAGGTGGGGAGGCGGGGAACCTGATTGGCGCTGATCCGCTGACCAGGCCTAGGGACCCTACCTGTGCACGAATTTCATGCACCAGGCTTCTAATTGATTTATAATTCTATACAAATGTAGTTTCAATAAATTCCTAGCTACCTGGTACACTACTTCCAACCAGACTACTAGCCCTAAACTCATAAAGTAGAAATTTGGGGGTGGCCATTTCAAGCTAGGAGGAAATGTGTTTTGAAACAACTTCTGCTTTCTTCTCTGCCACAAACATCCCCTGAGACAGGGAAGCAGAGTTGCTATCAGCTTAAACGAGGGAAGGAAAAGAGGCACATACAAGAAAACAAATAAGATCTCAATTTTTTTCTTCCTCATATACAGTATTCAGCTAATCTTAAAACAACCACATGAAGCTGATATTATTCCCATCTGCCAAAACTGAACATAGCCATTACCCTTGATGCTGTCTGTTATCACTGCACATGTTTATCCTCGCTAATATCCCACTCTGTCCCATTTTGTTCTCTGGTCTCTGGAAGAATTTAGAAGCTTTTCCTAGGTTTTGAGCTGAAGAACATTTGAATGAATCCCTCTACTGGGTGGTAGTATTTCAGATGGAGTTCATGCACCTATACTCTCCCTCCAGATGTTGGAGCAGCCTTTAATGTCCCCATCATTTCAGTGCTATGGAGGATGACTCTGAATTGTTCAGTTCCCTTTGTCTTTTCTCCAGAGCTCATAGATACTTTCATGTAAATTGACCTTCCAATAGTCTCCCTTGATATCTCCAGGTGGGTGTGCCCACAAAGGCCTTTCCTGTAACCTTCACTACATTAATTATAATAATTATTACACATGGTAATTAAAGTCAGCCAGTGTTTCTTACAGTGTGAGACATGTAGACTGCTGGTATATGAGGTCATTTTATTTATTTATTTATTTTTTAAGTGTTGATCTGTTTTATTATCTGACTGGAAAACTAGACACTCCACCAGTTCAGGAGGGATGGGTGGCTTAATCCTTCTCCTCATTTTGGCTCCTGTTTCCCTGGCCTACATGAGATAATTTTAGATGGATGGGACATTAAAATACCAGTGAAGCCACTCAGCAAAACAAACAAACAAAAAAACCTATTCTTCTTTCAATATCCTTTAATCTTCCTGATTATATTAAGTAGAAAAATATTAGGTTGAGGCTAATGTGTCCAATTCTTACCAATCTTCCTTTTTTATTTTTTTTTTAACAAATTGAGCCTAGCCTGAGGGGCTCAGCGGTTGAGGGTCTACCTATGAACCAGGAGATCATGGTTCGATTCCTGGTCAAGGCACATGCCTGGGTAGTAGGCTCAATCCCCAGTGGGGGTGTGCAGGAAGCAACCAATGAATGATTCTCTCTCATTCTTGATGTTTCTATCTCTTTCACCCTCTCCCTTCCTCTCTGAAATCAGTAAAAAACAAAAAAAAAAACAAAAAAAACAATTATTTTTATAAGTCTTTATTGTTCAGATTATTATAATTGTTTCTCCTTTTTTCCCCCCATATCTCCCCACCACCCGGTTCCCATCTCCCCTCTGCCCTTACCTCCCCCCCCCTCCCCCCCGTTGTCCTTATCCATAGGTGTATGATTTTTGAAAAAAAATTTTTTTTTAAATTAAGAGCCAGACTTGGGCTCAGATCTTTGATAGACTACCTAACTAGACTAACATTTTGTTTTCGTTGCATTTCTGTTTAAGGTCGTCTTTTCTTTATGTCAATTGGAAATGTTTTTTTACTTATGAAGGATATAGCATTTTCTTTTTTTAATGAGTAGTGGTTAATTTTTTAAAATATATTTTTATTGATTTCAGAGAAGAAGGGAGAGGGAGAGAGAGAAACATCAATGATGAGAGAGAATCATTGATTGCTGTCTCCTGCACATCCCCCACTGGGGATCAAGCCCACAACTCAGGCATGTGCCCTTGACTGGAATTAAATCCTGGACCATTCAGTCCGAAGGCTGGCACTCTATCCACTGAGCCAAACCAGCCAGGGCCCTTTTAAAATAAATCTATTTAAAAGAAATATATTTAAGTTTTTTAAAATGTTAATTAATATCCTATATAATAATAGACAAATATGCAAATTGACCACACCTCCGACACATCCACAAGCCACGCCCACAAGCCACGCCCACCATCCAATCAGAGAGAGTATGCAAATTAACCCAAACCAAGATGGCTACAGCCACAGAGAGCAAGGTTTCCTAGGTAACAGAGGAAGCCAAGCTTTCTGCCAGCCGTTGCAGGCCTAAGCCTCCACTCAAGCTACAAAGTTTCAATTATAGAAGGTAAACAAATTCAAACAAATGGCGGCAGAATGGAGCTTGAGAGAGCAGGCCAGGGTTGCCGCCGGCAACAGGGGAAGCAAAGCTTTCCACACTCCCTGGCCAGGCCCACCCACTTAAGGCAACAAAGTTTCAATCATAACCCCAACACAAATGCCTGCGGGCCTCGGAGGGAGCCCCAGGCTTGGCTCTGCTCCAGGCTACAAAGTTTCAATTGTAGAAGGAAAATAAATTCCAGATACCAGGGCCTCTGCTTGCATTGCCAGGGGGCGTGGCCTGCCTGCAAACCACCACAGGCCCCTCACTCAGGCCGACCCACGCCCCAAGGGTACCCCACCCTGATCAGGGACACCCTTCAGGGCAAACCAGCTGTCCTGCCCCCATGTGGACACAGGATGGCCACCACAAGATGGCCAGCAGGAGAGGGCAGTTGGGAGGCACCTGGCCTGCAAGGGAGGGCAGTTGAGAGGGACCAAGCCTGCAAGGGAGGGCAGTTGGAGGTGATCAACCCTGCAGGAGAGGGCAGTTAGGGGTGACCAGGCCGGCAGAGGAGGGAAGTTGGGGGCAAACAGGCTGGCAGCAGAGTGATTATGGGGTGATCAGGCTGGCAGGCAGAAGCGGTTAGGGGCAATCAGGAAGGCAGGCAGGCAAGCAGTTGGGAGCCAGCACTCCTGGATTGTGAGAGGGATGTCCGACTGCCCGTTTAGGCCCGATCCCAGGGATCGGGCCTAAACGGGCAATCGGACATCCCTTGAGGGGTCCCAGATTGGAGAGGGTACAGGCTGGGCTGAGGGACAACCCCCCTCCGTGCACGAATTTCGTGCACCGGGCCTCTAGTTTGTTAATAATAGTATTTGTTAAATAATGATACTGGATTTAGCAAAAATCAAGACCAAGTTTGGGAAACATATAAGCCATTCCTATGAAGGGCGATGTGATGTTCTGACACTGACAATGATTCAGGTTGCAGGTCATGTGCATTAGAGGCAAGTTATCATCTTTTTAGCACTCTGGCTGTACTTCGGATTATTGCCAGACACTCATCTGCTTCCTTATTTGTAGGGACCAGAGGAGCTTCACTAGAGGTAAGTTCTTGGGAAAAAGCCAAGTGGGGGAGAGAATATACCCTGACTAGTTAAAAGCAAGTTGGGGAGTGAGGGTGACTTTGTAACCCAGAGGTAAGGCTATGACCCAGAAATCAAGATCGGTCTAAAAGTGGAGTCAGAAGCAATTTAGGTCTAAAAGTGGAGTCTGAACAAACAAGCAGTGTTTGTTCCAGTTAACAAAGTGGGTGGGACTAATTCAAAATTCTAGCAAATTATGGCCCTGACCTGGTAGCTCAGTTGGTTAGAGCATCTTCCCAATAAACCAAGGTTGCAAATTTGATCCTCGGTCAGGCCACACAAAAGCATCAACCAATGAATGCATAAATAAGTGGAACAACAAATTGATGTTTCTCTCTCTCCCTCTAAATATCAATAAAAAATAAAATGCTAGCAAATTATAAACTTTTCTTCAAGTTTCTAAAAACAACATTGGAAAGAAATTATTATACAATAGAAGAGAGCCTAGGTATAGAGTACAGGAAATAAGAACAAACTGCCTTGTTAACTATTCTATTCTCAAATGTATAAATGTAAATTAGAATCTCAGGTTTAGACTGGGGATGAGGAGAATTTAAATATATGACTTAAAAGTACTTATCAATATATTATGTACATTTTGTACCAAAATACATTTCCAATTATATAATAAAAGATTCACTAAACAGAAAAGTTGGTTTATAGAAACTTTTCATATATTACATTGTATAAATTATACATACCTTCATTATTATTTCATAAAGAATGTAATTATCAGTAAAGCAGTGAGCTATCAATTCAACAAGCAAAGAAACAACTTAGATCTGAAGGATTCACAGTATTTTCTTTATAACAGAAACTAACTTCTTTTTGCATATGAACAAGTTTTTTACCAAATGGCAAATAACTAATCTTTTATGGAACTAATTCTGAAATTCTTATTTGTTTTTCCTTGGGTTGACTTTAAAAATTTCATTTTGTCTGTGTTCACATATTGCAACATAATCAAATGATACATTTTCAAGTTTAGGTTCAGTAATAAATGAATAAATAAAATTCCACATTGGTTAATACTAAACTAAGGCCATACATACACAAGCTTTTGTATTACATTCTCTAGATGTTAATAAGAGTATCATATTATGCTGGATTCTTTAGGTGATGGTACATCAGAGAAAGAGAGAGCACAGAAAAAAAATTCACACAAAGCTTGGATTTTTTAACAAGTAAATTGATGGTTATTAGAGGATATCTGTAATGTAATTAAGCTTTGAAAAAGATATTAATAACTGAATACCCCAAAATGAACAAATGATTTGCTGCAACAAAGAAAAACAATTAGCAAATTAATATAGTTTTAATTTTCACTTCTATTTTAAGGCTTAGGTTGTTTTAAAGGTGCTAAAAAGTATCCTCACACCCCAATCTACTTAGAGTCCATTAGGAAATGAAAATATTTGCATTTCTCAATTTCTTCTTATGCTTAATTTTTTTAAAAAAAATATGTTTACTGATTTCAGAGAGGAAGGGAGAGAAAAACATCAATGATGAGAGAGAATCACCGATCAGCTGCCTCCTGCATGCCCCCTACTGGGGATCAAGCCCGAAACCTGGGCATGTGCCCTGACCGGGAATTGAACCCTGGACCCTTGAGTCTGCAGGCCAACGCTTTAGCCACTGACCCACACCAGCCAGGGGGTGAGCCACACCAGCCCGGGCTGCTTAAATTTTTAAGTTCACTCAGCTATTAAGGTAACGTGAACGACTGGTTTTTTTGTTTGATTTCATAGAGGAAGGGAGAGGAAGAGAGAGCTAGAAACATCAATGATGAGAGATGTTTCATCATTGGGGATTGAGCCCTAAACAAAACCCAGGTATGTGCCCTAACCAGGAATCAAACCTTGACCTCCTGGTTCATAGGTCGACACGGAACCACTGAGCCACACCTGATGAGGAACTTAAGTGTTCTTTTTAAAAATGTTTTGGCTGTTCTGGGGAAAAAAAAAAAATGTAGGCCTTCAGTACTGTTAGTTCAACAACAACATTTAAAAAATTCTCCCTAAAAAATCCAAGCAGGTGGCAATTTAAGAGTACCTCCAAAGGGGGAAGAAAAAAAGGGCACTTCTAATTAGATGAACCTAGAACTAGGAAGTAGACCTGGTGCAGAAAAGCTAAACTCGGTGAAATTTGCATACATTAATAGCCCAGGTGGTTTTTTGACAGGTAGCCTTAGGGAACTGATACTTAACTATTTACGTTTTATTAATGAACTATTATTTTGTTTTGTTAATTTTATATCCTGGAGTGATTGAATAGAGATAACATAATTCCCACCAAACTCTTGCTCAAATGAAAACTTGAGATATACCAATCTATAACTCAGAGCACTTTTAAGAGCTACCAAATAGAACATAACATTCTTGGAAAAGAGTAAGGCTAAGCTGTTTTTCTAGGTAGAAAAAGTAGCTGACAAGGCAATCCTCAAATTCTTATCTTTTGTTCTAAGAGATGTCGTCTGGAGTCTTTTAAGTGAATAGGAATTTTTGTATTTTAGTACTAACAGAATTCTTCATCACCTAACACCATCATATTCAAAGGTCTGATATTACCATTGATGCATTTTATGCATGTTACATGCATTTTCTATTTCTATAATATTTCAGGGGAAATGTTTTTATCCTAACGGGTTCTATTACTATCCTAGTAATATTCTGTTTCTCAACAAGATAGGCTTCGATGTAGTTTACTGGAGAATAAGAAAAGCTTAATGGTTCACTGCTGTATCTGCCACATCTAGAATAATGCTTGACACAGTCCAGGTGCATAAACTTTGTTGAAGAAATCCTGATCCTGTTGCTGAGTAAAAAACTCTTTGGGGACTCAGAATAGAAGGCCCCTAAAGTTTCAGTGAATGGCAAAGTGGTAAAGTGTTTCTTGTTTTGCCTCTATGCTCTGAAAAATAGATGAAAATAGTGGAGTGTTTAGAATATCAATTGGTGGAGATTGTAAATAGCTCAAAAGACAGTAGTATTTGGGGGTGGAGGGGAGAGGAGGAAGGTTAAAGTGAAGGGATTGAGAAGTACAAATTGGTAGTTAGTCCTGCGGATATCAAGTACAGCATCGATAGGTAATACAGTCAATAATATTGTAATAACTATGTATGGTGCCAGATGAGTACTAGACTTATAGTAGGGAATCACTTCATATACAAAGGTCTAACCACTGTGCGGTACACCTGAAACTAATATAATATTGAATGTCAACTGCAATAGAAAAAAATTAAAAATAATGAAGACATTAGTATTTGTTACAAATCGTGTGTAGTGTGTCATAAAGTCAGTTAGGAAGTCTTTTGTGTGTTGATAAATTACATCTTTTTTTAACACGTGACCTCAAAAGGTGGTTTAAATGTCACTATCGTGATTGGATCAATAGTGCCTAGAACGATGCTCATAGTATGTATTTAATAAATACCGGTTGAGTTAACTGTGTACTATGAACATTCCTTCTTAACTCTAGAAGCAGCTGAGTCTTTACCCATCCTTAGAAAGCGATGGAGCAGAAACAGAAATCCCTTAAAAGGTCAGGACTAGTAACAGAGCTGAGCTAAGCTCGTGGGTAACACCGGACGCCAGGCTCCAAGCCTTGAAGGAAAGTGAAGAAAGAGGACCCAAAATACGTGTAAGAGAAACAAAACAAAACAAAGTAAAAAAAAACAAACCAACCAAAAAAAAAAAAAAAAAAAAAAAACAAGCGAAAGAGGAAAGACGTTTCTATAGCGGAGGCTGGCAGGAAGCCAGCGCAATTACCGCAGGTCAACCCTTGTCACCAGGCGTCCCCTCGCTGAGACCGGGCGTCGGGACCGCCAACGCCCCTGGCTCTGCAGACCCCCCTTTTAGAAAGTTCTGATCGATACCGACAGGTCCGAGTTCACCCGAGTTCCTTAGGGAAATCACAAAGCACTCGATTCACAACCTATCCTCCACTCCATTCAAATAACGCAGCCAATAGGAATGCCCGCCCCGAGCAAACGACTCGGCAGAGCTGTGACAGCCCTGGAAGCAAAACCGCCCCGTAAGGGCCGCCCTGACAGCCCGGCGGTTGGCCTCCGGAACCTCAGGAGCCCTCAGCCCGGCAGGCCAACCTTCCGGCCCTGTCCCCGCCCTTTCAGGTCGGTCCCAGCCCCCGCGGCCCGGGCGGCCGGACCACACCCGCTTCCCTCCGGTGGCCGCCGCCCCCGCCAGTTCGCGGCAGCTCTCTTCCTGGGGCGGGCGGCGCGGGCGAGTGCGCATGCGTCCCGGCCGCGGGGCGCCTCCCTGCCCGGATCTCGCGAAGTTACGCTCCTCGGGCCGCCGGTGACGGGTGGCCGGCCGGGGGCGGGAGGGCTTCGCGGCTAGAAAGGGAGGTCCGCTCGGCCGGGCGCGCCGCCCCAGTGCTCTGTGGGATACTGGACGTCTCGAGCGTCGCCTCCCGGCTCCCAGCCCGCCTCTGGCCCGCACTCACAGAAGCAGTCACACACCCCCTGCCTTCCCTCTCTCCCCTCGCCGCCTCCCCCTTCCTCCTCCCGATAAGAAGACCCGGCGGCAGGAGAGGGGATGAAGATGGCGGACGCGAAGCAGAAGCGGAACGAGCAGCTGAAGCGCTGGATCGGCTCCGAGACGGACCTCGAGCCTCCCGTGGTGAAGCGCCAGAAGACCAAGGTGAAGTTCGACGATGGCGCCGTCTTCCTGGCTGCTTGTTCCAGTGGCGACACGGACGAGGTGCTCAAGCTGCTGCATCGCGGCGCCGACATCAATTACGCCAATGTGGACGGACTCACCGCCCTGCACCAGGTCTGTGCGCCCCGCCGCCCTGTTCTCCGACCCTGCGGGCCCTCGCGCTCCCGCCGGGGCCGGGCCTCCCCTCCGCTCCGGGCCTCCCGAGGCCAGGGCCGGCTGCCCGCTGTGGAAGCAGGGAGGGAGGGTGGGAGGGAGGGAGGGAGGGAGAGAGAGGACTGGCGGCGGGAGGGCGCCGGGCTGGAGGCCCCTTCAGACCGGTCGGTGGTGGAGTTGGAACCGGCCGATTTCCGGGGCAGAGGGGAAAGGGGACTGTGGTCGGCTGGGGGCCCCCCGGGGCCACATGTGGGCGTGTTTCTGGGATTTGGGATCGAGACCGAGAGGGGTGGGTGTAGTGTGGCTGTGCCCGGGGCCCGATGTCAGTGATATTCTGGGAAAGATGGGAGATGCTGAAGCAAAGGACCAACCAGGCGCGCGTTAGGGACGCTGGGCAGTTGGACGTCTTTGGCATTTAGGGGCATTGAATTTGGTGTAGTTTTGTAGGACTTGATTACAAATGATGATGACGACGACGATGATGATGATGATGATGATGATAGTAATCAAGAGCCCCGAGCCTAGAGCCCTGAGCGGACGATTTCCTGTTTTCTGCTTTATTACTCTTGGTCACTGGGGAGGGGGACACGGGGTGTAATTAGCCGATCTGCGCCGGCGGAAAGGGAGGGCGCGGGTATGGGGGCGTTGACAGGGGCATGCCTCCCGCCGCCGGACCCGAGAGGATTGAATGAAGAGTTGGCCGCGGTGTCAGAGATCCTGGAGCCCCGGGTCCCCGGATCCCCGGGTCCCCGGTTGTGCGCTGGGTTTAGAAAGAGAAGAATAAACACCGGGCACTCTTTTCACAGCCAGTTACCAGGCCCTGATTTGTGTGTGTGTGTGTGTGTGTGTGTGTGTGTGTGTGTGGAGGTGGGAAGCTGGTCACAAACTTTTCTCAAAATGGATGCTTTGTGCATGTTAAAGTTTTATAGTAGCCTGATTGGGATCTCTCAATGTTAGCCAAATAAGGAGAAACTATTGGCAATCCAGAGATAATGTTCCTTTGCCTTTAACAGGCCAAAAGCAACACAACCGCGTAGAGTTCTGCATAAAAAGAACAATTTTTAGTCATGGTAATAGGTGACAAGACAGACTCTTTCCATTTTCTTAGTGGACAACTCCGGAGTTACTAGAAAACGACTTTACAGTAAAGCTTCCCCTTACATTGAAAAGACTTGTACAGTGTCTCAGAGTTGCCTTGGTTATATGGATTGTAGCTTTATTTAGATTAATACTGTAACAGAAACTTGTTTGGGAGGTTGAAAGTTAAGACTTTATATTTTATGTGTATTACCTTGCTGCCTTTTTCAGAGAGGTGTGTGGTGGCATTTTTCCTTTTACTTCCTGTTCAATGAATGACCATTGCTTTAAGTTTAATTGAATTCTAATATCAAACTTGGCTTATAGCCTTTGTTTACAAAGTTGACTGGATGAACTGAAGTGACTGACAAATTACAGGACAAATCTGGAATTCAGAATGTGGCACCCCGTAAAAATATACCAAGATTTTTAAATCCTTCTCTATTTCATTAATTCAGAGTCTGTAATATATATTTGGCTGAAGTTTATTTTAAGGCATAGCATAATTCTAAATTCTAAAAACATGGTGTTGAGAGTGAAAATAAGTTTGGCGTTAAGAATGATAATGTAATTATATGCAATGAATCTTTTCACATTTCTTTCAAGTGTGATTTACACATTTTAATATGGAATTGATTCTGAAAGACAGTTATTGTATGCCTGAGGTCAGGATACAGTTGGATAATGGTTTACATCAATATGTTTCATTAAAATTGTCAAATAGAAATGTAAAGTTATTACTGTTGTGGAGGAATCCAATTTGTGAAGGAAATTTTCTAATATTATTGGCTTAGGTAGGCAGAGAAAAACATGTAACAGATTTCTCAAAGTTTTTATTTTATTTTATTTCCTCTCAATTTGGACATGGTGCAAGAATTATCAGACTTATCAGTGTCTTCCCTAATAACTGACTTCAGTGGTTAGTTTGGCATTATGTAGGTTTAGTCTTTATTGGGTATTTTGTTTTAGCTGACAAGCGGTTAAGCAGAAGTTTCCAAGTTTATACATAATCATTTGCATAACATTTTTTTTTTGTTAATTTATCTGCACATTCCTTAAATCAGTGAAGCCAAGGTCTTTAAAATATTAAGCATTACAATATTTATTACCTTTTCTTCACTCTCATTTCTCCTTTATTAACTCTTCTACCTTTTCCCCCATTGTGATTGTGAGCGCAAGGAGTTTGCCTGTGGAATTCAGGATAACAGATTGCAGATAGTGAAAGGTGATAAATAAAACTCATTTAAATAAAAGAATTACAAGAAAATGTTAAGCTTTTAAGGGATCTCTTGATTGCCGCTTGTTTTAAATACTTAAATTATAAAACCTAAAGTTGACCCACTGATTTGTTTAATAGTCCTTGAATAGTTGTGTTTTTTTTATTTAGCTTCTAGAAAGATCATAGAATACTTAAAATGTTTTTACTAGATTAATTATTGGTTAATGTTTTGGAATATTCATTTACTTTTCTTGTTCTGATCAAGTGTCCTAAATTTCACTATTAGGAGAAAAGTTTTAGGGATATCACAACACGCAAATATACTTCTTAGTGTAATATTTTGCCTCCATTTTTTGATATAAGCAGAATATATTTAAAAGTTTCTTAATTGATTAAATGTGCTCTCATTAGAAGTTACAAAAGATAATCAGTTTTTGGCTCTTCTTTTTGTATAGAAATGTGCCATGCAGCCCAGGCCAGTGTGGCTTAGTTGGTTGGAGCTTGCTCCCCTGCCGTGTAAGGTCATGGGTTCAATCCCTGTTAGGCACATACCTGGGTTCCCAGGTCCATCCCTAGAAATACGGGAGGCAACTGATCCATGTATCTCTCTAACATAGATGTTTCTCTCTCTGTCTCTCTCTTTCTCTCCCTCTCTCCCCCCTTCATCCTCCTCTAAAATCAATTTAAAAAAGAAAATATGTCATGCCTGCAAGGGAAAAAAAAGCGGTGTTTCTTGTCAAATTTGCTATCTTGGTCTCTAGAATAGCCCGCTCCCCCATAGCTAGAAAACTTATGGAACTAATGATATAAACGTATGATTTTCTAGAACTGAGGTCTAGAGTATATTTTCATTTCTACAGTGAGCGATAATCAGCTCTAATTTTATAGCTACTTGGTAGTTTTACACTTATGTCATTTATACTTGTTTACTTTATAAAGATTTTAGGAGAGAATTATTAGAGTTTTCTATAGAATATTTTATTGCCAATTCTTACTAATATTGGTGTGCATAAAAGGCAGGACTGCGATTTCTTCCAGTAGTTTTTAGTATAGCCTTTTGTTTTTTTACCTTAAAATCTTATCTACTTGCTCTGTGCCAGCGGCTTCTAAGTCAGTTTCCATTTCTCATATTTCTTCAGTGCTCCAATCCCTCATTTCCATTTTTCTACTGATGATGAAGTATTGATTTATTATTCAATATATTGTGATTTTATATTTAAAAATATATCTAGGTTGTAATATAGTAAAATAGAGGTCCATCCTTTTGCCATAGAATGGCGAGTACTGTACTTTATTTACATTTACCTTAGTGATTTCTTCAAAGGATCTTATTCAAATATGGATTTTTATCATTGTAATTTAGTTTTATAATCCACTTTTATCACTTCAACCTGAAATTAAACTTTTCTTTCTTCACCAAGTTTGCTCTTCTCATTGATGCCAGTTTCTGTTAATAATGTCATTAAATCACTTTGTGATTAAAAGAATGTGCCCTTTTAATTATTTTCTCTACATAATATTCTTGTTAGGAAGCTTTAGACATTAGATCAATTTTTAAACATTTTAATTATTGTTTCCTCATTTCCTTGTCTTCATATATTTAATCGGTCTTCTTCACACTTGCCTTTGCATCAATTCTTTTCCTTGTCATTCTCACTATCAACCTAGTTTATGCCTTTATTATTTTTATCCCTAGAGTATAGTAATAGCTAATTGCTTTCCCCTTATCTTCTCTCCCTGGTCCAATCCAGCATTCATATTGCTATCTGACTAATCTTTTAACGATACTACTTTGTGTCATTCCTTAAATTCAGATTTAAATTCTTTAACTTACACCTGATATATTTCCATTGTGTTATAATTTTTACTCTTTACTTTTTTATTTCCATGCATGTGGTCATATTTTTCTGCCACTAGAATATCCTTTCTATCCTTCTTTGCCTTTCAAAATCCTATTCATTCTTGAAAGTTCAACCCACTTGCCAGCCAGAAGGGATCTTACTGAATAGTGTTTGTAAGTTTGTCTTTTCTGGATGACTGTAAGGACCCAGTCTCCACATTTTGTATTTCCAGAGGCTGGCACATAGTAGGTGCTCACTAAAAATTTATTGAATTGTATTTTTTGCCTCGTATAGTAGATACGAAGTTTGTTTGTATGTCATGAGGTCAATCTTTAAAACCTTCACATCCAGAGTAGAGTATTGTTCTTGTATTTTTACTTAGTAGAACTTGTATTTTTATAAAGAAATGAATAACTTTGTATAGATCTTTTGTACATATTTTTTTATTATCTTGTGATTTTTAACATTTCTTAATATTAACCTTCTTCCTATTAAAAAATCCTAAACCTGTTTAAATCTTGTTTAAGTGATAGAAAAATTTCAGTTGAGTCATTAATTAATTTGCTACCTTCTTTATAAGGATCTGAACTAGGTCCTATAGAGGAATACAAAGTAGAAATAGATCCATCCATGTTCTATGTGATTATAATTTTAAAATTCTAAAGTTATACTTTTCAATACAGACTTGCAATATGTTTAGTATTAAATACTTTTGCCCTTAAACAAATTTTGTTTACTCCTAAAGAAGCCATTTGAAGCTTCTTTGTAAAAATATGTGACTCCCGTCTTGTCAGTTAAAAGGAATACTTTTGTTGCAGTCTTTTCTTAAGTGTTTAATCTTCTCAGCCAATCCGTTTTCACTGGACTGTAATCTGAAATGTAACTCTCTTTTTAAAAGTATTCTAATAGGGCTACTTAAAGTGTTTTCCAACCAGAAGGAAAAGAGACTGGAAGCAGCTGATACTGAGTTTCTTGTTAGGCAATCGTGTAATTGGTATATATGAGACATCTATTTAAAACTGAATATAGAGTTTATAGTTGCCCCCCCCCCCTTTTTTTTTTTTTTTTTTGGTGGGAGATAGTAAGATCTTAGAATAATCTGTTGGATCACTCATAAATAATGTTGAAATATGTGATTAAAAGAATAGGCAGTTTAAATTATTTTCTCTACATAATATTCTCGTTAGGAAGCTATAACACTTTAAGCTGATGACTCTTAAAATTTTTATTGAAATCATCCTAAATCCATTTTTTAAAAACCCTATCTAAACAAACAAACAAAACTCCTAACCCCATACAGGCCCCTCACTTCCTGCAAATAAATGGACAACCCTAGCCATATATGGGTTGTGTTGGTAGGGCATCAGTGCCCACACTGTTGCTGTTATAATGCCTTCTCTACAGTTACTGCCTTTGTGCTTCCTGGCAGCAGTTTTGTGGTCTGATTTTGAAGTGTCACAACCAAGACCATCTTTCATGTGCTGCAGCTACAGTGTGATTGCAAGCTGTGACTGAGCATTCTAGTGTAGCCAAGTAGAAGCACTAGAAGGAATAGAGAAACTTTTTCATTATCCATTTGTTACCATATTTTACAAAACACTGTTCACATAAGAAATGTACCTGTACTTAAAAAAAAAAAAACAAAAAAAACTAGCTAGATGATTTTTAATATATAATTATTTTGGGAGGGGATGTACAACATTGTTTTGTTACTGCTGTAACATGTTACTTATTGGCACTTCCCAAAGTTGCTGTTTTCATTGCATCTCTGCCTGCAAAATAATTGCCATTTTATCCCACTTTTATTTTTTTTAATATATTTCTTTTATTGATTTCAGAGAGAAAGGGAGAGGGAGAGAGAGATAGACACATCAATGATGAGAGAGAATTATTGATTGGCTGCCTCCTGCACGACCCCCACTGGGGATAGAGCCAGCAACCCGGGCATGTGCCCTTGGCCGGAATCGAACCTGGGACCCTTCAGTCTGCAGGCCGACGCTCTATCCACTGAACCAAACCGACTAGGGCTTTACCCCACTTTTCTTTTGAAAGTTCAACAATTATGTTGAAAAGATGGAGTATTGGGATTTTGATAAAAATCTTTGAAAGATGGGGTTAAATATGTAATAGCATGATGTATCAGTCTTTTATTGAGAAGTGGAATTGGCTGGTGAACATTTGCTGAAGATTTGTTATATGTGAAACACTATGGTAGGTACATTTGCAACCAATATTTCATTCAATTCTCAGAACATCCCTTTTTTCTTGATGAAAGTTACTAAGATAATAAATGGCAGAGCTGGGTTCTAAAAGCCCAAACTTAACACTATGAAGAAAGTTCATAATGTTAAGTCTTCCAGTCATTATGGTTGATGATTAGTAGTTGGAGGTTTCCCCCATTAATCAGCAGAGAATGAAATGAAATACATAAGTATATATAATTTTTTCTTCATCTACTTTTGTTTTATCTAGCCAACACTTACAAGAACTTTCTATGGTAATTGAAATGCAGTAGTAAGTACTATCAGAATCTGTCCTAAATTTTAAGGACTGCCAATATTGTGTTTAACTAGACGTTATATGCAGAATATTTGATCAAGTGCTTTGGGAAGTTTCAGAGGAAGTTACAATAGCAACGAAGTTTAATCTTTAAACATCTTCATTTTCCTTTATGGTAATAATAATTTATATTATTGCTTTAGGCATTTTATACATTCATTTACAGTAAATGCCTTATACATACATTCTTAAGTCTTAATGAAAAGAGATAAATTTTAGGTAAACCCGTATACACTACCTGCTTTCGTTAGTATATCTTATCTCCTGACAAAAGAGTTAATTCTTTCAAGTAGGGGCTTTGATTTTTTTTTTTTTTTTAATTCCTTTGGTAATTGCATTTTTTAGCAGGTGCAAAGTAAGTGTTGATTTAAAAAATTTGAACACAAAGTAGACTAATCTCGTGAAGAACTGAGTTCATAGAAAACAAAATGATGACAGTTTGTGTGGGTAAATATAAGTGCTAACAAACATTGAAAATGTTCTAATAAAAAATTGTATACCAAAAACTTAATTTTGTAATACTTATATAAATTTGGCAGGATTTTAGATTTATTTTTGAAATGGAATATATTCCTGATTACCAGTACAAGTAGAATTTTGCTCAGTTTATGTAACATTTTAAAAATTAATTTCTTTAAACAAATCATTGGGTATTTGTTTAGAAAAGGAATCCCTAGTATACTGGCATTAGAAACTAATTTATGTTTTCTAACAATTTTAATCACTTTTTTTTTTTTCTAAATAACATTTTCACTATGGATCCCTGTATGCCAGTATTTTCTTGACCTTATTAGTATTTTGGTTGTTTATCTTTTCAGTGTTGTGCTGGGTAACCATAAAAAGACAAATTTGAGCTCTGTGCTACTGTCCTAAGTGTGCTTGCTCGACTTGAATGTTCTTTCATGGGTGGAGACATTCCACATTGTCATGTGTCATATAGGCATTTCTGAAATGACATTCGGTAGAAACCATGGAAAGAAATTAAGGCATTCCTCAGCTGTCATCTTTTTAGTAATCTATTTAAATGCATTATGTGCATTGAGTGAGAAATTCTGCAGGGAGAGCTTCACTGAATAAAAAGCATTACTTTAACTAGATTATTAACTCATATTTGAGGTGAAATTACTTTTTTTGTTTGTTTAACATGTTCCTTAACAAAAAATCATACGGCTGTAGAAAGTTGTGTCATTTTCTTGAATACCTGAAAAGGGCAAAGGAGAAATTTTATGAGATGTGAACTGATATACCCTCTTAGAAATTAAGTATGTAGGAAAGTGTATTTTCCTGGATTAACTGTTAAAACATACACACACCAATTATCTTTATTTTTGTATTAAACATACTGAAGTATATATATTTTATTTGCCTTCAAAATTATTTTAGATGACTATAAACTTATTTCAATATTTATACTTTTGCTTGGAACATTTCTGGAAGCCTTCTATTAGAGCTTTAGCTCCAGAACATTCTTTTGAATATTTTCAGTGTTTAGGGTTTGTGTGTGTGTGTGTGTGTGTGTGTGTGTGTGTGTGTGTGTGTGTTTTAATTTTGAAAATGATAAGTCATTTGGAGACAAGTATGGTGGATAGGTAGATCATGGGTAATCATGGTTTAATAAAGGATATCAGTGATTAGGTGTTATTGTCTAATATTGGAGCATGATCATAAAAAAGCCATCTTGAATTTTAGTCAACTCTTTTTTATGTTGTTTGGGCTTGAGTTTGCTTCAGAGTTTCTTCATGTTAACCAAGTGTTTTCTAGATTTTACATGAAACAACTCAAGATTATAGCTTGTGATTTGAACATGATCTTTTTTTGTGGATGTTGTATTTCCCACAAAAGAATGTAATGCTGCTTTTGCCAGATCATAAGACTGTATTTTATTAAGAGCTATTGTTTTCCCTAATTTGTACAGTTTTTCTTAAAAAGATTAAAACATGACTTTTTCAGCAATTTCTATATTCTTTCCAAGACATGGAATAATCTGCATAAATACTTTGCCTCATATTCAAGGTTTTTTTCTTTGAAAATAGCTACTGCTATTTAACTCTTCCAACCATAATTTTTTTACAGTAAAATGTCTTTAAATTTCTGATCTTCTCAGTGTTTTTATTTATCTTACTAGAGGTCCAGTGCACAAAATTCGTGCACTGGGGGGTGGGTGGGGAGGGTGTTCCCTAAGCCCGGTCTGCGCCCTCTCACAGTCTGGGACCACCCAGCCTGGGCTCCACCATTGATCCCTCCTCACAGGGAGGCCCTGCCCACCCTGCCGGAGCTCTGGTATTAATCGCAGAGCATAGGGAGGCCCTTCCCACCCAGCCTGGGCTCCGCCATTGATCCCTGCCCACAGGGAGGCCCTGCCCACCAGGCCTGGGCTCTGCCATTGATCCCTGCCCACAGGGAGGCCCTGCCCACCAGGCCTGGGCTCTGCCATTGATCCCTGCCCACAGGGAGGCCCTGCCCACCCGGCCTGGGCTCTGCCATTGATCCCTGCCCACAGGGAGGCCCTGCCCACCCTGCTGGGGCTTTGGGATCCTTAGCAGAGCAGAGGGAGGCCCCTGCCCACTCTGCGGAGGCTCTGTGATGGAGGCCCTGCCCACCCTGCCAGGGCTCTGTGATCAATGCTGCGCAGAGGGAGGCCCTGCCCACCCAGCTGGGGCTCTGTGATGGGTCCTCCCAGCTGTGGCAGCTTGCCTCGGCTCTCGCAGCCGCAGCTTTGTCTGGTAGGACGTCCAGAAGATATCCAGTCTATCCTGTCTAATTAGCATATTACCCTTTTATTAGTATAGATAGTATAGATGTTGTACATGAAAGTGCCTTAAGTACTTCTTAAGCCTTTAATGCCTTCTACCTTTTTGTCTTTCCCATCTTCATTTTATTTTCAAACATGACTTATTTTCAAATTTGTTTATTGTTCTATATGTATTTTAGCTAAAAAAAAATTAAGAAAAATATTTAAAGCATCAAAGAGAAATATAAAAAAAGAAATTAAATGCTATCCAAATTTTCAGGCCTGGAGGTAGCCCCATTTAAAACTTTGGTAAATTCATTTTATCCATCTCCATCTAACATAGTTTTCTATAATTGTACTTAATTTTCTAGTTTATAACCTTTTTATATTATGAAATTCATGCCCAGGGTGAGGGGGTCCCTCAGCCCGGACTGCACCCTCTCCAATCTGGGACCCCTCGGGGGATGTCCCACTGGGAGGGATGGGGCCTAAACTGGCAGTCGGACATCCCTCTCACAATCTAGGACCGCTGGCTCCTAACCACTTGCCTGCCTACAGGCTTGATTGCCGCCTAACCGCTCCCCTGCCAGCCTGATGGCCACCAACTGCCCTCCCCTCCTGGCCTCATGGCCCCCAACTGCCCTCCTCTGCCGGCCTTATGGCTCCCACCTGCCCTCCCCTGCCGGCCTCATGGCCCCTAACTGCCCTCCCCTGCTGGCCTTATGGCTCCCAACTGCCCTCCCCTACCAGCCTCATGGCCCCTAATTGCCCTCCCCTGCTGGCCTGATTGCCCCTAACTGCCTCTGCCTTGGCCCCCACCACTATGGCTTTGTCCGGAAGGAAGTTGGACGGTAGGAAGATGTCCGGTCTCCCGGTCTAAGTAGCATATTACCCTTTTATTAGTATAGATTTTTAGAAATATCTCTCTGTTCTCTGTGTATATGTGTGTGAGTATACATATACATCCCAAAGTTGTCTGATGATAAATATTTAATATATTTCCAATTTCTTTTTACTGGTGGATATTATACTATACGTACATCAGTGATTTTCAGCTGATGTGCCACAATAATTTTAAAAACATGCATTACCTGACAGTTTAGTCAGGGGCAAATAAAAAAGAAAATGACAACAGCCACCACGATAGTACCCATCCAGTGTGAATAAATCAAAATTACACCTATGTTTTTTGTCAGATTGGTAAAAAATACATTTTCTGGTGTGACATAGAATTTCAGTAGTTTAAATGTGCCATAAGATGAAAAAAGTTGAAAATCACTGATGTACATCTTTGCTCACTCATGACACTGTATTGCTAGGATTACTTTTTAGAAATTTTACATGTTTTGCTTAAAATAACATGCTGCTTTAATGTTTGCTTATCCAAAATACATTTTCAGTAAAGTTTCTAGTATATCTATCTAGTGTAGAAGACTAACCTTGAAAATACTCCTGCTGACACATATCTGTTACATTCATAATGTGATATTATCATTCTTCTCTAAGTCACCATAGATATTCATAATGTGATGATGTCATCTTTCTTCTCTAAGTCACCCGTAGGAAAATCTGTTTTACTTTTTTAGTGCATATATATTAATAAAATTAGTGTTGTATAAGTTTTGAATATATTAAACAGTGTATTTGCATATTACAGATATATGATGCTGTTATTTATTTAAATTAGTTATTAACTCATTCATGCAACAAATAGATAAATCATTATTTACAGAATTCCTGGTACTATAATCTCTAAAAGCACCAGTCCCTGCCTGCATGTGGTATACAATCTAGTGGAAATGGCAGTGTGAACAAATAATTACAATTTTAGTAAATGTTAGAATATGGTGAGATGAAATTTTTTATTAGGAGGATTTAACCTAGAATGTCAGGAAAGTCATTCCTGAGAAAGTTATGTTTAAGTTAAGTTATAGGTAATTTAACAAATTAAGCCTGCTCCCTCCTTGTTTGTCCTCTGAATGCCTCTTTCTTTTTTTCTTTTTTTTTTTTAATCTATTTCTTTCTTCGAGAAGAATATTTCAAGTTTGTTACATGTATATTTTTCCTTTTCCATATCATTCATTCTTATAGTTTCAACTGTTTTCTTTTTATGTCACCTGTTCTTTTTATATAATCTACTTCTTATTTTTGACATCATAATTCATTCTTCCTTTTAATGAACTAAAATTGCAGGGTCATCTTCTATTTTTTCCTTTACTTCCTACATACAGTCAGTAACTCCTATTAATGCACAGCTGCAAAAGAAATACTCCCAAATTCATACTAGTTTTTAGATATTCATTTTTTAAATTGAATTTATTGGGGTGACATTGGTTAATAACATTATATAGGTTTCTGGTGTATAATTCTGTAATACATCATCTGCATATTGTATTGTGTGGTCACCACCCCAAGATACTCATTTAACAGAATTAAAGGCCTACTCTGTGGCATACACTATTAAGTGCTGGGGGGATATGTTTTAAAGCAAAACAGATAACAACACTACCTACATGGAGTTTACAGTAAAATGAAATTACTTAGCCATCAGGGAAGTGCAAATCAAAACCATAATGAGTTACCACTCTACAACCACTAGAATGGCTGTAATAAGAACAACAGATAATACCAATTATTGACTAGGGTATGGGGAAATTAAATCTTCCTACAATGCTAGTAGTAATTAATGTAAAATGGTGCATCCACTTTCTAAACAGTCTGACAGTTCCTCAAAAGGTTAATAGCCTAGCCTATTTTCTACTCCTAGGTGAGTAGAAAATACATCTATGAGAATTGAAAACATGTCTACACGAAAACATGTACATTAATGTAATAATGTTTATAGAAGCATTGTTCATAATAGGCAGAAAGTACAAACAACACAGTTGTCTATCAGCTGATGAATGGATAAATAAAATGTGGTATGTATTGTCACTGGAATCCTATCTAATAAAAGAGTAATATGCAAATTAACCATCACTCCACTACTCCCACAAGCCATGCCCACCAGCCAATCAGGAGTGTGTATGCAAATTAACTCAACCAAGATGGCTGCAGCTGAGTGAGCAGGAGGCTTGGGTTTCCCAGCAGTGGAGGAAGCCAAGCTTTCCGCACACCCTGGCCAGCCCAGGCCTCCACTCAAGGCTACAAAGTTTTAATTATAGACGATAAATAAATCCCAACAAAAATGGCGGCAGCCACAGAGCTGGAGAGAGCAGGAGGCTTGAGTTGTCCCCAGCGATGGAGGAAGCCAAGCTTCCGCAGCCCTGGCCTGCCTTGGCTACAAAGTTTCAATTATAGAAGATAAATAAATCCCAGATCCCAGGGCCTCTCCGGGGGCGTGGCCGGCCTGCAAACCACCACAGGCCCCTCACCCAGGCTGCCCCACGCCGCAAGGGAATCCCCGCCCTGATCTGGGACACCCTTCAGGGCAAACCAGCTGGCCCCCACCCATGCACCAGGCCTCTATACTATCTAATAAAAAGAGTAATATGCAAATTGACCATCACTCCAACACACAAGATGGCTGCCCCCATGTGGACACGAGATGGCTGCCACAGATGGCCAGCAGGGGAGGGCAGTTGGGAGGGATCAGGCCAGCAGGGGAGGGCAGTTGGGAGGGACCAGGCTTGCAAGGGAGGGCAGTTGGGGGCGATCAAGCCTGCAGGGGAGGGCAGTTAGGGGTGACCAGGCTGGCAGAGGAGGGAAGTTGGGGGCGACTGGGCCTGCAGGGAAGGGCAGTTGCGGGGGACCCAGACCTGCAGGGGAGAGCAGTTGGGGGGTACCAGGCCTGCAGGGGAGGGCAGTTAGGGGTGACCAGGCCTGCAGGGGAGGGCAGTTAGGGGCAAACAGGCGCTCAGGGGAGCAGTTAGGCATCAATCAGGCTGTCAGGGGAGTGGTTAGCGGGTGATCAGGCTGGCAGGCAGGAGCAGTTAGGGGCAATCAGGAAGGCAGACAGGCTAGCAGTTGGGAGCCAGCAGTCCTGGATTGTGAGAGGGATGTCCGACTGCCCATTTATTAGGCCCGATCCTATTGGGATTGGGCCTAAACGAGCAGTCGGACATCCCTCGAGGGGTCCCAGATTGGAGAGGGTGCAGGCTGGGGTGAGGGACACCCCTCTCCCCCGTACATGAATTTCGTGTACCGGGCCTCTAGTCAGTGTAATATTATTGGGCAATAAAAAGAAACAAAGTACTGCCCTGGCAGGGTTGCTCAATTTGTTGGAGCATCATCCTGTACACCAAAAGGTTGGGGGTTCAATTCCCAGTCAGGGCACATACCTAGGTTGTGGGTTAGATCCCCAGCTGGGTGTGTATGGGAAGCAACCGTTAGATGGTTTTCTCTGTCTCTCCTTCTCCCGCCCTCTAAAATCAATAAACATATCCTCCCGTGAGGATTAACCTTTTGCACTTGGATGTCGAGTGTGACTCGACACGGTTAGCATTAGAATAAAGGAATCAAGAAAAAAGCAAGCGAGTGCAAAGGGTTAAAGAGAGAGAGAGAGAGAGAGAGAGAGAGAGGAAGGAAGGAAAGAAGGAAAGAAAGAAAGAAAGAAAGAACCAACACTTGCTACACCATAGATGAATCTTGAAGACAGGCTAACTGAAGGAGACCAGTAACAAAAGACCACATATTGTACGATTCCAATTTATATGAAATGTTCAGAATAGGCAATTCTATAGAGACAGAAGATAGATTAATGGTTGCCAAAGGGTGAAGGTGTTGAGGGGAAGTGGAGCGTGACTGCTAATAAGTTCAACATTCCTTTTAAGGGTGATAAAAATGTTCTAAAATTGATTGTAGTGATTTTGTAGTGATTGTACATCTCTGACTATACTAAAACTCTTTTAATTATATACTTGAACTTAGTTATTATATGATGTGTGAATTATATGTCAATAAGCTATTATATTTTTTTAAAGAATGAAATTACTTATGTTTTGATCAGTGTTCACCACTAAAAATTGAGGCACTGGCAAAGGCTGTAATTATATTCTGCCCGTCCCCCAACCCCAGCATAGGCTTGGTATTCTTCATTGTAGTATGATGGCAAAGAAGACATTATTCCTGCCCTAACACAGCTTGCAGTGCACTAGGGAATATAGATAGATACATTTTTGTCAGTTATGGGTAATGTTATTTAATGGTAGTAGTGGAGTTGGAAAATAGTAGATGAACTCAAGAGATATTTACGAAATAAAATTGGTAGGAATTGTAAATGGATTGGCCTGAGGGACTAAGAGTCAAAGGTGTGTGTACACTTGATTTCAGGTTTGGAAAACTAGGTGAATGTGGATAACTTTTCACAGCATGCATTCATTTAGTAAATACTTGGTGTGCTTACTCTATAGGTCAGGAGCAGAGTATATTTAAATGATATTGGGGATACAGACAGTAAACAAGAAATGACAAGTGTAAAATAAAATGTATGCTAAAGGATAGATAGAAGATGTTGAGCTAGCATCGAGAAGGGTGGCCTAACTATAAACAATGTATTAAAATCTTGTTTGGAGGTGTGTTTTATTTGTTTGTTGTATCTTGTCTTGGACTTAGCCCGTTTTCTTAGTCTTTTTTTGTTATCTGGAAGTGTGACTACCAAATGGAAAACAATTTATGAGGCTACAGGAAAACCACAGGATAAAAGATGGTTAGATTGTTTTAGAGTTTGGTGAAATAAAAATTCTTGCAAAATTGTGTGTTTGTTTTTCTATACCTTTCAGTTTAGAAAAATTAAGAACTCCTAAGTACGGCCAAATCTACTTTTATGATATTGTGGGGGAAAGCAGAGTATATGTTTTTTAGAGGTATGGGAGGATTAGAGCATAGACCTGATGTAGAGGAATAAAGGGAGTGGTAATAATAACAATCTAAATAACTTTTATTGCCTGAAATAATGCACTGTGAAAATAAGGTCATAGGTTAAAATAAGAGGTAAGAGTACGTTTTTGCTAAGAATTGAATGGATAAAGAATCTATTCAACAATCTCTAACTTCTCTTGGTATCTAAACTTACCAAATGGTGTTTTCAGGGAAAATAAAATATTAGTTATAATTAAGAAACTTCTACCTTGATATATATTTTTACTTTTAGCTAATATATTTTAGTATTACTTTGCTTAAAATATTACTAGCATTGCTTTGAGTTTTTATGACTTGATTGAAAATTTAAAACTATTTAAAGTTGTACAATTAATGAGAAAAGTAGCAGTTGTACAAAAAAGTTGTGTGGATCATTTTGACTTTGAACAAGTATAATTAGACTTGAATTTCAGCTTATGAAACAATAAATGCTTATTATATATTAAACTTTAACTCAAAATTAACATGGTATCTTTTTCTCTTTTCAACCTCCCCTGACATTTATAGTCAGTCTTGGGGTGGAGGTGGGGATAAGGTGTTTGCTTGTTTTATGTGTGAAATGAATTGATAGTATATAAATTGTTCTTCTTCAAAAACCACTTAACTGTCAAAAAGTTAGTTGCAGGCGCCGAAACCGGTTTGGCTCAGTGGATAGAGCATCGGCCTGGGGACTGAAGGGTCCCAGGTTCGATTCCGGTCAAGGGCATGTACATTGGTTGCGGGCACATCCCCGGTGGGGGGTGTGCAGGAGGCAGCTGGTCGATGTTTCTCTCTCATCGATGTTTCTAGCTCTCTATCCCTCTCCCTTCCTCTCTGTAAAAAATCAATAAAATATATTTAAAAAAAAAAAAAGTTAGTTGCAGGACAAGATTCCATTTGGAGGCAAAAATTGTTTATATAGGGGGAAAAATCTGGGGAAATTACCCCAACTTTTAAGTGTTTATCTCCTGGAGGGAATTATAGCAAATTTTGAATTATGCCGTCTTTGAATCTCTTACAACAGCAGAAAAAAAGATTTATATGAATCTGAAAAGGAGAATAATGCCTAACTGGCTACTTCCATTAATGTATTAAATGTAGATACAGTAACATAATTAATGAATTTTAGTCTTTGGCCACTCAATGAAGCTAGTATTGATGGTTAAGTATTTCTGTATTATGACTGCCTTTTCTCTCACCCTTTTATATCATAAGGAAAGACTGATGGGCAATGTGTGGAGAAACTAGAATTCTCATACACTGCTAGTATAAGAAGCATTTGAAATTTGAAATGTATTCAAGTATATAAAAATTTGTTACTGAGTTGGACATACATAATACCAAAGGAAACATTTACTCTGGATTAATGTACATTTTAAAGCCAAAATTTCACAAGAATCTGCTGAGGCTACTTGTTAAACTGATTGACTATATAAAAGTTAGAATTTATATTTATAGATGATAGATATTCTTTTATACTGATTAGTTGGTGATTGAACTGTCACTGTTCATGAATTTAACAAATAATTGTTGGGTGCCTTGTGTGTGCCAGGCTACTTGCTAGGAGCTAGGGAATACAGAGATTAGCAAAAGAAGACAAGACTGCTCTCATTAATTAAACGATTAATGTGAGTTGTGTTAAGTATTTTGAAGGAAAATTGTAAAATACTCCACAGCATGGGGCAAAAATAGGTTTACGGTTGTGAGTATGCAAAACACAGTTTATTCTTATACTACAGGCCTGGTGCACGAAATTTGTGCACTGGGGGGGGAGGTCCCTCAGCCTGGCCTGCACCCTCTTGCAGTCTGGGAGCCCTCACTCCTTACCGCCCGCCTGCTTCCTGCTCGCTGCTCCTTAGTGCTGCCACGGAGGTGGGAGAGGCTCCCGTCACCGCTGCTATGCTCGCCAGCCGTGAGCCCAGCTTCTGGCTGAGCGGCGCTCCCCCTGTGGGATCGCACTGACCACCAGGGGCCAGCTCCTGCGTTGAGCATCTGCCCCCTGGTGGGCAGTGCGCATCATAGCGACCAATCGTTCTGGTTGTTCCGCCATTACGGTTGCTTAGGCTTTTATTATATAGACTAGAGGCCCAGTATACGAAATTTGTGCATTGCGGGGGTCCCTCAGCCCAGCCTGTGCCCTCGGGGGAAGTCTGACTGCCGAGGATCGGGCCTAAACCGATAGTCGGACATCCCTCTAGCAATCTGGGATGCTGCATGCATCAGTGACCATACTTTTCATACAGGTGAAAGGCATCTTGCTGTTGTATGGGCATCTACATTTTCTTGCCCTGATTATAAAAAGTAGTGCATAGCATGATTCTTCTGAGGCAGTAGTACCATTTTTCCCATCTTATGGGTGGAAAAACGAAGCAGAAAGAAGTTAAGGAATTGGCTTTGTCACACAGTTAAAAGTGTCAGAACTAGGGCTGACCACAAAATGTGCAAGCCAGATTCCATGCATGTCATCACTACATCATCCTGTTTTTTTGTTTTGTTTTGTTTTTTTCAGTATTAGAGTAGCCTTGCCAGGTTTAATTTTTAAATCTAAGAGACTGTTCCCAATATATAGGGTAGGGTCCCTAGGCCTGGCCAGAGATCAGAGCCAATCTGTGGGGCAATAGGGGGGCCCCCGCTGGCACCTGCCTTGACCGCCGGCCTGGCCCTGCCCACTGGCCGGCCCTGCTCTGCAATCGCTGCTGCTGGTCACCTCTTTCTTGGGGGGCAGATGCTCAACACAGGAGCTGCCCCTCCTGCATTGAGCGTCTGCCCTCTGGTAGTCAGTGTGTATCAGTGGCCGGTCATTCTGCAGTTCAGTCAATTTGCATATTAGGGTTTTATTATATAGGGTTACTTACTAATTATTGTATCATTTTCCATACAAACAACTGTAAACCTACTTTTCTCCTACCCTGTATATGTCAAATGTATTTCGATAAATAAATAATACAATATTATGAGGGAGCAAAAGGTTTTGAGACTTTGGATGGGATATCTGTGGAAATGATGCTTGAGCTGAGAAATGAAAGATGAATAAGTGTAACTTGGTAAAGAGTTGGTAGAGAGTGGAGAGGTAGATTCTTGGTGGTAGAAAGTGGAGAAATAGTTTCTGGTCAAAGGAAATAATATATAAAAAGCCCTTCATAGGAAGGAGGGAGAGGAGACAAGGTGTCATGGAAAAACTAGAAGTGTGACTGGAGTGCAGCGGGTGAGGGGAAGAATGGTGTGTCAAGAGATTTGGAGAAGTTAGGTAGGTGGCAGATCTAGTAGGACCCAGGAAGCCCTTTAAATCCATTTCATACAAAAAGAGCTCTAGAAAGGCATCTGAGACTTGTAATTGCCTTAATGTAATCAGATTTTTATTTTTAAGAGACAACTGCTGCCTATGGAAAAGATTAGGGTGGGGGTGATGATGATTAATACCCGTAGACCAGGTCCTGAGGCTATTGCAGTAGTTTAGACTAGAGATCTGTTCTCTTTAGGCTCTTTAGTTGAACACGGGTATTTTACAAAATGTTAAAAGGCATGCTAAAGGGGGTGAGTGTAGGGGATAATTCTTTGGTCAATATGTTTAAGAGATGTTTCATAACAAAAGGTTAAGTCGATTTTGCTAGAATTATTCACACTCTTTAAAATGTGCTGAAAGGTGAATGAGAAATGAGATGAACTCAAGTGATAAAAAAGGAATGGCTTATTTTAGCCTGAAGGAGATTTGGTTTTAAGAAATGGAGGAATAGACTGTGAAGAAAGGTTGGAAGGGTGGATCCTGGCAAGTCTGGAAACATAGACTTGATTTATAAATTGGTAAAGAATTTGTAACAGTAGAATGAATGAACTAAGGTCTACTGTAAGAGGATTAATTTGATAGGTATGGAAAATAGATTAGGACACAGCAGCTGGGAAGCCATTTCAGTAGTTCATCTCAGATGAAAATATTCCTTTTAGTCTCCCTTTGATTTTATTTGATACTGTAAGTTTCCTGTTTACCAAAAAAGAATTGTTTTTTTGGATCAGTATTTTATAATTTTAATCCCTAGAATTTTGTATTTAAGTTACAAAGTGATTTGTATAAGAAGCTATAAGTTAGTAATTGATTGATAAATTCTTTTCTGCTTTCCCTCAAGTCAGTAATATTAACTTTCTTAGCCATTAACTATGTTCTATGTTTTAATGGAATTGCATATACTTAACACTAAATTGACAAGTTTTTAAATAATTTGAACTCTTAATATTCATCTTTGTACTATGACTAATCCTTGAAATTAGAGGGTTTTAAAAAATATGTTCTAGTAGTATATAATAATTTTTTTCAAAGTGAAATTAATAGTAAAGTAAACCAAAATTTAAGGCATTTTAATTTTATGTAACTTACAATATCATAAAAAAAGTTTAAGAACAAAGTAATTCATGGATATTATATCTTGACATTTCATTTTAATTAGATGTTATAGTTATCCCATCCTATTTTGTTTTAGTTGGGTCTTTTAGACTAACTCACATAGTCCCTTTTCTCACCCGATAAACTCCTTTCTTCTTTACTACCACCCTTTTGGTAAATATAATTTGTTCCTCCTCTTTCTTTTTTTTTTTAAATATATTTTATTGATTTTTTACAGAGAGGAAGAGAGAGGGATAGAGAGTTAGAAACATCGATGAGAGAGAAACATCGATCAGCTGCCTCTTGCACACCCCCTACTGGGGATGTGCCCGCAACCAAGGTACATGCCCTTGACCAGAATCGAACCCGGGACCTTTGAGCCCGCAGGCCGACGCTCTATCCACTGAGCCAAACCGGTTTCGGCTTAGTATGTTTTTATTGGTTTAGAGAGAGAGGAAGGGAGAGGGGGAGAGAGATAGAGAGAAACATCGATGACAGAAACATTGGTTGCCTCCCACACACAACCTGTTCAAGGATCGAACCCAAAACCTGGGCATGTGCCCTGACTGGGAATTGAACCTTTTGGTGCACACGATGACGTTCAACCAACTGAGCCACACCAGTCAGGGCTTTTTATTCTTATTACTTCATTATACAAATGAAGGAATTGAGGTACAGTTGTAACTGCAAGGTCACAACAAAGCTTCTAAATTGTGGAGTTGGGAGTTGAAACTGTTCTCTTAAACACTATGTTTATCCCCTGTGGACTACTTGAATCACCAGATTGTATCTCTATAGAATTCTCAGGAAACCCTGGGGCTAAATTATGGGTCTATAAGATAGGCCAGAGCAGAGCTCATAGGTCAGTTATCTTCTAAAGCTGTACCCATGGTGTTCCAAGAAACTTCCTAGATATAGCCAGGATACACCAAGGTTTAGCTTTTGCTACCTAACATGCTCTGCTCTCCCAGGGCTCACTGTTTATGATTGTAGGTCCTTTGGACAAGGTATGGTTATATTTTCAGTCCTTGCTTCTAAATACCTTTACCTAAGAAATGTTAACTGAACATATAATGACTAAAATATAACAGAACTAGCAGGTCACAGGTCTTATGTATTTTATGTCTTCCATTAAGTTCTTTAAAATGTTCCTTTTGTCAGAAGACATTATGTAAAAAGCCTTATAAATTGCTTCTGTTTAATTTTTAAATTTATATATATGGGATCTCATACCTGCTTTTCTGTTAGCTTCTGCTCCTGTATTAAGTAATTTTTTCCATTACTGAAAGCTTGTTTGTTTTTGTTGGATAATCTGATTCCAAGTTTAGAACGTCTACGTTTTATAGGACTGTGGATGACAGGGAGATAAACTAAAAGACTACAAGAAAAGCAGTTCCTAGTTTAAGCAGAAAATTCAAAGACATCTGTTGTTGTTGTGTTTTTCTTTTCTTTCTTTTCTTTCTATTATTAACTGCTCTCTTCCTATTTTGGAATAAAAGTAAAACTAGAGCCTAGTTTAGGTGTGGTAGTTATCATAGATACAGTACTACAAGCAGTATGCTCTTTGAAGATCTGAAATAAATAAAATGGTTTGGTTCATCACCTTGTTTTAAATAGAAATTCAGGAAAGATTCTACTCTTCAATTACTCTGCAAGACACTGTAAAATTTAACATTGTTTAAAGAAAGCCTTATATAGGAAAAATCAATTGTGAGTTAGTATCCTAGCTAAACATTTTCATTCTCCGAGACCCATTTATATGAAGAAATCTTCTGTTCTTTCAGAAATTTACTGTAGTAAGCAATCTGGTTGCTGCTTAGGTTAATAATGGAGATTACTCCATTTATTTATAATAATAAAAGTGTAATATGCTAATTAGACCGGATGTCCTTCCAGACAACCTTCCTGTCGACCTTCCAGAGGAAGCTGGGGCTGCGAGGGCCAAGGCAGCCGCCGTGGTTGCCTGCCGGCAGCCAGAGGGATACCCGGGTCCTGGGTGCCAGAGGGAAGCCGCCAGAGGGAAGCTGGTGCCAGCAGCCTACTCTTGCACGAATTTCATGCAGCAGGCCTCTAGTAATACTATAAACCCTTACTGACTTATATGCCAAACAATATAGCTGTCTTCCAATTTATAATATTTTTTTTTTTATTTCAGAGAGGAAGAGAGAGGAGAGAGAGAGAGAAACATCAATGATGAGAAAGAAGCATTGATCAACTGCCTCCTGCACGCCCCCTACTTGGGACCAAGCCGCAACCCAGGCATGTGCCCTTGACCGGAATTGAGCCCGGGACCCTTCAGTCCGCAGGCCAGTGCTCTATCCACTAAGCCAAACCAGCTATGGCTGTCTTCCAATTTTTAAAGAAAATATTTATTTTTATTTAGAGCAGTGCTTTTCAACCATTTAAATCTCCTGGCATACATAAACTAATTACTAAAATTCTGCAGCACAAAGAAATATGTTTTTTTCCAATTTGACCAAAAAAATAGGTATAATTTTGATTTCATTCACACCAGACAGCTATTGTTGTGTTGGCTGTTGTCATTTTTTAACCTGACAATCTAAGGGAAAAGAGGTCAGTGCCTCTGACTAACTATAGTCAGGTATTGCATGCTTTAAAAATTCTGTGACACACCAGTTTAAAGTCGATGATTTAGAGTAATAAAATTAGGTTAAGCCCACCGTTATCGAAAGTAGACCAGTAGTAAAATGAACTTTATCTTCCTTTGAAGGTTCTTGCTCTGTTTACCAGTTTCTCCTTTTCATTCCCTGCCAAGGAAATAGTCTACACTAAAATATTTAACTTTTTTTTACTTGATGATCTTTTTGTTAGAATAGGCTAAATATCTTTGGACACTCAATATTTTTGCCCTAATTTTGAAGGCAATGTTTAGAGTTCAATTTTATGTTTTTAGGTGTCTTTGAAAGTCAGGATATGTTTATTGAAAATTAAAATTCATGAGCAAATGAGTGCCAGTAGAACTAAGAAAAGGATTAAGACTTAATAATTTCTTATGGCCCAGCCGGGTGTGCGTTGACCTAGGAACCATGAGGTCACTGGTTTGATTCCCGGTCAGGGCATATGCCTGGGTTGCGTGCAGGAGGCAGCCAATCAATGATTCTCTTTCATCATTGATGTTTCTATCTCTCTCTCCCTCTCCCTTTCTCTCTGATATCAATAAAAATATATTTAAAAAATAAAAATAATAATTTATTATGATTATTTGGAAATTTATCAAAAGACATTTTAATTTCCTTTAGAATCTTTTTCACAAGGACTTTCTTCTAGATGGCAGCTACACTCCTCCCACCTGCATCTCTCTCATAGAAATATACCTAAGAGACTGTTGAGTAAGAGAAGCCAAATAATTATTATAATCAATTCTTACATATTAATGAAGTACATTTCAAAACTTAATTATGCATGGATAAAGAGAATCTTAGGTAATTTATGAAGTATAATTAGTTTTATATAAAATAAGCAATGAAAGCAAGATGGATTTTTCCTACTGATATTTGTTAAATGTTTAAGTTCATTAGATATTTTATCTTTTTAATTTTAATGCTTAAATACTTACCCTATAGAAAACTTGGAAAATGTTTTAAAGAAAAAGTTGCATTAATGTATTGGGTATTTTTTCTTACAGCACTCTACCTTGCATGGGTATGTGTTTGTGTGTATTTTTTATATAGTTGTGGTTGTACTATAGATACAGTTTTTATATAACTTTCCATGTAGCTAATTTTTCTTAATTTTTACCATTGAATAATATTGTTTGGATGTTATTTGTTTTCTTAATCATTCCAATTCTATTTCTAGGTTTTCATTATTCATAGCTTACTCATTCATTAATTTACTAGAGGCCAGGTGCACGGATTCGTGCACTGGTGGGGGGCGTGGCCTGTGGGGATCTGCCCATTTTGGTAGCGCTGCTCATCCCAATCAGCCAAGCTGCACTCCCAACTGTGGGAGCGCACTGACCACCAGGGGTCGGCTTCTGCATTGATCATTTGCCTCCTGGTGGTCAGTGCGTGTCATAGTGACTGGTCGACCGGTCGTTTGGTTGTTCCACCATTTGGTCACTGGGCTTTTATATATATAGACTAGAGGCCCGGTGCATGAAATTTGTCCCTCAGCCTGGCCTGCACCCTCTCCAATCTGGGACCCCCTCGAGGGATATCTGACTGCCTGCCGGATTGGGCCTAAACCGGCAGTCGGACATCCCTCTCACAATCCAGGACTGCTGGCTCCTAACCACTCGCCTGCCTGATTGCCCCTAACCGCTTCTGCCTGCCAGCCTGATCACCCCCTAACTGCTCCCCTGCCAGCCTGATTGACGCCTAACTGCTCCCCTGCTGGCCCGATCACCCCCAACTGCTCTCCCCTGCTGGCCTGATCTCCCCCAACTGCCCTTCCCTGCAGGCCTGGTTGCCCCCAACTGCCTTCCCCTGCCGGCCTGGTCACCCCCAACTGCCCTCCCCTGCTGGCCTGATTGCCCACAACTACCCTCCCCTGCCAGCCATCTTGTGGTGGCCATCTTGTGACAATGTCGCACGATGGTGTGACGCCACCTAGGTTTTTATTATATAGGATTCTTTCAGCCAGCAAATATTTTTTTAAAATATATTTTTATTGATTTCAGAGAGGAAGGAAGAGGAGAGAGATAGAAACATCAATGATGAGAGAGAATCATTGATTGGCTGCCTCCTGCACGCCCCCCACTTGGGATTGAGCCCACAACCTGGGCATGTGCCCTGACTGGGAATCAAACCATGACCTCCAGGTTCATAGGTCGATGCTCAACCACTGAGCCATGCCAGCTGGGCCCTCAGCCAGCAAATATTTATTGTGTACTTGCTCTTGCACTCATAATTTGATGTACATTTTAACAAATAAGAATTTTTTCAGTGAAAGTAGGTTAATTTCTTTAGCATAGACTGTCAGAACTGAATTTTCTGGGTCAAAATGAAGGAATATTTTAAACCATTTATTATAAGCACTATCAAATAGCTCCCAAAGGGTTGCACCAATCTAATTGACCTTTTGAAATGGTAGTCTGTTTTATTCTGGCCTCACTTGCACTGTATACATCTCAACCACTTTCAGATGAATGTAGAGGTATGGTTAATTTTTAGCATCTAAATATATTACAGGTAGATCACATAATTTAAAAAATGTGTGTAAATGAAATCCGTTTCATAATTTCTGTGGTTTCTTCCACAAAAAAATGCTTGAATCAAAATTATAATTAAAAATATATACACAAGAGTTAAGAATAAAGCAAAAAGATAAATGTGCAACAAAAATGTGTTTAATTGGAAAGAAAGTTATAATAACAAATAATGAGTCAAATTTAACAATGCATGTAGAAGGAAGGTAGCTGGAAATAATGTTGGTTCTGCCTCAGGCTTAAATATTTCCTGTTCCTCTTATTAGCTTTCTTCTCTGAGCTTGTTTCCCCTTTTGTAAAATGTGGATGATGAAAGCCTGGGAAATGATAGCCAGGAGAAGCAGGGAAGATTTGGAAGGCATACTGTATGCCTCCCCTTTAGGAAAAAAGATTCTAGAATAGAATATTTGAACAACTTTTCTTTATGTAGCTCCAGCTCTCAATTATTGTTACTGTTTTAGCTCTAATGGTGCTATCTTTAGATTAGTGAGATTTTCAATTTATTTTGCTAGAATGCTTACACAAAATTTTGCAGAATAGCTTGTAAAAAATTATTTGAAGGCTTTTAAGTATATCAAGTAGTAAAATAATAGCTATAGTAAAACATGAATAAAATTAGTGGAGAAAGATTATTTTAGTAACAGGGCAGCTGGAAGAAAGATTAGCTAAGCCATCTGTGAATTGAATTATAGTATAATGTGTTAAAGTGGATTTTTAAACATGAATTTTGCTATTTTAGGTTTTGGAAACATTAACTTTTGCATGGTCTTGGTATTCAGTTTGAGCAAAGTGAAGATGCTTCATTTTGTCTTGAAGAATTACAATAATTATTTACTTACCTTGCTTTCTGCTTTACCCTCTATATCACTCTTTAAAAAAAAAAAAAATACCCTCACTTGAGGATATGTTTTTTATTGATTTTAGGGAGAGAGGTAGGGGAGGGGGAACACTGATGTTAGAGAGAAACATCTATTGATTGCCTCCTGTACTGCCCCTACCTGAATCGAACCACAACCTTTTGGTGTATGGGACACTGCACCAACCTCGCCAGCCAGCCAGGGCCACACACACTTTTGTTTGGCCCTTATAAGCACCTACAGCTGTTGCCTTTAAAAAGTTGAATATGAAGCAAGTGAAATCTTGTATTTTCAAGTTTATTAAACAGTCACTTGCTTAATAAAATGTTAAATGGCAGGGTGGAATAGGTGTTTAAAAAATAGAGAGCTAGTGAAGTGTGGAGGGAAGAACTTCTACCACTGCAATGAGCTACTTCATCTCTCTGAGTCCTTTCCCCTTCAGAGTCTATGAAGTAAGTATAATAATGTTCCACAGTAGGGTTCTCAGAGGATGAAATGAGAAAGGTACATGTGAAAATACATAGCACAGCCTTTCCCACCAAAGGGAAAAGGAGTTAATATTTAAGTAACTACTCTATTTCAGACCTTTATTAGGTGTTGTGGCATAAGTAGAAAGTATCTACCTTTGAGTTACTAGTCTATTTGGGGATACAAAATGAATGTATTTGAAATGACTTTGGAACCTTTTCTCTATGTTTAATTAAACACCATATGTGGTACCATTTGAAGCCATATAAATGGTATCATTTTATTCTAGTCTAGCAAAATTGGGAAGAAAAGGAAGAGCTTTTTCATAAAAGTAATTACTTTCCTGTTTGTAGACAATATACACAAACAGATTTTCAGGAGCTGGAAATCAAATGTGGTGTTGAGGGAGAGGCAGAGTTATTGGGTAGAGGGGCAAATGGGTTAGCTAGACATTAATAGTTCGTAGTGTGGTTTTACATTATTTTTTTTCTGAAAAGCTGTGAATTCATGATCATATATATATTTACCTTCACTTTCCCAAAGAATTAATTATAATAAGGAAAATAGATAAAAGAAAGTGTATATGCATGAAACTAGAAGAAAAATCCAGGTTGTGATATTTAGAATACTAAAAAAATTTTGTGTTACTCGGTAGTTGAGAATCCACCCATGAACAAAAAGAGGTTACCGATTCAATTCCCAGTCAGGGCATATGCCTGGGTTGCAGGCTCGATCCCCAGGGGAGGTCATGCAGGAGGCAGCAATTGATGGTGTTTCTCTCCCATTGATGTTTCTGTCTATTCCTCACCCTTCCTCTCTCTCTAAAAATCAATAAAAACATATTTTTAAAAAAAATTAGGTTCTGCTTGATTAGTATTTTATGTAGAATTGGTTCAAAATAAATAACAAGAGGTAAACAGCATGGAAGCAAGACTTTGCAAAAGAAAAAAAAAAGTAAGTTACTTTCCAAGTTGAACATTTATTGTTTATCTCTTTTAAAACCATCTTTTGTGTATCTGATAAATAAGTGTTTGTTGAACTGCATTTTATAATTTTAAAATAAAAATATCTTGTCTGGGCGGCATGGCTCAGAGGTTGAGCGTCAACCTGTGAACCTGGAGGTCTCGGGTTCGATTCCTGGTCAGGGCATATGCCCGGGTTGCGGGCCCGATCCCCAGTGTGGGGCGTGCACGAGGCAGCCATCAATGATTCTTTCTCATCATTGATGTTTCTATCTCTCTCTCCCTCTCCCTTCCTGTCTGAAAATAAATGAAATCAATAATAAATAAATAAATAAAATCAGAATCTCGTGCTATTTTTTAAAATTTGGAATCAACTATTTCAGAAATCTAGCATTTGCTAGGAAAAATTGGACCAATTGGATGAAATACTAAATTTATAAAAAGCAATACTAATAAAAGAACTTAAGAAGAAATGTCAAGTTTTCACCTTAAACATTGGTACTGATAAATGGTACTGTAACACTTGAAGCTTATAGGAAATGATGTTCTTTGTTGAACAAAGTTGTTAGGGAATAAGATCCCAAATCCTTAAGACCTGTCAGGACCTTGCTGACTTTTGTGGTCTTTTCCCCTAGTCCATCTATGTTCTAGCTATATTTTCTTCAGACCCTTAAATGTACCGAGCTCTTTCATACCTCCAGACTCTGTATGCTTTCCTGTTGTCTGGAACAACCTCTCCACCTCTTAGATAACTCCTGATCATTAAGCTTTGTGACTTCCTGAAGGGAGCCTTCACTGACTCCTTGTCTTATTCTCTACAAATCTGCCTTTCCCTGTTAGAACCCTGTTCTTTCATACCTCTTCTCTTAGGGTGTAGTCATACATTCATTTGTTTGTTTACTTGTCTACAAGTGAAAGTCAAGCATTTATCATAGTGCCTAGCTCATTGTGAACACTCACTAAATAATTGTTGGATGATTAAGTTTAAAAATTCAGTAGCTTCAGTGCTATTACAAAATGAGCAGAGAACCTGAACACTTTTCCCAAGAAGACATAAAAATGGCCAACAGATATATGAAAAGTTGCTCAACTTCACTAGCTACCAGTATAAAGGAAATACAAATCAAAACCACAATGAGATATCACTTGATACCTGTTAGGATGGCTGTTATCATTAAGATAAGAAATAAGTGTTGGAGAGGATGTGGGAAAAAAAGGAACCCTCATACACTACTGGTGGGAATGTAAATTGGTATAGTCACTATGGAAAACAGTATGATGTTCCTAAAAAAAAATTCAGAGTAGAACATATTGCCCCAGCAATCCCTCTTCTGGGTATCTACTTGAAAAAACCGAAAACATATATTCATAAAGATATATGTACCCCTGTGTTCATTGCAACGTTATTAATTTTTTTAATCCTCACCCAAGGATATGTTTATTGATGTTAGAAAGAGAGAAAGGGAGAGAGAGAAACATTGATTAGTTGCCTCCGGTACCTAGGTATGTGCCCTGACGGAGAATCAAACCTGCAACCTTTTGGTTTACCAGATAATGCTCCAACCAACTGAGCCACCTAGCTGGGGCATTGCAGAAATTATTCACAATAGTCAAGACATGGGAACAATCTAAGTTTTCTTCATTGGATGATTGCATAAAGAAGCTATGCATAAATACTTAGCTTCTTTATGCAATCATCTACTTAGCTTCTTTATGCAATCATAAATACTTAGCTTCTTTATGCATTGATACTACTCAGCCATGAGAAAGGATGAAATACTGTCATTTGTGACCATATGTATGGATCTTAACAGTATCATTCGAAGCCAAATAAGTCAGATGGAAAATGACAAGAACCATATAATTTCACTCATATGTGGGATATAAAACAGAAAGCAACAGTTGAACAAACAGAATAAACAAACTCATTGACACAGACAGACAATAGTGTTAGGTTACCAGAGGAAAGGTTACCAGAGGAAAGAGAGGTGGGGGAAGGGTACAGAAGGTCAAATATAAGATGAAGGAGGGAGAGTAGACCTGGGTGGTGAACATACAATACAATATTACAGATGATGTATAATACAGTTGTACACTTGATACTTATATTAATGTTATTAGCTAATGTCGCCCCCAAAAATTTAATTTTTAAAAATGAAAAACTCAGTAGCTTCTCTTTGGTTCTTAATCCAGTTTTACTTTGCTTTTTTTTCTTACTTTTTTTATTGGCAGGTTCACTTAGTAAATAATTGCTATTATTACTGCATGGAAATATTCACCTTTAAGCAAGCTATGCAGTTATCCTTGACAGGTTTTTGTTGTTGTTTTGTTTGGTAATGACTGCAAAAAGTAAGCAGTAAGTTAAAGAAAGCTTAGTTTTTTGCTTCTTCAAGAGAAATGAAAACATAGGCGCTCACACACACACACACACACACACGCACACACACACACACACACACACACACACACAACTGTGCAAATTTTTATTTATAATCACCAAGAACTGAAAACAAATCAAATGCCCTTTTGTTGTCATGCCAAGAACCCAAATATCCTTCATTTACTCCCTGTAACAATAGGAACCTTTCTGAAGAGAATCAATTGCTCTAGAGAAAGTTGGCTCTTGAGCATGATTACTACCGAGTTTTTCCTTCAGGAATGACCCTATTTTTCTGGCTTATGTGATTAGGTGTCTCATGTAGTCACTTTTGCTAAGAAACTTATCCTAACTTGTTTCTGATCTAGAGCCCTCTTGTATGTTATCCTTGAACTCTTGCTTATTGCTGTACCACTTCTGTAATTGTCAATTTACTTGTCTGTCTCTTTCAATAAAGCATAAGTTCCTTCATTTTGTCTTTGTAGCCTTAGCACATTACCTAGAATACTGATTGCTAGACATCAGGAAATAGTTAATGATATTAAGAATTTTCTTCACAATCAGCCATTTCAAAGACTTCTATCTTAGGGCTTTGAATAGAAGTGGACATTTGGAAATTGTTCTCCATAAATTATTTGATTCATGGATACACAAGTAAATAGTTAAATTAAGATTTTTAATAGGTGGACGATATTTTTATATTATGGTACAGGACATCTCATTAACTGCTGACTTGATTTGGTACATCTGTGGTAGCTATTCAGGAGCCTTCTCCTTTCTTTAAAATTCAGAGTATGCTTCCTGAATTTGTACTCTGTACTTAAGTTAAAGAGAATTGCCATTCTAGATGGTGTGAATATACACTTTGGAAAACATTTTAAATCCTAGAAAGGAACCTAAATCTATATCTGGAAGGAATAAATTGGAGGGTAGTTACCAACCCTTGATTGTCTGTAACCTCATTTCACAGATGTGCCTTTTGGATTTGTGTGTGTGTGTGTGTGTGTGTGTGTGTGTGTGTGTGTGTGTGTGGCTTAACCAGAATAGGAAGGACAAGTAAATTTTAATAAGCAATTTAATTAAACTCATATTTATTGTTCCAGCATGTAGCACTCTGCTATAAACATTATAGGAGGAAAAAGAGGGCAAACAATTTGTAACTTCAAGTATGTAGTCTAATAGAGATAAGTCAAGTGCACACAGAAGTGATACCATACAGAACAAAATAAAAGGTACAACCCATATGCTGGTTATATTCACAAAGGGGGATATTATACAATCAGTGGCTAAATAAAAGAAAACTCAAATCATCAAATGGTGGAAGGATGTGTTAGTAATTAAACTGTTATTATTCTTGGAGATGTGAATTTTCCCACAATTACTTTGGGAAAATGTTTATCATCCTACATAATAAAAGCCTAATATGCTAAGTGTCCGACCGTTAGTTTGACCATTCGACCAATCGCTATGATGCGCACTGACCACCAGGAGGCAGATGCTGCGACCGGTAGGTTAGCTTGCTGCTGCGTCCGGCCGATCAGGACTGGGCGAGACGGGCCAGGCACGCCCTGGAGCCCTCGTGCAGTCCCTCCCTGGCTCCGATTGTGCACTGGTGGGGTCCCTCGGCCTGGCCTGCACCCTCTAGCAATCTGGGACCCCTCAGGGGATGTCCACAGGCCAGGCCGAGAAACCCCACTGGTGCCGTGCACCGGGCCTCTAGTTATCTTATAAAGGTAAATGTACACCTGCCCAGAAATTCCATTCCTAATGTTTACCCAAGAGAAAGGAAAACATATGTTCTAAAAAGACTTATACCAGAATATTCATAGCAGCTTTATTCTTAATAGTTTAAAACTGGTAAAATCCAGGTATTTATTAATAGGGAAATGGTTAAACTACTGGGCAAAAAAAGACAAACTACTGATACCCACAGCTACATGAATGAATCTCTTAAATATTTTGCTTAAAGAAGTCTTTCTCAAAATAAGAATTCACAAAAATGAATTTTAGAATGGCCTCACCTTTTTTTTTTTTTTTTTAAGAATAGTTTGTTGATTTTTAGAGAGAGAGGAAGGGAGAAGAGAGTGTAGTATTGATGTACTGACTCCTGCACACCCCCTTGGAGCCTGAAACCCGGGTATGTGCTCTGACCGAAATCAAACCAGCATCCCTTTGGTGCCTGGGATGACACCCAACCAACTGACCCCCGACTAAGGCACATCTTACTCTTATGGTGGGAAAAACCAGAAGAGTGGTTGTTTCAGGGTATAAGTGGGAGGAAGGAGTGTTCATTATATAAAAAGAAAACTAAACATTAAGTTCCACTTAAAGATAAACACACTGAAGTATTTAGGGAGATAATTTACTAATTATACTAATTTCTACAGTTTTATACCTTTGGTATATTTCAAAGTAGCTAGATTACTAGATAGATAAAGGAATGACAAGATAGGCAAGTATGTGCCAAAGCCAATAATAACATGTTAATAGTAGAATCTAGATGGTAGATACATAGATATTCACAGTAAAATTCTTAGCTTTGCTGTATGTTTGAACATTTTTGTAGTAACATGGAGGAAAAGAGGGGAATATTACATGTGGAAGGTAGTATTGGAAGTATTTTTTATGTTTTATGTGATTTTTAGGATTTAAAAGAATGAAAAGGATTTTTTTGTTTTTTTGGAGGAGGGTGGGGTTTATATAGGCAGAGGTATAAGAAAGCATTATAGGAAGAAGGAGCAGCATTTAAAGAAATGCCAGGATAAGAATTTGACTAATGAATATTCAGTTTGGCTTAAATATAGGGTAAAATATTATAACATAAACATAGAAAAGTAGCAGACATTTGTGTGAGAAATAATTAGAAATTTGGGGGGGGGGTTGCATTTCTTCCTCTAAACCAAAGGAAAGGAAGAAGAGGGGTGTGAATATATAAGAACTTTAATGTGGAGTGAGATTCTTAAAAAATTACCATTGATCACTTAAGTTTTTTTGCTAGTATAAGAGTATATAGCTATTTGGTGTTTATCATAAGTGGCATTGTAGAGCAGTAGGATTTACTATCAGTGGGATCTTAGGGAGACTGAAGGAGGTTAGGGGTAGTAAATACAATGTTATAGGAATTTTTGAGCAAAACACATTTAAAAATAACCTGTTAGTGGAATATTACAATGAGGTTAGGATGAAATTATAGTGGACCAAAGCAACCTGGTTTCATGATTTTTCTAGCATTGCTTGACAGCATCTGCATAAGAGCACAGAGAGCAAATGGATGGTATTTATTTGCTCTAGAGCAAGCATGTCAAACTCAAAGGCTAACACGGACCAAATAAACAAGATTTAAGTTTATGTGGGCCACAAAAAAACAAAAGCTTCAATTTTCATAGAAACGTAGGTTTATTTCCATAGAGACGAAGAAGTGGAAAATTGGGTCTCTGAATGGTTTGCTTCAAAACAAGAAAAGTTCTATTGGGACGGTATCCACAAATTACCTGAAAGATGGGGGAAATGTGTAGCTAGCGATGGACATTACTTTGAATAAAGCACTTTTGATGTTTCTCTTGAAATTACCGTGTTTTCTTTGATTATAAAATCTGCCATTATTAGCCAGTACACCTAGTATTCACTGCTAGTATTAGTGGAGAGAAATGGTGTGCCTGCAGGTATGGCACATAAGGGAAATGAACACAACATGATTATAGTAATTAGTCATGAGCGAACGTTGTAGTTCATTATTAATAATTATGTATAACAGGATATTGTAAAAATTAAGTTATAAAATTTTTATTAAAACGTTTCTTACTTACTGTTATATTGGCTGGGCCGCAAAAATATTCCTTGTGGGCCGCATGCAGTCCGCGGGCCTTGAGTTTGACATGCTTGCTCTAGAGAATGTCAAGAGATGTAAGGAATTCTGGGGTGAATGGGTAGTTGACAGAGAGAGTATGCAATAAAGCGTGTGAGTGGTGGACTGGGAAGAATTGAAAGGGGTCACACCGAATCAAGTATTCAAAATAAGGACACACAAAAAAAGGTTTAGTCAAAAGAGGGAGAAGGAGATGGAGAATGGGATACCATGTTCTCCTCTGGGAATTTCAGAGTTCTGAGATCTTAGGGGTGATACATTTGGAAGTGGTGGCTTTATCCTCTAAATAGTCACTTAAGCCAGAAATTTAGGAGTCTGTCTTAAACCTCTTTGTCTCATTATTTCCATTTCAACAAGAATGTTTAACTCTTTAGTTTTCATTGTGAAGATAATCTAAAATATATAAGCATGAGTAGCTATATATATGGGTAGATGTACCAATGACTAATCCCTAACCCGGGCTGCCCCACGCCCCAAGGGAACCCCCACCCTGATTTAGGACACCCTTCAGGGCAAACCAGCTGGCCCCCACCTGTGCAGCAGGCCTCTATCCTATCTAATAAAAGAATAATATGCAAATTGACCGTCACTCCAACACACAAGATGGCTGCCCCCATGTGGTCAAAGATGGCCCCCCATGTGGACACAAGATGGCCACCACAAGATGGCCAGCAGGGGAGGGCAGTTGGGAGGGATCAGTCCAGCAGGGGAGGGCAGTTGTGGGTGATCAGGCCAGCAGGGGAGGGCAGTTGGCAGGGACCAGGCCTGCAAGGGAGGGCAGTTGGGGGCGATCAAGCCTGCAGGGGAGGGCAGTTAGGGGTGACCAGGCTGGCAGAGGAGGGAAGTTGGGGGTGACCGGGCCTGCAGGGAAGGGCAGTTGGGGGGGACCCAGGCCTGCAAGGGAGGGCAGTTGGGGGTGATCAAGCCTGCAGGGGAGGGCAGTTAGGGGTGACCAGGCCAGCAGAGGAGGGAAGTTGGGGGTGACCGGGCCTGTAGGGGGGAGGGCAGTTAGGGGTGACCAAGCCTGCAGGGGAGGGCAGTTAGGGGCCATCAGGGTGGCAGGGGAGCAGTTAGGCATCACTCAGGCTGTCAGGGGAGTGGTTAGGGGGTGATCAGGTTGGCAGGCAGAAGCGGTTAGGGGCAATCAGGAAGGTAGGCATGCGAGTAGTTGGGAGCCAGCAGTCCTGGATTGTGAGAGGGATGTCCGACTGCCCGTCCCGTTTATTAGGGCTGATCCTACCGGGATCGGGCCTAAACGGGCAGTCAGACATCTCTCAAGGAGTCCCAGATTGGAGAGGGTGCAGGCTGGGCTGAGGTACCTCCCCCTCCCCCCTGTGCATGAATTTCGTGCACTGAGCCTGTAGTATTAAATAAAGGTCATCTTATTTCCTATTTGGCTCCCAATTAATATTATAGATTTCATAAGGATCTGTATCAATCATGATTCATCTTTATATACCCAGCATGTTATACTTAATAAATGATAGATGTTCAGTAATTGTTGTAAAGATCTGAACTGTATAACAGTGCTGGTGAGGGTCATTAAAGTCCAGAAACAGTTTTTAATCTTCTGAAGTTTATTATTGTCGTAAAACAGAGCTTTGAGGTTTACCTCCATGTCTTATTTATCTATTCTATTCTCATATTAACATGAAACAGCTGTAACAGAAGAGTTTTCGATTTGTATCAGACATGACTATTCCATTAAGCTTTACACATTGCTAAATTCTATAAAATGAACTTCTGCTTTCCCTTTTATTGTTATTTAATTTTTGAAAATTAGATTACAAAGTAAGTACCTTATTTATTCTAAAGATATGAGCATGCAAAGTTGTAAATAAAATATAAATAATAGAAAAGTGAACTGTTATCTCAGTGTCTTTGCTCATTTTCCTAGGGTCATCACTGTTTTTCCCAAGAGCTCTGAAATGATCAGCACTAGTTGTGTCACATGATTGCTCTTAATCACTCCCATGCAAAGAAAACATTGCCAATCTATATATATAATGGAGGAATATGCAGATTTGTCCGGGACGCCATCACATCACGACCATTCACAGGGTGGGCGTGGCTGCAGGGCCTCGGGGTGGCACTCCAGGTCTAAGCGGGATTTTGTTCCACCCAGGCAGACTCCCCTGCGGCCTGCAGCCAAATCCCAACACTGACCTGGGGTTTACTAAACTTTACTGGAGCTGCTCCCCACGCCCCCACCTGCTGCCCCAGGACCGCGCTGCCCGCAGCAGGGCACCCCAGCAGCGTCCTGACAGGCGGGCAGCCCAGGAGAGCCGAGTGGGGTGGGGCTGCAGGGAGCCATGGAGGGGTGGGGCTGCCAGAGCCAAGCTCCCAGGGGTCTGAGGAGAGTGCCTGAAGGAAGAGGAAGCTTCAGCGAAGTGGACAGCCAGGAGCCTTGGCTGGGGGGTCCGCAGGCGCGCGACCAGGCCTCCGCCTGAGGGGCGGCTCCCAGGCGAGCGCCGCGGCTTCGGCGAAGTGGCTGGCCAGCAGGCAGGCGGCCCAATGGGCACAGAGCAGTGCCAAGGCAGGGTGCACCAGAGGGGGCTCGGGCTGGGGCAGAGGCTGGCGGGCGGGGATCTGCCTCGCCCACGGAGAGCAAGGTTCTGCGGTGGCCCCAAGATGCTGGTTGGCCCGTTGGGAAACAAGAGGTGTTGACTGCCGGCATGAAAGGACACCCGGGCGGAAGGGCACAGACCCATAGCCCTGAGGCAGGGGTTGAGGGGCGGCGCACTGCCAGGTACCCCACTGTGGTGGTTTGGCGAAGCTCCCGTCGCTAACCGGGCCTCGCCGCGGCCTGCGCACTTGAGAAACTGCGATTCCTCCTCCTGCCTTGGCCCAAAAGCAAGCCCGCGCCCGCCCCACCCCCAGTTCCCACCCCACCCCAAGGCGGTGCACGTCTGCACAGTGAGTGTGAAGCCTACCACCTGCTCCCCAGAACGGGAGGCAGTAAAGAATGGGGGTGGGGAGAGGAGAGAATGTGGAGCATCAGCGATGAAGAGGTGCTTGAGAACGAGGCTCAGAAGCCTCACGGGGAGGTTTGTTCTATTTGCCCCACGGCTGTCCCTTAGGAAAGGTGGAGAGCGCAGTTGTGAGGGATCCCTGCGCGTTGAGTCCAGTTCCACAGCCAACTGGAATTGACCTCAGTTTCCTGGTCTGTAAAATGGATTAAGTGTGTCCCAGTGTCTTCACTGAGCTTTGAGGGCCAATTGAAATAATATATAAAGCAGTGATGGCGAACCTATGACACACGTGTCAGCACTGACACGCGTAGCCATTTCTGATGACACGCGGCCGAGGCGGCCGCATGCCGAGGATGAAACATTTGTGAAATAATGTTTTTTCCTCAAAGTGACACACTACGCGAGTTATGCTCAGTTTTTTGGTGAAGTTTGACACACCAAGCTCAAAAGGTTGCCCATCACTGATATAAAGAAAATGAGGGAAGAAGTGAGAAAGAAAAAGGTGAGCAACACAAAAGAAAGATTGGAAAGAACCTGTAAACCTTTTGTCACTTAAATAGGGAATATAGTCAATAGTGTTGTAATGGTGGTATTACAAGTGGATACTGGAAATATCAGGGAACACTGTAAAGTATATGGTTGTCTAACCACTATTCTGTAACTAATATAAAACCTGAAACTAATACAAAATAATATTGAATGTAAAGAAATGAAAATAGGAGTGAAATTTTTATAAATTTCAAAGTTTAAATAAAGGCTGTAAAGGAAGGAAGGGGGAGAATAAAAATAGTGTTTTCATTTTACCACTTTATTGCCTTTTCAGTACATGAAAAAGACAGTTGTCTTTATATGGTGCTTTTATACTTTTCTAAGTCATCCCATTTGAATTTCAGGGCAACTTAAAGACAAGATAATTATTCCCTCCACTGTTCAAAGAAAGGAAATCTTAGTGTCTGGCCCCAATGATTCAATCGTCAAGCCCTTATTGTAAAGCAGGGTTAGTGAAATTTTCTGTGAAGGGTCATATCTATATTAATAAAAGCCTTGGGGGTGATCAAGCCAGCAGGGAAGGGCAGTTGGGGGCAATCAGGCCGGCAGGGGAGCAGTTAGGTGTTAATCAGGCCAGCAGAGGAGCGGTTAGGGGGCGATCAGGCTGGTAGGCAGAAGCGGTTAGGGGCAATCAGGCAGGCAGGCAGGCGAGCAGTTAGGAGCCAGCAGTCCCAGATTGTGAGAGGGATGTTCGACTGCCTGTTTAGGCCCAATCCCGCAGTGGGATTGGGCCTAAACAGGCAGTCGGACATCCCCTGAGGGTTCCTGGATTGTGAGAGGGTACAGGCCGGGCTGAGGGACACGCCCCCCCCATGCATGAATTTCGTGCACCGGGCCACTAGTCATAATAATAAAGAGCTAATGTGCTAACGGGGCGGAAGCAGGGAGGCGCCCAGAGGAGGCGGGACCATCCCGTGCCAGGGAGAGCGGGAGTGAGAGCCCTAGGGCCCCCCTCACCAGTCCTTCGCCACCCACCGCTCACACTCAGAGCGCCCCGCCGCCCACCTGCCAGGGGAAGGAGCACAGCGCAGCAGGCAGGAGGCTTCCACGCTCTCCTCTGGTGCCATGACGGGGCGGAGCCACCCTGTTGCTCCAGAGACAGCGAAGAAGTGGGGAGGCACCTGGAGAAGGTGGGACCAGCCCGAGGCAACTTGAGGGACAGAGGGCGGGGCTTAAAGTGGCCAGAGAAGGCCAGAGGGGTTGGGGGCTGGGCCAGGCTCGCTGGAGCTCTGCTTGGAGAGGTTCGGTTTCGGTGTCAAGGCAGGGCAGTGGGTGGGTGGGCGGGACCACACGATTTCACGCACTGGGCTCCTAGTAATATGTTTCTTTTTTTTTTCATCAGTTTTTAGTTTTTTTGTTTTTGTTTTTATTTATTGATTGATTTTTAGACAGAGATGGAGACAGACAGACTTAGATTTATTGTTCTACTTACCTATGCTCTCACTGGTTGCCTCTTGTCTGTGTCCTGACCAGGGTTCGAACCCGAAACCTTGGTATATGGGGACAATGCTCCAACAGAGCCACCCAGCCAGGGCAGCAGTTGTCAGTTTTGATGTTACTTGGGTTATAGGTCATCCCTCTACGTTTTATAGGACATAATTTTTCTAATAATTTTTTTCTAATATTGGATACTTTATGACCTAAAAGTAAAAACACTGGAAAGTAAACATTACTCATAGGAATGAAACCGATGTTGCAGAATCCCCAAATACTTTTCATTTATTTGGGAGAAACCTTCACGTAGTTTTTATGTGTTTTTTTTTAATGCTCTTTTTTTTAAATGTTTGGTAAATTAAGAGCTACAAATTAAAATGAAGATACTGCTTTTCATTAAAGAGGAAGCTATCATAAGCAAAATAAGCCAGTCAGAGAAAGACAGGTATCACATGATCTCACTTATACTAGTATGTGGAATCTAATGAAAATGAAATGACAACCAAAATAGGTCCAGAGGCATGGAAGCATGGCACAAACTAGATCTCAGAGGGAAGGGAAAGAGAGGACATGTAGAGACTAACCAAAGAATGTATATGCATACTGGAGGCCCGGTGCATGAAATTCATGCACGAGTGCGGTCCCTAGGTCTGGCAGGCAATCGAAGTGCAAGCGTCGGGAGTGGAAGGGCAGGTCCCAGCTGACCTCTGGGCCCTGGACCTCCGGGCCCCAGCACAACCCCCTGCGCCTGAGTCACGGCGCCTGAGTCCCCACGTGGAGATGCAGTTATCGTGGCCAGATGCCACAAGCATGGGCCTCTGGGCCACCCAGCAGCGCTGCCCAGAAGCCAGGCGGGCAACACGCTCTCTCCCAGCCGGCCTCGCAGACTGGCTCCTGCGCAAACCCACAGGGAGCCCTACCGGCCCCTGCGGTCCTGGCGGCTGCAGCCCGGCTCACCTGGAAGCCCATTGGGCTGGCAGCACCTCCACTGCTGCCCGCTGCCAGCGCCTCATTGCCGACGCCCACCATGTTCTGCGCCGCCCCCTGGTGGTCAGCACACATCATAGCCATTGGTTGAACTCCTGGTTGAACTCTTGGTCAAGGAGACAATTTGCATATTAGGCTTTTATTATATAGGATATGGACACAGACAATAGTGTAGTGAATGAAGGTCTAGGCTGGGGAAGGAACCAAGTGGAGGGGAGTAATGGAGAGGAAAAGGGAGACATCTGTAATATTCTCAACAATAAGAATTGCAGAATAGAGGAAGCTATCAGATAGTGTAAAGGGATGACAGATGAAAGCAAGACAGAAGGCAGAAAACCTATTAAAAGCAATCCCCGAAAGCATTTTAGGTATTATTTTAACTACATAAACTATTGGCAACAAGGACATTTGTTGTAAAACATCAGAGTTTAATAGTTGATACCATAATGAGTTAATAGAGAAAAGTTAAGTTACATTTTTTTGGTACTTGTTTGAAATGACAAAGGAATGTGTAAGACTTGAGAAAGATTTCCATCAAAAGTTGTTTGTTAAGAAAATTTGAGTAATTAATGTTTACTCTTCTTTATGTATTTTAACTTAGTGGATTTGATCATAATATTTTGCAGGAACACTTTTGAAATTATCGGTGAGAATATATTTAAGTGAAACTAGAATAAAAAAAATAAAAACCCTCTCACAGTTTAGTACCTGTGTTTCATGTATTTTAAGGTTATTAGATTTGACTGCTGTAGGCCTTACCATCCATGGGAATCCCAAAGCCTTATATGGTCAAGACTTAGCTTTTAGACTTTCCGTGAAATGCAAGGCACCACTCCAAAAAAGAAAGAAAACCAGTGTAGTTGGCTTTCACTTTGTCTTCTGTGCTCTTCTTGGCTGACTTTATTACCACAGTAGCTAAATTACTGAGAACTTTATGTGCATTGGGAGTCTGTCTTACTAGTGGAAGGAATTCCTTTTGTGGCAGTAGTTCTGTGCTAGATGCTAATGCCATTGCTTATGTAATTTGATTTCTTTTTAAAAAAGGAAACTTAGAGGCAGTTATGGTTTATTTTATTTAGGATAGGAGGGGATCATATCTGCATGTGGTGCAGTGGGAATTGTAGGTTTCACTAATGTAAGGTATTAGAGAAAGTGAAAGTGAAATTATTTGTTTTGAGTCTTTCCTATCTTGAAACTCCTGCTGCCTGGTTAGGGGACGCAGATTTGTAAAAGGTGAACATTCAAGAATAGCAGTGATATCCAAAAAAGGACTACGAAAACAATAACTTATTTCTACACTGTTATGATCTTTTCAGCCCTAGTCATTTTTTGCTCTGAATAATGTGATTTTTTTTTTTGAGTGATCATGAGTATCACTCATTTGTACATCTAACTCCAAGATAGTTTAATATTTTGTAGATATTAAATTTCTTGGTATAAATTATACATTTTTCACGGGGAAAAGAGAAAATGTTATTTCCTCTAACATAATAAGATTGCAAAATGTTCTGTAACTTACTTATTCTCCTATGGTAAGTCAGATATGAAATGGAAAAGTTAATTTCTCTAATACGGTCATCTACAGGTGACAAAGAATCAGCAACCTATTTCTAAGTCTTACCAGTAAAGCTAAAATCATACTTGTAGGTTCCTCCATTCAACAGTTGATTACTGTCATTTGTATTCTAGATACTATTATGGAGACATAATGGGGTCCTTGCATTTAAGAGTTCATAGAATAGTGGAGGCAAAAGGAAAAGGAAATGAATGCAGAGATAGTACGTATTGGTAGAAAATTATAGTTGATACCATAATGTTTTGTGTTAGGATAGATATGTTTGCAATATTACAGAAAATGGAAGGAGAGGATGATTTAACTCTGGTTACATTAACATAGGTTGGGGAAGGCCTTAGAAATAAAGGCTTCAGTTGGTTAAAAGAAGACTAAATTGAGGAGCAATCTGTAGGGTCCAGCAGTGCCTTAGCCATTATTCAGGGGTATTTTTTGACTTCTTCCAGAGAAGTTATAAAGTCCCAAACTACCTTAGTTAATTCTTATGATCAAAAAGAATTGAAATTTTATGATCAGGTTACTTTTTTCTTGGCAACTGGACTCAACCTTCTCCTGCCAACCTGCTTTTTTTGTGATAGAGCTAAGAATGTGCTTTTGGTAGGTTTTTAAACTGGGTTTTGTTTTATCTGAAGTCCTTTTATTTGTCATGTCTGCCTCAGCAGTTTTGTAGCCTCTGTCTTTCTGGCAGAAATATTTATGTGTGTCAAAGTCTTTTAGATAGCTGGAGAACCATACCAAAAGAAGTTTATTGGATACTGTTATGAATACATAATAGTGTCTTTGCCTTTGAGAGCATAAAATCTACAAAGTTTTCCTCCCTAAAGGTGAAAAATAGTATAAAATAGTGAAATTATTAATTTGTTATCAATTATCTATATTTGAGAGAGACTTAAAATTCACAGTGCAGTGATACACAAATGTATTATATTATAGACTAGTAGACTGATGCACGAATGAAGATTCGTGCAAGAATGGGCCTTCGTTCTTCGGGCTGCTGGCACTGCCTTTGTTCTGTCTGGAGCAGCCTTTCTGCTACGGCCCGGAGCTGCCTGTCTGCGTTCCCATGCTGGCCAGAGGCCCGGAGCCCCGGAGCAGCTGGGGTGGTGCGGAATGCCTGTGTCATCACCACAAGTGTCCCGCCCCGTGCTCGGATCCTGTGTATGCAAATTAACCCGCCATCTTTGTTGGGTTAATTTGCATGCTCGCTCCTGATTGGCTGGTGGGCGTCATGAAGGTACGGTCAATTAGCATGTTACTCTGTTATTAGGTAGATAGACTAGAGGCTGCGGGTCGTCCTCTGTGTGTGGGGCGACTGGCAGGAGGGGGTCTTGGCCTGGCGAGACATAATGGGGTCCTTGCATTTAAGGCCACCCTTGTCCCCCACCACCCACCCCCAATTTCTGTTCACCATCAGGCGATTAGAGCCTGCCAGCTAGGGAAAGGGACCAAGAGGTGGTCAGTGCACCTCATAGTGACTGGTGGAGCAGTGGTTCTGGTCATTCTGTCGTTAGGGTCAATTTGCATATTATCTTTATATAGGATTATATGTATGGTACAGTGGTTACCAGACTGTGTGCCTCAACTTGGACATAAAAATAGATGTTAGTGGGGAAAGGCATTTGTTGACAAATTCTGCAGTAAAGCTGTTTTATTACAGTATTTTATAAATTTAATTGGTTTTAAGATCCTTCATGTCGAAAACCATTAACTTTTCTAGTTCAGTAGTTTCATGGAAACAGTTGAAAATATTGCAGTAAATTTTTGTGATAAATTATCTGTAAATAAGGGTGTCCCAAAAATGCATACACACTGTCACAGCTGATAGCTCAATTTTGAAAATAAAATGTATTTTAATAAACACTGCATTTATAATTACTCTAAGTGTGTGTATACATTTTTTGGGAACACCCTATATAAAAGTGCTGGCATCTTTTTATAACAGTTTGGGAAAGTGAATGAATTAATACTTGGTATTGCTAATATATAGGAAATCAAATGGTGATGGTGATTTCTTTCTTTCTTTCTTTCTTTCTTTCTTTCTTTCTTCCTTCCTTTCTTTCTTTCTTCCTTTCTTTCTTCCTTCCTTCCTTCCTTCCTTTCTTCCTTTCTTCCTTTCTTCCTTTCTTCCTTTCTTTCCTTTCTTTCCTTTCTTTCTCCAAAACATGTTTTTGTTGATTTTTAGAAAGGAAAAGAGATAGAAACATCAATGATGAGAGAGAATCATTGATTGGCTGCTTCCTGCATGCCCGTTACTGGGGATCTACCCTGCAACCCAGGCATGTGTCCTAACTGGGAATCATAGGTTGACGCTCAACCACTGAACCACACCTGCTGGATGGAATAGTAATTTTTATTATTTATTAGTTAAAGTGTTATTATTTTATACCTTTTTATTTACTCATCAAGCACAAATGCTGGCACATTAGCAGATTATTACTGCTTTTTTTTTAAGTTATAATTTCAGATTGTTTTGGAATTTCAAGAAATAGAGATGGCTCAATGTTAGAGTTTTAATTTGTGATAGATTTAAATTTAGATAATTCTATAGCTTAAAGGACTAACTGATGACATTTAAGAAATACAGGAGAAAAAGCAGATTAGAGATTAAGTAGAGAAGGGAACATGATGCTTGGATACATACAAGCTAAAGCAATCAAAACTGGTATATAAATAAATACCTTCTATGTTAAAAAAATCTAGAAATAGCCCTAGCCGGTTTGACTCAGTGGATAGAACTTTAGCCCAGTGGACTAAAGGGTCCCAGGTTTGATTCTGGTCAAGAGCATGTACGATCCCTGCACCAATCAGGTGTGTGCAGGAGGCAACCAATCCATTTGTCTCTCTTGCATTGATATTTCTCTCTCTCTCTCTCTCTCTCTCTCTCTCTCTCTCTCTCTCTCTCTCTCTCTCTTCTCTCTCTCTCTCTCACCCCCTCCACTCTCTCTAAAAATCAATGGAAAAATATCCTCGGGTGAGGATTAACAAAATAAAAATTTAGCAATGTAACCATTATTTATTGCAGCATAACAAATTACCCCTAAACTTAAAACACTAAACATTTATTATCTCATATTTTCTTTATTTTAAAAATATATATATTTTTTATTTCAGAGAGGAAGGGATGCGGGGAGAGAGAGATAGAAACATCATTGATGAGAGAGAATCATTGATCGGCTGCCTCCTGCATGCCCCACACTGAGGATTGAGCTGGCAACCTGGGTATGTGATATGACTGGAAATCAAACCATGACTTCCTGGTTCATAGGTTGATGCTCAACCACTTAACCATACTGCCTGGGCAGTTTGGCTCTTTGCAGACTTGGAGCTAAGCACTGTGCTATATGCTCAAAGAGTAAAAATAATTTACTTAATGGATGTTGATTATCCATAACTAACCATCATTCATTTAGGGAACATCATTTCAGATGCAAATCCTTTGGCATACTTTTATTTAAAAGGACACATGTTACATAACTATTTTAATTAGAATGTATTAAACTTAATTTGCCAAAAGGAAAAAAAACGGAAGAATAATGGTTAAATTTTAGGGTTTTTTTTTTTACAACTAGAGAGTATTTCCTTAAATATTTTTTAATATTAAGAAAATAGGCTATGAATATGTTGCAATAGGATTTTCTAAACCACGTTCCAATTTTAGAAAGATTTAATGAATTCTAGATATTTTTGCTGTTTTCCCCCCTCGTCTCATTTTGTTAGCCATATTAATATTTCTACCTTGCTAGATTTTATAATGTTTACATTCTTTTTGATTCACTTATTAGGAGTCTTTAGACCATTTTGTCTTGATTTCTGAATTTTTTTATATCCCTAAGAATTTTAAACACTAAAGGAAATGCTCTTCCCTTTAAAAGTGTTGGCCTCTAAGGATCTAGGTTTAACTTAGTACTGTATTTACAGAGATTTATCCATAAAGAAAATAACAATGCTGTGTAATAAGATTAGATAAAGGTCAACTTTAATCTTTGAATATGGTTTTCAGTTTTTTATGCCCTCATTCAAGTACTTAGTACTTATTGGGTGAAGTATGAATGTTTAAGTAGTACTTAGATTACTTTTACCCTAGAAACTTCTATTCTTTTTTATAATCTAAAATTTTTTCTTTTGTTGTGTGTGTTTTTTCATATTTTCTTATCATCTGTTTGGATGTCTAGTTCATTTAATCCACAAATATGTAGTGTCTTCTATATTTTCTCTAGGATGCTGCCTATACATAAGCGTCTGAATTTTTAAGATCCAAATTAAGAATTTCCTATGGTCTAGCCATTGTTTACAATCTATTTTGAATTTATTGTTCCATAATTCTGTCATTTGAATATATGATTTATTGTGAGGGCAGGTATTTATTTTTACATCTAGATTTCCTACTTGTTTATATGATAAGAGTAGAAAGACCAAAAAAAGTAATTAAACCTAAATGCAGTGCTGAACTTGTTAGCTGTTTTTATAACTAAGTGTAACAGATGACCTCCTAAGATTATACATGTTCTCTTATTTGCCAGTCTTAATGCAAGACCAAAGTGTTTATTTTTTATTTTTAGTATGGGAGTACTGCTTGGAGTTTTTCATTGTTTTGTATAAACCATACCCACAGTTCCTTCTTTGATATACCCAACTCAGTTTTCTTTAAAATAGAACAAAAACTTGCTTGTATATCTTCAGTTCTTCTTTAAGCATACTCACTGACATCTGTCACTCAGAATGCTTCAGGCATGGGCAATTTTCTAGTATATCTACAAATTTCTGCTCCCACCAGTTGAACAGAACTGAGTTTTCCTTACTAAGGAGTCAAAGAGTTGTTTCAAGGAAGTATAAATTGATTTAGAGAACTTTGTATTCAAATTAATTTGTCTATTATTTATCAGTAATGGTTACTAATGGTTAGGCACAAATTGTAAGCATTTCAACTAATTCACTATCACATTTTCACCTAAGTTGTTATAATTGCATTTATACAACTAAATCTTTTATTCTGCATTGTATATAATTTGTATGAGTAAGCTTATATAAAACTTGTATGTATAAAAGTGTTTGAAGGGGGGTTGGAAGATTTTTTTAAGGTTAAAAGTTAATCACCCTCTTAGAAATCATTGGTGGATGGGACTTTTACCAAAAGTAGTGGTACTAAAAGGAATATTTGACAACTCTCCACCATCTGATTTTGTTTTGTAATTTATAGAGGGATGAAAAAGTAAGTTTTGGATAAGAATAGAAAAAAAGAAAAATTTAAATGGATGATACAGCACGTGGCATATGTATTGATACGAACAGTAGCACTTACTGTTTGACAGGTACTACTCTTTCTGTGCTGTATGTATTCATATATTTCTCATAGTAAACTTTTGAGGTGGGTACCATTATTCTCCTTTTTTAGAGAAAACTGTGGTACACAGAATTTTAAGTAATTTATCCAGTGACACTAGTAACTGGCGGAACTGGATTAATCCCAGACAGTCTAGCTCTAGAGTGTACTTTTAACAAAACTGCTTTCATGAAAAGGAATATAACACTATCAGAATATATTTCAGATGCTGCTAAATTTGATTTTACTTAATTGAATTCCATAGTTGCTAAATACATTTGTTTTTATCTTTTCTAGGAATGAAATTTACTGATTTTTTAAAGATACACATGCCCTACCCAAAATCTATCTTTAAGCCATGGACTCTGTCTACTTTGAGCCAACCTTGTACAGCTTCATTATTTAGCTTTTTCCTTAAAATGTGTGGGGAACAGAGTTTGTCCTTCAGCTAATTTCCTGAAAAAAATGATAGGCCCCCTTTAAAATAAAAACAGATGACTTATATACTTAAACTAGTTTATTGAATTAGTTTACAGTTCAAGTTGACAAAGCTGCCTCTACCTGGATTTAAAAAGACAGAAGTGTCTTCACACAGCCATTTATTATTGGTAATTGCTCTGGATATGTATTCAGAAAAAATTCAAGATAAACCATGTCAGATAATATTTTGCACGTATATTTGAGTTGTTCTGTTTCTTTCCATATTTAGTCAAATATTTAAAGTCAGCAAATCATGTGTCTCTTAATGTGCTGCATGTGCTAGCTTTTGATTCTCTTAGCAACAATATTGTTATGAGAAAGCTTTGCCAGTTTCTTGACTGTGCTTTATAAATGCTCAAGAGAATACTTGGAACAATTTACACCACAAACTTGGGATTCATATATAATGTGTATTTTGTGACAGTGTTTTTAGCATTTAATTTATATTTAAACATTTCAAAAACTTGTAACAAAATAATCATATTTAACAATAACTGCATTAGGTATTTTTGCTGGTTTTTCTTACATTATACTGGAAAAACATAAAAGTTTTTCAACTAGCCTAGTCATTCACCTTCCTAAAATGGAGAAACTTTAAAAATTAATCATTCCTCCTGAAAATCTTTTATCTCAATCTCAAAGTATTACTCATACAATAAAGCAAATAAGACTATTCTAGATCCTGCCTACCTTTATTGTCACCATGTATCTTGACTTTGCCTCTTCATACACCAGGAAATGTTTCACTTATTCATATGTTAAGCTCAGGTGTAGAGCCTCCTCCAGGAAATATTTCCTGACTACCACCATTCTTCCTTAGTTCTTTTTTTTTCCTGAGCTTCCACAATAAGCAATGCACGGCTCTGTAATTGTATTTTTCACATTCCTTTTGATATAATCATCTACTTGTGTTTGTGTCTTCCTTACCAGATGGTGACGTTGAGAACTTTCTCTTTAACTAAATGAATAAAATACCACAAATGTCTTTGTCTTCCAACTAGAATTACTGGTCATAATTTAATCTAACCCTTCTCTTAATGTTTTCAGAGTCACTTCTCTGCATTCTCTCCCTGAGTGATTTCAGGTCCTATTGTTTTAATTATTACCTTAATGCAGATAATTCCCAAATTGTTATTTTCATTCCACATTTATTTTCAAAGATCTCCGTATCCAATTGGCCACTAGATATAGGTGATTGGATAGAGATACAGATATCTATAAATTCAGCATATCCCAAAACTAAAAATCATCTTACTTTCCTCAAACTGCTCCTCAAATCTGTGGTATTTATTTCCATGAATGGCTTCTCTCTGTCCTTCACTCTTCATACTTAATCTTTAATTAATCTTGCACATTTTCTCCTAAGTTTTTTTTTAAATATAGACCCAGTCTGGGTACTCTTCCCTCTTCATATTGCTTTCAGCATTCTTTCTGAAATACTGATCTGATCATGTCACCCCCTCTGCTTAAAAACTCTGAATAGCTTTTCAAACATCATCTTGAAATTCTAAAATGTCTTCTACCACTTCACCCTACTGCTGAATTGAGCCACTATCAATTTGGTGGCTCAATGTAGCAGGTTCCCTGATGTGTAGGAGTAGAAAGCAGATTTAATACAACCTTTGTATCCAATCCAGTCACCTTTGCATTATATTCAGATCTTTTACATACAGTATATTCAGACCTTTTATGACCTAGCCTTATCCTGTTTTGTAATTTATAGATATTTTATACCACTGGATGACTTACTGTTTGTTTATGCCATGCTTTTTTTTAAAATTGTAGTGCATTTGCTCATTGAAGTTCCTTCCAGTTAACTTTCTAAGTGAAAAATTCCTATGTAATCTTGAAAACTTTCCTCAAATATATACTTTTTAAAGAGACTGTGTGGACCATCCTAGTTAAAAGACTATCTTTTTTAAAAAACAGGGTTTTTTAAATTGATGTCAGAGAGAAGAAGGGAGAGGGAGAGAGATAGAAACATCAATGATGAGAGACAATCATCAATTGCCTGCCTCCTCCACTGCCCCCTTAGGGGACTGAGCCCGCAACTGGGGCATGTACCCAACCAGGAATCAAACCACAACCTCCCGGTTCACAGGTTGAGACACAACCACTGAGCCACACCGGCCTGGCAAAAGAATATCTTTTTATGTCCCCAATGATATTTTAGAACTTTCTACCTTCTGCTATTATGCCCTTACATGATCGTTGTTATTAATGGACTAGTCTCCCATATTATAATATGACCTTTTCCATCTCCTCTGTGTTCCTAGGGCCTTGGGGTATACTATATAGTTTTAAATCATATATAATATGAAGAGTAGCTAAAGAAATGAGGCATATTTAGCCTAAAATGTGTGATAATTGTTAAGGAGGAAGTTTTTATAATATTTAAAGATTATCCGTTAAAAGAGTAATTCCATTTGATATGTGAAGCTTCAGGAGGCAGCGGATAGAAATTAAAGAAAGACATTTTAGCATGTACAATTTAGAAAAAGATAAGTGTCTTATACTGGAAGTAATACATAGTAGGCTTTCAATAAATGGCAGCCTATTATTTTTTTCTTTTTAAATTAAGGTATAATTCACATACAATAGACTACACAGCTTTTAGGTGTACAATTCCATAAATTTTTACATGTATTTATGTCTAAGTAAAAAATCAGAAAGATAGAGAACATTTTCAATCTTCCAGAAAGCTTCCTCATGCCCCTCCCATCAGTTCCCCATACATTTAACCATTATTCTGAGCTTAACCATCAGGCATTAGCTTTGACTGGAAACCTACAGTATGTTTTTTTGTGTGTTTTTCATCCTCATCCAAGGATATGCTTATTGATTTTAGAGAGAGGAAGGGAGAGAGAGAAAAAAAGAAACACTGATTGGTTGCTTCCCATATGCACCCCAACTAAGGATTGAACCCTAGGTATGTTTCCTGACCAGAAATTGAATCCGCCACCTGCCAGGGCGAAAATTACTCTATGTATCCTTTGTGTCTGCCTTTTTCTACTCATCTATATGTCTGTGAGCATAATTCATGTTGTTGAAGGTAGCAGTAGTTTGTTTTTTTTGTTTGATGATCTTTATTTTTTGATGCATAGAATTCTACTAGAGGCCCGGTGCACGAAATTCGTGGAAGGGAGGGGTGTCCCTCAGCCCAGCCTGCACCCTCTCCAATATGGGACATCCCTCTCACAATCCAGGACTGCTGGCTCCCAACTGCTCGTCTGCCTGCTTGCCTGCCTGATTGCCCCTAACCGCTTCTGCCTGCCAGCCTGATCAACGCCTAACTGCTCCCCTGCTGGCCCGATTGCCCCTAACTGCTCTCGCCTGCCAGCCTGGTCACCCCTAACTGCCCTCCCCTGCCAGCCTGGTTGCCATAACTGTCCTCCCCTGCAGGCCTGGTCACCCCCAACTGCCCTCCCCTGCCAGCCTGGTCGTCCCCAACTGCCCTCCCCTGCAGACATGGGCGCCCCTAACTGTCCTTCCCTGTAGGCCTGGTCCCCCTCCAACTGCCCTCCCTTGCAGACCTGGTCCCCCCCCAACTGCTCTCCCCTGCAGACCTGATCATCCCCAACTGCCCTCCCCTGCAGGCCTGGTCCCCCCCCCCCAACTGCCCTCCCTTGCAGGCCTGGTCCCCCCCCAAATGCTCTCCCCTGCAGGCTTGGTCCCCCCCAACTGCCCTCCCCTGCAGGCCTGTTCCCCCCCAACTGCCCTCCCCTGCAGGCCTGGTCACCCCCAACTGCCCTCCTCTGCTGGCCCAGTCATCCCTAACTGCCTGCCCCTGCAGGCCGGATCGCCCCCAACTGCCCACCCCTGCTGGCCATCTTGTGGCGGCCATCTTGTGTCCACATGGGGGCGGCCATCTTTGACCACAAGGGGGTGGCCATCTTGTGTTTTGGAGTGATGGTCAATTTGCATATTCCCTCCTTATTATATAGGATTACATGAATAGAATCTCTACCCCCCCCCACATACAGTCCATGCCATTTATCATTTTAGTAGATACTGTTGAATACTTTTTTCTGAAAGAATTAAATGAATTTTACACTTTCAGTAGCAATTTGGTTGTTTCTTTATATAGAAAATTTAAAGAAGAAAATAAAAATTATTCAGTCTTACAATCAATGATAATCACTATTAACCTTTAGCATATATTCTTCTAGTCCTTTTGTTTATATAATTTTATTAAAATTGGACTCATTAGCTAATTTATAATGCATACTCTTTTAAAAACTTAATATATTGTGTCTGGGTCGTGTGGTTCAGCCGTTGAGTGTAGACTCAGGAACCATGAGGTCACCAATTCAATTCCCGGTCAGGGCACATGCCCAGGTTGTGGGCTTGATCCCCAGTAGGGGTCATGCTGGAGGCAACCAGTCAATGATGTTCCTCTCTCATCCATGTTTCTATCTCTCTATCCCTCTCCCTTCCTCTCTCTCTAAAAATAAAATAAATAAATAAAAAAGCCCAGCCGGTGTTACTCAGTGGTTGAGTATCGATCTATGAACCAGGAGGTCATGGTTAGATTCTGGTCAGGGCGCATGCCTGGATTGCTGGCTTGATCCCCAGTGGGAGGTGTGCAGGAGGCAGTCAATCAATGATTCTCTATCATCTTTGATGTTTCTATCTTCCCCTTCCCTCTCTGAAATCAATAAAAATATATTTTTAAAAAATTTTTTAAATAAAAACTTAATATATTGTGAACATTTTCCCCATATCCTTTTATAATGAACTAGAGGCCAAGTGCACGAAATTTGTGCACTGGTAGGGTCCTTAGTGGCTGCCGGCTGCTGGCCAGGGCCTCTCTCTGTTCCCCTGGCTGGCCTGCCCTCTGGTCAAACTCCCAGAACTTCGGTCGAGGGGACATTTTGCACACTACGCTTTTATTATGTAGGATCATATTTTCTTTGCTTGATATAATCCATTATTCCATTTTTAAAAACCAATAATCATATTTTTATTAGATACATTTATTAAATAGAGTATATTTTTATATTGATGATAAAAATCAGAATACTGCTTTAGAGCCTCTTCTCAAAATAAGAGAATATAATTTAATATCTTTTCTCAAGAAAAATTAACAATTAGCTTATAAATAGGTCTGTTATTTCAAGCCACTATAAGTCATTAGCTCTCTCAAATAGCATAAACTACTTTCTAATATAATAGAATTTTTTAAATGTTTTTATTTAGAGAGAGAGGAAGGGAGAGAGAGAAACATCGATGAAAGAGAAATTTAAAAATTATTGAAAGAGCTTTTGTTTATGTGAATTGTATGTATTAATGTTTACAATACTAGAAGTTAAAACAGGATTTTAAGTATTAATTCATTTCAAAATAGTAATACTTTGCCTATGTTACATAATTAACATTTGAAAATTAAGACAACTAATTATTTGCTCTTTTTGAAAGCTTGAATTTATCATTGGCAGCAAATACTGTTAGTTGTTTTTCTTGAAATGACAGGCTTACTTTATTCATTTTCAAGAAAATTTCTGCCAAAAATCCAAGTTAGACTAACAGTGGTTTGTCATTTAAGTAAAAAAGATGTTACATTGGAAAAAGGGGAAGATTCAGCTTTCATCTCAGCTTCATAAGTGCTTTCATTAGAACAATCATTGTAAGAAATGCTTTATATGCATACTTCTGTCTTGTTCCACAGATTAAAAAGATGTGTATTTAAGGATGAAATTTAATAAAATTTATGATTTGCTCTGTTTTGTAATGGACATTCATAAGTAAAAATAGCCTTTTTAAAATTGTGTGCATAGTGCAAAGACAGTGATTGTTAGAGATTTGTTTGTTTGTTTGTTTGTTTTTGCCACTGCCTTAATTTGTGCTAAGGTACTAGCAGTTTACCACTAGTGCTTTTGCACCTTTAAGTGCAAATGTCCACACACTGAAAAAGGGAAATTCCATCTTAGTATCATTTTGAAAATGGCTTTGACCATGTCAGCTCTTTGAAAGGATTTCTCCCCCCTCAGCACACCACATTTTGGGAACCATTGCTATTGGAGGATATTTTGGGTGCTTAATTATAATGTTTTGATTGTTTTCATTTTAATGAAATGTACTTGTTTTGCCCATGAGGTTGGCATTGTCTAGTCACATATACTACTGTTGTACATGTATCTAATCAAGGACTCTTACAATTTAAATTCTTAGTACATTGGCCTGTTTGATGGCAGTACAATCAAAATAGCAGACTAAGTTACAGAGAATATTTATATTATAAAGGCTGCAAAGTAGGAATTCTATTGCATTGTTACATTATTAGGAGTGTTGAGTCAAATCTTTTTGTAATTTTTTGTGTTTTTAGGCTTGCATTGATGACAATGTTGATATGGTGAAGTTTCTGGTAGAAAATGGAGCAAATATTAATCAACCTGATAATGAAGGCTGGATACCACTACACGCAGCTGCTTCCTGTGGATATCTCGATATTGCAGAGTAAGCCAGTTCTCTGTTTACTTTTATTCAAATACAATTATAGAGACCTTAGATTTTACAGAAATTATTCTTAAAGGTAAATGAGCAACATTTTATATTACTGTAATTCATGAAAATTATTCTTCCCAGAAAAGAGAATAAGTGGTTCTTGGGAATCCTAATATTGAGTCCAATGATACCGGTATGAGATCCTCACCTTGTCTCCCCACCTCTGGCTTTTGGTACTTTGTATTAATGTGAGTAATTGATTGTACACATGCTTCACCCCCATCTCCTTTTCTTTTGAGTACATGTACAGGATTGTCAAATAATTCAAGTCTATCCCTATGTAATTATGAATTGTTAGGAGACATTAACGATAATTTTCAATTTGGTCACTTTGCTGTAGGGAGTTCTCCATTTAGTCAATTTATGCTTGTTTAGTTTTTATTAGGATTACTTCCAAATTCAGTGAGAAAGAGTCATTGTATTAACTACCTTTAATGAGTGGGTACTTTCCAAGAAAATTCAATTATTTAAGCTTTTAACAGGAAGTCTGAATATCTTGACAAAATAATTTTTTCATTAAATTTTTTCTTCTTCTTACTATGTGTCAACACTACAAACACTTTTATTGTCTGTCAGCTCACATCAAAGCTTTTCAACTTTGTGAATCTCTCTTAGTAAACTTTCATAGTTTTATTTCTTGTATATTTCACACACACACACACACACACACACACACACACACACACAAGCACATCATGTATATTGAAGGTCTGATACTTCAATTTAAAGGAGAAGCAGTGTTTGGTGAAATGAAAGTGCTCTGGCCTTGGAATCAAAAGATCATCATTGGGTTTTATTACTGACTCTTAACACTAACTGCACTACATCTTTTAGTAATTTGTTTCTTCTTTCTGGGCCTTGACTTCTTTATGTATTTTCTCTGGTCGGTGTGGCTTAGTGGTTTAGCATTGACACAGGAACCAACAAGTCACCAGTTCGATTCCTAGTCATCGCCCATGCCCAGGTTGCACTCAATCTCCAGTAGAGGGCGTGCAGGAGGCAGCTGATCAGTGATTCTCTCTCATAACTGATGTTTCTATCTCTCCATCCCTCTCCCTTCCTCTCTCTAAAAACAAATAAAACCATATTTTAAAAATCCTATCTAATAAAAGTGCAATATGCAAATTAGCTATCACTCCGTCACAAAGATGGCAGCACCCATAGCCACAAGATGGCGGCACCCAGTCCTCTCAGCCCCGCTGGAGTCCCCCAGTCCCGGGGGGGCAGCCACTGAGAGCAGGCAGCGTGAGCAGCCTGGTGGAATGCTTGCTTCATTGCCGTGGCGACAAGGCAAGCATTCCATCCCGGCTGCAGAGGGCCTCTGGGCAGAGGGCCTCTGGGCAGCGGGCACGGAGCCGCCGGGTAGGGGGGGAGGGATGCTTGCGTCGTCGCTTGGCGATGAGGCAAGTGTTCCACGCCTGGCCGCAGAGAGCCTTTGGCCAGGGAGGGCATTTGGGGGCCATGAGGCCAGCTGGGGAGGGCAGTTAGGGGCCATGAAGCTGGCCAGGGAGGGCAGTTGAGGGCCATGAGGCTGGGCAGGGAGGGCAGTTGGGGGCCATGAGGCCGGCAGGGGAGGACAATTGGGGCCATGAGGCCGGCAGGGGAGGGCAGTTGGGGGCCATGAGGCCGGCAGGGGAGAGCATTTGGGGCGATCAGGCCAGCTGGGGGGGGCAGTTGGGGGCGAGCAGGCCGGCGGGGGGGGGGGCAGTTGGGGGTGAGCAGGCTGGCAGGCAGAGTGGTTAGGGGCAATCAGGCAAGCAGGCAGGTGAGCGGTTAGGAGCCAACAGTGCTGGATTGTGAGAGGAATGTCCGACTGCCGGTTTAGGCCTGATCCCACAGTGACATCCCCTGGCAGTCAGACATCCCCCAATGGTTCCCAGATTGGAGAGGGTGCAGGCAGGGCTGAGGGACACCCCCCACCCCCACCCCCCCACCCTCCCCCCCCCCGTGCATAAATTTCGTGCACCAGGCCACTAGTAAATAAATAAAAGGAGGTCTTTTTGCCATTGCAAAACAATAGTGGTTGTTCATAATTATAATCATGGTTCTCAAGTTCCTTACTCCTTCTGTTCTTTTCATGCTTATCAGAGGATTTGGATCTCTTCGTTATAGAAAAAATAGCTAATCTGCATTTATCTTTAGCTGTCCTTAAATATTTGGTACTTGGACACTGGGGTCAACTGAGGTGGATTTTGAAGGCTTCCTAAACCACTCAAGTGGTATGACCTTGCTTAACTTTTATAAGCTTCAGTTTTCTCCTCTATTTCTCTATAGAATAGGAATGATATTTCCGAGGTTTGCTGTGAGGATTAACTGATATAACTCATCAAGCATATTTGGCACATAGAAAATACTCAGTATGTGTTAACTTTTGACCATTATTTACCTCTTCTGGGAAAATGAAAACCCAATTTCTTTCTTTAGATGTTTAATCCTTGTGTTTTTTTGATTTATGCTTCTGAGTTTGAAAAGATAATAATTGTCCTGAATAATTTTCTATGGAATAATTTTTGTAGACTTGATTGATAACCTATTGTGGCACTTAGGATGATTTTAGCTGGAAGTAAGTATTTCAAGTTTAAAATGCCCTAAAGAATAAGAGCTCTTGTTATAGAGGATAATATATACTTTAGAGCCGTGGTCGGCAAACTGCAGCTTGCGAGCCACATGCGGCTCTTTGGCCCCTTGTGTGTGGCTCTTCCACAAGATACCACGGCCTGGGCGAGTCTATTTTGAAGAAGTGGCATTAGAAGAAGTTTAAGTTTAAAAAATTTGGCTCTCAAAAGAAATTTCATTGGTTGTACTGTTGATATTTGGCTCTGTTGACTAATGAGTTTGCCGACCACTGCTTTAGAGGAAGGGCATTCAGGTTTATTAAACTGCTTGATAATCATCTAGGGCCTGGGGTCCTTCAGGCTTTTTCTTCTTCTGACTTTCCCAAATACGGACCTTATTCCTACCCTGGCCCCCTCTTAGTGGCAAGATGATCACCACAGCTCCTGACTTGTGTTTTTCCATATGCCCATCCCAAGAGCAAAATAAAAATTGGTTGAGGAGTGGAAATTACCTTCTCCATATTCTGTGTATGTCAAGGAAGGGCAGCCCTCTAACTGCAGCTTATTTCCCCTTAAGGTACTTCCATTGGCCTGGCTTAATATTTGCCTCTGTCTACTCTGGAAAAGCAAGAATCTGGCTTATCCAATGTTTTACATGCCAGTAAACAAGTGTGAGGGGGATGAACAGTCTGCTCAGATGTTAATATTTTCAATAAAGTAGCTATAACTTTTTATTTTTGGGGAGATAGGATATGGAATATATGCTGAATATATGGAATATATGTTGAAACCTTAATCCCCAGAACTTTGGAAGGTAACTGTAGAATATATGCTTCTTAGGTCCTGTGCAAACAAGAGAGACCTGTTTTGACCAACTTGACTAGAATTTTGCTGACCTAACTACCTTCCTATAGGAAGTTAGAATTTATGGCTGTGGTATAGCTGAAGTATAATACATAGTGTCTCTGAACCAAATTAAAATTAGAAAATAATGACTTTTCTTTTTTTGCCATATGAATTTTTTAAAAATTATGACAATGTTTATAGAAATTAACTAGTATATAATGGGTTATTTGTTAAGGTGAAAGCCCCAAACTTTTCCAAATGCATGATTATTTTTATCAGCATTATCTCTTTCAGCAATTAATTCCACTGATGAGTGTGAGAAGTTAATGAAACCCTAGTTTTCTTGGGCCTGGAAAGATATAGCATGGTGGATGGCTTAAGAGTTAGGGTGAAGATATCTCCCAAATCAGAGCACTTGTTAAGGTAAAAGGCCCCATTAATACTAATGCAGAGACAACTGTTAGAAACCAGGAATAACCTTGGAAAATTGGGTCACTTTGCTAAATGAAATATTTGGGGTTAAATTTGTTGCAAATCCTGGTTCTGCATTCACTAGCCTTGTGCCCTTGGCCAAGCTACTTAGCCTCTATGATTAATATTATTTAAGAAATAATATGATTATTTGGGAATGATCAGGCATCTTCCTAGCTCTTACTTCTCATATTGCTTTCCATGTTTTTCACTATGTCAGTACTGGGCTACTTTTAGTTTCCTGACAGTCCTTGCTGGTTCATATCATAGTGTCTTTGCACACAGTGGTTCATTTGCCTCATTTCTTTACTTGATCGGTTTCTACCAAACTCAAACCTTTCTGATATTCCTGGCTGATTCATCATCATCTCTAACACATCAATTGTCTACATGCTGCTTTACCAACTGCACTGTGCACAGAATAGTGCTAATTCATTCCTATTGAAATGAGCCGAAGCAAACAGTGAAGGAGATGTTTTACTCTGAGAATTTGAGGCTGATTAGGCTACAGTGAGCTCTAAATTTTTGACTTTTGTTGGAGATAGTAGAACAAAGAATATGAGGTTACAGTTTAGTTTATAGACATTTCATGTCTGGTCTGTAACCTAGCAGAAACCAGTTGAATAGATGAATGATAGTTCTTCATATTCTGGCTCCATTATCTCACCTTTTCACCAAGATAATTACCCTCAACCTCTCCCTGCTTTGAATAAGGTAGAAGTCTTAGGGAAAACTAACAATAGAGGTTAATAATGCCCTTTCTCCAGAGTGGATTAGAGGAAGTATAAATGAAGTGAGTTTGGGAGTATCATATTAACCCTTTGCACTCCCTTGCTTTTTCTCAATTCCTGCTACCGATGCTAACTGTGTCGAGTCACACTCGACATCCGAGTGCAAAAGGTTGATGTTCAGCATGTGCATTGTTCTTTAAATACTAAGGGGTCATGTATTAAAATGTGTGTGTTAACATCATTCTGTAACTTTGGTGTATTGAATTAACAGTGTTATGGACTGAATTGTGTTCCTACAAATTTTACATATTGAAACCTTAATCCCCAGAACTTTGGAAGGTAACTTAGAAATTGAGCTTTTAAAGAGCCGATTAAACTAAAATGAGATATCTAGGGTGGGCCCTCATCCAATCTTACTAGTATCCTGATAAGAAAAAGAAATTTAGACACAAAAAGAGACACCAGGGATGTGCACACAGAGAGAAAAGACCACGAGGACAGCGTGAGAAGGCAGCCATCTGCAAGTCAAGGAGAGAGGCCTCAGAAGAAACCAAACTTGCTAACACCTTATCGGACTTCCAGCCTCTAGAACTATGAGAAAATAAATTTCTGTTGTTTAAGTGTTTAATCTATGGTACTTTGTTTTAGTAGCACTAGCAAATTAATATAGGCATTATTAAATTCTCACTGTCACATCAAGGTACTCTTCCCAAAAAAGTATAGTGTTAGTGTCATTGGGTTATAGATTAGAATTAAAATTTAATAGTATGACTTTTGAACATATTAGGCAAGGCAAGTGATTGTGGAGCCCAAGAAACCATCTATTCAATTTATTGTTCTAACCTATAACAGTCAGTTAGTTCTAGCTCTCTAACTATAAACAGTAACTAAATAATATATGTAAACTAGAGGCCCGGTGCACAAAATTTGTGCATGGGGGTGGGGAGGGTCCCTCAGCCCAGCCTGTGCCCTCTCACAGTCCAGGACCCCTCGGAAGATGTCCACTTGCTGGCTTAGGCCCGATCCCCCTGGGAATCGGGCCTAAGCCGGCAGGCAGACATCCCTCTGGCAATCTGTGATCCCTCGCTCTTTACCGCCCTCCTCCTCGCTCCTTACTGCTTGGCTCACTGCTCCTTAGCGGCAGGCTCCTTACCACTAGGCTCTCTGCTCCTTAGTGCTGCTGTGGAGGTGGGAGAGGCTCTTGCCACCACCACTGCGCTTGCTAGCCATGAGCCCGGCTTCTGGCTGAACGGCTGCTCTCCCTGTGGGAGCTCACTGACCACCGGGGGGCAGCTCCTGTGTTGAGCATCTGCCCCTGGTGGTCAGTGCACATCATAGCGACCATTCGTTCCAGTCATTCCACCATAACGGTCGCTTAGGCTTTTATTATATAGAAGATTATGATGTGCAAAGCATTGAAAAGCAAGTCCTCTGACTGAAGAAATCCTATATAATAAAAGCCTAATGTGCAAATTGTTACCTCGACCGGGAGTTCGACCAGGGGTTGGGGCCGGCCAGCCAACCGCCTGCAGCCCCTCCCCTCAGCTGGCCCCACCCAGGGTGGTGGCTGCGGCAAGCAGCTGGGGAAGGAAGGCCCCAGCTGGCAGCCAGCAGCTGCTTGGGACCCTACCCAAGCATGAATTTTGTGCACTGGGCCTCTAGTAATTGAATAAAACTATAAGAACTATACAATGGCAGCTTTTAAATTTGTCATTGTTTTTCATTTATTAGCTGGAATATTTTTGTAAAACAAAATTTCTCATGTTTACTCTTTGTTACTTACTTACCCTCTGATATTGGTTACCCCCTAGTATAGGTTTTACAGGAAAGATGGGATATATTATTTATTTTATCCCTCTATATACTGATTTTTAAAATAATGTGAAGGAAACTAGTTGGTTCACTAGTTACTTTCAAAAAGGACTGATTGATCTTTTGAGGTCTAAGTAGTTTTAGGAGTTCCTACATTTAACCCTTTGCACTCGCTTGCTTTTTTCTCGATTCCTTTATTCTAATCCTAACCGTGTCGAGTCACACTCGACATCTGAGTGCAAAAGGTTAAACATATCTGACTAGAGGCCCAGTGCATGAAATTAGTGCACTGGTAGGGTCCCTAGCAGCTGCTGGCTGCTTGCTGCCAGCTGGGTACTCCCTCCCTTCCCCCGGCCACCTGCCAGTGCCACCGGCCAGGGCCTCCTTCCCTTCCCCCGGCCGGCTCACCCCTGGTCAAATTCCCAGAAGAACTCCAGTCAAGGGGACAATTTGCATACGACACTTTTATTATATAGGATGTGTTTCAGTCCACTGCAGTTATAGTATCCTTATTGATTAGCACCATTATACCATCTTTGGTCATTAAGAGTCTGTTCATATTGGCTTCTGAGTCCTTGGGACATTACCAGATAAAGTGAACTTGCACTTTAGTATTACAAGGTGTTCCAGACATGTTTTACATTTCCTGCCCTGGGTCTAGACTTGCCATTTCTCCAAGGAGCCCCTTCCTTGTAATGGGTGCTAGAAGTGCTTATTGTTACTACTGGTCATTGTTTCCAATTCAAATTCAGCAGCAGGGTGTTTTAATTTAATCTCTTCTATCTTATATATCAATATTTCCTTTCTCTTCCATTTCATTGCCGGGAACTATAAGATTAATATAACACACAATTACTATTTGTTTCATCATATGTTACACATACATTACACAGCAATACCACCACCACCAACAGCAACAATATGATTACTAAAAACAGCTTGAAGTTTGGTTGATTGGTTGGTTGGGTTTTGGGGGGAGGAGGAAGGTGGTTCATTTCTTTTTGTCCTTAAGTATAGGACTTGAAATATATCATCAAATTACTCTGTGTAGAAGTCAGTTGAAATAGTTCTATTTTGTGTGGTTATTCCACCAAATAGGTGTGCTGTTAGATTCACTGTTTAATTTATTTTTTATTTTTTAGAGTTTGTTTTTTAAATATTTAATTTTGTTTTATGATTTATATAAAATACCAGGTTCTAATGGCAATCCCTGTTCTACCACTCTATTTCCTCCCACATCCTATATTTTTTAATTTTCTATTTTATCCCAATGTGGTTTTTAATGTATTATTTAAAGTAAGTATTACTCCTCCTTTGTAAATAAATGATAGAACATTATATACATATTCCTTCACTTTGCTTTTTTCATTTAACAGTCTATTATGGAAAATGCTATATAGTAGAAAATAGAGATATTTCTCATTATTTTTTTAGGTGTAGTACTCCATTGTACAGTATGTCATTTTGGTTTATTCAGCCTATCCCTGTTGATTGACCAATGAACGTTATTTATTTGAATGACTACAGTTTTAGCCTTGGAATTGTTTTGGGGTTGTTGTGTTTTTGTTTTTTGTTTTTATATTCTTATAAATCATAGAAATTTTTATGTTTGTGAAAAATATTTTGTATTTGAGTAATAAAACTTAAATGACTTATTAACATTTTGGTTATTAATGTGATTATTGTTCTGATATAATCATTTTATGTTTTAATTTCATCACCATATTTTTGTTAGGTCTCCACTACGGATGTGTAAGGAATGTTTTTTATTTATTTATTTTTTAATTTAATAAATCTTTATTGTTCAGATTATTACAATTGTTCCTCTTTTTTCCCCCATAACTCCCCTCCAGCCGGTTCCCACCCAACCCTCTGCCCTTACCCCCACCACTGTCCTCATCCATAGGTGTACGATTTTTGTCCAGTCTCTTCCCGCACCCCCCACACCCCTTTCCTTCCAAGAATTGTCAGTCCACTCCTTTCTATGCCCCTGATTCTGTTATACTCACCAGTTTATTCTGTTCATCAGATTTTTTTATTCACTTGATTTTTAGATTCACTTGTTGATAGATATGTATTTGTTGTTCATAATTTTTATCTTTACCTTTTTTTTCTTCTTCCTCTTCTTAAAGAATACCTTTCAGCATCCTAACTAATAAAAGGGAAGTATGCAAATAACCATCACTCCACTACGCCCACGATTGGGCTGGCGGCAGGCTGGGGGTGGGACTCGGGGTGGCCAATTGGGCTGACAGGATGAGCTGGGGGTGGGGACTCACGAGTCCCCGCCGCCCGTTCCTCCCGCAGGCCCCAATGGCCGGCACTGCGGGAAGACCGATGGAGCCGGCGGAAGGCGCCGGTGGCGGAACTCGGGGTGGCCGATTGCGTGGCTGCCAGCACCAGTTTTCCGCCAGCACAAGTTTTCCTCTGGCCACCCGCCGATCGGAGCGCCTCCCGATCGGAGTTCCTCTTGGGGTGGCCGATCGCACTGGCGGGAGGGGCTCTCTTCGGCGGGTGGCCAGAGAAAAACTGCTGCTGGCGGAAAACTGGTGCCGGCAGCCAGGTGAAGGAAGGTCTATTGCACAAAACTTCGTGCGACGGGCTTCTAGTTTCATATAATACTGGTTTGGCGGTGATGAACTCCTTTAGCTTTTTCTTATCTGTGAAGCTCTTTATCTGACCTTCAATTCTGAATGATAGCTTTGCTGGTAGAGTAATCTTGGTTGTAGGTTCTTGGTATTCATCACTTTGAATATTTCTTGCCACTCACGTCTGGCCTGCATAGTTTCTGTTGAGAAATTTGCTGACAGTCTTATGGGTGCTCCTTTGTAGGTAACTAACTGTTTTTCTCTTGCTGCTTTTAAGATTCTCTCTTTGTCTTTTGCTCTTGGCATTTTAATTATGATGTGTCTTGGTGTGGTCCCCTTTGAATTCCTTTTGTTTGGGGTTCTGTGCGCTTCCTGGACTTGTAAGTCTATTTATTTCACCAGGTGGGGGAAGTTTTCGGTCATTATTTCTTCAAATAGGTTTTCAGTATCTTGCTCTCTCTCTTCTTCTGGCAACCCCATAATTCTGATGTTGGTACACTTGAAGTTGTCCCACAGGCTCCTTACACTATCTTCATATTTTTGGATTCTTTTTTCTTTTCCAGTTGAGTGTTTTTTGCTTCTTTGTATTTCAAATCTTTGACTTGATTCTTACGATCCTCTGATCTGCTGTTAGATCTCTGTATAATATTTTTTTATTTCAGTCAGTGTATGCTTATTTCTAGTTGGTCCTTTTTCATATCCTCGAGGGTCTCGCTAAATTTATCGGCCTTTTCTAGAAAATTCTTGAAAAACCTTATAACCGTGGTTTTGAACTCTATATCCAGTCATTTGCTTTCCTCCATTTCTTTCATTTGTGATCTGTTTCTTTGTCTCCACATTTTGGCTGCTTCCCTGTGTTGATAGAGTGGCTTTGTGTGCTAGGTGTCCTATAGGGCCCAGTGGCTCAGCCTCCCCAGTTACCTGAGGTGGACACTCTTGGTGCACCCCTTTGTGGGCTGTGTGCACAGTCTTGTTGTAGTTAAGTCTTGATTGTTGTTGGTATCACTGGGAGGAATTGACCTCCAGGCCAATTGGCTGTGAGGATCAGCTGTGTCTACGCTGGGAGAACTTCTGTGCTGGAGACACCCATATGGGAGAAGACTTGCAAAAGCCTCTATGCTCAGCTTGAATGGGGAAGAGTCTCAGGGTGGAGCAGATAGCATTGGTTTCCTGTCAGCCCTGCCCTAATAGGCCCCTGTGTCTTAGTGTCCCGTGGTGATCGCTGCAAGCACCTCTGAGAGAAAGCCGCCCTTGAGTTCCGCCCGCTGCCAGACAGTCCAGTTTCTCCCCAAATGAGTCTGGGTCCCCAGAGTCTCGCCCGGAACTGGAGTTCAGTGCAGTTGGGAGCTTTTGTTTCTCTCCCACTTGAGAAAGCCAGCCGCATACTCAGTTGCCCGCCCTCTCCACGTGTGCGCGTCTTGGTACCTCTGCCTCCTGCAGCTCCTGTGAGTCTCAGTGTGCTTTTCTCTTTCCTTCTAGTTGTAGAATTTCCACTCAGCCAGCCTTCCTGTGGTTCTGGATGATGTCTGTTTTGTCTTTTAGTTGTAGTTTTGAAATTGTTGTGCGAGGCAGCAGTTTAGGTGTTTACCTATGCCGCCATCTTGGTTTCTCCCCTGTTTTTTATTTTTATATTGATTTCAGAGGGGAAAGGAGAGGGAGCAAGAGATAGAAATATCAAAGATGAGAGAGAACCATTGATCCCCTGCCTCCTGCATGCCCCACACTGGGGATTGAGCCTGCATCCTGGGCATGTGCTCTGACCAGGAGTCATACTGTGACTTCCTGGTTCAGAGGTCAATGCTTAACCACTGAGCCACGTCAGCTAGGCAGGAATGCTTTAATCTTTAGTTGCTTTAGTATTTGCCATAGAATTTTCCAATAGTAGAGAAAATTAGCTCTGTATTAGGTATATAGAATGAAATATTGATTAATCAGTATATTTAATATATTTTTCTTGTTGGAATTTGTTTTAAAAACACTACTGTTGAGGATCTCATATCATTGTAAAATACTAGTAGTATTACATCAGTGACATTTTCATGGTTTCATTTACAGCTTAGAAAAAGTTTCATTAGCTTTGTCACTTGATCATTAAAGAACCAACTATTTAAGGATATGAAAACTTTTCAGTATTTGTGGTGACATATTTATAACTTGGCTTTTCTTCATTTTAACCTTTATTCCATAAACATTCATCAGTACCCTCACAATTTTTCTTGGCTTGTCCTTCAAAATATATCCAGTATTAAACTATTTTTCATTGCCTCTTTCATTTCTCCTTGATCCTCGACACAACCGTAACCGTCCTCTTCTCCCCATGTATTTCTCATATAGCAGCCAGAATGATCCTTTTAAAATATCGTAAGTGGGATAATATCACATTTTTTACTCAAAAGTCTCCTGTAGGTTCATAGTGCATTCAGGGTAAAAGCCAGAGTTCTGGTGGCCTACGAGGCCATTGTTTGGCCACTTGTCACCTTTCGACTTCATTTTTTTCACTTTTCTCCAAGCTCTCTCATTTAGTCACACTGGTCTGGTCCCCTTGCTTAGTCTTTAAATGTATTTTTTGCAAAAATATTAATGTATTTGGTTAGAGAATACTGCCTTAGACTCAGTGGAGTTGTTAAATAATCTATAATACTATATTTCTAAAATATGAATAATTTTATATTTTTGTGTGAGTGATGGTAGACCTATATTAAAATTCTTATTGTATAGATGAGGAAACTGAGTCATAGAAATCACAAAGTAAATGGCAGAGTTAGGATTTGAACCAATATAGTCTAACTTTTCATGTCTGCACATTTAGCCACTACACTATTCTGCCTTTCTTTCTAGCCTTTGTAATTGGGAAAATGGTGCCATTAAACTTATTAAGGGTTCTAAAGAGCAAGATAGTGTGAAGCAGAGGAGAGAGTAAAGTGGAATGTAGATTTAGATAGGCCTAATTTGAGGTGCCAATGGTAAATGTGCAAAAGGAACCCAGGAATATTTTGGATATGTTTATAATGCATATACTGGATTTTATCAAATCTAAAATGCCAGTATTTTATGTACTAATTGAAAAGGTAAAAAAAAAAATTCAAACTATGATTTGGGTGGTTGTTTTTTTTACTTTTTAATCTCCTAAGTTTTTGTTTTTTGTTTTTTTCACACCGTATTTTTCTCTGGGCAATTTAGTATCATTGATGTCATGTGACATTGCTTAAGAATGTTCTGATGTAAACTTTGGGATTTTCGTCTAAGTCACTGATATGCATTCAGCAAGTTTTGATGTTGGTGCTTTCTTGCTTTTACCAGAAGGTATCAACAGAAAGTTTCGGAAAACATCCAGGAAAAAATTTTAAGCAACAGTTAAGCTCAACAAATAAGGTAATATCAATGCACATAAGTCGATTGAAGTGAGGACAGATATTGACAAAGACGTCTTGTCTACCACCTGGCCAATATTCATTTTAAGATATTATTGATTGTAAGATCTATTGATTGTAGAGTATTACAGTGATATTTCAACGTAAGGGAAATGTACATTTTCGAATTGTTACATGATAAGTAGGGTTTTTGTCTCTGGGAATTGGGAGCTGCAATAATAAAGTAATTGATTTTAACAAATGTGTGTTTTCAGGAGTTAGTGCATGATCAAAGAAGTATAGAGTTACTGTTTTAGTGAATAATTGAGAGAGATTAAAAATGCTGACGACAGAACCTTCAGAATTTCCTAAATTTAAAGCTGGCTCTACAAAGAGAATAGATGAATTAAAATTTCCCCACATTTTGAATTTGTTTACAAATGACAACCCAGGTGCTTAGACAACTGAAAATAGAGCCCAGTTTCACAAATACACTAATTTCTCTCACATATATTAACCTGGTCTTTTCTATTGGCATAATTAATTATATCTGTAGCATACTTATGGAATCATGATGTTATAAATTAAAATTTAGCAAGGTGTCAGGACTACTAACAGTTATACTAATAACATGATTTATGTACAAAAATAATATGGAAATAGCCTTTTGGTTTTGGCAAATTGAAAATTTTTAAAAAGGTTAAAAATTGTAATATTATAAATTTTGCAATTTATTGACAATTAAAAATAGGAAAGAGAATTTCTGCCTTTTAGGCAGATGAATAGATAGGCTTTATTCTGTTCTTTCTGCTAAGTACACCTAAAAGCCTAAACATTACATGTAAATATAAGGAACCTCTAAAAATAGAGAGAAGGCAGAGCAGGTAGGCATTTCAAGGTCTAAAGAATGACACGGGTTTTTTGGCTTTTCTTTTTGCCTCATATATCCCATACATGAAAATGAAGAAGCTGGTAACCCAAAGCGCCAATGAATGCAGACCAAAAAGAGCCCCAATAAAAGCCTAATCTCTTTAGCCAAATACGAGGAGAGGGACAACCTTGGCAAGGCGGAAAACTAAAAAATAATAATAACGAAAACAACCACTCTACTCCAGCCATACACCATGGGGGAAATAAATCTTAGTCCCACCCATACACTCAACAGGGCAAGTAGGGAGTGTAGACTTCCACCCTTACCAGGCTGTAATAAGGCACCCCAACACCCACACTGTGGATGTCAGATTAGGCTAAGTACAGAGCTAGACAAGACTTTAATCCCCATCAGATGGTTAACTAGCCCTCCCTGCGCTTCTAGTAGTGACCATGTGGGAAGCCTGGCCTTCCACCCCACCAGGCAGTAAGGATGAGCTCTTATTCCTGCCTGCTGGGGTGGTGTCTAAAGAGGCTTAATGGACAGTGAATACTTTTCACCACCACCACCAAGCATTAAAGAGTCCTCCTTCCCTCCCCTCGTGGTGTCAGTGGAAGCTACATGGGGAATAGTGAGACTGATATCCTTCTCAGCCAGGGAAGTATCCATGTAGGTTAGGCAGGAAGCAAGAAGTAACAAGGAGCTTGCCCCATCTCTGGTATCACTGAAGGTTGAGTGGGGAACCTGGGCTTATATCCCCACCTTCCTCTGCTAGAGCAAGGCCAGACAAAGCCAGCTGACATAGAAGTTTTAAGCAAGGCCCTAACTGGTTTGGCTCAGTGGAGAGAGTGTCAGCCTGTGGACTGAAAGGTTCCAGGTTCGATTCCGGTCAAGGGCATGTATCTTGGTTGCGGGCACCTCCCCAGTAGGAGGTGTGCAGGAAGCAGCTGATCGATGTTTCTAACTCTCTATCCCTCTCCCTCTCTGTAAAAAATCAATAAAATATATATTTTTTTAAAAATAAGATTTAAGCAAGGTCTAGAGGCATAACATGGTACCCAAAGTGTTTAGATTTTAATTGAAAATCAATTGTCATACCAATGAAAATCTCAAATTAAATGGAAGAAGATGATCAATAGAGACCAACCAACATTGCTTAATAGCAATATTACTATCTGACAAATATAAAGCAGATAGCATAAAAATGCTTCAACAAATAACTGCAAGCATGCTTAAATGAAAAAAATAGAAAGTCCACAAAGAAATAGAAGGAAGATATCAGAAAGAACCAAATGGAAATTTTAGAACTTAAAAAATCAGTAACCAAAATAAATAAAACTTCAGTGGATAGACTCAACAGCAGAATGGAGAGGATAAGAAAGAATTAGTGACCTGAAAAATTGAACAACAGAAATTACCAAATCTGAGCAACAGAGAAAATAGACTACTAGTAAAATAAAATGAACAGAGCCTCAGGGGCCTATGGGACTGTAACAAAGAGCTAATATTTGTGCTATTAGAGTGCCAGAAGAAGAGGAGAAAGAGGGAATGTCTGAAAAAGTATTTAAAGGAATGATAAAGGGTCCATCTGGCATGGCTCAGTGGTTGAGTGTCGACCTGTGAACCAGGAGGTCACGGGTCAATTCCTGGTCAGGGCACATGCTCAGGTTGCAGGCTCTACCCCCAGTGTGGGGCGTGCGGGAGGCAGCCAATCAGTGGTTCTCTCTCATCTTTGATGTTTCTAGCTCTCTCTTCCTCTCCCATCCTCTCTGAAATCAGTGAAATATATTTAAAAAAAAAAAAAAGGATGGCCAAAAACATACCCAAATTGGACAAAAGATATAAGCCTACAGGTGCAAGAAGCTTAGCAAATTCTAAACAGGTTAAACCACAGCATTCCACACCAAGACATGCTGTATACAAACCTCTGAAAAACTAAAGACAAATTAAAAATCTTGAAAGCAGTGAGAAAGAAACTACACTATAGGGGGCAAAAATTAAATGACAGATTTCTCATCAGGCCAGAAGGAAGTGGCGCACATTTGTCAAGCTGAAAGAAAAGAGCATATTTCTAAAAATACTTTCAAAGTCAAATATTTGGATTCTTACTGTTACAGCTATTTTTCATTGTGGTATAGAACTTAAAAAATGAAATAGCAAAATGCATTCCCCCTAAAGATGCATAGATATTTATACTTAATTTATAATTTTTGTTTCTCAGAGACTTCCAAAAGAAAATAGCATTTATTTCTGAAGTTAATAGTGTGATGTTCTGTTTACCCACTTTGAAAAGTTCAGGTAGCTTAGTTTTTATAATTTCTGTCTCATTGTATGACTTTGAATAATTCATTTGGATTATTAAGAAACAACTGTTTTAATGGTATTCTGCTGACTCTGATATTGTAAAAGTATTTTATCATTATTAAAAACACATAATACTAACTTTATCATCTTAGCTATTTTTTAAAATACTGATCTAGATCAATCGATTACAACCTTTTTAGAAAATTTTTATTTATTGGTTTTTTTTAGAGAGAGAGATAGAAACATCAGTTTTTGTTCTACTTATTTATGCATTCATTAGTTACTTCTTGTATGTGCCCTGATGTTGGCGTATTGGTACAATGTTCTAACCAACCGAGCTACCTGGCTAAGGCCATCGAAACCATTTTTAAGTATACAATTCAGTAGGTGTTGTTTATTCATTGTACTACAGATCTCTAGAATTTTTCATCTTGCAATACTGAAATTACCAATTAAACATTTACTTGTCCTCTCCTCTCCTCATTGTCTTTGATTACCACTTTTCTATTTTCTGTTTTTATTATTTTGACTTTAGATATTCATATAAGTGGAGTCATAAAACATTTGTCCTCTTGTGACTGGCTTATTTTGCTTAGCATAATGGTCTTTAGGTTCATCTTTGTAACAGAGTTCCCTTTTTTAAAGCTGCACACACTGATTTTCTCAGAGTTAAAAATTCATATATTACATACATGAAGCATTCATATATATTAGTTAAAAGGACTTCTTGATACTATTTTTCCTACAGTATATAAGAAACTTAGTATTTGTCCATTAAATTTGGACATTAAATATATTCAGTTCTTGCTGGTGAAGTTACTTTATCCTTGTTTCTTTGATTACTGTGTTCTCAGCTTCTGATTTAAAGACAAAATTTTAATTTAAAAAATCAAAATTTTAAAATGAACTATTTCTCTGTCTCAAAAAATTTTATCTGTACTTTGATATTTGACAAAACTCAGAATCCAAGATAATTAATAGGCACTGTCAAAATTTGTCTTGCAAATTCAGTTAACACTGAATAATTCTTTAAAAAAATTAAAAATTACAATTGGCATTCAATATTATATTAGTTTCAGGTATATAGTATAGTGGTTCTGGAACTTAACATTTATATAGCTTATAAAGTGATCCCCCTTATGAGTCTAATACCCACCTGGCATTATACATAGTTATTACAATACTAGAGGCCCGGTGCACGAAATTCGTGCACGGAGGGGAGTTGTCCCTCAGCCCAGCCTGTACCCTCTCCAATTTGGGACCCCTCAAGGGATGTCCGACTGCCCATTTAGGCCCGATCCCTGGGATCGGGCCTAAATGGGCAGTCGGACATCCCTCTCACAATCCAGGAGTGCTGGCTCCCAACTGCTTGCCTGCCTGCCTTCCTGATTGCCCCTAACCGCTTCTGCCTGCCAGCCTGATCACCCCCTAACCACTCTGCTGCCAGCCTGTTTGCCCCCAACTTCCCTCTTCTGCCGGCCTGGTCACCCCTAACTGCCCTCTCCTGCAGGGTTGATCACCTCCAACTGCCCTCCCTTGCAGGCTTGGTCCCTCTCAACTGCCCTCTCTTGCAGGCCAGGTGCCTCCCAACTGCCCTCTCCTGCTGGCCATCTTGTGGTGGCCATCCTGTGTCCACATAGGGGCAGGATCTTTGACCACATGGGGGCAGCTATATTGTGTGTTGCAGTGATGAGCAATCTGCATATTACTCTTTTATTAGATAGGATAGAGGCCTGGTACAGGGGTGGGGGCCAGCTGGTTTGCCTTGAAGGGTGTCCCTGATCAGGCTGGGGTACACTGGGGGCATGGGGCGGCCTGAGCGAGGGGCCTGTGGTGGTTTGCAGGCTGGCCACGCCCCCTGGCAACGCAAGCAGAGGCCCTGGTATCTGGAATTTATTTTCTTTCTACAATTGAAATTTTGTAGCCTAGAGCAGAGCCAAGCCTGGGGCTCCCTCTGAGGCCCGAAGCCATTTGTGTTGGGGTTATAATTGAAACTTTGTTGCCTTAAGCGGGTGAGCCTGGCCAGGGTGTGTGGAAAGCTTTGCTTCCCCTGTTATTGGCGACAACCCTGGCCTGCTCTCTCAAGCTCCATTCTGCCGCCATTTGTTTGAATTTGTTTACCTTCTATAATTGAAACTTTGTAGCTTGAGTGGAGGCTTAGGCCTGCAACAGCTGGCAGAAAGCTTGGCTTCCTCTGTTACCTAGGAAACCTTACTCTTTGTGGCTGTAGCCATCTTGGTTTGGGTTAATTTGCATACTCGCTCTGATTGGATGGTGGGCGTGGCTTGTGGGTGTGTTGGAGGTATGGTCAATTTGCATATTTGTCTATTATTAGATTAGATTATTGACTGTATTCCTTACGCTGTACTTTACATCCCTGTGACTATTCTGTAACTACCAATTTGTACCTCTTAATTCACCTTTTCCACACAGCCTCATAATCCCCCTCTCATCACTGAGTAATTCTAACACAGATAGAATCCTACCTGCTTATTTAATATACCATATCCAGTGACTTGGTTACTTTATACCAGTGATGGCGAACCTATGACACACGTGTCAGCACTGACACGCATAGCCATTTCTGATGACACGCAGCTGCTGAGGCGGCCGCATGCCGAGGATAAAACATTTGCTGCTCCTGAGGATGAAACATTTGCGAAATAATTTTTTTTCCTCAAAGTGACACACTACCCGAGTTATGCTCTTTTTTTTGGCGAAGTTTGACACACCAAGCTCAAAAGGTTGCCCATCACTGCTTTATACCTTTTGTTAGATTTTTTAATAATTTTGTAAAATTCCATTTGGGTCACATTTTCATTTTGAGGTAAATTTATCCAAAATTATTTATTGACTCAAAGCTATTAGATTATTATAAATCTCAATAAACCTAGTAATTTACCTTTTTCACTTCTGCACTTCATAAAGAATGTCATTATTTACTAAGTGGAATTTCCCATTTTGGACTTGCGTTATTTGAATAAATCATTAACTGTTTACATCTTGAAGCATCAAAAAAGTTGCTCATCTGAGAACCAGCCCAGTCTTCTCACTTTCATTTTGGAACTCCTATGAGAAATCTTTGTTTTTCTTCTAAGAAATATTAAAATAAATATAGTATATTTTTTCTAATTAGCAGTCACATGAGCTGCTTAAAATACCCCCCTTGTTTGTTCTGAAGGACATGTAGCCATCTGTTTTCAGTATCTCCAGGGTTCCTCAAAGTGAATTTCTGTTATTCCAGATATCTTAAACATTACTTTCTGTTATTCACATTATCTTAAACATTACTTTCTAAATGTCATAATTTTGCATGATGTGATAACAGAATTTTGATTTTTAGACATTACCTGAGCTAACTCATTTAAAGTTCACACAACCCTGTAAGTAACCTATAAATGGGACTTCAATTATTTTAAGTTAATGAATGTCACACAGCTGTCCAGGCAGAGGTGGAAGTCTAACCCAAAGTCTACAGGACTTAAACTTAGACATTTATGCTTTTTTTTTTTTTTTCATCCAACCAATATTTGAATGGCTTTTGAGATTATTCATGGGAGATAAGAATTAATACAATGGGATTTTATGTATATTGATATATCTTTTATTTTTTATTTACATTTGCAGACTAGTTCTGGAGTGCAGGAGAGATTTGTGAACTATACCAACTATATATATATATAAATTTTTGACTCAGGAATTGCTCCAGGCCCCACTTCCTTGCCAGTAGTTTTGGAACTTTACTCTTGTTATTTTCTTTTAACATCCTTCCTGTTTATATAAATTTCAGATTGTCTGTATTTGGCTTTGACCTGGTATGTCCTTGAGACTCTGCTTCCCATATAGCTCCCTCTGCTGCAAGTATTGCAGCTACATTGAGGTATTCCTTTTATTCTCAGTGTTTATATCTGGTGAATGATTTCTAATACTATAAGCAAAATAGAAGTGGTTTTATGTGTAAATATTCCTAATTACTTGATCAAGGTTTTGCTTAATAGAATAGTTTCATACTCTCTTGGAGCATAGCACATCTTTTCTCTCTCTCTCTCTCTCTCTCTCTCTCTCTCTTCAGATTCATCTATTTATTTGTAGTATATAAATGTTTTTTAGTTTTATATTACATTTTTTAAAACTGTGAGAAAGAAAAAGTTACCTCAATTCAAATATGACTTATTTGTAAAAAAAACAAAACAAAAAACCCATAAAAATAATAAAAAATGAAACACTCCTTTGTACAGGGAGAAAGGAATGTTTACAACATGTTATTAAGTTTAAAAACAAGCTACAAACTTTAGACAATAAAAAAAATAAAAATTAAAAAAGCTACAAAATGATATGGCAGCCTGTTTTGTGGTCTGATACACAAAATGCAATTGCTGCAGAAAACTTGGATTACAAAAAATTTCTTCTTACTATAAAAACACAGCTAACACCAATCCCTTCTAATCCTACCTCTTATGGATGACCTGTTAACTTTATAGTGTATATTCTTAATACTCTTTTTTTAATTCCTCACTGACGCTCTCCCTCTCCACCCCACAATCCAGCTCCCTGCCCCCTGCTGCCCAGGCCTTCACTGCACTATTGTCTGTGTATAGTGTATAGTGTATATTATTTCATTTTTCTTTGTCTTTCTGTGTATGTGTGTGTGTGTATGTGTTTGTGTGCGTGTCTGTAAAAGTTACATCTCCACATAGATACGTCTAGCTAGATGGGTAAAGGTCTTCTTAAAGCAAAAGATTGACAAACCTGACTTCATAAAACCTTTAAAATTTAGTAAAATACTATAAGAAAAGTTTTTAATGCAGTGACAATATGGGAAAAAATATTTGCAACACATCTATTAGTTAGATGCAGGGAATAATTTTAAGTTTTTGTATATTATTAATTAGTACTACCATCCCATTTATCACATCATATAAGTCAAGAACTTTAATGTAGCCGAAACCGGTTTGGCTCAGTGGATAGAGCGTCGGCCTGTGGACTCAAGGGTCCCAGGTTCGATTCCGGTCAAGGGCATGTACCTTGGCTGCGGGCACATCCCCAGTAGGGGGTGTGCAAGAGGCAGCTGATCGATGTTTCTCTCTCATCGATGTTTCTAACTGTCTATCCCTCTCTCTTCCTCTCTGTAAAAAATCAATAAAATATATTTAAAAAAATTGACAGAAGAACTTTAATGTAGCTTAAATACCTTTTTTACCCTCACTTCTTATATCCAGCTGATCTTCCAGTATCTCCTAGTTTTATCTCTGGAATTCATCCATTTCCTCCATCAAATTCAAGCTTCCAACATAATTGTTTTATACTGCAACTATAGCTACTTAACTGCTCTGCCTACTCTCATTCTTTCTCCATTCTAATTTATACTGCACAAATTGATCTTTTTGAAATACATACCTTTCATACTGCACAAATTGATCTTTTTGAAATACATACCTGATAATGTAAGCAAAAGTAAACATTCACTGACTTTGGTGTGTGTGTGTGTATGTGTGTGTGTGTGTGTGTGTGTGTGTGCGCGCGCGCGCATCAGAGACAGAAATATATAGAGAGTGATCATTTATTTCAGTTACTCAGTAAAAAGAACCTGTCCCCTGTCTACCATACACACTTCCTGTTGCAGGGTTTTGGTGCCTTTTATTTTCTGTTCCTGGAACGCACTCTTTCAGTTATCTTTGTTAGTGCCTACATATTCTTCAGAGAATTCTTTTCAGACCTCACCAAATCAAATTATGTTATTCACTGCTAGATACGACAAAATTCTCTGTCATAAGACTTACCACAATTTTACATTTATTGGGGTGATTCATCTAACTCTTTTACTAGACTATAGGCTCTTTGAGAGGAGGGTCCATGTTTGTTTATGCTTACAGTTGAATTGCTGGCATGTAACGTAGTGCTAGATACATTCTAGACACCTGTTTTAGTCATCTTTGGCTGCTATAACAAAATACCATAGACTAGGTAGCTTAAACAGCAGGCATTTGGTTCTCACAGTTTGGGAGACAATGGAGTCCAAGATGCTGGCCCTTGTGAGGGCCCTTTTCCTGCCTTGCAGATGGCTGTCATCTTGCTGTGTCCTCAGGCAGAGAGGTTGTGAACTCTAGTGTCTTCCTCTTCTATAAAGAAACTAATTCCATCATGGGTGCTCCACCTTCATGACCTCATCTAAACCTAATTACCTAATACCATCACATTGAATTCTGGCAGGGACACAAACATTGAGTCCATAACAACACCCCGTAAGTATTTGTTGAATTAACACGTAAGAAGTAGAAGCAAAAGATGTAAATAAGAAGTTCGCAAAAGGAGAAAATACAAATGCCAGTAAACATTAAAATATTTTCAAACTCATGTGTAATCAGAAAATATGTTAAAACAAAGATAAAGTGTTTCATGCCCATCATGTTGAGGATATTTTAAAAGATTGTTAATGTCAAGTGTTAGTTTTAAAACATGTCCATTAGCTGGACGCTATCAAATAAAAGTATCATCCAGCCATACTGTAGAATATTTTCAGCTATTAGAAGGGAAGCATTGCATTCCAGTGCATTTAAAATAATCTCATTAATTTTTGTTTTGCAAAAAGAGTCTCAAAGTGACTATGCATATATGTTTATGTACACACCTATAAATTCAGAGCAAAGGTACTGGAAAGATATTTGCCAGGCTGTTAGTAGTGTTTTTCTCTGGGAAGAGATCATGATAGTAGAAGAAGAGGTTTAAGGAAGGTCTTTCCTTTTTCTTTTTAACTCTGTGGACTTTTTATGTAGTCAGTCGGAAAAAAACACTAGGGACATAGTGAAAAAACTACCCATTCTTTACATATAGAAAAGGAAATCAGGGATGCCAAAAGAGCATGGTTTAACCTGGAACTAGAAGCAGTTCCATATTGTTGGAGCTTAAAGTGTGATACAGGAAAGAAGAGGAATGAGGCTGAAAAGAATATAAAACTGGATTATTGAGGGTCATGTGTGTTTCTCCTACTGATGGAACAACCATTCAAAAATGTTTTAGTTGGGAATTGACACTGGTTATCTTCTATAATAATAAAAGGGTAACATGCTAATTAGACCAGACATCTTCCGGACATCATTCTGGATGTCCTTCCTGACGAAGCTGGGGCCAGAGGGAAGCCAGTCCGGGTCCCAGGTGCCTACGGGCGGCCCGAGGGAAGCCAGCCTGGGTCCTGGGTACCTGCCGGAGGGAAGCTGGTGCCAGCAGCCAGGGGAAGGAAGGCCTACTCCTGCACGAATTTTCGTGCATCGGGCCTCTAGTGTTACGTAGATGATTCCAGAAGATGTGCAGTTAACACATGAAAGTGATTGAGAACCTTTGTAACTGGATCCCTTTGGCAGGTTTGATGAAGCTTGTGGATACTTTCTCAGGATTGTGCTTTGGGTACATAAAATACAAACTACAGTGAAAACCAATTATATTGGATTTCATTTATCAAAGTATTAAAAAACATATTTGTGATATAGTTATATATGTGCTTCTTTAGTAACATATTAAATAAAAAGTCCTAATGGTTGGTCTAATAACTACTTTAATTTCAAAATAGTGGTGAGCATAAATAATATTTTAAGATATCTCTGTCAGTGAAATGGTCTTTTGAATTCTGTCCATGGACCCCAAGTTAAGAACTCTTGCTTATGGCACGAGCCTGGGAGCATGGAGATCAGTTAGGAAACCAGTCAGTATGGAGATAATGAAAAACCTTAGTGGAGACAGTTTGAAATGATGCTATGTAAGACTTTCTAATTATTATTAAAAATCAGCATTTTTTGGCCTAGGCCAGTGGCTCAGTTGATTGAAGCATCAGACCATATACCAAAAGAGTTGCCGGTCAATGGTCAGGGCACATGCCTAGGTTTCAGGTTTACTCTCCGGTTTGGGTGCATAGGGGAGGCAATCAATCAGTGTCTATCCCTTTCTCTTTCCTTTCCTCTTTAAAACCAATAAAAATATCCTCGGGTAAGGATTTCTTTTTTAAATCAGTGTTTTTTATACAATGTATGTACATTATAGAAAAATTAGGAAATATAAAAAAAAGAAAATACGCTTTACTGTAGTTTTTTAAAATTTAATACATATCCTGTTTTTTGGCTTTTTGGTGTGTTAAGATATGTTATTGATTTTTAGAAGCGAGGAAGGGAGATAGATAGATAGATAGATAGATAGATAATAGATAGATAGATAGATAAACATCTTTCAGTTGCCTCCAGCATGGCCCTTACCAGAGATTGAGCCTGCAACCCAGGCATGTGCCCTGACCAGGACTCCAACCAGCAACCTTTCTGTGCACAGAACGATGCCCAGCCAACAGAGCCACACTGGCTAGGGCCCTATTCTTGATTTTTATGGCTGCTTTTAAATAGTTTTCTTCATGGTTATGCATTTAGTCTTATTTCAATATCATCATTGCTTAACCATCTTACCTTTGATTTTACAGGTTTTTGATTGGTCATGGAGCACATGTAGGAGCTGTCAACAGTGAAGGCGACACGCCGTTAGATATTGCTGAGGAGGAGGCAATGGAAGAACTACTTCAAAATGAAGTTAATAGGCAAGGTAATGTAAAAGCAGTCTAAATAGAAAAAATGTTTATAACTGTTTTAGAAAGAACATGATACTTTTTTAGTAAAATAATGGTTGGCATTGAAAGACAATTATAATTTGGGGGGGGGAGAGTCAGCTTATCTAACGTGCAGTATGATTCTACTTGAAAAATATACGTTTCTCAGCTCTGTATCTTAATATTTTTAAAGTTGGAAAGAAGTACCATAAGCGGTGGAATCCAGCATAAAATTATATGCTATTAAGAGCTTTGGAGAGAAATAAAACAGGCAAAAAGGGTAAGATGTGCATAGGATGAATGTGACACATTGTAAATTTAAATAAAGCAGTCAAGAAGTTCTCACTGATAAGGTGATATTTAAGCTAAAATCTGAATGAGGTGAGGACTGAATTATGTGGTTATGGGGAAAGAACATTCCAGACAGAGGGAATAACCAATGCAAAGATAGGAGGGTACCTGGTGTATTCAGAGAAGCAGCAAGTAGACCCATGTGACTGGAACAGGCAGAACAAGGAAGTAGCTGGAAGGAGATGAGGACACAGAAGTGAGCCACATTACATAAGGCCTTTTGGGCCATTGAAAGGACTTTGGCTTTTAATCTGAGTAAGGTAGGGAGCCAAGGGTTTGAAGTAGAGAAATGACATGATATGACTTGCTTCAGGAAGGATCTCTGTGGCTGTTGTGTTGAGAATAGATTGTAGATAGTATGAGCAGAAGTAAGAAAATGACAATGGCAGAAGTAGGGTGCTGGTAAATGAAGTGATGAGAAGAGGTTGGATTTTAGATATATTTTGAAGGTTTGGCCAAGAGGATTGATTGATTAAATGTAGAGCATGTAAGAAAAAAGAAAGCAGGGGAGATTCTAAGATTTTTGGTTTGAGCAACTAGATGGATAAAGTTTCAATTTGAGAGGTGAATATTCTGGGAAAAGTAGATTTTGTAGGGCAAGTTCAGGGGTTCATTTTCAAGACATGCTGACTTTTTTTACCTATTAGATATCCAAGTAGAGAGAGATACAGGCTAGAGTTATAAATTTGGGAGATATAGATGAGGGGTGATTGCTTATGGGTAGAGTTTCTTTTAGGAGTGATGGTTGTTCTGAAACTAATAATTATAGCACAACTCTGCTGCAAATTTACTAAAAACCATTAAATTGTATACACTTCTGGGTATATACCCAGAGAATTAAAAGGAAGGTTTCAGAGATATTTGTACACGCATATTTATAACACTATTCACAATAACCAAAATATTAAAGGTAAACCTAATGTCCATCAACAGATGAATGGATAAGTAAAATATGCTACATACATATACTAGGATACTATTCATTGTTAAAAAGGAAATTCTGACATGCTACAGCATGGATGAACCTTAAGGGCATTATATTAAGTAAAATAAGCCACTCACATACTGTATGATTTCACTCATGTGAGGTGTACCTCAAGTAGTCAAATTCATAGATAAAGTGGAATGATTACTTTTAGGAACTGGGAGGAGGTGGAAATGAGGACTTGTTTAATGGGTATAGCATTTCAGTTTTGCAAGATGAAAAGAGTTTTGGAAATTGGTTTACACAACAATATAAATGTACTTAACACTATTTAACTATATACTTTAAAATGGTTATTGAAGACGGCAAATTTTATGTTCCGTGTATTTTACTACAATTAAAATTTTAAACATATATAAATCATTATATATAGTGATTTCCACTATACTTCATTGTGGCAATGATTAAATGGTTATTATCAGAAGAGAAATGTGTTTTACTAAGATTAAAGGATAAAGGAAAAGTATGAATATTGGTTTAGAGGGTTGACTGCTGCTGAAGTGTGATTCATCAGGTAATAGGGTTTAAGGAATAGAAGCTAAACCAGTTCCTTGAAAAGAGATTTTTATTCCTTGGGATTAGGAGAATTCCTGATGACTTCTCAGTTGTTCCTAGAAAAGAGATTTTTTTATTCCTTGGGATTAAGGAAATGCATAATGACTACTCGGTTGTTTAAAAAGAAGTCTTAGGCACTAAAACTGAGAAAATATTTAAATGCCTAAATAGAATTGAGGCATTATAACAAGTGGTTGAAGATAATAGGAGAAACAGACACACACATTAGAAAAGTTGTCTTAAACTGAAGCTTGAATAAATACACAGAAGAGCTTTTAACAACTATGCTCTAAGCAAGCATTTTGGAGTAATGGGATCTTTAAGACTTGAGGAACTGGAAGAATACATATAACACAACACAAGCTAAAAGAAGGGTATCTTATCTGCCATCTTGCACTGATGAGTGCCCAGATAGCTAACAATTTCCTGTAAAACTGGTTAAATAAATCTATTTATACTGTTTAATATTAGCAATTATTATGAACTAAGCAAGGTATGGAAATATACTGAAAACTTCTTGCCTTTGGTTCCATTTTATATAAAGAAAACTGTTAGCAATGCTGATTTTAATTGTAATGATTCATTCAGTATTGATTAACTAGAGGCCCTGTGCATGAAATTCGTGCAGGGCGGGTGGTGTCTCTCAGCCCAACCTGCACCCTCTCCAATCTGGGACCCCTTGAGGGATGTCCGACTGCCCGTTTAGGCCCGATCCCTCTCACAATCCAGGATTGCCGGCTCTCAACTGCTCACCTGCCTGCCTGCCTGCCTGCCTGCCTGATTGCCCCTAACCACTTCAGCCTGCCAGCCTGATTGCCCCCTAACCATTCCCCTGCCAGCCTGATTGATGTGATTGATGCCTAACTGCTCCCCTGCTGGCCCAATTGCCCCTAACTGCTCTCTCCTGCTGGCCCAATCGCCTCCACTGCCCTCCCCAGCTGGCCTGGTCGCCCCTAACTGCCCTCCCTTGCCTTGCCGGCCCGGTCGCCCCTAACTGCGCTCCCTTGCCGGCCTGGTTGCCCCTAACTGCCCTCCCTTGCCGGCCTGGTCCCCCTAACTGCCCTCCACTGCCAACCTGGTCGCCCCCAACTGTCCTCCCCTGCAGGCCCGGTCACCCCCAATTGCCCGCCCCTGCTGGCCTGGTCGCCCCTAACTGCCCTCCCTTGCCAGCCAGGTCCCCCTAACTGCCCTCCCTTGCCGGCCTGGCCCCTCTCAACTGCCCTCCCCTGCAGGCCTGATCACCCCCAACTGCCCTCCCCTACAGGCCTGATCGGCCCCAACTGCCCTGGCTTGCAGGCCTGGTCCCTCCCAACTACCCTCCCCTGCAGGCCTGATCGCCCACACTGCCCTCCCCTGACAGCCATCTTGTGTCCACATGGGGGCGGCCATCTTGTGTGTTGGAGTGATGGTCAATTTGCATATTACCTCTTTATTATATAGGACTAGAGGCCCAGCGCATGAATTCCTGCATAGGTGGGGTCCGGCTTGTCCAGCCCCAATGGGTGGATTGGGGCTGGGCCTGTCAGGAGGAGGAGATGGCAGGAGGTTGGCCAGCCAGCCCACTCCAATCGGAGCCCGATCAGGGCCAGGCCGGCTGGGGGGAGGGACTGTGGGTAGTGAGCCAGCCGGCCCCGCCCCCAAATGGGGGTGCCAATGGGGGGCTAGCCGCCTGGGGGAGGGGCCATGGGTGGTTGGCCAACAGGCCCTGCCCCTGATCGGAGTGGGGGGACTGATCGGGGACAGAGCTGGCTGTGGGGAGGGGCCACAGGCGGTTGGCCAGCTGGCCCTGCCCTGCCCCTGATCAAGGTGGTGGGGGCCCATCTGGGGTGGGGCCAGCCGGGGGGAGGGGATGTAGGAGGTTGGCTAGCTGCTCCGCCCCCTATTGGGGGGGGTGATCAGGGCTGGAGACAGGCTGTGGGTAGATCGGGGTGGTGGGGCCCCATCGGGGTGGGGCCAGCTGGGGGGAGGGGCTGGGGGCTGATCAGGGTGGGGCTGGCCCAGGAGGAAGGGCTGCAGGGCAGTTGGCCGGCCTCCCCACTCTTGATTAGCGTGGGAGAGGCCAATCAGGGGCAGGGCAGTTTGTGGGAGTGGCCCCAGGAGGTTGGCCTGCCAGCCCCACCCCCAATGGGGCAGGTTCGCTGGCCGCAGTGGGCGTCATTGTGACTGGTCGTTCTGGTCGTTTTGGTATTCCGGTCGCTGGCTTTTTATATATATATATATTTTTTTTTTTTTAAATCATTTGCCTAGTCTTGACCTCTTTTCTGTTCTCCATACTCAGATATCCTCTTGACTACTTGATATCTCCAATTAAATGTCTATTGGGACATCTCAAACTTTAAATTGTTCATATTAAAATCTTAGTTTTTCACATTGCTCAGGCTAAAAACCTTTGCTTCATCCTTGACTTCTCTTTTTCTCCTACATCTAAACTAACAGCACATTCTATCAGTGTTATTGAAGAACCCAAAATCTAACCTCTTTACTAACTTCACTGCTACCACCCTGGTTTTAGTAACTATAATCTTTTCTCTGGATATTGCAGTAGTTTTCTAATTAATACTTCAGTTTCTGCTCTTAACTTTCTAGTTTAAGTGGTCCTCTTAAATTAAGTCATATTGTATCACCCTGCTCATTGTAGATACCCTGATTTTTCTAATCAAAATATCATTCTTAGTAAGTTTCTGTCTTGAGCCTATTACTACTTCCCTCTGCTTGGAATGTTCTCCAGTATTGTAGCATAGCTGTCACTCACCTTTTTTCTTGCTCCAAATATCACCTTATCAAAGAGACTGTTCTTTACCAATTCATATGAGATAACACCTCTTTCTCATTACCCTCTGTCCTTCTATTCTGCTTTATTTTTCTTCACAAATGTATCATCTTCTGCCACATAAGTTCATTTCTGTACCCATCGAAACTTATAAAATAGCCAACATATAGTAGACACTCAGTACATATTGAATGGATGGATGGATGAAAAATCCTGAATAGATAGTTGGATCCATGCATATGATTTATAGAAGATATCTTAACTGAAGAGATGTATGTGTGTGTTGTGTGTGGTTTTATACTCATTTATTTACTCTATTCATTTAGTAAACATTTACTTATTGATCCCTTTTACTTTGTATCAGGTACTCATCCACCTCATCCACACAGTGGGGATACAAGATAAAAAAGCACTATCTTTACCTTTAATATTCTTCTCTAGTAAGATTGTTAATGCATTGTTAAATAGCCTGCAGATGAAGCAGTAAGACCTGAGATCATTCATGAATTTCAGGATTATCTTTTCTATTTTACTTTTTTTCTCAGGATACTGATCTCTTTGAAGGTAAGAACTAGAATATCCTGTTCCTTTTGAGTTCTTTCCACTCTTACTATCTCAACCTAGCACAGTGCTTAGTAAATTCTTTAAATTAATGAATATCTACATATTAATTATAAAACTAATACTAACGGTATAGACAATGTAGGTATGTTGGAAAGGAAAGAGTGTTTGTTAGACAGATAATCTGTTGTAAGGTCTGATAAATTTTAGATGAAAACAGCACCTCCAAGTTGAAGTGTTTAGTAAACATTTGTACCTAATAGGTTAGAGTTCAGAGAACTGGTTAAAGCAGTAGATAGGAATATGAGGCTTAATTACATATGATTGATTTTTTAAAAAAAACACATTTTTTATCAAGAGATGATATACTTAGGTAAATATTCACATTTTAAAAACAAAAGGAATAATCAGAAAAGTTAAAAAGATAGCCAAAATAATATTGTGGGACAGAAACTAAATAATCAACAGAGAAGGCTAATAAAATATCCACAATATTCCCACAGTTTTTCATTTAACGTTTGTTATAAACAGCCCATTTTTCAAAAATATAATTTCACTTTTAATCTTTATTTAAACTTAAAATGTTTTAGAAAATTTTATTTTCCAACATAGAAAAACATTTTCTGTAAAGAATAATAAAAACAATTTTAATTTTATCAGGTGTTGATATAGAAGCAGCTCGAAAGGAAGAAGAACGGATAATGCTAAGAGATGCAAGACAATGGCTAAATAGTGGTCATATAAATGATGTCCGGCATGCAAAATCTGGAGGTACAGCACTTCATGTTGCAGCAGCTAAAGGCTATACAGAAGTTTTAAAGTAAGTTTTCTTTTTCACAGTTGTTTTCTTACTTTGATTTGTTTTCTTTAATTCGGTGTTCCTTTTCTTAAGATACCCTGCAAACATTTCAAAACAGCTTATAAAAGCTATTTAACATTCATTTACAGAAGAAAAACTACCTTGAATATTATTGCTTTGTTTCTAAAGCTCTTTCTTTCACTCTCAAATTTTTATTATTTTACAGTTGTTTCTTTAGTTGCAATTTTTCAGTAAGTAAATAAGTATCAGACAACCTTTATCTGTTACCTTCTGGGCTTATAAATTATTACATTCATTTTGGGGTTCCCAGAAACTTTGGTTTCTAAGACTAAGAACAATGTCATATGTTAACATATTTCTGTTTATATATTTTGAGAGCTTAATTCTCAAAATTCTAAGAGTTTGGTTTCTATTGAATATTTATTAACATGTAATTTATCTAAAATAGTTTCTTTTTACTATATGTATACTGGGTTTCAAGTGCTAGTAGCATAATTTTATATCAAGCTGTAAGCAACTTAGACTATATAAGGATATATTTTGATCCAATTTTTTTGGAGCAAAGTTCTTTATATCACAAATTTTTGTGGGTTTATTTGTTTTTTACTTATGCAATACAAAGGTGTTGGCAACTATGTGAAAAAAATAATTTAGTGCATAGCTTTTGTTATGTGTATGTGAAAGGAAATAAGATTGGCCCTAGCAAAATCTGTGTCCTTTATATTGCTTTTATTCCTCTTGAGTTTCTAATGTCATGTTCTTATTCCCTCTCCTCAGTAAAAAAAGTGCAGCAATGTGTGTCAACTATTCCCAGATTTCCTCCTTTTTTCAGTCCCTACACTTCAATAATTTAAGCCTTCTCTTGGAGTAGTACAGTTAACTTCTTATTAGTTTCCTTGTTCCCTATCTGGCTCTCTCTAATCCAAAATTTTTCAAACTTTCAGACTCCATTAGCGGGTCATGAAATGAACTTAGTGTGTCGCCAATAGCGTTTTTTTTTGTTTTTGTTTTTTTTTTAAAGAAAGAATTGGAAATATCAAAGGATATTGCATATGGTAATGGTAAATATAACTTGTTAAAACTTTTTTCTGTAAACATGTACTAATTATATATATATATATATACACACACACACACACACACACACACACACACACACATACACTTTTTTTTTCTGGATTACACTGTAAATAGATTGTAGACTGCTTTCAAGTGGTCTTTGTAATTAGGTTATCCAGGCTCTTAAAATCCTTCATTAAGATTCTCAGTAGAAATTAGAATATATGTTAAACTCCTTAACTTAGCAAATAAGACCATTTATTATCTGGCCACTGGCTCCTTTTTTAAATTAAGCTGCTATCATTGCTCTTTAAGCATGCATTATTCAATCTATGTACTTGAAATTCTGTCATGATGTCTTAATACCCTACTCTTGTTTCTGTCTAAATAACCTTTATTCACCATTGCTTCAACTTGAAGGCATATTTCTTTCAATCTTTTAACTCAGTTCAAGCCTCTTAAGCCTATGAAAAATTAAAATTAAATGTTCAACCTCATCCTATTTAATAAAGAGGGAGTATGCTAATTGACCATCACTCCATCACAAAGATGGCTGCACCCACAGCTGAAGCCAAGTTCCCATAAGGAGCCTTAACGAGCAATCAGCAGGGACCTGAGGCTATGCCCTCTCCCGCCCCCAGAGGGCTTGACAGGGGACCTCAGGCTGCGCCCCCGCCCTGGCATCAGGCCAGGGGACCTGAGGCCATGCCCCCCGCCTGGTGGGGTTTGACGGGGGACCTCAAGGTGCGCTTCCCGTTCTGGTGCTGGGCTAGGGGACCTCAGGCTGCTCCCCCCGCCCCAGCGCCAGGCGGGGGGACCTCAGACCGTACCCCCTGCCCAGTGGGGCTTGACGGGGGACCTCAGGCCATGCTCCCCAACCCAGCATCAGGCCAGGGGACCTGAGGCTGGGCCCCCTGCCTGGCTGGGCTTGACAGGGGTTCTCAGGCCGTGTCCCCCACCCAGCGGGGCTTGACAGAGGACCTCAATGGGCACCCCCAGTGCTGGGTCGGGGGAACTCAGGCTGCGCCCCCCACCCCAGTACCAGGCCAGGGAACCTCAGACCGCACCCCCCGCCCGGTGGGGCTTGACGGGGGACCTCAGGCCTCGCCCCCAGCCCCGGCGCCAGGCCAGGGGACCTGAGGCCACCCCCCCCGCCCCCCCCCGCCCGGCAGGGCTTGATGGGGGACCTCAAGGTGTGCTTCCCGTCCTGGTGCTGGGCTAGGGGACCTCAGGCTGCTCCCCCTGCCCAGCAGGGCTTGATGGGGGACCTGAGGCTGTGCCCCCTCCCAGGAGGGCTTGACAGGGGATCTCAGGCCATGCCCACCACCTGGCGGGGCTTGACAGGGGATCTCAGGCCATGTCCCCCACCTGGCGGAGCTTGATGGAGGACCTCACGGCACGCCCCCCTGCCCCGGTCTGGGCTGGGGGACCTCAGGCCACGCCCCCTGTCCTGGCACCGGGCCAGGGGACCTGAGACTACGTTCCCTGCCCGGCAGGGCTTGACAAGGGTGGGACTGGCCGGGTCTGGATCTTGCCCAATGGGGCAGGGGCCTGCTGGGTCTGGGTCTCATGCTATTTTGAGACGCATGTGGGTGGGCGGGGACTTGACTCTGGGTCCCGTGGTGCACCCCAGACTCTGACAGGAGGAAGGTTTTCATATACATTTTATTACTTTTCTTTCATCTCTGACACTTCTATTATAGAGAAAGGGCAAATAGCAGTATTAAATTATTTCCTCTAATTAATCCCCTTTTAATGTGCATGAATTTTGTGCACCGGGCCACTAGTTAATAATAAGTGCAGATAAACTATAATTACCAATTTATCTATCATATAACAAAAATCAAAATGTTTGGCAGTATAAATGACAATTGAGAAAATTCTGTTAAAGTAGCAGTTATTCTTTAGCTTACCAGTTCTACCTCTGGGAATTTTTTTTAACATATTCTCACTCACATAGGAAGTAAGGTATGTGGGAGCAGTGTTGTTTGTAATAGGGGTCGGAGAATGTTGAAGGAATGTGATACATCCTTTCACTTGAATACTCTGTAGCAATTAAAACAGTACACATAGCCCTGGCCCTGTGGCTTGGTGCTTTAGAGCATCAGCCTGCACACTGGAGGATCACAGGTTCAGTTCCAGTCAGGGGCAGGTACCTGGGTTGCAGGTTTGAACCCCACCCCTAGTTGGGGCTCATACATGAAGCAACTAATCAATGTGTCTCTCTCACATCTGTGTTTCTCCCGTGCCCTTTCCCCTCCCTTCTACTCTCTTTAAAAATCAATGTAAAAAATACCCTCACTCCTTGGGTGAAGATTAAAAAAAACAAAAATACACTACATATAAATATGGAAAGAGTGCTAGGGCATATTTTTAAATGTCAAAAACCAAGGAGAAAAGTGTGTATAATCTGTACTTATTTAACATCTTTTAGTTGTATTTGCTTAATATGCATAAAATTTCTCTAAGCATTCAATCAAAATATTTACACTAATAAAAGAATAAGATGCAAATTGACCATACCTTCTCGATGCCCACCAACCAATCAGGAGTCAGTATGCAAATTAACCCAACAAATATGGCTGCCGGGGGTGGGGCGGGATGCTTGCGTCGTCGCCATGACGACAACACAGGCATTCCGCACCGCCCCAGCTGCTCCGGGCCTTTGGGCAGTGTGGGAAGGCAGAAAGGCGGCTCCGGCTGGAGTGAAGGCGGTACAGCAGGCAGGGGAAGGAAGGCCAATTCTTGCATGAATCTTCGTGCATCGGGCCTCTAGTATAGTATGGTTATCTATAGGGAGGTGAAACTGGTTAAAGGTCAGCAGCAAGATACTGACTTTGTTATATAGTCACTTACTCTTTTTCATTTTTGAAGCTTGTGAATATATTATTTATGAAAATACATAAATAAAAATACATGTGAAATAAAAAATAGAGTATCTTTTTCAAATGTATTCTTTTTACAAAAAATTATCTTTATTGTTGAAAGTATTAAAGATGTCTTCTTTTTTTCCCCATTGATCCCTTCTAGCCCACACCTGCCCCCTGCCCTCCCCCCTCCCCCCCCCCCCGCCGCCCCTTCCAGGCTTTCACCACCCTATTGTCTGTATCCATGGGTTATGCATATATGCATATAAGTTCTTTGGTTAATCTCTTCCCACCCACCCTCTGAGGTTTGACACTCTGTTTCATGCTTCTATGTCTCTGGATCTGTTTTGTTCATCAGTTAATTTTGTTCTTTAGATTCCACATATGAGTGAGATCATGTGATACATGGCTTTCTCTGACTGGCTTATTCCTCCCACGTACCCCTTCCCAAAAAAACACACACAATTCTCTTTCAGTTGATTTTGATGCTTTTCAGTTCTGTATTCCCATTGCATCCCCATTACAGAACCTATCTGTGGGGGTTGATTGTTGTTTTACTTACTAGATTTTTGTCCTTCATTAAAAGCTCTTTGAATGTAAGTACTGTCATATATTTTTTAGTATCCTTTTATGGCCTGGCATATACAGAGAACCATCTATTTGGGGGTGGAGAGGGGAGGAATGTATTTACCTTCCTGACTCTTTTCTCTCCAAACAGGCTCCCAGGTACTTAAAATTTTATATTGTTCAGGATATTTAATATTATTATAATTCATATTTTCTAATGTGGGATATATTTTATTATCTTATATCCCAGTATTATTTCTGTCTCTATTATATAAATTTTCTGATAATTCATATATTAATGGACATATTTTTATTTAAACCTCTGGATATATATATGTTAGCCTGTTCTTTAAAAGATTGGTGGCTCTTAAAGGTTGGTCTGCAGGTAGGTGACAAGCATGGTATGAGAATCATATGGGGGACTTATTAAAAATATAGATTTACAGGGACTTATCCTAATATGCTGCTTAATCTAAGAGGTCTACAGTGGAGCTAGGGAAACTTTTTTGTTGTTTTTTAACAAACTCTTCAAGTGGTTCTGTTCTGGAGCCAGAATTGGACATCGCTGCTTTAGATATTGTTAGGAAATAGGGAATTAGTACTTAAAACATAAATAAAGGAAGGGTTATGTATTAGCTATCACTACCACCTTCTGTAGGTAAAAAGAAGCTCTTCTCAAGTTCAACATCTTGGAAAGTAAGGTAAAGGTCACAGATTTCATGAGTTGAAAGTACTTAGTGTTTTGCCTGTGTGTGTGGAGCTGTGCTATGTGCAATTTATGGACCCATTCTTTGCTCTCCGTGAGCTTAATTTCTAAGTAAAATAAAGGTTGATGTCAGTGTATAGTTAGAAGGGTATACTAACATAATTTGTGTAACTCTTTGCATTGTATTAAAATGTATTCCTGTTTTCTAGCTTTGTTGATGATTGGATATCTGCTTTCTACTGCTGCAGAAAAGTAGACTGGGCCCTTGGAATATTTGTTTTGCTTTGTTTTGTTTGTTCCTAACAGTCATATTGTCATTTTCCTATGAAAATTTTCCACGGTAGATCATAAAGATTTGTGAAAACTTTCACAAACTAATTCCTATACTGTAAGGCAACAAAAATACTATGAAGTAAGCTTGCTTGATCCAGGTATATTTTTTAGAATATATTTAGCCTGAGATGGTTTTTCATATGGACACCTGAAGACTTCCCTGCAATGAATGATCTCACATTGAAAAATTATAGGCTTTCCTCTGAAAATTTTAATTACAGGTCATATTAACAAGAATTAATCAGTGTCACACCGTAAGACTTATAATCACTAGGAATTAATTAAAGCTGAATGCATTATTATGGCAGTAACTCAAGATGCTCTTTGCCAGTGTTTTCTGAGAATTTCTTTTGCCCTGTTTCATTAATGTAGGGGAGGGTTGAACTATGAAAAGAGAAGTATATTGCAAATTTTGTTAACTCGCATGGTATAAAGCTATTGGTTACATTTGTTCATTTCTAGATTTTAATGATTATCTAACTTACTATAATTTCTTTAGACTTTTAATACAGGCAGGCTATGATGTTAATATTAAAGATTTTGATGGCTGGACACCTCTCCATGCTGCAGCTCACTGGGGTAAAGAAGAAGCATGTCGAATATTAGTGGACAATCTGTGTGATATGGAGATGGTCAACAAAGTGGTAGGCCTTTTTACTGTATTTTAAACATTTTAACTTTTAGAAATATAATTTTAGTCTTAGAATATTAAAAGAATATTATTAATTCGTTTTCAGCTACCGATGATGTGATTTTGGCCTTATTCTGCAAAGAAAGAATTATTACTCTTTCCATAATCATATTATACATATAGCATAGATTTGGGTACTTCAGTTGAAATTATATTGTTTAGAATTCATAATTTTAGAACATTTTGCATCTCTATATGTTTTCTTCCGTCATTATATTTATGAATTGGAACACATGCAGAAGTCAGTTTCTAATTCTTTGTACCTGATAGTCCTATTTGCTTGCTTATAGTAGCTTTTTAACTGACATGGATAGTAGTGTCTTACTAGTATATCAGAAAAGAATGGTAAAAACCATAAAGTTTTATGCCAGATAAGATCATTGAGATGCAACATCTAGTCTCCTAGTTTTGCAGATGGGAAAAGTTTAGTGAGGTAAATGATTTACTTTAATATCACCCAATTTAGGTAGAGGGAGCAAATGTCATGAACATATTCAAGTTAACAGATTCCTTATTAGATTATATTTTTCTCTCTGCTCCCTTTCAAGTGCCATCAGTAAGTTACCAGTGTCACCAATATTCTTACTAGTTCCCTCCCACTCCCTGTCAGTAGGTAATAAGGATCATTTACCAACAGTTGGTTTGGCAGAGCTCAAAACTTGTTTCTTTTAGTGAGCTTAATTATCCTTAACTTCCATTGAATATCCCTCATATATTGCATTTCATAGGCTAATTTAGTAATGTATACTAAACTAGAGGCCCGGTGCACAAAATTCGTGCACGGAGGGGGGGTGTCCCTCAGCCCAGCCTGCACCCTCTCCAATCTGGGACCCCTCGAGGGATGTCCGATTGCCCGTTTAGGCCCGATCCCACCGTCAGACATCCCTCTCACAATCCAGGACTGCTGGCTCCCAACTGCTCGCCTGCCTGCCTTCCTGATTGCCCCTAAGTCGCTTCTGTCTGCCAGCCTGATCACCCCCTAACCACTCCCATGCCAGCCTGATTGATGTCTAACTGCTCCCCTGCCAGCCTGTTTGCCCCCAACTTCCCTCCTCTGCCAGTCTGGTCACCCCTAACTGCCATCCCCTGCAGGGTTGATTGCCTCCAACTGCCCTCCCTTGCAGGCCTGGTGCCTCCCAACTGCCCTCCCCTGCTGGCCATCTTGTGATGGCCATCTTGTGTTCACATGGGGGCAGGATCTTTGACCACATAGGGGCAGCTATCTTGATCTTGTGTGTTAGAGTGATGGTCAATCTGCATATTACTCTTTTATTATATAGGATAGAGGCCTGGTGCACGGGTGGGGACCAGCTGGTTTGCCCTGAAGGGTGTCCTGGATCAGGGTGGGGTTCCCTTGGGGTGTGGAGAGGCCTGGGCGAGGGGCCTATGGTGGTTTGCAGGCCAGCCACGCCCCTGGTGACCCAAGCAGAGGCCCTGGTATCTGGAATTTATTTACCTTCTACAATTGAAACTTTGTAGCCTGGAGCGGAGCCAAGCCTTCTGCTAATCCATGGCTGCCGCCATTTCTATAATTGAAACTTTGTATCCTTGAGTGGCAGCCTGGGCCCACCAGAGTGTGTGGAAAGCTTGGCTTCTTCTGTTGCCGGGGAAACCCAATGGTAGCCATCTTGGCTGGGGTTAATTTGCATACTCGCCCTGATTGGCTGGTGGGTGTGGCTTGTGTAGCAGAGTGATGGTTAATTTGCATATTATCTTTTTATTAGAGAGGATTACTTAGTATATGTTCCTAAAATGATCTCATCTTTCGTTGTCCAGATGGGTACATCTAATTCTATTGTGTTCATTAAATACGGGTGCTTGTACTGTTACTCTAGTAACTGCATGTTCTAACTGGGGATCTGCAAAGGGAAGAGATATACATACCCAAGATTTTCCCACGAGTGTTTGTAGGTTGAGGTAGTAGTGCAGATTCATGTCCTAGTTGCTGACATAAAAAAATAGAGAAGCCCTCTGAACTTCTTTGTTCTTTCTGGAGTATTTCATATATGTATTTATAAATTACTTTAAGTAAGAAATGTGCAGGCAAGAAAATCATAGGAAGTGGTGAAAATCGGCAGGAAAGTCAGGATAAAAAATGTTTGAAAATGATACATCTGTAAGTATAGGTTTGCCCTTATAAATAAGTGTCTTCAATCTAAATTTTTATCAAAACTTGATAACTTGCTTTGTCTATTTTTAAAATAACAGTTTTCTGTTTTGTAATCAGCAATAGAAGACGAATACATATTGATACTATTTAATTTTAAGTTAAAGGCCAGCTAATTTTAGCTTGACAATTCATATTACTCTCCCGTGTAGAAATTCCCCTCAGCAGTTGGTATTTTTCTGGAGAAATTAGCAAATGAATATCTGTTACCTTCTGATCTCTGTTCTGCATTCCTGTATCCCAAATTGTGCCCCCATAAGCCACTTGTCCACTGACAAGGCAAGTGCTGATACTGGTTTATTCAGTGATAATGGCCTCCATTTAAGGACCAGAAGAGAAAAGCTTATCGCTTGAAATGGTTTTCCAAAAAAGTTACAACACTTCCTACTTTAAACATGTTGTTTTGCTCTAAAACATGCACATTATATAGTATGTATGAGAAAAAGTCATTTTATCTTGCATCTGTTCTATCATTGTCTAATTCCTATGCCGTTTAATTTATAATTATGCTCTAGGAAAAAAAACTGCATATAAAATAATTTTGGCCCTGGCCAGTGTGGCTTCAGTTGGTTGAGCATCATCCTGTAAACTGAAGGGTGGCGAGTTGGATTCCGGTCAGGGCACATACCCAGGTTTCGGGTTTGCTCCATATTCAAGGCGTGTATAGGAGGCAACCAATCTCTGTTTCTCTTTTACATCAGTGTTTCTCTCTCTCCCTCTCATTCCTCTCTCTCTCTCAAATAATTTAAATAATCATTTTTGCTTTCTCTTGTTTCTATATTACTATGCTAGCAGTTCCTTGGGTCACCTTTTTTAATGTATTAAGGTATGTTTTAATACCTTATCTCCTCATTTTATCACTTTAGTAGATCTTTATCTGATCTTAAGAGAATTGTGCTCATAATTCCTTAGAATTTTTTGGTTTTCAGCTTATTTAAGACAATGCTAGCCTTTTAACAACTATATGAAGTTGTTATCTGAGTTTTGCAAATTCAGGACGAACATAATCAGAGAAATTGAGTAATTTTCATAATGCCCTAATAATGGTTTCCTTTTAGTCTGCTAAGTTTTTCTGCAACTTTTCTTAGTTTTTGAGTTCTCATTTGTTTTATGAGATACTGACTCATAAGTTGTAAAAATATGATTTTTAAATTTTTATTCAAATATTTTTCTCTTAAAATATTAAGATTTAATAGGAAGGGGCTGCATAATATACATAGGATTTTGAAGGCTTTTGTGGCATAAATATAACCAAATACAAGCTTTTTATTTATTTACAATTTTGCCTATGTGACTTAGGCTGTCTCTCTTTTCATTGGTGACATTTTAAAATAACATGTCATACTTCATATTCAATCAAAACAAATTAGTCTTAATTGTGTAAGCCTGCCTATATGAATTTATCTTGTCATTTGATAGTTTCTTCAATACTTGTATATTGAATTTTTTCACTAAATTTCTTTTTTAAATTATATCCAAAAATGTAAAGGTACTTTCAGAGAGTTTAGATAAATCCTTTAATAGAAAACCTAATTTGGGGAAATGTATAATATGGAAAATCTAGAGAAAGATTAAAAAGTTTTTCTCTGTGAAAATGGGAGAAATGTGCTCAAATTATATTTAGAAATTTAGTCTTGTTTCTTTAATTTTTGCAAACTCAAAACACATTTGCTGTCATTTTAAATTACTATAAGTTCTGATACAGATTTTAAATAGAAAAGTTTTTATTTTGCTTCCTTAACTAATTAAAAGAATTATTTTACTAGAATGTACCCAAATATTAACTATGGTGCCTTTATAGTTGGAATTTTCTCTGAATGCGGTATTACAATCATTAGTAGACAACTGTTTAACTTTAATAGCTGTCATTATAAAGATTTAGATGAATAACAAAACTGCTGCTGTTATTAATGGACACAAGGATTGTTTTTCCTGATTTTATCTGAGCTTATTCTTTTTTTTTTTTTAATATATTTTATTGATTTTTTTACAGAGAGGAAGGAAGAGGGATAGAGAGTTAGAAACATCGATGAGAGAGAAACATCAATCAGCTGCCTCCTGCATACTCCCTACTGGGGATGTGCCCGCAGCCAAGGTACATGCCCTTGACTGGAATCGAACCCGGGACCCTTCAGTCCACAGGCCGACGCTCTATCCACTGAGCCAAACCGGTTAGGGCTCTGAGCTTATTCTTATTTTCTGAAAAGATAATATAGCTGTAGAGACAGATTCTTTTCCCACTTTCTCTTCATTAACTGCATGACCTTGGGCAAATGCCATACCCTCAGAGCCTGAGTTTCCTCATTTGTATAATGGGAATCATAATAATGCTTGTCCTGACTACTTCACTGTTGTAAAGATAAAGAAAGATCATACCTGCAAAGGCAATTCAGTTAGAGTAAATGTGGAAGGAAGAATGAAGAGACTGTACAGTTAAACAGTGGCTCTAGTAATTTACAGATGTAGTGAACTGATTTGTTTAAGCATTGTGCCCTCCCCAATAGTTTCCTGGTTGCTTTGAGTGACTGCTTATATGCCCTACTTTTTAGTACCCTATTAATGAAGCATTGTAGCCTTATAGTAGTTACAGTTGGTTAGGCTTCAAAACTGTTTTAGTTATTGTTTAAAGATAATGGTTAAGTTATTGAGTTAAGTTAATGGGTTTGCTCTTTAAAATTAGAAACTTCTCAGTGTTTATGGCCTACATTTTACTCTAGTTTTTATTCTCTATCAGCTGCTGTTTGTGAAGTAGACTCGATTATTAAGGGAGAAAGTAAAAAGAAAGGTTAGTAAGGTGATCCTGTTTCTTATTCTTATAAAAGAAAATTCCTTGGTTCTAAAATAACCGCATTGTACTTAATTACTGCTAAAATTTTATTACAATTTTTAAAAATGATCAAGGTGCGGTATTTCTTTATGAGAAAGGTTGATAAATGCTTAAAATAATACTTAAAAAGAAACCAGTGAGATATTTCCACATAATAACATGATCTTGAACACAGTTTGCTTAGCAAATACAGCATATGTAATATTACAGATCTAATCATACAGAGAGAGTATGGTATAACAAAACGGGGATTAACATGTATGGCTAATCTAAAAGTCACTTTGTAATTTTGAGCCAGTTGTTTTGTCTCAAAGCCCTTTATTCTTTAGGAATTTAATTCTCAGCATTTAATACTCAAGGTGGAAATGGGGAAAAAAGATTTATTAAAGCTAAAACATTTGAATGAGGTGGGAAAGATAGATTGCCTCTTAATTTCCTAGTGGGAAGACTTCCTAATAAGAAAAGGCAGATATAAAAGTGTTCTTCAATCTTATAAATTTTAAATGTCATACATTCCCCTATTGTAATTAAGAAGCATTTTATGCATTTTTAAGATATATGTTGTAAACCATATCTTTTATAAATAGACAGTGGAAAAACTAGCTCAAATATTGAATAGCTTATATTTCATTTCATAGTGTTGGGAAATGTAATTCCTATCTAAGTAGATGTCAACACCCTGCTAATAGAATAGAATTGAGGATTGTAATTTTGTTTGCTTTAAATGGAAGAATTTGTGTCATTATCTATCCGTCTGGCTTTGGTGTGGCTTTGAGGACACCTGTTATAAAAGAAATTTGAGTTTCCTTTCAGAGTGATTTCTAGTTGAAAAAAGTTAAATGTTTTCTAAGAAAGAATCATACACTGGCTAATGTATAGGGTAGAATATATTATAAATAATGAACCTTTTGGCATGTTGGAAACTTGTACCAGTAGGGTTATTATAAGGACTAATGCAGGCAGCAGGAAAAATCCTGTATTTAGTTAGCAACTCTTTTAAATTTTCTTTTCCACACTGAATAAAAATATATTGACAGATGTTCATTTGGATTGATTTTTTTAAACTAAGCCATACCTGTGGCAGGCTGAACTTCAAGCAGTTTTGAAATATATTTTTAAATTTTATTACTCTAAGAAATGTGTTAATTTTTGTAGAGGAATCAAAAAGTAATAAGGCTTCCAAAGGTTAAACGTAGAGTTATCACATGACCCAGTCATTCCACTCATAAACTATACACCCAAGAAAATGAAAACAGATGTCCAAACAAAAACTTGGACACAAATATTCACAGCAGTCTTATTCATTATATATAGCAAAAAGCAGAAAACAAAAGTAAATGTTCATCAGCTCATGAATAGATTAGCAAATGTGGTGTGTCATACAATGGAATTTTATTCAGCAATAAAAAGAAATGAAGAAATGAAACATGCTACAGCATGGATGAACCATGAAAACATACAGAGTGAAAAAAGCCAGTCAAAGGATCACATATTGTGTGATTCCATTTATATGAAATGCTCAGAATAGGCAAATCCATACTAACAGAAAGTAGATTAGTGGTTGCCTCAGGCTAGGAGTTGGGGATGGTTAAGTGGGGAGGTGACTGCTAATGGGTTTGTCTTTTCTTTTTTGGGTGATCATAATGTTCTAAAGTTGATTGTGTTGTAAAACTGTATGAATATACTAAAAATAACAACCATTGAATTGTATAGTTTAAATGGGTGATTTGTATAGTATGTGAATATAAAATTGTTACAAAAAAGTAAGGAAAGGTGTATCAGCTACTTCTCTCTCACATGGATTTCTCATACATCTCCTTTGAGTTATGTATACTATGTTTTATAACTACCATAAAATAGTTACCTTTTTTCTGTATAATCATACAGAATCACCAAATGCATTTTATAATTTATTGACTTTATGCCATTACCACCCCCCCTTGTTTCCTACCTAGGGCCAGACAGCCTTTGATGTAGCTGATGAAGACATTTTAGGATATTTAGAAGAATTGCAAAAGAAACAAAATCTGGTATGTTTGATGACTGTCTAAAAATTGTCTACATTAGTGAATTCTCTTAATAGCTTTGAATTTCAGATAGATAAAAAAAAAATTATTGTGATGTTTTATGCTTTCTGGCCATCAAACTAAAATGACAGTGAAAGAGAACGAAGTAGTGTTGTGTTTGCCTGTGTTGCTTAGCCCTATATTTCTAAATTCCCCTTCACAAAATGAATCCTTCTATAATGTATATGTCCTAAATAATAACATATTCTAATTTAATTAGAAAGTAGAGGCTATAAAATCTCAGATTTCTCAAATAGCAGGCCCTGGATAAGCAAGGGGTGATCTTACTAGGAAACAGATTTTTAAGTAAAATATTATCAGACATCCTGTGTGGTGATTGGGCCCTGACTTTTTAGTGAAATAAAGTTGAGAGGAATCTAAGAGAATCCAAATTCATGGAGTTTTTTAATTATCTTGTCTTTTTTATTCTTTACCTAAACCCTTTTTAGGTACAACTTAAATATTTTATTTGTTTTATTTTGGTTGTCTTTAGTGTTTGGAAAACTATCTTATTATTTTAAATTTCGTATGTTACTAATTAATATTATTTTAATAGTATTCTTATTTTCCTTTGCATAACTTTCATAAAGCTCCATAGTGAAAAACGGGAGAAGAAATCTCCACTAATTGAATCAACAGCTAATATGGATAATAATCAGTCACAGAAGACCTTTAAAAAGTAAGTAAAGTATTAAAAGTAGGTTTCGTTATTGTTATGAATGAGTTGGCATGCTGGCCACAGGCATGATTGTTAAATTTTGTATGTCTGGGGGAAAATTATGTATTTTGACCTTTTGTGCTTATAATTATTTGAAAGCTGTTTTCCTTTCACAGCAAAGAGACATTGATTATAGAGCCAGAGAAAAATGCATCCCGTATTGAATCTCTGGAACAAGAAAAGGTTGATGATGAAGAAGAAGGAAAGAAAGATGAATCTAGCTGCTCTAGTGAAGAAGATGAGGAAGATGATTCAGAATCAGAAGCTGAAACAGGTAAAATTTGAAGGATAAAAGGATTTTCAATGATTTTTTTAGTCGTGTTAAGTTGAGATCAAGTGTTAAGTAATTATGCAACTTTTCAGACTTACTTGCTACTTGTTTGGATACTTACCAAGCCAGTAAATTACCTTTCAGGGAGTATAGTTGTGATCTTTTTTTTTTTTTCCTAATTACCTGGAGGCTCCTGTCCACCTCTGTCTCTTTCTTACCTTTTTAGGTTTGACAGTAAAGAGACTTCTAACTCTCCCTTAGGATGTTGTAGATAAGGTCTAAATGGACTTACAGTAATTCAACAATGGTCTTATTATTTTCTGAGGCCCTAAAGTCCAGAAGCAGGTCCCAGCAGCATCCCAAATATTACCCAAGATATAGTAAAATTTTAGAAAGTTGGAAATGAATCAAGATTTCCTTACACTCCTACTTTCTTGTCAGAGTGTAGGGAAATTTACTTTGAGAAATTTTAAAGATGGTAAAAGTATAATAAACATTCATATTTTAACTACCAAGACTTAACTGTTGACATTTAGCTATATTTGCTTTAAATTTTTCTTTTAATAAAATTAAAACATTATAGTTGTCTTCTTTATATACCCTAGTCTACATCCCTTTCCTTTCTTTCCAAAGGCAGTTACTATCATGACTTCTTTCTGTAATCTTCTAGTCCATTTTTATACTCTTATCTTACATGTACATTCAGAAATAATACAAAGTAATTATAAGGTTGTTCTTTGTTTTTATTTTTACCCTCTAGGAATTGTTATGCAACTTGCTTTGTTTTACTCAAATGTTGTATTTTTTAGATTTGTTCATATCTATATCTTTATCTATATAACTTAACCCCGTAGTTGCTATATAATATTCATTAAATACATCCATTTCCCTTCTGATAAATACATACCTTATTCCCATTTTTTTGTTGTTGCAAATAATGCTGCGGTATTCATTTGTGTAATTGCCTCCTTGTGTATAAGTGCAAGAGATTCTCTAGTAGATATACTTTAAAATTGAAATAATAGTCACATTTTCTTTATTTATTTTGTTAGTTTATTTTTAAATTAAATTTATTGGGGTGACATGGTTAATAGGGTTATATAGGTTTCAAGTGTACATTTCTATGATACAAGATCTATATATTGCATTTTGTGCCCACCACCCAAAGTCAAATCATCCGTCACCAGATATTAGTTAGTCATGTTTTCAATTTTCATAGATGCTACCAAATTGCTTTACCAATGCTGCCATAACAGTTTACATTCTTTTCCTTTATATAGTCAAGGAAATTGTTTCTGTATTTTTTCTCTCACACACATTTTTGTAGATTTTACCAAATTGCTTTTATTAATTAACATTTATTATCTTATTCTATATCAGTTAATCACTCAAAACTTCTGAATAGCATGAGATTCCATTTGACAGTCTTTGAATTGTATAACCTAATGTTTTAATATAACTTTCTCAGAAAAAAATATACCATTTATAGTAAGATTTTTAGTCACTGAAAAATCTGTCATCATTATCAAAACCAGTTTGGTCATTGGTAAACACAAAATGAAACCCTAGAATTTCTTATACTACCCATATCTCTTCTAGAAACAATAATAGTTTTGAATCACTTTATTTTTACTCAACAAAGTATTTCATATAAGAAAATGGGCCCTAACCGGTTTGGCTCAGTGGCTAGAGCGTCGGCCTGCAAAATGAAGGGTCCCGGGTTCGATTCCGATCAGGGGCATGTACCTTGGTTGCGGGCACATCCCCAATAGGGGGTGTGCAGGAGGCAGCTGATCGATGTTTCTCTCTCATCGATGTTTCTAACTCTCTATCCCTCTCCCTTCCTCTCTGTAAAAAAATCAATAAAATATATATTTTTTTAAAAGAAAAGAAAATGGGAGACGCTAAAGTTTAACACATGTCGAGGAACATGTTTCCCATTAAAAACGATGTTGCTAAACAGATACAGACTAGCTTTGTTGACAGGTGATTTGCTTTGGATCCCCTCTCCTTTTTTTTTTCTTTAAGAAAGATTTACTTACGTACAAGTAAATTATTCTTCAGTAATACACAGAGTTCATATATATGTATATGTAGGTGTATAATATATATATATATATATATATATATATATATATATATACACATTCTTGTCACTTAGGGCTTAATTTTTATTTATTTATTGCTGTCACATTGCTGGTTAGGTAAGTACACCTTTTGCCTTGGTGAGACAGTAATGTGGGTAAAATTGGAAGCTAAAGCAACAGGTAGTCATTGAATATTATAATTTATTTCTATAACATGCTAATTAAAATGTTTCTAATTATAAAAGCAAATTATGAGAATCAGCCGAAACTGGTTTGGCTTAGTGGATAGAGCGTCGGCCTGCGGACTCAAGGGTCCCAGGTTCAATTCCGGTCAAGGGCATGTACCTTGGTTGTGGGCACATCCCCAGTGGTGGGTGTGCAAGAGGCAGCTGATCGATGTTTCTCTCTCATCGATGTTTCTAACTCTCTATCCCTCTCTCTTCCTCTCTGTAAAACATCAATAAATTTAAAAAATTATAAGAATCAGCATGCACAATATTTAAGAACATGGACTGATTCATGCATGTAATTGTAGGTGTGGTTGATTTATTTAATTTCAGATTTCTCTAAAATCATGGTTCTAATACCTGCTTTATATGGGTACTGTATAGTAGTCAATTGCTTTATGTGTTGGTTTTCATATAATGTATAAAATTCTACACTATTGATTTAAATATGATCAATATACATATCAACCTAATATCACTTCATTTAAATTTGTGCTATTTCTCATGTTCGAGATGAAACAATATCATTTAAATTTAAATTGTCCCATTTATTTTTGTAAGTACATAATTTTATTTTTTTTATGTAGTTAATCTCCTTGTGCAACATGCCTTGGCCCCCAATCTATAGTAAAACATATAATTAGGAATTAGATTATATGCACATGTGAACAAAAAAGCCAGGACTAGCACCCAGATCTCCTAATTTGTCAAGTCTTTTACTACTCATGGTAGAATTTAAGAACTGAAAATCCAGGCATCTCAAAGAGATTTTTGATATATATATTTTTAAATCGGTCCCTTCTATATACTTCACTGTTCAATGGTAGGCATTGAGGCGCTATTTAAAACAAACAAAAGACAGATATAGGCTGTCTTGCCACTGAATAGCAATTTTCCTGACCTCTTTTGGTTGAAATTTCCTTGCTTGTAAAATGAGAAGAATCTGACTTGATGATCTGGACAGTTCTTTAAACTCTACTATTCTATAAATATAAATAGAACTGATTATCATCAAATTGTATTGTATCAGTTCCTTGTTTGGGGCTTAAGCATACCAATCACTCTCTGCTTAGTTTCTCACTGAGCTAAGTTTAAATGTTCCTCTGAAGCATTGTACTATGATAATTTTGTTCTTCCTGTTGCTAATAGTGAGTGGTGCCAGGAAAATTTGACTCTATCTCAAGAATTAATCCATGTAAATGCTGTGTGGCTCCTTCTCTCTCTTTTAATATCAACAAGACTTTATCTTACTTTTATTTGGCAAGCTTAAGAAAGTAACCATTTCCCTGTAGAGCTACAGCTTGATTTGACAATTTCTAAACTGTTTCTTTTTTCTACTTTTTGTATGGTTATGTTCTTGGGAAATTCTTTGACGTAAAATAACTATTTTGCTGAATTTTCTTTCACAAATTATGTATTAAACCAGTTTTTAAATTGGTATTCTTTTTATAAATCAGATGAAAATAAGAACTTAACCAAAAGTATAATTTCCTTTCAAATAATTTATAAATTTGAGAAGTAGTTGAGGGAATGAGAAGGGAGTTATATTTTTGCTTTTAGGTTTTTTTTCCACTAGGACTTGGAAATTTTTCATTCTTCATTGAAATCAAATGGATAGAAAGATTTCAGCAATATTAATAATGTTTACTTAAGCTAGATAGTAGACACCTGGAGTTTGTTTCATTATTCTTAAACCATAAATGTTTACATACATGCATATACATTCTTTGATTTGTATATTTCACTGATAAGAAACAAATTTTTAAACCAAAAGCAAATAGGGCGAAAAGAAAAATCTGTTGAATTTTATCTTTTATTATTTATGTATTCGACTAGACTGTAAACTCTGTGCAAATAAGATAGTTTGTCTTTTCATTGACTGATACATTCGCAGGACCTAGACAGTACTTGCAGTTTGGAGACAACAAATATTTGTTGAATTACTTGCTCCATTTAAATGGATTATTTTCTAGGAAGATGGGCTAATTAGATTATTCATGATTTGTATTTAACTGTGCTGATAAGCTTAGCTTCTGTTGAAGGAAAAGAGGTATTAGTTAACAATGAAAATAAATTTTACTGGACTGAGTCTAGCTGATTGAGTTTATTTGAAAACCTAAGGTTATAGTAGTTTTCAAATGTGACAGTTTGACCATGTCCTTGGGTATAGTTTGAGATATGCTTTTCAACTTATTAACATCTTATGAATGTTTTTGTAGTTACAAATAGAAGTGAATGAATCATTGCAAATTCAGATTGTTGGTGGGATGTCTATACTTGCCCCAAAGTCTACTTAAAAGTATAACAGCATACAATAATGATAAGATGGAAGTTTTTTTTGGAAAGCTGATGATCTAAAGGAGGGAATAAGGTAGTACAGGCAGTCCTCAGGTTACATCGGACTCAATGTATGTCGTTTCATGGTTACGTCACTATCTCCCATTTATTTATAAAAAAAAAAGTTCCGTCATTTCGACGTATGTACATAGGTGCTTTATGTTTTTTATTATTTATTTACCACAAGTAAAGGTCAGGAATTGTTATCTTTCTTTTAAATTTTTTTTTACTGTTTCACTTCATTACTGCTATGTATGTGCTCCATGTGAGTGACATAGGTGCTTATGTAATGTACGTGGGTTCTGACTTACGGCGAAAATCGCATTACGTCGCGCCGTAGAAACGGATCTCCGGATTTCCAACATAACCCGAGGACCGACTGTATAATGAAATTGAGTATTTCATAAGGCTTGAAAGCACTGTACTTCTTACTCAAAGTCCTACCCCATTTTGAAACCAGAGGAATACTTTAAAACTAGATAAAATGACCTTTGACCATTTGGAAAGTAACTTTTCTAGTTCATTTATAAATTACAGTTAATTTAAAGATTTAAATTGTATGTGACCATTTTGGTAAAAGCCAGTCTGATTTATATGTTCAAATACAATCTGGATTTTTTTCTATCATCAGATTGATTTTTCTAATATTTTCAAAAATCTTTCTCTAAGTGATTCATTACTAGTTAGAAATTGTCTTGATACATTGTGAAAAGACATTTTACCTGATATGCCCATTTAACATTTTAGGGATGAAAAGGCATGTTTTTTATGACATTTGAAGCATACTTTTTGTCAGGAATCTAAGCTGATTATTGACAAAAAGCACTTCTAGATTTCTGGAATAAAGAATATCAGCTTTAGATATATAAGTTTTTTAAACATTAAAAAATTGCACAGCTCTTGTAATATTTTTAGTTACATTGAACTTATGCATTCAAGTTTTAAATATTAATTTAAAAGATGTTTTAAATTTTCATATGTTAAAAGTACAAAAGTCAGATTCTATTTATGCTTTTTTATTTTTTGAAGTTTTGTTGTATTTTTCATGTTATTTACTTTAACATATATATTGAGACATTTCTAGAAACTCAGTTAAAAATTTACTTGTTAAAAGGGATAATAATAGTGGAACAAGACTTTAAATTAACAAAGCCTTAAACAAAAATGGAATATGAAATTGTATTTTCCCAGCCATTGAAACCAAGTTCATATAGAATCTGGACTCTTAATGTTCTTCCTTTTTTTTTATTAAAATAGATAAGACAAAACCCATGGCTTCTGTAACTAATGCCAATACTTCTAGTACACAAGCAGCTCCTGTAGCTGTTACAACACCTACTGTGCCATCTGGTCAGGCCACACCTACATCACCTATAAAAAAGGTAAGCCAAAATTATGTTTGCTAAAAATGCATATCTTCTGTTTAAATACCATTTAGGTTAACACATTAAGACAGTTCTAAATTTTTATAATTTATCCCAAAAATATTTAAGGTTTGGAGTAAGAATATATTTTTCTTTAATTTGACTAGATTTCCTCTGAATCATTATATTTTAATGCTTTTTGCAGTTGATATTATAGTTAATAGTTACCAGAAATAAATGGTGGAAAGATTAAACTTTTCATATGAAAATTAATAATCATGGTAGTTTTTATTTCAGTTGAAACTGAGAAACAGATTTTTTTTTTATCATATATCTCTGTTCGGCAAAGGTGCATTTTTGTAGTTTTACATGAACATTAAAGTAAGCACAAAAAGTACTACCACAAGTCAATGAGAAAACTAGAATCTAGATTTTCTAACTCAATACAAAGCACTAAGCATGCAAGTACGGCATACCAGAAAAAAGCATGATCTTTGATGATAAATCAGAGATTAGCTCCTGACCCCACCTGTTTTAAGTTTATGCCTTGAGTGAGTTGCTATCTTCTTTACCTGTCAAAAAAAAAAAAGATATCTATAATAATAAAAGCATAATATGCTAATTAGACCAGACGTCCTTTCGGGTGAAGCCGGGGCTGCAAGGGAAGCTGGGGTCCCAGATGCCTGCCGGCGGGAGGGAAGCCCGGGTCCCGGGTGCCAGAGGGAAGCCGGTGCCAGCAGCCGGGGGAAGGAAGGCCTACTCTTGCACGAATTTCGTGCATCAGGCCTCTAGTGTATATATAAACAATAATTAAAATAAGTAAGTTAACATTGTAATCTTTGGTTGAGAGTCTGGCTAGTAACTAAAGCTCCCAAAATGTTAATCATTTCTTCCTCTTCTCCCTTATTCTGTTCTCCATTTGTTCTTTGTCCTTCTTGTTTTCTCACCAAACAGTGCTTTTTAACTAGTGTGTTCATCTTTTTAAAGACTTTATTTTCCCTCTACTCCAGAACCTGTACCTATTTAAACCCAAATTTAAGATTAAGAGTTCTGTGTTGTTGTTTTTTACCTACTTATCTGTTTTCAAAGACTTCTTTTCCACCAGCCCTTACTTATCTTTAAGGAGTATACTCATGTACCACTTCGTATATAAACACAAACACTCACGCACAGATGCACAAACTCACACACATACCTTTTTTGTGGAACCATTTAAGAATTGGTTACAGTCAGTATAACACTTGGCTGTAAATACTTGAGTATCTCATAGGCACAAAGTCATTATCTTTCACTCCCACACTAAAATTATCATACTTAGGAAATTTAACTTTGATATAATACTATTATCTACATTCACTAATGTGCAGACCATACTCAAGATTTCCCCAGTTTCCCTCCTGGTTACAGTTATGTTTTCCTAACTGTTTTGTGTTTTGTTTTGTTTTCAAATCAAGGGTGCACTAAGGGATTGTAGCTGTCATTCTCTGCCTTTGGATTTTTTATTTTGTTGCTTGTCTGACATTATTTGATTTGCATGGGTTTGAGGACTGATGTTAAAATCCCTATAGTGTTTCTTATCATAGTGTTAGTCTTGCTAATCTTTGGACTTGGCTCCAAGTGGTCAAAATGTGAATCTTTTAAAATCATGAAGTAGAGAATTTTTTAAAAATCTATACTGTTAGTAATAATCCTCTTCTACAACTTTCCCTAAGGAAATCAATAATGTGAATTGTTAGTGGTAGAAATGTATGGATTTCACTTGTACAGTTTGAGTATCAGGAAACTATATGAATGAGTAGTTGTCTTAACCTTCTGCAGTCTAGAACTAAGGGTTTCTTGAATTCAGCTAGATCCCATGTTCATATGATTAAAATTATATATGCTTTCAAATGGAATTCTCCAGCTGCTTCTGGAGAATTTGGTTATCATGCCATATATAACTAGTGTCACCACAAGCTGCTTTAACTAAAGTTTTATTTAATTCTATAACCTCTATATACTTCTTCAATGAATACTAAACTTTAGCTCTTTTGATTTATTGTTTGTTAGAATGTGGATTATCAAAAGTTCCCCCAAAGCTCCATCCCCTTGGAATAGTTGGCCATTAAACTGGCTGTCATTCTTTTGAGTACTTGGCTAAGCCATGTCTTTCTTACCAGAGTCAAATAATTACAATAGATAATTGTAATTTTTTTTTTTTGTGATTAATTGTATTTTTCTCAAGCATAGCCCCAGATTTATGGCAGTTTACTTCTTGTTTTACGCCAACTACCCTAATTAAAAGCAAACAATAACTCTGTTAGATTAGTGAGCTAATAACCTACTTGCTTATATAATTTTTATTCAGAATTCTGATTTTGTAATTAAATTAATCTGATAAATATTTGCTTCTATACTTGATATTTAGAAATTCGATTTCTCAATTTCAAGCATCATAACCTAATTTAAAGATTATATTGTTTCAGTCTTTTTTTTAAGGTTTAATAGACAAATTTTATTCAAAGCAGTAAATTCATAGTGTACAAAAAATTTGAAGTGTTATTTTTTAATGGTTGGTGTGATCTTTTTATCATTAGTTATGATTTTTAAAGCCTCTTATTATGTTCAGTACTACTTTATGTACTTCAATTTAGTATTATAGTTTTTCTTAAGTTTGTTTCAACCTGAAGTTTGATACCACACCTTCATTTTGTATAGTCCTCAGTAAGATTATCTACAGTATTAGCAACCATTCAAAGAACAAACCATTGATTAAAATCATATTGATTTAAGGCTCATTCAAGTAATATAGATCCCCAAATTAAATGGTAAGATATATGAACTATCACAAGTTGTGTTGTGTGTTTTTTTAAAGGTAAATAGAAATTCAGGGATAATCAAGAATGGGAATTTAAAAGTCAGACTGAGCTAGAGAGTAACAAATTGAAGAATAAGCTGAATGCAATTAATATTTAGCTTGAAGAAGTAGACAATACCCTATACCCAACCACCAGAAGAAACTGGAAAGAGAACATGGGAGATCTGATAATAAACTCTTGGAGTACTTATGTTGCAGGAAACTTGATAATTACAAGAATGACAAAAAGATAAAAAGGGGGGACTGATCCGAAGAGTAGGAAAATCAAAATAGTGCCCTATCATTAAAGTTAAAATAAGAGTTTCAGGGAGTGGGTATAGGTGAGTATTTTAGAGGGGTTCCTTTATATTTCAAATAAAATTGAAAGGTGCTTTTGAATATATACACCAGAACTTAAAAGCAAATTCATGTTGGGCAGAATGGAAGTATGTCAGTCATTATAGTGCAACAAATACTTATTTCAGAATTTATAATACTGCCTCATTTTTCTCAACTCTACAATAGTAATAGTATTTCATTTGGTGGTTGTGAGAATTAAATGAGATAACCCTGTGAAGCACTTAGCTTAGGGCCTGACACCAATAAACATTTGTTAAATGTTTGTTTTTGTTACAACATTCAATAAATGTTATCTGCTATCAGACCATTTTATCATGAAGAAGTAACATTTATTTCCAGTTTTGGGGAGGTTCACGGACAGGGATTGGTATCCATGGTGTGTGAACCTAAGCTGGACCACACTACCTGCTTTTGTATAGCCTACAAGTAAGAATGGCTTCCACATTTTTTTAATGGTTGTGGGGAAGGAAATAAAAAGAAGAATATTTTGTGACAAATTCCAATTTCAATGTTTCTACATAACGTTTTATTGGAACACAACCACATTTTTCACTTATGTATTTCCTTATGACTGCTTTTGTGCTATAACAACGTAGTTGAGTAGCTATAACAGACTCTGTGGTCTCAAAGCCTAAAATTTACAATTTGGCCCTTTACAGAAAAGAGTTTGCCAGCGCCTATTCTAGAGGACTATGACTTTAATCTCAGAAATCAATAACCAGTCACCTCAGTGCCTGCCATGTGGTTCCTGAGCTTTTTCAATCCATGGAGCCCCTAGTGTCTTACTAATTTATTTTTTCACAGTGTCACTTGACGGAAAGAAATACTTATTTGTTTCATTTATTAAGTAGTTAAGTGCAAATAAGTTAATAATGACAGTTTGTACAGTGTCCAACAGGTGTTACTGTGTTTCTTTCAAAACTTTAAAATATCCCATAGTGCTCCTGTGATTTTGTTCTGCCCCCTGGAATGCCTCAGTACACACTTTGGGGAATGTTGTGTATCATATGTCTGTTTTCATCCCTATTGATAGGAATTAACTACTGGAAGTACCAGAGATATCTTATAACAGTTTTGTCTGGTGAAGTGGCCCTCTGACATCCTGGGTGCTTCAGCAAGCTCTATTAAATTGCTAATTATAGCAAACTTTGGCAGTAAATATGAAAGGATTTTTTTTTTTAAATAGCCATATCCTATGCTTGTAGCAACTATTTAGTTGCATATTCACCATCTATATTTATTTCACTGTGATTGAATGTTTAACTTCTGTAAGTGAAGTTAATGATGTGAACTAGTTAAAGATAACAGATATTTCATTTTTAGGATTGTTGGAAGGAAAGCCCTGGAAATGAAATTAATACTTGTACCAAAAAAAGTTTTTAGTTAAAATGTTTAATGTTTAGTGGAAAAATCAAAGAGTAAATATAAGGTTATGATATTAAAATATTACTGAAAAAAATTGTAACTAGAAGATGTCACTTATTACTTTTTTATTGATTATGCTACATTTAAAATTTTAACCCAAATATATAAATGAATTTTAAAAAATTTGAAGTGCAGTAGTTTGTTCATTTACATTCTATAATATTATCTGCTCTATATGCCTTTGATTGCGTTAGAAGTTTATTATATTCTTTACTTTTATTTCATGCTGAAAGTGGAACTTGTTTTCAGTAACTTTTAAAGATTGGATTATTACCCAGTAACTGGGTTTTAACTTATTGTAAAACTATTTTATAAAAGAAAAATGTTTTGTTTTTTTCATAAGTTCCTTTTCTGTTTTCATACTTTCAATCTATCTCTTGACCTGTCTTATTTTAATTGGCTTTAGTATGAGTTCATTGCTCCTATCATGCCTGTGGTGGAATCAGTAGATCCCGCATCATGGAGGCAGGGCTTGCGCAAAACTGGCATTGTTCTTGTGCCCAGTAAGGGTGAAAAATCTATGGTGAGGCATTTCAATGTGCAAGGGTTTATGTTCAGTTACAGCATAACAAGTTTAATATGAATATTGGTTCCAAAGATGCATGGTTTTAAGTCCTTATTGGTGTGCTCATTTCTTTTCTCTGTATTTGCAGCATAATTTTTCTGTGTGATATAAAGTGTGGAGTGTGTTTTCTAAATCTAACTTCTGGAAAGATAGTTCATTCCTTTTTAAGTTTTAGATCTTTACACTTTTGACTAAGACATTAACCTGCTTAGTAAAAGGGTTACTCTTGAAACTATTAACTAATTTTAAACTTTTTTTTTGTAAACTTATTATTTCCAGCTTTAAGAATGATGTCTTGATAATTCTTTTTTGTTTCTCCTTAATAATAAAAACAGTTTCCAACCTCAGCTACAAAAATTTCTTCCAAAGAAGAAGAGAGAAAAGATGAGTCTCCTGCATCGTGGAGGTTAGGACTTAGAAAGACTGGTAGTTATGGTGCACTTGCAGAGATCACAGCATCTAAAGAGGCTCAGAAAGAAAAAGACACTGCAGGTGTTATGCGTTCAGCATCAAGTCCCAGGCTTTCCTCCTCTTTGGATAATAAAGAAAAGGTAATGTATTTCACAATCTGGTTTCTATGAAAACTCTAATGATTTGTTTTCTAGGAACATCAGATCTCTTGGATTTTCTACTATGTATCATTAGATCTATGTATCAACTTAATTCACCTGACTTAATGATTTTTGGGGGTTTTTGTTTGTTTGTTTGTTTTTGTTTTTTTACAGAGTGGAAGAGAGAGGGATAGAGAGTTAGAAACATCAATGAGAGAGAAACATTGATCAGCTGCCTCCTGCACATCTCCCACTGGGGATGTTCCCACAACCAAGGTACATGCCCTTGACCGGAATCAAACCTGGGACCCTTCAGTCCGCAGGCCGACACTCTGTCCACTGAGCCAAACCAGTTAGGGCCTGACTTAATGATTTAATGTCAATACAAATGTACCTACCTTAAACAAATATCTATATGGAATCATTACATATGATTAAACTACACTCAATAAAGGAACCCTTTATCTTACTTGAGAATTTACAATAAAAGATACCAAGCAGCAAGTTTATTTTATTTATTAGGTAAGTTTTCCAAAGTTTAGGAACACATTTATTCTAGAATGTGATTATTCTAGAATATGTTGCATTTATCTAGTATCTGCAATTTTTTTACTTGCTTTTCCATCTGATACATCACAGGCAATTTTGTCTAAATGAGTAGTTTTAACTATATTTTGAAAGGCAGTATTATATTGCATCACATGGAATGCACCCCAGTTCCTTCAGTGTTATTTTATATAGTTAGATTATTTATTTTCTACTGCATTTTTAGTGCTTGAACTTTTTTTCCATAGAGTTTTTTCTCTCTGTTTAGGAGTGTTTTATTGTATCAGAAATTCAGAAATGGGATTTCGCATCAAGTAATTTTAATATTTTTATTTTTTATGAATTTATTGCCCTATTGTTTCCAACATATATATGGGTGTCATTGTTTAAATACTCTCAACCAAAGTTGGATATATATAATTTAAATAATTTTGTTTTGAATATTGTATTGTTACATTTTAAAGGGTAGAATATCAAGATAGTACCTTATATAACATAAGTGTTAAGTCATTGGGACTTAATTAATGAACCATAAGGATAATTTACCTTCTGATACTACATTACATTAATCTGTTACAGTAGTTTTAGGAAGAATCATTAAAATGTGGAAGAATTTTTCTTATGTTAGAATGCTATCTAATTTTAGATCAAAGGAGAAAGAAAAGAAAATTAGTTTGAACAGGCTGTCCTTAAGTGCTTATAGTACTTGACTATTAATAGGTATCAATTTTAGATTTTAGCTATGGAAATACTATAAAATAAACTGTGATGGCTGTTAAATAAATAAATACTCGTGGCAGCATCTGTAATGATCACACATTTATTTTCACTCGTGGCTTTTGTTTTTTTGTTTTTTTTCTGTTTTATAGGAGAAAGATAGTAAAGGAACTAGGCTTGCATATGTTGCACCTACAATACCAAGACGACTAGCCAGTACATCTGACATCGAAGAGAAAGAAAACAGGTAGATTCATTATGATTTGCTTTGTCTTTCCTATAAAGTCTTTATTATCTAGCATGAGAGTTAAAGCATGAGCATTGTTGTAATTATGTGGGATATGGGTTGTGGGAAGAGAGGGAGGGTATTCCTAATAGAATACCAAGGACTCTTGAGGAAGTTCTGGCTTGGTATGTTCATGAATAGTGAAAAAAGGTATGTGGTGGAGCACAGCGAGGTGACAGTGGTGGCAAATGAGGTCAAAAGGTAGTACATACTCTCTAAATATGTAAAACATACAGAAAAGGAGAAATAAGGGTGGAAAAATGTCCTGTTTAATTTAGTTTGTTTTTTCCTATTTTTCAGCACGTAGAGTGTGAGCTTTTTAATATAGTTGTAATAATGTTAAAACCTCCAATTTTGTATTTTGACTTTTTATCTAACATCTCATATGCAATCTTAGATGTTAATATATGCTTTCAATAAGCATTGTTTTTCATCAGTACATAATATATCGTAGATCTGTTGAATTAAAACAACCACTTCCCCTCCTAAAACTATAGACATTTAAATTTCTAATATTTTGTGATCATAATTTAAACTTCTGTAAACATCTTAATTTTCCCCCTATAAATAGCATTATACCTTAGGGATAGAATTTTAGAACTGAAATTACTTCCACTTCTTAATAAATATTCCAAAGTATTTTCCCAAGGGATTTTTTTTTTTTTTAGTTTCTATTTCTACTAATGTTTATTAATGTACAGATTCCTTAACCCTACTTATAAATTATCTATCAGAATCTGAAGTATATTGTTTTCACAGAGACTCTTCAAGTTTGCGAACAAGTAGTTCCTATACAAGAAGAAAATGGGAAGATGATCTCAAAAGGAATAGCTCAATTAATGAAGGATCAACTTATCATAAAAGGTAGTAATATATTCTTAAGTAACTTTTATGAATTTATAAAAATATGAGGCAATTGGTTTGGATTCCTCAATTTAATATTATATAAAAAATGTGCTTTTAAAAATATGTATCATTTAATGTTTAAATAAAACGTTTAAAAACACAGAAAATATATTTTAAAATGACTGAAACTTTGCACCTACTGATGCCTTCCTATTATATTACATTTAGTCCTCACTTAAGGTCAGTAGGTTCTGCTACTTTAAGCAAGATGTCATATGATGAAACCAATTTTACTTTAGGCTGATAATATAAATAAGAGTTAAGTTCCTATGGCTTCTCATCAACATTATAATGAAATGACATTGAGCGAAACAATGTTATTTGAGGACCTGCTGTGTGTGTGTGTGTGTGTGTGTGTGTGTGTGTGTGTGTATAATTAATTTGATATATTACGAAGTATCTTTTGGATTGTAGCATATGAAAAAGGAGCTCCTTATATAATTGACTGGAACAGTTGAAATAAATCAGTGTCTTAATTGACCTGGTCATTATTTAGTGACCTAGAAATTTTTCACTTGTCTTAGGACTCGGAGCTATGTCTTGAATCAGAATGTTGGTAATTTTATATTGGGGAGGGGGGTAAATAATTATTTCATGGCTAAAAGCAACCAAGAAATAGAGTAAAAGACAAACAAATATAATAAGGCATGGATGACTCCTAAGGATGTGACCCATTGCTGAAATTTTCTTTAAAATGTCAAAGTCTTAACTTTCCTTGAGTAAATCCAAACCACAGTGTTTTTCTCAGACCCAACCAGACATGACCTTATGGTCTGGAACAGTTCCAGATAATGTAAAATATCAGATCAGATCATCTTTGCATTTTGTTGAAAGATGTGGGGAGGCAGAAAAATGATACACTACCAAATTAGTGAAATCATCTAAACTCTAGCAAGTTGTAGGTGCAACTCTTGGTGCTGGAGCTGGTGGTGTATTTAGGAACACAGTTTTTTAGATTTCCCCTAGCCTTGTGAATCTTATAATGTATAGACATTAACTATAGAATACACATACAAACACATCCTATAGAGATATGACTCTTTCCTTTAGTTGCTCCTTTGGTAGAAGACAAGATGATTTGATTAGTTCTAGTGTTCCAAGCACCACATCAACACCAACAGTTACCTCTGCAGCTGGGCTTCAGAAAAGCCTGCTTTCCAGCACAAGCACTACTACAAAGATTACAACGGGTTCTTCCTCAGCAGGCACACAAAGCAGGTGAGTCACAGATACACTTTGTGTTCAGGCTTACTGTGTGCTTACGTATGTGCATGCGTTTTTGTTTAGAAGATTGTGGGGCTCTGGATTTTTTCATTTACCTTGTTAAAATCATTTACAAACAAAAATTGGTTCCAAAAAGTTGCTATGATGCATGTCTGGGGAAAAAAAAATTAGATTCCTGAATTACAAACTTTCCTTGAATTAGGCTGCTTAAAATATAAATTTCTCTCTTTGACAGCTCTGGTTGAGCTTTTTGGATCATAGTTAAAAAATGTCTTGCCTTGTATTTTAAAAAAATCCATCCCTGTAGTCACATGTTTTTCAGCTGCTAGAAAGTGCTTTCATTGTTTAGCTGTTTTCCTTTTCTCTTTTTGTGTTGCTGCTTGTGATGCTATAGTACCTCAAATCGTTTGTGGGCTGAGGATAGTACTGAAAAAGAAAAGGACAGTGTTCCTACGACAGTGACCATTCCTGTTGCTCCAACTGTTGTAAATGCTGCAGCCTCTACCACAACCCTGACTACAACTACTGCTGGCACTGTCTCCTCCACATCAGAGGTCAGGGAGAGACGCAGGTGTGTAAAGGTCCTAATAGAACTGCTGCTATATCTTGCCCAGTGATGAAAGTTGTTTGTTTTGTTTTGTTTTTGTAATCTTGTGAAGTTGACCACCATCTCTCCATTAGGATAATAAAGGAAGTAATCTATATCAGCTCAGAACTATGAAAATTGATATAATTAGCCATTAATTAGCATTCAGGCTTGCTTACCCACCTAGAACAGAATTGATGATTTTGTTTAAAGGCTTTGAGCCCAACAGTTGCCTTTTTACTTAGCCATCTTACTGTTTTTAATGGTTGGTTTCATTCAAAATATTTTTGTAATGAAGATCTAAACACACATAATCACACTCATGGAAAACCAGATGCGCCCTAGCTGGTTTGGCTCAGTGGATAGAATGTTGGCCTGCAGACTAAAGGGTCCCAGGTTCAATTTCAGTCAGGGGCATATACCCGGGTTGCGGGCTTGATCCCCAGTAGGGATCATGCAAGAGGCAGCCAATTAGTGATTCTCTCTCATCATTAATGTTTCTATCTCTTTCTCATCTTCTCCCTTCCTCTCTGAAATCAATAAAAATATATTTTAAAAAAAACACCAGATGCAACATGACAAAAACAGGTGTTTTTTTTATTCTTCTCATTGTTTCCCCTCATTATTAAGAAATCTGATGGATGTTAAACGGTTTTTGCTGTTACCTTTGAGAATTTCATTTTAAGATTCTCTTGGTGAAAAATGATTTCTTGTGCATATGTATAAGCCAAACACTTTTAACTGTTTAATTCATTCACTTAGTTTTAATTCTGGTATATAGAAGGCACTCATTAATTAAATATTTTTAGAAGCTATGAATTTATTTTGTATTCTGTCAGTGATGTGGAATCATAGATGTGGAAAGGATATCTTCTCAATTTACAGAAGGAAACTGAGATCCAGAAATAAGTGACTTTTCCACTTTTATTTAGTTAGTGTGAGAGCTAAAGCTACACCCAAGATTACAGAAGAATCAGTACAGTCTTCTTTCTGCTATATCATTCATAGTCCCTAGCTTGGAATTTAAAAATATATATATGTATGTATGTGTATATATATATGTTTTTTATTGATTTCAGAGAAGGAGGGAGAGATAGAAACATCAATGATGAGAGAGAATCATTGATCAGCTGCCTCCTGCATGCTTCCCACTGGGGATTGAGCCAGCAACTCGGACATAGGTCCTCCTTATTCATAGGTCCATGCTCAGCCACTGAACTACACTGGACAGGTCCAGCTTTGAATTTTGTTTTTCCCCTTAAGAAAGAAAAAATGTGGGAAGCTAAGTGTAACCTTTTTTAGATTTCACTCTTGCAAAATTTAATTAGCTACATAGCTGATATTTTCTTCTAAAATACCAACCAGGTTAACTTTGTTTTATTTCTGACACATAATGTTCATAAATGGACAGTTTTATACAGCCTTTGTCTTTGGTGCTTCAAAGTGCATACTTACAGAAGGATTCTTACAGTAATATTTGTGGTGAACATATAAAAAGTAACAAAATGTTATTTTTAATGTTTTCATACATTTTTGTGGTGAAATTTAATAATACTTCTATAATGCCATTACAAGTTGTTTGAACTTTGTGATTGGAGTACCTATATAGGTCATATCGTATTTGAATTATTCCTTCTTTATTTTTCTATAAATTTAAGTCAGTTCGGGTTATTTGAAGTGTTCTTAATAAGACTATCAGCCAACAGAAATTAGAAGGCAGAGGCATCCATCATTCTCTTTTAGTAAAAATAAATTTGAGTGTTTTGCTTTTATGGGGTGAGATCACCAAGGAGAGAAAGGGTCAGGAGTCTTTGGTTTTTTTTATTCCTTGCTCTGCCTTAATCCTAAAGTTAGAATTTTCTACAGGTCAGAATTTCTTCTGTAAATTGAGGTATTTGATTTACATAATTTTTAACTTCCAGAATCCTTTTTAACTCTAGCATTCCATGCTTTTTAAAATTCTTCAGTGACAACATCTAATGAATATATACCCAGAATCATATGTTGTTTCAGAACAAATTATAATTCTTAATCTCAGATTTTTTTATGTTGTTATAGAAAGTTGAGTTTCAACTTCTTAGAATTAATCCTAGAAGACATTAAAGATTGAGAATTAAATATTTAGAGATATAATAAGGACAGAGCAGATTCTAATAGCATTTAAAAACAAAATGTGCCTATTGACATTTTTCCTAATCTCTTAAAGAAAATTTGTCTTACCTTGTTTCAGTAATGTTTGCAGTAATATTGATGTTTGTGTTTTGTTTCATGTCAAGTATTTGTTTGCAATTTTGAATACATTGTGGGCCTCTTCTGTTCGTCTTTTAATTAAATTTCATTAATTTTTTTTTTTTGAAATGTAGATGGTTGAAAATTTGTCCCCAAAATGTATATATGATGATTTAAGAATATATGGTGGCTGAAAACAAATAAATCAACACATTTATGCTACTTTGGGTACTATTACATATGTACTTTTGGATATTAAGGAAAGTTACTATTTACACTATTAAATTCCACCTCATTTTAGAATTTCCCTGTTTTTATTGATCTGATTGGGTGAGGAGTCCTGTTTTTATTAGTTAAGATTTCCAAAGGGTTAATTTTGGGAAGGTGGAGTAGAGAAGAGAAGCTAGCTTTAGATAGATGGAGCGTGATAGCAAATTCTTTTACTGTTTAAGTATTTCTAATTTTCCATAGTCTTTTCAAACTATAAGATAGTACCTTACTGCCCTGACCAGTGTGGCTCAGTGGGTTGTCCTGTATACCAAACGGTTGCAGGTTTGATTCCTAGTCAGGACACATACCCAGGTTGCAGGTTCGATCCCCAGGGTGCGTACAGGAGGCAACTGATGGATGGTTCTCACTCTCTCTGTTTCTCTCTTTCTCTCTCTCTCTGTCTCTCTCTCTTTCTGCCTCTCCCTTCCTCTCTCTCTAAAAATCCATAGAAACATACCCTCAGGTGAGGATTAAAAAAAAAAAAAGCAGTATCTTACTAATAACTTTGTATTTGCAGCATGGATTCACATGGAACTGTTGCTTCAATATAACTGCTCTCTTCCACCATTTTCCTTTTGCTCAGGCAGCTCCCTTTGCCCATTTATCTTCCCTCTGGAAGGAAAAAAGCTAAGTGTGAAGCAAGGGTTGGTATTCAGATTTTTAAAGATGTAATTTGTTTGACTAACCAAAAGGTAAACATTATAAATAAATATAAATATTTCAGCCAGTAAATGCCAGTGAATTAAAAAATATATATGGAATAATTGCATTTATTGGGGGGAAAAAGTCTTTCTTTAAAAATAGCAACCTTTCCGTTGCTCAGAAAATCGTAAGCAGTGTAAGACTACTAAGTAATAAACTTATATATCCCATGTTGTTATATAAAAGAGCCAGTCTGCCTTGGTCAGGTGGTTCAGTTGACTGGAGCATTGTCCCATGAACCAAAAGGCTGTGGGTTCAGTTCCTGGTCAGGACATATACCTAGACTGCAAGTTCAATCTCCAGTTGGAGCTCATAGTAGAGGCAACTGATTGATGTTTCTCTCTAACATCAATGTTTTTCTTTCCTTACATTCCTCTCTCTCTAAAATCAATTTAAAAAACATATCCTCTGGTAGGATTAAAAAAAAGAGAGAGATACAGTCTGACAGTCTGGTATCACTAGAGGCCCGGTGCACATTACTGCACTGCGGGCGGGAGGGGGGGGTCCCTCATCCCTCATCCTGGCCTGCGCCCTCTCACAGTCCAGGACCCCTTGGGGGATGTCCGACTGCCAGGTTAGGCCTGCTCCCGCCACCGCCACTGTGCTCACCAGCCGTGAGCCCGAGCCCAACTTCTGGCTGAGTGGGGCTCCCCCTGTGGGAGCACACTGACCACCAGGGGGCAGCTTCTCCCACTGGTGGTCAGTGCACGTCATAGTGACCAGTCATTCCACCGTTTGGTCAATTTGCATATTAGCCTTTTATTATAGGATAATAAGGCGTCAATGGAGTTTGCTGATTCTGCTGTCTTTTTGATGATCAGCTCTTTGGAATAAAAAAAACAAAATATATAAAATATATGAACTATTTTTCTTTTCTACATCTTATTCTTAAAGTAGAGGAACTCCAAGGATAGAGAAAGGAACTGAATATCATCTGGAGACTACCAAATATAGAAAATATATGTATTAGAAATTGATAGGCTAGATTTTTATGCTAATTTGGGGAAATGTATGGGAAATTTAAATGAACAGATTTTACAAGTCTATTAACTTTCATCCCTCTAACCTGAATATAATAAACTGGATATGATAAATAGATTTATTAACTTTCATGGTCACTTGAAATTGTTTCGAAAGAATCTTGGCTCCTTGGAAGAGAGTGTGATGGCTGGTTAGTGATTTGCCATGGGGTTAAAAGGGCAAAGTGGCAATGCATATTACCCTGTTCAAAATTAAATATGTAAACTTTGACCATGTAAATAGTAGTAGTTAGAATTCAGTGCTTCACGTTCATGTTTACTTTTATAGGAGCTCATGAAATGCTAAAGTGGTATGCAGCCATATGGGCTGCTGTAAATGTTTGCTTCACCAGATTTCCCATCACATTTAGGTTTCACCTCCTTTTGTGTTTTTTTTTTTTTTTCTCCTCAATTGGTAGAAGTACAAAAAGCAATAAATTGCATAGGGTTAGTTGGTGCATAAAGAAGTGTTGTTAAATGAATGGAGGAAGAGATAGTCATTGGACTATATTTCCAAGCTGTTGTCTTATGGAGCACTTTTTCACATTCAATAGTTGTACCACCAAAAAGGGGGGGGTGGCAGTATTCCCTATTTAAATGCTGAGTTAAACACAATTAAACAGGTTTCTTCTCTCAGTACTTCTAAGACCATATAATATGGTGTGATCTTCCTGGAGACACGTTAGAATGTATAGCATTTTCCAAATTAAAACACCAACGTCAACAAACAAGCTCCTCATCATCTATATATATAAAAGGCTAATATGCAAAGTGTCCCCTCGGGAGTTTGACCGGGAGTTTGGTCGCTTGCTATGACACGCACTGACCACCCGGGGGGTGGTGCGGAACGAAGGAAGGCCCCGGCTGGAAGTCGGAAGGCCCCAATCGGCCCTGATCGCCGGCCAGGCCTAGGGACCCTGCCCATGCACTAATTTTGTGTACCGGGCCTCTAGCATTGTTATAAAAATAGGAAGTATCTTTTATATCTAAAAACCTTAAAACTCTAGACCTGGCCTGTGTGGTTCAGTTGGTTGGAGTGTTGTCCCATATACTGAAGCATTGCAGGTTCAGTGTTCTCTCTCACATTAATGTTTCCCTCTCTTTCTTCTCTCTCTCTGTCTCCCTCCCTCTGTCTTCCTCCCTCTTCCTCTCACTCTCCACCCATTTCTCTTTCCCTTCCCCTCTCTCTAGGATCTATAAGAATATCCTTGGGTGAAGATTAATTAATTAATTAATTTTTTTAAAACTTAGAACTCTAGGGAGTTGATGTATAAACAGAATGAAAATTATGAGACAGAGCCCTGCAATACAAAAAGAAAACTAAAGTAATACTGATCATTGGAGGGAAGTTTTTTTATTTTTGTTTAGCAGGGCTCTGTCTTATATTTGTTTGTTTAACTCTTTAATTATTTAACAACATAGAGTGCATGCTTTTGAAATTATGCATGTCCTAAGACAGAATGGAACATAGGCTTAGATTTATAAGATGAGATTTAGTGAAAATAAATGCTAAGTTCTCTATATCAGAAAATCAATTACCCAAGAGAAATGCTGATTTTAAAGCAGTTCATGTATGAAACCACTTGAATTTTTAGAGTACTTATATTGTGAACAAGAGTATGTGTCTGCCAAAAACATTATTAATAAATGTGCAAGGACATGAATACAGGGAGTGCTGCTTACTAACTTGTCATCCTGTATCCTGAGTGTTGCATTCAATCCTACCCATTGTACCATAAAGACATAGACAGTCTAGAGGTTAGCCAGATAACTTGAGATTTGACCTTAGGAAGTGTTGTAGGGAATCAAAAAGGGGCTAAGGAGGAATGACATTAGATAGTTGTTTTTTAAAAATATGTAGTTAGGAAGAATTTGAAAAATGTGATAGGTTAATATGATTAATTCTGTGTAATCTAAAAGATTATCAGATTGCATTGTTGAATTTCAGAGTGGATATAACCATTTTCTGAAGACTAATTTTCTTAAAATCTATTAAAATGCTAAACTTGTATGTTTCACTCACACATTCATATGTAAAAGCATTCACAGTTATTGTATCTCCAACTAACGATTATTATATATTACTGTAGATCATACCTCACTCCTGTTAGAGATGAAGAATCTGAATCCCAAAGAAAAGCAAGATCTAGACAAGCAAGACAGTCTAGAAGATCAACACAGGTATATTTAATGTTTGTAATATGTGAAACTTTAAAATAAGTTACCTTTTCCTTTTTTACTGTGCTATAAATATATTGATGTCATTATATAATGTGAGTAAATCTTTAAAGATAAAAGTTGCTTTAGCCCTAGCTAGTGTGGCCAGTTGGTGGGGCATCGTCCCTTGCACCAAAAGGTTGCCGGTTTGTATCCCGGTCAGGGCACACGCCCAGGTCTTAGGCTCTATCCCTAGAGGTGTGCAGGAGGCAGCCGATTGATGGTTCCCTCTCACATCGATGTTTCTATCTCTTCCTCTCTTTCTAAAAATCAGTAAAAATAATTTTTAAAAGTTGTTTTAGTATTTTTTTATATGATTGCACTATTAGTCTTGTATTTTATCTAATTAGTATATGCCTTGTACCTCTTTGAGTATTTTTTATTCCTGTTGTGATATCTGGCACAGATATCTGTGTTAAAATGAATTAATTATATGTGATTTCTAATAATTATTAAAGAGTTCCAAGAATATTTGGAGTTTGGGGAAATAGGTCTATTAGGTATATTAAATAATTATGTGCAAGTATGAGAAAAATGGCACTCAGACTGGTTATCATCTCATTACCTCCTCCTTGCCATTTAATTATATTCCATATATCCCTTTGAGTCTTTCCTTTCCCCCAGTTGAGCACCAAAGTCCTGGTTCAGCTCTTTCAGCGTTACCATTACTCATATATCAAGCTAAACTATTTGCTAGAATATTAACATATTTTTTCTGTCTTTATACTTTTGCTTCTTAAAATTTGACCTGTTCTCAAGGCTTAACCTTCAAAATTATTTCTTTACTGAAATCTCTGTGGGTATATACGTATATAAGACCATAAATACATATAAATTTGATATATAAACTGATTTTTTTGGCTTTTTCTTCATTTGCTGAACATTTTGGGAATATTTATATTCATAATGGTATTTTTGTCATCTCCTATGCTATTTTGTTAATTACTTGAATATAGAGACAATTTCTTACACATATTTTATTTTTTACCTCTTTATTATGCTTGTTCCTGATGATTGTTCATAGAATGGATGTGAATTGCTAAGTAGAAATTGTTTCATTTTGCAAACCAATTTCAAACATGCATATTTGACTTTTAATACATTCACATTTCCTTTACTTATAGTATTCCTTCAAAGTGAGCTTTAATGCCTCATAATTAAATATATCATTTTTATGTGCAGGGGGTGACATTGACTGATCTTCAGGAAGCTGAAAAAACGATAGGAAGAAGTCGTTCTATTCGAACCAGAGAACAAGAAAATGAAGAAAAAGAAAAAGAGGAAAAAGAAAAACAGGATAAAGAGAAGCAAGAAGAAAAAAAGGAGTCAGAAACCTCTCGAGAAGATGAATATAAGCAAAAGTACTCCAGAACATATGATGAGGTAAACAGTATACCAAAGACACAGCTAGGTAAAATGGTAGGAAAAATTCCTGTGATTTTCAAAATCCAAGGGAGATTTGTATACCAACAAACCATATACAAAATACTCAAAAGGGTTTTAATAGAAATCCGAATTATTTTGACATGAGTAGAACATTACTTTTTCATTGAAATAAATTTAAGTGTTCTATGTTTTTAAGTGTGTTTAATATTTTAAATGGACTTTACACCTAATATTTCACAGACTTATCAGCGTTACAGATCAGTATCAACTTCAAGTTCAACCACTCCATCCTCTTCACTTTCTACCATGAGCAGTTCACTCTATGCTTCAAGTCAACTAAACAGGCCAAATAGCCTTGTAGGTATAACTTCTGCTTACTCACGAGGATTAACAAAAGAAAATGAAAGAGGTAAGAAGACCAAATTTTGAAAAAACTTTGTTTCCTTCAAATAATCATTTGAATTGGTTTTTCTAATTAATATTTCAACAGAAAAGAAACAACATTCTAAACTGGGAGCCATTCTACCTAAATGATAAGATGGTTGAGAGTGAGAAGAGTATAAAATCAAAAGGAAATTATGTGAACTGGCATTGATACACATCTTTATAACCTAAGATGCCACAAAAATCTTTATGTCTACCAGGGTAGAAAAGTCAGTGTAGAAGAACTGGTGGAACAGTTTATTAGTATTTTTATTTTATTTATTGCTTGTTATGTGTATCATATCTCTTACATGATTTTTGTGAAATTGATTTAAACTAAAATCACTTAACACATATAATGTCCTTGCTAGAACTAAATTGTTTTTATGCTTATTTCTCAAGAAATATATTTTTTCAGCTATATTGGCATCCTGATGCTCAATATTAACATTTCCTATTATTGCTTATAAACTTTCTATTTAAATTCTAATTAATTATATTTTAAATCAGAGATGGGTACTAAATAAAATTATTCCTAATTATAGGCATTTTACGTTTTAAAAGCAAAATTTCATAGTTTTAGTCATGAGATTATAGCAGTAATTATGTAAGATATAGACTTCAGAAAATTAAGTTTTTCCTAATTTCCAGCTGCTTTTCTTTTGTTGGTCATTGAGATATTTTAGTTTTTTGATCCACTAAGTTGAGAGGTGCACATAATGTTTATAAAAATTTTGAGCCAACATTTAAAATTATGTATATTTGCATAATATTTCAGCTTTCCATTGTCTACTGAATATTTGAAAGATTTGGTATCACTGGGTCTGAATTTTCACATGTCATCAATTGGCTAAAGCCAAATAACAGCAGCCCTCCATCCTCCTGGAAAAGTGCCCTCCTGGCCTCCTTTATACATTTTCATTACCCAGATTGCCACTACAGGCATTGGAATTTAAGTTCTTTGCTCTAAACTGATTTCAAAAAATAATTTTTAAAACTCCTCTTAATACTATAATTTGGGGTTGTCTTTTGCTGTGACTCTTTGCTAATGACACAAGGAGCCTTTTAAAAATAATTTTTTTCCATATATTTGTACTTCTTAAAGCATATTCAAAGGCCTTAGTATTCTCTTCGTATGTATGTCTGAAGCCATTTTAGCTGTCCCAGGAAGGAAACAAATTTTAAGACTAATATTTTTTTACATTGATTTTATTTTTAAAGAAAGATAAATATTTTTTCCAGAAAAATGGATTTCCTCTTAGTTGCTGTCTAATAGAAATGAAATGAATACTCCATTTATTCTGCTGAATGAGGACTGGGAATAGTAGAAGCAGAAACTGATAGTTTTATGATGCCTACTAGCTAGCTCTTCCATCATTAAGAACTGTTTGTTTGTTTGTTTGTTTGTTTTCTTGAAGTGTTAACTTTGGGTATAATAACTATTTTCCTACCAGAAGAGCCCCAATTGAATCTTCTTAGGATTTAATTATTTTTTGATCAGCAAATATTACTAACTATATCTTTTGAGCAAAACTTTTTAGGCACTAGGAAAATTAAGTAATTAAAATTAGTTCTTGTCTTGATCCTGAAGAATGTATCTGATGAGAAATACAGGTATATGTTTAAACCAAGTGTTATAGGAAGGGGCAAAATTTGATAATGATTAGAGAATTTTAGAAGGCTTCACAAAGGAGGTTGACTTGGAATTGTTTTTACATTTGTCTTGCAAAATACTGTCAAGATACATTGCTACCATGTGGTGCATTGTAATCCTTAACAGAGGGAGAAAAGAAAGAAGAGGAGAAAGAAGGAGAAGATAAATCACAGCCTAAATCAATCAGGGAGCGACGGCGACCAAGAGAGAAAAGAAGATCTACTGGAGTTTCATTTTGGACACAAGATGTGAGAACCTATTAAAATATAATTTCTTGATAATATGCTTCTATTTATTCTTCTTCTGCTTCTGCTTCTCCTCCTCCTCCTTCTTCTTCTTCTTAAAAAATCCTATTTAAATTATTTTAGAGGAGGAAGGGAGAGAGAGAAACTTTGATTTGTTGTTCCACTTATTTATATATTCACTGGTTCATTCTTGTATGTGTCCTGATCAGAGATGAACCCACAACCTTGGCATATCAAGACAACACTCTAACCAATTGAGCTACCTGGCCAGGACTAGTATGCTTCTTTTCCGAAGTGCATACTAATAATATCTTAATGCCTCAGTTTATATACTCTTTAGATCATCACTATGTGTTGTTGAGCCAAGTTATGAAATAGGAAAAGTTAGTAACTGTTCATAAAAGTTTGGCCATTCAACCAATCAAAGCGTAATATGCTAATGATATGCTAAGGCTGCTCAACTGCTCGCTATGACGTGCACTGATGGGGTGGGGGGAGGCGGAGACAGTCGACCATTCACTATACTTTAGATCATCACTGTGTATTGATAAGACAAAGTTATGAAATAGGAAAATTTATTTTATAAAGGATAGTTAATAACTACTAAGATTTTTGTGTGTTAAAAGCAGGAGCTCTTTTGGAATAAAAATAATAATAGCTGCAGCTCATATATTGATTATTGTATAATGACTAAACTGCTCTCATCTTAGAGGTTCTTGAAAGATGCTTTACATTTAATCCCATTTCCTTGAACATGATTATAATATATATACATAACTGTTATTTCCATCCAATGTTGCTGGATAGAAACAGTGCTTTACTTACCAAATTATAACAATCCTATAGAATTTCATATTTTTTCCTGATTCCTAATTGAATGCCTGGCATTGCTGTTCATTTGCAGGAGAAAAAAGAACTATGGGTTAGCTCGGTCAATGAGAAATTTATACCATTTCAATACAATGTACAACTGTAGTGGACAAATATAATTTGTTTTGTCTTATTTTTTGTTTGTTTGATTTTTTACCTTGATTTTTTTCCCTTTTTCCTTTCAATTTTAAAAAAATACATGTTTTTATTGATTTTAGAGAGAGTAAGGGGGAGAGAGAGAGAAAGGGATAGAAACATCAATGATGAGAGAGAATCATTGATCAGCTGCCTCCTACATGCTCCTTGCTGGGGATGGAGCCCGAAACCTGGCCATGTGCCCTGACAGGGAATCAAACCTGTGATCTCCTGGTTCATGGTTCAACACTCAACCACTGAGCCACACTGGCCGGACTCATTTAATTTTTAATATAGAAAAATTCAATCACACAAAAGTAAAGGAAAAGTATAATGATCCCACCCCAACTACCATTATTTAAGCTAATTCCTCACAACTTCTCCAACTCCCATATAATTTTGAGAAAATCTTAGACATATCATTTTATCTGTTAAAATGTTAGTATATATTTTTAAGGGATAAAAACTATTAAAAATAGTAACCACAATATTATGACATAATGAGCACAATACCAGATCAGACTTATCCTCTCTAATAAAAGGGTAATATGCAAATTAACTATCACTCCGCTATATAAGCCACGCCCACCAACCACGCCCACCAGCCAATCAGGGCGAGTATGCAAATTAACCCCAGCCAAGATGGCTACAGCCACAGAGAGCAAGGTTTCCCAGGTAACAGAGCAAGCCAAGCTTTCCGATAGCCGTTGCAGGCCTAAGCCTCCACTCAAGTTACAAAGTTTCAATTATAGAAGGTAAACAAATTCAAACAGAAATGGGGGCAGAACGGAGCTTGAGAGAGCAGGCCAGGGTTGCCGGCGGCAACAGGGGAAGCAAAGCTTTCTGCACACCCTGGCCGGGCCCAGCCTCTGCTTAAGGCTACAAAGTTTCAATTCTAGAAGGTGAATTAACTGCCATAGAAATGGCTGCCAACCCAGAGGGAGCAGCAGGCTTGGCTCCACTCCAGGCTACAAAGTTTCAATTGTAGAAGGTAAATAAATTCCAGATACCAGGGCCTCTTCTTGGGTTGCCAGGGGGCGAGGCCGGCCTGCAAACCACCACAGGCCCCTCACTCAGGCTGCCCCACGCCCCAAGGGAAACCCCACCCTGATCCAGGACACCCTTCAGGGCAAACCAGCTGGCCCTCACTCGTGCACCAGGCCTCTATCCTATCTAATAAAAGAGTAATATGCAGATTGACAATCACTCCAACACTAAGGTGACCAGATCATCCCGCTTTTGGCGGAACAGTCCCGATTTTTAACAATTTATCCCGCGTCCCACGGCATTTTTAAAAAGTTCCTATCTTTCCAAAAATAGGGACTTTTTTAAAACACCGTGGGACGCGGGACAAATTGTTAAAAATCGGAACTGTCCTGCCAAAGGCAGGACGATCTGGTCACCTTATCCAACACACAATATGTCTGCCCCCATGTGGTCAAAGATCCTGCCCCCATGTGGACACAAATGGCCACTACAAGATGGCCAGCAGGAGAGGGCAGTTGGGAGGCACCCGGCCTGCAAGGGAGGGCAGTTGAGAGGGACCAGGCCTGCAAGGGAGGGCAGTTGAGAGGGACCAGGCTTGCAAGGGAGGGCAGTTGGAGGTGATCAACCCTGCAGGAGAGGGCAGTTAGGGGTGACCAGGTTGGCAGAGGAGGGAAGTTGGGGGCAAACAGGCTGGCAGGGGAGCAGTTAAGCATCAACCAGGCTGGCAGCAGAGTGGTTAGGGGGTGATCAGGCTGGCAGACAGAAGCGGTTAGGGGCAATCAGGAAGGCAGGCAGGCAAGCAGTTGGGAGCCAGCAGTCCTGGATTGTGAGAGGGATGTCCGACTGCCCGTTTAGGCCCGATCCCACCAGGATCGGGCCTAAACGGGCAGTCGGACATCCCTTCAGGAGTCCCAGATTGGAGAGGGTACAGGCTGGGCTGAGGGACACGAATTTCGTGCACCGGGCTTCTAGTTGTTAAATAAACACTAAATCCTTAATATTGAATATTCAGTCAGTTTTAATGTACATTTAATTCATATATGCCATAAATGGTTTGTTGTTGTAGTTTTATACTTTACTTGTTTGATTAGGACTCAAATAGGACCATACATGATGATTAATTATCTCTTTAATGTTTTTTTTTAATCAGTAAGTTTCTCCCTCCATCCCTCTTTTTCCCCCCTTACAATTGCTTTCTAATGAACTGGATTCTCATATTCTTGAAGTGTAGTTTTTCCTATTTCCCATCAACTGGTAGAGAATTGGTCAGATTCTGATTCAATATTCCTTTGGCAAGGTTTTTTTGTTTGCTTGTTTAGCCTCACCTGAGGATATTTTTTTCATTGTTTTTTTAGAGAGAGTGGAAGGGAGGGAGAGAGAAACATTGACATCCATTAGTTGCCTTCTGCGCACACTCCAACAGGGTGTGGTGATCGAACCTGCAACCCAGGTACATGCCCTTGACCAGGAATTGAACCCGAAACCCCTTTGGTTTACAGGCCGATGCTCTAAATATCCAGACACAACAGCCAGGGCTGGCAAGGTATTTTTAGCCTCCATCAGAAAGTATATAATGTATGGTTGATTTTAATTGACTGACTTGTAACATTTCATTTTATTTTATTTGATATATTTTATTGATTTTTTTACAGAGAGGAAGGGAGAGGGAGAGTTAGAAACATTGATGAGAGAGAAACATCAATCAGCTGCCTCCTGCACACCCCCTACTGGGGATGTGCCCACAATCAAGGTACATGCCATTGACCGGAATCGAACCTGGGACCCTTGAGTCCGCAGGCCAGTGCTCTATCCACTGAGCCAAACTGGTTAAGGTTGCCTGGTAACATTTTAATAGCAGTAAAATAAAACCCCACAGTCTTAACACTCTGACATAGTAACTTATTACTTAAAATTCTTTTTATCTTCTGAATAACTAATACATGTTAACAGTTTCATAGGCAAAACTCTATTTATTACAGTATAGTATTTATTTTTCCCCACTGTTATTCAGACCAGCCCTCCCTTCAACTCCAGTTTCTTGCATTATAAGGATCCTTCCTGAAATCCATATTGGCAACACTTGTCTTTTTAATTTGAGCCTGCATTGAATTGTGTTCTAATCAACCAGCAAAGCAGAGCCCTCCTTTCCCCTTCATATCCACACCTCTATCATACAACATATAAAAAGAAAGGGTAGTGTGCACTTGTGCAGCTTTTTGCTCTATTGTATTAGAAGGTTCTTTTTTTTTTTTTTTAGTTACTACTTTTCAAGACGTCTGAGCTTTCCCCCTTTTTAAATTTTCAGTTCCTATGTTTTCCCATGAAGCTGCAATGTATAGAGACAATTAGTCCATGATATGGAATTAAGATAATTTATATTAATAAGTAATAATATCAGCAGCAGCATTGATTTCTCCTGTTCCCAGCCTTGTGTTTACATATAATTTTTTACTAGTTACCAAAATGATAGCTTGTACAGATTCTCACTACTCCTCAGAGCAGTTCTGTAAAGTTTTTATCCTTACTTTTATGTGTAAGGTAACTGTGGCTCAGGGAAATTTAAAATAAGTTTGCCCTAAGTCACATAGCTAAAAATAGCTATACCAATGTGACTCTTGAGTGATCTAATTGTAAAGCCTGTGATGTTTTATGGTGAGCCTAAGACAGATATATTTGAATGCAAATTTTCCTTTTCTTTCAACACTTTAAAGTTTGTTGAGATGTTCATGACCTTGTAATAGGATATTCCCATAGTCTGGGATTCTAGGTTTTTAATCTGCTGAAACTGATTTTCTGTTTGGTGTATTATAAACTCCCAACAAATTTCCAGATAGATAAATGACCTAAACATAATAGGACTGTTGAATAAATCTTGCTAGGCTTATAGAACGAAGCTTTTCTTGCTTAAGATCATAACTTTCCTATTTTTGTTGCCTCCTTATAGTTGAGCTAGAGGCTGGGTACATGAAATTAATGCACCGGGGGGGGGGGGGGGGGCGGGTCCTTCTCAGCCAGGCCTGCACCCTCTCCAATCTGGGACCCCTCAGGGGATATCTGACAGCTGGTTTAGGCCCAATCTCTGTGGGATCAGGCCTAAACTGGCAGTCGGACATCCCTCTCACAGTCTGGACTGCTGGCTCCTAACTGCTCGCCTGCCTGCCTGCCTGATTACCCCTAACCACTTCTGCTTGCCAGCCTGATCGCCCCTAACCGCTGCCCTGCCAGCCTGATTGACGCCTAACTGCTCCCCTACTGGCTTGATCACCCTCAACTGCCCTCCCCTGCTGTTCTGGTCACCCCCAACTGCCCTCCCCTGCCAGCCCGATTGCCCCCAACTGCCCTGCCCTGCTGGTCTGATCTCTCCCCCAACTGCCATCCCCTGATGACCCCCAACTGCCCTCCCCCGCCGGCCTGGTTACTCCTAACTGCCCTCCCCTGCAGGCCTAGTCACACCCAACTGCCCTCTCCTGCCACCCTGGTCACCCCCAACTGCCCTCCCCTGCCGGCCTGGTCACCCTCAACTGCCCTCCCCTGCCAGCCTTATCTCGCCCCCAACTGCCCTCCTCTGCTGGCCTGGTTGCCCCCAACTGCCCTCCCCTGCCGGCCATCTTGTGGCAGCCATATTGTTCAATGTGAGGGCGGCCATCTTGTGATGACATCGTGCATGAGGGCCACCTAGGCTTATTATATAGGATGGCTAAATAGTACTTATATTGATGATTAAAGTATATGAAGTACTATCCTATCTAATAAAGAGGGAATATGCAAATTGACTGTCACAAAGGATGGTGGCACCCATAGCCACAAGATGGCAGCGCCCAGTCCCCTCAGCCCCACCGAAGTCCCCCCGTCCTTTCAGTCCCACTGGGGGGTGGCAGGCGCACGGTACGGCCGGACCTGCCCTCAGCCCCCCAGCCGCCCAGGGGCTGCCTGAGGCTCAGGTAACCAGGGCTGGCCGAGGCTTGCACTGCCGGCAGTGGCAACAGCAGAGGTGTGATGGAGCGTCACCTTCCCCTGATTGCCGGGTCGCCTCCCACCCCTGAGGGCTCCTGGACTTTGAGAGGGGGCAGGCCAGGCTGAGGGACCCCCCCTCCAGTACTTGAATTTTCATGTACCGGGCCTCTAGTCCTATCTAATAAAGAGGGAATATGCTAATTGACCCTCACGCCATAGCAAAGATGGTGGCACCCACAGCCAATAAAGAGGAATATGCTAATTGACTGCCCCACCCTCAAAGATGGCAGCGCCCACAGCCAATAAGGAGGGAATATGCTAATTGACCGCCCCACCCTCAAAGATGGCAGCACCCACAGCCACAAGATGGCGGCGCTCAGTTCCCTCAGCCGCGCGCCTGCCTCTGGAGTCCCCCAGTCCCCCCAGCTGCCCAGGGCCAGCCCAAGGCACAGGCAAGCCTTGGATGGCGGCTTCCCAGCCGCCCAGAGCAGGCGTGAGGTACAGGCAAGCCTTGGATGGCGGCTGCCCAGCTGCCCAGGGCCGCCCGAGGCTCAGGTAACCAGGGCCGGCCGAGGCTTGCGCTGCTGGTAGTGGCAGCAGCAGAGGTGTGATGGGGGCGTCACCTTCCCCTGATCACTGGGTCGCCTCCTGCCCCTCAGGGCTCCCAGACTGTCAGAGGGGACAGGCCAGGCTGAGGGACCCCACCTCCAGTGCATGAATTTTCATGTTCCGGGCCTCTAATCTATATATATAAAAGCCTAAAGGACCATTACAACCGGTTGATGGCTCGACTGGTTGCTATGATGTGCACTGACCACTAGGAGGCAGACGCTCAACACAGGAGCTACCCCCTGGTGATCAGTGCGCTCCCACAGCAGGAGTGCTGCTTAGCCAGAAGCCAAGCTCACAGCTGACGTGCACAGCTGTGGCATGGTGCCAGGCCCCAGCTTGGGCTCCTCCCCAGCCACCTGCCACTTTGGCATTGCTACATCTCTCGGGGGATGTCAGACTGCCGGATCAGTCCAAAACTGGCAGTCTGACATCCCCCAAGGAGTCCTAGATTGCAAGAGGGTGCAGGCCAGGCTGAGGAACCCCACCGGTGCACAAATTCCATGCACCGGGCCTCTAGTTACAATATAAAATGGAATATCTTCTTTCTCATGCTAGGCTTCTGGCTTCCTCATCCCCAATATGAGGTTGTTAGTTAGATTGCCTTTCTTCACCATGTATGCTAAACTACTTGGATTGTGCCATGCAGACAAATAGGCCTGAAAAATAGGGTAGAAAAATGTCCACTTAAAAATCTTGTGTTCTTTTTTATTCAATTCCCTGTTAGATTTTTCTCAAGGGCCATTTTAAATCAGAAAAGCCCTAAAGTATGTAAATATCAACTGTTTGAAATTGACTATCTATTTTAGAGCGATGAAAATGAACAAGAACAACAATCAGATACAGAAGAGGGATCCAATAAGAAAGAAACTCAGGTAAAAAACCTTTATTTTTTGTATTTTGAAGTATGTATTATTTTCTAAGTATTATTTTTTTACTTGTGTTTATGTTTATCCATGAAAGACAGTTACAGCACACTGTACCTTCATGCTAGGGATAGACTTATCAGTGGTTTGCTGGTATCTGGGGTGGAAGGACTGAAAAGGTGCACAAAGAATATTTTAGAGGCAGTGAAAATGTTCTGAATCTTGATTGAGGTGGATTTATGGATAAACACAACTGTCAAAACTCATCAAACTGTATACTCTAAGGTGGATGTAGTTTCTTGCATGTAAATAAGTCTTCAACATTGAAAAGGAAAACAAAAATAGAATAGTACCCTTCAGCAAAGAAAAGTATCTAAAGAATATTCATAAATTACCAGACCCAGATTTTAGTTTTTTAAAATGCAGTTATGTTCTGGAAAAGGCCATAGGCCTTTTTAATTTTCTTCACATTTGTTTAGAAATTTAGTATCTCTAAAGGACTGATCTTTTCAACAATCTTGAAAATTCTGAACTGCATGTGAAGCTCAAGCTGTCTGCCTTCAGGATATATATCTTTAAAGAAAATTAATAAATTTTATCACAGAGAATTTGAGTTATTTTATCATAATACTATTATTTGCTTCAAAAATGTGGCTTTTGTCACGTGGGTTATTATGATTTTCTCTCATTAAGATGTTGTATGGTAATACTTGTACCATATAAATGACACTAGTAATTAAGAATTTAAATGTGACACTAAGCAAGAAACCATAAAAGATTAAGAGATTTGATTTTTTTTTCAGATTTGATTATTTAAACATGTAAAACTATAATATGTCAGAAAAGAAGCCCTTATTAAGACATGTTTAAAACATTGAGACATGTTTTTTGCTCAGGTAGAAGTAAAGAATCTTAGCCTTTTTTCTAACATTTGAAAGATTAGTATTTGTACTATATAAAAGACAGTGAAAAAATAAATGGGGGTGTAATACATAAAATTTATCAATTTACAAAAGAAGGAATACAAGTGACCAGCAGCTTGAAAATGTACTTAATTTCATTAATAATCAAAGACATAATATAAAATAAAATTGCAGAGGTTAATAATGACCAGATTTGGCATAGTTTTGAAATAGGCATTTTCATAGAAGATTTTAATAAATGTATCCTTTTTGGGGATCAGTTTGGCAATACAGAAGCCTTGCAGAAAAGTTTATGCCTTTAAATTTAGCATTTCAATTCTAGAAATCTAGAAGTGACTGGATTATCCTATAATAAAAGCCTAATATGCAAAGTATTCAGTCATCTGGTTGGCCATTCAACCAATCAAAGCGTAATATACTAATGATATGCTAAGGCCACTCAACCACTCACTATGACGTGCACTGACCACCAGGGGGGAGACAGTCGACCAGTTGCTATTACGTGCACTGACCACCAGGGGGCAGATGCTCCAACGGGTAGGTTAGCTTGCTGATGGGGTCAGGCCAATCAGGACTGAGTGAGACGGGCCGAACATGCCCTGGAGCCCTCCCATGGTCCTTCCCCTGCTGGCCAACCTCCCATGTCCCTCCCTGGCCCCAGTCGTGCACCAGTGGGGTCCCTCAGCCTGGCCTGCGCCCTCTTGCAATCCAGGACCCCTTGGGGGATGTCAGAGAGCCGGTTTCGACCCAATCCTGCAGGCCAGGCAGAGAGACCCCACTGGTGCACAAATTCGTGCACCGGGCCTCTAGTGTAAAGATAAATCTACAATGGTATTCATAGCAACATGGCTCTTAAAGCAGAATATTGAAAACACCCCTAAATGTGTGTTGGTAGGGAATAGATTAAATAAAATGTATTTGCATAGATAGATACTTTATGTGTTCAGATGGATATGTGTACAAGAAAGGTTAACTAAGGGATTTGAGGAATGGGGAATTAATAGAGAAACTTATTTTTTTTTTTTAGAATTTAAAGTGAAAGTGTTTATTAGTAAAGAAGTGAGACAGAGAGTAAGCTATTCTACAGACAGAACAGCTAGAGAAACTTTATACTGTGGTGATTTTGTATGAGCTTATGGCACTGTAATCAGAAAAATTAAAAGGGTATTCTTACTTGGGAAAGAATTTTGGAGCACAAAGAGCAAGGACATCTTACTAAGTGAAAAAAGCTGGTCACAAAAAAAGACATACTGTTTGATTCCCCTTATATGAGCTATCTAAAGTAGTCAAACTCATAGAAACATCAAGTGGAATTATGGTGGCCAGGGCTTAGGGATAGGAAGATATATTGAGTTATTCAATGGTTATAGAGCTTCAGTTTTGCTAGATAAAAAAGTTCTAGAGATTTGTTGCACAACATTTTGAATATAGCTACCACTGAACTATCCTCTTAAAACTAATTTAGATGGTAAAAGTTATGTTTTTTACCACAATGTAAATATATATATATTTTAAAACAATGATAACACCATGATTTTTTAAAGAAAAGAAATAGAATCTGAGTGATTTCAATAACTGCATAGAGTTTTTATTCTTAAAGTTTAAATCAGTGAATCAGAGTGCAAACTGTGAGGTGAGATGTGATGTTTTTGTTTGATATGTACACATTTTACTTTATTTGTAAATATTCTCCTGAATTTGAATATCTTTTTTTATTTTTGCACCTCTTTTTATTTGAGATATAATTGATATATAACATATGAGTTGCAGGTGTACAGAATAATAAATCAATGGTTGTATATATTGAGAAATCACCTCAATAAGTCTAGTTAATATCCATCACCACACAAAGGTACAAAATAATTTTTTGTGATGGGAACTTTCATGCTATACTTATACTCTTAGTAGCTTATAAATTTGAATATTTTGAAAATTAAATTTTTAACTTCAAAATTATTAATTGTTATATAACTAAAGAATAAATTAATAAAATAAAGCTTTACATCAGAAAATGGGAAACAAGTGCCCTAGCTGGTTTGGCTCAGTGGATAGAGCGTCAGCCTGCAGACTGAAGAGTCTCAGGTGCAATTCCGGCCAAGGACACATGCCCAGGTTGCAGGCTCGATCCCCAGTACAGGGCGTGCAGGAGGCAGCCTATCAATAATTCTTTCATCATTGATGTTTCTATTTCTCTCTCCCTCTCCCTCCCTCTCTGAAATCAATAAAAAAATATTTTTAAAAAAGAAAATAGGAAACAAATGAAAAATTGATTTTGCAAAAAAATTTAAATACAACTTAGTAAGACATTTTTAGTCTGTGAATTATACTTCAAACAGTCCCAAAGGAACCAGTAATTTTACAGTGCATTCAAAGATAAATGTAACAGGAAAATACAAATATTTTTGTTGATTTTCGAGAGGAAGGGAGATAGAAACATCAATAATGAGAGAGAATCATTGATTGGCTGCCTCCTGCATGGCCCCTACTGGGGATCCAGCCCACAACCCAGGCAAGTACCCTGACAGGGAATTGAACCATGACCTCCTGGTTCTTAGGTCAACACTCAGCCACTAAGCCACACTGGCTGAACTCAGTAAGATTATTTTTGTCCTATTAATTATTACACAAATTAGATAAGAGTTATTGGAACTTCAATATAGCATACCCCTTGTTTGGAAAATTTTTAAATAATTATAATTTTCTAACCCTAATTTCTAAACTTTAAAGGATGTATAGCTGGGTTTTCAAGAAAGTAAATTTTAAATGAAATATGTGTATACTTAATGCCAGACGTTGGGTGCCATTTAGTGCTGGGGTCTTAATTCGGCATCTAGAAGGGTTCTGGAATCTGGAGAAGGGGCTGTATGTAAATTAAATAAGAGTTCAGAGACAAAACATAATTTTAAAAGGCATTTGGGGGGCAGAGGAGCTTTAGCTAAAGGAGCTAAGTTCTCCTCGCCTCAGGACCCCTTGCTTTTTATTAACACAAATTGTCCTAAGGCAAGGTAGAGATATACACATCAAAGGGTAGGGTTTCATACAGAAGCATTGTCAGATTGGGGAATTACCTCCAGCTGTTCAGTTGTTTGGCCAACAGGAGGCAATAACATGTAGATTAAGATGCCCTGAGCTGTCTGGCAGCAAGCAGTCATCCTTTTCAGGTTTGGGGAAATGCGTTTAGCCATTCCCAGCAGGCGATAACATATGTAACTCAGCCCTTGTTGAGTCCCCAAGTCCCATCAACCTTTCGATGAAACTCTTGCAATTATAACATGCTGGAACTGGCTTCCGGCATATACTGTTTTATATAAAATACTTAGGTATTCATTTGTTTGTTTCTTATGTCATTGTCTCAAAAATAGAAAAATGAGAAAAGTAGTTTATTTGAATTGCACATAGTAAACTTGACATTTTTTAATGAAAGTATGTTATTTTTTCCTGCTGAATGGGTATAGTAATGGATATGTGTCTTGGTCTATTTTTTTTTCTATTTAAAAAAATAATATATGGTGGAATTTGTAGGAATTCACAAAAATTGACCATAAATTGCCCAATGTAATTATATAATACTGTGCATGTAAAAATATACAGTGTCTGTGTTGTTGAACTTCTTTCTAAGGACAACCATGTTAAAGTTAAAACAGATACAGTAATTAGGTGTTAGTTTTATAGTGTGAAAACGGTATTTATGTTATGTTAAATTTACTTGATTAATCAATAAGTTACTTTAATGAAGCATAAAAATTTAGTATCTGTTTTTCTCTTTTTTTTTTTTTCTAGACTGATTCCATTTCTAGGTATGTTTTACTACCTTCTTTTCATTCTTTCTAAAACTATGTGGCTAGATATTTATGAATTTTGTAAGTTGATAAAATATTTTGAGTAGTAAAAATCTATTTATAATTTAGATGACCTAGTAACTGTTCTTTGTCAAAGTCTTTACTTTTAATTCTGTAGTCCCAGTAAGTCACGATTTCTCTTGATCTTTACAACAATGATAACTTTTAAGTTTTCCTAAGCTTCTTAAGTTACTTTAACAATGACTATGTCATTATTAACAACAGAGGCTGATGAAACCCACCAGAAATTTATTTCATTAGGCATTCAGAATCTTCTCTCTTATTTGCTTTTAAGTAAAAGAAAGCCATGCAAACACTAACAAGTGTCATCTAGCTCAAAATTATTGATCTTTTTAGAATACTTCCCTGAATCTAATCTCTATTTCATTTTTCTTACCATAATTGTTATCCAAGGCCTTTTAAAACCAGGAATAAGTTTTTATGTACTGATGATTGTATTGAGTTGAAATGTAGAGGCATTATTAGAAAATGTACCCTGAATTCAGAACCAGATAAGAAGAGAATTCTTATTTACAAATCTATTATCCATCACTTTGGATAGACTGTTATTAATTCATCAAATAAAAAATGTTATAATTTTAAAGCATAATATATACCACTTCAAAAATAAGAAAAGTGCTACCAATTAAATTGTAATACATCATCAATTGTAAGCCCTGTTCTGATTTCAAAGATGATAAAGTGTGAAAAAAAATGTACAATTTAAAAATTTTGAAGTAATTTATCATGATGTGAAACCAGTTTTGACTTTTAGATATAGAAATATTGAATCTCTTCCCCAAAAAATGGAAATTAATAGTATTAAAAATAACTTCCCATTTATTATCTAAGCGACCATTATGACCGGTCGACCGAACGACCGGTCGCTATGACACACACTAACCACCAGGGGGCTGACGCTCAATGCAGGAGCTGCCCGCTGGCGGTTAGTGCACTCCCACAGCCAACCTCCCGCTGCCGGCCAGCCTCCCACAGTCTGTCCCCCAGCCGGCCACAGACCCCACCCATGCACGAATTCGTGCACCGGGTCTCTGGTATATTATAAAAGTTGATTAGATAACAGATGAGGGAGAATGTTATCTACTATTTGGACTATCAAGTTAATATATACTAGGATGCATGTTGATGTAAGTTGTGAAAGCCTATAATAAAGATTTTGACTTAAACTCATCTTTTGAAGATATGAAACCAGTTCCACGTCAGCTAGTGATCGGTATGATTCCTTGCTGGGTCGCTCTGGATCATACAGTTACTTAGAAGAAAGAAAACCTTACAGTAGCAGGCTAGAAAAGGATGACTCAACTGACTTTAAAAAGGTACTTGGGTTATTTAGTTAAATTTAATTTAAAATAATCTGCTTGCTAAGATATATATGTTGAGATATTCCTAGAAACTCATAAAGAAATCAATATCTTACTCTAATTTTTAGTTTGGAGCAATTAATGGTAAGTAGAATATAAATAGCTGTTCGTTTGTTTGTTTGTTTGTTTGTTTGTTTGTTTTTTAAAAGGAAAGGGGAAAGTGCCCAAGACTTTATTTTACATTTAAGTGTCTCAGACCAGTAACTGTGATACTGTGACTTAGCTGAAAAGAGACATTGGGGCAGGGTGTGTGTGTATAAAAGCATGTACACACACTTCTTTATTTGTTACTAGGAAGCAGCCAAAGAATGCAACTTTTGCTAGGAGAATATAGTTTTTCCTAGGTAAGTGAAAAACTATGGTAGCTCAACTGCTGTTAATGATTAAGGGGGAAGTAATTAAGAAATAAATGGAAAGTCAACAATCAAGGATTCTGACTGTCACAATTCTTCATATTATGAGCTTGGAATAAACCTGATGAAGTATGTTGGAAAAAAAGAAGGCTTGTGGAATTTGTATATGTTCCCAGGTATTTGGCAGCTATTTGAATTACCCACTTTCTTAAAGTCAAACCAGCAAGGGAAGAAAGGTTAGTTTTCATTATGAATAAGATTCAGAGACTTTTTTTTTTTTTCCAGTAAAGAAGTTAACACTGAACTGTGTTACAGGAGTGAACTTCCACTCATGGGCAATGTAGATGGAGATATTGTCCCTGCTTGTATGGGTATCTTCCATGTATTGGGAGAGACAGACATTACAATCATACTAATGTATGTATACCTTAAAACAAGTATTCTGAAACAGTTTTATAAAGTGTGTAACAGAGTTATATAAAGTTTTATACAGTAAGGAAACAGTTTTATAAATGAATGTATAAAGGAAAGTGTCAGCACCTGAGGATGGATTTCCTAAGGAAGTGAAGCTGGAGCCAAAGGACAGAAAGATGATTAGTAGTTAACTGGCAAAAATGGGAGAGAAAAAAGTGTTCCAGAGAGAGTGAACTGCAGGCACATAGACCTGATGGTGGAAGGGTACCTGATGCATTGAAGCAGTTAAATTTTCATTAGGGCTAGTTAACGGAAGGGATGGTAGTATGAGATTGCAACTAGATGTGTAGGCTGGGACCAAAACCATATGGTGCCTTACAGGCTATTTTAAGGATATCCTTATACTGAGAACATTGGGATGCCATTAGGGGTTTTTTAATGTATGAAATGGAGGTGTTAATGGAATGGTTGCTTTATGAAAATTGAGATTGTCATTTTGAAAAGTTTACTTGCTGCTACATACAAAACATTATATGGAGATCAGGAGAGTAAGTCTAGCATTAGAATAGTTTAGCTAAGAGAATATTATCGCCATTTATCGTGGTAGTAATAGATATGAGAGAAAAACAAGTAGTAAATTCAGGCATTATGAGAGTGTTCAAGAAATATTTCACTTGCCTTTTAACTTTAGTAAAAATAATACAAATATAATGATAAATGCAACTGATAGTTCTCACTGTCAGGAATTGAAGAGAGCATGATAGACAGAAAAGCTCATAGACCACAAATAAAAATCACAGTGTCTCCGGAGCTCCAGCTATTGTTACTATGCAGTTACTGTCCCTCTTTATCAGAAAACTGAATTTTTTTTAATGGAAACTCAAAAGTCAGATTTTTTTTAGTGACGTCTTTTATTTTAAATACTGGAGCTAGTTTCTAAGAGTTTATGTAGGGCAAATATACCTGTGTAATCAGAACTCTGCATTGCAACTTTTAAAATATATTTTAATGTATCCTTTAATACCTCATGTTACCTTAATCTTTCTATACAAGTTTTAATATTGTGAAGTAATCAATAGGAAATCTTACCAAACTATTAGGGCACAAAAGTAATTTGTTCTTCTTCCTTTATTTTTATAGCTTTATGAACAAATTCTAGCTGAAAATGAAAAGCTGAAAGCACAGCTACATGATACAAACATGGAACTGACAGATCTTAAATTGCAGTTGGAAAAGGCTACCCAGGTTTGAACCTTTTTCCTTTTGTTACTCTAAAGGCAATGGTTGTGATTTATTCTATCTAAAATATTGCATTGCAATGTTCTCTAGTGTTCTAAACATAAGTTTGGTTACTGATAATAGCTTATTTATTAGAAAGAATCAATATAATACAGCTTAATGATCATTTCATCTACCTTTTTCTAAAGTGAATTAAAAATATAGACGTATAGCCTCAAAATGGAAAGTCTAAATATTTTTAAGCCTTCTAATACTTATGTTGTGGTACATGAAGGATTTAAGTGCTTATTTCCAGAATACCAAATGTGGCAAGTCATTGAAAGCATCTATACAGAATCTCCTTAAAGTTATACATTTCTTTATAATAATTTTTATTTGTTATAAATATTTCCTATTCAAAAAATGGTGATTTGATATAGTAATACTGGAAGAAGATAATTGTAGTTATAACTCATTTTGCCTTCCTTCTATGCAGTAGCCTAGAGGAGAGTATTTTAGACAAGAAAATTGGGATAGCCAAGCAGAATTAAAAACCTTGTTCATTTGTTCTAAGATGTGTAGGGTCTAGGAACTGTTTCCCAAGCTCTTTCTTGGAACACTAGTCCTGGGAGACAGTAATAGGCACATTCCCTTCTCCTCCTCCTCCTGCCCCCACTTCAAAAAAAAAAAGCTTTGTGATCCAAGAAACTTGGGAAATACTATATATTCTACATCTCAGAGCTTTTACAGGGTCTATTTATATGTCAAAGGCTCTAAGGGATCCTGTCATTGTTAAGAAAACAAACTTGTTTAAATTTCACATGGGATTTTTTAACATGAGCACATTTCTGCAATACAACTCTTAGAATCCAGTTTGAAAGCACTAATTAAAATATCTCCAGTTCGATAAATGATACTGCATACTTTCTTTGACCGCTTTTTTACACTCATCTTTTTCATAATTTTTAAAACTTATTTTCTGTGTTGAACTTATACTTGTTACCACTTTTTATTGTTGTTGTTAGCCATTATTATGTTGTAAAGCAATTGTCCATGCAAAATGCAAGCTGTGCTAAAATTCTAGGGCCCAAGCTAACCTTATGAGGTTATGAAGGCTCTTCAGATTTCATTAATTAATGAGATTTTACTATAAAGATACACAGAGCAAACAAAGCGAACAAACAAACTTTAGACACTGATCAGTATGATGCTTACTAGAAGTAAATGGGGTCAAAAAATGGTGACGGGAGGAGACAAGATTTCGGGTGGTGAGCACACAGTGCAATATACAGATGATGTATTATAGAATTGTAGGCTTGAAATTCATATAATGTTATTAACCAATATCAGCCCAATAAATTTAATTTTAAAAATGGGAGGGAGCCCAGCCGGTGTGGCTCAGTGGTTGAACGTTGACCTATGAACCAGAAGGTCATAGTTCAATTCCCTGTCAGGGCACAAGCCCGAGCTTAATCCCCTTTGTGGGGCATACAGGTGGCAGCTGATCATTAATTCTCTTTCATCATTGATGTTTCTCTCTCTGAAATCAATAAAAATATATATTTTTTAAATTATAAAGTAAGGGGGGAAAGATACACAGAGAAGTAAACAAACACATTTCATAGTGATGTGTCAAAAACTTAGAATGTTATACAAGTTAAAACTTGCTGGCTTATCCTTAGCTTCATAGTAAACTGGAATGTCATCCTTCTTCAGGTTGCATTAGTAGCTTAGTGAGCCTCTGTATGTGAAAATATCATAACTAGTTTTCTGAAAATAGCTTTAGGTCTAGAGATTTGGTAACTATTATTCTACTAAGAATCTTGAAATGTAGGTGTATTTGATAGTATTTAGCCAATGGACTCTAGAGTCCTTGAATCCTGCCTTAGCCTAGCCACCTTCCTCCATATACAGTCTCCAAGGGAGGGAAGTAGGCTAACTTACCAGAAACTGGTTTGATAAATTTTGTCAAATGTCAATTCACCACATTTACTAATTCTGATTTTAATATAACATCTAGAATATTTTTCAGAAATATTAACAAAAGTTGATTTTTTAACCTAAGAAATTGGTAAATGAATCATAAAATTGCTAAAATGTTATATGGGGAAAAAATCCCCAATAAAATACTAATTTTCTATCTAAAACTTATTTAATGTCTACTTGATGGCATTGTTCCATCTAGTTCTGATTTATTCCAGCTGCTTTTGAATATAATTTAATTCTTCAATCTTTTAAGCATTTTTAGGATTCATTTCATGTTCTGAACTGTTATATTAGCCTTTGTTTTAAATTTCTAGCAATTAAAATATAAATTTAAATTTCAGAAAGAAATAAGGATTAGCTGAAACAGTTTCATCATGATAGAAATTCTGAATTTGATTTATAAGAATAAACAACTGAAATGACACACCCTCTTTGTTTTTCATTACATTTATATCCCTTATATATTTCTTACTTTTCTTGCAGAGACAAGAAAGATATACTGATAGGTCACTATTGGAAATGGAAAAAAGGGTAAGTGTCCATTTTATTGAATACTAGAGGCCCGATGCATGAAATTCGTGCAAGAGTAGGCCTTCCTTCCCCCAGCTGCCGGCACCGGCTTCCCTCTGGCACCAGGGACCCAGGCTTCCCTCACAACCCTGGCTTCATCCGGAAGGTTGTCTGGAAGGACGTCTGGTCTAATTAGCATATTACGCTTTTATTATTATAGATCATTTTCCCACTTTATTGTTTTGTGTAAGCAACAGTTTTTTTTTAGTTTTTGTGGATGGTAGTTTTAATGAGTTTAAATTAATACTCATTAATTTAATTAGAATGTTTTCTAGCTTACCTTCTTTGGGTGTCTGTGGGATATCTGTAAGTGTGAAATTGTCTTATTAAATAAGACTTAATTTGTCATATCATTATTTTAATTGATTAAAAATATCTTGCCTTAATTCTGAAATGTACACACACATTATGATAGTGAATCTGATATTTTTTGAGATGCCATTTATCTCTTTGATTTTTGATACTAATATACTGAAAACATTGTAATCATGTATACATTTAGTTTAATTCTTTGCAAAATTAAAATACTTTCATTCTTGAAATAAATTTTTTAAAGCTTCAGTGAGCATCAGATTTTCAAATTCTTTTAAAAGTTAATTTAATAATACTTAATTTCATTTTGGGTTTAAATATTAACTTAAGTAAAATATTTTAAACAAAAAAATGATTATAAGGAAATTCTTTTGCCATTTTATGTCTTTCTGTAATTTTTTATATGGCTGTGATATTTTCATTTCTCTCTGTTTATTATTTTTATTGTTCAGGGTCATAGGAATAACTCTGCAAGTTTAGTCTAAACAGTTGAGAATGTATAAATGATCAAAAGTTAAGGGACAAGTGCTCTAAGAGTATCTATAATGCAAGTGAGTTGTGACTTGTAAGGTTTCAAGCAGAGAAGAAATTACATCCTTGGTATCTATGATCTCTAGATCAAAGAATAAATAATTAGAAGCAGTTAATATAAAAACATTCTCTCTCATTCCATTTTAAAAATAGCCAATTTACCATTCTGACTAAAAAAGAGAGAGAAATGATACTAAAATACAGAATACATAAATAAACAAAGTCTGTTAATGTCTGTGCCATTTACTAAATTGTATCTTGAAATAACTACTTGTTTTATTATGCTTGCAGCAGTTTTAAAAATTATGGTCTAGGCCATTTTGTTGTTGTTGTTAATCCTCACCCAAGGATATTTTTCCATTGATTTTTAGAGAGAGTGGAAAGGAGGAAGAGAGACAGAGAGGAAGAAACATCAATGTGAGAGAGACACATTGATTGGTTGCCTCCCGTACACACCCCGACCAGGACAGGAGATGACCAGAGTAGGGGATTAAGCCTGCAACCGAGGTGTATGCCCTTGACCGGAATAGAAATCAGGACCCTTCCGTCTGCAGGCTGATGCTCTAGTCACTGAGCCAAACCAGCTAGGGTTGTTCAATCTAGACCATTTAAAAAAATTTGGTGCCCTGGCCAAGTGACTTATTTGGTTAGAGCATCGTCCAGTTGTACTAGGTTGCAGGTTTGATCTCTGGTCAGGTCACATACAAGAATCAACCAGTGATTACACAAATATGTGGAACAACAAATCAATGTTTCTCTCTCTCAAATCAGTCAATAAAAAAGTGTGTGTGTGTGTGTGTAAACTATTGTATAACTAATTGCTAAAATTTGAATCAGTTATTTTATTAAATTTAATATTAATTATTATTTTCTTTCACAATAGAACTATTATTGAATTTTATATCTAACATGTAGAAATAAAAACCACTCACTTCTCTGTTATCCATATTATGGTTGAGATGAAAAGGCAGATAACTTAATCAAAAATATATATTTATCACAAAAAATTTAGCAAAAGAAAAAATAAAATCATCCATCAACCTGTCATGAGAGAGAACTGATATTTTGATGTTTATCCTTTGTTTTTCCTAAGATTAGGCACACGATACATATTTTTGTTTTCTGACATTCTCACCTGACCTCTTCTGTCTGTCAAATGCAGATAAGTTACAAAGTAGCTAATTCACTCTCAATTTAACAGACATTGACAGTCATAGTATTAATGATAACTACTAACATTCCTTCAGCACTTTCTTAAGTGCAGATTCTGGGATAAGCACTTTACATGCATTTTCTCATAACCATATTTTTAAATGTTAGTAAGTTAATTTGTCAGACATCAGGAATTTCCTATAACTTTATGGTTGTCAGTTGGGCAACAAGGCAATTTAGTATGGTGTTCTTGTCTTTATCACTAAGTAGTTAAAATCTTGAAGTCACCTAATAAAATTGAGGTGGTGGGGAAATTACTTATCAGTAGGAGAAAATATGCTTTTATGCTATTTCTGATATTTCAAAAATTTATGAGAATTAAATATGACATATGTCCTAGTATTTTGAGAAGTGCATTGTTTTTTATAAATTTGTCGTGACTGTATTATTAAGTAGGAGAAAGGTCTGTTTATAGAAAATAACATGCTGATAATAGAATAACATGGTACTTATCAAACTAGTAGGATTCCATCTATTTTTTAAAATTACATACCCTTAAAAACATTAACATTTACAGTAAATGTACTGCTTCACTAAATATGAACATTAATTATTAATCTGGGAAAGAGTGTCTTGGAAGTAGTTTCGGTATAATTAAACTAAATTTAAATGGTTTGTATCTGAAAGGTGACCGGCAAGAGTCAGTATCTTCTGGGCGGTATGACCTAACCAAAGTTTTACAGCACATTAATTATTGCTGCTTGCTTTTTTGCATAACACCCTAGAATGCTTATTATTTGAGGGAGAATAAAACAGTACACTGCAAAAATGTATGTTGCCTTTGCCTGTCACTCTTTGAAATAAAGTAATTTAACATAAAATAAATGCTGCAGTTGCTTCTTCATTAGATTCACTGCATTAATGCTACACAGTATCAACTGAATAAGCTATGAAGTCAGTTGGGTAAATAATGGCTAGTAAATAATTTGGTGGAAGAGATGAACTTCTCATAGATACTATTGAAATTTTAAAATACAGATATTTTAGTCACGTTTGCTTCTGGCTTTTCTGCTTCTATCACTGTAGAATAATTGCATCTTTGTGTGAGTTTTTTGTTTTTGTTTTTTTCCTATACAATCCTAAGTCTTCAGTATTGGTTTACTCTATCCTTGCGTTTTACGTGAGCTAAAATGTTATGTAGCATCTTACCAGAAAGTCAAAGCTTTAAAGAAAGAGCTTATAGAAAGTAATGCAAATAATGACTTTCATATTTCTTTCTCTCAAATTTTAGAAAGCTCTTTACACATCACTGGCATCACATCTTTTTCTACACTGCTCCTGATTTGATTTTTGATTCTCAAGTGGCACTATTTCACAATTTAGAAGAGAATGTAAGAATATAATTATTATATACTTAATATTGTTACTTTAAATTGATCTAGGAACGAAGAGCTCTAGAAAGAAGAATATCTGAAATGGAAGAAGAGCTCAAAGTAAGTATAAACCATGCTACTTATGAGACATAGTGCTGTTTAGGAACTAAATTTTATAGTACTGTTATAGGTGTTATGTTCACAGTAATTGTTCTCAAGACTGTTTATGCAATTTGTGATTTATCTATATCCAAGCTTCTCTTTCTTCCTAAATCCAGGTCTTAGGTGGGCTAGAAAAGTACTTACCACACATATCTTTTTGTTAATCAATTTTTGTGGAACTTTTGATGTTTAGGTACAGAACATATTAGACAATAATGACTATAAGATATGGGATTCATTATTTATTCTTCACATTCACATGCTCTGTTTCTTGGAGAATAAATGGTGGAGATGTTTCAATATAAAAATATTCTCCTTTGAAAATAAAGGATATTAGGATAGTAGACAAACAGAGCTGTATTTTATCAAATTCTGCATTTCCTGTGGAAATAACTATTTGTTTTGAATGTTGGAAGGAACACTTTGCATAAAAAGGAAAAACAGCATAGTTAATTAACTCTTATCACATTGTCTTGCATAAAATATCTCTTTCACACTATAAAGTAGAAACTAATGAATAGGAAGTTGGGCCCATAGAACTAGAATTTCAAGATTTAAGTGTTTTAGTATTAAATTATTTGGTTACTTCTTAGAACATTGTTATTGAGTGCCTTTGTAGACAAATTTTTTGGATTTTATTTGCTTATGTATTTTGTTTGATGGGGACTTTTAGGACTACACTGTATATCTTTGTAGATCTCATGGAATATTTTTTAAGAATTAATTTTTTCTTATATTCATTGTCTGTGATTCTTTGTTTTTATTGTACTCTTTTCCATTTTCTTATTTTTTATTTTTATTTCTTTATGTTCTGATTCCTGCAGAACCTGCATCAAATAAAGCAAATTCAAACTCTGAGAGAGTTAAATGAACGACTGCTGACTGAGAATAGGGCCTTGACAAGAGTGGTAGCCAAGCGCTCAGGGTTGTGTAGGAAACTGCAGTCTGTGAACCTATAATTTATAGTTTCATCATTTCTTCTTGGTAGAGCCAGGCAGGTGTTTTTGTATTAGTAAGCGTGTCTTGAGTTCACTTTTACAAATTAATGCCATTTTGTCTGGAGCTTATCATATAACCTTAATTATGCATGGCTTCTCAGAATGTTAGAAAGTGTCACTAATTCTATATTTAAACTACGTACAGTAAACTTAGGGAATGATTTTGGAATTTAAGTAAAAGTCTGCACTTTCACAAAGCTTGTACACATTTTTTGCTCTACAAATACTTTAGGGCTTAAAAATATGGCTGTTATATTTCAAATTTTTAACTAGAAAGAAAATGGAACATAATGTAATGTGTTGTACACATAATATATGTTGAAGCTGAAGATTAAGCATGCATTATCTGTTTTTCAAAATGTCACTTTATGTTAGGGCCATCTTAATATTCACTTAGTTCTCTTAATACATAAACTTCATACATAAACTTCAGATTACTGTATTTTATATCCATACATTTCGAACACAGGTAAAAATTGGTTGGGTCCACATAAAATTAAACTTTTCATATAGATTTTGCTTATATTTTGCTAAATATCTTGAAAAGTATGCTTTAATGTTCAAAATATAAGCTGTTCCATTTCCTAGCAAATCTAGCAGAGCACATGTAATTTAAATCATTCTACTTGGTGGAAAATCCATGTCACTTACAATATTTTCACCCCCTCGTTCAGTTTGTCTATAAAACAGAAAATGGATTTGCTTTATTTTGAGAATGTGTTTGCTCCAAATAACTGGTTATTTTTTCTATTCTTGAACATTTTTATAAATACAGGCTTACTACTTTTGCTGATAAGTTATTTTATTCTATCTCATAATAGTAATAATTGCTTTGTTGTCATTTAATGAGCACCTACTTTCGGACATTGTACTAGTCACTTAAACTTAGTACCATAGGTGAATCCTTTAAAGAATTTTAATAATTTAGAACAAGTCTAACTCCCTCAAAACTTTCCCAAATATGATGATTTTCTTGTGGAATATGTAAGTGTTATGGTTTGAGGTCTGAAGTAAATTGAGCAAAAAGCCTTGGTTTAGTACTGACAGGAACTCTTAAAGGAGCTCCCTTTCAGCTCCATGTTAGCCTAACAAAAACAGGCTTCCTTTTCTTGGCTGTTCTAATATGTGTGCTTGTGGGTCATAATATCAAGTGATTTAGTACATTTCAACTGATAACTTTGGGAGAATAAACTGTTCATTCCATCATTTATTAAACTAATGAGCATCACAAGTTGGGGGTTAGTTCTTTTTCTTCCTGCTATATGTTTTAGCCACTAGAAAAATATATAACTGACAAAGCTTGTTCATGTGTCTTGTGGTGAAAATATAACATTTATTAAGAATAATATTTTATATTTTTACTGAGCCAAAACTTTTTCTTCATTTTTCCCCTCGTAGATGTTACCAGACCTAAAAGCAGACAACCAGAGGCTAAAGGACGAAAATGGGGCCTTGATCAGAGTTATAAGCAAACTTTCCAAATAAAATAAAAAGCAGCAAATAATGGAATTGCACATATTAGTAACCCAGTGGACCATAATTGACAGTCACTGGAAACCTGGAAAGAGTCCTTGGAGACTGTCATTTCCGGATATCCTGCCAAATGCCCTCTTATCTTGGAGTTTTGTTTTGTTTAAATTTTCTGGGTTTTTTTTTTTTTTTTTTTTTTTTCTTGTATCAAGACCATTGTTTCATGTTAATGCAGCTGCTGAGAAGATTTTTTTTTAAAGACTGAGAAAACTTGTTTACAGCTCCAGCATATAAGGAAAGTGTTCAAGGCCAGATATGCCTCAGATATTTAACCAGTAAGCCTTAGTTGTACATAAATACTTTTGTGTCAACAAAAACTTGCAGCTCTCACAGAAGACAGTTATTCAACATTTTTGATGTGCCACCGTTTCCAGTTTTTCGATATTTAAATTTTTTTTGCTTTACATCTAAGTTTGGGTTTGTATGTTTTTCCTTGTAACACTTCATGTGGCAGACTTTTCTATGTTTTCACGGCTTTTTCATTTACAGAAAAGAACACTTGCTCTTCTGAGGTCATTGTCATGTATTATTAGGCTCATGTATTAGGCGGATGCTGTGTTGTGTCCCACCTGGAACTGAATTGCTTGGTGGAACATTTGCTTTCACTATTTGTGCAATATTGCATTTATTTCTTATATGAATGCTTTAAAGTCAGTTGAGGTTAGGTTCTTTTAAGTCCTGTTTTCTGCCTTCATTGGTCACTTTTTTGTTTTTGTTTGTTTTTTATTATTGTAGTACAAGATGTTAGATTCTATAATCTTCACATTCATTTTAGCAGGTACTGAGTGATGCTGTATATATAAATAAGTGTATTGTTTTGATTTTTAGAACACCATATGGCATGCTTGACTATTTTCTTACTTCAAATGTCTGTTAATGAGAAGTAGGCTACTCCATCATAGTGTTAAAAACTGAATTTGCTAACAATGTGATATAAAGACTTTAAAAGTAACACATTATGTGGAGCCCTATCTTTATAAAAATTTTCTACTGTAAAGTGCTTTTACTCTTATTTTCAGTTTTTATTTGATAGTATTCAACCATAATTAAAGTTGCATAAGATAATTGCTTCACATTTCACATACTGATATTTATCTGAGTGCTGTCTAAAACTGTTGTGCTAGCCAAAGTAATGCTATGAAATCATTTGCAGACTTAACCGTGAGTTAATGTTAAAAATGCACTGTTATTGCCATGTGAAGAGGCATTGACTTCTATACCACCATGATGTTCAGACCATTTTATACATTTCAGTGGCCTTTAAAAAAAAAAAAAAGTAAAACCAAGTACATAATGGAGATGGCTTTTATTTGGACAAAAATAGCTTTTATATTTTCATTAAACCATGCAAAAATATTACATCTTTCGGGCACATAACTGTCTCCTTAACCACTGAACAGTTCAGCCATTTGAATAAATTGTACATTGTAAAGCTTATAGTAGCTAATTGTAATATTGATTGTATTGTATACTATATCAAATGTGAATTTGTACCCCTTCATTTTAAAAGGTCATTGTGTTCTACTGCCTATTTTAGATTACTTTGGGGTTGGGAAAGGTGTTTTGGTAAGCAGGATTTCAAGTCCTCTCTCTCGATTGGTTTTATGAAGATAGAAGGTTATGCTCTTACTACCAAGCTCAGGATTCTTGATTTTTAAAGGTACAAGGATAGTTGTGGGAATTTTATTTTTGGTTATATTTGAACTGTATGAATGGTGGGTCTGAATATAGAGAATTTCCATGGTCTTATGTGGACGTAAAATATCCAGATAATTGATCAGTTTGAGTGACTGCAACATGTTCGGGTTGCACAACAGTTAGGCATGCTGAGGACTATTTGTGAAGTTTGGATGCCTGTGAAGAATGATTAAATACATGTTTCTAATATTTTAGTGTTTTGTATTTAGGTTATTTATTCTTTGTATCTAAAGCTACTGTGCTATATTGATTTTATTGGTAGTATTGAGCAGACCTTGTTTCTGCATGAAACTAGTTGCAAAACCCACTATTTTGGAAATAAAAATGTATTTTGACATATACAAATAAAATGAATAAAACTATTTTAAATGTGTGAACTTTTACTGAGACATTTTAAATTTTGTTCTGAGACATTTAAATTCTGCATGGGTATTTTTTCACTAATTATTTTACTTTGATTCCAATTTGAATAATTTTTGAAATTGTAATATTGTGACAATTTACATAACATTGTACATGCACATCTGTAAATGCAGTCTTAATTGCCATATTTATGCAATCTGTGTACCAATTTGGACAAATGTTTATATATTTTACATAAAGCTGTCTGTATGCAGAATCTGAGAACTAGTTTTTTATGATAAGTGGGTAAAAAGTAATGCTAACAATGTCTCAAGGTAGTAGCTTTGTAGCATAAGATCATTTGCATAAACATTTGGTGGCTTCTAAATTAAACCTGTGCTTTTTCTTAGGTGCAAACATCGGCTTGAGATACAGATAAAGATAATATTCCATTGAGATGTAAAATATTAGATCATTTTCCAACCTAGATTTGGTCAATCCCAATCTACTAACACATATAACTAGGTAAGAGGCACTTTCAGTTTGGTAGAGGATTTGTAGTAAGCCTGTGTTTAAATCAGTACGAGAATTGGACTCTCTCCTTTTTATTTCCCAGTATTTTCCCTGTGCAATGCTCACAGAATGATAGATTTTTACAGTTGTTGTTTGTCCTCCATAAAAAAATAATTCCACATGCCAATACTTCAAAGCCAAATGAAGAGCAGCTATAGAACTTTCTAGGAGAGTATTCATATAAAAAAGCAAAGCAGATATTCATTAATCCATTAGGCTGTATTATCTTGCTTAAAGATTTAATCCTGGCTGACTTGAAATAGTCATGATTCCCAGTGTCAACACTCACTGAGTCTTATAGGAAGAAAATATCCAGAGTACCAAATTTTCTTCAAGCTAGGACCATGTATTTCCCACAGGATATAATAGCCTTGTGGGTTGTCCTTCACTTTTTCATATAAGCAGAATACAGAGCAAATCTAATTAACAGTTATTAACTATCCATTAGTCATATCTTGCTCGTGAAAATCTTTGGTTGCAAAGATGAAAGCTGGCTGATAAGCAGTCTTTTCTGTGATGTTCCAAGTTGTATGTGTGTGGTCTCTGTGTATCTTGAGTGTGCATGTTCAACAGAGATCATGTGCATACGAGAGTTGCTGTCCAAAAGGATTGGGTATAGAATGAAATATTTATTTTCCTATTTTATTCTATGTATAACTAAATTTCTTGACTTGCATTTTGGAAAGGTTTTTTGAGTGCTGTTTAAACAGAGTGGTCCTTTTCTTAGGCAAGTGGTATGGAGAGTGTCATATTGCTATCCCATGCCTACAAAGTGACCAGATTACAAAGTAATAAATTCAAAATAAAAACATAGGCGTCAGAAGTTTAAGATTCTATAATCAGATCACATAAATCTATCTTACTATAATTTTATTACAAGTTTTTTAAAGTTTATTAGGTGTAAACTTTTTTGAGCTAAGTTATCCAAGCTTTTTATTGCTTACATTTCAGTAAACATCTAGGTCACAAAAATTTACTACATTTTCATTTTTAAAGGCTGAAGAGAAAGAAGGGAATATTTTGAAGAAATGAACAATATAAGTAGATTCTGCTCTGAGTAATACCCAGCTAGTAGGGTCTGTACTTTGTCCTTGTAGGTCTGAGAGAATGGGAATAGAAAAGAAAGATTTACTTTCCCTTCCTCACACTCAATTTTTCTTGAAATTTTGTTTGGATACAAGTCCATTTCAATAGTCTACCTTATTTGATCCTTACAACAGATTGGATAAAGTCTATCTTCATTTTATACGTGAGAAAGCTAAGATTTGTAGATTATTAACTGTTCAACATTCCAAGCCTCATACAGAATAGAGCTCTTAACCCAATTTAGTGTTGATTATTGTTTATTGCCAATTCTTAATCGAGGACTTTTCCCATGAAATTTATTTGCATGAAATTGCATAAGTCACCTATGAGTCTATATTTTAGGCTTAAAATACTTGGTTATCCTTGGGAAATGTGTTCCTTGATTTTTTTTTTTTTTTCTGTCATGCCACATCCTCACCCCCACATCTAGTTAGGAGTTACTGTTACTAAACCACTTGCCCTTTAATGGGACTTAAATATTAATGCCTTATTGCCCAAGCAGCCAGTTGACTCCCTGGTATAAATTCTAACTATACCCGATAAATTTTTTTTATATATATTTTTTATTGATTTTTTACAGAGAGGAAGAGAGAGGGATAGAGAGTTAGAAACATCGATGAGAGCGAAACATCGATCAGCTGCCTCTTGCACACCCCCTACTGGGGATGTACCCGCAACCAAGGTACATGCCCTTGACTGGAATTGAACCTGGGACCCTTGAGTCCGCAGGCCGACGCTCTATCCACTGAGCCAAACCGGTTTCGGCTATACCCGATAAATTTGTAAAAGATTTTCACATACCGATATGCAAAAGAACTTCTTTTGCATTCTTCAAAAACAGATTTTTTTAAAATTGATCAGGGCTTAATTCCCAAGAATCTTTTATTCCCAAGTAACATTAATAGTGCTGTGGTATTAGCAGCAAATTTTTCTCCAGTGAAAAAATGGGGGATACCAATGTATAAAACAGATAAATGTGTATTTTGCATTACTCTAGAGTTGACCCCACCCCAAAAGAAATTACTCAAAATAGGCCTCTATAAGATAGCATGACTCCCTCATTTGTTATTGTATGGGTTTTAGAGTACTGCTGAGCAGATGCACCTTATCTGCACTTGCTTTTATAATGTGCTAAGCCGGTGTTTTGGTACTATACTATTTTATGTGAGTGAATATGTTCTGCCCTAAAGAATATCAAACACACATACAGGGCAGGGAAAGCTCCACACAAAAGTGAGGTCACTTGGCAATATAAGTAGACCACTAGTGCTCTCCAGTGTTGTGCAGTTGTGCATGTGTCTAAGTGTATTGTTTTTATAACGTTTATGCATTTTAGCACACAATTTTAATCAAACTTGTGGGGTCCATAGAGCTAAGATTTAGGGTACTGATTTTTAAACACTTGACACGGTGGAAAGAGCTTTGGATTCCAGTCAGGTGTAGGTGTAAATCTCAGCTTTACTAGCTGATAACTAGTAATTCCAAACAATCTTGTGGTATTAAAAAATGTAATAGTAATGCCCTGGCTGGTGTGGCCCAGTGGTTGCAGTGTTGTCTGTGCATGGGTGGGTCGCAGGTTCGATTCCTGGTAAGGGCACGTACCCAGGTTCTGGGTTTGGTCCCCAGGGCACGTGTGGGAGGCAACTTATTGATGTTTCTCACATCAGTATTTCTCTTTCTCCCTTCCTCTCGCTCTAGAATCAATGAAAAACATATCCTTGGGTAAGGAATTGAAAGAAAATTTTAGTAGTATTGTTTCATCTTTGAACAAGCATGTCAAACTTAAAGGCTAACACAGGCCAAATAAACAAGGTTTAAGTTTGTATGGGCCGCAAAAAAACAAAAGCTTCAATTTTCATAGAAATAGGTTTATTTCGATAGAGACATACTGAATACAAAGGGCTGAAATAAATGAGTAATCATTAACATAATAGAACATTTTAATAAAAGTTAATATTTTTCTTGAACATTAACTTTCCAGACACTCAATACCTGCACAAATTAGTAAGTGTAACGCAAATAAACCTATTTTTCTTGTTCTCTGAAAGCAAACTATTTCCTGTTGCGCATACCAAACAAGTCAGTACAAGATTAATGATGTGGCCATCGGCTGCTAAAGTATTCGCTGCTAGTATTAGTGGAGAGAAATGGTGCGCCTGCTCAAAAGGCGAGTAAGGGAAATGAATGCAACACGATTATAGTGATCAGTCATTAGCGAATGTTGTAGTGCGTTATTAATATGTATAACAGGATATTGTAAAAATTGTTATGAAATTTTTATTAAAACGTTTCTTACATACTGTTTTATTGGCTGGGCTGCAAAAATATTCATTGTGGGCCACATGCAGCCCATGGGCCGTGAGTTTGACATGCTTATCTTAGAATATGTTAAAGCAAAATTTTGGAATAATTTACATAGTTACCATAAATACCTAATTTTTTAACTCTGGGACCAGTAAGGGGAAAAGATTGAGGTAGATTTTGGAGAACTTCTTTCAATCATTGGAAAGTAGGAAAAAGTACACCTCTGTAACCATGTCACATCTAATGGGTACCAGGGACACTGACTACTTATGTGAATCTAATCTATTTATAGCTCCAATTGTTGTTAGCAGAGGGAGAAATAGGGGAAAGTGGCAGGGAGTTTATAGGTGTGACATACAAATGCATTTGCCATAGAAAATTTTTATTGTTAATTGCTGCTCAATATTCCTTGTTTCCATTAAAATCTATAGTTGTTGGAATATCAGGATTATCAATAATTTGGATGCTTTTAAAATTTACATAATACTCATAAAATATCATGAGGTCATCTGGACCATGTATCAGCCTCCACATAACACTAATCTTGTTACATAATGATCTGCAATGGTGTCAGTACTTGCCTTACTGTGACCAGTAGTAAGGAAAACCAGGGAGGAAGGGAGCTGAATTTTACTATTGTCTGTGTATCAGACCCTATGCATAGCTTTGTTTTCTGGTTTTAATATTTTTAAGCTATTTCTTTTATTTCACTCTACAATAAGCTCCTCCCCCCGGCCAGCCAACTGCCCGTGGCCCTTCTCCCCCAAAGGCCCGGCCCCATCGGCCCCCATCGGGGTGGGCGGCCGGATCCCACCCATGCACAAATTTGTGCACTGGGCCTCTAGTTAAATATATAATCATTCTGATACCTGCAAACTTACTTGTCTCTGTGATTCAATAAGTTCTTGTTAGCATGTACATGCTGACACTTGCCTATGTGGTGAGGATAAACCCTGAAGCAAAACAGGCAAAAATAAAGTACCCATTTTGTGAAGGTTACATTCAATGAGGGGAGAGATTGAAAATGAGCAAGTACCCTAATTTAGAAGATAATATGGAAAGAATAGAGTAGGATAAGTGATTCAGGACTGAGGAGAGAGCTAGTCAGAGAAGGCCTCACTGAGAAAGTAACATTTGAGCCAAAACTGAAAGAAGGGGAGGACAAAAACTGCAGACACCTGGGAGAAGAGAATTTCCAACCAGAGGGAGCAACAAAAGCAAAAGCCCTGAGGTGCACATGTTCTCAAGTGTTTGACAGACAGTAAGGCTGATGTGGTTACAGACAAGTGAGCAAGAAGAGTAGTGGGAGAGAGCAACAGGGAGCCAGATGAGGGACTCGGTTTAGACATTTATTGACCACAGCTCTGCACTACACTTTCTTGGTAGTGATAGACTTGATCCTTCAAGAACTTTACTACTTTTACCTATAAATTATAAAATTATTTTTAATTGATTTTTAAAAGGAGAAGAAGGGAGAGGGAGAAACATCCACATGAGAGCAAAATACCGATCTGCTGCCTCCTGCACACCCCCAACCAGAGATTGAGCTCGCAACCTGGGTATGTGCCCTGACAAGGAATGAAACCGGCAACGTCTTGTTGCTCGGGGCGGCACCCAACCAGCTGAGCCACAACTGGCCAGGGCTAAATTATAAAATTATTTTTATAAGAGATAAGAATCAGATTATAAATTGAGAATAACTGTACTAGGAAGCCTAAGCAGAGTTTCATAAGGGGAAGCATTTAATCAAATGTAAAACTTTTGCAAAGACTCCTGACAACCAAGTTAGAAATGGAAAAATGGACTATTATAGACATCATTATGATATCAAAGAAACACATCAGTTCATGGGACAAAATAAACATTTTAGATCAATTCTCAGGAAATAATTTTTCTTATTGATTTTACCAATGATCTATACATGTAATATACATTGTTTTCATTTCTCTCTTTTTTGTAGTATTTCTGTTCAGACACTGGTTTCTTATTTCTGCTTTCAAAAGCAAAATCTGGAATAAAAGATGTGCTTCCATAAGTGTCATGATGTTGTTCCAAGAGAGATCAGAGAACTATAATCCAAGTGTGTAGTATTCACCAATTTTCTTGTCCTAGCAATGTCCCAGGAATGGATAGTTTTATCATTCCTCTAAAACAGTGGTTCTCCCCTAGAGAGCTTGTTCAGGCATAGTTTGGGCCTCACTCCTTTCTAATTCAGTATTTAGGATCTGGGGTGGGACCAGTGAATTTGCATTTCTATCACATCCCCAGGTGATTCTGATACTACTGGTCCAGGGGCCATGTTTTGAGACATACTGCATTCTAGCATCAGTTGTTCATCTTCTGAAGAGAAATAGAGAATTCAAAAATAAAATCCCTTGTGATAACATCAAATGTAGGTACAGTATCCCACATTAATAGATATGGTCATATAGAGAACAAACCTTGAGTAACACCAGTGATGGTTTAAAAATAAAAGCTCATGTGTCCCATCATCACACATATACCCTGGATGGGGGAAAGGGCACATGCAGACAAAACGAGTCCATTTTACTAGGAAATCAAAACAGAAGGGTTGTTTTTTTTTTTTAAGATTTATTTTTATTGATTTCAGAGAGGGAAAGAGAGAGAAAAACATCAATGATGAGAGAGAATCATTAATCGGCTGCCTCCTGCGCGCCCCACAGGAGGGATGGAGCCTGCAACCAGGGCATGTGCCCTGACCAGGATTCAAACCGTGTCCTCCTGCTTCATAGGTCTACACTCAAGCCACGCTGGCCCGGCCAGAAGGAATTTTTTTATATGAGACAAGCAACTTCACAACAGCCCCATACACTTCGGGGTGGTGTGGGGCGGGGGTAGCCAATCCCCTTAACATCACTTTTTCTCTGCTTGCTAGAGAGACAAAAAGCCTAAAACTGCAGGTATGGGAAGGCAAGTGTCTTAAAAATCGAGGAGTCTTGCAAGCTTAAAATTTTAAAAATCAACATAACTGTCTTCTCACCTTTGAGGCCTATGACTATTTTGTTCCTATAAGTCTTTGAAAAAAATTATAACGGCTTTAAAGTTCTTGCCTGCTAATTCTAACATATTAGAATATGTTAAAGCAAAATTTTGGAATAATTTACATAGTTACCATAAATACCTAATTTTTTAACTCTGGGACCAGTAAGGGTCATGTCAGGGTCTGTTACTATTAACTACTTTTTCTCTTGATCTTGAGTCACATTATCTGTTTCTCTACATGTTTAATATATTTTATCCTGGACATTGTAGATAATAATTGTCCATGAACATGAATTCATTTTCCTCTGAAGAGTTCTGATTTCCATTCTAGCAGGCAGCTAAGTTACTGGCTGATGACTCTGAACTTCTGTAAGCTTACTTTATATACTTTTATGATGGATCTACTTCCAATTTATTCTTAACATTTGAGCAAAACTTTAGTCCTGGAAAATAGTTTTTACTCTAAAGGTATGGCCCCTCTCTATTTTTGACTGAAAACTTGAAGTGTTGCCCAGCCAGTGTGGTTCAGTGGTTGACCTATAAACCAGAGATTCCGGTCTGGGCACATGCCTGAGTTTCGGGCTCTACCCCCAGTAGGTAGGGGTCCTGCAGAAGGCAGCTGATCAATGTTCCTCTCTCATCATTGTTTCTATATCTCTCTCCCTCTCCCTTCCTCTCTCTGAAATCAATAAAAGCATTTAAGAGAAAAAAAAGGAAAACTTTTTTTGAAGTGTTTACCAAGCCCCTCTGACTTAGTAGGTACTGTGGTCTGAATGTTTGTGTCTCCCTAAAATTCACATGATTTATTTCTAACACCCAATGTTATAGTATTAGGAACGGGCCTTAGGAGGTGATTACATAATGGGGTGGAGCTTTCACGAATGGGATTAGTGCTTTTATAAAAGAGATCCTACAGAGCTCCCTAGATCCTCCCACCATGTGCGGACACAATGAGAAATCTGTGACCTGGAAGAAGGCCCTCCCTGACTCTGCTTGGACTTCCAGCCTCCAGAACTGTGAGAAATAAATGATTAATATTTATAAGCCAGCCTGTGATATCCTATCTAATAAAAGAGTAATATGCAAATTGACCATCACTGCAACATACAAGATGGCTGCCCCCATGTGGACACAAGATGGCCAGCAGAGGAGGGCAGCTGGGAGGGATCAGGCCTGCAGGGGAGGGCAGTTTGGGGTGACCAGGCTGGCAAAGGAGGGAAGTTGGGGGCAACCGGGCCTGCAGGGAAGGGCAGTTGCGGGGGAACCAGGCCTGCAGGGGAAAGCAGTTGGGGGGGACCAGGCCTGCAGGGGAGGGCAGTTAGGGGGGACCAGGCCTGCAGGGGAGGGAAGTTAGGGGTGACCAGGCCTGCAGGTGAGGGCAGTTAGGGGCAATCAGGCTGGCAGGGGAGCAGTTAGGCATCAATCAGGCTGGCAGGGGAGTGGTTAGGGGGTGATCAGGCTGTCAGACAGAAGGGGTTAGGGGCAATCAGAAGGCAGGCAGGTGAGCAGTTGGGAGCCAGCAGTCCTGGATTGTGAGAGGGATGTCCGGCTGCCCATTTAGGCCCGATCCTACTAGGATCGGGCCTAAACGACAGTCGGACATCTCTCAAGGGGTCCCAGATTGGAGAGCGTGCAGGCTGGGCTGAGGGACACATACCCCCAAGCACAAATTTCATGCACTGGGCTTCTAGTCTATCTTACCTTATAATAGACAAATATGCAAATTGACCGCACCTTCGCTATGCCCAAGCCACGCCCACCAACCACGCCCACCAGGAAACCGTTGCAGGGAAGCGTCTGCGCCGACCTGGGGGGTCGGCTCGCTCCTGCGATCGGGTCGCAGGGACGCTGGGGTGCGGAGGAGCCAAAGGCCTGGAAAGCCGCCCGGGGCTTTCCGGGCTTGGGCGCCAGCCGGGTGCCTGCTCCCGGACCCCTACCTACTGGGGGTAGAGCCCGAAACTCAGAGATCGGGTAGCAGGGACGCTGGGTGCAGCCAGCCCAAGGCCACCGCCCAGGGCCAAGCCGGGACCCTGAAAGAAGGTAGAAGGCGGTGGCCACATCCAAGGCCTGGGTCCCCGGTGCCAGCAGAAAACTGGTGCAGGCAGCCAGGTGTATGAAGGTCTATTGCACGAATCTTCGTGCAAACGGGCTACTAGTATATATATAAAAGGCTAAGTGACCTTCTGACCAGCCGGTAGATATGACCCACCCACACCACCAGGGGGCAGATGCTCAACACAGGAGCTGCCAAGCTGTGGTGACTTGGCAGTGGCAGTTCTTGGGTGATGCACCCCAGAACCAGAGAGGAGGGAGCCCAATTCCTCGTGGATCCAAGCGATTCCACCAGGCCAAGGGACCCCCCACCTGCTGGAGGGACCCCACTCACTCTGCGCCACCACAGGTGCAGCCGGCTGGGCAGGGACCTCGGAAGGTTGTCTCCAGGGTGTGTCCGGCCCATCTCGCCCAGTCCAGCCCCACTGGCCACCTTCTAATTAATTTCCTTTCAATGTGCATGAATCCGTGCACCGGGTCACTAGTTTGTTATAACAGCCAAGTGGACTAAGAATATAGGTAGGTTTCAAAACCCATATTCTATCTCTTTCCTGATAGGCAACAACCAAAATTTCTCCTCAGCATTTTCTAGTTGCTGCTTTCCTGAGCTTTCGGAGATCATGCATGCGCAATTAAGAGGCCATCCATGAATTTGAAGCAAGTTTATACACAGATTTTGGGACTCTCATATCTATGGCTCTTATTTCCAAAATCTTCCCTCAGTTTTCAGTTGTTCTAGCAGCCCCAAACCCTGTCCTCTGACACCTCAGGCTGCAAGATCCAGCTTAAGTTCTAGCTGCCCTCCACTGCACTCACAAGGGAACACCCTCAGGAGTAAATCTGTTTAAACACGGATCTCACCAAGTGTAGTTCCCTTTTTCCCAGGGCAGAGTTCGCTCCAATTTATGCCTGCTGTAGGTCAGTCTCTAAGTATTTCTTATATTTTGTCCAGAGTCCGTAATTGTTTGTTTGTTTGTTTGTTTGATAAGAGGAAGTTTATTTAGAAAGCCTCAGATGTAGAAGAAGTGATTGGTGGAAGAAATGGGCCCAGGAAACAAGTTACAGAGGCAAAAGAAGGACCCCCAGAGCTTAGGAGGATGAGAGAGGCCAGGAAAACCGGCCTGGTGCGGGGAAGGAGACAGAGAAGGGGAGAGAGGCAGAAGGTGTGGCTGTGCTCCCAGGAGGGAGAGTGCCCAGAATCCATAATTGTTATTTGTGAGAGACTTAGTCCAAGCTGTTCTGCCATTACTGGAAAGAAAAGCTCTGTATTACTTCCACAATTTTAAAAACTAGGTTTAAAAAGGCTAGGTCAAATGGACCAAAATACATCATTTTGTACAAGGGAGTAGTTTTACAGGTAATATTTCTTCTTATATTTTCCAAGTTTTCTATAAAGCGATATTTTTAAAATTAAACTGTTTTTAATGGATAGGATTTGCATGGAGTGAGAGGCATCCCAGTGGGGAAGTGTATAAGATTTCCTGTAATTTGGCATTTATTTTTTAAATTAAACATTTTTTATGGAAAGAGTTTGAATGGGGTAAGAGGCATTTCAGATGTAGGAAGTGTATAAATTAAAGGTGTGTTTGTGTGAAGAACATGAGTCACCTTTGGGTCAGCTGTTTGGTGGGAGCAGGATGGTTTGCAAGAGTGGAGAAGTGTAAAGAAACAAGGGAACTCCACCCTTATACAAAGGTAATTATTGTCAACTCATTGCCAAAAGCCTGGGCTTTAAACCTGTTGAATTACCTTATGTAGTAGAAGAATAACTAAATTTGCCAGAAAGAACCATGAATATTTTATTTAAATTTTTCAACTTAATATTACACAAACTAAGGAATAAAAATACATATACAACTAAAATACATGCCTTTGGATGCAAATCAGAAACGGATATCAAAAAAAGGGGAAAAAAACTTATTTGTAGAGCGATGAAAGGTGGAGAGATTTTTTAAACAGATTTCAATTTCCAGATGCTATTAGGGGATGGGTTGGTTACATAGGGGGCCATCATTAATCATGGTGACTAAGGGAGTCAGGGTCTCCATCTCTGCTGATTGGCTGGGGCCGGGACAGGGGTTGGCGATCAGCATCTGGTCCTGATGTCACCTAGGCGTTGTTCTGTCTAGCTTCGCAAGGATGTGGACAGTGCGGTCATCCTGCTTCTCTGGGCCTGGAGCGGAAACACAACGAAGGCCTCGATGTTATCTTCAGTTTGACCAAAACTCTGTTTCTGTGGTCCACGAGCCACAGGCTTTGTTCCTAAGACCTGTTTGATGCTGACCCGAACCAAGCACCTCATTGTTCTGAGGGCTTAATGATTAAGGCCCCCGCTAAGCTCCATGCACAGTAATATATTTGCACTCTCAGAAGAAGCCCCAGACTTTCCATGTTTTTGCCCATGAGCTACCTTGTTTCCTACACAGCTGTGGAGACTCGGCTAAAACAGGCCCCCCTTTGTGAAGCCTGGTTTTCTCCCCCTCTCCCTCACCCCGCCACCCCTCCCAGGAGTTATAATAGGCCATGAGTTTCGTCAGTCCTCCTACAGACCATGTCAGCAGCACGTCTTATTTTTGTCGAAGTCCCTGAAATGAGTCATTTCTTCCCTTTACACTTCATACAAATTGAATCCATTTTAGAGGCTATTTTAAGCGTGCAAAATATGTGTGATAGGCTAGGAGGTAAAACTAGTGCAGTAACAGAAAAAAAAGATATGCATTGAACCTAACAAAGATATTATACAGTGATATCTATGCTTAAAGAAGCGTGTTGTCATTTACCAAGATTAATAAATAAAACGATTTAGTGAACATCATAGAATTGCAGAGTTGGAGTTGATCCTGTAGCCTCTCCTTGTCAGACCTGAGAATTCTCGGGCAAGAAGCTAGGATGTCACAGAGGCGTGAGTGAAGGAAGCAGAGCAAGCGTGGAGGAGAAGGCGTGCTGGTAACTTGGAATCACAGATGTGAAAAGGCCCTCTCCATCCTCACACCTCAGCGCCTCCTTGCTCATGCCAGTGGCTGTAAGTGTGGAGTTCACCCCTCACCTGTCCTCTTTCCTTTACGTCTGGATTGGGGCGGGGGTGCGTGGGGAGGAGGAGCAACATTTGGTAACTCACTTCCACCCCTCTCCCCCTGAGACTGTAACCCTAAAGGCAAGTTACAATGGCTGCTGAGAACAGTTCAAGAAATGCACTTCTAAGTGTTTCTCCTGCTGCCTGGGCTAGAATTATGCGTAAGGCACACAGGCAACTCCAAACCCCTATAGTGTGAGACACACCTAAACTGAGTGAATGAACAAATGATTCAATAATTCAGTAAAATAATATTCGATGTCAATAAAGAGAATAATATAAGTTCAAAAAAGCAAAGAACAATATTGAGGGGTTTTCATTTTTAAAATGATCTAGTTGGAAAAAATAAAGAGGCAAAATACATTTAGAGGCTTAATAAGGGAAATGTTAAACAAGATTTCAAATGGAAAATTATATAAATAGGCATCCTTAAGGACTACTTCTTACATATAATTATTAGTCAACGTTTTAAAAGTTTAGTTAAAATTTCCGTTATAATTTTACTTCAAATATTGCCAGATTTTTTTTAAAGGGGCTGAATTTGCCCTTTATCAATATGCCAATCTTTTTTTTTTTTTTCTTTTGCTCAGTTCAGCGGGAAACCACTGAGTTAAGAATGGGTATGTCTCTGTTAATGGCTGCTGAGTGGGATGCAGACAACCACTGCCCCAACGGGACAGTCTGCCGCCCTGTCTCTCCCCCTTTGCTCACCAGCAAGACTGCGGTGCACCCAGCCCCGTAGCTAGCAGACCCACCGGCGGAGGGAGTGGGGTGTTAGCTTTTTCTGCAACAAGTACACCCAGCAGGCCAAGCGCCTCACCTTGGGGCCCACCATCACCCTCTACCCTCTCACCAATTACACTTTTGGTACAAAAGAGCCTCTCGTCCTGGCTGGTCTGGCTCGGTTGGTTGGGTGTCGTTCTTTGCACAGAAAGGTTGCTGGTTCAATTCTCCATCAGAGCACAGGCCTGGGTTGCAGGATGGATCCCCCCGGTAGGGCATGTGCAGGAGGCAGCCAATCTGATGTTTTGCTCTCCAATGAATGTTCTTCTCTCCCTCTCCCTTCACCTATCTCTAAAAATAAATAAATATATTTAAAATAAAATGGAAGGAAGGAAGGAAGGAAGGAAGGAAGGAAGGAAGGAAGGAAGGAAGGGACTTCTATATGGCAGACAGATTTCAACACATGAGAGAGGAATTTGATAAAATTGGATGAGCAGGACTGTAGCAGGGGTTCTGATTGTACATGGGCACCGGCTACCCCATGTGTTACTGCTCCAGCTGGGAACAACTTTCTTCAAACTACCTGGTGGTGGACTGAACCCAGGAGAAGATGAAGCTGAAGGACTAAGACGTTCATGACAGAAATAGTCGTCAGGATGGAGTCCTGCAAAACTGGGTCATTGGTGACTGTATTGGTAACTGGTGGAGACCAAATTTTGAACCTCCTCGGCATCCATATCGTCCTGCCCATATTTCAAAACCGGGGGAACATAAGAAGTTGTGTTTGGTTCAACTTCAAGAGAAAGCCTGGTTTTCAGTCCCTAAAAGTGACAAGCGGGTAGCCCCACCGTTGTTTGGAAGGTATGACAATGCATCAGCGTACAACCCATCATCCCTCAGCTTTTGGACAGGTTCCGTGTTATTCACAACTCAACCCCCGCACAGAGAACCAGAGACGCCGTCTCTGTGAGCACAGCTCGACGCAGTACAGAATCCACGTGGTGGAAAAGTTGGCTTTGTTTTCTCTCTTTCCTAAATTGCCACCTGCTTCCTAGTGTTTGAATGGCAGCGTTGGTATGAAAAACTAGGTAGTGGTGTAAATAAATGTAGTAATGTTTAATTTGCTTTTGTTTCTACTCGTGTGTTTTTATAAATTAAAGAAAGCGAACTTCTATTTGTACTTTTTAAAATTTCACATTAAACTTACAAAATTCTTTTAAAAAATAATGGATACATCTGTAAGCACAACTTATTAATATGAGCGTAGATGAGTGTTAAACAGTTGTTGAGGGTCCCTAATATAAACATCACATCTCGACAGTGGCTTTTAATCAGTTGTAGCATATTTATGCTCTGGGGTTTTAGACAGTAATAACATTGGAAGGGGGACTGATTCAAATAAAATCCTTAAAAATCATCATCTGTATTCATTTATACATCTTTGTAAATGTTAACAGAAGCAAGAGTATTTTCTCAAATCTTGGTACAAAAAATCTCATTAGACATCACTAACATTTCCCATTTGGTGGATACTGGTTCTAAAAATAGAAGTGTTCTTTTTGTAGCCTACATACTTATTATTCCCTTATTCTTTATAAAATTCCATGTTGGCTCTAAACTAAGAAATTAGCGACCTCAAGTTAATATAGAACAAGCGAGTTTCTGTAATTATTAGATTTTAAAATATAGATCCCTAGACCCAAAATCTACTTGTTATAATTATGTGTAATAATAGACTCTTAGGGCATAAGAATTTTATGTGAAACTTATTAAAAACAGTTCATGATTTCTTTGCCGGTCCAGATCTGTGCTGCCAGTGAAGCCAAAAGACCCTGGGAAAGAACGCTGAATGCTTTGCTGATTGCTCTACTAATGTTGTCTGGTATGTTTAGTCTCCAAGAAAAAAAGAAATGAACATTTCTTGATCACCTACCGAGTGCCACAATATATTTATATGATTGAATCCTCACAATGACCATAAGAGGCAGAATAATTCCCAGTTTACAGAGGGAGAAACTGAAGTCACGAGCTCAGGGCATACATAAGCAACGCAGCCAGGATCTAAACAATCTGGCTCCACACCCGTTCCACTTCACGTAACTTCCAGTAGTCAACCACGAAAGGCTTCGTGTACTTTTCCTGCAAAACCTACTTGGTTCCCACCTGTCTTCAGCATCAGCATTCCGTCCAAACCGTTTAACTGGAAAAACCTGAGGGTATTCCAAGAATGTTCAGATTTTTTTAAAAGCAGGAAATAGGTTCAATTAGTCAGTTGTTAACTTACATGAAGAACTTAATATTGCCTGACATACTAATGAGTGCTACTCATAAACTTCATCTCTGATCCTAGCATTTGGAAATGGGCTACAGTTGCTTCACATTTTCTTAACAATTTTTTTTAATTGCTAGTGTGAAAATATACTTTAAAAATATTCAGTTATTGCCCTAGCTGGTTTGGCTCAGTGGATAAAGCGTCGGCCTGCAGACCAAAGGGTCCCAGGTTCGAATCTGGTCAAGGGCACATACCTCGGTTGCAGGCTCCTTCCCAGCCCTGGTCGGGGCTTGTGCAGGAGGCAACCAATCAAGGTGTTTCTCCCACATCAGTATTTCTCTCTGTCTTTCTCTCCCTTCCCTCTCTCTAAAAATCAATGGAGCTGAAACTGGTTTGGCTCAGTGGATAGAGCGTGGGCCTGCGGACTGAAGGGTCCCAGGTTCGATTCAGGTCAAAGGCATGTACCTTGGTTGTGGGCACATCCCCAGTGGGAGGTGTGCAGAAGGCAGCTGACCGATGTCTCTCTCTCATCGATGTTTCTAACTCTCTATCCTTCTCCCTTCCTCTCTGTAAAAAATCAATAAAATATATTTAAATAAATAAATAAATAAAATAAAAATCAATGGAAAAATATCTTCAGGTGAGGAGTAAAATAAATAAATAAATAATTCAATTATTAAAATAAATCGTGTACAATGGAAAGTATAATTTGTACAGGTTGAAACTTTTAAATGGGCACTTAAATTTCTTTACCAAATTTCTCCTGCTAGTTAAACTTTTTCAGCCCTCTCAAGCATTGTCTCAGACCTTTTTTTTTTTTTTTCTTGCCATATGGTACCTCACCTTTGTTCCTAATATCTTTTTCTCTTCCTGTCCCTGGTTCCATTCCTCTCAATGGCTGCTTTTGTAACCTATGTTCTTGGATTTATTCATGTTCCCTCCATAGACTTGTTAACAACTTCCCTTATCCTTGTCTACCAGATATTTTTTGTGTACTTAAGTATTTAGTTACCATTGTCATAATTGTTCTGAAAATAGCCTTGATAAGTGGGCCATCCCAGAAGACCAGCAATTTCTGAAGTTAATAACACCTTGAGCAAATAAATGATTTTATGATTCACTCCTTTCATGACCCCTCATAAAAGAAAGAAAATTGTTATATGATAAGAATATAGAAGTAATTAAGTGTTGTAAGGATTCAATAGTTGTTGAGATGGGTTTGGTCTGCTCAGATGATTGCTTTGATGTTAGAAGGATTGTATCCATTAAGTATAGGTTTTCATTGAAAGAAATGTGTGTTCATTAGAAAACTTCAAAGAGTTAAAACCCTTTTAGTGGTTAAGTTGTACTCTTAATTCTAATTGCAGCTCTGTGACATGAGTTTTTAACATGATCATGAGATTTTTTTTTCACTCAGAGTATACTTGATTTAATAAAAAGTCTGGATTGCAGATTTTATTTTTTAAGAATGAGTTAGGACTTTTAAGTCCCTAGAGTAACCTGCCTATTAGTTTTTTACACGAATCCTAAGGATCTGGATTAAGTAAGGATTCACTACTTTGATTTAAAATTAATTAAAACTATTAAATAATTTGGGCTTGAAAATAACTCGCATAAGTAGTTTCCTCTATCAGAGAAGAAAGTTTTTTATTAGTATAGTAATTGAAATAGCCTTAACAAAAGGGGGAATCTAAAATGTCTTCTGAATCAGTGCTTTATCTATCACCTGAACCACTAGGTGGCACTAACAAGCTTTTACCAAATATGTACCCTGAATGCTGTATAAGACACTCCTTGAATGCTTTCCACCTATAAACGATATCCAGTACCACCACTATCAGCAGGTCTACAGATTCGACCCATCTGTTTAAGAAAAATGGTATGAAGTTATGGCTCTCGACAACAATAAATGTTATTACTTTAGCAAATAATAATTACTTTAGCTGTTTAAGAAGCTATTTGCATTGTTGACAAAAATACTGAGAATTCAATCAAAATACAAGGCACCATGATTTGGTGAAAAAACACTGACTTAGAGTCAATAGTGCTGGTTCTGTTTATAGCTCCAGCGCCAACGATCTTCGCATTTTGAGTAAGTCGCTAAACCTGTCTGGTTGCCAGTCTCCTAGTCAGTGAAAGAGGGAAGGAAAAAAACCCAACAACTTTTTTTTTTTTTTTTCCTACAAAATCCCTGAGAATTCTAGTATGGAAAACACATGAAAGCAAGGCTGACTGGACGGGGTGGAATGTTGGAAGGAGAAGGATGTATGGACATACTTTCTGCTCTACTTCCCATCACTGTCTGGAACGTCCAACCCATGGTCTCCAGGGCCCAGAGAATAATAATCTGGAGAGCAATGAAATAGGAACATTAGTATGGTCCCTTCTGTTCCAGAAGTCTGGTTCCAAGTACGTAGCTACCTGCAAATTCTTAAACATTTTCTCTTTATTTGCCCAATTCCAGGATATAGTACTCACACTTTATTTACTCTTTTACAAATGAGTAAACGGAGGCTGAGTAATTACTGTCTTTTTAAAATTCATCTGGATATAGAATCAGAATCCAGAACTTCTGGCATATATATATATAAATATAGATATAGATATATAGATATAGATATAGATATAGATATAGATATAGATATAGATATAGATATAGATATAGATATATAGTAATTAAACTTTCTTTTGAGAAAAGTATAGATTCACATGCAGTTGTAAAAAATAACACAGAGAAATCCCATGTACCATTTACCCAGTTTCCCCCAATGGTAACATTTGCAGAATTATGGCACCATATCACAACCAGGCATTGGCATTAAGACAATCCAGAGCAATTCCACCACCCCAGGAATCCCGCCTCCCTCCTGTCCCCACCCCCTCCTTAGTATCCCCACCCCAGGAACCACTAATTTGTTCTCCAGTTCTTTAATTTTGTCATTTCAAGAATATGATATAAACGGAATCATATAGTATGTAGACTTTTCAGGATTTACATTCTCACTCATCATTATTCTCTGTAGATTTATCCAGATTGTCCCATGTATCAAACATTCATTCCGTTTTATTGCTGAAGAGCACTCCATGATATGACGTACCGCAGATATTTAACCATTCATCCAGGAAGATTATCTGGGTTGTTTTTAGGTTTTGGCTCTTACGAGTAACGCTGCTATAGCATTTGTCTACAGGTTTTCACGTAAACATAAGTTTTCATTTCTCCAGGATAAGTGCTCAGGAGTGATATTGCTGAGTCATTATGTAATTGCATGTTTAGTTAGTTTTTTAAATATATTTTTATTGATGTCAGAGAGAAAAGGGAGAGGGAGAGAGAGATAGAAACATCAATGATGAGACAGAACCATTGATTGGCTGCCTCCTGCACGCCCCTTACTGGGGATTGAGCCCACAACCCGGACATGTGCCCTTGGCCAGAATGGATCCTGGGACCCTTCAATCCGCAGGCCCGACACATTGAGCCAAACCGGCTAGGGCCATGTTTAATTTTTTAAGGAACTGCTAAATATTTTCCAGAACAGGTATACCATTTTACATTTCCACAAGCAATTTCACTACTTTTTTAAATTTTAGTCATTCTGATAGGGGTGTAATGATAGGTCATTGTGGTTTTAATTTGTGAATAAGAGTGGTAAGAGGAGACATTCTTTTTTTTTTTTTTTTTTGTCCTTGATCTTAAATGAAAAGCATAAGCATCTACCATTAAGTATAATGTTAGCTGTAGGCTTTTTATGGAAGCTCTTGATCAAATTGGGGAAGTTCTCTATTCCTATTTTTGTAAACATTTAAAAAATGTTTTTATATTGATTTTAGAGAGAGAGGAAGGTAGAGGGATAGAGAGATAGAAACATGGATGAGAGAGAAACATCGATTGGTTACCTCCTGCATGTCTCATACTAGGGATTGAGCCAAAAACCGGGAATGTGCCCTGACCGGGAATGGAACCTGTGACATTTTGGTTCATGGGTTGATGCTCAACCACTGAGCCACACTGGCCAGGCTAAACATGTTTATCATGTGTTGAATTTTGTCAAATGTTTTTTGTGCATTACTTGATATAATCATGCGATTTTTTATTTTTAGTATATTAATGGGGAATTACATTGATTGATTTTCAAACATTATACCAAGTGTGTATAATTTTTCATGTATGTGTGTTATATATAGAAATATGGATGTATATGGATGTCTGAGTTTTATTTGGTAATATTTTGTTAAGGATCTTTGCATTTACACTTATGAAGGATATGGGTTTGTGGGTTTTTTATTTGTTTTTGTTTTTTTAACTGTCTTTGTCTGGTTTGGGCATCAGAGTAATAACAGCTTCATAGAATGAATGAGGAAGCATTCCTTCTATTTTCAGGAGGAGATAAAAACTTATGTGTAATTGGTGCTGGTTTTTCTAGTAGTTGGTACCTATTTTGTTTTCATTCCGTTTGAGATTTTCCTGGTTCTTGGTACGGTGAGTGAATTGCAGTTGAAATGGGGACATTATGGGTATTATGTTATGACACTCTGAATCTTAGTTAAACCTTCTGCTTAGCTTGCTTCCTCTGACCCCACCCCAGTAGGGGAAGAGATGAGTGGGCGTGCTGCCTGTTATTTCTGGGTGAAGTAGAGGTCCAAGACTCAGCCTGTATTGGCAGCTCGGGTGGGGGCTCCTTATTACTGCTAGGTGTGGGTGTGGGTTCTAGCTCCCTGCTAGGCCTCCACTGATATCTCCTTGGCTGGGAGAGGCGGGAGTGCCTCAGTCCTGCTCTCCTTATGACTTCACAGCACGGTGGGGTGGGAAGAATGGCCTTGTAACCATTAGCACTGGGCAGTGGCGCAAGTCCTATCTTCCCACAAGGCCTCCCCTGGCGCCACACAATGCGAAGTAGGAAGGAATGTGCATGAGTGCCAGGAAGGGGTGTCCCCAGATGGCTTATACTGTCATTGTGGAGTACGGAGTGAGAGCTCATCACTGCCTAACGGGGGTAAAAGTTCCATTTTCCCACCTTAGTCTTCTCTGACACCCCATTGTTGGAGCATTGGTATGCTCCACTTCAGCCTGGAGGGGGTGGAAGTCCAGGCTCCCCATCTGGCCTTACCTGATGTGGGTGGGGGTGAGGAGAGGTTTTGACTGTAGTGTTTGGCTGGAGTAGAGTGGTTATTGTCTCAAAGTTTTCTATCTTGCTAGGCTGCCCTTTCTTGGCCCTTTGGTTAGATAAACCAGGGGTTGTTTATTTGTTTGCTTGCTTGTTTCTGTATGTGCCTGTTAGTATTTCTAGGCTAAAGGCTTCTCCAACACCCATTCCCGGATATATCAGGCAAAAGGAAAACCCAGGGAATTCACCGTCATAATGTCCACAGGTGGTCTGTCTTTTTCTCTCCATATTTCAGAGTCTATTTATGTTTGTTTTATGGATAATGGGCACATTTTACATTATATTTAACGGGAGAAGTAGGCAAAAATATAATTACTCCCCCTTCCCAGAAGTCTCATTTATGATCATTTCATCTCACGCTTTGAGGCAATAATCTCTACCATACCATAGAAAATGATAATAAAGATATCTCAAAGTGTACAATTAGTGTCAAATGCAGAAGAGATTGTTACGGCTTAAGGACACTTCATGAAGCAAGAAGGACTTGACTTGAATTCCCATCATAATAAGTAAATGCTATCATATAAGTCCTATAATTCTTCAAACATTATCTAATAAAAAGCTAAAAAATAATTATAGTACCTTAGCTTTTACCCTGTGCCAGACACTGTGTTGGTTGGTTTATATGTGATTAAGGCTGTTAACAACCAAATGCAGTGAGCATTATTACAACTCTTTATTCTACAATTGAGGAAAGTGCGACTTAGAGACTTGAAATAAATAAGACAGGTCTTGTGTTTGAACTGCATCTTTGTGAAACCGAATACTAAACTTGAACTCCTCTGCCACACTGACTCATTCCTTTCAAAGTCAAAGCAAATGCGTGTAAAAAGGACCTCCAGGCACCATCTGCCTCGTTCAAACCAAAACTGAACTGTTGCCGGCTGATAAATATTAAAAAATATATGAGCACATAGTAATATTGGAAGCAGACACTTTAAAGTGAGGTGTGGGGATTCCGACCAAGAAATAAACATAACTATTTACTGTAGAGGTGAAGATTTTACTTCTGACAATGCTACTTGCCTTTGTGTCCCTCATTTCTCTGTGGGAAGATGATGTAGAGAAACAAGCACTGTTCTTTAATTGAATATGATGTAAGATGTGCCAGCATTATGAATCACAAGACAATGAAATATTTTATGTGGCTTTAAAGCTCTTGCGCCTCAGGGGAGAATACATTCCTGGTCAATGACGTATTTTGAGGTTGTGTGTTTTTCTACCTTTTTAAGTTATATAAAAGCACTTTTCCTATAACCATTAATGCTGTCCTTTTCATCAATCACATGCATCGCAATGATATTACCTTTGAATTCATTCTTTTTCTCTTTGAATATATGAATCGCTAGGAGTGTCTTTTTTAACAAACACCTCTCATAATTATTTGAAGACTCAATCTGAGCTGATATTTTATTGTTCATACTAGAGGCCCGCTGCACGAAATTCGTGCATGGGGGGCGGGGGGGGGGGGGGAGGTTCCCTCAGCCTGGCCTGCACCCTCTTGCAATCTGGGACACCTTGGGGTGCTAGTTTAGGCCCAATCTCGCAATCCAGGACCACTGGCTCCTAACCACTCGTCTGCCTGCCTGCCTGATCACCCCTAACCACTATGGCTGCCTGCCTCATCGCCCCTAACCATTCGCCTGCCTGCCTGATCACCCCTAACCACTTGCCTGCCTGCCTCATCGCCCCTAACCACTCGCCTGCCTGCCTGATCACCCCTAACCATCTCTGCCTCAGCCCCTGCCACCGCGGCGTCATCTGGAAGGACTTCTGGTCTGATTAGCGTATTACGCTCTTATTATTATAGATCCTATCTGCTTGTCTCCCAAATTTCCATGGACTATTTCATTAGATTTTCTTGGTCTTTCTTCCTTGCCTTTTGAATTATATCACTTATAAGAACATTCTAGGTGAAAAAATATCTCCTTGGAGTTGAAGCCCATGAAAAACAACAGTGCTGTCAGAGCTATATAGAGAGTTAAGAAAGGGGAATGGAGCATGAGCTGTCTCTTCAAGTATATGGCATCCTCTTTACTAGGCTTCTGTCAACCCTTTGTTGCCTTTTCTTCACTATAGAGATCAACAAAATATGCCTTGGTTTACCAAAACACCAAACAGTATTTTTGTTTTATTTTTTTATATATTTTTGATACATAGAACTTTATAACTATGATTTTACGCTACATGAAGTGATATTTTAATGTTTTTATATAATACTAGAGGCCCAGTGCATGAAATTTGTGCACGGGTGGGGGTGTCCTTCAACCTGGCCTACACCCTCTCCAATCTGGGACCCCCTCAGGGGGATCAGGCCTAAACCAGCAGTCAGACATCCCTCTCACAATCCGGGACTGCTGGCTCCTAACTGCTTGCCTGCTTGCCTGCCAGATTTTCTCTAACCGCTTCTGCCTGCCAGGCTGATCACCCCAACTGCCCGCCCCAGCCAGCCTGATCCCCACAATTGCCCTCCCCTGCCAGCCTGATGGTCCCCAACTGCCCTCCCCTGCCAGGGCCTGATTGCCCACAACTGCCTTCCCCTGCCAGGACCCACCTCCTCCACACCACACAGAGCTGCAGGACCCCAAGGCCTCACCGCGCCATTTTGGGTGGCCATCTTGTGGCGACCATCTTGTGACAACATTGCGCAAGGGCATGACGCCACCTAGGCTTTTATTATATAGAATTCATTTGGAAATTTAAAAGTATACATTTAAATTATAAAAACTGATTCCTTTGTGGATTTAAAAATAATTCTAATTCACTTCTTAAAAAATTACCTAGGCGATGGCTATTACAAAATATTCAAGGACAAGTTTGTAAAGTAAACATTTGAAACTCTTTTTTGAATTGGTTAATTTTATGAAACTGTAAGAAGATATATTTTTAATATTCCAGTCAATGTAGTTAATGTTTATTAATAGTAATAGCTACAACTTTTTAAGCCCTTAATGACTTCTCTGTTTAGGATTTTACATAAATAATTTTATTTTTCACAATACCCATATGAATTAGGTATAATCTTTTGTCCATTTTACTGATAAAAAAATATGCTTAGAAAAGGTAAATCAATTCGCTCAAAGATAACCTAGATCTGCTTGATTCCAAAGACCAATCTCCTTATTTTCCCCTTTTACAGGTGAAGAAACTGAAGCAAAAAAAGTTAAGTGACTTAACCAAGATTACACAGTAAGTTGTATAAGCAGGATTCAATTAAAGGAAGTCTGACTTTGAAATTCACATCTTAACCAATATGCTACAGACTCTGGCTGATTCTGATACTGAAGGTGCCTTCATTTTTGTTCAGTCCTTCAAAGCATTAACAAGTAATGAACATATCTTTTAGTTTTAGAAATAATTTTCCTCCAATTTCCCTTCCCTTTGCTATTAGTTTGAACCATATGAAATTAATGATATTCAACCATTTACAAAATGGCAATTACATATAAACATGGATTTTTTAAAAATATACTTGTTGTTCTCAATATAACTATTTTCCCTTCCTTGACTTCTTGAATACCATTATTTTCTTTCTTATTATTCAATCCTTTCACAACTCTGTAGACCATACAACTAGAATACCATATAAGAAAAAGAAAATTGGGCCTCACCCTCCTTGTAATACAGGCCTATAGCCTTCTGACCAGCCACCTTTTGAACACTGCTTTGTACATTTATTGTGATATTTATATTGTAATAACATGGGGCAACAGGGAGACCAGTCATGATATTAGTGGTTTAGAGACTAATGAGTATGTTTTCCCCCTGTTATTTATCCAGGTTTGAAAGAAACAAGCCAAGGCAAAAATAAAATTGAAAAAATTTTTCAGAGTAAGTTTCTTCTTTCAACATTTTTCAATCAACATGTATTAAGTACCCACAAGGTACTGGCACTCTATGAGGTACTAGGGTGTAGAAATATGTTAAATGGGGGAAATTTTTTTCTGTGCCCTAGTAGAATTTAAAGGGCAGGTTATATACTTAACTATTAAGATTCATTTATTTGTTCATTTATTTATGGCAATTTTCTGGTTTTTGAGAGCTGTCCTTAAAGGAAAGTTATGGTGAAAAAATCTGCCAGGAGCTATTACTTTCTCACCTTATTGTTGACTAACTTTGCAAATGACCAATTGTAATTTTTTAAAATGGTGACTGATAGTTCACAAAATAAAGTTCTAATGATGCCCTGTATGGATCAACTGATGATAAATCTAGATTCCTTTTCTTGAATACAGAGGTGGTTGGCAAAAAGGCACTCTATGTTCTGTGGTCACCTGGGTTGCCAGGTTTCCCAAACACGGTTCCGGGGAACACTGGAGCACACAGGGTCCCAAGATCAAGGTTCCATGATGTTCTGGGACTCCAGCCCACACCAGTGGACTTCACCCTGGGAGCTGAGGAGAGGAAGACAGGCCAAGCTTTACCGTTGGCCATGATTCCCTCTTCAACGTTGGAGTGATGGATATTTCATAACATGTAGATCTCATATTATTTATTAAGGGTTGTTCTTTTCCAGTTCACGTTATTTACTTACTCATTTGGCAAACATTTGCTAAGGGCCTTTTTGTGTGCCAGGACCAGTGCTACATGGTGAGGACAGGAAAATGGATAGAATATGGCTGTTGATCTTGAAGTGCCCACAATCCAGAAATGCAAACCATTATAAAATGTGATGAAGGATAAAGTAGGGACCTGGGAGTCACCCTCTACAGAGAAGCGCCTAGCTCCTTTGCAAGTGGGCATAGATAGTATCGAAGGGAGTTTACTGAGGAGGTGACATTTGAGCTGATTCATAAAAAATAAGTAGGTGTTTTCAAGGCAGAAAAAGGAGCAGGAGAGGCCACTACAGGCGGAGAGAATAAAGTTTTTATATGTTGGTTGGTTTCTATGTACTTGAAACTACTTGAAAAGGGTTAGAGACAAGATTCCAAAGTATGTTTAGGTTGTGCTAAGGAGATTAGACTTTACCCTGAAGCAAACTAATGGGGGGGGGGGGGGGGGGGGGGGGGGGGGGGGGGGGGGGAGAAACACCCAAAAAAACAAACAAAACAAAAAAACTCCAAAAACAAAACAAACCAAAACAAAAACACACAGATGCTTTTAATCTAATCAAATAGTACAATCATCAGATTGTATTTTGGAATATCATTCTGCTTTTATTTTGAAGAATCACTTAGTGGCTAACCCTTTGCACTCGCTTGCTTTTTTCTCGATTCCTTTATTCTACTCGGGATTTAATTTTTTAAATATCCCAGATTTTACAAAGCGCGGCAGTAGAATAAAAAACTGCAGTTTCTTTTCATACAAACTTATTTATTTGGATTTTTTTATATTTCAAATTATTGATACATTCAAAGAGTAATTTTAATCTCGACATCCGAGTGCAAAAGGCTAAAGGAAGTTATCCCTGCTAGAACAGGTCAGAGTTTTCTGAAACGGGAGATAGAGCAGGAATTTAAAAGGTTTTGGAAGTAGAAACTCCAGGGCCTGGTTACTGCAGGAGTTGATAGAGGGTAACTAACCTATGTGACCTCCAAGCTTCCGACTAAATGGATGGTGATAACAATGCACGTTTCTTTAATTCTAACAAGCACATTCTTTTCACATTTAAGCATTGCTGAAGGTGAGACCCATCTTATATTTGATGGTGTTTCTACTAAGTTTTTTAAGCAGTGTTTTGTTTTTTATATCTCAGGGATACAATAAATAATGGTGCATCACCACAGATGATGTCTTAGATTTCTTATAATACAGGAAATAAGATCAGGAATACAAGAGGAAGATCAAATTTGGGCAGGAGGGCTACCAGAGAGAAAGGCATCACCACTGAGAGAGGAGGGGAATGTGCATTAAACCATCACATTACTTTCTAATTTAAAATAATATCCACATTCCGGTCTCCCTGTCCCACTGCACGGGAATGCTTGCTTATTCCAGGAGGTGAAATGTTTAACTGTGGAATCTGGGCATTGGTGGATGGAGGTCAGGAGGATGCTGGACTGCTCACCTGGAAAGCCAGGTTTATGGACAGATGGGGCAATCTATTACATGCTGTCACTGACTTATCTTTGGTTAAATTGGGCATCCTGCCTTATTAGGTGTCAATCATCAACAAACGTTCTTCATGTAAATGACTATCTCCATATTTTCAATCTTATAGTACTTCAGCAGTGCAAAATATTCTCTTTTATCCCCTGTCCTAAAAAAACAAACAGGCAGAATCCTATCAATGGACACAACAGTCAATAGAGTTGACTGCTGTCATGCCCTGACCGGCCTCCACATTTCTACTCCTGTCCTTCTCCGGTGTATTCACCACATAACCACTAGGGTGGTGGTTTGAGACTGAAATCTCATGTCATTTCCCTGCTCAAACTCTCCAGTGTTTCCCATCACCCTGAGATAATATCTAAACTCACCTCAGCCTGCAAATTCCTATATGATCAGCCCTGACCTGATCTTTTACTCTCTCCATTACACCCCTCTCGTCAGACCTGTCTTCCTGCTGAATCCTTCAACTCCACCGATTTTTTTTCCCATCTCAGGACCTGTGTCCTTGCTCTCTCTGCCTGAACTGTCCCTCCTCCAGATCTTCCCTTAGTTTTCTCCCTTCCTTTGTGTCTTGTCAAATCTCACTGACCCAGGTATGCATGGCCTGCACACCTAACCTAAATCATGCAATGCCAACACCGCCAGTATTTTTCCTTTAGCTTGCTTCATTTCTCTGCATTGTTCTTACCACAACCTCAAAGTATAGATTGAATTCTTCACCCCAATAATATGCAAAATACAAAAAGAAGGACTTTATCTTATCCTGCACACAGTAAGTGTAAAAGAAATAAATAGTCATTAGCTGGATGCTGTAGTCTTCAAGATCTGGACTAAGTGGATCTGTCCTAGAGAAGAAGCTGTGCTGCTCTCAATGCTTTATATTAAGATTCTAATATACCTCAGCTGAGTAAACCCGAGGTTGGGCCACATGAACTAAAGACAAATATCTTCAAGCTGACTTCTCCAACGTGTGGTCCACAGACCAGCAGCCCTTGTCAGAAATGCAGGGTCTCAGACCTGCTGAATCAGACTCTGCATTTAACAGGATCCGTAGGGGATCTGCATGAGCATTAAAATTTGAGAAGCACTGATCTATAGTAGACTTATAAAACCAATTTAGCAAGCCACAACCAGCAATTATTTTAATGAATAGAGGAGAACATGATAGGTTAGGATAGAGTAAGAACCAAATATCAAAGTGTAAAACATGTAGATCGCTCAAGTTTTATTTTAGGAAACTATGCACATATGCATGTATGCATAAGATCACAAATGTAAAAATAAATGTATTACTGTGGGTTGTGGTCAAAATGCTTGAAGCTGCTCAACCACTGGATAACCAGGAACTTGAAGTGAGAATTAACCCATGGAGGAAAGTGATACTATCTTATGACAATTGAATCAATCAGATCTTCTAAATAGAGTTTGGAGAATTAAACCAAAGGGGTGTTTTGATAAACCCTTTCTAGGCTACTAAAATATTCCTAGTTTTGTCTTTATCACATGTAGAGTAGTACATAATTATTCAACTTTATACTTCCACATTCCAAGTTGAAAAAAAAAAATCAGAGACTAATACCTTTAAAAGTCAGCAATTTGGGACTTTGGAAATGTCCTTATCTCAGCATACAAGCTGTTAATGAGTAACAGATTTTGAGGGTTACAAGTGCCTTTGGGCATTTTAAAAGTAAAATAGCAGAAGATAGAGTAAATTTTAACAATAATGACTGATAAGATCTCAGTTCAAATCCAATTATTAGTAACCCAGAGTCATTTTATAGTAATGTGACATTTTGAACTATCTACATCCATCATCCTTTTAAAAGCAGGTGCATATGTCAGAGTAACAGGAGCCTTTCCTTGTTCAGCAGACACTGCCACCCTTCCCTGGGATAAAACCACACAGGGCGCACTGATCACCTAACTCATTCAACAATTTTCTTCAAACCTGTTATAGTTAAGGCATTGTGGAGGATAAAGGTGTAAGCCTTTGCACAATCTCAGAGCAATTTTTCTAAACATGAAAAGTTGAGTATTGATGGATTTAGACAAGCAGAGGCCAAATTTTTGTATGTTTGAGAAAAAAAAAGAGAAAGAAATAATGTTTAAATTAAGGCCAAGTTTTGTCTAATTAGAGACATATTATTATGTTATTTGGATCTCATACTCCCTTCTTGTACTTTTTTTTTTTTTTTTTTTTAGCAATTGTATTCTTCTCTGGTACTCCATTAAAGAATGAGCTACCTCAGAGCAAAACACTGCAATCAAGTTTCCTTTTGGGGTATTTTATCTCTGTATCATAACTTTTTTTTCTTTTTTTAAAATTTCTTTATTGATTAAGTTATCACATATTTGTCCTCATCCCCCCATTCCCATCCCAAACCCCTCCCCACGCATGCCCCCACCTCCCTGTTGTCCATGACCACTGGTTAGGCTTATATGCATGCATACAAGTCCTTTGGTTGATCTCTCCCCCTCATCCCCACCCTCCCCTGCCTTCCCTCTGAGGTTTGACAGTCTGATCGATGCTTCCCTGTCTCTGGGTCTGTTTTGTTCATCAGTTTATGTTGTTCATTATTTCCCATAGATGACTGAGATCATGTGCTACTAGAAATACACTTAAAAGAGCCAAAAATGAGACAAGCAATAATGGTTATTCTGACAGGCAAATGAATCAATCTGTGGTGAGTTTCTTTCTGGGCCAACAGTTCTTTTAAGTCCCAATTTCAATGTCAAACAGTTCCTTAAGTGTACATGTCAGCAATGATATTTCAGTTCTGGATGGTGGACAACGGTGGTATGTATCATAACTCTTGAAGAAATTAATTTTAGACAACCTAGGGCAAAAGTAGATTTACAGTTGTGAGTACGTGAAGCAGAGTTCATTCTTGTATTATTATTTATTAATTATTGAATTATTTTCCATACACACAATTGTAAACCTACTCTTGCCCCACCCAGTATATTAAAACCTTTGCACAGTGGTAGGATAGGAAAAAGAAATGAGACAAAGAGTTATTAGCAACCACACTGCCATCCTTGTCTCCCTCACTTTTTCAAATAGCCTTATGGTAAATCCCCATCGCTACAAAGAACCTATGCATAAACCTCTTCACTTTCAAAAAGTTTGATCTCGCCCTAACCAGTTTGGCTCAGTGGATAGAGCATCGGCCTGCGGACTGAAAGGTCCAAGGTTCGATTCCGGTCAAGGGCATGTACATTGGTTGTGGGCACATCCCCGGTGGGGGGGGTGCAGGAGGCAGCTGGTTGATGTATCTCTCTCATCGATGTTTCTAACTCTCTATCCCTCTCCCTTTCCTCTCTGTAAAAAATCAATAAAATATATATTTTAAAAAGAAAAAAAAGTTTGATCTCTGGTGAGCACCCCAGATTTTTATAATGGAAAGTTTCCGAATGGAGACTTCTGCTTCTAACTATGACAGAGAAGCTTGTATTAAAGTGGCATTTCCACTAATACCAGGAATAAGGGTCTTCTTTATCATCACTGTTATTTAGCCAAAATAATTAAATAACAGAAACAAATAAAAATTGAAAAAAGTAAAGCAAAATTATCATTATCTGCTGAGGGTTTAATTTTTAGCCAGAAAATATAAGAGAATAAAATGAAAAACTATTAGAAACAATAAGAAAACTCAAAATTCAAATATGGAAACTATAGGCTTTTCTATAGCCAGTACAATATAGAATGTGTGAAAGATTTATATGATATGAATTAAACTAAAACACTGCTGAGAGATACAATAAAAAGACATACCAAATGACACCATACTCTTGTACAGAAAATTTCAGCATGACAAAGATATTGATTTTCCCTACAGTAATCTATGAATTTAGTGTAATCCCAATAAAAACACCAACATGATTTATTTTGGAACTAGACAAACAGACTCTAAAGTTCAAATAGAAAAGGAGCAAATCAAAAGAGTCAGAGAAAGTTTTTAAAAATAACAAAAAATGAAATGCATTTTTCTTTCAGATAGTAAAATATTTTATAAGCTAAAACTTTAAAAATGTGGTACTGATGCAGATGTAGGACAGTGCTTGGCACATAAAATGCAATCTTGTAGAACAAATCAATGGATTTGATAGAAAATCTACATTTCTTACACATGTCTATTTCATTTGGCATGTAAAAAAGTGGTATTTAAAAGAGGAATTATTTGCCCTGGCCAGTTTGGCTCAGGGGATAGAGCATTGGCCTGTGGACTGAAGGGTCCTGGGTTTTGATTCTGGTCCAGGGCATATGCCCCAGTTGCAGGCTCAATCCCCAGGTGGGGGCATGCAAGAGGCAGCCGATCAATGATTCTCTCTCATCATTGATGTTTCTCTCTCTCCCTCTCTCTCCCTTCCTTTCTGAAATCAATAAAAATATATTTTTAAAATAATAAATAAAATAAAAGAGGAATCTATATATATAAAAGGCCAATATGCTAAGTGTCTGACCAGTCACTGTGACACGCACTGACCCCCAGGGGGCAGACGCTCAACACAGGAGCTGCTGAGCTGCAGTGACTTGGCAGCAGCGGTTCTTGGGTGATGCACCCTGAAACCAGAGAGGAGGGAGCCTGATTCCTCACAGTACCACACAATTCCACCTTCGGCCGTGGGTTATGTTGTTGCTGGGGCACTTTTGGCCCCGAATCTGGTTTACTGCACACTTGCATTTGTGTTCCACACCCTGTACAACAGCAACTTTGCAGAGTGCCCTCTGGCACTCCAGGACCCCACGGGGGATGTTGGAGAGCCGGTTTTGGCCTGATCCCCGCAGGCCAGGCTGAGGGACCCCACCAGCCGGAGGGACCTTGCTCATTCTTCAGACACCTTTTGAGCCATGGCACCACCCCAGGTGTGGTGGAGGGACCATGGGAGGTTGGCTTCAGGGCGTGTCTGGCCTGACTCACCCAGTCCTGCCCCAGCAGCCACCTTATAATTAATTTCCTTTCAGTGTGCATGAATCCGTGCACTGGGTCACTAGTTATTCAATATATGGTGTTGGGATAAATAGGTAACCAGTTGGGGAAAAATAGAGGGATGCCTAACATATTACACAGATAGAATTCCAAATGAGTAAAATATTTAAATTACAATTTTTTTATGTTTTAAAAATACATATTAGAAGAAAACAAAGGGAATTTTAAAAATTAATTTCTTAAACCATAAAAAAGATGGTTTAATTGGACTATATAAAAATAACAATATTCTGTATCACAAAAGCCATTCTTTGTAAACACAGTCAAAAGAGAACTGACAACTAGGTAAAATACTTGCTACCAACATCCCAAAGAGGATGTAAATTCTTTGCTAAGTAAATCCTTTATTAAGAAGGATATCTACAAATCAGAAATAAAACAAAACAACCCCACACACACATACACACACACATATATAAGAGAGAATTTGGCAAAGAAAATAGAAAACATAGTTTTTAAACATGTGAGGAGACACTCAACTTCAAGCATACAAAGTGATATGCAAATTAGATTTGTAATAAGGTTTACTCATCAGATAGGCAAACGTCACAAACTTTGACAACATGCTGCGCTGATGATATGGCTCTCTCATTTATTGCTGAAAGACTGTACAAAGAGTACTTCAGAGGGTAATTTGGCAATTTCTGTTAAAATTAAAACCACATAGATTCTTTGAAATGGCAATTTGACTTCTAGCAATTTAACCTACAAATATACTCTTAGGTGTGTCAAATGACATGTGCAAGAATTGCATCGCTGTAACAGCGACATGTTAGAAGCAACATAAATGTCTATCCATAGGGGACTGATTAAACAATTATGGTAAATTCATCTGACAAAATGCTACTGGACTAGTAAGGAAAGAAGTCTCTCTCTCTCTCTCTCTCTGTCTCTCTCTCTCTGTCTCTCTCTCGCTCTCTCCCTCCCTGCCTCTCTTTTAGATCCCTGTAGCCACTCTCCAACTTATACCCTACCCCAGCATTCCACTTTATTTTTCTCCATAGCACTTGTGACCATCTGGCAAAATATATATTCCATTGCTTATTTCACTTTTGTCTGTCTTTTTTGTCCCCTTCGACTAGAATGTAAGTTCTATGAAGGCAGAGATTTTGCCTACTTTGTCCACTGCTATACCTTCACCACCTAAGCGTGCCTGGCACATGGTAGACACTAAATACGTACTTGCCAAATGAATGAGTAGATATGAGAAGATAGCCAAAATCTTTTTTTAAGTGAAGAAAGCAAAATGCAATAATATTTTATTCTTTGTGTAAAAAATTATATACTTACATATATATCCATAGACATGGACACATGTATCCACACACACACCACACACACATGCACGAACATGAGCATGTACACTTGCCTCTACGGAAACTTTCTGGAATGATATGCAGTAAGCTGGTATGAGTGGTTGTCCCTGAGAACATGAGAGAGAGCAGGATTGTGCGGCTGGACACCATAGATGTGAGGGAAACCTGATTTTCCACACTTTGCCTTTACGTGGTTCTGTAAACATGCATCATGTACTCAAAAACTATTTTTCTTAAATCGCTGATTTAAAGAATGGCCCAAGAAAAGCCGAAGCTCCTGAAAGAGACAGAGAAATAATAGCCAGAGGCTCCAGAGGCAAACGTGGGAGTCAGATGTTCCACAGGGAAGAGGGAAGGGGCTTCAGGGAGTGGGAAAGGTCTCCTGTGCCCTGAAGAGCTCTATAGCCTCATCCCTATGTCTGTGTCCCCACCCATATACCTTTGTCTCCACTCCCAGCACGAGGGGCTCCACCTTCCTCATTCCTTTTACATTTCTGTGCCTTTGCATAAGTTGTTCCATCTACTGGAATGCACTTTTCTCTCTTGTCCACTTAAAATTTTTCTTGCTCCTTCTTGGTGAATATTACTTCCACAGAAATTTTTTCTTCAAGTCTATTTAGAACTAAATATCATCGTTCTGTTTACAAGTCTTTTTATACAGATATTCTTTTGTGGTACCTATTTTTGCTTACAGATGTGTTATGTTTATACACCTGCAAGCTCCTTGAGGGTGGGAGATGTCATTTATCTTTGTACTCCATTGCTTACACAGTGACTTGCATGGACGAAGCCTGGCACACGGTAGCTGCATGCCCAAACGTTCACTGAGTGAATACTGCAATCCTTTTCTTCACGTAGATTATGTATTGACTTTAAAATTAGGGGCAATTTCTATTGGAAGATCAAGGGAGTAGACCTCTATTAAGTGGCCTTAGAAAACGCTGGTCATTAAAACACTGAAGTTATAGTAGAATGCCACCAATAAAACTGCCCCTGAGAATTAGACTTTTAAAAAGTTCAATGAATGAATTTTGCAGAGATATGCAAATGCACCAGAAAGAGGTCTTCCCAATACAACGTGCCCAGATTAAATCATTGGCATGTACAAAGAAAGAGTGTGCCCATCAGTAGCAGAGTTTAGCAGCCTCATCGGCAAACAAGAGTCGGAATGCCAAGGTCCCGTGGACAGCCATTTGTGGAGACGACTGTCTCCGTCTCTCATAGCAGAGGCCAGTAAACACTGGATTCCTCGACTTCACCCCTCTTGTTCACTTTCCATATCTACCAAGTGAATTTCCAGTTGGGCCTTCTCTCCCATGTAGGTCTGCCTTCTTGGAGGATACGCGTTGTTCATGACTTCAACGTTCCTGAGTTTCTGACCTTCGTAGTTTTCATTATAAATCAAAGAGTTTTTTGGCTCTTAGACATCAGGCAAGAGGGCTACATTCATGTGACTGTGTCCCTCCGCCATTAATATGCTCTTCAATTGCTGATAAAATCAGAGCTCTGGATCAAAGCTGAGGATCAAAGGCTGCCTGTGGTATAAACACCAAGGAACACTTCCCCGTCGTGAGCTGCCCCCCCTCCCAAGGAAAGCCCTGGGAGGCAGTTTACTTCCTGGGCAATGTTAGGACACCCACCCCACCCGAGTGCCATCTGATGAATATTTGTACATGGAGCACCTGCTGTATGCCAGACACCATGATGCAAAGACAGAGTAACGGTGTTCCCCGGGAAGCCCAAGTTATGTGGCTTGTCTTGTTCAGTTGTTCTTAGCCCTAAGAATCATTGCGTATGAAGCCCTAAAATTTTGATGAAATCAGAACAAATCGTTCACAGACATGCACGGAAACTGAGCTGTTTACGTTCCATTTATTTTATTATATTGAACATTCCTTTGACATAACTACTGGCTTCATCATGTACTATCTGTGCAACATTGGACAAGTTACTTAATCTCTCTCTGCCTCAATTTCCTGATCTCTAAAAGGCAGTAATATTAGTGTTCTCCTTGTCAGACTGTGTAAAGGGTTAAGTTAGACATTGTATATGAAATGATAGCACAGTAGTACCTCGCTTGTAGTAAGCAATAAATTACTGCTATAAATATTATTATGCAAAATATTGTCTTCTTTAATTTGAATTAAATTGAAATGTCAATAAAATGAAAGGCAATCTCAGTGAAAGGCTATTTTTGATTTGAATAAGAAACTGGGTTATGCCATTCACTTGGTTTCATTTTTTTTTATGAAATAAAAAACATATAGGTCAACGAACATACTCCAAGATTGAGTTGAATTCATTCCTCATTATCATTGTAAATCCATTGGAACCATCTTTAGTTAGGTATACATCATTGAAGTTTTCTGTGGGCCAAAAAAGGATGATGAATTCATGTTTTAATTTTAAAGTCATCTGAGCAGAAGTAATATTCAAAAGAATTCTATGCTGTTTGTGGGTATTCAGGATTTCTGCTTGCAGAGAAACTAACAAGACTCTCAATGGGCTTCAGATCACAGAAAGTTCTTCCTCCTCATTGGAAAGTTTACAATGTTGCTTGCATTCCATCTTCACTTCCTGAAATGGGGGCTGAACTATAAGAGTTGGTGGTGTTTCTTTTAGCAGCATAGAACCTGCTAAAAAGATTTACCTTAGTGTCATGGTAAAAAATATCTATGATGTAACAAAACCGAAAATGCCGGTTAAGTTCTGAGAAAGCTTCTTTTTCTCTCTCCCTCGCTCCCTCTCTCTCTCTGTCTTTCTCTCCCTGTTGAGCACACATACAACTTATGCTGAAGTTCAATCACATACTTTAAGATTTGATTTGTTCTTTGGTTCCCAGACAAGACAAAGCTGAAGGAGTTCATCACCACCACACCAATAGTACAAGAAATGTTAAAGGGACTTCTTTAAGAAGAAGAGCCCTGGCTGGGTAGCTCAGTTGGTCAGAGCATCATCCCGATATGCCAAGGTTGCAGGTTGGCTCTCTGGTCAGGACACATACAAGAAGCAACCACAAATAGGTGGAAACAACAAATCTCTCTCTCTCTCTCTCTCTCTGTCTCTGTCTCTCTCTCTCTCTGAATCAATAAAAAAGAAGAAATAAAAAATACGAATAAGAAAATATTACAAAGAAAAAAATTCTCACTCCCAAAGGCAAACATATAATAGTGGCTCAACTAACACTGAAGCTAAAAAAAGGCTAAAAGGCAAAATTAGAAAGATCATGTATAATTATAAAAGTAAATTAAGAGATACATATATATACACATACATGAAAGTAGTAAAAAATAATGACAAAAACATAAACATGAAGGGTTGAGTAAAAATGGTAGTAATTTTAGAATCTGTTCGAACTTAAGCAACTATCAACTTGAAATAGACAGCTGTAAACATAGCTTAGCATATATGAAGCACATGGAAATCACAAACCAAAAATCTACAAGAGATGGAAGAAATAAAGGGAAAAGTATCTAAACACAACACTACAGAAAGTCATCAACATACAAGAGGGCAAGAGAAGAAGACAAGAGCAGAGAAAAACTACAAAAACACTCAGAAAACAATAAAATGGCAATAACTACATACCTATCAATAATTATTTTAAATGCAAGTGGATTGTTACAATCACAAGGCAAATGGATAAAGAAGTATACACACACACACACACACACACACACACACACACATACACACACACTGGAATATTACTCAGCTATAAGAAGAATGAAATAAAATATTTCCATTTGTAACAAGGATGGACCTAGAAAGTATTATGTTAAGTGAAATAAGTCAGACAGAGAAAGCTTTGACCTATGAACAGGAGGTCATGGTTTGATTCCCAGTCAGGGCACATGTCCGGATTGTGGGCTTGATCCCCTGTGTGGGGTATACAGGAGGTAGCCAATCAATGATTCTCCCTCATCATTGATATTTCTATCTCTCTCTCCCTCTCCCTTCCTCTCTGAAATCAATTAAAATATATTTTTAAAAATAAAGACATAAAAAAAGAAGTACAGATTGGTAGTTACAAAATAGTCAGGGGGATGTAAAGTATAGCTTAGGGAATATAGTCAATAATATTGTAACAACTAGAGGCCCGGTGCATGAAATTCGTGCATGGGAGGGGTGTCCCTCAACCCGGCCTATACCCTCTCCAATCTGGGATATCCCTCTCGCAACCCAGGACTGCTGGCTCCTGACTGCTCGCCTGCCTGCCAGCCTGATAGCCCCCTAACCACTCCCCTGCCAGCCTGATTGCCCCCAACTGCCCTCCCCTGCCAGCCTGATCGCCCACAACTGCCCTCCCCTGCCACAACCTGCCTCCTCCATGGAAGGCAGTGGAGATGCCGGGACCAGCCTCTTCTGTGCCACACAGAGCTGTGGGACTCCCAGGCCTCACTGTGAGGAGCAGCCACCAGGCCCTGCCTCCATTGTGTGTGAAGCCATCTTGTGGAGGCCATCTTGTGGCGGCCATCTTGTGGCAACGTTGCACAAAGGCATCGCACGAGGGTGTTGTGTGAGGACGTGATGCCACCTAGGCTTTTATTATATAGGATAATACATGGTGTCAGGTGGGTGCAAGACTTATTGGGGGAACACTTTGCAAACTATATAATTGTCTAACCACTATGCTGTACACCTGAAACTAGTATTGTATTGAATGTCAACTATACTTGAAAAATAAAAATAAAAATTTTAAAGACTTGTTCTTTGGAATGTCAGTGGACTGTGTGTAATAGACAAGAGTTTTTAATGCCTTGAAAAGGTTGAGTTAGGACTAGGCTCTGATAAAGTCAATGACTTCCACTGCAGTAGACAATACTCCTTTCAGTATTTCTGGCACAGACCAATTCCTGTTGATGCTGAGAGCAACGAGTCATGACAATGAGTGGAGCATCTTCAGCAAAGCAGCCCAAGCAGACATGGTTCTGAGCATCTGCAGTGCTCCATCTGTGCCCAGAGAACCAAAATGTTCTGTCCACATAAAATTTTTCTTGACAAAGATTTTATATAATACACACACACACACACACACACACACACACACACTCTAGAGGCCCAGTGCACGAATTCGTGCACCAGTGGGGTCCCTCGGCCTGGCCTGTGGAATCAGGCTGAAACCGGCTCTCCGACATCCCCCAAGGGGATTGTGAGAGGGTGCAGGCCAGGCCAAGGGATCCCCACCAGTGCACAATTGGTGCCGGGGAGGGACACGGGAGGTTGGCCAGCTGGGGAAGGACCGTGGGAGGGATCCCAGGCATGTCTGGCCCATCTTGCTCAGTCCCGATCAGCCAGATCCCAACAGCAAGCTAACCTACCAGTCAGAGCCTCTGCACCCTGTTGGTCAGTGCATGTCATAGCGACTGTTGGACCAGTCAACTGTCTTCCCCCTGGTGGTCAGTGCATGTCATGCGAGCGGTTGAGCAGCCTTAGCATATCATTAGCATATTACACTTTGATTGGTTGAACGGACAACGAGACCTTTCACATATTAGGCTTTTATTATATACTAGAGGCCCGGTGCACTAGAGGAGGGGGGTTGTCCCTCAGCCCAGCCTGTATCAGGGATTGGGCCTAAACAGGCAGTCGGACATCCCTCTCACAATCCAGGACTGCTGGCTCCCAACTGCTTGCCTGCCTGCCTTCCTGATTTCCCCTAACCGCTTCTGCCTGCCTCTCACAATCCAGAACTGCTGGTTCCCAACTGCTTGCCTGATTGCCCCTAACCGCTTCTGCCTGCCAGCCTGATCACCCCCTAACCACTCTGCTGCCAGCCTGTTTGCCCCCAACCTCCCTCCTCTGGCGGCCTGGTCACCCCTAACTGCCCTCTCCTGAAGGGTTGATCACCTCCAACTGCCCTTCCTTGCAGGCTTGGTCCCTCTCAACTTCCCTCCCTTGCAGGCCTGGTCCTTCTCAACTGCCCTCTCTTGCAGGCCGGGTGCCTCCCAACTGCCCTCTCCTGCTGGCCATCTTGTGGTGGCCATCTTGTGTCCACATGGGGGCAGGATCTTTGACCACATGGGGGCAGCTATATTGTATATTGCAGTGATGATCAATCTGCATAGTACTCTTTTATTAGATAGGATAGAGGCCTGGTACAGGGGTGGGGGCCAACTGGTTTGCCCTGAAGGGTGTCCCTGATCAGGGTGGGGTACCCTTGGGGCATGAGGCAGCCTGAGTGAGGGGCCTGTGGTGGTTTGCAGGTGGGCCATGCCCCCTGGCAACGCAAGCAGAGGCCCTGGTATCTGGAATTTATTTACCTTCTACAATTGAAACTTTGTAGCCTGGAGCAGAGCCAAGCCTGGGGCTCCCTCCGAGGCCCGAAGCCATTTGTGTTGGGGTTATAATTGAAACTTTGTTGCCTTAAGTGGGTGGGCCCGGCCAGGGTGTGTGGAAAGCTTTGCTACCCCTGTTGCCGGCGGCAACCCTGTCCTGCTCTCTCAAGCTCCATCCTGCTGCCATTTGTTTGAATTTGTTTACCTTCTATAATTGAAACTTTGTAGCTTGAGTGGAGGCTTAGGCCTGCAACGGCTGGCAGAAAGCTTGGCTTCCTCTGTTACCTAGGAAACCTTGCTCTCTGTGGCTGTAGCCATCTTGGTTTGGGTTAATTTGCATGCTCACTCTGATTGGATGGTGGGCGTGGTTTGTGGGCGTGGCTTGTGGGTGTGTCGGAGGTATGGTCAATTTGCATATTTGTCTATTATTAGATTAGATTCTTATTGATTTCAGAGAGGAAGGGAGAGGGAACAAGAGATAGAAACATCAATAATGAGGGAGAATCATTGATTGATTGTCTCCTGGATTGAGCTGGCAACCTGGGCATGTGCCCTTGACCGGATTCAAACCCAGAACCCTTCAGTCCACAGGTCAGCACTCTAGCCACTGAGCCAAACCGGCTATGGCGACAAAGACATTTTTTCATTATTTGGAAGTGGCTTGTCAAGTTTCCAAAAGGGGATTCAGAAAAAAAGGAATACTGATTCAATGGCACTAGGGTGCAAATAAAGAATGATAATGAAGAGCTAGTTATAATGAGAGGCATCACCTGTTTCATCCAGTTCTTTGCCTATTGAGGGAAAGTGGTTTAGCAGCCAGTTTAGGGACCTGTTTCCAGACATTAGAAGACGGATCAGTGATACTAAAGGGGATGGTGTCTTTTGAAATGGATACGTCTTCAGTTTTCTTCCTTTGCTCCAAGCCATAATCATTTCAAATATTTACAAGGAACATGGATTCATTAAGTTTCCTATAATGTGTGTCCTTCTTTGCTTGACAAAAAAAAAAGCACCACATTTTAAGGTTTCTCCAATACATGTTGGACAAGTCCAATTATGTTAAAGTTGCAGCCTTTTAATATATATATTTTATTGATTTTTTACAGAGAGGAAGGGAGAAGGATAGAGAGCTAGAAACATCGATGAGAGAGAAACATCGATCAGCTGCCTCCTGCACACCCCCCACTGGGGATGTGCCCGCAACCAAGGTACATGCCCTTGACCGGAATCGAACCTGGGACCCTTGAGTCCTCAGGCCTATGCTCTATCCACTGAGCCAAACCAGTTTTGGCTTAAAGTTGCAGCCTTTTAATATCAAACCTTTTCCTATGAAATGATTTATATAAGTCCAGTCATTTTCCTTAAAAATAACTTTAAATTCTAGCATATTTTACACATACAAAAGTACAGAAAATAATATAACAAATAGCATAGGTATCCCCATCCCTGAGATTTAACAAATTTTAAATATTTTGCAACATTTAACTTAGATCTTTCCTTTTAAAGAAATGAAACAAATAACAGCAACATTACGGCTCCAATTTGTTCTCCCTCCATCTGTGCTCAGACATAACTAATAAGATGAATTTGGTTTATTTGTGTTTATATTAGAAAAGTATGTACCTGTGAAAAAATATATTATTTTACATTTTAGAAATTTATATGAAGTCTCATATTTTTCATATCTATTTGAAACTGTATTTTATGATGTTTCTGAGATGCTATAAATATTCCTTTGTACTAACAAGCCATATATATATATCCACTTTACTGCTAACTACAGGTAGTTTTTCCATTATTTCACTATTAATATCAGTGCTGCATGGATGGACCTAGAGGGTATTGTGCTGAGTGAAATACAAATACTATATAATTTCACTTATATATAGAACCTTAAAAAAAATAAATGAACAAGCAGAAAAGAAGAAGACTCATAGATACAGAGAACATTTTAATGGTTGCCAGATGGGAGGGCAGTTGGAGAGATGGGAGAAAAAGGTAAATGGATTAAAAAGTACAAATTGGTTGTTACAGAATAGTCATAGGGATGTAAAGTACAGCACAGGGAATATGGTCAATAATATTGTAATAACTATGTAAGGTGTCAGAGGGGTACTGGATTAATCAGGGTGATCACTTTTGTAAGTTACATAAATGTCTAACTACTTGGTTGTACACTTGAAACTAAATATAGTATTGTACATCAACAGGAATTGAAAAATTATAAATTATTAAAAATAAAGCAGTGCTGCAATAAACATTTACTTCCATGTGTGCCTGTGTACATGTCAGAGTTCCAGTAGGGAGCTACTAAGAGTGCAGTTGCTGGCTTATCAGGAAATCACATCTTCAACTTAACCAGGGAAAAAGGGAAGCACTGTACCTCCTCTCCTCCCTGCACGTGTGACACTAAATGTTGAGGAGTGGGGGGGTCCCACACCAACCAATTTTCCTACTCTCCGGACACCCCCTGGATGTCCTACAATTCAGTTACAATACTAACTACCGGGATAAACCCCAGAGATTCAGGGTTTAGTCCCACAAGGTTGTAACAGTGACTAAAGATAACTTTTCCAAGAATTTTGAGTGTGAACATGAAAAGAGAAATAAGACATTGACCAGATTGGATTCCAGAGTCAAGGGAAGTATTTTTTTGTGTGTTTTTTTTTTTTTTTCTAAGAGGGTGTGATAGTCAGAATAACGGTCTCCAAAGAGTTCCAGACCCTAATCCCTGGATATTGTGAATTATTAAATTACATGGCAAAGGACAATTAAGGTTGAAGATGGAATTAAGGTTGCTAATCAGTTGACTTTAAAATAGATTATCTTAGATTATCCAGGTGGTCCCAACGTAATGTTAAAAGTGATGCCAGAATGGCATCACTTGTACTAAAAGCCCATGCTTGATACTAAACTTGGATTTAACACTTACCCTAATTGTAGTTTTGACCTTTTCCAGAAATGTATTCTTAACCAGTCTGGAATTTTCTGGTCAGCTCTGATGACGTTATCTGTCACGAGAGCCATCTGCATTCCCCCAAAGAACAGGCAAAGTGCATGATAAAATCCTTCCTGCTCTCTTGGACCAAAGATATCCTGTACTAAAAATAATCCTTTCTTTCCTTTTGCTAATAGCTTCCTTGCCCCACCCTTCTTTTCTATAAAAACCTTAAACTTTGTACACTCCCTCCAAGTACCCTTCTAGTTGTTAGATGGGATGCTGCCTGGTTTATGAATCACTTAATAAAGCCAAGTAGATCTTCAAATGCACTCATTTGATTTTTTTTTTTTAACAGTAATCACCCGGATCCTTAAAAATGGGAAAGGAGGCAGAAGAGAAAATCACAGGGATTTGTGACTATAAAAGAAGGGTGCAGAGAGGACAGAGAGCTGTGACATTGCTTGCTTTGACGACGGAGGCAGGGGAACATGAGCTGAGAAATGTGGGTGGCTTTCTGAGGCTGGAAAAGGCAAGGAAATAGATTCTTTCTGCGAGTTTCCAGGAAGGAATGCAGCCCTGCTAGCCCCTTGATTTTAGCCTGGTGTGACCCGTAGGACTTCTATCTACAGAACTGTTACATAACAAAGTGGCATTGTTCAAGATGCTAAGTCTATGGAAATTTGTTACAGTAATACTATATAATAAAAGGCTAATAGGCAAATTGCCCACACGGGTTGGAGTTCGACAGACCGGGAGTTAGATGTGCGCTGACCACCAGGGGGTGGTGGCAGCAGGCAGCCGGGGGAAGGGAGGCCCTGGCCAGCAGCTGGCAGCCGCTAGGGACCCTACTCATGCACAAATTTTGTTCACTGGGCCTCTAGTAAATAGATAACTAATACAGAGGGTATTACCAGAGTTCATTTGTATGTTGAAGGGAATGATTTCATAGAGAAGAAATTGATTATGAATGAGAGGAGAACATAATTGTAGGAGCAAATCCCTTTGAAAAGGAAATTCACAAATGGCAGATAGCCGTTGACAGGGGTAGATAACTTTATCTAAGGGTAAGAAGGCAGAGAGTAGGTTGGGAAACAGGAAAGTGGGAAGAGCTGTCTTAGGAGGAGCTCCACTCGGATGGGTCCTGGTTAGTCAGTGAAGTATGAAGGCAAGGTCATCAACTGACAGTGAGGTCAGGATGAGGAGGTATTGGAGATTTAAAGGGCTGCTGTGAACTAGTTATAAAGCACAGGAAAGCAAGCTTATTAGGATCGCACGATTGCCAAACAGTGTGAACTGCCTAGTTGAAACTGTGATCATGCATGTAAGGTAGGGTTAGGAAGCATGCTATACTGTTTGTTTTTACAATGGCAAGGCTTAAAATATTTTTTATTTTTCAATTACAGTTTACATTCAATATTATTTGTATTAGTTTCAGGTGTACAGCATAGTGGTTAGACAATTATAGACAATTACAAAGTGCTCCCCAACATTTTCAGTACCCACCTGGCACCGTACATAGTTATTACAATACAGGGTGGAGCAAAAGCAGGTTTACAATTGTGACTTTGTGAAATAGAGTTTATTCCTGTATTATTATTTATCAATTATTGTATTATTTTCCATACAGACAACTGTAAACCTGCTTTTGCCCCACCTGGTATTATTGACTATATTCCCTTATGCTGTACTTTATATCCCAGACTGTTTTATAACTACCAATTTGTACTTCTTAATCCCTTCACCTATTTTATCCAGTACTCAACCCCTCCCTTCTGGCAACCATCAGTCTGTTCTCTGTGTCTATGAGTGTTTCAGTTTTGTTTGTTCATTTATTTTGTTCTTTAGATTTCACATTTAAGTGCAATAAATATGGTATTTTTCTTTTTCCGGCTGACTTATTTCACTTAGCATAATACCCTCTAGGTCCACCCATGTTGTATCAAACGGCAAAATTTCACTCTTGTGATGGCCAAGTAATATTCCGTTGTATATTGTACCACAGCTTTTTTATTCACTCCCCTATTGGTGAACACTTGGATTGCTTCCATACCTTGGCTATTGTAATATCGCTGCAATGAACATAGGGGTGCATATATTCTTTTTTTCAAATGTTTTTATTTATTTTTTAGAGAGAGAGTGAGAGGGATAGAGATAGAAACATTGATGAGAGAGGAACATCATCGATTGGATGCCTCCTGCACTGGGGATTGAGCCCGCAACCAAGGTACATGCCCTTGACTGGAATCGAACCTGGGACCCTTCAGTCCGCAGGACCGACGCTCTATCCACTGAGCCAAACTGGCTAGGGCAGATGCATATATTCTTTGCAACTAGTGTTTTGGATATCTTCAGATATATACCCAGAGTGGAATTGCTAAGTCACAAGACAGGTCCAGTTTTTATTTTTTGAGGCCCCTCCATACTGTTCTCCACAGTGGCTGCCCCAATCTGCAACCCCACCAGCAGTGCGCCAGGTTCTCTTTTCTCTATATCCTTGTCAGCACTTGTTTGTTGATTTATTGATCATAGCCATTCTGACGGGTGTGAGATAATATCTCATTGTGGTTTTAATTTGCATTTCACCGATTAGTGACTTTGAGCATCTCTTCATGTCTATTGGCCATCTCATGCCATTCTGTTTTTAACTAACCTTGTTTAGATGAGCAGGTGCAGGCACAGAGGAGGTTAAACTTTGGAACTGAAACTGACTAAGGAAGTTTGGACATGAAAAAGAGTGATAGAGCCCTAGCTGGTTTTGCTCAATGGATAGAACGTCAGCTTTCGGACTGAAGGGTTCCAGGCTCAATTCTGGTCAAGGGCACATGCCCAGGTTGTAGGCTCGATCCCCAGTAGGGAGTGTGCAGGAGGCAGCCGATCAATGATTCTCTCTCATCATTGATGTTTGTTTCTCTCTCTCTCTCTTCCTCTCTGAAATCAATAAAATATTTTTTAAAAAGAGTGATAGATAATAAAAAATTGGCATGATCAATAGATCAAAAATTGGTTGGAGTAGGGATACCAGAGTCAGTGTGCTGGAGGGGTAGGAGGTGGTGGCTGGAAAATGGGATGTTTAAACTGAGATTTTGGAGGTGCACTGACTAGTGATGACAAAGTCAGGAGACTAACCATGAGAATGCCTAACTGAAGAGAGTAAAGAGGAAATGGTTATTGGAAGTGAGAAGGTCAAGTGTCTGAGATGGGAGGAGATTGGATAGATTATCTTTGTATGTTATCAGTAAGAAAGGATATAAATAGAAGGCAATGGGCCAAAGCTAAGGTCCTCAGTAAGTCAAAGTGACTGGGAAGTTGGTTGATGACAGCAACAAGGAGGTTGCTCCTTGTGGGGGGTGGCAAGTCTGAGGGCATTAAAGCTAGTCTCTAGGAAATCCTTTCAGCCATCAGATGTGTAAAATAAGCAGAGGATTCTGTTTTTATTGACACCTAGTCAAAACAGAAGTTCTTTCCTATTGAGAATATATTTAATCATACAAGGTATAGAATTAGAAATGGCCAGTACATTATTTTCTTTTTTGATGGAAATAGTGCCAAATAGAATTTATGAGTTCCTGTGTTTGTGGTGCACAAATCTATACATTTGTACTACAAATGGAGGATAAAGCTGAATGGGAAGTCACATATTTTGTGCATAACAAATAATAATAAACTCAATAATAATAATGTAGGTAAAAGAGTATTAATATGTCAGAGAGTAAATTATGAATAATTTGGTTGTTTTTCCAAATTTTTTAAAAATATATTTTATTGATTTTTTACAGAGAGGAAGGGAGAGGGATAGAGAGGTAGAAACATCGATGAGAGAGAAACATTGACCAGCTGCCTCCTGCACACCCCCTACCGGGTATGTGCCCGCAACCAATGTACATGCCCTTGACCGGAATCGAACCTGGGACCTTTCAGTCTGCAGGCCGACGCTCTATCCACTGAGCCAAACCTGTTTCGGCTGTTTTTCCAAATTTTTATAATACTTATAACACTTTTCACTTGTTAAAATCTATAATTTGTAAAAAATATTTATTTTCTTACCATTCTTTTTCTTAAAGAAGATTGTATAAGTGTCAGGCACCACAAAACCTAGATCTTTCCTTGATAGGCCATAAATCTGGCCAAAGATTACCAGCAGTCAAATGAAAAAGGGAAAACTCGCTCATAGTTTTACTGTGGTTGAAAAAAAAAGTATCAGAAGAGAAATACAACTATTTTTACTATTAATGTCAGACATTTTTTCCTAGGTTTTTAATAATAGGAGTATTCTGTAATATAATGGGCCTCATTTTCAAAATAGCCTACAGAAAATACAACACATTTCATAGAGCTCTTTCTAATAATGTCAATCCATAGGAACTTATGATTTCACTCAATGACGAGGGAAATAATAGTGGTCTCTACTCATCGGACTTCATTATGGATTAAATTTAGAAGTATCTAGAAACCTGCCAAATCGATGGATTGGATTTCCTGTTAAACATTAACAGATTGAACACACATTTTATCTCTACTCCCTCAAGTAACTATTAAAACAAAAGTAAAGTGATAAACCAGTAATAACAAAGAGGATGGGAGACGAGAAGAAAATTTTGGAAGATGGAAGATAGAAAACAGATAAACTTTAGCAGAGCAAAGTGAATTCTAACCACCTGCAGCAGACAAAGTGAATAAGAAGTAATACTATATATCCTGAAGAACCCAAAAAATAAAGCCAGGAAATTGGAGGCAGCAGCAGACACCTCTGAAAGAGAGCAAAGGTTGGGTGGGGGTGAAAGCAGAAGGATTCCGAAAATCAACCTAAGGAAAAGTTAGGTTCAAGAAAGAATAGCAGATAAGGACATTTGAAAAAATAAATATGAAGGTTTTTATTAGCAGAAACAGTTAAAAGAGTTCAAAGTTTTGGGGTTTTGGGAGTGGAAAGGGTAGGTTGCGGTCTTTTGCTATAATCCTTACAAGAACTAAAATATTTAACCTTTAAAACTGTGTGCATGTACTATTTTTATTTTAGAGGGTGAATTGCATAGACTCCAGGAACATTTGCATTGAAGGCAACATGGCTATTTCACAATACCCTATTAATTATGTCAACACATACAAAGAGGCTATTTCACATCATAGCTAATCCACTGCTTGGAAAACATTACGGAAGATTTAACATTTAGAACACACTGCACCGTGACATACTGAGATGAATCTGCTCCTGGCTGGTATGGCTCAGTGGGTTGGGTATCTCCCCGTACACCGAAAGGTCGCTGGTGTGATTCCAGACAGGGCACATGCCTAGGCGCGTGTTTGGTCCCCAATCGAGTGTGTAAGGGGGGCAACAGGTCAATGTTTTTTCTTCTCTCTCTCCCTTCCCCTCCCTCTTTCTCTAAAACAAAACAAACAAACAAAACATTAAACATAGATGGAATCTCTTTGTTTTGTTATCATCATCATATTTTCCTTTATTATGGAGGGCAAGTGAGTCATCAAAATTAGCTATTTTAGGCTAGCTCAGAGCTTCTCAACTGGGGAAGATTTTGCCTACCCCTCCTTCCCCCCCAAAATTGGCAAAGTCACAAGTGGGGGTGGGGGGGTGATACTGGCATCTGATAGGTAGAAGCCAAGGATGCTGCTAAACATTCTACAGTAGACAGGACAACTCCCCAAACAAAGAATTATCTAGTCCCAAATGTCAATAGTGATGTGGTTGAGAAACCAAGCTCAGAGTCTCTAAGATGATTTCATCTGAATGCTATACATAAAGATTGATGATATGCAAACATTTTGCAATTTAGGACTGACTCAGCTAAACATTTTGGTGCAATGCTGGAAGCAGCTTGGCTGTGAAATATATGTTTGGGAATATTGAGAATGGTAAGGTAAAGACAAAGGTATAATAAGTAACAATAATAATATATAGTGCTTTGTACTTCAATAATCTCTTTCATCCTTGGTTCTTAGGGCACTTTATAGACTAGTAATAACTACTTTGGTACTCACATATTACCTTTTATCTAAGGATCTCAGGCACTTTCACAACACTCTCACAATGTAGGAAGTATTATTATCCCCATTTTATAGGTAAGTAAACAGAGGCACAAAAGTTAAGCAACTTACTCAAAGCCACGCAAGTCAGTAATAGCCAACCTTCCTGACGCAGAGCCTATTAATATAAGAGAACTGGTCTAAGAGATGCAGTGACAAATTTATGTGGCATAAGTATTATCCTAGTTTATTCAGCCTGTTGGCCTGTTTTCAGGTTCATATTTTGTATCCAGTACCTTATCTATTTTTTGCCTAACTCCCCTCAATCCCCAACATCTTAGAGACCCAGGACCCTGCTTGATATCCTATTAATAAAAGGGACTATATTTACTGAGTGCCTTCCTTGAACCAAGCACACTTAAAACACTGTGTCAATTCTTATAACAGTTAAAAAAATACGGACTGTTATTGCTGATTTTTATCATAAAGAAAGATGAGTTTCAGATAATTTAAATAACATGCCTGAGACCTCTCAGCTATTTATGTGTGTATCCAGGCTGACTCTATCCTCTCTCCACTGCATCCTGCAGCCCCATCTAAGCATATGAGTGTGAATCCGTTTAATGTCCAACCCCTCCTCTCCCCTCCTAAAACTCAGAAAACAAACTAATAAGCCCGGAGCGAGGAATTTCAGGGGGTGCACCCGGGTTGGTACCAGCTAGGCCCAGCCTTTTAAACCCATCCCCAAGGAAGGCCTTTAATTTTCTAAGAATTTTTTTTCCGAGCACCCTCTTGGTTACCCCTATGTTCACCCCAACAGCCAAACCAGAGACCAGAACTGTGCGAGCTGCTCTCTGAGGAATAAATAGCAAGTGAATCACTTTCTTCTGTTCCCATTCCTGTCACCAGGGCGCACACTACCTGCCCACCCACCATGTGTCACCTGGGCAAAGGAGGAATACTAAGTAGGAAGAAAGATTGATGTTAGGGGAGAGTGTGACTCAAGGCTCGCCTACTTTTCACAAAAACGGTGGCCTGGCACTTGCCCCCTACGCCCGGCCATGTGCCCTGGCATTGTTACCTGGATAAAGTGAGCTCAGTCCCCTCAGGTCCCTGTCCGCAGCAGCCCGCCCAGCCCGGGTGCAGAAAGCTTAGAGGACCTGCACACGAGGAGAAGATGTACCCACCCTAGGGCGCATTAAGGATAGAAAAAGAGAGGCAATCACCGCCCCAGCTCCTATCAAATTAGCATCTTTAGTGCAGCTTTAGTGCTTTGATAGGGAGCTTTTGCTGCTAACTTCACTATTTGCAAAGAGGAGGTGCAGAGGCAGGGTTAAGAAGAGAACTCGAAATAGGATTGAGACAGCCAGTGCAACACACTGTCGACATGTTTCTAATTTTCTCTTTTAGCCCAAGATCACGGTAAACTCTTGACAATTCCCTGTCCATGTAAGTCCCTGCTTTCAGGGAACCCTTTCGCCAGGAGGGTGACACTTTTCTTACAAGGGCGGTGCTGGGCTTGCTTCAGTTCCTTCTGGGCGGTCCCTGCCCTCCCAGGACCCCTGAGAAGGGGCAGCGAGGAGGGACAGGACGCGAGGGCGGTTCCCCACCCCGGCTGCTCGGGCCCTGAATCATCCCAAGTTGACGGCACTTTCCCCCCGCAGCCAGCAGCCTTCCAGACTTTCGCTCGAAGAATTCGTCTTGTACTTAAAAGGAAGAGCGGTGGGAGCAGGCAGAGGCGGAGGAGCGGGGCAGGGTGCGGGGCGTGGAGAGCCGTTCCCGCCCCGAGACCCAGGCGCCGCCAGGCCGGCCGCCGCGGGGCTGCGAGCCCAGGAATGTGCGGTCCGGGCCGCCGGCCGGCGCGGGCGCCGCGCACCTGAGCGCCGGGGGCGGGGCGGCGGCGGACCCACCCCCCGCGGCCGCGCCCCTCCGCCCCGCTCGGCCCTTTCCGTCGGCTTCGGCGGCGCTCGGCTCCCTGCCCGCCCCTCGCTCGCTCCCTCCCTGCTTCCCTCGCTCCTTCCCTCCCTCCCTCGCTCCCAGCCCCGCACAGCCGGGGGCTGCTCCGGACGCCGACTCGGCCGTGGTACCTCCGGCGCGGCCGCCTCGCCTCACCTGGGAGCCCGGCCCCAGCCCCGCGCCGCGCCCCCCGAACTTGTCCCAGGTAAGGGCTGCCCCGGCGCCCGCGCTCCCCGCGCCCCCGGCCCCTTCCTGACTCGGCAGGACCGCCGGCGTCTAGCGTCCCTCCTCCGCGCCGTGCCCGGGCAGTGGGAGCGGCGGTGGCGGGGACCCCCGACCGGCAGGAGCCGCAGCGAGCGCGGGAGATGCGACGGGCCGACAGGTGGCGGGGTCCGCCCGCCCGGGTCCCCCGACCGCCGCCGCCGCCGGCGCGGACCCCTGAGCGGACGGGGCGGAGGCGGGGGTGGGGTCGTCCCTGTCCCCTCCCCTCGGGGCGGCGACCGCCGGCCGCCGTGTAGGTGTGTCGGAGGGAGCCCTGCAGGTTGGGGACTCGGCGGCCGCTCGCCGGCGGGACTGGTGGGCGCGGAGGCTCCGGTGGCGGCTCCGCGGGGCAGACCCCCCGGCGGCGCGGGGACCTCACGCTTCCCTCCCGCCCTGTGTGTTTCCCCGCAGACCGCGGCGGCCGGGGACCGGGCAGCCCGCGCCTGGGGCTGTGCGCTCGTCTCTGCGGGGCCGCGCGAAGGAGGCGGCGGCGGCGGCCGGGGCCGGGGGCGGCCGGAGGTGAGAGCCCGGCCGGCCCGCTGGGAACATGGCGACCGGTGGCTACCGGGCCGGCGGCGGCAGCACCACGGACTTCCTGGAGGAGTGGAAGGCGAAGCGCGAGAAGCTGCGCGCCAAGCAGACCCCCCCGGGCCCCGCCGCCGCCGGCGGGCGCGGGCGCGGGCAGCAGCGACGCGGCCGGGAAGCCCCCGGCGGGGGCTCTGGGCGCCTCGGCGACCGGCGCGGCCCTCGAGCTCAACAACAACGTCCCGGGCGGCGCGGCCGCACCTGCCGCTGCGGGGGGCGTGAACTGCGCGGCGGGCCCCGCGGCGGCGCCGACCCGGGCGGCCCCCGGCCCGCGGCGGCCGGAGGATGAGCCCCCCGCCAGCGCCGCCGCCTCCGCCTCCGCCTCGGGGGCCCCGCCGGCCCGGGGCGAGGAGGAGGAGCGGGACGGCGCCCCCGAGAAGGGCAAGAGCTCGGGTCCCAGCGCCCGGAAAGGCAAAGGGCAGATCGAGAAGAGGAAGCTGCGGGAGAAGCGGCGCTCCACCGGCGTGGTCAACATCCCCGCGGCCGAGGTGAGCCGGGCGGGGGCGGGGGCGGGGGCGCGGCCGGGCCCGGGCCCGGGGCGGGGGCTGCTGCCTCCCGCGTCTTCCTCCGGGGGCTCCCGGCCCCGGGCCCAGTGTTCCCCTCTGTAGCTCCCGCTGCCTGTCCTCTCAGGCGGGCGGGAGGGGGTGATGGAGTTTCGCTCGGAACCGAGGCTCCCCGGGAAGTTCCCACACCCGAGCCGGACACGTGCTTCTCCTCCGGCTCGCAGGCTGAGGTCTCCCTCCGACCCAGGATCCGTGTCCGCGGCGGTGGAAACGCGGCCCCTGGCTCCAGAGCTAGCTCGCTCAGACTTGTTTTTTTTATGCTTGGTCAGTTAGAAAAATTGATGAATGGTGATGACGACAGGTTTTATTTAGTTTCCCACGTGTCCGGCTCAGATGATCAGATGGTTTATCTCCTCTCCTAGCAGTGTTTAATAGCACCTGTGAAGGAAAGGAAGCCTTAGCCTGAGTAGATCCGAGACAGCTTTATCTTGCAGGCACCCAAGATGAGTATATCCCAATGAATATATGCGCTTTCCGCACACGCACGCACACACGCACGCACACACACACACAGTTTTTTTCCTGAGTAATATGTAGGACAATAGGAACGCTGTAGCAACTCACAATTTTTTCTGAGACGCTCTCTCCTCGATTTAAGTATTTGGCTCTGTGAGTTCTGGAAAACATTTGTGGTAAGGTTGGGTTTTTTTGTTTTGTTTTTTTTTGAGCAGTCTCAAAACATTTCTGCAGGCAGTAGCATCTTTCCATTAGAGTGACTGGGGAAACATTTTTACTTAGTGAATAGCGCTGCACCACTCTATCCACAACAAAACAAAACAAAAACAAAAAAATCCTATACAAATTTTGATTACTTCAATAGTAGCTCACAGGTTTTGGGAAGTGATTCAGCAACCTTGCTTCACCCAAAGTAGTTAGTTGCATCTTTTTCTCATTGGCTCTTTAGGTTTTACTGTTTTTTTTTGTGTGTGTGTGTGTGTGTTTTTTTACTCCTGGTCTTCAATTCATTCAACTTGGACACCAAGAAGATAGTAAGGATTACTAACTTTAATTGTGGTTCAAGTAGAAGAAGCATTGGCATTAAGTTAGGGTGTATATCAAACATACCCATATTTTTAAGTCTTAATATGATTTCTGCACCTGGAAAATCAGTTTGTCTTCGAAGGGTGTATTCTTGTGAGTGTTTCAGGGAGATTTTTATCAGCCAGCAAAACTGTTCACTGTGGTTTGCTACTTGCACAAAAGATCTGTTATTCATTAAATTGTTTAAGAAGGAATTCTAAAAGTGGTAATCAAATTTCTAGGTTTTTTTTTTGTTTGTTTAGTTAAAAATATGAAGATTAAGGGGAAACTGAAGACAAGGCTTTGGAAAAACTACATTCCTCAACTTATTTTTAAAAGTAGCTGAAGGTCCAAATAAAAGAACTTGTCATTTTCAGTCTTTTCCTCATTATTCATCTGACAGGGTTCTTATTTGGGAAATACATTGTCAGATGTTAGATTTCATTATTTGTCTGGCTGCTTGTGCTAAAAAGATACATTTTTGTTTTAGTTTAACAAGGGTAATGTTTACTGAGGGAAATAAGTATGGTGTATCTTGTGAGATCCTAAGAAACATCCTTTGTTAATACTTCTGCTTTGGGTAAGGAACATAGTGCTGAGAATGTAGATGACTCCCCATTACAATTGAGTCTAATACTCTGGAATGTTTTTCATTTGGGTGTTGGCAACTCCTAAATTTAATCTTCCTTAAAAACAAACAACCCAGGGTACCATTTTTTTTTTTTTTTTTGTCTGTGGAATTTGAACCTTTTTTATTGAATGGGGAATTGAGGACTGCTTTCTTTTTGTGGTTACTATGGCTCTGTTTCATGCTGTAGGACTCAACAAAACCTGGTCATGTTTTACCATAGTATCTAATTAGCAGGCATGCTTCTTGATGCCTCCTCCCCATGTTTTCAGTTTAAAAAAACAACAACAATTTAAGTCTTTCAGATTATTTTAGTAGTGGTAAAAGATATGGCCCAAAACTTTGAAGGTGAACCATTTTCATATCTTTTGCTTACTGATTTTTAGAATTTGTGCCACTCATTTCTGTTAGTTGTTTCAACATTGAGAAGACCAGATGCGGAGCTTTGTGGGCGATACTACTTAGCACTCCTGTTTTAAAAAGTTAATATAATATTTTTCAATTTTTTCAGGTATCAAAGCAGAAAACCACCTATCTGTATTCAAAAGTAGACTTGTATTATATATATAGTGTTGAGTAAGACTTATTTTCAAACCCTATTCCCAACCAAGTTTATATTAGATTAGCATGTAATTTGTATGCAAAGAGCTTATTTTAGTGATTGATGAACTGCAAGTTCCTTCAAGAAGTGTTTATTAAACATGTGTGTGACACATTCGTTGTGACTTTAATTAATTCATTTTACTAACTACCAGGTATTATAAATTGTTATAAAGGTACCTGACAGCAGCTAAATATACCAAAAGCAACTAGAAGGCACTTCAGGAAGGAATCAGGTCAAAAACTGAAAGCAGTGGGTGAAGGTAAAATACTGGGTGGATACTGGGTCTGATGACTGTAATAAAAAGTGCAAATTTACAGATGCTTATTAGTGAGATAAACTTTAGTTCTAATTTACAAAGAGATTTTTTTTTAAAAGCTTTTTAAAATTATTTTTTGGGGGATAGCCCATATTGGATATTGGATATGACATACTTTCTGCCAGTAATTATTATATATGTTTATTAGATCAGTCAAATACTTACTACATGTTTGTATCCAGGTAATATCATTAGCATTGTGATGAAAAGAAGAAGTAGCAAGACTGTAATCTAGGAAGAAAGCTAAGGCATCCTATATAATAAAGAGCTAACATGCTAATTAGACCGAGCAGCAGAACGACCTTCCAGACGAAGCCCTGGCTGCGAGGGCCGAGCACCCGGAACTACAGAGCCCCTTGCATGAATTTCATGCATCGGGCCTTCTAGTAATTACATGAAAAACTTAAGAACTGAGTTAGGCCGAAACCGGTTTGGCTCAGTGGATAGAGCGTCGGCCTGTGGACTCAGGGGTCCCGGGTTCGGTTCCGGTCAGGGGCATGTGCCTTGGTTGCGGGCACGTCCCCAGTGGGGGGTGTGCGGGAGGCAGCTGATTGGTGTTTCTCTCTCATGGATGTTTCTGGCTCTCTGTCCCTCTCTCTTCCTCTCTGTAAAAAATCAATAAAATATGTTTAAAAAAAAAAAGAACTGAGTTAGTTTAAAAGTCATCTTAATAGTTTTAATTAATTGCTTTTAAGAAATATTGTGTGACTAAGGGGAAGAGTTGAGAGAGGCTATTGAAGATGAGGGTCTTGAGCTAAGTCTTATGTTTCTATACCCATATATTCATACATTCATGTATACATACCTGTTTGTATAGTATTTTAAGAGTGCAGTGGTACTTATTGTGGCAGCACATTATTATCATGTGAGGATCTTAACAAAATACGCTCCTGTGCTGTTTACTCTTGCCCTCTTCCTCCCTGACCCACTCATGATTTAGTGGGTTTGGGATGGATCCCAGGCAATAATATTTTGATAAGCTTCCCATGTGATTCTAATGTGAGTCAAGGTTAAGAACTATTGGGCTGCAGTCCGGGTTACTGAAATGAATAGGACACAGGCCTTGCCCACAAGGGACTCCAAGTAATAAAGGCAGTTGTGGTAAGTGCAGTGTTAAAGTACAGCCTGTTTCCTGAGCAGGGCACATAACTCAAGGAGGAGGGATATATTTGAGGAAGACTTCCTAGATAGTTATAGACCCTGTTTTCAGAGTGCTTGCTATTACTGTTGAGTAGGTTTGCATGAATGGGTTAAGAGATGATTACCATAGAAAATAAACTCTAATAGGTAGAACTCAAATGACACTAAGGTTTTGATTTAAATAGAAAAGGTAACATATATTGAAAATTCATTTCATAGTAGTTGGCTAAAGTACTTTATGTGTTGTCTTAATTAATGCTCGCAGCAATCCCATGTGGTAGTTATATTTACTCTTTTTATCCCCATTTCCAGAGGAAATAAAATGGATGCATAGAGAGTTTAAAATGACTCTTGTCACATAGAGGAATATTTTAAGTGTGTGTACGTGTGTGTCTAGGGAAGGGGAGTTTTAAAGAATTAACCTGCCTTTCATTATTTACCTTGTTTCCCTAGATTTTTTTTATAACTTTTTATTAGAGATTATCTTAAATAATTTAAACATCTAAATGGGGAAAACAGTGCAAGTATGGAATTGAATAGAACTTAAGGTCAAATTTGTAGGCTCAGAGATTGCTTCTGACCCTCTAATCTATAGTTTGCTTGGCAAAATTTTGCCAGGCCTTCAGCAAAATATAAGGCTGTTTTTGGCTAGCAGTCAGAAAATGTGGATCCTTGATTTTACTTGAGTAATATGTTGTTCTGTCAAGGGATTTTAACACCTACTCCATAGTTTAAAGGAGCAAAATGTAAGTAATTACTCAGCATATTGGTTGAACATTATATGGGACAAGTTCCACTTAGTAAACTTTATAAATCCAGGTAGATTAAGAAATGCCATTTGGAATGCCCATTATATGCCAGACTGTCTACCTACCTGTCTATGTGGTGAGTCAGGGGAGGAACTAATAGTGAGTCAGAGTTGGAAAAATATGGCATAAACACTGAGGTTGCTTAATAAGATATAAGCCAGACTTTCCTAAATGTTTTACTTCATTGATAAAGTAAGTTGAATTTTTAATACTATGATTTATAGTGAGTTATCTAAGATGAGATACTTTTTTCCATAAAAATAATTATGTAAATAAAGTAGATGACATTTATGGTGTGCTTTATTAAGTGCCAGGCACTCTTCTAAGCACTTTACATATATTGGTGCACAACCCGAAGGGAAGATGGGGGCCTGCTGAGAGGGTAAGTTACTTGTCTGAGTTTATGGTAAGAAGCAGAGTAGAGATAGTCTGTCTTCAAAGCCTGGTGCTTAATGTTATTATATACTAGAGGCTCGGTGTACTAATTCATGCATGGGTGGTGTCCCTCGGCCTGGCCGGAGATCGAGGCCTATCTGGGGCCGGTTAGCTGGGGGGAGAGGCCGTGGGAGGTTGGCTCTGGGAGCGCACTGACCAACAGGGGCAGCTCCTGCTTTGAGCATCTGCCCTCTGGTGGTCAGTGCACATCATAGCAACTGGTTGACCGGTCGTTCCAGTCATTTGGTCGTAACAGTTGCTTAGGCTTTTATATATATTGATTAGTGTATTATACGCTATATTCTGAGTTTAATAAATACAAAGATTATTTTAGTAAAATATAAGATACTAACATATTGCTATAGAATTTGAAAATGGCCATATTATAAAAGGCAGATGAAGTGGGACTTTATTGGAAAAATTTAGCAAGTAAACATATTAGCATTGGCATTAAAATTCTTATTTAAAATCTTTATTAAGCTAGTGGCCTTATTTATGCTCTTTATTAGTTTTTAACATCTGTGATGTAAGCCAGAAAATAATTTTGCTATTTAATAGTAATGCTATTATAATGTCTTAGAAGTTTAAAATTATTGGGAAATATTAGAATTTGACACTTTCTAAGTGTTTTTTTCTTTTCCTTTTTAAAAAGTGAGATATAATTTACCTACCATAAAATTCACCCTTCTAAAGTGTTCGATGTTTGTTGTTGTTAATCCTTGCCTGGTATTTTTTCCTTGATTTTTAGAGAGAGTGGAAAGGAGGGAGGGATGGTGAGAGAGACAGAGAGAAACATTGATGAGAGAGAGACACCGGGAATTGAACCCTCAATCCTTCAGTGGAGGGCTGACACTCTAACCACTGAGAAACACCTACCAGGTTTTAAAGTGTTCCATGGTTTTTAGTATATTCACAAATTTGTGCTCTCAAGTGCTTTTATATTTTCATCCTAATTTTTCGTTATGTTCCTAGAACCTGAGGTACCTAAGTCTTAGCTCCCCATTCAGTAAAGAGCAACAGTTTTCAAAGCATAAGAAGCTATTAAATTAAAATAATCAGCCCAGCCAGTGTGCTCAGTGGTTGAGCATTGACCTATGAACCAGGAGGTCATAGTTTCTTTTTTTTTTTTTTAAATATATTTTATTGATTTTTTACAGAGAGGAAGAGAGAGGGATAGAGAGTTAGAAACATCGATGAGAGAGAAACATCGATCAGCTGCCTCTTGCACACCCCCTACTGGGGAAGTGCCCGCAACCAAGGTACATGCCCTTGACCGGAATCGAACCTGGGACCCTTGAGTCCGCAGGTCGACGCTCTATCCACTGAGCCAAACCGGTTTCGGCCAGGAGGTCATAGTTTCATTCCTGGTCAGGGGAGGTACCTGGGTTGGGAGCTCCATCTGCAGTAGGGGGCATTTGAGAGAGGGCTGATCAATGATTCTTTCTCATCATTGATGTTTCTATCTCTCTTTCACAGAAAAAATGAAATTAATGGTAATGGTAGAATCTACTTAGTTTTAAGTTTCTTAAAACTTGGTGACCTATTACCATTTGTACTGGAGTTTAGTGTAAGGTTTTTAATTTAACTGAATGTAACATATCAATTTATTTAAAATTTTGCATATCTTTCATGGAGATCTGCAAAGCTCCAATATCTAAACCAATGATTTTCAACCTTTTTCATCTTAGGGCACATGTTAACTAACTACTAAAATTCTGTGGCACACCAAAAAAATATATTTTTTGCTGATCTGACAAAAAATATAGGTATAATTTTGATTGAGTTACAAAGATAATAATAGAATTTACCAACCCTTCTGCTCCAAAGTGACTTTTTTAAAAAAAATCAGGTGCTGTCCTGGCTAGGTGGCTCAGTTGATTGGAGTGTCATCCTGTACACCAAAGGGTTGCAGGTTTAATTCCTGGTCAGAGCATGTACAGGAGGCAACTGATGGATGTTTCTCACATTGACATTTCTCTCTCTACCCTAATTCCCCTCCTCTTTCTCTCAAAATCAATAATATATCCTCGGGTGAGGAATAAATAAAAAAATCCGGTGCCTATAGTTGTATATAAGGATTTCTGGTACCAAGAATTAACCAATCAGATGTAACCTTATCCTATCTAATAAAGAGGGAATATGCTAATTGACCATCACTTCATCACAAAGATGGCTGTACCCACAGCTGAAGCCAAGTTCCCGTAAGAGCCTTAATGAGCAATCAGCAGGGACCTGAGGCTATGCCCTCCCCCGCCCCTGTAGGGCTTGAAAGGGGACTTAAGGCTGTGCCCCCGCCCTGGCATCAGGCTGGGGGACCTCAGGCCATGCCCCCCGCCCCGGCAGGGCTTGACGGGGACCTCAAGGTGTGCTTCCCGTCCTGGTGCTGGGCTAGGGGACCTCAGGCTGCTCCCCCTGCCCCAGCGCCAGGCTGGGGGACCTCAGACCGCAGCCCCCACCAGGTGGGGCTTGACAGGGGACTTCAGGCCATGCCCCCCACCCCGGCACCAGGCCGGGGGACCTCAGCCGCGCCCCTGCCCCAGCATTGGGCCAGGGGACCTAAGGCTGTGCCCCCCTGCCAAGCTGGGCTTGACAGGAGACCTCAGGCCGTGCTCCCCACCCAGTGGGGCTTGACGGGGGACCTTAAGGTGCACCCCCAGTGCTGGGTTGGGGGAACTCAGGCCGCGTCCCCTGCCCAGCAGGGCTTGACGGGGGACCTGAGGCTGCACCCCCCCTGCCGGTGGGGCTTGATGGGGGACCTGAGGTTATGCCCCTCCCTCCCGGTGCCAGGCCGGGTGACCTGAGGCTGCGCCCCCCAGCCTGGCGGGGCTTGATGGGGGACCTCAGGCCATGCCCCCCACCCAGGGGGCTTGACAGGGGATCTCAGGCCATGTCCTCCACCTGGCGGGGCTTGACGGGGGACCTCAAGGCACGCCCCCTGCTCCGGTCTGGGCTGGGCGACCTCAGGCCGTGCCCCCCATCCTGGTGCCAGGCCAGGGGACCTGAGGCTATGCCCCCTGCCCAGCAGGGCTTGACAAGGGTGGGACTGGCCGGGTCTGGATCTAGCCCAATGGGGCAGGGGCCGGCCGGGTCTGGATGTCACGATTTTGAGGCGCATGTGGGTGGGCGGGGACTTGACTCTGGGTCCCGTGGTGCGCCCCAGACTCTGACAGGAGGAAGGTTTTCATATACATTTTACTAATTTTCTTTCATCTCTGACACTACTATTATAGAGAAAGGGCAAATAGCAATATTAAATTATTTCCTCTAATTAATCCCCTTTTAATGTGCATGAATTTCGTGCACCGGGCCACTTGTTATATACATATTTCAAAATAGGGCCTTCAACCATCGACTATTGTTGTGTTGGCTGTTATTTTTTTTTATTTGACAATCTAAGGGAAAAGAGGTCAGTGCCCCTGACTAAATAGTCAGGTATTACAAAAATTCTTGCTGTACACTGGTTGAAAATCACTGATCTAATCATTTGGAAACTTTGAGTCAGAGCACAAATGGTGTTTTAGACCACTTACAGTGTTAGTATGTTACTTGGATTAGTGTCCTAAAAGCTGTGTGTAGTTAGGGGAGTGGGGGGCACTACCTGTATGTTGTTTCCTCAAAATGCTGATTACTGAGGTTCATCTCAATCTGGGGGAGGGGAGGGATTATCTGAGACTGCATTTTAACATGTTCTTGAGTAATTCTTGTACACACTAAATTTTAGGAAGAACTGACTTAAATGCCCTGTACTGGTTTATCGATATCTCACATGAAATTGATACTATTATCTAATAGGATTGTTATATGAACGAAATCAAATAATATTTGTAAAATGTTCTAAAGATGACCAAATGACAAGTTATAGTTGCTGTACAGGTTACAATGACAATTGGTTTTTGATGTCTAATGGAAATTTCTTTTTGGATGTTAAGCATTCTCATTTTTTTTCTTCTAATTAAACTTTATAGATATTTTAACAGACAACTTGATCTATTTGGAAATTCATTGTATCTTACAAACATTTACGTAACAGTCATATTGCATATATATGCTTTGTTTCTTGTCTAGAATTTGTTAGAAGCTTAGACTACTGAAAAAAGCCTCTAACACTTAATTTATTTTGGCTGATACAAGTATTGCTGCTCCAGCTTTTTGTTTGTGTGTTTTCATTTGCATGAAATATCTTTTTTCATTCCTTTACTTTTAGTCTGCTTGTGTCTTTAGATCTGAAGTGGGTCTCTTGTAGGCAGCATATATACAGGGTTTTTTTATTTTGTTTTGTTAATTTAGCCATGCTGTGTCTTTTGATTGGAGCATTTAGTCTATTTACATTTAAAGTAATTGTTGATAGGTGTTAGCTATTGCCATTTTATTAATTGTTTTCTGATTTTTTTTATAGTTCTTTTCTGTTCCTTTCTTATTCTCTTGCTCTATTTTATAGGTTGATGATTTTCTATGGTGCTATATTTGGATTCATTTCTCTTTATTTCTTGTAAATCTCCTATAGATTTTTGGTTTGTGGTTACCATGTGCTTCATATATACTAAACTATGTTTATAGTAGTCTATTTTAAGTGGGTGGTTGTTTAAGTTCGAACACATTCTAAAATCACTACAGTTTTAATCACCCTTTCCATGTTTATGATTTTATCTTTATTGTTTACTTCTTTTGTGTGTGTGTGTTTGTGTATATCCCTTAATTTATTGTTGTAATTACACATTATGTTTCTACTTTGTCTTTTAAATTTTGTCTTTTAAGCTTTATAGTTGGTTGATGTACTGTTTTTACTATTTGCTTTTGTCAATGAGCATTTTTTACTTTCTTATATTTTCTTATTCATATTTTAAAAGGACTTCTTAAAGAAATCCCATTAACATTTCTTATAGTACTGGTTTAGTGGTGATGAACTCCTTTAGCTTTTTCTTGTCTGGAAAACTTCATCTCTTCTTTGATGCTAAATGAAAACCTTGCTGGGTAGAGCATTCTTAGTTGTAATCCTTTGCCTTTGAATATTTCTTGCTAGTTCCTTATGGTCTGCAAAGTTTCAGCTAATAGTGTTATGGGAGTTCTCTTGTATGTAATCAACTGCTTTTTTTAATGCTGTTTTAAGATTTCTCTTTGTTTTTTAACCTTTGGCATTTTAATTTTGATGTGCCGTGATATGGGCCATCTTGTTCAGCACTCTATGCACTTACTGGAATTTTATTTCTATTTTCATCATCAGGATTTCAGTCATTAGTTCTTCAGATATGTTTTTAATCTTTTGCTCTCTTTCTCCTCCTTCTGTTACCCTATGATGTGGAATGTTATTAACCTTGATAGGTCCTTTGAACTATCCTCCTTTTAAAAATTCTTTCTTTTCTTTTTGCTCTTCCAATTGGGTGTTTTCTGCTACTTTGTCTTCTAGATCTTTGATTCATCTCATTTGATGTTTATTCCTTCTAATGTATTCATCATTTCAGTTACTGTATTCTTTGTTTCTGACTAGTTCTTTTTTATGTTTTCTGTCTTCTTGAACTTTTCACTGTGTCCCTATATTCTTCCCCTCAGTTCATTGAGCATCCTTATAACCAGTTTTTTAAACTCTGTATCTGGTAGATATCTCATCTCCATTTATTTAGTTCTTTTTCTGGAGTTTTGCCGAGTTCTTTCACTTGGGACATGTCTTTGTCTCCTCGTTTTGCTGACTCCCTTTGTTTCTACGTACTAGGCCATCTCCCAGTTTTGAGAGAGTGGCCTTATGTAGAAGGTGTCCTGTGGGGCTCTGTGGCAGGGGCCCTCATCACCTGTGCTGGGTGCTCCAGGGGTGTCCCCTGTGTGGGTTGTGTGTGCCCTTCTTTGTAGTTGGGCGTCAGTTACTGTTGGTATGTCAATGGATGGGATTGACTGTCAGGCAGACTGGTTGAGAGGGCTGGCTGTGACTACAGTGGATGAGCTGTTTTGGGTTGACCACATGGAGCAGGAGTTGCTTTAGTGGGGCTCTGGTGCCAGCTGAGTTTGCCTTTTGGGTGTATTGTTCCTGGAGCTGGATAGGTGGTGCACCAATGTGCTCTGAAGCCAGCTACCAGGTGTGCTGGATCTGGGGCCTCGTAGAAGGGACTTGTTGCAGGCCATGGCCCACTGCTACTTATGCTGGGTTTGGGGCCTCTGGTTGGTTGCAGCACAAGCAGCAACCAACCACAGATAACTCCAGTGTATTAGTAATCTGTGTTTGGTTGCTGTTTGTGCTGGGCTTGGAGGTGCTTGGGACAGGCTGTGCTGTGAACTGAAGCTAGCTCCCACTTGTGCTGGGCTTGGGACCATTGTGAGCTGAGGCCAACTCTGCCCCTTGTGCCAGGCTTGTGGCTTCTTAGTGGAAGCTATGTTCCAGGTCAGTACTGGCCACTGCTTATGCCAGGCTTGGATCCAGTTCATGGGAGTTACAATACAAGTTGAGACTGGTCGCCACTGCTGGGTTTGTGGCTGCTTAGCAAGACCTACAAGGCATGCCAAGGCCAGTGATGCTTGTTTGGGGTTTGTGGACCTTTGGGAAATTTTGGGAAAGTCCGCAGGCTGAGCTGATGCAGGCTGTGTTGAAAAGCTGCTAAGAGGCTGAGACGGAGTAAGTTGGGTGAAGGGAGGTGGTCTCCGGAAATCACTGGGGCAGGGGATGTGGTGTTAGCCGAGTTAATGGAGAGCACATATATGGTGCCTGCCAGGTAGGGCCAGCTGGGTAGGAGAATAGTTCAACAAAGGAGTAATGACACATGCCAGCACTTCCATCCCTAGAAAAAGTTGCCCTGATCCTTTCCGCTTCAGCCCTGCTCCTGAAGTTAGTCAATTTAGTTCCTCCCTGTATGTTCTGGCAATTTTTGAGCTGCTGTCCCTGCACTGGGACTTATAGTGAGTGGGTTTGTGAGTGAGTGAGTCTGTGCATGGTCTCTTTAAGACTTGCAGCTCCTTGGTCTCTTGCAACCATTTGTATCTCTAGCACATAATCTCTGCTGTTTTTTCACAAAAAAACACACACATGGGGACTCCTCTTTTCTGCATTGATTCCTGAGTTGGGGAGCTTGGACCCCTCCTCATTGGAGACCTCCACAGCTGAGATATCCCTCTCAATTCTTAATTGCCACACCATGGGTGTGGGACCTGCGGGTTCTGCACCTCTGCCCCTCCTACCAGTCCCACATGACTTCTTTTTTATATATTCAGTTATAGGAATTCTGTTCGTCTTCAGTTGGCTCTCAATGATGGTTGTTCTATAATATAGTTGTAATTTTGAAGTGTTTGTGGGAGGAGGTGAGCAGAGTTTACCTGTTCTGCCAACTTGACTGGAAGTCCTCAGTCTGTTGTGCTCTGGAGAGTGCACAGTAAGTTTTCAATAATAGTCTCATTTGTTTTAACTCGTGTTGAATTGAAAGAATATGGGCTGTTGTATTATGAAAGTGAGTATTTTGTTGGGGTTTTGGTGAAAGAACACAACAGAGAATTTATGTCATAGATTATAATTCTGTGACAGCTACAAATTTGTTTGCAAGCTCTTTATATAAATTCTAGGGGACTAACTGATGAGACAAGTAAAAATAATAAAACACAATTTGAAATACAGAATGAAAAAACATCTTTTGTAATAAAATTGACTTCAAAATATACCGTTTAGTATTGTTTATCTATAGTAGCGATTTTCACCTGGTGTACTGCAAGAATTTTTAAAACATGCAGTAGCTGACTATTTAGTCAGAGGCACTGACCTCTTTTTCTTTAGATTGTTAAATAAAGCAAACAATGACAATAGTTGTCCAGTGTAAATGAATAAAAATGGGACCTCTGTTTTTGTCAGATTAGCAATTTTAGTAATTTTGTGTGCCATGAGATGAAAAAGATTGAAAATTGATGATCTTTGGGCATGTAAATGAACTACTTAATCTTATTTCTTAGAGAAATTTGCAGGTTATATAAAGTATGGAATGATTTTCTATTTTGGAATTTCTTGTAGAATATTTTTAGTAGCATTCAAAAAGAATGGAAATTTCATTTATGAAGAGCAAAATTAACATTTAGAAGATGGTACTTGAAGAATCTATACTAATAAAAGGGTAATATGCTAATTAGACTGGATCCACCAGACATCTTCTGGACGTCCAACTTCCTTCCAGACATAGCCACAGTGGCAGGGGCCGAGGCAGAGGTGGTTAGGGGTGATCAGGCCAACAGGCAGAAGTGGTTAGGGGCGATCAGGCAGGCAGGCAGGCGAGCGCTTTGGAGCCAGCGGTCCCAGATTGTGAGAGGGATCCCAGATTGGAGAGGGTGCAGGCCGGACTGAGGGACACCCCCCCACCCGTGCACCAACTTCATGCATTGGGCCTCTAGTATGAAATAAAAGTAAGATTATATTAGCTGAAACAATCAAAGAAGTTACTTTTAGGTTTCAAATTTTTGATAAGACTGATATTTTATAATGCATTTATTATTATTTTCTGGTAAAAGTAAGTTTTTTTTAAAAAAAATAATGTGTTCAATGTAGTTTCTTTGCAGAAACACAAGGAAAGAGAAACATACATTACCTGTTATCTTATACATAGTAATATCTGTTTTCTGTATATCTACATAAAAAATGGGACCACATTAATACATATTCACGTATTTAGTTATTCATTGTGGGTATTTTTATGATGTTAGTATGACTTCAAAAACAGGAATGGATTTTTGTGTGTGTGTGTGGAAAATACCCATAACATAAAATCTTAACCATTTTTGTACATTAAATATATTCACATTGTTGTGCAACCATCACCATTCTCCAGCCTGTAACTCTTTTTATCTGATAAAACTGAAACTCACCCTGACTGGTTTTGCTCATGGTTAGAGCATTGGCCCTTGGACCCGCAGGGTTGCGGGTTTGATTCCCGGTCAAGGGCAAGTACCTTGATTCCAGGTTCTCCAGCCCCAGTAGGGGTGAATGTGGGAGGCAACCAATCAATGTCTCTCTCTCACATCAGTGCTTCTCTCTTTCTTTGCTTCCTCCCTCCCTTTCATCTCTCTCTCCTCCCTCCCTTCCAATCTCTCTGAAAATCAATGGAAAAAAATTTATACTCGGGAGAGGATTAAAAACAAAACAAAAAACCCCCTGAAACTCTATACCCATTAAACAATTACTCCCCATTCTACCATCTCAGCATCACCTGGCAACCACTATTATACTTTCTGTTTTTAGCAATGGAAATGTTCGTGTTATTTGATATTCGAATACTTAAGCATTACTTGATTGGGAAAGGACCCTGCTGCTTCTCTGCCCTATTATGTAGCTTTCTTATTGGCAGATAAATAAGTCATCTTAACATAAACAGCTCCCCTTCCCCCACCCCCAACATGCACAAACATATTGGGTATCCTGAAGCATTTTCAAGAAAAGTGTTTGGGTCTTCCAAAGTATTTTATAGGTACTAGGACTTTCACATAATTGTGAAGGATGCCCAGAGTTGGTGATTTTTTAAAAAAAAATCCTCCTTTATACCTTTGATTTTGGTGGAAAATTGGTCATCAGAACTGCAATAATTATAAGTGTGGGTAAGCTCTTAACTCAGCATACAAGTTCTTAAAACTCACTATGGCATGCAAAATCACACAATAAAAACCACAGGGCATATGACAAATTGAGTTTAGGGACATGACACTAAAAAACTTTGTCAGTGACATGTAAAAAGATAGAAACTTAATAAAGACAAGAACAATTTTATGCTTGTTAAATTGTGAAGAAATACGTAAGTACTATAGTAAATATGACACTTGACCTCAAAAATGATGTAAAGTTTGCCTGGCTGGCGTGGCTCATTGGTTGAGCATTGACTTACGAACCAGGAGGTCATGGTTTGTTCCGATCAGGACACATGCCCGGGTTGCGGGCTCGATCCCCAGTGTGGGGCATGCAGGAGGTAGCCGATCAATGTTTCTCTTTCATCACTGATGTTTCTATCTCTCTCTCTGAAATCAATAAAAATATAATAAAAATGTTATAAAGTTTGCTTGTAGAAGTGGATGTCAAAAGAGTTGCAACTTGTGATGTGGTGGAGGAAGGATTATCTGAAATTGGACTGAAAGTGTAGCACCAGGTGTGGATGGGTGTGGCTCTTAACACATGTAGTGAACTGAGCTGCCTGGCAGATGTTTGAGGCGTGTGCATTTTGTGTATTTCTATGTGGCTGGGTTGTGTCTTTTGTGCTTACCTAGTGATTCTTGCAGTTGTACATGAGCAAACGTGAAATTTGTCTCACGCTCAGCATGCTCCCTAATATATTGGTTGCCTTGGAACAAATCTAATTTTTTAAACAAATGTTACAGTGTTACAAATATATACCCACACATATACATCTACCTATATATGCACATCCATTATCCATTTATCCGAAAAATATAAAACAGTGGCTTGAGGAAGATCTGTTCAAGTAATGAAATTGAGAAAGGGCTAGGGAGCAGACAGTGACTAGAGAAGAGTATACTATACTGATTGCTAGGGCAGTGGCAGTGGAAAAGGAAAGGAATGGATGGATTTGAGAGTATTTCATTGATATTAAAAGATTATGTAATGATGTTTTGAGCTGGAAAAATCTTTAGAGATCATCTAGTCCGATGGTCGGCAAACTGCAGCTCGGGAGCCACATGCGGCTCTTTGGCCCCTTGAGTGTGGCTCTTCCACAAAATACCACGGCCTGGGCGAGTCTATTTTGAAGAAGTGGCGTTAGAAGAAGTTTAAGTTTAAAAAATTTGGCTCTCAAAAGAAATTTCAATCGTTGTACTGTTGATATTTGGCTCTGTTGACTAATGAATTTACCGACCACTGATCTAGTCCATTATAAAAAAGTATTAACTTGGTTTTTCCAGACTACTTCTGTCTCAAAATTTAAGTTGTATTTCACCCTCAACCTTCAGCTGAGTGTAGCCCAGAACATAACTACCCTGATACCTTCTCAGAATCTTGCTTATTTTATTCCTTTCTTAAATAATCAGCCTTTCCCTTGGTTCATCTTGCCATGAAGAAATTTGTCCTTAATTATGCTTCACCTTCAACTTGCTTTTTTCCTTATTGCTCATTTTAAATACGTTGTTTTCACCTGCGAACTTCCACTTCACTGCTCAGTTCCTACTATTCTATGGAAATTGATTTCTCTGAGGTTGCTTTCTACTTCCTAATTGCCAAATGTGACTGCATCTTTTATATTTTCAACCTATTTGACCTCACTGTACCATTTGCCCTTACTTCTCTCCCTTGGATGCAATAACATTTTTGTAAGATTTTTTTTGTTTAGTTTTACTCAGAAACATTTGAGTACTCTAGGCTCAGTGCTAGATGATACAAAGATGAATTACAAACTCATCAGTCTTTAAGGAACTTTCAGAATTTATTCAGAGAAAAACATAATGTTTTAGTTCAGGTTGCTATAATAGAATACTATAGAGTGGGTGGTTTACAAACAACAAAAATTTATTTCTCATTGTTCTGGAGTCTGAAAGGTTGAAGATCAAGGTGGCAGCAGAGTTGATGCCTGGTGAGGGCTTACTTCCTGTTCACTCTGACTCCTCACATTGTGGAAGGAGTGAGAGAGTTTTCTTGGGTCTCGTTTATCAGGGCTCTGTGCCATTCATGATGGCTCCATCCTTATGACCTGATCTCATCCCAAAGGCTGAACCTTCTAATACCGTCATAGAGGAATTTGGGGGAGACACAAATATTCAATCCATATCGGATAACAAATTACTAGAATTTGGTGTAATAAGAACTATGATGGAGAAAAGAACAAAATACTCAACTAGCTCAGAAGGAAGCCACCGATTACAATAAGGGAGTCAAGGAAGGCTTTGAATAAGAGAAAGTATTAAGCCTGGGTCTTGATTGGTAGTATCCCAGTGGAGAGGGGGACACAGTTACATCCTAGGTAGAGCAAATAGCATGTGTGAAGGCACAGGGCCAGGAAATAATAGCATTCTATCACATGCCAACTGTATGCTGAGCATTGTGCTGGGGGCTTTCCCTGCTTTATTTCTAATCTTCACAATAACTCACAAGGTAGATTTTTTATTCCTCATTTTACAGGATGAGGAAGTTGAGCCTCAAAGAAGTTGTAACTTGCCCAGAAGCCAAACTGGCAGAACTTGGATTTGACTCCAGATTTGTGTGGCTGCCAATTAGTGCCCACACATTGGTTATCATTGTTGGAAAGAGGGAGGTGATATAATGTAACAGAGGAAACTTTAATGAGCAGATACTTTATAGTGGGGAATGAATGGAGAACAGCTAAAGAGAGATGATGCAGAACAGTTGTGATAGATCTAAATGTTATGCCAAGGAATTCAGACTCTATTCTGCTGTTCTTTGTTAGTATTGTTGGCTAGGCATTTCCTTCCTCTGTCCATACCTGTTTATACAATAACTCTGACAGCTTCTGGAAGCAAAACGTTTTGCCTGCCTAACTTGAAATCATTAAGAGAATTTTCTTGTTCAGAGACAGATATCTATTCAAGAATAGTAAATAATACAAAATCCTGTAAAAAGAAAATGTATATAATAGAACAAATAAATCCAGATTTCCTCATGGGTTAAAATGAAATGAGAGAATAGGCTCTAAATAAAGTTGTGCCAAGTGGTTCTTTTTATTACAAAAACTAGAGGCCTGGTGCACGAATTCATGCACAGGTGGGGTCTGGCTGGCCCGCCCTGATTGGGGCCGATCGGGTGGGGCCAATCAGGCCGGGCCGGCGGGGTGGAAGGGATGTGGGAGGTTGGTGGGCTTACCTCACCCCCTGGTCAAACTCCTGGTCGAACTCCCAGTCAAGGGGACAATTTGCATATTAGCCTTTATTATATAGGATAATTCTGTACTGAAGATAGATTTGGGAACAACTTTTTTTGGAGGAGCAGAATGGAATAGATATAGGGCTCTAGTGATATTAAATTGCCAGATTCTGTTCTGAGTGTAACCATGTATAGCTTAATATTGTGCCTGGATTTAGACTTTGTCCTGTACTTGATATAAAAGCAGGTGTTTATTCCATTCCCAGTTTCTTCCAGTTCATCTTAGAATACAGGTGCTAAAGAATAGGCACTGCCTTTGAATCTTTTTCCACATATTTATTTAACTTCTCCAATGTTCCTTCCCTCCCTTCCATCTGCCCTCTATTTTAGGGGAAGTCAAGTGCTTCTTCAGACTACGTTTTAGAAATAGTGTTTGTTTATATTTGATTATATAAAGGGAATGCCTTCTTATTGCAGAAAATTAGAAACAAACATCAAAAACAGGATTGTGTAAAGTTAAGCTATAGATTTTATCAATTGGAATACAGTCTTCCATTTTTTTTTATTTTTATTTTATATTTTTTTTCTTATTTTATTGATTTTTTACAGAGAGGAAGAGAGAGGGATAGAGAGTCAGAAACATCGATGAGCGAGAAACATCGATCAGCTGCCTCTTGCACACCCCCTACTGGGGATGTGCCCGCAACCAAGGTACATGCCCTTGACCGGAATCGAACCCAGGACCCCTGAGTCCGCAGGCCGACGCTCTATCCACTGAGCCAAACCGGTCTCGGCCAGTCTTCCATTTTTATTTTTAAGCGTTGGGATTATACTCTATGTACATTTTTATAATCTACCTTTAAATTTGACATTATATCTTAAATAGTATTTCCTTTTTTAAAAAATATATTTTTTTATTAACCTTTTGCACTCGGATGTTGAGTGTGACTCGACACGGTTAGCATTAGAATAAAGGAATCGAGAAAAAAGCAAGCGAGTGCAAAGGGTTAATTTCAGAGAGAAAGGGAGAGGAAGAGATAGAAACATCAATGATGAGAGAATTATTGATAGGCTGCCTCCTGCATGCCCCCTAATGGGGACTGTACCCAAAACCCAGGCATGTTGTTTATTCCATATATCCCATGTTGTTTATTCCATGGTTCGAGTGGGAATCTAACCATGATCTACTGGTTCATAGGTCGATGCTCAACCACGGAACCACACTGGCAATAATATTTCTGTTTAAACTTTTTGAAAACAGAGCTGTTAATTACTGCATATTTTTGTTTCATGAACATAATTCCTATCATCCAATGATAACTATTACTTTATAGTTTTGGTATGTACGTAGTTCTTGAGGATATTTTATGCATACACTACAATAAGTATATTTATACATTCAGAAATTTAGTCATCTTACAAATATTATACCCTGTTTGTTTTCAATATCTTATGAACATCTTTCTTTATATGTCAGTAAATAAATAGTTGTGTTGTTATCCTCAATGACTACAGAATATTCATAATTTGGATATTCCAATAATGTTACAATACATTTACTTAGCTTCTTATGTCAGACACTGAATTAGGCCTTTTGGACATTTGAGTTGATGTATCTCTTCTATTACCATCACCATCAGGATTTAGGTGAACTCTAATTCATGTTTTTGTCTTTAAGGAATTTATAATCTAATTTGGAGAAATAAGATTATATAAGACCATTTTGAAATGTTAATAAATACATAATAACATGTTAAAGTTTGTGCCATACTGTTAGTACCGAGAAGTGAGAGATCCCTGAAGTACTAAATGGTCCTGGAAGTTTTGTGGAGCGAGTGTGAGATTTGAGCTGATCTAGAAGGACTGGTAAGAATGGACAGATGAAGAGGAGAGTCATATTTCAGACAGAGCAGAGTGGGCAGTGGTACAAAGGTGATAGTTAGCCACCTGATCGGTATAGAGGGTTTACATTTGGAAATAATAATAGGTGACACTGGGGAGCAGGATTGTTAATTACCTTAAAAACTAGGTTGAAGATTGTAGGCTTGATGTGTCAGCCTATAGGAGAACTTGAGCAGGATACATTCGTATTAGTGAAATTAGGATTTTAGCAAGATCTGTTATTGGGCAGTGGTGTGCAGAATAGGTTAGAACAGTGGTTCCCAACCTTTTTTTAGCCATGCCCCACCTCAGCATCTCTAAAATCCTGATGCGCCCCCGTGACATATAATTCTTATTATTCAAAAAGTGAACTATTCATGTGGAGGAAGCCTAAAAGGCCATTTACTTGGTCTAAACAATCTTCCAAAGAACATGGCATCCATGAAAGAGAAAAATAAAAGAATGAAAGGACAGTTGAAGTACTGAGGAAGAAATCACTAAGAAATTGTTAAAAAAAAATAATATGAAGTGATGTGATATGAAAAAATAGCAAATGAAGTTTCAAAACATAATAAAGAACTGAAACGCATAAATATGTCACAATATGTATTTATATACTGTATATGAGACCCCTAGAACCATAAGAAATGCAAAAAATTCACTGTTAATAACTAATTCTTGAATTGCCCCCCTTAAAAATCAAATTGCCCCCCCTGTTGGGCATGTACCCTATGTTGGGAACCACTGGGTTAGAGGAAGGAGAGAACAGAGGCAAAGAGATGAGTTGGGAGGTTGTCATATACCAGTTGGGGAGACATTATATGTGAAGTCATTAGAACATTGTAGTAGAATATAGCTTATAAATCACTTATACTACAAGCTCATTTTTAGAATATTTTATTGTTTTGATTATGGATGAAAAAGGGTATTTGTCTTTCAGGATAAGTAAGCCATGTTAATAAATAACATTTGTGTGCTTACTAAGTCTGGCAATATTTAAGATCTTTCTGGGTCATTAACACATGACATTTTAGAAAAACTCTAAGGAAGTCAGTGCTCTTCCTACTTCACAGATGATGAAAGTGAGGCCCAGAGAGGATAAGCCATGTAGAATTTCTGATCTGAGGAATTAGTTGCCAATTTTGCCCTTGTCTCTTAATTTTTTCCCCCCTGTGCTTCTACCTTCACAATGGGAAACCTGTACCATACTGTCTTGATTACTGTACTTTATAGTAAGACTTGAAGTTGGGTAGTGTCAGTCTTCCAAGTTTGTTCTTCTCCTTCAATATTGTGTTGGCCATTCTGGGTCTTTTGCCTCTCCATATGTAAATTTTAGAATAGGTTTGTCGATAGCCACAAAAGAACTTGCTAGGATTTAGATTGGGCCTTCATTGAACCATCGATCAAGTTGGAAACAACTGTCATCTTGACAGTGAGTCTTCCTACCATGAACAGGGAATATCTCTCCATTTATGTAGTTCTTTGGTATCTTTCTTCAGTTTTATACTTTTCCTCATATAGATATTTTACATATTTTGTTAGATTTCATTTATTGGGTGTGGAAATATAAATATATGTTTTTAATTTCAAAACCCTCTTTATTGCTGGTAGATACAAAACTGATTGATTTTTTAAATATTAACTATGTATTCTTTAACTTTGATATAATTATTTATTAGTTCCAGGAGTTTTTTTGTTGATTCTTTCTGGTTTTCTATGTAGATGATCATGTCATCTGTGAACAAAGACAATTTTCTTTCTTCCTCCCCTGTCTGTGTATATTTTCTTACTGTATTAACTAAGACATTAGTTTCATTTAAGTTTAAATTACCTGATTTCATGGTAATCTTTGAGAATATAGTTTTAAAAATGAACAGAAAGACCCCTTTCTAATTTATTAACTTTCCCTGTATTTTTCTTTTAGTTTGTACTTAGTTCTTTAAAAACATTTTGTTGTTAAAACTGTTTACATTGTTAAAATAGGGGAAAATAGTAAAAATTTGCTCTGGTGCAGAGAATGAGACAGTGTGATTAACAATCTTCTTTCCTATTTTGAACAAAAGCCAATCTATAGTTTTTTTGTGTTCCTGTAGGTTAAAAATGTTGACTTTTTTCCTTAGGAAAGTAGTCTATTAAAAATAAAGAATAACTGCTGTCCATATAGAATAACTTACATAATAGCTTCAGTATACTTTTCCATTTATTATTTGATCTTTAAAAAAAAGAACACTTGAGAGTTACTCAACTAAGGATAGATCATTAAGGTATTTATTTGTTAAGAGTTGCTCCTTTTTGAGGACTTGAAAATGAAGCATAATTTAAGATGAATATTAGATGGGAAGAAATTATTTAAATATGTTTCTTAGTTACTTAAGTTCTATGGATATGATGACTGCATTTCCCAAACCAATAATAGGATACTTGAAATACAGGTGATCCTGGGATAATACTCTATTTTATGCCATGCAGGGAAAGTTCTAAGGCCTCTGTGATTCATAAATCTATTATGCAAATTACTTAAAGATTCTGTTAAGATCATTGTGCAAGAAGTTTTCAATTTAAGATTATTGGTTTTATGTCCTTAATCTTTAAATAGCCTCCATTGGATGGGGAATTCTATATAAAGTCCAAGCCAATAACTTTTAGGGCTAGTCTTTCAACATCTCCAGGACTGAAGACTTTCAAACCAAAATGTGAAGACCAATCAGTCTATTGATGTATCTGAAATGGGAAAAGACAGGAGTGAAATTATTTTAAAATGCACTCATTTCTTCCTTTTTTTCACTCTGTTTTGAACTTTTCCTCCATTTCAGGGTCTGGGCCAGAGACACAATCAAAACTGTGTGTGTAAGGATGCTGGTGTTTGTTCTATTGGAATGAGAATCTTTTCCTCTAGTGTGAAGTCCCCAAATTGTCTCCTTATATTTGACCTGTCTATAACCTTCCTTTTCTAGAAGTTATTTTGTTGCTTTTGTTTTTGTTTTAATATTATTGGAGGCAAAGAGTTTAGAAGTAAGATGCTAGAATAACCAAAGACAAACTGCTTAGAGCTGCCTAGTGAAGCAGAAACAACACATCATGAGGCAGCGTAATTGAAGGAAACATGATTATAATACCCTGTGGCATTATATGGAAATACATTTTCTCCTAATTTGAAACATTAAAAAACGGCTTTTATTGTAGAAAAATCAAGTGAACAAAGGTAAACAAAATAGTATAATTAACCCTGTGTATGACCCATGTTCAGTAATTATCAGCTATGGTCAATCATACTTATTTCCCCCAATTTATTCTGTTATTTTGAGGCAACCCTAGAATCACATAATTTTATTTGTAAATAGTATAAATTTGTAAAAGATAAGGAACCTTTTAATGATAACCATAATACCACTATTAAATATAACTGATAATTCCTTAATATCAAATATCCATTGTTGACATTACCATGATTTTCTCAATCATGTTTTTTTCTATTTAGCCCAAATAAGGTCTGTTCACTACAATTGGTTGCTATGTCTCTTAACTTTCTTTTAATATTTACATTCTTCTTTCATTCTTTTGCATCTCATTTGTTGAATAAAGCTGATCATTTGTTCTCTAGTGTTTCCTATAGTCTGGATTTTGCTGATTGCATCCCAATGGTGGTGTTTAATGTAATACTCTGAACCCTGTATTTCCTGTAAAGTAATGGAATTTGGTTTAAACTAGAAGTCTGATCAGATTAATGTTCAATTTGGGGGCAGTGGCAAGAATACTTCATAGGGAGGACTACTTCCATTAGGAGAAAAATGTCTGGACAGCTCTCTTTCCTATGATGTTAGCAGTTATTGATGAATTGCCTAGATCAGCTATGCCCAAACTTTTTATTATTATTATTTATTTTAAAAATATATTTATGGATTTTGGAAAGGAAGGGAGAGGGAAAGAGTGATAGAAACATTAATGATGAGAGAGAATCATTGATCAGCTACCTCCTGCATGCCCCACACTGGGGATCGAGCCCACAACCCAGGCATGTGCCCTGACTGGGAATTGAACCGTGACCTCCTGGTTCATAAGTCGACACTCAACCACTGAGCCACACCAACCAGGGTAATGTTATTGATGTTTACCTTATTAGAAATTAAGACTAAGAAATTCTAGAAATATGTTACTTATTTAAAAGTAATAATAAACCCATTGCATGCTTACTTACATACACGACATTTTTATGAAAACTGTTTTCCAAAACAAAAACTTAGTGAAAAGGTTGCATTGTTTTATGTTTTTGAAAATCTTATTGTCCAGCTTAAAAGGAGACAGCTGGATTCTCTTATCTGCATTATCATTTAGTTTGTTGCAATGTTACATATCATGTAGCCTCTGGCAACTTCATGTATCCTCATGAAAGCATGAGAGGAGAATAAAAAGCAAGTAACTTTTTAATCTCTCTATATAAAGAGCCAGGGTCCGTAATGTCCAAAACGACCAAAGGCTTGACTGAACACCAGAAGTCAGTCCTGCAGTCAGTGCTGGGTTGCCATGGCGACCCAGCACTGACTGCCGCGCTGCGGGCGCCTCAGAGACCCAGCACTGACTGCCGAGGGGGCTGTGATCAGGCCCGGACAGAGGCCGGGAGAGAAGAGCAGGGTCTGATTGCAGCCCCCTGGCAGTCAGTGCTGGGTTGGCATGGCGGAAGTCAGTCCTGCAGTCAGTGAACATACGGTCAATTAATATCTCTTTGAGAGGAGTTGAGAATATAAAGTACAGTGTAGAGCAGTTACTTATATTATTTCACATAAAACTCTTTTCAACTAAGATATTTTCCTTTATTTAAAATGTATCTTTATTGTTGAAAGTATTACAGATGTCCCTTTGTTTTAGTTTTTTTCCCCCCCCCATTGATCTCCTCCACCCCGCACCCACCCCTTCCAGGCCTTCTCCAGACTGTTGTCTGTGTCCATGGGCTGTTCCTATCTAATACATAAAAATCTAGAAAGATTTAGAGAAAATAAAATAAAAGATATGTCAGGTAAATATTGAACAGAAGAGCTGAAGTTGCTGCCTGAATACTGGATACAGGCTTGAAGCCAAAACACAACTCATGAGATAAAGTTAGTCATTGTAACATAACAAAAGGTTCCTTTCACTAAAGAGATAAGATGGTTCCCAATACTTATACACATAATACAACAGTGTGGGGGTTCAGAATGAGCCTCACCAGGATGTGTCTCAGTGGTATGCAGATTTTTGAGCTAAGGGCAATTTTATCTTCAGGCTCAAGTGAAAATTCTGCCCCTCCCTTTAACTACCTAAAAAAAATTGAATTAGAGGCCTTGCCCATAATAAGACATTATCTATACTAATAAAAGGGTAATTGCTAATTAGACCGGGAGACCTTCTGGGAGACCCTCTGGAGTCCTTCCAGACAAAGCCATGGTGGTGGGGCCGAGGCAGAGGCAGCTAGGGGCAATCAGGCCAGCAGGGGAGGGGAAGTGGGGGGCGAGCAGGCCAGCGGCGGGGGGGCAGTTGGGAGCGGGCCTAAGCCATCAGTCAGACATCCCCTGAGGGCTCCCAGACTGCGAGAGGGTGCAGTCCAGGCTGAGAGACCCCCCGAGTGCACAAATTTTGTGCACCAGGCCTCTAATATTATAAAACTAGAGGCCCAGTGCATGAAATTCATGCACGGGTAGTGTCCCTAGGCCTGGATGGTGATTAGGGCCGATCTGTGGGGCAGCCGGTGGGGTGTTCGGGGGCCCCCACTGGCACCCGCCTTGGCTGGCCTGGGGCCTGTGGGCTGGGGGCAGCTGCTGCATTGAGCATCTGCCCCTAGTGGTTAGTGCCCATCATAGCGACCGGTCATTCCACTAGTCCAGTGATGGCGAACCTATGACACGCGTGTCAGCACTGACACACGTAGCCATTTCTGATGACACGTGGCCGCTGAGGCAGCCGCATGCCGAGGATGAAACATTTGCGAAATAATGTTTTTTCCTCAAAGTGACACACTACCAGAGTTATGCTCAGTTTTTTGGCGAAGTTTGACACACCAAGCTCAAAAGGTTGCCCATCACTGCACTAGTCATTCCGCTGTTTGGTTGATTTGCATATTAGCCTTTTATTAGAGAGGATAGTTTTGACTTTGCAGATTCTCTGAAAGGGTTTTTGGGGTCTCACAGGGTGCCTGGACCAAGCTTTGGGGACTGGTGGTCTAGATCTATTTTATTAGGGGTTGCAAAATGGTGATATTCTAATTCTAATTCTAATTCTATCATTTCTACCATTTCCTATAATTTATTAGCTAGAGTGTTATATAAGAAGGACTTTCCTTTTACCAACTATTTAGTTACCCTGAGACATGGTTTATACAAATATGCAGGCTAAATGCTTGATTCTTTCTCTTTAGAGAGATAAAAGCTTTATTCCATTTGTTTTACTATGTGGGAAAGAGAGGACCAGGAAACACCCTTTGTACTAACTGAAATCATTTCCTATTAGAGACTCCTACAAAGGAAAGGAAGCTCCCTGCTAATACATTTGAGTTGCCTTCTTAAATTATTAAGATGCAGTTTGTGTCTTACAGGCTTATTTTAGTAGTATATCAAATAGCATTACAATCTCTTTAAGAAACTGTTGAGGAGTCTAAAGGATTGGAAGCTTAAAGGTTTTCGGATGCCTTTTAGTAGAAATTTTGTGAAGATTAACAAGATAATGTCTGCGAGTAGTTTATAGCTCTTTTATATTATGAAGTACATTTCTGTTAACTCCATAGAAGGAAAAATATAGGCTCTGATATGGGTTGTTAAGTTTTGCTGCAATTTGATTTTAGAAAACTGAACTGTCTAATCTACTTCCAGAATTGCTTCCAAATTTGAATACTCTTGAAGCAAGATTGGGAGTTGTAAGCTCTCATAAATGATAAAAACCAGAGACTAAAATTTGGAATGGAATGAAGTCTGGAGAGAGGAGATGAGTGTCAGAGTAGTGTAAGCAATAGATTAATTAGGCATAATAAAATTTCAAGTCTTGTTCTTAAACATAAATAGAAGGGGGAAGTCATCTTAATTCTTTACTTGTATATACTGGAGATGAAATGTGGAATCAGTTTTCCTGTACTTAACAATTTTTATTTTAATTGACTTTTGGAATTTTTATGATATAATAGAAATATGTTGAGATGAGTTTATTGAGCCAACTATCTATAGATCTTAAGATATTTGACAGTTTAAATAGTTATTTAATGTGGGTTAGAAGTGAGAAGGATGTGAGTTGAAAGATGGAAGGAAGCTGAACCAAATAGAATAATCTGTCAGCAAAATAAATCTTTTCCAGTTAGACTTAATCTCTTGTTGTTTTTGGACCTGATGAAAATTATTTTGAAGATTAGAATTTAATAGCATAGTTATGGTTTGAAGGTATCTGCTTTAGCTCTGTATTTGTGGACAGTCTGTCCTAATATATAAAAACCCAGGGCCCATAACAACCGACCGAAGGCTCGACCGAACACCGGAAGTCAGTCCTGCAGTCAGTGCTGGGTTGCCGTGGGGACCCAGTGCTGATTGCCGCCAGTGCGGGCACAGCGACCCAGCACTGACTACTGAGGGGGCTGTGGATCAGGCCCAGAGAGAGGGCTGAAGAGAGAGGCAGAGTCTGATCTGCAGCCTCCGTGGCAGCTGTTGATCAGCTGTTGCCTTTCTTTTTCTCTCTGGTCTTTGCCAGCAGCCGTGCCTCTTTCTCTCCGGGCCTCCGCGGGGGCTGCTGATCAGCCCCGCTTCTCTGATCAGGCCCAGAGATAGGCCTGGACATGCTGACTGGCATGGAAACTGACGAATCAGAACCAAATCTGGGTGAACTGTGAGGAGCTAATGGCTGCCTAGGAGGCAGAGCTTTTGACGCTGACTGGCATAGAAACCGACCAGTCAGAACCAAATTGGCTGGCAGGGGAGGGCAGTTGGGGCGATCAGGCAGGCAGAGGCAGTTAGGGGTGATTAGGCCGGCAGGGGAGAGTAGTTGGGAGCAAGATCAGGCCTGCAGGGGAGGGCAGTTGGGGGAGAGATCAGGCCGGCAGCGGAGGGCAGTTGGGGGGCGAGATCAGGCTGGCAGGAGAGGGCAGTTGGGGGCGAGATCAGGCTGGCAGGAAAGGGCAGTTAGGGGCGATCAGGCAGGCAGGCAGGCAGAGAGGTTAGGGGTGATCAGGCAGGCAGGCAGGCAGGCAGACAGGTGAGCGATTAGGAGCCAGCGGTCCCAGATTGCGAGTCGGACATCCCCCAAGGGGTCCCTGATTGGAGAAGGTGCAGGCTGGGCTGAGGGAACCCCCCCTCTGTACATGAATTTTGTGTACCAAGCCACTAGTATATCCTATCTAATAAAGAGGGAAGATGCTAATTGACCATCACTCTGTCACAAAGATGGCTGCACCCACAGTTGAGGCCAAGTTCCCATAAGGAGCCTTAACGAGCAATCAGCAGGGACGTGAGGCTACGTCCTCCCCTACCCCTGTGGGGCTTGACAGGGGACCTCAGGCCGAGTCCCCCACCCGTCAGGGCTTGTCAGGGGACCTCAGGCCGTGCCCCCCGCCCTGGCGTCAGCCTGGGGACCTCAGGCCGCACCTCCACCCCCAGTGCCAGGCCAGGGGACCTGAGGCCATGCCCCCCGCCTGGCGGGGCTTGACGGGGGACCTCAAGGTGCGCTGCCCGTCCTGGTGCTGGGCTATGGGACCTCAGGCTGCTCCTCCTGCCCCAGCGCCAGGCGACCTCAAGGTGCTCTTCCCGTCCTGGTGCTGGGCTATGGGACCTCAGACCGCACCCCCCGCCCCAGCACCGGGCCAGGGGACCTGAGGCTGCGCCCCCCTGCCAAGCTGGACTTGACAGGGGTCCTCAGGCCGTGCCCCCCAGCCAGCAGGATTTGATGGGGGACCTCAAGGTGTACCCCCAGTGCTGGGTCGGGGGAACTCAGGCCGCGCCCCTGCCCAGCGGGGCTTGATAGGGGACCTGAGGCTGCGCCCCCTCCTGGTGCTGGGCTGGGGGACCTGAGGCTGTGCCCCCCTGCCTGGCAGGGCTTGATGGGGGACCTCAGGCTGCACCCCCCTGCCAGGCAGGGCTTGACAGGGGACCTCAGGCCATGTCCCCCACCCTGGCAGGGCTTGACAGGGACCTCAAGGCACGCCCCCCATTCTGGCACCGGGCCAGGGGACCTCAGGCCACACCCCCCATTCTGGCGCCTGGCCAGGGGACCTGAGGCTATGGCCCCTGCCCGGCAGGGCTGACAAGGGTGGGACTGGCTGGGTCTGGGTCTCACGCGATTTTGAGGCGCATGTGGGTGGGCGGGAACTTGACTCTGGGTCCTGTGGTGCTCCCCAGACTCTGACAGGAGGAAGGTTTTCATATACATTTTACTAATTGTCTTTCATCTCTGACACTTCTATTATAGAGAAAGGGCAAATAGCAATATTAAATTATTTCCTCTAATTAATCCCCTTTTAATGTGCACGAAATTTGTGCCCCGGGTCACTAGTATGTATATAAAAGCCTAAGTGACCGGCCGACTGGCCAGTAGCTATGTTGTGCAATGACCACCAGAGGGCAGACCCTCAACACAGGAGCTGCTGAGTGACAGCAACTTTGCAGAGTGCCCTCTTGCACTCCAGGACCCTTTGGGGGATGTCAGACTGCTGGTTTTGGCCCAATCCTTGCAGGCCAGGCTGAGGGACCCCACTTGCCAGAGGGACCCCGCTCATTTAGCAGACGCCCTTCGAGACCCGGCGCTGCCTCAGGTGCGGCCGGCTGGGGAGGGACTGCCGGAGGTTGGCTCCAGGGCGTGACCGGCCTGTCTAGTCCAGTTCCGCCCCGCCAGCCACCTTCTAATTAATTTCCTTTCAATGTGCCACGAATCCATGCACCAGGCCTCTATAGTAAGAACAATAAATTTAAATAATTTTTGCATTAAAAATATCACATTTTTTGAGACTTATGAGTAACCACCATTATTCCATGAAAACATATGTCAGTTTTGAAAGTAAATTAAATCTTTCATTTAAAAAAATATATATTTTTATTGATTTCAGAGAGGGAGAGAGAGCTGGAAACATCAATGATGAGAGAGAATCTTTTATCAGCTGACTCCTCTACGCCACCCCCCACTGGAGATTGAGCCTGCAACCCGGCCATGTGCCCTGACTGGGAATCAAATCATGAACTCCTGATTCGATTCATAGGTTGATGCTCAACCACCGAGCCACACTGGCCAGGCAAACCTTTCATTGTTTTAATCTGTTCTTTATTATATTTATTTAGGGCATATATTAAGCCTTCACAGTTAAACTCTAAAATATAAATATTGTTGATTTTTGAAAATTTGGTAAACTGCCTCTTCTTCCTTATAATTGAAAAAGAGTTGTCTACTTGTAAATGATGAATCAATGACTGAATGTTCATTATAAAGTTAATCAATTTTTTTGTTTATCTAAATGGTAGATGCATATTGACTATACTTACATAATTATCAGTAGTTTTCTGGCTCCTCCTCCTCCCCCCTTTTTAAGTGTAACTTTGGCGCTTTAAGAAAAAAATGTTCACTGTGATCTTGAAATAATTTGGTATCACATTTTAGGAGACTTCCTTTTTAATGCTACATTTAAAACCATTAATTTTCAAAAAGCAATATATTACCAAGCTTAATGCCATTGATTTAAAAATATAAACAAAAATATACTTCCAGGGCATGTTCCAGTAAATATAGATTTAGTGTAAAAACTTGGTAATTGTAGTTTATGGTAGTTAATATAATAGCATGACTTGATCATAAGGGCCAAAATTTAGAGAAGACTTTAAGATAGAGCAACTTTTTTATATATATACTAGTGACCCAGTGCATGAAATTCATGCACATTAAAAGGGAATTAATTAGAGGAAATAATTTAATATTGCTATTTGCCCTTTCTCTATAATAGAAGTGTCAGAGATGAAAGAAAATTAGTAAAATGTATATGAAAACCTTCCTCCTGTCAGAGTCTGGGGTGCACCACGGGACCCAGAGTCAAGTCCCCGCCCACCCACATGCGCCTCAAAATCGTGAGATCCAGACCCGGCCGCCCCCTGCCCCATTGGGCTAGATCCAGACCCGGCCAGTCCCACCCTTGTCAAGCCCTGCCGGGCAGGGGGCATAGCCTCAGGTCCCCTGGCCTGGCACCAGGATGGGGGGGCATGGCCTGAGGTCGCCCAGCCCAGACCGGAGCAGGGGCGTGCCTTGAGGTCCCCCATCAAGCCCCGCCAGGTGGAGGACATGGCCTGAGAACCCCTAGCCCAGCACCAGGACGGGAAGTGCACCTTGAGGTCCCCTGTCAAGCCTTGCCGGGTTGGGGATTCGGCCTGAGATCCCCTGTCAAGCCCCATGGGGGCGGAGGAGGGCGTAGCCTCAGGTCCCTGCTGATTGCTCGTTAAGGCACCTTATGGGATCTTGGCCTCAGCTGTGGGTGCAGTCATCTTTGTGGTGGAGTGATGGTCAATTAGCATATTCCCTCTTTATTAGATAGGCTTTTTATTGATTTCAGAGAGAGGAAGGGCGAAGGAGAGAGAGATTGAAACAGCAATGATAGGAATTATTGATCAGCTGCCTCCTGCAGGCCCTGCCTGGGGAATTGAGCCTGCAACCCAGGCACATGCCCTTGACCGGAATTGAACCCGGGACCCTTCAGTTCGAAGGCTGACACTCTATCCACTGAGCCAAACCAGGCCAACTTTTAAAAAAATTATTATTGCTTAATTTACCGTACTTTTTTTAAAAAATTGAGGGTGGGCTTTGCAGAGGCATAGTGAAAGAAGAGGATCATTCTGATTCTCCAATTTAGAAATGTTCTTACTGGTTTTAGAGAGAGAGGAAGGGAGAGAGAAACATGGTTGAGAGAGAAACACTGATCAGCTGCCTTCTACACTCTTCCTGCTGGGGATCTAGCTGGAAATCGGGAATGTGCCCTGACCTGGAATCGAACCAGGGACATTTTGGTGCTGGGGACTATGCTCAACCAACTGAGCCAGAATGGCCAGGGCTAGATTCTTCTTTTTATAAAATCATCAAATCCTTTTGAGCAATAAAAACTGGAAAAAAAAAAAAAAAAAGGGTCACTAGTAACCTGGCCAGTTTGGCTCAGTGGATAGAGCGTTGGCCCGTGGACTGAAGGGTCCTGGGTTTGATTTTGGTCAAGGGTATGTACCTTGGTTGCAGGCTTGATACCTGGCCCTGGTCAGGGTGTGTGGGGAAGGCTCACATTGATGTTTCTCTCTCTGTCTTCCCTCCTCCCTTCCACTCTCTCTAAGAATCAGTGAAAAAAATATCCTTGTGTGAGGATTAATAAAACAAAACAAAAAAAGGGGTCACTAGTTAAAGTAGTGGTCTTTGGTAACTATTTTAAGGAGATTTGCTTTGCATATTTCTTATGAAAATAATTATTTATGAAAAGTAGGTATGGTAAATAGTTCTAAATTTTTCACTAGGTCTAGTTATTTTTAATGGCAATTTTTTGTTTGGAACATAAAATTAACTACTTTATTATAAGCTTCTGTAGAGTGAATGTCGAAACCTGATCCCCAATGTGTTGATATTTGGTGGGGGGATTTTTGGGAGGTACCTCTAAGGAATGAGATCAATGCCCTTATAAAAGAGGTCCCTGTGAGCACCCTTACCTTTTCCACCATGTGAGGAGAGCAGAAACTTCTCATCAGTGAACCAGGAAGTGAGCTCTCACCAGATACCCAATCTGTCAGTGCCTTGATCTTGGACTTCCTCCAGAACTGTGAGAAATAAATTCCTGTTGATTATAAGCCACATAGTCTGTGGTATTTTGTTACAGCAGCCCAAAGAGACAGAGACATGAGCTACTGTTCCAGTTAACAGTTTCATAACTTCCAATGCATAGTACTTTTCCTGGAATGTGTGTTTTGCATATGCTTTGTAGTTGGACTTATTTTTGTCAAATTATCTATACTAATAAAAGGGTGATATGTTAATTAGACCAGGAGACCTTCCAGGAGACCTTCAGGACAAAGCCATGATGTCAGGGCCGAGGCAGAGGCGGTTAGAGGCAATCAGGCCAGGAGGGGAGGGCAGTAGTAATAATGATGGTAATGATCATGGAAGCTAGGTTTTATTGCTAGTCACTCTTCTAAGACCCATGTGGTTGGTATTCTTCTTATTATTTTACTAGAGGCCCGGTGCATGAAATTCATGCACAGGAGTATGTGTCCCTCAGCCCAGCCTGCACCCTCTCCAATCTGGGACCCCTCTCACAATCCAGGACTGCTGGCTCCCAACTGCTCGCCTGCCTGCCTTCCTCATTGCCCCTAACTGCTTCTGCCTGCCAGCCTGATCACCCCCTAACCACTCCCCTGCCAGCCTGATTGATGCCTAACTGCTCCCCTGCCAGCCTGATTGCCCCCAACAGCCCTCCCCTGCAGGCCTGGTCACCCCTAACTGCCCTCCCCTGCAGGCCTGGTCCACCCCAACTGCTCTTCCCTGCAGGCTTGATCGCCTCCAACTGCCCTCCCTTGCAGGCCTAGTCCCTCCCAACTGCCCTTCCCTGCTGGTCTGATCGCCCACAACTGCCCTCTCTTGCAGGCCTGGTCCCTCCCAACTACCCTCCCCTGCTGGCCATCTTGTGGCAGCCATCTTGTGTCCACATGGGGGTAGCTGTCTTTGACTACATGGGGGCAGCCATCTTGTGTGTTGGAGTGATGGTCAATTTGCATATTACTCTTTTATTAGATAGGATAAATGAATAAATTGGCTTTATCTGAATTCAGATCCATGCACTATTGTATTCATTGAGTTTACACCTTAAATGTCCCTGACTACCATGTTACTTAGCACACACAGTACTCATTAAATGGTAGGTTAAAAAGAAACACAAAATAAAACAACTATAACAAAAAAACTGACTTACTGGAAAGAGTAATAGTTAAGCAAGAGGTTAAAAGACTAAAATATTTGCTGAAGGTCATTCTACTAGGAGATGTGGTAGGAAAACTAGGATTCAAACCTAGCTCTATATGACTCAAAAGGCAAATGATTTTAACACTTATAGCTTAGTTTACTTACCTGTAAAATGTAGAGAATAGCGATCTGGAGTGGTTGAACAAATGTAACTGCTTAATGTTGTGTTGCCCTCATAGATATTTCATGAATTAGCGATGATAATTAGCATGATAGATATCTAATGGCAGTATATTCATAACAAATTCTCTTTTCCGCTTGACTTTACCATGCTTTGTATTTTTTAACTATCTTGTCAATGATATAAAATATTCATTTTTTTCTACCTCATTATCACACACATTTCCCAGGCTTATGACTTTCTTATGAAATTAGATTAGTGTCTAGGTACTCTCAGTCTCATTAAGACCTGGGCAGTTCTAGTAAATTTATATTGTGCTTTTGTTTTATGTTTTTGTACTTTTACATCTCCTTTTAGTTCTGCTCCCTTACCCACATTCGTGTTCTGTGTACATTCCATGTTTTTCAGTGGTCTTTATTCAGAAAATATTCAGAGATGATGATATATCCGGCATTGTGCTAGGTGATAGGCATACAGTGATGGATTTAACAGAGTGGTCATGAGTGGGATGAGTGTTACAAAAGGGGTAAGTATTGAGCAGTGCTTCTTCAAGTGTGGTTCTGGGTTTAGCAGTGTTATCATCTAGGACAGTGGTCAGCAAACCACGGCTCGCGAGCCACATGCGGCTCTTTGGCCCCTTGAGTGTTCTAACGCACTTGTTGAAAATAGACTCACCAGGCTGAAAACCGACTTCTGCGCATGGGCCACGAAGTTTCAGTCGCACTGTACGTGCGTGCCCGCATGTGGTATTTTGTGGAAGAGCTACACTCAAGGGGCCAAAGAGCCACATGTGGCTCGCGAGCTGCAGTTTGCCGACCACTGATCTAGGATCTTGTTAGAAGTGCAAAATCTTGGGCTTCCCCCTTGACCTACTGTTTCAGCAGTTTCTCTGATCATGTTGGATGCATGCTAGAGCTTGAGAACCTTTGATATAGACTATTATAAAAGTACTAGAGGCCCGGTGCACGATTCGTGCACCAGTGGGGTCCCTTGGCCTGGCCTGTGGAAACAGGATGGGTCACAGGCAAAATCCTTCTTAAATATCACAGAAAATGATTTCTTAAAACTTTCGATATTCTGTCTTTATCATTGGTAAGTTTTAAATTAATGTCTAGTCTTAAGCTATGATACCTTATCTTACTCTTATGATATACTTGTATAAGAATGCAATAAATATTCTGAGTGATTGTTGATAAAAATATGCATAATTATAAGATGGGATTTATTTTAATCTTATTTAGGAATTGTTTGTTCTGGACAATATGTGAACTGGTGGGCTTTCTCCAGTTATGTATTACTACTGTAGTATGAAAATGTAATGGATATGAGGCCACTAAGATGAGTGCAGTGTTTTTATCTTTAGTTTTAAAAATATTTACTGCTGAATGTATTACTTATGTCCCCTTTTTTCTCCCATTGACCCCTTGTAGCCCACTCCCGTCCCCCACTACCCTATTGTCTATGTTCATGGTTATGCATACCAGTTCTTTAGTTGATCTCTTCCCACCTTCCCTCACCTTCCCTCTGAGTTTCCATGCTTCTGTGTCTCTGGAACTATTTTGTTCAACAGTTCATTTTGTTCATTAGATTCCACATATGAGTGAGTTCATTTGATACTTGTCTTTCTCTGACTGTTTTTTTTTTTTTTTCACTTAGCATAATACTCTCCAAGTCCCTCCATGGTGTCTCAAAGGGTGAGAGACTCTTCTTTTTTATTGCTGCATAGTATTCCATGGTATGAATGTACCACAGCTTTTTTATCCACTCATCTACTGATGGACACTTGGGCTGTTTCCAGATCTTAGCTATTGTAAATTGAACTGCTATGAACACAGGAGTGCGTACATTCTTTCTTATTGGTGTAACAGGTTTCTTAGTATATAGTCCTAGAAGTGGAATCACTGGGTCAAATGGTAGTTCCATATTTACTTATTTTTTAAAATATTTTTTTTTATTGATTTCAGAGAGAAAGGGAGAGGGAGAAAGAGACAGAAACATCCATGATGAGAGGGAGTCATTGATCGGCTGCTTCCTGCATGCCCTCTACTGGGATCGAGCCTGCAACCCCAGGCATGTGCCCTTGATCGGAATTGAACTTGGGACCCTTCAGTCCTCAGGCCAATGGGCTCTATCCACTGAGCCAAACCAGCTAGGGCAATAACTGAATATTTTTAAAGCATATTTACTTTTTTGAGGAAACTCCATACTGTTTTCCATGTCTGCATTCCCACCAGCAGTGTACTAGGGTTCCTTTTTCTCCTCATCCTCACCAGCACTTGTCATTTGTTGATTTATTGATTTTAACCATTCTGACAGATATGAGGTGATACCTCATTGTTGTTTTAATTTGCATCTCTCTGATGATCAGTGACTTTGAGGATTTTTTCATATGTCTCTTGGCCATTTGCACTAGTATGTCCACTTTGGAGAAATGTCTATTTAGATCTTTTGTCTATTTTTAATTGGATTATTTGTCTTTCTTTTGTTAAGTTGTATAAGTTCCTTATATATTTTGGATATTAACCCTTTATCAGATGTATCATTGCCAAATATGTTCTCCCATAAAATGGGCTCCATTTTCGTTTTGTTGATGGTTTCTTTTGTTATGCAGAAGCTTTTTATGTTGATGTAGTCCCATTTGTTTATTTTCTCCTTAGTTTCCTTTGCCTTAGGAGATGTATCCATAACATATTGCTGTAAGAGATGTCTAAGATTTTGCTGCCTATGGTTTCTTGTAGGATTTTCATGATTTCTTGTCTTTCATTTAAGTCTTTTCTCCATTTTGAGTTTATTTTGGTTTATGGTGTAAGTTGGTGGTCTAGTTTCATTTTCTTGCATGTATCTGTCCAATTTTCCCAACACCATTTATTGAAGAGACTGTCTTAACTCCAATGAATGTTCTTGCCTCCTTTGTCAAATATTAATTGAATGTAATGGCTTGGGTCAATTTCTGGGGTCTCTGTTCCATTGATTATAATATGTCTGTTTTGTGCCAGTACCAGGCTATTTTGATTACAGTGACTTTGTAATATAACTTGATGTCTGGTATTGTGATCTCTCTAACTTTGTTCTTCTTTCTCAAGATTGCTGCAGCTATTCATGCTCTTTTTTGGTTCCATATAAACACCATGACCAAGTCAGATTTATTCCAGGGATGCAAGGCTGGTACAATATTCACAAATCAAATCAATAAACATGATACATCACATAAACAAATTGAAGGACAAAAATCACATGATCATATCAATAGACGCAGTAAAAGCATTCGAGAAAATCTAACACCCATCTCTATATATAAAACCCTAATATACAAATAGACCAAATGGTAGAATAGCCGGTCGCTATGACGTGTGCTGACCACCAGGAGACGCGCGCGGAACATGGTGGGCATTGGCAGCAGGTGTCAGAGCGTGGAACATGGCGGGTGTTGGCCACGGCAGGATGATGGAGCAGGTGAGCGGGGGCACCAGACCAAGGCGGGGTGCCAGTTGCTGTCATCAGGGCGAGCCTCTGGTGTTCCTGTGCACCGCAGTCCTGCCCGCTGCTTGCATTCGCTGCCAGCACCCGGCGCTGGTTCTGATCGCTTGGCTCCTCAGCGGGTGCAAGTGGCGGCTGACAGCCCTAATTGCCCTTGAGGGCTTTTCCACCTGCTCCTGCTCCTGAGGGGCCATCAGGGCAGCAGTTGCGGCTCGCACCCACTGATGGCACCAGTCCTGCTCGCACCCACAGCTGATGCCTGCCCCAATTGCTCCACACCATAAGTGGCTGCGAGCGGGGCTGGTGGTGTCAGCGCATGGGAGTGGCTGTGGTGGGGGAGGGGCTGCCAGCAGAGGGGACCAGGGGCTGTGGTGTGAGGGGCCGGGTGGGGGTGGGGAGGATGGCCCGAGACCCATCTCTGTGCCCACCGCAGCCTCGCAGCCCACAGTTCCTTTTAAGGTGCATGGATTCGTGCACCAGACCCCTAGTTTTTGATAAAAACTCTAAGCAAAGTGGGAATAAAGGGACCATACCCTAACATAATTCAGGCATATATGACAACCCTACAGCCAACATCATACTTAATGGGCAGAAACTAAAACCATTTCCACTAAGAACAGGAACAAGACAAGGATGCCCACTTTCACCATTCCTGTTTGACAGTACTGGAAGTGCTAAGACATAGTGATCAGACAAGAAGAAATAAAAGGCATCCAAATTGGAAAGGAGGAAGTAAAACTCTCATTATTCGTAGATGACATGATATTATATATAGAAAACCCTAAAGACTCCACCAAAAAACTTCTAGATTTAATAAAAGAATTCAGCAATGTAGCAGGATACAAAATTAACATCTAGAAATCTATGCCATTTTTTAAATTTTTTTATTTTTATTTTTTATACATATTTTATTTATTACAGAGAGGAAGGGAGATGGATAGAGAGTTAGAAATATCAATGAGAGAGAAACATCGATGAGCTGCCTCCTGCACACTGCCTACTGGGGATGTGCCCGCAACCAAGGTACATGCCCTTGACTGGAATAAAACCTGGGACCCTTCAGTTTGCCGGCTTACGCTCTATCCACTGAGCCAAACGGGTTAGGGCATTGATGCCATTTTTATACACCAGTAATAAGTTCTCAGAAAGAGAAACTAAACAAACAATCCCATTTACCATAGCAAAAAAAAAAAAAGAAGAAGAAACCTAGGAATAAACTTAACCAAGGCGGTAAAAGACTTGCACTCAGAAAACTATAAGATGTTGAAAAAAGAGATAGAGGAAGGTATAAACAAGTGGAAGAATATACCGTGTTTATGGATTGGTAGAATTAACATCATTAAAATGTCCATACTATCCAAAGCAATTTACAGATTCAGTGCAGCCCCTATTGAATTACCAACGGCATATTTCACAGATCTAGAACAAATACTCCAAATATTAATATGGAGGGCAGAATTTTTAATGACAAGAACAAATGAAGCCTGTATGCTGGTGAATATGCATGGCTGTATTTAGCCTTCTACATTAGTTTACTTTATCCAATGTCTAAAATGCCCTTGCTATAAAATATTATAAGATTTTTAGCTTCAATTTAGATATTTAAAAAAATGTGTGTTGAGTAAAGAGACTTAACAAATAGAATCTATTTCATAACATTTTAAAAAATTGAAATATTTAGTTGAATCTGTATAAACATTTAAAAGAAGCAATTAAACATAACTGCTTTTTGGTATTACTTTGAAGGATGACTTAATATTATTTTGGAAATTTAGTGCTATATAACAGATAAGACTGCATTTGTTTTGAAGATTCTTTACTAAATTTAATTTGCATCTTGTGTGTACTGATGATGTACAGTTGTATGTAAGCACATTTTTATTCTAACAGGGAAAATTTTTTATTCTGTTTGGTTGGCTGGTAGAACATAAATAACCCTATTACTCATTAAAAAAGAAAAACTGGAAGAATTTCAAGTATTTAGTTTTCTATTAAATTTAGATGGGAAGATAGACCTCCAAATTGGAGTTTTCCTCATGCTTCATGAGTATGTGTATTAATAATTCTTAGCTTGATTCTGATTTAATTTCCTTTAAAGACTCAATTAAGGACAATTAATTACTAATATTATCATTTATGTTGAATACTAGAGGCCTGGTGCACAAAATTTGTGCACGGGGTGGCGGGGGGAATCCCCCTCAGCCCAGCCTGCACCCTCTCCAATCGAGGACCCCTTGGGGGAGGTCCAACTGCCAGTTTAGGCCCCATTCACAGGGCAGCAACAGTTAGACATCCCTCTCGCAATCCGGGACTGCTGGCTCCTAACTGCTTGCCTGCCTGCTGGCCTAATCGCTATGTAACTGCTCCCCTGATGGCCCCCAACTGCCCTGCCCTGCTGGCCTGATGGCCCCAACTGCCCTGCCCTGCTGGCCTGATGGCCCTCAACTGCCCTCCCCTGCCCACCTGATTGCCCCTTCCACCTCTGCCTCAGCCCCCACCACCGTGGCTTTGTCTGGAAGGAAGGTGGATGTCCAGAAGATGTCCGGTCACCTAGTCTAATTAGCATATTACCCTTTTATTAGTATGGATGGTTACTGAGCAGTCCATTCTGGGGAACATGGGGAAGTGGCCTTATGACTCAGAGACCAGGGACTCGACAGGAAGCTGGGAGGTCCGGTCTCACTCAGCAGAGGATGGGCCTGGGATCATGGGTGAGGCCTGGACTGTGTTTAGCTCCAAGGAGCCTCCCTTCTCCAGGCACCACTTGCTCAGTGGCCTCCCACACCCACCCCGACATGGGTTCAAACACGCAACCTTTCAATGTACAGGACGAAGCTCCAGCCAATGAAGCCACCTGGCCAGGGCAGTTATTCTTAGCTTTTATTTTATTTTTATTTTTTACTCTTTTTTATTAAATCTTTATTGTTGAAAGGTTTACATAGGTCCCCTTTCCCCCCATTAATCTTTTCCAGCCTACAACCTCCTCTAGGCCCTCACCACCCCATTGTCTGTGTCCAGGGATGATGCATATATGTACACAGACCATTGGTTGATCTCTTCTCACCCACCCACCATCCCCCGCCTTCCCTCTGAGGTTCCACAGTCTATTCATGCATCTGTGTCTCTTTTTGTTCATCAGTGTATTTGGCCCATTAGGTGTTAAAAGTGCTCCGGTTGTGATCACTTGGGTTTTCTAAAGATGCAGTCATATCATGTACAAATCTTTTTTCTTTTTCCAAATGTACTTGTGGACACATTGGGAATATAGATACCAGAAACAGAAGTCTGTGAATAAGTTGGGAATAGGATGCTTTTTCTTTCGTTACGTTGTGTATGTGATCCTGTGCTCCCACCGTGTTGAGAACACTGAGTACTCTGGCTGCAGGGAAGCTCTCATTGGCAACTCATCCACATAGAGCCATAGCCTCCCTCTCCATCAGCCACAGCTCCCAGGACAGACGCATGCACCCCTCAGCAGAGGTGGGGGCACTTGGCCACCTCCCGCAGTCTTGTCATCAACCTGGTGTGGCCCACCTTCCAAGTATCACCCTCTTGTTCCTACTCCCAGGCCTTTCCATGCACTTCCTCTCACCCAGCCCCCTCCCTCCTCCCATCATGTCCGGAGCCCCAGGTGCTGTCCCTGCGAGGTCTGTGACACTCCCTACCGGACCATTTCATCTCATTCTTTCATGGTGTCCAGTGTTTTTTCTGCCTCATTAACTTGGTTTGAATCTGAACGGAAATGGCTCCATCTTCTATTCCATTTGTATCCTTTCCACCCCTAAGTTAATGTCGTGTCCTTAGTATGTGGCTATGAGATGTCTCTATGACTGAGCTAGGAAACCTTTCATGTTTCTCTTTCCTTTTCTTTCTTCTCAGGATAACTGAGCTCTGTGGTTTGTGTGGGACCAAAGGCTCTGGGAATACAATGCTGAGCCCTCTGAACTCATTTTATTCTTTATTGTATTATTTAATTCCTGGGGTTGAATTAAACATGAAAATAGAAGAAAATATACCCTTAGATATACAATCTGAGTTATTACCCGGAGATTTCTGCGGGAGCTGACACTGAGTTATGAGACCCATGTGTTTATTGGTCAGTTTCCTCACCTATGGAACGAAGGTTGAACCTGCCCCTCGGATCCTTTGGAGGTTGGATATGATGCATCCAGAGGGATTAACTGGCGGCTCGGAGAGTAAGATCAGAAGTCAACAGACACTTGTTTCCTTTACCTGGACATAGTAAAACACAACTCTTTATCATAACACCTGGAAGGGCTATGCCTGTGGGAGGAGGTGCAGGGAACCGGGGCTTCCCCCTTGCTCCTGCCCTGCCCTCCCTCCCTCCATCCCTGCACTGGCCCAGCCGCCATCAGGGAACCGCCCATCTCTCAGGGAGGAGCATGCGCAGTTTCTTGCAGACACTGAAGCAGCTGGGGAGTAGGGAGGTGGTGGTTTTCCCCCCTGAGGAGGCGCTGAAGTCCTTGTTGAAGTCTCTGCTCTGGAGCCTCACAGCTGTGAGTCCTCGTCCAGGAAGGCTGTGCAGTGGAGGCTCCACGTGCCTTTCAGAAGAATGTCAGCTGGGGGAGGGAGCAGGAGGTCTGCCTTGCGCCCACTCGCCAATCCCCAGTCCCGCTTCGCTGCCACCCAGCCCGGTTCCCTGTGGCTCTCCATTGGCCATCCAGCCTGATGGGAGCCTGTGGGCCAGGGGTGGGGGAAGTGGAGGGGAGGGACCAAGAGGTGCTCCATGCACTTCCTGGTTACCGGTAGGCCTTTCTGGTTGTGATGACCCTAGGCTTTTGGCCTGGAACCGGCGTGGACACCCGGCTACCCGCCTCTCAACAGCAGGGTAGCCGGGTGTCCGCGGCAGCCCCCCTCAGCGGCCCTGGATCCGGTCATTGAGAGGCGTGGGGGGCGGGACTCCTGCCCCCCCCCGCTCCTCTCAACGGCCGGATAGGCCACCCCGAGCCCCGCCCCCCAGCCTCCCGCCGCCCAGTCATGGGCGTAGCGGAGTGATGGTAATTTACATATTACTCTATTATTAGATAGGATAGCTTATTATTTAGAAGGGTGCCAATGCCAGATGCAGAATCTATTGGCAGCTAGGTAGGATTCATGGTTTTTCTCAGCTGTCAAACCTAAAATAGAAATTTCACTGTATTTTAGTTTTTCTGATTAAAAATGACACAAGTTACTGGATAAAGAATGACTATTTGTCTTGGTGCTCTTTGTCCTACAACATATTGCCTGCCTCATAATCTTCCCCCTTTGTACATCGAGCTTTTTTTAGGCCTTATCTTACATTTGACATTGTAGATGGCTCTTTCCTTGAAAACTTTATCCTTTGCATTAGTGATGCCATACTCTCCAGGTTTCTCCTCTCATTCTTAGACATTTTCACAAACTTTTTGCTTTATAACTCATTTATTTATTCTTTGTTAATCCTCACGTGAGGATATTTTTTCCATTGATTTTTGGAGTGGAAGGGAGGAAGGGTAGGGGAAGAGATTGGTTGCCTCCTGTACGTAGGGACTGAGTCAGGAATCGAACCTGTGACCCTTTGGTGCACAGCCCAATGCTCTACCCACTGAGCAGCACTGGCCAGGGCTAAGTTCTTTAAATGCTGGTAGTCTGTTCTAAGCATTCTTCTGAATCTATGATTGCTCAGCAATCTCAGCCACTCCCATAGGCTCAGTTTCCATGTATATGCTTATAGTTTATTTTATTGAGATGTAATTGATATACAACAAACTACATAAATTTGAAGTGTACCGTTTGACATGTATACACCCATTAAGCCATCACTACAATCAAGATATCAAATAGTCATTACCCCAAAAGTTTACCTATACTCCTTTGCCATTTCACCCCCATTCAAGGCAACCACTGATCTTTCTGTCACAATAGATTACACAATAGTATTTTCCGGCGTATAAGACAACTGGGCGTATAGAAGATTTTCCTGGGTTAAAAAGTCTTCTTATACGCCGGAAAATACGGTATTTGGCATTTTCTAGAATTTTATCCTATAAAGAGGTAATATGCAAATTAACCCTCACACCCTCACAAGATGGCTGCCTACCACCAGGTCGGCAGGGGGGTTAGTGAGGGATGACCAAATGACTGAACAAGCAGGCTGCGTGGGGCAACCAGGCTGGCAGGGGGGTTAGTGAGGGATGACAAAATGACTGAACAAGCAGGCTGCGTGGAGCGACCAGGCCGGCAGGGGGGTTAGTGAGAGATGACCAAACGACTGAACTGCAGGCTACGTGGGGCGACCAGGCCAGCGGGAGGACCGTGAGGGGTGACCAGGCCGGCGGGGGAGAGGGGGGGGCAGTTGGGGGCGACCAGGCCAGCAGGGGGGGGCAGTTGGGGGCAACCAGGCCGTCAGGGGGGTTAGTGAGGGACAACCAAATGACTGAACAGCAGGCTGCATGGGGCGACCAGGCTGGAGGGGGGGCTGTGAGGAGAGCGACCAGGCCGGTAGGGAGGATAGTTGGGGGCGACCAGACCGGCAGGGGGAGCAGTAAGAGGCGACTAGGCCGGCGGGGGGCGGGGGAGGAGGAAATTAGGGATGACCAGGCTGGCAGGGGGGTGCAGTTGGGGGCGACCAGGCTGGCGGTGGGGGGCAGTTGGGGGCAATTAGACCAGCAGGGGGGGCAGTGAGTGATGACTAGGCTGGTGGGGAGGACAGTTGGGGACGACCAGGATGACGAGGAGGGGCAGTTAGGGGTGACCAGGCCAGCAGGGGGGGCAGTAAGGGGTGACCAGGCCTGCGGTGGGGGGCAGTTAGGAGCAACCAGGCTGGCAGGGAGGGGGCAGTTGGGGGCGACCTGACTGGCACGCAGAGGCAGTGAGGGGCGATCAGGCCCGCAGCGGGAGGGGCAGTTAGGGGCAACCAGGCAGGCAAGCAGGTGAGCGATTAGGAGCCAGCGGTCCAGGATTGTGAGAGAGATGTCCGACTGCCAGTTTAGGCCCAATCCCAGGGAGTCACACATCCCCCAAAGGGTCCTGGATTGGAGAGGGTGCAGGCTGGCCTGAGGGGATCCCCCCGTGCAGGAGTGCACTGGGCCTCTAGTATGAATATAATCATACATTATGGACTCATAAAAAGTATTGCCTGTATCAGCTTTGTTTACATTTATTTCCTGTAATCCTTTCAAATGGTTTTCTTCCCAGCTTTGGGGTGCTTCCTCATGCACTGTTGATACTTAGTTTAAATCTAGAGAAAGGACCCTTTCACATCTCTGGAGATCTCTGTGCAGCTCTCTCTTTAGAATTCTGCCCTGCACACTTTAGCTACCTTGGCCTTCCTAAATTTCCACATCCATTTTTTTCAATTCAGGGAGATTGCTGGGCTCTGCAGGTGTTCCTCTTCACTGTTTTGCAGTCTGGAAGCTCTCTGGGCAATAATTGTAGAGCTCACCTTGTTAGTTTTCTATCTCTTGGGTCATTATTGTTTGCTGCCTTATGTTCATTGTCTAAGAACCATTGCTTCATATATTGGATCTGTTTCTCTTACTGTTTTAGACAAGAAGGTTAATCTGGTCCCTATTATGCTAATTGGCCTGAAGTAGATGTCATTACTGTTAATTTATGAATCTGTATTTCCAGTGTCTATTTTCCTGTTAAGCTTGAGAATTGTCTGTCAGACTGCCTACTGAAAACTTCTGCTTTTTTCCCCCTAAAAATTATAATCTTTTCCTGCTAAACTTTATTGTTTCTGTGTTCCCTCACTTGTGAGTATTATGATTTAGTTTTTCCAAGTTTGATATGAATGTTCGGAATTACATGAGTATCTTCCCTGTATCTCTGCGTTAACTCCATATTACATCTATTCATTCATTACATGTTGTCAACTTTAGTTTCTAGATATTGCTCAGATTCATTTGCTTCTCTCCCATCCTCATCATTACTACTCTAGTTCTGGCCCCAATATTGCTCACTTGGATCACTGTAGTAGTTCCTAATTCATTTATCTGCTTCCAGTATATTCTCTATCTTATAGTCAGAGCTAGATTTCAAAACAGATTTTCCTTGCACTTCTACTTCCTCCTCAGTATTTCCTGCAGGGTACAGTAGCAAGATTCCTTGATTGTTACTGAACAAAAGAAAGGGCATTTAATTGCTGGTAGTCCCCAGTACCCAAGTGTTAACTCAAGAGGTGGTAAAGAACCACCAGAATTAGCTTTCTAAGTTAAGCTGGAAGCAAACTCTCTCAGAGCCTTCCTTGGTGGGTTGAATTATGGGAAGGATAAACACATTGCTATTGCACAGAAGGGTAAGAGGTCTGTCTTTTGAGCCATTGTCTTAGAATTGATGCAAAACTTTGTTAAATGGGAGTGTATCCCCTCTTTTCAATATATTGTTCACAAGTACCACATTATAATGCTACTAGACGCCTGATGAACGAAGATTTGTGCAGAATGGGCCTTCCTTACCCTGGTTGCCGGCACAGCCTTTGCTCTGGCCCGGAGCTGCCTTTCTGCCTTCCCATGCTGCCCAGAGGCCCGGAGCAGCTGGGGCGGTGCGAAACGCCTGTGTCGTCGCCATGGCGACAATGCAAGTGTCCTGGCCGCTGGGTGCCTGTATATGCAAATTAACCCATCATCTTTGTTGGGTTAATTTTCATACTCACTCTTGATTGGCTGGTGGGCATCGTGAAAGTATGGTCAATTTGCATCTTTCTCTTTTATTAGTGTAGATCATTGGTCATACTATAACCATTGGATTGACTAGTCCCCTGGTCAGCAAACTGCGGCTCACGAGCCATATGCAGCTCTTTGGCCCCTTGAGTGTGGCTCTTCCACAAAATTAGGAGTAACCTAATTAATAACAATGTACCTACCTATATAGTTTAAGTTTAAAAAATTTGGCTCTCAAAAGAAATTTTAATCGTTGTACTGTTGATATTTGGCTCTGTTGACTAATGAGTTTGCCGACCACTGGACTAGTCCATGTCGTTTCCTCTACACACACATACTTTGCTGGTGCTTTAGTGGAACAGTATTTGTAATTAAGGTTACAGTTATGTTTAACAAACTATTTATGCAAATGGTGGGTGCTGTTATTGTGAGTAGACTTTCATCCATTATTCTAATCAATTTTGTTGTGCCAATAAGGATGCTATTTTCCTAAGTCATAGGACCAGAATATTCTCCCAGTATTACCACAAGGATTTTTGGGGTTTCCCCCTATCCTTTAAGAACTGTTAATTCATTTTTCTTAATCTTCTCATCTGATTTTCTCAGGTTTAGAGAAGCTGTTTTAACATAAGCTGATCTGATAATTTGGCTTTTAAAGGAAGATTTCAGATCATTCAGATAGTACTACTATAGTAGTACTTGATTTTCTGTAATTTGTCACACTGCAAGTAATTATCATTTAGAGCAATTTGTGTTTTAAGGCTTAAACTAAAAGTTGTAGAATTAAATGGGTGGCTGTTGTGTATAATAAAAATAATCTGTCAAGCATACTTTAAGAAATAACAATTTGAAATTTAGAGGGTGAACTTATTTTTAATAAGCACTGATATATTTGAGTGAAAGTGTTTAAGGAAATTGAAATTTCCTCAATTAAAATAAATATCCTGCTTTTTAGTAGAAAATTTCTGTTCTTCAAAAGTAGATCAGTTGAGAGTTTTTAAATGATGCAATTGATAGAGGATTTTCTACAGTTGGGATATTTAATTTAGTCATTTTTTGCTTAAAGTAGAGATGTGGTTTAAATACTACAGTGTTGTAGACAGAAAAGGCTAGCACAATAATGTGTAGAAAACTACCAAAAGATCAATTAATTAAAATTTTATATTTTATTTCTTCATTAATGATGGAGAACATAAATGTGAAAACTCATGATAGAAAATTTTAAGTTCTTTAGAAAAGAAACTCTTTGTCAAATCCCAAGTCCAATGCTTTGCTTTTAAGCCAGGTTTCAGTCCCTCACAAACTAATTTAAATCCTCCCAAGAATGCACAGTGTCCCTGCCAAAGGTTTTCACATGGGGATTGATGAAAAGATTTGCTGCAGAATATGCATTCCTTGTAAAGACACGTTAGGAACAGGTTAATATAGAGGTTGGAAAATGAAGTGCATGATTGTCTATATTTTTCTTATTTTATGATTGAACTCTTTCCAGAGAGCTTTTGAAAAGTCTCTACATTATCACAAACCTGAAGCTTTTTCATATAAAGATTTAAAGTGACTTGAATTGAAAGTCTTTGTTTAATCAGCTGAAATCCTCACATTTATCAAATTGGGTCTATATTATGAGGTATATTTAGCCAATGTGTATCTTTGTGTTACTTAGTAAGTTAAATATTTAAATTCTACAAATGCTGTTGAAAGTCTTTTAGGGTCTTCCCAGTTGTAAGCTTAATTATTTTTAATCGTTTCCTTTCTTCCCCCTTCTTTTTCATTGTAAAATGTACATAACATAAAATTTACCATTTTCATATTCTTAAAGTATACAGTTCAGTGCCATTAAGTACATTTACATTGTTGTGTAGACACTTTTTCCTCTTACCTAACTGAAACTGCATTGAACAGTAACTTCCTGCCACTATTCTAGTTTCTGTCTCTTTGAATTAGACTACTTTAGGTGCTTCATAGAAGTGGAATTGTACTCTATCTGTTCTTTTGTTACTGGCTTATTTCATTTAGGGTAATATCTTCAAAGATTCATCCATGTGGGATCTAGGATTCAGGCTTGTAAGGGAAAGCTTCAAATGCAAATTATGTGCCGTAATTTCTTTAACGGATTCTCTCCGTGTGTCGGAATTTCCTTGTTAAGGCTGATTAATATTATATTGTATGTGTATACACATACACCACTTGTCTATCCATTCATTGGTAAATGACACTGGATTGCTTCCTTTCCTTTTATAGCATAAATTTTAATTGTATCAGTACCTTTTAGTGCAGTGATGGCGAACCTATGACACGCGTGTCAGCACTGACACGCGTAGCCATTTCTGATGACACGCGACCGCATGCTGAGGATGAAACATTTGCTGCTCCTGAGGATGAAACATTTGCTGCTCCTGAGGATGAAACATTTGCGACTAGAGTCTTAGAGTTAGTTTTTTCTTCAAAGTGACACACTACCCGAGTTATGTTCAGTTTTTTGGCAAAGTTTGACACACCAAGCTCAGAAGGTTGCCCATCACTGTTCTAGTGTTTCACAAATGGTTCAGAAATCAACTATAGAAGGGACAGAGAGATTTGAGTCTTGGGACTATTCCTTTCCTTCTTGATTTTCTCATTGTTACTTGAGTCTTTGTTTTGCTAGTTCAGCCTGGTTATGAACTAGCTTGATCCCCTGGCCAGATCTGAATTAAGATACCATGAGGCAGCTATATTGAGAGACTGAGCTAAGTTATGGAAGACTATAATCTGGGATCTAGGATTCAGGCTTGTAAGGGAAAGCTTCAAATGCAAATTATGTGCCGTAATTTCTTTAACGGACTCTCTCTTTTGATTGTAATTTGCTTTTATTAGAGATTGTACATGTTTACACTTACTGGGTGTTTTTACTTCTTTTCTGAGTTGCCTGTTCATGTTTATGGTGTATACTGTATTTTTCAGTCATTTAGAGTAAAAATTTAAATGTGAAGAAAAAAGTACTTTAAATTTCAAAAATAAATTTGTATTTATTTCATCTTGACTATGCTTTGTCCATTTCCCAGACACGTAGTTCTTTTTGTTTAAGATCATTTACTGCAGCATCCAAGGAGATTTACTTATTGCAGATACATAAATATGTTTGTGGAGAATTACTCCTTCCCATCATACTGGCCTTATTCACATTGCTATGCTGTAATACAATTAAAGATTACTATGACATTAAAGTTGTTCTTCTCATCAAGTATAAAAATCAGCTTTTTTAGTACTCAAAACTGCAGAGCTAACATCTAAGCCTGTTGACTGGTTCAGCTAAATCTTAATTCTGGGTATGGATTCAGTTAAAAACATAGTAAAAAGAAATTGATGTTGATAATGTTTAAAGTATTAGTTCAATCCTTGAGTTTTATGTGAAGGGATAATTGAGATAACGATCTCCCATTGCTCTATGTAACAACAAGAGGATTTTTAAAGTTAAATTGTGATTGGCTTCCAGTTCGGGAAGAATGTTCATCTAGAGCCAGTGGTATTTACCAACTATGCCTGTGAAAACATTCCTTTTTACCCTCAGATGCTCACTCAGCCTTCTGCTTTCCAAGTGACATTATTATAGCCTTTACTAGTCAGAAAAATTAAAAGCACATTTTAAAAGCATGAATAGCAGTCTTCCTTCAGTTGCATAAAATTACTACTTTTTATGATCATGTAAATATGGAAGAGTTTTGAAACTTAGAGAATTTAAGTTTAACTGCTAAACATCCTTAGACATTTTAAGGACACAAGTCATAGAAGTAGAAAGTATATGACAATTTTGTTGTTGTTGTTTTATTGGGCTGCTTAATGACTTTGTTCAACTGAAATGTGGAAATGTGACTAAGAAGTTTTGGGCATTCTTTTTGCTATGACTTCATTGACTGACCAAGCAATATAATTCAGTCCTCAGATAGGATACAGTAAACATGATAAATATATCAAATTGAAAGTTTTTCTGAGTAAAGTAAATCTGATTTATTGGCCATTTGTTTACCTATTAGTCTTTAGTCATTTACTTTATGGATTTTTATAAAGTTTTCAAATGTTAAAAAAACTATATTGGTAATTACATTGTGATATTTAGTTGGTTATCAAAGACTGTTTTCCCTTAGGTCACACTTTCCCCCCCTTTAGTTTTTCCCTTCCCCCAGCTGGCACAAGTAAGTTTCTTAGCTTCTGAGTATTAGATTTTTAATCTGTAAAAGGGAGTTATGCAGAGACTGCCTATTTTGATTGTCTAACTCAGTGCCTACTACATAGTAAAAGCTCGATATATGTTTGTTTTTATTATATAGGTTTGTTCGAATTCTCTTCTTCTTTACCTCATCTGAGTTCTTTCTTATTTCTTCATCTAATCTCTTAGTCTGTTTTTAGAACTTCAAATTGCTGCAGCTCAAAGAATAAATTTTACCTAATCTTATGACCTACCTTGGGAAAATGTCTCTGAAGAAGCATCTCTTTAGTCAGCTTACATTGTGTCAGTATACATCTAGAAAACATTTGCTTCCTAAAGTATATTTTATTAAAGTGTTCCTAGAATTGGATTGGAAGGAATCCTTGGATTTTGAGGGCATTTTAGTTTTTCTAGCCTTAACTATATCACTCAGTTTAGTCACTGTCTCTGCAGTAGTGTGCCTTACAGTTTAGACTTTTACATACTGCTGCCATTTCTGCAAAGTGTCTGTATTAATATTTTATTTTTAACTTACCTTTAGGCAATATAAACTGAAATTACAGATGCAATAGACTAAGTATATTTTTTCATGTATATTAAAACAATTACATAATCATTTTGTGTACTATTTAAAATTGCATTGAATTACCTCTTGTTGCCTACAGCATGCCTGACAGGATGATCATCTGCCTCTAATATAATTTCCCTTCTTTCTCCTTTTTCTTTCTTTCTATGTAAACTTGAACATAATCTTTTTTTTTTTTGTAGTGAAATATGGCTTTTTGGTGAATAGAAACCATTATAAATACTTCCCTTATGTAGCAAATCTGATGTCTCAAAATATGGGGAATAGTTATTAACTTTTTATTTTAATGTTTTGAGATCATGCAGGGTAAGGAAACTAACTTTCACTCCTGTTTCCATGTGATTCATTCCTTTTCTCCACCCTTGACTACTACTAATGCCCCAGATTGAGGCACTTCTTTGGTTTAGTATTTGTAGAGAATAAACCTTATCTGTGGGGAAAAATAGTTGCCTGTATGAGGAGGGTAGGGAGTTGGGTGTTATAACTTCCTTTTATATAGAATTTTCACCATTCCTCCTGTTTTTGCCCCCTTTCTTAGGGGCTTCTCATACTTACAATTCCTAGGCCTTCCATTCAGTACCTTGGCATACTTCTTTATTTGGTTAACATGTAGATTTCAACTTTCTCTGCTCTGCTAAGTCAGCAATTGTCCATCTGCTTTATCCCAGAATTTAGTTGTCATTTCCTATTCTGTCTCCTCAGGTGTTTTGTTTTGTTTTTTGTGTGTTTTTTTGTGTGTGTGTGTGTGTGTGTGTGTGTGTGAGAGAGAGAGAGAGAGAGAGAGAGAGAGAGAGAGAGAGAGAGAGTGTTTAGGTCATTATGTGCTAATTTCTTTTTAACATTTCTTTATTTTTATTTTAGTGGAAGGGAACTGAGATTAAATATATTAATTTTCCCCCCTATTAGAATCGAAGTTCCATGATTGGAGAAATTATGTCTGTCTTGTTTATTGCTCTATCCCCATTTGCTAACACAATGCCTTGCATCTGAATATTTGAAGGACTGATGTATCCATTAAGTTGTTTATATAACAAGTAGCATATTATAATTTTAACATCACTAAATGTGGTTCTATAAAAATGATCTTTTTTATGGTGGAAGATACTGCAGACTCAGGAGGTGTAAAGGCTTGCTTAAGGTTATGAGATAGCAGTACCTGACTGCAACCCACATATTCTTAATCAGATCCTGGGCTTGGTACTGAAACCTGCTGCTTCCTTGAATTGCTGTAACAAGATCAACATTGAGCTGGCTCTGTGGGCCTTCAAATTTTACAAATAAACAAACACTATAGATGGGATAATGAGAATATTGACATTTCAGGATATGGCTCTGAAATTATTTTTTACAAGTTTGTATAGTTAATATTAATGTTGTTACCAATGATATTGTATACCTTGTTACCAAGACCTGTGTTAAGTTGTTGAAGAATTTTGGTCTTTATCATAAGAATACTAGTTGTTTTATCTATTTGCGGAAAGAGGAAGATGAACTTGTGAAAGTCCAAATAAGGACAGAGGAGTATTTGCCCCTGAACAGAGCTGCAAAGAAACTGGGCTCTTGGGCAAGAACTGGACTTCAGTTAAGGCAAGAGGGAGGAGGGTGGAGGATGTTCTTTGAAAAGGTAAGGACTTCAGACATTTGTATATAGAGTATATTAGAGCTTACTTACACAGTAACTTTCACATATGGTCTTGTGTTGATAATTGTAAACTGAAGTGGTCAGTTAATGTTTTACTAAGTTTAGTGACAGCCCCTTTGGTTGTCACATATCAGAAGGTTCCCAAACTTTCTCAATTCACTGCACCCTTAGTGTGCTAGTAACTTTTTCATGAAATCCTTAGATTCAAAGAAATCAAATAATTCAATTTTCTTAGTAGTTAGGGCCAAATAACTTAAGTATTTATTTATGTTCTAACAACTTGAATAAATAATGCATATGAATTCTTTGGCTTTTCTTATTTGAACAAATACTTTTTATTTCATTCCTAAATAACTCATTTTCCCCCCCAATGGGATATGTGCATTTCTTGGGTAGTACACAACTTCTTAAACTTTGGAACCAGGTTGGGAATTTCTACTGTCATTTCATATTCTACATTGATTTTTTGGCTTTTAAGAAATTATAGAGTCCTCGTTTTGTAAAGAAATGATGGAATAAAAAACAATGCAGCAGAATCTATTTTGAAACTGAACTACCTTGAACTGGTGGTTTATGCAGTGTTCCACAGATGTCAAAAATTAGTTGTTTCTCTTGGAGAGGAGCTTTGAGTTCACTGCACCTTGGTGCAGGGTTTGGGAACCATCTTCCATATTTTAGAATTATTAGGGATAGAATGTGTAAACTCACATCTATTTAAGATCTAAGAGAATTTTAATCCTAATTTTAGTTTATACTTCAAGAAAGTTGTTTTTTCTTTAACCATGTTTTTAATCTTTAAAGTGACAATATTTTTACAAATAAAATAACAAAAATAAAAAGCTTCCTTTTTGTATACAAAGCTCACAGACTTTTGAAAAGTGAATCATTGATATAAGTAAAAGTTTTTTTTTTTTTAATCTTTCTGAAGTAAGGCACTGTTTAAATGCCAGTTATTTAATAAAGGAAATAGGGAAACATTGAAGTATGGAGAAATGGAATTTTTTGCCCAGTATCCTTTTTATTTTTTATTTTTTAATATATTTTATTGATTTTTTTTACAGAGAGGAAGAGAGAGGGACAGAGTTAGAAACATCGATGAGAGAGAATCATCGATCAGCTGCCTCCTGCACACCCCCTACCAGGGATGTGCCCGCAACCAAGGCACATGCCCCTGACCGGAACCGAACCTGGGACCCTTGAGACCGCAGGCCGACGCTCTATCCACTGAGCCAAACCAGTTTTGGGCCCAGTATCCTTTTTAAATCTTTCATGTGATTTGTCAATAGTAAATGTGTTCTGAACACTGAAGGAAGGTATATAAATGAATACTTCATGTTCATAATTGTTAGACATATGATTTGATCTGAATTATGTAATGGGAAAGGCATATTATTCTTAAAAAGGCTTTTAAAAATATGCTACATAAGAGCATTTTTTCAGTAAATTAAGCATTTGTCAGAATTAAGACAAAATTAACTTACCATTTTCTCTAGATATTTTGTTTTCTCCTTTATTATGAAAGTCTTGTTCAGTTCTCCTGACACATGAGATCAAGAACTTTGGATCCTTTTAAAATAAACTAAAACTCAATGATACGGGGTTTTGGCAATTTCAACAAATCATAAATTTTAATCACAAAGGAAAGAAACCACATAATAAGCACATTTATACTGAAAAGAATGTTTTCCTGTCTCAATAACCATTTTGTGTTAATGTTCATTGATTCAGATGTGTCAAATCAAAGTAGTGTTTATTATCCTACCATTTGCTTTCATACTAAATTGTCTCAATTTATAGCAAAGCATGAACACAAATAAAGTAGTGGACCAAAATTGGTCCACTTTTGATCATGTACTGTGTGTGTGTGTGTGTGTTGTGTGTGTGTGTGTGTGTGTGTCTTTTAATCCAGGGATATTTTTCCTTTGATTTTTAGAGAGAGTGGAAGAGAGAGGGAAAGACAGAGAGGAATATCGATGTGAGAGAAGCTCATTAATTGGTTGCCTTGTGCACTTGCCCCTACTAGGGCATGGGCCAGGGAGGAGCCTGCAACTGAGGTACATGCCCTTGATTGGAATCAAACCCTGGACCTTTCAGTCTGCAGGCTGACACTCTATCCACTGGGCCAAACTGGCTAGGGCATGATCATGTACTGTTAATCAGTATAGTGCCATTGAAATATTTTTCATATGGTTAAGACCCCAACCATGCATTTAGATATTGCTTTATTTTTGCTTGTGTACATTCTGATATTCCTTGATAGTTGAGTAAAGTGGGTAACCATTTAAGAATATGTTTTTCACCTAACTCTAGCTTACTCTGTGCTTCCACTTTCCTCTTTATAGATTGGAGCCACAAAGATGATAAACCCTGAAGGAGCTGACTACTCCAATTGTTTTTTAATATATTGATTTTTTACAGAGAGGAAGAGAGAGTGATAGAGAGTTAGAAACATCGATGAGAGAGAAACATCGATCAGCTGCCTCCTGCACACCCCCCACTGGGGATGTGCCCGCAACCAAGGTACATGCCCTTGACCGGAATCGAACCTGGGACCCTTGAATCCGCAGGCCGACGCTCTATCCACTGAGCCAAACCGGTTTCGGCTGTTTTTTAATATCTAGTTTTAGAGTAGGTAGTCTATGTAAATGATTTCTTTTTAGGAAGGTTTTTTTTGGGGGGAGGAAGGAGATAAAATTTTGTAAAAATTTATTGTTTAACAGAATCAATTGGCTTCGAAAACCACCTCTTGAACTACTAGACTTCCTGGTAATTATATGGGTCCTGTAAGCTTTGAAAAGTTTTAATATTATCTATTTGTCTACTTCAAATAGTATTTAAATGCTTATTCAGGGGGAGCTGGACATTTTGTTCATAAGATTTTCTTGCTTTCTACTTTTATGAGTTGTAGAACCAGCCGAAGTCTGTGTTACTTCTTAAACTAGCAGTTTGTATCTTTATACCTTCTTAGAATGTTATTTTGGTTCAAGTCATCTGCAGGGTATCTAACTAAAAGCAGTTACGAGTTAAGAGTGCTATATCCTAGCCCTGGCTGGTGGCTCAGTTGGTTGGAGCATTGTTCGGTACACCAAAAGGTGGTGGGCTTGGTTTCCAGTCAGGGCACATGTGTATATGGGTTCGATCTCCTGTTGGGGTGTGTGCAGGAGGCAAATCGATGTTTCTCTTTCTCTTCCCCGCCCCCCCCCTCCCCCCCCCCCCCCCCCCCCCCCCGCTTATTCTCTCTAAAAACAACAGCCACATAAGGATTAGGGGTACAAATATAGTTTAATGTTAGCCAATGAAAGTTAAAGTAAAATGAATCTACCGTTTAATGATGGGTGTTATATAAGACAAAATGGAGATTACATTTTTAGTTTTCTTTTTACTTTCTTTGCTGTCCATCCACTGCTAATGCAATTTACTTATTCCCCTTAACCTGAGACTCTCAGATACATAAGGAAAAGACCCTTGGTGGGTGGGGAGCAGGCTAGGCTAAAGTAAATTAGTTTACTTGTTAAGTTGTTCATTCATTTCCTTAATATTCACGTACCTTTAGTGTGCCAGCCTCTGTGCTAAATGCTAGCTTGCATTCAAGATCAGTTTTATATAGATAGATACTTTTATTTTTTTGTGAGGGGAATTATTCTTAAAAATGAAAGTATGTATTAGTATGAATGATTTTTTGTGATAAGTTCAAATTTAAATTATTTTCAGAATGAGTGTATGAGGTATAAGGGAAAGGATATGCTAGGGGACAAGGAAATTTAAGCAGAAATATAAAACATGTTGAGGGGCTAGATCAAGCATGTCAAACTCAAAGGCTAACACGGGTCAAATAAGGTTTAAGTTTATGTGGGCTGCAAAAAAAAGCTTCAATTTTCATAGAAACGTAGGTTTATTTCTATAGAGACATGTTGAATACAAAGGGCTGAAATAAATGAGTAATCATTAACATAAATTAATAGAACATTTTAATAAAATTAATATTTTTTTCTTGAACATTAACTTATAGACACTGAATAACTGCACAAATTAATAAGCGTAACACAAATAAACCTACTTTTCTTGTTCTCTGAAAGTGAAATATTTCCTGTTGTGCACACCAAACAAGTCAGTCCAAGACTAATGACGTGGCCATCGGCTGCTAAAATATTCGCTGCTAGTATCAGTGGAGAGAAATGGTGCTCCTGCGCGTAAGGCACGTGAGAGAATTGAATGCAACACGATTATAGTGATCAGTCATTAGCGAATGTTGTAGTTTGTTATTAATAATTATGTATAACAGGATATTGTAAAAATTAAGTTACGAAGTTTTTATTAAAACGTTTCTTACATACCGTTATATTGGCTGGGCTGCAAAAATATTTGTTGTGGGCCACACGTGGCCCGGGGGCTGCGAGTTTGACATGCTTGGGTTAGATCCGTGGTTGGCAAACTGCGGCTCACGAGCCACATGCGCCTCTTTGGCCCCTTGAATGTGGCTCTTCCACAAAATACCATGGCCTGGGCGAGTCTATTTTGAAGAAGTGGCGTTAGAAGAAGTTTAAGTTTAAAAAATTTGGCTCTCAAAAGAAATTTCAGTCGTTGTACTGTTGATATTTGGCTCTGTTGACTAAAGAGTTTGCTGGCCACTGCGTTCGATGAATGCTTCTAAGGGGGAAGACCACTGAAGAGGAACTTTTACAGACACTAAACCAAATGAGGTAGGTCCTCTATAGAAGCTCTGCAGACCTTGTGCTGTGCTTTTAGAAACCTTAGCAGAACTATGACTCTCAATCTATTCTTCTCTCAGGTCCTGTTTCCTATAACCCTCCCTCATTTAGTACTTTCTTTTTAGTAGTAGTTTCAAAATGGTGACTTTTTCTATTGAAAATTCTGGGCAAAGGTGATGGAAGCTGATTTTGTTTCTCCAAGCATAAAGGAGATTCCAGAATAATTTCTCAGTTCTAAAGAATTTAGTGCTATCTAAATTTACTTTTGTTCAAGTATGTATACAAATTACTCTGTCATCATGTTTATCCAAATATTTCTGAATTCTCAGAAAAAGTATATAGCATTGTAGAAACCTCAACATGTGGTAGATTGCATTTGGTTCTGTAATCTCTCTCCCTGCCTCTTCAAATCTCAATAGGTAGTTTGACTACAGGAAATTGTGTTTTTATAAACAAAATTCCCACAAAAACTGCTAAGACATAACTTATTTTAAAAGTTTCAGGGCTTCTGCCTGCAATCCTTATAGACGACTTAATTTTAGATTTTCTGAATTTATTAATCACTGCTTTTCACTATTTGGGGGGAGGGACATGAGATTGAGGGTAATTCATACTAATTTCTTAAGACATAGGGAAGTTTTGCTTGTTCCATGAAGAAATTAGGCTTTACTGCATTTGTATAGTGTTTCTGAAAACATGCTGCATATAAGAGTTCTTGAAAATCCTATGTTTTTCATTTAGAATCTATAATGAAATTGACTGGGATGAAATGGGAAATAGGAGGTACCAGAAGTTATTCCTGTGTACATGAGGATTTTTCAAATATAGTTTTTAAGCAGAAGGAATGTTTTTGAATAAATGAATAAATCAGGCGTTAAAATTGTTTAAATTTTTTACATTTTTAGGAAATGTTAATTATTAATTAATATTAATAGGGAGCATGCATTTGTATTAAGTTTGTGTTGCGTAGGTATTATCTATACTAATAAAAGGGTAATATGCAAATTGGTCATGACACCCTCACGGTAACAACCGAATAGCAGGCTGCGTGGGGCGACAAGGCCGGCAGGGGGGTTAGTGAGGGACGACCAAACGACTGACCAGCAGGCTGTGGTGGGGCAACCAGGCTGGCAGGGGGTTAGCGAGGGACAACCAAACGACTGAACAGCAGGCTGTGTGGGGCGACCAGGTCAGCAGGGGGGGCAGTGAGGGGTGACCAGGCTGGCAGAGGGGGCCAGTGAGGGGCGACCAGGCCAGCAGGGGTTGCAGTAGGGGGTGACCAGGCTGGCGGGTGGGGTGCAGTTGGGGCAACCAGGCCGGCAGGGGAGGCAGTGAGGGATGACCAGGCTGGCAGAGGGGGGCAGTGAGGGGTGACCAGGCTGGCAGGGGGGTAGTTGGGGGTGACCAGGCTGGCGGGAGGGCAGTTGTGGGCAACCAGACCGGTGGGGGAGGGGCAGTTGTGGGCGACCAGGCTTGTGGGGGGGCAGTTGGGAGCAACCAGGCTGGCAGGGGGGGGGCACTAAGTGGCGACCAGGCCGGCGGGGGGGCAGCAGTTAGGGGCAACCAGGCCAGCAGAGTGAGGGCAGTTAGGGACGATCAGGCTGGCAGGCAGAGGCGGTTAGGTGTGATCAGGCTGGCAGGGGGGGCAGTTTGGGGTGATCAGGCAGGCAGGCAGGTGAGCAGTTAGGAGCCAGCGGTCCTAGATTGTGAGAGGGATGTCTGACAACCGCCGAAACTGGCAGTTGGACATCCCCTGCGGGGTCCCGGATTGGAGAGGGTCCAGGCTGGGCTGAGGGGACCTCCCCCTCCCCCCCTCCATGCACGAATTTCATGCACCGGGTCTCTAGTGTACTAATAAAATGAAAGAATACATAAATAATACTGGATGAGGTTTCTGCCTTTGGGAACCTTAAAATCTAATTAAGCAGATGGGATTTGCAAGCAAGAAAGAAGGAAACAATGCTATATATTATGTAAAACTAGAATGAATTAAAAATTAAGAAACTAAGAATTTATAATCTGAATTTTACATTTGAAATAATCAGACAAGGTTTCATTCAATTAATATTCAATTAATACAAAGTGACTACTATATAGAAGAATTGGATACTGGTTTTGGATTAGCATAGAGAAGTAAGAAGAAGATGATTCCATTGACCAAGTAATCTGTAGTAGTACCTATAGTATGAAGATGAAATGAAGTAATACAAATAAAGTATTAGGATAATACCTAGTACATAAAGTCTAGTAAAAGTTAGCTGTTATTATTACCATGTTTATATGTATGTCTAAATATTCTTTGATGGGAGTTATAATGATGATATGCCATTTACTAAGTGCATCACTCTTCTTAGCTTTTTGTATACATTTAATCCTTAGAATTTTATGGGGCATAGCTATTGTTGTTATCCCTATTTTGCAGATGAGAAAAACTGAAGTATAGAGTGGTTAAATATATTGCCCAAACCTCTAGAAAGTTGAAGAATAACTATCATGGGATTAGATTGTATCATTGGGTGTAGTTAAAGACACAAAATACTGGGTGGCTTAAATCTAATAATAGTTGAAAGGTACTAAATATATATATCGGGTTGTTTTCATTGATTATATCATTGCTTCTCTAGGAGTGTAATCAATACTTCGTAAAGTATTGAGCTGAACGGGGTATGTTTATTTTCTATCATCAGTACTTATGCTTAAGAGCCATCATTGATACATTGCAGATAGAATATATTTTACTTATTTATCAGTTTTGACAGTTCTTTCTGAAGATAGCCTCTTCTCTTATACCAGTGGTCGGCAAATTTATTAGTCAACAGAGCCAAATATCAACAGTACAACGATTGAAATTTCTTTTGAGAGCCAAATTTTTTAAACTTAAACTTCTTCTAATGCCACTTCTTCAAAATAGACTCGCCCAGGCTGTGGTATTTTGTGGAAGAGCCACACTCAAGGGGCCAAAGAGCTGCATGTGGCTTGTGAGCTGCAGTTTGCTGACCACGGCCTTATACTAACGCTTAGTTTGTTTCCTTATATTATTTGTGTGACTCATGTTGAGGAATTTTTATGTTATAAACTAGAATCCCGGCGCGGGTACGGTCCCTAGGCCTGGCCTGCGATCAGGGCAATCTTCCCCAGCTGCTCACAGCTGGCCTTGCCCCCGGCTGCCACCCCCCTCCAGTTCCCCATTCGCCATCAGGCAATTGGAGCCTGCCAGCCAGGGAAAGGGACCACGAGGTGGTCAGTGCGCCTCATAGTGACTGGTCCGGTGGTCGTTCTGGTCGTTCTGCTATTAGGGTCAATTTGCATATTACCCTTTTATTATATAGGGTACCCAGGCCTTCTACTCCCAATTACTCGGCATAAAAACAGTCTAATTAGTTGAAACTTGGGTTGTACATAAATTGTGGAAAGAATTTTCATCTAAAACTAGTATGATCCTGGAGTCTTTCTCACTAAATTTGGTAACTTAAAAATATCCAGATGGAAAATAATATTAACAAGATTATTATGTTCAAGCATAATTGTACAATTAATATCCTGCTGGTCAAGACTTGCTTCTGAGTTACCTGTTTGAACAATTAAGGGATATGGGAAGACCTTCCTGCACACTCATTCCAAAAATAACTAGACAGATTGCTGAAAATATTAAATAATTAGTTTTCATATTAGAATTAGACTCACAGCAATAATAAGCTTTAGATTAGTAACAGCTGATATTACAAATTGGTGTCATTTTGAAGTTTTAGGATCTTCATTCTTAGCAAGACCCTTAGCACTTATCTGGAGATCCTTTACATTTCACTCACTTTCATATTTCCTACAATATGCATTGTAAGCTTTTAATCTGCCTCACACCCATGACTTCATCCTACATTTCTACCTCTGATTGTCAGCAGAGCACAACTATTTCTCAGAGAAACTACAGAACCCTCAGAATTCCCTAAATTTCTCTTTACCTGTATAGGGTAAGGCAAAAGTAGGTTTACAGTCAGTATGTGCGTTTATTACTTAATCATTATTATTGTATTTTCCATATAAGCAGCTGTAAACCTACTTTTGCCTCACTCTATATCTAACTTATCTGCATTTAGATCTATCTTAGGAGCCTCCCTAAAGTGTTAGGAAAAGAGATTTAGCCTTTGATCTGTACCTTGGTCCTTCCTTTACTCTTGTATATCTCACAAATATTTCATGCTTAACACTAAATTCCTCATCATTTCCCACCTTTTTAAAATGCCTATGCATGTGGATTATACCATGAGCTAGAAAACTAGGAATCATCTTGTAACTTACTGCTATTGGCTTTCCCTAATCCAGCCAGATCCCACTGTCTGTCCACAGTCCATGCCAACTTCATTTCCTTAGTTCTAACTCATTGCTAACCTATATAGCAACAACTCTGTTATGTGGGCATTGCTGCTGTTCCCATTTTGCAAGATCATACAGCTAATAAATGTCAGTAGTTTTCTCCAAATAATTTTCACATTAAATTAATTTTTTTTTGAAATAATTATTTTACTGGGAGAATACATTGGGAATGGCCAAGAGAGCTTTAAAAATTAATAATAATGAAGGAAACTAGCTACTACTAGATGTACTATTAACATATAATGATAAAATAATATGATTTGGCTATTAATGTAAATAGATGAGTGGAACGGAAAGTTAAAAACATAGCCATATATAAAAATCCTATCTAATAAAGAGGGAATATGCTAATTGACCCTCACACCATTGCAAAGATGGTGGTGCCCACAGCCAAAAGGAGGGAATATGCTAATTGACTGTCCCGCCCTCAAAGATGGCAGCACCGACAGCCAATAAGGAGGGAATATGCTAATTGCCCCACCCTCAAAGATGGCAGGGTCTACAGCCACAAGATGGCAGTGCCCAGTCCCCTCAGCCCCGCTGGGGTGGCAGGCGCGTGGCAAGGCCGGGCCCGCTCTGCACGCCTGACTCCGGATTCCCCCAGTCTCCTCAGCCCCCCAGCCTCCCAGGGCTGGCCCGAGGCACAGGCAAGCCTCAGATGGCAGCTACCCAGTCGCCCAGGGCCGCCCAAGGCTCAGGTAACCAGGGCCGGCCGAGGCTTGCACTGCCGGCAGTGGCAGCAGCAGAGGTGTGATGGGGGCATCGCCTTGCCCTGATTGCCGGGTCGCCTCCTGCCCCTGAGGGCTCCCGGACTGTGAGAGGGGGCAGGCCAGGCTGAGGGATCCCCCCCCCCCCCCCCCCAGTGCATGAATTTTCGTGCACTGGGCCTCTAGTATATAATAAAGAGAGCATTTAAAAATATTTTTATTGATTTCAGAGAGGTAGGGAGAAGAAGAGAGATAGAAACATCAATGATGAGAGAAAACCAATTATCGGCTGCCTCCTGTATGTTCCACATTGGGGATCGAGCCGCAACCTGGGCATATGTCCTGACTGGGAATCCAACTGAGACCTTCTGGTTCATAGGATGCTTAAACACTGAGCTATGCTGGCCAGGCAAAGATAGCATTTTGAATTGGTGGTGAGGAGATGGGTTTCTCAGAACACCTGAATATGAAACCTAGAGAAAGGTGCTGAACTCCTAGGGCGGCTACTTATACAACCCAATGCCAGTGTTGCAGTTCTGGATTTTTCCATATATATTGCTAGAACATGTGTCTTGTTTTATTAAAAAATCATTAGATTCCAATCTCACTATACAACAAATTAAATATGAAATGAGTTAAAAATGAGATAGTAAAAATTAGAAAGTCTCTGTGTTTATTAGATCTTAAAATGGAAAACACATTTTCTTAACATAAAACCACAGGGAGAAAATCTCAAAAGGAAAACTTAAACAGAATTAAAAAGGTGAACTAGGATAAAAATGGACAATATATGATAACAAAAGTTACTATCTTATAAAGAGCTTTTAGAAATACTAAGGAAATGAACCAATATAAAAATTGAGAGAGGACATCAGTTAAGGAAATGAAGATACATAAAGAAATACCTAAAGCCTAAAAAAGATAACATAAGTTCATCCTGATACTAGGATTCAGTGAAATCATATTTGCCTAATATGTTTAAAGAGAGTTATAAGCCCTGGCCAGGTAGCTCAGTTGGTTAGAGTGTCGTCCTGATACGCCAAGGATGTGGGTTCATCCCTGGTCAGGTCACATACAATAATCAACCAATGAGTTAATAAGTGGAACAACAAATACCCCCCTTTCATATCAATAAATTAAAAAAATGTTAAGTGAGTTAAAAATAATAATAAGGGTGGAGCAACCATTTTGGAGGAAAATTTGGCAGCATGTTTAAAGAACATTAAAAAATAGAGATGGATACACAAATTTGTATGAGAGACTATTAAGATTATATATCCCACACACAGATACTATTAAACAAATTGTGATGTATTCATAATCTGATAATCATACTATGCAGCTACTAAAATTTTTGTTGAAAACAAGGTGAGGATACAAGTTGAATTCAAAACAGGATGCCTACAATTCTGTGAATAATAATAAAAAAAAAGTAAAGCCTTCTAGTAGAAGGTTTTTATACCAAAGTGATAACAGTTGTTAAGATTAAGGATGATTTCTTATTTATTTTCTTTTTTAAAAGCTTTTGAATGTACATTAATTTTGTAATTAGGAAAAGATGCCATTTTCTGTTTAAATAAAAAGATCCAAACTATAGTTTTTAAATTATATTTCTTGAAATAGCTGAAAGTGAGTGTGCTTGAATATTGGTATTTGGAGAATTTGACACTACTTAGCCCTAGGATCTGATGGGATCTCTACACAGGTAGTTGGATGGGACCATGGTTGAGTCATATCTGATAGTATCAGTGTAGAAATTTAATGGTGAGGGAGGTGCTTTAAAATTGTGGAAAAATGAAATCCTAGTCAGGTCAGTTAGGGTGTTTTATAATTAGTCTTAGAAATTCATACATCTTGATTTACTCTTCTTAAGTTTCTAAACTTTCTAGCTTGTGTGTGTGTGTGTGTGTGTGTGTGTGTGTGTGTGTGTGTAATATTTTAAAATCATTGTAATATAGACAGGCTTTTTAAGCTACTTAATGAGAGGAGAGAGGTCATTTGTTTATTTTGCTCAATTATTTTCACATAGAGATGCTCATTAATTTGATCTTATTTCAGTTTTCTTTTTGTATAATGGAAAATTTGTTTTGTTTAACCATTTTAAAATACATCTCTTGGCTTAGGAGCAGAAAGGGAAGGGAAGGAAAATCTAGACAGTCTTTGAGTGATGACAGAGTGCTATATGCTAGATAAAGGACTAATGGAGGATGAAAAAAGGGTATAGAGAGGGAGGAAGATAAAGAAGCAGCAGTACTGATAGGATTGACATGGTATTGCAGAAGAAAAATGAGTGGAATGTAGCTTAACTCTCTTAATACCTTTCATGGATATAGTAACTTTCATTTTGGAAAGCACAACCACTTATCCACATTCATGGTTTGTAATTGTATGATCCCCAATAGAGATCTTACTGCCATGGAGCTATATAGTTGTTGTTTTTTTCCTTTTCCCTAAAAGCTTTGCTAAGATTGCTTACTTGATTTTCTTTGTAAATGCAAAGGGCAATCAGAATGCTTTTAGAGCCACATTTATATAATTTATTGAATGTAGGTAGAATTAAACGTACTTGGATGTTTCAAGTTTTCATTTCATTTTAGTTCTTTTGTAATTCTGTTCCTCATTTTGATTCACATGAAGAAAATGTTTGGCTGTTCCTTGTGTTAGAGCTTTATAAATTATTTATACTTTGCAAAAAGTTATTGAAAAACTGAAACACCTGAGGAATTTGTGTGGTTTCCTTATATTAAGATCAGATGTGTATATGTTACTAGCCTGAGGTATTTCGATAGAATAGAATATTAAAATTTTTTTGGGAGGGATTCTGAAAATTGAAGGAACCAGCACTTTTTAATGGATTTTATGCACTATTGTCAGTATTGTTTGGAGATGAATCATTTCATTCATTTTTAAGACTCATCATTTATGAAAGAGAACAAATATGAAAAAAGTAAAAGGAATGTGAAGTAATATCTAGCTGAATTCTTCTAAAAATGAGATAATATACCACATAATTTATCCTATCAAAAAATCGAAGTAGCGAAACTTGGCTTACACATGTATTTTATTAAAAATAAATATAACAATTATTAATGTGTTGAATTTTTATTGTATTTTCTTGTTTAGTTCAGTATGCATCATTTTAGATAAATCATAGTTGTAATGATTATATATTTTTATTAGGTATACCTCTACTGCCCAATAATTCTTATTAATATAGGTATATATTAATATACTTATGTATTAGAAACATTTAAAAAATTGTTAATACAAATTGTGTTGAAAGTAGACAAATGGTATGTTGATTGCTTTTATTGACCTGAGTTTTGTGGAATTCTTATTTATAAAATTGATAGGGAAAGCAGTCATTAAATGGATCCTGTTTAGGTATTTCAGTCTATAAACTTGTTAAATTTTTGCTATATTAAAGACCTTTGTTGCCGAAACCGGTTTGGCTCAGTGGATAGAGCGTCGGCCTGCGGACTCAAGGGTCACAGGTTCGATTCCGGTCAAGGGCATGTACCTTGGTTGCGGGCACATCCCCAGTAGGAGGTGTGCAAGAGGCAGCTGATCGATGTTACTCTCTCATCGATGTTTCTAACTCTCTATCCCTCTCTCTTCCTCTCTGTAAAAAATCAATAAAATATATTTTAAAAAATAATAAAAATAAAGACCTTTGCGCTGTAGTAGTAGAAATTTTAGTAGTAGGAAACTACTACCTTATGATTTTCAGGCCAAGTTTATTTGTACATTTTACATACATATCATCATAAGGCTAGTCTTTCAAAAGCAGTGTGTTTTATCTATCATTTGCTCAAGAAATTAAATGATAGGATGTTTTCTTTGTTTTTAGGACTTCAAGTCTCAACTCCTCCTTAGCCTCAGTGTCCTTTGTAGTCTTGTCCAGTCAGTCTGGTTTCTCCATTACATGCCACAGTATTTAGTTCAGTAAACATTTATTGTACATGTAATTTCAAGGCCAGGTTTGTAATAAAAGATTGCTATTGTGATGTGCAGTTTGTTGCCTCAAGCAAGGTCTTAGAGCTTTAAAAGCATAGTACAGTGGCTTTCAAAATTTTCTTTCTGGACTGATAAAAGTGCGCTCAAATACCATGATAGTTTTGCTATTCGTGACGTCCTCTGAGCAACTTTTTTTATATGATTACTAACAACAAAAATATTATATTCCCTGGATTTGCAGGGTAATTGTCTTTCTGGAAAAATCTGTGTATATTTAAAAACCCTATAACCACCACCAAACCTGTCTTTTAGTGGTAAAATGTGTTTAGGCTGAGATAATTATAGATTTTTTATCTTCATGACTATTATTACTGTATTTGAATGGGATGGGGTCAGTTCTTTCTTAGAGGGACTAATTTTTTATATTGCACGATATCCATTTTATGCTTCTGATCCACAAACCAGTAGCATCCCTTAGTCATCAGTATGCCAGAAAATGCCTCCATAAAATTCCATGCCTCGAACAGAGTGGTATTTACTGAATGAGAAACATTGGACTAGAACACTGTGGCCAAAGGAGAAACTTTCTCCGTAAAGGTAGTCCGAGAAGACACTAACCCTACCACCAGGCCCTAACGTATGGAAGAAATAATAATTAAAAAAAAGCTTCTTGTTGAGGGGGGCTAAAAGGGAAAGAGCTTTTTTCAAGGAGCCAGCTAGGTTTCATTTTGCAGCTGAGGAGGGCAAAAATGTTAATCAGCAGGAATTCCAGAGGGCACAATGGAATGATTTGAAAGGGAGAGGAGGCATGCAGGATAAGGAAATGTACAGAGCACTATGGAAATGAGAGTATGTACAGTGATGGATGAGACCTGGGAAAGCTTGGTCTGCTGTCAGTGATGGAAAACATAGAAATGAGACCTGATAGAATCCTTCTAGAAAGTCTCTTTAGAAATAAGTAAAGTGTAAAAATGTTTACATGCACAGAACTATAGTGTAGATGAACCCTTACAAAACTGTCATCCAGCTACAACAATCATCAGCTCATGGCCACTCTTTTCTTCCTGCAACTCCCAGCAATTTTGTGTTCTACAAAGTGACTCAGTATACTCAAAGATAATATGAAACTAAAGTTTCACAAAAAGTGCTCACTGATATTTTGTTTTATTTTTCTTTATAAAAATTCACTGCACTATAAAGAACTCAAGAACAGAAAAACAACCCAATTAAAAAGTGGGCAGAAGACCTGAATAGACACTTCTCCCAGGAAGACATACAGATGGCCAATAGACATAAGAAAAATTTCGCAACATCACTAATCATCAGAGAAATGCAAATCAAAACCACAATGAGATACCACTTCACACCTTCAGAATGGCTATCATCAATAAATCAACAAACAAAAAATGTAGGTGCAGATGTGGAGAAAAGGGAACCCTTGTGCACTGTTGGTGCAACCACTATGGAAAAGTGTATGGAGGTTCTTCAAAAAATTAAAAATGGAATTATATGAGCCAGCAATTTCACTTCAGGGAATATATCCAAAGAAACTCTAAATAGTAATTCAAAAGAATATATGCACCCCTATGTTCATTGCAGTGTTATTTACAACTAGAAGCCCAGTGCACGACATTCATGCACTGGGGGAAGTGGGGGAGTCCCTCAGCCCGGCCTGTGCCCTCTCGCAGTCTGGGGCCCCTCAGGGGATGTCATGAAGGAGCCACCGCCACTGTACTCGTCAGCTGTGAGCCTGGCTTCTGGCTGAGCGGCACTCCCCTGCGGGAGTGCACTGACCACCAGGGGGCAACTCCTGCATTGAGCGTCTGCCCCCTGGTGGCTAGTGCACATCATAGCAACCAGTCATTCTGCTGTTCTGTCGATTTGCATATTAGCCTTTTATTATATAGGATAGCCAAGATTGGAAGCCACCCAAGTTTCCATCAGTAGACGAATAGATTAAAAAAAGCTGTGGTACATTTACACAATGGAATATTACTCAACTGTAAAAAGGAAGGAAATCTTTATCTTTTATGACAGCATGGATGGACCTAGAAGGTATTATGCTAAGTGAATTAAGCCAGTCAGAGAAAGACAAATACCATATGGTTTCACTTATATGTAGAATCTAATGAAAAAAAAAAGAAACAGACTCAGAGATACAGAGAACAAACTGATAGCTGTCAGGAGAGGGGAATTGGGAGGCTAGGTGAAAAGGTGAAGGGATTAAGCAGTACAAATTGGTAGTTGCAGAATAGCCACAGAGATGCAGATTGAAACATGAAGAATATAGTCAACTAGTGGCCTGGTGCATGAATTCATGCACACTGAAAGTGAATTAATTAGAAGAAATATTTTAATATTGCTATTTGCCCTGCCCCTTCTCCCCCCCATCACTGTTCCCTCCCTCTGCCTGCTGGCACCTGCCTTGGCTGGCCTGGCGCCACCTGCTCGCTAGCCCGCCCCCTGCCAACTGGTCGTTCTTCCATTCAGTCAATTTGCATATTACCCTTTTATAATATAGGATAATGTTTATTATATAAGGCCTGGGGCCAGATGGGTGCTTGGGTCAATGGGGGGACTACTGTAGAGTGCATAGTATCCCAGCCAATTTGCTGTACATTTGAAACTGGTGTGGAATGGTATTGAATGTAAACTATGGTTGGAAAAAAATTCAATACACTAAATGTATTTCATATCTAATAAATAGTTTATACCTGGCAGTTGGAAATTGAATTTAGGATTGTTGTTATACTGCTTAGGTTGTAGTGCCAACTGCACCCCTCAACGGCTTGTGTCCTTAAGCCTGTTACTTAATTCTAATCCTCAGATCTCTCTCTATAAAGTAATACATACTGTTTAGGTTTTTATGAAAATTAGATGAAGTACTAGATGTTAGTGCTTAACAGTGCCCTAGAAAATATTCAGTTAATAGTAGATGCTATTACTATTGTAAGTGATAGCTGGGATTTGAATCTAAGTTTAATTGATTCCAAAATCTGAGTTTTTAGTTTGTGATTTTCTAATCTGACGTACACTTTATTGACAATTATGAAGAAAAATCAATCTAGAGATAGTTAATGCGTATTTTCTATCATTCATACATAGTTTTTTCCACTGTATGTGAAATTGCAAACATTTCTCATTTCTTTAAAATAGTTTTAAATAATATTCTACCACTTTGTTCCCTAGAATAAGAAGTGTCATGCTATTTAAAATAAAATATTTATCTAGTTAATGCAAAGTTAAATTTTATTGCTATTTTAAAAACTTTATTATGGGAATTTCAGTCATACAAAAGGAGAATGGTGTAATAAAGTCCCCCATGGACCCATCCTTCAACCTTAACAGTTGACAATTCCTGGGCAATTTTATCCATGACAGCACACACTGCCCATTCTATCTCTTATATTTTTTGAAGTAAATATAGATGGCATACTATTTTATTCTTAAACATTTAAGTATATATATCTAAAAGATAAGGATTTTTTTAAAACAAAAGAATAATATCAGTCTCACACCTAAAAAAATAAAAAATTTCTTAATCTCAAACTCCTGAGGCTTAATTTCATCATATATTCATTGTTCAAACTGTCTCTTAAGTGATAATTTTAAAAATAGTTTTTAAATAGTTTCTTTATTAAGGACAAAAAAGAGGTTAATATGTTGGTATTGATGTCCTTACTCTGAGTTTCATATTTATTAGTTGTAGATACTCGCCATTTGTCTTTATAGTAGAAGCTTGGTTCTATATAAAGGAGAACTAAAAATTGTTTTATCTCTATATATTTTAAAAACATTTTTATTGATTTATTTTTTTTTTTTTTAGAGAGAGAGGAAGGGAGAGGGATAGAGAGATAGAAACATCGATGAGAGAGAATCATTGATCAGCTGCCTCCTGTACGACCCACACTGGGGATCGAGCCTGAAACCCGGGCATGCCCCCTGACCAGGAATCGAACCAATGACCTTTTGGTTCTTGGGTCGATGCTCAACTACTGAGCAACACCAGCCCGGCTGTTTATTTTTAAAGGGTTGTTAAAAAACAAAAACAAAATACCTTATGTTGCTCCAGAAGCCTAAAATATTTGCTTCTTGGTTTTTTTATAGTTGTTTGAGCCCTGCTTAGGGTGTCCCACTCTCTGAATTTTCATAATTGCAGCACCATGGTGGTATCTAATATGTTCTTCTATCCCCTCTAGTTTCTGTAATTTGTAATTGCATGTAGAGGCTTAATCAGATTTAGGTTCAGTCTTTTTTTTTTTTTTTTTCTTAAACTCATTTCATTTGTTCAGTATCTCAACTATATTTCTTTTTCATATTATTATGGTGTCATTTACATACAATAATATGCTATTGTTTTAAGAGTGCAATTTGATGAGTTTTGGCAAATGTACACAACTGGGTAAACCACCATGGGAACAGGATATAGAACATTTCCATCACTACTTCTGCCCCTTTCCAGTCAGCCCCCTCACACCCAGCTCCCGAGAACCACTGATCTGCTTTCTGTCCCTCAGATTTCGATTTCTTTAGAATTTTATATGTGGGCTCATACAGTACATAGTACTCACTTTCTGGCGTTTTTCTTGTAGCAGTAATATTTTGAGATTTTTTAAATTTTGTTTCTTAGTATTCCATTACATGAGTGTACTAGTGTTTGTTAATCTGTTCACCAGTTGATGGTCATTTGGACTACTCCCGAATATGAATAAAGCTGATTTTTTGGTACAAGTTTTCAGTGAACATGTTTTCATTTCTCTTGTTAATAACTACTAGTAGAATTGCTGGGTCATAATATAAGTGTATACTTACTTAAATGTATAAGAAACTGTCAAACTGGTTTCCCACACGGCTATATCACTTTTAGTTCCCACCAACAACAGAGAAGATATGCAGTTGTTTCAAATCCTCAATATCACTTGGTAGTCTAGTATGTGTATAGTGATAGTCCATTATGGTTTTAATTTGCATTTCCCTAGTAGCTAATGGTATTGAGACTCTTCTCTTGTGTTATTTTGCCATCCCTGTATTTTCTTTGGTGGAGTGCCTTCAAATTTTTGCTTGTTTTTAATGATGCACTGAAATTTATCCTGGTATGTGGTGCGTGGAATAAATCCAATGTCATTTTTTAATACAGCTATCCAGTTATCCCCAAACCACATATAAAAAGTCCATCTTTTCCCACTGATGTGAGTTTCTACTTTTATTGTAACTCAACTTGTCTATGTATTTGGATATATTTCTAATTTTTTTATCCTATTCCTATGAATTAGTATTTTGAGTCCTAATAGGACTTTAAAGATATCCTAATTTCCTTTTTATTTAGTTACTTTGTCAGATCTATAGGAATGGTCTGAATAAATTGTTTAGAACATGTTATAGCTTCTCTTTTTTTAAAAAAATACATTTTATTGATTTTCTTACAGAGAGGAAGGGAGAGGGATAGAGAGTTTGAAACATTGATGAGAGAGAAACATCAATCAGCTGCCTACTGCACACCCCCTCCTGGGGATGTGCCTGCAACCAAGGTACATGCCCTTGACCAGAATCGAACCTGGGACCCTTGAGTCGGCAGGCCAACGCTCTATCCACTGAGCCAAACCAGTTAGGGCATAGCTTCTCTTTTTTAACAACATTAGTTGTTTGCAATGAAGATCATACTTTTCTTTCAGGGGTTTTATTTGTTAAAATATTAGTGCTCTAAAACGTAATTTTTGGGAAAAGCAGAGCTTGGTGAAATTCAGAGATGCATATTATCATCTCCATTTAAAAGCTGATTTCGTGAAAAAAAAAGAAAAAGAAGCTGACTTTATTTCAATTTATACTTGTCAACCCTGTTCTCATGCAACTTTCTCTTTAATATAAAAGGAGAGAATGACTTTTACATGTTTACATTTATTTAGAAATAAGAGCTAGGAAGAGAGATAGGGAATTCAGTCCCACATTATTGATACAAGTATAATATAAAATCAATATCTTGTTTTCATTTTTTCCCTCTTAGATATAAAAAGCTTATACTTCACAAAAACTTTAAAAATATTTAGGCTTCTTTTTGGTTCTCCTTTACTAGTACTTATTTAAAAACAACTCTCTCTCTCCCTTAAGGATACCAGTCAGCTGTGTGCTTAGAGAATTATTAATCTTTGCAAGAAACAGAAATAGAAAATGTCTTTGCTAACCTTCGTTTATTAACTCAGTTCTTTTTTGTTTTCATTCTTTTCTTATTTCTCACCATTTCTATCAAATTGTTCATCTAGGTATATTTATTCCAGTTATATAAGATAGCTTAAATAATTTTAGGGTGCTTGTTAAAAGGACTGTACAAGTTGCTAGAAGATCTTCAGAGAGAAGTTGTGATTCATCAAGTAATCCCTATTCTAAAAGCTGCCTGGGGTGTAACATGCACACACTCCACAAAGATAGTATGTGTAATGAATAGGTTCCCACTTCAGTGGACAACGGTGTTTTCATGGAAAAGAATATTGAGAATTTTAACTTGGGGTGCCACAGTCCATCTCTCTGATTTTTCTCATCTTGGTAACTCATTCATTTATTTATCAAACATTTACTGAAGAGGTTTTTTTTTTTTTCCTTTTAATGTGCTACTGGTAAGGGAGTCTACATTTATTGAGGTTGTGAGAAGGAGGGAAGGTTAGTGTTGAAGGGTTGGGTCTCAGAAATGAAAACAGATAACATCCCAGTGCTCAGGGAGTTCATGGCTCCCTGCCTCGACTTTTACTTTTCATCTGTCTACTAGAGGCCCAGTGCACGAAAATGGAGCACGAGTAGGGTTCCTAGGCTTGGCTGGCAATCAGGGCCGATCGGGGCCTTCCGGCTGCTGGCCAGGGCTTCCCTTCCCTGGCTGCCGGCTGCCGGCTGCCGGCTGGGGCCTTCCTTTGTTCCACGCCACCCTCTGGTGATCAGTGCACGTCGTAGCGAGCGGTCGAACTCTCGGTCTCCCGGTTGAACTCCTGAGGGGACACTTTACATATTAGCCTTTTATATATATACTGGTGACCCGGGACATGAAATTGGTGCACATTAAATGGGAATTAATTAGAGGAAATATTTTAATATTGCTATTTGTCCATTCTCTATGATAGAAGTGTCAGAGATGAAAGAAAATTAGTAAAATGTATATGAAAATCTTCCTCCTGTCAGAGTCTAGGTCGCGCCACAGGAACCAGAGTCAAGTCCCTGCCCACCCACCCATGTGCGCCTCGAAATTGTGCGAGACCCAGACCTGGCTGGCCCCACCCGCGTTGGGCTAGATCCAGATCCAGCCGGCCCCACCCCCGTCAAGCCCTGCTGGGCAGGGGGTGCGACCTGAGGTCCCCCATGAAGCCCTGCCAGGTGGGGGGCGCAGCCTCAGGTCCCCCAGCCCGGTGCCGGGGCGGGGTGCGCAGCCTAAGGTCCCCTGGCCCGGGCCAGGGCAGGGGGCACGCCTTGAGGTCCCCATCAAGCCCCGTGGGCGGGGGGGGGGGCATGGCCTCAGGTCCCCCAGCCTGGTGCCAGGGTGGGGGGTGCGACCTCAGGTCCCCCGGCCCAGCATCGGGGCGGGGGGCACAGTCTGAGGTCCCCCATCAAGCCCCGCTAGGTGGGAGGTGCGCCCTGAGGTCCTGCGTCAAGCCCTGCCGGGTGGGGGGCACAGCCTCAGATCCCACGGCCTAGTGCCGGGGCAGGGGACGCGGCCTGAGGTCCCCCAGCCTGGCGCTGGGGCTGGGGGGCACAGCCTCAGGTCCCTGCTGATTACTCATTAAGGCTCGTTATGGGAACTTGGCCTCCACTGTGGGCGCAGCCATCTTGTGTTACGGGATCCCCACCTCTGCTGTGGGCGCAGCCATCTTGTGTTACGGAATCCCTGCCTCCTCTGTGGGCGCAGCCAGCTTGTTATGGCATGACAGTCAATTTGCATATTCCCTCTTTATTAGATAGGACTAGTAGATTCTACAATATAAGAATTCTAGCTTTATGCTACTGACATTCAATCCTACAGTCAGGGATTTTTGCAATTCAGGTACTGGAGAAAGGGATGGCTGCTTTGTAGAGTAGATTAGAGATGAGCCCACTCTATTCTGTCCAGGTCTTGTATTCTTACTTCTCAGCACCCACTGTACATTAATGGTTGATTCTCTTCTCAGTACTACATACTGAAGAATTCCTTTGCTTAATTTGCTTTTCTGTTCTAGGACCTCTGTCATACAGTTTACATTATTGTGGTTTTATACATTTTAATATTAACCAGAATGAGTAGTCTGTCATAAACCCTTTTTAAAAAGTAATTTTTCTGCAATGTCTTATGTATTTGTGCATCCAGATGGTCCACCCTACTTTCCAAATATATTCTCTTAAGATTTTGATTGACATTTTTTTATTTTATAAGTTGATTTAAGATTATTGACACCTACAATATTAAGTTTTTCTCAATTTAAGAATGGATTTTAATTTCTATTTCTCAGTCATTTTATAGTTTTTTTTTTAATAAAGTGTTTTAGTTTATTAAGTTATTTTTTAAATTATATAATCTCATTGGTTATTGATGTTACTTTGGGAAGTTATTTATTTTTGCTTACTTATTGAAAAGCCATCGTAAGTAGCTCTAATAATTCTAAAATATTTTAGGTTATATTCTTGATAAAATCGTATCATTTGAAGTGATGGAGTTTTGCCTTCTTTGTAGTGCTGAAATCTCTTATTTTCTTACCTAGTTTTATCAGACAGTCCTTCCGGAGTGATGTTAATAACTATGTTGATGGTGGACATTAATGTCTTAAATCTAATTTTGCTTTTAAATTTTGTTTATATTTTGCCATTTAACATGATCCTTTATTGGGTTTTGTTTTCCACATAGGAAATATTTTTTTATAGGATCAAATTATCTATTATGTTGTTTGACTAGTCTCTTCATTTTTTGTTCTTGTCTCTCTTAATCTGTACAGTTAATTGCTATATACAGGTTATTTTCTCAAAATCAGTTTGATCATGTTTTACTTATCTGCCAGGGAATTGTAGTACTATAACATCTTTACATGTTATGAAGTGAAAACTACAGAGTTCTCAGGCTATTTATAGTATATGTATATATTATTTTTATGTGATCAGAGCATATGCCTTTCTAATTTTCACCTTGTGAACTGTGAAGGACCTGAGATCGTATCCTGCTTGCAGGCTAACATGTTAGTCTACAATAGTTTTATGGATCCGGGTCAGAGACAAGGACAGCTTATTACTCATAGCAATTGCAGTAGCGACAGTATCATCATTTTTCTTGTACTGGTTATCCAAGCCCCAGTTCCTACAGGGTACATGACTAGGACCAGATGACACCAGTACACACAGTTTCATTACAGGAGAGGACCCTGAACATGATCCTCACCCCTTCCATTCTTTTCCTGACTTTCTCCCCGCATCATTCTAATTTAAGATTCCTTCCAGCTTCCATATCCCCCATTGTGAACCTTGTGTCTGAATGTGCTGCTTATGTACTAGGTTCCTCCTATTCCAGACACTCCAGTGATCCTTCTTGACTTGTACAGTGGCCTCCGTCTTTTTCTCTCTCTCTCTTTAGAGAATTTGTTGTTCTGTTGTCTTTCCTGCCATTCTGTATGATGGTCAGTGTCTTAGTGTTGCAGAGTGCCTGCAGGGATATTGTTTGTTTATTTTTTGTCTTTCATAGAATCCTTTAGGGCTGTGTATTGGTTAGGAATGTGTTCAGTTACAATGGGTGTAATGGATAAAGTTTTGTTTCTGATTATAGGTTATTGTTTTTTCATGTAAAAAGTCTGGAGATAGATACTGCTGATGTTGATTCAGCTTTTTAGCAACACCCTTTCCTGTAAGTTTTTCCATGTGCTCTTCCCACCATCTGAAATTCTCTTTTCTCTATATCTACAGTTCCAGATATTGTCCATCCTTTAAATTATAAGCTCTTCTACAGAGTCTTCGTAGAGGTGAAAAAACGCTTCCATATGTATTCACAGGTACTATAAGCTAGAAAGTGGCCTTTATAATTAAGTTTTATATAGATGTGTCATTTTCCCTGTAGAATATAAGACCTTGTCTGTGGTGTATCTTTTTTGTTTCCCTCCAAAAAGTGCCTTGTTTAAAGTAGACACAGTTTGTTTACTTGTTGAATGGATGATACAGAATGAGTGAACCCTACCTTTAAGCAAATCTTGAGATTAGATGTTGGCAGTGATGTGAATATGGAAGTTTGGCTATTAAGCAGATAATTTAATATACAGGAATGAAATGTATATCAGTATATTGCTGAAAGAAACATCTTTATTGTGTAAATTAGTTTCTGAATGCACAAATATTTCCTTATACTATCAAATGTATTTTCACATACTTTTAAAACATTCTATTAATATTCAGTGATAAAATGGAAACCATTCTTTCTTTCAGTGCTTAGATGAATATGAAGATGATGAAGCGGGGCAGAAAGAGCGAAAACGAGAAGATGCAGTTACACAACAGAACACTATGCAGAATGAAGCTGTCAGCTTATTAGATCCAGGCAGTTCCTATCTGCTACAAGTGAGTATTTAAAAATACTAGGATGTCACTAGCTCTTTTTTTTTTTTTTTTTTTTTTAATCCTCACTGGAAGACATGCTGAGAGAGAGAGAGAGAGAGAGAGAGAGAGAGAGAGAGAGAGAGAGAGAGAGACAGACAGACATCAATCGATTGCTTTCTGTACACACCCTGACCAGGAATTGAACTGGCAACCTTTTGGTGCATAGGATTACACTCAACCAACTGAGCCACTCCAGCCAGGCATCACTAGCTATTTTAATGATAATTTGTAAGTTACTATTAATAATTTTTCTAGTTTCATTTTGGTTGCATCAACTCCATTGAAATATTTTCAACGGATTTAATAACTGATCCTCCTTATATCCAGATACTTCTGATTTAAGCAGTGTTTGGTCTTTATTTCCTGATCAATGAGTATTTGCTGACTGATTAATAAACAGTATCACAGTATAAAAAGTATCAGATACAAACAGTATCAATTGTAAAAGCAACCAAGAATAATAATTACCTCTTAGTAAGTTTAAGTGAGTGTACAGTTCTGTTCTAGTTTGATATTTGTTTTAGAATTGCATAGCAAATAAAAGAGTTCAACAGCAAGTTTCTACAAAGTTAAATGTTTAAACATAATAAAAGATAAAATTGTGAATTGTTAGAAACTTCTATATTTCTGTGTAATTATAAAATACTTTTTAAAATAAAATTTAACTCAGTTTTAAATTAGCTGTTTTTTTTTTTTTTAATTCTTATGGCACAGATAATTGGAAGTTGATGGTATTGGGATGACTAAGTATTAAGAAAATCACTTTGTAGAATCCTTTAATATAAACTCTAACTTGGAAATGATCTTGATATAATGTAATCTTAAATTAATTTGATCACATTTTGAAATCTTAAATTAGTGTAGTCTTTTCAGAGTTCCAGTTTTGACTTTTTTAAAATTAATTTTATTAAGATACCACTTTCAAAAAAGCTTCCAATAATGCCCCCATTTTATTGTTTAAAAATGAAATATAACTTGTCTGTTAATTTGCAAGATAATGATAAAAGTGCATTTGGCAGAGAGAAGCAAAGTATTTTGAGGTGGTTTGGTATGCGGATGAAGGACTTCGTTTTCCTCTTCTCTTTGAGGAGATATATTGACATGAAAAACCGAAGCGTGATACAGGTTTATCTGTTCACCTGTACCCAAATTGTTGCTACTAGGACAAGTAGAACCTATTACAGATAACATGGTGTAAGCTAACAAGCAGTGTTTCAGCATCGGTGTGACTATTCATAATCGAAACTATCTTTGTATCCTTTGTCTAACAAAGTTGAAATTGAATCTGGGCTTATTCCACCTGTAGAGTATTATGCTAAGTGAAGTAAGTACTTAGAAAGACAAGTACCATATGATTTCACTTATATGTGAAATATAATGAGCAAAATAAACTAACAAACAAAATAGAAACAAACTCATAGATACAGAGATCAGACTGACAGCTGTCAGGGGGAAGGGGTTTGAGGATGGGTGAAAAGGTGAAGGGTTAAGCAAAAAAAAAAAAAAGCAAAATTCATACACACAGACAACAGTATGGTAATTGCCAGAGGGAAAGGAGTGGTAGGGAGGTAGAAGAGGGTAAAGGGAGGATAAATGGTGACAGAAAGAAACTTGACTTTGGGTGGTGAACACATAATACAATATACAGTTGATGTATCATAGAATTGTACACTTAAAACCAATATAATTTTATTACGCAATGTCACCCCAATAAATTCAATGAAAAAAATGTATTTTTCTGTGAGTCCTGGTGCCTGGATGCAAAATACATAAGCAGTGCTTAATTTCCCTTGTTTGTTTCTTTTTCTTTTTCTCAAAGTACTTTTTTTTTCTTTTCACTTTTAAAATGGAGCAATGATGAACAAATAAATTAAACATGAGAATGAGAATCCTAATCTGAAAATTAAAAAAAATATGGGCCTAGTCCAGGTGAAGATATAGGCTTAATTTATTTGGATAGAAGCAATATAACATTTTAAAAAAAATATGTTTTTATTCTTTTGGGGAGGGAGGAGAGAGGAAGGGAGAGCGACATCAGTTGATTGCCCCCTGTATGCACCCTGACCAGGGACTGAACCTGAAACCTGGGTATGTGCCCTGACTGGAAATTGAACTGGCAACCATTTGGAGCACAGGACAATGTTCAACCAATGCTGAGCCACACCGGCTAGGATGAGAATATATAGCATTTTAAGACCTGGTTTCAGTTCTTGGCCATGCCACTTATTCTGGCATACTCAGATAACATCAGACGGCAGCTTTTAGAAAGAGGGTTGATTTCTTTCTGTGGAATGAAGCCCTTACCCAGTGAAAGCTGGGGTGGCTTGTGTTAGAACACATGGCTTATTCCCAAATACAGTATATAGGCAGATACGGAACAGTCTCGGCTGATCTGGGTTCTCTGAGGAGCTTTCTGCCTCATACAGTTTATCTTTTTTCCTGTACCTTCTCTAATTTCTTGCCAGGCCCACTCTTTCTTTCATTTTTGTTTGTGTCATTAGCAGTTAGGATGGGACTCGTCTTTACCTTGGTTCTGTTTTGCCAGGCTTTGTGCCTAGGATGAAAGTGGGGTTCTTTTCCAAGGGTCCCAAATTGCCACATTGAAGTTGGAGTGGGAAGAGGAACTCCTCAGTCTCCATAGCTGACTGCTCTCTGAGTTACTACCTAAACTCACATATTTTACTACTCATATAGGTAGATATTTGCTTGCAACTTCAACTTCAAACATCAAAACAGAGATAATTTTGGTATTGCTTGAGTTAAGGCTTTTTAATAGCCAGAGAGACTTTTTTCTTAGCATTATCTGTGAGTCAGCCATTCAGTGAAACAAAACTTCAAATATGAAGAATAAAATAGAAATAGGAATGTGGCATTGGGAAAAGGTAGAATATTTTAAGTTTCTACTTGACATATTTTCGAATAATATGAACTAGTGGTAATAAAAAAATAATTAAAAAAATTTTCTGCCCTGGCTGGTGTTGCTCAGTGGTTAAAATGTTGGCCCAGGCACCGAATGGTCTCCTTCAATTCCCTGTCAAGGGCACATGCCTGGGTTGCAGGTTTCCCTGCCCCCTGGTCAGGGTGCAAGGGTGGCAACCAATAGAAGTACCTTTCTCACATAGATGTTTTCTCTCTGTCTCTCTCTCTGTCTCTCTCCTTCCTTCCCTTTCTCCCTTCCATTCTATGGAGAAAAAAAAAAATCGATGGAGAAAATAATCTCAGGTCAGGATTAACAAGAGAAAAAAAGATAAATATTTTGTGAAATTAAAAATTGATCTGCCTTATGACCTAGCTATTCCACTTCTGGAGGTTTATCTGAAGAAACCCAAAAACGCTAGTTTGAAAGAATATATGCACTCCTGTGTTCATTGCAGTGTTATTTACAATAGTCAAGATATGGAAGTAACCCAAGTGCCCATCAATAGATGAGTGGATAAAAAAGTTATGGTAATTTACACAAAGGAATACTACTTGGCCATAAAAACGAATGAGATCTTACCATTTGCGATAGTATGGGTAGACCTCTAGGTCCATTATGCTAAGTGAAATAAGTAGTCAGAGAAAGACAAATACCATATGATTTCACTTATTTATGGACTCTAAAGAACAAAATAAATGATCAAACAAAATTGAAAGAGACTCAGACACAGAGAGCAAACTGGTGATTGCCAGAGAGGAAGGGAATTAGGGGGCTGGGTCAAATAGGTGAAGGGATTAAGAAGTGAAAATTGGCACCCTGGCTGGTGTGGCTGAGTTGGTTGAGCATTGTCTCATGCACCGAAAGATCACTGTTAAATTCTGGTCAGGGCACATAACTCAGGTTTCGCATTCAATCCCCAGTCGGGGTGCATGCGGGAGATAACCTATTGATGTTTCCCTTTTACATTGGTGTTTCTCTTTCCCTCTCCCTTTCTCTCTCAAATCAATAAAAATGTATTTTTTTTTAAAAAAAGTAAAAATTGGTAGTTACAAAATTGTCACGGGGCTGTAAGAAAAGCAGAGGGAATATGGTCAATAATACTGTGATAACTATGTATCATACTAATTGGGATACTGGAAATGTCAAAGGGAACAGTATGTAAAGTATATGGTTGTTGCCCTAGCTGGTTTGGCTCAGTAGATAGAGCATCAGCCCTTGGACTGAAGGGTCCCAGGTTTGATTCCTGTCAAGGGCACGTACCTTGGTTGCAGGCTCTATCCCTAATCCTGCTTGTGGAAGGCAGCCAATTGATGTGTCTCTTTCACATTGATGTTTCTATTTTTGTCTCTCCTCCCCTCCCTTCCATTCTCTCTAAAAATCAATGGAAAAATATCATTGGGTGAGGATTAATAAAACAAAAAAATATATATGTTTAATCACTCAGCTATACACCTGAAACCAATCCTATATAATAAAAGCCTAACATGCAAATTGTTCGACCGGGAGTTTGACCACTCGCTATGACGTGCGCTGACCACCAGGGGGGTGTCATGAAACATGGTGGGCATCAGCGATGCGATGTTGGCAGCGGGTGGCGGTGGAGCGCTGCCGCCTCAGTGGGCCCCGACAAGAGTGGGACCGTGGTGGGATGGTGGAGCAGGTGAGTGGGTGGAGCTAGGCCAAGGTGGGTACGAGCGGGGGCCCAATTGTCCGGCCGAACGCTCCACAGACGGCGACCAGTGGCGGCCGCAGGGGCCGGGGCTGCCGCTCAGCTCCCAGGCGCTGAGGGAGCTGGGTGGGGGGCCCGGCCCCGACCGATCACCCCGCAGACGGCAGCCAGCGGTGGCAGGCCCTGATTGCCCAATTGGGGCCGGGCCCTGGGCTGGGAGGGGAACTGGGGTTGGGTGGTGGCGACCAACCTCCCTCAGCACCCAGGTGGGGAGCTGTGACCTCTTGCCAGCTACCTGGGGGTGGGGTGATGGGGATGGAGTTGTGGTGAGAATGTGGGGTGTTTATAGAGCTCGCTCTCACTCTCCCTGCTACCCTCCCCCGGGATGCCAGGGCTCGCACACTGGGGATGCCCCCAAACTCAGGTGCCGGGCACCCGCGAGGAGCCTGCCCTGAACTCACGCGGCCTCTTCCGGGTGAGCCAGGCCGCAGCCGCCGGGACTGCTGGGGCCGGTCAGGCTCCCCATGGGTTCACACAGGAGCCGATCTGTGAGGCTGGCCGGGAGAGAGCGCAGTTCCCGCTGGCTTCCGTGCAGCGCTACTGGGCAGCCCAGAGGCCCACACTGTGCCTCAGCCCGCGGCTTCCGGCTGTGCTCACCGCATCTCTGTGTGGTGACTCGGGCACCATGACTCAGGCGGGGGTTGGCGTGTGGGGCCCCGGGGGCCCAGGTGCTTCCCAGGGCCCAGAAGTCAGCTGGGACCAGCCCTTCCATGCCAGATACTCGCATTTTGATCACCAGTCAGGCTTAGGGACCACACCCGTGCACAAATTTCATGCATTGGGCCTCTAGTACAAAATAAAATTGAAAGAAAAAAATATTTTTTGTGCGAGGGCGTGATGGTTCAGTCCCTCCCAACCGTGCCAGGCTGCAGTTGTGGATAAGTTCTTTGAACCATGTAGATATCTTAACCCTTTGCACTTGCTTGCTTTTTTCTCGATTCCTTTATTCTAATGCTAACCGTGTCGAGTCACACTCGACATCCGAGTGCAAAAGGTTAATCCCCATCAAACTTTCTATCTCTATCCATTTATCATATATCTATTTACTTACTAGAGACCTGGTGCTGAAATTCATGCACGGGTAGGGTCCCTAGGCCTGGCCAGCTATCAGGGCCGATTGGGGCCTTCCGGCTGCCAGCCGGGGACTTCCTTCGTTCCGCGCTGCCCCCTGGTGGTCAGTGCACATCATAGCAAGTGATCGAACTCCCAGTCTCTCAGATGAACTCCCAAGGGGACACTTTGCATATTAGCCTTTTATATATATAGATATATATATATCTCTTTATCGAGTCACTATTCCCTAGTTTATCTGATGGGTTATACCCTGTTACCATCTGTATTTGTTTTTTATTGGTGCTGTAACAAATTGCCACAAATTTGGCAACACATTTATCATCTTACAGTTCTTTAAGTTGGAAGACCTACATGGATCTCATTGGGCTAAAATCGAGGACTGAAATCATAGACTAAAGTCAGGACTGAATTCCTTTTTGGAGGCTCTAGGTGTGAGAATCGGTTTCCTTTCCAGCTCTTAGTTTCCAGTTGTCCCCTTCCTTCTTCAAGGCCAGCAATGGTGGGTTGAATCCTTACATGGTGTCATTCTCACATTTCTTCTTAGTCTTATCGCCTTCTGCCTTTCTTCTGTCTCTCTTTCACTTTTAATGACCCTTGTGATTACATTGGGCCCTTAAATAATCCAGGATAATCTCCCCGTTTAGAGTTGTTGATTACAAGCTTAATTTCCCTTTGCTATGTAACTTAATATGTTAGAAGGTTTTAGGATTAGGATGTGGACATCTGTGAGGATCATTATTTTGTCTACCACCAAACTATCATTATTTACTTTGTTATTCAAATTATCCGACATTTGGCCAGTGGAGCCCCTTTAACCTTTTGCATTCGGATGTCGAGTGTGACTCGACACTGTTAGCATCGGTAGCAGCTCGATGAAAAAAGCAAGAGAGTGCAAAGGGTTAAGCTTTTGTATTCTTTGCCACATCTCCATCGTTCTTAGAATACTTCTTTGTTTTCTGGTATAACTAGAGGCCCAGTGCACGAAATTCGTGCACAGGGGTGTGTGTCCCTCAGCCCAGCCTGCACCCTCTCCAATCTGGGACCCATCGAGGGATGTCCGACTGCCCGTTTAGGCCCGATCCTACTGGCAGTCGGACATCCCTCTCACAATCCAGGACTGCTGGCTCCCAACTGCTCGCCTGCCTGTCTTCCTGATTGCCCCTAACCACTTCTGCCTGCCAGCGTGATTGATGCTTAACTGCTCCCCTGCCAGGCTGATTGCCCCTAACTGCCCTCCCCTGCAGGCCTGGTCACCCCTAACTGCTCACCCCCTGCAGGCCTGGGTCCCCCACAATTGCCCTTCCCTGCAGGCCCAGTCACCCCCAACTGCCCTCCCATGCAGGCCTGGTCCCTCCCAACTGCCCTCCGCTGCTGGCCTGATTGCCCACAACTGCCCTCCCTTGCAGGCCTGGTCCCTCCCAACTGCCCTCCCCTGCTGGCCATTTTGTGGCGGCTATCTTGTGTCCACATGTGGGCAGCCATCTTGTGTGTTGGAGTGATGGTCAATTTGCATATTACTCTTTTATTAGATAGGATAAGATGTTACAGGCTCATCTTTAACTTTCTACCTCTAGCCTTGGAAGCAACCATTTCTCTAAAGAGGCTTGATTCCTTTTACTGGAAAATGATATTTTGAAACCAAGATCTAGGCTGTGGGTAACATGTGTATCTTGTGTTATTAAGATGTCACTATTCCTAAACATTAAAGAATTTAAATTAAAAAAAAAAAGGTCTCACTATTCCTAGTTCCTCTCTATGTGCAGATGCAAAATATATGCAAGTCTATGTATGTGTATCCTACCTAATAAAAGAGTAATATGCAAATTAACCATCACTCTGCTACATGCACAAGCCATGCCCACCAGCCAATCAGAGCGAGTATGCAAATAAACCCAACCAAGATGGCTACAGCCACAGAGAGCAGGAGGGAGGCTTGGGTTTCCCCGGTAACAAAGGAAGCCAAGCTTTCTGCCTGCTGTTTCAGGCCTAAGCCTCCACTCAAGGCTACAAAGTTTCAATTATAGAAGGTAAACAAATCCAAACAGAAATGGCGGCAGCCACGGAGCTGGAAAGAGCAGGAGGCTAGGGTTGCCCCCGCTTTCCGCACACCCTGGCCGGCCCAGGCCTCTGCTCCAGGCTACAAAGTTTCAATTATGGAAGATATACACAAACCCCAAAAGAAACGGCTGCCGGCCATGGAGCGAGCAGGAGGCTTGGCTCCACTCCAGGCTACAAAGTTTCAATTGTAGAAGGTAAATAAATTCCAGATACCAGTGCCTCCGCATGGGTTGCCAGGGGGCGTGGCTGGCCTGCAAACCATCACAGGCCCCTAGCTTAGGCTGCCCCACGCCCCAAGGGAACCCCCACCCTGATCCGGGACACCCTTCAGGGCAAACCAGCTGGCCCCCACTCCTGCACCAGGCCTCTATCGTATCTAATAAAAGAGTAATATGCTGATTGACCATCACTCCAACACACAGTATGGATGCCCCTATGTGGTCAAAGATCCTGCCCCCATGTGGACACAAGATGGCCACCACAAGATGGCCAGCAGGGGAGGGCAGTTGGAGGCACCAGGCCTGCAAGGGAGGGCAGTTGGAGGCGATAAAGCCTGCAGGGGAGGGCAGTTAGGGGTGACCAGGCTGGCAGAGGAGGGAAGTTGGGGGCAAACAGGCTGGCAGGGGAGCAGTTAGACATCAATCAGGCTGGCATTGGAGTGGTTAGGGGGTGATCAGGCTGGCAAGCAGAAGGGATTAGGGGAAATCAGGAAGGCAGGCAGGCGAGCAGTTGGGAGCCAGCAGTCCTGGATTGTGAGAGGGATGTCCGACTGACCGTCCACTGGGATCAGGCCTAAACGGGCAGTCGGACATCCCTCGAGGGGTCCCAGATTAGAGAGGGTGTAGGCTGGACTGAGGGACACACCCCCCACACACACACACCCTGTGCACTAATTTTGTGCACCAGGCCTCTAGTATATGTATATCTATCCATATAGATATTAAAACTAATATATACCAATAACTCCAATTCTAGCCTGATACCATAAGGTTTATTCTAGTACCTATACCTCCCTTTTTGTGACATTGAGAAACCTATTTACCATTATTCTGAATATATTTTCTTATTTGTTCAACTAGAAGCCCGGTGCACAAAATTCGTGCACGGGGGTGGGGGGTGTCCCTTAGCCCAGCCTGCACCCTCTCCAATCTGGGACATCCCTCTCACAATCCAGGACTGCTGGCTCCCAACTGCTCGCCTGCCTGCCTGCCTATTTGCCCCTAACCACTTCTGCCTGCCAGCCTGATCACCCCCTAACCACTCCCCTGTCAGCCTGATGGATGCCTAACTGCTCCCCTGCTGGCCTGGTCACCCCTAACTGCCCTCCCTTGCCAGCCTGGTTACCCCTAACTGCCCTCTCCTGCTGGCCTGATTGCCCCTAACTGCCCTCCCATGTTGGCCTGGCCGCCCCTAACTGCTCTCCCCTGCTGGCCTGGTCCCCCCCAACTGCCCTCCCCTGCTGACCTGGTTGCCCTCAACTTCCTTCCCCTGCAGGCCTGGTGCCCCGCCAACTGCCCTCCCTTGCAGGCCTGGTCCTTCTCAACTGCCCTCTCTTGCAGGCTGGGTGCCTCCCAACTGCCCTCTCCTGCTGGCCATCTTATGGTGGCCATCTTGTGTCCACATGGGGGCAGGATCTTTGACCACATGGGGGCAGCTATATTGTGTGTTGCAGTGATGATCAATCTGCATATTACTCTTTAATTAGATAGGATAGAGGCCTGGTACAGGGGTGGGGGCCAGCTGGTTTGCCCTGAAGGGTGTCCCAGATAAGGGTGGGGGTTCCCTTGGGGCATGGGGCAGCCTGAGCTAGGGGCCTGTGATGGTTTGCAGGCCAGCCACGCCCCCTGGCGACCCATGAGGAGGCACTGGTATCTGGAATTTATTTACCTTCTACAATTGAAACTTTGTAGCCTGGAGCAGAGCCAAGCCTCCTGCATGCTCCACCGGCAGCCATTTCTGTTTGAGTTAATTCACCTTCTATAATTGAAACTTTGTAGCCTGGAGCAGAGGCCTGGGCCGGCCAGGGTGTGCGGAAAGCTTTGCTTTCTCCGTTACCACGGGCAACCCTGGCCTGGTCTCTCCAGCTCCGTGGCTGCCGCCATTCTGTTTGAATTTGTTTACCTTCTGTAATTGAAACTTCATAGCTTGAGTGGAAGCTTAGGCCTGGCAAGGGCAGACAGAAAGCTTGTTTCCCTCTGTTGCCTGGGAAACCTTGCTCTCGGTGGCTGTAGCCATCTTGGTTTGGTTTATTTGCATACTCTCCCTGATTGGCTGGTGGGCGTGGTTTGGGCTGGTGTGCGTGGCTTGTGCGTGTAGCAGAGGTATGGTCAATTTGCATATTTGTCTATTATTAGGTAGGATTACAGATACAGTAGGTCCTCGGGTTACGTCTGAGATCCATTCCTACGGCACAACGTAATGCGATTTTTGCCGTAAGTCAGAACCCACCTACATAAGCAACTACGTCACTTATGGAGCACATACACAGCAGTAATGAAGTGAAACAGTAAAAAAAATTTAAAAGAAAGATAATTCCTGACCTTGTAGTAAATAAATAATATAAAACATACGTCGAAATGACAGAACTTTTTTTTTTTTAAATAAATGAGAGATGCCGATGTAACCACTAAACGACGTACGTCAAGTCCACGTAACCCGAGGACTGCCTGTATTTTATTTTGTATTCGTCTTCAACAGTCTGTCTTGCTATATTATGTATAGGTATTTTAAGTCAGTCTTGAGAGCCAGTTGGCATGTTACACCATAATTTTACTGGGAGTTATGGCTTTGTTGCTAATTAATTCAATAACAAGTATTATTTTTCTATATGTGATTAAAAAAAAAATCTTCACCTGAGGATATTTTTTCTGTTGATTTTTCGATAGAGTGGGAGGGAGGGAGAGAGAGAAACATAAACATTGATGTGAGAGAGACACACCAGGGTCCGGGGATGGAACCTGCAACCCCGATACCTTGACCAGGAATCAAACCTGAGACCCTTCTGTGGGCAGGCCAACACTCTAACCAATGAATCATACTGGCCAGGGCATGTCACATGTGCTTCTATACTTGTTTATACTTGACTAGTTCTAATCAGCCACTGCACCTGTAAAGACAATGTTTCTGGGATTTCCTTATTGACCACTCTTAGCTTGAATATAGTAGAATGTTTTGTTTAAACTTATACAAAACAGTTTGTGCTTTGCCAACATTTTCTAAGCTCTACATAGTTCTATTCTCCTTCCCTGTAGTAATATAAACCATCCCATTGCAAGGAAGATTATTCCAGGAAAAGTATATTTTAAACCAGTTGCATAACAGGCTTTGGGGTTATTTGAAGGTCTAATTACATAGTCTTTTAAACAAAATTTTAAGACCAATATCAGTCTCAGCACTGTATTTTCTTTTTTATAAAGACTTTTTAAAAATGTATTTGTATTGATTTCCGAGAGGAAGGGAGAGGTAGAGAGAGATAGAAACATCAATGATGAGAGAGAATCATTGATTGGCTGCCTCCTACTGGGGATCGAGCCCTCAACCCAGGCATGTGCCCTTGACCACCAGAATCGAACCCGGGCCCTTCTGTCCACAGGCCGACGCTCCATCCTCTGAGCCAAACCATCTAGGGCAGCAATTGTATTTTTTTCTAGAAGTTTCCATGATAGTGGTATTTCCTCCACCCCGCCCCCCCTCATATTTAGAATAGAATTAACTGTAACAGTAATTATTAAGTTGTCACCCTTTGCTTGGAAATCTTGTGGCCACAGAGATATAGAAGCTTTTGGTTAAAAAATCTAGGGTGGAATTTACATTTGTATAAAATTTTGTTTTAATGTGTAGAAACTTCAAGCATTTTCCTCCTTAAAATTCTAAGGGACTTTTTCGCTGCACAATAGGGATTGCTTTTTCTATCTAACATTTCTTATTCAGGATATGCCCAATTTTCTCTTTTTCAAAAAATATAGAGATCACTTTAAATTCCATCTGTAATTATTGATTTTAGAGACACATTATAAGCAAAGTACTACCCTTTTGAAATTCTCTACTAATACCAATACAGTCTATCCAATTTTGGGAACGTTACATTTTTAAGAAATGTAATTTGATTATTAGAATCACTGTGAAGTAATATTTAGTTGCAAATTTGATAATCTAATAAAAGAACATTCAAATCTACCAATAAAGAGTAAACGTGTTGTCTGCCTTCATCAGAATTTTAACTATTGGAATATTAGTTATCCTATATAATAAAGAGGTAATATGCAAATTGGTCATCACTCCAACACACAAGATGGCCGCCCCATGTAGTCAAAGATGTCCGCCTCCACGTGGACACAAGATGGCCAGCTGGGAGGGCAGTTGTGGGTGAATAGGCCAGCATGGGAGGGCAGTTCGGGGGGTGCCAGGCTGGCAGGGGAGGGCAGTTGGGGGCAACCAGGCCTGCAGGGGAGGGCAGTTGGGGGCGACCAGACTGGCAGGGAGAGCAGTTGGGGGGGACCAGGCCGGCAGGGGAGGGCAGTTGGGGGCGACAAGGCCGGCGGGGGGGGGGCAGTTGGGGGCAACCAGGCCTGCAGGGGAGGGCAGTTGCGGGCGACCAGACTGGCAGGGGAAAGCAGTTAGGGGCGACAAGGCCGGCAGGGGAGGGCAGTTAGGGGTGACCAGGCCTGCAGGGGAGGGCAGTTGGGGAGGGCAGGCCTGCAGGGGAGGGCAGTTGGGGGCGACCAGACTGGCAGGGGAGAGCAGTTAGGGGCGACAAGGCCGGCAGGGGAGGGCAGTTAGGGGTGACCAGGCCTGCAGGGGAGGGCAGTTAGGGGAAATCAGGCCAGCAGGAGAGGGCAGTTAGGGGCGATCGGGCTGGAAGGGGAGCAGTTAGGCGTTGATCAGGCTGGCAGGGGAGTGGTTAGGGGTGATCAGGCTGGCAGGCAGAAGTGGTTAGGGGCAAATAGGCAGGCAGGCAGGTGAGCGGTTGGGAGCCAGCAGTCCTGGATTGTGAGAGGAATGTCCCAGATTGGAGAGGGTGCAGGCTGCGAGGGACACCGCCCCCCCCTCCTGTGCACGAATTTCGTGCACCAGGCCTTTAGTATAGAAATAAGCTTAACGAATTAGCTGCCACATGTCCAAAACGAAAACCATTCCCATATGCCATTATATTTAGAATTTAACTTAAAAAATCTATTTGTAATGATTATTATAAAATAAATATATTACAATTCAAGTGTTCTTGAATATTTTCAGTTGAAAATTCTCACGAAAAATGATTTTAAAGTTGGTCTATAGACACTTATGGCAGGCAAATCGTTAAATTCTAATTGTTTGCACATCTTGGACATAAGGATGGAGTGATTTGATCAAGCATGTTAGCATATTAACTTTTAACTCTATAGCAAATACTGTATAACTTAGTTGAGATAAGTTTTAAGTGACCAGTTTTAAAAAAAAACTGTAAGAAATGTAGAAAATTTGTATTCTTTAACTTTCTGTTACTATACTTAACTGGAAACTTGTCTGATACTGACTTTCATTTATAGTTGGAGCAAAGTAGAAAATTAGTATATTGCCACTATAGTTTAGTGTTGCTGAAAATGCCATCCATTCCCCATATCTGTATTTATTAAAAGTCTGCCCTAAAACTGTATTAGTCAAAGTTTAACCACATTAGGGCAATGCCTATTTAAGCTTCAGGAATATTAATTTATTGCCACATTGTTATACCATTTCAATCTATACATCAGTAACCCACAGATCAGTAAATCCAGTAAGGGCTGTTTTTATCAGCAGCTCTGCTTATTCTGTTTCAGTAAGCGGTAGTCTGTAATCAAGGTGATGTCATGTTTTGAAATATGTCAGTTATAATTAAAATTAGAGCCCTGGCTAGTGTGCTCAGTAGTTAGAGTGGCAGCCTGAGTACCAAAAGGTTGAGGGCTCAATTCCCAATCAAGGGCATGTACCTGGGTTGTGGTTTGCTCTCTGTTGTGGAAGGCAAGCAGTCAATATGTCTCTCACATTGATTTATTTATTTTCTCTCTCTCTCTTCCCCCTCTGTCTTTCCCTACCTCCCTCTCTCCCTTCTACTTTCTCTGAAAAGCAATGGAAAAAAAAAATCCTCTGATGAGGATTAACAAAAATAAACAAATGAACAAACAAATATAAAGAGATATGATGTTTTGGAATTTAGGGCATTATTAGCATTTTTTTTCTAATGCTTATTTAGACAGGTATTTAAGGTGTGTGCCTTAATTTTAGTTCATATAGAATAAGATTAGGGAATTTTTATAAAAGAAAACTATTATAAAATGTTAGTTGAACTACTGTTTGTGAAGTTTTAGGGGAATAAGTTCCATATGAAACCATTATCATCAGCATTCAATAAAATGTATTTTGAGTGGATACACATAAGCTTATCTACCTGAATAACCAGTGATTAAACATTTTAACCTAGTTATTATGGTTCAAAAATAACTTAAAAACTAAATTTTATAAAGTATATTCTTTGTTGGTATTCACTAGAGATTTCATATTTTTATAAATAGATGTTTCACATGTTTGCTGTACAGAGTACCAAGAATTCATCTGCCTTATCTTTATGGGGTGCCACATTAATGACAGTCATATAAAGAAACTGTAAAGTGTCATTTTCAACCTTTTTCATCTCATGGCACACATAAACTAGTCACTAAAATTCTGTGGCACACCAAAAAATACATTTTTTTGCTGAACTGACAAAAAAATTAGGTATAATTTTGATTCATTCACACCAGATGGCTAATGTGTTGGCTGTTGTCATTTTTTAAATTTGACAATCTAAGGGACAAGAGGTCAGTGCCCTGACTAAATAGTCAGGTGTTTCATGTTTTAAAATTCAGCACACCGTTGCAAATAGCTGGTCTAAAGTTTACTTTGCCTAGCAAGTAAAAAATAGCTGATGCCCAAGGGTACAATGTCTTTGAACCAACTGGCAAAGCATGGCTTCCCCAGAGGTAATTCTGCTAAGTCACACAGTGGTACTTCTAGTGTCCTGTCACCTGGTTACTCCCGTAATGGGTTAATTACAAAGGAGTTGTGCTAACTTTTTTATTCACCTATGCTATTTAATTTCCACAATAGTCCAGTAAAATAGATATTGGCTGTTACTCCTTTTTGAAGATGAAGAAACTGAGACTGATAGATGTTAAATAACTTACCCGTAGTGTTGGCACTTGGATCTCAATCTTAGTCTAACCATATGGTTTGCTGTACTGTTCCTACATTAATGTGTCCTTTATTGCACCACACAGTCAGTGCTCTCAGTCTGGAATCTGGTCATCTTATAAAGAGAGGTTATTATCTGACTTTAATTATATCTGAAATTTTTTCATTGTAGGGTCTTTCTTGGAGACTTTTTATGATTAAATAGAAAAAAAGAGTTATCGGTGTTTACAAGAATCACCATTTAATTTTGACCAGTTTTTATAAAATGATAATGTAAAAATATTGGGAGAGCCTGGGCAAGATAATAATTTTTCCACCCCAGTGATTAATACTAACTTACAGCAATTTTTTTGTACTTTAGAATCAGCATAAAAAAATACATTCTCACTTTTTATTTTTAGCTGTCTTTAAAAATGAGCAATGGTTATTTTATATATACTAGCGTTCCTGTTGCAGGAAAAATCCTGCAATAGGGTTTCCTGCTGCACTCTACCCTGCCCCGCCTCCGCTCCTCCCTTGTCTCCCGGCCCGCCTTCTCTGCCAGCCCGCCCTGCTCTCCTTCCTTCTCCCCCGGCCCCACCTCCGCTCCTCCCTTCTCCTCCCCCTGGCTTGCTTGCTTCTCTGCAGCTTTGCTCCCTTCAGCATCAAATTACCCCAACAAAGATGGTGGCTAATTTGCATGCTAATTTGCTGTCTTGATATGCAAATTAGCTGCCATCTTTGTTGGGGTAATTTGCATGCTCGCCCTGATTGGTTGGTGGGCGTGGCTTGGGCATAGCAAAGGTGCAGTCAGTTTGCATATTTGTCTATTATAAGGTAGGATGGTGAATTGTAGCTTTTTTAAAAAAAATTGAGGCCATAAAAAAAGACTGGAAAGGATTATAATTGTTTCATATTTTATTTTTATTTATTTATTTATTATTTATTTATTTATTTATTTATTTTTAAAAAAATATATTTTATTGATTTTTTGCAGGGAGGAAGGGAGAGGGATAGAGAGCTAGAAACGTCGATGAGAGAGAAACATCGACCAGCTGCCTCCTGCACACCCCCCACTGGGGATGTGCCCGCAACCAAGGTACATGCCCTTGACCAGAATCGAACCCGGGACCTTCCAGTCCCCAGGCCGATGCGCCATCCACCGAGCCAAACCGGTTTCGGCTTGTTTCATATTTTAATGTTCATTGACTTTCAGAAATATTTAAAGGTGATGGTTGATGAACGATGCTTCCTTTATTTTCTTAGCTTTTATACAATTTTAAAAAAGTGATTGGTTTTGTCTGAAATGTCAGATGTAGAGTCTTGTTTTGTTTGACCAGCAGGGCAAATTTTTAAAAGTAATTGTTCTAAATTATTTTCTTTCAAAATGAGATATTTTCTATCAACTGTTTTATGTAATCTAGAATCATGTGCTTGCACACACATTCAAACTGATATGTCATTATTTTTATTTCACAGGAGCCATCTAGAACAGTTTCAGGCAGATACAAAAGGTAAGAATCCTTAAGTTATGACTTACAACATATTGTAGACATGAGTGTAATGTCTGTCTCACCATGGCTTAACTAACTAGAACTGTTTTGAGCAGCTTTTTGAAAAATAAGAAACCTTTATATTATGCTTTTAAAAAGAAATTACACTGTAAGTAGGAGTGTAATGTCTGTCTAACCATGACATATTCTGGCGTACCTTGCAGTCTTTGAAACTGTATACGCTGTGAATTTGTATGGGCCTGATGAACTTAGCAAAATATAAACTTAGGATCATTTTCCCTTATGTGTTTAAAAATTGAAAATACCACCTATATTAATTAGCTTGGGCTACCATAACAAAAAACCATAGACAGGATTGCTTAAACAGAAACTTATATTTTCACAATTCTGGAGGGATGTAAAGTCCAACATCAGGGTTGCCAGCATGATTGGGTTCTGATGAAGGTTGTCTTCCTGACTTGCAAATGACTGCCTTCCTGCCTTTCCTCAAATGGTGGAAAGAGAAAGAGTGGCTTCTGTGTCTCTTTTGATAAAAACACTAATCCCATTGTGAGGGCCCCATCCTCACGACCTCATATAAACCTAATTACCTCCCAAAGGCTCTCCTTTCAAATATACCATTACATTGAGGGTTAGGGCTTTACCATGTGCATTTTGGGTGGGTGCAGTTCAGTCCTTTTCTTAGTTTGTTCAGGCTGCTATAACAAAGTACCACAGACTGGGTAGCTTAAATTTATTTCTCATGGTCCTGGAGGCTGGCAGTCAGAGATCAGAGTGCCGTTTTGTTCAGGTTCTGGTCAAGGTTGTCTTCTGGGTTGCTGACTGACAACTTCCTGCTCTGTCCTCAAATGGTGGAAAGGGCTAGGGAGCTCTGTAGGGTCTCTTTTATAAGTGCACTAATTCCATTCATGAGGACTTCACCTTCATGACCTAGGCACCTCCAAAGACCCCACCTCCTAATACCATTACATTGGGCATTAGTATTTTGACATGAATTGGGGGTTGGTGTGTGTGGGGGTGGGGGCGCAAAGTAACAGACATTCAGACCACAGTAAGTCCATAGCACCACCTCTATACAATGAGTAGTGCTTTCACCAGAAAGTGGGTTTTAGTGTGTGTGCACATATATACTTAGAAAATCAGAATTCGGTACGAGAAGTTGTTTAATGCAAATGCCTGGGATGTTAGCTTTCTTCCCTGTTGAAGCCATAAAGGTTGCAGAAGATGGGCTCATACTTGTGCTAATAATTAGGGAATAATTATAAATCTTATCAAGTGCTTATAATGCCCAAAATGCTTTACATAGGTATCTCATTTAATTCTCACAGTTATCTTATAAGGTACAATATTTAGTTTCATTTCATAGGTGAGGGGTTAAAGAGGTAGAATAATTTTACTGAGGTTACTAAGCTAGTCAACTGAGGAATCTAGATTTGAACTCAGGCAATCTGACTCCAGAACACACATGCTTGTAGATGACCATCTCCCTAGATTTATACATATAAGACCTTTGTTTTTCTCTATGTGTATATTAAAGTTTAGAATATTTGATTAAAAGTTTTGTTTATTATATCTCATCTAAAATAAAACATTGATTAAGAGGAGCTCTAATTTTAATACTTAGCCATCCCCTCTTACCAGCAGATGTTGTATTCCAAGACCCCAGTGGGTACCTGAAACCATGTGTACAGAATCCTTTATATACTATGTTTCCTCCTATACTTGCCTACCTATGATACAGTTTAATTTATAAATTAGGCACAATAAGAAATTAGCAGCAACAATTAATAATAAAATAGAACAATTAGTATACTAATATGAATATAGTCTCTATCTCAAAATATCTGATAGTACTATACTCATTCTTCTTTTGTGATAATGTGAGATGATACCATGTCTATGTGATGAGATGAAGTGAGGTGAATGATGTAGGTATTGTGACATAGCATTAGGCTATTATTGACTTTATGGTGATTTTTAAGAATCACTTTACTGCTTCTCTGTGGCATGTCGGAATTGTCAGCCTCACTACTCTTGGCTTTGGGGCTATTATTAGGTAAAATAAAATAAGAGTTAAACAGGAGCACTGTGATATCTCAACAGTCAATCTAATAACTGAGATGGCTATTACGTGACTGGATAGGTAGTGTATAATAGAGTGGATACACTGGACATGTGGGTGAGTCACATCCTAGATGGCTCGATTTCATCACATTACTCAGAATGGCTTGCAATTTAAAACTTATGAATTGTTTACTTCTGGAATTTTCCATTTAATATTTTCAGAATACAGTTGACCATGGGTAACTGAAACTGAAAAGTGAAACAGTGGATAAGGGGGGAATACTGTATTCTATCGAAATCACTCTTATCTTGAACATCTCTCACATGTTCACTGACTCCCTTTTTAAAATGTTTAAATAACTTTGAGAAATTATAGCCATCACTTGGTATACTTTGGGGATTGGTTCTAGGACCCTACTTAGGAGCCAAAATTTAGGGACACTCAAGTTACTATATAAACGCATGGACATTCTCCTGAACACTTTAAATCATCTGTGGATTATTTATAACTAGAGGCCCGGTGCACGAAATTCGTGCACGGAGGGGGGGTTGTCTCTCAGCCCAGCCTGTACCCTCTCCAATCTGGAACTCCTCAAGGGATGTCCGACTAAACGGGCAGTCGGACATCCCTCTCACAATCCAGGACTGCTGGCTCCCAACTGCTTGCCTTCCTGCCTTCCTGATTGCCCCTAACCGCTTCTGCCTGCCAGCCTGATCACCCGGTAACCACTCTGCTGCCAGCCTGTTTGCCCCCAACTTCCCTCCTCTGCCGGCCTGGTCACCCCTAACTGCCCTCTCCTGCCGGGTTGATCACCTCCAACTACCCTCCCTTGCAGGCTTGGTCCCTCTCAACTGCCCTCTCTTGCAGGCCAGGTGCCTCCCAACTGCCCTCTCCTGCTGGCCATCTTGTGGTGGCCATCTGGTGTCCACATAGGGGCAGGATCTTTGACCACATGGGGGCAGCTATATTGTGTGTTGCAGTGATGATCAATCTGCATAGTACTCTTTTATTAGATAGGATAGAGGCCTGGTACAGGGGTGGGGGCCAGCTGGTTTGCCCTGAAGGGTGTCTCTGATCAGGGTGGGGTTCCCTTGGGGCGTGGGGCAGCCTGAGCAAGGGGCCTGTGATGGTTTGCAGGCGGGCCACGCCCCCTGGCAACGCAAGCGGAGGCCCTGGTATCTGGAATTTATTTTCCTTCTACAATTGAAACTTTGTAGCCTGGAGCAGAGCCAAGCCTGGGGCTCCCTCCGAGGCCCGAAGCCATTTGTGTTGGGATTATAATTGAAACTTTGTTGCCTTAAGCGGGTGGGCCCGGCCAGGGTGTGTGGAAAGCTTTGCTTCTCCTGTTGCCGGCGGCAACCCTGGCCTGCTCTCTCAAGCTCCATTCTGCCGCCATTTGTTTGAATTTGTTTACCTTCTATAATTGAAACTTTGTAGCTTGAGTGGAGGCTTAGGCCTGCAACGGCTGGCAGAAAGCTTGGCTTCCTCTGTTACCTAGGAAACCTTGCTCTCTGTGGCTGTAGCCATCTTGGTTTGGGTTAATTTGCATACTCGCTCTGATTGGGTGGTGGGCGTGGCTTGTGGTTGTGTCGGAGGTATGGTCAATTTGCATATTTGTCTATTATTAGATAGGATGGCTAATACAATGAAAATGCTATGCAAGTAGTTGTTATGCTGTATTATTTAGGGAATAGTGACAAAAAGTCTGTACATGTTCAGTATAGATGCAACTCTCATGGATGGGCCTAACTACATAGCACACATTAGCAACAACGTAACATTTTTTTTCTGAATATTTTACATCTAAGGCTGGTTGAATTTGTGGATGTGGAGCCCTTGGATGCCTGTATTTGGAGATGTAGGAGGTCATGAAATTTCTGAAACTCAAGGTTTAGGAAAGATGGATCAGTGTCATGTTTGTAGGTTATTTTTCCAATGTGTAATTTTCTTAATAGAATGTTTTCTTGGTTAAGTTTAAAGTATATTGGTTAAAATAAAATTATTTTTAAAAAACTGACATTGTTAGATGTGTGGCTGTGGATATCCTGCTTGGTGTGATATCTAATTAAAACCTTGGTTTTTTTTTTTCCCCTGAATGACTTGCAAAGGGCAGGACTAGACAGGGTATATAATTTACCATTCTTCTTAAAGCATGTAATTTAACCATTAGGAATGGCACTGATTAAGAAACAGGGGAAGCAAGTTAAGACAGATAATATGTTTTATCATTCTCACATAGTAATTAACTGGTCCTTTTGTTTTCACAAATTTTTTAATACACTTGATTATTTTATTAAGTAACATTTATGCACAGTGGTAAGTGTGCTTCTAAGTTGGCCTCCTCTCCAGTAACATTAATAGGTTATATTTATGTAGCTTTTAATGGTATACAGAGCACCTGCACATACCTTACCCAACAATAGCCTCATCAGGCACCTGGACAGGCATCTTCATTCCAAAATGAGGAAAATAGTTTTAGTTCCATGAGTCCTTTATTATATCACACTAGGGGCCCGGTGCACAAAATTCATGCACGGGGGGTGGGTACCTCAGCCCGACCTGCACCCTCTCCAATCTGGGAGCCTGCAGGGGAGCCCTCTCTAATCCGGGAGTTTCTGTCTGTCTTTGTAATCATATGAGCGAATTGTCAGAGACCCCAACCCAGTTTGGTTTGGTGCTCACAGAATAATAGAGGTCTTTTTTTTTTTTTTTCTTTGCTCCATTGGTGGAGATTTCCTAGAAGTTGCAGGATATCTTCCTTTTAATCTTTCCTCAACACTGACTTTACTTATGTCTCTCACCTTTGCTTTCCCTCCATTCCCCACCCGCAAAAGTAACTTGCTCCAGGCTCACTTTGCTCTAGTGTCTAGGACAGTGGTTCTCAACCTTCCTAATGCCGCAACCCTTTAATACAGTTCCTCGTGTTGTGGTGACCCCCAACCATAAAATTATTTTCGTTGCTACTTCATAACTGTAATTTTGCTACTGTTACGAATCGTAATGTAAATATCTGTGTTTTCCGATGGTCTTAGGCGACCCTGCTAGCGGTTCTCAATCTGTGGGTCGCGACCCACAGGTTGAGAACCACTGTTGTAGAGCCTAAGACCATCGGAAAACACAGATATTTACATTACGATTCATAACAGTAGCAAAATTACAGTTATGAAGTAGCAACGAAAATAATTTTATGGTTGGGGGTCACCACAACACGAGGAACTGTATTAAAGGGCCGCGGCATTAGGAAGGTTGAGAACCACTGGTCTAGGAGATCCCGCAAAGCATCTGCCACCAGAACTACGATTCCCAGCATTCCTGGTGCTCCCCGCGCTCTGGGCTTCCACTTCCGGTCCAGGGGCTGAAGAAACCAAAAGAACTGGGAACTTCAGCCACCCCCAGGCCAGGCTGACAGGACCGGACACTCCAATGGTGTCCCCATGACCCCGGCTGCTCAGCACCGGTGTGTGCACTGCCCACAGGCCCTCCATCTTTGTCAGGTTAATTTGCATACTCCTGATTGGCTGTGGGCGTTGTGGACGTATGGTCAGTTTACATATTTGTCTATTTTTAGTATAGATTCCCTCTGAGCAGAAATTAGCTAAGTTACAAGAGAGGAAATATTTTTTTTAAGTTTTTAAAATTACCATAGAGGGAAATTGTTGTTCATATGCAGAGCATTGGACACATCAGGATATGAATATTAGGAAGAATTAGTGTTACCTTAGCTGAAATGTAGGTGAAAAATTCTATTTCATATATATAATGTTTCATGTAATTATTGTTCTATAACTATAATTCATAGAGCTTTATCAGAACTTTTCTTCTCTTACAATTTTGTTTTGCAGTTACTGAAAATGATCAGGGTAGAACTTTTATACAACTTAGAATTGTTTATTTTAAAAGCAATTCTTACTACTGAATATTTGGATTAGAAAAACCCACACAGATCAATTACTATTAACATTCTATTTATAGGTTTTTTATTTGTATAACTGTGTGGATAATGGACATAAACTTTTGCATTCTATTGTGCTCCATAGTTGATGTAAAACAAGTATCTTCAGCTTTTAAGTTGTATAGAGAATGACTGCTATTAACTGAGCAATCTCTGCTTTTCTCCTTTTCATTGAAGTGTAGCATAAGTATTCCAGAGACCCTCACTATAACTGTTTTGGGGACCCATAAACTTTTGTTTTGTTTTGCCATAATTTCTTTATTTTGAGAAAATGTGACTATGATTCTTTTCCTTAAGGACCAGCATTCTCTTCCAAAGTCAGTTGTGCTAAAATGTTTGTTTTGATAATTTGAATTTGTCCCAGTTGATATATTAGGGAACCATTTGACTGTAACACAAAATTTGAGTTTGCTAATGCAGAATTTTAATTTTGTTCATGAGAAACAGTAGGTACACTCAGAAAACTGTACCTAGCTCAACCAAGCCACATAGAAATGCACAAACCACACACCTCAAACGTCATACCTCACTGTGAACCACAGCTGTCCACATGTGGTGTTAGAAGAACTTCTAATTTCAGAAGACCCTCCTTTTCATACTTCACTTAATGTGTAAATAAAAGAAGTGTCACTTTTAAAAGATAACTGTATATCTTGAATTATGTCAGATCTCTTGTTTTTGAACTAATATAGAGAGAAGTCAGACCTTTAATTGTCATGTGAATCTTAATGCACTTTCATAGGAAATTGAATAGGCCCTATTTAAGTTTAGAAAGTGAATAATTTATTTAGAAACATAATATTCATACAGAGATTTAAGATAATATTCATACAGAGATTTAAGCAGTTGTAACACAACTGTTAATTTTTTTTTCTAAATGGAAGTTACTTTATAACCACTGTTATAAAACCAGTAGTTCTTGTTTGCACATGTGTTTAAAGAACCACTTAGTCACAAGAAACTTCCTTAGTTTGTAGGTCAGGGGTTACACCAAAACATCATCCTTGAAAAGTAAGAAATTTCAGACTAAAGACCAAATGTATCTCCCAGTCTTCTTGAGCTGTATGTGAACTTTTCTAAAGAAACTTGTTCCTTCTCAAGATCTTTTATGGCTGTACTAGAGGCCCAGTGCACGAATTCGTGCACGGGTGGGGTCCCTTGGGATGGCCTGCAGGGATTGGGCCAAAACCTGCAGTCCAACACCACCTGCAGCTCCTACCTGCCATTCCCGCTCATCCCGACCCCATTGCACCTGCTGTGGGCTTGCGCCCAATCAGTCCCGATCGGGAGAGATTTGCGGAGGCACTGCCGCCACAGTGGTGCTCGCCAGCCATGAGCCCTGTGTCTGGTGCCCTCCCAAGGGGAATGGCCTGCAGGATTGGGCTGAAGGCGGCTCTCTGACATCCCTCCAGAGGTCCCAGATTGTGAGAGGGTGCAGGCCAGGCTGAGGGGCCCCACCGGTGCACGATCGGGGCAGCGGAGGGATCATGGGAGGGCTCCAGGGCATGTCTGGCCCCATCTCATCTAGTCTCGATTGGCCGGACCCCAGCAGCAAGCTAACCTACCAATCGGAGCATCTGCTCCCTGGTGGTCAGTGACCATCATAGCAACTGGTCGACCAGTCAACTGTCTGCCCCCTGGTGGTCAGTGCACATCATAGCAAGCGGTTGAGTGGCCTTATAGAATATCATTAGCATATTATACTTTGATTGGTTAAACAGTCAACCAGTCATCGGACCACCAGACACTTAGCATATTAAGCTTTTACTATATAAGATTAGCATCCAATCTAATAAAAGAGTAATATGCAAATTGACTGTTACTCCAACACACCAGATGGCCCCCCATGTGGTCAAAGATGGCCGCCCCCATGTGGACACAAGATGGCCAGCAGGGGAGGGCAGTTGTGGGCGATCAGGCCAACAGGGGAGGGCAGTTAGGGGGGACCAGGTCTGCAGGAGAGGGCAGTTTGGGGGGACCAGGTCTGCATGGGAGGGCAGTTGGGGGGACCAGTCCTACAGGGGAGGGCAGTTTGGGAGTACCAGGCCTGCAGGGGAGGGCATTTGGGGGTGGACCAGGCCTGCAAGGGAGGGCTGTTAGGGGGGAACAGGCCTGCAGGGGAGGGCAGTTGTGGGGAGCAGGCCTGCAGGGGAGGGCTGTTGTGGGGAGCATGCCTGCAGGGCAGGGCAGTTGAGGGCAACCAGGCCGGCAGGTTAGGGCAGTTAGGGGCAATCAGGCCGGCAGGGGAGCAGTTAGGCGTCGATCAGGCTGGCAGGGGAGTGGTTAGGGGGTGATCAGACTGGCAAGCAGAAGTGGTTAGGGGCAATCAATCAGGCAGGCGAGCGGTTGGTAGCCAGCAGTCCTGGATTGTGAGAGGGCAGTCGGGCATCCCTCGAGGGGTCCCAGATTGGAGAGGGTGAAGGCTGGGCTGGGATCAGGCTTAAACGGGCAGTTGGACATCCCTCAAGGGGTCCCAGATTGGAGAGGATGAAGGCTGGGCTGAGGGACACCCCCCCCTCCATGCACGAATTACGTGCACCGGGCCTCTAGTCTATATATATAAAAAGCCGGTGACCGTAACAGCCATAATGACCGGTCACTGTGACGCCCACTGTGGCCAGCGAACCGGCCGATCGGGGTGGGGCAAACTGGCCAACCTCTCGGCCCCTCACCCCTGCCAACCTGCCCCTGATTAGACTCTCTCACCCCAATCAAGAGCTGGCTGCTGGCCAAACGCCCCCTCGCTTTTCCCCTGGCCAGCCCTGCCCCTGATCAGCCCGCCCTACCACGATAGGCCCGCAGCCCCTCCCCCTGGCCGGCCTGCCCCTGATTGCACCCCCTACCCCAATAAGGGGCGGGGCTGGGTGGCCAACCTCCTGCAGGACCCCCCCCCCCCACGGCTGTCCCATCCCTGATCGCACCCCCCTCACCCCATCAGGGGCAGGGCCGACTGGCCAACTACTCATGGCCCCTCCCCCAGGCCGCTGGCCCTGATTGGTACCCCCAACTCTGTTCAGTGGTGGAGCCGGCCAGCCCACCACCCACAGCCCCTCCCAATGGCTTGCCCCACCCCCAATTAGCTCCCCAACCCCAATTGGGGGTGGGGCCCACCAGCCAATTGCCTGTGACTCCTTTCTCCAGCTGGCCTGGTGCTGATCGGGCTCTGATGGGGGCGGGCCGGCCAGCCAACCTCCCGCCATCTCCTCCTCCCAACAGGCCCAGCCCCGATCTGCCCCAATTGGGGCCGGGCCAGCCGGACCCCACCTGTGCACGAATTCATGCACTGGGCCTCTAGTATCTATATTTTACCAAATGCTGTAATGATACAATAGCTTTGGCTCTTCTGGTTAATGTATTTTGCAAATGGATAGGAAAGTCACAAAATGATATTTTAAAAGTAATTGAGGTACTGGTAATTTTCGTGGTCTGAATTCTTCTCTGCTGTATTTGTGAACTTTTTTCTGTGTTGTAAATATTAGCTAAGATTTATATAGTGTTCATTATATATCAGACACTATTCAAAGTACTTGCCATATATGTTAATTCAGTCAATTCTGCAATAACCTCATGAGGGAGATGTTTTATTATCTCTGTTTTACAGATGAGGAAACCAAGGTACAGTGAAGTTGAATGACTTGTGTGAGATCAGACAGTTATTAATTGACTGATTTTTTTTCAGCATATGTTGCTTTATCTCATAATACTATTAATTTGCCTGGTATGGGTAGAATGTAGAATGTTTGTTTTACAATTTGATTTGGCTTATTTTGACTTCAAGTAACTAAAAAGTAGGTACTAGTAACTGGATTTTTTTCTGTTTAACATGGATTGTTGTTTTATTTTTTGGTTTTGTTTTGTTCTTTAACTTCTACATATGTGGACATAGATTTCACAGAGTCTGTTTAGCTAATTTTAATTTGTTTTAGCTACAAGATCTAAAATATCTTTATAATCAAGAAAGATAATTTATGTTAATAATATTTGGCATAAGTATTTAAGTGCATTTTATGTACAGTATTATATTTCCTTGGAAATTAACCACTAATCTGGACATGCTATTCTATAAAATAACTTTATTGAGATATAATTCAAATATCAAAATTAATCCTTTGAAAATGTACAGTTCACCAGTTTATAGTACATTGACAGGTTGTACAACCATCACCACTATCTAGTTCCATAACTACCCCCTACCCCACCAAAAAAAGGGGTGGGGTAAACCACATACCCATTAACAGTTAACCCCCAACCTAGCCCTTAGCAACCAGTTCTCTGTTTTCTGTCTTCATAGGTTTGCCTGTGTTGGATATTTCATATAAATGGAATCATACAATATATGGCCTTTTGGTTTGGCTTCTTTCAATCTACATAATGTTTTTAAGATTTATTCATATTAATAGTAGCATGCTTGATTATACCACATTTTGGTTAATCATTCATCAGTTGATGGACATTAGGTTGTTTCTACCTTTTGGTTAATATTATTATATTGGAATACATAACATAATATGCTATAAACATTCATGTGTAAGTTTTTGTGTGATTCCTATTTTTCATATTGCTTAGTTGAAAAATCAAAATGGATTTTTATGTTTAATATTTGTTTAATGTTCTGAGGTGCAAGGTACGTGTCTGGGGCATGTATGCTAAGATAATGAGGAGTGTATAATTTTAGCTTTTCTTACCAAATACAGTGACCTAAATATGGAAGGCTGTTTTGTTTTCTGTATTTGTTTTGTCCAGGTCTCAGGTAGTGAAATTTAAACAACTGATGAGATAACTATCATATTTAATCTCTTTAGGGTAATTCACTATACCCGAAATATATACCAGAAATGAGCATGTATAATGACCCCTAACTGGAAAAACTTACATTTTCAGTGAGATAGGTTATAAGCTATAACATTAATATAAATAGTTACAGTGCAGACATTGAACTGATGCTATAGAAAATTATTAATTGTATAGGAAAATTATTTATATTAAGTGGGGAGAGGAAGAGCATATTACAAAAAATATAATATTGAAACAAAGTCTAACATAGTATTCTTAACTTGAAATCTATTGATGCTCTACAAAAATTCTGTGTAAAAGAATATAATGTTTATCTGGGAGAAGAGCTATATTTTTCATTAGATTTTCAAAGGGATGTACAATCCAAAAAGATTGAGAACTGCTAACATGTTACAGTAAAATGTATTGGTAGTTATCTCTGGCTTGTTGGGGTTACTGGAGATACTTATATTTTTCATTTTCTACAGTAAATATGTATCACAGAGTTGATTTTGATTTTTAGTTGTTGCTTTGTGTGGGGTATGCATTTAAAAGGAAGAAGAGAGAGAAGACCTTTGCGAGTAAGGGGCTGTTTTGAGGAGTGGGAGTGGTGGTGAGGAAAATATGAAGGCCAATCATGGAATTGTTGGTAACTTAGGAATTTCTTGATTCATCCAACACTTCTAAGTATTTTGATATTCATTCTAAAAGTAGGATTTTACTCATGAGTCTTGTATTTCTTTTAATTGCTAAGATTTAAAATATCTATTTTAGTGGAAAATTCCTCTAGCTGTAATTTCACAATGCTGCCGGTCTTGTTCTCATGATACTTTTAGAAGAACAGTGTTTATTCTTCCCCTACATGACTCCTCCTACTCTTTCCACAGAAGATGTGAAAATTCCCAGAGGAGGAAAACTTTCGGTAGATTGTAGTATTTATCTTTAATGATACTCTGTATTCTTTTTCCTTTTCTGAACATTATAGTTAATATGTTTGTAGCTAAGGGCAGAGCCTGGGTAATTCTTTTTGGAATCCCATTAGAGATTTGTGTTAACATTCCTGAGTAGAATGTTACAAACTTTTTGGAGTTAATGAAACAATTTTATTTTCTGGGTATTTTGTACTGCACATATCAGACCTTCAAAATAGGTTAAAAAACATTTCTGTTTCTAGAATAAACAAAGCTAAATTTGGCAGTAAGATCAAGTAACACAATTATTTACAGCTCTGACAGTATTCCTCACAAACCTAATCTGAATGTGGATAAAGCACTGATTTTGTTTTCTAATAATAATTATTCCTTGTTTTTAATTTGCATAATGATATCATTTATGTATCAACAAGCCAAATATGCAGTATTTTAAAATTTGTTAATAGGTTAAACTTTTAAAAATACTGTTTTAAGCTTGTACATGAATGCTATTAAGGGATATCCATATTTCTAGGTTTTCGTTTGCAGTTGTCAGCATTGTAGTTTCTATTTGAATAATCTTATGGTTGATGCATATAATTGGACTTTCTTTAAGTGAAAAGAAATCATTTAAAATTATTCTAATGCTCTTATATAATATGATGTGGTTTCAATGATACTTTACTCTCCTGATTTTCTTCCTACCGTTTTGTTGGCATTTCTCAGTCTTATTTGTAGTTCTTCCTTTCCTGTACTTACTTGTTCTTTGTGTATTGGTGTTAGCTCTCTACTTGAGACTTTATTTCTTATAGCTTCGTACATTTTATTTTCATTAGTCTTTTACAGTATTATATTTAACTAGAGGCCCAGTGCATGATTGAATCATGCACATGTAGGGTCCCCTACATGCTTTAGCTTTTCGCGGTGGAGCTGGGTGCCTGTCCGCTGGTGCACCAGGCCTTTCAGAAGCCTCCGGCTCGGTGGAGGCTTCTGAAAGGCCTGGTGCCGGAGCAGACAGGCACCCAGCTCCCCCACTTGTGATGGTCCGCGGCCGCTGAGGGGGGCTGCCGCGGACACCTGGCTACCCTGCCATTGAGAGGCGCAGCTGGGTGTCCGCGGCAGGCCCGCTCAGTGGCCGTGGATCTGGCCGTTGAGAGGCACAGGGGGCGGGAGTCCCGCCCCCTGCGCCTGTCAACAGCAGGGTAGCCCCCCTCAGTGGCAGAGGATCCGTGCCTCTCAATGGCCTGATAGGCCACCCCGAGTCCCGCCCCCCAGCCTCCCGCCGCCCAATCGTGGGCGTAGCGGAGTGATGGTAATTTACATGTTACTCTATTATTAGATAGGATAGCAACATAGTATACCATTGGATGTATATACCAACATTTATTAAACAGTCTACTTGTGTTACATGTGTAGATTTTTTCCAGTTTTTGATTAAAATACTTTAATATCTTTGTATCTAAATAATTGTACATAGTCTTGATTATTTCTTTAGGATAAATTCAATATTGGCCAGTTTCATTGTTGGAAACAAGCAAAACAACTTTATTATCTTTTCTGTGTATTTTTTTTCAGAAATCACCTTCACTCCAATGACCTCAGTTACTATCTATAAATATGCTGATGTGTTCAGATCATTAGCTCTATCCCTGTATAACCAACAACTTTTAAATATCTACTTTTAGGTATCACAGAGGCATCCCAAACTCAGCATGTTCAAAAGTAAACTTGTGAAACTTGATGGATTTTAGTAGTTGGCATAAACATCCATCTACTCTTGCTCAAGCCAGAAATCTGGGCATTGGTTATAAACCCCCCCCTTTTTTTTTTAACTACTTCAGCTAAAACTAATCATTTATGGTGCCTTGTTATCTCCTGTGTATCTCCAGTACCAGCATACCAATCTCTTACATAGATGATACAATAGCCTCTAAACTGGACTCCCTGCCTCCAGTTTGCTTATCTCCAGAGCATTTTGTTAAAATTGTCACTTTTCTTGCTTTAATGTCTTCCCATGACCTTCAGATGATGCCTGCGCTAGTCTTCAAGGAAAAGTGATGCACAAGATAATGTATAAAGCTTCTACTTATATTTATCATTTAATATAAAAAACATTAAGACATTAGTACTTAATAGCTAGTACTGTGTATTACTCATTACCCTTGTTCTATATGTGAGATGGTCATTTGGTCCTGGAGGTATCCTGAGGGAAGCGTTTTGTTTGTTCACTTTCTGAATGTTGCACAGTACTGAAATTCGAATTAAATAGATTTATGAATTATCTAGTTTAACTAATACTTAGAAAATTGATAAGTCTAGGTGGAATTTAAGGAGAATATCCAATCAAGTATATAAGGACAAAGGATCACATGTTAGTTCAGCTGGCAAGATACACAGAATCAGATCTGTTTTTAAAAACAGCAAAAAATCTTTGTTTACTTTGGAATTTTTAGTGAAATATTTTAAATATTTAAATTTTTATTGTGAGGCATCTCTTTCTGGTAGCATAACCATAAAATCAAATATGAAAATTGATCTTAGAACTAGCTCTTTGAATCTCTGTGACAAAGTATTAAAATATCCTAAAAAGTGATGAAGCATTTTCAGTTATACTTTCATTAAAAATGTCATAGTCCATATAGATAGGTGGAACAACAAATTGATGTTTCTCTCTCTCTCTCTCTCTCTCTCACACACACAAATAAATACATTTTTTTTCAATGTTATGGTCAGTGCTTTGTGAAAACAAAAATTTTGTACCTTAAAAAATTAAAATATAAGCTTTAAATTCTTTTCATCCCTTATGTTCTGTTTTTGTGATACAGATAATATTTATTTTAATAATGTGATTATATAATAAATCACTGATTTATCTGTATATAATGCATATTGAATATATATTTTTATAATAATGAATATATAACATGTATTATATAGTTATACATAATATGGTTATATTGTAAATCATATTATAAGAATAGTACATAAATAAACGTACACACCAACATGGGTATGTAGTGAACAAAATTTGAAGACCATAAGTTTAAATTCTTACAAAATGACTTTCAGGTTTTCCACTTTTTCAGTGTCATATCACTTCTCTTAAATAGGCCATGTGCTCTTTGTTTCTAGACATTTGCACATTCTTAGTCCTCTTCTGAGTTTTAAACTTTCTGTAGCAGTTATACCACTCAAAGTATGGTCCTTGAACTATTGGTCATTACCAGTCCATAGCTAGATAAGAACTTGAAGTAAATATTTAGAAGCTTGAATTGCATTTTGATATTGTCATCATATGCAACTGCATTATCAGTGGAATCTCTTTTGAACTGAATATTGACTAGCCCAAGTCAATGATGCATGCACAATTTTTTAAATTTAATTTTTAGAGCAGTTTAAGGTTCACAGTAAAATTGAGGAGAAGGTATAAAAATTTTCCACATGCCCTTTGCCCCTCCCCCCACACACACAAATGCATAGCCTCCTCCATTATCAACATTCCCCAACAGAAAGGCACCTATGTTACAGTTGAACTTACATTGACTCATTATCACCCAAAGTGCATGGTTTACAATACAGTTCACTCTTGATGTTGTACATTGGGTTTGGACAAATGTATAAATAACATGTATCCACTATTATAGTGTCATACAAAGTAGTTTCACTGCCCTAAAAATTTTCTGTGCTCCACCTATTTACCCCCCTCCCCATTACTTCTCCCCCAACCCCTGGCAACTACTTACTGTTTTTACTCTCTCCATGTAGTTTTGCTTTTTCTACAATGCCATGTAGTTGAAGTCTATTCTCTCTTTTTCTTACTTAGCCCATGTAGGGACCTGTTGGTTTTATTAATCTTTTCAAAGAAAGAGCTTTTGGTTTTATTGATTTTTATATATTGGTTTCCTGTTTATAATTTAACTAGAGGCCTGGTGCACGGAATTGGTGCATGGGTGGGGGCAGGGTTCCCTCAACCTGGCCTGCACCTTCTCGCAATCCGGGACCCCTCGGGGATGTCCAACTGATGGTTTAGGCCCGATCCCACAGGGATCCCTGCAGGATCGGGCCTAAACTGGCTGTCGGACATCCCTCTCAAAATCTGGGACCACTGGCTCCTAACCCCTCTGACTGCCTGCCTGATCGTCCCTAACTGCTGGCCTGCCTGCCTGATTGCCCCTAACCGCCTCTGCCTTAGCCCTCACCGCTGCAGCTTCGTCCGGAAAGTCGTTTGGCTGTCTGGTCTAATTAGCATATTATGCTTTTATTATTATAGATTGACTTCTACTCTAGTTATTATTTCATTTTTCTGCTTACTTTGGATTTAAATTTCTCTTTTCTAGTATCCAAAGGTAGAAAATTACTTAGAATATTGATTTTAGACCTTTCTTCTTTTCTAATATATGCATTCTGTGCTATAAACTTCCCTCTAAGCATCCCACTGCTTTCACTGCATCCCACAAATTTTAAGTTGTGGGTTCATTTTCATTTAATTAAAAATATTTTTAAAATTTCTCTTGAGATTTCTTCTCTGATCCACATGTAATTTAGAAGTGTGTTGTTTAATCTCCACATATTTTAAGATTTTCCAATTATCTTTGCTACTGATTTCTAGTTTAATCCTACTGTGGCCTTAGAGCAGACATTGTATGATTTCTATTTTAAATTTGTGAAGATGTGTTTTATGGCCCAGAATATGGTCTATCTTGGTGAATGTTCCATGTGAGCTTGAGCAGTATGTGTAGCCTGCTGTACATGTGTTATTTTTATATTAGTCATTTGTAACCCAAAATATTTAAGAGTTGAAGAAAATGTGAAAATTTGTTTACTTTAAAAATCTTTTCAATTTCTGCATTTGTTAGTATTATCTAAATCCAGGGAGTAAAATTTTTATTTTTTATTTTTATTCTAATTTATTTAAGATAAAACAAGCTTTAATAGACTTTTTTTTTTAAATAAGAAAAGATATCCCTTTCTGAATATGACAGTAATAGTAAACCAAGTGATGATGATGGAAGTACTATAATTTCAAAGAGATACAGAACAACAGAGTCTATACTCGTTTTGTTGGCAAGCATTGTCCTTCCTATACTGAATTCAGTGTTTAGCCTTAATGGATGTGGAAGTGCTAAAATCACAGTGAATTATTTGCAGTGATGTACTGTCTACTAAAACAATAAAACCATCAAAATTTAAGTGGCACTTATAATAGGCATGACATAAATATACTCACAACCACAAATGCATTATTTGAACGAATATTATAGTTAAGAAGCTGACAGCCAGTCTTCAGGATTTCATATGTAATCATTAGTGCATTGTGAATTTCTTTTAAAGTCTCACTTCAGGTTATACACAAATGATAAGACAAAGATACTTGCTTAGAGAAGTTGAGTGAATCTGTAGCAAAGAAGGTAGTTTGTGTAATACTTTCCAGCAATACCATAGCTTGATAAATTTAGGACCATTTAAGTGATACAGAAAACAAATTCTTCAACAAATAAGATAGCAAAGGAATTTTTGTTATAATTTAATGAACACATTGACTTTTGCTAATGTGACAGTGATATGAAGAATTTATTTTTTAACGTCCTTGATGACAGACACAACATGCTCTGAAGTATATAAAACTTTGAAGGGTTAACAAATCAACTGGTTTGAAGTTTGGCTTTCTTTTGTAGAAGTATGTTCTTATTATATAGAGCGGTGACAGGGAAAACATGCCGGAACTTGTGCCAGGATGTAAATTAATGTCCTGCTTGTTTCTTTGAGAAAGTCTTGCTATCTCAGCTGAACTAAACAGTATACTTGTTATATCAGCTAAATTAACAGTGGTTCACTAAAAGTGTGAATTAAACACTAATGCATTAAATTTGAGATTAAAAAAAAGCAAATGATAATTTGGAAGCTGCACCAATCAACTATTAATCATATGCTGAAGTAAAAAATAATGTTCAAAGGAAAATTTTCAGACAAAAGTATTTGAACTTTGGGATGAACTCGTTGTTTTTGCAAGCTAAGAAATCAGTTTGGTCCCCAGCTTTTAAAATATGTGAATTAGACTTATTTCTCTAGTAGTTCTTATTTAGTAATCTTAGTCTTCCATGTAAGGGAGACATAAAATGTTTTCAATGTTATATAAGACCAAAGAACAAAAATGAATGGAAATGTTGGGGGAAACTTCTACAAATTATGATGAGTTCCACAATATTGTAACAGTTGTCAGTAAAGTTAGTGATTTTAGTATTGCACATTTGCATAACGTTCTATCAAAAGAAAACCCATGCATAAGAAATTAATAGATCAGGAATCCATTTTTTATCAAAAGCTATTTTATATTTAACTATAAATGATTGGCAAATGGTTGAAGCTGATTACTAATGAAGGACTGAAGACGTTTTGAAAAGTGTCATTTTCTGCATTTGTGGTAAAAGTTGAAAATGAATATCCTGAGCTTGCTGAAATTGTTTTAAAATCTCTTTTATTCCTATCAGCATACATCTGTGAAACTAGTTTTTCTGTTATGAGTGCTATTTAAACAAAACATGCATGTAGTTTAGATATACCTTATCCCTTGTGAGCAGCATAATCATCAGTCCAACCTAGTAGAGGTAAGTTAACAAGTATGGTCACCAGCCTCCAGGAGAGCCCCGTAAGCCCGACCTCCTGGTATTTACACCTTGTGTAACCCCCTTCCACATTGCAACATAGTTGATGTGCTAGGATGTCATTTCTGAGATTTGGGCAGAACAGATATGCAGTGTCTGTCTTGGTTGCTATGTCACTTTCTCTCTGGAAGACAGCTGCCATATGGTGAACAGCCCAATGGAGAGGCTCACATACTGAGGAACTGAGGCTTCTGGCCAGCAGCCAGTGAGACACTGAGGCCTTTTGCAATCAGACATGTGAATGAGCTTAGAGGCAAATTCTCCAGTCCAGTCAAGCCTTCAGGTGACTTAGTAGTGTGATAGCCTATGATTGCCTATATGCATATTTCCAGTGAAAAATATGCAATTTTATGTAATTCTTTCCTTTTTTCTAATTATATTATTAAAATATAATTTTGTGGGTCAGAATCTAATAAAATATTTGGACTTGTATGGCCTCTTTTATTTTTGAAATAGTTCATTTTTATTTGATCTTTTATAAAAGTATTAGAGGTCCGGTGCATGGAATTCATGCACGGGGCAGAGGAGGGGAGGAGGGGTCCCCTCAGCCCAGCCTGCACCCTCTCCAATCCGGGACATCACTCGCACAATCCTGGACAGCTGGCTGCTAACCGCTCACCTGCCTGCCGGCCTGATTGACCCTCACTGCCCCCCCTGCTGGCCTGATCACCCCTAACTGCCTCTGCCTGCCAGCCTAGTCACCCCTAACTGCCCCCCTGCTGGCCTTATTGCCCCAGCTGCCTCCCCCCGCTGGCCTGGTCACCCCTAACTGCCCCCCGCTGCCAGCCTGGTCGCCCATCACTGCCCCCCGCCCCTGCGCTGGCCTGGTCACCCCCAACAGCTCTCCCTGCCGGTCTGGTCACCCCTAACTGCCCCCTCTGCCAGCCTGGTCACCCCTAACTACCACCCCTGCCAGCCTGGTCACCCCTGCTGGCCTGATTGCCCCAGGTGCACCCCCCCCCCCCCCCCCCGCTGGCCTTGGTCGCCCCTCACTGCCCCCACTGCCGACCTGGTCACCCCTAACTACCCTCCCTGCTGGCCTGGTTGCCCCCAACTGCCCCCCCGCCGGCCTGGTCGCCCCTCACTGCACCCCCCCCCCCCTCCCCCGGCCTGGTCACCCCCATGTAGCCTGCTGTTCAGTCGTTTGGTCATCCCTCACTAACCCCCCTGACGGCCTGGTTGCCCCACACAGCCTGTGTTCGGTCGTCCGTCCAGTTGTTTCAGTTGTGACAGCCCCTGGCTTTTTATATATTAGGATTGGTCCATGATGGATTGGAATGTTTTTAAAAAAATGAAAGTGATTCTCTATCTCAGATAATCTGCATTAATTCTCTGTCATAGTACTCTAAATTACTTTATTGTGATGATGGTCTTGCTTTGTTATAGTTAGCTATAATCTCTGTTAAGTTGAAGGGCAGGGTCTATGTCTATGTTTTCTGTTACAGTATCTAGAACAGTGTCTTGTCTTTACTAGCTATCCAGTAGATATTGGTCAAAAGAATTAATTAGTGTTTTTCACTGTGTTGGAATAATGATTAACTTTTATAGTTATGAATAAGTTGATTACTATAACCAGGTGTCCTCAGGGAATGGTAATTATTTATGGTGAACAGAAAATATTTTCAGCATTCTTCTTGCTGGGTATATTAGATGTTTTTTGAATATATATTTATTTTTTTATTTTCATAGCACAACCACTGCCTCTGAAGAAGATATCTCAAGTAGATATCCCCGAACAGATAGAAGTGGGTTCGGCAGACATAATAGAGATGCAAATGCTTCAGGTAATTTGGTCTCAAGTAACACATTGGAAAAGAAAATTGAAGATCTTGAAAAGGTATGAGTTACAAATTATTTAAGGTTGATAGAATTAATATACTATTTGGATTTTTTTTACTTGCATAGCAGCTGAGAGAGAAAATAAATTGAAATTTGTAAATTGAAAAATAAAATAAATAAATTGAAATTTAGCACTGAGCGACAGTGCTAAAAAAAAGGGAAAAGAATAAGGGCACCGATAGAAGATATCATTAGTGTTCATTGGTAATTTCCATATATAGTCAACTAGCAGCTTTGAATCACTGTCTTACGTATATTGTCTAGATGCACAGTGGCTAGGTTTACTTTCTGATTTCCTTAATATTTTCCTGTATCCTGTTCTGTTGATGTTACAACTTTTAGAAGCAGAGCCAATTCTTGTATTCCTTAATATTTAATGGCTACTCCCATCCTGCCAAGTGCTATCTTTAATATATTGAAAATAGTCCTTGCCTTTGAAATGGTTACAAGTTTTCCTGGCAGAATGCACTACTGTGTGTTTATTTTATTATCTGTACAGATTGTCATTTGTAGACTTTCTTCTGGGTTCTGAGTTAGAGCCCAGAGCCATATTTCGTGTTTGAAACCATTTAAAAAAATTTTTTTAATTAAATTTATTGGGGTAACATTTGTTAATAAACACAAAGCAATATACAGATGATGTTTGAAACAATTTTAAGAGTAAACCTATTTAGTAGTATCTTTGAGAACAATGCAAATGGATATTGGTATAAATTATCAGGTTCCTTAGAGAGTCAACCTCTAAAATTGATAATGGTACTGAATTACTTTCTGATTATTGAAAATGTTTTGTTTTGCTGAATTGAAATTATTACCTGTGATATAAAGATTATTTTTAGTAGAGATTTAATTTGTAAAGTTGTTTCTTTTATAACATTATCATTATTTTTAGTTCACATCTGAGCTTTCAAACTAGTTTCTATAAGTCTAAAGTTAAAACTTTAAGGAATACATAGTTCAGTAGGTTTCAAGGGGATTCTTCAGAAAGGTTTTGAAAGTTCTACAAGGGGATGGATTGCCTTGTTAGTGGCTGGCAGCAGTTGATTAAAGAGGCCAGCCGGCTGCTTTCGCTGAGGATTAGTAGGAAAGAAACAAGTTCTGGGTGAGACCTTTTCAGTTGTGCTTCTCTTTTGCCCCCAAGGTGGCTGACCTAGTCCAAGTCCCTGGTTTCTCTAAATAAGATTTCTTTGGAAAAGGTGTTACATCTTTTAAAAAGAAGCTTAAAAACCAGTAATCTATTTCAGTTTCTTCATTTTATCCATTGTCAGTTAACTAGCAGAGTTGGAAGTAAAACTGAGGGTCATTTTTTTTTTTCTGTTTAGACTTTTCCGTATAGCTTTCTCCTTTTCTTTTTAAAATAATTTTTTTTTTCAGTTACAATTGACATACAGTTGACATATATTAGTTTCAAGTGCATAACAAAGTAAATTTTTTAAACTATATTTTTAGTAAATTTGAATTTCTTCAAACAGATATTATCCATCAAAATATTTTATTACTAATGGTGGTGATAAGCTAAAGAGGGAACTTTGAGTATTAGTATTTGTTAAAGACTTGTGTAAACATAGATTTAATCAGAAACATATCTTACAACTCCTATGTTCCTCTCATTCTTTGGTTCTTTTCTGGGATCGATTTTTCCTTCCCTCTTCAAGTGGCAGGAAAATTCAGTGGAAATTTTCATATTTGGCAGATGTATGATACTTAAAATTATAAACCACCAATTACTTTCCAATTAATCAACTTTGTAATTATATTTACTAGGAAATATTAAGAGAAAGGCAAGAAAACTTAAGACTTGTGAGACTGATGCAAGATAAAGAGGAAATGATTGGAAAACTCAAAGAAGAAATTGACTTGTTAAATAGAGTGAGTATTTACATATTTCAGATTCATCATTTCCTTTTTTTCTGGAAATTGAATGAAAATATATAAATATGAAGAAATTTAATTTCATTATTTGGTTGGTTTTTTCGTTAATGCCATTAATTTGTGGTAAGTAAGAATGATCATTTCCTTCTGTAAGTTGATTTCCTCTGTTTAATTATTAATTGTATTTACTTAATATTATTCTGTTGGAGATGGACTGATGAATGGATTTGCTTTGTGTTTTGTTCATCTGGAGGTGAGAGGCAGCTTGGTCACCACTATACATAAAAGGCACAAAGTTTCCTCAATGAAGAACTGCAGTTACTACTTGCCATAGGAAATTCCAATTTCTTTGTATTTCCTCTGCTTCTTTGTCTTCAAGTGTATGTATGCATTCTCAACTTTATGTTAATAAGCCTTACCTGAAGATCTCTCTTACGAATATTTGTAGCTCTTTTTTTTTTTTTTTCCTTTTAGTCCTTGAATTTACTTCCTGTTTAAGAAGCAGGTCTTAATGCTAGACCATACTTAGGTAATGGTGATGAGAAGAGATTCCATAGTTTTGCTTTTAGAAGACTTTAGATAGGATAGAGGAAGGAAATGTTTACCTTGCAAGCATGTCAAACTCATGGCCGGCGTGCCGCGTGTCTCATTTGTTTGAAGGAGTTTGACATGCTTGCTAGGGGAAAAATAACATATTTCTAATCCAGTCTTAACTCTAACTATGAAAGAAGAGAAAATACAGTCTTCATTATGTGCAACATAACAAAGCTGTAAGGCATTAACTACAGGTTGTAGATGATGGTGCTGAAACTCAGAGTTTAACTTGCTCTAGGTCATATGTAGTAATCACATAGTAATCAACTGAGCCAGTATTTGGCCTCACGTATTCAAGAATCCTACTTCTAAACAAGTTCTTTAATTTTTATAGGCTATCTTTCATCTTGGTTCAGAACACAGGCATTATCTATTGGTTATGGACTATGATTTAATGAAATCTGCAAATATTTTTGGTGTGTATGATGTATTAGCATTGTTCATTAAAGAGAATAATAAAACACCTGCACTTTCAGAGCTTATAATTCTAAATCTTATGTAAGTCTCAGTTGTAGTAATTTTAGGAATCATGTATTTTTATTGTTATTTTAAACAGATCAGTTTTTCAACATCACTCATGAAGTTTTTGAGTAAATGCAAATTCTGTTTTTGTACATTTTAAAAAATTTTATCTATTTTTTTTTTAAGGGAGGAAGGGAGGGAGACAGAGAGGTAGAAACATTGATATGAGAGAGAAACATTAATCAGTTGCCTCCTGCACCCACCTGGACTGGGGATTGAACCTGCAACCTGGGTATGTGCCCTGACTGGGAATCAGACCTGCTGCCTTTTAGTGAACGGGGTGTACAACCAACTGAGCCACACCGGCCAGGGATGTTCTTGTACATTTTTAAATCATGGACCTAATTATCAAAGACAGTATACTAAATTTATTAGAATGCTGTTCTCCAATAGCACATGAGATGATTGCTCCAAGTTTTAGTATTTTGAGTTGCAAGGATAAATCTATAAATGTCTGCTTTTCAACCATCAGTAAATAGTCTGCCTTGAAATAATGTTTCTTCTAACTGAAACTTAGAGCAGATGGCCTTTGTATTTACCAAATGGTTGTATATAAGGCACTAGAATTACAATAGGGAACTTAGAGCTAGAATCACATAACTTTAAAGCCAAAGGGTGATTACCTAGTTTAGTGGCTTTCAATTTTTTTTAAACTCTAAAATCTTTCACTCAAACAAAATATCATAGAGAAGCCTAATATACACATTGAGCCAGATCAACTCTGTCTGCCCCAGATCTCCTTTTCTGTTTGCCTCAGTTCTTATCAGCTCCTCAGGTTCTCACCCCACAACATACACACTTATAAAAGGTCACATGAAGTGTTAGGAGTATATCCAGAACTTGTACCTGGATCTTTTTGATGCCTAATTTGACACAAGGTTGCAATCTGAGTCTTTGAACCTCATATTGCCCCAATATGTATTCTTTTTGTGGAATGGGGGATTTTTTTAAATAACAAATTTAGTTTTTTGTAATGGTTAAAAATTGGAAGATTTACAATTAAAGAATTCTGGCTTCTGGCTTCTCTTGAAAAACTGAAAGATCTGGCAAGAGTTGGCTCATATTATCAATGAGAAGGAGTTGAGTAGTGTATGCTTGCTTTAGGTGGGACTATTCTATCTAAAGTTGTTTTCAGAACTTGCCCTCATTTCCAGATTAATTGCTTGTATGAATTACCTCTGAGTGTGTATTTTTTGAAATGTTTTTATTTAGAATATTTTTAAAAACTCACATACTGTTTTCCTTTTTGTTTCCTTAAGGACCTAGATGATATAGAAGATGAAAATGAACAACTAAAGCAGGAGAATAAAACTCTGTTAAAAGTCGTTGGGCAACTGACAAGGTAGAAGATTCAGGCTCAGTGTGGAAAAAATATTTTAAAACTACTGATTGAATGTTACGGTTAATATGAGGACAATATTCCTGTGCTGCAGTACATTAAGTATGTATATTTATTTCTGGAAAACAGTGGATGTTTATTTTGAAAACATTTCTTTTTCATTGTTAGTTTCAAAAAGTTCCTACTTTTTATTTCACGAGTAAGTAACATCTTTCGGTCATTAAAATTATAGGTTATGCCTCTTTGGTTTTGTGTGGTATTCAAATAATATATAGTTTAAAGTCACAACCATTTGAATATATTTTATCTATGATAGTGCATTTTCTCCCTAAAGGAATATACATAGCCTTTGTTTACATGAATTCAAATTCTTCTGGGGAGTTACCTGCAAATGCCTTATTACTGGGGTGTGCAACCTTTTATGTGTAGGTGATTTACTCATAGAGGTCTTTGTCTGCTGTCTTTGTTCTTTCAACTTAATCTAAGCAATTTAGAGTATATAGAGTCGCACTATTTTGTATAACAGTCATCTTTAAAAAGGAAAGCTATTATAAAAAGTCACTTAATATCACATACTAACTAGTTGGTTAAATACAAAATTTAAGAGAATACTTGAATTGTGCTATAGTAAATTAAAATGTACTATTTTGTATTTGAATATTGAAAAAATTTAAAATCATGTTAACTTCTGAAGAACATAACGTTTGTAATTTTAATATAAAATTTCTTATGTAGGTACTACCTTTTTTAGTTTATAAGTGAACATGGGGTATTTAAAAAGTTGTTTATTCATCAAGCCTTGATAGAGTGTACGATTTTAGTGTATAAGAAAAAATTTCATATCTTTAATTACCATATACATTAAAATAAAAACCAAGATATTTATCCACACTAAAAACATTTACAGTACATTACAAAAGAGTACATAAATAAAACTAGCATGGAAATACTTTTGCTTTATTTCTAACTTGGAGAATAACATTGACACAGTTGTTACCATATGAGAGAATTATTGCCTTACCTCAAATTTAAAGGATTTTCTTTCTACTATTAGATTTTTTAAAAAATAATTATTTTAAAGAATTATACAATTTTTTTCTATTAATTATCATTAGTATTTAGAGTTATTTTATATTACATTTTCATGTTGAGTAAGGAAATCCCCTCCTTTAAAATAACATTAATATTAAGAAGTGATAGTAGAGTCTCAAACATGAGTATATGGATGCCCATTTATCTAATTAATATACATAAGTGGCTTGAACATAATAAAATGTGTTTTAGGTACCCCACTGATTTGTTTTCCTTCACTTGCTTAGCCCCTTCATTATTCACTATTAGAAAAATAGGAAGGGTGAGACAGTTGGAAAAATTATAGAGTAAATGATAAAAATCAGATGTGGAATTCTAAAACTCTTTGCAGTGGCCTAGATTGCCCCCCTAGCCCATACCCCTTCCCACTTCAGAAGTTTCAACCTTGGCTGATCATCAGAATCACTTGGGTTGCTTAAAAAAGAATTTCCTGGCTGCAGCTTCTAGATAGGTTTAGATTGAGACCCTTTTAAAGGTCACCATCTGATGATTCTGATCATAACGTAAGTTTGGAAACAGCTGCTGTTGCCTCTTTCCTTCTGTACCTTCCACTGAAGACTCTGGAGTTAATATAATTTTAGCTACAAGCATTGTTTCCCCTTTTAGTTTATTTAATAACCTGGTCTCTGCGGAAGTTTTCATATGTCCAAATATATTAACCAACAATTTCAATGTTAAATTACCAAACTTGATACAGTGCAGAATTACTGCTCTAAAGAGCATCCTTTTCAGAGAATACTGCTCAGCGTGGGACAGTGATCCACTATCCACATGTCAGATGGTCTGCCAGGCTCAGTTACTGCCTTTGGCTTGAGGTACTCATCTCCCTTTACTTACCCTTAGGTATGTGGCAGAAATATCGGTATTATCTAATTTCCCACCCACATTTTGGACATTGTGAAAATGCTGTCAGTATTTAGCCTTAAAATATGTTAAGTGTACTGGTTTTTCAGTAAAAGAAGTATTTGTAATTTATTTAACCCATATGTAAGTAAAGGAATATTCCATTTCCATTTTTAAAATTATACCAGTTATTAATACTTGTAAAGACTGAGCAGTTTTAATTTTTTTCCTTTTCTCAGTTTATTGGGAACATTTCTGACGATGATCTTTTACATAATGGTACCTAGTGCAAATGCATCACCTAAGATCTTAGGCAAGGCTTTCACATGCAATTCTTCCTCTCTCTCTCTCTCTTCTCTCTCTCTCTCTGTGCGTCTATATATATATATATATATATGTATATGTATGTATATATATATGTATATATTTACTTCACATACAGATTTTTACACTGAATATTAAAAAATAAAGTAGGATCTGCTACAATATCCCTTTAAAACTTATAAAAATATTGAGATTTTGAAAAAGTACCTTAAATACATGTGCTCCACCTTAGAAAACTTGGCTATTGTCAATAAAGTGCTAGTGTTTGTGAAATTATTAGTCCCATTCAGAAGAAATATTTCTTATATTTCCTGGGAATTTGTGGAGTAATAAAGCATATCCAAAATTATAATGTGTTTATGATGTTATTTTCCAAACAGTATGATTATTAACTTTAAAATGAATACAACTGGCCTCCCTGATTTTTGACATGTATTAACTTGGGAATTGATGAAATAATCTGTTTCATTATTAATATTATTGCACTATTGTTACCTTTAGAGGAAAAGGAAGATGTTAGGGTGTGTGTTTCTAAGGGAATTTACTAAACATACTAGATTAGCACTGTCACATTTGATCATGTAGTTTAAAACATAGAAACTTAAGTATCAGGGGCAGATCCATGAAGCAATGTATTCTTTTTTAAAATAACTTTTTAATTGTGGTAGAAGCAATGTATTCTTAAGGTCAAAAACCTACCTCGATTACATGTGTTTTATGTTTTCTGGATTAATCTGGATTTTTGTAATTAGAAATTAAGATGCAAGATTTTGCATCCACTAATACTTTGTTGAATATAATAGAAGTAAATTATTAGACATATCAATATGTTCAACACCATAAGGCGAAATAGTAAAGGCCTTGCATTTGATAATTGGTCTGATGTCCTAGATAATACTCACATGTACAGTGATGGTCATCTGTCATCTTTGTATTTTTATGGTCTTGAGTCTGTGCCTAGTAAGTTCCATGCAGTGCTGTCACTTACATGCTTTTGTTAATCCATTACAATATTCAGGCATATATTTTCATCTTGTAATAGAAAAACCAAATACACCAGGTTTTCATTTGGGGGAGTATGTTAAACGACAAAGAACTAGCATTCACGAATCTGAACTTAAAAATACCATGTTAGAGTCAGGGCTAAACATTCTGTTATTGTATCTGAACCACTCCTAATATGTAACAGTAAGCTTCTTTTGTATTGGAATTATGCTCGCTAAATAAAGGATATCCCATGGACTAGGATTGTAATTTATATTACTTAGAACTTAGTAATACTTTTTCTTTTGTCATTCCATTAAACTGAAAGCATAATACTAATTAAACAGTGAACATTTTGTTCATCAGGTGCCTCAATAAAAGGTACTTCCCCCGTGCAAGTAAGTTTGTTGGTGATGTATAGAAATTGGTTGTTTTATTCTCAGTATAAAGACTTGAACCATTACCCAAGAAAACCTAGGCCGTAGTTTTTTTATTTTACTTAGCTAGAATCTCATATCATGTTCAAGTTGTATCCTCATCCCCAAAATAATCACGTGTCAGTATATAAGAAGACTATGGATGAGAGGGTTACATTAAATTTTCATACCCATTCTTTCAGCAAGTATTTATTAGTCAACTGGGTATACAGTTACAGATATTACAGAAGTTATAAAAGAATGGACATGGGCCAGCCCTTCCATTTAGCAATGTACAGTCTATGTGGTGTGAGTCAGGAGCACAAAGTGCAATTTTAAGTAGCATTAACCAGTCTAATCGGAATAGTTCATTCAAAAGTACTTTTTGTATTTATTATTCAGTCATTTGTCTTTCAGGTCTTGTTAATCGGTACCATTTAATGTGCTGCAACATTTACTGAATGTTGGAGTGAAAGACCTATTGGGAAGTATTGCACCATATTTCCTTTAGACAATTATGTATTATGAAAAGAAAATTTTAAAGGAATTTATAACGGTACTGAAGTAAAAAGACTTCAATGTATGTCAGATACCCCAAACTGTTGATGTATTCAAACATGATTTTAAGTTAGTTTTTCTGTATATATTACTGATTACTGGTTTGTTTTAGGTATTTACGTCTAACAAACAGTTGGCATATGGCAGCCACTTTGGTAATAATAGAATGTTAGTGATGCTCACTTGATGGACATTTATTACATGCCTGTTTTGTTTTTGTTTCCCCCTCTGGATACCTAACGTGTGTATATTACTTTTTTTGTGAACTTTTCTCTTGAAAGATTTGGCTATGTTATTCAGGGCTTTTTATTATTATGTTTTTTTTTTCTAAGTTTAAGTATTAGCTGGCTACTGATACCAGCAAATACCATATGAAAGCTAAAATTTACTGTTGAAAATCAGCTAGTTTAGATAATCCAAGTATTTTTAGAAAAACATCTGGATACTTTATTGGCCCACATTAGTATTGTGTAGACACCTTTCACAATTCCCATTGCATAGGTTTTCATTGTGGAGTAGTCAGCTTGATTCACTTCAATATGCTTTGCATGTAAAATAATAAATACTCAATAAAAAAGTAAATTTTCATTTATTTTTAACACTGGTTATTTCCTTACTGTACTGTCAGTAAAATCCTGACCATGAATTTTACTTTTGAAAGTAAATGCTAATATTCTAATTAACGTATGTGCCTCTTACTGAAACAGTGTGCAGTACATTAGAATTTTTGTTTAGTATATTGTAGAAGGTAAAATGTTCTAAAAACAAAAATATAGCTTGGATAAGATCTGACTACATTAATGGTGAGGCTCCTTGAATAAGTGAGGACGTGTACACATGTTCAAGCTGACTGAACATTTTAATTATCTTTGTATTTTAAAACTACATGAGTAATTTCTTAATTCAAATAAGAACTGTTATCAACTACATCTGATGGTGTTCAAAGAATCTCAGGTCCTTCATAGTTTGAAAAAGATAAGTAGAGGTCTGAGAATGTAAAAATTCAGTCTGTGTTTTTTTAGTAAATGGTTTTCATAACTTTTTGCTAGTGTGCCATTCTTTATACACCCTCACAAGCTAATCAGTCTTCTTTACTTCTAGAACTCTAAGTTAATCTTTTCAGTAATGTCATACATGTCTAACAAGTGAACAAGCATCCTTCAGTCAGAATGTGTAGATAATGTCTCAAGTCCTTTTATAAGAACATACTCCATTACTGGAGTGAGCCTACTGAAAACATTCGCAAGGTCTCTTAGTCTTAATTGAAACTGGAGCCATTTATCTTAGACTTCATTAAATATCTTTTTTAAATTCTCAATTCACTCTGTGTGTGCACACAATTCTATCAGTAGCTGTAAATGCCCACATATTTTCTTAATCTCTTGCTTCTAGTTTCTTTTTTCACCTCTGCAAGAACTTACATTTTATTCCTGGTCAACTTCTTGGAAAGAATTTATGTAATGTTGGGCCTTTATGTTAAAGAGATGGATAAAAAGATATAATATCTTTTACAATCCAGTCATTTTATTTTGATGTCTAACCAGATAAGGTTAAAAAGGAAGCTAAAAATGAAACTTCCATATTAATACTGGATCAAATGTATAATTTTACTTGCACTTTCAAAAAAATTCTGTGACTGAATAAAGATGCCTTTAAAAGGAAAAAGCTCACCATTTCAGTTTTATGGAAGCAAATTAAGAAAAATTAATAGAAAGGTATCTGATTTATTCTTATTATTTTTAGTGCAAAAGTATAAGCAAAACTATCAAAGACACAGGAAATCCCATTTTGAAGAACTTTCAAATCACTTTTGGTAAGAATACATTCATTTGATAAAATGTTAAAAAAAAGTTGAACAGTTATTGGCTTTCCATAGCAGATTAAAAGTTTCATGTACAAATGATTCAGGACAGTGAACAAAGTCACTAATTTATAGTAAAACTATGCAACTAATTTTCATATTAGCTGTAATATTTACTATTTAAAGTAAGCTAGTGAATCAGTGAAAATTATAATGGACACTTCAGAAATGCTCATTGATCATAGGAGACTGAAAAGTGCCCCATTTCTTGTAACTCTTTTAAGATCAGTATACCTTAAGAAGTACACCTAAGCATAACAAATCAGTTAATTTGAATATAACTTTAACCCTACTTAATTATAGCGTAGAAACGTTCAGTAGTGCCAGGCATTGTGTTCAGTGGTTTAAATGCCTGGCACTATTGAAAGTTTAAATATTGTTTTTATTTGATTCTTTAGAAATTATGCAAGGTACAGATGGGAAGGGTCATTTGCCCAAGGTTACAAAGCAATTCAGTGTTCTGCTTTTTGCTATGACATACTCACTCTTACGACATAACTAGAGGCCCGATGCATGAAATTCATGCAAGAGTAGGCCTTCTTTTCCCGGGCTGCCGGCACCAGCTTCTCTCTAGCATCCAGGGCCCTGGGCTGGCTTCCCTCCGGCCCTGGCTTCATCCAGAAGGATGTCGGGAAGGACGTCTGGTCTAATTAGCATATTACCCTTTTATTATTATAGATCATTGTCCTACTAAATAATTTGCCAGTGGTTCTCAAAGTGTGGTCCCCATACTAGTAGCTTTGGCTCCACTTACAAACCTGTTAGAAATACAAATTCTTGGGCCCCACCCAACACCTGAATGAGGTGAGGCCCAGCAATCTGTTTAAACAAGCCCTTTAAGTGTTTCTGATGCAGGTCAAAGCTTGCAAATTTACATTAGCATTTTTATTTTTAAGCAAAGATTTTCGTTTCTCTTTTTGGACATCATATGAATAATATAACATGAACTGGTAAAAAACAAAGTGATCTTTTTATTGTTGCTTACATTGCAAAAGGCTGTATGTACCAGGAGAAGCCTCAGCATGATGTTGGCAGTTTGACACAAACCCATTAGTTTAGTATTATCCCCGGAGTGCAAATAAATTCTTAAGTGTAAGAGACTGTGGAATGAAATCTTTGTTTTTCTGTTAAGATCTTTCTCTGTTATTGTCTGAAGGTTTTTGGTAACAACAATGCATTTTTGTTACATTTTAAAACTTTATTGAAACAAATAAATGAATGTTTCATCAATTATAGTTTATTTATTTGTTTGATTTTGCATGTATGGACACTGGGGAGGTCGATGGGATGAGTAAAATCTTTTAATCATTTTTTAAATATGAGGAGATAGTTAAATAAGCTACCTTTTAGTCTTTAAAAACTTTAGAGCAGTTTATTACAGAATTATTATGAAGATACTACAGAGTACTTGAATAACCTCACAGCTAGTTTACCGTTATTAATGTCTCACATTAGCATGGTACATTTGTCATAGTTTAACCAAAATGGATACATTATTATTTACTGAAGTACATACTTGACTCAGGTTTCTCCCTACTGTCCTTTTCTTGTTCCAGGATCCAATCAAAGATACCACGTCTCCGTACCGTCCTCTTAGGTCGGTTTCTTAGACTTTCTTTGTTTTTGATGACCTTGATAGTTTTGAAGATTACTAGTTAGGTATTTTGCACTTCTTACTAAGAACATTTTCAGATATACACAAAAGTATAGAAAATATCCATATCTTGCCAACCTTATTTTAGCCCTCTTTGTGTTTTTTTTTCTTTCTTTTTTTCTTTCTTCCTGGGATAGTTTAAAGTTCAATTACAATCATTCTATCATTTAACCTGTAAATACTTGTATGTATCTCTAATAGATAAGGACTTAAAAAATAACTACACTATGTATTATCATACTTAACAAATTTAATGCTAATTTCTTCATATCTGTCCAGTTCAATTTCTCCTGAGAAATAGGCCTGCAAGAAATTTACTGGGAGAAAACACCTGTGAGGAAAATGGGGTAGGAGGGCGGGGAGGCGGGAAGACCTCAGTTCAGGTCTGACTGATGTGAAGGAGAGAGGGACGGAGGGTGGTTGAGCAGGAAGTCTTCGTCCACAGAACAGTTCAGAGGTTTTAGCAAGACCGGCGAAGTCCTCCGGCCAGAAGTGCAAGCTCTCAGGAGCCCCACATCTTGCAGGAATGGGCTTGCCTTTGTATTCCTGCTCTGCTCCTTTGTTGGCAGGGAGCAGCCAGTCGGAAGCAGCTGCAGCTGTCAGTTCACCAGGTGTGGGAGACTGGAGAGGCTCATCTTCATGGCTGCCACAGCACGCACACCCGTGTTCACATTTCCCCGGATACCTCAAAATGCCCTCGTACTGTTTATTTAAATAAAGATCCCAATGAGAGTCATTCATTACATTTGGTTAATATGTCTCTTAAGTCTTTTTTTAACCTATAAATGACACACTCCTAGTTTTTATGCCATTTTTCAAATTGAAGAAACTAGATTATTCTGTAGAATTTCCTACATTTTGCATTTGAATGATTATATCTTTATGGTTTAATTTGCTCCCCATTTTCTGTAAATTGTTAATTAGATATACAGGCTTTATTAGATTCAATATTTCATAGGTGTTTGTACTTCAAGTTAAATCACATCCGAAGGTACATAATGTCTGGTTGTCTCACTTCTTTTTTTAAGTCCTCACCCTACAATATATGGTTTTTTTTTTTTTTTTATTGATTTAGAGAGAGAGTAAAGGGAAGAGAAACATTGATCATTTACCTCCTGTACTCACCCCAGGTGGGGATCAAACCCGCAACTTAGGTATGTGCCCCGACTGGGAATCAAACCCACAACCTTTTGGCATACGGGATGATGCTCCAGCCAACTGAGCGGCCAGGGCTGATTGTCTCACTTTTGATGATGTTAAGATGGATTAACAGATTCAGGTGCTATTAGCTTGATTACTGTATTTTAAAGTTCCCCTATCAATCATTTATGTAATGGGTTTTTTTGTGTGTGTTTTTTTAATATTGATTTCAGAGAGGAAGGGAGAGAGAAACATCAATGATGAGAGAGAAGCATTGATTGGCTGCCTCCTGCATGTCCCCCACTGGGAATCCAGCCCACAACCCGGGCATGTGCCCTTGGCCGGAATCAAGCCTGGGACCCTTGAGTCTGCAGGCTGACGCTGTATCCACTGAGCCAAACCAGCTAGGGCTATGTAATGGTTTTAACAAACAATGATAATTATTGCCAAGATCCAATACATCATTAGGTATTGAAAGTCATAGTTTTCTAATTCTATCTGTCTATTTACATTAGTAGTTGGAATTCTTTAAAGGGAAACTTTCTTCATCAATTCCTTAGTTTCCCTAAAACACAAGAAGATCACGTTGATTCTTTCCCTTTATTTACCAACTTTGCAATAATGGACAGAGCCCAAGCAACCTCCAAAGGTAAATCATTTGTTTGTTTTATGTATTTAATTTGTTTTAATCCATTGCAGTCATTTTTTATGTCCAAATTGTCCCAGGTTTGGCCATTGGGAAGCCCCTTCCAAGTTAGGCCTGTATCTGTCCTTTTGGTCATCGATAGCTTCCTTGTTTTCTGGCCCAAGGAGTCCAGTCTCGTCTTGTACATTTCCTTTTCAGGACCTGGAATCAAGAGCTACCTTTCTTTGTAGAAAACCAAAGCCTCGACAACCACCTATATTATCAAATGCTATAAAAACCAGTTAAAGCTCTTCTTAGTAAAAGCCAACATTTCTAACTACTACCTTTATTGGAAAATGTAAGAAGACAGAAATCTGCTTGTTCTTTGCCATTCTCATTTATTTTCTCTGCAAATGGTAGGCAGAGCTTAGATATATCTTCTGTGTTTTTTAAAAATTTAAATCTGGTTATGCCTGTTGAGAAACTTGGGAAGTTGGTTTAAAAGTCCGGATTTTATTTTTTTGAATAATTAAATCACTTTAAAGTGGTGTTCAAATTAGAATGTAGCTATATAGCTATGTAAAAATGTATAGCTATTAAGTTGGATAAAAAAAAAACAGCTCATGTAATAAGATAATTATGCTAAATTCATAATAAAAAGCGAGGTGCCCAGATTGTGGTCTCTGCTCCCACACATTAAAATTCACTGTATGGGTTTTAATAAAGACTAGACACTTCCATCCCTAGTCATATCTGAATGAGGGTCTATGTAGAGGTGCCACCCATTGGTAAGTTTTATAGCTGATTGTGAGGCAGTCCAGGACCCCTCACAGTCCTGGTTGTGAGGAGGAGGAAGAGGAAGAGGAGGAGTGTTAGATGATAGCTTGAGGCACATTGTGAGTTGCCCTATGACTGGTTGGACCAGTGGTTAGAATAAAGCCCAGTTGCTGGCAGCCATTACAAAGGGGACCACGTGATGATATCAGCAAAAACCTTTCCTCTGCTCCTGACACATCCAGAAAGAGGACAGTCTTTTCTTCCAGAATACGAAAACCAGCCTTAGCTTAGCATTCTTGTATTTCGTATCTTATATTGGTTCACAAATATACAGTGTGTACTGCTTTATGCTAGGCTCAGTAAAAAGACAGATCCTCTCCCTACACCACTGTATTATTTGTTGCCCAATAAGAGTGTTGGCACAGGGTTGAGGATGGTAACGTCGCAGACTGTCCTTTGGCCCTTTCCAAAGATGAGAATTGAAATTCACTTACCTGTTGAAGAGATAGTAGCCCGAATACGTGTCATAGGCTATAGTTTGTGTTATAAAAATCATGCTGAATGGTCTAATGTTTGGAAAAGACAGATTTATTTTTACTAATCTTGAAGTTGGGAGTGATTGAGGATTTAGAGCCTAAATTCATATTTTCACTTAATTTGTTATATGAATTTTATTTTTGCCCCAAAATATGTTCTTAATGGCAGTGCTACTGTCCTCAGTTAGGGTCAGGGCCCCACGTTTTCTAGTACATTCTGATCATCTGAAGCATTTGCAATTATTCAGTTTCTGTGCTTAATTTTATAATGGATTTCCAAATAGTGTGTTTCTGTAGCTCATAAAATTCCCAGTCACCCATGGTTAAATAAAAATATTTGTTCCTGTGTTTTTCTTTCTTTCTGAGTCTGCAATTGAGGTGGAACTAAGTACAGTGTACTTTGCAAGTTTTTGATATCTAGTTACTCGAGAAACACTCTCCCTGTGGCAAAATCATCATCACCCATTTACTTTTTTTTTTTTTGTAATTGAGTGGTCAGGACACTTTATTCTTTGTGATCCTTCCCAAAAATGTATTTTGTTTGGGAAGGACATATGTGGAGGATTTAGATCCAGTTTTGAGGATTTACCCCTTATAAACTTAGACTAGCATTTAGCCTTTTATATTTAGTTTTAAAGAATTCTTACAGATAAATTGGTAAGAGCTATTTCCCTTCCCAGGGCACTTGAGAAGGTTCTCTTACTTGGTCTCAGATGGGTTTACAACATCTTCCTGACTAACTTAAAAAAGCTGACTGTGTACATGGGGAAGTAAGAGTGAGAGAGATGTTTTATTTACTCTGAGGTCACATGTGATATAAATGGAAGCAGATATCTTTCCAGTACCTGAAAAGTGAGGTGTCCGACCACTAATGAGATTGGTCTGCAACAGGTCTGATTAGAGGGAAGGTTAGAGATAACCAAATACCCATAAAACCCTAAGATATAGGAAGTTATAAAAATTATGTTTGGAATGGAGAGTAGAAATTAACTTTGATCTTTCCCTCTATTAGAACATGATTTCAGTTCAGTTGGAGGCAGTGTGTAAGGGTGATAGTCTGCCCCTACATCAGAATCACCTGGAAACCTTAGGAATCTCAGATGAATCAGGCTGCCTCTGTTCCCAAAAAGCTTACATGTGGTTAAAGAATAGACAGAGTGTGCACAAGCAGATTAATTCCTTAAAGGCCAGAGGGAGACTCATTAGGACCCTAGCATTTAAGGTAAGCTTTGAAGGAATTGGGGAGGGAGGAGGGGTTGGTATCAATTACAGTCAGGAATATTTAGAAAAATATAATGAACATCTGACGAGCCATGGTATTACAGCTGAGGGCTGCAAGGCTCTTTCTCACGCCATAGCCTAATGGTGTGGTGGCTTCCAAGTTAGACCCACTTGAGCACTAACTTCCAAGTTAGAGCTATTTGAATTCTGGCTGTGTGACCTTGGACAAGTTGCCTTATGATTTCCTCATCTGCAACCAGGACAAAAGAGTGCCCAACTTAGTTGGGTTATTGTGGAGAATAACTGACATGATGCATGTAAAACGTGTGACACAATGCTGGTTTATAGCTATGATGGGAGAAGAATTAAAAAGATGCACCTTTCTGCCCTGGCTGGGTGGCTTAATTCATTGGGCGTCATCCCGTGCACCAAAAGGTGGCAGGTTTGATTTCCCCATCAGGACACATACCCAGGTTGGGGGTTCAATTCCCCGTTGGGGTGTGTGCAGGTTGCAACCGATCAATGTTTCACTCTCACATCAATGTTTCTTTCTCTCTCGCTCTCTCTTCCTCTTTCTCTAAAATAATAATAGTAATTATAAGCATGTTGTCAGTTGAGGATTAAAATAAAGATGCATCTTTCATAGTGTGATTTGTACCAGTGAGGAAGTTGAGAAGATTATAAGGCTTGTCTTTCTTCCCTGAAATTAAAAGGTTATCGGGGGGGGGGGGGGCTCTGTATAAGTAATATATTATATTTTTGCTTTTCTAGGGAGCCTGGCTGTCTTTAGAGGTCCAACTGAAGCAAGTCAGAACTCTGTCCTAAAAAAGAGGGCAGTATGTGTTGATGCAAATGTAATGTAATCTCTGTAGTCCCTGGTAAACTATGACTACTCGGGAAACAGCAAAGTTTGGGGTAAAGCAAAACATCTTTTACAAAGAAAGAGCTTCTTGAGTTCGTTTACTTCAGAAGCTCAAAATACTTCCCAGTTAGGTCTATCTTCCTCTCAAATCCCCTGGCTCAACCTGGGCCTGTGTTCCTGTGAAGAAATGTCTGCCCGAACTCCTGAACAAACATAAGCACAGTCCCTGGCAGTGCCATTAACCAAGGCGATAGGGCAACCAAACCAACAGGGTGAATCGGCTTGAGTTCCCGAAGGGTGGCAATGAGTGCGTGTCTCTCTGTCCTCCTCCACTTGTTTTCTCAGGGCCCCGGATGTCCGGACAGCAGAGCACAGGAAGCATATCAGAGCCAAGGGCTGTTTGTCTCCTGACCTGCTCCGGTGTAACCACAAGCGGTTTTTGTTGATTTGAATACCACAGGGCAGCAAAACAGAGGATGGCAATTATAGGTGTTGGTTCTAGGGGGTGACTTGTCTATTGCTGTGGCAGACTGCCACAGTGGTATTTGAAAGGGCTCGAACAAAACGTTTTCTTCCCGAATTGCACAAGGTTGAAAGTAATGTTTGTCTTAGGACCTAGAAAAAGCATCTTAACTGGAATGTGGACATTTTATTTGTCCAATTATATGTATTAATTGAAATTGCACACACAGCCTAATTCCTTTTGTTGTATTTCCTCCTCAGATATTATATTGTACATTCTTAAACCTTACATGTCAGCTTAAACAAGGGGTGATTTACTTGTCATATAAAATTTATGGAATATAAGAAAGAGGTAAAGTTTAATCTCTATTTTAAGTAAGGTAAAAAATAGTAGCAATTTTTTCCCCCATGAGTGAGATTGATAAAAAAAGTTAAAGTAGGCAATGGACTCTTTCCAACTGAAAATATTTGGGACTTTAGTTTAAATTGGTGGGGCATACATAGGCTTAAGGAGATATATGGACTTTCTTAGCATCTAAAAGATGGCAAACTGAGCTACTAAACAGAGAAACAGATTAAAATGGTACATTTTAAAATACATTCCCCATTTAAAAATATTTAGTGTAGTCACCCTGGCCAGTGTGGCTCAGTTGGTTGGGTGTCATCGCATCCACCAAAATGATCTCCGGTTTGTTTCCCTGTCAGGGCACATGCCCAGGTTGCAGGCTCCATCCTAGATATGGGGTGTGTGGGAGGCAGCTGATTGATCAATGGTCTGCTCTTGCATTGATGTTTCACTCTCTCCCTCTCTAAAAACCAATAAAAATATTTTTTAAAATATTTAGTTTACGAAGAAAAGAGCTCTTCCTAAAATACTGAATTGCTATCTCTAGAAATAAAACTAGGGTATCCCTTGTCTAGATTTGCACCCTGCAGGACTATGTTGGCTGGGGGAAGCTTTTCCAGTGCTGACAGCCAGTGGTTCACAATAACTGACATTTGGTATCTGTATGCATTTCCTTTTGACAGCCCATGGAGGTTTTCAAATACCTGTTGAATAGAAGACGAATGAATGAGTGAATCAGAGGCCTTGGTTGCTACTTTGGCCTAACCCTGACTGTTATTTATTGTACCAGTAAGTTTTGTGACCTTTAGCAAGCCACTTTACCCATGGCTCTGTTCCCTTGTCTGTAAAGTGGATTTAATAACACCTACCACATGAAGTACTTAATACATGTTTATTAAATATCTGAATTAATCATTGGATCCAATTCAGATATACTGAGTCCAATATTCTAGGGTCTGGGGACTTGCCCTTTTTTGCAAAATCTACTGGTAAGTCTTATGCACCCAGAGTTTGAAAACCACTCATTTATTTTTATTTTTAAACAAAAATTTATTGTTGAAAGTATTACATATGTCCCCCTTTTCCCCATCCCATTGACCCCTTCTAGCCTGCCCCTGCCCACTGCTCCAGGGAAAACCACTCATTTAAACTCTACTATATATTAGGCAAGGCATTATGGCAGAAGCCCAAGGCAGTAATAAAATATATCAGAATGTCTTTAATAAGTTTACATAGACTAATGTGGACAAGCACAGGAGGAGAGATTAATTTCCTTAAATGACTGGTGAAACTTAAGGATTTAGCCTTTATAAGGATTAGGATTTTTTAAATGCCTACATCAGTATGTGTCACAGAACTGTTGGTATTATTCTCTTCACATATCCTTTGTATATACACCCCATACACTCCTTCCTAATCTGTAAGGACGGTGTCTATATTTTTCATAGATCATCTCCAGCCAATTTATAAATTTCTTTAAGTGACTAGACTAACTTTTCTGATTTTTGTGATTTTTTAAATCTGGTGACATAGTTCTAGCAGGTATGTTTTTTCTTTCTCTTTTTGTAAATCAATTTATGCATTTTCTCATTTCCAATTTGTGACTGAAAAAATTTTCATGAAAATGAAATTTTCTTGCAAACTCACATTGTACTCCTGAGACTCATTACATAATTTAAGAAAATTCACTTTCCAAACTGGAAAAAAGAAATCCATGTAGTTAACTCTCAGGTTTTTCTGGCTTATGGGTGATTCACCGTCTGCTCTGCACATCCAGCTTTCCTTTTTCTCTGCTTGTTAGGCATGGAGAGAGGAAGGGAACCAAGCAGATCTGGTAAAAAGATTTAGCAAAGAAGGGTGGCTAGAGTAAGTCTCAGCTTAGAGAATTCTGTTGATATTAGAGAGTGTGTTAGGGTTCTGTCTTGTTTGCAGAGGTGTAACCTAATGATCCTGGCAGGGCTAGGATATCGACCAGAGACTTTGACCTTTGATCCTGCCACTAACTTACTAGTACTGTGTACTTGTACAAACCAATCCGTCTTCATGTAACAGGGAAAATGCCTACATAATTTTATATTCAGGGTCCAGAGGGATGTCAGTAAAAGGAATTTAAAGAATTCATTGAATGTGAACACAATATTCTAGATACTAAACAAGAAACCACAAAAAATGTACCTTGTCTCTTAAGAGGCTGCATGAGATGAAAACGGAAATGGGTTTTTTCCTCTCTTTTCAGAATTTGTATACCAGTAGCATTAAGTATTATACAAAATATTTTAGAATTAATGATTTTCTGATGGTAAAATTTAAAAGAGCATTTTTATACTTATTTAATAGTGTGTAAAACTGTTACACACTATTAAATTTGAGGGACTTGCCCAAGGTTAACTAGCTAAATAATGCTGAAATGGGGACTGACATAGTTTTTCTGATTTTTCTGTTCACCAAAATAACATGCTCTAAGGAATGAGCATTTTTGTTCTATTTATGGAAGTCTGACATGTCTATAATCTGCTGTTATCATGTGTTTAAGTTTTGTTTTTAGACCACATGGGACGGATGTTAATGTTGTCCAAGCAAAACCAAAGATTTAGGATTAAGCAGAAACCTTTTGAATAATAAGGAGGAATTCTCAGTGTGTTTGTAGCATAACAGAGTGCCACTCCCTGACAAAAGCTTAAATTTTAAGGTAAACTTAAATTGAGGAAAAGTAGTGAAGAACACTAATCAGCTAGTAAAAATACCTTTCTTCCTATAACATGAAGGCGATTTTGAGGATCAAAAACATTGTGGAAGTTCGTAACAATAACTATAACAATATTAGTGGCTTAGCACTCATATAAAACCATATATGTAGCTATTATAGTATTAGCTCTACTATTATGAGCAAATGAATTGATTTTATTCTTTAGAGGTAAATCTTGACTTTCAAAGGTTAAAAAAAAAAAAAAAAGATCTAAAATGTTTTGGATTAAAAGAATCCAAAGGCTGCTGGTTGTCAGAATCAAAAGGGGGTTTTCATTTCAGTTTCTAAATTACCAAAAGATAAAAATAGATAAAAAGTAAAGCTTATGTTCACGGATTTCACAATATAAAAAATATATACTGTGGAGGCAAAGGGGAGACAGGTTTCATGCAGAGCTGGGAACCAGAGGAGCAAATATTCTCCTGAAGTCTAGGGGCCATGATTGGGCCAGGTCTGATGGTGTAATAGGTGCTCGGTAAGTACTAGTATTTGTTGAATGAATGAATGAAGGAAGGAAGGAAGGAAGGAAGGAAGGAAGGAAGGAAGGAAGGAAGGAAGAGTAAACACAAATGCATCTGCTCCTCTGAGGCTGCTTTTCTCGTTGGAGCACTGGATGTTTTATCAGTTGAATTCCACAAGAAACATCTTAACTAAGTCATGTCTTTAGGCCAATCTGTTTCCAAGCTTGTTTGTGTTTTTCACATTCTTTTTTTGACCTGCAGTATTATTCTGTGACCTTTTTCATGAATTCCAGTAGGTCATTCATTTGGGACCCAAGGAAGTCAGTAAATTAAGCTTGATTTGGAATGGAATACATAGGGCGAGTGGCTTGGATTGGAATCAAATTAGGTCTGGTTAATCTTATTTTGGTTTAATCTATGTGGGAAAGAATAGAAATAGAGGAAAAACAAATAAACAAAAAAATAGGGGAAACTATTCTTGTATAATGATAAGCAGTTTCTGTAAAAAAAGAAAAAAAATAGTTCTGAGGGCCAAAACCTAAATTATTTTTATTAGAAGTTTGGGAACAAAACGCAGAAAGATGAACTTCCCCAGTCATCATGGTTGCTGTTTACTTTCCTAGCTTTCCCAAGGCAGTGTCTCTAGGCTTTTAAACATGATGCTACACAGACAAGCATGCTACTTAATAGAGTTCATGTTTTTAATCTTCTCCAGGGCTCTGGAAACAGAGAAAGCAACTAGGCAGGAAAACACTGAGTGTACAGTCAAGTCATCTAGGCTCAGTTTTGAGTTTCAGATGGAGTCTAAGGAATGTTGAGAAAGTGCAGTAAGTTCCTGCACTAATAATTTCTTTAAGCTGATTTTCCCCTTCTTTTATTGTAAATTATTTCCATTTTGCAATGTATTGGACCACTGAAGACTTCACCTTGGTGCTCAGAGTTCAGAAAAATCCCCTTTCGGAACTGGCTGAGAAAGCATTTGAGTAAAATGGGAAATTTATTCAAAGCTGCTTAAGCAGGGAGAGGCCAGGAAGCAGCAAGTGAAAACCATCAGAGTGAGAGACCTTTTGTTTGGAGTTTGGACTGGGGCCTCTGGAGGTGTGAATGGGATTGTTCCTTGGAGAGAATTTCATGTGATTGCCTACTAAGTTCTTACAAAGGAGAGAACGAACCAAGTCTTACCATTTGGGCGTTTCTGGAATGTAATAATATTTGTTCCAGACAGTTGAATTTTCCCTCCCACGAAGTGAGTATTTTGCTCATTTAATAGAGCAAATTAAGTTTTCATTTTAAAAAGGGGAAGAGTCAGCATATTATTTCTAATTTCTCATAGTTAGCCTGTGGATCCAAGGTATGACTAAAACATGGGAGATACGTGGGATTTTCCCAGGACTCACCGCAGGCTCCCCTGATGTTGGTGAAGGCTTCACTTGCCTGAACAGAGGGGAATAATAATGGCTTTTCATTTGCCTAAAGCCAATGATGGGGCCAAATTACTTTTTTAAATTTATTTTTTATTTTAATTTTTCTACCACCATTTATGGACCAAAGAATGATTTTATACAGTTCTTTTTAGCATTCAGATTAACTACCCCAAAGAAGTAAATAAATTTTGGCTTTGGTTAATTTTCTGGAAGCAAATCTAAAAATATAACTTTTTTCTGCTTCAGCAACACTTAAGTATTTTAAAAATTATTTGTCATGGGATTTTTTGTACATATAAAATTATACACATATATGCAATTATGCACACAAACATATAATGCATGTTATATACTATTGGTATAGGTTTGAAAAATAAGAAAATGGAGATCCAAGTTTATAAAGACAGCTCAAGGATGATACATTCTGTATTTTTTTTTTACCCGAGTTACAAAGGTCTTTCAGTAAATGCTGTTCGAACAGAAAGGACATCTTCATTTCATTCTGTTTCAGAAAAAAAAGGGAAATGGTTACCATTTCCTTCGTTCAGTTCTGATTCTCTTCAATAACTGGCATTTTTGGTTTTGGAAATGGCATCTTAAGATATACATGTACTGCCTCAGGCACTATTGATAATGTTTCACCTAAAGGAATTGTTGCTAAAAGGGAAATGTCTGGATCGAATAAGCCACATTCCACATGCCTTAGGTCTTTTTTGAAACAAGGAGCTGTATGTATAAATTATGTATATTTTTTGAGAGAAGATGGTTTGAAAGTGCTCTCATCTTGTTCAAGTTTAAAAGGGAGGACATAAAGTTGCAATTTAATATGATCACAACCACTAATCATAGAAGGAAGAAAATTGAACATTTCCCCCTATCTATGGGAGATAGAATTCTCTTTCCCGTTGTTACCACCATATTTCCTTCACTTCGTTAAGCATATCTGTTCTTATAGTGGAAAAGCCTCTATTAGTCTTATAAAGAATGGTGGTCCCTGCAGTTTCGGGCTGTCCTGGAGCTTATCTCAGCTTTATTTCTAGTGCGCTTCTGCCACCTGGTGCTTTCGGAAACCCATTACAGTGCTCACTGGAAAGGGAAAACCTGAGGGAGGTTGGAGAGACATTTTCATGGTGTAGGAGAGTGAGAGGGAGGCATATTTCAAATGCATGGAAGATGTGTGTGTGTGTGTGTGTGTGTGTGTGTGTGTGTGTGTGTGTGTGTGTGTGTGAGAGAGAGAGAGAGAGAGAGAGAGAGAGAGAGGATAGAAAGAGAGAGAAATCTTGCCAAAGGTTTGGGTGGTAACATGTTTATTTCATAGATTACATCAGTATTGAAATTACATTCAATCATTAGGACCTGCTACCTGGTAAAGGGGAGAGAAAGACCTTGTGTTTAGTGCTGATAACAATAAGCTCCAGAAGTAAGGTTTTAAAACATATTTCGATACTTTCTATTCTTGCCTGTTCTCTAAGTGTGGTTTTTTTTTTTTCTGCATGAAAAACCTCAGCCGGACCCTTGTGCCTGGAAGGCTGTAGGCTGCTTGTTACATGTGTTTCTTTGCATTAAATTGCCTGCTGTGTTTACGTGAACCGCTTTTCTCTCCACATTATCATTCCAGACAACATTCCGTTGGTTCGGTGCCTCAAACTATTTATATGGTCTGCTGCCCTGCAGTTATGTGAGCTCTAGGAAGGGGGTCTTTACCTGGAACTTTGGCCTTCCTGCCTGAGCGTCAACAGGCTGGATTTGATGACTTGTCTGAGCAGCTCTCAGAGCTTTCTTTTTAGGAATCCAGTTAAATACATTCGATTTTGAAATGGATTTAAGGAGCCTTGTTTGTCATCTGGACAAATGCCTGTTTCCAGGATGGCCCCGGGATCGTCTTTCCCAGCTCGCTGAGCTGTTGGCAGTTCCCGGCCTGAGGCAGACAGACTTACGCTTCGGTGTCATGCTTGCCTTGAAGAATTACGGCTCTGACTTCTAACTACAGGCTCACAAACTCCGAGCTATGGATACCAGTTGGGTTACTAAGCACCCACTAAAGGCAGGTCTGTTACAAGGATTTTTTTAAAACATATGTATTCACATATAGCCCCCTGAGATATGTAATTTCTTCCTTATTTCCTGTTTGAGAAAACTGAGATCAGAGATTAAATTGCTTACCTGAAGTCACCTGGCTTGGAAGTGGCAGAGTAGAAATTTGAACTCGTGTGGTCTGAAAAGAGAAACCAAGTCTAGAGGTGACTGATAATAAAAAAGCAGGAGGAGGACCTGTGGGGAGGTGTGCTGGCTGCCTCAGCATCAGTACCACCTCAGCATCAGTACCTCCTCAGCATCAGTACCACCTCAGCATCAGTACCTCCTCAGCATCAATACCTCCTCAGCATCAGTACCTCCTCAGCATCAGTACCTCCTCAGCATCAGTACCACCTCAGCATCAGTACCTCCTAGTATCAGTACCACCTCAGCATCAGTACCACCTCAGCATCAGTACCTCCTCAGCATCAGTACCACCTCAGCATTAGTACCTCCTAGTATCAGTACCACCTCAGCATCAGTACCTCCTCAGCATCAGTACCTCCTCAGCATCAGTACCTTCTAGCATTAGTACCACCTCAGCATCAGTACCTCCTAGCATCAGTACCTCCTCAGCATCAGTACCTTCTAGCATCAGTACCACCTCAGCATCAGTACCACCTCAGCATCAGTACCACCTCAGCATCAATACCTCCTAGTATCAGTACCGCCTCAGCATCAGTATCATCTCCTTATGAAACTATATCTTTGTAAGATAGCCCACACCTGAAACCTATATGTTCATGCTGACCAATGTCACCATAATAAATTTAATTTTAAAAAAAGAAACTATCTTGCTTTCTGGTAGCCCGCTGCTGTTGGGGTTGGCAGAGCACACAGGGAGCTTGGAAGCTCATCTCTAGTACCTCCCGGTCCCCCACGTTTGGTCAGTTCTGACTTGTATTAGTGAAGTAACCTCCTAACTCCTCTATGGACCTCTCTTCTTGATACATAGCCAATCCGTGCATCTGAAACAATGTCTCTGAAGAACAAATCTGATCTTGTTGTTCCTGAGCATTAACTCTTTCAAGGGTTTCCAGTTACAATTGAGATAAAGTCAAAATTCTTTTTTTTTTTAATCCTTACCCAAGGATATGATTTACTGATTTTTTAGGAGAGGAAGGGAGAGAGAGAGAAACATCAATTGGTTGCCGCCATATGGGCCCCAACCAGGGGTGGAACCCACAACCTAACCTAGGCATGTGCTCGGACAGGGAGTCGAACATGCAACCTTTTTGGTGCGTGGGCTAATGCTCCAGCCAACTGAGCCAACACGTGTGTACAAGTCCAGATTCTCTAGCACGGCTTGTTAGCTCCTCCACCCCAGCCTCGTGTCCGTTCCCTGCCCACCACAAACACTGTGCGTCAGCTCAGACAACTCCTCACGGTCCCCTCAGCACCGGCGTGTTCCTGTGTCTCTCAGCACTGGCCATTCTTCCTCCTTTGCCCCTCCTACTCCTAACTTTTGGAGCATTTTATGGTCTCTGCTGAAACGTCAGTTCTTTCAGAAAGCTTCCTGCCCAGCCCGCGCTGGCTCAGCACTCCGCTCTGCAGCGCACCTGCCCCACTGCGTCGTGAGTACCTCCTTTTATTGAGATACAGTTCACACCCCTGATACAGGTCCCTGGTTTTCAGTATATTCACAAGGTTATGCAGCCATCACCACATTTCAGAACATTTTCATCACCCCCCAAAGCCACACACCCACGCTCCCCTTCCCCATCCGCGGACAGCCGCCAGCTTGTTTTCTCCTCCATGGGCTTGCCTACTCTAGGCCTTTCATATAAACGGATCATGGAATATTTGTCCTTTTGTGTCTGGCTCCTTTAAGCACAATGTGTTCAGAGTTTACCATGTTGCAGCATGTATCAGAAGCCCCTGTCTTTGTATGGTTGAATGCTCTTCCAGTGTATGGATAGGTCGCCACCTTTTGATGAACCATGCATCAGCTGATGGACGTTTGATTTGTTAGTTCTTTTGGGGCACTATGAGTACAGCTTCAATGAACACATGTGTACACATTTTTGTATGATGTGTTTTCAGTCCTCTTGGGTAAGTACCTAGGAGTGGGATTGCTGGGTCATATGGCAACTCTGTTTTCCATAGCAGCTGCACCATTTCACATCCCCACCAACAATGTGTGAGGTTCTAATTTCTCCACATTCTTGCCAACACTTGCTAATACTGTGGAATTTTTTTTTTTTTCATGATAACTATCCTTGTGGGTCTGAAGTTATAATTGTCTTGTAACTGGCTCGTTCCCCTCATGACACTAACCTGGGAGGGCAGAGACTTTGCAACACCTTATTATTGTACCCCAGTGCCCTGTGCATGGAGTCGGTGCTCAGTTAACATCTGAGAAGTGGGTGGCCTGATCTTTCCTATTTGCTTCGCTTCTGTAAATCCAGGAACTACAGGGGCAGCAGTGTGAAGAGAGGTCCTGGCTGCCAGTCCACACACTGTTCACTGGAGTGCCACGGATTTTAATAACCACACTAAGTGGATGCTCCGTGGCTTTAATAGTCTTACCTGAGACGTTCCCTGCATGCAGAACGGCGGGCGTTCTCATCTAACCAGCGCGGAATGGGGGAGACTGCGCGCCACTTGGCTGGCATTTTAATCCGTGATTCCGGGGAGTCTTTCTATTCCAAACGCATTTTCTCAGAGCATGTGAACGTTGCCTAATGAGAAAGCCATTCATTCCGAGGGAAAGGGGAGAAGAAAAGAAGCAAAACAAAAGGTCCTTTACTGGAAACAGAAGAGCCACATAGATTATACATTCAGAATGACACGGATTGAAGCCAAGCTGTCATGCTCTGGAACAACTCTATTTAGCCGAGTTACAGCTGGGGTCTCATTGATTTCTCCTTCCCTTGCTATCTGTTTTTATTTTTTTCAGTGCGCCCCAGACCGGTATTTGTAAAGGTGAGCGGGAAGCAAAACGATGCGTGTTCCCTCATTTCCTGCGGGCACAGTCCTGGAGAGAAGGTGCCTTCCTGGCCCCGGTCCCGGGGTCGTGAGGAGGTGGGCGAGGGCCGTGGGTGCCATCTGCAAACTCTCCGGTCCATCTCCACCCTTTGTCAACATACCGCCTCGTGGGGTTTTGCTCAGTCAGGAGTATAAATCTTCTTTGTTTTTCTGCACTTTTTTCTCGCTTCACCTGCTGTGAAACACAATGGTGGCCCAACCCTGGAGCCTTCTGTGGAAATGGAATCCTTAAACCTTGGCACTAATTTTCAACTCTGTCTTCCCCGCAGCAAATGTGGATGTGCTGAGTTACAGTCCCCACCTGACTAATCTCAATAAGCTCTTCCTCTAGTTTATCTTTCCCCTCGAAAACATAGTGTGCACCTCTGATCCTTGGAGGGGAGAGGATAGGAAAGGAGAAGAGAGGCCTTTGGGAAAGGGTTAGGTAAATAAATAGCACTGGCCTCGTGGAAAGAGTGTCCTGGTATGATATAGCAGTGAAAATACAAAAGAGGAAAAATAAACAGAGCAGTCTTTGTCCAAATATGGCCACTTGAACTCGGGGTGGTATTTCAGCACTGGAGGGAAATTCCAGAGGTCTCTGGCTGCAAATGTCTCCCTCCCCTTATCTGCCTCTGCTGATAATCCCAGGCTGAGCCGGTGTCAGCAGGTGTCGGCTGCTTGAACAAGGACAGCACCAGTGTTGTTGGGGCCGCAGCATCCAGGCCCCTGTTCTGTCCTGTACCGTTAACACTCCCTGATTTATAATTTCACCCAGGACTCTGGCCAGTTTACGTGGCTTCTAAAAATACTAGTCTCGGAGAAATCACATGCGAGCCTGCCCCTGTGCTGGGCACCGGGTCAATGCCTAGGAGTCACAGGAAGGGGAGTTCTGCCAGGAAAGCCCAAAGTTCCTAGCAGCTTTGCTTTCTTTGGCACACTAACGAGGACCCAACTTACCAGGTCCCAGTTCACACTCTCAGTGCCTCTGGCCGGGGAATCATGTGGCTCTTGGCCCCCGCGTTCCCACACATGACTAATCTACGGCGAGCCGGGGACCAGTGGGCCACCCTGCTTTTGAGCCAGCCAAACGTTTATAACTTGAATTTGGAAACAAAACAGAATCGTGTACAAATAGGCTGTGCTGGATTAGTCAACTCCTTGAAAAGTCCCTTTTGCTCTTGAGGATAGCACATGAGGGACATTCCAAACTTTAGGAGGGCAAAAATGCAGGTTTAAAGTCTGGATTCTGAACTGTGCTACAAAGTTGTGCAAGATGGGTATGCGGGAAACTTTGGCCTGGGCGATTCGTGCTGCGCTGTGATGTGCGTCTGGATGTACCCGCCCTGGGTTTGTTTATTGACAATGAGAATCGAAGGGAAACTTCCTGTGGGAGAGTGTGCAGGTGGGCCTGCTCCGCACCCAGCCAGAGGAAATCAGTTTCCTGATTAGCGATGACACTGCCCTCTAGTGGCTGGCCTGAGGCTTAAATGAATAAACCCCAGGTGTGTCTCAGATCTCCAAAAAACTTACCAAGTAAACTCCCAGATTGTGAGTGGGAAAGAGAAAGGGAGGGGAGGATGGCGAGAGGGAGGGAGAGAAAGAAAGGAGAGGAAGAGGATTCTTGCCAACGTAGCTCATCTCAGCGACTCTGAGGCGACAGGGACAGGGCTTCTGAGATCCAGGAAGGGCCTCAGTCCAGGATTCCGGCGAGTGACACCGGCTACAAACCTTCAGGAAGGATTTGAACAAAGCTGTGTACCAGCTCCCCCTGGCCCACATTCCATTTCAAGGTAAGTCACTGGCAGTGCTGAGGGGTGGAGCACCTGTTGCAAGCTTTTCTTGCACCGCCACCTTTTTTTGGTGTTCCCTTGAGGCCCCTGTTGTCTTCCCAAATACCCCTGCTGCCCTTTGCACTTTGCCTCCTGCTGCCTTCCCACTAAGAACTCCTGGCCTAATTCCTCAGGTGTCTCTGGGGGAGAATGTTTAGAGAGTGGCCTGGGCCCTTCGGGAATGACAGGAATGCTGAGAATTTCAGGCTCTATTTTGCAGATCAGGGAAAGAAAGTTTGGGCCCAGGGGAGGGGAATGGCCTTCAAAACACCTCAGATCACGGTTACCTCAGGCCACGGAGCTGGCCCTGAAGCCAGTCTCCTCTGGGAGCCCTGCCCTGTCTGCTGACCTGGGCTCAGAGGCCTCTGGGAAAGGTGGTGGTTGTGTACCAAATGACAGATATGAGACATGAGTTATTTGCTGTAAAGTTTTAGTTGTATTCAGCATAACTGGCAAACAACGTGAGGCAATTTTGTAGCTATCAGTCCTTTCAGGGTTGAGTCGTAGTGGTTCCTGGAATCTTACTTTATTACAGGAAAAGGGGGAAATGGCAAGAACTTGACTCAGAGCTATCACCAAAGTCTCTCTGGTTTTCTATCTGCATTAACTTTTTCATTCGATTATTTACTGATTTATTTTTGTTAATCCTCACTGGAGGATGTTTTCCCCAGTGAGTTTTAGAGAGAGTGGAATGGGATTGGGGTGTGAGGGAGAGAGAGAAACATTGTGAGAGAGACACATTGGTTGGTTGCCTCCCCCATGGGCCCCAACTGGTGCTGGGGATCGAACTTACAACCCAGGTATGTGCCCTTGACCTGGAATCGAACCCACAGCCCTTCAGTGCACTGGGCTGACACGTTAACCACTCTTAGGCACACCGATCAGGGTTCATTTGGCTATTTTTTAATTTTTGCATTTAACTCACATGATTATAAGGATGGCCACCAAACCACCCACTACCTCCTCTTCTCCCTCCCCCCTCCTTTGTGACAATTAGAAGAATCTCACCTGGGGAACGTGATTTGATTGGTTACTTAATGTGAGGCTCCTGTTTTGAATTGTGTATTTATCTATTATGCGGAGGCATGTGTGGCTCCTGATGAAGCCTTCACATTAGCCTCAAGCACTGCCGCCATCTCACACCACCACCCTGCTCCACCCTTGTCTCCAGGAAAACCTCCTTGGAAACATACATGTGTTACTTGGGACAGGAACTCTTCCACTTGCGTTGGAGGAATGCAAACATGAACATGTGCCTGCACTTTTGAGAGAATCTCCTTGTGTTAGAGAATAAACACGAAAGGGTTTTAGTTTTCCCATAATTGCTACTGATTGTGTCCTGTCAGAACGCTCTTTGCCTGCTGGGTAGTAAGCTCCCTTAATGGCATCTCAGCCCACTTGCATAACTTATACCACTACTGTGAGGGTCGCTAAAGAAGGAACGCACAAGGCCAAAGTGGTAAGGGATTATAAATTCATTAGGTCATCTGGATACCAGATGAGCTGAGCCCCCCAAATGGCGCCAGCACCCAGGGATGGGGAGTCAGAGGTTTTAAAGGACTCAAGGTGGGCTTTTTCTTGGCGGAGAATTTTCTGTGCAGGTCTGGATTCTGGGAAGGTCCGGAGGGAAGAGATAATGGTCTTAGCAAGTGGAATGTGTTCTTAGCAAGTGGAATGTGGTCTTAGCAAGTGGAATGTGGTCTAAGCGAAAGGGAATGTCCATCATGAAGTTCCCAGGGGAGGGGTATCATTCAATTATTTGATCAAACCTAACAACTACCCGTTTATTAAAACAGTGTCACTAAAACCTTAAGACTCAGTAGTGTCGATGAAAGAATGTCCTGCCTAAGAAAAAGTTTTATAAGAGTTTATTTGAACCAAACGGACAACATTTGCTGGGAAGCAAAATCTCAATGGATTGGGAAAATGTTCTGGAGAATGGCAGTTCTACAGCTTCCTTTATATACTAGAATCCAAGGAGAAGACGTGAGGTGTGTGTGTGTGTGTGTGTGTGTGTGTGTGTGTGTGTGTGTGGCGGGGGGGCGGGGGATGCTACATGAAATCCATTGGTGGTAGATTAGGGAGATGGGAGAAAGCAAAGCGGGGAAATCTCTGAGATTGGATAAAAGGTAAAGCAAAGAGACACGCTTCTTTTACATAGGTGGGTACAGGGTCGTTAACAATTAACATTTACAGCACACTGAGATGGTTTGGGGAACAAGATAATGATGAGGGGCTCTGTGGTCTCCTGCTCTAGTGGGAGATTGTGCCCTGAGGAGTCAGGAAAAAAGGGATTACTCTGACATTCCAGAGGTGTGTCATCATAGATGCAAAACCAATAGATAAAGCTCACGGAAAGATTCACCTTGTCAAGCAAGCTCCTGACCGAGGATGCGACTACCCACCATGACTTGCTCTTAGGTGGGGATTTTTATGCTCAGACCCTCCTGTGTAGTTCCTTGTGGTCTCTGAGTTGGTAAGACTTGCCTGAGGTTGTCAGGTTTAGTATATGGCCCTTTTTATGCCCACAGTAGTGTGAGTTTTAGTTTAAAAATGTTTTATTCAAAGGTTATCTTCGTTCTCTTGCCCACCCCAGAGAGAGCAGTAGTCTTAGGTGCTGGGGGGTGGTATGGCGGTCTCGCTGTGTTCTCTCACATCCCAGCCCCTTCTCCATGCTACCCCTCTTGATGTAGGAACTGAAGCCAACACTGACTTCTCTCACCTGCCCGCTTCTGAAGAGGGTGTCTTATACGCAGCTCTTTTTCCTGCGGCTGCTTATCTGGCCAACACTATCCTTCACTTAATTCTCTGTGGAAGGAGCCGGAGTGCAGTTTCTTTCTTGGAGCACACGTACGGGTTCTGCAGTGAGCTCTACAGACGGCCCCTGGCTGGGCTCCAGGTGGAGATCTCTCAGGTGCAGTCTTCCTCTTGAGACCAAGGTACACATCGCCTGGGGGGAAAGTATATGGCTTAAGCCCAGCTACCGTCCTAGAGTCTGTGGGAGCCATATGATAGCCTGGTCTTCTTGCTGCTCCAAAGAGGACAATGCAGCCTGCCTCCTAGCTCTTCCTGTCAGCTTCGACACCTCTCCTGCTCCTCCCTTCATCTCCCAAGAATCGGGGGCTGTGCCAGACCAGTGATTTGCCAACTTTCCAACCAGAGCTAAGCTCTAATCCTCAACATAGCGGGAGTGGTGGGAAGCAACATTTCCGTTTTAGTCTTATCGTGAGGAGGGCCCTGCTGGAATTCCAACCTATCAGTGAGGGGAGATGAAAGGGATAGTTGACACTCTGCAGAGTGCTTTCCCTCCAAGAGGTAAGCCCTTTCTCCCATCCTTCCTCTTTCGTGAAGGAGGTGGATCTGCTGAAATGTTGACCGTCTCCAAGTCTAACTTCATAGGTGTCTGTCTCCTTTGCTTACATTTTTATTTATTGAGTTTCGAGAGAGAGAAACATCAGTTTTGTTGTTCCACTTATTTATGCATTCATTGGTTGACCCTTGTGTGAGCCCTGACCGGCAATCAAATTTGCAACCTTGGTGTAGCAGGATAACGCTCTAACCAACTGATCTACCCAGCCGGGCAACAATTCTTGACATTTGGCACCTGACAGAAGTCTGTTATACAGCGATGTCATGGTTCTCAGCTCTGACTTCATGGTAGGTTTAATCAGTCTGGAAGTGGGACCTGGGTCTCGGTAGTTGAAAAACATCTCCTAGTGATTTTGGTACACAGCGAGGGTTAAGACCTTCACATGCCTAGTGGAAGGCAGAATGCACCCTAAAGGGACAGCATTTAGTGATTCTAAAGTGAGAGACAGGTTAGTATAAGAAAAATGTGGCTCTGGAGAGGCAACAGAAGAAAGCAGGTTCCTGTATGAACCGTTTGAGGGATGAAGAATTTGGGGAGGGGATCCTGGAGTAGTTCTTTTCCCCACTTCCCCCAATTTTTCTTTCTAATCCTTTTGTTTTTCTCACAATCAAATACCCAATCTAACTCTGAAGAAGATTTGTTGGAGTTTTTGCTCTTGAATTTTTTCTTAACTGTTGGTGGGCTGCACGTGGCACTGTGCCTGAGGCCCTGCTTAAGACAGAGTCCCTGCCCCAGGGACAAAGTAGAGAGTAGGGACTGGAAGAGGGTTCTGCAAATAGTTATCATGCGAAGCAGCAGGTCTCTTTTAGCTCTTGGCGATTTCCTCCTCTGGCACTTAAAGTCTCTCTACCCAGATATCTAACTTTTTCTCCTTCCAGGCCCTCTTTTTCAGTGTTAGTGCCTAGTGCCTTACAGTAAGCCCCCTGGGCAGGTGGGTGAACCCAAAGTCCCGAAAGAAGGGGGGAGCATCTCTTTATGTGTCTTCCTTTTAGGAGTGAGGGAACTTTTCACTTCTTTCCATGTCTTGGTGACGAAGATTGATCATTGGTCCATCTTAAAACCAATGACCGGTGATGGCAACGGGATTCTCACGGGGGGATTAGATTAGTCATATGCAAGAGAATCAGTGTTGGAGAGTCAACCACCAAGAGCTCGCACTCTGCGTTCTCTCTCTCACAACACTTCTTCCGTTCTGTAGTCTTCTCTTGTCCTGTTTTCTCTAGTAGGTCAAGGATCTTGTCTTATTTATCTTTTTCTTTCTACATCCTGCAGGAGTTTATAATCTGGTTAGAGGGATGATGTTAACCCACAAATGAAGCATACACACATACACATTTTACGCAGATGCATACCACACTGACTGAGTGGTATGGCTGAGTTCTTGAGTTTGGGTACCCCAATTGAATCAGCATTACAGACGGCCAGTATAGCAAAGCCCACTGGAAACGCATTTCCAGTTTGTAGATTATCAATAGCTCTTTTCCGTCTCCTTAGATCCCCTGAAGTCCAGCTGTATCTTCAGTTGTTGGCCAGTCTGCTCTGGATGCGGTAATGCTCAGGAGGCTGTTTGTAAAGTCAAAGGACTTCTGTGAGGTTCTTATTGCCTAAGGACCTTCATTCTGTTCCCTTGAAGGTGCCTAGAGCTGCAATAAAACAGACATTTGAAGGTTTCCTGTGATACTCCTTCTTGTTCCTTTTGGCAGGTACAGCACCATCATTTGAACAGCTTTTGTCAGGCATCATTGATCAGAACTGTTTACCAGAACACAAAATAAATGGAGAGAAACCACATTGGAATAAACAAGACACTTAACTCAGGGTCGCATGCCGGAGCTCTCAGTGGCTGTGAGTGTATATGTACTCTGCTGCACTCAAAACATAGGGGGGAAATATATGTCTATCAATTATAGGGAAAATACATTTAAATAACTATAAAATGCTTTGGGAAAGTTATTCGGACACATACTCTGAAAAGGAATAGATGCTCCACAGAATGAGTTTTAAAAAGGTATCTGTGTGCTAATGCATTGAATGGTAGTATGTGAACTACTTTGGGGGTGTATGCTCTGCTCATATTTCTTTTTTTTCGGGTGTAAATCCCTGCTATGAGGATGGGTTTAGGTGGCCAGTTTATGTCATGGAACCCAGGTAGGTAACCCTGTCCCCCATGGGTTGTGCAGGGATATGGAAACCTGACCTGAACTGAAATAGACTTACTTTCTTAGTTTCCTAATGACCCCCAAACTATGGTCAGGTGATGCTGAGTTTGGCCCAGTGTCCCAAGTGGGTGTTAGTTAGCATTAGGTTTGGTTCTGAGCGGTATAATGTAAAAATTATGACACCTAAACAAAATAGAAATGCATATTTTTTTTCCCTCTCATATAAACATCGGCAAAGCAGGCTTTGCATGGCAAGCTGCCTCATGGCCGTCAGGGTCTGAGGCCCCGATGTCTTATTGCTCTGCCAGCTTCACCGTGTGCTCCATCCAGCGGTTTGCTGGTAAACTGACTCTGGGGGGTGCGGGTGGAGGAAGGTTTGATTTGTAGCATTTGTCTGACTCCTATGGTGGAAATATTCCTACTGTGGCCAACTTCAAGCTACCAATGGTTTATAAGCAGCATGCAAAATTCCTGAATGTTTGACAATCTGCTCTCCTGCCGTTAGGAGCCTGCTCTATCTAGCAGACCACTGCTTCGCCCTCATGGTCCCAAATGGCTGCCCCAGCTCCAGACATTACAACTACATTCCAGCTAATAGGAAGGAAGAAATCGAAAGAGGACACAAACTCCTCCCCTTTTAGGGTATCTTCTAGAAGCCGTGCACAGCCACTTACATCCCATTGGACAGAACTTAGTCACATGACTACATCTACTTGGGAAATACCTATTTTCTTCTGGGCTTCCATGTACCCAACTAAGATTTGGGTGTTCTGCTACAAAAAAAGAAGAGGGAAATACATTTGGGGGAAAATTAGCAGTTTCTGTAACTAATGGTAACACCCAGTTCCACATAAATGCCCAAGTTAATGGGGAGGCAGAAGCCCAAATTAAAAAGAAGTTAGTTTTCCGAGCGAGAAGACTTGGAGTGGCTTTACAGCAGGGATGATAAATATGCAGCTTCAGACAGAGAAAGTGAGACTAGCTGCCAATTATTTAAATTTCAGGGTGACTAATGATAATACTCCTTCTTTCTCTCCTGTGTTGGAACTGAGGGACAGATACATAAGTCAGGCAGATGGAGAGAAAAGTGTCAGCTTTATGGCTGATTCCACTGTTTGGAGGAAGACTTCAGCCCTGCAGTGACCAGGGGCTCCCGTTCACTCCTGAAATACCCCCCTAGTCAAAGGCAGAATCGGAAAACTGCAGAGTTGCCCACCCCTGTTCATCCTGCCCAGGGCACCTGCCCTTGAATGCTCCCCACAGAAGGAAATTGGTGAATGTTCTTCTTCCAAATTCACTAATAAGATAATTAATCAAAATGGATTGAGGCGTAGTAGGAGAGGCCAGGGTATGTCCGTCTCCACTGAAACATGAAAAACGAGTGTTCTAATACTTGTGACCTTCCAAACCTGTTGCGCTTTAGCTAATCATGCTGCAGTTGGGTTACATGAAATCCCTCGGAATCCTTGCAGCTCTCGTTTATGTAAATGAGCACAGGGGATTTCTCTTACAGCAAAATGGTCTCTGCCTTAGAAACGTACGTAAGGGCTGTCTTGTATGGGTCAGACACTGGGCGCTGGGCGAGTTCACAAGGAAGTTTACAAGAGGCTTGGAGGAGGCAGAGGAGTTTTCATGGACAAACCTGAGCTTGCTCTGAAAGTCTGGGCAGGGTTTTTGATCGGCTGAGGGAATGGAAGTGTTTTAATCGAGTGGAACTTGATGGACACAGTGAGAATGGGGGACTGGCATGGGATGGTCTATGCCAATGAGGGGAGACCACAAAGACTAGGTGAGGTGCCTGTTGAAGTGGGAAGGCAGGTGAGACAGGTGGTATGGGACCACTGTCTGGACTCCAACAGAGGACTCTGTAGTTGACAGGAAGGGAAATTTTTTGTTTTTAAAATATATTTTTTATTGATTTCAAGAGGAAGGGAGAGGGAGAGAGAGAGAGAAAAACATCAATGATGAGAGAGAATTATTGATCGGCTGCCTCCTGTGTACCCCCCACTGGGGATCGAGCCCGAAACCTAGGCATGTGCCCTGACCAGGAATCGAACTGTGACCTCCTGGTTCATAGATTGATGCTCAACCACTGAGCCACACCAGCTGGGCCAGAGAAGGAAATTTGTAGCCATTGATGAAAAGCAAAACGTGGCATTTTCACAGATTATTCTGGAGGAAGTATTATTCCCGGACCTTTTCAGTTGCACGGACCAACAAATTCCCTTTTGTGTTTAATCCAGTTACAATAAATAGCCCTGACTCATACATTCCTCTTATCGGGTACAGGGAAATGGCTTTCAAGCGTCTGCATGCCTTAGAACAATCTGGAAGACAACACAGATTGCTGTCCTCCCCCCCCCCCCGTGTGTGATGCAGTAAGTCTGTGATGGGGCTCAAGAACTTGGTTTTTAGAAGATCCCAGGTGTTGCTGCGGCTGCTGGTCCTGGGCCACACTCTGACAATCACGGGGATTAAATGCTGGCCTGGGATCAATCCTGCCCAGTATTGAATGAGTGAATGAGAATGCAATTCCTGAATCATAAAATGAGAGATTAGATGAGATGGTCTCTGTGGTCTTCTTGAGCCCGTGCTTCTGTGACTCTATTCACATTTTTTCCGCATAATAGAAATCGAAGTGTTTACCGAGATTGCTTTTATCCCCGTCAGTGCATTCATTTTACCTTGAGGGCTCATACCATTAGGTCGGAATCTGAAGGCATGTGATTGGACTTGAGATCCTTTCTCAAGAGGAAAGACCCTCTTAACATGGCCCTTCTATACACAAGAAAAGAAAATAGAAAAAAAAAAGTGGCAAGGAATTCAAATATGGCCCAGACTGCTTTACAAGTTGAAAGAAAAGGGATGAGACGTTTTCACTAAAGCGGAAGTGCTGTTGACCCAGCACCTGAAGCTTTGGAGAGCATTCACTTAAACGGTTAAAAATGTTCAGCCTTAAGAAAATATTTACCAGTTCATAACTGTGCAAAGCAAATGAGCTGGATGCCTGGCCAAAGGGTCAGAGGCTTCCTTGCAGCCTCAAACTCTCGGCTCAGAGGACCGGGGAGGCTGCCTAGCCCCAGGTGGAGGGGCATTTGTCAACATCTGCAGCCTCAGCAACGCTCCCCTTGCTCCAACGGCCTGGGTACTGTCTGCTGAGTGAAGACTGGCGTCAGCAGAGACAGTGTCTGGCAGCCACACAGAGAGCTGCACTCAGACTGGGGATTTCCTGAGTTTCATTATGGATGACCTTTATACGCAGTCCCGCAGCAAGGGGATGAGGCCGAGAGGTGACGTGTCCTAGGACAGGGACATGCCACCCTTCGCAGCAGAAGCAGAGTTTTGAGGGATCAGCAGGACGTTGAGGTTTCCTCTTTTTTCAAATAAGTGGGTTTTGTGGTTACAGCAAACCAGGAAGTGGTGACCCGTTTCACTGAGAACTCTCCCACGTGAGATAAGCTGTGGGTGAATTCTCCCGTGACCAGGAATTCTTCCAGGATGAGTTAGTAGATGTGGAAAAGGCAGAACCCTGAGTCTCTGTCCTAACCTGGGATAATTGATTCTGGGCTTATTCAATAAACAGGGAGCATGAGGGTGGGGCAGAGAGCAGCCTCAGACTCGGGCAGCATTCTGTAGCATTGAGTTCACCACTCGCCAGGACTGAGGGACCCACATACCATTACTCCCGACTGGGTGCTAGTGGCTGATGAACTGTATGGCTTCCTGACTTTATATCCAGTTCACACTACATTTTCTCTTCTTCCTGGTCAATCTTTATTTTCTTAGGTTATATGCAAGCATTTCTACTTAAACTCCGGATATTGTGAATTGCTTGGTGCGTGGTCAGTGTCTTACTCATCATTATATTCCACACAGTGACTATTCGCAGTACGTATCTTTTTCTAAAGCTGAGCGCTGATACGGGTAAGCACAGTTCATAATCCTTAAAGTCAGATCTGGAGGTGAGAGAGAGGTAAATTAGGAACCACACTACTATTCTAATGCTCCCACCCCACCTTGCCTTGCTCATTGTGATCTTACTGCTTAAGATGTCCTTTAACTTCGACTGCTGACACACTCTGATTCATCCTTGAGAACCAAGCTCAGTCACTGTGAAACTTTCCAATTGTGAAACTTTCCATTTTGTGTAGAATTCGGTCCTTCAAATATTTTTTGTAATTATTTCACGAATGAAAATGAATGATTTGCATGTTTGTTAGCTATGACCTAATTGAAGGAAGGGTCTACTTTTGACATTTTAAACTGAAATTGATTTAACTACTTACCGCCAAGCCAGGCGGCTGCTGTGTGGTACAATTTCATGGGTTCAGGGAACTCCCGTCTCCCTCCTGTCCTTTTAGTTGTGAACACAGTGCAACTCAAAGCTTTGAGTCCTCTTTATTCCCTTAGCTCCTTGAGAAAGGTCATCCTTGAAGCTTCTAGCAGAGGTTTATTTTAGTGCTGAGGAATGGAGGTCTCTTCCTCAGAGGCTGTTTTGATAGGGAAAGAACTAAAGACAGACAGGAGCATAAGGGTGGGGGTTAGGGGGGGCGGGAGATGAAGTGTTTATCTTGAGTCACCAAAGATAAACTTTGCCCAGTGTCTAATTTCACGTGCAGCTCGAGGCCTTCTAATGAGTTAGCCCAGTGTATAGGGAAGCTCCAATTCAACTCCCTGAGGCTAGAGGAGGGAAGGTTAATTCTGTGCACATCAGCCATGTGTTGAAACTGGTTCTGAAATGGTTTTAAAATTTTAGATGGCACAGTGTTGGGACAGGAGTAGCTCTTGTGTTGCTGTGTTCCTAGAAGTCAGGCTGTGCTTCGAAGCCTGGAGACCCCGAATGGCAATGTCTTAAATCCTAAGCAGCATTAAAATATTTGGGGTTTTTTTGTTGTTATTTTTCTGGGTGATCAGTAACTCTTTTCTGCACCTGATCTCCTAAAAGCTAAGCCAGTTGGACGTTGATTTGGTCCTGATTCTATGTTGCTCATAACACTTGGCCGCTTCATGGAAGATCCTTCTCCGAGGCGAGGGTCAAGGGGTACAAGTGAGTGAATAATGTTTCATTTCAACGGCAGGCCGTGCTGCGTCTGCTGGTTTCCATGGCTGCATCCCTGTGCATCCAGATCGTGGGCATCGTTTGCTCTTAATCGTCTCATTTCTCCTTCTGACCAGAATAAACTTCGAGTTTTGTATTTGTGATTTTTCACATGTCACAGTGTCTACTGACAGAGAAGCATTACTTCAGAGAGGAGACTGCAAGCCATTGCAAGCCTGTATGGAAATAAAAGGTGGGACACAGCAAGTAAATCATCAAACACCAATAGACCCGTGATTCACATTTAATTTTTGGAGGTTACCACATCTAATCTAAACCAGAATAAAATGCACTTCATTCTGATAGTGTGTGCATGCTTTTACATACTGGTCTCTCCTCATAGCTGCCCAGGTTTGCTCCGGGTCACGTAGGTACAGACCTATGTTGCATCGCCCATCTTCCCTGCTTTTCCACAGAGTGGAGCTGTAACTGCACTGAGAGGAAGCAAACAGAATCCCAAAGATCAAAGACTGTGGACATGGCAGTGAGAATGACCAGAAGTTTCTGTTTATCAATCGATAGGCGAGGGGAAATAACTCCTCGGGTTTCGTTTGAAGATCTCGGGCTGTGGAAATCAGACTTTTAGATCTGAATCCAATGCGAATGAAAGATGAACTTGCCTCTGGTGTCTGCCCAGGGCGAGTCAGTTCTTTGCTCTGAGATGCAGATCTTATCTCACAGGGGTCTGAAATATTCCTTTCAAAGTTGTTTGTTTTCCCAACTGCAGTGCTTTCTTTCCAGGTGTGCTAACTCAGGGGAACACTGAGCATCTGGTACGTGGAAAAGACAAGCCTTTCTCTGGGCACTCAGTCAGTCAGCAAATATTGACTCTGGTGGACTTTGTGCCAGGAACCCTCCTCATCCCTGAGGGCAGAGCAGAGAACAAACCGGCCTCTGTCCTTGCGGGGCTTCCGCTTCAGTGGAAGGAGACAGAGAGTGAAAGTCTAACCGCGAAGGAAGCTCGAGGGTCAAGGGTTGGAGATGGACCTAAATCGGTCAGGAGAGATGATCCTGAGGATGACATCGGAGCTGCTGTCTGAATGTTGGGAAGAAAGCGGCCACTGGGGCTGAGCTCAGCACGTGGGGCAGAAACAGGGCGGTGGATTGGGGTGCTGTGCACGGAGAGGGAGATGCGCGGGGAGAGGAGGCAGAGGCCCGTCACCGGGGCTTCAGAGGCCAGCGCTAGGAGTGTGGAGCTGACTCATGTTGTACAGAGAGGTCACCGAGTGCTTCATGCAGGAAAGGGATGTGGGCGGATATAATTCGAAAAATTCACTTGGCTGCCGTGGAGAGCGAGGACCAGCGGGACCAGTGTGGTGGTGAGGGAGACCTGTCAGTGGGCGTAGACCAGGGTGGTCACACGAGGGTGAAATGGTCAGTTCAGAGCTACTTATGGTCATCAGAGCTCTCGGGGCTTCTGGGCGGGCTGGAGGCGGGCTGGATGTGGAATACGAGGGAAGAATCAGGGGTGGCTGCTCCGTTTTGACCTGAGCAATGAGTAAGCGTGGGTGCTGTTGACTAAGGCCTCCGGCGTTGGGGAGAGGAGCATTGCACAGAGAGGATGGTTCTCTACAGAGTTCCCTTCAGGTTTGTGTAAAGGAACCAGCCTTCTGTGCCAGATGACTCTATGGGTATAATTAGAAAGCTGCAATAATACTTCTAGCTACTGATGTCTATAGGGGACACTTTTAGGTGACAGTGTTTTCCCAATACTTGGGGGCCTATAATTTGTGGCCTGGGTGAGGCGGTAAATCTCTCACTTTCTTGTGTTCAATAACCCCACTGAAGAGAGCAACCATTTCATGTCTAAAATGCCTGACTTTGGGGCCTGGCCTGGTAGCTCAGTTGATTAGAGCATCATCCCAATACACTAAGGTTGCAGGTTCAATCCCCAGTCAGGGCACATACAAGAATCAACCAATGAATACATACGTAAGTGGAACAACAAACCAATGTCTCTCTCACCCCTTCTCTCTGTCTCAAATCAATTAAAAAAATAAAAATAAAATTCCTGACTTTGTTGAGCTATTATGTGTGTATATATACATACATATACCGTATTTTCCGTATAAGACGACTGGGCGTATAGAAGATTTTCCTGGGTTAAAAAGTCATCTTATATGCCAGAAAATACGGTATATATGCATGCATATACATGTATACATATGTAGATTGAGAGATATCTTTTTTCTGCGAATATTGGCATATATATATATATATGTATATATATATACACACACATATATATATACATATATATTTATTTATATGTATATATATATATATATATATATATATACACACACTAGAGGCCCAGTGCATGATTGAATTATGCACGTGTAGGGTCCCCTGCATGCTTTTGCTTTCGATCGCAGGGGAGCTGGGTGCCTGTCCTTGAGGGGCTTCCGCTTCAGTGGAAGGAGACAGATAGTGAAAGTCTAACCGCGAAGGAAGCACGAGGGTCAAGGGTTGGAGATGGACCTAAATCGGTCAGGAGAGATGATCCTGAGGATGACATCGGAGCTGCTGTCTGAATGTTGGGAAGAAAGCGGCCACTGGGGCTGAGCTCAGCACGTGGGGCAGAAACAGGGCGGTGGATTGGGGTGCTGTGCACGGAGAGGGAGATGCGCGGGGAGAGGAGGCAGAGGCCGGTCACCGGGGCTTCAGAGCGATGGAGGCTTCTGAAAGGCCTGGTGCTGGAGCAGACAGGCACCCAGCTCCCCGCTTTTGATGGTCCGCGGCAGGACGTGAGCTCGCTGCCCCAGAGGCCCCTTCTGTTCCGCAGCACAGCCATGGTGCAGACGCTGAGCTTGCGCCGCCGCTGGCAATGCGAGCTCAGCGTCCCGCTGGCCCAATCGGCTACCCGGCCACCCCGAGTCCCGCCTCCTGCGCCTCCCGCTGGCCCAATCGTGGGTGTAGCGGAGTGATGGTAATTTACATATTACTATTTTATTAGGTAGGATATATATAAATAATACAGATACATATGTATGCCAATATTCACAGAAAAAAAAATACATCTATCTGTCTACCTCTGCCACCTCCCATAACCCACCCACACCCCAGTGAATATGAAATAGCATTCACGTTTTGGATCAAAACAACTGGACAGAATCTTATGAGAACTATGTATCTTTTGTTCATTTGTTTCTTCTTTCATTTATTAAGTCATCCATGAGTCAACAAGTGTCTACTATGTTGTATAAGCATTATTTTAGGCTCTTTGGATACAAAGGTTTTTTATTTGTTGGCAATTATTACTAACCTTTTTAAAATAGTTAAAATGGGTAATAGCAATACGTTTAGTTTAATTAGATCCTAGATGGAGAATTTTGTGCCAGATCCTGAAAGGAGGTATACATCATGTTGGGGCAATTATCTTGAGGGCAATGGGGAACCCTGGATGGGTTTTACATGTGGGGTGCCTTGATCTAACTTTGCGTATTAGAAAGCTACAGTATGGAAATGAAAAGTGAATAGGAGTACCCTTCACCTATGCCCTCCCTCCCTGTCCCCTCCCATACACATAGGCTGTTATTTAGCCATCATTCATGTATTCAGTGCCTCTTAGGAAAGACAGATTCCTAATATGTGCCTTTGTGAAATTTCATAAGCAAATGCTTCTAGATCAGAGTAAGAAAATTACCAAACCAGTTAATACCAGTAGCTTCTTAATCTCATCATAATGTAATTAATTATATGCTATCACCTATGCTATTTTCCAATTCAAGGACATTCCAGTGGAGTGTATGGTTGACCTTTTACCTCAGAGGCCTCTTCTTTTCACTTCTCTAAACCCTTTCTTATGAAGTAAGCTGGGTAGAGGTCATTACCTTTGCAACTGTGAAGGCTTGTAGTACAGTTCAAGTGGGATTTCCTTCTGTGGTTTAAATTAAGGATCTATACTTTGGGCTTGCTCTGTTTGTTTGTTTTGTTTCCCTTTTCTTCCGTTGATGATGAAGACTTTGTTTTGTGTTTTTGCTTTTTAAATGTCTTGGAAGCAGTTACTGAATTTTTACTCTAGTGGGTTATGTATCTTTATTTGTAGGGTATATAGACACTACAACTCAGTGGGTCCACCAGAGAAATGAAAAGTTGATTAAAAAAAAAAAGAAGATACAGATTTGTAATTTGTACTATATGGAACGTATATACAAGGTGTCCCAAAAAGTTTTATATACACTTTAATAGCTGATAGGTCGATTGATGTTTCTTTTCAAATTTAACCCATTGGAATTAATAATTATTCAAAGTGTAGACATTTTTGGGGGGCACCCTGTATATATCACCAGGAAAAAGAATGACATATCATGAAAATGAATGAGAATAACTCATTGTGGTAATCTAGCTTGTCATTTATTTCCTCAGCAAATTTTTATTGAGTGCCTCAGTGTGCAAGGCAATGCAGATATAGCCCCTACCTACCCTCTTGGTTATCTTGGCACAGATTTGGAAAAGGTTTGGGGTGCTCATTAAGAAAAATTAATTCCTTAAACCTTTAAAGTCATCTGCCAGTTTATTTAAAGATTCATTTATTAGTTCTTTCATCAAATACATTTATCTTGATGAATTATTGTAGAAAAGACTATGCTAGGTTTCGGGATTCATGAAAAAAAAATCAAATAAAGATGCAGCTTTCACAAGCTATGGAGACCACTGTGTTTCGGTGGTTCCTGTGGTGTCAATAAATGCATCAGGAGAGTTAAATCCAATATAATAACCAGCAGTGGTTTGAAACACTCATTGGGAAGGTCCTGGGGCTAGAATAAATAATGAATCATCATTATGAAGTGCTAGGTCCCTGGAGAGTATGATCGTTGGGCCAGCCAGAGATGGGATGAAAGGACTCTCTGGTTGCTGAAACTCGGTGAGAATACAGAATCAGTAATAAATCCAGTCCCGTCTCAGGGTACACGATAGGAGAGAGACAGAGCTACTGCCTCTCCCAGGTCTATTGTATTTTCCCATTTCTTATTTACTAGGCCTTGCGTTATCTAAACCCCAGAGTTTTCTTCTTTGGCCCTAATGAGCGTTTCCCTCTGAAAATTGTGGGCCACTGTCCCCACGGAGCTGCTAACAAATATAACAAATTCTAGGCCTGGAACGACAAACCATGTGCCGTAGGCCTGAAAAGGTATAGGAGTCAGATGGTTGTGAGTCCACAATATTTGCGTTGTTGTTAATGCACAAAACTTAACACCGAGCCTGCAGGTTGTGGGGATTTATGGATACGATTTTAGCTTTTAGAAGCTGTGAGATAATCTTCAACATTGAAGATATCTGTTCAGATTTCAGTTTGAGAGAAATCTAGAGAATCTGGTGAGGCCTCCAAATATTCTGAGGAATATTTGAAACAGGTTAAAGGCAGAGGGTAGGGCGGGGAGGGGATGGCTTTGAGTACCAGAAGACACGGGGTGGCTTGTGAACCACAGTTTTCTTTAGAAGGGAATTGTTGAGGCCTATTTCCTTTTATTCTTTTTTAACAACTGTGAGAGGTAGTTTCTTAGACTCCCATAGTGTACAGTAGCCCCCTTATCCTCGGGGTATGCATTTTAAGACCCCCACTGGATGCCTGCAACTGCAGCCAATACCGAACCCTATGTACTCTACTCTGTTTTTTCCTACACATACAAACCTACGATAAAGGCAGTTCCACGGATAGATGTGTTCTTATTGTAGATCTTAGCAACCTCAGCATATGATTTTTTTTTTTCTTTCCCTATTGAGAACTTTAACCTTCTCACTTAAAGGAAGCACTTTACTGCTCTGGCGTATCTGAATTGCCAGCATCACTACTCTTGTGCTTTGGGCCATTATTGAGTAAAATAAGGGTTACTTGAACACAAGCACTCACTGCAATATCTCAACAGTTAATCTGATAACGTAGATGGCTACTAAGTGACTAAGGGGCAGGTAACACACACAGCACAGAGCTGGACAAAGGGATGATTCACATCCCGGTCGGGTCAGAGCAGAACTCATGAGATTTCATCATGCTATTCAGAAAGGTGTGCGACTTAAAACTGTTTATTTCTGGATTTTTTCCATTTAATATTTTTGGACCATGGTTTCCTGCAGGTAACACACTGCGGAAAGCAAAACCACAGATAAAGGGGGACTACTGTCTGCTGTTTCCATTTATAAAAATAGTTGCCTGTGAAGTAAGATAATTTAACTTCGATTCATGTGCGTCATAAATACGGTATAGTCCTAGGGAGAGCGCGGTTCCCAGCTGGGTCTGCTTCGGGATCCTATAGGCTGCTTGTGGAATACTAGCATGTGATCTTGTTTAGTTATTTTATTTTCTCATCTGTAGAGCGGCTCTAAGAGAGCTTGTGTTGTGACTGAAGGATCAAGTAACTGTATGTGAAGCACTTACAACCATATCAGGTACATCTTGACGTTCAATAAATTGAAACTCTTATTATGACAGTTCCAGAAGAAAGTTGCAAAATCTTTATTTCCTGAAGATAGTGAAAAACTGAAGAGATTTTCATTAAATTGGTGATATTAAGTATGGTCCTGGAAAAGGGAATTTGATAACCTTCCCACTCCCAAAAAGTAAATTTTATTTTTTTTCTTTTAATACAAAAGAATATATGGTTGATATAACAATTCAAAATATTCACTAGTATATAAGGTAAAACTCTCCTCCCCTCTAATTCCATTCCCTGAGGGGGTCCCCATGAACAGTCATATCTTTCCCCAGTTACATGGAAAAAATATACATATACATATATATTTCCTGTTGTTTGATTTTTAGACCCCCCCCCATTTTTTTTTTTTTTTTTTTTGGCCATAGCAAATGATGCTGCAATGCACACCTTATATGTTTTACTTCTGTAGGACATAGTCCTAGAAAGATGCATGGTTAAGTCCATGCATAGTTAATATTGTAATAGGTTAGTTTTGAGAAGAGTCTACTAGTTAGGATTTAACTGACTTCAACTCAATATGGAAGGCTTGCATGATTGAAAAACAGCTTTAAAAAAAAAAAAAGGCCTATTGACCACCAGTTCAGTGAGACACTAAGTGACTAAGGTTGGAAATCAATGTTTATTTCTCTTGGACTCTGCAAGTTCTAGAACTGTTGTCTTCCTAGATTTTATTTCAGTAACTCCGGTCCCCTGGGCACAATATTGCAGTTTTGAAGCTGAGGGATTTGTTGAAAAGGAATGTCCTTAGCTGATTGAAAGCCATTCTGGGGGCTCAAGTGAGGTCATTAGTACCTTTTAGTCAACAGCAGGGGAGATGGCAGTCCCAAGTGCCATCTTTGTTCACATCTCTGAGGAGCTGTCAACGTAACCAAAGCAATTTTCTCTCGTATTTTTAAAAGTGAAATCAGCGTGGAGAAGTTCAGCTCGCCTCGTTATCCCCCTCCTACAGCTGTCACCTATTTGGACAAAATGGAAGCTGGGGATCTGCACATTCTGGGTGTTTGGAGGAGGAAACCTGGCAAGGCACGGTAGGCAGCTGGGGATGTTTCTCTTTCTTTGCCCTCCAGGCTCTCTTATCTCCTCCTACTTCAAACACGTTCCCTGCCAAAGCCTCATCCACATCTGCAGAAAGAGAACACTCCGGGGATGGCACTGGAGAGCACCCGGGCCCGCCTCTCCTCCTGGGCTAAAGGCGCTTCTCTTAACTAGCTGATCTGTCCCCGAGAAAAAGTCTTATTTTCTCTTCAGTGCCTACAGAAGGGGGAATTAATTTCTAATTTTGAGTTCATTTTTTATGTAAATGTTAAAACTTTTCTCGAAAATAATACATAGTTTAAAAACAACACAGTGCAGATGGACTTAGAATGAAAGGTAGCGTGTACCCACCCCTCCCCTCCGCAGCGCTGCTCCCATTTTTACCTCGTTTCTTCTGATGACTACCTCCAGCTCTCTAAACAGAATTCTTATGCTGCTACTTCTTTTCTTTTAAAAAATTAATGTTATATATTACCTACTGACCTTCTATTATCTGTGAGAACTTACTTCATTTATATTTCCTCCTCCCTTCTTTTTTCCTTCCATCCAGTACAGTTAAATCATCATTTTTAATTCCTTAGTGGGTAATTGCATGTTAGGATGTTTCCACTCGTAGTAAGACAAAATCAACTCCAAATACTTAAGCAGCGAGGAACATATCTTTTTCCCACAATAAGATGTCCCGATTGGTCAGCTATAAGGCTAATTAATTCAGATGTCTGAAAGAATATGGGAGCCCAGTGCAGACTTTGGCTAAAAGCAGCCACAAACCTGCTGCTAATGACTGACAAGAGATGTGGAGTTACCACAATGTAGATCAATCATGATTTACCCCTGATCGTTCCTGAGCGCATGATTCCAAAGAATAATGTTGACAAGGAAATACAATCTGGCTTCTGCTAACAAGTAAAAGTAGAGGGAAGAAGAAAGGGGCGGGGAGGTGGCTGTAGGTGAGGCCTCAGGAACATTCATTATACTCAACTCAATAGCTTTAGTTTATTTATGCTTTTTAAAAAAGATTTTTTATTGATTTCAGAGAGGAAGGGAGAGGTAGAGAGAGAGAGAAATAGAAACATCAATGAGAGAAAAATCATTGATCGGCTGCCTCTTGCCCGCCCCCTACTGGGGATCGAGCCGCAACTCAGGCGTGTGCCCTGACTGAGAATCGAACAGTGACTTCCTGGTTCATAGGTCGACACTCAATCACTGACCCACATGGGCCAGGCAGTTTATTTATATGTTTACTTATTCTTCCATGGACTCAATTAAATATTTCTTGAGTCCCCAACCCTTCCCCTCAACAATCTTCCTTCCCTTCCACTTCCCAGCGTTTGTCATCTGTGCTTTTCCATCATCACGTTTGCTCCCATTCATAGTCTGTCCATTTTTTAGGTGTTCCAAGTTTGATGCATAGGTTAACTCTAAATATTGAAAATCAACAATTAATGTTTATATTATTGTGGCGTATAATTCTTTTTCCTATTAGAAATTCTATCTTCTCTTGTGATTTGATTTTGCCTACCACTGTGCCTGGTGACTAACAGGCACTTGTGTTTGCTGAATGAAAGAATGTGCCTGAGGCTTTTATAAATGGATACTACCTGTAATGGAAAGTCCAATAGGGTGGAGAGAGGGTGGGGCAGGGAGAGGAAATGTATGTAGGAACACATCCAAATTTAGAACCAACCTTCTCTTGTTGGGTTCTGATGGTAAAGACACTACGGAAACGAAGCCTTTGGTGTGGGAGAAACTGCAGGTTGCGTATGTAAGTAGCAGTATTACAGGGTGTCCCCAAAATGTATACACACTTAAATAGCTGATAGCTCAATTGATGTTCCTTTCTTTTCAGATTCAGCCTTTTGGAATTATTAATGGTATTTCAAGTGTGTGTACATTTTTTGGAGGGACACCCTGTATACGATTACTTCTCTCTAAGAATTAGAAGAATCTTTCTCCCAAAGTCAGTGATGGGACATGTTATTGCTGGCTTGTGGGACGCGCCTTGTTCTGTACCGAAGCACCTGTGTGCAGGGTGTAAAATAATTCATTTTTCATGGTGCCGGCATCCAGGTTGCACACAGGGGAACATACAGGCTTTCAATGAGGATTTACCTCAACAGGCCACCTCCCCGTGATAAATGACCCCCGGGGAAAGACAAATGAAGCTTGGCACTGGGCAAGCTGTTCTCTGAGCATAACTCTGCTCTCCAGGTATTGTCAGTGAGGATTCCTGGTGAGGGGAAATGGATTGTGTCCGGGGAGAAAAAAAACACACACAGGGGTGATATTGCAGCGAGGACTGTGCGTGAGGTGGTCCAAGGAAGAGTCAATAACAGATGGAGAGTTAGAAACGTGAGCCTTTATATAGGAAATCTTTGTGGCTCTAATTAGAAGCAGAATATGGATTCAGCTCAGAAGGCAGATCCGACAGACTTGCCACTCTGTTTCACTGTTCATGCAGTTCACATGATTTAGCATATTGGTGGGCAGAAACCCTGGTTACAGTGTCGCTAATTAGAATATCTGTGCTTGCACCTAGTGGACCATTTCCCTGGCTTTGTATCTCAAGCAGTGAATAGAAGAGGGAATTTTAATGATGCCCCATTAAGGCAACTAAACAGTGCAACCAACAGTTTGCAGTTCCTGAGCTGGCATTGTTAATAAAATTACTTGTTCCAGTGGCATGCTAGTTCTGTAACAATAGGCGGTTATTGTTGGTTCTCAAAGGACCACTGATTCAGGTACCGTTTTGGATGTATGTAGGAAAACCGGTAGGAAAAATTTGTGTTGTTTTTTTTTGTTTGTTTGTTTGCATGGAGGAGAGAAATAATTTTATTGAAATGTTTTAATAATAATTATTTTGGAATAGTTTTCTCCCAACTTAAAAGTAACTGTGGAAATTGAATTGCAGAGAAGTGGTGAGTCAAAATTCCTCATCATTAAATTTAGTATCGGATAATAGCATGGGTTCTGTGAGGGGCAGCCTTGTAAGCAGCCTGCTGCTGTTCAAAGGGAAAAGGTTGGCTCAGGTTTGAACTGACCTTTGAGATTCAAGGCCTATTGAATCTGGTTCTCATAACTTCTCTGAAATGGACACAGCTCCTCTCCATTGCTCAACCCCCCTCTCCCCGCTGCCACACACACCCCTTCAGGCTGAAGCCAGATTAGCCCTGTGAATACTAACTCTAACCTGGACCAGATCACCTGCCTTTCCTAAACTGGAGACCTGAGACTGTGGGTAGACTGCTTGCTGGAATCTGACTGGCGCTGGTGGTGGAGCGGGAGGGCTGTGGTGACTGGTGTGACTCGCCTCAGGCCGGATTCTTTTCAATGCCAGTTTTTCCACTGTGAGTGGCGGGCTTGCTTGTCCCCTGCACCTGTTTATTCACCTGCCTTTGCTTCCTTTTTGTTGGGAGCCTGTGCCCTCCAGTGTCAGGCTTTGCATCAAAATAGCTCCGTCCCAGCTCTAAAGGCCATGGCCCCTCTCTTCCTGACACACGTTGGGGCCCAGGCTGGAGGAGAGCTGTAGGCTTTGCCCCCTCTGACATGGATTTGAAAGCTGTTTCTTTTGTCCTTATTGATGGCTGAATCACCTCTCTTCCACGTGGAATTTTAATCTATCATCTCTTCTGTTTTACTTTTTCAATCTTCCTCTGTCCACTGGCTTCTTCATTTAGACCCACAAATGTGTTTAGATTTTCCTTACAATTAGCCAAACCATGTTTATTTCTGTATATGTCTATGTACGTATCTTTATCTTATCTCCATTTTCTCTACCTGATCCTCCACTGAGCTTGGCCAAAGTTCTTGAGTCCAGCTATACTCATTGCCTTCATATTTCATCAGCTGTGTGCCCTTTGCCCTTTCCAATATGTCTTTTCCCAATAACATTTATCTGAAATAGCTTTGTTCAAGTCACTAGTGGCTTTTTAAAAAAAAACTTAAATATTTTATTATGGAAAATGTCAAACATACATAAAAGTAGAGATATGATTATTCTTACTGAATTCCTGGTAATTTCTTTCTTACAATGCTTTCTTTTATAATTATCACCACCACCTCTCTCCCATGCTCCCATCTCATTCCCATTTTAGGCCAATTGTATAAGTTAAGGTAACTATGGAAATTGAACTCTACATCTCTAACAGAGAAGAAAGACATTAAAAATATGTATAACCACCATATCATACCTAACAAAATGAACACTTCCTTGATCTCACCTGATTCTCAGTACATATTCAAGTTTTCCTGATACTAGTTGTCTCTTAATTACCAAAATCTTTTGCCTTATTCCTTTTTGTTAGTTTTTTGTTATTCCTCACCAGAGGACATTTTCGCATGGATTTTTAGAGAGAGTGGGAGAGACAGACAGAGAGAAAAACATTGATGTGGGAGAGACACATTGATTGGTTGCCTCCGGCACGCACCCTGACCTGATCAAAGGTACATGCCCCTGACCAGAATCGAACCCAGGACCCTTCAGTCCATGGGCCGACGCTCTATCCACTGAGCCAAACTGGGTAGGGCTGTCTTTATTCCTTTGCTTTAACAGTCACTGTTGAACTTTTTAGTAGGGTAGAATTAAACTCAGGGTATAGTGATATCCTTGCCTTCACTTCACTATCACATTTTTCCTTTTTCCAGATGAGGGTTAAGGACACGGTCTGGATAGAGTATCATAGATTCCTTTCCAATTCAACTATATATCTCTAAGTAGCATTTCCCTAAGGAAGCCTTCCCCAGCTGCCTTCACCTTGCCAGACCCAATCCCCAATCCAAGCATTTTTCCTTTCTGTCCCCATACAGCCCCTGTATACACATATATATATGATGGAGGTATGTGTATATATCTATATCTATCTATCTATCTATCTATCTATCTATCTATCTATCTATCTATCTACACACACACACACATACCTCCATCATTGCCATAGGTTCCTGGGTTTGTTTGTTTGTTCCTGCTGGACAATGAGCTCATATTCATCCTTGCATGCCTAGTGCCTAGTTGAATAGTACTGCACTCAACTATCTAATGAATCCTTAATATTAGTTAACAATACTATTACTGGTGTGTAATAGTGATTGAGTACTTACTCTGTGCTAGGTTGTACAGTAAAGTGCTTTCCATGCTTTATTTCACTTAATCCTGATAACACTCTTAAGTCAAGCCCCATCATCACTGTTATTATGTTACAGATGCGGAAGCTGAGGCTCAGTGAGATTGTCACTTGCCTATGGTAAGAGAAACGGGTGGTATAACGAGACTGTATGGCACAGAGGTTTGAGTCCCAGGTCCACTACTCCTTGACTATGGGCAAACTTTGTTAAATCTGTACACCTCTGCTTCTCCATTTGCAACATGAGGATTGTGAAATCTTTGTTTCGTAGAATGGTGGAGCACTAAATGGGACAATGAATTTAAAGTAACTTGAAAACTGTTGGATTTGTGAGAAAATCATGCAAAAATTTTTAGCTATAATTTACTGTTTTCATTTGAGTAAAACTGCCTTCCGCCACCCCCCCCAATACCCCTCCCCAACCCCCATTGTGTAATGCACGGAGTTGTGATCATAGCATACATTCAATTTAATGGCCTACTTTTCCAGTTATGAACATTATTATATTACTACTAGAGGCCGGTGCACAAAATTTGTGCACAGGGGCGGGGGGGGGGGTACCCTCAGCCCAGCTTGCACCCTATCCAATTTGGGACATCCCTCTCACAATCCTGGACAGCTGGCTCCTAATCGCTCACCTGCTTGCCTGCCTGGTCACTCCTTACTGCCTCCCCTGCCAGCCTGGTCACCCCCAACTGCCCCCCCACCAGCCTAGTCGCCCCTCACTGCCCCCCCTGCCAGCCTAATCACCCCCAACTGTCCCCCTTGCTGGCCTGGTCACCCCCAACTGCACTCTCTCCCCACCGCCAGCCTGGTCACCCCTCATGGCCCCCCGCCGGCCTGGTCGCCCCACACAGCCTGCTGTTCAGTCATTTGATTGTCCCTCACTAACCCCCCTGCTGGCCTGGTCGCCCCACACAGCCTGCTTGTTCAGTCATTTGGTCATCCCTCAATAACCCCCCTGCTGGCCTGGTTGTAGGCAGCCATCTTGTGAGGGCGTGGGGGTCAATTTGCATATTACCTCTTTATTATATAGGATGCTTTTTCTTTTTATTGTGAAGTGTATCACACACAGACAAGAGTATATACAACAGTGTATATGCACATTTTAAAGAATAATTATAAAATAAAAAGTTGTGAATACACCAACTAGATCAAAACATTTCCAATGCTTCAGAAACAGCTCTGTGTCCTTCTGTGAAGGTACTCTCTTTTTCCCTTCTAGAGAAGGGTACTAGTTCTGTGTTCCTTGTGGTGTTTCTCTTTACAGCTTCATTACCTATGTATATATCCTTCAATAACATATTGCCTAATTTTGGAAAACCGAGTAGCAAACACGAGCCTAGCTGTGTATGGAAAAGGCAACTTTGCCACTGTCAGAGGAAGACAAGACATAACCGCACAGTCACTTGGTCAAAGCCTGGTCTCAGCTTCCCTGAAAGTTTTCAGAACCCCCTTTTGAGGAAGTCAGGACACAGTCAGTGGTAAATCCTGGGAAGCAGGCCTTGCCACAGGTGGGCCTCTGGCGGGAGTACAGATGAGTGTCCAGTAGCAATAGGATGAAGGGAAAAGACTGTTTTGTACTGTTTTCCACTTTTGAGCTTACTGTGACCTACCTCAGACTTCCAGGAATAGGTCAGTGCAAAACATTTCTCTAGAAGGAAATGAGTATTCTCCACTGACCCAATGGTCAGGGGGTGGAGTGGAGAATAGAATCATCAGATGCATCTGCCAAGTGCACCTGAGAATCTTGGCCAGACCTCATTTGGGCATTTTGTCCTCAGATTAAAATGATGGCACACAGGCAGGAGGACCTGGCTAATGGTGGTCCTCAGAGTGTCAGCCTTTTGGATAACATTGCTCTGGTTCCTCTCTATACTTATTATATAACCACCATCTTTGCAACTTCATTACCACTGTATCGATCCTTTTATCGCTTTCCTCCTGGACATTCCATTTGCTTTCCTTTGTGTTGGACCTCCTGTTTTCCTAAATCCCATGTTTTTCTCTTTCTTGGTTTACTTCTTCATTTTGATGGAACACATTATTGTATTTTCCAGCGTATAAGACGACTGGGCATATAGAAGATTTTCCTGGGTTAAAAAGTCGTCTTATATGCCGGAAAATATGGTAATCAGTTTTAGTTAATACTGCATTAATGGGAGACAGATTTTTTTTTTTTTTTTTAGATCATGAATGTCTTAAAATGACTGTATTCCATTTTAACACTTGATTGATAGTTGGGTTGAATATAGAATTCTAGATTGTATATTATTTGAAGCCATTTCTCCATTGTCTTCTCTCTCTCTCAAAATTTGTAGAATCTTTCCTTTGCCTTACTGTTTTGAAATTTCACAGTAATGTGCCTCATTTTAGGGTTATTTTAATCGACTGTATTGGGCACTCAGTGGACCCTTTCAATCTAGCATCTCAGTTTTGGGGAATATTCCTCAATTATTTTGTTGATTATTTCTTTCACTTTGTTTCTATTTTTCTGGAGCCTATACTACTTAGCACTGGATTTTTTTGATTCATTCTTTTGTTTTTCTTATCTTTTTCTCTTGTTTCCCATATTTTTGTCTTTTTCTATGTGTGAGTGTGCTGTCTATGGGAAATTTCCTTAACTGTTTTTTTAAAACTTTTATGAACACATTTTTAACTTATTTGGGCATTTTTTTGTACTCTGAAAACCCCTTTAAAAATAGGATGCTGTTTTTTTTTTTAAAGGAATGAAATATTTTTTTTCTAATTAGTAACATGTTGTTTGATGCTTTCTCTTTTTGCATGGTCTCTGTTTCTACTAAGTTTTTTTTTTTAATAAAATTTTTCTATGTTCTATACAGGATTGAGCCGATTTTTATATATTTAGAGGTATTTGTGTTTCCTATTCTGATTGCTGTCTCTCCATAGCCAATGTTTTAAGGTTGGCAATCATTATTATTGGCATGAATACAAGAAAATAGGCACTCACAAAAACTCTTGGTGGAATATTTATGACAGCATTTTTTTGAGAGCAAGTAGTATTTCTAAAAATTTTCAGAGGAGGGAAAGAGGGAGAGAGAGTGGGTGAGTGAGCTGTCAAGGGTACTCCTGAGTTTTTGGCCCAGTACTGATCTGTGCATATGTGAGTGGAAAACTCTGAGAACAGAAAAACAACCACCAGCAAGTAGTGGGTGGAACAATTACTGAAATTCAAACAAGGCTGGGGATAGTTCATGTTCTCACCAGCCATATAAAAAGACCTCATTATATCAAACACATTGGATAGAAACCTCCAAAGAATATTGTATTGTCTTAGTATAAGATTTAGGTTGGAACTAAATTAGCTCTCCACAAGTGACTGCTCTGAATCCACTATAACAACTAACAATGCTTTAAAGTAAGTCTTTAAAGCATTCAATTGACTCCAAGTAATTATCTGTGTGCCAAAAAATAAAATAAAAATCTAATCTGATTTAAAGGAATACAACAAACTCCAGAGATGATAGAACTAGCAGAAAATTAATGCATCTACTATAAATATACTCCATATGTTCAGAGAGGTAGAAGAAAATAGGAGCATGTTGAGAAAAGAAATGGAAGATATATATCTGTAATGAAAAATAGTCTGGGTGGGATTAATAGCAGATTAGGCAATGGAGAAGACAAGATCAATGTACTTTAAGGCAGTAATAGGAACTATCCCAAAGAAAGCACAGAGAGCAAGAAACCTAAAAAGCCTTAAATAGAGCACCATGTTCTGTGGGACAATATCAAGCAGCCTTATTTACAAGTAATTGGACTCCCAGAGAAAGAGGGGAAGGAGAGCAAAAAATGTTCACAGAGCCCAGCCATTCCCAGTCATTGGACGAAGCTTGGAAAATTTCTAAGGGGCTTTTGGTGACCGTGACCCATGCTGGACCAGGTCCAGACTTGGAGTGCCCTGTGTGGATGACACAGCTGTCTCTGGGCTGTTCCAGGAACCAGACTTAGACAATTTGGAGGAAGATGCTAAGGTACAGGGATCCCCGAGGGGCATGACACAGGACAGGGGCTCCACTCGCCTCCTGGGAGGGAGTGATGACTCCCACCCTCTCTCATATCCCAGGGAAATGTCTAAAGCTGTAGTTGGGAGATGGTAAAGCTTCTGTCAGCCTGAAGGACAAGTTGCAGCAGCCCCCTTCCCGGAAGCTCCCACTGCCGTCCCTGCTGCTGGTGGCACATGATGAGAGAGGGAAATGAGCTGCTCTTGTGGGATTTCAGGATGTATCCGTTACGGCAGCTACCCGATTATTCCCCCAATTCATCGTCCTACCTCCCCCATGTTTTAATTACCTGTGACCTGGGATAACCTCTAGAATGGCTAGCATCACTGCAGTGGTCTTTTTTTTTTTTTTTTTTCACTCTTTTGGGTTTGCTCCAATCTAGCACAGTGTGATTTTTATAGTTCAAGAATTTCACAACATTTCTAGTGAGTTAGTGGCACTTGGTTCTCTTTTCTTTATATCATTCCTGTCATTTTTGGGATTTGGGGTTAAGAGAGTAATTAAAGTTGTATGCTTAACCCACCATTTTGAGTCAACCTTCCTCTCATTGTTTTAATTTGCATTTTTTGATTCCTAGTAAGATTGAATATTTTCCCATATGTCTGTTCACTAATTATTTCCTAATTTGTGAATCGGCTGCTCATGTCCTTTTTTTCTTTATTCATTGCAGTATTCATTTTTTAAAAGTTAAGAATTAGTGTTCAGCTGCATTCAAATTTATTGATTCCAAAAAATGCCCTGTGCATGCCTGTTTCCCTGTATTTAGCATGTTGGTCCATGCTTTGAGTTATTTTCTCTCCTCTGTCGTCTATTTGTTAAATTGGATCCTTCATAACATTTCTACAAAGACTTTTAGTTCAGCTACAGACCTAGTCTTCAGTTATCATTCTCCAATAATCTATAATAATAAAAGCATAATATGCTAATTAGACCGGACAGCTGAACAACCTTCCGGATGTCATTCTGGACATCCTTGCGGCCGGAGCCACGGCAGCCAGGGCCAAGGCAGAGGCGGTTAGGGGAGATCCGGCAGGCAGACGAGTGGTTAGGGCAATGAGGCAGGCAGGCAGAGGTGGTTAGGGGTGATTAGCTAGGCAGGCGAGTGGTTAGAGATGATCAGGCAGGCAGGCCAATGGTTAGGAGCCAGCAGTCCCGGATTGTGAGAGGGATTTCTGACTGCTGGTTTAGGCCCGATCCCACAGGGATCCCTGCAGGATCAGACCTAAACTGGCAGTCGGACATCCCCTGAGGGGTCCCGGATCGCGAGAGGGTGCAGGCTGGGCTGAGGGACCCCCCCGCTCCGTGTACTAATTTTGTGCACTGGGCCTCTAGTCTATAATAATAAAAACGTAATATGTTACTCTTGCACGATTTTCATGCATCGGGCCTCTAGTTATTTATAATGGCTGATATTAATTGTGTACTTCTTTTTGTTAGACATTATACTTAGCATTTTACATGTTATAATTAATCCTTAAAACAGCCTATGTAGTAGGTCCATTTTACAAATGAGGAAACTGAGGTTTACAGATGAGGTTACATAACATGCCTAGAGTCACAAAGGTGACAGGACAGGGATTCAAGCCTGTTCTGCCAGATGACAAAGCCCCTTAAACTACGATACTCTGTTTATTCTTTGGAATTCCTGTAGTCCCCTTGGCTGCATCAGTTGGGTGTAGCATACTCAGTCTATGTATCATTATTTTTTTGTTCTTATATATGTCTTATACTTCCTATTCAGTTGTGAACCTTTTAAGGTTACATACTTTTACCATATAAATGCTTTTCGTATCCTCAGTATAAATCTCAGTGCTAACAAATGATGGGCCCTCAATAAAGTTTGTTAAATGTATCAATTTTTTGGAATCTTTTTTGGGTTAATTACTTACCTAGCAGAAAATTTTTTTGCATGCCAAGCCGAAAGGCATTTTCTTTGTAATTTGTCTCAGCTCTTGCCACAGATTAAGTACCGTCCCTCCTCGATCTCTCTCTCATGGCAGGTTATTTAGAAGGTCGTTAAGTGACAGCCTCAGCACTCCATAGATTTCCATTTGTAATTATGAAGAACTAATATGCATGGAAATTTCCAGAAGTGAGCTTAATTTCTTTGGCTCCTTTGCAATCAGGTGAAACTTCCTAAATGAGCCTTGATTCTCTCTCATCACTTTTCCACAGATAAAAATGTCAAGTCTGTATAAAAGTTACCTTTGAAAATAGCAAGACAATTTGCAACAACAGCAAAGCAGCCCACTTTCACTGGTACCATGAGAGTGGTTTGGGTCACTGCCCTTCCGTTCTTGCATAGAGTTACCAAGTTCAACTGTATCACTCTTCTCAGTCACTGAATCTGTGGATGAAGGAGAGAAAAAACCTACAGTGTCATCCAGATGATGCTAATTCTCAGCAATTTATAGCCCCTTCATTTTCCCCACATATTTTAGAGCCACTCATTTCCCAGCATTCCGAAGCCCAGTTGTGCTGGGAGCTGAGATGAAGTCAGATTTTCTCCATGCAAAGAGAGCAGAGTGAAGTTAAAGATATGTATCTGGATCCCAGCATCCCAACCCGAGATGGTAATACTGAAAGGCATATGTAATGTTCACAAAGGGTGAAATAAAATTCTCATCACAAAATTCATTTTCATTTACTTACCTTATGAATAGAACTATATCACAAATAATTTATAGGTGATTGCTATGAAATAAAAAAAACTAAAGGTTTTAGAGACTTTGATCAATATTCAGGTTTAGAAAAATCTTTGCAGACCACTTATGTCTTTATTGCTCATCTACAGAAGTTTGCAATGTAGAGCTTGCAATAGTTATAAACACACATATTTTTATTGATTCATATACACTATATCTACTGTCAGAAAGGGTTTGAAGTAATTTACAATAAAGGCACTGAACTACAACTCATTGCAAGATAATTATGTGAATTGTGATGATTAATGTGACTGGGTTAGGAATGTGTCTGGTTAAAATTCAAAGAAAATGTGACAGACAATAGCTTAAACAAGAAAGAAGTTTATTTTTCTGAAACAAAAAGAAGTTACAGAGCCCAGGACAGCCCAATAATTCCATCAGGGACCCAGGTCGCTCCCATGTTCCTGCTCTATTCTCTCCTAGAGTGTGGCTTTGATATCATGGTTGCAAGATGCTGGCTATATCTCAGTCAGGTGTCATGACTCCTTTAGGCAGGGGAAGGGGACAGAGGCAAAAGGCTGATGGGCACACCAGCAGAATTCATGCCTCTTAAATAGCTTTCCTTCTGCTTAGATCTCATTTGCTAAAATTCAATCAGAAGGCCAAAGCGGATGTAGACTAGGTGAATGTTTCTAGCTGAGCACATTGGCAGATTGAACAAAAGATATTGGTTTTGTTTCATGAAGGTAGAAGGGAAAAATGGATATAAAAACATGTTTGCAATAGTAACTGATTTTAAAAATAGGCATATTTAAAATTTATATGTCCAAGTAAGTGTTTTTAGAAAAAAATTTAAAATAACCCAAAGGAATAGTCAATCCCACAGGTGTGAGGTGATATCTCATTGTGGTTTTGATTTGCATTCCATGATGATTAGTGAGATTGAGCGTCTTTTCATGTACCTGTTGGCCATCTGTAAGTCTTCTGTGGAAAAATGTCTATTCAAGTCCTATGCCGATTTTTAAGTCAGTTGTTTGTTTGCCTATTAGGCTGTGTAAGTTATTTATATATTTTGGTTATCAATTCTTTATTGGATGTATGATTTGCAATTATTTTCTCCCACTTTGTAGGTTGCCTTTCATTTTGTTGATGGTTTCCTTCACTGTGCAAAGCTTTTTTAGTTTGATGTAGTCACATTTGTTTATTTTTGCTTTTGTTGCCCTTGCCTGAGGAGGTTGATCCAAAATATATTGCTGAGGCTGATGTCGAAGAGTGTAGTGCCTATGGTTGCTTACAGGAGCTGTATGGCTTTAGGCCTTGTATTCAAATCTTTAATCTGTTTTGAATTTATTTTTGTATATCGTGTAAGATAGTGGTCCAGTTTCATTCTTTTGCATGTAGCTGTCCATTTTCCCCCAACATAATTTATGAAGAAACTTTCTTTTCCCCATTGTATATTCATGCCTCCTTTGCCATACATTAATTGACCACTAAGCATAGGTTTATTTCTTTCTGGGCTTTCAATTATCCTATATAATAAAGAAGTAATATGCAAATTGACCCTCACACCCTTGCACAAGATAGCTGCCCCCATGTGGCCAAAGATGGCCGCCCCCATGTGGTCAAATATGGCTGCCACAAGATGGCCAGCAGGTGAGGGTAGTTGTGGGCAATCAGGCCAGCAGGGGAGGGCAGTTAGGGGCGACCAGGCCTTCAGGGGAGGGCAGTTGGGGGAGACCAGGCCTGCAGGGTAGGGCAGTTGGGGGCAATTGGGCCGGCAGGGGAGCAGTTAGGCATCAATCAGGGTGGCAGGAGAGTGGTTAGGGGGTGATCAGGCTGGCAGGCAGAAGCGGTTAGGGGCAATCAGGCAGGCAAGCAGTTGGGAGCCAGCAGTCCCAGATTGTGAGAGTCCCTGTGGGGTCAGGCCTAAACCGGCAGTCGGACATCCCCTGATGTGTTTTGTTCCTTTGTATGCAGAGGTTCCTTTGTAAAGGGGTCCCAGATGTCCGGCAGTCGGACATCCCCTGATGTGTTTTGTTCCTTTGTATGCAGAGGTTCCTTTGTAAAGGGGTCCCAGATTGGAGAGGGTGTAGGCTGGGCTGAAGGACACCCCCTGCCCCCGCAGTGCACGAATTTCGTGCATCAGGCTTCTAGTGGCCATATAAAAAGACCAAAAATGACAAGTGTTGGTGAGGATGTGGAGAAAAGGGAAACCTTGTACATTGTTGGGAGAAATGGAGAATGATGCAGCCACTGTGGAAAATAGTATGAAAGTCCCTCAAAAAAATTAAGACTAGAACTAATTTCTGACCCAGAAATTTTGTTTCTTGGTATTTACCCAAAGAAAACAAAAACATTAATTCAAAGAGTTGTATTCACCCATATGTTCACTGCAGCATTACTTACAATGGCCAAGATATGGAAGTAACCAAAGTGTCCACCAACAGATAAATAGACAAATAAGATGTGGTACATATATACAATGAAGTATTACTAGGCCATAAAAATAAATGAAATCTTGCCATTTGTGATAACATGAATAGACCTAGAGGGTATTATGCTAAGTCAGACTGAGAAAGACAAATACTGTATGATTTCACTTATATGTGGAATCTAAAACACAAACAAAACAAAACAAAACAAAACAGAGAGAGACTCAGACACTGGGAATAAACTGGTGATAACAGAAGCTTGAGGGGATGGGGTGGGGGTGGGGGTGTAACAGGTTAAAGGGATTAAGAGGTATAAACTTCCAGTTATGAAATAAATAACTCGTGGGGATATAATTAATATAAAGCATAGGTAATATAGTTAATAATGTTGTAATAACTTTACATAGTGACAGGTAGTAACTAGACATCATGGGGATCATTTTGAAATGTATATAAATGTCTAATTAGTATGATATACACCTGAAACTAATCTACACTAATAAAAGAGAAATATGCAAATTGACCATCACTTTGCAATGCCCACCAGCCAATCAGGAGTGAGTATGCAAATTAACTGACAAAGATGGCAGTGGCCCCACCCTCCAGCCACTCTGGGCCTCTGGGCAGCATGCATGCAGGCATGGAGTGGCCTGGCAGGGCGGGACGCCTGCTATGAGAGGGAGCGTGGGGGCCAGGGGGGGCGGAGGGAGCTACAGGAGCAGTGCTCTGGCTGGAGTGAAGACTGAAGGCGGTGACCTATGCTTTATATTAATTATATCCCCATGAGTTATTTATTTCATAACTGGGTCCTGGGTGCCGGAGGAAAACCAGTGCCGGCAGCCAGGGGAAGGAAGGCCTATTGCACGAATCTTCATGCAATGGGCCTCTAGTAGGATAATATATGTTATACATCAATAAAAGTGCTTTAAGGGATAATATTCCTGTGATTCCTATGCTCCAAAAGAGAGAGAGAGAGAAGAGAGAGAGAGAGAGAGAGAGAGAGAGAGAGAGAGACAAGAAAATCAGGCATTACTTTAAAACAAAATTTTCTAATATGCATTCCATGAAATATTAATAGGCACTATTTAAAAAAAAGATTTCTGAGTCAAATTAGTTTGGGAATCCACAATTATGCCACCAGAGCCAATAACATGATAGAAACGTGTTTTGTAAATTTCCAAGGGAAATAGAATGGTATAGTTTCTTTGGCCACAGAACTCTTTTGTTGACTTTTAAAAAAATTATCTTTATTGTTGAAAGTATTACAGATATCTTTCTTTTCCCTCCATTGACCCCTGCCACCCTGCTCCTGCCCACCCTCAGGCCTTCATTTTTGAGACTAGTTTAAAAGGGATCCCAATTTGAGAAATGAGTAGGATTTTATCTTGTCCTTGACCAAAAGAAATTCTTTTTTATCTTAGCTGTATCTGAACACGTTAGTTAAATCTACCCCTAGGATATTTTTAATGAATACTGTTATCAAAAGGAATTAAAAAAATGTTTGAGCAATAGCAAAATCATTGAAATTCTTCTCCTGTACACACACACACATACACACACACACACACACACACACACTATTTCCCCCTTAATGAACCAGCCATATTAATTTCTATCTTCTTTTTCTATATTATTTTTAATAGCACATATCCATTCATTAACTCTTTCATCAAAGATCTCTATGTATTAGGCTCCTACAGTGGTTATAAACAGAGTAATAACAATAATGATTCGTACTGATGAGGAGATAGTGATTATAGACCCATCTAAGATCACTCCATTTGTTCCCCTCCTCCTCAACCCCGATTTTGCAGAGCTGTTAATGTGGTTTATGTTTTCTGTATTGTGGAGCCGGGTGTCTACAAAAGTCTAGCTGAGATTGAAACACTGAATGGAAGGAGGAAGGTTGAATATATTGTGCCTCAGGGGCTTGGGAGATTAGAATAAAGACCCAGGAGCTAAAGGCAGTTAGCAATAGTTAAGGCAACACTTATCCACTGTCCCCTTTATTCCTGGCATTTGTGGGACCTCTGCATACAAAGGAACAAAACACAATCCCTTTACCTAAAATTATTTTTGGAACAAATTGTATCTCTATTGTTCAGGTTATAAACTCAGTGCAGAACCCAGTGCCTGGCACTTTTAAGCAGTCAGTGACTACTTTTGTTGAATACACGAATGAATGATGGGGGAAAGTCCCTGGCTCTCAATAAGTTCAATTTGGAGACTTTTTCCAAACATATATTTGGAATGTAGTTTGGTAAAGATAAGGAGAATATAATAATAACTTAAATACAAGGTAAAAATATAAAAAGTGCGTTTAAGTACTAGTATGCTCAGGACTGCATCTCAGTGATTTTCTCTTTTGCTTTCCCATAGATATGTCTTCTTTTTACCTTGCTATTTTTAAATTTCAAAACAGAGTAATATTTTTTTTAAAAAAAACAACTAAATAAAAAGGGGAAAAATGCCCATGATCCCACTATCTCAAAAAATTAAGTATCTGATAATAAAAAATAGTAATAGTAAATTGACTTTATGAAACAGTAGGAAAAAAAGTAGAAATATATATTTTTAAAAGTATGATCAGCCCTGGCTTGTATTGCTAAGTAGTTAGAGTGTGGGCTGGAGCACCCAAGGTTCTTGGGTTTGATTCCCAGTTAAGGGCACGTACCTGGGTAGCAGGTTCGATCCCAGGTGCAGATCAAGGCACATTTAGGAGGCAACCAATCGATGTGTCTCTCTCACATACATGTTTCTCCATCTCTCTCCCTCCCTCCCTCCCTTGAATTCTCTTTAAAAATCAATGGATTCCACATATAAGTGAGTTCATATGATATTTGTCTTTCTCTGACTGGCTTATTTTGCTTAGTATAATACTCTCCGGGTCCATCCATGTTGTCTCAAAGGGTAAAGAGGTCCTTCATTTTTACAGCTGTATAGTATTCCATGATGTAAACGTACCACAGCTTTTTTATCCACTCATCTACTGATGGGCATTTGGGCTGTTTTCAAATCTTAGCTATTGCAAATTGTGCTGCTATGAACATAGGGGTGCATATATTCTTTTTGATTGGTGTTTCAATCTTAGGATCTATCCCTAGAAGTGGGGTCACTGGGTCAAATGGCAATTCCATTTTTGATTTTTTGAGGAAACTCCGCACTGCACCAGTCTGCATTCCCACCAGCAGTGTGCTAAGGTTCCTTTTTCTCCACATTCTCACCAGCACTTGTTTGTTGACTTACTGATGATAGCCACTCTCTTTTATATGTGGGATCTAATGAACAAAATGAACTGACAAATAAAATAGATCCAGAGACATGGAAGCAAGTAACAGACTGAGGATTCTCAGATGAAAAAGGGAGGTGGGCAGTGGTAGAGATCGACCAAAGAACTTACATGCATCTATGCATGTGGGAACCATGCCTGGATGCCTGATAGTCAAGGCCAGTGAAGCACAGAGGCCTTGTTGTTAATACGCCAGATGTTCAAGGCCACCCTGAACATGGGAATCTTAATCAGGCTGGAGATACCATAAGGAAGTACAATTCCACAATATACTGCCCATGTGTGCCCTTTTGTAGCCAAAATGATTGATGTAAATATTGGCACAAAGTCTTCTTTCTCTATGTGGTACATACAGGTTACTAACCAGCTAGTCTGCCAGAGGGAAGGCTAGGGAGAAAAAGGCTAGAGAGCTCAGATGGAGCTGAGAGCTGGCACTGCTACGATGTAAAGCTAAGAGCTCACAGAGAGCTCAGATAGAGCTACCAGGTCAAGAAGGAAGTGTACTGCTGAGCTGGAGAGGCTACTGAGGCTGTAGCTCTAAGGAAGAGCTCAGGTGCCGCTACTATGTAAAGCTATAGGTCTGGGGGCAGCGTGTGGCTGCTCACATAATACTTGTGGGTACAGAGACTGATGCTGCTTTGTGGGAAGGATGTACATGTTAACCAGCTGGTGTCCGGCTGCCTGCCTGTATAGGACTGTTGTAAAGAACAAGTTTGTCTAATGGCTATGTGGCCTCTGGCTTCTGCAATAAAGACTCATTCTTCTATACCCACAACTTTTCATGGCTTCTCCGTCTAAGACCCGGTGTCCTAGGAGCTCCAGCCCCCAAGCAGAGGGACTCGGACCCAGCACCTGTTATTAGTGAGCAGAGGACAAAGGAGGAACTTGTTCTAAGTTCCCAACAGTTAGTACAGTGGGCAGGGTTGGAGAAGAAACCTGCCCCCGCTGGTGTAGTCGGGAAAAATTTAAAGAATAGATGGGTTCAGAGCAACTCAGAGCAGCAGTGCTGAGCAGGGCTCTTGCTGGCTCTGACAATGCATAACCCATGGACACAGACAATAATGTGGTGAAGGCCTGGGGAGGGGGCGGGCCTGGGGAGGAGGTGGTCCATGGGGACAAAAGGTGGTGGTGGGGGGACATCTGTAATACTTTCAACAATAAAGAGAAACTTAAATAAATAAATAATCAATGGAAAAATATCCTCAGGTGAGGATTAACAACAACAACAAAGTGTGATCAATAAAAACAATAGCTAAATGTCCTCCAGAGAGCAAAGGCAAACAAATGTGGAAGAGAAATTTAGAAACCCAGTTAGAGGAATTAAATTCTCCAGTGGCTTTGGACTCCAGTCCAGAAGTAGATTAAAACAAGAAAAATGGGACTAGGTTATTACTCAAAGAGAAGGTCATTTAGAAAGTGGGCTTTGGTTCCCACATCTCACTTCTTGGTGGATATGTTAACTAGAAAACTCAAAGCCCCTGGATCTTGTTTCTAGTTGCTCTTGCTTCCTTCTTGACCTGAGTATTTCTAGAAGGATCCATGAGTGTCTTTCATGTGACACAAATCACGTACTGGCCTCCGCTGCTTGGAAGCCGGCCTTTCTGTTGGGCACTGTTGTTGACCTTTATGGTTCTGCACAAAAGCTCTTTCCCCTCAGTGTGATGATCAGTTAGAGATGACCTCAGGAAGGGTTTCTTGGGCCTTAAGAATGACAGAGTGAAGTGGGATGGGTCCTTTGAGTGTCACCCACAGACCTTTGTCTCCTTAGCTCATGCACGCACTGCCAGGGCAGCAGGGCCAGGGAGCTCAACACCTGCTGCTATTTTGTCCTTAGACGCCACTGCTGGCTATAAACTAGGCTGCGATGCACATCTTCATGTAAATTTCCCGGGCAATTATCTAGCGATACAGCCTATATTCTTAGGCTATATTCCTAGAAGTAGAATTGCAAGGTTGGACATTATAAAAATTTTTCAGCTATAGACAAATGCTGCCAAATTAACCTTTTATACTGGATCCATGCCCTCTTCCCCATTAGTGGTTGTAAATCTCCCTTCACCCTTATTAGCAAGATATTATGCTGTTTGATCGTCGCCACTCTATTATGTGAAATAAGTTTTTGCTACTTAAATGCATTTTATTTTATTATTAATGAAGATGAACATTTTTATGTTTATTGACCATAAAATATTGAGTATTTTTATTACCATTGCTTTAAAACTTTTTCTTATTGCTCTGAAAAGCCTTTTCATATAAATTATTTAAGGCTTTTCCATAGAAGTTTCATTCCCCCAATTTTCTGCTTATTTTAACTCAGTTCACGAAATGTGTTGCTGTTGATTCACAGGTGTTTTAAATTCATAGGTACAGTAATTAAATTTAGCAATCATCTTATTTATACTTTTACTTTCAGTGTAAAGCTTGGAAATTTCCACTTGCATTTTCTTTTGGCACATTTATATTTTTCATTTTGCCTTTAAATATTTTAATCAAATCAATTTAATTTTGTTTTTAATTTACTGATTCTTTCTCTTGCTATGGGTCACATTTTTCTTTCTTGTAGTAATTTTTGCTTGTATATGAATGTGATGAATGCTACCTACTTGGTTGTCCAGAATTTTTTTCTTCCTTAATGAGTTTTGTTCAGCATGTAGTTAATGTTCTTGTGCGTCAGCATGATTCTTGCCAGGTTTGTTTTTCAGCTTTGTTAGGGCAGGACTAGAGAGGTGGTTACTCGAAGGCTTCCTTAGCCAAATGTTGAGCATAGCCTTTCTGGGAGTCTCTACCAAATGCCCAGGGTGTTCAGCAAAGTGTTTTCACCGTGACTGGTTGGAACTGAAATGTCTTCCAGGGCCATGTGGGCCTTGGTTGTTGTTCAGCTCTCAGCATCCTGGTTGTTGTTCCTTCCCTGGTAATTCTCTGTGGCCCAGCCTCATGGAGTCTCATTTTGTACACACAGGTGAGTATTTGGCCTAAGATTCAAGGGGATTCTGATGCAGATTTTGGGTCTACTTCTCCGCACAGCTCCTTTTTTCTGGTGCCCTGCCCCACAAGTTCCAGCCACCTCCGTGGCTGAGTGATTCCATTTCTGTTTTGCAGCTCAGCGAGACCGTCACACCTTGCGTGGACTATGCTTCCCTCTGCAGTCTGAAAGTTTTTTTCAGGAAAAAATCTGGCATGGTCATGTGGTTCACCTCATTTGTCTCCCTTTCTGAGCCAACTTAGTTCTGTTTATCCTGTTGTCCAACATCTGAAAACAGTTACTTCACATATTTTCTTTAGGTTTATAGTTGTATATTGGGGGAGGACTAGTCCAGTAGCATTTACACTCCTGCTGGCCAGATGCATGTATTTGATATGCATTATTGAGGCTCTGATTGGCTACCCAATATCCATTCCCAGCCCAATTTTCCCTCTCTACCTCCCAGCTGCAGAGACTGAAAAAGTTAGATATTCTGTATAATAAGGAATGGTTCTGGACCTGGCCTAGCCAGTGATACAGAAGAGAAATTCTTCTGAGGTTTCTGCAGACAATTTAACTTCCTGATAAAAGGAGATAGACACTAAAGGAGAGCTCTCTCTCATTAGCTTGACCTGCATTTACCTCTTGACTTCAGTATGTGAGCACTTGATGTCTTGTGTTATGATAGCCATCTTAGATTATGAGGTAACAAGTCCAAGGACAAAAAGTCAACCCACTGAGGATGGTGAAGAGGAACTTCAAACCATCCTTAAGGTACTGACCAATCCTGAGATGCCTCCCTACGGGGTTCATGTTATGTACAACTCAACATCCTTGTGTTTTAAGTCTGTCAGTTTTTGTTGTTGTTTTGTTACTTACTAGTATAGCCAGAACATTCCTAACTAACATAGAATTTATATCTGTATTCCAAATAATTGGTCAATTATAAGACAGTTTAGTTAAAAAAAAAAAAACTATTGAAACAACTGCGTTCTCATATACTAAATTATGATATATATTATGGTCTTTTTATGGACTTTCTAGTTTATTCCATTGGTGTATCTGTGTAGGGCAAGAGTTTCTACTGCCCTTAACTTATGACTCATGATATTTCTTTTCACCTTTATAATACTCTTTTTAGGCCCAATGTTCTAGTAATTTTTAAAGTGATTTAGAAGAACAACCTTTTCTACTTTTTGAGGGTCATGAGATTGGTAGAGAATTGAGGGCAATGTAGACATATTCTCAAGGTTTTATGGAAAGAAGATGAAGGCTGTTGATATTTTGGTATTTTTTGTTAAACATCAGTGTTGCATGTAGAAGTTTCAAGTGCAGTATGACTTTAAGAAGAAGAAAGCAAAGAAAATTGATTTCAAAGTCATAAATAGCTGCTTTTTTATGGGCTGAGAAAAAATGCAGTTTGAAAGTTGAGATCAGAAGCATTAGCAAATAGGGAGATTAGTTGTACAGTAATAAGAAAATATAATGCCCCTGTTCTCTTTCTGCTTAAGTGATAAGCAATTAGTTTGCGTTCGGAGATTTGCAATGTGATAGAAGCTGAGAAAAGCAGGCCCTTTAGTTTGCTAACTGAAGCTGTCAGCTGGGAAGGATGTTTTGCTTGAGTGTTGACTAGGGGTTAAATGAACTGAAAAAAAAAATTGGTAATTTTTGTTGATTTTCCATTTATTGTAATGGCAAATATCTGCATTTTTTCTTCTTCTTCCAGTTCTAAAGGCTAGATTTGAACAATTATCCATGTAAACTAATTTGAACAGCAAAAGGGCAATAGGATTTGAAACCACTTGCTCTTTGAACAATAAGATTCTCATCTGGACTTTGGCTAATGTCATTGATAAGTACTGAAAGATGCCTTTAAAGACCTGCTAGAATTAATATAGTTCTGAAAAAAAATAATATTGAATACACAATTTTCTAGCTTATTCTTAATTATTCAGCCTAACATTACTAATCCTTTCTGAGTCAATTAGTATATACATTTATTGATCAGTGTTTATTGAGTGGCTACTATGTTCCAGGCACTGTTCTAGATGCTAGAGGTATAGGAATGAGCAAAGCAGATGAAAAGCTCAGTCCTTATGGATACATTTTTATTTGGGAGAAAGAGCCAATAAACAGATAAACAAGAGAACAGTATGTCACATAGTCATACTTTATGAAGAAAAATAATGTAGGGTAGGGGGAATAGAGAGTGATGGCATGGGGATGCTAAAAGTTGATATTTAATTAAGGACCTAAAGAAACTGAAGGAATGGCATATGGAGCTCTCTGGGGAATGACTGTTAAGGAGAGGGAACAGCAGGTGCCAGGCCCCTGAGGTAGGAGCATGTTTCACATATCTGAGGAGGAATGACATGACATACGTGCTTTAGCATGATAACTTTGACTGCTGTACTGAAAATAAACTGGAAGGGAGAAGGATTAAAACATAGGGGTCAATTATGGAGCTGCTGAGTTAACCAAGGTGAAAGGCAGTGGTCTTGGACCAGGTTGTAGGGTGTTGACAATAATTAGATACTGCATGTATTTTAAAGGTAGAACTGACAGAACTTGCTGAGATATTGGGTGTGTGTCCGACAAGAAGAAGAGTAGTTAAGGTTACCGTGGAGGTTTGGGCCTTACTGAGATGGGGGACACTGTACGAGTAGGTTGGGAAGGAGAATGGGATTGGAGCTGGAGAAGGGCAACGGTTCAGTCTGAGACAATGACCTTTGAGATGCCCAGTAGACATCAAGGGCGAGGTCTGGGCTGGAGAAAAAAGTTTGGAGTCACCAGCACATAAATAGCACTAAAGTCATTAGACAGGATGAGATCACCCAGGGCGAGCGTGGAAAGAGAAGAGGTCTGAGCTCTGAGGCACTTCACATTATTGACTTGATCTGTAACTTTTGACAAGTCTCTTGATCTCTGTATTTCTCAATTCCTAATAGAGTGTTGAACAATAAAACTATGTGAGCCACAAATGAGAGCCACAATCCTAATTTAAAATTTTTAGTAAGCACATTAAGGAAAGTTTTAAAAGTGAAATTAATTTAAGTAATATTTATTTAACACAATGGGTTAGACAGAATATAGGACGCAAACATGTCTGAGATACCTAAAATGTTAGTATGTTTCCTTTCTTTCTTTTTTTTTTTTTTTAAAGAATAGTTTATTGATTTTTAGAGAGAGAGAGGAAGGGAAAAAGAGAAACATAATTATGAGAGCTCAACATCAATCGGCTGCCTCCTGCATGCCCCCCACCACCCCACACCAGCGGGGGGTAGGGCATAACACGAGCAACCTTTTGGTGCATGGAACAATGCCCAACCAACTGAGCCACACTGGTCAGTGCGAGTGTGTTTCTTACATGGAGAAGGTACTTTGCAAATGTGATTAAAGTTAGAATGATCAGATTATGCTGAATTATTCATGTGGGCTCAATCTAATCACATTTGTTCTTAAAAATGGAGAATCTTGTCCTGGCTGGGTGGCTCAGTTGGTTGGAGTGTTGTCTCGTACACCAACAGGTTGCGGGTTTTATTCCTGGTCAGGTCAGGTTGTGCAAAGGAGGGAACTGATCAATTTCTCTCTCTCTCTCTCTTCTCTCTCTCTCTCTCTCCCTTCTCTCTCTATAAAAAATTAATAAAAATGTGTGTTTTTTTCGAGTGAAAATTAAGAAAAAAAAGAGACTCTTTCCCAGGCTGTGGTCAGAGAGATGTTAGGAAGGAAGGAGGATAAGAGAGAAGATGTTGCTGGCTTTGAAGGTGGAGCAAGGGGGCCACTAGCCAAGGAATGTGGGCAACCTCCAGAAGCTGGAAAAAGCAAGGATACAGATCCTCACTTAGAGCCTCCAGAAGGAACGCAGCCCCGCCAAAACCGTGATTTTAGCTCACTGACCCTGGGTTGAACTACAAAAATGTAAGATAATAAATTTGTGTTGTTTGAAGCCACTAAATTTGTAACAATTTGTATGGCAGCGATAGGAAAGGGATATACTCAATATTCCATCAAAATGAGCATTTTTCAGTTGAAATCAATATAAAAATTAGTAAGATGTGTGTTTTACAGGTACAGCACATCTCAATTTGGACTAGCCTTACATGGCTGGTGGTTATTATTTTGGACATTTCCCTTCTAATTAGTGCAGTGAGGACAAGACAAAGCAGTTTAGTACAAGGAAGATGTGTGTGATGGTTAATTTTATGGTCACCGTGGCTGGGTCATAGTTCTCAAATATTTTGTCAAACATTATTCCAGAATGTTCTGTTTTTGTGAAGGTGTTTTTTGGATGAGATTAATATCTAAACCAGTGGCCTTTGAGTAAAGCAGGTTGCCCTCCATAATGCAGGTGGGCCTCACCCCATCAGTTGAAGATCTTAATAAAACAAAAACTGATTTACCCTGAACAAGAAGGAATTCTGCCAGTAGACTGTCATTAGACCCAAACTGAAACTCTTCCCTGAATCTCTACAATCCTGTGAGCCAATTCCTGGAAATAAATCTCTATATATACACATCCTGGTGGTTCCATTTCTCTGGAAAACCCTGACTAATACAGTATGAATTTGAGACAAAGGGATGATACACACCATGCTTAAACCTCCTCCTCTCCCTGTGTCCAGAGTCCATGCTTTTGTAGAATAGTGCTCACTCTGGGGAGAGAAAGATGTGAACTGGGAGTGGGTGAATGAGGCAGGAGGAGAGGTGCTATGCTGTCCAGGAAGCTGAGAGGAGGGGAGTGTGAGGGGAAGGGTCTGTGCTGGGACGGACTTTGGAAAGAGCATATTCTCTCTCAAGGCGGAGAGAGGACCAGAGAGGTCTGATCTGCAGTCCTGGGAAGGCTGGTTTCACTTGGGTCGAAACATTTTGAGTCTTGTCAAGGGCCAAAGGGATGGAGCCTGTACTAGTATTAGCTTAGCAGTGCTGCCATAGGAAAATACCACAGGCTGGGTGGCTTAAACAATAGAAATTTATTTTCTGTTTCAAGGGTGCTGGAATCCAAGATCAAAGTGCCAACAGGTTTGGTTTCCTCTGAGGCCTCGCTCTGAGGTTTGCCTTCTTGCTGCGTCGTCACATCTTTCCTCAGCGTGCATGCCCCCTGGGTCCCTCTGTGTCCTGACACCCTTTTCTTAGAAGGACATGGTCAGGTTGCATTAGGGCTCACCCACCCTAAGGAGCTCATTTTAACTTAATCACATCTGTAAAGGCTTTATCTCCAGATGGGAGTCACATTCTGAGGCACTTGGAGTTAGGGGTTCCAAGTATGAATTCTGGGGGGGACACAATTCAGCCCGTAATGTGGTCCCACCTCAGTCTGTCTCACCGACTCCTAAAAGGAGAAATAGTACTTAGTTCACAGGAAGTGTTGGATAAATATGTAGAGATGGTATACATCTTTGTTTTAAGATTTTGAAGAATTTATTTTTATTGATATTTTTAGAGAGAGAGAGAGAGAAAGGGATAGGGAGAGAGAAAGAGAAACATCAATGCGAGAGCTCAACATCCATTGGCCGCTTCCCACACAATCCATACCCATGATGGAGCGTGCAACCCGGGCATGTGCCCTGACCTGGAATCAAGCCAGCAACCTTTTGGTTCATGAGATGATGCCCAACCAAGTGAGCCACACTGGCCAGGGCTGGTACACATCTTAAAGAACTCTCGATGAAGTAGGGAATACTTTCAGGGTAGAGATGCAGGCCTGGGTGGGTCTGAAGTCATAGTGGGTTCCGGGGCTGGGGAGGCCCCTTCCTGGCCATCAGACAGAAGCCGTAATCCTCCTGGCGAGAGGCAGAGCAAAGGCTAATGAGTCGCTCAGCCCATCACTTGCTGCCCCAAGCCTGCCTAATCGGAGTCACCTGGGCCTGAGTCCTGGCTGCGAGAAGCCCAGCAGCACATATTGGAGGGAAATGTGAGAAAACGAGGCAACTGTGACACTGACAGGAAATTGGTCAGGGACCTAGCTTCCAGTTCCTTTTCATAATTTATAAATCATCTGACTCTCACATTTGCTGGGGGAAGAAGCTTTGCTTTCATATTCTGAAATGTGTTCATTTCCCCATGAATTAAGAAAAAAAGTCTTCACTATATTCAAGGAAACTGGCGAGCCAGGCATTCTTATTCTAAAGAGCATTGTTGCTTGCCTATGGCCAGAGGCATTTGCGGGTAGAGCGAGCCACGTGTGGGCTACAAGGATGTAGCAACAATGAACTAGGCCTGAGAATTCAGATTGTGCTTCAGAGAGAGAGAGAGAGACTGTGCAGCGCATCTGGAAATAAATGTCACATCGCTCTCTTTCCCCAATGGCCTGAGGTCTCCTCGCCCTTCCTCCCCTTCCCTCTTCACTCTGCAGCCTGTAGGACTTTGTCAGGAAATTTCAGGGTGAGAGCACATAGGTGAGTTCAGAGAATGTGTAACCAGAACATGGGGCAGGGCTGGAAGGAGCGCGGGAGGTGATTGACACCTGGGGAGAACCCTGATTAGATGTTCATCTGTAAGAGGAGGCAACGGGGGAGGTGTTGAAGAAGCAGAGTGACATGACTTGAATCTAGTCCGCACACTAGAGCTGCCTGCATTTGTATGGTCTGTGAGCTACAGAAGGTTCTCAATTGCTAGTGTATGTGCTGCCCAAGTGAGCACAAAGGTTTCTACATTTTTAAAGGGTTAGAAAGAAAGGAAGGAAGGAAGGATGGCTGTCAGGTTGTAGGAAGAAGAGAAGATACAGAATGTATTGTCAACAAAGCCCCAAATATTTCACTTTTACACTGCTGACCCTGGGCTAGATTTAGAAGCCAATACCTACCATTTATTGAATGCTTGTTGAATACTAGGGTTTAATGCCCATTATCTTGATACACAAAATTAAGGATTGTCCAGGGCTATACAGTTAAGCGAATGAACCAGGATTTGAACAGCTGTGAGCTCTCAAGTTGGAGCTCTTTCCGCTCTCAGATGAGGGCAGAACATGAGGCTGGGCCCTGGGAGGCAGCGGTGAGGCTTCTGTGATGCTAAGGCGTCCAGCCTTAGAGAGCAGGCCGGACGAGCAACTCCTCACACAGCCTACAGTCCTGAAGGGAAGGTGAGGGGGACAATTGCCTCACCTGGACACTCCTCCTCCTGGGCGTTCTCTTCCTTGAGATTCTCTCCTTTCACCCTCTCTTCTCAAGTCCTTGCCAATGCCTTTCTCATGTCATTTATTGATTTTTAGAGAGAGAGGAAGATTATATGCCCTGACTGGGAATTGAACTCGTGCAACCCTTTGGTGTACAGGGATGATGCTCCAACCAACTGAGCTACCCGGCCAGGGCTCATGTCATTTATTTTGTAACCAAGCTGCCTGGAGTAGTGAAGAGGACAGTGGAACGGAGACTCACATTCCAGCTCTGGGCCTGTCATTACTGAGGCCCTGACCCGCGCAAGTTGGCAGCCACTGAACGCACCAGGCCCACAGTTGGGGAGGTGGTGGGAAAACTGGAACACATAACACCCATGGCAGTCCTTCTTGGTGAAACCTTCCAAGAAGCTGAATTTGAAAATTCTGGAAACTTAAGAACATAAATGGATAAAATCTATCTATTTATAGATGAATGAAATAATAAATAAAATCTCCACTAAAGTATCCATAGCAATATTATTTATGTAATAAATAAATTAATTAATAGTAACTTAAATATCCAATATTAGGGAAGTGATTGAATAAGTTTTTGTTTATCTACCTGAAGAAAAAAGTCAGATGATCATTAAAAATAAAAATTATAAAGACTATGTGGCAACAAAAAATGGTTTGTTTCTTTTGTAAGTTGTATAATATCTCATTGTGGGGTTGGACACCTGAAACTTTTATAATATTGTACATTAACTATAATTTTTAAAAAATGTTAAAAATACACGCAAAAAAAAAAAAAAGTGATTGTATATGGACCAAGATTGTCAGCCCAGATGGCAAAACATAAAGGGTGTGTATGGTGATTTTTCTCTCTCTTTTTTCTTTTATTCCTTTTAAGTTTCTATAATAGTAATTTTTTATGAACTCAGGAAACTAGAATTGTGTTAATGCCTTAGTGCTTTTGAATAAAGGTTGCTTAAAATATATAGCAGATGATTGGTTCCTGGAAAACCAATTGATGTTTTCAGATAATGAAAGGCGGTGCATACTTTTAGTATTTCCTTTACAATAGTGTTTTTGGTCAAGGGGAAGAAGGACCAGGCTGCTGCTGTGGTCTGAGTGTGGGCCTCCAACATACCTCCTGGCAGAGGCGTATGGGGGCCGAAGAGTGTTGTTTTGTTGGCCAAAGTGAATATTGCGTTATCTGCACATAGTGATTACTTTATGGAGGGCATGAGATCCAAGCATGTATAATTAGGTCGGGGAATTTTGGTGCCATAATTGTGAAAGTAGTGCTCTCTGCAAGCATGCTAAGCTGGAGGAATGTAAGTTTGGAGGTGCTAGGGGCCATCTGTGCTGTCATATGGAGACACTGGGGGCAAAGGGGAAGAGAGAGAGAATGAATGGATGGCGACATTGTTTGAAGGACTTGATCCAGCTGTTCCTGAATGTAATCACATCTTGAACTTCCTGCTTAGATGAGCCAATAGTTTATTCCTCTCTCTCGCTTCCTTACCCCCACTTTCTTCTCCCTTCTCTCTCTCTTTTCCTAATTCAGCTTGAATGGGGTTCCTTCCACAGGCAACTTAAAGAATCCTGCACTCCCACCCTAGGGGAGGTAGGGAAGTGACAGCTGGGAAGGAAGTGAGTCCCGTCTTGGCCAGTACCAAATCCCGTTGAAGCTGTGTGCAGCCCGGCAGGGACAAGTACATTTTACACAGGGGGAAGGGCTGTTGGCAGGAGGGCTACTGTCAGAGAAGAAGGATGTTTGTGGGAACTCTGGCATGTGTGTGGGTGGGAAGGCAGAGTGCTCAGTATGGCTGAAATGCAGATCTTAACATGCAGGTAACTTTCAGCCAGCCTCAGAAGGTAGATCACAAATCATCAGCAGGTTTGCCTGGGGTTTTTATTACTGTTCCTTCTTGATGGTTCCTCCTGAATAATTATTACTCTGTAGGCTTTGGAAAATGTCTTCGTACATTTAGTATTAGGCTATTTCTCATTTTTATTTTCCTGATTCTTACCTCTTTATTCCAAAGTTGCCTTCTGACTGTTTAACGGTAAAGATTTGTGTGCAGCTTAAATCAGTTGCTAAACATCAAAGAGTCCGGTGCATGTATAATAAAGATGTGTTGCAGTGAGGGGGTGATTGCAATCATGGTTGGAATTTTCAAATCTGTGACAGTAAACTCTCTGCATAAATAGAATAAGAATGTGATTTCTGTGCATCTGCTTCATCAGGTGTGTGAGGCCTACCGCGGCTCAGATACCTGCCCTGAACCCTCTGAGGAAGGAAGAAGAGCATTCAGAGCGTCTGTGCAGCTGCCGAGAAGTGTGTGACCCTCACATTTTTATGTGGAAATCCCAACACTCTTAGGAGGTGGGGCCTTTGTGAGGTCATTACTAGTAGGTGATGAGGGTGAAGCCCTCATGAATGGGATTAGTGCCCCAATAAAGAATTCCAGGGATCCCAGGCCGGTGTTGGAGCAAAAGGTGGCAGGTTTGATTCCCTATTAGGGGATATACCAGATTGTGGGTTCCATCCTGGTCAGGAGGCAGCCAAACGATGTTTATCTCTCACATTGATGTTTCTCTCTTTCTCCCTCCTTAAAAAATCAGTAGAAACATATCCTTGGGTGAGTGTTTAAAAAAAAAGAGAGAGAAGCACTCCAGGGAGCTCTCTTGCCCCTTTTACCTTGTGAGGACACAGCAAGAAGCTGACCCCACCCCCCAATCTGATCTCCCCTCCCCCACTGAATCTACTGATGCCTTGAGCTCGGACTTCCCAGCCTGCAGCACTGTGAGAGTTAAATATGTGTGTTTAACCTTTTGCACTCGGATGTCGAGTGTGACTCGACATGGTTAGCATTAGAATAAAGGAATCGAGAAAAAAGTGAGTGCAAAGGGTTAAATCATCCCCTCTGTGGTATTTTTGTTACAGCAGCCTGAAAGGACTAAGGCAGCTAATGCATTGGTCACTGCCTGCTTGTTCTCTGCTCTCATTCCCACCTGCTAAGACCCAGCAGGCTGTTTCCCAGACTCCTGGCCAGCTGACTCTGACGAGGCTCTGCCTATGGGAGGCCCTGGCTGGGTTGGGTTAGGAGGAGGGGAGAAGGGACCCCCAGTCCTGTTTCCAACTCTTGCCACACTCTCCGGTAGGCACAGTGGCCGCTGCGGGGCCAGGGTCTTCTGGCCTCCCCAACCTCCAAGGTGGAGCCTCGCTGTCACTCCCCCCCTCCCACCAGCCTCAGTGGTCCCCGAAAAATGGAGCTCCCACAGTTCCAGCCCCTCCGTTCAGGTTCTGGGTCTCATTAATGCTTCTCTCCAATTCGTTCTCCCAGGCCGAGCGGTGGTGCTGGGGGCTCACCTGTGCTCCAGTCTTATCCCTGCGTGTGTCCAAGTCCTAGCCCACCGCCGCAGAATGGCACCGTTTGGAGCAGGAGCCCTTGCAGAGGTAATGAGGTCAAGATGAGGTGGACCCTCATCCAATAGGACTTATGTCCTTAAGATGAGGAGGTGAGGGCACGGGCACGGAGGAGAGGCTCGGAGAAAACCAACCCGCCAGCACCTTGGTCTCGGACTCTGACCTCCAGAACTGGGAGAACACACACTTCTGTTGTCTCAGCCCCCGTGGGCCCCTGGTGTTTTGTAAGGGCAGCCCTGACACAATTACAGGTGGTGTCCGTGAAGCTCCGGTTCACTTGTCATCTCTCCCATGTGTTCTCGGCCCTCTCTTTGTGGCCAATTTCCCATAAAATCCCCTTTGAAACCCATGGAGTGGTTTTGTTTTCCTGACTGAAGCCCCTAACAAATATCCTAAGTGTATGCAAAAATCTTTCCGTAGACATTGACACAAGGATGGATGATATTTTTGTTTTTGCTTTTGTGAATTCATTAAGAAGTATTCTAGCTGGGCCCGTTTCTAGCTGATCAAATATTCTAGCTGATCAATGTTTCTCATATTGATGTTTCTCTCTCTCCCTCTCCCTTCCCCTCTCTCTAAAAAATAAAAAAGAACAACATATCCTTGGGTGAGGGGTTAAAAAGAAGACAGAGAGAGACTCCAGTGAGCTCTTGACCTATGAACCAGGAGGTCGTGGTTTGATTCCCAGTCAGGATACATGCCCAGGTTGCAACTTGATCCCCAGTAGGGGGCTTACAGGAGGCAGCCAGTCAATGATTCGTTCTCATCATTGATGTTTCTATCTCTCTCTCCCCCTTCCTCTCTCTGAAATCAATAAAAATGTATTTGAAAAAAAAGAAATACGCTAGTTTTGTACATAATGCCAAGGAGCTATTTAAGAACAACAAAATGCTCACCATTGCAAACCAAACAAATGATTATTTTTTGCACCTAATCCTAGTGGACTGCGTCCAACGTCCTTTTCTCGGCTTGCGTTGAGAACTCTGCAGTGGTTCCCGCTGAGTGCACAGTAGCTAAGTGGCCCTCCCCCGGCTGTGGAGGCCGTGTTAGCTTAGTGCCATCTCTATGTGGCGGTGCCCCGTGGAAGCTGGCTGAAGCGAGTATGATGCAGCCAGCAGTCAAAGGTAAACTTGAAGCCTTGTTAAATGAGGTATTTTTGGTCACAGTCTTGCCTACACACTGGGACAGTGGTCGGCAAACCGCGGCTCGCGAGCCACGTCCGCGGTTTGCCGCTCTGTTGACTAATGAGTTTGCCGACCACTGCACTGGAATAACTCCCACCGGTTCCATTTAGGATGTCCCTGTGGTGTTGTCTTCTCTTGGAAACTCTTCTTGATATCGCTCCCTCACCCCAAAGAATGTGTTATGAGCTGGGTTCCCCGGGATGCAGATTCCAGGATGAAGGGGTCTTACTGGGGAGTGCTCTTGGGAATAGCGCCTGTACAGGAGCTAGGGAAACTGTGAGGAAGAATTGGAACTGCAGTGCAGTTGCAAAAGCATTCTCAGCTCACCCTGGGCTGTGAGACCGAGATGGCGCTTAGAGAGATCCCGTAAGGCCGTGCATGTGGGCTGCCCGGGAGGATGCGTGGTCTCCTAAGTGAGGCAGCTTGCTCAGCGAAGGCCGGAAGGACACGGCTGTGAGCGGTCAGCAGTGCAATAGGGGGATCAGGGTAGCACACCAGGGTGCCCGCTATGATTGGTCTGGTGAAATTCTCAGGGACCGAGGCGCACAGCGTAGTGCATTGTGAGAGTGCCTTTCTACGTCTGTCTGAGACTGTGGGCTCAGGGGCAGGAGGACCTCATTACATCATTCATCGTATCTCCAGCATCCAGTGAAAACGTGGCACGCAGGAGGCGCCTGAAACATGTTGCATTTAGTGGAGGAAAGATATTTCGTTTTATCTCTAGGAATTGCAACAGGTAGGATATTTAACATCATGCTGCCCTCCAAAAACGGGGTTTAAAAACCTTACTTTCAATCCAGTCTGCAGAGGCTGTGTGGCTTAGGCTCTAGAGTGAGAACCCTGGAGGACATAGTTTGGGCACAGCAGGAGGCCTGACGCGGCGCCAGGTGGATCGATCAGAAACAGAGAAACATGCTGAGACGGACTCTGCCAGGAACTCTGGGCTCTGGCCGCACGCGCTCTGGGCGTTGTGTCCCTTCAGCTGCTGTGGTCCCAGCCAGGGACCCGAGGCAGCGCTCCGTGCACTGTTCACCTGCCCCTGCCTCCAGCGGCCCCAGGGTCCCCAGGCCATCGACCGACCCCCAGAGTCAGGCAAGAAAAGGAGTTGAAAGGTGGCAACATCAACAGGAAATAAAACATTTTTATTGAATATCCGGGTACTATGTGAAGTTATTTTTAACAACAATCGGAAAACTACTGTGGAATTCACTACACGAAGTGAAACGAAATTTAAATCACCTCATCAAAAATGAAGGTAAAATACAGCTAAAGTAGTTGGCTCGCGGGCCACGAGCCATATGGCAGAAGGAAACACCCCAACATTTCTACAAGATACAGAGAAAACCCACACATAGAAACACTCAAGCAGGCAGTAAATATACACAAAGGCAACTAGGATCTTTCTAGAGCATCCGATTCTAACACTTTGCACAGCTTTGTCAGAAAGGTCCATGTGGCTTATCTGAGGGTGAATCTTGGTCTTAGAGCAGGTTCGGTCACTGCCTTGTGAGAGGTGGTATAGTACCAACTGATTCGGTGGCGACAAGACCCCACGTCTGGCAGTGTTGCAAGAGAATGCGTTAGTAGTACTTGAATGCAAGAAATCATGTGTCTTCGGCAGCTCGAACCTGCTTGTTTTGAAGTATTGTTTCAGTGTAAACAACTTAAAGCTGAATACAATAAAATGAGATGTCAGTTTCTGGTATTTCAGGAATTTTTACAAGTCAATCAACTCCCTCTCTTTGATTGGGTTTGGTCCTTTACCATGGAAAGATTCTCATTTGACTCTTCTGTTCAAACTGGTATCTAGTCTTACATCAAACCTTCCACATTTTCTATCTATGTTTTTCTTTCTTTTTTTGTCTTTAAGTGTGGACCATCTACAGAAGAGGGAGATGTTATTCTTTTGTCCTTGTTGTCTGTCCCAGTTCTAGAGTTTGCTATCACTGGGCTGAAAGGTCAAAGGGCATGCCTCTTCTTGGACGAGAAAAGAATAATGACAAGAATTCAGGAAACCGCTAACCCCATGTTCCAAGCCTCCCACCAGCCCTTTCTGAATTCTCTTTGAGTTGTTTAAAAAAAGCATGGCATGATACCCTCAAGTCTGAACACGAGGCTTCTGCCTGGTTTTCCTCCACTGTGTTTTGACATTGGTGAAGATCAACTCCCACCTCAGCGCATCTGACTCTCTGTGGCCTGGAGTTAAAATGGGCCGCGGAAGTGAGTGGGAGAAAAGACTTGATGCGGTGTGACAACAGGCTGCCCTTCAGAGTGGTTGTCTGCCATCGTGGGGGAAAATATAGAATATTGCACAGTGCTTGACAAAATGCTGTGTCTCACCCCCTTCTGTGTATCCTCCTTGTCCTATGCATAGCTTTTCAGTTCTGAGTTGGTCCTTTGTAACGAGAACTGTTTGTGCTACACACACGTCGGGCAGTGCAGTAGAGGGAATGGCAGTATTGTGTACGATATCACTACGGGATAAATTGAGTGCTATCCACTGAGGAAACTACGTGTCTAAGCACACACGGCAGTCACAGTGTTACACAGAGCAGTCCTTGAAGACTCTTATGGAATGACTAGTAGCTTCATAATAGTGCCATTTACTACATAATAACATTGAAAACATTTAAAAACTCCTCCTAAATCAAGCATCTAGAATACATAAGAGGTTGCTTCAGTTTTCTAGAACTTGTTCTTGGTTTTGTTTCACCTTTTTTTAAAGGACAAATTAAAACTTCTTTAAGTAAAAAGAGCATATAAAAAAGATCACTAGCTGTCTGTTTTGGCTTAATCGAAGTGCATTCAGAACTATGGCTAATTGTTTGCTTTTCATCTTTTGATGGGATTACAATACTGTCTGTTTACCACAAAGTAACTTTGTGTAATAAGCACAGATTGCTGTGTTAAAAATATTCTGCATTCCTTCTAATCTGGTTTTGTATAATAAAATATCTTGTTACAAAGTCTAGTGTGCAAATGTTTTGGAATTATTAGAGGTGTGAAATCTGGAACAGAATTCACAGGATGCACATTTTGTATAAAGGTGATAATGGAGAGCTACTTGTTTCTTTTTGAAATAGTCAGGCAATATTTCAGAAATGCTGACTTCTCCCCTCAGCATCTTCCCACCCACCCCCATCCCTAAACAAATGCACACACACACATGCACACACGCACACACGCAGACACACACACACACACACACACACACACACACACACACCCCACCATCAAGTTGCTACTCTATATGCAGTAACATGAAATCATCGACTCCTGTTCAGTTGCTCCTTCAAATGTAAGAGTGAAGCCCTGGTTTTAGCTTTGTAGATATGTACAGACAGATGCTGTTCTGTTTTGTGGCTATACTTCCTGGAGGTCAGCCTGGATGCTGCTCAGATCATGCTAATTTGCCTGTGAAGAAATTCTACAAAATTGGACGCACCCACCAGGTATGTGGTGTAAGTGTACCTTGGTACTCAAATGATTCAATAGAAAGCTCAGGTTTAAGTTGTCCTTTAAGATGTCAGTTTCACTGTACTAGTGCCTTACAAGTTGATATTTTTGCTGGGAATGCAGACGGTACTATATTTACCATATAATATATTATCAGCTCTCCTATATCTCAGTCAATTTACATAGTTTAAAATAGAACATCTTATTAAAAACATCTAGATATACACAGATTAGGAAACGCTTACAACATACAAATACACAAACTAGAAATAAATCTGTAGCATACTGGTATGTACAACTGTGTGATACAATAAATAATTTCAGTCATGCTCTATCTACACATCATATTGCTTAACAGAAGAGTAGATTTGGAGGGCAGTCGTATGATGAAGGACTCAGGGGCTCTCTACCGTTAAATTTGTGCAAATTAAAACAGGATTTGAAGTACCACTGAATTGTGTCAGGAACGCATGGCTGGAAAAATGCAAGGACCCATATTACTGAGGTATTTACAGATACTGGCTAAAGAGCACTATGTGGGCAAATGCAGAAAGGCTTCTTTCCTTTACTTCTTGATGGCCAGCATGGCGTCAACTTCCTCCTCTACCTGTAGGGTGTGCCATTGGGCAATGGGTCGCCTGGGGTTGGCCAGCATGTCTGACCAATGTCGCAGCTCAGCCCCGGTGCTATTGTAGCCCACAAAGACCTTGCCGATGGCATCATTCTTGCCAATCTTGTCATAGTCCAAAACAGTGACCACCACTTGCACTTTCTGAAAGAGGACACAAAATAAACATTAATCATCCAGCCCTGGAGATACCTCCCTACAAAGCTTCCTTGAGAGCTAAGGAATTGGACATAAGAAGAAACAGTTTCTAAACATGTGAAAACGACTTGAATATGATGGCATCCCTATTTCGCCATCATTACAATCATCATCACTACTATTATTATCGTTGTTGTCATCACCTTCAAAATACTCAGTAAATGTTCATTTTTAGTATGTATTTGGTACTCTTCTAACTCTTTTACATACACTGCTCAGTTACTTTTCACAATAGAGTCTATTAGTATTGCCATTCTATAGAGAAGAGATGAAGCTCAGAGAAGCTAAGAAACCAGCCTGAGGTCATAGAAGGAATGAATCTTTTGGTTCCCAGAGTCCATGCTGTAAACCACATGCTCTGCTGCTTGTGTCAACTCGTATTCATCTCTAAATGCATTTGTTTCAGTTGTCTCATCCGGGAAATTTCTGACATTGACACTCAGACCATTTTTTCTTTGGTTACAATTCCCAAAGCAGCCATGTACAGCAATCCCACTCTGGGGGGAGGGGGCGAGCCAATATTTTCCATAAAACTAATCTAGAATTTCAGCTGGTCACAAAATTGTTGTGGATACAAGATGTGAAGTAGAGTAAAAGTCTTTAAAAAGTAGTAACCAAGTAAAGATAATATTTTTCATTCATACGTGCCCTAAATAAACATTTATTGAGTAAAACTACTATGAATCCGGCACTGGCATCAAATGGAAATAACCTTTTTGGGCCACATAGGATTTTATTTTGGTGATTCCATTAGATTTTGAGGGTTTCTGTAATAACTTACTTTTTTGAACTGACTGAACTGGTGAAAGCAAATCCATACCATTATCACATGAAAGAAAGACTTTTCAAAAACACATTTTAGTTCTGCTTCCTAAGCAATAAATTTATTTAGTCAAAATATGCAATGGCTCCAATCTAGAAATGGAGTGCAAAGATAAAGGAAGACTTTAGAGTAGAGTAGAATGCATAACATTTCGTGGTGCATTAAAAAGAGCAGAAAATGCAGTGGTAGAAGCCAGGGACAGGTGGGGCCCAGCGGAGTTCTGGCCCTGTGGTCGACTTTGTACTCTGAGGTCTGCGTTCCTGCACCAGTGTGTGGGAGAGGGTGCCCAGGTGCAGGTTCAGATCAGAGAAAATGATCACTTCTCAAAGTGAAATGTAGAATGTGAAATGAAACACACTGGCGATAAAGGACACAAACTTCTGTCTTCCTTTGTGCGGCCTAGGATTGTTTTATGGTCAAGGGGATTACCTGCTGGTGTTTGGAACTGAGCTTGGTTTTCAGAAACTTTCCATGCAAATACATCAGGATGCAGTCAGGTTGCAGGGAAGGGGGCGGAGCATTGGGGACATTGTGCGCAACGGTAACATGAATGGAATGGATTTTGATTATTCAGCTAGGAATGTATTGATTAGTAACACTCAACAATTTCCTTCTGAAGGCATTGGATTAATTTTTCCAGCTGCATATATAGTTTATACATTTTGGGGGCTTGAGGAAAGGAATGCAACATTTTCATGTGCATTTAAAAATCAGCATTTTTTCTTCTTGCAGAATACATTTCTTATGGATAGAGACAGAAAGACAGATAACCCTATAACTGCAGGATAAAGGAAACCTAAACCTCTATTACAGCTTGTGAAATGCTCAGTTAGTTTCTCTAGGGAAAGCAAAGACGAGGAAAGCAGCCGCCTGGGAAGGAAAACAAGAAAAGAATACATTGACTTAAGGAGCAGAGGAGGAGGGATGCAGTGACAGGCGAGCCATCATTCCCGTGCCTACTGTACTCTATATGGGGCTCAGGCTGTCTCCTGACAAAATGTTATCTCCTCCAAAATGCTGCCCTGGAAACCCAGCATATGTTTTGTTTTTCATGCCCTTCATTTTCAATATATCTGCATTTGCTGCAATTTATAGTTGAAAAGGGACATTTATTTTTTAAAAACTGGGTATAGAATTGTCACTCAAAGGGGGAGGTTTACAATAGAATTTTTCATCTCAATGCCCTGCCTGATATTGTTTTGCGGAATTAAAAAAAAAAACACAACACAAAATGCCAGGAGGTGTTAGTTTCCATAGGAAAAAGGTCTTAGAACTTAGAAGGGTTCACTGAACAAATATTGCAAAACAAATGGTTGGAGATAATTGGATGTCTTAGGGGTTTGCCAGCGGGTCCGAAGCAGAGAGAGCACTGGTGCGGACTAGTGAACAAGTAATTGGGGGCAGGCGGCAGTGTCCTCTGCAATGTCATTTACTTATGTAACAGCTGTTGAAAGTAAATAAGTATGTCCAATTTGCCGCCATGTGGAAATGTATATGAGAAATGTTATATAAAAACCACGAATCAATGTGAGGATGGTGGGATCACGGATTTTTCAAAAACTGCCCTATAGCCTGGCCGGTATGGCTCAGTGGTTGAGCGTCGACCCATGAACCAGGAGGCTACCAATTGGATTCCAGGTCAAGGCACATGCCCCAGTTTCGGGCTCCATCCCCAGGAGGGTGCTTGCAGGAGGCAGATCTATAATTCTTCCTCATCATTGAAGTTTCTGACTCTCTCCCTCTCCCTTTCTCTCTCTGAAATCAGTAAAAACATATTTTAAAAAAACCCAACCAACCAAAAAACAACAACCCTTCCCTACATAAAACACTAGCTGTTAGCTACATGTAGCTGTTTAAATACGTGAAAAAGAAATGAAGTTCCTTGTTCACACCAGTGACTGAGGTACTCATTGCCCACCCGTGGCTGGTGGCTACCATATTGGACAGCACAAGTGATAAAATATCTCCATCCTCACAGAGGGGTTCTATTGGACAACGCTGATTTATATGTTGCTTTAATCTATTGTTAGATCAATTTTTTAATAAAACATTGATTTGAAAAAGAGACAACACCGGCATTGTGAATAGTAATAATGATGGGAACCATTTACTGAGTGTTCCTATGTGCTTGGCGCTGTCCAAAGCGCTTTTATGTGCATAATCTTACTTTGATGTGGATCCTGTTATTACTTCTATTTGACATATGAGGAAATTCTAAGCCTCAGTTTCCTTACTTGTAAAATTGGGATAATAATGGAATCTCTCTCATAAGGTTATTGTAAGGATTAAATGAGATTACATATATAAAGTGCTTAATTTGGGCCTAGGCACTAAATAAACATACAATAAATGTAGCTATTTTCTTAGCGTTTTCTTAGAGTAAAGGTGTGATTCGTTCATAAGATTCTGCATTCTAAGAATAGATTAAAAGTAAAAACATGCAGCTGAAGAGTATTTGTTGACTTGTTATTCTGGGCCTGTAGAGGGCTCCAAGTTGTTTTGATGCCTAGCCTTCATTTCTCCTTCAAATATGGACAAACTTTTATGTTATGAAAATATGGACCCATATCAAGTACTTAATAAAAAGTAGTGTTGATTTAAGCATTTTAACTCTCTGATACCCATTAAAAATTACCAATAAATAACCCAAAATCATTGGATTTGAATTTTGGATTCTAAAAGTCTAACTATGGATATGAAGTGAGAAAACCTTAAATAAAAATTAAACCTTATTTAAAAATTGCTAAATAATAAGATCATATGCTATCATTTTGGCTACATGTAGCATCTTATTTTGAACATGTTAACCACAAAGTCTTCTAATATACTTCCTATCATAACAATTATTATCTGCAAATTCAGGATTGATTCATTTTTATAAAAATACCCATTCATGCCCTAACCGGTTTGGCTCAGTGGATAGTGTCGGACTGTGGACTCAAGGGTCCCAGGTTCAATTCCGGTCAAGGGCATGTACCTTGGTTGTGGGCACATCCCCAGTAGGGGGTGTGCAGGAGGGAGCTGATTGATGTTTCCCTCTCATTGATGTTTCCAACTCTCTCTCTCTCCCTTCCTCTCTGTAAAAAATCAATAAAATATATTTAAAAAAATACCCATTCACTCAGATTCAGAAACAAGGAGCTAAATTTAAACAAATAAAAATACAACTTAGCCTAATTTTTCTATTGTTAATTGTCTTTTAAAAAATATGTTTTTATTGATTTTTTTAGAGAGACGGGGAGAGAGAGAAGCATAGATGTGAGAGAGAAATATTAATTGGCTGCCTCTAGCATGCACCCCAGCTGGGAAACCTGCAACCTGGCCATGTGCCCTAACTGGGAACCTAACCGGTGACCCCTTTGTGCATGGGACAACATTTAACCAACTGAGCCACACTGGCCAGGGCTGTTAATTGTCTTTTAATAATAAAACTTAACCCTTTGCACTCGCTTGCTTTTTTCTCGATTCCTTTATTCTACTCGGGATTTAATTTTTTAAATACCCCATATTTTACAAAGCGCGGCAGTAGAATAAAAAACTGGAGTTGCTTTTCATACAAATTTATTTATTTGGATTTTTTAATATTTCAAATTATTGATACATTCAAAGGGTATAAAAAGAGCTGCTACCGATGCTAACCGTGTCGAGTGACACTAGACATCTGAGTGCAAAAGGTTAAAGATACTGCATATTTAGCATCAACCAATATACTTCTCTTATTGCTATTTTGTTTTTCTGTAAAGATGTGCTTAGAAGAATTACATATTATGGCCTGGGAGTAAATAGTGAAAATTCATTTGTTCTGGACCTTTTAATCTTTACAAACATACATTTTGGGTTAGTATAGTTGTTCTATTGATGTTCTTTTTCCTATTTTATTTCTGCTCTAGAGAAGGCCAGCTGTGTTTGGCTGATGAGTCAGCACATCCTGGGCTGTGTATTTTAGCTTTCTCCTCTTGATGTAGCTTGAGCATCAAATGTGCACGGGAATAGGAATGGCAGTTCTAATGAGGGCATGTGCTCTGGTAATGTACAACGTCTGTGTGTTTAACTTGTGTGGACTGAATAAAAGAAATTGAACGGGAAGACAAAATTATGTTTGGCATTACCTGGATTTGCTCAAAGGGTACTTCAAAGCTGAATGACTCATTGTAGTAGGGGTTGAGTGTATTCTTTTTAATTGTTGTCTTCTTCTTCTTCAGCCTCTTGCCATTCTGCATCAGATGAATCTTTACATAAGGATCTGAAAAACAGAAACAAAATGTTTAGGAGATCCGAGATACATATTTTAGATTATAATTTAGCTTAGCAAAGGCCAAGTATTCCCAACAGGAAAATAATTGCATAGCATATAGTTAGTGTATTTTAAAATTTAATTTTTTATTGAAGGATTTTAATCAACCTGTGGACTATGTTTTTTTGCCATTGTATTGTCAATATTTATAGTTGGATTTAGGATATGAGAGCAGTGGTGTGATGGTAAACCAGCTCTCTGGATAAAAAAAAAAATAACTTGACATGTAGCATTTGCCAATGTCTATGATATAAATACTGTCAGCGTAGCCGATTTCGAGCTATGAACAGTTTAACATCTAAAGTTCTGAACATTTAACAATTGGCTCTTGTGAGCTGGCACTGTATGGGAATAGCTATTGATAGAGGACAAAGGAGCCGTTTCATTCATTTATTTACTTATTTATTGAACCAATGTTATTTAGGCCTTAGGGATAGAGTAGTGAACAAAACAGACCATCCCTGTTTTCATGATGGAACTTCAGACTTGTGTGGGAAATAGACAATAGGCTTGTAAAGAAAAGAAAAGAAATGCACATGAAATTACAAGTTGAGAAGAATGCTCTAGAGGAAAAATGTAGGATAGAGACATGATAGGGACTACCAGGTTTAGTATGGTGAGTCTAAGGTAGGAATGGCATTTTTAGTCCATTCAGGTAAGGCCTCTCTGGGGAGGTAACTGAGATATGAAGGTTGGAGGTGAGAAGAGGCTGAGAAAGAGAAAGAGAGAGGAGAGAGGAAAGAAAAAAGAGGAGAGAGAGAGCCAGTGGCTGTGCCTGTACATCCCGAGGTAGAGAAAAGGGTTCAGGGAAAAGAGAATAAGCCAGCACACACACAGGTAATGAGAAAAGGAGCGGAAGATCCCCTTGGCAGCTTCCCTGAAGCCTCATTAGGTAAAGGTAAAGTAAAAAGTAGGTCACTGAAGGGGTAAGATGATTCCCATTTACAGATCTCAGTACTAATGGGTAACTGACATACCTTCAAGTCACCAAGAACCAATGCTCACATTTGATAGGAAAATCTGTTTTCTTAAACATTTTTCTACTTCACATGTAATGCATGTTCATTATAGAAAAAAAAAAATCAGAAAGCAATGTTAAAAAAAAGTGAAACTTAAATCACCCATGATTTTATTCTCCTAGAGTAACCACTGCTAAGCCTTCCAACATTTCTTCCCTCTCTTTCAAAACATGTATAGCTGGGAGGAACATGACAGATGATCTAGTCTGCCCACATATTTTTAGAAGATAAAACTGCGGATCAAAAAAATGTTCTTATCTCCCTCTTCCTATCCCCAGTAGAACATAACTCCCGAGGGACAGAAACTTGGTCTGCCATGTTCACTAATTGAAATTACTAAGCAGTACCTTGCACTATTAGGTTTTTGTTGAATGAGTACGTGGAACTTCTTTAGGGCCTCATAATCTGGGTCTCCTTGCCCTCAGTCCTGTCTTCTTCCCATTGCCCCAAGGCCCACATTACTTGGGTTTTTCTGTTTTTGTTTGTTGGTTTGTTTTTAATGCTACATCCGGTCAAGGGAGATTTTAATCAAAATGAAAAATACCTTGAAAAACCAGATATAGAGATGAGAAACCAGCTCTGTCAACTAACTAGTTGGTCAGTTTTGTGTTTTCTTAAAACACTGTAAATAGTAGCAAAGAAAAGGGAAAACATGGCTTGTTTATGATAGTGTATCTTGCTGTTCACAGCCAACGTTGATTTTTGGTTCAGAAACCTTGTTTGCTTATGAAGTTTCCTGGCTCCACCATCCTTACCCCTAGCACATCTACAAAATAGTCAAGTCTCCAGTTGCTCCTTGGCACTGACTAATATCCAAATACTACTAAAATCAACATTTATGCTTCCTACGTTTGTGCGTTAAAACTTTAACCTAAAGCATAGGTTTTTCTCAAGAGAAACACAATGACTACTTATTTATTCATTTAAGACAGCAAATGACAAGAAAGCTCCTTGTGCATCTGCCATTTGAGTAAGCAAATTAAAACCCCGAAAAGATATTAGTCATTTCAGATTTCAATGTGGGCTCTGATGTTATGTGATTAATACCTCGGGGAGAACAAGGTAATTTAGGAAAGGTGATTAGCACTGTCCTTATTGAGGAGAACAGAAAGACAGGGGGAGGAGCTAGTCATCTGAAGATGTGGCAGAAACTTGTATCATCCGGAAAGAGCAGAACATGTGAGGGCCCTAAGGTACATGTGAGGGCCCTAAGGTACATGTGAGGGCCCTAAGGTACATGTGCTTCCGTGTGTTTAGGAGAGAGGTAGATTGTGAGATCTAAGAGGTAACGCTGCTAACCTGTGACTTTCATTAGCAAATCTGCCAGTTCTGACAATGATTCAGGGCTATTCTGTAATTTCATATACTTAACAGAGAGGACAGAGGGCTGGAAGAGGAGCAGGTTTGGATCTGTTCTAAAGAGGCGGTGTTAGTCTTTGCCTTTGCAGATTCATTCTGACACAGGCACCAAAGCAACTTACTTTGCAGGCAGAATTCACATCCAGTCATGCTCAAGGGTGGCAGTCACTCAGAGGTCCTATTCTTTTTCACCCAGCTTTATTGAGATAACACTGACATAACACTGTGTAAGTTTAAGATGCACAATGTGACGATTTGGAAACGTATGTATTGTGAATGATTACATCCATCAACTCACGTAATCACAATTTTGTGTGTGTGGTGAGAACTTTTAAGTTCTACTCTCTTAGTAGCTTTCAAATATAAAATATACCATTACCAATTGTAGTCGTCATGTTGTACATTAGATCCCCAGACCTTAGTAATCTTATAACTGGAAGTTTACACCCCTTGACCAACATCTCCCTCACTCCCCCAACTCTTGGCAATCACCTTTCTACTCTCATTCTATGAGCTTGGCATATATATATATTCAACATACAAGTGAGATAATGCAGTATTTGTCTTTCTCTGTCTGACTTATTTCACTTAACATAAAGCCCTCAATGTCCACCCATGGTGTTGCAAATGGCAGGATTTCTTTATTTTTTTGTGTGGATAAATGCGTTTGGTTGAGTGCATTTTCTTTCTTTTTTATCTTATTTATTTATTTTTAGAGAGAGAGGAAAGGGGAGAGAGGGGGAAGGGAACATTGATTTGTTGTTCCACTTATTTATGCATTCATTGGTTGATTCTTGTATGTGCCTTGACTGGAGATTGAACCCGCAACCTTGCCATTCCATATCTCCCGAAAGGAAACAGGAAATCGGAGCCTTATGGGCCCTTTTAAAGGAACAGGGGAGTAGGTAGGCAGGCCCAGAGGCCAGTGAGTACTTTGCCATGTGGGAAGGTGTTGCTGGAACAACCAGGCCCACACCTGACACGCTCCCACCACAGGCTGTTCCTCACAGAGAATGTGAAGTACTGTGTCCTTTAGCCTGAAATGTCATTTCTTTCTTTTTCCATCTTAAGTCTGGGTTTAAAAATCGCCTCTTCCCTGAAGATTTTACTGATGATTTTCTCAGAAACCTTCTCTTTGAAAGACCAACCTTTCGCTGCCTTGCAGCATTTTCTTTTGTATTTGCATCCAGTCCCTATCTTTATTTCCTGGTTTTGGAGGACTTCTGTAATGATCTAATACCAGATAAACAATATTCCTATGGGAAATGTTTTTAATTCAGAACTACTGGCTTTGAGATGAGTTTTGGGAAGACTATCCATCCACTTGTAACACGGGGACCTCTTGTATGACTATTCCACACACTAATACCCCAGCACGTCATCGCCGCCTTCTTCCTTTAGGCAGTTCTGATGTCAAATTATGCCAACTTCATAGAAATATAATTGCAAAACAGCTGGCTGTCGGCAATGATCCTTTTGTCTGAGATACAAAGGGACCACTAAAGACTTTTTCTATTGACAACGAGAACTAGAAAGCAGCAGTTCAAAGCCGAGTAATGCAAGATGCCTGCAGTTTTCATTTCGACAATTTTGCATAATTATACCGTCTTCTTTCTTATTAATATATTTTATTGATTCTTTACAGAGAGGAAGGGAGAGGGATAGAGAGTTAGAAACATCGATAAGAGAGAAACATCAATCAGCTGCCTCCTGCACACGCCCTACTGGGGATGTGCCCGCAACCAAGGTACATGCCCTTGACCGGAATCGAACCTGGGACCCTTGAGTTCGCAGGCTGACACTCTATCCACTGAGCCAAACCGGTTAGGGCACCGTCTTCTTTCTTAACTACCACAATGACCCCGGCCTTTCCCTTTCAACCAAAGACCTCCCTTAATACAAAACAGCCTCATTTCAGCTGATTTGTTCAATCCCTCGGAGCCAGGATCCAGCTTCTGAGTGACTTCAGGTATTACTCCTTTCATCCTTTTTCCTTTGTATGATGTTCCCTAAATTTCAACTTACAGTCTTAGATGAGGAAAGTAATACTTGTATCAACTCGGGTTCTGAATTCCTAGCGACTGAAAAATCCATTTCAAAATGTTATAAATTGGAAAGGTAACTTATTGGCTTATGTAATGGAAAAACCCAGAAGTAGGGCTGTGTGGAAAAGATTATTAATTGTCTCCTAAAATTGATTTTCTCCCTTCTTTTTTAGCAAGAAAGCTCCTGGAGTTTTATTGCTCGTTTTACCTGGGCACCAGCTAGAAATATATATCCCAGACTCTCTTATGACTCACTATGGCCAACTGACTAACTTCTGGCTATTGGAAGTGAAGGGAAGTGATGTGTGTAAACTCCACAGCGCATCCTTAAAATACTGGCTATTCTGCACTCCACTCCCAAGGCATTTGGCAATGTCTGGAAACACTTTCGATTGTCATAACTTGGAGGGGAGTGATATGGGCATTCAGTGGGTAGAAACCAGGGATTCTGCCCAACATCCTGCAATGTATAGGACATCCTCAATAAAGAATTATCAGGCTCAAAATGTCAATAGAACTGAAATTGATAAACTCTGTCTTAAAATAAGCTTTATGCCTTCCTTTCTTCTTTCTTTCTTCCTTCCTTCCTTCCTTCCTTCCTTCCTTCCTTCCTTTGTTGCAACTGAAACATGAATGTGATGGGATTAGGGACCCAGCCTTTACCTTGCAACATGACAATAATACTTTAAGATGGCAATTTTCAACTGGTGTCTCACAAGCATTTTTAAAACATGCAATACCTGCCTATTTAGTCAGGGGCACTGACCACTTTCCCCTTAGCCTGTCAAATAAAAAAAATGACAACAGCCAACACAACAATAGCTGTCTGGTATGAATGAGTCAAAATTATACCTTTTTTTCCTTTGACATATCGCAAAAATGTAATATACTTTTTTGGTGTGCCACAGAATTTTAGTAATTAGTTTATGTGTGCCAGGAGATAAAAAAGGCTGAAAATCACTGCTCTAGGGGGACAGAACAACGAGATAGGAAGATCCTGGGGCCCTAGACGACCTCACAGTCCCTAAATGCCGACCGATTTTGCTCACCTACCCACCTATTTACAGACTGAGGGTGATAAAGCATTTCCCACAGGCACTGTCTTTTTGAGCCACTGCATGTTGGTGTTTCTTTGTTACATCAGTTCAGTCTGTTCTTTGTCTGGTACAGATTCAACAATATCAGAGAGGTCCCAGGTTTGCCTGCGTCTCTGCTCTGTTTTCTATGGAGTCCTCCTCCAATGCTACTAGTACATGGAGGCCGCCCAGGACACCCTAAGCTTCCCTCTTAAGGATGTAAGTGACTGTACCAGCTGCAAGTCTCAGATCACCACACTATCCCACACAAAGGAGAATCCCCAGGAAAAGCCCCTGGTTAGACTGATTGGACTAATGTTCACAAAACATCTTCTCTATATTAATCCCTGAGATGAAGAGAATGTGATAAGCTAGGTTGACTTAGTCCTGGGTCATGTGTCCATCCACCAACCAATCAGGAGGGACAGGGGTCCTATCTTTGGAGCTGGGGGTAGGCTCAACTCTATTCTAAGCACATGGCTCAGAATGGAATATGGCGGTTCTCTTAAATAGGAATTAGAGACTGGGCAACAGAAGTTGGGAGGCAACCACCCAATGTTTATAGAGTTTCTCAACCTAGGGTCTCCAGGATCCCATTCCTATCTAAACCTGGCAGTGCACATACACCTTTTTTGTGGAGACACATTCCTTCTCACTTGAGATCAAATTTCTGGTAACGAGCCACCAGCACTTGTGTAGAGTGGTCCAGCAGTACAGAGACAGCAGTTACAACATGGCAGGTTGAGGACTCAGTTTCTCTGCCCACTGCAGCATTTTCTTGAGTAAGTCTATTCCATCAGTAAACCAAGCACTTAGCAGTATGCAAATAATTGAACAGTAATAGGGTTCTCAGAGCAAACAATTCCCATTTCCATCACTGGCAGTTACAACATATTTACTTTGGGGGTTGCTGTTTTTAATAAGTAATTTACAAGTACTTAGAGAAGGCTACATTGCAGAGCATATGTGTCTTTATGGTTTAAAATGCTCCCTGTAATGTTAAGGATGCAGCATTAAAAATATATTCTGGGGAAATTTTCTCTGTAAGCACATAATTTAAAAATGAATTTACATTAGTTAAGTGCAGTGTTTGCTAAAAGAAAACAACATCCCGTAAGCGACTGCCACAGAGAAAATTTTAATGAGAAAGATCATAAAATAGCAAAGGCTGGTTTAGTTCATTAATGGTGGCAGAGTGCTCGGAGGAGACAATCACATAAATACAAAATGCTGTTATTGTGAATTAAATGGAAAGCATTTTGGGGCGTGGTGGAGGAAGCCACTGGATTCCAGCAACCATTTCTAACGTTGCCCAGTGGGCTGTCCATGACGACCAGCCTCTTGACTACCAATGTAGGAATGCGCGTCCCGAAACTTGGGACCAGGGTTACGGCAAAGAAAGATTGCACAGATGGGGCCTGTCTCCCAGCAGGTACAAGAGCAGTGCGAGGGGTGAGCTTCGCACGCAGCCGAGGAAGGAGTACATGCTGTTTGCAAAATCCAAGTCTTTTCTGTTCAGTTTCTGTACTTGGAAAATCTTTCGGGAAGGGCCAACACGTAAGGGCAGAAGCGGTAGTGATTGCGTTGGATTCCTTCCTGATGACTGCGAAGGGTTTGGTGGAATGGCCAAGCATAAACTGTATGAGCTGGTTAAGGAGAACTAAAACAGACGAAGGATTCAGTAAAGCAAACAAAATGGCGAGGGGCACATTTTGACCCCCCCTCCCCCCGGGGGATTTGGGATTGGCCTTTTATTCATGCCACATGAAGGGTCACTAGTAAAATATTTATTTTTTTTACAATAATATGAGACATTTCTACTTGATAAAATAACATTGGTAACAATGTTACTTGGTAACATTGCTAAGATTTTTTTTTTAAATTTTATTTTACTGTTTAAAGTATTACAAATAGTAGTACATATGTCTCCTTTTACATGGCTAGGATTTTTAAGCACATGTAATGTAACAGATGGATGCCACTCCTTATCCACACAGCGATAGTTTCCAGGCAATTCAAGCTGAGCACAAAATGAAAACAATGTGAGAATAGAGATCCCCTTCTACATAATACGTTGAGTTATTTAGTGCTTCCTAGTGGGGTCGCCTCAGGCTCGCCCAGCTCTCAGGTTGGGTTAGCCAGAATCAATTTACTCTCATTAACTCCCTATTCCTTGCAGGTACTTGCTTTAAAATGTCCACATATCTTCTAAACAGTCTGCCATCGAAGCATTAGAGAGCTTATGGAGTGAAACTGTCTTAGGATAATCTCCAAGGGGAGATTGGAAATGTTTCCAGGCGGACTGGAGGAGTCTCTCTCCATGTCCCAATTTTGAATTGTTCCTAGAACTTGTCAAGGGTCTGGATACATCTCCTAACGAGTGAGGGAATGGCCCCTCAGTTTCCTTAGCTAGAAATGTCTCAGTGCTTCCTCTGCTCAAAAAGAAAAAGCTTTAATGTTTTCAGGAGGATTTCTTTCTCTTTGCTGTTTCTCTTCCTGCCTTTAAGTGACATTGGTGAGTCTGTGGACCCAGAAGAGGGCGAATAATGCAGCTTTCATTTCCCCTTTGGAAAAGAGATAGTGATTTTAAGAAGAATAATATCGTGGGTAACCCAGACTTTCCACCTTTGGCTTGAGATTTTACAGTATGAATAATGTATGTCCTGTCTAAAAAAAGACTTTGCATGCCCTGGTTGGCTTGTTATTACGTTTCTTTATTTGAATGTTGATTTCCCTTCTCCTTCCAGGGAGATATTTCATTTTACTAGTAATTCATTGATGGCCAAATATGGTTCTCTTTCATAAAGCTGTGAAGCTCTGTTTGAAATCGGCTGGTGCTCTGTCAATTCCAAAGAACTCCGTGTATACAATAACACTATTGTGAGTTTTTACTGAGATCTGAAATACTGATATGTAATCATTAGCTCCCGTGTCTTTTTCTCCCTCCACTTCCACATATAAATGCATAATTTTATAAAAGAAATACAATGATATTTGAATAGTGTTTAGATTTATGCAGAGAGGAAAAGAGATCACTAGGTGGATTGTCTTTTTTTTGAACTTGTTTTTTCCTTTTGGTCTTTCCAGTCTTCCTGTGCATAATGAAATTTCATGGTTACCTTAATGTGATTTTTATAAATAGGTGACCATCTTAACCATCTTAAGATTAGTCAAGAAGATTAGTAGCTTTGTAGGGGAGATCAACTTCTGGCTTGGTAATTTGGTTTTCTTACAACATTGTAAGGAGAAAATAAAAATAAACTATGGCTTCAATATTATACTGCATATTGCAAAATGACTTGGGGTAATATTCTGTGGTGATTTTATGACTTTATGAAGCAAATTTGTGATTAAAGTCAATCATTGCATATCAGTATTGCAGATCTCAGTAAAAACTCACAATAGTGTTATTGTATACACTGTTTTCATTGGAATTGACATCACCCAAGATACTTCCTTCCTAAATTTGGTAGAAGTGAGAGTTGGGGTGTTAGAGTTAGTCAAATTCTTTATATAAAAAATTTCATGAAATGGTTTAATTCTTTGCAAGATTCCATAGCCACATACTAAGTGGTCACAGAGGGGGCCCAGAGGTACAAATTAGAGCTGGTCTTATTTTCCCCACATTTTCCTCAGGCATTCTACAGGCGTGATATCTTTCACCGGATGACTTTTAGTCTAAGATAACTTAAATGGTTAATACATTCTTCTTGATATTATTCCTTAGCTCTGTAGTACAGAATCCATCCATCCATCCATCCATCCATCCATCCATCCATCCATCCACTTAATCACTCATTTACTGAGTGCTTATTATGTGCCAGGTATTGATCTTTCAGACAGTGTCCTGTTCAGTCCTGTTTCCCCATGCTTGTCACAGAGCCTGGCACATGGTAGGCATCCAGTAAATATTTGCTAAATGATGGAATAAATCACTGGTGTACAAATATCTACTGAGAAACTCTTAGGGAAGAGAATGAGGAGATACAGAAAATTATGGAAACCAGTTTGTTTTCAAAGAGCTTGCAGTTCATTTGGGAAGAGCAGACATAAATGGCCAAAAAGTTATGTTGAAAACAGCCCACATATTTTTGTAGTAGGAAAGATAGCATAAGGCAGGGTATGTTTTCTTGCTAAATAATTTGTATGGCAATGACCATGAGAGAAATTCCAAGTAGACAGACACTCTTCACTCAGTTGGAAATACTTAGTTTGAATTCAAGGCTGTACATTTAGGGAGTCCAAACAAGTGTCATGAAGAGAGAACTAACATTCTGTTAATTAAAAAAAAATCATTAGCTCTCATATCCTTTTCTCACTCCACTTTCACATATGAATATATAATTTTATAAAATAAATACAATGATATTTGAATAGTCTTTAGACTTATATAGAGAGGGAAAGAGGTCACTAGATGGATTGTCTTTTATTGAACTTGATTTTTCCTTTGGCCTTTCCAGTCTTCCTGTGCATAATGGTATTTCATGGTTACCTTAATGTGATTTTCATAAATAGGTGACTATCTTAATTAACCATCTTAAATGAAATGGAATTTTGTATGATGTGCAGATTTTTATAGCCCTTTTGTAACATTTTCAGGACCCAGGTTAAGACTACAAAAGCAAGTCCATATACCACATCTCTAAATTTTATCTTCTAGTCTCATATCTCAACAAACAGACAAACATTCATAATGACCAGGAAATCCACTTTCAAACTAAGGATTCTCAGACTCCTGAGGTTCCAGAACGGAAACTGGCAATGTGGGAGAGTTTTCTCCCAACCTGGCCCTGTCCCCTTTCCTTCTCACTGTCCGCTCCAATGTGCACGGTAAGAAGTTACACATACTCATTGGGGACGCCCCAGCTTGCATACCCGAGCTTCATTCACCAGTCCTCAAAAGCTGCTCCTTAGCCAACTCTCAACCATGGGGTATGCACCTGCCCTCAGGTGGTTATATTTAGGGGAAAAGAACTTCAAAAACCTTGTGAATCAACCTTTGATCATTTGGGCAAGGAAGCATGGCTCTCAGGTGCCCAGAGCCTGCTCTAGAATGGAGTTGGGGTGCAGCGTCCAGAAGAGTATGTGCTGTTGGTCTTGTGGACCATCCACCCCCTGGAAGTGTAGCTAGAGGAGGAACAGAGAGGGGGCCCTCTAAACTCGGTTCCGGGCTGGGTCCCTTCTTGCCCACATTGAAGGGATGCACTGCATATGCTTTACAATTTTTAAAAAGCTCTTAGCAGGCACTGTACCATTCACTCTCTAGAGTTTCTCTTATTTATTCCTCATGACCACCTGAGAGGTAGACAATATTACCTGCTTTTTACAGCGGAGGAACCTGAAATTAACTAACTAGTCCATAGTCATACAGTTGATGTTTGTTATGATAGAGGTCCTGAGACTCGGAACATTTATCATAATTCAGCATTCATACACATTATCAATTTCAGCCTATATATATTATACAGGAAGGAATGATTAAATCATGATGATATATTTCTTTATATTATTGTCAATCCAGTAACTATACTGTAACTTAAGTGCTCACATTTCTTAACTAGACTACTAGACCCTGGATGATCTGGCTCCCCTGGATGATCTGGCTTGTCCCCACCTCTCCAGCTTCACCTCTCAGAACACTCCCCCTCACTGCCTCTGCTCCAGCCACACTGTCCTTCAGCACCTTGAATACACTGTTTCCTCCCTTTCGGGGTCTCATGCCTGGAATGCCTCCTCTTCATGTCCCTACTTCACACCTCTTTAATTAAGCTCAGCCCTATACCATTTCTTCATGGATTCTCTGACTCTCCATTTTAAGGCAGCTTCTCCTTTCACAATCCTCATAAAGGATGGCTGTACTCCCCTGAAAGGATGGTAGATGGGACTTAGTGAAAATGGCAGATTCACCCAACAGCCCTCCCCTGAGCTTCTCATCAGAAACACTCAACAGGTGCTGCTCCAGAGTGACTAGAGCTCAGAAATGACCAGCTGGAACACGTGTAGTGAGTTAATGCAATGATTTGCATTGGATCACTAGCAGTTAAAGACATAAGTTTTCTGAGAGTAGAGGGTATAAAACTATGGCGTCCTTTTGGAGAAAAGCTATTCCACATCATTCTTCAGGAGCTTGTGCCTATTTGTAAAGCAAGTTGATCTAGCAAAAGGTTCTGAAATATGTTTTTCCCCCTTGAATAACCGCCTGCGGTATGGAAGAGGTTAGAACATTCTGTTCTCATTCTTCCCAGTTTAGCTTCAGGGTGGGAAGGGTTGCTACTGCTAAATGCTAAGCACTGTCATCTCTAGGAGAGAAGATTAGATACGGAGGAAATATTCTAAAGTGAGCTCATGATTTTCCTTGAAAATCCATCCAAGAGAATGCAAAGTGCATTAATTTAGTGGACTTATTGGGCAGTCAGAGGTCTGATTTTGTATCTTGGTAGAAATATTCTGGGTGATTATGATTCTAAGTCTAGTTTCAATGGGTTAATTCTTACCAAGTAGTGCTAGATCTGAAGATACAAAAACCTCACAGCTTGTTACTTAATCTAGAGGCCATTTTAAAGAGACAGTTAGATATCTTTATTAAACAAATGAATAAGAGGGCAGACATTATGTTCTAAGAGAAGCTACCATTTATGGGCTCTGAATTAAATAGAAAACTCTGTGTGTTTTTAATGCCTCTTTTAGGAAATGGTCTAAATGAATCAAAGGCCATACCCCAGTAAGCAGTATTCATGCTTTTTAGGTAAAACCGTTCCTATACAACTCGATTAGATGGAGAGACATCAACATTTTTATTTTTAATTTTTATTGTTGAAAGTATTAAATATGTCTCTCCTTTTCCCCTACTGACATCTTCTAGTCTGCTCCTGCCCCGCCTCCCCCCAGGCCTTCACTACTCTATTGTCTGTATCCATAGGTTATGCATATATGCATACAAGTTCTTTGGTTGATCTCTACCCACTCACCCTCCCTGCCTTCCCTCTGAGATTTTACAGTCTGTTCCATGCCTCTATGTCTCTGGATCTATTTTGTTCATCAGTTCATTAGATTCCACATAGGAGTGAGATCATGTGATACTTGTCTTTCTCTCTGACTGGCTTATTTCGCTTAGCATAATACTGTCAGGTCCTTCCATGCTGTCTCAAAGGGTACAAGATCAATTTGTGCTGGATTTTCTGGAGTTAACACTTAGCTAAGAAATTGTTAATTAAAATATCAGTGTATTTCCTTCTCAAAAATATTGAAAGAAAAAATTGTCAAATAAAGGAAAACTTCCTTCCAATAGCATTTTCAACATGGCAGTAAGACCATGGCAGTGAAACTAAAGAAGTTAGTGAGGTCACTAATATGAATTTGGTATTTGCCCTCAGTTCAGAACAATGTGATTTTAGGCATAAAGACAGGTTTATAGTGCATAAATGGAAAACAGAGCCTAAATGAGTTAAGTGACCATGCTTCAAGATGCTCTGCGGAAAACAGACTCACTGCACATGGTTTTTAAAAAGGGAGATTCCTACATAATCTTTCTGGAAGGTCATTGTGATTGTGAATAGATGAAAACTGAGTTGGAAAACATGGCTAAAGAGGTGTTAAAAATTCTTGGAAGGCATATTATGTATTGAGTCAGGCTTATTGAGCATTCATCATATGTCAGCACTTTGTTAGGTAATATGGTAAAATATATGGGCCCCTTGCTATTATCCTGAAGGAAGTTATAATGAGAAATGAGAGTAGAAAAAGGAATTCACCTGGAAACATTAGAACAAATGTAAAAATGACATAAAATATGGCCTTGGTGAGTTAGAAGGAGGCCAGTAGGTCTGTTTTTCCTATTTAAGATAATGCTTGGCTTATGTTGTTACTGCCTCTTTGATTATAATAAAGGTTCAATATTTATCACTGGAATTTGCAGTATCACTGTAGTTAGAGCAGTATCAGAATTTTCTCAAAAAAAAAAAAAAAAGAGAGAGAGAGAGAGAGAGAGAGAGGCAGCAGCTGAATAGGCAGTAGATAGCACAGTGATTAATGAAAAACATTTAAACTTAAAAACGTAAGCCAGATCTGCATATAATCACAAGTTTCACAGAAAAATGGGAGACCAAATAGAGAATAGACTTTGTGGCATAATTCTGAGGAAATAAATTAGCCATCAAAATAATCACAGTATTATTGAGGAATTATTAATGGCCAGTTAATTGGTTTGTTAAAATTGATCCTTACCAACTACCTGTCAACCACACTCCAGCACCCCTAGAAAATCCTCAAAAAACAGAGGCTGAGCCAGAAAAAGAAACTGCTATGTTAACACTGCCGAGAAATCAATGCAACCATGGCCGTGCAAATCGTTGAAAGAGGAAAGATGTCCATATGCTTATACCTGCTGTTGTTTGTACTACCTTCTGTACACTAGGAGTGCGTGAAGACAATTGCCACTTCACAAAAACATTTGCAAGTCCTAATTATGAACAAATCTACACACACACACACATACACACACACACACACACATACACACACACACATCTATGGCATTTGTTTGTAAAGGCACCTTCAGGGAAAGAGCATCATTCATTTGTCCAGCTCTCTCTATGGTTATTTGTTTTCTGGCAATGCAGAAATTCCTCTAAATAGGTCATCATACTACTGATAATCATCTCCACGGTAACCAGCTTTCAAGGCAACTGGCTGAGGATTACATTTCTGGATGGGGGAAATTACATTAGAGGCACGCTAGTCACACAAGAAGATGCAATCTAGTGACATTCAAATTCCCTTATGAGTACAGCATTTATCAAATATTCTCTTCATAACCTGAATTAAGTAGGATTTATTTGGGAGACATTTGCAGGTAATGCTAAGTCTCATGGTTTGCAATAAAGGACACAAGTGTTCGATGATTTCTTTTACTGTTTCAGTTAAGCAATAGGTCTAGAGGCTTGGGGTTTCTAATGCTAACACAGACCTCATATCTCAAAGCCTAGGGATAGGTATTTATTCTCACTCCTGTTTCTGCCTGCCACTATCTGCATAGGTTTGACATATTCAGGAGAGAGCTTGGATTCTTACAGGATTGTGTAAGAACCATCTTGAGCATTAGGATCATGACATTGAAGAATTCTTCTGACAAATGTGTTCTGTAGATATGAAGAAATGCATTTTTCAGTGTCCAGGATAAGACTAACTAATTTCTTAGAAGTACTTGAAAGTTCAAGTCCTTGTTTTGTAACCAAGAGAATCTGGCCCATAACTCAACCAAATGACTTCAACTTTAGGCTTTTTTTTTTTTTTTTTAATCTGTGTCTTAAAGTACTTGAGTAGTTCTGAGAAAGGAGGTATTTCATGGCGATCTTATGTTTGAGACCATAGTTGGGTTTTAAAAGAACTAGCTAAGAGAACTAGTTGAGGCTTCCAGCTCAAGTTTGATAGTGACAACAGATCATAGAATCTTCCTTTCTCTCTCACACAAGTAAAATGCCAACAAGAAGCACTAGCTCCCACCTCCTCAACAATAAATCAGCCACCAAAGTACAAGTTGATAACACGAACACCCCAAACAAAGCATGAACACCTGCACACACACATGCAAACGGCTGACCGAGAAAAGAAAAGAGGCTGGAGTGGCACAGCGCAGCTCCTCTGAAGCTTTAGTGGTGAACTGATGAATCTTAAAACTTCACGATTGCCCTCAGTTCCAGAGATACTCAAACAGAATGACTACCCTTATTTCCCACCTCTTTCGACTGAGGGATAGTGGGATGGCTGTTGGGCAGCAGTGGGCTGCTTCTTTCTGATACCACATTGTGTCAGTAAAGACACCAACGGTAATGAATACCGATTCAGGAGAAAGGGGGGTTTTGTCTCATTTGTTCACACAGCTGTATTTCCAGTGCCTTGATTAGAACAGTGCCTGGAAGGGAACAGGTACTCAATAAAAATTTGTTGAATGGCTAGGAAAAAAATCCCATAGTGTTCCTCTTCAGGGAAGGTAAGAGTCCTGATTGAAGGAAGGGGTTAAAGTTTATTTCAAAACACCAATAAATCCCAGAGGAGAGAACAGAACCAGGAGTCCTAACTCACACAACTTCCAAAGAACTCCTCCTTTCCTTCTCTACCCAGTCCTTTAATCTACAGTAAGGTGGGTGGAACTCATTACCTAGCTGTCAAACTATATTGGAGAAAACAAGCTAGGGTCAATGGGAATGGAGTCAAGGCTACATCATCCACGCTAGATCAAAACAAAAAGTAGTGAATGAGACAGGGGGAGAAAACAGTGACAAATATCTAAACATGTTAAGGCAATGCTCACAAATGAAAACAAAGAAAAGCAGTCAACCCTTAAAAGATAGGAACATAGCATGCAAAAGAATGATAAAACCCCCACTCTTAGAGAAAACATAGTCCAAAGAACAAAACAAAATTCCTCAGAAGTGCTTTGTATTATGAATCAAGTTAATGAAAACATGAACTCAGAAAAATGTGAGCTCAAAGGTAAGATGATAGAACAACAGGAAGGTTACAGGATTGAGGATGTTGAGGACAAAAACAATATTATAGAACAAACAAACAAAGGTGACATAGCAAGGAATAAAAAAAAAAATGGCTGTAAATATAGTGATTGACCTTGAAGAAAGGTTTGTAAATACAAGGGAGCAAAGGAATCTGATCCTAATAGATTGGAGTTCCAAAGCACATAACATAAGGAAAATTTATGCCTCTGAAGAAGAGGATTCAATAAATGGAATAGGAAAGGCATTCACAAATATCACACAAGGAAATTCACTAAAGCAGCATCTACAGATTAAAAGTATGCCATGTTCAACACTACAAACATGTCCTTGATTGAATATTCAAGCTCAAGAATTTAGACATTTCTCAGGCAATGAAGCAGAAAAAAGTCACTGACAAGGAAGCAAAAATTAGGTTGGCTTCAAATATCTCCACAAGAACATCCAATACAGAAGCAATGTGTCTACCTACCAACATGTCAAGACAGTCATCCTATCCGGAGAGAATTTCAATCCATGGGTGACATATAATTGGATATCATGAATTTCTGTTCTCAATGATTATGGATGATGGTATAATCAACCTTAGAATATCTAACCTAGCATTTTCCAAACTGTGTCTTTTGAACTGTATTCCTGTCAGATGATTCATGAAAGAGCAAACTGTGGTTAACCACTTAGAAACACAGACTCTCTCAAAGTCTCCACCTTAGAGATGTATAATATATATCAGCACGGAAATGCCTTTCAGACATTCTACAATCGAGAAACCAGATTAAACATTCTTTAACTCAACATTTTCTTTGAAATGAAGTTTACTCCCTAGAACACCTATACCATCTTGCTGAAAGAATGTTTGACAGATTCCATTTGTAGAAAGTTTGATCTATGATAAGAGGGAAGAAAAGATTTAATAACTCAACCCAAAAGAAAAGCATATTTATTTATCTACTTTCTTCTCAAGGACAATATAATTTCATCATTCATTTTTAAGTATTAAAATATTAAAATCCAGGTTAGCTAGGACAAAGGACTCCTAGCCTAGTGGTGGTGGTAGGACCATTTTAAAAGTCCTAACAATAAACTCGCTCCTAGAGCAGCCATTTTAGTCGTTAAGCACAGCCCAGTTCCACATCTGCTTTCTTGAAAGGAATGCATCTTTAAAGGCAGCATTCCCACCACGGAAGTCTGGACGTGGCAGGGCTTCAGCTCAGTCCAGAATGAGAGAAATTCAAGGAGGTGTATTGAAACGGAACACTGTTTTTCTCCTTTAGGGAACCAGGAACAATGTAACTAAGAAGGCAAAGGAATAAATATCTTCTATTCCAGAGGAAAAACAAAGCCACCACTTCTCTACAATACCTTTCCCTACTTCTCAGTAGTTCTCCATTTACATAAGCAGTCTCTGACAGCGTGTAATGCCTTCTAATTAGGTTGCATACCACTCACTGCTCCGGAACAGTGGAAGACTGTGCTGTCTGCTCAGATCCTCTCTTATGCTACTTTGAACTGGAAAAAGGATTTTAATTCAATACTGACTCGTCTCTATTCTCTTCCCTCCCACCCTGTCAGGAGACAGAAACATGCCAGAAATGTGGAGTGAAAAGTGGGAGGGAGCTTTTATCTTTCAGAGTGTTACATTCGTCTGTCCTTGTAAGAGTCTGCCAGGGAGCTGATTGAGGTAAGGGAGTGGGCTGAGGAGTAATGGACTAAAGAGGCCAAAGCATTTCAAGGAGTAAAGAAGGAAGTGGCCCATAAACTGGAATGCAGCTTAAGGAACTGTAAGCACCAGGATATGCTGCCCTCTGCAGGATTTGTAGGAAAATACACTAATTAAAATTTTAAACATTTATAAAAGTTAATATCAATGTTGACAAGGAAGTGAGGGATAGGAATGCTCATATTCTTCTGGTCAGGTGTTCAGTAACATCTAGAAAAGCTAAATATGTGTATTCACTACAACCCAGAAATCCCACTCTTTTAAAAAATATATATATTTTTATTGATTTCAGAGAGGAAGGGAGAGGGGAGAGAGAGATAGAAACACCAATGATGAGAAAGAATCATTGATCGGTGGTGTCCTGCATGCCCCCTACTGGGGATTGAGCCCACAACCTGGCATGTGCCCTTGACCAGAATCTAACCTGGGACCCTTCAGTCCACAGGCTGATCCTCTATCCACTGAGCCAAACCAGCTAGGGCCAGAAATCCCACTCTTGTGTGAACATCCTAGAGATACGCTCCCACATTTGCATAAGGAGACATGAATAGGAATGCTGCATTGTTTATGACAGCAAAAATTGAAAACAACCCAGATAACCATCAACTGAGAAATGTGAACATCAGTTGGGTTGTATTCCTACTATGGAATGAGTGCTATACAGCAATTAAAAAGAGCAAGCTTCTATTAATCAACATGGGTGCAACTCAAGAATAGAATGTGGACAGACAAGCTGCATAAGAATACATAATATGATACTATTTATATAAAGTTTGAAAACAAAATGCAGAGTATAATACCATGTATATAACTGAAAACGTGCAAAAACAAAACTCTGTGTATGTAATAAAATCATGCACAGGAATGATGGACATAAAACATGAAATTGTTCTGAGAATCATAAGCCCAAATTCAAGATAATGGTTACCTGTGAGGAGAGAATGAGAGAAAAGGGATAGGGAGGCCTATACAGGGTGTATATACACTGAGTGGCCAGATGATTATGATCTCTGAACACATAATCATCTGGCCACTCAGTGTATATCCTATATAATAAAAGGCTAATATGAAAATTGTCCCCTCGACCAGGAGTTCAACCAGCAGGCAGGCCAGCCAACCGCCCATGTCCCCTCCCCCTGGCCAGGCTGGCCGGACCCCACCCATGCACGAATTCATGCACCGGGCCTCTAATATATATGTGTTCAGAGATCATAATCTGGCCACTCTGTATATATATATATATATATATATATATATATATATACACACACACACACACACACACACACACACACACACACACTAGAGGCCCGGTGCATGAATTCGTGCAACAGTGGGGTCCCTCAGCCTGGCCTACAGGATCAGGCCAAAACCGGCTCTCTGACATCCCCCGAGGGGTCCTGGATTGCGAGAGGATGCAGGCCAGGTTGAGGGACTCCACCAGTGCATGACTGGGGCCAGGGAGGGACACAGGAGGTTGGCCAGACAGGGAGGGACCATGGGAGGGCTCCAGGGCATGTCCAACCTGTCTCGCTCAGTCTCGGTCTGCCGGACCCCAGCAGCAACTTAAACCTACCAGAGTGTCTGCCCCCTGGTGGTCGGTGCATGCTATAGAGAGCAGTTGAGTGACCTTAGCATATCATTAGCATATTGTGCTTTGATTGGTTGAATGAATGACCAGATGACCAGACACTCAGCATATTAGGCTTTTATTATATAGGATATATAGGATACACACACACACACACACACACACCCACATATATATATAGTATTTTATTTCTTTTGTGTGCTGGGTACATGAGTATTTATTATATTAGACTTATTGTAAGACCTGAAATATTTCATTTAGAAAATTTGAGGGTCTCTGATTCAGATTCAACAAAAAATATAAAGTTCCTGCCATGTATGTAGCAAGTGTCCTTTCACATTTGGCAGTATGACAGCCAACTCTTAGGGTGGGGGGTGGGTCTGTGCTTATAAATGTAATCAAATTCCATTCTCTTGAAACTTCAGATTTGCTAGTGTGGCCCCACCTGACCTGCCAGTCAATCAGGCTCCCACCTGACCTCCTGCCGGTTGCTGTGAGCTCAACACTATGACTGATGGATTCACGGAGACAGGGTACAGGTGGAAGGAGAATGAGAAAGCAAGGTACATTAAGACTTAAAAGAAAAGGAACCAAGCTGACTTGACATTTTATTTTCCAAAGGAATTCAGCTTTCTTCTTTCTTTCTTTTTTTTTAAAAAAAATATATTTTTTATTGATTCAGAGAGGAAGGGAGAGGCAGAGAGAGAAAGAAACATCAATGATGAGAGAGAATCATTGATTGGCTGCCTCCTGCATGCTCCCCACTGGGGATTGAGCCCACAGTCCAGGCATGTGCCCTGACCAGGAATCAAACCATGACCTTGGGGTTCATAGGTCGACACTCAACCACTGAGCCATGCCAGCCAGGCCAGCTTTCTTCTTTCTATGGTTCACATTCTCTATCAGCTTACCAATTTGTTAACAGAAACTGTGATGGGAGATATGGGTGCAAATAAAGAGATTCTCAGTTATAATTCATGAGTGCATGCTGCATGAGGAAAAGGGTAGAATGTCCTGCGTTGGTTTTATTTGGCCTCTAATGGATAAGACTAAGAGGCCAGTTAGTTGGATGTTAAGCTGAGGCTAGACGTTCACTTTCTGAGGCAGCTGTAGGGGACTTCAAGCATCTGATAAGGTGATACCCTCTCTTAGTGGCTCTCAACTCTGGCTTCACATGATAATCACCTGGAGAATCTAAAAAACTCCTGAACCCCTGACCTCTCCCCCAGAGATTCTGACTTAGATGGTCTGGGAAGGGGCTCCAGGTGTTCATATTTTATAAACATTCCTTCCTGGTTGATTCTAATATACACTGGACCTTGAGAACCACTGTGCTGCAAATGCTTTCTTAGCAGCCCTGATAGACTGCTGATCAACTCTTAGGGCCATAGGTTACCATGGGAGGGACAGTTCCTGCTGGCCCGTCCTGTCATGTTGGTGACATGATAAAAGAAACCTTCGAAAGATGCTGTTTGTTTCTGCTAGCTCTCTCTCTCCTCGACGGGTATGGCAAAGGTCTCTGAGGTGCCGCTTCCTGCCCAGACGCTCTGCTGGAGATTATCCACTGGCCTTGGCTTTCCTTCGCTTTTTTTTTTTTTTTTTTTTTTTGGTGTAAGGTCAAGAGTTTGAAAACCGGCAGGGCTGTGCGATGCAGCAGAAGTTGGGAGTGGGAGTGACAGAGTCAGCCTCAAGGCCACCAAGATAATCAATTTGTTCTGCTGTCTAGCAGGTCTGGGCTCTTCAAACTCTTAACCAGCCCCTAGACTTAACATGTAGATGAAGAATAGAAATCAAGTGCAGCAGATCCTTGAATAATGTTGTTTCCTTCAACCTTTTTGTTTTGTACTAACGTTGAAGAGAAAAAAAAAAAAATCTCTTTCTGGCCAGGCCAGTGTCTGTGTGGGGCTCCTCCCACATCCCACAGACGCGCACGGGAGGGGAACTGGTGTGTCCGCATTGTCCCAGAGGGAGGGAGTGTGGGTGTGGGTGATGAGTGCTTCCCAGGGTGGGTCCCCACCTGGCGCCCTGAGCTGTCAGAAGAGGCTCTGCCCATCCTTCACCCTGCACTGGAATAAGTGGGTTGGGAAAGAATAATCTTACTTATTTTTATTAATCTTTCTTAGGTGTATGTATTCAACATTTATTTCAATGTTTAATATTAAAAGTCTTTGGGGCCTTTATTTAGAAGTTTGATGTTATTTTTGTGACCAGAAATATGCTGTAGGAACTTAACTTTTGCTTATATCAATTAGCCTATAGTAAAACTGGTTTCCTTATATGTGGCCTTACTATAGTTCTAGACCTCCCTTCTCCCACCCCACCACCCCACCACCCCACTGGAGATAATGGTAGTAACATAAAAAAATACATGATATGATATGAAAGTTAAGAATTTAATTTAGCCGAAACCGGTTTGGCTCAGTGGATAGAGCATTGGCCTGCGGACTCAAAGGTCCCGTGTTCGATTCCAGTCAAGGGCATGTACCTTGGTTGCGGGCGCATCCCCAGTAGGGGGTGTGCAAGAGGCAGCTGATGGATGTTTCTCTCTCATCGATGTTTCTGACTCTCTATCCCTCTCTCTTCCTCTCTGTAAAAAAATCAATAAAATATATTTTTTTAAAAAAAGATTTAATTTAACCTTCCAATCCAGCATAGATGTTTTTAACAACATCTTATCAGGTGGTCATTCAAGCATTGCTTTAAAAATTTTTGCTAATTACTGTTCAAAATACTTTTATGAAATGCTTATACATTCGGCCTGAGGTCAGCATTGGGACTCCAAGGAAGAAGCCGTTAGATGATGCACAGGTGGTTAGAGGGGCAGTCATGACAGTAGTGTGACCTATATGGCAATAAGTGCATAATCTGCATACACGTGTATAAGACTAGGGAAGAGGACGCTTTGCGCACATCAGCTTCGCAGGGAGAAGCTTTTCGGGGTGGCGGGGCGGGGGGGGGGGGCGGGTGGAAGAGTGCCGGTAGAGCCTTGTGGTCAGCACGTGTTCTGAGCAGCCTCAGCATTTCCCGGAACCTGTTAGAAATGCAGAACCTCAGGCGTGTCCCAGCCCAGCGCACGCAGACTCGTCACTGGAACAAGAGCTCCAGGAGGTTCATGTGGCCAGGAGGGCCTGAGAAGCACCAGGTTAGCGGTTCTCCAGGTTGGAGGCTGGGGGTGACCATCAGAGCAGAGTGAGGACACCCACAAAAGCTCCCCTGTGTGAGAAGGTGAGGTGTTATTGTGGCCGCAGCACAGGGAAATGGCAAACAAGGGATGCCTTTGGAGAGGCAGGCCTGAGCCTGGTTATGGAGGGGCTTGTAGAGCAGTCTAAGGAATTTGGATTCATCATGAAGGAGCGAGAAGCTAATTAAAGCCAATTAAGGAGTTTAAACAGGAGAGTGGTGCAGGGAGAAGCAAGGTCAGGGCAGGAGCCCAGGGGGTCTGGCATGATTTACAATTTGGATTAAGTTGCCCTCTCTGGAGAAGTGGTGAGGACCCAAGGCCAGGCTGGCCTGGGAAAGGAGGCAGAGATGTAGACAGGGAGTTAGGAGATCTGAGCAAACGGACTTAGTACTACAAGACAATTCTCATTTCATTGAAAATCCTTTTAGAATACATTATGTGTCATTGTGAAACCAACACATAATCAAACAAAAAAAACCCACATGTTCAAATACTTAATCCAAAATAAAAGTAAAAGGTAAGAAAACACGACTGGGAGGAACACAGGGGGGTATCCGTGGCCAATGACAGAGGCAGGAGGGACTGGATGAAAACGTTCCTGTTCCATTCTCTTTGTGCTGCCACAGTTTGTAATAAACAGACACTCTTGATGACTGGTAATTGATAAATGATTTACAACTTAGATTAACTTAAAATATCCTATTGCTGTTGTATAATATAGGGAATATGAATAATGAGAAGAATACACAGACATATCTGTGCATATTAGGACTATAGGAGGTTTCAAACGTGGTTTTCTGACCAACAATGGAGCCTTTCTTTTGTATTTCATTGAAGGTGTAATCATTTTCTAGAGCATGTTGTACCTTTTATACCTCTTTTCTTCACCAATAGCACATGTACAATAGAATTTATTCATCCCCAACGTTTTTTAAGAGTAGAAATAAATTTCCAATAGCTTGCTGTTTGAAATATTAACACAACTGATTACATTTTGCTCATTCTCTTAGAAAAAAAAAATCGGTCTATTAACTACATTAAAAAAAAAAGATATTTGCCCTATCTGGTTTGGCCCAGTAGATAGAGCATCCACCCGAGGACTGAAGGGTCCCAGTTTGGATTCCAGTCAAGGACACATACCTTGGTTGCAGGTTCCTGACCCTGGTCAGGGTATATGCAGGAAGCAACCAATCGATGTGTCTCTCTCACATTGATGTTTCTTTCTGTCTCTCCCTCTCCCTTCCACTCTCTCTAAAAATCAATGGAAACATATCCTTAGGTGAGGACTAACCAAAAAAAGAAGAAAAAAAAAGATATTTGACAAAAACCTGAAATTGAATTAACAATGCTGTCATTTTTCTGTCATCTATATATATATAAAACCCTAATATGCAAGTAGACTGAATGGCGGAACAACCGAACAACTGGGCACTATGGCGTGTGCTGACCACCAGGGGGCGTGTGCGGAACATGGCAGGCATTGGCTGCAGCGGGATGGTGGAGCAGGCAGAGCGCCGGTTGCTGTCATTGGGGCAAGCCTCTGGTGGTTACTGAAAATTCTTTGCTCCTACACGATGCAGTCCCACCAGGCACTTGCTCCTACTGCCTGTGTCCAGCTAGATCGTTCGGCTCTGTCAGTGGGTGCGAGCAGTGACTGTTGCCCCCATTGCCCCTCAGGAGCAGGGGGAGGTAGAGAAGCCCTCAGGGGCGATCTGGGCCAGCAGTCACCCCTTGTTCCCACTGACATCACTGGCCTTGCTGGCACCGGCCCCAAACGCTCCACACCATCAGCGGGTGCAAGTGGCAGCAGTGGAAACGGGGCTGCCGGCAGGGGGGGGGGTGGCATGGTGGGAGGGGCTGGGCGGGGCTGCGGAGGATGGGCCAAGACCAGCCCCTGTGCCCACCACAGCCTCACAGCTCACAGTTCTTTTCAAGGTGCACAAATTCGTACACTGGGCCCCTAGTATTTTTATATCTTTGGAAACATAGTGATTATCTTTTATTTTACCACAAAAGCATGAATATAAACTCTATTTAGAAGAGGATTTATATGTCTAAATATATATATAAGGAAGATGAAGTTGCATGTTTCTGAAAAGCATTTGAACAGGAGGTGAAAATAGCTAAGAAGCTGAGCTTTTTGGTCTTTGCCGTTCAGTCTGCTACCACCCCTCCTCACAGGGCCTTCAGGCAATATTTATGGTACCTTTTCTTTCCTGAGACCGAAATGGTCATGCGACTGACACACAGCTCCTTATTCAATTTCTGAACTTGTCTCTCTGCCTGTTCCTTTCTGTCTGCCTTCCTGACAAGGGCAGCTCAGACTTGGCCTTCACGACTTCCTCTCTCTTGCTAGTTTGTTTTCCCAATAGAATTTCCCTGGGTTTGGAAAGAAACCCTCTAACATCTATTGACACTCTAGAAAGCAAACATAAAAATGATTCTTTATGTGGATGGGGCTATGCCACTGCATAGTTTAAGTGAACTACTAATGCAAACTGCTTGGAGACATTAAAAGCTCAGAGAAAGCGCATGGCTGGGATCCTAGATGCAAATAGGTAGGTTGGTTTTGAGCCTTAAGCTTGCAGAACTAGTTCTACAACAGCATAGCTCACACCTTCTACAAGGAAAGCCCAACATATAAACATGTCTTTGCTATTGACTGTCAATAGAACAAGGTTTGGGAGAGCAATTTGGCAGCATTTTGTTAACACTTAAAGTGCACGTTGCCTCCCACTCAGGGATTCCACTTGGAGGCACTTAATGCTCTAAGTTCTCTTGCCCAAGTAGCCAAAGATAAATGTAGAAAGTGATTCTATTGTTCATGAAGGAAAACCCTACATACAACCTGTATATCTACTACTGGGGAAGGATTACAAAATTATGGCCCATTCACACAGTGGAATGGTAGGCAACCATTTGTGTGCTCTTAGGCAGAGATGTCCAAGTGGCAAAGCCAAGGAATTGGTTGGTATGGTTTTAGTGTTTCCTACTTTCTTTGCTATAGACAATTGATAATATATTTTATAGAAAGTGTATTACAACAGAGCTTCAGGACTCTGTTACCAACCAGATTGCTGTCGTCAATTGCCTTCTATATAGCTTTAGCATAGTTACATTAGAAAAACTAAAACAATATGATAATATTTATACACAGCACAAATCTATATGTATATATACACTGTTTAAGGTATATATATATATATATATATATATATATATATACACACATGCACACACATATATATATATACATACATATACACACACACATATACACAGATTGTTTCGGACACACACACACACACACACACACACACACACACACTGTTTCAGGTATACCCTTCCAGAAGTTTTCCATGCATATATATCTTTTATTTTACCACAACAGTGGTTCTCTCTGGATGGAAGGGTTGGGTATGGGGGTAGAGGGAGAGACTTCATACTTTTGTTTTTACAGCTTGCCATAAACACATATTACTTTTATAATTAAAAATATTTTAAGCAAATAATTTTAGATAAACAAGTAAATAAAATGAAAAATAAATAAAGGCCAATGAAATGGGGCAGTTATCTAAGTTCTTTGGGTGCAGGAATCCAGACAAGGCCCTGCACAAAGCACAGGCCCCTGTGTTTTCTGTGGTGACCCATGAGACCAGAGATGTCCGCTTTGTATATTCCACTGAAGAAATGGTTCCCTGGAGTCCTACTGATTCTTTAGGATCGTAAAGTTTAGGCCTTAAGTCTGCAGGGGTAGGAACCACCACCTCCTCCAAGAAGCCTTCCGTGATTCCTGCAACCCTCATTGGCCTCTACCTTCTTTCCACTCCTATTACAAAGAATTAATTGCTTGACATTGGTGACTCTCTGCCCTATATTGGATTGTATTCCTTTTATCTCTTGGCAGTTGATGGCAGGAAGAGGTCTTCAGCTCAATTACAGCTGCTCCCATAATAGTGTTCCCTTTGCTTACCCTGTAGATCTGCTGATAAGGAATAAAGGCTTTACTTCTCTACCAAGATTACAGGTATAGAGGTTCTTATTGCAGCAAAGGGGAGAACATCACACAGAATGTGCCAAATTGCATATAATGAGACAGTGGCTGCAAGTCTCCTGGGAAATTCCCGCTTCAGGACAAAATCCCAACTTTTTAACATAAACTACAAGGATCTATATATGTCCTCCCCCTGCCAACATACACACACTAACTCAGAATTCTCAGCTGAGGCCACTTCCTGGTATACACCCATACTCCAGTTTCACCAAATTATTTGTCTCCTGGAATGCACAATGAATTTTTATACCACAATAATAATTTGAACCAACTGTGTGTGGTTCAGTGGCATCCAGAATGCAATTAACCCATATTCATTTTCTCCTTCCTTTGCATTCTGATTTAATGATGCTTGACTCTAAATAGCTTCTCCCACAGAGGGAGAGAAAAAGACTACCGCAAGACAGTTGGAGGAAGTGCAAAACCCAATGGTGTCTTACATTCCTTTGTGCTTGTACTGTTCCACGTTATTGCCCACTAAGTTTCCATTGGGGTGTGCTCCATGCGAGACACTGTACAAGACTTGACCTAAATTGTAAACAATGCGTATTTGCCTTTCTTACATATGTGGAAAATAATTTTTAGGCCTACAGAGAAAAAGATATAGGTGTGGTTCAATGTTTAATTTTTTATTTTGCTGGTAGAGGAGGCACTGTATTCTTATTCTTCCTATTTTTAGTTGTACCTCAGTATTTAGGCATTCAGTTATCTGAAGGTTTGTCCTGATGGTCTAATTGGAAATTATCCTAGAGTGTTCAACTATCCCTTATATTAACTCCTGATTTACTAATTGGCCTTTGGGCATAAGGAAAGGATGAAAAAATTACAGAGATAAACTACTCCAAAGAAATATATACAACACACAGCAAGAAAATACATCAATTCCATTCACAGATAGTATGTGCCTAAATTATTTGAAGTTCTCTACATCAGAAAATGATACAGAAGGCTCTTTGACTGGAAAACTGTGATCTGGATACTTGCTGTATGTCACCCTGGCCTCAGATGAAGTGAAATGTGACACACAGTCAGGTACTGAAAGGCACAAAGTTGTTTTCAGCTCAGTTACAAATGTAGATAGAAGATACCCTAGTTGGGTAGATAGATCTTGTGCTCCACTGACTACCTGAGTTAAATTTGAGCCCCTCTAAATATTTTGCCACTCTGATGAGGCAAGAGCTCTACAGTCAACTTGAGGGAATCAATGGCTGGGAGAAAACACATAAATCACGTATGAAGCATTGTCCTTCAAGCTCAACACAACTCCAGGCAAGACTGCGGTAGCTTCCTTCGGAAACAATGAAGCACCCGATTGAGGTACCTTACTTGAAGTGATCAGGTGGCATCTTCCTTGAGTGCCATGAGAAATGAAAGGCTAACCTCCTCTTTTATGCTGCCGGTCACAGGTCAGCAGCCATGACTTACCTAACAACCAGGGACTGGTTCCTTCCTGGCTGAAGTTAATATTCCAAATATGAGCCCATGAACCTCTCTCTCTCTCTCCTCTGTCACATCTTTTCAAAATAGTAAAGAAGGCTAAATCTAAGGCAGGGAGAAGTGTTCAACTTCAATAGTAATTAAACAAATACAAATAAATTGAGTCTTCACACCTGGGCCTATCAAATTGACAAAGACTTAAAAAAGCATATAACATTCATTGTTGGTCAAAAGGTACCGTCATATACTCAGATGGGAAGGGAACAATGTAAAATGCTAACAGTCTTTCTGGAGGGGAATTTGGCTGTAAAATACGCATAGTCTTTGATCAGAGAATCTACCTTTCAAGGAAGGTAGCAGGATATGAGCAAAGATTTGGCGACAAAGATGTTAGTTGCAGAATTGTGGTTTATAATACAGAAAAGTTTGAAATGACTAAAGTGTTCAATAATTGGACATTGGTTAAATAAATTATGGTGTGGGCATATGACATAATCTATAGTCATTAAAACAATGTTGAAAGATTATTGATGCAGAGAAATGTTCAGACTATTGTGTTGTTAAAAAGGTTAAAAATTTGAATGCTTTATATATTCCAACTTTATAATAGAAAGTATAGAAGCACACATGTGTGCATAAAGAAAGGCCTCAAAGTATGTACCAAAAAGAGGGGGAAAAAAAGCCCTGGTTATTTCTGAGCAGTAAATTTTAAGGTTGTTAATAAGTGTTTTCTAATTGTCTGCTTTTTCAAATTTTCTATAATTTATAAATATATAAGGTATATTTATGTTAGTGAAGCAAAAAAGGCTACTTTTAACTTAATTAAGTAAATATGAGTATACATGGGGAAGCTAAATCACTGTATGACCCTGACATGACAGCAAGTCAAAAAGCCTATATACCTAACTATGGTGAAGACTGTGTGTTGCCTACTTCAATACCTACTTCACTCCTTTCCCTTAGTTTTAGCATCCCAATTTTTAGCTGGCACATTGCCACCCAGAATAAAAGACTACATTTCCCAGCTTTCCTTGCAGTAAAGGGGTCAAGACTAGATTCTGTCCATTGAAATGTAAGTGGAAGGACTGCGTGGGACTTTAAGAACTTTCATGAAAGGATTTATTTACCCTTATTTCCCCCCTTTTTTCTTCTCACAGGGATGTATTGGCTGCCATACAGTCCATGACAAGGACATCACATGCAGAATATGGCAGAAGAGAATGATAGCAGTCTAGGTTCTTTGTGATAGATGGAGACTCCATGTGAGATTTGAACTGCTTACCTTCACACTATTTCATATTATAGAAACATACATTTCTGTTTCATTTAAACCTTTGTTATTGGGGGTTTTCAGGTATTTATAGCTGCTCCTGGTCCTACTTAACTGTATGGACTAGTTATGTTTGTGGTTGTTGCTAACTGATCAGAACACTTTATTGAAGGGCTTCTTAGAATTAGTTGTCCAGAAAAAGAAAATAGCTGAAGCATTATAAACACCAAACTTTCACACAAATCTACACTAGCATGTTGCATTTCTTGGCTTTCTAGGTGACTCTTTCATTAGCGATTTTTTTTTCTTTTTCATTGTTTGGATGCAGCAGATAAGCCTAAATAGACATAATCTCAAATGCTGATTCAGCCAATTTGGGGGCAATAGATGCCAAATATAATTCTTAGTTATATAAAGGAAACAGTAAATGGATGTAAATGATGAAAAATTTTACACCAGTGCAAATGTGGCCTTTTATAAATATATTCAGGGGAAAATGAACCCATTACTAAAAGAAAGTTTGTCACCTGGGATGTATTGTTTAAAATTTGTTACCAAATAAATATTGCTCTGAACAAATTTATGACTCCGAGAGAAAAATTGTATTGACCTCTGAAACAATCAATACATGGTTTCTTTAGCATTAATTCATACTGTAACAAAAATGAAGAGGAACAGTATGATTTGTATCCTGAGTAGATAGCATGATGTATTACTCTCTTTTGGGGACATGAAACTTATTTTCTCAGATGTCATCATTAGGTGGCTAATTTACAGAGTGGTGTGAGTGGGTGCTTCAAGGATTGAAACCTGGATGATAATGAAAAGTGTATTTTGTTAGCATTGCTTCTGTAAAAAAAACTCTCAGGCATTTCAAAATGACTTTGAAATTTTCATGAAAATATAGATGATTAAACAAACAACATTAATTCCTCTCTCCCTCCCACAACTCGAAGACATTATTAGAAATGAAAGTGGCCAGAGGAAAGGAAAAAAACAACAACACCCACATTTTGAAGAGAGACATCCTCTTTTTCCTTTCTTTTATTTTTCTTCATCAATGCAAATGTTCATGTTTTAATCTCTGCAGGATTCTTTCCTCACTGCATTCCACAAGCCTGGAGAAACTCGCTGGAACTCAAACAAACCCTCTCCTACTACCATATTAGGAATCAAAATGTGTAGAAGAAACCCACTGCCAAGTCCAGATAATCAACAGGGAATGTCTGTGCCTTCAAGCCAAATGAGTGCAGAAAAATGATCAAGGCAGCAAAATAAATAATAAAACCGTGGACTGGCTTTACCTTAGATTATGGGCTTCTTATGTCCCACTCACTAAAAAGCTGTGCTGGAAATTTCTATACCTCTTGGCCATTCAGGTACCAGAACCTAGTTAGGTCTAATTTTACTGTGGATATAATTCACTCTGGGTCAAAAGTGGGGCAAAGTGAAGTAATATGCCTTTGCCTTATTAACTACATGAAAAATCTTGAGTGGTTGCATGCCTCCTAAATCTTCTACCATAATACCAAACTGATTCTGCAATATTCTAAATTTTAGACATTTTTCTGACTTTTGCAAAGGGTCTGCAAGTATACGGAAGTTACCAGAAAACACTCTGGTTCTATTGTTCTCACTGCAAATGAAATTGGTTATAATTAGTTATAGTTTCCTTATTTATATGCAGCACTTGATCCATCATATACTTGATTAGAAATAAAATTTTAATTAATGCATGAGCCAAATTAATAGATGTTTCAAACCACAAAACAGTGGTTCTGGAATCCTAGCTAGGGACAGGATGGGGATTATATAGTGAGCAATTATCGAGTGGATTAAACAGACTACTGTGGAACTGCCAGCTTTATTAAGACAGTAATGATCACACCTGAGAATGTAACGCTGTAACGATGAGAAATTTGACCTTGCAGCCACATTTCGTAAGTTTTAAAGGAGGCAGAGGTAAGAAATGAGGAGATCAGGGAACAGAAGGTTTCATAAATCAAGACAGCAGATGACAGGAGCCTGGGTGAGAGCATAATTGTAGACTCAGGATGAAGCAAAGAATTTAGAGCTATTACAGAGTAATTTGTGTGCCATAACTCTGGGAAATTATAATTATCAGAGAAATAATAGACCTACGGACGGCCAAACTGCTTCTGGCCATCTTACCTGGGCAAAGAAAAAGAAAAAGGAAGTAAAAAAAAAAAAAAAAAAAGTGGTCTAGGACATTTGGAAGTGCAGGGACAAACCAACCAAAATGCCTTCCTTGTATGTTTGGAGCATGTTATAGTTAACAAAGCTTTCCTGGCTATTATATTATTTGACCTTTTATAAAGACTTCTTTACCCCCTTAATCCACATCTGGGCATGGGCTGAGTCACCTCTGTTAAATAACTCGCTCAAAGTCTCAGTATGTGCATTAGATCTCACATCCTGTGTTTCCCCAAATCCCCACCAATGCCAGTCTAAGTGGGGTGTCCGCACTTTCTGGGGGGCTCTTCCTTTCCTCTGTAGTGAGACTATGGAACTGCTCCCCAGCGTGTTCATTTGGTTGTTTAGTGTTCAATTGGAGCACTTTTCAGTTGTTCAATAGTGGTGGAACTCCGCATAGTCTGGGCCCTTGGACACATTATTTAGCCATTCTGGCTTTGGTGAGGCAAAATTATGCCCATAATTGACAAACAACGGATAGGAAATGTCCTTTGTTGGAACTGGAAAAGGGTGCCCAAATACCTTGGTTGCTACTGCCACCTCCTGTTCAGAGTGGCTCACCCAGAACTGCCTGGATTTATATTTGCTTTAAATGTAAATCCAAATACCCAGGCCAAACTGATTCCAGGTAAGCAGGAACATCCCCCATGTATTTGAGACTCCCCATTTAACCTGTTCTGGAAGCAACATCTTTGGGCAGTGGTCAGTGTTAGGAGACACTGTTGTTTGTAGGAGGAGGGAGCTAGGAAGAAGAGGGCGCTATGGGATGGAGATATGGTCAAAGATGAAGGAAAAGAAGATAACAACGTACCCCCGAGGACAGAGGGTGAAGGACAAACTTCTGCAATGGAACAAAAACCTCAGCATGGGCCATGTGCAAGAAGAGAATGCAGAACATCTGATCCTCTTCTGATTTAGGGAGGGGCCATCAAAGGAGCTTTGATGTGCCTCTGAATCACAGACTGTGCTGTCAGTACATCCCCCCTCCAAGTGAGGCCAAAAATTGGGATGACAGTGTCCACAAAGAGGACTCTGGATCTTCTCTGAGCTTAGTATTTGCATCTCTCAGAGTGTGGCAATCCCAAATAGGGATAACTGTTCCAGGAGTCAAGCTTTTCTTTCTCTCCTGGTTGGCAAGCAACTCTAGGGAGCAGCTAGGTAACTTGTCTGAGGGAGGGGAAGTGGAACAGAGAGGTGGTGGTGCCACTACCTCGTGCTAGAGTCATGACAGGTGACAGTATCCTATCTCGCTCATCATCAAGTCCCTTACCATATTTGTGGCGTGGCGTCTTTTTCTTCTCAAAACTGTAAGAGGCTACTCTTTTTTTATTTAAAAAAATATTATTTCCTTTTTTCATTGAATTAACTGGGGTGACATTGGTTGATAAAATTATATAGGTTTCAGGTGTACAATTCTATAGTGCATCATCTGTATATGGTATTGTGTGTTCACCCCAAGTCAAGTCTCCTTCCTTCACCATTTATCCCCCCTTTATCCTCTTCAACTTCCTCCAACCCCCCTTCCCTCTGGTAATCACCAAATTGTTGTCTGTGTCTATGAATTATTTTTTTAGGTTACTCTGATAAACCTATTTTTCTTTCAGATAGTTCCTGATGCTAAACTTAAGTTGATTTCACTTATTATTAATGGAAGAGGCCCACGCAATATGATTAGTCACAGGTAATAAATCACCTCAGGGGGAGTTCCAGTGATAAACCCAGAGAAAAGTGAGTCATGAAGGAGTGAAAAAAGAATCCAGATTGCCCGACTATTTGTATAGAATATGAGCTTCCAGCCGAGGGACTGTCCTTATTCTTGTGGCACCAGATAAATAGCAACTTCTCAATCAATGAACTGCTGGTGTAATTGCTCGGTGTGAAAACGCTCTCTATTCCACCTGGACACCGTTCAATACTATGGCTTATAAGTAGCCCTGAGGCTTACTCACTGTTCCTGCCCAAATCTATTAAGTTCACAGTTGCATTCTGTGACAGAATGTCACAAAGAGGCTAGATCTAGATCCAAGTCCAATCAAAAGGACCATCCATCACCTTTTTCTTGATAGCCAATATAAAAAAGTTAGGCTCCACAAATAATCTTTTTTCCTGAAGGCCTGGGAAATTCTTGCCCCACAAATGACATAAGTAATTATGAGTGCTGGATCTATTTCTATTATGCAATGTGATGCAGCATCTTATGTTTGTTCTGAGAACTGTGCTGGAGAAGGCCAGAAAGCTCCCTGGTCATAAGCTCTACCTTCGGGGGCAAGTACCTGACCTCCACGTAGCATATATGCCTCAGATAAAGCTGACTTCTTCAGATAAATTGGTTGTGTGTATCCTTATTTGTAGATCTGACCATCCACTGAGGCTTGGAAATAACTCACAGGGGCATTAAATCATTTTGCTCGGGGTAGATTCTCAAAGGACATGGCTAGAGGCATGGCCACAGCTTTATTGGCCAGTGTATTAGCTAATGCTGTGAGGGTTCAGAAGTTGTTTTGGGGCCACGTGTAGCATAGTATAAATTTGATTCTCACTCAAAAGTGACCAACTTAGCAGTTCTATTTGTAGTTTTTCATTTTTAAGAAGGAGAATAGAGCACATTTTACAAAGTTCAACCATTATAATTCAGTTTGCCATTCATGGGAATTGCATAAGACAATTGTGGCCTCCAACCAAATACAGCAAGTAAACTGCTCTGTTACTTGATAAATTAGTTTTGTTGGGTACCCACAGTTTTGCTTTCACCCTGTCAGAAATCTGTACTCAGAGGCCAAGTTCCTTTGTTATCATGCTTATCCTTGGAGCGCTGGCTTCAGTTACAATTTATCAGAGTAACATGGATTCCAAGGCCAATTTATAAAATAGGATTCAGCTGAAGTGTTTAAAGAAAACACAGATTAAACAATATTTAGATCTATGTTTGTTGAAAAATTTCTCAGGTGGCATTGTTTTTATAATCAATCAACTTCTAAGAGAGTTGTTCTCAAACCTCAGCCTGCGTTGGAATCACCTGGAGGGCTTGTTAAAAACAGTGCTGAGCCCCACTCTCATGCGCAGTAGACCATGGGTGGGGTCTGAGAATTTTCATTTCTACCAACTTCCCAGGTGTTGTTGGTGCTGCTGGGCCTAGGACCACACTTAGAGAATCACTGCACCAAGAAACACATGTTTGTTTGTCTTTTTTTCCCCCCCCAACTTCTCCCCATCTCTCTTTCTTTTTAAATTTCTAGATCATCATAATACCCATTCAGGCCTGTAATGGGCTGAACTTCTCTCCCCTCCCCCCAGTTCATATGCTGAAGTTCTAAGCCCCAGCACACAGGAATGTGACTGTATTTGAAGATACATCCTTAAATAGGTAATTAAGGTAAAATGAGGTGGGCCTCAGTCAATTGAAGGCTTTCATATAAAAAGACTGACCTCCTCTAAGGAAGTCAGAAGGTTGCCAGCAGGCTGCCTTTGAATTCAATCAGCAATATCCACTCTTCCCTGGGTCTCCAGCTCCAGCTCCAGCTCCCGCTCCCTCCCTGCCCTGCTGTGTCCTGCCTTGCCAACCTCTTTTGGACTTGCCAACCTCTACAAATTTGTGAGTTCAATGGCTTAAAATATCTCTCTCTTTCTCCACACACATATACATTATATTGGTGTTTCTCTGAAGAACCCTAACAATACAAGGTCCCATTTCCATTCAGTTTCTGGCTGAGGATGAACCTTATGAATATTTTTCCAGAAAATAAAGCACTGGGAATACAAACCTTATTGGCTTTCTTCTTACATACCTATCATTTAATGCCTTTTACATACCTGTCATTTAATGCCTTTTATAATTCTGATGTATTGAATATTCATGGTGTATGGGTGCTCCTCTTTGCTCATGAAGAGGATATAACTGGCTCTCTATCATGGGGACTATTCTTTGAGTTGCTTTTTAAATGTTTTTTGTTGTTGTTGTTTGTGGTCAATGTTATAACAAAATTAACTGTGTCTCCCAAGTATGTACCTGGTTATCTGGACTGTGACTTATCTAGAAGAGCTATTTCAGGCCTTTAATATGCTGGGGAGTCACATGGAATTTCCTTGGAGTATTTTGAATGCTTTACAAACATGTCAGTATGGTAGATATGGTGTCTTATTATCTTCATTTTAACCTTCCCCAAAGTCCTGCCTCACACACTGAGGATTTAATGAGCATTCATAGCGAACTCTACATCAAAACAGCTCTTGGGGAGCCATAAGCTTTACTGAGTTTGCTCTCGTTTCATCTTTTGTGGTAGTGTTTTTTTCTGCCTCTAGCATGGATGTGATTAAACTTAGGGGGCTATTAGATTTGCAGTACAGAGGAAACACCTGTGAAAATCTGCTTCAGCTGCCCATCCAAGAGTGCTGTTTCTCAGGCTGCCTTGTTTTAAGTCAGTTTGAATAGAAACCAGAGCCTTCAGAAGTGATCAATCCTAGATGACCACTGTAAAAAGGACGTCATCAGACTTGAAACCCAGATTTTATTTCCCAAAGCTGTAAACCTGGAACTTGCCAGACTGGAAGGAAAATCACCCATGTTTGGATGGCAGCACCTACTGGTCAAGTGTGATATGACAGCTCTAGAAAGGCGTCTACTTCCAGGCAGGAGAGGAGCTATTCCCAGGGGTTTGTGTGTAGCATTTGGGAAGGAGTTTGGGGTGTGTGTGTGTGGAATTCTTATTATGTGAGCCTGCGAGGGCTGGAGTGTGGATTGACTCCATTGGAGGGTCAACCCCCGTGACAGAAGGCTCTGTGAAGGGCCCCACAATTCTGCAAGTGCGAACCTAACTCATTCTGCAGACGGGGCTGTGAGTATGTACCGGCGCTATGACAAACCCCAGGGAAGTCCACCTTCTTATCTCGTTCTTCCTAAATTGTTTTACATTTAATTATTTTTAATATCTATCTTCCATGTGGCAATCTCCTATTGACACATGAAATACACTGAAACAGAAATAAGCTAGCCAACAAAAGTATTCAGAAAAGACCCTTATTCCAAAGTGGAAGAAGTGGCAAACCTGGATTTTTGTCCCAGGCTATATCATCAGGGGGGTTTATGTGACGCTTCATGAATGCTAAGTGAAAGTATGATGGGAATATAATAGCACATTCTTGATACATGGTATATATGAAAGTTGAGAATTGACTGGATTCTAGTTAATATGCTTAGTTCAACTTAACCACCAGCATTATATTTGCCCACCAGCCTCACATTTGCCCTTGCTTGACTTTCGAAGCACTTAATGTATATCATAATAACAATGGGAAGTACATGAGTTGTGTGGCATTGTGTCCACCATCCTGATGAGGGTAATAGACACAAGAAACTGCAGGTTTATTCCAGGCCACGTTGTTTTTTGGAGCTGGCACCTGGGTGACATGTCTCTAACCCCCGCGGTAGTGCTTCCCAAACTGGCTGGGATGATTACCTGAATCCATAGTTTATTGTGATATTATCGCAAGGGGTGAATGGAAATCTAAGAAAGATTTGTTCCCCTTTTGGATTAGAGGTGTGAGTCTTTTAGGGACATGCATGGACTTCGTAAAAGCCAAATACACCAGTGTGTCCTATGGATACTCAGCATTAGGACAGGCAACAGTGAGTTAAAAAGAGGTGACCAAAGCAATGCCTGCCTTTCAGCAATGTACCTGTTCTGTCAGGTGGCGCTATTATCTGTAGCGAAAGCTGTGTAGCCAGGGGTGATTAAGATGGCTGCAAAGTCCTATAGCTCTCACCTCTGCAGGCGGGTTCTTTCTTGCAAGGACCAAAAATAGGAGCTATAGAACCATCACCATCCCGTTTATGTTCCTCTGCCTTCTGAAAACCTGAAAACCCTGCCTAGCATCTTCACTCTCTCACTTTCTGCCTGGTACACTCTGGAATATTCAGGGAGTGTCACTAAGTGCAGTGACAGGGAGATTAATGTAATGACAGGAAGAGGCGGGAAGTTCTAGGAAGATGGAAACTCGTTTTGCAGGTACTGGGAGAGAAGGCTCCCTCCACCATGTGCTGGGCTTTAGGCTTGATTCTACATACATATCATTTAGTCAAACCATTAACAATAGCTGCGAGAAGTAGATATTTGTTTTGGTGCAGAAATTGGGGCTCAACTTGTGTTGGGTCCCTGTGCCCACTTCTTTGAACGATGTCACATGATGTCTGTGAATGAACAAAGGATAAATTAGGCAGGAGGAGTGAGAGTATGACTAGTGTACTTGGAGGAAAAGTGGAGATCTAAGAATAGGAGAAGAGGTGGGACTAGGTATGTTCTAGTCATCTTGGCTTTAGAGAGAAAGATGCTCGGATAAAGTGTTTGTTTTCATTCAAATCAATTTGGATTCTCTCATTCAAGAGCTGCACATGAATGTGGTTAAAAGTTGATAAAAGCTTTTCTTAAGACATTGTTCTTGTGGATATAACAAATTAAACCATTTTTATTCCTCAAGAAAAGCAGGGAGTGGCTAAGCTTTATTCCAGGGGTTCTCAGTACCATCAACACCAGCTTCCTAGGGGACTTAACGTGGGGTGCAGATCCTTGGGCACCCCAGACCTTTGAAGCATCTGCATTTTGAAACACCCCAAGGTTTGAGAGCCACATTTTTACTCTGCCATATCTACTATGTGAGAATTTTAATCTCTTTCCTCATTTGTCTATGAAAAGGTGCCTTTAAAAACAAAACCATCAGCAATCATCAAATGTACTTGATAAGACTTAATCTGCTTTCTCTTGGGATACCATGTGGAAGATGAGATAAATGGAACAATGTAGTCTCTTCCTGGTATAAACAAAGCCAATGAAGGTTTTATTTTTCCTTTTTGGTAATATATTTAACACTTTAATTGACTTCTAGAGAAAATGAAATATAACTTCTAAATAACATCGTCTGAATATTTGCCTTGTTTTTTTTTTTATCATAATATTTTCTTTAAAATTATCGCTGAAGACAATGATTGAAATTTTAAAAGGCAAATAAAAACCCCATTGAAATTACCATAGATGACTTGTTACAATGTCATATAACCATCCGAATCTATATTAATAAAAGGGTAATATGCTAATTAGACCGGGTCGACTGGCCATTTTCTGGACATCCAACTTTCTTCTGGACAAAGCCATGGTGGTGGGGGCCGAGGCAGAGGCAGTTAGGGGTGATCAGGCTGTCAGGGGAGGTCAGTTTGAGGTGACAAGTCTGGCAGGGGAGGGTCATTGGGGGTGACCAGGCTGGCAGGGGAGGGCAGTTGGAAACATTAGGCAGGCAGGCAGGTGAGTGGTTAGAGCCAGTGGTCCTGGATTGCGAGAGGGATGTCTGACTGCCACAGGGATCGGGCCTAAACCGGCAGTTGGACATCCCTCAAGGGATCCCGTATTGGAGAGGGTGCAGGCCGGGCTGAGGGACCCCCACCACCATGCACAAATTTTGTGCACCGGGCCTCTAGTTTAAATATAATTACATTAAAAACAAACAAACAAACAAAAAACACCTTCTAGCCTGGCCCGCGTGGCTCAGTGGTTGAGTATAGACCCATGAACCAGGAGGCTGAAGTTTGATTCCTGGGTTTTGGGCTTGATCCCCTGTAAAGGGCATGCAGGAGGCAGCCTATTGATGATGCTCTCTCATCACTGATGTTTCTATCTCTCTCACTCTCTCCACTCCTCTCTCTGAAATCAATATAAAAATATATCAGAAAAAAAAATTTTTTAAACCCTCTTAAAACTTAGACTAGGGGGTGGAGAGATGTGGAGAAAGGCATAGGGGGGATAAATGGCAATGGATAGAGACTTGACTTGGGGTGGTGAACATACAAGATAGTGTACAGATGTGTTGTAGAATTGTACACCTGAAACCTGTATAATTTTAACCAGTGTCACCCCAATAAATTCAATAGAAAGGAAAAAGAAGCTTAAAAAGACCAAGAAAATGATCAATATCCCCTCCCATTCATGCCCTATTCTAATCCCCTGTCTTTGAAATAATAGGATTCTAAGATAACAGAATTTCAAAGGAGATGAGGCACAGTAATACAAGACTATGTAGTAATGCTGCTGACGCTGACTAGGTAGGCAGGAATACAGAGAAGGCTCTGAAATGACAGGATTTGATTTGCTGTGCTGGCTACTTGTGTGGTCATGTGGAGCAGTCAGTGATTTGCATTGGGGGTCTGGAGGAGAGTTACCTAAGAAGGGCTGTGACAAAAATACTGTTGAAAGGATGAATCACTGTTAAACAGAAAAATTGTTTTTGCCTCCTAATACCAAGTTCTCCCTTCCATTAAAACCTCATTGTTTACAAAATATGCCCATTTCATATACTTAAACTTTTTTGGGGAACAGTAATTTAGACGAGTTCTCCCAGAAAACTTTCCTCATCAATAAATCCTGTTTCAAAATGTTTTGATATGTGTCTGTTGTTGACAAAATATTGTATATTTTAATTTATATAAATTAACCTTAATCTAATTATATTTTAAAGCCTACTCTACTTTATTCTTTTTTAAAAAAAATTTATTGATTTCAGAGATGAAGGGAGAGGGAGAGGGAGAGGGAGAAACATCAATGATGAGAGAGAATCATTGATCAGCTGCCTCCTGTATGTCCTGCAACCTGGGCATGTGCCCTGACTGGGACTCGAACTGTGACCTCCTGGTTCTTAGGTCGATGTGACCTCCTGGTTCTTAGGTCGATGCTCAGCCACTGAGATACACCGCCCAGGCCTCTACTTTATTCTTGGCTTCTGGAGTAGAGCAACCATATTCTATCAACTGTTTACTTTGTTCAACAGATATATACTGACTTCCTATTACATATTTCTCAACATCATAGGTGTTAAGACACATGTGCCATGTGAAATACCTGGTCCCTGTTCATCAGGAAAATTAAGTTGCTGACAGTACGCAGCCAGGATAAGTTAAGAATTGAACACAGTAATTCCAAAGATTTTTTTGACAGTACTTGCTTAAAAGCCAAATCAATTATTAAATACCAGCTAGCAATGGCCATGAACTTGGAGCATAGTCCTTAGTATTCTCTCTACCTAAAGGGTAAAATCCCTTCAAAAGCCTTTGAACTGATTTCCCCTGGTAGTCCAGAGAAGCTCAGCCTAGAGGAGCTCAACCTATGTTGTAACAAGGCCCCTCCTACCCAACGTTCTCTCAGTTCTGTGGGCCAGACCAACCTTGCATACAGATCGGATCGCTTTCTGAATAAGTGACAAAAGGAATATAATGGGTAGTATCAGGAGAAATATTTTGTGTTTAGAAATTAATTCAATTAGAAGGTCAACTTTCAGCTTTGAACAGCAATTCAGAGTCGAATGTTTGTAGCATTAACAACCTAACCTCATTCTGTTACAAGACTAAAAATTCACCAAAATTTCTAAGACTCAAAAATTTCAGAGATTTCAGTGTTACATAGTCATATAGACTTCACAGGTGCTTGCAGGAAACATTGTGTAAGCTTTTCCTAGATGGGAAGCTGTTGGGATTGGAACATCGGATACACTGACAAAAAGGAACCATCACCCCACCCCACCTCATCATTAAGTATGGAGTTTTTGACCTAAAATAATGATGTAGAAAACTGTTTATTTGTGCCATGTAGAGGGTCAGTTAGAATCTTGCCAGGACCAAGCCACTGTCATCTTGCTGCAGTGGGAATCCCACTGCTGTTTTTGACCCCCTTCCCAGGCTGCCTTCTACACAGCAACCAGAGTATCTCCTCTTTATCATTTAAGAACATTTTATGGCTAGCTCCCAGAGCAACTGGAATATAAACAAACGCCTTCCTCCAGCCCCTGCAAGAGCTGACTCCTCCTGCCTCTCAGACCTCTGCCAGTGGTGGGTGCACCAGGTCTAGCCATGTCAGCCTCCAGCCTTCTGGATGCTCCTCAGACAAAAGTTTCTTCCCATCTCAGACCTTGGCGCTCACTCTTCTTGTTGCTTGAAACACTTTCCTCCAGGTCTTCAAAGGTCTTTGTTCAGCAGAGCTAAAGCATTCATCCTCTGCATCGTTTATTCTCTTTGTCTTCTTCACAGTGCTTGCCAGTACCAAGGCAATTGCAGACATTTTCCTCTTTAAAAATAAAATTCTTATGATCTCTCTTCCTCCTGTAATATTAGTTCCTTAAGAGTATGTGAACCTCTCGATGCCCAGTCTCCATGTGATGGTGCCTGGCAGTAAATAAATGCTCAGATATTTGTTGACAGACTGTCTGAAAAATATCCTTAGCCAGTGCCACACAAAGTATTTGCGCCAAAGTGACTTCCATTTAACCTGTGATTATATAGCTTAGCCAGGGTATGTCATTTATTAAACTTCTATTCTTTGAGCTCTATTTTTCTTTTTCAATCAGAAAAAGAATGATGGCTTTATTTAATCTAGTTTCATACTAGATTTGTATCACCTTTAAAAAAAATAATTGCTCCCACCTTATCCAATTTGGCTCAGGGGATAAAGTGTTGGCCTATAGACTGAAAGGTCTCAGGTTCGATTCTGGTCAAGAGCATGTACCTTGGTTGCGGGCACACCCCTAGTAGGGGGTGTGCAGGAGGCAGATGATCTATGTTTCTCTCTCATTGATGTTTCTCTCTATCCCTCTCCCTTCCTCTCTGTAAAAAATCAATAATATATCTATATATCTATATCTATCTATCTATCTATCTATCTATCTATCTATCTATCTATTTATCTATCTATCCATATTGCTCCCTGTGACCTTTAACCAATAGTCTCTCTTGGGTTAGAGCCTGGGCATCTGTATTTTTAAAATTTCATAAAGTGGTTCTGACATATTGAGAAGTTTTAAAAAGACCAGACTAATATTCAATTTAATATTTTAATATTGGGCGGGCTAGAAGGGGTCAATGGGGGAGGAAGAGGGACATATGTAATACTTTCAACAATAAAGGTTTAATTTAAAATATTTCAAATATTAATATTGACTTTGAATGTACTACAAAATGATCAAATATATTCTCACAAGTATTCAAATGAAATAAAAAGTGCTAATTTTAGGCAGAAACCACTTCAGTCTTCTATAGTGAGGTGATCAAAGATGGTAACAAGCCATCATTATAGAGAGCCCTTACAGGTAACTAGAAATCTGTTAGCATACTCTGGACCCTATAAGACAATCAACACAATAAATATCTGTTTCTAAAGTAATAAAACATTTGGTTTGACATGGTTATCGATAACTTCATATCTGAGCATTAATTGGTTAAAAATTAATATTCCTAATTTAGCATAGGAAGTATTGAGTGTTCTGCAGCCATAATATAACAAATAATTAATGTGGCTGTCTTGCGAACTATAAGAATAAACCTCCCTAAATTTACTGAGAATTAATTTAGGAAAGTTTGAATACTTGTTTTCTTTACCGAGTGTGGAATGATGACATTTTAAATTTACTATAAGTTATTTATTTTTGATATAATGCACCAACTTAAATTGTTTTTCTCCCCCTTCATATTCTTCCTGCACTCTTTTCCTCCTTTCACTACATTCTTTTAATGAAATATATATTACACATAGACCAGGAGAAGAAATATCTTTATGAATCAGAGATTACTACTAAAGTCTATAATAAATGTTGAGTTCTCTATTTTGTTAACCTACAACTAAATTACTCAGGAATTTTTTAATGCAGACTTGATGGGTTAATGTCTCTTCTATAACCAATCAGTCTTCCTCTCTACCTCCTTTTCCTTCCTTTCCTTTCCTTTTGTTTATTTGGCAAATGTGTTTAATGCCTATTATATGTCAGGTCCTTTAAAATCATCTTGGCATTTAAAAATGATATAAAAATTACATGTGTGTGGTGTATAAAAATAGTTTTTAAATATTAGGATTCTCATGATATTCATCTGTTTAACCTTTAATTCTATTGATGATTATGAAGGTAATTTTATATACAGAGGCTAATCCACTTAGTGCCTAAATATACTCAATAGCAAAACAATTTTGTGTATATATGTCATTGGTAAGATTAAATTTATGGTCCAGATATTTTAGCATTTGAATGTAAGAGGGAGGATGTGTCATCTGTTTTTTTTTTTTTTTTTTGACATGATGCAGTACAAATCTGTTTTTTAAAAAATATATTTTCATTGATTTCAGAGAGGAAAGAAGAGGGAGAGAGAGAGAGAGAGAAAATATCAATGATGAGAGAGAATCACTGATCGGCTGCCTCCTGCACGCCCCCTACTGGGCATAGAGTCTGCAACCTGGCATGTGGCCTTGACCAGAATTGAACCTGGGACCCTTCAGTCCGCAAGCCGACGCTCTATTCACTGAGCCAAACCAGCCAGGGCAAGTGTAAATCTGTTTTGATGAATTCTAGTTAGGTATTAATTTATCCATGTGGGCTGAAACAAGTTTGTGTGTGTGTGTGTGTGTGTGTGTGTGTGTGTGTGTGTGTGTGTGTGTTTAACATAAAATAAGCCAAATAGATCAATTCCTATTCCAATAGTCAAGTATCTTTAAAAATGTATGAATTCTGAAATGTCAACCTCTCAGATGAGACATGAGAATAAAGAGTAGATTGTGTGTCATCAGCTTCTCATTGGTATTGATCATTGTGAGTTTAAATGGGTTCCTATTTGATACTGAATCATCCTGCAGACTCTGTTTTACATACTGTCATAAGAATCTATCTTTATTAGTGTGCACCAATTGCCTACACAGGCTAAACCTGACATACCGTTTGAGTTTCTCTCTGTAATTTTTTCTAGCTGCATTTCCACTGTTTTCAATTTTTCCTTCCCAGTAAAAGCAACACTATTTCCATTTTGACAACTGCTTCTGTGATAACCCAAATCATATTCATATGTGCTGGTCCATTGCAATAAGTTAATACCTAGCTATATTCCCCTAGTATTTATGCCCCTAGCATTTACCAGGCTTATCACCCAGCTATCCGGGCTACATGAACAGGTTATGTATTTGTCTGATTTTAAATAATACACGTGACCAGATGCTAAAGCATTAGAGCAGTTTGTAGCCAAATAATTTATCACCTCTCCAGTGCAGTCCCTGCTATAGCTTTCAGGTGAGTCAGAAGCAAGGTATACATTGAAATGGCAGCTGTTTCTGGTCCTCGCGCTCCCAGATGGAACAGCAGAGGGGTTAGTGTTTGGCAGAGAGGTAAATATTGGTGAAGTTGCTCAGTCTGTTCCACCCCAAAGGTCAGAGGAAAGAGGAGAGGGATAGGGTGGGGGAAGTTGGAGGGAAGCTGACAGAGAAGTCTAAAAATATGTTTTCAGGATTGCCTATCCAGACATGGTTAGACTAGATTTAATCAGATTTCTTTATTAACTGGACCAGATTAATCTTGACTAAACTGCTCAAATCACCTCTTTAAGTATATTAGACATATATATTTCTTTTAAAATTTTTCATCAGTTTAAATTGGTTCACCTCTCTTGATATTCTTTCTGTACTCTTTGTCCCTTATACTGCAAGGAAAATGTACCTCTCAGGTGGGGTCAAGTGGGGAGTGAAGAATTATCCTCCATCTTCCTGTTCTTATTTGCTGTAAACCAGTGTATATTCTCACTTATGTATCAACAATCTGTATATTTGCTATGTTCTTATATAATAGTTGTAGAGCTGAAGGTTGTACATAGATTTCCTAATTTATAGTAAATTGTTTTTCACAATGCAAAAAATTGATGTTTTTGTAGGTATGCTAGAAAATGAAAAAAATGTTTAGGAAATGGTTTGTGACTGTTTTTCAAATAGTCCAAAGTATTCCCATTGAAACTTGACTATTTAAGGTATTTTAAACATATATTTTAAAATATTGAAAATGTGGTGGCCATGGAGATAATAGTCACGGAACAATATCTAACCCGCCCCTTTGGAGAAATGATGATTAATAGCAGGTTGTCATATCTCCAGCATCTATTGGTATCCACTTTTCGAAGAGTATTATTTTTTTTGTGGTGGTGTGTGCTGTTCATGTGGTGTGGGATGTGGCACATTTTGAGAGAGTTTAAAATGTATGCAGATTGGAAAGTTTTCAACAATGGATTGGTATGTACTGTGTAGCTTGCACAGCTGGCTGTACTGATAGCTTCATCTTTAGTTGTGACGTCTAGCGTTCTGTCCATTGTTTCCCAAACCTCACATGCAGGTTCGGACTCCTTGGTATTTTAAAATTCCTTGGTTTCTGATCACAATAAATCAGCCATTCTGAATAAAAATAAATCCATCTGTTTCTTTCTCTTACTTTCCTAAGTGGTGTAATTATGTATAATTCTCACTGTCAGACTCATAACTGTTGGGGGATCACTAAAGACTCTGTTTCAGTGATTACAAAAGATAATGTCCTCTTTTCTTTGCTCTTGGCAGCATTTCTTCCACATTCAAAAAATAATGAAAATGGGCCACTTTAGCTCTTGGCCATCTCCTGAACACATGCTTTGGAGTTGATGACCTATGGACTGTGTCATTCTTCATTAAATTAGTTTTTTTTTTTCATTCCCAGGGAACTTTTAAAAAACCTTGTGTATCTTTAAGTTAGTATTTCTCAAAGGGTAATGCCTCAAGACTTTGCAACAGAATAACCAGGCATTGTTAACATGGGGATAACCAGTTAAGATAGAGAATCAGGACTACTGGGGAGGGTCTGGGCACCTGCACTTTTAACTAGTATCCCAGGAAATTCCAATGCACTCTAGCGGTTGAAAATAGCTGCTTAACTACTGGGCCTACTGACCGTGACTGATCTTGAAAGTAGTGATTATTACCTTGCTCCTAGTGATATAATTTGCACCGAGTGGCTGGAGTGAAGCACATCAAAGACTTTGAATTCAACTTGAAGAGCTTGGAAACTGAGCAGGAATATTCTTGGAAACTTCCAGAGTTACCGTATTTTCCGGCGTATAAGACGACTGGGCGTATAGAAGATTTTCCTGGGTTAAAAAGTCATCTTATACGCTGGAAAATACGGTACATTTAAAATTGTGTGCTATTACATGTGCTGGAACTAAAGTTGAATCTCTTCAACCACTAAGATGGGGGGCAGCATTTTATAGTCAGATGGCAAAGAAAACCTGAATATAAATATACTGCTAGGGTGCCGAATGGAATAATAATTCAGGAGCCAGACAAACTTGATTTGAATTCTAGCTCCACCTCTATAATTATGGACAATTATTTAAGCTCTTAAAGTTTCAGTTTCCTTATCTGCAAAGTGATGATAATTACAGTACCCACCTTAGAGGGTGAGATGTGCTATTCTCTGTGAAACATTTAGTGCCTGATTCACATCAAGCACTTAGCTAATGGCAGTATCTTACAACATCTTTAGTTAACTTAAAGTAGTTTAAGTTTTCATTGGCCATCTTATTTAATTGAGAGTTTATTAAGTCTATTGAAGGACACAAGATGGGGAAAAGTACAGGTAGCTTGTATTGCAATTTACCAATGTGATAGTGTCTTTATACAAAAACTATGGCTCATGTTTGTGTTGCTGAAAGATTTGAGTCAGAAAACTGGTATTTCCACATTTTAATTACCAGGATTTATACATGTGAATGAGAATAACTTGATTACATAATATTTTGTCAGAAGTAGTCATGGATAGTCACAGAGAAGGAGAATAAGTCTACTTATGAAGCATATTTTTCTGAACATTATGGATAATCAAGTTTCTAGCATTGTAAATACACATCCTTAATGGCATTCAAAGATGAGTTCCTTTGGAGTTTGTTAAATGACAGCACTTAGATATGTCAACAGGCTTAGCGAAAGAGGACAGAAATCATGTATGTATGTATTATATCCTAGTATAATCCTATCTAATAAAAGGGTGATATGCAAATTAACCATCACTCCATCACAAAGATGGTGGCGCCCATAGCCACAAGATGGTGGCACCTAGTCCTCTCAGCCCCACTGGAGTCCCCCAGTCCCGGGGGTGGGGCGGGCGGCTGCTGAGAGCAGGCAGCGTGAGCAGCCTGGCAGAATGCTTGATTCATCGCTGCGGCAATGAGGTGAGTGTTCCACCCCGGCCACGGAGGGCCTCTGGGCAGCGGGCATGGAGCAGCTGGGGTGGTGGAAAAACACTTGCGTCGTCGCTCCGGCAACGGGGCAAGCGTTCTGCACCCAGCCATGGATGGGCCTCTGGGCTGCGGAGAGCCTCTGGGCAGCAGGTGCAGAGCGGCCAGGCCCCGCAGAGAGCTACTGGCACATGGATTTGTGCGCAGGGCTACTAGTAATTTCGATTTAGCCCCAGAAATTGGGATTTAAAGTACCTGATACTTCCATGAGTTTTCCTGTGAATAGAACATGAAAACCCTTTTTAAAAGTTTCCACCAACTACAAAATTAACACTGTTTCAATCATACAATCCTTCCCTGAAATCATCAGGTTTTGTTTTCTTTTGTTCTGAAACAGGCTTGCTTCTTTCAAAAGTATGTATGTGCATAGGTTGAAGAGAAAAAGGACATGGGTGAAGGTACTGGTATTGAAAGACAGTGACAATGATCAAGGAGCTGGAAAAATATTACATGGTCACTGCAGATATTTTCTGGCCCAGCTCCATCTACAGCCCCTGCAGCTACACACACACACACACACACACACACACACACACACACACTTTTTCTTCCACTACATTGTACAAATATTTAAGTGAACAAAGAATGTAGAGGTTCCTTTTTGTTAATGTGACAATAAAATTAAGTGTTTGAGAACTTAATGGTCTTCATGAGTTATCAAAGATTTTAGATTAAATATATCACTTAAATATGCTCATAATAAAAAGCCACTTCCAAAGAAAAGGGTTAAAATGTGTCCATTTAATTGCATATATTGGTCAAACCATTCTACCTTTCAGCTGTTATTGTATGCCAAACATGAATAGTCTGGATCTATACATAATTAGACATTACAGAAATTTCTAAGACCATCTATTGGCATTTTAGCCTCTCTCCTAGCAACTATTATTTAGGCATTTCTTAAGAATGTATTGACATTATAAGCAACTTTTAAAATAAATTAAACTTAGTTAGCATTGCCAATAGAATGCATATAAAATATAATTTTATGCATCATTTTAAATCAAATGCACATAGAAAGAATAAGAAAGCCGTGATTATGACTGGTTAGAAACATTCCAAAAATGTCCATATAACTGACATTTAAATAGCTTCATATTTGAAATATTTCACTATAATTATTTTGACAGTGACTTCCTTTGATAGGCCAGCCTTCTAAACCTTGCTTAATAAAAAATAGTAGTAAAACCACTGATTTCTTAAAGAAGGAAGAGGCCTTAGATATCAAATAGTTTATTTTTTATCAGATTGATACCTGGACAAATTGTGTGACTTGCCCATGGTTATGGTTCAAATTATGGTTTAAGTGCACCTAAAATTCAGTCTAATGCCTTTTCCATTGAACTTAACCAAGGTAGAGAAAAGAGGCAGATCTTTACTTATGAATTACCACTAGATTCCCAGTTGCTTCTCTGTGCCTCTGCTCTCCCTGCAAGTTATTGTCTCTTCAAGCAAAAAGATATAACATGTGCAAAAATATTCCTCTTATGAGGGATACGAGTTAGGTAAAATATTCAATAATTACCAAGTGGGTAGGAGAGTAGAGATAGTAGAAGTGCTAAAAATGGACATAAATTAAAATAAGATAAAGACAGGTTATTAGCCATGATTGTGACTTGTAATCATATGTATGTCTTTGATCTCAAACTCATTTCCTTTATCCCCTATAGTCAGGGGACTGGGCAGACATCCTTATGTCAAATGTGTATAGAATGACTGTATGAAATGCTGCAATAGGCCGTTCTTCCAGTAGAATGTCTTCCGCACATGTGAGGTTAGTGCTGGGAGAGAGAGCAAGAAGGGTGAGGAGAGTGCAGTACTATGGGAACATTGGCCATGTGCAAGGTAGCAGGAAAAGAGCAGTGGGGAGTGATGGGGAAACTGAGGCAACTGTGAGGATGTTGCAGAAGCACCCACAGACTCAGGGCTGTGTGAATTCTTGGCATGGATGCCTGGAAATTACTAACTTCAAGAAAAGGCACTGAGAATTTTTGTGAATCATGAGTAGTTTAGAGAGATTATGCTCATAATAGATATTTAAAGATCCAAACACTAGGGAATTCCGAGAATGCAGGATAGTTATTAATATTTTTAATAAAGCACAATGGGTATGGCAGATAGCTCATACAATAGAATAAAATGGAAAGGAAAAAACCTCAAAGACATATTTGGGTGGAGGTGTGGCTGTTTCCAAAGGAATCTTACATTTGTGAATGTTTTTGGTTGGAAATTTATCATTTCCAAATATATTTGTTATGTATTATACATATAGCAAATATCTATAACATTACATATGTGTAACAACATTACATATGTGTAACATAGGTAAATACATATTTTTGTTTGTCAATAATCAAGTTTCTTCTCTGCAGAGGAATGTGGTGCCTTCCTTGGGGAATGGTTTCTGTTTTATCTGATAGCAGGGTGATGGACTGGACAACCTTTAGGGGTTAATTCAAGGCCCAGGACTTGACATTGTCATTTAAGTAGCAGTTCTGATACCTTGAGAACAGTATTGGAGACCACAGGCAATGAGAGTCGCCTGCACTACCTTATTCGTGAGCTAATCGGAGTTTCCCATGACAAAGTGTGTTTTCCTTTTGACTGAAGGATTTTTCTAGCTTGTTTACTTAATGATAGACCACTTTTCCAGCTAACTGACAAAAGCAGGCAAAGAAGCAGTCTTTGGAGAGTTATGTATCACGGTGTATGTTTTCACCTAAGGCAGTGGTGGGCAAACTCATTAGTCAACAGAGCCAAACATCAACAGTACAACAATTGAAATTTCTTTTGAGAGCCAAATTTTTTAAACTTAAACTTCTTCTAATGCCACTTGTTCAAAATAGACTCGCCCAGGCCGTGGTATTTTGTGGAAGAGCCACACTCAAGGGGCCAAAGAGCCGCATGTGGCTCGAGAGCCACAGTTTGCCAACCACGGACCTAAGGTACCAGTGTACATCTTATTCATGGCTTTATTCCCTTCACTTAATAAGTATGTTCATATACAATACCTTTTCTTGAATTTAAAACAACAACAACCAGGTAATAAAATTTATACCTACAGTCAATGGATCCCCCCTCTAATTGTTAACTTTGGCCTAATACATCAATTTATTCTAAAACCCATAATAATCTGCATGTGTAGTCTAGTTTACAATTTTTCCCTAATACCATTTGAATTGTAAATCTGGCTCTGCCAATAGTAATTTGGTATCATGACTTTAATTTTAATTGTGGATGACAGTTTTGGGGGCATAAGCATAAAGATTCAAGTTGTTTTTAAAACTAATCAGACTTGAAAAATCAATGAATATACATAAACCTTGACTGAACATCCACATTAGATAGAAAAAAAATACACAAACAAAAAATACACAATCTTGAGAATTCATTTTCAATAACTGATTAGTCCTTCTCATTTTTTTTCTTGTCATTTTTTGATAGTAGCTTATTCCATACTGAAACTCAATACTTCACCCTGACACTCATTGCATCAACTATTTATTACAAATTGTTTGGTGGGAATAACTGTTATCAGAAAAGAATAAACAATCAACAGTAGTTCAAAGATTTGGGCATTAAACACCCATATATAAGCAGATTATGAACATAATGTCTCTGTGACTCAGGAGAAAGCCAATTAAGCCTATCATATAATAATAGATGATGCTTTCTCACATCTGCCACCAACATTGAATCAACTTTTATTCTTGTTTGCTGATATGCTTCTATTCAAAACTGGAAACGATGGAACTATAAATTAAAACCATCACCCTGGCTCTAAGTCTGTGGTGCTTCAGATCTCCCAGGAAAGTGTCAAACATGTTTGTCAAAACAGTCATTCACCTCAGTGTCATAACTTTTTGTCTAGAGTCCATATGGTCAGGCAATGGAAAGCCACTTAAAAATTTTTCCTTTGAACTCATCAATTTTACATGCCAGTAATAAGCTGAATATTAAACATGTTTATACGTAATTCAGATGTAGGCTACTTAAGTTATAGGTCCCTGTAGATGATACATTTCTATTTAACTTAATACTAAACTGTTGGATAAATCTTGTTTGATACCCAAGCTTTAGGGGATCCTGGACATAGAGGAGGTTGAATGAAGATTATTTTGGGTTGGGAGAAGGGTGAATAAGGTAAAAAGGATTAAAATGTACACATTGCCAGCTATAGTAATAGTCACGGGGATGTAAAATATAGCATAGGAATATAGGCAATAATATTGTAATAATAATATACGGTGTCAGGTGGGTACTAGAATTATGGGGTGATCACTTCTGTAAGGTATGCAAATGTCTAATCACTATTTCGTACACCTGAAGCTAATAATATTGTATGTGGGATATAATTAAAGTATCAAAAAATTAAAGGCCTTTTTGGTGTACAAATCTAATCACATAAAATTTGGTTTATATTTTGTATATAAAATAAGTTTTAAAAAGACAAAAGTGTTTATATTAAGCATATGTTCATTGCTATTATTAAGAGTTTATTAGGGTAAATAACAATACTCAGATCTGCTGGATCTTTTCAAAGTTGGGAACTTTCCTTCAGTTGCTGTGTGATTGCATAGTTTGGCACTTAATGAAACACAAAAACATGATGCATACGGGGAATTTGCTTCAATTACTAAAACTCAATTTCCTTTATTTATGAAAAATCTTCCAGATTAAAGGGATCAGCTCTCAGCCTCCCCTCAATATTAAGTTCTCCAGAGGAGGTGAAGTCCTCTAGTTGAGTAACCAGGACACAAATAATGCTTCTGCAAGATTCTAGTTTTCCCAGAGAATTTGTAAATAATAGGTATGATCCAGGAGGGCTTATATTCTGGGGGCCATTTATCACACTTCGGTTTTTATCCAGTTCTAGAGAGGAACTCATCTTGTTAGTTCATCATCATAATAAAGACAAAGAAGGATTTGCAGCTTTTAGAAAAGCACAGGTGCTTTATACGATTAACTCTGAAGTGCAAATAAAAATTCCTCTGTAGTTCCTTTTTTTAAAAATTTTTATGTGTCTGAGTAATCTAGGGATTCACTCCTTCATAAGAGGAAAGAATTTGAAAGCTGTTGCAACAACAAATAAACCTAATTAAATTCTGATCATTCCACTGTGTATTTTTTCTAGCTCTGTAAATTCTGCAAGGGACAACAGCAAACTGTATACGAAAGGCAGAGAAGCAAAAGGGGTCTTTTTTTGGGTGGGGAGGGTGGTGGTTTGAAAAAACAGTAAAAAAAACAACCCTGTGTCTTGATTCAACAGCCATCTGTACCATATGAATTTATTTTGCTACTATATTGTATTGAACAGGAGAAAAGTATAGTTAGGGGAGAAATAGAAATATAGTCTGTTCTACAAAGCATAGAGGGACCTCTATTATCATGCTAGGAATAAATGTTTTAATAGCTATATTTGGTGTGGGTAAATTTCCTTTAGGCATTTCTAGAAGACATGGCAAAGGATCCTCGATTATCTGTGGTACCAAACACCATACAGACCACTTGGAGAACAATCTTATTTTATGAACAGTATCTGAGCTTGTTTAGTAATCTGAAGGGGGAATTGTATTGGGACACTTATATTTCATCAAAATCCAGGAATCTCTACTCAGTACTTGGAGTACAAATCATTTGCCATAGTTTTAAAATGATAAACCTGCTTTTCCCTCTCAATCTCTATCCTTGTAGTAGAGCTAGGAAGGACTTGCTGAAACCAAATAATTTTTTAAAATTGAATTTATTGGGGTGACATTGAAACCATCTCACTTTAATAAGATGAAACATTTCAAGAAGGGCAGTACACGTACACATTTTCAAAATTTTGATAAAACTTCATTTAGGTTTCTTTTACTTTCTCCCCCTCCCTGAATTCTCTAACTTGCTGTTATTCCCCTCCCCCCCCTTATAGATTCTTTATGTATAAATAAACAATGAGTGGAGAGAGTTCCCACCTCTCTTCCCTGGGCAAAGTCAAAGTGGGGAAAGGGATGAATTCCTCAAGAGGATGTGGCGTGTGTGCTTGTTATTTTTGATAATAAATTTTCTGGGTGAAAAAGGTGAAGGGATTAAGAAGTACAAATTGGTAGTTAACAGAATAGTTGAGGGGATGTAAAGTAAAGCATTGGGAATATAGTCAATGATAGCGTAATAATTATGTATGGTGTCAGATGGGTACTAGATTTATTGGGGTGATCATTTTGTAAGTTATATAAATGTCTAATCAGGGTTGTACACCTGAAACTGAAAATACATACCAACTGTAATTTAAAATAAAACATTTTAAAAAATGCTACTGAAAATAAATTCCCTGGGTCAGAGTACCTTCTATTATCCAGAATCTTGGTGTAGGAACTTGAGTATGAATTGGTAAGGGGGAATAATCTCTCAAGGAATGTAAGCACAATAAAAAAAAATCTGGCCCTCTCTTTTGCACTAGTCATATTTTTAATTTCAACCTGAGAACAGTCTCTCATCACTTAGTCACTTCCCTGGAGTAGCAGACTCCCATCACTGAGAGTCACTGTGTCATTTCCACACGAAGTTCTTCTTAAAACCGGGGGTGGGTACCTTGACAACTGATTGAAAACATGTTGACTAAAAAGGTCTTAATAAGCAGCCACATGACCTTCCTCCCCCGTGGTCTCATCAGCAGGCAATAAACTAGACTCATCGTCCTCAATTCTCATGTAAAGACCTATCTGTCAGAGAAGTAATTACCTCGCCAGATATACACCCCTCTGAGGCAAGCCCAGAAATCATTATAATACTCTATAATTAGTGTTTATTATTCTATCTGGGCATGTCAGTGGAAGTACAGAAAAGTGCCCCTCAGCTGGACAATCCTATCATAACAGGACTTAGAAAATATTAATGTAAAAGCTTCTCATTGTCTGCTTTCCTTTGCCATGGCAACCTTAAATCAGCCTGCTTCCAAGCAATTTGTAGCTCAGCCGTGCTCCCTAACCCACACCGTTCAGACCTGGCATTTCATCCGGGAGTGTCTAAAGCTTTAGCCTGACAACAGGTGTAGGTATTATCTTTACAAAAACCTGCATGATAAGCTCCTCATTTTTCTCTACAGGGACAAGCAGTACATTCAGGGCTTGTTCTTGGTAGACGTTACTCTAACAGGAATTCAGAATTCAAACCCTTGCCACCCCCTGCCATGCTGTGTGCTAAGGTGGGGAGTCGGTACATACAAATGCTGCATTTCAATGCAGTGCTGTTACCTGGACCCGGGGTTTTGTTGCTCTGCACTTTGTAACCATGGTGGTCCTTTTATCTTCTTCAAGGACATTTGATAAGAATTACCTGGTTCCATGGGAACTTGAGAGTGTCTCAACTACATGAGTTTTACAAAGTTTAGATACACAATTTTACTTTGAACAAAGAATAGCTTCCTTTGGGGAGAGCAAAAGGAATGCAAGTATAATCCTTTAAAAGATCGAAACTGCTGTGTTTTAAAGTGGAAACCGGGGAATTCAGAATAACAGTATTGTAGCTTAATATAGGCCACAGATCTTTCGTTTTTCAAGGAACAAAAACTATTTAAATCCTGAGAGAAAATATAGTAACTAAGGGCCTGGGCTTTAGGTTTCTTAGGCCTCTAAGCCATAGTTATCTGGACTGAAAAGGGTTGATATTGATATATTTCCTGGAAATGTCATAGGAATTAATTGAAGCAAAACTTGCCCAGCACACAGGAAGCTCTGAATAGGGAGCAGTCACTTCTACTCTATAATGTTACCCATCGGAGCCCATCCCCTTCTGTGGATTTGGCTTTCTGGGACACATGCTACACTCCTGTATCTGTGAGATCAGACATATTGGATCACCCAAGCAGGACCAGGACATTTAGGGCTTCAAGAACGAAGAAGGCACTAACTAGCAGGTGTTTCTAGGAGATAATGAAGTTGAGGGAGAGCCTTTTACCAAATCCCCTTGGGAGGATGGCAGGGAAAGCTTCCTCCAATCTGCGAACCAGGACCTTTTCATTTTAGGAAAGCACTTGCTTGACCCCAGGCACAGACAGATATTTGCTGGTTGGCTGACTGAAGAAGGTATAAATGTGGATAAATAAGCTCCAGGAACAGATTTCAAATTGAATCTTTGCCAAAGAGTCTCTCTGGACTCCCAGCCCTGTCTTTCAGAGTATGCTAATTAGCTCCTGCTGTTAATATTTTCTCAGAAGATCTAAGTGACAGGAGTGTTATTTCCTCTTTTTTTAGGGGGAGTTGAAGGAGTGTTGAATGCCAGAATTTGAGTTAAAATGTTAGATTAACCTTCATAGCAAATGAAGTAAAATTGACCATGAAGTTTTCCAAAGAGGTCAAAATGTTTCTGGAGAGGGATTTCAGGTTCCGAAATCAGGTGACATGATCCAAGTGCAGTTAGAAGACGTGATGTGGATTATTATCCAGTCATTTACTCTCTGGCATGAACGTGGCAAGTTATTTAGCTTTGTCAGGTGTGTTTCCCCATCTTTTAAATGGGGTAAATAGTACCCATCTCTGGTTTGTTGTGACAATAAGGTGCCATAATGCGTGTAAAGTATTAAACCCAATGAGTGAAAGATAGAAACCCTCAATAATAGCTATTGTATTGTTGTTTTATTCCCTTTTGAATAATTTTAGTATCCTCTTACTAATCATGTCTGTCAAAGTTAGAGTTCTATTAGATGGTGTTTCAGTATACAAACATATCTATGATTACTATAGTAAGAGGCAATAGACACAACAGACAGAGAGATTTGAAATCACAGCTCTTCAGGGGTTTGCTACTAAGCTTAGAAATAAAGATTTCAACTAATCAAACGTTTGGGCTAATTAGGACCTTTCCTAAAACACCAGGAAGCTTTATGTGGATTTAGTGTATTACAGTAGTCCCTCTTATCCAGGGGGATATGTTCCAAGACCCCCAGTGGATGCCTGAAACCAGACAGTACCAAACCCTATATAAGCTATGTTTTGTCCTGTACATATATACTGTTTCACTTAAAAGAAGCACTTACAGCTTCTCTTTGGTATATCTGATTTGCCAGCATCACTTTTCTTGTGCTTTGGGACCATTAAGCAAAATAAGGGTTACCTGAACACAAGTACTGTGGTGCCAGGACAGTTGATCTGATAACCTAGATGGCAACTAAGTGACTAATGTGAGGGTAGTGTATACAGCGTGGAGACGTTGGACAAAGGGATAATTCACGTCCTGGGTGGGACGAGGTGGGATCGTGTGAGATATCATCAGGCTACTCCCAACATCTCGATTTAAAACTTAGGAATTATTTCTGGAATTTTCCACTTAATATTTTTAGACCATTGACTACAGGTAACTGAAATCTTGGAAAGCAAAACCTCAGATAAGGGGAAGACTACTGCATGTGTAGCTTAGGCTGCTCTTTGAGATTTTAAGATTATTAACAAAACCCTTATGTGTTTTCAGGGTCCTTAGAGGACTACTTGGAATGGTGCACAAATGTCACCTCTTGCTAGCCTTCACTAGGACAATTTTCTTTATTTCTTGAAAATTTACATGTCATTATCCAGAAATATTTTCAACTGAGGTTTTAGAAATGACAATGTTTCATTTTATGACAGTCTTGCTAACCTAATTAAGCAATCAAGTGATTTGTTATTTCAAGCATATCCCATTGTCTTGCCTGCATTTTGATTAACTTGCTAAAAATTCTCTGCTGATATGCTTATTGGGTCTGAGGACTATTTACTAAACCGTAATATCAGAACTGAAAATGAGGATGTAAATTGTCAGAAACATGACAGAATTAAATACATTTCTTTGCTCAGGAGGAGATTATCATGGAAGGAAATAGAAGGTACAGTAATAGATCCCCGATTTCTATACCCATTTTGGAAAGTAACACTTTGACTGAAACCCTGTGTTCAAATATACACTCATTTTTGTAATGACTTCAAAGTCACTGTCATGACTTCCACAACTTTTCTAGGTCTGTATGCAAGTAATTGATGGAAGATCTTTCCCAATTGGGGCTGTAAATTCATTAAATGACCATTTTTTAGTTATGATATTTAGTATCCCAAGTGAGGTTGTATGTTGAATCTGTGTGTGGGTATTCCAGTATGTTCCTTGGTTTAATCACATTTGATCTGGATTCCAATCTTTATACATTTGTTTTTGGCATGAATTCATGATTTAATGCTAGTATCTTAGCAAAAGCATTTTCCCAATGGTGGGTCATGTTTTGTTTGTTTTTATAGCTAATGGAGTTGGTAAATTGTGCTTTTGACCTTCACAAGTGGTTCTTAGGGCAGAGTGGTTTGAAAACCACTGCAAATCAGAACCCAGACTTGCTTTTAAATTTTTTAAAATTATTTTTAATTGATAAAATTGGGGTGATATTGGTTAATAAAATCATACAGTGTATAATTCTATAATATGTTATCTGCATGCTGCATCATGTGCTCACCACCCAAAGTCAAGTCTCTTTCTGCCCCCACTTATCTCCCTTTTGCCCTCTCCTACCTCACCCTCCCTCACTCCCCCCACATATATATATTCTGGAATTATTATTTTATCCAAAATACTAAGGATAACTTAGCATTTTAGTGAACTATAATAAACACAAAATTTAAAGGCTTAATATTTAAGTAGGCACATAGCAAGTACCCAAAAATAGCTGTTGAATCTATTAAGAGTAGATCTAATTTAACACTTTCCTTCTGGCAATAAGACTTGGTTTTAATAAAATCTCTGAGGCTATTAAACCTCTCATCAGTTGATTCTTTGAAAATAACAAATTTGTAAAGAAAATAATTAATTCAAAGAGGAAGGGAGAGGGAGAGAGAGATAGAAACATCAATGATGAGAGAGAATCATTGATTGGCTGCCTCCTGCACGCCCCCTACTGGGGATCGAGTCCACAACCCAGGTCATGTGCCCTTGACTGGAATCAAACCTGGGACCCCTCAGTCCGCAGATGGATGCTCTATCCACTGAGCCAAACCAGACAGGGCTACAAATTTATTTCTATAAATTGACTTAGAATATGTAATCCAGCCTGTTTAGTAGTAAAAAGAATAAAAAGATTGTTTTCAATAGACTTTCTGTTTGAGTTGGTATTTATATGTCATGATTAGATAATAAAAAGAGAAGATTCTCCAAAGTAGGTAAATTTCTAAATGTTTCTAGATCTATTCTGGAGAAATACATGCATCAGTAAACTAGGGTTGAATAAGAAGGATTTCATAAAGGATTAAACCCTTGAGCATCTTCAAGTTAGTGAGGGAAAGACTTACTGAGTTCAATAATCTGAAAGTCAAGTATTTTCAGTATGGTGTGTGGCATCAATAACAAATGCAAATTCAGGATAAGGATTAAAGGTGTGGGTGAGGATAAACTCCATGGTGTATGGCCTATGTTTTATATAGTTGATGGCTTTAAGAATTAGATGATATGGAGAATAAATGAGCATAGTTTTCAAATACACTTGATGTGATAACCACCAAAGTTTAACTATAGAGTAGATATCTCCATTTGTTCTAATTTATACCATAAATTAAACATGTCCCAAAGGAAGCCCATCCTGTCCACTCTCCCGGAGTCTGACATATTGAAGTTTTCCCCATCCCAGTGTTAGCAGCTCCATTCTTCAGTTACTCTGGCCAAAATCAATGCACCCATCCTTGGTTCCTCACTTTCATTCATAGTCAGAAGCAAATCCTATTGGCTCTTCAAAATGTATTCAGAATTTGACCACTTTTTATAAACATGCCCTGCTTCATTGTTATCCTAAACACTTTCCTAGCACACTTTTAATTTATTCACTTGTCATGTTTCTTTTCTTCCCCCCGCCCCCGCCTCTCTAGAATGTTGTCCTCATGAAGGAGGATTGCCTGTTTTATTCACTGCTGTAAACTTGGCCTCCAGAATTGCCTAGCACTTAGTAGGTGTGGTATGTTTTTTTTAATTAATGAGTGAATTAAAATATTAGGGAAGAAGAGGAAGGGGAAACAAAGACTAAATTAGATCTACTCTTAATAGATTCAACAGCTATTTTTGGGTACTTGCTATGTGCCTACTTAAATATTAAGCCTTTAAATTTTGTGTTTATTATAGTTCACTAAAATGCTAAGTTATCCTTAGTATTTTGGATAAAATAATAATTCCAGAATATATATATTTTAGTGAAATATATATAATATATATATTCATAGAATATATATTTATGGCACAATGAATACATATCTCCTCACTTATTTCAGTTAACAAATTAGTAATTGAAAATTTAAAATCTCAGAGATATCATATTTGGATAGAGTTTTCTTGGAAAGAACTCATATTCAGAAATACAATTAAACTGTTTTCTCATGTACACTATCTGCTATTTAATTAAAAAAATGTTTTTATTGATTTTAGGAAGGAAGGGGGAAGGAGAAAGGGATAGAAACATCAATGAGGAGAGATAATCATAGATCGGCTGCCTCCTACACCCCCTCTGCTGGGGAAGAAGCCTAAACATAACATGGGCAAATAGGAAAAATAATTTGGTTAAGAGTTAAGCTGTTTAGAAAGTAACCATGTTAACATGTGCCATGAATCTCTCTAAAAGGAAAGACTTAACAGTGCATGGCACATAGCAAGTGCTCCATGGACATTTATTGAATGAATGAATGACCTTGAATAAAAGAGTAATTTGACATGAAAATCAACATGTTGCTTTCTGGTTTGTCTTGGAACAAAAGTCTTGGAAATCTTGTGATTAGATAAATCATATGCCCCACTTACAATGTGATGTGATACTGGGTGGTAAAATATGAAGGTCTTTTGGCAACTTGCACACGGAAGAATATAGACATTTGTGGATCATTCATGACCTAGGTCACTTGTCATCCTATCTCTGAGTTTGAGTTTAACAATCGGATGAATTGTGCATTTAAAAAATTTTACTTCACTTCAAGTCTAGTGCAATATAAACTGGAAAACTGTCTATTCAGATTAAGAGAATTTCTTGAAGAAAATGCATCTCAATGGAAGAGGTAAAACAACAACAACCATGTATCAAAATATAATGGAATTAGAACTCTATCAGGAAAATAAACTTATTACGAATAAGATAGTTGTACAGAGAATGATAAATCATTTTTTCTCCTTGCCTTTGTTCCGAGTTTTAAATGAAGCAACATATGCATGCAAAACAGAAGCCAGCATTGGCATAAATAGAATGAGAAGGTGGGAGAATGTGGCTTTATGACTGGTTTATTTTTCCCCCATTTATTCATTAATTACTTTTGAGTACCTGCTCTATTGGGCACCATGCTAGACACTTGGTGTACATCGATAATGACCTGTTCCTGCAATCTAGAAAAGACATCAGTGAAAGAAGTTAGCAGTGAAACTCACGGTCCCCATTGTGATACTGTGTGCAGGAAGGGAGCAGAGAGTGCGATAATAACCAACACTAAGGTAGATGTTATCTTGATTTTCAAAGCAGGGAATTCAGATTTAGAGAAAGAAGATACACTGATTTGAGGTCATAGCTTGGTGATTGGCAGAACTGGGATCCTTAGCCAAGTTGAAATGAATTCACACACACACACACACACACACACACACACACACACACACACACCCACCCACCCACTCACCCACCCACCCACCCTGCAATTGCTGCTCCAGATCCACCACTGCTGACCATTCCAGCACAGACTCCCTGCTTAAACCCATCAGTGGCTGCTCACCACCTCTACAGCATAAAGTTCCATTTCCTTGATCAACCCGTTTCTCTCTCCAACTTCATTTCTCATTCCTCTCTGCTGAGCAGCATTGCTTGCGGTTCAGCGGCCCTCCCCAGTCTGTTTCACACAGCCATGCCTTTGCTCCCACTGTCCTTTGGGCCTGACCCCTTGAGCTCAGTTCTTTTCTTCAGGAAGCTTCCAAGACCCCAGTAGGGGTTACCTACCCTCCTCTGAGCTTCTATAAAATCCTGTTTAGCTTTTTCAGGACTCAACTAATTACTGCCATGGACCAAATGTGGCTGCTCTCTGTTTTTGTAGGCCATGAGCTAAGAAGGTTTTTGCTTTTTTAAAGGTTGAAAAAAATCAAAAGAATATTTCACGAGATGTGAATTTATATGAAATGTCATTGTCCACAAATAAAGTTTTATTAGAACACAGCCACGTCCATTCTTTACATGTTGTCTATGGTTTTTTGTATTACAAGGGCAGAGTTGAATAGTTGCAAGAGACCACATGGCCTGCAAAGCCTAAAATATTTAAAACCTGGTCATTTACGGGAAAAGTTTGTGGACTCCCAAATCTCACACAATATTTCTTTCTAAAGGGCTTTCTCTGAGCCAGCTCCAAGCTTGAAGGATTTTATCATCTTTGTTTTTCCAACGCCCAGCCAATTGTGGTACTTAGCAGGGAGGTATTTAATACAGTACATGTCTGAATACATGCTTTCATACTTTTGTCCCTAGAACAATTCTTCAAATACTGTGATCAGCCATCCTGTTACCCACCCAGTCTCCCCTTTTACAGGCTAACCATCCAGTCACTCCTATTCCTTGTGTAACATTGCAAGTCTTAAAACTAATCCGGCATGGTGCTTCTTTATGGGTTTTTCTTTTTAGAGTATAATGTTACCTCTGAAATTTATGAAGAGCTTATCATTTATTAGAATGTGTATCATTTTTACATAAAATTATACATTGCATTGATAAGTTACAATGCATTGTTCTTGGTGAATGAGTAATTGATTTTTAAAGGAAGAAAAATTGAAACGACAAGGTATTTTTCTGCCTGTAGTAAGAGAGAAGAAGAAAAATGTGGTATGCCTGGCATATTCTTGTGTAACTAGAAACCTTTAGTCTTCTGAAGTCTCCAGTGAGGAATTAGTTCTTCCCCATGAAGAAGAAGATATTAGAATTTCTTCTTTATATATATTTTCTTCTAAAAAATAATAGAAGGATTATAGATTTACCAAGATTTGAGGTACACACCACAGCAGTGTTTGGGCGTGATTCACATGCAAGAAGCACTGCAGTGGAGGTGGGGCACGCAGGGACCTTCACTTGGTTGTTTGCTTTGGTGCTTTGCTATGCACTTAGCTCATGTGAGCCAAGTTATACTGATTTATGGATTATATTGTTCAATTGTAACAAAGTAATCCTCACAAAATGAGTATGTTGCTTAAAGTGATTCCTGAAAAACAACAGCGGTAGCTTGAAATTTTAATAATGCAAATATATTTCACATGAGTGAAAAATCAGAATGACCGAGCTGAGTTTTTCAACATCTAGAGTGAGCTATGCTCCTCATGATTAGAGATTTAAAAAATGATCTATTGTAGGTGAGAGAAGTTGGTTAAAATAATCAAAAACTTCAGTCAATCTGACATACTGATTTATATTTACTATGAATCTCAAACTAAGTCCTATTAAATATTGATATTGTGCTTTTGTGAAGTATTTTTACAGATGCAACACTCTGAAGCTAAGTGAAAAGGGAAATAGAATACTCGAATTCCTATATCAGAAAGTTAAAACTACACTTTTAAGTATGAGGCATATTTGCTAACAGTAGAAATATTAATATCACCTTTAAAAGGAGAATAACATTTTATCATTTATAAAATACAATAATAATTGTAAAATGAGTATTTTATATTTGCTTTAGCCTTTACATTTTTCTATTTTTAAATAGCTTTGCAATGTCCATTTTATATTACTGCAGTAGTAAATGTACAGAATTTATAAACCTACAAATAAACATACAAGGAGCAATATGCCCCCAAAGCTTTACTGATAAGTGAACATCATCAAAATCTGAAGACCCCTGATCTCATGTAACTCTATGCTACTTAGGTAAAGATCGTAAAGAAGGGATATCTCCTCTACCCCACCATAACTTTGGTTTCTATAAAATGTTTATTTATCTGTTTGTTTTTTTTTTATCAAAAGAGATGCAATTTTGAGAAAGAATTGCCTATAACTCCTAAAGCAGCTTACTACATCCTTTGGGTGAGGGAAACCTCTTCTCATTTCTTCATTTCACATTCTGTTGATTTAAAAAACAAAACAAAACATAGGATTTGTGATTATTTATTTTTGTACTTGTGTATTGAGACTGTAGGCTTTAAAAATATATATATTTTTTATTTCAGAGAGGAAGAGAGAGGGAGAGAGAGATAGAAACATCAATGATGAGAGAGAATCATTGATCAGCTGCCTCCTGCACACCCCACGCTGGGGAACAAGCCCACAACATGGCCATGTGATCTGACTGGGAAGTGAGCCATGACCTCTTGGTTCATAGGTCGATGCTCAACTATCGTGTCATGCTGGCCAGGAGAGACTGTAGGCTTTGTTGAGACTATAGGCTCCACAAGTAGAGGGACATTGTCTATCTCATCGACTGAATCTTAAGTGCCTAACTCAGGGCTCAGACCAGATAGATGGTGACTGACTGGCTGATGGGCTGGTTTCTAGAAGCCAGGGCTAATAAGAAAGGAGCAGGGTTGAGGGGAGGATAGTGAGTGGATTTTTCTCTCTGTGGATCACAGCAAACCTTGGACCAAGAAGGTGACTTAGACTAGGAAATGAGATTTAAGATCTACTTGTTTTGGGGATCCTCCCATATAAACAACAGTGTCAATTCATGTTACTTTATACATCATTTGCCTTTTTCAAAATACTGTCAACCATGAGGTTTGTTCCACATTTCCTAGCTATTCTTCAAATACACAGTGATTTGGGCTGTGTCTACCATTTTGGTCTCAGTTTAAAGAACTAATTACAATATTATGCCTAAAGGTTACTGCCCTTTCTCTGGTAACATAATAGGTAATCCTAGGAGTATCAGTCTTTAGAATCACATCATAGCTAGGCTGTGCTAATCAATTTGTCTGTAAGTATAATCTGGATAATTTTATTGTGACATAATAATGTCTTAATATATTCAATTCAGTTCAATTTGGTTTGTTCTATTCAATTCATTTCAGTTCAGTTCATACTATAAGCCCTATTGTGGGGGATAAAATATTCTCATTTTCATTTAAATTTCAACTCTTATGGGGACCTAACTACATGCTAAGTAATGCCAGATGATGGCCATGTAAAAATGAATTTAGTCAGGTCTCTAGCAAAATAAATTCACAGAGAAAGAGCCACTGATACCTATGGTGTGTGCTAACTCTAGTGTGTCATGGAAACACAGAAACAGGGATACACAGGGTGCCTGGCAACCCTGATGATTAAAGAACGTCACAGTCTCATGAATGAGAAAAGGCATTTGTAGAACACAAAGAAAGACAAGTCTGTGATCAAGTGAAATATGTGGACAGCAAAAGTTAAAGCATAATGAAGATGAGGCTAGGTCTCTGAAGTTTCCAGGAGAAGCAAATACCTAAATTGATTCTACCCAGTTTTTTGTTTTGTTTTGTTTTAGCCAACCTGAAAAAGGAGGGACAAGAAAGAAAAAGGCAAAATTCTATAAAGCTTTTCAGCTTATACCTCTGAGGCATGACTTCTGAAATGATTAAAAGTAAATTAAAACTGCTCAGCAACCCACTGGGAAGCCACAGCTCATGCCTGCTCTTTTTTTGTATTATATAAACTTGTAAACACTAACCTTCCTCTTTTTCTTTTAGTTGTTGAAAAGAACACAGATTCCTTCTGGACATTATTTTCCAGCAGAAATAAAAAACACAGGAAAAAAATATGAACAAAGAGCAGTTTTTTTTCCCTTTCTTTTTCTCATTAGTGCATTTGCTATTTATCTATGAAGTCACGGGGATTTGCATGTGTTGGCATTTGCAGGCACAGTTGGATATTGTTACTTTGTCAAAATAATCTATAGAGGGTATTAATTTCGAGCCAACTGATGATCATTTTGCAGCTCAAAAGCACTTATTATCTTCTAGGGTTGAGGTTTCTACGGTTCGGGGATTATGGCCAATTGAAATTAGAGTGTGCACAGTCTAGACAGTGGAATGTAGTGGGTAAGCAGACAGGCTTAGGTCACAGACACAGCGGGAGTGAGGAGCTTGGTTGTGCCATTTGTTCACTTTGTGACCTTGAGCAAGTCACTTTACTTTTCCAAGCCTTAGTGTCCTCATTTACATATGGGGATAATATCAATCTCATGGGGATAATATCAACATCATGGGATACTGAGTAGGGTTAAACAAGACCAAAAGCATCATCAACTAGGTTACAGCTATTTATTGTTATACTAGAGGCCCAGTGCACAAAATTTGTGCACTGTGGGGGTGTACCTCAGCCTAGCCTGCACCCTCTCCAGTCTGGGACCCCTTAGACCTACCAGACTGCTGTACAGATTTTTCGGTAATTTCCGAATCTGCCGCTATTCCGCTGTACCTAATTTTGGTACTTTGCCTAGTACGTGAAAAAAAATGCATCACAAACTAAAAATAACCAACCAATCATGGTCAAACCTCATGGTTAGCCATTGCAAATGTCTGCCCCCATGTGTTTGAATTGACTTTGTGTGGTTTAAGGGGACAGTTAGGTTTAGGGCCTCAGGTTTTGTAAGGTTAGGGGATGGCCGACTGCCAGTTTAGGCCCCACAGGATCGGGCCTAAACCGGCAGTTGAACATCCCTCTCACAATCTGGGACTGCTGGCTCCCAACCGTTCACCTGCCTGCCAGCCTGATCACACCCTAACCACTCCCCTGCCAGCCTGATCAACGCCTAACTGCTCCCCTGCTGGCCCGGTTTCCCCCAACTGCCCTCCCCTGCTGGCCCAGTAACCCCTAACTGCCCTCCCCTGCTGGCCTGATTGCCCACAACTACCCTCCCCTGCCGGCCATCTTGTGGTGGCCATCTTTGACCACATGGGGGCGGCCATCTTGTGTGATGGAATGAGGGTCAATTTGTATATTATCTCTTTATTATATAGGATCATCATCACTAGTAGTCTTTCATTCTTATTTCTTAAAGGAAAAATACTGGCTCTTGATGGGGGTAAATTTGTCTTAAATAGATGTGATGTTTTGTGTGCTAATACTAGCTTCAATTTGGGTATGATGTTTTAGAGCTTTAGTTCTCATTTAGAATGGGACAGTTTTGGGAGACAGGAATTTAACAGATTAACTCTCTAACCCATGGAGATGGGTAGGGCATCATCCTTACATAGTATCTCTGCTAAGCTCCCCTATAGCCTTTGCTTAGATACGGAAAGAACCAAGTATGGATCTTCATTGCTTACACCCATTGATCCCAGTTCAGATCTTTATAGTTAACAAGAGTAAGTTCAATTCTTTTCTCACATATTTGCAGGCAGTTATTGTGTCTGCTCTGTCTTTTGCAGCTTTAACATCTCCAATTCTTTGAACAGTTCCTCCCACGGAGACTGTGTCTGCCCTCTGCATGTCCCTGATTTCCCTCTGGATTTGCTTTAGAAAGTCAATGCTTTTCCTCTTAAGTGTGTTTCCAGAAATGAATGCATTAGTCCAGACTTCTCAGTGTAGAGAAGCTCTGTTGACAATCTCATCTTTAAAATGAATAATCTCAGTTGGTAATAAGATTGCACTGCTGTTTTACATTTCAGATGAAATAATTTTAAAATTAAATGGCAAGTTAGAGAGGCAGTGGAATGACAAGAACCACTCATACCAAAGCAGTCACACACATAAAAAACATCTCTTTGTTCATTGATCCACCCAAGATGAAAACAAAAATCCCATTCCTATATCTTGCTTATAAGCAAATATTAAGTTCTAATAGCCTTAATAACTAGTTCCTTTTATAGCACTAAGGATGGCTGGACTGCTTTACAATAAAAAAATTTCAAGTGGCAGTTTATAAGAATCAAAAATGTATACTATAATTGTATGTGGGCAAGTTAATTTTAAAAGATACACCTATTTATCAAAATTTCTATATAATTTGGCTTGAAGAGAATCTCTTTCTCTTTAGCTCTGGGCTAAATTTACATAATACCTCAGTTCTGTTTTCTTGAGTTCTGTTGCAGGAATACTAAAGACACGTTATTAACAATAGAAGCAGCCCTGACTGCAATATATGTTTGTGAAGAGTTGTTTTTTTTAAACTTGAGGATCGGGCTGGAATGTACCTACTAATTTCATGTTTATATCTCCCTTAGCATCCTGAAGCTCTGACACTTTTATCCCTGGAGTCTGGAATACAGATAGTCTTCAGGCTCATAGCTTTGCAGAAAATGTTTCCTAAGCAATTGGTTTAACCTTGGGTCAGACTGGCTGGTTATTTGAGACAGGCCCTGTTCAACATTTCTGACGTGGGGAAATTTAGGATTAGTTACGTAACAAATCAAAGTGGCACAGACGAATCATCTCTGCTCTAGGACTAATACACAACAATATTTCACAATTCTTACCTAGTTTTTAAGTGTTTTAACTGAGCTGTTTTTCCTGTTGGCAAGTGGAGCAATCCATCTGATTTAAGGTGAAGGCTGGAGAGTAGATGCATAATCCAGCCAGATAATTTTCATTTAAAAAAAAACTGGCTAGGCTGGGCACAGCCTGGGAATGTGTTTGATGTAGAAAAGGAAATCAGCTGGAGGAAAAGAAGCCAAAGAGAGTGAAAGTTTTGCAGGAATGTGAGAGTTTACATGGGTACTTCTCTCATGTTGGTGTTATTTGTAAAGATTTGAGAATTTGTAGAGCTAAATGAAAGCTGGAATCTTAAACCATTCAGTTATGCACTTACAATGGGCAATGAATGCTGACTCATGTTGTATCCAATTAGGTATTCATCTGCTGGGCCATCATTTGGATGACAAACGGTGGTTGCTTTGGAATCAGGCCCTGCCACTTCTAGTTAAATTAACGTAGCAACAGTAATTTACTGTTCCATTTCATGGTGTTTCATATTAGAGAGGGAGAGTTTGTCTAGCAACCAGGCACCTTCTTGATAATTAGGATGAGAGAGGCTCAATTCCTCTTTATTCCTATTTGTTGGCCCAATTAACTGCTTTTGTCTTAAGCCGGTTATCATAAAAAATCAAACCAACCCCCCCCCAAAAACAAAACAACAACAAACACAAAAAAAAACAAAAAAAAAAAAAACAAAAAACAAACAAAAAACCCACTTGGAAGACAAATCTGGTATCTTAGAAAGTTCAAATAAATAACTTAAGAAGTTGAAGGTGGTAGAAATATAGTACTTGAGAAATATACTACTGGTCTTATTTTTCATAAAATAAACTGAGTTTTATGGCCAAATAGTAACAGAGGAGGGGGCAGAATTTGCTGGTGAACCTTAGCATGTTCTCCTAGGATAGGTTAATCTAAGCAGATGACTGCTGTCCAAATAATGGAATTGCATTCTTTAAGCACACACATACACATGTGCAATATTTCTGTGAGCTGTGTAGGAATGTATTTTCTAAGAACGAAGATATGGTGAGAAAAATAGAGTTGACCAAGAGCTGTCCCTTGCTTAGAAACAACCAACATTTATACAGTGCTATTAATCTTAGGGTTTCCATCTGACATTACAGTTAATGTCCAAGATGGGTCTGTGACTTTAAGTGAAACAAAGTATAATGACACCAATTTTACTATAGGCTAATTGTTATAAACCAGTTAAGTTCCTACAGAGTCTCATCGATGTTACGATGGCAATGATGTTATTTGAGGACCTGCTATACTTCATTTGCTAACCCAACAGCCATGCTGTCATTAACATCCCAATTATATAGATGAACAGACTGAGGATCTGAAAGGTTAAAGGCTTCAGATCCAGGTTTTCCAAAGCTGGTGGCTGTTCCTTTTTGGATGCATCCCGCTGTCTCTCAGGAGAGGGTCTGTTGATGGCCCAGTGGGGACTCCCGTGGAGGCCATGGAGGCGAGGACAAATGCTGGCATTTTCAGATAGGTATTTATTATTAGGCTTTGCCCTGTAATAACTGTGAATGATGCCTTAGGCATGCCTTTTGGCAAGGTCAGGGCACATATAAAGCATTTCTATGAAGTTAAATTCTTGTTGAGAGGCTTTTTAAGGTTTTATATTTTAATGAAGTTATTAAAATGAAAGTTCAGACTTACATAATTCATAAGCATTCATAAGGCCTCTTCTAAAATCTCTGCCACTAAATTGTTTTAAAATGTTTTCAGTGAAATTCTTATATAATACATGAACATATCTTTCAGTTAAGATTAAATTAGATTTCCAATTATATAGGGAACCGAAGCGTCACTGAAATATAGCTCTTTTAGGCTGGCTTCATTTTTGATGTCTTCACTGCATGTGAAGAAAGTACTGTTGCGATCAAGAGTACTTTTTAGATGTACACCTTCAATTGATAACTTTTAGTATAAGCAGCTTTCAAATGTTTAAGTAGTTTTGTAAATTCTCTTAAAAATGTTGGTTTTACTTTTGTAAAGGTAGATATTTTTACACTGACTGTCACAGGTATCTGCAACTTGCTATCAAAACAGTACTGCTGGATTGAGTGTTTTAATGGATTCAAACTCCTGCAAATATAGCTGATGAAAAGCTACAAGCTAATGACCGGATCTTTCTTTCTTTCTTTCTCTTTTTTTTTTTTTTTGTACTCTTTGCAATCAATTGCAGTTGTCTTTTTAAAGCAACACATTTTTTAGGTTTTGAACTTAGGTTAATTGCATCTTACTTTAAAATCCTTTCTTATTTAGAGGCATGATGAGACTGTATAAATGTAAGATTTTACCATCAACAGGAGCCAATAGTAGAAGCAGCAGCAAGAAAATTTCAGGAACATTAAAAAATATGGGAACTTCTCCCCATTGTTTTTCTTTCTCTTATTGATATGGAGGAACTCTTTGATTATAGGGACATTACTGCCTTACCTGCTTTTTCCCCAATCTGTTACTTGTCTTTTAACTGCATTTATAACATTTATTATGAAATTGGGAGAAACTAACATCTTTACTGTATTGTATTCCTATCCAAGAGTGCATTCTTCTATTTATTCAGGTATTTAAGTCCTCTGGTGCAGTTAGTTTTCCTCAGAGAATTACATATTTATAAGGGACTTATGAAATATATTCTGATACATCCAAACAAAGGGATGCTATACAATGAGTATAAAAGTAATGACACATCTATATGTACTGGCCTGGAAGGGTCTTTATTTATATTGCTAGGTGCAATAGTCTCACAGAATAACGTGTTTGATATGATCCCATTTGTATAAAGTGCATATGTATGTATATGTGTTTAATTTACATAAAGCAGAAAAGAAAATCTGGATATGAAACTTCAAATTGTTTCCTTGAGACAACTACTTCTGAATGGGAAGGGGTTAGAAGGACTAGTTTGGGGACTTTATTTTTTTCCTTACATATTAAAATAAGTGATGGGATTATAGGTTATTTTAACTTTATTTCTTAAGCTTTTCTAAAATTTAAAACTAAAAACTGGGGAAATATTATAAAGGCATTTGTTTCCTTAATTAGGATATGAAAGACCATCATATGCCCAAATGGCAGCTGTTAGATCAGTGGATAACTATGCAATCTCACAGCTTCATGCAGATTAGTTCTATATGTATTAGTTCTGCAAGCATACTATCTCTAAATGTGCATTCACCAATTTTTGGTTCATGGGGGACTATCAAATTGTGGGCTGAAATTAGACATTTGAAAGCTATGAATTTCTTATCTATCAACCTATATTGCTTTCATTTTGGGTAAAAGTAGTTTGTGTTCCTGATAATATAAAAAGTGCTTATTTCATATTTTTAAGTAAAAAAGTTAATTTCATATGTAAACATTTAAAAATTATTTTTTTTGTAAGAAAAAACATATAGGAAGTCTCTTGGTTTCCCAGGGATCATGGCAATGATGAATAGCAAAAGTTAGGTCGTTAGTAATTCAGAAAGGCAACACGCTGCAGTGGCTTCTTGACTTCCTTTCATAGGGAGTTGGTTTATAAAGCAGTGAGCAGATAGGATGCTGCATCATGGTCCTATCTGTTCATTCTGGGCAGAACATGTGGCCAGGGGACCATTTTTATCTTTACTTTTTCACTGAAAAAAATGTCTTCATGGCTGTCATTGAGAAAGAACCGTAGTAATGTTATTTCTGGGTCACTCCCTTCCTCTATCTCCTAGAGATAGTCTGGATATTTTGTTTTGTCTTTGTTTGTTTATTTTATTACTAAAGGGAATGAGGAGGAATAAAGGAAGGAAGAAAAATCTGAAAATGACAGCTAAGTAACCAATTGAATTCAAGAATTACATTGGTTATTTTGATTTAACTGTTTTCATAGGGCTGCTGTTTCATTATAATAAGGCTACTATATGATGAGCAGGTGGCGAAACTATGAAGCAGAGGGGGAAAGAGTGGCATGTTTATAACATATATTAGGGATAAGGGATTAAGGGACCAAAAAACCCCCAAATATCCTTTTGAAAGTGTAGGTAACTATAATAAAGTACAATTTTTTTTTAAAAAGATCGTGTTTGATGTTTCCATTTCTCTGAGCATCTTTACAGTGTTTTAGACTCAATAGTATTTTCCATTGTTGTCACCCATGGTCAGCCTCACAGGAATCTTGTAGCTTCATAAAAGGAAGAGAAAGATGGCATACACATTTGCTGTATATTTCTAATAGTTTTAGTAGAAAAACTCCTTATCAAATGTGGGTAATATCCCTTAAAAAGCCCACCAAATTTTGTTTTAAAAAGCAGGACTATTTGGGGGCTTTAATTCTCCCAACACAACAGCCTCTTAGCAAATCTGACTCTCCCCGTTCCTTTCCTTGTACTGAAAGGGGAGCAGAGGATGGAATGCAACTCAAGGATGGGAATGCAGCTGTTCTGGGTTGGATTGTGAGAGAGGCAGCTGTGGGGTCTGTTTCTGATAGTTGCCCTTGGAAAGGCATGGGGTCCTACAGTACAACACACAGTAAAGGTTTAGAGAGATGCCCCCTTTTAAGCCCATTACTCCAAACGGACCCATACATTTATATCTACCTGCTCTATCTTCTAGAGTAACAAGCTTTTACTTAACCCAACTGAAAAACAGCGAAGGAAATTTGGATGACAATTTTTGAGTAGCAAGATGCCTTTGAGGTCACGCCGAGTGACCCTCCCTTTTATCTATGCTCTTTCAAAGACCAAGGTTGCTTCCTAATTCTAGTATTGTGGGATGTGATAAGCAGTCAGGTATTACTCTAGCTCTACCTTTGATGGTTTTCAAACTTTAATCATCTCTGTGCTCAGCTTTCCTCTTCCAGACTACAAAGTCCGAATCCTAGCATGTCCTCACACACTGCAAGTTCACCCCAATTTTATTTATTTAAATTTTTATTTTTGTGTGAATTCTCACCTGAGGATATTTTCCCATTGATATTTAGAGAGAATGGAAGGGAGGGGGAGAGACACAGAGAGAGAAACATGGATGTGAGAGAGACAGATTTGGTTGCCTCCCGCCTGGGCCCAACTAGGGCCAGGGATTGAGCCTGCAACCAAGGTATGTGCCCTTGACTGGACTCAAACACAGGACCCTTCAGTCTGCAGGGTGATACTCTATCCACTGAGCCAAACCGGGTAGGACTTTATCCCTGTTTTAGTTGCCCTCCTCTGGTCATATAATACCACTATATCTTTCGTAAGGTGGTTGACCACACAAAGGATGGGCCTTAGTGTAAGACAAAAGTAGGGCATTATTTTTCTTCTCTTGTATGTATTTATAAAATGTATGACAACACCAAGCATCTTTGGTTTTAGCAGCACACTTGGTAAATGTCCTCAGTGATGGTTCTGTGTGACCTTTTTCTTGGTTTGTAATTGACCCTATTATTTTATACTTTATTTTTTTCCCTCTTTTAGGCATTGTTTCTGAGCTTGCCCATACTGGAGGTCATCTACCACATTTGGCTGTCTCAGCCTAGCAAGATTTTTCTATTTATCCCCTGAAGTTGAAATTTCAGTAGCTGGAAGCGTTTGTCACCTTCAAAATTGGGAATTTCATGGTGACTAGTAAAAATGCCTTAGCACAGACCTCTTTGGCATCCTACTTCTCCATCTGTAGATTTGTCTTGTTGACATTTTCCAGCTGAGCTCTTTTTCCTGGTAAGTTGTCTATTGCAATTCCAATTTATTTTCTTTTAAATATATTTTTATTGATTTCAGAAAGCAAGGGAGAGTGAGAGAGAGATAGACACATCAATGGTGAGAGAGAATCATTGATGAGCTGCCTCCTGCATGCCCCCACTGGGGATTGAGCCTGAAACCCGGGCATGTGCCCTTGACCGGAATTGAACAGGGGACCCTTCAGTCCGCAGGCTGATGCTCTCTATCCACTGAGCCAAACTGGCTAGGGCACAATTCCAATTAATTTAATATTTCAGTATTTAATTTTGACCCACAGAGTCCCATAGTACTTTAGAATGGTAGTAAGCTTTTGTACTATTCCATCTATTGCCAACTCCACCCTCAACCCCACAATATGATACACTGTTTTCCAGAGTCAGCCCTTAATTAAATTTGTAGTAGATAACATTTTTCTCTAGTTCTTTCTCTATCACCTAGTAGGCACTCAGATCCCTTAGACTAGGACTTTCTTCCAAAATGTTCTGGCAACATCCCTTGATAAAGGTGAAGGGATGTTGCCAGAACATCTCATCCTTTTTAGTGAACAGAGACGTAATCACTGAAATAACATGCCAATCTGTACAAAAGGGAGAAACTGAGGTGCTCCTTTCAGCCTAGAAATCTAATAAATAATTTGATGTCTGATCTCATGGACTCATTGATCCTGTCTTTGCTGTGTAAGTAGCCAAACACTAATTAAACAATCAACAAACTAATTTCTATTAGTGGCTTCATGATGGAATTTCAGTTTGGGTACAAAGGAAATTTGGAAAAGGGTAGAATTTTTGGCCATTTCTCAAACTGTAACATGTCGTTAGCCATCTGTTCTCCAGGTTAAACCTGCTGAGAAAGGATAAGGACTTAGAAGCCATATGCTTTATTCATGGAGTTTGAAGACAGACTGGGTTGACATTCTAACTCAGCACATAACTAAGTCTGTGACCTTGGGAAAGTTATTTACCTCTTGTGCTTTAGTTCCATCAATAAAATAGCATTAAAAATAGAATCTCCTCAAAGGGGCGAGGGATTAAATCATTTAACATATATGAAGCATTTAGAAGGTCTTCTGGCTCACGCTGTGCTATGTATGTGTCGGCTGTGGCTTTTACCTGCATACCCAAGGATGGCACAGTGCCTAGCTCAATGCACATTCAAATGATGCTTGTTGAATGACTGGACCTATACCTGCCAGCTAATGGACTTCTTTAGGAATTTTTGTGCTAACTGTTCTAACTAGTACATTTCAGCCTATCACTCATTTCTCTTGATTTCAAATATAGCTCATATCTCACAGCTTCTCTTTTCGTTTTCTTAAAACCATCATTAGTCCTTTGGACATAGCACTTCATCCATTCTGTGGTAACTATGCCTGGGGCTCAACTTGCATAGGGCTTGGCTACAAACCTTCTTATGACTCTGTTTCTAGGATAATCCAGTGTAAAGATTCGTCATTTCTTTTTTAGATCAATTTATTCACATTTTAGGGATTTAGACTATTTTATCAGTATTGTAACTAAATGCTTTGAAGTGTCACAGAATTTTATATTCTAACATTCAAGCCTAAAATCATGATGAAGCCTTCTGACATCACAGCCAACTTATTATGCATATTCCTGTCCTGTTAGCTCAATAAGATGCCAGTTTATTTGCATATTATTGCTTGACCCTGATATCATGGGCCAATTAATTTGCATATCCATAACTAATTGGCTCTTATAAGTTTTTTTGCCACTTTATTTATTGGCCCAGCTCCCAGACTAGTGGCTTTTAACTCAAATCAATTGAATTTGGAGTGGTTTTCTTTGTCATGCTTTCAGCACCAATGTAAGGACAGATAAGGGTGGTTGGTGGTCAGGAACATATAAAGGAACCATTATTGTGTTTATCTTATTTCAGTGGAATTGACTGAAGAAAAAAAAAAGACAATAGTTTACACATGTGGAAAAGGTAATTTTCAGGAAAGAGGATACTGGGTTAATGAAAAAAATAGAACTTGTTATTTAAGAAAATTCCAGTATATAAGGCAAAGGATGTAATCTACATCACTGACCAAAAAAATTCTAACTTGGCATTTGGCTGACATGGACTTTAGCTAAAATTATGAGGTAGCATTTGAGCCTCTAAAGCAGTGGTTCTCAACCTTTTTAATGCCGCGACATAAAACACAGTAGGAAATGAGGTGAATTGGCATATAGCCCACATGTATACGGTGACACACAGGTTGAGAACCACTAGCAGGGTCGCCTAAGACCATTGGAAAACACAGATATTTACATTACGATTCATTAACAGTAGCAAAATTATAGTTATGAAGTAGCAATGAAAATAATTTTATGGTTGGGGGTCACCACAACATGAGGAACTGTATTAAAGGGCCGCGGCATTAGAAAGGTTGAGAACCACTGCTCTAAAGGGTAGTTGTTTTTTATTTTTATTTCTAAAATAAAATTGACATATAGCATTGTGTAAATTTGCCGAAACCGGTTTGGCTCAGTGGATAGAGCGTCGGCCTGCGGACTGAGGGGTCCCAGGTTCGATTCCGGTCAAGGGCATGTGCCTTGGTTGCGGGCACATCCCCAGTAGGGGGTGTGCAGGAGGCAGCTGATCGATGTTTCTCTCTCATCGATGTTTCTGACTCTCTATTTCTCTCCCTTCCTCTCTGTAAAAAATCAATAAAATATATTTAAAAAACAACAAAAACAAAAGCATTGTGTAAATTTAAGATATAAAATATGATTTGATAGATTTATATGTTGTGATATGATTACCACTGTAGCTTCAGATATCACTATAGGCTCTATAAAGCATAGTTTTCAAACTTAGGATGCATAAGAATTAAAATGGGGATTTAAAAAACATAATATCTTGGTTCCCACCCCAAGATACTCAGTATAGCTTAGTGTGAGATAGTCCCTGAAATCTTAAATTTTAACATGGACCCTGGGTGACTAATGTAGGTAGAATATCACATCTTGATAAATAATGCCTGAAAGAATGCTCTGTCTCTGCTGATTCATGGTTTCTATGTGGAATCTAGTAGTTCCCTAAGGTTGACTTGTGTGTTCTTTCTTAGATGCCTCCAAATATTGAAATTGGCTGTATTACCCAAGTTCTATTTCTAGGATAATAGATGCAAGAAAATACAAACTCATGAACAATTTTTAAAAATTGCATCTCATAGAAAGGGGAAAGCATGTGTGTGTATGTGTGGGAGGAGGGGGGAGTGGGCAAGGTCAATCTTACCGATGTCAGTCTCAGCGGCCAGTCCACACACTGGCAGTCTGACAAATTCAGATAGTGACTCCTTTACTACAGCGAGTCCCCTTTATTCTTTACTCATTATCTTCCTTAAATAGTTGCTGCCATTTCTGAATTTCATTGCTCTCCTTTTTGGAGACTTAGATGGGGACCTCTCCTACGGCCCTCCCCTTTGCTTTCTGTAGTACAGTTTCCACAGAGATAAGACAGGACTGGGGATGGTGAGGAAGAAGGCTGATGGTGGGAATTGGGGAGGGAAGGAAAAGGGAGAAAGAGATGATGAGGAAGAACACAACTACATTTTTTTCCCAACCAGCCCTGGGCCCATTCCTGAACTGATCGCACCTCATAGCCCCCTTTTTAGCTCCATCATGTTCAGGAGACTGCTGGAATAGATGCATGCAATTTCCGTTTCTTTTGTGTGTCTTCCCAGCACCCTTTTACCACCATACTTGACATGATTTTGTTGTTTTCTTTGTAATTTAGGCAGCAGGGCTACAACGTTGTTACCCCTGTCGATTTGCTGTGGTTCCCAGCAGTACAAACACTTAGAGACATCTCAGAAGGACTCCGTGTGAGCTTCAGGGACAGGGGGAAAGGACTGGTTTAGGAGACTGCATTCTCTTTCATACTGGGTCATGCAAGAAGAAAAGTCTGCCAGAAGCCACAAGAAAAGTCCTTCTGTGATTCTGGAAGTATTTATAGGGATTAATACATATGGAAATTTCCACACTCATCAAGAAACCCTTAAAGCCTCCATTTCTAGCCTTATTAACACCAAGGATCTCGGTGTTACAGCTCCAAGCAGAGAGGTTCCTCTACTATGTTAGAGCTGGGGGCTGCCTATTGTCCCACCTGGAAGGTGGTGGGTGTGGGGAAAGCTGAATGGTGTATTGGAAAGAGTTCTGCATTGGAAATCGGAGGGCCTGGGCTTCAGTCACAGCTATAGCAACTACAAATCAGGTGACTTTGACTGTTAACACTAGGGACAAAAGCAATAGCCAGTATTGAACCCTCCTATGTGCCAGCTCTGGAGCAAGATGATTTATGTACATTATCTAATGTCTCTAAACTTCAATTTTCTGAGGCTATTACCTTCAGAAACTGCCTCAGAGGTCTCTAATGAGAACTGAATGAAAATACCAAGTTAGAAAAGGATTTCTAAATTGTAAAGAAGGGTTGGAATTTACAGGGATTGCTACATGGGTATACGATTGAGGCAAAATCTTTGTGTATTGCATTTTGAATTAACACAATAGGCAGGAGATAAACAAGCCCTGTTGAAGAGTAGTAATAAAAATTATTTTTAAACTGTATTCCATTTCTTATTTTTTTCAGTTTTGTTTGTTGTTTAATTCCATGCCTTCTCTTGATTCACTGTTGGGTCTATGCAAATCATGGTCTACTGTGAGCATTTTGCCTGAATTGACCAGGCAATCCTGATCAAACAAACCGATGAACTTTCCTTTTCCATTTTTGAATCAAGCAATTGGTTAAACTGTCCATTGGTTGCGTTCACATTTTGCATATTTAACCCAAGATTTGATAAAGTTCCTAATAGAAAAAATTAGTGATATTTAGTGAGCATTTAGGTGTGACAGACCCAGTGCTTTTATTTATTCATCACAAGGACCTTATAAGCAAGGTTCTCTTAATTACTCCCACTTTATAGATAATGCAACTGAGGCTTAAGAAAGCTTAAATAACTTGTCCAAAGTCAAGTTGCTAGTAGTGGCAGAGTGGGATTTAAACCTTGGCAAAACATCCAACTTCGGTTCCAATTAACCAGCCATTTCCAGCAAATGTAATATGGCATTTGAATTACCTGGAATGATCTCATTATATAATTTTGGTCTCATAGGACATACATAGGTCAACTTACTTTGACACAGACCATCCAAGTGCTTAAAGTTAGTTTAATGGTAAGTAGGTTAAACAAATTTGAAATGCAAGACTTGTTTTTTTCAGGCCACAGCTCCTTTGTAAATAATTCATTATTCACTCAACAGCTATGCTCAGTGCTAGCAGTCAGTGAGGGCGTCGTGGGAGATATAAATACAGAACACAGTCTAGTGAGAGAGAAGCGTGATGCTTGAAGGGTGTAAACAAACTACCATTGGCATTTGAAAAAGAGAAAGGTTTGTTCTATTGGGATGAATCAGAAAAGGCTTCATGGAGTCCCTCTACCTAAAATGTTTTCTCTCCCAGCCACCCTGTGGCTCACTCTCACATCTCTCTCCAGGCAGCTTTCTCTGACTCCCCCTTTACAGCCACACCCCAACATTCCTTCTCCTGCTTCCTACTTTGCTTTCTCAGTGGCACTTTTCACCTCTTGGCATACTATGTGTTTTTCTTATTTATTGGCTTCCTGTCCATCTCCCCACATTAAAACATAAGCTTCATGAGGGTAGTTTTTTTGGGCTGTTTTGTCCAATGATGCAAATCTACTAGTAGTTTCAGAAATACCTAACACAAGTGAATAAAAAAGCTGTGGTACATTTACACAATGGAATACTATGCAGCTATAAAAAAGAAGAATCTCTTACGCTGTGCAACAGCATGGATGGACCTAGAGAGTATTATGCTAAGTGAAATAAGCCAGTCAGAGACAAATATCACATGATCTCACTTATACATGAAATATAATGAACAAAATAAACTGATGAACATAACAGGTCTAGAGGCCTAGATACACGGAACAGACTGACAGGTGGCAGAGGACAGAGAGGTGGGGGAACAGGAAGAGATTGACCAAAGAACATATATGCATATATGCATAACCCATGGACAGAGACAATAATGTGGTAAAGGCCTGGGGTGGGGCTGGGGCTGGTTGGAGGGGGAAAGGGAGCTGACTGGGGGATATCTGTAATACAGGCAACAATTTTAAAAAAGAAATACCTAACATAAGGTCGAGAGACAGTACACATTTGTTGAATGGATGGAGAAAATAAGACTTAAGCTGAACCTGAAGAATGGATAGACTTTAGCTAGGTTTTGGTGAAAAGAAGAGAATTGCAGGTAAAGAAAATGACTTAAGTAAAGAATGGAGGCAGCTTTGAGGGGTATAATATGAACTGGAAGGCAGACTAGGGGAGTACTAGGCACAGAGGATGATGATATTGTTGGCATGTGAGTTGGAACAGAACCTGTGAGAGAGGATACAAAATACCATGTGATAGGATCTGGCTATTGAACCAAAGGAAAGCTAAAGGTCAAAGGTGTCTAAAGTCATACCTCAGGATACTAGGCAGTGATTTGGTAGTAAATTGTTCTTGTAATTAAAAATATCTCTGAATTTTAAAAAATATATATTTTATTGAATTTTTACAGAGAGGAAGAGGGAGGGATAGAGAGTCAGAAACATCGATGAGAGAGAAACATCGATCAGCTGCCTCTTGCACACCCCCCACTGGGGATGTGCCCGAAACCAAGGTACATGCCCTTGATCGGAATCGAACCCGGGACCCTTGAGTCCGCAGGCCGATGCTCTATCCACTGAGCCAAACCGGTTTTGGCAAAAAAAAAAAAAAAAAATATCTCTGAATTTTTTTACATGAAGACACCCCAAATCCTCTTATTATTTTTTAAGGTTCGAATACATCACACTATCAGTACGAAGCTTAAATGATCACATCTTTGTCATTGGAAACCACTTCAAGTTGGTTCCCCACTAGTCTTTGATAGCTCCCTTGCTTTCTGGTAGATGGAATGGTCCAGGCTTGTCTTGAATACTTTCTGGGTCACACCTGGAATCTCCCATTTCTCTAATACGCCCCAGGTTCTTTTCATGAGGAATTATACTTTCAAATCTTAGCTTGATGCTCTTGGCTACTTAGCCTGTTTCTAGGCCTTTTCAGTGGACAGCGCTAGGGAAGGTATGTCTGTATAGACATGGATACATTAAGTACTCTTTACAGGAAACTGCTCATCGCTTTAAATATGCTCAGTTATGCTATTAGGCAATGAAAGCAGTAAGTTATTAAATGAGGTCTTAGTGACATGAAAGAATTAGTGCAGCTTCCTCAGGCGACTTACTTATAAAGAGGCACCAGGAGAATTTCATTAACAAATTAGTGGTACAGTAAGTAGAAACTCAGCTCTAGCATTTTTTTTTTTTTTTTAGCTGTTATACTTTAGAACAGCAATTTTCAACCTTTTCATCTCATGGCACATGTAAACTAATTACTAGTAATTACATTTTTTGCCAATCTTACAAAAAATAGGTATAATTTTGATTCATTCACACTGGACAGCTATTGTTGTGTTGGCTGTTGTCATTTTTTATTTGACAATCTAAAGGAAAAGAGGTCAGTGTCCCTGACTCAGGTATAGTATATTTAAAAGTTCTTGTGTTGAATATCACTGCTTTAGAATATAAAATCACCAGGATGCATTAGGGTGACCTTTTGAAGTTTGCAAAATTTTTATTGGAGAAAGCACTGAATAACCATTAATGCTAGTTCTAGTGTCACAGCTACAAACAATGACAACTGTAGTCTATTTATGATGACCTTGTGGCTTATCAAGAACATTTCTCACACTATAATAATTTACTGGAAAATTAAATATAATTGATTTAATCACACAGAAAATTAAAAAAAGTACATTCAACTGTGGAAATGACAAGTCCTTGACTTGACTTTTGAGCAAGAGTATACTACTTTACTCACCATTTTTTTTAAAAACGAAGGTTGAGTTTTATAGAACTTTAAATCCCAAAGTCTTTCCCATCTCCAATATAAGCTACAGAAAATAAATGCATTACCATGGGGATTCACCCTCAAACAGACTTTATTTTACACATATTTTGAAATGCAGAAACTTTAATTAAACAGTATCTTTAAAAACTATACTAGGCTATGAAACACCTAGTAAGTCTCAGATAAAATACTATTTTTCATATGGTGAGTGAATTTTGAACCAAAAAAAGTACCCCCCCAAACTAAACAAAATTATAGTTGGTCATAGGCATTGCCTTTTATTTTTAAAAATCATATATATGTATATGTATATATATGTATATAGTATTTTTATTTTATTTAATGTCTTCATTTACTTATTTTTGAGAGAGAGAGAGAAAGAAAAGAGAGAGAGAGAGGACAGGAGAGGGAGAGAGAGAGAAGAAGGGAGAGGAAGAGAGAGGGGAAGAGAGAGAAACATTGTTGTGAGAGCGGACATCAATTGGCTACCTCCTGCATGCTCCTATTGGGGATCGAGCCTGCAACCCGGCAACCTTTCAGTGCACAGGATGATACCCAACCAACTGAGCCACACTGGCCAGGGTGGCATTGCCTTTTAGAGGAAAAGCAAACATTTTCAGCTTTCAATGCTATAGAACTGGCAACTGATACTTGTGCTATGAAGCAGGAAAATAGATTTCATCTTCTGTGCCAATTCCAATACTTTGCGAGTGGCTTCCTGGGGTACTGTGTTGGGATGAATTCTGAGATTGCTCCCAGCATCCGTAAGAAAGAGAACAGTGATCAATTAAGGACTGGAGAGTCACAGCATGTGTGCTATGCACTTGGTAACCATGATGAAACAGCATTTAAAAAAAAAAAAATCACAGACTTACCAGATAAGCCACCCACATCCATCTTCTTCAGGTTCTTTGCCTCCAGGATGACAACAGTCAGTTTGCCAGCAGTGGGTACATAGCGAAGGGAGAAGCAGATATCACCCAGTTTCTCTTGCTGCAAAAGCCAATATGCAAGCATAAGTAACTTTCCAGATAAAGATAAATATAGTCTACAAATACATTGTAAATTCCTCAGGAGGAGCATTATGACAATTAGAATTGGAAAATTCTTAGGCTCATCGGCATCTGCCCAGTGGTCTTTCATTCACTAAGGTATCATCATGAGTGATTGCAGCCCACTTCAGTTTTTAAACAGCTCATTTATGCTTTAACATTCATTGAACTAGATCCATAATTCAACGGTTCAGGAAATGAGACCAAGATGACTTTGCTAGAGACTCCACTCTGAATGGCACTGTCACACTCCGGGCAAACTTCTCAACTTTATCAAATACCTTTGAAAGGAGCCAGGCACTTTCTTTACTAAAATCACCCCTACCTAAATTTTGGTCCCTTTACACCTCAAATAGGATTATGTTTAATACTTTATATTTAGGTTTTTTGATAAAAGACTATTGATTGGAATTTTCTGAATTTCTAGTAGCTGAAAAACAACGAAGTAAGTTTTTGCACTTTCATTTTTACTCATTTCAAGTGAGGTCTAACTTTCTTTATCCTAATATGTGTAAAAATCTAAATCCTAATATTGGTAAAAATCTAAGTGGCAGGTTGGAAAACAAATACATAGTAATAAAAAAGAATCCCATAACCCCTCACCTGTTTAATTGATACCATATTTTACGCTCAAAGCACATTCACCAATGCTGTACCCAGGCATTTCTGAACAAATGAGTCAGAGTTGAAGATGATGGTATACAAAACTTGTGTTTACTTTTCCAGAAAGAACTGCTATGGGTTCTTCCACCTTAAGTGTCTTACTCTTCGGTATCACTAATTAAGGACCATGTTGTTAGAACTTGCGCATTCGTATTTACAAGCGTGAGGGAGATAAGGTGGGAGATGCTGGAGGATCTAGATGGCTTTCTGCCACAGGAAATTAGGTATCCAACAAACTAGGGTTTATTTCTTATTGCCCCCCCCCCCCGCCAAAAAAAATGAATTCTGGTTTCAAATATGGTAATGGTTATCAGATTTCTGAAGATAGACTTTTAACATAGGAGTGAGTTACAGTCTCTCATGTTATACTCTTACTAGAGGCCCAGTGCACAAAATTCGTACATGGGAGGGGGTCCCCTCAGCCCAGCCTGCACCCTCTCCAATCCGGGATCCCTCGGGGGATGTCCGACTGCTGGTCTAGACTGGCAGTCTGAAATCTCTCTCACAATCCTGGACTGCTGGCTCCTAATTGTTCACCTGCCTGCCTTGCTGGTTGCCCCTAACTGCCCCCCCGCAACTGGCCTGATTGCCCCTCACTGCCTCTGTGTGCTGATCTGGTTGCCCCCAACTGCCCGCCTCTGCCAGCCAGGTTGCCCCCAATTGCCCCTCTCTGCCAGCCTGGTTGCTCCTAACTGCCGGCCTGGTCGCCCCCAACAGCCCCCCCTGCTGGCCTGGTTGCCCCCAACTGCCCCCCTGCCAGCTTGGTCACCCCTCATGGCCCCCCCCCCCCCCCGGCCGGCCTGGTTGCCCCACGCAGCCTGCTTGTTCAGTCGTTTGGTCATCCCTTGGGCTGGCCCTGTGTGGCTGAGGGGCTGAGGGGACTGGGTGCTGCCATCATGTGGCTATGGATGCCGCCATCTTTGAGGGTGTGGCAGTCAATTAGCATAGTCCCTCCTTATTGGCTGTGGGCGCTGCCATGTTTGTGAGGGTGTGACAGTTAATTAGCATATTCCCCTTTATTAGATAGGATTATGACCATATTTAGCTTTATCTACTAGTATAACTTTACGAATACTAAATCAGCCAGAGTCTCCAGTGTGGAAATATCTGCCTACATGTACTAGGTAATTCCTTTATAGGATACTCATTATATCCACCTTTAAGAGAGAAAGGCATAGCTACCTGTTCTATGCTTTATCTATAGGTGAGAAGTAATATATTCAGTTTGTGTAAGTAAGTGTGTGTGAGAAGTGTTGCTCTTTCTGCTTAAGGAGTGTTTATATTGAAAATATCACGTGTTTTTTTAATTTAAATACATTTTTGTTGACTTCAGAGAGGAAGGAAGAAGGAGAGAAAGATAGAACCATCAATGATGGGAGAGAATCATTGATTGGCTGCCTCCTACACATCCCTTACTGGGGATTGAGCCGGCAATCTGGGCATATGCCCTGACCGGGAATTGAACTGTGACCTCCTGGTTCATGGGTCAATACTCAACCACTGAGCAATACCAGCCGGGCTCAACATATGTGTTTATAGCCCCCATTCTTTCATTCCTTGAGTCCTCAGAACATCTTACCTATACATCTCTTAAGTCATTAAGGGCTTATTTTTGTCTTATTGTGCACACATCTTAGTTTTCCCACATGATTGTAAATTCCTTGAAGACAAGGTACTTGCTTGAATTATCAGTTCCCACACATTTCCAAAAAAGCAAATGGCAATTTTAGATAATATCCCCTTTTGAGTTATGTAGGTCATAGCTCACTTCCATTAGTGTAGGTAATAGTTACTTCTAATGTGCTAAATTCACCTGAAATGCCACCCCTACAATTAATTTACACATCAGAAGGACCTAGTGGAATAAATTACTTTTCATAGTTTTTGAAAATACAGAATGAGAGTCAATATCAGAGAAATTAATACAAAGTGTAGACAAATTTATCTGAACTTTATGAGATAAGAGAGATGTAAATGAACAAAATTGCTGTTCAAAAATGCTCATTAGTAGGAGGGTTCTTTTTGCTGGATTCTGTCTTTTGCCACAAGACCCTCCCTGGGGAACTCACTTTGTTGCAGAACCAGGTTACTGTAGCAGTCCTAATTAGGCATTTTAGACATGACTGTTCTCTTTTAAATGACACCTCTCTTTATGGCCCATAATTTAATTCCATAGTTAATTTATTGGCATCTCAATTGTTTAAAACAAATGTCACAACTTACCTACATCCTACTATCATTTTATTCTATCTTATGATATTTAGGGAATTTTAAAGATTTTACATAATATTTAGTTTTAGAAGAGAGCAGTTATGGAGTTTGAAAAACCACATCTCAAGTAGGAGAAATATGTGAAGTTTTCTGTAATTTTAAAACTATGGGACAGAGAAAGAAGGAGTAGTTTTTTAAAAAAATATATCAAAATGGAAACTTTGGGAGAAAGAAAAATAAGGAAAAGTACTTATTTTAGCAGCCTTTACAGATCTACATATGACTAACTTAGGTACTTAAACATGTAAAACTTCATTTGCTCATAAAATTATAATTGGTACACAAAATTAAACATTTTTCTATCAATCAATTGAAGTTACTTTTCAGTGTTTTAAAATCTTATTTCTGGATCTATAAGCCATTTGAAAACCAGTCACTGTTTATTCTGGAATTTGTGTCCTTTTTGGAACCAAGCATATAAAGAACAACTCATTTTCTAGAAACGGGGGAGGAAAATACCCAACTCATGTGAACCTTTATCTTGTTCATTAAACTTTCTGAGTTATAACTTTCTGAGATATAAATATATGCTGTTCCTAATTCTTTAAAAATCAGCTTTAATAATTTTCTAAAATGAAAAGTTTGAGAATGGGGCCAACTTTCTTCTGTTACATTCTGGTTTTATCCTTGATTAATTGTTTTAGGACATTTAATTAGACGGAAATCCATTCCTGTCCCTAGAGTCTGGTTTTAGCATGTGAAGGTTCCATTGTATCTCTTGTTATCTACACAGAAGAATCAGAATGATCTGATAGTTTTATGTGGACATTTTCACATCAAACTCTTATTTAATAGTTTTCACATGTCAGTTTGGAAGAAAGATAATTGGATAGTAATATATAAAGATATAATATTAAATATTTTATCTATCACTCTAAATTTCTAGAAATCAAACATTTCTAAATTTTATAAATGTTTCCTTTAGCAGGGTTATGGTGATGGAAAACAAAAGTGGTTCTTAAAAAATTTATGTAGAAAAAGGATACCCAAATCTGTCTCTCAGATCCTTATTGCTCCTTGACAATTCTGTGTGTGTTTTCTCCACAACTGCCCTGTGAAGTAGGTACTGTTATGTCCACTTTATAAATGAAAACTTGGAGACTCAGAGGTTACATAAGGTCTATAAGTGTCTCAGTGTGGAGCTGAAGCAAGGTCCTTAGACTCAAATCATGAGTTGTCTTTACCATCAGATTACCATCTGGAAGGACAAACAAATATTCCAACTGACTGCCCATTGGCTACTCCATTCTCACTGACATTTTAGTCCTGTCGTAAAACTAGAAATGAAAACATGCTGGAAGTACAGTTTTTATAAGGTAATTTCAAGCAAGACCCTGTAGAGCTGCAGCCGACAGATGAGTGCTTTTGCTGCTGTGATTATCTCATGAAGGGGGCCTTATTACTATTAGGAATTTCAGCTTTATGTATAATTTATTTTAGTCAATTGCCTTGATCACTAGGTGGAAACTGCCAGTCAGTGTTAGAAAGTTCCAACTGTGAGATTTAGAGAAATTAACCTGCTCTTTTAGAATGGGGAGCTGACAATCAGAAAGCACTTTTGTTCTGAGCTGCTTGATAATTCCATGATTTTTTTTTTAAAAAGTAGCCACTAAATAGACACAAATTAATGATTGGCTGGACAACTCCAGCAATACCTTGCCTTTTTGAAAAGCATGGTAGATATTAGAACAGAGGTCATACGGAATGGCTACATAAAGTTTGATTTAAAATGAATATTTATTTGATGGCTTCTATAATACCACACCTCATTTTATATATAAATAGAGGGGTTCACTTAGTGACCTTTGCAAATGGGGGCTAAGTTCACATGTGTGTTGGAAATGCTATACTTTTGAATGAGTTTTTAAAAGACACCTGAATTGACTTAATGCTGTGACATTTTAAAAAGGCATGTTCTATTTATATTAATCTTAGGATTTTTCTATGTGTTAAGTTAGTGATAGATTCTTTGAGTAGAGGATTTTTCTATGTGGTTGGGAATCTATTTATAGGTGACAAGTACTAAATGGCAGTCCCATAATCTCTCAAAATGAAAATTCAGACTATGTGTATCCTCCATTTCTAAAAAATACTAAGATGTTATTTATTTATAAGAAGGACAATGTCAGGTTTTTTTTTCTAAATAACAAAGTGGGTGGCTTTAAATATGTCCTTTGTGTGGTAGTATCTTTCAAATTCATCTTATTCCCACAACTACTTTTCATAGCCCTGAAGTATCTGCCAAATCGGTATTTACATCTAATTGTCCAGATGGTCACAGTGTGAAATGCTGTTGTGGATGTCCTGAGGCTAAAAAGATTGAATCTGGCCCAGCATACAAATGTACTGTAAATTGTTCAGGTGAATGAGACAGTGTGTTATACCTTTGAATACTTATTTTTTACTATATAACCCATTAACTTTGTATTCATTCAATTATTCGTTCATTTCTTATTAAATAACTGTTATGTTCCACCATGGGTTCTTTCAGGTTCTAGATTCCAATATGTCTGGATGAATAAGATGACTTTAAGATTTTCAGAATATAGTGGAGAGACAGACTTAGGTAGATAAAAACAACATAATGTAATAACTGCACCGTATAGGCAGCACAAACGCTATGGGAGCGAAGAGGAGAAGGTTGAAACTTTGCAGAGTCTGGACTTTAATAGGAGATTTATAGCCCTTATTGATCCAGCCACCTCAAATGCAGGTTCTTTGTAAAACGAATGAACTTGCCATGCAAATGTAGCTTTAAGACAAGTCTCTAGCTAGCTCTCCTCTTTTAGCCAGAACTACTAGCATGTAAGAGGGGTTAGTGTCATGACATTGGTCCTGAAAGAGCCAATACTTGAGCTGAGATGTAAAGATTCAGCAGGAAGAATCAATGTGAGCCCGTTGAAGAAGAGAGCAAGAATGTTCTAGGCAAAGAAATGCATATGCAAAATCCCTAAGGGCTTAAACCAAGTTAGTCTTCTATAAGCATAACATTTAGGCAGTTAAATATAAATTTCTGTTTATGATTTAGATCTTCAAAATTTCTTCATGATATTTTTAACTTCTATTTTGATTAAAAGTTACACTTTGAGTACTTCTAGAAATAATAACTAACATCAGAAAAGTGGATATTCTGAAGTGATCAAAATAAGAATGATAAAATAGAAAATCAAAATGCCTATTAAAAAGTAATAGTTAAGTGCAGAACAGAGTGGTGGGAAGAGCACTGGAATGAGACATGGGCATTAACTCACTATGTCTTCATTAAGCAGATATTTATTGGACATTTCCTGTGTGCCAGGTACTGTTCTAGGCACTGGGATACAATAAAGCATGCAAAAATCAATGAACAAAATAAACATAGACTATAAGGCAAAGTGAAGTAGTTAGAAGAGTTATTGGCCCTTAAAATGTACTATATGAGTGTTTGCTATTATAACAAAAATCCTATATGAACTACCCTCTTCTCTAGATAGTTCAGGTTCTTCTGTTCCTTTTTACAGCCAAACTTCTTGAATGAACTGGCTACAATCATTGTCCCAAAAACATATGTTCCACTGATTTCTCTTTCCATCATTTTATTGAAATGGTTCCTGTTTCAAATGACACACATATTAGTAAGCCAAATATTTTTTTGGTCTCATCGACAGAACTCTCAACAGAATTTGTTGACTTTTTTTTTTTTTTTTGATTCTTTAATCCAATTTATTTGTCTATGGCCACTCTTTTTTTTTTTTTTTTTTTTTTAATTGGGGTGCCAGAAAAGAGAGAGAGCAAGATATTGAAAACCTATTTGAAGAAATAATGACAGAACATTTCCCCTACCTGGGAAAGAAATATACTTATAAGTCTAAAAGCACAGAGAGTCCCAAACAAGAGGAACCCAAAGAGGACCACACCAGGACACATCATTATTAAAATGCCAAGGGCTAAAGACAAAGAATTTTAAAAGCAGCAAGAGAAAAGCAATTAGTTACCTACAAGGGAGTGCCTATACAACTGTCAGCTGATTTCTCAACAGAAACTATACAGGCCAGAAGGGAGTGTCAGAAAATATTCAAAGTGATGAATAGTAAGGTCCTACAACCAAGATTACTCTACCCAGCAAAACTATCATTTAAAACTGAAGGTTAGACAAAGAGCTTCACAGACAAAAAAAAAAGCTAGAGGAGTTCATCACCACCATACCAGCATTGAAGGTATTCTTTAAGAAGAAGAATAAGAAGGAAAATATCAAATATATAAACAATAAAATGGCAATAAATACATATCTATCAACAATTAAATCTAAAAATCAAAATAAATAAGAAATCTTATGGACAGAATAAACCGGTCAATAAAATGGAACCAGAGGCCTGGAAATGATGATTCTCAGAGGGAAGGGGGTGGGGTGGAAGAATTTAAACAAAAATCTTCTATGCATATATGCATTTCCTATGGATATAGATAATTGGGTATCGAAGGCCTGGGGCAGAGCAGGAACTGGGAGTAGGGGGAATGTGTGTGTGTGGTGGGGGAGAGGGACATCTGTAATACTATCAACAAAAAATATTTTAAAATAATAAATAAATAAATAATAATAATAAAAAAAGAGATTGAGAATAACAATCAGCCTGCAGGTAGAAGCAATCACCCCACCCTGTTGGAAAAACCTCTGGCCCCACCCTGTGGTCAATAGCCTGAGGATAATAAAGAATGAATACAATCAGACTGCAGGCAGAGGCAGGTCTTGAGACCTTGAGTCTTTGAGTTTAATTTTGTTCCCCCGGGCCACTCATTCTTGATGTCCTTTCTCAAGGCTTAGTCCTAGCCCATTTCTTTTCTTCATAAACTGGTATTACCCCAGTCTATGGCTGTTACAATCTTCTTAGAAGGGATTTCCAAATTTGTATCTTCAGTTTAGATCTTTTATCTGTGCTACAGACTTATACATCTAACCATCTGCTTGTCATTTTCACATTAGAATATTTCATACACATATTAGGCTCAAATGCCAAAAGCTGGATTTATTATCTTTCTCAAAAACTTGGTTCATTCTATTTCAGTGATTGGTACCAGCATTCAACCAGCACTCAAACTGGAAAACTGGGAATTATCATTGACCTTCGACTTCTTTAGAGCTCTGATTTAATCTATTAGAAATTTCTCAAATGGGTCTACTTGTTTCCACCCCTATCCAATAAATCTCTAATATTCCAATATTAGAATATTTATCACCATAATTCAATAATCTGTCACCTGGATTATTCCAATAGTCTGTTAGTTGGTCTCCTTAAGTTTACTCTTGAAATAAAGTGGGCAGTCACCTTTTAGGTAACTAATCTACTTATAATACTCAAATAGGTCTCCTGTCTCTCTTGGGATAAAGACCTGCATCTTTACATCAGTTACAATATTCCTCAGGGTTTGGTTCCAGGTTACTCCGCAGCCTCATCTGAAACCACTTGTCCCCTGTGTGCTCTAGCCACATCAGTTTTCTTCATATCATTAAATATGTCATGTTAACTATGCTCATATTTAATGCCTCACCTCAAAGACCACTTATTTTGAGGAGCCATACCTGAATCACCAGACTAAATAAGGTCCTTCTTGAATATTCTTTTGTAGCTCCCTGTTATCTTCTTTTGAACTATTAATTATAGGAATAATGTATTATAATCACGTAGAATAATTATAATCATGTACAGCAGGCATGTATTGATTTTTGTGATCATTGGATTGTATCTCACTTCTATGAATCTGATCATCTGTATATAGTACCCTTTATCTGTATGCATAGTACCTGGCACAAAGGAAATGATTAGTACACTTTTAGCCAAAGAATGCATGCTCAACTCTGGCAGAGACTACTAGAAAAGTGATGTGCACCACTTCTAGACTTAACCTTTTGCACTCGGATGTCGAGTGTGACTCGACATGGTTAGCATTAGAATAAAGAAATCGAGAAAAAAACAAGCGAGTGCAAAGGGTTAATCCTCTCAAACTCCTACCTATGATCTTTTCTCTCTCTAATGACTGAGATAATGACCTTAGTGTGACCTTGGAAGAGCAGAGGTTCAATCAGCCAGGATTTCTGAATGGTTCCTGAAGAAAAGCAGAGTCCTACCTACCAATGTGGAACTACCTTGTACTATCGTGTGAGCAAGAAATACATTTCTTTTACTGACCCATCACAATTAGGCCTATTTTTAAAAATGGTTTTTAGAGAGAGAGGAAGGGAGAAGGTTAGAGAGATAGAAACATCAATGAGTGAGAAACATCAATTGGCTGCCTCCCGCATGCCCCTTATTGAGAATTGAGCCTGCTACCCGGACATGTGCCCTGATTGGGAATTGAACCATGACCTCTGGGTTCATGGGTCATCACTAAACCATTGAGCCACACCGGCAGGGCAATTGGGTCTATTTGACATTATTAACACAAATAAGAGAATAAGTTATAAATGGTGTTTTTAAAAGTATGATTAGTGATCCATTTCATTTTGTATGGTTGTAGAAAATAAGCAATGCTTAGTCAAATACTTCACTAATTCAGTTTACCAAACCCTTATTTTGTTTTCAATATGTCAGTCCTGGTGCAAGGTACTGGGAACAAAGGATTAAAACTTGTTCTTTTCCATAAGAACCTTATTCTGTGCTGGGAATAATAGGCATAAAAACAGAAGTTCAACATAAAATGGTAAGTGCTATTATAGCGAGATGTATTATGAAGGACCACTATAGAAAAGGTAGAGAAACTTGTTGTGGTTAATTTCATATATGTACATTTTGAGTGGAGAGTAGGGGAATGTGAATAGAATGTGAACTGGGAAGTGAGTCCCAGAAATGTCTTTGTCAAGATTCCTCATGATATAGTGTGCCATGGTGCCTGAAATCCCACCATGAATTCCTTTTTGCAAAAGCTCTAGATCTCTAGGTGGTCTTTACAATGATATGAAATAGTGTTTTGCCCCCTAGTGGACAACATGGCAATCCATCATGGTATTCAATTTTAGTTTGACAGATGTTGGGAGTTATGAAAGATTTATCCAAATGAGTGGAGATGGACAAAAAAGTGGAAGGTAGTGGGTATGCCCCCATAGCTTGGGATGCTGCTTCAGTTAATAGAGGGCCTAAGTGGGACCCCAGGAAATGACCAACTTTATGAGGACATGTGAAGAGGAAGGGAAATACTGGAGAACAGCTTGTGGAAGATTTCCCAAGACAAGATTTAACCAAGTTGCTTTGTTCCTTTAACATTCTCCCTCTGTTAACTACATGTCCTTGATTTATCTGGGTCAGATCCAATTTTAAATATTCTATTTTCTTGTCCTCATGTGAGTTGGAGGCTCCGAGATAAAGTGTCCTTTTCCTAATAGTTATGTGGATTATGGGAAACCAGTGTCATCTTCTTTTAAAAGGTGAATACCAAATAAGTCTGAAATATGGGCAACATACATTTCTATGTGGATTTGACCTATACAGTTATACAAGAAACATTGTAAAGAAATATTATGCCAGATGTGAGCCATTGATCTTGGAGCATCCGTGATAAATAATGTCAAGCAATCCTTAGACGTGTCATCTCTAGTGGCAAAAACATGCATTTGAATGATTTATTCAGAGGTTTACTGATAGAGCAGAATTAAAATTTTTCTATCATACTCAGTGACTGCAAAGAGTTTATCTCCTGACCTGTCACTCTGGAGCTACATTTACTGGTGCATCCCAGCTTGAGGGGAAACTATTGGAGAGTAGGGTCTTGACAGAGAAAGCTCAGAAGCCAGGATGCTGTCCTTGACAGAGAACACTTTTTCCTTTTTAGTTCTGGGATGATGGTGGTTAACAGGGAATCCAGAAGGAATGGCAGTGCCACATAACTAGGACCTGTCATTGGCCCAGGAAGATTTTCCTTCTCCTCAGGGAGGGTTGGGTAAAGAGGAGAGGATGAATGAATGCTCAGCAGATCTGAGTCCTGCCAGTATCCAACTCATGGGGGGTGCTCTAAGAAAGTTCTTCCTGCACCATTAACTGGATAAATAATAACTGCTTTATATTTAGATGAGGGTTACATGAGATCCACCTGTGAGCCAAGGGGAGCTCAAAATCATGGAGAGAAAAACCAAAAGAAGGCAGTAAAGGAAGTATGATGGCCCTAGGCAATTTGGATCAGTGGATAGAGCATCAGCCCTTGAACTGAAGGGTCCCAGATTTGATTCTGGTCAAGGGCACCTACCTCGGTTGCAAGGTCCCATCCCTGGTCAGGTACGTATGGGAGGCAACCAATTGATCTCTCAGATCGATGTTTCTCTCTCTCTCTGTCTCTCCCCCTCCCTTCATTCTCTCTAAAAAATCAATGGAAAAATATCCTCAGGTTAACAAAAAGAAAACTTAAGAAAAAGAGAAAGTATGGTATAGGCTTGATCAAGTTACATGGAAGCTGGTAAGGAGAGAAAAGCTACTGAAAAACAAGGTTAGAGAGGTCAGAGGAGCCAAACTCAGCTTCTCTATTTCTGGCTTCAGTTGGCCATGGGGTCTGTCCATTGCAAATAGGAGCCTTTAAAAAAGAGAGAAGATAGAAAAAACCCTGAAAAATTGGAGTTGGGGCTGGGAAAGTCAGGCAGTGGAAAACAAAGGAAAAAAATAGAGAGGAGAGAAAAAATAGAGTAAAGGAAAAGCCAGTTTGTCTATTTTATCTTCCATTAGAAAGAGAGCAGAAGGAAGAGAGAAGACAAGGAAATCAAACAACCTGGAATGGGGAGGAGAGCAGCGGGAGGATTTTGAAAGAGGGTTTTATGTGAATTCACTTCATAAGGAATGAGAGCTGTTGCCTGGCGAGGGACCATGTAGGACCCTAATTATTAGTTCAATTGGGAAGAACCCAGGAGACATATTTGCAGTAATTCAAATCTACAGACATAAAGAGTTTGATGAACCTCAGATGACAGGGAAAGTGGATCTAGTTTGTAGACTGTATCAGAAGGGAAAGCACCAGGCACTGTGATGATTTCCCCAAGCTAAAGCTCAAGGCTGTTAGTTCTCTTCAGGATTGAAACAGGGGAAATAGGTCATATGGAAATTTCATTGAAAAAATACTATAATATGTTGAAGTTCCATTAACAGCAGCAGAGACACTTGGCATTAGGGCAGGGAAGTAGAAAAGAATGAAATAAAAAGCTGTTGAGAGGACCATGGGCACTGCACATTGTCTGCTTTTAATCCAGAGCAGAGACGCCTTCTGGCTGTTGTTGGAACAACAGAGATGTCCTTTACATGTGTGTCAACAAATCATATGAGCAAAAAATACATGAAGAGCTCCAGCCGGCATTGGCCAGCAGACTGAAGGGTCCCGGGTTCAATTCTGGTCAAGGGAACATACCTCAGTTGCAGGCTGAATCCCTGGTCCTGGTCCTCTCACATCAATGTTTCTCTCTGTCTCTCCCCCTCCCTTCCACTCTCTCTAAAAATCAATGGAAAAATGTCCTTGGGAGAGGATTAACAACAAAAAATACCTGAAGAAAAAAGTCTTACATAAGGGCAAAATAGCATGAGGAGCTTAGCAAAAAAGGAATGTATATATTATTGGGTTGGTGGCCCCCTTAAAAAGGTGCCATTGGGTACACTTGAGGGGTAGGGGATGGAGAAGACAATTATTGATTGAATGGAAGAAAATATTATCAGTGTAACATATTATTTATATTTCTTTAAAAATGGATTTGAAGGTGCAGCAGAAATTTAGGTAAGCTTGTCAGGAAGAGAAAGAGCTAGATAAAAATGGCTGGAGAAGATGATTCTTGCTGAGGATAGGAAACCACTACCCAAGAGGAGAGGCCTGTGGGAGGCCCACAGAGGAATAAAGAAAGGATTAAGAGTAAAAAAGAGTCCCCAGAGAATCTGATCCAAGGAAAGAGCAATAGAAGACAAAAATACGTAACAGGTTTTCTATAAATGAGATCCAAATTCCTGGAAAAGAATACAGGAGAGTCTGAGGCAAGTGGAGAGATTAGATCACAGAAAAAAGGCAGATAGTCAGTCATAGCTCAACAAAACTGGAAAACAGAAGTGGCTAATTTCTCTATACACAGGCATAGAGAAAGCACTGCTTGCAGCAGGACTATCTATACATATAAAAGCCTAACAACCGTTCAACTGTTTGACCGTTCGACTGGTAGCTATGATGCGCACTGACCACCAGGGGGCAGACATTCAATGCACAGGCATGGAAACATGGAACAGACTGATGACTCTCAGAGGGAAAGGGGGAGGGGAAGGATGGGAAGAGATTAACCATAGATCTTATATGTATACTAGAGGCCTGGTGCATGGATTTGTGCACCAGTGGGGTTCCTAGGCCTGGCCTGCAGGGATCAGGCCCAATCTGTGCACCGGCCTTCAACATCCCCTGAGGGATCCTGGATTGCGAGAGGGCGCAGGGCCTCTAGTGTAATATAAACACAGAGTGCCAAAGTTGAGAAGCAGAGTGAAATTTCACAACAAAATGGAAGCACTTTACAATAAAGTAAGAATAAAGTACTCCTGAAGGATTGACTTGGGGGTTCTTGATGCTCATCAATAGGGGAGGAGTAGCACACAGAGCAGGGGAATGGATTGCTGGAGACAAAGAACCTGGGTGAGATTGTGAGTGGGAATGTGTAGTGGGAACGAAAAGGCCAACTCTGTGAGCAAGAAGAGTTAAGACTGCAGAAATGGGAAGACCTAGTTTAAACATAACTGCCCTTTTGACAGATTGGAAAGGGTGCTCTCACTTGAAAAGATGTTTTAAAATATAAAGGGCAACCTATGAAAATGATGCCAGAGTAGAGCTTAAAGGCCATAGACTTAAAAAGGAAAATGGTAAAGGTATTCTGCATTTATACAGATAGGCAATTATACAGCAGGAACATTAGCAAATGAAAGCAAATTTATTTGGGGTTGCAAGAAATAGAACAAGAACTACTACTTGTCCACTTGTGTGATCTTGATTGCACCATGTTCTATTGTGGCTTCAAATCTTGAAACATGCTGCTTCCTTTGCCTGGTATAACCTCCCTCCCTTTGTTTTTCTCCTGAACTCCTACTTATTTCTCAGCTGAGTCCTTCCCTGACCATTCTTGCGAGTTTGGGGTTTCTTCCCTCTTTGTGTTTCCATGACACCTTTCCAAACTCTGAGTATCGCATTTGCAATGTCATACTCTAGACGTCTGTCTTTCACTAAACAAGGCCTATATGTTAATCCACTTTGTCTAACCCCGTGTCTACCATATAGCTAAAGGCCAACATAAAGTTACAGATCAAGAGAGAGGAAAATGGTAATTCTCAGTTTTTGTTCTATAGTAAGAAAAGGTTGGACTTAGTTGGTCAAGACTATGAGGACAAGTCATCTGCTGTGATGGGGATTGTGGTGACATGACAGAAATCAAAAGTTCTGCCTTCTGAGAGGCTCAGGGCAGAGTAAAGGAGTAAGCCCCTGGTTCTTTGATAGATCCTGCCTCTTATGCCAAAAAGCACACCTATAAGGCAGAGGTAAAAGCAAAATCTAGGGGTGGGGGAGAAAAGCTATGGAATACCAAAAAAAATAACAACAACAACAAAAAACTGCTTCTAGTACAGAGCAGATACCGCTTAAAACAGTTACCTGAAGAAAGAGTTATTTAGAAATGTCAATTGGGTTTCTTATTAAAAGCAAAAAAAAAAGTAGGATTTGGGGGATCAAGCTTTCTGGGAGAGTAGGCATGGCAAGGACAATGTACAGAGATCATCAGGAGAATAACTAACAGGATAAAAATGTAAAAGAGACAAAGAGAAAATCACAATTTTGGAGACTGAGTAGGTATTAAAAATTATTTGAGTAACATTGGGAATTTGGCTAGTTTGATGGTTGGGGAGAAATTGAAACTATTAATATATCCTGGTAAGAATAAAATGAAATCAAAGCTAGGAAAGAACTTTTAAATATTAAACCTGTCCTGTGAATGAAAGGTACTCATTTTTCTTGCTAGTTTAATATCAGAAGAACCACTTTTAAGTAGTTTCCCCTACTTCCATTGCTTCGTTTTTCTTTTAGACATAAAGTAGCTGTATTTTGTAAAGATGCAAACAAACCCTCTTTAAATTTAGATTTCAATGTTGCTGAATCTAATAAAGATGCAAAAAAGACCCTCATTACTTGATGATATAAGCTGAGGTGGAATATTTGAATTTCTGAATAGATATAAATCCCAATTATGACTATGGCCATTTTAGTCATTTCCAGGGTAATTATAACCCTGTATAGATGGAATGCTAAGATAATTGTAAGAAGTCTTTACTTGAGATAAAGAAGTATAGTCCATCTTTTGTGCCAGAAACATGATGCATCTACTTGGTAGTATCATAGTGTCACTGTGAAAAGACTATAATCAGATTGTGGGTAATAGGATCAAAATCTTTCTCGTGCACAGTCCACTGAATTAGTTTTCTGATGTAGGGGAGAATATATGGAGCAGCAGATTATAGGCATATAGATTAGCACTTTGAATTTAGATTTTCATCTTGATTATATAACTGACTTGAAGCAATATGAAGAAATTTGCTTAACTTTAGTTACCTCCTGCACAAAGTAGATCACCAACTGAAAGGTGATAAGGGAACACCTCCAACATCACCTCTGTTAATCTCAATTTTTTAGTGAAGCTGTCCCATCTGTATATTACTTTTTTTTTTTCAGAGTTTTTGACTTTTATCTTTTCCATGGTGATCTGTTCTCATCTATTTCTGCCTAAGGTTAAGCAACTAATTAGTATACTTCTCATGTTGCCTTTAACATGTTACACATTGTGGCCAAGTTACAGAGGAAGTATGTTGGGAATTCAGTTTGCCAAGATTTCACAAATCATTCATTTCGCAGAAATAATTTAGTTTTCATTTGGCTTGCCTAGGGGAGAGTTCACTGGTGTTCATTGTTAAGAAAATCAGAACACCGCTGAATCACACGGTGCAAAAATATAGTTTATCTGCAAATGAGTACGATGTGAATTTGCATGGAAGCCATTCTCTTCAGACAAAGAAAGCACACGGAGGTGTCTTATTTGCTTCGTTTTGCCTATGTTCATGTTGACAGCTGGAATGATCCTGCTGAGATGTCAGGGATTTTTTTAGTCATGTAAAGTACATGACAGATTTTTATGAGAAATAACTACTAAGAGAATTTTCTTTTTAAAAAAGCATGTGTTATGCAATCACAACTCCAGGTGTTTTAACTAGGATGATTCCCCTCTTTATTTGTAGTGACATTCTGGCTTTCAATTTTTGAGCATCACATTTTTATGAAGGAAATTTAGTTTCTAGAAACGTAAATGAGAACTGATCCATAGATTTCTGGTCAATTTTACCAGATGGTCTTTATCATTTTATTAGGATTTTGTTTTCATTTATGATTTTAGTATGTGATATTTTATTGATGGAGATCAGTACTAAAATTATTTAGAAAGAGACGTTTGCACATGTAAAATCCTATGAAAGCATGTTTACCAATACTGTACCATAAAATAGTTTGCAGATCTCCATAGAAATCTACCTCAGAAAACTAGTAACCCTTGTTGTTTAGTAAATTCTGCAAATGGCCCTGGCTGGTTGTTCAGTGCTTAGAGCTTCAGCCTGTGCACCGAATGGTCATGGGTTTGATTCCAGGTCAAGGGCACATACCTCAGCTGCAGGTTTGATCTCCAGAGATGTGTGATTGGGGCATGTGCTGGAGGCAACCAATCTGTGTCTCTCTCTCCCCCTCCCCCACCTCTCTCCCTTCCACTCTGTCTAAATATCATTGGAAAAATGTCCTCAGGTGAGGATTAAACAAAATTCTGCAAATGGACAAATTAAAAGCCTCAGGTAATTCTTATTTCTATTGCTTTAAAATGCATATTCTTGACAAAATATATATATATATTATATTTTTTAAAAATCACACAAATTTCAGATGACCCCCTCTAAAATCTTTCAAGTAGGAAAAAGAATATGTGAAATCAGAGGGATAGCATTTTGAATTTGAAGCTGAAAAGGATAAGTACAAAATTGTTATTGAAAAAAGCCTTCACAGTCCTTGAATACTTAAAAACATTTGGCTGAAGGAGATGAATCATAGATATATATGACTACTTTTGCAAGATGCTAAGATAGAGGAATCTTGTAGGTTTAAGCTTATGGGAAAAATAAAAAAAAGTAAAGAAAATGTGTACTATTAGAAAAGATCGATCCCATTTTATAGAGAGTGAATTAAAGGTAGGGAAATGAGCCAATGATGTCACTTGTAGATGATAATGGTACAGAGTTAGGGGGAATAGCTTTCTGTAGGAAGCTGTTTCTATTACAAACTAAGAATACTCTTCAGTTGTGTGTGAGGGGGAAACTGAACAACTTACAGAAGTAAGTTGGGGCAATTTTTGCCAGGGGTTATTGAGGAAGTTTTCTGTGCTTACAGATAAGGTACATTAATAAAGAAAAAGTGAACAGGAGATTATGGCTGTATTTCCTAAACGATGTAAAGCTCTCAAAAATGATTATAGAGACAGTTAATGTCATGGCTAAGACCACAGTTAGACTGCTAAATTCAAATATTGGCTTATCATTTACTACTGTGTAATCTGGGAATATTCATTTTTTATTGACTTTTGCCAAAATTTTCAATTATAATTGGCATTCAACATTATTTTGTATTAGTTTCAGGTGTACAGCATAGGGGTTAGACAATCATATACTTAAAATATCAGGGGGAACACATTGTAAAGTACCCACCCGGCACCATAATAGTTATTACAATATCGTTGACTATATTTGATCTGGGGATATTTGTGGGACTTTGTATCCTCATCAGTAAAATGGGAATGATAACAAATAAATCTAAATCAAAGGACTGTTGTGAGGATCACAAAGTTAATATATGTGAAGTGTATACAACAGAGCCTGGCACATAATAAGTGCTCAATAAATATTAGTTGTTAATAATAGGCTATCATTTATGGATCAGCTTGTATGTGTTGGGTATTTCATGTAATTTATTTGCTACATTTACAGCCATGAAGTATAGGTTATCATTATCTTCATTTCATCGATGGGCAAATTGAGGCTGAAGAAAGTCCTGTGAAGAGACTTTCTTAAGGTGTCCTGGTTATTCAAACCCAGAACACAGGTCTGTTAACTTTTTATATTGGATCATTACTCAATAGTATTTAGCAGTATGTCAGTAAGATCTTCTTAGTACAGGTGCTGAACTGGAAAAAAAAATCACACGGCAGGATTTCCCTGGTGTAAGTGTTCACAGCCAGGTTCTTCATCTCTAATATTATGCATCATCTGTTAAGCAATTTGTAATTGCTTTCATGTCTTCCTGAATGCGCAGGAATCAGCAGGCTACAATTCCTGGATGACCGTCTCAAGGTCTTCCACGGGTAACTGCAGACGGTTGAGTTGAAAAGGGTTTCTCAGAGGAGCGGAAGCATAGCCAAACACAAGCTCCCGACTTTCCTTTATGTTCCTGAGGTGGCCTGAGTTAAATACATGGACTAGAAGGAGCTGTATTACATTGCTTTGAATCAGAAGGGATAATAAAATGTATTCCCCTCTCCTCTTAGGGATTCAGTGAGGTCAAATAAGGAAAAACAGAATGATAAGCTTTCTGCAAAGGAGGGGATGAAGGCAAGAAAGGGATTATTTTAAGAAGAGAATTAGAAAAATATGAAAGCAAGTCACCTTCTCTAAACACCTGATAAGTACTATATTTTCTGTTCTCATGTGGCCAGAGGTCCGTGGATACAGTGTGGAGGTTGCCTGACTGAAACATCAGTCGGGCTACATGTAGAGCTGAAGTCTAAAGTCGGAGGAGAGACCTAGGTTGAAAACCCTGTTTGCCACTTACTAGCTAGGTGACCATGAGCAGGTTGTTTCATCTCCCTAAGCCTCAGTCTCCGTTGTATAAAATGGGAATAATGATAGTACTGATTTCAACTAGTTGTGAGAATTAAATGAAGGGAGCTATATAAAATGCTTAGAACACTGCCTATGGTAAATGCACAGTGCATGCCAGTTATTTTATTATTCTAAGTATAGTAGTATTTCCATCTGTAAGCAATTAAGAATAGTTCTTTTACAAAATAATATTTTGTCCATCTCTGTGTGGTGCCAGGTATAGTGCCTGATACATAGCAAACACTCATATTTTTGCTGTGTTAATCAATGGAAGGATAATGCCATGTGAATGCTTATATAGTCACATTACTCCAAGTTAGTATTCTTACTATTTTGTTCTTGGACACACAGAAGAGCGCATAGACAGCCAGGAGTGTGGTAAGATGTGTATCTAACTACACATGACCCTGTCCTAGATTCTCCTTCTGCAGGGAGACTCAGGGTATCCTCACACAGTGGGCCTCTTGGAGGTGAGGTCCACTGAATCCTATTCTTGCATAAACATAGTTTGGATTTTGTCCCCCTACTCAACTCCTAAGTGGCTTTGAGCCTCAGTAAGGGTTGTGGTGGTTTACTATACCTGGCTGCTAACTGGGATGAGCTGAAATGGAAATCAGGAAGTTCATGAAGAAATCTGAAAATATACCAGCTTAAATTGTAAGAATGAAGGCTATTTTCTGCTCTTCAGGACATTTTTTTTCCTTTGAAGATTTTTTAAACGTATATAACTTTTGTATTTGTTTATGAACAATTTAAGAAAATACTAGACTAGAAAAAGGATAATGGAATAAAAAAATCAAGCCATGCTAGTTGATTGTGGGTAGGCACTATTTAGGAGAACATTAAGTACTACATATAAAGCATTTAAATTAAGTTGTGAGGAAAAAAGAGTATAACTAGGATCTTAGATGAACATAAACTCTGTTTTAATCAACATGTTCAAAATAGAACCTACTCTTTTTTCTTAAAATTAATGCATCTTTCTGTAATTTCATTTATTGCCCTGTATGCTCACTTCTCAGTCAACCAAGCTAGATTTGGAATAATTTCCAATGGTTCTCTGCCCCTCACCCCTCTATCTAATTGATAGCAAAGTTCTGTAAATCTATTTCCTAAAATCTTTTCCAAATTTGAGTTCTTACTTTCACTGCCATTTAGTTGTATAGACTCTGGAACGCCCTTGGAAATGGAGTCAAGATGCTGCAATTCACCGTTGTCCTACTGTGGAAGCATCAGCTTTCCAAACCACACAACTGTGGCTGCCACGGGCAGCTATAGTATCCTTCTGCTCCCACCTATGTTCCCACATTCGAGGCCCTAAAATATTACCCTTATTTGTGTTTCTGCCCCTCTGCATCCACCCAATCATGTTCCTCTGACGTGTACTAGACCCTAACCAGATCTGGCTAGCTTGTTCCCTAAGTGTTCCCAATGCCCACCCTCTGCTTGGAAGTGATCAACCTGTTGAATTCTTAATCATCCTTTACAATCTGCTTGAAATTCACATTCTGATCATCCCTTCTGAACTTCCCACTTCCAGATAGCATCATCCCTTCCTCATCAGCTCTATACTCCTTAAATGGAGAAACAATGTCTAACTAATCTTTATATCACCAGAGCCCAGCATAGAATAATCTATAGTCATATGTTTGTTAAATTGAATAATCAGATTAACAAAAAATTTCCCACAAAGGAGCTATTTCCTTTGCAGGTGTGTTTTCATTTGAGAGAGTTAAATGTAGCATGTGCTGAATGTATAGCTACTTACATGAGCAACTAGTACATACGACTGATTGATTGCTGGAAAGAAACAGGGTGAGGGGCTTTGTGGTTGTATCACCTGGATCATCAGCTTTGAGGTCAGATTGGACTGAGTTAAAATACTTGTAGGCTCTGTCACTTAACAACCATCTGATTGGTGGAGTTTCTCCACTGTTCCTTTGTAAAATGAGGACAGCAGTACTTTGATGTTGTGTGGGATGGCTGTGGATATTAAACAATAGACACAGTCCAGAATACAGTGCTCTTACTTTTATTAAGACAGATGAACTTTTATATATAAGTTTAAAAATTGGGTGGTATATCAATAGTACTCCTGAAAGGAAAAAACAAACAAACAAAAAAAAACACCTCAAAATGTGCTAACAGATACATGGAAGAAATGGAGGCTTATTACTATTGGATGTGGCCTGGGCTAAATTGTCAAGCTCATGGTATGAGGAGGTACACAACCTCATTAAACTATTCTAGAGTTCCTGTTTATATAATATAATGAAGTATAATATAATAGTTCCATCCTATAGAATAAAGAGGTAATATGCAAATTGACCATCACGCCCTCGCACAAGATGGCCACCCCCATGTGGTCACAAAATGGCTGCCCCCATGTGGACACAAGATAGCTGCCCCATGTTGTCACAAGACGGCCACCCCCATGTCATCACAAGATGACTGCCACAAGATGGCCAGCAGGGGAGGGCAGTTATGGGCGATCAGGCCAGCAAGGGAGGGCAGTTAGGGGCAACCAGGCCAGCAGGGGAGGGCAGTTGGGGGTGACCAGGCCTGGCAGGGGAGGGCAGTTGGGGGTGACCAGGCCAGCAGGGGAGGGCAGTTAGGGATGACCGGGCCAGCAGGAGAGGGCAGTTGGGGGTGACCGGGCTGGCAGGGGATGGCAGTTAGGCATCAATAAGGCTGGCAGGGGAGCAGTTAGGGGGCTATCAGGCTGCCAGGCAGAAGTGGTTAGGGGCAATCAGGCAGGCAGGCAGGCGAGCTGTTCCTTTGTAATCCAGCAATCCCAGATTATGAGAGGGATCCCAGATTGGAGGGGGTGCAGGCTGGGCTGAGGGACACCCCCCAGTGCACGAATTTCGTGCACCAGGCCTCTAGTATAATATAAGCTAGTCTAGAGGTCCTAGGTATAAGAACTCTAAATAGGGAAACCTTTTCTTTTCATCAAATCATAAGTTGATTGCTGGTTGCAACAGTTGAAATATTAGAGCTCCAATGGAAAAAGACAAGATATTATGCCAGCCACTTTGGTGGTGGCTGGTATATCTTAAGATACTTTCCTTCTAGGTCCAATGTATCTTTTAATTGTATACAGACAACACATTTATCTCTGCCATCAGTAGCGTGTGTGTGTGGGATTCTGAAACGGTTTCTCAAAAAAAACACACAAGCATTAGGACTTTAAAATGCCACTTGATGGTTATCCACTTAAAAGCTATTACCAATCAGCAGCCTCTTGCAGGCAGAGAAAGAAAATCTGTAGGTTGAAGACACTTGAAATCAGAGATTAGCTCTTTCATTTCCAAACAGGGAGTCAGGATGTCAAACATCTCCACTTTCTCTAAAGACAGAATCTCTCTTCAGGATTTCTTTAAAGGGCAAAATGAACCAAAACAGCCCCCTCCATATGCTTCCTGCACCCATCTCCCTGCGCCCCCCACATGCTTGCCTTGCTCCAGTGAGTGCATCTAATTTGTCTTTGCCATTTGGCTCTTTCTCAGCTCCTGCCTCATCGTATTTTGAAATGTCATTCACGTTTATGCAGGCCGGTGCACAAAACAAAATTAATTTAACTCACAATGGCATGTTAATATTATTACTTTTGACACTACAGAAAACTTATTAACTATAGCTTGTCTCGGTCCTCACAGACTGAACAGCCCAATGCGGCATGCGGAGGTAAAGGAGTATGATCTCAAGGTGTTTTGGACTGCCAGACATTGTCAAAAGTCAAAGCCGAGTTTTTCAGTAATTATGCTAAAATGAACTGTCTGTGACTGGCAAGGAAATCTCTGTCCCATGTTGTTGGACTACCCTATGAGAAAATATTTTATGGCATTTTATGATCGAAGCGTTGTTTTCTTCTCTATGTATAAATATGGCCTATGTATTTTAAAGAGGTAGTAGGAAATTTAAGTAATATAATTAATTAGTTATTGTGTGTAGAAGAGTGAAAAAAAAAAAAAAAAGGAAGCTAGTATTCATTGCATGTTGACTAGTTCCGGATGTTTGCAGGTACTGCACTGTGTAATAATAGTATGTGATGAGGCTGTTTATTTAATTGAGGTGCAATTCACGCTGTGAGGAGGCTTGGTATTCTCCATCTTTTGCATAAGGAAATGAAAGCAGTGAGAGGTCAGCCAACTTCTCCACGTTGGCACAGTTCATGAATGGCAGAGGCCCTTTGAGCCAGGCCTACCTGAATCCAAAGACCCTCTTGTTCCCCGAGTCCTCTCTGCGGCCTCACTAAGGCAGTGTGAAAGGAGGACACTGCAGGCCTCATATGAAGAGGCAACCCTTTCTCTGCTTTCGGGAACCTGGAAATTCCATGAAAATGATTTTGAATACTTTTCTTTAATTACGCAACGCTGGCATTTACAAATAGACCTGCACTTGGCGCTGAGAAGGCAACAGCAAGCTCCTAAGTAAGTTCTATTTTTTTTGGCATGAAATTAGGTGCATAACAGTCCTTATTTTTCTTGTTCAATACCCGATGGTTTGTTTTTCCATATCTTCCAACGGAGAGGTTATATGCTTTTTTATTTTCATCCATAACACAGCGTTTCCCACCTAAGTAGGTGTGCTCTGTCACACGCTGAAACTGGGATTTAGAAAGCGACACAGGAAATACTGTGCCGTCTCGGTCCCTGAGCTTCTGCTAAGCCAGCCGCGAAGTTGTCTCCTTGGCTGTCCGAATAGGCCAAAGGTCCTGTACAAATGAATGCATGGCCTGGTCTCCCTGAGGCCTTGTGATCCCCCTGGGAAGAAGCTCACTTAAGTGGGATTCAGATATTACAGCAGAACATCCAAAGGTTACTGGGTTTTATTTCAGTGGAGCAACGCTGCCAAAGAATTTCCTGTGGTGGCCAGAAAAAGGGAACCGAAATTTGATGGCTACTTAGAACTCAGTTGGCATTAAAATTGTGTTTTAAAATCCATGCTTCAAGGAAATATTTGGATCAATATGACTGTGTGATGGTATCTCAAAGGCATTGGAAACCTTTCAACAATATATTTTCTGCTTCATGAATCCAAGATATGTCTTTATCTTTTTCTATTGCCCTATCTATAATAATAAAAGCATAATATGCTAATTAGACCAGACAGCTGAATGACCTTCCAGATGTCCTTCTGGACGAAGCCAGGGCTGCGAGGTCCGAGCCCCTTCCACAGATTTTATGCATCAGGCCTCTAGTTCATTTATAAGGGATGAAAAGATTCATCACAAAAACTTCTCTTTGCCAGGCAAGGTTTTATTTCAGCCAGGCAGCTTTTCTTAGCCTCCAGATTTCACACTTTCCCAGTGATGTAAGACATGGGAAGCTGCACACCTCAAACCCTACAGAAGCCCTGCAGGGTTGCTTTAGGTCTTATTTTGGAATATTGATCTATTTTGATCTCCCATTTTCTAATTTCTTTTTTTAAAATATGTTTTTATTGATTTTTAGAAAGAATGAGGAAGGGAGAGGGAAAGAGAGAGAGAAAAATAAATTGGCTGCCTCCTGCACACCCCCTACGAAGGTTTGAGCCCATAACCCAGGCATCTGCCCTGACTGGGAATCAAACCAGCAACCTCTTGGTGCATGGGATGAAGCTCAACCAACTGAGCCACATTGGCCTGGGTCCTATTTTCCAATTTCTTAAAGAAAAACACTAAATAATTTTCTGGAATAATATATAGGAAAATTTCTAGGGAAAACTATTCTGGGAAAGGAAAAAAAGCTCATCAGCTGAATAGAAGTTAAAATGGAAACGCCCTAAGTATGTATGTATTGTAGCTGATGGAGATCGTAGTAGCAGAGAAGGAGTGAGGAAGGGATCATGTGGGTTTACCCACATTTTCTTATAACTCATGGGAGAAAACCTATTCTGAAACCAGAAAATACTGGACTAAATTTTGAAAAAAGTGGTCATTTGTTATGTCAAATGTGTATTCTTGTGTATTTGTATTTACATATATGTTTAAAATGGGACCAAGAATATCATCTTAGCATCCTAAGACAATATTCTAATTTTCATAGATACCCAAGTTATCTTTATGCATATGCAGATATTTAAAAACCTACAACAGCTGGTGCAGCTCAGTGGTTGAGTGTTAACCTATGAACCAGGAGGTCACTGTTCAATTCCAGGTCGGGGCACATGCCTGGGTTGTAGGCTCGATCTCCAGTAAGAGGGTGTGCAGGAGACAGTCAATGATTCTGTCTCATCATTAATGTTTCCATCTCTCTCTCCCTTCCTCTTTGAAATCAATAAAAATATGTATTTAAGAAAAAATAACAAACTACAACAAAACATGTGTATATATAAAATATTGTATTTTGCTTTCTTCTACATAACATACTAATATACATTTGCCATGTAACTATGTCTAATGGCTGTCTAATATTCCCCTAAGTGGTAAGATAAGTAAACATTTTCTTATTATTGAACACTAGTGTTCCCGTTGCAGGAAAAATCCTGCAATAGGATTTCCTGCTGCACTCTACCCCACCTCTGCTCCTCCCTTGTCGCCCGCCCCGCCTTCTCCTCCAGCCCGCCTGCTTTTCCCTTCGCCCTGGCCCTGACTTCGCTCCTCCCTTCTCCTCCCCACCGGCTTGCTTGCTTCTTCGAAGCTTTACTCCCTTCTGCAGCTCTTGGCTTCTTTCGACGCTGTCTTGATATGCAAATTAGCCACCATCTTTGTTGGGGTAATTTGCATACTCGTCCTGATTGGTTGATGGGCGTGGCTTGGCTGGTGGGCGTGGCTTAAGTGTAACGAAGGTGCGGTCAATTTGCATATTTGTCTATTATTAGATTAGATGGAGTCCATTTTAATGTGTGAAAACATTTTAGAGCAATCTGGCATCCTTGATTATGAAATCCTGTGTAGTTTAGATACGAAGTCCAGAGGCTCAGCTTGTTAGTGCTTCTGTTTGCAAGAACTCTTCACAATGTGAAATTTCACATCTCTAGATAGAATGCTTTTGCTGTGAGTGACCCTCATTTAAAAAAAAATCTTGCTTTTAAATCTGGTAATCTTTTTACAAGGTACCTGGTCAGAAAGTGAACTTGGTATGACTACCATTTTATTGCATTTATCTAACTCCCCACTGGAGTTTGCTGCCTGGGGGCACTTGCTCAAGAAAGTTAGCCAGGGGCTGATATATGGAATCCCCCTTAGCTAAATCAACTCCTCACATCTATCACTGTAGTCCAGAGCTTCAGGAATCAGTTTCTGCTATTTTTCACTGTCAAAAATTGATTACTTTGAAAGAGACTAAAAAAACAAAGTGCTGATATCGTTGTTTGTCAAAGTAATTGTTGAGGGTATATCCTACTGTGATAGGTCCTATGAAAATGCAGGGAGAGATTAGGAGTTAAAAAAATGAGAAAGTACATGTAAGCCTTGATTTAGATTGATGCTACAGCTCCTTTTCTTTCCTGGCTTTGCTTTTTAAACACCTTTGATGAATCACAGGGCTGCTAGATCCCATGAGAGATCACCTTGTCTATTCCCTTACCTTGAAGCAGGACTACAAATTCATGCCCCAGTTCTTATTTTTAAAAACCCTCCAGAGGAGTAGGCTCTTTTAGATTTCTGTTTCAACATTTAATACTGACAGGAAGGTTATCTTTGGTTTCTATGCCTGATTTAAACACCTTTCTGTTTATTTGGACCTCGGTGGCTTCTGAAGGTCATTCTAAGCTGACTCAAATGGATATTTTGCCCCCAATTAATAAAATTCATTACTCAGTTTTCTCATTCAGAGAAAGAGATTCTGGTTTTTCTGTCATGAGAACCCAAATCAGATGGGCAATTACCATAGATGCCACAGCCCTGAGACTTGAGGGAAGAGAGAAGGTGGTCTAGAAGCCAAGGGCCTCTGGAGAATGTGAGTGTCATGCAAATTTGAGGCAATGTTAATAACAATCACTGTTTGAGCATAAAAACAGATCATGTAAAAAACTCATCACTTGTAATGATCTACATTTTGGGGGCTAAATATAAATGGATGAAACAAAATAAAATGGAACATGAAACGAGAATCTAAACAGATTGAGCCTTTTAAGGAAGAAAGTGATCTTTGTTATCTCTATATATAAAAGCCTAAGTGACCGACCAACCAAACGACCAGTGAACCGGTGCTATGACACGCACTGACCACCAAGGGACAGACGCTCAATGCACAGGATCAGGGCTCCCTCCTGTCTGGATTGGGCCTGTGAGGATTGGACCAAAACTGGCTATCCAACATCCCCCGAGGAATCCCAGATTGCAAGAGGGTGCAGGCTAGGATGAAGGACCTCATGGTGCACGAATCTGTGCAATGGGCCTCTAGTTAATAAAATAAGGCATAGAAGATGATGTTTCCAGGTGGGGATACATTAGTTCTTAAATTTCACAGTCTCAGAATATGTTTGAAAACTGATGTCTTAAATTCTTTGGGAGATTTTAGCTTACCATTTACAAATCTTTGTTTAGGTGTGCCAGAACTTGCATTGAGGAAATGGATCATTTCCATCCTCAGTTCTGAAGACAAATGCATGTGATTTTATCTGGAAAGGAGGCATCCTGAAGCATTTTCTTAGAGAACATATGCAGGGCTGATATACTGAGCATGGGAGGGGCAGTGGGAGATGGCTGGTCGCCACATCAGAGCCAGGAGAAAAACAGTCCACTACACTCTCCCTGGTATGCTCCCCGCCTCTGCTTCCTACCTTCCATCCTGGCACTCAAATTAATGGCCGGACAAGTGGCTCTGTGCTCCACTTAGAGGAGATCACAGTGTCTCAAGCATTATCCTCCCGTAGAAATTACACATGATGAGTTGGTTTTTGCTCCCAGTTACTTAAGTTCCAGCCCAGGACACTGACTTTATTATGTGCCGGACAGGAGTATCTGAAAGAAGGTTTGATCCTTGCTATTGTGTATTGGATTTTTCCATGAAACCACCCCTCTGGTGACTTGTACACATCCTGGTAAATACTTATCTCATTCTCAAACCAGATGTCCCCAAACAGCAGTGCTGGCCTAAATCACTCTTAATTAAGATTCAGCTGTGTCGTCCACCATTTTTCTGTTTTTAGATTTAGTACTGCTGTATGCAGAGTAACAATAACTGGGATAAACAATTTCCTTTCCTCCACCACACCAACAGAAGAAGAACCAGAATTCAGACAGCATGCATGCTATTTAAATAGACATCTTCCTGATCTTGATTGCTTCTTCAGGACAAACCCCAATCCATTTCTTAAAAGGCCGTCATAGTCATATGCTACATTTCTTTCATAAGTAAATTGCTCGGATCTCCTATACTCTTCTTAAACAATTTCTAGCTTCCAAAGTTAGGAATTTGATGTCAGGTCCCTACTGTAAAGAAATTTAAAGATTAAATAAATAGCCTAGCCAGTGTGGCTCAGTGGTTGAGCTTTGACCTGTGAACCAGCCAGTCAAGGTTCAATTCCCAGTCAAAGCACATGCCTGCATTGCGGGCTCCATCCCCAGTGGGGGGTGTGCAGGAGGTAGCTGACCGATGATTCTCTCTCATTGATGTTTCTATCTCCCTCTTCCTTTCTTTCTGAAATCAATAAAAATATATTTTAAAAAAGATTAAATAAATAATTAACATGGGCTTCAGAATGAAGCAAACCATGGACTTAAGTGTCTGGTCATTACTTCCTAGTTATGTGATCTCAGACAAGTTTCTTAGCTTCTGTGCGTCTCATTTTCCTCATTTGCAAATTTGGCTTAGTAAATGTATAAATCAGCTTGTGAAATTTAATTCAGCTAGTGTATTTAATTGTTTCAGAATTAAATTAAATTTATAAATTGTTTTTCCTACCAAAGATATTGACCAACAACTAGAATTACAGAATTAGGAAATTTTGAAGAGGAAACATAACCAGCAGGTGGAAGAAATTGGCTCTGTGGGGGTCCTGGTGAGAATGAAGGACTCTAGGCATCACCTGGTAGAGATACTGCCAATGCAGCAAACTCAGTCTAGACCCACTCATCCAAGGCTTTGAAAGTTGTGATTGAAAATTACAATAGCTGCTCATTTAATAAAGGCTGGTGAACCTGCTAAAATTCAGACCCGATATAAAAGGTGTTGAAAAATTTGGTAAGTGGTATGTGGTATTGGTTGAAATAATTCATATGATTTGAATCAAAAAAATTGCCAGGCAGGAATGCTGTAACTTATTCAAAATATTAAGTATTTGTATTTGAAGAAAGAATAAGCTGAGGATCAGACAATAGGCATTTGTTATCCCCTGGTTTTATAAGATGTAGCTCATGCTTTTTCTCTCCTTTTTCTCATAAGAGATAGAGTTTTGGGATGGAAGTCTAGGAAGAAGGTCATTTGTCACATTTCCAGTTGCAGTGCTTTATAAGGGAACCATCCATTTTTGGCAGACTTATTGTTCTTTAAAAATTTTTTCAGTAATGACAAAAACTGGACAGTTCTGCAGAGCTCAGTATCTTATCTTCCCTGTAAGATGCTAACAAGAAGCTCTATTGTTTTATGAAGCAGGTGCTTAGAAAACTAAGCATACAAATATTTTTTTTTTTGCAAAGAAATTTCTCTTATGGGTAAATATACCTAATTAAACACTGCCTGGAGAACATTAAAATGTTTGATAAATCTTTGGTGTTTCAGATATAAGAAGGTAGGATGTCTTACATTCTGTTCATCATCATTCCTGATAGAAGGACAGGTGATGGGAGAAATGGAAGCAATTATTTCCTCCTTCTAGGAACTTACAGTATAATGAAGGGAACAAACCAGAGGGTGGGGAATAGAGAGAGCTGGAAACAGAAACATGTGAACCCTGTTTGGGAATTTTCAGAGATGTATCTGTGTCACAGAAAGACTCACCTAGAAAGCTTGGGAGCAGCTAAGAGACTTGGGAGTAGGGGAGATATCAAATCAAGGTAGGTTTTTGAAGCCCACCTCGCCATCCCCCTTGCCGGCTCCTGTGTGCAGTGTGGTGTGGCCTTAGAGCTGGAAGAATTGGGGGTAGGAGAAACAAACTATAGGGTGTGTCCAAGACTAAAATACCATTCCTAGCATAACCCTGTAAGCTTTTTTTCAGAGGAATCCAGAGTGGTGTGTGTGTCTTTGGAGTCAGATCAAAGGGGGAATTTCAGCCCTCCCACTAGTTGTGTGGCCTCATGTTATTTCCATCTTCTCTGAGTTTCAGTCTCTTTGTCTATAAATATGGAATAATAATGGGACCTGCCCTGTAGTGTTATTGTGAGGAGTACATGGGCTACCACACTTAGCACAGTGTCTGGCTCATACAAATACTCCATAGACATGAGTTAAAACAGGTTAAAGGCAAGTTTGTGCTCTACTTGATTTTTCCAGTTGACAGAGCTTTGAAAATTGTCTACCCAAAAGAAACAGAAGTGGCAACTTTTTTCTAAAAGTAGCCTTTGTCATTTTCAAACATGGCCTCAACATGAGCAAAGCATCAATATGGCAGTGCTTGGAAAGTCAATGCCCCCAGAAGAAGCATCCATCCTTCCTCAGATTCTAAGTTAAACATTGATGTTGATTTTGTATCAGGCAAGCATTTCCAATGCTGTCTGCATTCCCTCTTTGTGACCGAGGCTGTCCAAAAATACATTCTAAAATAAAAAGAAAATCTCCAGGCTCTTGACCTGTTTTAATATTCTAATCTCACTCAGTCTTTATTGTTTGACAGTGAGATACAATTAAGAACAACCAATTCCTGACACCGTGCTGGTTCCTGTAAGGCATTTCCCCCAACCCATCTCTTCAAAGCAGAAAGCGACAGTTTAGGGAGGGGCCTTTTCAGAATACTGATTTGTTCCTGTAGAAATAACATCTTGAAGCGAAGAGCAGTTAGTTAACTTTGGTAAACAACCTCTCACCACATTCTGGAGCGTTTTGCAGCTTAGAGAATGAGAAGACTTGACTAGAAGTATTTTAAAAAAATATATTTTCCCTTTCTTACATAATTGTCCCTGGGGCCTTCCACTTCACTCACCAATGTGCATCTCTACACTCTAGTGTTTTGCGAAGTCCACAAATTGTTGTTGCATATAAATTAATTACGTTCCACATGAAAAGAAAAATACTGAGTCAGAAGTACTTTCAGAAAGGCTGTTGGAAGCAGGGGCTCATTCTGAGATGAAACCCATCATCTTTCGCATCGCCCTCTAAGCTTGGAAAGGTGTGCATGGATGGGTTGGCCCAGGCTGGATTTGCTGGCCTCTGGGCTTCCTACTGCCCACTGCTCTCCTGTGTTTTCCAAGCCAGTAGCCTGCCAGCTGCTGGAGCCCAGGGGACACCCCAGGGAGCACCCTGACACACATCCCGGGCTCAGAATCTTGGCTAGGGTCCATTTCAGGGAGAAATAATTGCATGTTATTTATTAGCAACTTGGGGGATATTTAATGTACAGCAAAACAGTAAGCTAAATGGTTTCTTTGTTCCCCGAGTTCCCCTTTTGAACAGATGAAGAAAAAAGGAGATAGAGCGAGCAGGGGAATTGCAAGTGTCGAAGTTGTTTTGTTTGAAGTAGATTGACAGAGGATTTTCCCATGAGCTTCCCCAAAAGCTGAGGAGCTATTCCACTTGGCCTTCAGGCACTTTAAACCTGGGCAGGGTGGACGGGAGTGGGTGGAAGACACATACCAAGACCACCACTGGCCCTGCAGTGAGAGGAAAATCACTCTGGAAACAATTAAATGGTAAAACAGTGGATTTCCTTCTAAACTCCTGGCCGCACCCACAAAATAAGAATTCCTTTGGCATCAGACAAAGCTGTTTCATATACAACATTTTACATTATAAAATTTTGCTACTATTACTGACCATTTCCCATGTGTGAGTCGCAATCTTTCATTTTATACACTTTACAGTGCTAATTTCACAGATATTTAATATATGTTTAATGAATAAATGGAAATTTATATTCCATTTAATCGTGTGGTTTGTTTTTTTTTTAATGGAAAGCAAAATGCCTCTGCCTTCATTAAATTCCTCAGCACTCATGAGTGAATAATAACATGTTTGTGATAATGAGTACCTTTGAATTTTAGGGCTTTGTATCCTGGGCAGAAATTCATGATGAGTACTTATTAAATATTATTAAGAAACAAAACTGCCATAGCTAGTATTGCCTTTTTTTTTTTGCTATGTTGCATATATTTGCAATGTGTTATAATATTTGAAAGGGAAAATATATATGTAGATCTTAATTAGTTTCAAGTTGTCAAAACTAACTGACCAAATGCTGATTCCCACCCCAACAAAAAAAGAAGAAACTAAGAAAAACTAATTTGCATCAGTTGTGTATGTGTATGTGCATGTGTATGTGTATGTGCATGTGTATGTGTATGTGTATATGTGTGTGACTGAAGAGACTGAGAAAGACTGTTTAAAGAATATGGTATGATGAAATAGTGTGAGCTGCAGACCTGTATTTGAATTTTAGCTCTGGCGTTGGTAGTATGAACTTAGACAAATTTCTTAGACTTTCCTGGGCTTCAGGTCTGTTTCCCCCTCATTCTGTAAACCAGGCTTAATCATCCAATTTTAAAGAATGCCATAAGAATGAGTTTTGCTGGCGCACAGTAGACTCTCAGTAAATGGTCTCTCTTATCTGTGTGTGTAGCCTAGGCAGGGAAGCTAAGGTAAACTTTAATGAAAATGAATTTTGCAAACAAGGAAGCAGGGCTGGAAACATGGGCCTTTGGGTGGTTGAGGCTGCGAAGGGAACAGGCTTAGGTCTGACAGGGGGGCAGCAATGGAATGTTCTCAAAGGGCGTTTGGAACATGCCCAGGATCTCTCCTCTCACCCAATGCTCTAAATTAGAGTCTAAATTTATGTTATTTTTAGGAAATTCACAATAAAAATAACATAATAGCAAATTTTCATTTAGAAACTCAGTGCAGAATTTGGTTTTATCCATTTGTGCCTAAAAAGTCTTTTTTAAACTAGAAAAGCAATCAAATTGCAGTCCTGTACTCTAGAGGAATATTTTAAGTTATTTGCTTTTTCTGATGATATTAGAAACCACATCATGAAGCAGATAATACTTATTATGCATAACAATCATTATAATTGATCACTGAAATTCTGACCAAACACTCAGACTCAAGTAAACCAGAGTTATAGCCAAAGACATATAAAAAAAATAAATGCAACTTCTGTTATAGTTAAAAAGGAAATTATGTTCTAGTTCCATAAAATGGACACATAGATACCAAATACACTAAAATATGTCATGCTCTTAATATATTTAAAAATAATTCAGTACTATTATATCTACTATAGTGTACTAGTAAATCTGACTAGGTATGATAAACTTAATTTTTGTTTAAGTTCTTTGAAATTTCCTTTTGTAAATTGCTTTTCATTTCCCTCTGGGGACATTTCCATGATGCAAGCAGAAACTTACATCATAGCTTTAACTAAATCTTAACTTAAGATTGAGCTCAACCCCATGCTCTCTATACATCATGGAAACAGTATGAAAGATACTGAGTAAGCCCTTACAATAAAAAATGAGAGACAAATTATCATCATTTTCGTGACTGTCAACAAAAACAGTAACAATGATTTTGTTAAGCATCTGTTATTAACATGAACTGTAAAAGGAAATTTTTGAAACATCTCACACAGGATAATAATCATCTCTCCCCAATTATTCATTCAAAAATATTTTTGCATGCCTATTGTGTGCTTTCCCTCTGTGATAAACTTGGTTTTGCAGTGAGAAGCAATAGACATGGGTCCCTGCTGGTATGGAATCTTCCTGGAATGCTATGGATCAAAATCAGAGTCTTTGTTGCATTTCTCTAATGTGATAGATTGTGAATGACAAGGCAGGTTCTTACTGGCATCCATGTTTTTCCTTCCAGCAGTTAACTGAAAGGATTTCCATTCAGGGCATTGATTTGTTGTATACAGATTATTGGCAGGCATGAGTCATCAACTGACTACTAAGTGTTCTTAGAAATAGCATCAGTTCTTTCATGATCCTTGACAAAAATGATGCTATAAGAAATAATGAGTTTAACTCATTCTAAAGAAGTATCAAGTAACTGACCATTGGAATCTAAAAAACTTTTGCCATTTGATTGAATATGTATTCTTTGCTTTTCTGTGAAGTAAATGTTTTCCTAATTAGGCTTCAAAATGTGAATTTTTCTTACAAAATTGATTTTCTATTAAGGTACTAAAGTAGCTTCTCTTCCCTTCTGCTTGGATACTAATTAAATTATGTTGTTACTTGTTTTTATTCAGCAATCAATTTTTTCCCCATTTGCACTGGATTACAGAATCTCATTTAAAAATCAGTCTTTAATGAATTTTACACAAAGCAGAAGTGATAGACATATTCTCTCATGGAGACAAAACACTACTGGTCAAGTTATGAGAAATACTCAGAAAAGTAAAAAAGTATATATATATATAAAAAGGACTCAAGTTGTATTCTGGTGGTAGTATCTATTTCTTATGCTTTCTTTTTTCCTTTTTCTTTTGAAATAAGTATTACTGGAAGGCATGGGGATATAAAAGAACAAAATACTAAAATAGGAACAAAATACCAATATAAAAATACTAAGATAGGAACAAAATACTAAAATAAAAATGCCAAGATAAGTAGTACTGGTGATTGAAACAATATACTAAATGCTTTGAAAAGGTTCTTGACTCTGGGATGCAGGACTGAGACAATTTCTAAAATGATTTACAAATAAAATTTACACATAAAGAAAATGGAGGCATGATTGTAACATTTCAAGTATTTAAGTGAACATAGTAAAGGAATGGATTATTCTAAAAGTCTGAAGGTTGGTTTCAGGTTTCACTTGCGGGTGGAGCAATGGAAGAACTGAATATACTGATTATAAAGAATGATTTTTGAGGCCCAATAATGAGAAGGGGAAAATGAAGAAAACATAAATGTTTCTCAAAACTCAGAGGATATACATTTATGTCTAAAAAAACACACAAAAGAAATATAAAGATATAGTTGTCTGTAAGGTCAAATTTTGTTTTCATCTGTTGGGCGGTGGGAAGTTGGAAGGAGAGAAAGTGGTCAATCAAGCAACCTAAAAATGGCAAGTGAACCTAAGCCAGTCAGGTGGCTCTGAGTATGTTATATAGAGACATGTTGTTAAGTCAGAATGGAAAGCTCACCATAGATGTTTTCACCAGGGGCTAGAATCTAACAGTGGGAACAGCGTGCTTGTTAGAGCTCTTCCTGGCAGTTTCTCTCTTCAATACTCCCTGTATTTATATACGTATGTATGTAGCTATGTATTTATTTACTTTTTTAGTTACATTTTCCTTTATTTTATTTTTTTTCTAACACCATTTATTCCCCCTATACCATATTCCATCTGTTTTAAACATGTGCTTAGTAACTTTGAGATAAGGCTCCTTCCCATTTTTTTCTAAGTTATTTGCACATTTAAATGATCATTAAAATTACACACAATTCTTTCACTTATATAATCGCTTCCTCATCTTATGACTTTTATGTTTTTCAACTTCCTGGCAACATTCTATCAAAAACACTGGGTTGGAACTCAGTGCATTGGGTTAACCCATTTAAATCCAAGTCTCTACCATGGTTAGTGGCTCTTTCTAGATTCCAAAACTGTTTCTTGAATTCTTTTTTTCTCATTTTCTTTAATATCTCTGACTCCTTATGACAAAAATATTCTTTTGCACTGTTAGATGGAAACAAATGAAAGTCATGATCAGAATTGCTCATGTAAAATGGAAAAATATATCTTTAAAATCATGAGAACTAAAGTCCACCTAAGACTTCAATTTATTCATGCAACTAGGATTTTTGGCAGTTAATGGGAGTATGAAAAGATAGAGCACATATCAGTGAAAATAAGTAATTCTCCAGATATAAAATGTAATTGGAATCTGACTTCATTTAGTATGAGAAAGTTTATACCTGATTCTAGTCATCCAATGATACTTTGTAAACTAGACGTCTATTTCATGAGATTCTCCAAATCATGATAAAAGGAAATAGTCACTCAACTGAAAACCAAAAATTACTATTCCCGAGTAGATAGTAAAGAGGAAAAACTCCAGAGTTTAAAAATGTGATTGTAGAATTATTTCCCATTAAAAACTTACAGAGACATTCAATAAGTACAAAGGTGGTAAGAAAAAGAACAAAGTAGATATAGATAGATATAGATATAGATATAGAGATATAGATATAGATATAGATATAGAGCAGGAAAATGGAGGAGTGAATAAGGCAATGTAAAACAAGTGAAAGAGAACAATAAGCTTGTTTATTGAGCACTTATTACATACTGGAACTTGATACTCCAGCCCACTTAATCTGAAAATAAAGGTAGATAATGTTCGGCCCCCTTCTAGATTAAAAAACTGAATTTAGAGAGCTTAAGTGATTTACCCAGTGTCTCTGAGATGGTAAATGGATTGGTCAGTATTGAAAGCCAGGAGTTGTTTATTACACAGGACTTTATTCAGAAACCAGTCTAGCTGGCAATAAGTAAGGCAAAGATTGGAATGAGAGAGAAAAAGGAGACAATACTAAACTCCACAAAATAGAAGTGGTGTTGACCCTTTTCACTTTTTTTTTAAACACCTACTACAGCTCCAGTAAGACAGCAGGCATAATAGATATTCGCATAATGAATATATTGTAATAAATTGGGTGACAAGAGTCTTAGGGGAGAAAGAGAAAGAAATGTAGAAAGAGAAAGAGGGCAGCTAAAGGCGTGAGAATGTGATGCCTTTGGCGAAGTCAGCCTGTCCTGGATTCTTGAGTCCAACCAAATCTGTCAGCTTAGTGTCAAGCCTCAAACTCAGCCAATATTCAAAGAATTTTTGAAAGAGAAAAAATTATTTGGTGGCATGCATCCCTTTCACTCAAGGAATATACTAACTTTTCAGAAATCCAGTGGGGTTTGATGTTGGAATTCCAGGCCACTTGGTAGTTACTAGATGGAGGCCAGAAGTGTGAGCCATGCAGTCTGGCCAGGTGGGCATTGTGAAACACAAGTAGATTATATTCTGATATTCAACCAACAAACCAACCAAAAACCAGTCAATAACCAATTAGTTAATAAATATTTGTTGTGGTCCCACTTTGCTAACCCCCAAACTAAGCAATTTGTACAGAATCAAACATTTCAATAAAATATAAAAATTCAATGAAATAGCTCACGTTTCTGTTTTCATACAGATGTTTGATTTAAAATTGATGTTTTACTCATAGGAAAGAGCTACTTATAAAAGTCATAAAATTTAAAAACTCTGTATTACCCTTGGGTTGCTCTTGAAAGTTCACAGTAGGGCTAAATCTATGTCAGTATCCCAGAATCTAATTTTGATTAACTTATTTGGTTACATTATATATATTTCCTTCCAAAAAGAAAGAAGAGCTTAACTCCAATAATTTTGACTCCTTTTGTACAACCAAATAACTTCAGAGCACTATTAAAATTCAGTTTCTGTATAGCAATCACACGTCTGTTCTAAAACCTCACGTCACTGTATTGACCACAGAAAACCTCAAGCTGAGAGGATTCCCAGGTGAGGGGCTTGGCTGAGATTCTCTGAAGGCTTGGGCCACTCGCTGACCTCTCTGGTAGCACGAAAGTGACCACATCTACGGAATCCTTGGTGGTCCTAAATAATGGAGGCTATTGGCAATCTCTTGGGTAATTATAAACTCACGTCAAGGATCCAAAAAATGACTGCAAAAGGCATTGCTTTAGAGTTCAGAGAAGCGAGGAGTTGTTTGCCTTTCTGGTATTGGCCTATTGAGACTTTAGCACAGAAAAATGCTAGTGCCAGGCAGACATAGCATAATCCAATGGAATTGATTATTATGCAGTTTAAATGCACTAAGAATATTGAACCTCCCCTTTTAAATCACAGAAAAACCCTGGGTTAAACTATTCAAACTGGGAGGAAACAATGTGAAGACTACTATAAAAATGTGAGTCATTTAAAATACGGATTTAATATCAGCTCTTGTGAATTATATTTGATGTTTCACCCATCATGCTCTGATATCTTCAGGAGAAACAATGAACTGTCTGTGGTATCCAGACATAATCAAGGAAAAAGTGCCATTTTATTTCTATTTAATAGCTAGAAAAACCTATGTAGCAATACAGAATGATTGTGGCAAAATACAAAGAATATGATGATATTTTACTGTCGTTTTAAAGAAGTACACGTGTGATAAGCTTTTAAAAGTGTGTGTGTGTGTGTGTGTGTGTGTGTGTCTGTGTGTCTGTCTGTCTGTCTCTTCAGGGAGTTGTCCATAGACTCAGTATACAAACCTTTCTCTTTTCTTTCAAATAACACCCAGAAGACCTGTGTACTTTCTAATGAGGTTATGCGGTCCCCTGACCCTGTTTTGCCAGCTGTCAGCAGCTGGACGGCCACATCATTCTGTAAAGAGCAGCTCTCAGTAGGTTATTACGGGGGTGGAACTGGTGAGTACAGTTTGTCATCTTAGAAATGCTAATGTTTTTCTTACCTCTTCCTTCTCAGCACTCTGCAGATCACGCCATTCCTCAGTTACATGACCGAAATCCACTGTGTTCATGGGGACTTTAAATTCCCCGATGATGTCATGCTTGGAGAAACGATCAAAATCGTACACAGCCATCACGAGGGTTTTGCCTCCCAATTCTGAATACGGCACCTAAATGAAAAGAGATGAGGATAAAAATCTGATCACAAAAATGCTTAGAACACATTACTTGTTTACAATATTTAATTTTAACATTTATTTTGAATAAACAGATCAGGGAGATAATTATGCTTTTGATATTTTCTCAAATGGAAGCATTTGACTAAACTGCTTACAGCTTAAATTACTTGGGAGGAAATGGGGACTTCCCTTAAATTTATCACTTTATCCCAAACTTCTGGAAGCTGTTAGTATTATTAGTAATGAATCCTACTTTTAGTCATGCTATAAACACTTCAAGATGAATACAATAATAAACCAAGCCAATTTGACTATATAGTTTTCTTTGCAGACTACTTCTTTATTGCTGTTAAGTTATATTGTGAGAGTGTAACTTATTCAAGGTAGATAACCTTCAAGCCACTTGATGTCATATTTTAATGAATTAATGACTTACTAAAAGCTATTCCAGAAGTCTGAAAGGATTTAAATGAAATTCAAAAGGTGCCTCACCTACTCCCTAAAATAATTTACTGATTGACAAGAGCTGACTAGAAAATTGATGTTTTGAATATCAGGGATGCATTATAATAGAGATCTTAAAGTTCATTCTTAGGTATGTCACTCTTTAGGATGAGGGGTGGCAAAAGCCAAGAACTGATGAATTCTCCAGCTGTTCAAATATATCTGGGACAGATGCTATGGGTTGGGAGGTTTATTAGTAACATTTTTAATATTCAGGGAAAGCAGTGCAATCCAAGTGAGCTACACTTCAGTAACTGAATAGAAATGCCTAATTAAGAAATTGTTTAGACTTGCATTGAAGGTTTGATCAATTTTCATACACTTTCTATTTTATCAGTGTAAATGGTTGTCTTATGCTTCAGCAAACATTTCTCAATTAACTCTGTACATTAAGAAGGAAAAGAGAAGGAAGAATATTGGACCATATATGTATAAGAAATTTTAGTTTCCCAATTATTTTTCTGCCATTTGTTAATTATTTGGAATTTGATTAAAATGCTACAATTACGAACTAGGCACAATGTTTTTCCCATTCTTAGTAGAAAAAAATAAACCCTTCCAAAGAGTTGAATTTCAAAAGAAGAAATAAGAAATTTTAGAGTAGGGATAAACTCTTGAAAATTTTGTCTTATCTGCTAAATCTCTTTAGGTGTGTGTGTGTGTGTGTGTGTGTGTGTGTGTGTGTGTGTGTGTGTGTGTGTGTGTGTGTGTGTGATTGTACTGAGGTAGCATCAGTCAAAAACCTGGGCTTAGCTAGGGCTGGGTTTGGGTGTCCCCTCTTTCCAGCTGGAGGCACTGAGGCAAAGTAAATAAACCTCAGCTTTTCCATCTATCAGAATAATAGTGATATAGTAGTGCCTACATCACAGTGCTGTTTGAATATATTTAAGGTATTTAGCACAGTGTTAGCACACAGCAGGCACCTAATATTTTTTTTTTGTTTGAATGATTAGTAGCTCCTTCAAGTAGGAGTTTGGGGCATGTAGAGTTCATGTTAAGTGGATTTGAACTCACTTTTCAAAGCCAATCTGCTTTAAACTATTGTGCTCCTATTTCTATATCATATTGTGTATAGCATTTCAAGATGCATAATATATAATATCTAATGGATAAATTAGCCAATTCTCTAGAAACGGTGGCATATTCCTTAAATGTATTGAAATATATTGTACCTTGGTAGGATTTATGATTTGATCAACCTCCTTGTAATAAAATGGAACCTGATAAAATTTTATAGGCAATTTTAAATTTTCAATAATTAAACTTCTTGAAGTCAGAGAAAGTACTAATAAAATTATTACCAATACATTAAAAAAATAAATAACATAGGTAACTCAAAACAAAAGGCCACATAATATTACTTCAAATAATGTAAGAATCTGCTTAGTAAATTGTGGTTAAAAATGACTAATCTAGTCAAAATGATTGTAATTATCATTTGCAATTTGTTTAGTTCTGTTTTCATGTTATGTTCTGTAGTATATTGATCATGGTGATTAACTCTTCATAAGGTGAGTATTTCCAAAATGTTTTTACTGTTACTGTAAATTAACTATCCTAGGCATAGAAAATGGTAGATTTTTAATAGGGTTACTTACATTAGAAACTTTTGTCTATAAAATCTCAAAAGTTTCAGAGTGAATAGAGATACTGCTCTTTTAGAAAATTGGGAACAGCCGAAACCGGTTTGGCTAAGTGGATATAGCGTCGGCCTGCGGACTGAAAGGTCCCAGGTTCGATTCCGGTCAAGGGCATGTACCTTGGTTGCGGGCACATCCCCAGTAGGGGGTGTGCAAGAGGCAGCTGATCGATGTTTCTCTCTCATCGATGTTTCTAACTCTCTATCCCTCTCTCTTCCTCTCTGTAAAGAATCAATAAAATATATTAAAAAAAAAAAAAAAAAAAAGAAAATTGGGAACAAAGTTCTAGAAAAACGACTCATGGCCTCAGTTCCAGACATTTCTTTCAGACCAGGATGTTCACTAACATGAGGCACATGCTTTCTGTACCATTGGCTGAGGGACAGGTGGTTTTGAATCAGCCTACTGGGAAGTTACACACATTTCTTTTTTTCAGAAATGTATTGTTTTAAGTAATGCATCTAAATAGTTTTCACATATTCAATATATCCATAAAAAGAACTATTTGTACGCGTGACTTCTAGACAAGACCATAGAACTTGGTCTATGCAGAGATGCCTGAGGCCTGCAAAGCACATTTTCCTGTCCAGTTTTCCTATGGCCAGAATCTCTCATTGTTATTATTTGTCTGAACTAAATGAAGAGCACTAAGGAACAGCCTAGAGTAAAAGAAAAATGCTGTAAGTGCATAAAAATAATATCTCCACCTTTTTGTTGAAAGGTTAAGAAGAACGATTTGAGAAGGCTCATTTTACCCCTGTGCACACGGAAGTTGGCAATGAGAGAAATGTCTATTTGCACCATTTGAACAATGGACATAGCTTACTTTATTCTGTGATTGCAACAGGGGTTACCTATGTTCAACAACTTTGAAACTTAAAAAAAAAAATTCCATTATTTTTTTGACTTTATTTTATAGAGAGAAAATGACCTCACTTTTTATATGTGGACATGACCGCTCAGTCATATTCCAGTCTGCATTCTATTCTGGAATGGCCGAGCTGCATCCTACTTTGGCTAAATCTAAATGCAATGCAAAATCCTCACTGGATGGAAAATAGGAATTGTAAATATTCTGAATGGAATCACTTTAAATCTCTGAACCAGCCGTCATGTGCATGTCTATGTATGTGTCAGGATGAGCTCAGTCGCTTATCTAAAACAACAGAGGAAAAATTAGTACGTATAAGACAATACCTTGAAAGTAAATTGCTCATTGAAGACAGGGTTGAGGGTCTTTCGGTGGACTTTTGTCTCAAATTTCTTCTTTTTGTCGGGCAGCAGAAACACTTTCACATACGGGTCAGATGTGCCGCCCATGTCCAAGGCGGGCAGCTCGGCAGCCTGAATGATCCCCACCAGCAGCTGAAATAAACAACGGGATACAGCAAACACAGACATTGGTGGGCATTTTGGAAAAGATTTATTTGTTCACATTGCTGGATATTGTGATTTCTCCCTCTTCCTCTTTGCTTTTAATAAACATTTTTCTCTTATGAATCTGAGCACAGAAGGCAAATGAAGTGAGCTATACAGACTTCAGAAACCCAATTATGGCAGATGCAGGCTCTAGAAAGCCTGGTTTTAAGCATAAAAGAGGCTTTCAAAAGGTTGCTGATTACAGTTAACTATGGAATTCATAATTGCAAAAGAGTTGCAATCAAATAACTTCCCAGTTGCTAAAAGCCCTTGTGCGTTATTTTTCTTTTAGGGCATGATTTGTAAGTGGAAATAAATTGTTAAACAATCACAAGTGTATAATTATAATGTAGGAAATTTTTATTCTGAACCAAAGCCTCAGATCAACTAACTAGAAATTCCTTAGAAATTAGGTACCTTTTTTGAGATAAAAATAAGATCTTCAAGTTTTTATCATATTTGACCTATCCTTGTGTGCTGACTACTTTTGTTTTAACTGATAGGAAAATGATTGTTATATATTAAATTCTGTGTTTAAATATAAGACATTGGGTCAAAGAACTATAATTTCAACTTCATGTAAAGGAAGGGAACATTACAGATATGGTTTTTAATGGTAAGTGTGACTAATTTTCTGTATTTTTTTCAAATACAGCAGAAATATCTGCATTTTTTTCAAGTTTGTTTTCTTAGTGACACATTCCTATGTCTTGCTATGAATGAGGACACAGGCTGGCATTTTAAATACTTTTGCAAATAAAATAAAAGCTGTGAGTGGACTATTCTAGATGCTCTGACACCAGACATTTTGTATCAACAGACTGCTCTAGATTCATATAGGAAACAAAAGTAAACTCTCTCATTGTTGTTCATAATATATAGTCCCTCCCAAAAAAGTATACACAGTTTAATGGCTGATAGTTCAATTTTGAAAATGAAATGTACTTTAATAAACACTGACTTTATTTAAAGTGTGTGTATACATAGTGAAAAAGCCAACAAAGTAAAAAAGCAATTCACCCCCTTCCAAAAATAGTCACAGTTATTTTCTGTAAAACTGACCCACTATGTTTGTAAGTTCATTTGGGTTAGCTGACTCATTTTTTAACCTGGATTAATGCCCTGAATGATTTTTTTTTCTTTTAATGCTTCAATATCTTTGTGATATCATTATATAACAATAGCACTAAGAGTATTGGATTGTAGATATACAAAACACAGACTAAAGTAGGCATCAGATAATAAAGATATATTTAGTAAATCAATTTGTCTCGGTTTGCCAAATTGGTATCTAGTGTCTGCCTTTAGATTGCATGTGAATAAGCAAGATTCTATGTTTTTCTCACTTGGGCAAAATAAAATTCTTTTGGGCAGGGAAAGCTCTAGAAATATACCTAAACTCCTTAAAACCAAATGATCCATATTTTAAATATTTTTGGATATTTTGTTGGCTAGGGGTGGAACTTCTTCTTCCAACTCCCCTCTGACTTCTGTCTGAGATAAATAGCACATTTCCCTTCATCATGAAAGCATCTCAATTAGAATACCTTAGAGCTCTCTCTTAGTTTTGGTAACAAATGTGTATATTTGATTACAGCCTTATCTGGGAAGTTCCTCAGACTTTATCTTTCATGACTCATAGAAATCATTTTATAAATCAGATTGGTTGAGAACATTTGGAAAATCAGTGCATAATAATAAAAGTTTCATCAGGTAGAATCTTCTAGTTCCTTAAAATAAAATGCCTTTTTAAAGTTGATGTTTGCTAGAAAGGGAACAGTAAACACACTCATATATTTGAGTGAAAAAAATCAGTGCTATTATTTTCTTAAAAATAGTATTTTATAAAATGACATTTATAGTGCTGAAAGCCAATTTAGAAATTTTAAAATTATGACTAACCAGGATGAGATACCACCAGATTTCTACTGAAAAATTTAACAGAGAATAAATTAATAGAGAAATATTGGATCCATACAAAGAGGCAGATTAATTCCAAGGAATAATTATATGTGAAGATAATATATGTTGACCTTGACTTTCCCTAAAATATATATAAAAGAAATTTTGCTTTCAAATAAGTCCTGATGATCAATTTTTGGTGTGAGTGATAGAAATGACCTCAAATACCCTACTTAACTATAAAAGGTATATCTATAGATCTGTATAAATCCTTACCTATAAACCTCTATCTTTAACCAATATGCTATTTTCTAAAATCTATTATGAAATAACTAGGCAGGACTGTAATGAAGCTGATGAAATAAAATTATTATTTTTTAATTTTTTAAATATATTTTATTGATTTTTTACAGAGAGGAAGGGAGTGGAATAGAGAGTTAGAAACATCGATGAGAGAGAAACATCGATCAGCTGCCTCCTGCACACCCCCTACTGGGTATGTGCCAGCAACCAAGGCACATGTCCTTGACCGGAATCGAACCTGGGACCCTTCTGTCCACAGGCCGACGCTCTATCCACTGAGCCAAACCAGTTAGGGCTATTTTTTAATATTTTTATTGATTTAAAAGAGGAAGGGAGAGGGGGGGGGAGAGAGAGAGAGAAACATCAATGATGAGAGAGAATCACGGATTTGCTGCCTCCTGCATGCCTCCTAACTGGGGATAGAGCTCACAAACCGGGCATGTGCCCTGACCAGGAATTGAACCTGGGACCCTTCAGTCCACAAGGAGACACTCTATCCCCTGAGCCAAACCAGCTAGGGCTAAAATTATTTTTAATATGCTAGAACATATCAACACATTCTTCATGAGAAATGTGGAAATTTCAGAAAGTGAAATTTCAGACATTATTTGAACTATCAATTTTTAAATAAAGCCCAGAATTTCTGCCATGGCTTAGAGCTCTCACACAGCATTACTGACTCTGGACATTTGTTCTCAAAGCTGAACCTTCGAGTTTGATTTATCTGTGGTTCATTCCTCATCAAAATGGAAATAATGAACACATGTGGCATTAGTAGTAATTGTATGTTCTTCACATTTACCAGTTCCTCCTCACCCAAAATGAGGAGTGAAGCAAAGCAAAATGGAGAGTTTTAAATCTCCCTTCTCAAAGAGAAAGGCCGTGTCCTAAGGATTCTTAAGAGTCAGATCTCTAACTTGGCCAGCTCCACTAATTCTTGTCTAGCTTTTTACTTTCTTTAACAATTCAGAAGCTAAAGGAGTATATTCATCAATGTCATAGAATCTGGAAGGCCTTTTTATGTAGAGAGGTTTCTAACAGCTATCTTGGTGTTACTTCTATAATGTAGTCAATAAAAGGCAATATTATTGTTAATCTAGGTGGCAGTCAATAAAGGCAATATTATTGTTAACCTAGTGGCACTGCATGGTTTTTGAGAAATTGAAGAAGATATGCCTGTTTCGTTACCTCCTTTAGTGTTTTGTCACTTTTGGGGCAGTAGTCATAGGCACTAGAAATCAAGTTCCTAGTCTTTTTACCATTCTAGACCTTCTATCTTATTAGCATCAAGAGTTTGACCTAATATCATGATATTATTACACAAGGCATGCCTTTGAAATTCATGAATTTCAATTTTCCATCTTTGATTCCTGTCATGCTGATACGTTATGTTTCAAACCTTTGGCTTGAATGGTGGCATAACACAAAGGCCTATCACCCTGTTTGGATCTAAATCCATGAAGTGTAAGAAAGATTGTTCTAGCTAAGGCTGTGAAGGGTGAGATTGTGGTTGGAGCTCTCAGAATAAGTCTGACTGCTTCAAGTTAATTTGTATTCTGCCTGCCTATTATAAGTGCCATACATTAGATGTAATCAGTTGAATACTGTGAATTCTAATTACCATACATTAAATTAGCAAGTAGGGGACTGCCTGTACTCAGAAATTATTTCATCAATAGCTTTGATAATTGCATTTTCCCCTTGCAGCCAACAAAATGTTTTAAAAAGTAACTTGCTTCAATTTCTACTTGGTAATTTCAGGCAACGTAACAGAATTAGAAAACATTTCCCCCTCAGACCTGGTTATTCTGGAAATCATAATCCAATGAGTATTGAAGTTTTCCCAATTTCTCATCTTCTTTGGGTTCTTCTTTTTCTTCCCCATCAGTCAATCCGGTTTCAGCATCATCATCCTTAAGGGCCTATGAGTAGGGAAATGGATCATATGTGAATTCAAGTGAATTTTCATCAAAATCCAAATTAAACTGGGCTTGTGGTTATACTTCCAAGCTGTCAAAAGCAAGCACCAAGATGCTGGAAATCTCAGTTTGTCTGACACACATTCACATTTGATGCTTACATATTTTTTTAAATTCCATTTGTGCATGGAATTCTCCCTCCCGCCCTCCCCCCATCAGCAAGCAACATGAAAGCAATGGAAGAAGCCCCTAAGAATATTGCAAGCAAAAAATGTAAGGTTGTTGCAAATGTCAACTTGGTATTATATTTGGCTCTGCTAAAACTGCTTATTTCAGAATTATAACAAACATGCTATTAACCAGGCCAGGTTTCACATTCATGTAGGTTAAAGCAATTGGCGCTAACCATCATGTAGAACCATTGTTACATGCAGTGGAGTAATTTATATGAAATATGTGGCCTTTTGTTGCCTTGTGTCCTATGAAAAAACAGTTGAGTAAGTGATTCTCAGAAAAATTTAATTTGTTATGTTTCATATATACATTTGCAATGGTTATGGAAAAAGAGGAAAAACATGCCACCAGCAAACGTATGTTTAGAGAAAGATCTACCCCATTTCCAGTTTAGTTTACCATTTTATTTTCATAACAGCTCCATAGAAAGCTAGGCTGAATTAAATTGATTTATGGGTCCATTTGATATCAAAAAATAAAGTTATGTTTGCAATTTTGTTATACTGAAATCTGTATAAAAGGTTATTTTGCATTAATGAACAAAAATTTTGGGACTGAACTCTCAAAGCTCAGTTTGTATCAGTTGAATAATTTTTATAACCTAAAACTTAAGTGTAATATAAATTGAAACACTAGAAAGCTCATTATTTCATAAAGTACATTAAAATGCTCCTCTTTTAAAAAATAAAAATATATATTTTCCCCAATAAAATGAAAAGATTTTGTGAAATAATTAAAGGTTATAAAGATTATAAATATTACTAGTAAAAGCTTTGTTACTGGGAATATTCATTCTATTACTTTAAAGAATTAAAAAAATAATCAGAAGTCAATGAAGAGTTATTATTCAAAATTAAAAATGATAGTGTTACATATCCCTAACCATTAGCGAGGTTGACAAAAATTTTAAATCTTTATATGGACCATTTTATTCTTTTCTTCTAGAGACTGCCAATATATAGCCATTGCTCATTTTTCTATTGTTGGTTGATTTTTATTGATTTGTAGGGACTCTTTGTATTTTAGTGGTTTCTACCTTCCTATTGTTATAGATAGAAAATATTTTCTCTTAGTTTTTGGTTATGGCATTTTCTTTGCCGTGTGTGTGTATGTTACTGTAGACCTTCACAGGAATCAAGTTAAGACATATGAGGGGTAGACTGTTTTATATCTATGACAAAGTAAGGGAATCTTAATTCTTGTCAGCAATCAAATAAACCTGAGCATTCTTGTAGAACTTGAATCCAAGAAGCATAACCGGACTTCAGAAAGGCATTGGAATCATCAAACTACAGCTCAACCACTCAGTAGCTCCCACCATTCCCAGCTCCCAAGTGCATGTTCTTTTTTTCTGCTGAGAGAAGACTTTTCTGTTGACGTATCCATTAACACAGAGACCCTCAGTGGTGCTTCCAAATGGCACCCTCAGCCTCTCAGTTAACAAGGTTTTCCAATTTGGCTTTACCCAGTGAACTCCAATTTGATTCCAAAAAAAACTGAGACTTGGTGGCATCATATTAACACACTTGTTTGTGTGGGAGGATCCGATAAACAGAGTTGAGCTGTAGTCAGAGATGCTTTTCTTTTGTGCTTCCTGAAAAATTTCAGGAGCTTACAATGACCATTAATAGATTAGTGTAGAATGTTAAAAAATTTGGTTAGCCATATACCATTTAATTTGGAAATTTTAATTTATACTTCAATGCTTTCTTGAATAATAAATGTTGATTTACTGATAGCCAAAGGCAGGGAGCAACATAATTATTTTAAAATGTATGCTAATCTTTTAATTTTTGTGTGGGGTGTCACTAAAGTGAAAAGAAAAGATTACTGAAACCTTAGCTGTGTGTAAGCCTTTAATGCTGTCATTGATGTGCTCAGGAAATTGTAGCTTAGGTAATTTGCCTCCCTGTAAAATTTTAATTTTTTAAAAAATAACAGCAAACTAATGCATACATCTGTCTGAAATATCTGCACATTACTATAATAAAAAGATTTTATGGATTAAAGTACTTTTTCAAAAGTCTCCTTCAGAACTGACGATTTGCATATCATGCTTCAGCCCAGTGCGATTTGAAATAGCTGAGATATTAAATCTCCTTCTCCCTAAGTGGTTTTTGCCCTAATAAAAGGTGCAGGACCATCTCTGCAATTATTCTGCATGAAATAGGTCTAAATTTTTTATAATTTCTCAGTGCCACTGTTCATCACTGCAGTGATTAAGTCTATTCTTGTCCCAAAGGCTGAGTTTAACCAAGACATTTTCTGTACTATTACATTAAATTCAGGCCTATTAAATCAGTGGCCATTATAATATCTCGAGAGCAATACCAGCCCCCATCCCTCCCCCAATGGAACAAAATGCAGAAGAAACAGCTTGTAAACCCAGCAGTTCTGAGAGTTTGATAAATTGCTGTAGAAAAAGCTGCGCTGGGAACATCGACCTTGTTTTAAATTTCAAAGATTTAGTGCACATGCTTCTGGCTTGCTTCAACATTCAAAAGGCGCTTCGTTCACAACCATCAGAAGGAGCACTTGTTCATTCTAAGTTAAATTGTTCAGATTTGGATTTGATAAGGCACAGTAAAAAGAGAGCAACAAAGGAATGAATTTTCTTTCTGTGCCCATCAGTTAAAAACTTGAGCTTTCTAATAATACTCTACTTAACCAGTTAGTAATATTTAATATGAGAACCCTTCATCTTAAAAAAAAAAATCGATTTAGTTCAGCCTTGATGTGTGTCAGAATGGTCCACCCTCAGCTGTGGAGTCCCAGCTGCCAGGCCACTAGATGTATCCGAGCGTTGACTTAGGTGTGTCTAAGTAGCAGAGAAAACCTACCGCAAGGGACAGTCCAGAACAGTCATGAGACACAACACAGATAAGGAGGACATAGAAGGAAGAAATAAAGATTAAAGTATCTACACACATTAGTGAAAGCAATGGAGAAAGGACCTTTCCAGACCTATGGCTTTCTACGTTGATATTTTTCCTCTGTACTTTTAGTGTTCTGAAGTTTTAAGACATTAACAAAATCTTAAATATATATCTTTTTCTGTGTAAATACTATTTATAGTTTTCTGTTGTCATTGAAAAATATTAAAAAATTCTTCCTTGGTTATAAAATTTTACCTTAGAGACAAGCAGCCATGAACAATGAAATTTAAATTTCTGTGACTTTTTATATGGATTGAAATAGTAAAAACGTTGATTTTCCTAAACCTAGGTATCTTAAGAAATTGTGTCTAAAATCCCTCTCACATTTGTTTTTAAGTAAGTACATTGTCTTTCTCATATTCATACCAATGTTCTGTTTAAAAATATTCTAAAAAATATAAATATTTAAAAATTATTTTACTTTGTATTAAGGCTGTTTTGAATTTGTATGATCAAATGTGATATAGCATCTTAAAATCTTTGAGTTACATTTTGCTTCTTCATCCTTCCCCTTCATAAAATGATAGAACCCATTATTAGCTATTTTGTCTGCCTTAAAAAAGTATCATAGGATACTGTTATATAACTGTTTACTAGTACTCATGGAGCCTACTTTCACTTATCCAAACATTTAATTTAATTGTTTGTAAATCATTTAACATTTAATTGTTTATAAATCAAAATAAGACCTATGAAATCCTACATAGACAAACTGATTTACTTAAAATAATTTAACACCTTTTTGAGGGTTGAAATTTTAAATGCTATGTTGTGATAATAAATTGCTATAAACTATCACTGATTTCTTAATATTTCCTTATTTTACTCATTTTCTGTTCCCCTCCCATTTAAAAGAATAGGTGACCAGTGAAAAATTAGCTACAGTCAATTCTCTGTATTTATTACTTTTGAGATCTTGGTCATTTATCCAGGTTATAACAGAAGTGATAAACACTGCTACTATTTTATAAATTATAGTCTTTTATGTCATACAGAAAAAAATTTCACAATGAAAAATACAAATTTCTTGTCTTAGGAAAAAACATTATAGTTATTTAATAGAATGTTAATATGATAGTTATTTAATTTAATGTTAATATAATCTATAATAATAAAAGTGTAATATGCTAATTAGACTGGACAGCTGAAAGATCTTCAGGATGTCCTTCCGGACATCCTTCCGGAGACCTTCTAGACAAAGCCAGGGCTGCGAGGGTTGGCCAAGGCTGCGAGGGCTGTGAGGGCCAGCCGAGGCTGCAAGGGGTTGCGAGGGCCAGTCAAGGCTGTGAGGGCTGGCCGAGGCAGCTGGGGCTGTGAGGGCTGAGCCCCTTGCACGAATTTTGTGCATCGGGCCTCTAGTAAATATATAAAAGCCTAAGCAACCCTTACGGACCGGTTGACCAAATGACTTGTCGACCGGCCGGTAGCTATGATACACTCTGACCACCAGGGGGCAGACGCTCAACACAGGAGCTGCCCCCTGGTGGTCAGTGCGCTCCCACAGCCAACCTCCCGTGGCTGGCCAAACTCCCACGGTCCCACCCCCGGACTGGACGAGATGGCCTTGATTGGCCCTGATTGATTGCTGGCCAGGCCGAAGGACCCCACCCATGCATGATTTCGTGCACCAGGCCGCTAGTATAATATAATTATATTAGCAAATAATATTATTCTATTCTTTTAACTTTTAATTTCAGGATACTGGAATTTTAATTTTATTGTAGTTATGAAAATGATAGTATTATATTTTCAACCTGTTGTTTGACATACAGGATATAGTGGAAATTCAAGTAAAAATGATTCATTTCATGTCCATCTTGACGATTGCTTCTACACTTAAACGTTGTTTAAATAAATCTGTATGAAGTCCTGCTTGCTATGGACATATTGAAATAAAGCAAGAGATGCTTTAAAATCTCAATTTCTATGTAACAGATTAACCAGAAAGAAAAGTCCTTATTAGACGTGTGACTATACTTTTGTGCATTGGATTCTATGGTTGTGATTAGAAACTTTTAGAAAAATGTAACCCTTCTTACTCTGAGCTCAGGACAGAGCTCTCTCTGAGCGTGAGCACTAGCCTTACATCCACTCTATGGCCCTGAAACCTAACAAAAGTTCAGGGAGTGAAAAATGAGCTTTGTGAAATTATTTTCAATGGACATTACTGTGTCTTTGAGAAAACTCGAACTGGGGAGAGGGGTTATTGTCCTGAGTGAGTGATTAACTAGGAAACTATGCAAATATACTAAATGGCTTTGTTGATTCAATTGTTCCTAAGATTCACATATTTAAGAGTTTACTTAATAATAATTAATACTATAAGATGAATTTATAAAACTGCACATATATGTTGCTATTTTGAAATAAATAGAACTTTTGAATTATTTGAAGGGAAACATTGATAAAAGAAAATTTTATTTCTTTGAAAAATCTTTCTATATTTTAATATGAATGAAATGTTATTCAGAAATATCCCTGGTGAATATGATTCAAAAAAACTGAAGAGGCACTTAATTATTATAATTACTAATAGTAAAGTATTCTGAACCAAATCATTCAGTTAATTTAGCAAAAATACACAATATAAAGGACATCCAAACAGCTTCCTTAGACTTGAGAAAATAACCCAGCCAGATTGATTTTATAATCTTTGTTATGGTTTTAATTGTTCCAATGTGAGGAAATAAGAATTTTGCCTTTAAATTCTACCCTGTTCTTTAGGGCCAGCTCATACTTTTCTCCCTTTCATGTATCATTCATTATTCCCAAGCACTAATTATTGTACCATGGGTAGCTTTCATCAAGTGTGATAAACACCTTTAAGAATCAGTTATCTAACAGCGATTAAGAACAGTGATAATGTGGGCAACCTGCTTGGGTCCCCTCCCTGCAGCAAGAAGCTTTTCTGTAATAAATCTTTACTTTCTCTCTCTCTCAAAAAAAAAAAAAAAAAGTGATAATGCTAGAAAGGTGACCTGCCCAAAAGGGACAACATTCAGATATTCTTTAATATGTTTCTCAAACTCTAATACAATTAAGACTGGCTAAGCAGTTGTAATCAGAATATTCAGGCATCATTCCAATATGCTGACCCATCAAGAGGGTCATGGAAGCCCTTTTCTGGCTTATATGCTTAGGAGACTCGAAAACCCTACCAAATAGTTCCATTGCACTTTGGGATATTGCCTAATGGCTGAAAACGCATCTCTAAAACAATGGTATTTATCCAGAAGTTGTTCATTTCTATACTTGTCTCACATGAAAGAAGAAACCATTTATTAGTTTCCAATAAAATCTAGGAAGAACTATGGAGTGAATACAGTACCTGATCTTTCATGGTCTTCCCTAAGTCTTTCACATCTTTCATGTTAATGGCATTCTTTCCTCCCTTTTCCTTTCCCTTCTTCTTGTTTTTCTTCTTGAACAAACATTTCTTACAGATACAAAAGCAGCAGGTCAGGACTAAAAGGACCACGACTATGGCTATGGCAATTAAGGCCCACGGTGGCACTGAAAGAAAAAAAATGTGCAGAGAACATTAGTAGTAAAACACACATGCAAAACTTTAATTTATTTTTTTTAATTTATTTTTTTTACTTCTCCCTTCAACTTTTTTAAAAAAAATTTCTTTATTGATTAAGGTATTACATATTTGTCCTCATCCCCCCATTGCCATCCCACACCCCTCCCCACGCATGCCCCCATCCCCCTGTTGTCTGTGACCACAGGTTAGGCTTATATGCATGCACACAAGTCCTTTGGTTGATCTATTCACTCATTCATTCCAATTCATTGAGCACCTACTATGCTCTAGTCTGGGCGCTCTGTTCTGCATTACTTTATTTGCTTCCTATGCCTATAGTGTTTATATATTTTTTTATTTTGCTCTTCCACATATGTCAAATATTTCCTCCCTATTGCTTTTCCTGCCCCTCCAGGCTATATTTTCATTAATCCATTCCTTCCTTCATTTAGAGCATTGCTTTGGAGTTTGATCTCTGATTTTAAATCCTGGCTCTACCATTTACTAGCTGTGTGACCTTGAACAAGTTCTCTACCTTCTTTCTGCCTCAGTTTCTTCATCTCTAAAGTGGAGGCAAACTGGTAGTTAGCTCATAGTCTTTTTGAAGTTTAAATAAGATGCAGTGCCTGGCACATGGTAAAAGTTTAATAAATATTAGTTGTTATTACTCATCTATTAAATACTAGGGGTTCTATGATGTCTGGGTATGATGGGAGTGGACACCACTAATCAAACATAAAGACAAATGTAACATCATAATGGCAGAGAAGGTTAGGGGTAAGGTGCTTGGTGCTCTGAAAGTCAATCACAGGGAACTTGACCCACTGGGATCTCCAGAGGCAGGGCAGTGGTTCTGTGCTCAGTGGCTCTCAACCATGGTTAAAACGGGCTTGGACACTTACAGGCTGTGCAACTCTGGCCAGATTGTCTCATTGTTCTGAGTTTTTGCTTCCTTCTCTATAAAGTGAAGATAATAGTGGTACCCATTTCATCTATTTTGAAGATGAAAGGGGTTAATATACTAAAAAGTTTAGAATGGCATCCAGCACATAGCAAGGACTCAATGTTAGCTGTAATAACTCAAGACTTGGAGCTAAGTACAGAGTAGAGCTCAGAGTACATGTGGAGACATAAAACATGCACACCGATAAATATGTAAAAAGATGAGTCCACTGAGTGAAGTTCAGTGAGTATGCGAGTGGGATTGAGAGGGGGAGAGATGATTGTTAGACAAGGGGAGGCTTCCAATTTATAGGCTCTGTTGAATATAGGCATACTGATATATAAACAAGTACACCCAACTAAAAATTTTTATCACAAGTTGTCCATCTACTAAGAGTCAATGTATTTTCTTATTTGGCACCCACCGCGCATGTGCTTGTCAAAAATAAGCTCCTGTGAAAACATTCAGGATTTCACTGTGCCTGGAAAGGAATTACTCAACCAGAGGAAATAATTAGATTCGCCTATTGTAATCAGAAAAGACATTGTGCACTGAAATGGTAAGAGAAAGTTATATTTTCTGCCAGCTACATAAACATCACTAGAACCAATGATTGCTGGACACAAGTCAGGAGTACTTTGATAGAGTAATAACAAAAATATTAACTTCTCTTCAAACCTGAGAAAACCCACTCTGTGCTGCCTCTGTATTTAGCTTCATAGAGTAGAATATGTACTGTGCATATTATTCAAGATTATGATTGACTACTAGCTATTAACCTCAGGACATATAAAATCACAACTTCCAAAATTGTATGTTCAGCCAAACAAATATTTGTGTGAAAGTTTTATCTAAAAGTTTCTTACTTCTTTTAATCTAGTTAAATGCCTACCAAGCATTAATGAGAGAGCCTATATATTCATTGCAGGTGAGACAATCTGTAATAATAAAAGCGTAATATGCTAATTAGACCAGAGGACCTTTCGGACGAAGCTGGGGCTGCAAGGGAAGCCCGGGTCCTGGGTGCCAGAGGGAAGCTGGTGCCAGCAGCCGGGGAAAGGAAGGCCTATACTTGCACGAATTTTGTGCATCGGGCCTCTAGTATTTAATAATGACTGTTCATTTTGAACCTTGTAAATTATGCTCCTAGTTGGACTTGTGTGACAGTCTCTCAGAGAGTGACGTGAAAGTCTCCTAAATTACACAGGACAAGATGGAGATCACTTGACAACTTCACAAAAAGAAAATAGGCAGTGAAAACACAGACACATTATTTAATCAAAAGGAATTAAAGGGATAGAAGCATAGGATTACAGCCAGAAATCTGAAATAGTGCCACTTGAAGGTAAATTATAGCCACTGAAAAACTTATTTTGTGACTTTTATTTCTTAAAGTGCTACTGTCTACTAGATTTCCTTGCAGTTGATCTTCTGAATATAATTTTAACTTTGAGTATGCTGTATTGAATATATGAAATTAACAAAAATTTCCTCATAATTTACTGGCACCTTTAGATAGAATTAATTTAAAAAAAGTTGTTTTGTGCACTCATTTGAAAATCTGAATAGTTAATTATAATATAAATCACTTAATTCCATTTATCATGTTAAAAAACTATTCTATTGTATAAAGCAACCAAATATTTAAAAATTGATATGTTTAATAAGAAACACCATATATCATATTATTCACTTGAATATTAGTGGGCAAATATCATGGGATATATTTTGGGTTAGGCTGGAAACTTATTAAAGACCTACTTATGAGTCAGCAACTGTGCTACTGTTTTACCTATATTATCTAATTTAATCTTCATAGCAATTTTGCCGATTATCCCTTCAATTTTGTATAGAAAGAAAAAATAGAGGGAATAAAAGCTATAAGTTGAATAGTTTGAGAAATTCAAATATTTCTTTACATTAGTAGGTTAAGAAGTACATATTTTAAATGTATACAAAGGAAAAATTATTCTTGAGCTTTGAAATCTCTTTTTTTTTTTTTTTTTTAATTTCTTTATTGATTAAGGTGTCACATATTTGTCCTCATCCCCCCATTCCCATCCCACCCCTCTCCCCACGCATGCCCCAATCCCCTGTTGAACGTAACCGTTGGATAGGCTTATATGCATGCATACAGGTCCTTTGGTTGAACTCTCCCCCTCCCCCCCACCCTCCCCCTACCCTCCCCTATCTTCCCTCTGAGGCCCGATAGTCCGATCGATGCCTCCTTGCTTCTGGTTCTGTTCTTGTTCCTCAGTCTATGTTGTTCATCATTTCCCCTAGATGAGCGAGATCATATGTCACTAGATATATACTAATAAGAACTGAATGTGAGACGAGCAATAATAGTTATGCTGACAGGCAAATGAATCAATCTGTAGCGAGCTTCCCCCTGGACCAACAGTTCTTTTGAGACCCAATTTCAATGTCCAGTAGTTCCTTATGTGTACATGTCAGCACTGACCCCTCAGTTCTGGATGGTGGACAAATGGTGGTAATGGAGGTCCGACTCCCTCTGGTTTGGTCTCGGCCGAACCCAGGGGCACGGCGTCACCCGGACTAAGGGGCACGTGGCCTCACCCATACCCAAGGGGCGCGTGGTCTCACCCGGGCCTGGGACCCAGCCTCACCCGGATGGATCCAGGGGTGCACGGCCTCACCCGGACCCAGGATCTGGCTTCACCCGTACCCAGGGACGCTTGGCCTCTCCCAGACCCAGGGGCACGTGGCCTCACCCGGGCCTAGGTGCACGAGGCCTCATCCGGATCCAGGGACACATGGTCGCACCCGGACCCAGGGACGTTTGGCCTCTCCCAGACCCAGGGCCACTTGGGCTCACCCGGGCCTAGGTGTACGAGGCCTCACCCGGATCCAGGGACACATGGTCTCACCCGGACCCAGGGACGCTTGGCCTCTCCCAGACCCAGGGCCACTTGGGCTCACCCGGGCCTAGGTGCACGAGGCCTCATCCGGATCCAGGGACACATGGTCGCACCCGGACCCAGGGACGCTTGGCCTCTCCCAGACCCAGGGCCACTTGGGCTCACCCGGGCCTAGGTGCACGCGGCCTCACCCGGATCCAGGGACACATGGTCTCACCCGGACCCAGGGACGCTTGGCCTCTCCCAGACCCAGGGCCACTTGGGCTCACCCGGGCCTAGGTGCACGAGGCCTCACCCGGATCCTGGGACACATGGTCTCACCCGGACCCAGGGACGCTTGGCCTCTCCCAGACCCAGGGGCACGTGGCCTCACCCGGGCCTAGGTGCACGAGGCCTCATCCGGCTCCAGGGACACATGGTCGCACCCGGACCCAGGGACGCTTGGCCTCTCCCAGACCCAGGGCCACTTGGGCTCACCCGGGTCTAGGTGCACGCGGCCTCACCCGGATCCAGGGACACATGGTCTCACCCGGACCCAGGGACGCTTGGCCTCTCAGACCCCGGGGCACGTGACCTCACCCATGCCTAGGTGCACGAGGTCTCACCCGGATCCAGGGACACACGGTCTCACCCGGACCCAGGGACGCCTGGCCTCCCCCAGACCCAGGGCCACTTGGGCTCACCCGGGCCTAGGTGCACGAGGCCTCATCCGGATCCAGGGACACATGGTCGCACCCGGACCCAGGGACGCTTGGCCTCTCCCAGACCCAGGGCCACTTGGGCTCACCCGGGCCTAGGTGCACGCGGCCTCACCCGGATCCAGGGACACATGGTCTCACATGGACCCAGGGACGCTTGGCCTCTCCCAGACCCAGGGCCACTTGGGCTCACCCGGGCCTAGGTGCACGAGGCCTCACCCGGATCCAGGGACACATGGTCTCACCCGGACCCAGGGACGCTTGGCCTCTCCCAGACCCAGGGCCACTTGGGCTCACCCGGGCCTAGGTGCACGAGGCCTCATCCGGATCCAGGGACACATGGTCGCACCCGGACCCAGGGACGCTTGGCCTCTCCCAGACCCAGGGCCACTTGGGCTCACCCGGGCCTAGGTGCACGCGGCCTCACCCGGATCCAGGGACACATGGTCTCACCCGGACCCAGGGACGCTTGGCCTCTCCCAGACCCAGGGCCACTTGGGCTCACCCGGGCCTAGGTGCACGAGGCCTCACCCGGATCCAGGGACACATGGTCTCACCCGGACCCAGGGACGCTTGGCCTCTCCCAGACCCAGGGCCACTTGGGCTCACCCGGGCCTAGGTGCACGAGGCCTCATCCGGATCCAGGGACACATGGTCGCACCCGGACCCAGGGACGCCTGGCCTCTCCCAGACCCAGGGCCACTTGGGCTCACCCGGGCCTAGGTGCACGCGGCCTCACCCGGATCCAGGGACACATGGTCTCACCCGGACCCAGGGATGCTTGGCCTCTCCCAGACCCAGGGCCACTTGGGCTCACCCGGGCCTAGGTGCACGAGGCCTCACCCGGATCCAGGGACACATGGTCTCACCCGGACCGAGGGACGCTTGGCCTCTCCCAGACCCAGGGCCACTTGGGCTCACCCGGGCCTAGGTGCACGAGGCCTCACCAGGATCCAGGGACACATGGTCTCACCCGGACCCAGGGTCGTTTGGCCTCTCCCAGACCCAGGGCCACTTGGGCTCACCCGGGCCTAGGTGCACGAGGCCTCACCCGGATCCAGGGACACATGGTCTCACCCGGATCCAGGGACGCTTGGCCTCTCCCAGACCCAGGGCCCCTTGGGCTCACCCGGGCCTAGGTGCACGAGGCCTCACCCGGATCCTGGGACACATGGTCTCACCCGGACCCAGGGACCCTTGGCCTCTCCCAGACCCAGGGCCACTTGGGCTCACCCGGGCCTAGGTGCACGAGGCCTCATCCGGATCCAGGGACGCATGGTCTCACCCGGACCCAGGGACGCTTGGCCTCTCCCAGACCCAGGGGCACGTGGCCTCACCCGGGCCTAGGTGCACGAGGCCTCACCCGGATCCAGGGACACATGGTCTCACCCGGACTCAGGGACGCTTGGCCTCTTCCAGACCCAGGGCCACTTGGGCTCACCCGGGCCTAGGTGCACGAGGCCTCACCCGGATCCAGGGACACATGGTCTCACCCGGACCCAGGGACACCTGGCCTCTCCCAGACCCAGGGGCACGTGGCCTCACCCGGGCCTAGGTGCACGAGGCCTCATCAGGCTCCAGGGACACATGGTCGCACCCGGACCCAGGGACGCTTGGCCTCTCCCAGACCCAGGGCCTCTTGGGCTCACCCGGGTCTAGGTGCACGCGGCCTCACCCGGATCCAGGGACACATGGTCTCACCCGGACCCAGGGACGCTTGGCCTCTCAGACCCCGGGGCACGTGACCTCACCCATGCCTAGGTGCACGAGGTCTCACCCGGATCCAGGGACACACGGTCTCACCCGGACCCAGGGACGCCTGGCCTCCCCCAGACCCAGGGGCACGTGGCCTCACCCGGGCCTAGGCGCACGAGGCCTCACCCGGATCCAGGGACACACGGTCTCACCCGGACCCAGGGACGCCTGGCCTCCCCCAGACCCAGGGGCACGTGGCCTCACCCGGGCCTAGGCGCACGAGGCCTCACCCGGATCCAGGGACACACGGTCTCACCCGGACCCAGGGACGCCTGGCCTCCCCCAGACCCAGGGGCACGCGGCCCCACCCGGGCCTAGGTGCACGAGGCCCCACCCGGATCCAGGGACATATGGTCTCGCCCGGACCTAGGGGTGCGTGGCCTCTCTCAGACTCAGGGGCACGTGGCCTCACCTGGACCTAGGTGCACGAAGCCACCCGGACCCAGGGGCGCATTACCTCTCTCAGACCCCTGGTCGCGTGGTCTCACCCGGATCCAGGGGCTCACGGCCTCACCCGTACTCGGGACCCAGCCTTACCCGGATCCAGGGGCCCACGGCCTCACCCGGACCCAGGGTTCAGATTCGCCCGGACCCAGGGGCACATGGCCTCACCCGAACCCGGAATCCAGCTTCACCTGGACCCAGGGGCGTGTGGCCTCACCCAAACCCAGGGGCGTGAGGCCTCACCTAGACCCAGAGGCGTGTGACCACATCTGAGCCCGGAGGCTCACAGGCTCGCCTGGACTCGGGTCTCAGCGGGGTTTCGTCTTCTTGATCCCAATTCCTGTTGGTCAATTCCCTCTCAGCAATTCCTTCGGTCATTTTTTCAGAGCTCCAGGGCGGCTGCCGCAGAACTCGTTGGGCGGCGGGCTCGGCAAGGCTCCGGTGTGCCCGGTGCCCGGCGGTGGGCTGGTCCGGTGTCGCTGCGTCGGCCCTTGGGTCTGCAACGGTGGCCAGTCGCTGAGCGTGCGCACCTGGCCACTTCGGGGCATTGAGATTCTTGAAGGACTCGGAGGTCAGCAAGCACGGAGTCTCCCACCCCATGTCTCCCAGGGGCTCGTCTGTCCGTGCTCGGCAGCGAGTGGAGCCGTCCCCTCAGCCGGAGACCGCCGGGGGAACTGCGCCGAGCACGTTCCAGGCCACCATTGTGTCGCCTGAGCCATAGTTCTTAAAGTGTGGACTTTGGGTCACCAGCATCAGCATCATCCTGCGTACCCCTCTCTTTTATTCTAGTTGTAGAGCATCTGCTCAGCCAGCCCCCCGGTCTTTCTGGCTGGTGTCTGCTCTGCTCTCCCGTCGTAGTCTCAATATTGTTGTGGTAGGCAACGATCAGGCTGCCGCCCTATGTCTCCATCTTGGTCCTCCTTTGTACAGTTAAGTCTTGATTGTTGTTGGTGTCACTGGGAGGAATTGTCCTCCAGGCCAATTGGCCGTGAGGACCCTCTTTGTCCATATAGGAAGAGTTGCTGTGCAGGAGACATGTTTGTGGGCCGGGTCTTGATGCAGCAATGCCTTGGCGCTCACTGAGTCTGCCTCTAGAATGCCTCCCTTATGCAAGTGATTGAAATCTGGTGTCATCTCCCACCAACCACTAGATGCCCTCGTTTCTGGGTCTCCAATGCAGTGTGGGTCAGCCACTACCTGAGGCACTCAGCAGGAAAAAGCTTCTGCTCAGCTTGGCTGGGGCGGAGCTACAGGGTGGAGCCTACAACCTTGGCTTCCTGTCAGCCCCGCCCTATGAGGCTCCTGTGTCTGTGTCCCTCTGTATTCCTTGCAAACACCTCTGAGAGAAACGCGCCCTGGAATTTCGCCCGCTGCCAAACAGTCCAGTCCCTCCCCTAATGAATCTGGACTCCCAGATTCTCGCCTGGAACTGGGTTTCAGTGCAGTTGGAACTGGGTCTCAGCGCAGTCTGGCGTCCCTGTCTCCTTCCCAGCAGGGCCACCCAGTGGCGCAGGCAAAAGTCCGTCCTCTGCGCACCTTCCAGTGTGCGCGTCTGGAGCCGCCGCTTCTCTGTGCCTCCGCCACCACAGCCCAAATTCATTCCCCCAGCGTGCGCCTGGCTTCCCAGGGTTTCGCCCGGAACTGGGGTTCAGTGCAGTCGGAACTGGGGTTCAGCATGGTCCTGAGCTTATGTCTCCTTCCCGCTAGGGCAGTTCAGTGGCGCAGGCAACAGTCCGTCCTTTGCGCCCCTTCCCGTGCGCGCCTCTGGAGCTCTGCCTTCCCCCGCTCCTCTGTGCCTGCGCCCCACAGCCCAGATTCATTCCCCCAGCCTGCGCCTGGCTTCCCAGGGTTTCGCCCGGAACTGGCGCTCAGTGCAGTCGGAGCCGGCGCTTAGCGCACTCCGGAGCCTTTATCTCCTTCCTGCCAGTGAACGCCGGCCAGGCCGTCAGCCGCCCCCTCCTCTCCGGCTCCATCCTCCCCGCAGGCGCGCGCGCTCGTGTCTCCGCCAGTTTCTCCATACCTCAGGCTTTTACGGCTCCCCCGATTGTCCCCGTGGCCCTCTCCTTCCCCCCAGCTGTGGGCATTTCAGTCCGCCAGCTCTCCTGTGGTTCTGGACGATGTCCGTTCTGACCTCTAGTTGTGCCTTTGAAATTGTTGTGCCCGGCTGCAGGTTAGGTGTTTCACCTATGCCGCCATCTTGGTTTCCGGGTCTCAGTCTGAAATCTCTTTAATAGAACATTTTATTTTAAAAACAACAGTGAGGCAAATAATAGCATAAGATGCTGCCAAGAGTGATTAGTATAATATAAAAGATAACTTCAAGGAAAATAGGCTCATCAAAATATTGCTACTGGTAGAAAGCTATCAGCTTATTGTTACTACTACCAATTAACGAATTAATGGACTTTTTAAAAAATATGTTTTTATTGATTTTTTACAGAGAGGAAGGGAGAGGGATAGAGAGTTAGAAACATCGATCAGCTGCCTCCCGCGCACCTCCTGCTGGGGATGTGCCCGCAACCAAGGTACATGACCTTGACTGGAATCGAACCTGGGACCCTTTAGTCTGCAGGCTGATGCTCTATACTGAGCCAAACTAGTCAGGGCAATTAATGGACTTTAGTGATGAGAATTTAAAAATTTAACTTAAAGAACTTTTAACAGAAAATAATAGACTAGTGTACAAACTCTTCATTAAAAATGTTACTTTCATTTTCTAGTTAATGAACTAATCTCATATTATTTAACCCAAAGGTAAACCGATGCATAAGCATTAAGACAAAGTCAAATCAAAACTGCTTCTGATGTTTTAACTTAGACTTTGTGGTGGGCAGAATAACGACACCTCAAAAATGTCCATATTTTATTCCCTGAAAACTGTGAATATGTTACCTTACATGGCAAAAAGGACTTTGCAGATGTGATTAAGGATCTTGAGAAAGGGATATTATCCTGGGTTATTCAGAGGGTCCCAAGAAATCGAGTAGAATGGTAGAATGGTGGTTACCAGGGGCTGGTATAAAGGTGTATGAGGTGATGGGTGTGTGTTTGGGGAGGGGGGTGAAAACATTTAAGATATATTGTCTTAGTAAAATTCAAGTACATATATTAAATCATCATGTTAGATACCTTAAATTTACAGTCATTTTTTATATCTCAGTGTCAACAAAAAGAAGGAATCAGCCCTAGCTGACACTGTGATTTTAGCTCAGTAAAACCTGTTTGGACTTTTGACCTCCAGAACTAGAAAATAATAAATTTGTGTGATTTAATGCCTATACATTTGGAGTCATTATGGTAGCAATAGGAAACTCAAGAGATACATAGCAGACCTTGGAAGGTCTGTAATATATGCTGCATATAGGTGATTATACAATTGGAATATTAGTGTGGGCTATCTTTATATTTTCTATGATACTTCCTTCTCATCCACCATTTTACCTCCCTTCTGCAACCGTTCTCATAATACTAACATTGTACCAAAGACTCTCTCAAAGATAACCAATGGTTCCCTTTTGGAGAAACCCAAACAACGGTGTCTGTGGTATGAGAAAATCTTGATCAGATATTCCTTCTTGAAATTTTCTTCTGCTTTTGTTTCTGTTGTTCTTACTAACATCTCCTTCTAAGCCTTTGACTTTTCTCTTTCTCATTCCCAAGTCTCAAAAAGAGTTATTCAAAGTTCTTAGCCTCTTGCTCATCTTCATGTTCACTCATTGTTGAGCACATCCTTTCCCATGCCTTCTCCTTTTAGGTTGGTTATTCCATTCTGCTTCTTTGTCTATATGTTTGAACTGTATTCCCCACTGCCTACAGATTGTTTCCTGTGAAGCCTTCATCTCCTCAAACCAGTTCTCCAAACCAACTATATGGCTTTTGCCTGTGCTTCTTTCATTTTCTCTGCCTCTTAGACATTTACAACATTCACATAGAAATGCAAAAATTTTTATTCCCGAATTTGACTGATTTGCAAGTTGTGCCATTTCTTCTTTGATGTGTTTTATTTACTTCTTTTACACCTATTTGTACTTGTAAGGGGTGGACCTGACACCTGCTTCCTAATCACTCTTCCCATCAATTATCTCTTCTCTCCATTATCTCTTTTACCCACTCATAGTCATCAGACACAACTTTCTAATATATAATTTTTAATTATTTTGTATAGAGCTTTTAAAGTCTATCATTTGTCACACCCTACTTGTTCATCATTTCCCCCCTTCACTGCTTCCTATACTATCCTCTAGGCTGAACAGACTGATTAGCTTGTTCTTTGCTCAATTCTATCTCCTTATTTTTTTAATGTATATTCCTTTTGTAAAAAATATGTTTTTATTGATTTTTAGAGAGCGAGAGAGAAGGGAGAAGGAGAGAGAGAGTAATATTGATGAGTAAGAACCATTGATTGGTTGCTGCCTGCACACCCCCTACTGGGGATTGAGCCCACAACGCTGGCACATGCCCTGACTGGGAATCCAATCGGTGCATGGGATGATGGTCAACTAACTAAGCCACACCAACCAGGGCATCAAGTATATTCCTTTTATTTTGAAATGGTATTCTTCACCCTCTGTAGTCAGTTAGATATTTATGTTTGAGGCTCCACACAGGTCTCACTTAGTGTGGACACATTTTTAAATACAAATATTACATATGTTTGCTAAAATTTCCCTCTTCCACCCAATGGAAAATAATGACTATGTGATACAATAAACTGGGTGTAAATTGATGTGCTACTTAAAAATAAAAAGACAAATCTATATGAATGTATAAAAGATATTTTAATGTATCCTCTTCCTACACAAAAACTCCACTTCTTACTCAAACTTCACTTCAAAACTCAGCTCTTCTAGATTATTCATGACATGAAGCACTGATATTTAATGAAAACATAATAAAATAATTAGGAACCATTAAATAAATTTGCATTACCAGGTCTTCTGTTGGGGAAATCCCAAACAAACAACTATTCCCCTCATTAAGAGATGGGATAAACTGAGCAGTTTATAAAAGTAATGCCCACTGGAGTGGCTTAATAAGTTGAGTGTTGTTCTGTGCATTGAAAAATTGAGGGTTTGGTTCCCAGTCAGGACACATATCTAGGTTTTGTTTGATCTCTGGTTGGGGTGAGTAAGGGAAGGCAACTGATCCATGACTTCCTTTCTTCCTTCCTTCCTTCCTTCCTTCCTTCCTTCCTTCCTTCCTTCCTTCTCTTCCTTCCTTCCTTTCTTTCTCTCTCTCTCTCTCTCTCTCTCTCTCTCTCTCTCTCTCTCTCTCTCTCTCTCTCTCCAATAAAAACATATGCTTGGGTGAGGATTTTTTTAAAAAGTGTCACAAAGAACAAAGATATTTGTGAGTATACATTCATAAAAGGGAAATTTTTGATATTACTGAATAGCAGCCCTGTGTGTCAAGTTATGTTCCCAATTCCAAAGTCTACGCATCATTCACACATTGTACTCAGACCTACAGAATGAGCAGTTGGGGAGAGGCACTTTTTAAATCTACACAAAGTGCTTTATGGCCAAGGGGAGCCCTGCTCTGGTTCTCCTGATTCCGAGCTCTCACTTCTAAATAGGTTTTTTCTTCCCCATTTTCTAAAATGCCTGTCTGAGTACTATCAGCTTAACAGTGCTCAGTAAATGTCAGGTGGGCTCAAAAGAAACCCACATAGCCATGTTCTTAAGGTCAAGTGGAAGTAGAGTGGACAGTCTCTGAGGTACACCACCATCTGAAGTGTGTTTTCCGTAGGTCTGCTCTCAATCCCACTTCCTTAGCTCTGACTCTCTCCTGCCTCATTCCCATTCACAGCCCCCTCTTGCAGTCTCCTCGGCTGACAACCTTCTGATGGGCTTGTGCACTGGGTCAAGGATTAATCCAGGGCAAAACTCACTGGTTTTGTATTTCCTGCCTTGACTTCATGTTTAAGGGAAGCTCTGCATTATCTATCAGTTCCATTCCCATTCATCATGTTATGAAACAACCTTAAATCCATGTCTCTTACATAAGACAAGCTGTATTTGCTTCTCTGAGAAATATAAGCTTGTTCATTTACATCTGTCCTAGATATTACAGCCGAGAAACTCAAGATGACACAAATAATAAACTATTGCTACGGCCACTACAAAAATTCGGCAATAACCTCAAGGATTTTCTACCTTTGACACATCTGTTTTGTCATAGAAGTTCCTCACTGCACTAATGTCTGTTATTTATTTTATGAATAATCTACATATTTTCCATTCTTATATTTACTGAAGCTTTTTACCATCTTCTAGTTTTATCCAAAAATAATCCATCTTTCTAGATCAGCATACATTAATGCAAGATTCAGAATATAATATGAAAATAAATTTTCTATTAACCAGTAGGAAAAATAATATGTATTTCAAAGTTTTGCTTTTATTATTTATTTATTTTTTATTTTTAAAAATATATTTTTATTGATTTCAGAAAGGAAGGAAGAGGGAGAGAGATATAAATATCCATGATGAGAGAGAATCATGGATTGGCTGCCTCCTGCAAGTCCACCCACTGGGGATTGAGCCCCCAACCTGAGCATGTGCCCTTGATCAGAATCAAACCCGGGACCTTTCAGTTTGCAGGCCGACGCTCAATCCACTGAGCCAAACTGGCTAGGGCCAAAGTTTTGCTTTTAGACTGTTTAGTAATAATTTTTGAAAACACGAGGACAATAATTTTTCAAAGGTTGATTTGAAAATAAGCCTTGATGTTACAAAGCTTTTCTACATTACAGAATGCAAATAGGAAAAAAAAAAAACACCTTTGGAAATATGTGGATTAATATACTCATTAACCACTATTGGAGACAGGACATACAAGGCAAAATCTAAACAATGTACAAAGTCATACAGAATATGGTTTATGATTAACCCAACCAGTTAAAGGTCAGAATGAAGAATTTCTCAATTATAGACTGAAATGGCTTCAAAGACTATACATTCCTGGCTCCTGAGTTCTAAACAAACTTACCTTTTCCTCATTCTTTAGAATGGTAGTTCTAAGCCTCCTTTGAATTATATGGCACCTTTTAAAATAGGACATGCTATGGGCTATTGATGGGAAATATGTAGTTTGTGGTGTGTGTGTGTGTGTGTGTGTGTGTGTGTGTGTGTGTAAATTCCACACAATTGGGAGTGTCACCGTTGTGGAGATTACAGGGCTAGGACCCACTGGACTCCAAATTACAAACTCCTTTCCCAGAACATCAATGTACAATTCACCAAGATTACTGAATTAGGGAAAATTTACTCCAACATTTGGTCATTTAACCTTTCATTTATTTCTTCTTGGCAATCTCTTGCATTATCATACTGTGCCGGAGTGGTGGGGAAACAGAGTACAGAGAAGCTGGGTCTTTCTCTAGGAGCTTATGAAGACTTAACTCCCAAGATAAAAACGAGATAGGAAGCAATACAGAATTAAGCACAAAATTCAGTGGAGTAGGAGGCTGTGTAGGTAGTAGGTTGGAGAAGGACAAAATAAAGAGTCCAAGAGTTCAAGGGAGGTTTCGTGGAGGAGGTGAGCTTGGCAGCCTTGCTTGTTAACACAGTGAAAATAGCATTTTGGGGACTCCAGTTCATGTCCTCCTTCCCTTTCCCCCTGACCCCCTCCTTCCTCCTGTCTGTCTTCTTCCCTTCCTCTCTCTCTCTTCCTTTCTCCTTCCTTCCCATCTGTCCTTTGGTTTTTAGACTCCTTTTAATGAAACTTATCACCCAGTAACTACCTTGTTAAACAAAGCTCTCAATAAAGCAAAGACTTAAAGAAATCTACTTTAGACTTTTTAAAAATCATATTTAATGAAAAGACATTTCCTTATAGTAAACATATGTAGCTTTCTCTAAATAATCTTCAAAATTACCTTCTTAAGAGCACATTTTCCTCTTACATTGTTCTGTTTAGCTTTTCAGTATGTGCCTCTGACAAAAAGGCAAACTGGGAGATGTTTCTGTATAAATATGTTGTAAAAATGATACCAGCTACTGACTGGAGTTCACTACCTGTGGCTTTTTAAGGCAGATGGATGGTGTAAACAACTTGGGTGGGGGGGTGGGGGGTGGGGGGGACTCACTTATTCTTTTATCCAGTCATTCATGTGAGTGTCTAGTTAATACATTTAGTGCTCAGCACATTGGAGGGACAGTAAACAAGTTTGAAGTAATTTACTTACTTAAACAGTTTATAGTCCAGCTGGGCAAATGTAATTAATACACATGAAGCAAATTGTGAACAATATGAGAAAGCATGTTAGGTAAATGAAATGAGGTCTTTTGCTAGATTCTGATTCTACCATGTAGTCAGAATTGCTATTTTACTTTTCAAATAAACTCTTATTTAGAATTATTTAAAAAAACTCTATAAATTTAATAAATGGAAAATCTGCCTCTCTTTGCCCATAAACTCTTTACTATGTAAAACTTCTATGTAAAACTTCAGTAAAATACATTATATTGCTTTGATATGCACAAAGTCACAACATATATATTGATAAATTTTTACCAGAACCTCTATCCATTGATCTGATTTCAATATGTACTATGCTATTGAACAAATTCACAATTCACAGCCCCTGCTGAATAACTTACTAAGGTTATTGATGTTTCTTGCTGAATGCAATGATTAGTCTTGATAACAAAAGTTAGTTGACTGAAGGCAATTTTATTTGCACAGGTATTAGTCAAATAATTAACTTTATAAAATGTCTAAGTAGTCTGCTTTCAATGATAAGGCAAAGTCATCCGTATCTTCACAATATTGGAATGTCTGAAATTTAACAGGGAAAAGGATGTTGGGTCTCCAGGCAGAGATAAGCCCCAGCACAAATTCCAGAGGATTTAGATAAGGCTCCACAGTAGGCCCAGGAGCTTGCTGCCTGCAGGCTCTAGGGAGAGCGCATCGGTAAACAGAAAGGGATGCCAGGTAAGTTGGCAGAGATGAGGGCTATTCATGGGCTAATCAGTTCTGAAGCCTTTGGAAGTTCGTAATAGTTTTCAATCAAGCTGTGGACAACACAATTTCGTGGTTAAAGGGAAATCCATTTATCCTGTAACATTTGCAGTATGCCTCACTTGAGTCCTGCTTTCAAAGTTCAAAACTAAAAAAGAGTTATACCTGAGGTTCAACTTCTGTATTAGAAATCTACAAAATAATGATATCTTGGTTTCTGAGCCAATTAGTATTTGGCTTCATTATGATGCTTTGAATTTGGTTGGCAATTCTTTTTCATCTGTTTTCCATTAAAGATACCCAAGGAGGAAAAAAAAAAATCTATCCTAGGAATTAAATATAGCACCTGTTCGTTGGTGACTTTTGGATAACTTAATATTTGAGTACCTATTGGTTTCTTTGCTAAGCAATTTAATGTTCCTATGATTGAATCAAATTATGATGAAAGAATATCAGTTAAAGGGGTAGATATAATCCCTGCTACCTTATGGCATTTTATAGCTTCAGTTCAACAGTTATAAGAAATAAACAAAAATGTCACTTAGTCTTACTACCTGCTTTTTGAAAGACTTCCCCCCCCCCCCCCCCCCCCCCCGCCCCAATCTTGCTGGTTTATTATTCTAAGAGCAGGCGACACATTTTTAGAATTCCCTGCAACTTGGAGAGATTTGATTGTACTGACAGGAGAACTGTGTGGTTGCTATGCATGAGCGCAGAAGAGCAGGATGTTTGAGTCTTTGCAGTCATAAAAGGAAAGAGTTAGGCTCATTAATTTCATTATTATACAAAGTGACAGGCAGACAACAACGGAAACAAAGCCCCTTGCTTGTCTAGCTCTCCACAGGACATTTTCCCTTGATTATCCAATGGATTCCTGCGGCTCTAGGCCCAACATTAATTTTCTTATCTAACTGTTGTTTTCTCTGCTTCTCTCAACGTGTTTCTCCTCATGGCTCTTTTATCTGTCCAATTCCAAATTTGTAGCATCATTTCTTTTTGCTTCCTGGTGCTTAGATTTGAACTTTTATCTTCTACAGCTCCCATGATCCTTGATTCATTTTCTGTTCTTGCTTTTAAAAGGGCTTCTCTATGCTAGTCTTGTGTCTAGTGGCCTTTTCTTGTTTTTGTTTTTTCCTTTTAAGTCTCATCCCTCTTCTGTTCAGAGCTTGTACTTCTAAGCACTGCAACTGTGGACATATGACCTCAAGGCCCTGCACGAATCTTGCTGGTTTTTGTAGATTCTCACAGATCTTCATTAAGAATGTAGAATTCCTTTTATTTTCATTTGTTTGTCAAAATCAGTCATTTCTCCATTTAAAATATTCCCAGTAGACTTCCTCTAAATGTCTACCTGAGGAATAATTACACATGAGCCTGTACGTGGTCTGTCATCCACATTTAGTTATGCCTTCTAAATTGTATAATCATATCGATCCTTGTTTTCCAGTAGCTTTGTTTCTTCAACATGGGAAGCTACCTGAAGAGGAATACTATTATCTCTTTTTCTTCTACCTCTTTCCCATGAATATTAATTGGGTTGGGTAGATAGCAAATCTTAAGCAAACATTAAGTATTGAATAAATGAAATTATAAGTAGAGGCAATAAAGTCTTCAAGTATTGTTCACACATAGTGAAGACATGACCCCATGAACACCTTGGTAGAACTAAATGATACACTTTTTGGTAACACTACAGATCAAACCCTGATAAAACTTCAGTAATATATCAACTTTCCAGATCATTTAGAAAATGTGCAAGTATTCCTTGTTTTTTATTCTAGGTACACTATGGAGGAAGCAGCAGGCTCATTCCCTCCTCCCCCCCCCCCCCATCAATTATTCTTTTGTTATATAGTCCCTTGAAAAGATTTTCTTAAAGGTGTATTAGTAATGCTGATGTGGTTTTCCCCTTCTTATATCCAGCACCTTCAGTACTGTAGTTGCACTTATCGCTAGGAGGATACATTCAAAGACCCGCAGTGGATGCCCCAAACTGCGAATGTTACAGAACCTGACATATACTAAGATTTTTCCTATACATACTTAACTTATGATAAATTTATATCCAAAGTTAGGCACAGTAAGACATTCAACAACAACTAATAGTAGAACAATTATAACAATGTATTGTAATAAAAATTATGTGAATGTGATCTCTCTCTTTATCTACAGTCATTTTTATATTTCAGTCCAAACCTATACCTGAGTCTGTAACCATCCCTTCCTTGCAGTAAATAGCTTGGTGTCACTTGTTTCAGGGGGTCCCTAGATGAAGTCTTCCTATAGGCTCAGTGCTTTCTATCAATTGGACCATGTTTTCTGTTCAACCCACAAACTTAATGCCTTTTCCTTCTTAACTAAGCACTTTTCATGCACGGTGGCCTAACTCTTGCAGTTTGAGGTATGACAGCGAAACTAGCATAAATTTCTTTTCCCTTCTTCACAATTTCATAGATAGAAGTTGTGTTCTTACCATTGACTTAGCAACCTTGGCATGCAATTTTTTTTTTTTTTTACTTTAAAAAAAATGAAATCAAGAACTTTTACCGTTTCACTTAAAGAAAGCACTTTACCACTTCTTTTTGACATATCTGAATTGCCAGCTTCACTCCTTTGTGCTTTGGGGCCATTAGTAATTAATATAAGTGTTACTTTAACAAAAGCACTGCGATACTATGCTGACTAACAGTGTGGACAAGCTGGACAAAGGGATGATTCATGTCCTGGGCAGGACAGAGTGGGATGGCATGCTACTCAGATCAGTGCACAATTTAAAACTTAAGAATTGTTTACTTCTGGAATTTTCCATTTAATATTTTGGGAGTGCAGTTGACCACAGGTAACTGAAAGTACAGAAAGTAAAACAGCAGATAAGGGGGGACTACTGTACGTACTAATTCAGTTTCTCATTTATATAGTTCTTTGATTTTGAGACCTCTTCGCATTCTGATTTGACCCTAAAACCCAAATTCTAGAGTAGCCAAGGTGGATATTATAGTCTCCATTTTAGAGACTAGATTCCTATTGATTGGAGTTAGGATCAGGCTTAAGTCTTTGGGGTTCAATTTTCATGTTCTTTTCATGTACTCTGGCTTTCTTTTATGTCCACACTGAAATTTGAGCAAATATTCACTAATTATATTACTGCTAAGAAGAGTTTAGTTTTGTGGACATATCTATACATTACTATCAGGCTTCTTTTAACTGAAATATTTTTTAATTCTTTATGCCAAATAAAAATTATTTCTCAAAAAGTGATTGATAAAAAGCATAACAGGGCATTATCAGAAATAAGATAGGTCATGGATCTTGCCTCCAAGTTCCTAACTTTTGCAAGTTAAGTAAATTTGATTAAGTTATTTAATCTTTCTAGACCTCAGTTTCACCATCTGTTACAAAGGAGGTGGGTGAAGAGAGGAGTTAATGATATAAACTCTGTAAGTGATTTCTGATATGTAAATCTGTAACATGTAAATCCAAAGTACTTAGTATGGTGGAGAACAATGAAGGAGGGTTTTAAATGCCAGTTCTTAATATTTGCCAGAAATTCCTATTGAATTTCATAACTTGAAAATGCTTAAAACTTGACTGAAAAAGCAACTCTAAAAGTTATGTAGATAAAAGACAAAATGTGTGCAATCTTGTATGTGTAATACAACTCCCAATATGCTCACCATGTTCTGTCTTAACAATATGGCAGAATGTCAGGGCAGCATTCTAAAATAGATTGCTGTTGGAAAACTGAAAGGCAAAGCATTTGTGGTGCTCAAGCTATTCATGGGTAAAGAATAGAATGAATAAAGCTAACTTTGGGGGAGAATAAATAGTAGTCCTTTAAATCACAGAGGCCAAAAATTGTTTGTTATTCAAATAATGCAAGTAGCATTAGAATAATATTAAATTTGTTCTAATGGAAATAAACATAATATGCCCTACTTTGTATTTTTAATAATTAGTCAGCCTAGCTAACACTAGCTGAGTAAATGTTTTAACACAGCAGTAAAGATATTAGTGGTAAGATTTGCACTCTCTTTCAACTGGCAAAATGATAGATTTTGCTTGAACATGTACTCAATTCTGCAGTGCTTAGGCAATAACAACAATATGCTCTTGAAGCTGCTTTTGTTTTTTCATTCCAAAGTTGGTCAAGTGTTTTAAGTGACTAAAAAAGCTACCTGAATCCGGCACTTATTAGTCAGTAATTATTTACATACACATTTAAGTTATAATGATTATTTTTTAAAATTAAGAACCAACTTTGACTTTATACCATATGTTTCCACTGAGTAATTTATAAAATAGTTAGGTTTATTATTTCACTTAGGTAATAGTATCTTCATTCATAGATAGTAAATTTAAGGTATCAAAAATCTGACTGTCCAAAGATCCCAGGGAAAAATTATGGCCCAATCTCTTTAATCTCTTTCTGTTAATCCAATCTCTGAAAATTACTGTTGCAAATCAAGCAATTTACCTAGGATCATAATTTTAGGTTCTTTACTATTTAAATCATTGTAATGCCATATTTATTTAATATGTCATATTCATTAATTTTCTGTTGTCTCTGCTCATAATTTTCAAGAAAATAAGGCTAGGAGCCTGTAGTTTTCTTTTGGTGGTTTTTGACTAGAAGTGTTGTTAGCTGAAATTTACATTTTTAATATGATTTAGTAAAATTGTAAAATAGAGGATTTTCTTTTAGGATTTGAAATCTATAAAGCTTGCCCAGCTGAGTGTGGCTCAGTGGTTGAGCATCCATCTGTGAACCAGGAGGTAGCGGTTTGAGTCCCCATCAGGACACATACCCAGGTGGTCGGCTTGGTCCCCAGTAGGGGGCGTGCAGGCGGCAGCTGATCAAAGTTCTGCTCTCTTCCTATGTTTCTATCTCTTTCTCCCTCTCCCTTTCTCTGTCTGAAATCAATAAAAATACATATTTTTAAAAAGCTATAAAAGTTAATGGAAAGGATAGCTGTGATTTTTTTTTTCTTCATTATTTTACTTACATATAACCATCAAAGTCAAGAACCTGGTCACTGTGCAAATATTGTATGCTTATTATATCCTTTTAGGACCACTAAATCCAGATATTGCCTGGAAGAAATATAATTATCTTACTATATTAGTAGTCTCTTAAGATTCTTTGAAAAGCTATTAGTAATGTATCTGCTAAACATTTAAGCAAATGCTTTCCAAGCAATGTAAAAATTTTATATTTGGCATTCATCTGAATGCTTTTAAGTGAACGACTAAAAATGGAGGTCAGTGGACTGAAGTGGGTAAATCTTTTTGACTAAGGGTTAGAGATTAAACTATTATCTCTGAAAAAGATTTTACTTTAAGTATTGCTGGAAAGGAAGAGAAATTTTAGCACAGCACTTGACAAAACAGATCATGAGAATGATCTTGAGAAAAAAACAACAAAGAAATGGAGAGTGCTATTTCCTATTGAAAAAAAGCATAGCACTGACTTCAGAAAAAGAGCTCATTCATTGACTTGTAAGTGGTGATTGATTGCACTAAATCCTTTCTCTAATCAGTGCTCTTTGAAATCTTATCATGCACTTGAAACAAATGAAAGGAAACAGAGGAATGCATTCTATGGACATTGCGAAAGGGGCAGTGGGTGATCCTATGTGTATGTGAACCTGGTCAGATCTGTCCTTGAATCCTTGGTTCCAAACTTTACTCTTGGTCCTTCCTGAAGTATACACTGCTGCCTCAGGCCTTGGTTTACTCTTTTCCATTTACTCTACCACCTCTGTGGGCTGCTTTAAGCCTATCTGATATGTGAGGGAGTCAAGGGGGGCGGGTGGGTAGAGTATGAAGTAGGGGGAAGCTCTTTTGTTCTTTGGCACTTTTTCTGATTGTCTCTAAACAACCATCTAATTTGTGATATGGGGAGGAGAAGTGATAAATTGTATGAGAGTTGCAGTACATTTCCAGGAGAAGAATTGAAGAGCAATCTCAGTTTCCTTAGTGCTCAGGAGGTGGCCGAGAAAGCAGTTGGCATCTCCATGTCCCTATATATATTGTGAGAAGATTGTCAGTTGTTTTATTTTAAGGGTTGTATGGGTGAGAATCTTAGGTACAGCCTCAAAAATACATTGTGAAAATGATTAAAATGAGCTTAAAGATGTACATCTTTTCAGAAAGTTCCAGCAATTTGTGAAGTTGGACATGTGGCATAATTATATAATATTTAATGTAAAAAGCTATCTTGGCTGTAGTCCTCACCCCAGACCCTCCCAATCAAAACCAAAGATTTTATAACAGCAGATGCTAACACCTACGTCTGGGAAAATATCAGAGAAGAGTCATGAGGTTGGAATTAGATAGGAGAAGTTTCTTTTTCTTCAGAAAGTTGGGATAAATGTTGTTTATTTTGAATGGTTTTGTAATTTTCTAGGCAAAGGTCCAACTATGCTATAAAACAAAATTGGCTCCTTGAAAAAAAGCAAAGTATAAGAAGAAAAAGTCTTGTTAGCACAATTGATCAGACTTATAATCAGCATACAGTATGGAAAATAAGTTTCTGAAATGGCTGAAACATAATGATTATTTTGTTATTGTTATAAAGCAACACACAAGGGTTTTGCCTTTCTAGATCAGAGTAGATTAATTGACCTCATAGAGCAGGTATTTTGTCATGATAGTAATATAATTTGATTTTTAATTAAAGTGAATGTTTACGAATTTTAATAAGTGTTTAACTTAATAATGAAAATAGTAAAATCATAGAAAATCAGTTATAATGTTGCATACTGCTTCATCATTCTATACTTGAAGGTATTAGAGGTTTGAAGTCAAAGATCCCTGATTTTCTAACTCAGTGAATTGGTTTCTTCATTGAGCCTTTATTTCTCTACATGAAAAGTGGGAATAATAATATTATGATAATAATTATGAAAATTACATGAGCTGATACATCTGAACACCTGGTACATAGATGGAGTTTAATGAATGCTAATTCTCTTTCTCATTTTAAATAATAAGAAATACACATAAAATTCTCTTCTAAAATTTAATATTTTTTATTCTAAAAGTATTTCTTGTTAACATATTTAAAGTGATTAGACTCAAGCAATAGAACCATATGCAATCTGGTAGGTTTCTTCCAAAGACCTGGTTCTATCTATTTGCCTCTCTTAAAAATTAAGGGAAGAAAAAATTGGCCCTATGCAATTTCTACAACATGAAGGAATATAGACAATTTGGAGTTAATCAAGCATAAAGTTAAGAAGATATTTATGTCTTAGACAATGGGATCTTATAGTTTTATAAGGAAATTAAATACCTCCATTTTCTGAGAGGGGAGAGTGAGAGGAAATAAATATACTGTAGCAGAAAAGATACTGTAGCAGAAAATAATGAAAATATTGGGGACAAAGAGGTAGAAACCTCTTAATTTTAAGAATTGATACATACTGAAGGAATTTAAAAAAAAGTAGATCAGGTATAGGTCAATAAATCTTGTAGGCAACTGAAGGTAGCAAGCAGTTTTGTTTTTAGTACTTGGCAATCACCTATAGTGTCTTACTGGCTTTTAAGCCTATGGCTCTAAAATATACTAACTTGTGTTTGAGAAACCTGCATTTTGGTATAAGACTACTAAGCACGCAGAGAACCATGACAGGTGGGGAGACATTGGACTTGAGATGAATCAGGTCCCAACAGTGAGGTGACCCCTGGATCATCCTTGGAGGTTCACAGTGATTTATGTATGCAGAATTTCGACAGGTAGAGTGAATCATTGTAGGATCTGCAAGAGGAGTCTACCCTTGGATCTTATAATATGGTCAGATGTTTTAATGTAATGAAATGAGCCATCTTGCCCTTTAACAGAATGGCTTGATACACCCAGGTATATGGGCGGGGTAGGGGGAGGCATTTTTATAAAGACAGAATTGTAAATTTTGTAAATTTGTCTTAGGAAAATAATCCAACAGTCATATATAAACAAAAGGATTCTTAGTTGCAATTTTTTAAATAGATTTGGTCATTGGATGAGAACTGTGGAGTAAAAGAAAGATAAAACTAGATATAGGAGCTACAAGGAGAATTTCAGATACATGAGAAAGTTCAAAGCTGTGAAAGATGAGATTCTCATTGCTTATTATCATCCTTGGAACAAGACACTGTTGTAGTTCAAAAAGAAGAGATTACTAGAAAACAACAGAATTTGATCTTACAGCTCCTTCTAACTGGACCAGAGTTAATAAAGCCTGGGAAGTTGTAAATACTTTCTGGATATTAGGGTCAGTTTGCAAACACTTGTTATTACAGTCATTTTAATAATATAAATCTGAATTTCTTATAAAAATAGCATTACATAAAAATGAAACTTTTATGGTATTTGTGATTCTCCTAGGAAGCACCTTTTATATCAGTTTCTGAAGGCATTTTGGTGTGAGTGTATGTAAAGTAAGCCATGGATAGAAATGTCTTCTCAGACTGAAGATTTCTATAATATTATGACTATCTGCGTTATAAAGGGCCAGAGAACAAAAACAGAATCTTTAAAAAAAATTTTTTTCTTTGATGTTCAATAAAATAGCCTTTTCACCATTTACTTCAGTTAGTCATGACAAGATAGTCACTCAAAGTATTTGTCAATTTCAAAGCAACCGAGAGAACTTGACTGAAATTGATCAAAATAAAGTAAATCCAACAGAGCAAGAGTAGATAAATTAGAAATTCAACTCTGAGTTTTATATTTAAAAAAGTGCTGTATTTGAATTTATCCAAGATCATGGGAAACAAAAAACAATGAAATTACATCTTTTTTTGCAAATTAGACTCAGAAAGTTTTGCTCTTTCTGACCATGACTGCATGTAGGAAAAAGAGGTTTTCTACAATCTTTCTGAGGTGTATTTGCCCTTTCCCTCATGTTTCCCAATAATCAAGTCCTTTTAAAAAAGGACTTGTTTTTTAATGGCATAGTTATAATAGAAGTGAGAAAATTTCCTTCTTGAATCATTGTCTTATTTTACATGTCTAATTTAAGCTCTAAATTCAGAATATGCAGTGAGTAGGAAATTCAATTTAATTACAGTTATTGCATGTAATATTTAAAAAGTGTGAATGTATTTTGACCTTGTTTTAAATTTAGAGCTCTGACTTATATTTTCTTTTAGGATTATGCATATTAATTCTAGATAGTCATAAAAAAGGAAGTGTTTTTCTTTAATTGGGAGAATGTAAAATGATTTGCTGAGTACAGAGGAGAGTAGGAAGGAAAAGCTGAGGTTCAAATTAGTTATCTACTGAATATTTAAATAGGTTTATATTGACCATTTCTTTTGTTTTATGTGAAAGAAGCTTCAGTTCTCCTCAGGTTATATTCTCCCTGTTTTGACCACCAAATTTCAAATCACCCCTCTCATTAATTTCTCTCCATTTGTCTCATAATGCTATCCCTTTAACATGTCACCTCTTAACATATTCACTACTTGTCCTCATCTATCCGCAGATAGAATTACCTTCACAGCACATATGATTTTTTTCATTATGAATTTTTACATGTTACTACATGGACATCTTTAATTCTTTCAAACATTATTATTAAAATGTAAGTCAAGCAAAAAGGAATAAAGTATGGTATCCATTTACCCCCTCACCAAGCTGAAGAACGAAAAGATTCTGGGTATTGCTGAGGCCACCTAGGATTGCATTCCATTCTTTCTTTCCTGGAGGTAATCGCTTCACGAAGTCATGTTTTTCATACCTGCACAGTTCTTTGTGCTTTTATATAACTGTCTTCTTAGCATCTTTTTAGACCTAACTTTTTATTCCTAAGAGAACCTTGGCACACATCACAGCAAAATCTTAACAGCTCTTTGAACTTTCATGTGACAGAATCAAAATAGCCTAACTTCAGAACCACAGCAGAGTAGTACATGCACCACACATGATTTGCCTCTCAAGTTACCCAAAGACATCCCACATGCCCAGGAATCCATGATATGTGTGTTCCATGTAGTTCTGTAGGCATACTTGTCCCTGGGAAGGACTATCACACTTTACAAGAATGGCTGCCATGCCTTGTCAACTGGGAATTCTCATTTCATTTGGAATGTTTGAAAGTCAGACAGGATGCTAAGTCAGAAAAACCCTGCCTTCTAACACTGTCACAATCATTTTGAAACCAAATAAATCAGAATCATTATTCTTCAGTGTTCTTACGTGTGTAATCCACAGGGATATATATAAAATTAAGGCGTACTTTAAGTTGGTCTTCTTCTGAGAATGATATATCTTGTTTATTTTTAGAGCAAAACAAAATAATCTCTTTTTACATTAACTGCTTAATTTGCTTCCCCATCTAAGAAGTTGATCTTTTTCTCCTTTTAGGAGCCTTGCCCTTAGGGAAATAAAATGCTAAGCATCAGAGGAAAAGATTGAGATGTCATTGTGCTGCCTCTTAAAACACTTTAGTTCGTTTTCTTCCTACTCTTTTACTCACTATGCACAGAAAGGGATTTTTTCACTCCCAAGGCCACACATAACCCAGTGCTACATCAGAGGACGGGATATGGATGCAAACATCCATTTCCAAAAGTACTTGATGTTAATAGTGAGATGCGTTTCTTGGTTCACTTAACAGTAACATTCCAGTGGGATGATGAGGATAGATTCCTGGTTTCTGTTTGTTCTGCACCAAAAGTGTGACCCCATTGCAGTAACCACGCTCAAGATGATAAATAGATTTAGTTAGATCAGCCATGAGATAAACATAGCATTTTACACATGACTGCTAACCATTAGAACCAAGCTTCCAGCTATCAAAAATGCTGATCAACAGTTGTAGAAGGATACGGGTTGATTGTTTTTCCACATCTTAATTAATATACCTTTGACTACAAGGTTAAAAGTGAGTTGTCTTATTTTAACTTTAAATACATTTTTCTTCAGTTTCAGATAAAATTAAATTTTGATACATGCTGCTAAGTAATCTGTTAAGAAGAAATTCAACATAATTGTCTTTGTTACTCTAAATCTTCAAGGTCATATATTTTGTCCATGGCCACACAGAGACTTTCTTAGCAAGTTGCTAGAAGCTATTTTTGTTAGTAAAATGGTGTCTACTTGAAAAGGCATTAAAGTTCATATGAGCAAGCTTTGCTTTGAGATTTCATAATTTAAAGTTGATTCATGGATATACACAGAGAAAATATACTATTCTCATGTTGTACAAATAAGTTTTGTAATATTCCTATTCAGAGATAAAATTCAAGTGTAGGATAAACGAGAAACATGGACCAATAAATTTGAGTGGGCAGCATTTTTTGCTTCTGCATCAGGTATTACATTTTTGAAAGGATTCATACTGTTAATAATAGTGTAGATCTCTTGGCTAAAAAAATGGTTTGGGCTTATTGACCAATGCCTTTTAAAGATCATGGAACTCTATCATGAGAAAAATATCTTTCTTTCACTAGACTTGATCAAAATGTTCAGTAGAACTCTTGTAATTTTAGTATAGATAACTCCGAAATCATAGGTGTTGGCAATCCATTTCTGCTTGAGAGGTCAACAGTGTGATAATTTAAATGCCATTCTAAAGCAAGTACAATGGCAAAGAATTTAAAAACAATAGCAACAATTCCCCATACAATTTAAAATCAATCTGCAGATGTAGGATTCTGCAGGTGAACAAAGCCTGAGAATCCTTTTTGGGCTCCAGTTTTCAGCTCTGAATGGTTTGCACTCCAGTATTCGGAGGCAATTAAATATACCTGTGCTAATTAAAAGTTGAAATTGCAAATATTGATAAGGAAAATGTACACCACAGGTAGTTTGTTTTGCTGTTTCTCTTGTCATTCTGTACATTATGGAAAGACGTGGCACTTATCTACTTTTAGCTTTTAACTGGAATCCATGCTTTCAAACTGAAATAGGAATTTGGGGGATAAAATAGGACAGGTTAAAGAAATTTTAGAAATTTTGGAAATTAGGGGGCCCATGGAGGAAGCACAGGGCTGCAGAACAGCAGGAAGTATGTTTCCATAGAATAGGGGAAGCTGAGGAGCTGCAACAGGTACATTTCCATAGAATGAGGGAGCTAGAAACAGCAAAAGGTCTATATTTACAAAATAAAGAGAAGGAAGCCCTTCATCCAGAGAAGAAGAAAGCCCAAAGGGAATAGGAAAACAATAAGTGAGGAGGTGGGGAAAACCTCACATGTCCCATGTGAGGTTCAACCTTTGAGCCCAGGAGTTACTATAGTAACCAGTGTAAGGGAATAGTGACCAATCAGAGGGGATATCAAGGCACCAGGATCTGCAGTCTTTATAAACCATGGGGAAAGGAACCCAGTGGTACTCTTCCCCCTCCCCACATGGGAGTCCATTCTGTGGGACTCTTTCCTTCTCCCCACGTGGGAGTCTGTACTTATCCTAGATAATAAAAGCCTAATATGCTAAGTGTCTGGTCACCTGGTTCAACTAATCAAAGTGTAATCCTATCTAATAAAAGGGTAATATGCAAATTAACCACCACTCTGTCACAAAGATGGCGGTGCCCATAGCCACAAGATGGCGGCACCCAGTCCTCTCAGCCCCACCGGAATCCCCCAGTCCTGGGGGGACGGCCACTGAGAGCAGGCCGCGTGAGTGGCCTGGCAGAATGCTTGCTTTGTCACCGTGGCAACAAGTCAGGCATTCCACGCCCAGCTGCAGATGGGCCTCTGGGCAGCGGGCGTGGAGCTACTGGCACCTGGATACGTGCACAGGGCTACTAGTTCTTCAATAAATCTCCACCTTTGCTATACCACTTTCTGTCTGTGGATTCATTCTTCGATTCCGGCAGACAAAGAATCTGGGTTCCAATACAAAAATTCTGATTCAAAACAACAAGTTGTATCATTTTTCCAAGCCATAAGGGGGTTGTAGAGTAGCTCAACATCATTCTCTGGTAAACTCTTCCCACATCTCTCACTTTAGAACAGAGTAAGCCACTATTCATTTTGTATTCTAGGCAGATATTTTTCATTCAAGAACTACTTAAAGTTGGGATAATTATAATATAGGCAATTAATTCATATGGCATTCTTCCTATTAACATACTTAAGTGGATACCAAATTATTAGGTGCCTGTTTAACAATGTAGATGAGCACATCTATTTAAAAATCCATATTATCTACTGTAAAATGCAAGCAGAGAGATTTACTAGTATATCTCAGTGTTTCTCAGTGGACCTAAAATCCTCCCCTGGGACAACTGCATATACTGTAATTACATGAGGACCCCGTTTGTAAAAGCCCCTCTTTCAATTCTACAAGAACTCTCCTAGAGGATATTACTCTCATGAAAGATAGTTTTGGTTGCTTAGGCAACCATTTTTCTTCCCTTATTCTTTGTTAAGAGAACACTGATATGTTCAGGTATCATGCAGGGATTAGTATACTCAAAACTGGAGGCCCTTTCCCCAGATCTACCAAATGAATGATAATTGAATTCAGTCTGTTTTGTAATTCCTTTCTTTTTGTCACTGATTGGTTGAGGGTTGGGCATAAAAGCCAGGATTGCCAATACTGTCTATGGGAAATCTTCAGGAGACTACTGGGAAATATATACAATTTTTCCCTGATAAAAGAGCACTGTTTTTCTTTTTTCTTCCCACCACTCCACCATTTGATTGGATTGTTAGATACAGGGTGGGGAAAAAGTAGGTTTACAGTTGTGAGTATGGGAAACACAGAGTTTATTAATAACTGTTTTTCCTTTACCATATGAACAATTATAAACCTACTTTTGCCCCACCTTGTATATGATATTTAGAGAGGCTACAGCTATTTTTCACTCATGCAGGGAAAGTTACTTACTGGCTTAGAGCTGTAAACTAGATCTAGAAATGCCTAGCCAAGATTTAATTTTATGAGAGACAATTGAATACTTCATTTTGTAAGTTAGATTATTCAGCAGTAACAAACAATCCAAAGTCTCAGGAACTTAAAACAACAAAGGCTTATTTTCATTTATGCTACAGATCTTTATGGGTCAGCTTGGTTTCAGCTTATTTTGTAGTCACTCAAGAATATGGGGTGATAGAGACACAATCAAAATTGCTGGTTTTGATTCCAGAAAGAAGAGTAGTCTCTTATCAGCAAACAAATGCTCTAGCTAAGAGTGACACATGCCACTTCTACTCACAGCCAAACTCCCAGAACTACTCACAAAGCAACACCCACAAGAGGGTAAAGAAGTGTAATTATCCTGTGTGCCCCTAAGGAGAAATGATCAGAAATACTTGTTTAACATTCCTGATAATCACTGTATTGGCTTATGATGATAATACTGTTACATGAAGCAGAAGGCATCCAGAGTATGATGATGGAAATCAAATTATTAAATGTTAACTATACATCAGCCATTATTTTAAGTGTTGATACGTGTTAATGTATTTCATATGTGTGAAAATCTTACAATGTGAACACTATCGTTATTCTCATTCTTGAGTGAAAAACTCTGTTTCAGAAAAAGAAGCAGCATATCAGGACTGGGAGGGAGGGCAAAGTCATGGGGCAGAATTGTAGAATCAGCTAGTCCCACACTTACATGGGGTGATTTAAAATTGGGAGGGATATCTTGATTGTGGAGGTTTCCTGAGGAGCAAAGGGTCCCTGCCCCACACCAGGCCCCAAGCCCATGGTTCCAGTGCCTGGAAAAGAAGTCCCCACAACATCTGGCTGTAAAAATCAGCAGGGAGTGTGGCTGAGTGACATGGAGGCTGTGGGAGTCCCAGGCCGCTCTTCTTAAAGGGCCTGAGCACAAACTTACTTGGACTCACTCCCTCTGAGTTCTAGCACTGGGACATTAGCTTGAAAGGAACCTGGGACATTCAGTGGGGGTACCAACTTGTCTGGAATCAGGGCAAAAGCTGGAGGGGAAGCTTTCTCCCAAACAGGAGTGCTGGCAGAGGCCATTGTTCCTTTGCTGAGATCCTTCCTGCCAAAAAGTTGACAGGCTGCACCATATCTGAATCACTATCAACCCGGCTCACACTTTTTGCCCTGCCTTGGTAATTCCCTGAGATCCCACTCCTCCCTACTAGCAGAAATAAAGAATAACTTAGAGGGGATCAACAGTAGAGTAGAGGATGCTGAGAATCAAGTCAAGAATTTGGAATATAAGAAGCAAAAAAAAAAAAAAAAAAAAAAAAAAGAAAACCAACAACATCCAATCAGAAGAGCAAAAAGAAAAAATAATTTAAAAAAATATGAAAATAGTGTAAGGAGTATCTGGGACAACTTCAAGTGTACCAACATTTGTATCATGGGGGTGTCAGAAGGAGAAGATAGAAAACAAGATATTGAAAACCTACTTGAAGAAACCTATTGAAGAAATAATGACAGGAAACTTCCTCTACTTGGTGAAAAGAGTAGACTTACAAATCCAGGAAGCACAAAGAGTCCCAAACAAGAGGAACCGAAGACAAACTAAGACACATCTTAATTAAAATGCCAAAGGTTAAAGACAAAGAAAGAATCTTAAAAGCAGCAAGAAAAAAGCTGTTAGTTACCTACAAAGGAACACCCATACAACTGTCAGCTGACTTCTCAATAGAAACTGTGCAGGCCAGAAGGGAGTGCAAGAAATATTCAAAGTGATAAAAAGCAAAAATCTACAACCAAGACTACTCTACCCAGGAAAACTATCAGTTAGAATTGAAAGTCAGATAAAGAACTGCCTAGACAAGGAAAAGCTAAAGGAGTTCATTACCACCAAACCAGTATTACAGGAAATGTTAAAGGTTCTTCTTTAAGAAAAAGAAGAAATAAAAGATAAAAAATGACACTAAATGAATATCAACAAATCTAAAAAAATCAAAATAAATGAACAAGGAATCTATTTAACAAAATAACTGATGAATAAAATAGAACCAGAGACATGGAAACATGGAACATACTGATAAATCTCAGAGGGAAGGGATTAACCAAATAATTTATATGCATATATGCATTACCTATGGACACAGACAATAGGGTGGTGAAGGCCTGGGGTGGGGCAGGAACTGGGTGGAGGGGGGCAATGGGGTAAAAAGGGGAACATCTGTAATATTCTCAACAATAAAGATTTAAGAAACAAACAACACATGTGTCTCAGAGAAGTTCCTTGCTCAAGATTATTTAGTAGGTTAATGTCAGACTCATGGTATTAACTTAGGCAGTTTAGCTGCAAAGTCTACATTCCTTTGATCATTAATCTCTAGTAATTTTGCTTTTCAAATACATAACTCATACACACCTATCTATTATCTATATATTGTCTGTCTTTGGTCTATTGTCTGTCTGTCTGTTGGTCTATCAATCAAGCTAAGAAAAAATACACACCAACAATTACTATAACATGGGTGTTGTAAAAAATAAGATCAAATTCTTTAGAAAATACCTATCAGTTACTACCCAGTAAGCAGGAGTCAGCATATTAGACAAACAGATTTTGAAGCAATTTTCCCAAAGTGTAGGGGACAGTTTTTTGTCTCTGTCACAGAAGCGCAAAGTAAATTTTATAAATTACCAAGCCTGAGGCCTCAATTACTAATAGCTTGAGCTCTACTCACCTGGAGTGAGACAAGATTGAACATACCTTTCACTATCCATGGAAAGAAGGAAGTACCTGTAGCGCAGAGCTATTCATTTGGTAGATGTTAACTTCTATACATAAATAAACCATTTATTCAGACAGTGACTTTAGATAGCTATTATCTATAGAAGGGAAACTATACCCAACATACTCTGTATGGAAGACTATTTTCCTACCAATGCTCATTGACTAAATGAAGGGGAATCTAGGCTTGGTGATTCTGGAAGCTTATTAACTCACATATTCATTTTCTCTAATATGAGTAAATTCTTTTTTTTTCCCCTGGGGAAATTTTCTCATCTAAACCCTCTGAATTTGTATTTTTAATTTAAAAATTCCCCCCTAGGTTCACATCTGTTATTTGGTAAAGGCACCTTAATTCCTCTTTGAAAAACTACTGCTTTGTCATTTTCAATCAAGGTGGTTTTGTGTTATTGATCCTGTGTTTGTTTCTTTATGCGGGGGCACAAGTCTCAAGTCTGGTGAATGAGAACATTCCATTCCCGCAGGGCATACTGATTAGTCCAGAAGTGGGCACATGTATTAAGTCAGGGTAATAGTAGTCAGACTACTTGTTGACAGGCTACTGTGACAAGTGCTAGATCCAGAAAAGGCAACAGAAGGACAGAGATTTTCCTAGCTTCTTCATTGATGAGTCTACATTTAGAGCAATGCTGTACATATTGGCACTCAATGTATGTTTGTCGAATGAGAGAAACCACCTTGCGCTACGCTTGCTATGATGGTTGAATGTTATCCTTAAGCTTCTAGGCAGCTACTATGTGGAGATACCTGTCAGAGAAGTCAAAATAGAAGAAATCTAAACTAATGGTTGAAAAGACAAAGAAAAACTGAATTCTGATGACATAATTTGAGTTTTAGGACACACATTTGTGGCAGCCAGGGTAGGCAGGTGTTTGTTAGTTCCAAGAAGTAAAAAAAAAAAAAAAAAAAAAAAAATTACTTACATAAGTTGGAGGTGGGTTTCACCAAAAGAATACTGATGAATATATCAGCCATTTTATTCTGTGAAGTCTCTTCTAGCTCCGGGTTATTATAACAGAATGGACCAAAATTGTATTCCCCTAAGTCACTAAGTTGAACATTTCATTCATAAATATTTTATTAGAGACTCTACTGCACCAATAAAAACATCTCTAGAGATATACCACAGTTGTATATGAGAATTACTCTTAATTTAAAGTATGTTAAATGACTCAAAGGAGTTGATATATCTGAGAGTGCTTCAACTTGTGCATGATCCAGAGAAGCCCTTGATGAGAATAGTAGAAATATATTTACATACTGGGACTTTATTTATTAATAAATGTATTGTGAGAACAGGAGCCAAGACCTCTATTATACTGGGAGGTAATTTACCCTGGAAGACAGACACCCTCAGCAGTGGCCTTCTCTTTCCTGGAAGGACTTCTAGAATGTGTGTTGTTGTAACAAGTTCAGCTCTTGTCCTGAATCCTTCCTTTAGCCATATAATTGGTATCTTTTTGTCACACACTTAATGGATTTTGTTTCCTCATGGCTACATACAAGCTGTAAACTTTGGACAAATTAGTTTCTTTAAAATAGAAATAATGGTAATAGTTATAGAATTGTATGAGAATTAAATAAGGTGATTCTGGTGAAGTACTTAATAATTCCTAAGTTAATGGTAATAAATACCTATCAATGGATGAAATGAGAACATACTTGTTATATAGCTGTACAAAGACACCCCATTGACTTTGACTTTGAAATACCCTTCTTGAAGTCTTAATAGCTTCTTTATAAAAACCATACACTGGAAGGTCACAGGTGATAGAATAATCATGAAATTAAATTATCTTTACTTTCCCTGACCCCTAATAATACTTGGAATAAGAGATTTTAGATTTTTTATTAAATAAAAACCTCATTTGAAACTCTGGCTGTTATTATTTGACATTGCAGCTAGAGTACACTGCTAGTTCTGTCACTTTATCCATGTAACACCCCCCAAAAGTGAATAGTAAGTGTGTCACCCTCGTACTAAGCACTTGTCTTCTAGCCACTGGGGTGGCAAAAGGTGATAGAAACAAAAGTACCATCCTAGTCTTCTAGGAACTCACAGTAGCTAAGGCAAGAGGTGAACATAAATGACTACGATACAAGATAGAATTAATAATAATTGCTTTAGAGGCAAAGGTAAAAAATGTGAAAATTCACAGAAAGAATAGAATAATTGGAAATGGTCTCATGAAAGATGTGCAGAATTCACATCTGTACAGCTAGTGGAGGAATGACAGGCAATATGAACAAAAGAATGAAGGCAAAAATACGCACCAGATTGGAAAAGTGAAGAATATTTTTACGTAGCTTTTCCTCTTTGAATTTCTATTTCCACTGCCCAAGTCAGGTTCTTACTACCTCTTGCATAAAATATTGGGATTACCTCTGAGCAGAGTCCCTTTCTCCAGCTTCACCCTTCCCTAATTCATCTGAAATACATGCCCAGAGTAATCATCATAAGCTCTGGTCAGGTTGCTTCCCTGCTCAAAATACTTCACTGGTCCCCAATGAGGCCAGTGATCATAAAAGTTATTCATTTATATTTGAGTTTTCAAGTAATGAGAAAGGTGATCTTTTTAAAAGGCTTCTACACAGACATAGCAATTTCAGAGTCATACCTTTGGCGAAAAAAAGTCATTCCTCATACTAGACCTTTCAGTCATAATAGCTGTCACTCAGTGGGAACAATTTCTAGGAATTGCATTCACTTGTGAAGACTGCCACCTACTTCATCAGACCAAGTTTTAGAATGACTTTTAAAGTGCTCTTTTTTGTCACTGAAGAAACTAAAAAGAGAGATCTCAGTTTAGAACAAAAAGCTGTTCCAAGTGAAATTGGAAGCTCAGTTGCACTAGCTAAACAAGGACTAAATTGACATGGATGAAAATGTAGGGGGAAAGGTTAAAAGAGTATAGGTCTCTTTAGCTTTATGATGAAATATTGATATTTTCTGCATAAGGGTATAGGAAATGAAAGTTTATATGGGAGAAAAACATGCAAAAGGACTGTGATGAAAATCATATGGAAATTTCTTGAGGAGCAAGGTTACCAAACAGAAAAAAAAAAAGCTTTAGTAAATTGTAGAGATAATGAGGGTGTGGCAATGTGCAAGGCCAATGATAGTAATTTAGGTACTGACAAAAGTACCTTAATTTTAGGCCAAGAAAAGAGCAGAAAACACTGTTAATTGTCATTATGAAATCCTTCACTGTATTTCTTTAAAGTACCCAGAATGGAATTTCAATGAATTGATCAATTTATGCTAGAGTATGAAGCATTATGCTTTTATGTCATAAAATTTATACTAGATTCTTAACTTTATTGGGTGTGATTTTACTCCCCATACCCTGCATTTTCTTCCCCTTCACTGTCTTTTCCTCTTCTTTTTCCAGGCTAACTAAATTTGAAATGTTGCCTTGCCCTACCACTTCATGGCCCTGTTAACCTCCTTTATCATTTCTGAGAGACCAGGTGCACAAAAATTCGTGCACTTGGGAGGGGTCCCTCAGCCCAGCCTGTGCCCTCTCACAGTCTAGGACTCCTCAGGGGATGTCCGACTGATGGCATAGGCTTGCTCCCCCTACCCTCCGGGGGATTGGGCCTAAGCTGGCAGTCAGACATCCCTCTGGCAGCCCGGGAGCCCTTGGCGGATATCCTTAGTGCTGCCGTGGAGGCGGGAGAGGCTCCTGCCACAGCCACTGCACTGGCCAGCCATGACCAGCTTCTGGCTGAGCGGCGCCCCCCCTCCCCCCCCCCCCCCCCCCCGTGGAAGTGCACTGATCACCAGGGGGCAGCTCCTGCATTGAGCATCTGCCCCCTGGTGGTCAGTGCATGTCATAGTGACCGGTCATTCCTGGTCATTCCACCTTTAGGGTCAATTTGCATATAACCCTTTTATTATATAGGATTAGCATTTCTATTAAAGTCTATCATTGAAAGCAAAATACTTATACCACCTGGAATGAGTTTAGCTTCAGAGACTTCCTTCTCAGCAATAATTAAGATTCATGATTCTTGAGTTTGAAAAAATAGGCAAAGAGATGAGATTTTCTGTAATGCATTCCCAACTTTAGCAATCCTTGCTCCTAAGTAAGGTTCTCAAATTCATTCTTGCTGTACTGGTTTTGTTGTAGAATATTTTAATGAATAGAGACACAAGAATCTAATAAGTATTCTTATCTAATTTACCACAAAGTTGTATCAGTATGAAAAAAAAGGCCCCTTTTCCTGATGTTTTGCTTGATATTGAAATGTGAGGAAGCATGTGTTATCATAGTAATTAACTGGGTATTAATATTAATAATAGAAAAAGAGCACAGGGAAGGCCAGACATTATCAGCATGGCCATCTGGGTAGCTTCACCAGGAAGCTGCAATTTCACACTCCCCAGGGAACCACTGATTCATTCCCTGCAGATCACTGAGGGAAGGAACTGGAAAAAGGAGAAGATGGACATATGAGCAGTGAGTTGAGGTGATTTAGGGAAGGTACTTTTCTGTCAGTCTAACCTGGAAACAATGATAATTGGCCAGAGGAGTGGAGTTACTGGAAGCCTGAGAAAATTTGGGAGTGCATAATCTGAGATGAAGGAATGTTCTCTTGTTCCTCTGGCTTTGCTCCTGCTTCCTTGCACTCATCCATCGTCTCTCCATAGCCATGTGGTTTTATTTTATTTTTTAAAATATATTTTATTGATTTTTTACAGAGAGGAAGGGAGAGGGATAGAGAATTAGAAACATCGGTGAGAGAGAAACATCGATCAGCTGCCTCCTGCACATCCCCTACTGGGGATGTGCCCTCAACCAAGGTACATGCCCTTGACCGGAATCAAACCTGGGACCCTTCAGTCTGCAGGCCAACGCTCTATCCACTGAGCCAAACCGGTTAGGACGCCATGTGGTTTTAGAAGCGTCAGAAGCTTTACGGCCCATGGCCATGTGACTCCACATGCAATGGACTGCAGCTGGGAACACAAGCAAAGTTAACCTGATGCTGGACTGGACTGTGCAAATATGGAGCAGAAACTCTGGGCAATGGCTTTAATCCTAGCTCTGCTGAAGACAAAATGGGACCTTTTCCTTGGCGGGACAGAGGGAGATGGGACCTTGGAAACTCAGGGGTTTAATTTCACAGAAGTAAAACTTTTCATTATATCTCCTGTGGGGGCCTCTGGAAATTCTTATTGCAGCAGCACCCCAGGAAGCCCAATTTCACTGGCAACCAGTGGGGACATGAAGGATACCCCACCAATAACAGTTATACTTGCATCATTTAAGAAATTGTTTTAACAAGCTGTAGAGGAGGGAAAAAGTTATGGAAAGATAAAGAAATGGAAAAATAATTCTTTTCCAATTTTGGAGACAATTTTAGGAGAAAAGTGGAAAACACTCTGTTTTAGTTCTTTCAGATTGCTCTAACAAAAATACCAGAGACTGGGTGGCTTATGCACGCAGAAATCTGTTTCTCACAGTCTGGAAGCAAGATCAAGGCACAGGCAGATTCTATGTCTGGTGAGAGCCTACTTCCTGGTTCATGGACAACTGTCTTCGCTGTGTCCTTACATGGCAGAAGGCACAGGGGAGCTCTCTGGGGCCTCGTATAAGGGCACTAATCTTGCTCATGAACACTCCACCCTCATCATCTAATCCCTTCCCAAAGGCCCCACCTCCAAATACCATCACATTGGCATTAGGTTTTAGCATATCAACTGTGGGAAGACACAGACATTCAGTCTGTAGGACCCTCCTATACAAGTTACAAATAAGGACAACACAGAGTTTACCTATGGATATTTTGGGAGGAGAGAACAACTAGTGGTAGAATGGCCTTGGATGGATTTGGGACCATCAGGCTAAGGTTTGAATATTCAGCTGCTACTTAGCAGTTGAATGATGTTGGTTACTAAATTTCCCTAACTTTCACTTCCTTACCTGTAAACTGGGGATAATACTAGCATCTACTTTACAGAATTATTCTAAGGAATAAATGAAATAATGCACAGTGCCTATGGAATACTTGGTACATACTCATTCAGTAAATGGTGACTATTATGAAAAGCACAGTGCATAAAGCAGTATTCCTATAAGTTTAGCACAAAGGGGAGGGTCCGCTGGGCAAAAGTGCCTCTGGTTAAAGTCTTTATGTTTCCTCACATGCGGTCATGCCTCGCTTATGATAGGAACATGTTCTACGAAATATGTCTCACAGCAAAGGGTTGTGAATCATTGGTTTTGCTTGCTCTGCTTTTCATTATATCCTTACTAGAGGCCCGGTGCACAAATTCATGCACCAATGGGGTCCCTTGGCCAGGCCTGCGGGATTGGGCTGAAACCAGCTCTCCGACATCCCCCAAGGGGTCCATATTGCAAGAGGGAGCAGGCCAGGCTGAGGGACCCCACCCGTGCATGATCGATCGGGGCTGGGGAGGGACACGGGAGGTTGGCCAGCCTCGGAGGGACTGCAGGAGGGCTCCAGGGCATGTCTGGCCTGTCTCACTCAGTCCTGATTGGCCGGACCCGAGCACCAAGATAACCTACCAGTTGGAGCATCTGTTCCCTGGTGGTCAGTGCGTGTCATAGCGACTGGTCGACCGTTTGACTGTCTGCTCCCTGGTGGTCAGTGCACATCACAGCGAGTGATTGAGTGGCTTTAGCGTATCATCAGCATATTACTCTTTGATTTGTTGAACGGACAACCAGACAACCAGACATTTAGCATATTAGGCTTTTATTATATAGGATATCCTGGTAGTGGTATGTGAGTTTTATGCCAAGAATGTTTAAAAACAATATTGTAAAGTCTGACTAGGAGAAAAGCCATTCCTCCCTCATAAGTTGTATTTCATAAGTTGCTGGTTTACAACTTCTGATATCTTTTTGATAGCAGTGTGCTGGTTAAAACACCAAAAGTACTGGTAATTGGAAGAAATGAGAATGTACTTGTTATGTAGCTATACAAACATGCCTGAATGCTCTTGACTTTGGGACACCCTAGGGAAGATGATGAAGTGGGTGAAATATATGGCTTCCTTAGCCTCTCAGCACCCTGCTCCTTTTCAAGGGAAACTCTCTCCGTGAGGAGGGGTGATTGGGGAGTGACCTTGGGCAGAGAAGGAAAAGTGATGTAAGCATGCATTCACAAGGATCCAGGTGATTCTCCATTAACTTGCTCACTCTATTCATTTTCAAGAGCTGCGGAAACAAATTACCATGGACTGGGCGGCTTAATGCAGTGTTTATCCTCTCAGTTCTGGAGCCTAAAAGTCCAAAATCAAGGTGTTGGCAGGGCCAGGCTCTTCCTGAAGGCTATGGGAAGGGTTCTTCTGTTCCAGGCCTTTGTTTTAGCTTCCAGTGTTGCTCACCATCCTGGGTATTTCCAGGTTTATAAATACATCACTCTAATCTCTGTGTGTCTCAGTCTCTGTGTCTCCTCTTCTTATAAGGATATCAGGCACATTGGATTAAGAACCAGCCTACACCAGTGTGACATTATCTTAACTTAGATGTTTGAAGAACTTATTTGCAAATAAAGTTATATTCACAATTACCAAGAGTTAAGGACTTAAACTTATCTTTTTTGGGAGATATAATTCAATCCACAAGACCTGCTCTGTACTTTTGCATTTAAAACATATATTTCTAATTTCTTAATGTAGATAGATACATCAGCCTTTCTACCACTCATTTTCCATTTAGTTATGTTCTTCTGCTTTCTCAAAACATGAAAAATCCTCATTAAACAATTTTTCTCCCCTGGAATCTTTCCTCATAAGAATTTTCTTACCAATCAATAATAGGAGAAATCTAAACTCCTTACAAGAATACAAAGCATGTAATAGACGTGGCTACTGTGTATCAGTGTATAAACCTTAGCTATTTGGCTGACATGAGCTGTAGTTTAGGATTAAATTGGTTTCAAAACAAGTCAATAATGAGTTTTTTCCTCTCAGTTCATGGCTAAACTGAAGTTTTCATTGCTGGGATTTTAAAATAATTTACTTTTTAATAGTAATATTCTGAATATTTTTGAAAATTCACCTTAACCAGAGATGTCAGTTTCAGAAATGATGAGAGGCTTTACCGCACATGTGCTTGAAACAGCTTTTGGAATGTGGGGTATACCAAGAATCCAAACTTTAAGTCTTTTGGAGGTCTTTATTAATACATGCCTCCTCCCACCCCCACTCTAAAGTATCCTCCTTTGTATGCATATTTCTTATACAGGAGGTATCAGGAATGTGTAACACATAATCATTTTAAAACATGATGTGTCAAACTTACAGTTTGTAATCATATTGAGTATAGCTTATAGCAACTCATAATTCCAATTGTGACTAAGACCGGAACTCCATTTCTTAACCTTTTTTCTTTTTGAAGTAAAAGTTTGGAATTGGAATAGTATCTCCAACCCAGGATCTATGGTGTTTTCACAGATATCCTGAAACCTAGTGATTTGTACTAATGACCATTACCAAAATATCACCTTTGAGGGATTTGCTGGACTGAGTGTTATGAATAACAAATGGTTGTGGCTTTCACACTCTCTTTGACATCTCAGACAAAAAATCAGCACTGTAATATCCGCCACTAAAACTGTGCTATTGCCAACCCTGTGAACATCTTACCTAATAATAGAGAAACATGTAAATTGACCGTACCTCCGCTACGCCCACAGCCAACCAGAGTGAGTATGCAAATTATCCCACCAAAGATGGCGGTTAATTTGCATACATACCTGGGTCCCAGGAACCTCCTCGGCACCCAGGTCACTCCCAGCCAGCCATAGGAGGGGCGTCCCTTCCCAAGCCTAAAGCCTCTGCCCCAGACTTTAGGCTTGGGAAGGGGCTGAGCCTGCGATTGGAGGTGTGTGGGGTGCCCCCTTCACAAGCCTAAAGTCTGGGGCAGAGGCTTTAGGCTTGGGAAGGGGCCAAGCCTGCGACCAAACGCAGACCATCTGAAAGTCAGCACTGGGTTGCCCAGCTGCAACCTGGCAACCCAGCACTGACTGCCCAGGTGGCTGAGACCCAGAAAGTGAGTCAGGGTCTGATCTGCAGCCTCAGTGGAAGCTGTTGATCAGTGTACTTACCTCTCTCTTTCTCTCCCTCTTTCTTTCTGATCTTCGCCAGCAGCCAGGCTTTTCTTTCTCTCCCAGCCTCCACCTCTTTGATCAGGCCCAGAGATAGGCCTAGAGATGCTGACTGGCATAGGAACCGGCCAATCAGAACCAAAGGTGGGTGTTATGAGGAGCCAATGGCTGTCTAGGAGGTGGAGCTTTTGACACTGACTGGCATAGGAACTGACCAATGAGAACAAAATCTGGGTGCTGTGGGGAGCCAATGACTATCTAGGAGGCGGGGCATTTGATGCTGACTGGCATAGGAACCAACCAATGAGAACCAAATCTGGGTGCTGGGGGAGCTAATGGCTGCCTAGGAGGCAGAGCTTTTGACGCTGGCATAGGAACAGACCAATCAGAACCAAATTGGCCAGCAGAGGAGGGCAGTTGGGAGCGACATCAGGCCTGCAGTAGAGGGCAGTTAGGGGTGATCAGGCTGGCAGGCAGAGGCAGTTAGGGGCAATCAGGCAGGCAGGCAGGTGAGCAGTTAGGGGCCAGTGGTCCCAGATTGTGAGAGGGATGTCTGACTGCCGGTTTAGGCCCGATCCCTGGGATCAGGCCTAAAATGGCAGTTGAACATCCCGCAAGAGGTCCCCAATTGGAGAGGGTGCAGGCTGAATTGAGGGAACCCCCCTCTGTGCACAAATTTTGTGCTCCAGGCCTCTATTATTCTATATTAGTAGTTCCCATGAAATAGCACCAAAAAATAAGAAAAGAACAAAATGGGAATGAATGATGCTTTCCAGTGCAATTTTGTAAAAAAATAAAAATTCTGTGAAAAAAAATTTAACTGTACACAGTACAAATTGGTATTAGTTAGAGAAAAGAAAATCTCTATTGCCTTTTAAGTAAAAACTCTTTGGCTCTCTCCCACAAGCTCTTTCTCTTTCCTCATCTGGGGTAGGCAGAATTCTAAGATGGCTCCCAAGACCTCTACCTCTCTCCTGCCCCCTAGCATCCCTTGAGTATACATCCTATATAACCCCCTGCCCTTGAGTGTGGACCAAACCTGTGATGCAGTGACTCTATATGGCAGATGTAATGGGATCTTGACAATGTATGAAAGGTCTCAACCCAGTTGATTTTGAATTAATCAAAAGGGAGATTGATTATTCTGGGTGTGTCTGACTTAATCAGGTGATAGACCTCTAAGAGGGACCTTGCCCTTTCTGAGGTGACAGAGAGGTTCTCCCATTTGCTCTGAGGAGACAAACTGCCATGTTGTTGAAAAATGCCCATGAAAGGGGTGCCTCTAGGAGCTGAGGGTCTCAGTCCTGCAACTGCAAGGAACTGAGTTTCTGCCAAAACCCTGAAGGAACTTGGAAGAGGGTCCTGAGCTGCTGCTCTCCTATAGTCCAGTGATACGTTGATTATGGTCCTGTGAGTCCCTGACCAGAGGACTCAGTTCAACTAGTTAAACTGTGCCTGGGTTCTTCATACACATAAACTGTGAGAGAATAAATGTGTACTTTTTGGAGTCACTAAGTTTGTTGTAAGCTTCTGTGTAGCAGTAGAAAATGAGTTTCTCTCCACAAACCAATGTTTGGCGTGTATTTATAATAGTGAAACATAGTCCCCAAAATTAATTCATTAAGTAATCATTTAGTGTCTACTCTATAGGAGCAATATGTATGAGAATGTCCATATCTGTTCCCAAATAATTTAGGCAAATCTGGAAGGATAAGACAAATAACTCTAACCTAAAATTGGCAAGTGCCATAAGCATGAGGCCTGTGGCAAGGACAGGGAAACAGACCATAGAAGCAGGGTAAATATGTTGGTATGTGGTCTCAGCAACACTTTATAGTGAAGGTGAATTAATCCTCTGAGTGTATCTGAAAGAGTTTCTAATGTTCAAGCTCTCAGTGCACTGTCCCCAACTTCTCTGTCCTAGGTTCACCAGTAACTTCTTCTGTGAAATGTAGGAGAGGTTTGTGGTAACACCAGGGCTGTGGATACATGGTGGCATTTAGAAGTAGCCAGGAAAGGGTTAGCTTTGCCAATGGTAATGAAAACCTATTTCCCTTTCATCTCATTCTGACACCACCTGAACACTTATCCAATTTCCCTCATCCTGTTAAGTGCATGAGCTATAATTCTGTTTGTATTCTCATGGGAGAGAACAGTTAACATTCCCTGCTTTCACCTTCTCACTCCTTTTTCACCCAAGTCCTCACCTCACGCCCTGCAAGCTGGCTTCTGATTCCATCTCTAATGGAACAAGGCTTTCCAAGGTCAATAAAGAGCTCTAAATCCCCTGGACTTTTTTTCAGGCATAATATTCCATGATCTACTTGCAGCACTTGCCATGCCTGGATGCTTATATCTCTAATTATTTCTTCTCATGGGTCCAAAAAAGAAAAAAAAAATTAGCTGGATCACACTCTGTTCCTTAAATCCCAGGAAGGCTTACTATATTTTGCAGAATGAATATGACCTGCTTAGCAAAGCATTAAATGTTCTCAAAAATGGGGTCACGTGCTTTCTCTTCCAACCATATCAATACATGGAACCTACAATCCAATCACACCAACCAAATTGTTAACCGTAAAACTCTGGGGTGGAATGCACCATACATATTAAACAACTTATGTTATTCAGTACGGAAGGCCTTTCTATCAGTTCTTTGGTTAGGCAAATCCTCTGGTTCAAAGCATAATTCAAGGCCACTTGTTTCTTAACTCCTTCTGTAACTAATTTCTGTTTCTTTTGTGTTTTGATTACTTGTACCTCTCTTTAATACAGATTTCATTTAGTCCTATTCAAAAGTATGTTTTGCTTAACATCTTTGAGACACTTTACTTCCTATAAAATTAGGATCATAAATATATGTCCAACAAGGTTGTTATGAGGAATAATTGGTCAAATCATAATTCAATATATAGTACTAATCACTCAGAAAATATTGGTAGTGATGATGATGCCATCTGCTCCCCCTCTGTCCCCAGACTGAAAATACCCTAAGGACAGATTATGTATTTCAGTTATTTTGTTTGTCCCAAACTTCAAGCAGTACATTCGATAATTTTTAAAAATTAAATTGGCTACTGTTTCTCAGAAACTCTTTTATTTAGCTTCTATGACACTGCCCTTCTGCTTGCCCCACTGTTCTCTGACAGCTCATTTATCTTTTTATCCATTTCTCTACTCATTCATGAGTCATAGTCTAAGAATTTATCATTGATGCTCTTCCCCTCGACCCCCATACATTCTTACTACTGACAACTATCCACTTTTACAGCCTAAATTTATATGCAATTAATTCCCAAACCTCCGTTTCCAAAGCTGAACTTTCTTTTGCTTTCCCCATTCCCTACAAGACATACCCTGAAATGGCTACCCAGCTTCTCTGGAATGATTTTTCATTCCTCTGTACTAGACACTCTCAGAGCCAGTTGAGTGCTTGTCAACTGCATGTTCTCAGAATCCGTCACATCTGTGCCTTCCTTTCCACAGCAATTTAGGCTTTCATTACCCCTATAGAGTCCCTCCCGTTACCTCCTGCACGCTTTGTCCCTCACTCCTGGCTCTCCCCTTACAATCTGTCCTACCCGCACACTGCTGCCAGACTGCTGTTCCTAAAACAAAACTATAATTATGTTACTTCCATGTTTAAATACTTTGAATGGTTCCTGGCTCCTCTTTAGCTATTAGATAAAGTCTAAACTTCTTAGCTGGATATTGATGGCCCTCTCTAACCTAATTCTAAATTACATTTCCAGTTTCATCTTTGATGACTCCTCTACATATTAAGTTTCAGCATGCACCACTGTCTTATATTGTTATTGTTTCTATGCATATCGTATCTCTCCTATTAGATTATAAGAAGGATAACTTATTTTATTTTGTATTCTACCACTCAGCCATTAATCCATGCCATACACATTTATTGACTTCCCACCCTTTATGAGGTATATAGCATATGCCTATAGTGTGAAAGAATGTTCAAACTCCAAGGTATCTTCTAAGACCTTAAAATCTAGTAAAGAAAATAAGATATGAACATCATGACACTACACGATAGAAGATAAATATAGTAGAAGAGTAATATGGATATTCAGGAGGAACATTATAAAAGAGCTAGCATTTGAATTGAGCCTTCATCATTTAGGATAGGGAGGCTTGTATATGCAGAGATGGGGAGAATGACATATCAGATTTAGGAAAATCATGGACTAAACTATAAAGGCAGGAAGTGGAGAGATGTCTCTGCAGAAAAGTGAATAGTTCACTTCAGAGAAGCGGAAGTGAGGTAGGAAAAGTGGATTGGGATTAGACTACAGAGGTCTTGGCTGACAAATAAAGGAGTTCAAAAGTCAGTTAAGGGGGAGTAGTGAATTTCTTTTTAAGTATTTTTTTATTGATTTCAGAGAGGAAGGGAGAGGGAGGGAAAGGTAGAAACATCAATGAGAATCATTGACTGGCTGCCTCCTGCACACCCCCTACTGGGAATAGAGTCTGCAACCCAGGCATGTGACCTGAATCAAACCTGGGACCCTTCAGTCCACAGGCCCATGCTCTATCCACTGAGCCAAACCAGCTAGGGCATTTGAGCAAGGGACTTGTGTGTTCAGAGCTGAGCTCCATGGAAGAGTTATCTGGGAGATTTATGTGCAATGGATTGGCCAACAGTGGAGATGGTTGTGGGAAGGTCTATTAGTAGGTTCTAGTAATTGTAATAATGATGAGGGCCCAAATAGAGCAGTGGCAATGGGAATGAAAAGGAGAGAGAGGACCAAGAGCAAGGCAACAATACTTGTTAACTAATGGACAATGGGCACAAAAATTGGGGAGAATTAAAGACCAGGCTAGAGTGTTGAGCTTTAGGGTAGAGGAGTGTGTGTGTGTGTGTGTGTGTGTGTGTGTGTGTGTGTGTGTGTATGCATATATATGTGTGTATGTTTGAGGAGGAAGACGGTGAGTTTTGGAAATGTGTGAAGGAAACCAGAAACAAAAGATAACACATGCATGATTCCATGTGTATGAAATTCTATGACAGTCAAAAGCAATTCATAGTGACAGAAAACAGATCAATCACTGCCTAGAACTGTGCAGGAATTGACAGAAAAGAACTAGAGGCACATTTTTGGAGTGATGATTACCTCATACACATTTGTCAAAATGCTCAGAACTATACATTTACAGTGGGTGCTTCTCATTGTATGCACACCATTCCTAATAAAGTTAATTTAACAAAATGGGGGAGCTTACTAGAGACATCAGGGCTAGAAATTGAATTTTGAGTATGTTTTACATAAAAGTAGTAGGGGAACTCCTAAAATCATAAAGAAATATAAATCACAGAGGTAAAGAATGCCAGCAGCAGATCATTAGAGAATACCTCCCTGTAAGTAAGTGATTGAGGAGGCAAAGAGAAAGAGAAAGTCAAAAGCAGAAAGAAAGGAAGCTAGTTAGAGTTCAAAGTATTAGAAAACAAGGGAGAAGAGAGTATTAATAAGGATAGGTGCATGGCATTGGGTACATACAAGCCCAAGTGTTCCTGGCTGAATGAATGGATAAACCAGGTAATCCAGATTGAAGCAAAGGCTTGTGTAAGTTCCCATGGAAGATAAAAGTAGCAGAACCGACTTGGGGAAACTGTCTGTATGTTTCCTATAATTGAAGATTGTTAGAAACATGGCAGTGCTTGACTTTCAGAAAGATGATTTAACTCAACTTGAATGAAAGTAACTGGGCTTCCACATCAGTGGCACTGTTGTTACAGCTGAAGACTACTTAATGCAAAACAGCAAGCCAGATTTCTACTGATGAGGACCTGGAGGGCAGCCAGGTGAATGGCATTAGGCCACATTAGCAGTTATGGGGAAGAAAGGTGCATGGATGACAGCAGCTGCAGAAAGGTGAGGTGCCAGGGAACAGTTGCAATCAGTGTGGGTGGAAGCTGGCTGGCCAGGCCACTTCGAAGCACCACTTCAACGATAATAATAATAATAACAGTTGTGGTGTTATTGGCAACAATAGTATTTGCCTGACTAAATGGTTGTGCTTTGTGTGGCTAATAAAGTAAAACAGAGAAATTCATACAGGTTTCCTATAAACCGCTATTCACTAAAGAAAACCTCACACCCTGGCCAGTGTGGCTCAGTTGGTTAGAGCATCGTCTTGTATACAGAAATGTTGTGGGTTCAATTCCTAGTCAGGACACATACCTAGGTTGCGGGCTCCATCCCCTGTCGAAAGCAAGCAGTCGATGTTCTCTCTCATGTCTCTCTCTCTCTCTCTCTCTCTCTCTCTCTCTCTCTCTCTCTCTCTCTCTCTCTCTCTCTCTCCCCTCTCTCCTCCCTCCCTCTCCTTCTCCCCCTTCCTCTCTCTCTAAAATCAGTAAGCATATCCTCTGGTGAGAATCTAAAAACAAACAAAAAAACAGAAATAGAAAACTTCACAAAAGTGACCATTGTGGGAAAAACTGCTGCAACAAAACACGTCCAGGCATCTTTGAACTCTCTCAGTGACAGCACAGGAAACTGGACTGTGTTATCAGCAATTCTTGGGAAAAAAAAAAAAAAAAGAGTTCATCTTGTTTCTGGGCATTCTAATACAATACATTATTTTTAAAGATGAAACTAGCGCTAAGTCCCAGCTCTCCACTTGAATAAAACTGCTTGTAGGGAAAGCTGTTTTACCCTGAGGACCAATTTGGTGGCTGCTTGTATCTCAGTGTTGAATCAGACAGCCAAAGAGAATAAAACAAATGAGGAACATTTTTATTCAGCACAGGCAATGAGGAAAGAAACAGAATGGAAAATGACAAAGTTAAAGAAAGGTCAAGGAAATGGAGAGAAAAATAAAAGGCGAGGGGGAAAGAGAAAAGGTTGGTTGTGAAATCCCGAGTGGTTGAGGGAAGGCAGAGTGCTGTGCAAGGTGCCCAGCTTGAGTCCAGTGTGATGCTGACTTTCGCCTTTGGTTATTACTATCACCCCTTTCCAGTAAGAGCCTTTTAGAAGCCATTTCTTTTTTTTAAATTAAGATATAATTGACAAATAGCTACAGGGGTGGGCAAAAGTAGGTTTACTACTATGCGTATGGAAACTAATATAATAATCCTATATAATAAAAGCCTAATATGCTAATCAACCAAACAGTGGAACAACCAGTGGAATGACTGGTCGCTATGATGTGCACTGATCACCAGGGGGCAGACGCTCAATGCAGGAGTTGCCTGCAGCCTTCAGGCCCAGGCCAGCCAAGGCAGGTGTCAGCGGGGGGCCCCCCCCAACCCCCGATAGCCCTGCTAGTCGCCCCGCAGAGGGAGGCGACCAGCGACGGTGGCAGGGGGCAGGGCTGGCAAGCGGGCGGCACCAGGCTGGCCAAGGTGGGCGCCAGTGGGGGCCCTCTGATTGCCCTGCTGGTCGCCCCACAGATCAGCCCTGATCGCCGGCCAGGTCTAGGGACCTTACCCGTGCACAAATTTTGTGCACCGGGCCTCTAGTTAATAAATATTAATACTAAAGTAAACTATTTAATGTACTCACAACTGTAAACCTCTTTTACCCACAATATATATTTGTTTCAGGTCTATAATATAATGATTTGATATTTGTATATATTGCAAAATGATCATCACAATAACTCTAACATCCATCACCACACATAGTTAAAATATATATTTTTCTTGTGATGAGAACTTTTAATAAAGATCTTCTCTCTTAGCAACTTTCAAATATACAGTACAGTATTAATGACAGGCACCCTGCTGTACCTTATATCCCCAGGACTTAGGTATTTTATAAGTGGGAGTTTGCACCTATGACCCTCTTCACCCATCTTACCCCCACTGCACCCCCTGCTGCTGCCAACCACCAATCTACTCTCTGTATCGATGAGGGGGAAGCCTTTTCTTGGTAATATGGTTATTAGGATCTTTTGAGCAAAAAAAGAATAATAATTCTGCCTACTCTGAGCGAAATTTTGTGTTGGAGCTGGAGACACAGATGAAATGAGTGTTCAGATCTCATGTAGATTGGTTGGTATTAAGAGAGAAAACACATACAGATGAGTAAAATAAACAGTAAAAATTATAAACATATGTAAAGTACAGACTTACTACAGAGTGATAATTGTTGGTTAATAGATTAGGCAGTTGGTAGCATGAGGATAGGAAGACTTTTAAAGAAATGAGAGTTGTGCCCTGGCCGGTTAGCTAGGTTGGTTGGAGTGTACACCAAAAACAGGTTGCAGGTTCCATCCAGGGTCGGGGCACATACGAAAGGTAACTGATCGATGTTTCTCTCCACATCAATGTCTCTCTCTCTCTCAAATCAATAAACATGCTCTCTGGTGAGGATTAAAAACAAAGAGTTTTGAGGGATATCAAGAGATAGTCCAAGTAGACAAGCAGTGGCAAGCAAGAAACTCCAGCAGAGGAGTTTGTACAAGAGCTGGAAGCGTGGAACACTATGGATAATGAGTTCAATAACTTCGAGAGTTTCTGTCCTGAAGCAAACTGTGGGAGGGTAAATAGCTGCAGGTGATGCTGAAACTTATACAAGAATCATACCAAATAATCTCAGAAAAAGCCATTGCTGACTTGCTAAGACATTTTAATTTAGAGGTTCTTCTAGCAGAAAAATTCTGAGTCTGTAGTGCTATTGAGGCCCAGAAACAAGTTAAAGTTACGTGCTTTGGTTTAGCTCCTAAGCATGATATATGCAGCCTAGCACATAGAAGGTGCTATATGCCTTGGACACTTGAACTTTGAATATGTCCAACATTATATTCAGACATTGTTTTAAGCACTTTATGTATGTTAATACTTTACTGCTTATACTTTCCAGAGGTAAAGTACTTTTATGATCCTTGTTTTACAGAGACAATAAATGATTTGCCAAAGGTCATACAGTATTAGTGGCATGAGTGATTAGCACAGCATTCTGGGCAAAGTACAGGGCTACAGGAGTGTACAGAAGAATTTAGAGAGCAATATTTACACGATTATAGCAGTAATGTTTTTAACCCACTAGAATAGTTTACTGCAAGCATGTCAAACTCGCGGCCTGCAGGCCACATGCCTCATTTATTTGGCCCGTGTTAGCCTTTGAGTTTTACATGCTTGGTTTACTGATTTGAAAGAACTGTATCCAAGTCCTTATGAAAAATAAATTATTACAATGGAATTTTACTTTCAAGAAATTGAACATTATAGCTCAGTCAATTCAATTTTGTTACCCTGAGATCTTGGACCTTTTCTAAGTTTCTGTGGATAGGTGCACACTACTTTAAGTATGTGGCATATTTAACAGTAGAATGTATTTCTCTTATTTGTAGTACCATTGCCACCCCTTTTTTTGTTTTAACTTTTAAAAATATATTTTATTGATTTTTTACAGAGAGGAAGGGAGAGAGATAGAGAGTTAGAAACATCGATGAGAGAGAAGCATCGATCAGCTGCCTCCTGCACATTCCCTACTGGAAATGTGCCCACAACCAAGGTACATGCCTTTGACTGGAATCGAACCCGGGACCCTTCAGTCCCCAGGCCGACACTCTATCCACTGAGCCAAACCGGCTAGGGCTGTTTTAACTTTTAAGTGTAAAAAGCTTGTAAGAGAAAAGAAAAAGGGAAAGGGTTCAAGTGGTTTTGAAATTCCTCCAGGACAGCAATTTCAATGAAAGTGTTGCTTGGTTGAGGAAACCTTTAAATGGTCCATTATCTTCTTAATCTTTATTTCAAAGTTATATAAGTTCACTTAAAAAGGCAGGCTGAAGAGGAGATATCAAGTGCAATCCCTTTGTTGTAATAGTCTCATAAATGAAAATCAAAACAAAGAAAAATAAAGCCTAATGCCAAAAATATAATAGTACATCACATATTTTCCCTTCGGTTTTCTGCTTCTAAATTTTTTATCCAATTGAATAGACTGGCACAAACCTGACATGTCAGCAGTGGAATAAAAGATATACCTAGTCATTAGAGGAAGGGAAACAGCAGTCTCTCAGCTTCTTTCATTCTGTTGTCTTTATAGATTTGCATTTGTAGTCAGGCTTCCTTCAGTGGAAATGTGGTCTGTGTTTTGACCTGTAACTGCTATGTGGTGAGGAATAGAGGTTTAACACTATTTTAAAACATATTTGTATGTCGGTGTAGTATTTCAGCAAGGTAATTCCTGAACTATTTTTTAATATATGTCCAAAATATGGTTCACTCCCTTATTTTTCTCAGGTGTGTTTCCTTAATATCTTTGAAATGCTAATGAAATGTAGTTCAGTATGGTTTAGAAACTTCCCTGAGATCTTAATTCACTTGGTGGCTTTATGTGCTTCGAATTACTCTGTATTACCCAATGCTTTAGAAGTTTTTAAACTCTTTAAACACTAGTTCATTTTACAGGCATGAATTTCTTGGGGGAGTTTTCTGCATAATAGGGTCTCAGGAGGAAGAAAAAATTTAAGGACACTTTTAAAGAAACTTTTTGAAAGCCAGCATCAGTAACATATTTTTTGTTAGGTTTCAACATTGAATATAGGGTATTGGTAGGATCATAGTGCACACATGTTCCTTAAAGTCAGTGTTTTCTACAATGCCCCAGTTTATAACAAATATGCTATAATATTCCTTTAACTTCCTCAGAGTATAAATAATAGATAATATAATATACCTACACATATGTTTTCAAAATCAATAAAACTATGATATAAAATAAATAAAAAAGTAATTTATAATGAAATTACTTATATTTCAGTATGCAATTCTTCAGGCACAACTATACTAGTAGCAAGACAATGAAGTAATCATTACAGCTGCTAAAAGGAATATTTGAATTTAGAGAAATAAGACAATGAGAAGATTTTTAAAAAGAAAGGAGAAAATAAAAGATCAGAGGTTAGACAAACATGAGAAACAAAACTAGAATATTCAGTTTATATTAGAGCCACACAAAAATACATTGTGTTTATATGACAGTTTTAGGTTCAGATAATTATTAACAGGGTTTCCTTTGTTATTTTTGATTATTTTTCATAAAGTTAGTTAAGCTAATGTTTAATGGGGTTATTATTATTTTTATTTATTGTCGTCAGTATTATAGATGTCTCCCATTTTAACAGGGTTTCCTCCTATATGATTGGTCTCTGGAGATTCTGAAATTCATGCAAAATGCAAGGCAATTTTTCATAGTGTGAAACTGTCTCACATGTTCCAAGATGTGTAGGTGCCTGGTCTGTAGGCTGCCCCTCATGCCCTTCTTTCAGAACACTAAAAATGGCCTACAAAAATTCACGGCATACTGTAGGGGGCAGTGTCAACTCTATTAAGAACCAAACCGACTTTCTGTCATAGGATTAAGTTTTAAATAATAAGTCTTAACACAAACACACACAGTATTCAGATACACACACATTTATATTTCCTATATTTTAAATCAGAGATAAACTTGAGAAGATGATGAAATAAACTAAAATAAACTAAACTATGTTTATCGAAGGTAAGCATGACTCCCTACATTGTACTGTGATGACTTGCACCCTTATCTCTAAGTGTCCTTGTCCGAAATTGGTTCCTTCAGCATTGCATTGATGAAGTTACTCAATACTGCAAAGCATTTTCTGTGAAAAGGACACTTATCGGTATTGCAACTTTTTTCTTACATGTATTTCAACTTAGCAGAGGTTAACAATGAATAATGTCACATTTTAGCCAATGCTTCTCTCAAGTGAGAAGAATTGAGTCAGCCAGTGATAGCTGAATCATATGCAAAGTTCATGTATATGATGAAACAAATTGCAATTTAGGTAGTAATGGGTTATTCACATGCCAATCTAACAGAGTGCAACAAAAGAAATGCAGAAACTTAAATGAATAAATAAGTACTTTTCTTTAAAGCCAGGCAATGCAACAACAAACTCTGAATTAGTATTAAACTTGTGTTCTGAGTATTCAGTCATTTAAAACAAGTATTAAAAGATGAATATCAAATATCAACCAATACTCTGAACAGGCACATAGAACTCTAATAGTTTCAGGTCACGTGTGATAGGAATGGTGGAGGTCATTTGCAGCCTCTGGGCTATTCTGTTAAGACATAATAAAAAAACTGCAAATTTTTCCTGACTAGGCCTGTCAACCTGAACGATGTGTAACTTCCTTGGACAATTCACTTGTCTTACTAAGCCTCAGCCTTCTTATCCATAAAATGGGGAAAATAATTGTTTTCATCTAATAGAATTTTTATAAGGCAGAATTGAGGTTGATTTTAGAGTGCATGGCACATATTTCCATGCTAAATGCTCTATAAACAGCCCTGGCTGGTGTAGCTCAGTGGATAGAGTGTGGACTGAAGGGTCCTGGGTTCGATTCCAGCAATGGCACATGTCTGGGTTGTGGGCTCAGTCCCCAGTAGGGGGCATGCAGGAAGCAGCCGGTCAATGATTCTCTCTCATTGTTGATGTTTCTATCTCTCTTTCCCTCTTCCTTCCTCTCTGAAATCAATAAAAAAAAAATATATTTTTAGAACTCTACAAATATTAGCCATCATTACCATAATTATTGTTATTTACATGATATGTATTACTGTATGTTCTTAAGGGTTCTCTTCATATGTTTCTTGACATATGACAATGACTTTATGTTCAATCTGCAGCCACATGAAAAAAACAGTTACTGGACAGCATTTTTCATCATCCATGAATATTGCTTGTGCCATATTTAACCAACTATATTAGTACTGGTTGTTGAGTTTCTTTGGTGGTTGGAGAGAGAACACTGATATACCTACTACTTTTTCAGGCCACTGCTTTCATATATGTTCCCTACAGTCACAGGTCTTTAGAGCTGCTAATAGGGGTATCTTGGAAGAGTGAGTGAAAGACATCTTTAACTCATCACAGCAGCTCTGCTTTGTTTTATATAGTATTTTGTTTTTGTTTTCAATTGAACAAAGAGATCCTTGGCTAAAACGTTTTGAAGACAATTGTTTTGTAGATCAGTTTCTCCAAGCAGGGCACAAGAAATACAGTGTTTAGTATAATGCAGTATTTATAATATGATAATATCTATACAGTTGTTTCTACATGGTGTTAGACACTTTCAAAGATGAAAGATACAAATATGTGTAAGAAATTATTGCCTCTGAGGAATTTCCATTTCAATGAGAAAGACTAGTTAAACACGATAAACCAAAACCAGATAACCAAGACATTTAATGAAGAGCTTTGAAAGGCTGGAGGAAGACTTAAATATTTCTGCTTTAGGAAATGATGGAACTTCTCACCTAAGTGAACATTTGAACTGGTTCTTGAATTAAAAAAAAAAAAAAAAGCATGTGTCAGGGTTAATAGGAAAGGGAGTCCAGGAAGGGAGAAGACACTGGAGGTGAGAGTGCTGGCTGGTTGAGAGGTTTTTCAGGAGGAGAATTAACAGGATTTGAATGCAGGTATAGAACTGGAGATGAAACATGTGAGGGAGACAAGGATAATAGTGAGAGTTCTTATTTGAACAGCTAGTTGAGTGAGAGCTCCCAGGGAGAGCATGTAGATTTCAAATGGAAAAAGGGTTGAAAATGGAAACTTGTAAACAGGGACCTCTACCACTTAAGGGAAGGAAAGACAATGAAACAGGAGACCAGTCAATAAAAGAGAATAAGGAGGAAAGAAAGGAAGAGGAGGAAATGAGAGTAGAGTTCTGGAAATTAAGAGTTTTCAGATGATGGTGGCTGACAATGATGACAATGCAGAAGTATCTGAATGACTGAGGTTGAGAATAAACCCCATACCTGCACATCAAGAGGTATCTGTGATTTAGTTAAAACCACTTCAACAGTGTTTGAAGGATAAAAAAACAGAATGGAAGGAGCTGGGTTGTCAGTTTGGTGGAGATATGGAGGAGGAAGAGAGAATGGTAGTTGACAGAGGAGGTAAAGTAAGAAGAAAAGTTTAGAGAATGAAAGAGGAAAACTGACATTTCTTAAGCACTTAGTGTGTGTGGAATTTTGCTAGGAATTTCAGATGTGTGAACCTTGAGCATGTGTATGGACTAAAAGGAATGAGTAAGACAATGAAATGACAAGAGGTTTTTTATTTTATTTTTTTTAAGGGAAATTACAGGAGGTGATGGGAAAAGGAAACATTGAGAGGGAATTTGTCTTTCTTAGAACAGGCATATTGGAGTGGATTTAAAGAATGGAATGCTTAAATACTTGGTGGCAAAGTTTCTGGAATTTGGGTGTCTGACCTGAAAAGACGGCTTTTATGAAATAGAAATAGACTTGTTAAAAAAGACAGCTTGATTTTAATAATAGCTAACATTTATAAAATGCTTACTCTGTGTCAGACACTCTGCTAAGCACTTTATATGAAATGGTGTCTTTACACAACAAACCTATGATGGAGATTTCTCGCTCCCCCCTCGACCCCCCTGTATACAGGAAGAAGCTGACAATGGAAAGATTGACATTCCTGAGGTCAAAAGGCTAGTATGTGGTGGGGCTAAGGTTTGAACCCAGGCAGTCTGTGACTAGAGTTTGTGGTTTGAATCCCTGTGTTAAACTGTTTATCCAATAGTATTTCTGCATGAATTACATAAGTACTCTTAGTCCACTTGCTCTTATTCTGGGCTAAGAGTCAGGACACGGCCATCTGGTTTTCTGCTGTGCTTAAGGAAAGGTGCACTCTACTTCAAGAAGCTCATGAATATCAAAACCTTAATCACAGCTATTCGGATGACACGAGCTCATGCTTTACAAACCAACCATGGCCCTCGTCATATTAAAATCAAAGTTGCAAAATAAAGAAACATTCTGAGAAACCTTGTCTGCTTCATTTAGATAACAGTGTGCAGAATGAATTGAAAGATAAAAATGCTCCGCATTCACCATTTCCTTTTCCTTTTTTTTTTTTAATTTTAAGCCCCTGGTGTTATGGATGATATCATCAGGCAATTTGGTTTGAATATGTTCCATGCTGGACTGTGCAGATTATCCAACTAATGACATGCACACTCCTTGCCATTGTGACACCGCTCTTCTCACAAGTGGGAATTTCAAGTGACAGACTAAAGCTGTTTGCTATCAATTTTGCAAAAAAAAACCCACATCTGCCAGATAGACAAGATTTAGTTCAGAGACCGAAATCGATTAATATTCTAATTTGTTACCTGTCATTAGAGTCACACTGTATTACGCCAAGTCAAAAGTGATAACCTTTATGTAACATACGCTCCAAAAGGGATTGGATTTTAGGGATATATTTTATTTTTGTTTAATGTTGTTCCATGTGTATAAATCCCATTAGAAATTTCAATTACACTGACAGTGAAATTGTAATGGATTGAAATGAAAGTGTGAAATGTGCAGTTACATATTTTTAATAAGAAGGCATGGCTGTACTTGTGATACTGTTTTTATAACACTTATTTACAATACCACTTCAGAATTTTAGGTTATTTCATTTGCTGTTTCCTATTAAGGCCAGGAGAAAACTAGCAACATAATATCTCTATAGGTGTCACTCACATCCTCTGACAGGGTATATTGTAGGCTGCTGGTCAAAAGCAAATCTCCGTGGAGAAGACTGATTACCTGGTTTGATTTCCAGTGCCCACAAAAGTGACACAGAAATGGGACAATGGCTTGGAAAGGAATTAAATGAAGTTAATTCCTTAGAGCCAAGGGAAAGAAAAAAAAAGGGAGTTTCGTAGCTATTTTTTTCTAGTTGATTGTTTTTCTACTGATGAACAGGGAGGAATAATATAAAGTAATACCTGGCTCTAAGTGGAAAAGGCTTAAAAATGGTTATCACTACAAATAGGGAAACAATGTGATGACACAATCAAGCACTATGATGATGTTTTTCTTAATATTATAAATTAAAAATCTATAACATACTTTAACTTTTCAGCATCTTAAGGCCTCAAAGTCTAGGAAGGTGGTTCAGGATATGTCAACTTAAAATTCATTCATTCAACAAATAGACATTGAGTGGCTCATATGTGGCAGGCACCACCAGAGATATAAATATGCGTTGAACAGACCCAACTTTTGGCCCTCATAGAACTGACATTACTTTGGAGGGAGCCAAATGATTTAAAAGCAAATTATCACATGATCTCACTCGTTTGTGGAATTTAATGAACAATGTAAACTGATGAACAAAAATAGAGCCAGAGACATAGAAGCATCAAACAGACCATCAAACTTCAGAGGGAAGGCAGGGGAGGGAGAAGTTGGGGGGTAAGAGATCAACCAAAGGACTTGTATGCATGCATATAAGCATAACCAATGGTCACAGACTCCCGGGGAGTGAGGGCATGTGCTGGGGGTGGGGGTGGGGGTAGTGGGGAGAGGTCAATTAGGAAAAAAGGAAATATATGTAATACCACATGTAATACTTTAAGCAATAAAGAATTAAAAAAATAAAAGCAAATTATAACATACATAGCATTGTAAATGGTGCTAAGTAATATGGTGAGAAATAAAAAGCAAGGGGAAGGACAGGAAATGCTGACAAAGACAGGGTATGATAAATGGGTCATAATGTAAAATTGCACGGCTGAGGAAGTTCTAACTAAGAAGATGACATTTGGGCAAAGGCCTGAGGGAGTTGAGAGAATGGGTTATGTGGATACATGGAACACATTCAGTCCCATAGTTATCAACATTGCCATGCCTTTCGCATTGTTTACTCTTCCAGAGAGGGAGATGGTATTGAAGACAAGGCAGAATATGAATTTGATTTGGTTATTCATTGCTTTCTCTGCCTCCTTATAACACATTTCTTTTAAAGTAAACATTTTGATAAAATATTCAAGTGAGAATTTGCCTCCATGATATACGTATTTGGTTCCTGCCAAGTTTTACCAAATGTGTCTAGATCAGTCCACCAGCTCAGCAGCAGAGCAAGGAATGGAACTGGGAGCCTGCATTTCCCATAGGAGGGCTCTATCTACTGGGCCAGCTCCATCCCACTGGGTTATGGATCTTCTTACTAAGAATGGTAATTACTGACTACCGTGCAAATAGTGTCTCTCAGATGAACTTGAATTTCTTAAAGGAGGACAGACAGATCAACAAGTTGTTAATTACTTGAGGGATAAGAAGTTGATTCCTTGTCTATTTTCATTTAGTTTCTCTATGTCCTTATAGAAAAATTCTCTTACAAATTTTATAAACCTCTCCTCTGGATCATTGCAACAGCCTGCTTTATATTCTACCTTTACCCCTCTGAGCACATTGTTGACACAACAGCAAGATGATTTTAAAGAAAAACCTAAGCCAGATCCTGGACACCTCTGCCCAAAGCCATGCAAAAGCATTTTATTTCACTCAGACTAAAATCCAAGCTCCTTAGAATATTCCACAGGCCCCATGTGATATGGCCTCTGCTACAGTGCCGGTTCATCTTTGCCCCTCTCCACCTTGTACTGAAGGCACACACAGCTCCTTGCTGTTCAGGCAGATCTCGCCTTAGGGCCTTTGCCTGTATTTCCCAGGTTATTATAACTTTCTTCCCTAATTCCTCCAGGTTTCTTTAAAAACCAGCTTTCATCATCCTACATAATAATAATAACCTTTTCTTTCCTATTCCCTTTCTGATCCCATTTACTAGTCTTTAGTTTTCCTTACATTATTTATTACTAAATAATGCATTATATATATTTGCCTGTTTATTGATTTATTACTTCTTTCCCCCACTAGAATATAAGCTTTGTAAGGGCCAAAACCTAGATTTCCCAGCGCCTAGAAAAGTATTAATACAAAGTTAGTGTTCAAATCTGAAGAAAAAGTAAACCTGTAGTTTAAAATTTATTTTAAATGCCACTGATTGGACTTAGTGTTATACAAATAAGTGGGTACAAATTACTTATTTCCTAATGACAAATAAAATTTTAAAAAACTGTGCAAAAGGTTTTGAAATATTAACAAATGAAGAAAAGAAAATCAAACTTTGCAATTGGGGAAGTGCATTTTAGTTACCACTTAGAAATAATCTTTACAATGGAATAATTTCATAACCACAGATGTAAAATACAGCACAATTCTTAAGCATTAATATTCTTGAGAGAAACAGATACTAAAGAAGATAACAAAGAACCCACTTACATTAAATACATGATGCATATTTTTGGCTGTTGTTGCAATAATTAAAAATAAATCAAATGTATGTTTATAGTATGTTAGAAGGAATTTTGCTTTCTAACAAGTAAGATGATTTTCAACCATTTATTTTTCCTGAAGTAACAATATGTACTACTCACGTGGAATTTTATGTAACCCATTCATGAACTTCTCCTTCAGCTTAGAAAAGGCATTTTCCTTTCCTTCTCCGGGCCTGGCTGGCTCTGTGGCATTATTCGGTGTAACAGTCGGAACAGTGGTGACAGGCGGGGCTGCCAGGGCCTCAGGATGACTCTGGCTCACCATTTTAGGTTCAGGTGAAACTGTGAAGAGAGGGAAGCGAACAAGAATAATTCAAAATGGCTTAACTGATCCCACATCAAAGGTGTACTGGGGATGAAAAAGCATCAGAGGGTGCACCTGCTCACTGGGTAAATGGTCCATCATTAGCATATTACTTTATGTTGCTTCATGAAATATTTATGGAACCACAGTGGCGATTCTCTCCCAGAAGGTAAGACCAGACAGTTACTGAAAGCATTCTCTCCCAACAATACCATGTAAACTCTCAGTCTATTAGTTATTTATATAGGCAATTGTTTGCTGTGTAGATTTAACTCTGTAACCCATATCTCACTGAAAGGTGTATGAAACGATTGCTGACAACATATATGCTCTATGTTCAAAACATTCTGCATTTTCTAAAAGAAAAAGACAGATCAAATATTTATACCGGAAATGTTGGTAAATGATAGCATACATTCAAAATGTTAGTGAATTTTAAAATAGTTATGAAGAATACTATTAAAACATTGCTACTCTAAGACGTCATACTGAAATTATTTCTTGAATCTGGTTTATTGATCGTGCGTTTCCCTCACAGTCTTTTATCTTTTTTTTTCTTTTTTTGACATTTACTGCAAACAATACTCTGTTCAATAATTTACTTGTGAATTTATTGAAGTCACTGTATATGTGGTACGATTGACTATATATACCAAGGCACTGATAAAGAAACATGGCTTGTCTGTCTAATTATTTCCATTTACTTAGTTTGAATATATTAATGAATTATTTTATTAACTTAATTCATTCAATTATTTTACATGTTTTTTTTTATCTCCAAAATATTAAAAAAATTAATCCTAAGTTAGTCAGTGAAAAAAACCCCTGAGCTTTGAATACAGAAGCTATCAGATCAGTTCTAGTCCTCTTCACTAGCTAAATGAATTTTAACAAGGCATTTGACCTCATTTAATTTGCCTTTTGAAATATGAAGAAGTAAAACCTGTCCTGCCTAGATTTTTCTTAGTATACATAACATAAATATATAATATTCTAAGTATATATTTATATTCCTAAATATAAGGAAGGCTTTCTAAAGGGGTTGAATTGAAGTCATATTCTCCAATTTAAACATATTTTGGACTTCTGTAACTTCAATTTCAGGCTGTGCTGGTGAGACAGTGGGAATGAATTTAGGCAGAAATAGGCAAATACAAACAGGCCTGGGCATGAGTAACCTCATAGTCTCAGCAGGAAGGTTTATGGAACCATAAAGCTCTTTTTTTGATTTGCAAGGAAATGGAGATAACCCGCAAACATAAAAGATTTTTATAGAATTCAAAGCTTTTGTGAGTTAATTATCTATACTTCTATATTTAGTGGAAGTACAATTGAAAGAAGAAGAATCTCAAATGTATGGGGTTATTACTAAAATCTTAAACAAAATCCAGAGATTTTGAATATCCTACAAGGAGATGGTGGCTGAGGCTAATACCAACACACAGGAAATCAATTTTTATTTTATAGTAGGTTAGTTCTTCCTTTTAAGCTTTACATTTTCCACTAGTAGCTACTAATATAATCCTAGAGGGTAGAATCAGACAGATATGGTTTCAGATCTCAGTTCTTCAGTTTCTCCATTTGTAAATGAGCATAAGCATACCAAATACATGAGGTTTTAATGAGTATGAAATGAGATAATCTATGCAAAGAATTTAGTACAATGTCTAGCATGTAGGTTCATTCCATCTATCCCTTCCCATTTTGAGAGATAGTATTGTTTTTCCATAGCAAGACTAAGAATAGTTACATGGCTCTTGAAAATTCATATCTGTGGATATAAGGTGCTTATCAAGAAACATTTTGTAGATGAAAGAACTTGCTAATTATTCAGTCCTGACTAATGTGATGACTTTATATTCTCTTATGCACTCTAGTGCATGTGGCACTACTTGCTTATTCAGAGAAAAATTTATATTATACTCAAGTCTTGATAAAATAATAGCCAACTGTTATTGAGTACCTACTAAGTGATTTTGATACATGAAATCATATAGTTCTCAAACCACTCCCATGAAACAAGTATAATTAAAATCCATTTTACAGGTGAGGAATACAGAGGTTATGCAATTGGTTCAAAGCAATAATTACTACAGTTGGGATTTAAATTTAGGTGTCTTAATCACATAGTGTAAGACTTGTACACTATGTGATCAGTATCTGGTAAAATTGTATTTTTTGAAAGTTTTTTACTACAACCCCATAGTAAGAAGTGCTCCACTATACACACTCCCTCTACCTATGTTATATACAGAATAAAAGTTTCACATAAAAACACTTGCCTTTACAATGTGTGAAATATTTTGATATATTCAGTTTTGTTCTGTTCTTTTTCACTAAAAAATTCTAGTTGTGCCTGAAAATTATGTACATAAATTTCATAATCCATGAATGGTTTGAGACCTACAGTTTGGAAAGCCATTATAATAAGGGACATGTTGAGATACAATAACACTCAATGAGGCTAATAAAAACTAAATATGCCATTTATTAGGAAGCTACTATGTACCAAAAGCTATCATCAATATTTAACTATAATATCTTCAAGTCTCATTACAGTCCTGAAAAGTAACTCAGTCTTATTTTATAGAAGAAACTGGGATATGGAGAGGTTAAGTGATTTGTCCTATAAGAACTAGCCTGATCCAAGGTTCTTCCCACCAGTCTACTCTAATAATAACATTTAAGTCTCATTAAACAGTTAAATCAATGCTGGAAAGGTATTTATGAGTCTCTTTAAATTGGTTTACCAGTAAATGAAAAACACAAATAATCTTACTAATATAAAACAGATTACTTAGTTTTAGAGGTATAGTCATTTAGTTTGTTAAAGTGGAATTTACCAACCTGGAATATGCCAAGATAATTATTATGGAATAGAAAATTTTTTTTTTATTCTAGAAGAAAGTGCAGTACAAGGACATGAGCAAGCATTGGTCAAAAAAAGAAATACAACTCCTTCCTGACCAAACTTAAGTGTTTGATTTCACAAACACTTGTGAAAGTTAAAATAATAATGAGAGGTATTAAAAGGTAAAGGAGGGATAAGTGGTAATGAAAGGAGACTTGGCTTGGGGTGGTGAACACACAGTACAATATACAGATGATGTATTATATAAATGTACACCCTAAAACTATATGTTTACTAACCAATGTCATCCAATAAATTTATTTATATACTAGAGGCCTGGTGCATGAAATTCATGCATGGAGGGGGGGATCCCTCAGCCCAGCCTGTACCCTCTTGCAATCCGGGACCCCTTGGGGGATATAGCAGTGCATGAAGCGGCAGGCAGCCAGGGAGGAGCCCAAATTGGGGCTGGGCTCTGTGTGGCTCAAGCTCATCCCCTCTGCTGCCCTGCTGCCACCACTTGGTAGTGCTGCCATGGAGTCGGGAGAGGCTCCCACCACCACAGCTGCGCTCACCAGCCATGAGCCCGGCTTCTGGCTGAGCAGTGCTCCCCTTGTGGGAGCACACTGACCACTAGGGAGCAGCTCCTGCATTGAGTGTCTGCCCCCTGGTGGTCAGTGTGCATCATAGCAACTGGTTGACCTGTCATTTTGGTTGTTATGGTTGTTTCGCCATAAAGGTCACTGAATTTATATATATATGTGTATGTGTATGTGTATATATATATATATATATATATATATATATATATATATATATATAAAAGCCTAATATGCAAATTGTCCCCTTGGGAGTTCGACCAGGTGACCAGGAGTTCCATCAATTGCTATGATGTGCACTGACCACCAGGGTGTGGCGCGAAATGAAGGAAGGCCCCGGCCGGCAGCCAGCAATCGGGGAAGGGAGGCCCTGGCCAGCAGCCAGAAGGCCCCTATTGGCCCTGATCGCCAGCCAGGCCTAGGGACCCTACCCATGCACGAATTTCGTGCACTGGACCTCTAGTAGATATATAATGTAAAAAATTAAATTGCAAGAAAGAATGATTCATCTACATATTTAGCAAACATAATATGCAAAATAGTCACTGATTAAAATAAAATAGAGAAAAAATATTAAGACATTTTAAAGATTAACCTTTTGCACTCGGATGTTGAGTGTGACTCGACACGGTTAGCATTAGAATAAAGCAATCGAGAAAAAAGCAAGTGAGTGCAAAGGGTTAATACTTTTGTGGCATAAAATGAAGAAAATTGGGATTTTTGGTTGGCATGACAACTTCCCTCTGCCCCTTATATTTATTCTACTTAGTAGAACTATAATTATGTCTATCTCAAAGTCTACAAATTGATAAAGATTTCCTGGATTATATAGTGAGATAGCCTACCAAACTACGTAAACATAATGATTTCTAGAGAAAGCATTATTTTCACCTTTATTTAAGAGCAAGCAGGAGAAGTTAAAAAATATTGGAAAACTTATTACTAAAAAATGTATTATAATACAGAGTTGCCCCAATCTATAAGTACTCTTGGAATAATTGCTATAGAGGCTGGGAGATATCACAGAATGTGTTAGAATATAGTTTTGAGGGGCAAAGGTAGAATGTAGTGATTTTATTCCATCAGAATTTCCCTTGATTTTCTTTAAGTGTAGGTGGAAACCATAAGACACCATGTGCATCCCTCCTTATCTTTCAGAAATGAGGCCCTTAGATTCAGGGAATGCTGAATCTCATAGCTAAGCAGTCTCTCTTAAAGAATTGCCCTTGGCTAATAGGAAGTGCTTTGCTCAAGGTTAAACTCACTTCTCCAAGGACAGCCCACATCTAGTGACTGGTGGGTGCTAGTATAAAGGCCAGGCCCACTGCCCCAATTCAGTTCATTTCTGAAGAACCTTCTCAGTTCAGCAAATCTCTTTGTCCATACCTGCTTCCTCCACTCCCTTATATGGAAAGCATTCCCCAGTAAACTACCTCTGACTCTGAGCAGCTTCTCAGGAATCTGATGTATGACACCCACTCTGAAAGACTTCTTTTTTTGGGGGGGGGGTGCGGGGGGGATAAGCAACCCCCAGAAGTGTCATTTGAATTCTTTCCAAACCAAAGGCTCCTTAGGCAGTAAGTAAAGTGTCGCAGCATTATCCAAATCTTCCACAAGTTTGCAGATGTTTGAATGTCAGGCTCGAGGTTTATCTTCTCCTTAGTTTAGATACTTTTTCTTGAAAGCAGTAAGAGGAAAGCCAGATATTATATGGTTCTGTCATGGCAGAACAGAGCTGACTTCTGGGGAAAGAGCCAATAAAATGGTGAGAGATGAAAGGTGGTTTTTCAGACCTTGGAGCAACTGGAAGCAAAGCAGGCATCCTATCTTCATAAAGCCATAAAATGAACAGACTTCTCCTCCTCCTTCTCTTTCTCATCTTCCTCCTTCTCCTCCTCTTCATCCTCTTCCTCTTCCTCCTCCTCCTCCTCCTCTTTCTCATCTTCCTCCTCCTCCTCTTCTTCCTTTTCCTCCTCCTCCTCCTTCTCCTCTTCCTCCTTCTCCTTCCCTTTCCCCTTCTCCTTTCTCTTCTCCTTTCCCTCCTCTTCCTCATTCTCCTCCTCCTCCTTCCTCAAAACTAGTTTCAGGTACCTCTAGATTTTACCCATTTATCTTGTCATAAGAGTCTCCTAAGAGGTGCAGGGAGAATTTTACTTAGGAGTATGGTTCTCGGTATCTCTCATCAATGCCTGTGCTAATTGAATACAAGTGAGCCTGCTTAGCTTTACTTGAGTAAAAAAAAAAATCAAAATTCCTTCCCAATCCTGCAAATACCACACTATAGATGCCAAAGAAGTGTGTAGATTATTATGCTGAATGTGTCTTTGAAGGAGTGTGATGAGGGAGGAAATATTGTACACTCCCCAGCTGTGTACAGTATTTCTAAGAATCCCTTGTTTATATATGTATGTAGGTATGATTGAAATACCAAAAGCTGTACACATTTAATGTTTACAGCTTGATGAGGTTGGAAATAAGTGTACACTCATTAAACCATCATACACACACGCAAGAAGTTGCGTGTTTAAAGAAAGAAGTTGCTGATAGGACCAGGAAAAAGGAAATTTTGAGTTCAAAGGGAATAAGCAGAGAGAGGTACAGATGTGAGGTGTTCAAAACAGCAGAAACCTTAAGAGGCAAACATTTGTATTAAGAACTTTTAAAATGGCTAGCTACTCCTACTAGAGGTAGGAAAACTTTGGCTTACCAACTTCCAGTTTTCATGTAAATTATCTCCTATCTCTTTCTGATTCTCCAATGTTCATCCTGTCCCATCCCTATCTCCCCAAGACAAGCAAAAGCAGTTTCTCAGGATTCATCTCCATAAATGTAGGATATTGGTTCTAATAAGAGTTTAGTTATTTTCCCATATCACTCTAATTTTAATATTTACAAAGAAGAACAAGATTTATTTCCAAGATGGCCCAACTTGTTAAACATACATCCTTTTTTTTTTTTTTTTAACTTTGCTGTTTATTATTCTGAGTAGAGAGATCGAACTCTGGACCCTGCAGATGGTGGGTGGGAGATGTGACTACTAGTGCTTACCCAGCCACAGCTCCTGATTTTCAATAAAATTGTCTTGCTAACAGGCTCTAATGATGAGAGTCTGTAGATTGCATGGCCCCCTCCTACAGCCATAGATAATCACAGTGGATGTAGGAGGGATGAGTAGCTGATTCAAAGACAGCTCACTTAGATGCTGGTCTGAGTACAGTGACACTGTGTGGCGTGAAGAGGTGAGTGAGGCCAATAAGATTCCCCCCTTCCGGAATTGAGGATGTTGGGTACTCTGAAGATATGGAAGCGTAGGGAGTAAACATGCTCCTTGTCACAGAGTTAAGGATTGAGCCAGGGATTCCCAACGTAGCTGATCTCAGAGCTCATATCTGTGACCACTGTGCACCGCCATTCCTCTGATATCCTATTTTCCAGCTCTGACTTGGGCTGAAAATACTACTATTGATAGTAATCTGAGTATCTGTACCTTATAATCAAGAAAGCATAATGAGCAGAAAAACCTTTGTAGGTTCACTAGGCTTAGTAGTTGCTGGAATGTTTGAATTTGTTGCCAGTGGAAGTGAATTCTGTTCCTAAGTCTGCTCCACAGTCATAGCTAGATATGGGTGGACCAGTCATGGAACCAAGGCTACAGAGGGAAGTGGGACTCCTACTGTGTAGGCCTAGAAAAATGCCTTGGAGACTGACAATTGAGTTTTTAAATATTCAACTGAATATTTTTTTTCCAAAATATATTTCCCCCCATATTTTTACATCTCTGAAATGTGTATTTTTCCTTATAATCTATGACATCTTACTATCACTGCCTGCCAGGCCTGTGCACACTCAACCTGCTTGTTATTCCCATTGATGTCCCAGTCAACAGATCACTTAAAGATATCTGAGGAAGCTTGGTTGTGATCTGAAGCTTTCTATTGCAAATGTATGCAACCAAAACGAGAAGAATGAGAGTCAAGTAGTTTTGAAGGTTTTGGAGGCAATAGTGGAGCAATATTTAAAGAAATGCTGTATCCAACAATCTGGATGACATAAAGGAAGATAAATGGTGTGTAAAAAATAGGCATCATCAATTCTGAGTTGAGAACAGATTTAGAAATCTTAGTAATCAGTTAACCAATATACTTTGCTTTTATTTTCTTCTTTATGTACAAGAGTGATAAAAATAAAGTGTTTAAATAACTTTGAATGATCTTTCAATAAATACAAAGTAAAATTTCAAGTGATATTAAACCACTTTTGACATAATGGTATAAAATATAATGGTGCATCTTATAATTAATGGTTTCTTAGAGTACACGAAACACAGGTTTCCTAAAGAATAAGGGAAAACATGAACATTGTTTATAAATAATGTATTGTAAAGTAATAAATGTTACAAAATTCTAAACAGTTTTTTTATTCCCAGAAGATCAATCATAATTATATTTAGCAATTGTTAATATAAATTTCAGAAGAAATAACTAAAATAAAAATAAATCCATGAGTCAAATGAGAACTATATTTTGCTACCTCCCCCTTCCCCTGCTCAGACCTATATTATAGAGAATAAAAAAAGAAACAAACCATATTCAAGTCAAAACCCAAGTGATTATTTACTGTAATAATGGTATAGAAAATCAAGAGGTCTTATACAAAATTGAAAAATTCCTACCTACAATAGGGAAACAAATCTTGAAAATTATGATATGAGAACAGTTTTGTAAAAGCATTTGATAATTAATTCACAATTTTAATTGTTTTTCTAATCCATTTATTATGCATCCACTTTTCTATTAATGAAATACTTTATTATAGAAGGTTCAAAAATTGTCATTTATTGCCCTAACCAGTTTGGCTCAGTGGATAGAGCATTGGACTGCAGGGTCCCAGGTTCTATTCTGGTCAAGGACATGTACCTTGGTTACGGGCACATCCCCAGCAGGGGGTGTGCAGGAGGCAGCTGATGGATGTTTCTAACTCTCTATCACTCTCCCTTCCTCTCTGTAAAAAGTCAATAAAATATATTTTATAAAAATTGTCATTTATTTTAAAAGCACCACTCAGTGAAGAAATTTTATGGCTTTAAAGGGCCTCCCAATATTTTAGTAAGAATGGCAGGGTCTTGATCAAGAAAAGTTATAAAAATAGCCTTTTCAAATTTATTATGAAGACTTTAGGTGTATTTAGTAGTGTTTTAGAAATGGTACAGTGATGGTCAGTCTCTCTTCTTTTTTTATAGAAAAGATAGAGATGGAACGGAAATCTTGCATGGATCAATTTAGCAAGTTTGTATAGTAACAATGCTCATTGTTTTCGTATTAATTGAAGTAACTTCTCTTTAACTGTTGTATAGTAAGATGAAATTAGATGCTTTTGGCATTTACTAAAGAGATACAGCTTAGCTGGATCAAGCCAATTGCTCTCAAATGTTTTCTATAGAAGCAACAGACAAATACTTTGGAACTTTCATTCTCCATTGCTTTGCAGAAACTCAGCTCTGAACTCTTGCTGTTTTTTGAACTGTAGGCACTTGAGAGAAAATCTAAGCTTGTATTCAAAGCCCTCTTTGATCAAACTGTATTCAAACTGTCATTGTTTTGTCACACAGAGAAGCAAAGCTTTTAAATCGATCTATACACAGTTCAGATTGTGGTAAATATGATGAAAAATTCTGCAGTGTGCAGTTACAAAGAGTATATGAAAAAATAAAAATAGTTAACATTTTATAAGCCCATACTACTAGGCAGACATTTTTATAAGAGCTTTAAACATACAAGATCATTTAATGTTCACAAAATAAACCCCATGAGTCAGGCAATACTATTGTCTCTCTACTATAGATGAGAAAACTTGCCAAAGGTTACATAGCTAGTAAGTGCTAAAGTGGGGTTTGAGCTGAAACAGGCTAGTTCCAAGGCCCATGGAATTATTGCTAATAAATGAATAAATAAATGCTGAATGAATAAATTATGTGCCTACAACTATCCAATACAATATTTGGTGCTTTGGGTAAATTTCAAGTAGTTTATTCACCATTTGTATGCATGGGGATGTATATAGGAGGTTAAAATTGAATATGATATATGCTCTAGTAGAAATAATTAGGGAGGCTGTTCTGAGATAATACACTATGTAGAAAACCATTGAGATTTAAAACATCAGAATATAGTTGGACCTGAAGTCTAAATTTATATACTAAGTAATCAGATATGAAGTATAAAAAGTGGTGATTTGGCTTATTCTTTTTGAATTCTACATTTATTGTGTGCTAATTAAGTTGGGGACATGAGACATGAATGAACAATACCCACAATTTACAAAATAATAAAAATCATGTGTTGGTTGCTTACCAAACAGCTGCTTCTTCCTTTTGATTTAAGATAAAGCCTTTTTTTTTTTTTCAGGCAACTACTACTCCTTATCCCCCACACATAAATTTTATTAGTTTATATATAAATCATGATAATCCCACTCTTTTTGCTAATGGTTGGTTCAGGCAACTGCAATATGATCTAATTTGGGCCTATTGTGATATAAGAGGAAGTCTATTGGGTAAGTCCTGGGAAATTTTTTCTAACTCTTAAAAATGTATATACAGGAATTAATGTCTCTGCTGCTGGTGGTGTTTGTGTGTGGGACTTGGAATTGCTTGTGGTCATGGTGAGGTTGTGAGAGAAGTTAGTGAAGCAGAAGGCTGACACTTTATGGATGACAGAACTGAACGTTTGAAGTTACATGACTCTCATGATGATATCAAACTGCTGTATTAACCAACACTATGAACACTGTCCCAATTATGCCCCAATTAATTAATTTTCTGTCTAGACTTAGTGGGACAAACGCGGGTGACCAGGAGTCAGCAATAACGGCCTATCCCCTGGTACTTCAATGTCTAGACAGCTGAGCCGAACCAGAACACATGACACACAAGACAGAATTAGTATGCAATCACACAGGGTTTATTTACCTACTAGAGGCCTGGTGCATGAAATTTGTGCATGGGGGGGGGGAGCGGTGTCCCTCAGCCCAGCCTGTACTCTCTCCAATCTGGGACATCCCTCTCACAATCCAGGACTGCTGGCTCCCAACTGCTCGCCTGCCTGCCTTCCTGATTGCCCCTAACCACTTCTGCCTGCCCGCCTGATCACCCCCTAACCACTCCCCTGCCAGCCTGATTGATGCCTAACTGCCCTCCAGATAGAGGCCTGGTGCATGGGTGGGGGTCAGCTGGTTTGCCCTGAAGGGTGTCCTGGATCAGGGTGGGGGTTCCCTTGGAGCATGGGGTGGCCTGGGCAAGGGGCCTGTGGTGGTTTTCAGGCTGGCCACGCCCCCCCCCCCCCCCCCCCCAGCGACCCAAGCGGAGACCCTGGTATCTGGGATTTATTTATCTTCTATAATTGAAACTTTGTAGCCTTCAGCAGAGGCCTGGGCCCACCAGGGTGTGCAGGAAGCTTGGCTTCCTCCATCACTGGGGAAACACAAGCCTCCTGCTCACTCCGTGGCTGCAGCCATCTTGGTTGAGTTAATTTGCATACTCGCCCCTGATTGGCTGGTGGGCATGGCTTGTGCAGTGGAGGTACGGTCAATTTGCATATTACTCTTTTATTAGATATTAGATTCCTAGTGGGTCCTAAGCTCCAGCAAAGGCCACCTGGTGATGCACACTGAAGGACGGATGACGAAAACAGAGACAGATAGGCAGCCTCAGTTGGTTCAGGCTCACATAGCAGAGCAGTCAGGGGCTTGTCTCACGGAGCATGGAGTCCTCTTATTGGGCAGGAGACTTCAACTGAAGAAAGTCCCATGCTTCTACAACCAATAGTCAACAACCTGTGTCCTTATCAGGGTGCGTCAGACAGTGTGCCTTATGCTAGGAGCAGGGCATTTACACTTTAAGGGCTCAGGACTTTTACATCAAGATAGTGGGGTGTTCATTAATTTTGGAAGCTACAGAGTATTGGGGTTTCTACACAGCAAACATTTCACACAATAATTATTTCACACATTGGAGGGGTTTCCTTATGACCATAACATTATTATAACAAACACCACACTTTGGAACTTCTTACAATGGAAAATAATACATTCTTCTCATTTTGGCTTAATCCATTTTGTGTTGCATTTGCTGTTTGCAGCCAAAGGCTAATCATATACAAACACTTCATCATCTGACTTCCACAGTAATAAAAATAAATTACTTTCTCTATAGGCTTATTTTCTTCTATGCTATGTCAACTTGGCTTCTTGCTAATACCTTTTTCCTGTGTGTGCCTTTGACCCCTAGTTTTTAATTCTTAGTAAGTCTAAGAGACACTCATTACATTTTCTCATATTCAGAGCAGCACTGTACATTCTTTACAGCCTATGAGTTATGGTGAAGATAATTGCCCCACATCTTATGGTGCTAGATAAATATGACTTGAAATATAAGAAAATTCATTTTTGATTGGTTTCACTTAATGTAAAAGATCTGAATATTAAGTAAGCTTCCAGTTATGTACCTTATATTCAAGTTGAATGCCCCACCTTCTAATGTGCCCATCATTAATCAAAGTGCTGAGTGAGGGGACAATGTGCAATTATGCCTGGATCCACCTGGAGCACTTTAGAATTGAATCAGGATTGGAGAGAATATTTGAAAGGCAGGTCCCCTATTATGTCTAGCATGTTTTGTGAACTCCAACTGTTTCTCTTTCTGCTTCTCCTTCTTCTTTGTGTTTATCTCTTAATAAGAAAGAGTTTATTTTCTCTTTCTCCAACAAGTCGATCTTTGATAAAGTTATGGATATGTCCATGAAGAATTTTTGTGTCTTTCCTCTTTGCAAACCCAGTTCACACCACTATAAGAAAGTGAACTTAACACATTTCCTATAAAGTACTGAGTTACTAACTCACATTTAAGCACTATTGCAAAAAATATGACTTTGATAAAGTATTACTATCTGTATCCTTTTTTAAACTTTCATTTTGGCCAACAGTTGGGCTTAACGCCATTTCCAGATGAGTGGCTCAATAATAAGACTGATGAATATACTGCAGTTTGCTTCTTCGATCCTCAAAGAAAGAGTTTAGTATGATAGTTTGCCTTGAGAAGCACAATCCTTTAATATCCTCACATTTGCATCATAAACAGGCATGCTGGCTTACTGACAGTAATATATAGAGCTAAATTGCATTTTAATTTTATATACAGTAATTACAGACACTATAATTTCACGGAGATAAAGTCATTCTATAAGCAATTCCCTCATCTCTTTAGCCTTGTCCCCCCAAATTATTGATCAGTAATTTGATATATTAAAATAAAACAAAAAAGTGATATAATGTCCTAGTAGTGATTGTGACAAAACTTCTCTGAAAGTTGCTAGATGACTTTTAATCTCAAAATGTCATATTGCCATGACTTTTGATATTCTTAAGTAGAAACCATCTCTACCCTATTGTAAAGCACTATATGGGGAAGATTTGCAATGTTCCCTATTGTGTAGGTCAGTATCATTGGTGATGAGAACCTCAACTTTGCTTCATCAGTCTCATAATAAACTGTGATGTATTTGTTGGGAGAAACGGTTTATATTTAACTAAATGGTTTTTTCTTCCATGCCCCTTAATAGGCAACTGCTTTCCCTTAAAACAGGTAATATCAATAGCTAAATTTCAATTAATATCCAAATGGCTAAAGAGACATTTCAGAGTGAGGGTACACTATTACAAGTTCATAGCTGAATATTATATTGCAGATAAACTAACATTTTTTTTACTAAGATAAAAGTAAATATATCTTATTCTTGATAGCAGGAATAAAATATGAGTGATGATTGCAATCAACTGAAAATCACCCTGTATTATAGAAGGTGAAATATGGACTGAAATAGGAGGTATGACTTAATATAGTTCTACTTGTTTACTGGAGATTTTGTTCTTTGAAACCAATCAGGGATTTTGCAATCAAAGACTAAATCAGTGGGGGGTGGGGGGAAGCCCAAACCAAAAGATTGTGTCAATTTTGTGCAAAAAACCCTCCCCACAAACAAAAAACAAGAAGCAAAAAAGAAAAAGCAGGAATGCTAGCAAAGCACCACTAAAATTAATGAAGTAAAATTATAAAATCAGACTGAAGTATGAAAGATTACTTAAAACCATGCATTTTTAAGAAAAAGAGGCAAAATGTAGCTCCACTACAAAGTTTAAAGCTGCAAAGGTGAGAACAATATATGTAAAGGAATAATAATTCATAATGAAATGTCGGAATTAGGGTGTGAAAATGAAGATCAAACCCAGCAAGGGGGAGGAGACTTCCACAGATGTGAGGGTACCGTTAAAGGAGGTCCTTGCTGAGCACAGAGGAACTCTAGGACGACCAGCTTGAGAGCGATCTCAGTTCTGACTCTTAGCTACAAAAAACAAGAGTACCTTATTTGCATTCTGAGCCAGTATTTTCTCGTCTGTTAAAAAAGTATAATATACAACTCGTACATCTCTATCTATATAAAAGGCTAATATGCTAAGTGTCCCACAGTCTGGGTAATGACGTCAAGTAGCAACACCTGGCTTCCTCTCCCTAGACGACTAGACTCAGGTGGAAACATTTTACACTGTAACCAAATGTCTGTGAAGCGTTTTCCCGTGCCTCATCTCATTTGATCCTCACAGAAGCCCTGGAGTAGGTAGATAGGAAACTCAGTGGAATCCTATTTTCTTTTCATTAGCCGGAAAATGGAGATTTAGAAAGCTTAGCAACTTGATCCGACTGAAAATAAGTAAGAAATGGTGGACCTTGAAAATGACTTCAGGTTTTCTCACTGTGCAGACTATAGTCAAACACTGCTGGCAGTTAAGTATTTCACCCTTTGTTCTCCCTGCGTGATCTACAATAATAATGTGCTTTGTGTTGATACTTACTGCTGTGTTGCTGACAATTACCTGAAAGAGAAGTTGGGGTGCTTCACTGGGCTGGAAAAAGTTTAGCTAAATCAGAAAGCAGGTCTAGTTAAGCAAGTTTGTTCTCTATCTAGAAAAGGCTAAGTTGACTCGTGCATGTGCGATACCTATAATGCTCTCCCTGGTGCCAATCACACGCATGTGTTTCCTCTGTCATTGTTGATCATGAACTTGGTTGTTTTCGTTGACATTCTGAAGCTGAAAGAAAGCGGCAGTGTTGCACGGAAGTAACAATGGTGATTAAGTATGATCATGACAGTGATCCAGGTAGATATAATTAACCCCGTGTAACCAAAGTTGCCGTCATATTCAGAAACGAAGATGGAGGACCTCCTTTTGAAAGGGACTCGCTCATTCATTATAAACCAGATCCCAATAATCCGAATGCCACTAAAATGAAACAAATCAGTATCCTGTTTCCTACAGTAGATGCAATGACATATCCTATTCTTTTCCCATGTGGTGAAAAAGGCTGGGGAACGGATGTTGCATTAAGACTCAGAGACGACAGTGTAATTGACAATAATACTAGGTTCAACGGATGATGCCAAAAAGGAAAATTTTCCCATAAAGTTTCTTAAAAGTATTACTCCTTTACGAATGCAGTGTTATAAAATTAGAACTGAAAGTAGGTGCAATCATCATGCTACTGAGAAATCTTAATAGTAAATGGGGTCTTTGTAATGTTATTAGATTTGTTATCAAAAGATTGCAACCTAACATAATCGAAGCTGAAGTATTAACAGGATCTGTGGAGGAGAGGTTGTTCTGATTCCAAGGATTGGTTTGTCCCTGTCTGACACTGGCCTCAATGTTAGAATAAGTTTAATCAATTTATCAGTCATTGTTTTTATCAATGTAGTTTTTATATCATGTTTTTATTGATTTTATATCATGTTTTTATTGTTGCTTTGTCATGTTATTGTTTATTAATCAATTTATATATTATTTTCATATACATTTTACTAATTTTCTTTCATCTCTGACACTTCATTATAGAGAAAGGGCAAATAGTGATATTAAAATATTTATTCTAATTAATTTTCTTTCAATATGCACAAATCCATGCATCAGGCCACTAGTTTATCATAAAAGTAGATGTTAATAAGCATATAGCTGGCACTCAATGGTAGTTGATAATTGTTTTAATGCAAAGTTAATAATAATAACAATTATTATTATTATTATTATTATTAGTCTTGTTCCTGTAACAAATATATCCCTATTACAGAGCTAGATGTGGGAGCTCCTCCTACTCCGATTTGTGGAGGTTAATATAATATTATTTGACATGTAGATTTCTCTACTTGGAGAGAATGCTCAGGTGAGAGATGTCATGTCCAGTCCCTAAACAAATATTCGCATTCTGGTTTACACATTAGTCTCTTTAAAAAAGAAAATATTGATTTCAGATAGGAAGGGAGCAGGAGAGAGAGAGAGAGAAACATCAATGATGAGAGAGAATAATTGATGGGCTGCCTCCTGCATGTCCCCCCACTGGGGATCGAGGCCGCAACCTGGGCAAGTGCCCTTGAACGGAATTGAATCAGGGATCCTTCACACCGCAGGCCGATGCTCTATCCACTGAGCCAAACTGGCTGGGGCTACACATTAGTCTCTTGTGAATTGGTTAGCATGAGTCATACCAAAAGATGATTTTCAAAACAATTTTCTGAGCCTACCACTTTGAGGGCCAGATCCTGGAATATGGTCAACATTTTCCGTCTACCTCTCTATCACGCCACTTCCTGGTCCCATAGAAAAACATCACTTAGACTCAAAGAAATGAAAAAAAATAAAATTCTGTTTCTTGCTGGAGGTTGGTCATCTCTCTCTATGGAATAGGATCTAAATAGATTTTTAGATTTATCAAATTTTAAATAAAATGACAGCTGTTAACGAATGAATCTTTCAGGATTCTGTGCGAAACAGGCTAGAATTTCTGAAGCTCTGGCGCTGGCAGGGCTTTGTAGGACTCTCAGTGGTAGTGAGGCAGGGTTTGTTATTAGGTTATGTGGACTGGGCCAATATATGTTTAGAACAGTTACATACCAGATAAGAGCATGGGCCTGAAGCCATCTATGTTTGAATTGGATGTTGATAAATATTAGTGACTGGTATGGATTTCTCCTAAGTTGGACAAGTCAGTTTCCCCTTCTCTGACTGAAAGGGTTGACTGGGAACTTGGTGTACCTGGTGAGAGTGTCTTCTGGATGCCTGGGCAGGGAGCAATAAGTAGGCTAGGAATATCCTCAATTATCAAAGTAAAAAAGACATTTCTCTGGCAGTAGACTGTTTCCTTTCTGGCAGAAAGACTGTTCCTACTCTTCTTCACACTCCTTTAGAACTCTGAGTACCCTGTTTTGCTTCTCTTTAGGTCCTAAACACTTCCCAGAATCCTCCTCACATTACACAGAGCACTCTCAGAGTGGCTCTTAGTACCTCTGTGTAAATTGGAGCCAGTTGCCCAAGTGTGAGTAGGTAGTTTTCTATTAATAGAGTAACTCAATGCAATTACTCTCCAGGCAAAAGACCTGATCAATCTGTTAGAATAATTAGGTCCAGCTGGAGAAAATGGTTCTTCTCTTGGAGTACATTTTTGCCAAGAACTTCTGCATTTCAGTTTTTTCAGTTCGGGTTTCTTTATCAGTTTTTATAAAATGCTTCCTATCCTTTGGAAATTTCTCAAGATTTCTCATTTATCAAGGTCACTTCGCATTGACCAGAGTTTTATGTGCTTCATCCATTTCTTCTCATATCGTTTCTACTATTTCAAATAGTTTTTGGAAGGAAGCATAAATAATCCCTTGTGGTTAATAAGCTACCAAAAAGAAAAGTCCTATCTACATGTACTTCTAATGAAAACATGCCATGCCCTCTTTTTTTAATATGTAAAAAGATTCCTTTATGTTGGAAAAGGGAAAAGATGAGGACGTTTGTGCATGTTGACTGCATTTCTAAAATTTTATCATGATTATCTGCTTATGTATTTACTAGCATTTTACCCTCCAGCCTCTGAGCCCCTTGAGTTTTGGGATAAAGTCTTATTCATATTTGTATTTGCAATACTCAATACAATGTCTCAATCCCGACCACAGCATGTTTGGAATTTGATAGTTTAAGAGAATACAGTCATGATATTTGTATAAATGAATATTGCATTTCTCTGTTATGACATAGTGAAACAAGTAAACTTAGGTGCATTTGTCCATGATTCATTTTCTCTGGTGTCATGAGTAGGTTCTGGATGCATTTCCAAGTTCTGTATGTTAGATCAGATTAAGTTCAGTTTTGGAGAGAATTGGTATTTGGAGAGGTGACAGGGCATTTCAATGGTAGAAATGGAGCCTGCTTCAAATCTGGAGTGAATCTAAAGCCTACACAACATTGGGCACTCATTGTTACTAAACCTTTTTTTCATCCCAAAATACTGACAGTGAAGAGAGAGAAGGCAGCTGCTAGAGAGAGAACAAATATAGAGCATTCGCTTTTGAAAGAGGGGAACATGTAACAGCAAAATCATGCTCTTATTCATAACAAGCACCCAACCAGCATTTTGCAGATGGTGTTAGAAGGAAAGTCTCTTAGAAATTAGCTCATTAAGATGGCACTTTAAAGAAGCCCACCATCAGAGACTGAATATAGTTTTGAATGAGAAAACAGCATTACAGATGATGTAAGCATGATGTGGCATTGAAGTGGATCAAGAAAGCTTAGACAACAACTGCTGAAGTCTCTACTGCCCTGAGCCTCTTCTCTTGGCCATCCTGGTTACAGATTTTAAACATTTCCTCAGGGAAGGAAGTCTAGAAGTCAGTATCAGAATGTCACTATACAATGTTTGTAATTCTAAAAATTCATGCAAGCTTTCCCCTTCTTAAAGATGTCTGTCTTCATGATGTCTGGGCATTTACTGTGTTACATATGTAATTGAGGCCTAAGTCCTCTGCTATTATCAACCAGGTTGAAAGAAATTGTTTGTCCTTAAATTTAAGTATTTTCTTTATTAGTAGAAGTGAAAAAGAGAAAAGCTATAGCATTTTCCCCCTCATGATCATTCTGTCATCTTTCTCACTTACATCTTGTTTCTCATGGCTCTTATATACATCTCTACCCACCTGATGCTTCCAACCATAGATATTTATACTACTGTATAAGCCAAAAAAACCCAAAGAAACAACATAAAAATTAATGTTAAACTGATTTAGGCATGAAATTCTAATACTGTCCAGAAAAAGAGCATGCTGTTTCAAAATAATTCTCAGTGTAATTCCACAAATAAACTATATCAATAAAATACTTGTTTTCTGTGTATTACATAAAATCAATTTATATTCAGTTATTTGGCTACTGCCAAATCAATGTCTTTTAGAGAGTTTAGAAACAAAAGTACTGTAGAGATTAACTGAGATGTTTTACTCTATGAAGAACAATAAAACAGAAATTACAATATTAACAAGATAGCAAAGCATTGCTGACAAGATCACTTTGATGGTGTTGGGTCAATTCTGAATTAATAATTTTATACTGTTCTTGCAATTGATGGATTCACTCCCCCACCCTGATTCTCATTTACTTATTCATTAACTAAAGGGATTAGTAGAATTAATTAGAGCACGAAACTTGATATATGTACTAAAGCACCACAGACAAGGAGCTGTGAATATCAATTTGCTTTTCCTCATAGTTAATTCCTAGAATTAAATTACAAAATGGAATTTTGTAACAAATTTCTACATGATTTTTATTTAAAGGTTAAGCAAACTTGTGTGAGATGAGATGAATTCTTTCTGTTTCGGTCTGGAAATAGACTTAATATTTAGAATTAATTTTACCTGTTAATATTATATTGGTTTTTTTTTCTGGGTGATAGTGCTTTTTATTTTCCTTCCTAATTTCTTAGCTGCTTTATTTATATCCATCAGAGACTGTTTTCTAGCAGGAAATTATTTATTCATCAAAGTAATAGTGCTACCTTTTAAAATATATAAATATTCTCTGAGGGATTACATTTGAGTAACTCTAGAGCAATTACTCTCAGAATGTGTTTGGGTTTTAAATATTGTACAGACACACGTTAAGATTAATATTTCATTTATTCCTTTCCTGAAATCTGGACAAACTACTAGACATGTGAAACTGATTAGAGATTTACATTCTGGGCTGAAGTATATTTGATCATTATTAAGTAAGAATTGGCTAATCTCCAAGCTTTAAGCTCCTTCTTATATTTCACCTCAAAAGAAAATATGTATTAAAGTTCTTGAACCTTTTTCTTTTTTCACTGTTTTAAATAAAATGCTTTCGACCATTTTCCTTCCTTTCTTTCTGCTTTCTCTTTTCCTGGACCCCAAAGAACCTCATTGTCTTGTCTTGCCAGGTTCAGACTCCCAGATTATTTTGCATGGGGTATGTCTTTGAGTTCATCTAGAGCTAGGACATTACCCTCAGTCCACCCTGATTTCTAGCCTTACCTGAATTTCATACCATGATATTGCAACACAAACCCAATCCAGAATCTGATGTGACCAGAAGATCTCATCAAATGCTATGACTTCAAATTGACTCATGTTTGCTTGGTTGTGGGTTCATTGGTCTCATAAATCTTTGAATATTTTGACATACTGTATTTTTCTAAATGCAAGTATAAATTAAGTAAGGACTCTGCTCCCCCAAACAACCCTCCCCCCCAAGTAAATTAAGAAGATGCCAAGTAGCACTGAATGCTTGGTTTCAAACATTTCCAACCTAACACCCATCGCTGGGGACTCCCAGAATTACATCCTCTAAATTAATTAATAATATTGAGCTTTTCAGGAACACTTTAGCCACATCATGTCAAAGCTAAAATCAGCTGCTTTCCAAAACCATGAACACAACTTGACTGGTTTTGACAGTCTATTTATTAATTGCTGCCAAACTGTAATTGTTATCACATTAGCGTTGCCTATCTGCAGAAGAGCAGTGTCAACTAAGCATCTGCCTCTAAAATATGAATATAAATTTATTTCTTTAGGTTTCATCACTGATCTTTAATGTTCTTAATATTCTCAGGCAATTTCATCTACAAGCTCAAATAAATTATAGAAACTGGAACTAATTGTTCCTCTAATTGATTGACTCTCTTACCTCCTGTTGTGTGTACAATGCATGTCATCCCGGCTGTATGTAGCAACAGGAGGGGAAGTATTAATCAATCACAGAACAATTAATTCTGATCTGAAGCTTTCCCCCTCTCTGTTGAAAGGGAAAATAACCTCTTCAAAGGTTGAAGGACACATTTCTTCTCTGTAGTTGTTGCTAAGGAAAAGATATCTAGATGAGCCTCATTTTTTACATATAGTTTAAATTAAATTCTAAATTATGATTCCTTAAATTTTACAGGAGCACCCAGGCATGACTAACTCCATATGATTTCATTGTGTCATAACTCAATGTGCTTCTCCTTTCCTCATAGTCAACACATGTAATTGCTATGAGTTGTTTATTAGTGTGTTTTAACAACCAGGCTGAGCAAGGGATGTGTATGCACAACTGTATTTCCTTCACCTAACCCTTGGCACATAAAAGTTACTTAATAAATATTTGTTAAATGAATGAATAGAATTTATAGTCTTTAAATACAAACTCTACAGTTTTAGATTATTTATGTCACAGGTGGCAGTTCTGTACAAGAAACCCATAGTTACTTCAATGAAAGTGAGGTATGTAGTTTCAACTTTGTCTTCTATAACTTTACATAATCTTATAAAAGGGGGAAAAGTAGGTAATTTGATTTTTATGTTTTATTTTTATATATTATCTACCCTAGTTCCTCCTCCATTTGCAAAATAAGTAGATCATGGGATGAAATTGTGAATTTGGCATATTTTAATCTTTGTAACTTACATCTTTGTGTGTGTGTGTGGTTGTTAATCCTCACCTAAGGAAATTTTCCCCATTGATTTTTTAGAGAGAGTGGAAGTGAGGGGGAGAGACAGAAAGAGAAAAACATTGATGTGAGAGAGGCACAGTGATTGGTTGCCTCCCACACTCCCCCTGACCTGGACCAGAGTTGAGCCTGCAACTGAGGTATGGGTTCTTGACTGGAATGGAACATGAGACCTTTTAGTCAGAAGACTGACAGTCTAATCACTGAACCAAACTGGCTAGGGCTATACCTACATTTTTATTTTCAGTCTTTCCTTATCCTACTTTGGGCATCCTCTTGCCTCCCCATAATCAGTCCCAAAGCCTGGTCATCTTCTTGGTTGTTAAATAGCTCCCATGATTTTGAGGTCCTATATTGTCACACTCCCCACCCTAGCTCGTTTATATTGTGTTATCTTTGTTCAGGGTTATCTCCTTAATTTAGGTAGAAGACTGTGTGAGGGATAATTTTGAATTAAAACCGTTAAGAGATGGAATGTGCTAATTAACCCAACCAAATAGAACATTTCTTTTAAAAATAAATAGTGAAATAAATGTATATGCGATTTTCATTTTGGTGAAGTAAAAAAGCAAATTAAAAAATTTGGACTTTGAAAATAGATTATAAACAATATAGGGACACATTAGAAAGTTAAGAAATGACATGAAGACAGCACTTTAAAAATTATTTACATTTTCTGCAAATGAAGGTAAGCTGCTATTAAAGTCACATCAGGCATCTACATTTAATATAACATAGAAAAGGCAACATCAAAGACCTAGCAAGTAGAGAATGTATTTCATTATGCAGTCTGTCATGCTCTTATAAATTACAAGTAAAAGGGATAGCAATAAATATGCAAAATGGGCTTAGTTAACAAAAGCGATTTCCTCACTTATTTGTGTTTTAATCAGGAGTCCAAGATTAACAGAATTTGTGTTATTAAAGCTTAGCAAAGTAGCTTATTGAAATGCCAATTGTATATCTATCTTCCTGGCATTAAATCCGCCTAGGCAGGATTCTATTGACAGTTTGACTTCAGCATTTAAAGCTCTCCAGTACCTGAGAATTGGTTTTGCCAGCTTTGCGCATCAAAACAGCTCTATGGGACAGAAGAGATTATAAACACAACTAAAAAACAAAGAAAGGACTGATAGATAAAGATGGTTGAATGATGCATATGCATATACGTAGGTATTTTTATAAAAACACTTCATAACCAAGAATTTCTTTTAAAAAGTGGATATTTATGTATGTGTATATGTGTTTATATTACATATATGCATATGTTTGTGTGTACACACACACACACACACACACACACACACACACACACACACACCACAGCGTCATTTTCAAAGTGAGGTCCCTGCACCAGCAAAGGGTAACTTGTCAGAAATGCAAATTCTCAAGCCCCACTCTAGCCCTGCGGTGGAATCTGCTGTCTAGTTTTTCAAGCCTTCCAGGTGATCCTGATGCATGCTTGTCTTTGAGAACCACTGCAGTTGTTTTCTCTGTAAACATAGGTGACATAAAAATACCCACTCAGGAAAGTAATAAAAAGAATAACAATGACAATTAAATGTTCATGCAACTTGTAACTCAAGGGGATTATTTCATTTAGACTGCACATTAAGAACCTTTACCTCTTTTATTTATTTTATTTTAAAAAAATACATTTTATTTATTTTTTTTTCAGAGAGGAAGGGGGAGAGAGAGAGAGAGAGAGAGAGAGAGAGAGAGAGAGAGAGAGAGAGAGAGAGAGAGAAACATCGATGAGAGAGAAACATCGATCAGCTGCCTCCTGCACACCCCCTACTGGGGATGTGCCTGCAACCAAGGTACATGCCCTTGACCGGAATCAAACCCAGGACCCTTCAGTCCACAGGCTGACACTCTATCCACTGAGCCAAACCGGTTTCGGCCCTTTACCTCTTTTAATGCTGTGCTAGATTTAATGAGAGACAGGAAAAACAGGCCTACTGAACTTTATGGTAGGCTTTTATTCAAAAGTTATTTAGGCTACAGATCATTTTTACTTCAGATGCTCAGCCTGCATAAAATACTACTCTTCTGAGTGAATTTAAACAAGTTTTAGTGCTTAGCAGGTACCAGAAATTTGGGCTTAAACAATTAGATGATTACTATAATAAGAGTGTGAATTTTATGACTGATTACATTTTTACTCAAGTTTCCATTTTAAAGATAACCTGAGGTAATTTGCAAGGTGCTCTATGGTGATTATTTATTAGAGCATATGGATTAAAAATATAAGATGTAGGGGAAAATAAAATGAATTAGGAAAAGCAAAATTGTGAAATTTGATGAAGAAATGAATTAGAAAATTATTTAAAGTTAGCTTCATTCATTTTTCATGTATTATAGAAAATAAAGTATATTTTGGTCATGATATCTTAATGGATTTTAATAATAGTAAAAAATAAAAATATAGAAATAAATAATTAAAAAATTTTTTTTAATTTTTTTTTTATTGATTTCAGAGAGGAAGGGAGAGGGAGAGAGATAGAAACATCCATGATAAGAGAGAACTATGGATTGGTTGCCTCCTGCATGCCCCCTAGTGGGGATTGAGCCCACAACCTGGGCATGTGCCCTGACTGGGATTTGAACCTGTGACCTCTTGGTTCCTAGGTCGATACTCCACCTCTGAGCCACGCTGGCCAGGCTAAAGTAAATTCTTTAAAATAAATACTTTAAAGAGAATTTAAAGAAATTCTTAGTGTAAATTCACCCATGAATTTCTAATCTATTAAGTAATTCACCATATCCATAGAAATTCAATTTCCCCTAGTTCCTATAAACTTTCTATCCAAAGTCTGCCCCCATCTAATTCTTAGCTATTCTATGTTTTTTTTTAATGCTCCAAGTTCTATGTCAACTGTTTCTTTATTTTCTGAGCCACCTCAATTAGAATTTTTTTTCCTAGTATGCCTCTTAGTTTCTACAGCCTAGCATGATATTTACTTTTTACACATGTTTTTCTTATGCTAGATTGTAAACTTCCTCAGAGTCTGGTAGTGTTATCATTGCATTCCCTTAGGTCTAGAACACTCTGCTATAAAGAAGAGGTTTCAAAGTGATTTTGGGGACTTATTTTAAAATGTTATGTGTTTTTCCTGAAATTTGTTGGAAAGTTACAGGAACTGTCTCAGGCTATTTAAAAATTCTTTGGGTCCCAAATGTTAGTCTCTTGATTACAGCATTGTGCAGAATGGAATAAAGGTCACTTTAATATAATGGGCCTTAGTTCAGATATGACTTGTCAGTGTGAGAGGATACAGTTTTGAAAGGAATCACCTGATTTTAGAGAACCCATTTATAATAAGTATAGATAATGATATCAACTTATTGGAAACTAGAGGCCCGAAGCATGAAATTCGTGCAAGAGTAGGCCTTCGAAACCGCAGCTGCCTCGGCCCTCGCCGCTGCAGCTTTGTCTAGAAGGTCACCCTGAAGGTCATCCGGACAGTCGTTCCACCGTTCGGCCATTTGGTCTATGTGCATATTACGCTTTTATTATTATAGATAAATGAGAAAAAAATGCTTACTTTCATTCTGTTAGAGGTCAGTATTAATATTTGAACAAGTGATAAATACTGAATATATTTACATTAATCATTTCTTACACACTGGGAGCTGATGTTGGGGGCATTTACATTGTCCTTCCCGGAATGACGAGAGACAGTCAATAGGTTGGCCCCCATGCAAGCCAGATGGATTTCACAAAATACTTTACTGACAAGCAAGATCATGCAGCATGGCTGTGGGGGAAAGGTCACCTTGCTTCCATCAAAATGGCTGCTTTTTCAGTCTATCAACAGATGAGCACTTCTTTCTTCATCCTCAT